>NC_052143.2:34511616-37327471 GCF_016086655.4 Lepeophtheirus salmonis | reverse complement strand
GTTGAAGTCAATTATACGTAGTATATCTTCATTAAACATTTTCCTAATAAATACATTCGTTATACCCTCAAAAATCATAATAAAGCAGGCAGATGATAATCACATCAGTATTTTAAACAATGATACCGTATGTCTTTCCCCCCGTCATAACGTCCCAGAGCTGGCTGACAGTGGCTTTGAGGGCCTTTGTGTTGGAATGACGGGCACTGCATTCCTTCCCATCGACATTTGTCCAAAATGTGTAGTATGTTGAGGGGGGCGGGCTGTATGTGGGGCAAAAGTGTCCAAAAAAACCTCAAAAGAATCATTCAAAAGAGTCTTACAACGAAGGAGATGAGTTTCTTTCACTGCTGGGTCGAAAAAAGTGACCTCTCCACCCTCACAAGTCTCTTCTATCCACATAGCTCACTGGACTATCAAGTGTGAAACATGGAGATCTCTTCCATGGGCCATCATAGAATTGAGGGGTTAGCCTTGCCTGTTTTCTTTAACTCCTCCGGATCCAGTTCGGCCTTTTTGACAGAGCCCTTCTTCCTCTCCAACGTTTTGGATTTGCTGACAGCATAGATAGTGGTCCTGGAGACGCCCAACTGCTCATAGTGTGGGACTGGAACTTGGTCGGTCAAGTTCAAGTATCATTTTCTCGACTTGTACATAAGCTAGATGGCTCTGTTTTTTTTTTTTTTTTTTTTTTGTAACTAATTGCTTATGCTTTAATATATGGAAATATGAATTAATTTCAATCACTGAACTTTCATTTTATTTTCTTTAATCATATATTTATAAATATTACTTATTTTGTCTCTGGTTCGAAAATCATTTATTTCCATAGGGCGCTTTCCTTTATCCATGAAACTGTATCTACTAATATATCAAGTGGTTAAAAGAAAAGAATAAAATACATATTATTGTCTATTGATATTACGACTGGAATAATCAGGATAAACTTGAAAGGAACACGTCATTTATAAAAATTGTTTACTTAATCAATAATAATAATTCGACAGTGATAGAAGATTGGTTTGAGGAACTACGATTGCGTGCGTTCGTACATTCATTAAGAGATACAAAAAAGGATTGACTCTTTATCTCTCCCTCCCTTGAAGATTTGGCTTTAGATAAATGGTGATCTGTTATTAAAGAGTATTTAATAATGACTCTTGATGGTCAGAGTTCGAGTTCGCTGTTTATGGCGGAATAACCCTTGTTGTATACCGTGGAATGTTACTCCACTCACTTCTTTAATAGTGGTCTCGGCGTGACCGTTAGACTTTGTACGATTATGGACTTTTATATAGAATACTTAAATTTCTGTAGAAACGTTTGAAAATTATTTCGGAACTTTGGTTCAGCGTCAGTTCTCATATTCACTGGGATCCTGTAATCATTTAACAATTCCTTTAATCCTCTACTTACCGACTGTGTCTTAGTATTTTTGAGGGGAGAAATTTAAGTCCATCCTAAATAATGATCGACTAATCCCATGTATTCTTTTCCTTTAGCTTCAATGAGATCCATGGATACGGGCAAGAAGACAATGACTCCTTTAAAGATTGTTTGGATTGAGGAGGTGATAATTCTATACACTTTTAACATGATTAAGCAATTTATTTTGTATCGTTATTAATGCAATTCCAAAAATATAAGGATTTATCTCGTTCGCTTGTTTTCCTAATGCCTTGGCAGAGAAGATGAAGCTCAGAGAGGATTTTTTTCCCCGGCAGTTCTAATGGATGCGTTGAAAATGGGTAATTATTAAACCTGATATATTGATGCTAAGATCAGACCACTATTTAGTGAAGATGCGTCCAGTGTGGTGATCAAAGCTATAGATGTTGCTTGATAGTTGTCATCTTTTTTTTGCAGAAATTAAACCTTAGAGTCCAGGATCATCGTTGATGTTTCTGACTCTTAACGACTTTTCGTGAGAAGTATCTTCTTCTTAATGAGCAAATACAGGTGAACGAGAAAATGTATCAGCAATATAATGTCTCTTCCCCGGTATTCCATCAATCTTAAACGTATAACCAGGGATCTTCCTGATAATTATTTGAATAGGACTATTTTCTTTAATAGCTAGACTTTAGCTTTTAAAAATGTTTATATGACATTTATGATCAGTTATGATTTGAAATTTTAATCCTTTATAATAAAATTTGCATTTAAGGATTGCCATTGGATAGAGAGAGCCTCCAATAATGTATAATGACGGTCCTATGAATATACTGTACCGAATACATCAGGACTTTTACAACAATAATTTAATATATTAAAATAATAAATTGATTTAATATATCTATCAAACTGTGTATTAGGTTGCACTCTGTCCCTTGATACAACAAAAACCGGTGAAAGAAACAGAATGCGCTGCTTGTATTTTCTTTTTCAATAGTGTGATTCTATATTTTTCACATCTCTGGAAAAAATGTCTTAACTGTAGTGAGCATTTAATTTTTGTGGAACCGTTGAAAAGGATGTAATCAATTTATTTTTTTAACATCTTTTAGTTCAAATAAGGCTCTATTTCCTCCGACACAATATTGTTCGCCAGATGTATTAAGGCCCATTTGAGCATGGGAGACGAGTAGAAAAATTGACCAAACGACGAAATGAATGTTGTTAAGGATCTAGACTCAAGTAGTATTTTTTTTTTTTTTTGCAATGATTTTAAAGTTAAAATTATTCCTTGTTCTTGAATTTGAACTATGTCTTTTTTTTAAACCCATTTTGCCACGAATTTGAATACCCTCCCCTCTCTCACAATGTGATAATTTTTTGTATTCATAACGGAATTAAAATTGATTTTAATTGAGGGGAAAGTGAACTCAATCCACTACAGCCTACCCTATGCGGACGCCCCTCTGACTCACAAAACAAATCTACCTACATTGGAAAATAAAGAATCATGTTCATATTACCAAATGGAAAAACTGCTCTACTTTTTAGTACATCTTTTATGCACCTCAAAATACTACACAGGTTTCTTTTCTTTAGCATCCTGACAAATAATATTATTTCCAACCATGTACATCAATATAAAGTGATAATATTTAATTTAGCACACAATTGAGTAATTTTATAAAATTATCGTTTTTGCTTAAAAAAATAGGCTACTCGTTCAAATTTAGTCTATTCCAAAAATATTTAACCCTGCATATTTAAACCATTAAATATATTATATATTATATACATATGTACAAATAGCCGATTTTGCTTGAGCCTACCTGGAAACACTGACAAAAACATTACAGTAGTTTGCTTCCCTGTCTTTAATTCGTGTTTAACCGGTTAGTTATGAATTTAATTTAATTGAAAAATTAAAATTAAAAGTTGGAAAAAGTTTATTTCACATTTATATTCAGTTTTTAAGTACGTGTCTGATGAAAAGCATCAAGAATGCGCAGGGAAATGCTATTAAGACTCTATATATTTCATTTCTTGATCGGAATGGGATCCTTCCAATATAACATTTTCAAGTGTAAGTATCCTCTAGTAACTTACCTGTATATAAATAATATTTACATCAATTAAAATTAGATAATGGAAAAAAAATTTATAAACTAGAAAGTATTAAAGGAATTCCAATGGGAGGCTTTAAAGGAATCGATTCAAGGCGCGGTAAGTTACCTATTAAAAATTGGATGAAGGGGTTAATGAATAATTTCTATTGACGTATTTATCTATTATGCTGATAAAATAGTTCGGTGTCCTAAAGGATGGATATCTTCATATCTTCAATGTTTCCAATTCCAAACTGAGTTCAAAAACTTCAATGATGCTAATGATCACTGCGGTAAAGTTCATCCCAGGGCAACTCTGGCTAATATCTACGACAAAGAAACCAACAACTTGATCACTGGTGAATCACTCATAAAATAATACAAGTCTCTTTTTAATCTTAGGCATGGGGGGTTCTTACTTATTGCTGGGTTTGGGAACAAGGAAAATCTACGTTTTTAGTACTAGAATCCGTTAAATGGGATAAATTATTTTTCAAAGTCCATTTTTTAATTTATTCCTTCTTTTTCATGCCTGATCAGAGACTTGTAAAATAGTTGTAAATTTAATGTAGAGTATTTTCTTGATTTTTAATCCGGTCATTTCAATACTGTAAGCTATAAATAATCAAAACTTAATCTATATATATTCAGTATCCTTATATAGTTTTTTATAATTTATTATCATAATATCAAAAAAAGCTATATGACAGGAATATATCGGGGAGATAATTAGGGGGTTGGGGGGGCTCCTGTACTTTAATGGAGGGAGAAACCATGTTTGGAGCATGTTTATCAGTTGTTTTTTTTTAGCTAAATACTCATAGTTTAAAAATGAAATCAAAATCACTTCGGGAGACAGAGTTTAAACTGCTGAATATACCTATAATTAAATCTTTAAATTTATTCTACAAAATGTGTGTATAGGACTGCTGAATAACTACAAAGTTTTTATTGGAGTCAAAGTAGTTGGAAAGGAACCACAATGGCTTAATAAATTAAATTTGACATATTATAATAATACAAATTACTCATTTGATTCAAAGAGACTCTGTTTGATAATTGATTCAGATGGATTATGGAAAGGGGCAAATTGTAGTTTTCCACGTAGCTACCTCTGCTCATTTGATAAATGTACGTAAAAAATATGCATTGCATACTAACATAAGTGGTCTTTTATTAAAAAAAAATGATCTTTTTGTTACAGTCACCTGTCCTCCTGGTTATTACCATAGTGATTTGTCTTGTGTCAAACCTATTCCATTTTATGGCAACATTCAAAACTTCGATTATATTCTTACTGATTTTTGTCCTCAAGATCACCCAAATTCACGGTTAGGTACATCACAAAGGAAAAGGTCCTTAGAGATGTTTGATTCATTTTTCTATTGTAAGTAGATCAACAAAAATTAATAACACACTATTTCATTTTTTTATTTATTTACAGGGAATAGAGAAGAAAAGAATGAAGCTGTAACGTTAGGACCGGCAAACTATTTAAAAAGTTTAGATTACTATTATGATCCATTCAATTCTATATATTACTCTAATGCACCAGCAAATCAGATTTTCTTTCTTACACTAAATGATACTCATTTCCCAGGATACTTTAGGTGTAAGAATAATTTCTACGCACATTCATACTAATTAATTTTAAGTTATTTTTATTGTCATAAGATCTTATTATATATTGCTAAATATTTTGCTAAACTAATTTCTTAGACCCCCCTTCACGTTATTTGGAAGGTTACATTAATCAATTCCCACATATTTAACCATTTGAATACAAACTTTTCATACTAAAAATATATGAAAAAGAACAACGTAGAAATTATTCTTTAAAAATGTTAGTTAGAATTAAATATCTCGTGAATATCATGTGTGAGCAACCTCAGGGTACGTAACAATTATTTAACTTATATATTTCCCATATAGGGGTGAACTTGTTTATTGGTATTGCCAATGTATCCACATATGATCCAAAAGCATTAAAATATTCTCATAATGTAAGATCGAAATGGGAGTAAGTATATATAAACACCAGATTTATAACTAATTATACTAAATCAACTTTACCAACGTGGTATTGTTACTATGGCCAGTCTATCTTAGCTAATCTTAAAATTTAAAATAATCTGGAATGAAATTATCAATAGTTTTGTAAACCTTTTAGCTTTTAATTTAAAGATACTTCTCTGAATGAGTAAATAAATTGGAAATATTTAACAACATGATAAATATATACATACGAGTATTAAAGATGTTTAAATGAGTTATTCAAACTTAATAACCATATATCTAAATATACAACTATTATATCAGTTCACCCCTATAAAAGTATGAATTTGATTAACTCACGAGTAAAATGTGATTGATTTTTATAGAAGAATTTCACGGAAACTGCGGCTCTAAAGATTGGATTGAAGATTTCGAGTCTGGTAATTGTTATTTGAATGTGGAAGAGGATAAGGATTGGAATTCAGCAGAGAAACATTGTATTTCACTTGGAAAAACGACTAAAGAAGAAGTGCATTTGGTATCCATACCAGATCCTCGTATGCAATTTTACATAGAAACGCTTTGGCGAGGTGATACACTTACGCGTGAGTTCCCAGAACTATGGATTGGATTACAAAAAAATAGAAATATACCTTTAGGATGGTCCGATGGGACCCCTGCAAGTTATTTATATTTACGAAAAGAACAAGAGTACGGCTGTGCAGCCATGGATCTTTTCAATCAATATGGTCTATGGTATTTCACTGATTGCAAAAAAAAGAAGTATTTTATTTGTCAAAAAAAGGTGAGAATTTTATATATAAAAAAAATCAATCTGTGTGTGTGTGTCTTTTATGGGGGCCCATACTGCTAGGCATAGGACGCCGAACCTTTCCCTTTTTGAACTTTGTCAGATTTAAACGGGTTTACCCATTTTTTTGGGGGGCGGGGCTGTCTTATAAATGGGGCTTTATCTATACCCAAATCATATAAAAAATATTTTTTGGAGCTCAAGGAGACTAGATTTATAAATTAATAAGTGACCGACGTCTCTAAAAGAACTATATGAATAAGGACTTTATCAAAATCAAAAAAGTTATGAGCATAATAAGTAAGATATGTAAAAATTGCATTTTCTTTTTTTTTCAGTTACAAAAAAAAAAAAAAAAAAAATGCATGAATATTTGTTTTGTAGACAAAATAAAGTTTTTAGAAATTCGTCTGGAAATTTGTTTCCATATAAACTTGACACAAAAATTGATGTTAAACTGAATATCTGACATTTTCTTAATAATTTTTTCATTCTTTTTATCAAAGTTCAATTTTCCATTTTTAAGGAGAAATGCCGCAAAACGATGCATTTTGGATATAAAATTGTGTACTTCAACACAATATGAATTTAGTATTTTCATATTCCAGTAAATTTTAAATTTCAAACTTTATCTAATAATTATACTAAGTTTGAAACATCTTGCCAATTCAGTGAGTAGGATGACGGGGACAATAGTACACTTATTATATATATAATATAAATATTGGCCATATTATTTCTATGAAGAAATTTTGTCTATCATATACAAATATATAGATATTTTTTTTTTAATAATATTACTAAGTAATATTATAATGCAACATCGAATATAATACTGTGTAGGATTTTAATATTATGAATCACCTACATATGTCTAATTAATTAATTTTTTTGGATAATTGATATTATGGGAGATAAATAGCAGTTAGTATGATAAACTTAATTAGCTAACTACCAGATGATTTTGCAAGGTAACCACATATACGATGTGTTGATAAGATATTTTTTTGCTTTTGTTTACAATTGTACTGGCTATTTTGATGACGTCACAGATGTGTCCATTGAATAGGAAATTCAAATTTATATGACTAATGGTATTAATACATCATATATTAGTATTTTATTTTCTTATCAGACAACTCTATAAGTGTAAATTTTTATCCTCAGACGATTACGGTACTAAAATTGATTAAAATTATAGGTTAAAAGTTGTTTTGAAAATTAAAAAGTAGTTCAGTACATACATTTTTAAATAAATATCCAGAATTTTCCTGAAATTAATAATACATTCTATATCTTTTAAATGAAATAGTTTTTACTTAGAGTAGAGGACGAAGTAGACTTGATATAAGGAGAAAAGGATTCAATAACTTCAATTAAAGTGCTGTGGATGAAGGATGATAACTATCCATCTTCCTCACTGAATCTTTTGAGTTGATTATTTTTCCATTTTATGGAACTCCATAGTTCTTATATGTAGAAGTATATGATGATGATTTCGTAAAATATCTGGAGTAATTTATGTATTCTTGAGTATAGATGCAATGATTCACGAGGTTATATCACTTTCATAGACCTTGATATGAAGCGTATTTGCAAAATGCAGGATTCTTCCATTGAGGGAGATGATATCCACTGATTGAGGCACAAAGAGATCTCTTTTACCTGAAGTTGAAAAGAGGATTAGAAGACGTTCTGGATATCCAAACGGAAAAAATATGAATTCCTAGGAATGGAAAGTATGGGTGGATGCGGATGACTATCTTCGGATCCTTTGTACGAAAGATGCATCAAAATCACTATGAATTAAATGTATTTTCACGCAGTTCATAATTTTTGTATCCTCCTTCGGCTTCTAGTATTTATCTATAATGATTAATTAACACTTATGGGTAGTGAGTAACACTGAACTTGGTTCCGTTGTGACGTAAAAAATAAAATTGTAAGCTAACGTCAATGAAACGGCGTTATAAGTTTCTTATCCACACACCGTACATGTGATTTTGGATCTTTTCTGTTTTTTGGGTTTGTCTTTTTGGGTGAAAGGTTGCGTGGTACAAGAAAGGTACGTGAGCTAGGACTGCAGGCCAGACTAATCGGTGCCTTAGCACTATTAAAGGGGGTAGGGGGCGGGGAGAATGATTAGGAAATCAGTCTTAGGACCTATCCTACACTATATCTAATAATTTTTTGTTTTCATACAGGAAAATATGCTCATGAGAGGGATAAAGAAATAAATATGTCTGAAGATGAATTGTCACCTATTCTAGGTGAGCCAATTAATTGATTTTTTTGTTTTGTTTCTAACTCAGAATTTTTTTTTCTTATATGTACATAGATGTGTGTCCTTTTGGATGGAAGCGTTTTAAACGTCAATGTTTCATTTTCCGTAGGAAATCGGCAACTTATGCTTCTTCAGAGAAACATTGTAAAGCCTTAGATAAGAATGCTCACATTGCTTATGTTGACGATGAAGAATCTCGCGAATTTATAGGAAGTACTGTAGTAAAATTTAACTATCTTATAGTGTTGTTAATTTTTTTATATATTTTTCATGATAAGGTCAAATTGATGTATCAACATTTATCCATAAAAATTCACCATTATACTATCAAACAGCGGAGCATTTATGTTCAGTATTAATTCCTCCAGGAATATTTCAATCCCTTCCATGTAAATTAGTCAAACCTTATGTATGCTCTCGTCCTATTGGTAAGAATATTTTGGTATTAGTTCATGCAGGGCCGATGCCAATTTTACGGAATGATATAAAAAAATGAAAATAACTTTATTTTTCCTTTGTAGAAATCGCGATTAGATAAAATATTGACACATTTTAATAAAAGGGACCCAAAAAAAGACTTGATATTTTTAGAAACAGGTCATTAAAAAATATGCAATTTCATAAATAAGGAACAGTTTTTATTACTAAGAAATACCTCTTATTCTTTGAAAAAGCCCTTATTTTATTTTCCTAACAAAATGTTATCTGGAAAAATGGGATTTTCAGTTAGAAAATTAGAAAAAAATATTTTCTCCCTCCCTTGAAAAATCCCATGACCGGTAGTGTGAACATATATAATTAATCAAGGCTCTAGGAATCAGAGGTGGTCCCCTACAAAAATTCAGTGATGTTGGTGTTCATCATATTTATGTCAGGACCTGTCATAACCCATAAAAAATAGATTTATACATAGTATTAGTATTTGGAAGAGGGTACCAGATTTTTGTACCCTCCCAGCTAAAAATAGCTTCCTACGGCCCTGGTAATTAGTAATTATATAAATTCCATCTTTTTTTTTCTCTTTCAAAAATCAGGTGACTGTTCTCACATTTTGATTGGAGGTATTTGTTATAGTATTTCAAAAGAATTAAAAACTTGTAAAGAAGCATCTGCAAGTTGCCATCACATGCTGAACGGAGATATTGCAAGTATTCACAAGATTGAAGTGAATGAATATTTTTCCACTCTGGCTAAGAATTTACCATCTTCCAAATTGATGATTGGTTTAACAAAAACATCCGAATGGCATGATAAGACAGATTTTGATTACAATAATAACCACATGCCATCATTTTCTAAGTGTAAAACCTTAACCTATGGGGGGGAATTGGATTGAAACATCTGACGAAGAAAAACTCAATTTTCTGTGTTCTTTTCAAATAGATGAGGCTTATACCTGTTTCCCTGGTTGGAAACTTCATGAAAAAAAGTGTTATCTTTTCTACAACACAAAAAAAGATTGGTTAGAAGCACAAGGAAATTGTATGCTATTGGGTGGGAAACATGTTGGATTTATTGATACAAGCGAAACAAATTTTATTAAAAATAATTATAAACTTCAATTTGGTAGTACGCCATATATCTGGACTGGTATAAAGTCTTCGGAAGAGGAGCCTAATTACTATCCTCGCTTAAAGGACACGAAAGAAAGCTCAAAACACTTTTGGGTTATAGACCAACTTGACATGGGTTTGACGGAGCGCTGTGCGGCAATTGATACAAATAAAGAATTTAGAGCAATAGTTCAGAATTGCTCAGAGGAAATGTATTTTGTATGCAATCGTCCAGCACTTGTGGAAAAATTATCCGCGTCAACTTTTTGTACTAAGGTAAAATTCATAGTACATATTACATAATTTGTGGAATAAGTAATGCATTAAATATTTTCAAAATGTATGTAGGATCAAATTCATTCAGGAGAATATTGCTATGAGTTGTTTTCTGAAAAGTTGAACTTTACAAATGCAGAGGGTCATTGTCTAAAAGAAGATGGACAATTAGTTACTATCCATTCCCAGTAATACAACTATTTGTTTCAAATAGCATGATCTATTCTCATCGTCTTATTTTACTAACTTCTTAGGTACCTCCAAGAAGAAATTGAATTGATACTAAATCATTTTCCACAACCTATTTGGTTAGGACTCCAATATAACATTAAGACTAGAACATTTTATTGGAATGGAATCCCTGAGGATCCACAAAATGAAGATCCTTTCAGAAATTTTGCAGAACATGCAGATATATCTGATTCCCCTTGTTTTTATATTTCAACAAATGGGCAATGGAAAACTTGCTCCTGCAGGGATAAAAAGGCCTTCATTTGTCAATACTTTTCTCACCAGCAGTTGGTAGATGAGTCCATTCTTTCCGCACCACCTAAGATTGTCACGAATTGTGAGAGTGGTTCCATTAAATACGATAATTTTTGCTACTATTTGAGCGAAGAAAAAGCAAATATTACGGAGGCTATGCAAATTTGTAGACAAGATGGTGGTACACTTGCAGTTTTTCGATCCTATGAAGAAGAATTTCAATTGACAAGGTTGAGTATTTTTTATAATATAAGTATTATTTGTTATTCTATGTAGAAAAGGGGGAAATCTCTAATTTATGTTTTCTTTGAAATTAGTATGCTTAATTTGGAAGCAGAAACATTTATTGGATTAATTGAAGATCCAATAGTTCTTGAGTATAAATGGGTCAAGTCCCGAGTTCAATATGGAAGCTATACTAATTGGGCCATAAATCAGCACGATTCTTCCAAGGGTTTGTGTGTTTGTCTCTTACATGGAAAATGGAGGAACTGTATGTGTGACGAGAAAAAACAGTTTATATGTATGAATAGTAATTCCTCTTCAAACTATTTTATAATTCTTGTTATACTGCTATTTATAATTGGTAGTCTCATTGCATCCTTTATTTATTATTTTCTGTTTAAAGAGTTTAACTGTTTATAAAAAGAAAAAGAAAATCCAGGCAAAGAAAAATACAAATTTTTGAGAAAATTTATAACTCAATTATGATATTAATATTATAGGACGAAAATTAAAGGATATATATAACAAAACATCCAACATTTATTAAGAAAGAAACAAAATACTGGATGGGGCTAACCATAGAGAAATAGATACATACATATAGAGGTAGGTGACAAGGATTTTTACTTGGCCGCTTAGCTGACATAGACAGAAACGAATAAATATTCTGATTTGAAAGGTTGAATACAGCTGTTGTATTTAGTGAAATTGTAGATAATATATAATAATCCGAAGGCAAAAGTCGAACTTGATTTGACTTGAGCATATCTTTAACTATTTGAATTAATTATTATCTTAAATTTATTTACAGGAAGATCTATTTAGTTTATTAAGTGATCTGTTTCGACATTATTAATTTATCAAGGACATCTATTTTATGCGATTCATTCAGCACTTATAAATAATTTTGTTCAGTTGAAGACTCATTTAAATTGATTTTGTGAAATTCAACGTATTTGCTTTAATTTTTGCTATTATTTTGAAGGATCTTTTGATATCATCGTCATCATGGTTCTATATTGTTATGTCTACTGCTGCTCAAGTAGAAGTACTATACTTTTCCTTAGCTTCCTTTGTCTGAGGACTACATAGATGGCCAGGAATAGATAACTTTGAAAAAGTTAAAGTTATATGATGTTCCTTCAAAATTTGAAGTTATACCATTGAATGTTCCATCCAAGGGTAGAAAACGTCGACTTTCTTAATCTTGTCCAGGAGAAACAGATGATAACTTTGACTATACTAAAAAAATATTGCTGTTGAAAATGAGATGGATCTTATTCAATTGATCAAACTGGATCATTCATGAGGTTTTCTATCTGATAATATCGTAGGAGCAAAAGTATGTGAATTGTTGAAGGATTGCTGGAGAGGATAAATTAAAAAACTACGTTTTCACCAGAAGTGAGAGATTTTGTCACAAATCTTTTTTATTTCAGTACAAAGGTATTTGATTTTGTTTTTCAACTTCTGGCTTTACCGAGACAGTGTACAATCCAGAGATATGTAGGCACCATTCGTTATTATTCTGGATTTCAAATACAAGCACTTGAGGAGCTGAAACACCTGAGCAATGCTCCTTACTTTCAAGAGATAAGTCTCTCATATAGAGGGTATATTTATTAAACAGATGATTGGATTTGATAATAAGCGATGTTATAGTTATGTTTACTTTGGTTCAGTTATGTACTTGGCCCTATTCCGTGATACTGGATGCTCCAGAATTATAGTAGCATTAACTCTAACGTAATTGTGTTTAGAGGTTTTGTTACCCTAGTTCGATATATTGCGACAGTATTTTGTCAGAAAATATATTCCTGTATGGTCAAAATACAAGATGGCGCCAAAATATAAGGAACACTTTTGGCCATCCTCTTTGACTGATTTTAAACCCCTTGACATTACAATGTATGGTGTGGGCGCGGGGAGAAGGGAAATACAGTTTCTAGGTTCAGCAAGGATTTTCTGTGAAAACAGTGATTCTAATAGCTGCAAGTACGGCACAGAGCTAGAGATAGGACGGGTTATGGAGCCAGATCCGAAGTACTCGGCTACAGTATTATTAAACTTGTATTATCTGAAAAGATCTGAGACCCAACCCGGCTTCGGGTACCTAAACATTTCCGCATCATAAAGAAAGATTCATGAGATTTTCCAGATCTTAATAAGTCAATATCAATAGCTCAAATCTTAATCTTGATAGATTTTTTTGTCTGGGACTATCATGAGGCACACATTAATGGACGTTCCCACATAACTAAGGTAAGTCTGGTGGCCGCCATCAATGAATACATTGCCACCAAGCGAAGGGTCATCAATACCTGCTCTCCCTTTTTAGGTTGTATCGAGGCTGTATATCTAGTAAGCCTCAAGACACCATCTTACCCAAGGATATTTCGCCTTAATAAAAGAGTTTTATAGGTCGTTATTATTAATTTTTGGTTGAAATTGATGTTCCTTTTGAAGTTTTTAAATCAAATATTAATTTTTATTATTATAAAATGTCATACTATGTTTGGTCTTCAATCCATGAGTCTGTTCTAGTATTTAGCTTTAGGTGTATGAAAGGATGCCCATTAGATCTAACACACAAAACCGTATAATAAAAAATACCAAATTTTTACACTATTGACTCCTTGTGGACTTCCTTTCTCGAGGCATTTGGTAACATGGGCAAGGAGTTCCTCCTCAAGTCCTGTAGCAGTCCATGGCCAAGTTGGAGACTGTGGCTGAAATTGGAGTTGGTTGGTTTGAGTGATTGACTTCACTATGGATCCTGTCATGTAAGGAAAAAGATTATTGAATTGCTGGATTAATTTAGGGAAACAAATACCTACAGTATCCTTCAGTTTTTCTGATTTAAAATCTCCCAGCCTGTACTGGTTGGTTCATTGAAATCGGAATACTTACTAATTTAATAATTAATTAAGGCTGAGTGATTGAACTTAATAATCATTTCGATATATTAAAGAATAAATAAATAGTTACGAAAGAAAAATAATCTTAGCTCTTTAGCTTGCGTACAAATCGAGAAAATGAGGTTTGAACGTGATCGATGAATTTCCATTCGAGTACTCCAAGCAGTTAGGCTTCTCCAACACCAACTTCTACGCCGTTAACAAGTTCGAAACGTTGGAAAGGAAGAAGGAGTATGTAAAAAAGACAAAACTGGATCTGTAGGAGTTAAAGAATACAAGGCAGGCCAATCCTTCTTGTTTATGTGGGCCCAAGCAAAAGATATCGGATTTTCACAAAACATTTTTAAATATGTTTTTATGTCTTAATCTTATTTTATGATTTGAATAAAATGAAAAAAGAAAACTGAACTAGAGTAATTCATATTATTGATTACAAGTTAAAAAATTTAAAAATAAATAAATATGAGTAGTTTATAGTATATACCTTGTTCATAAAAGTAGACATAACATTCAAGTAGATTGTTCATTCTTTATTGAGACTTGGAACTGCCGTCCTTTCCCTCTTGCTGTTGCTCAGTAGCGTAATTAGGGTGTTGTGTGGGTGGTCTGCCCCCGTCGGCGCAATTTCTAGGGCGGCATTTTGTGGTTATTATTATAGAATAATTTTTTTCTCATTTTTTTTAACATTTCGTTATTTTTTTGCATTTCTCTAATCTCAGTATTCGAACTACTCTGTAATTATTTAACTGTCAATAATTGCAATGCCGTAGCATCACACCTTGTATATCATGAATATTTATTCTTTAAACATTTATATATGTAGTTTTATCTAAGAAGCCATTCTATATTTTGGTGCTATATACTATTGGTGAGCTTCACTCACCTACGCGATGTGATTACAATTTGTATAGTTCTAATTGTACATCCTTAATCTCTTTCAATGCTCACTGGTTTTAGTCACATAAACACGCTCTTCCTTACATGCCTTTTAGTCATTCTATTATTTGGTCTTCTTTGATCCTTTAACCAATAAATTGTATATCCTAAAAATTCTCCGTCATTAACTAAGCTAGATCAGGATCAACAGTGTGTCATTGTGTGGAATTATAGAGCAGGTTATGTAAGGTTAAGGTTTCTTATTTAATCAACGGTGGCAGATAGGTGAAGAATATTTGTAATGAACAATTGTTCATAATATTAACTTATTTACTTATTAAACCTATTTTATTATTGTTAAATCAATGATTAATTTACAGATTTAAATAATTATAGGTATTTTCAACTATTTATATAATAAAGATTCGTGTATTTATTATTTATTTAATTTATTATTAGTTATCACAAATAGATTATTGGAAGATATCTTCACGGATGAAGCGAACTAACAAGGAGAACAGTGTAGTATTCGAAAGAAAGAGAAGAACAAGAAAGGCGGAATGAAGGAGCCATACTTAAATTTCTCAGCCCAGCCCATGCAGACGAAACATTATTTCTCTAGAAGTTCGTGGAAATGATATTGTTGAAGTTGGTGAAGTTCATGGAGAGGATCATTATGATGTTGGTGAAGTGCAACTTGAAAAAAATATGATCATGAAGCTGATCCAACACAAATTACTGAAACTCTAATATTAATTTGAAAGATATTGGGATGTGGCCTGCTATTACAAGTATTTATTACAGTATTTGGGAAATACTTATACAACAAGGATCGAAGGCTGCACAAAATATTGACTGTGAATTCAAAGAAGTTGTACGTCCAGGACAAATATCAAATCGGAAAGGGGGGGGGACTAGAAGCCTTTCAAGAAAATGGTTTTTTCGATCTTTACAAAACGGGGAAAAAACTTGAGGACCTGGATGATATACTCTCCATCGAAAGGTACCGTGTTTTGTTTTTGGTGTGAGCTATTTTCAAATGAAAACTCCAAGTTTTGCTCCGTTGATGGTTTCAAATCTTGGTGGAAATTGAACCCTAAGATACAAGAACATGAATCTTATCTTGCACATGAGAATGCGTTCACTCAGGGGAAAGAGGCCTTTTCAAAGGCAAGACAATGGATCACAAAAACTAAATCCTTGTTAAAAATGCAAGGGAGAAATGGAAGGAAATTCTTAGTAGATTATTGGACGTAATTATGTTTCATGCTAAGCAAAATATAGCTTGTTCAACTGAAGGGAAAATCCGTTGTTTATGCCATTTAAAATAATGAATGTAAAAATCTTGTTAAGACAGTTTCGCATAGTAAGAGGCCTCAAATTTCTTATAAATTTTGCATCTTTATTTTTTTTTAGGAATCAGTATGATTTTCCATCAGACGCAAATTCAGAAAAATATCCCACGTAAATTATATTTTCGTTAAATTGTAATAAAATAGGAGCGAGTCAGTGTGACTAAACCATCTTCCTTCGATTTCGCGGACAACTCCGCAAGGGCAAATGTTCAGTGCAATGGACACTGTTAGTCCACGTGGTCTTACGAATTTCAGACGTACGTGTCTTTCTTTGGTGACTTTCCTCCAGAACGTAAGACTGCGTTCCTTCTTCACACTGCCCGTCCCAAGGTACAACAATGGCGTAAGACCCTGGAAGTCCTTCCTGTAGGGCAGGAAGACTCGTATACAGCGCTACTTAGGACGATAGATGACGCCTTTTCTCCTATAGAATCTATATTTTTTGAGAAATATCTCCTCAGCAAAATCAGACAACTATCCGGAGAGTCCATGGACGATTTTATCACTCGACTCCGTGTTCAATCACGCTTTTGCAAATTGACTTGCTCCTCATGTAAACCTCGTGTGAAGGAGTTTCGATAGTTGGGGCAATTCTTAAGAACACGACTTCAACTAAACTGAGGTAGAACGTGTTTGAAAAGAAGTTATCCAAGCTTGACGAAGTAGTTCAACTGGGACGTTCGCTGGAGTCTGCAGAGGATCACTCTCACGAAATGGGAAAAGTAAGTTCTGTCCTGGTCTCCGAGTATAAGGTTCCCATGGGTACTCGGCGGCCAAGGAAGCCTCCTATCACCCATTAGCCTCCTAGGAAGACTCAAAAATGTAAATTCTGCGGCTCGAGAAACCTTCTTCTTCAATCCCTATGTCCGGCTGTTAGAAAGACCTGCTCAAAGAGCAGGGGCCCTGACTACTTTGCCCTTTGCTGCAAGTGTGAGCAGAGTCATATGGTCGTGGCGGGGTTATCAAAAATCCATGACCTTAACAGGTCTGAGAGAGCCTTTATCAAAGCAAAGCTTGATGATAAATGGGTCACCTTCTTACTTGATATGGGAGCCAACGTCAACATCATACCTACTTGACTCGTGCCAGACAAAGCGGATCCTACATATGGTGGTCATATTGCCGTTTTTGGTGGCAGCAAAATTCCTACCCGTGGCCTTGTTCATCTTCTGCTGAGTCTGAAGGGTTCTCGCCTCAAAACTCTTGTCTTCCTCATCTCAGACTTCGAGCAGCCTATTCTCGGATTGCAGGCCTGTCTGGACCTCGGCCTTGTCTCCATTCCTAAACCTTCATTCCTCTGCAACCAAGTCCAACCTGCAGAGCCGGACCTCCAGGGACTCAACACTGAACATTTTCCTGGACTCTGGAGCCCACACTGTCAATCATGCAAAAGCAGCAATCCACATCAAAGACAAGGCAAAACCTCGCTATCTAGGTTCCCGTCCTGTCCCTCTTGCTCTCTGGGATAAGGTCAAGAAAGAACTTTTACACATGGTCAAACGTGGTGCACTTGAGAAAATCGAATCCTCTGAATAGGCATCTCTTATAGTCACTGTGCATGGGCTTACCTACCTGCGATTCAGAGTGTGCGAGGGAGGCAAGTCGATATACATAAAGTATATTTTCTTCTCTAGGATCGAATGAGTTCATGAAATTTTGAGATGCACTATTAATATTTATGATGGAATTGAGAGAAGTCAAATGAAGAATAAAGATGTCTACGGAAATATGTTTGATTTAAAAACCCATATTTTGACAAGAAATATTGATCTTTTATTTAGCCTAAGGAATATATTTAAAATGAGATGCATAAATTGGAAGGAAAAAATAAATACATGGGTGTTACTGATTATAAATTATAAAGTCTCTTCACTGGCAAGAAGTGTTGGATGAGTCCTGGGAGTGCATCTCTAATCAGTCTTTCTTTCCAATATTTTCAGTCTTTTTCCTAATCAGTCCTATATTTTACACCGTTCATTAGTTCTAAGGACATATAAGTTGGTCCTACAGTCTTAGCTATCTTTTTATTTTCTTCACTCATAGCTAGAATTGAAGAGAAAAAAAAATTATAATAATAATAAATGAAAGTATATAATTAAAATTACGAAATATTATAATATTACTATATTCAATACTGTTTACAATCAGTAGAATAATTGAATTATTCCATTACTTGTGAATGTCTGTGTATGTGTTTGTCCTTCAATCAGGGCCAAACCAATGAATGGATTTTCCTGATACTTTTGGAATAGGTTCTTAACTCTCCAGTAACAGTTCTGGTAACATTTTTTTGGCCTTCAAGGCCATAGGGGCCTTGTTCTCAATTAATTAATTGTATTTTGTTTACCTCTATATTTTTAGGCATTTTCTCGGTTTTATTAGATGGAGCACAAAGAGGACCTGGAACCTATTCAGGTCCTATTAGAAAACTTGTATGTGAAAACTTTGTAAATAGACTAATTATTGATTTGAGTTCTGTGCATGGAAAAATGAAACAACACTTATGGCGCGTCATCAAAGATGTGTGCGGTCTGGTGTTGTCTTGATGATGTCTTGCTGTCTCCTATTCACCAATGCTGACCGCTGCTGTTCGATCAGTAGCTTCTAACGGTAAAGTAGAGGGGGGGGGATCGCCAGAACCACTGTTTTGCAACAAGAATTGAAAGAGTATCGGCCCGTATAAATCGCAAACTTTCATGATCGTAGGAATTGGTTGTAGTCACTTGTTGCCATTTATCCTAGAATGATTTTAAATTGAAATAAAATATACGATCGTATATATCAATATATTAAATTTCCTTTTTCGGCCCAATTTCCCAAATGGTCCTTCGGAAAAATATTTTAGGGCAATAGTTCGCTGAAAATGACCACATGGGAGGGGATTTTTGTTTTATTCTTTGATAATACTCTCCTGGGAGTGCAAAACTCTCTGGCACTAGAAGTACAAATCCCGATCCATAGCTGTCCCATTGAGGTCAATCCAGTCGATTCATAGACCTCTTAGGCAATAATTAAACTTTTAGTATAATTTATAGGTTCGTTTAGCCCAGAAGAGGGAGGACTGAAGACATCATAGATGACCAGGATCTACCAATGTTGGACCATGTGGTTTCTATACTTTTTTAGGACTTGAATAATTATAGTTGTGTTGATGAAGACATCTTTTTGTTAAGTGAGTTTCATTTTTATTCGTGACGCTCAAAAGACATCTGAACATATTTATTTCGAAAGTTCCTCATTTGGGGTAACTCCCATAATCTAGGAATTAATAGGGGTGTTCATTCTCTTCTGAGATATATAGAGTTTCATTGTAGTTCAGATGAAATGTCTTTTAGTTTTTCCGAATTCCTCAGTTATCTCGAACGCCTTAAGGCAGGGGAGTCTGGAGGGTGTGTGCTTTTTAAGGATATTTTAAAATTTGAATTTTTCTTTCAAAAAATTTAAAAAACTTTTTTTTAAAAATTTTATAATTGAAATTTTTTTAATCTAAACTTAATTTCTTTTTAGAAAAGAAATTCGATTAATTTTTTTTACAAAAAAGTTAATATTTTGAGAATAGCATTGGATATGTTTATTTTTTTTCCAAAATAAAAATAAAATATTTGAAATTTTTCCCAAAAAGCTAGGGATTTTAAATTTTTTTAGAATGGATATAGATTTTTGAATTTTTTTCTGAAAAACTGTAATTTTTTGTGAATATCATTGGATTTTTGTAATTTTTTTTTTTAATTTCGCAAATCAATATTTTATATGACCCTTACAAATGTTCATGGGTCTCCCCTAGAATTTTGTAGGGATGTTGTGAGTTTTATCCTTCATTTGATTTCTTAAATTATATTATTTTTATCTATATTTATAGAGACTCTATTAGATTGGATTCTTACCATGAAGTGTAATTATATAGAGCATACCTTTTCTTAATAAAATTAAATTTTACACAATATAGTTTTACTTGCTTATATCTCAAACAAGAATTTTTTATTTATTATTGAGTCGTGATTACAGGTATGGAGCATAGATAACCGAATAATTTCATTTATCTATTTTTATTTCCAAAATATTAAGTTTTTCAAATTAATGTTTTCAAAAAATTAATATTTTCTGTAAATAGCTATGGATTTTGAAATTTATCTCCAAAAAGTTTCATATTCATATTATATTTTCGAAAAAGTTGTATATTACAAATTTAATTTTGTAATTTTTTTTTCCAAATGTTAAGTTTTTCGCATTAATATTTTCTAAAAATTTAATTTTCTGTAAATAGCTATGGATTTTTGAAATTTAGCTCCAAAAAAATTAATATTTTTTTTTTTCAAAAAAGTTTTATATTACAAATTAAATTTTGTATTTGTTTTTCCAAAATATTAAGTTTTTCAAATAAATGTTTCAAAAAAAATTAATTTTCAGTAAATAGCTATGAATCTTTGAAATTTATCTCCAAAAAAATTTCATATTTATATTATGTTTTCAAGAAAGTTTTATATTACAAATTAAATTTTGTAATTGTTTTCTAAAATATTAAGTTTTTCAAAAAATTTAATTTCCTGTAAATAGCTATGAATTTTTGAAATGTATCTCCAAAAAATTTAATATTTATATTATTTAATTTTTAATTTTTTTATTTCACATATATAATTTTTGAAATAGACAGAAGATGAGTCACCCTAAAATTCCCAATCGAACTGTGTAATGTTTGCTCGAGAACAATTAATTACAAAATTACAAACTAAGTCAACCATTTCTGCCCTCTCTTGATCCGGTTGGCCTTGGTTGCTGTGGAAAGCAGTTACTGATGTCAACGTACATTAGAGACCTTCCCCAAATCCTTTACATACCTCCTTAGAGTCCAATCACTAAATTGAGAGTATTAACATGTTGTCTCATTTACTTGGCTTGACTTATGCTAATTGCTGATGTCCACGAACTCAATGATCCCGATTTTCTAGAGTCAATCGCTCCCTGGGGACCTCTCAAGGCTCTGACTTGAAGCTTTTAATCTTTTAAACAAGACTCTGGGAGTTACCTACGATCGTCATGATCTCCTCGATACTTACTGGGGTATAGAGCAAGCCCTTTGCCTTTTTACCTACATGCCGATAACTGTTGATTTTTGAAAGTTTTTTTATTTATCGTTTATTAATCGAAATAGTCCCTAATTTTAATAAAGCAACCTAAAATTTTAAAATATTCACCCTGAATAATTAAGATTGGTTTAAAGTCAAGTGCAGGATTTTAAATCATACACTTATCAAAACTAACCGTTTAAATTATTTTAAAATATGTTTCAGCTGATGCAATGAAGGTAACATGCTTCTCAAAATTATGATAACTTATTATATATTTTCCTTAAACTTAGAGGTCTTGATTACATACATGTAGGTATTTAATATATCTAGGGACTTAATACTTATATAGGCCATGACAGGGTCAAACGTTTTTTTAAAACTTCCTTTATTGGATAAAATAATTGAGTTTGATATCATTTTGCCTTATTAAAAATTAATGAAGGATGAAATTGCAACAACAACAAAAAAACCACAGTATTTCCAGCATGGATGAGTCTGATTCTACTAGTGTTGTGGAAGACCCTAGACAGTTCAAATACTGTTAAGATTTTTAGTGGACCGAACTAATGTGGTCATCTAATTAAGTTTAGTGTAGATTGGTCCTGAAGAAAAACTCCTTCTGGATCTATTTTACAGAAGAATTGGTCCGGATCGATCTCATTTAAAATTCGGTCTAGACTGATTCCATAGATGAATTGTTGATGACGTCAGGGGGGTAATAACTTCATATGATGTTAAAGGTGTTTCATAAATCATATTTATGCAACTAGTAAATCAATATCGTCGAGTAAATCTGTCCATTGATTGAGGCAGCAAAAAACTTCAATCTATTATTTTGTTGTCAGTATTCTGAACGTTGATTGGGTTAACTTGAATACTTTATTAAACGGTGAATAATTCTCAACAAATATTGAATAATAATTTCCTATTCGGAATGAGAATGGCCCTGAACTAACAAACTATTAACTACTAAATTTTGTGCCTTTTTTTTTTTTTTCTTTTCATATAAAAGGTTGCGTGATAAAACAAAGGTGAGACCCAAATAATTTGGAACATAATTTGAAAATGATTTAATTTCACTCAAAGATTGGTCCAAATTGGCCTAGAAAAAATCTTGAACGAGGATTATGAACAGAAAAATCTCAATTACTTCACTAACACAAAAAAATCAATGTATTTTATTGTCAGCTGTCGATGTTTCTGCTTTTTTTCCCCTAACCACACTTTTGAAGGTTGTTTAGTTAAGTTTCAATTAAGCTTTGTTAAGCTGTGGACAATTCTCAATAAATATTAAATAATAATTTCATAGTTGGCAGGGATGGCCCATAATGGACTCCCCCACCCCCCCGGTTTAGTATGAAAGGTCGCGTGGTACACCAATGTCATATCTTGAGACCTAAATAAACGGTCTATAATTTGAAAATGCTTCAATTTCGGTCTGTGATGAGTCCAAATCTGTATAGAAAAAATCACCTAAGACCGAACAGAAAAAAAATTCGGTCTTGAGCCGAATCTCAACTCTAGTTTCTACGATCTACCTTTAATTCAACTACGGAATGTTCTCCATGTGGTATTCATAGGTCAAAGATCTCATCATCAAAATCCCAACAAAGAAAGAGAAAATACTAATAATGAAACCTTCAGTCCATTTACTTGATTTTAATTATCATTATTATAATTCTGTAGAAGCATCATCAGGGCATCAGATTATTACATGCGTTGGCCCTCATAATGTACCGAACATGATACGCAGTATTTCTGTTAATTAGAACCTATTTAAATGAAGAAAAGGAAATTCCATTTATTCATCCATGATTGTTAAACACATTCTTAAATGATGAGTATACTTAATGAGAGCTACCTTTTACCGGTGGGGATTTTAAATCCAGAAGACTTAAGGATAATGAACAAGATGATAATGAACCGCATAACGCGGTTTAAAACAATTTTAAAAAATTTGAAAGGGAAACAATGTCAAGAAAAAGAGACTACGTGGAAAATATAGTATTTAAACTTATACTAGCACAAACTCTCTATTTTAAAGATAGTTAATAAAGTGAAAAAAAAATTTAATTTATATTTAGCTTGTTTATGTTAAAATTTTAAGCTAAAGCGATCTACTATAAACTATAATTATATAATAGGTAAATTTCAAGAAGGTAAAACCTCCTTGTATACAACATCTTTTGTTGTTTTTGTCAATTTGATCTGAATATAATCAAACCCGCACCCCCTTTTGACACTCTTGGCAATCCAACATATAATTGGCCATATGAAAATGCTGATTTTAGTAAATATAAAAGCAATTTTTTCAAATGTTTGACCTTGTGACTTATTTATTATATTACTTAAACTCTTCGCCACCAGAAGTAATTGTGATTCTTGTAATAAATACAATTATTATATAAGATGTTTCTTCTTCACTCATTATGAAGATGCATACCAAGACAAGCTTGCTAATCCTCTTCTTCCTAATTCCCCTTTTTTTAATTCGTATTGAATATACGTTCTCCTTTTTCCGTTAGGACAATAATATTTTTTTATTTTTTTGGTGCATTTTGGAATCGACAACCCATACCTTAAAAAAAAACTTTGAGACAAGGGGAATCGATCTTGTTTTATGAAAAAAATCAAATTATTTTCAAAAAGACAAACTTGCCCTCCAGAGTCCAGGAATCTGGTATGATCAGAATGAAACATAGCCTTACGTACGTAACTCAAAATTCTGTACAACTTTTAAAGTCTGTATCTATGTCTGTTTTTGAAATAAATGCGTTTTTATCATTGTTTTTCTAAGCGGGGCGTAGATCAGACACACACATTTTGCCACTTCCTTTTAGTTTTGACGTGCTACAAATATGCAATTTTATTAGAATGACTCAGTACCATTAAGAGTTGGCCATAAGTTATATATAATAGATTTAAATAATTAATTATGACTTAATTCATCTATATTTTCATATAGGATTAAGAGGAGATCGATATTAATCACAACGGACATAATTATTCTATTTCTGTGAAAATAAAATATTGTTGATTTTAGTCGGCTATTAGTGTTTTGAACTTTAGTTTGATTAATTTTCTTATAATTCCTATAGACATCTCAGGCAAAAAAAAGCTTTGGCGCCCAGACGTACATGACAGCATTCTCGTTTTTCTACATTCAAATTAATTCAGCAATCTCATCTGAAGTAGTCCAAGGTTAATAAGTCGAGTTGGACTGGCATGTGAGCACTTATTTCATTGGCAGGAACTGAAGTTTAGCCATAAAATCGTATGTAGCCATATAAATCAGATAATTCTAACTATGTTGATTTTATTGTCAAAATAAGCCAGAACAACACTCACAACTTTTCTACTTCACCTATTTTGTGCAATTGCATCCATAGAGTTTTTGAGCCTAAAAATTGGTACCGAATATAATTCGTATGGCTTTTGAGACAGTTTTTGGAATGTTTTGACACGGTATTATTTGAGCAGTCGTCAAAGATGGACACCATCAAAGAGTAAATTCACCATATTTATCAGTTTCTCTTCGAAAAAGGGTAAAACGCAAGCCGGGGGGTAGAAAATGATAATATTGTTTATGGTCCTGATACTGTAACAACCAATCACGCTCAATTTTGGGTTCGTCGATATTCTTCCTGTAACTTTGATGTGAATGATACAACACGCTCTGGATGGCCAACTGTCGAAAATGTGGATAAAATAAATGAAAAACCCACTAAAAATAATGGATTTCTTCTAACTACAAATTATATATCAGAGTCGTACTAAAAAGAAAAAAAAATAAGGAGTACATTGTAAAAAATAATGAGGCTTAGAAATAAGGGCATGTTCTAAAGTTCAGGAATGAATTACTTTACTCTTTAGAATAAAGTAATTCAGGGCTCATCAGGTCATTTTAATAATAATTATGAAGCTGTTTTAAGTATTATTTCATTCTTGAGGAGAGAACTAGTGTTGCGTCGGTCCTTAATTATTCGGTCCAGTCCAGACTGTCAGTCTTTGGGACCAATCCTTAAGCATAGGCGTACAAGAAGAGACGTCAGGGACCTCACGGGACGCCCTGGTGTCAGTCTTAAAATGGCCTCGGTTTCATTTTAAAAGGGGGGGGGGGGGGGGGGCGAAGGGAAGAAAAAAACCGAAACAAAATGAGGCTCACGATAATTTTTGATTTCTGATGGTTGTATAATTTAGTATTGCATGGAAAATGTCTTAAATATAATAACATTTTTGTTTTTGATTTATCAACAATAAAACGGATTCATATTGAACTGAGTTGATCTTTTTGTAATTTGAACACATAAACTCACAAACATATACCGGGTAATCAACAACTTGTCACTCAGTATATCTATTGTCATGCTGAAAAGGTGAGCAGGCTCAAAATAGTGTGTGATGTCCCTAATATCTATGCTCCGGTATGTCTATGTCCTTAATTGTGAGTCTTTGGAATGTTTCCTCAAAATATCGATGGGTTTTCAAACAGAGGCGTCCACAGGGGGTGGCTGTAGCCCCCCTAAAGGAATTTTTGAAAAATTATTAATGTGAAAAAAAAAATAATCATGAGAAAACATATGAAAAATTATTTTTAAGGACTTATTTCCTTAAAAAAAATCATTCGATCAATTTTTGCTGTGGAACAAAAATTTAAATTTTTAACATTTTTCAGAAAAAAATCTAAAAAACAAGCTGCCCAACCCACACAAATAAAATACTGCTGTTGACGCTTCTTTGAAGCCAAATAAGATAAATTCACTAATACTTATGATCATTGCAAAAAAATATTTATGTCTTCGTCATTAGGCAATATAATTCGAACATGTCATATTTTTGCTTTTATATATTCTATTACATAATAAGCTTCAATGACGTCACAAAGTATCGATTTTACCTTCTTTAAGGACCGAAAAGTTGGACTGGATGGAACCAGAGTGACTGAATCACTGTCCTCAATAAGGATCAACACAACACTAGAGAGAACATTTCAATTTTGAATAACTGCCCGCATGTGAGTGTCCTCATGGAAAACAGAGGGTAGGATTTGTTAGGGAATCATCTTCTTTATTATTAAATCAATGTTTTCAGGTCTTCGACGCTAACAATTTAATGGTAATGCCGGGCATCACTTCTAATAAATAATAAATATGAAAAAATGAACGATTAAACTAAGATTTTGAAGGACTAAAAACTACGTGCACAACCAGTGGGACATATTTTTTTTGGCAAGGGCTAGATTTTTGTATTAATTTGAAAGGGGTATGAAGATATACTCTTTATAATCAGAAGGGTGTTCCAAACTTACATTTTATTAAACATCCTCTCGTCCTCTTCATGTTGAATGAATATTTTCCGTATATTTGGAAAGCTCAGCTTTTTCATAAGATTAGATAAATAATCTTTTTAAAATAAATCAAATAGGCCAGTTGAAAAACTCTGATTTCCATCTTTTTCAATTTGTTGTCACCTTTTGACAATGGGATGAAAGAAAGGTTTTGTAGCCGAATGATCATAAAAGCTGTTCGTACTAAGATTGGAAGAAGATATGGATTTAAATCTAACATTATTTTATGATTTTGACATTTACTTTATTATTAATAATTAAGATCTTATCGGTAGAGATTTTTCTATCCTGTGCACAATTGTATATGCAACTTGCACATGAGGAAAAAAAATCTTTTGGGTGATGATATTTTTATTAAACCCCACGCCTGGCTTGTGTTTTGCAACCTAAAGTTATGACATATTGAACTGAATTCCGATGTTAGAACAAGAAAATATTATTTGGATCAATCTATTATTTCAATATTCTGTGTTTATAATTTATTGTTATTATTAGTTATATGATTCTAATTGTTTAATTTTGTATATTTAACTTAAATGTATGATGGTTTATTTTTTAGTATGTAGATTATATTTAATTTAAGCCTTCTATTTTAAACTTGGAACTTCAAATATATTTCGAAATACTCTTACTTTGTTGTTTTATTAGTTATTATTCTGAGAATATGGTTCATAAGGTAAAATTGTTAACCATTTCGGTAAAATGAATTACAATTTCATAGAATGTGACGTTTTCAAATCCACTGTAACGGATAAAAACCGTCTAAGTCAATTATACGTAGTATATTTTTATTAAACATTTTGCTAATAAATTCTTTCGTTATACCCTCAAAAATCATATAATAAAATAATATATATAAATAATCATAATACAGCAGGCAGATGATAATCTCATCAGTATTTAAACAATAATACCATATGTCTTTCTCCCCCCCTTCTACTCGCACGCGTTATTCTCTACAATATTATCAACTATAGTCATAACTAAGGGTGATAATTTTGGTAAGAATACAAAAGCGTGCGAGGAGAAAAGAAGAATTACTTATGGCATCATTGATTAAATAATATACATCTTCTTCTATCAATCATGAACGTTATCATTCCCGCTTTTATTATTCAATATTAATATAATATGAGATGGTGATAGTCGATAGAGAACTGAATAAAATCCCCAAAATGACGTCGCCTTCTGTCTGGATTTATGAAAATGGAGGCCCAGGAATTTGGAAAATACTTACCGGATGAGAAACAGATGGTTTGTCGGATTTGTCGATATAAATGTGCCTTTAGTCCCCTGTCTAGAATTACACGCCACTCATTATCCTCATCTCATAACAAGAGTATGGATATTCATCTATAAAATCAATTTGACGATGAATACATCAAGTCAGACTTTAACTTTGATCTCACAACGATGCTTATTGCATGTAATATAACCTTATCCATTGCTAATCATCTGCGTTCAAAAAATTTATGGAGAAATACAAGGGTAAACATATCCCTTCCCGAGGAACCATCATTAAATTAATGGAGGATGTTGGTACTGATGTCATATATAGAAATACATATAAAAATGTTTTGAGTCATCCACACCAAATGATGATTAAGTTATCAGTAAAAAGTATTTACGAATATCGAAATGGAACTCTGAATTTTGTACTATCTCACAGTAAGTATTCAATTTTTTTTTAAATCTAACCATAAAATATGATTCTATTTTAGCTAAACATATGATGAATTATTATACACAACTCAGTAAAGGGCAAAAACAACTGCTTAAATGGTCACAACAACGGGGGTAGTAGCTTTGCAACTAGTTTGTCTGAGACTACTTACTTCGCTTTAAGACTTGGGTATGATAATTAGGTTTTCCAATATTACATAGTCAATAAATATTACTTTTTTATCACTAAAGGCTTAGCTATGGTTGATGGGCTCCAAGAAATGGTGTTCAGAAAACTCATAAAAGGCAAAAACAACTGTTTAAATGGTCACAACAACGAGGGTAGTTACATTGGGTGTTGCATTATAATTAATTATGTATATCCATCATGATAATAGTATGTTGTTATATAAGCATACCTAAATAACGGGGAAAATCTTTTTTGATGCTCTTAATAGGGAGTAATATCGCCGGACATTACTACATAATTAGCTTTTGCTCTAAATCCTTACGATGAATTTATTTATAACATTTTTTTATTAGTATATTTATTGTCTAATTTTATGATTTTGACATTTACTTTATTATTAATAATTAGTTAGATCTCATCGGTAGAGATATATCTATCCTGTGCACAATTGTATATAGCAACTTCCACATGAAGAAGAGGGGTGATTATCTTTTTGATTAAACTCCACGTCTTGCTTGTGTATTGCAACCTAAAGTTATGACATATTTAACTGAATTCAGATGTCAGAACAAGAAAATATTATTTGGATCAATCTATTATTTCAATATTCTGTATTTATAATTTATTGTTATTATTAGTTATATGATTCCAATTGTTTAATTTTGTATATTTAACATAAATGTATGATGGTTTATTTTTTAGTATGTAGATTATATTTAATTTAAGCCTTCTTTTTTAAACTTTGAGCTTCAAATATATTTCAAATACTCTACTTTGTCGTTTCATTAGCTATTATTCTGAGAATAAGGTTCATAATGAATTACAATTTCATGGAGTGTGACGTTTTCAAATCTACTGTAACGGATAAAAAACGTCGAAGTCAATTATACGTAGTATATCTTCATTAAACATTTTGCTAATAAATACATTCGTTATACCCTCAAAAATCATAATAAAGCAGGCAGATGATAATCACATCAGTATTTTAAACAATGATACCGTATGTCTTTCCCCCCTCCTCCTCGCACGCGTTTTTCTCTACAATATTATCAACTATAGTCATAACGTCCCAGAGCTGGCTGACAGTGGCTTTGAGGGCCTTTGTGTTGGAATGACGGGTACTGCATTCCTTCCCATCGACATTTGTCCAAAATGTGTAGTATGTTGAGGGGGGCGGGCTGTATGTGGGGCAAAAGTGTCCAAAAAAACCTCAAAAGAATCATTCAAAAGAGTCTTACAACGAAGGAGATGAGTTTCTTTCACTACTGGGTCGAAAAAAGTGACCTCTCCACCCTCACAAGTCTCTTCTATCCACATAGCTCACTGGACTATCAAGTGTGAAACATGGAGATCTCTTCCATGGGCCATCATAGAATTGAGGGGTTAGCCTCGCCAGTTTTCTTTAACTCCTCCGGATCCAGTTCGGCCTTTTTGACAGAGCCCTTCTTCCTCTCCAACGTTTTGGATTTGCTGACAGCATAGATAGTGGTCCTGGAGACGCCCAACTGCTCATAGTGTGGGACTGGAACTTGGTCGGTCAAGTTCAAGTATCATTTTCTCGACTTGTACATAAGCTAGATGGCTCTGTTTTTTTTTTTTTTTTTTTTTTGTAACTAATTGCTTATGCTTTAATATATGGAAATATGAATTAATTTCAATCACTGAACTTTCATTTTATTTTCTTTAATCATATATTTATAAATATTACTTATTTTGTCTCTGGTTCGAAAATCATTTATTTCCATAGGGCGCTTTCCTTTATCCATGAAACTGTATCTACTAATATATCAAGTGGTTAAAAGAAAAGAATAAAATACATATTATTGTCTATTGATATTACGACTGGAATAATCAGGATAAACTTGAAAGGAACACGTCATTTATAAAAATTGTTTACTTAATCAATAATAATAATTCGACAGTGATAGAAGATTGGTTTGAGGAACTACGATTGCGTGCGTTCGTACATTCATTAAGAGATACAAAAAAGGATTGACTCTTTATCTCTCCCTCCCTTGAAGATTTGGCTTTAGATAAATGGTGATCTGTTATTAAAGAGTATTTAATAATGACTCTTGATGGTCAGAGTTCGAGTTCGCTGTTTATGGCGGAATAACCCTTGTTGTATACCGTGGAATGTTACTCCACTCACTTCTTTAATAGTGGTCTCGGCGTGACCGTTAGACTTTGTACGATTATGGACTTTTATATAGAATACTTAAATTTCTGTAGAAACGTTTGAAAATTATTTCGGAACTTTGGTTCAGCGTCAGTTCTCATATTCACTGGGATCCTGTAATCATTTAACAATTCCTTTAATCCTCTACTTACCGACTGTGTCTTAGTATTTTTGAGGGGAGAAATTTAAGTCCATCCTAAATAATGATCGACTAATCCCATGTATTCTTTTCCTTTAGCTTCAATGAGATCCATGGATACGGGCAAGAAGACAATGACTCCTTTAAAGATTGTTTGGATTGAGGAGGTGATAATTCTATACACTTTTAACATGATTAAGCAATTTATTTTGTATCGTTATTAATGCAATTCCAAAAATATAAGGATTTATCTCGTTCGCTTGTTTTCCTAATGCCTTGGCAGAGAAGATGCAGCTCAGAGAGGATTTTTTTTCCGGCAGTTCTAATGGATGCGTTGAAAATGGGTAATTATTAAACCTGATATATTGATGCTAAGATCAGACCACTATTTAGTGAAGATGCGTCCAGTGTGGTGATCAAAGCTATAGATGTTGCTTGATAGTTGTCATCTTTTTTTGCAGAAATTAAACCTTAGAGTCCAGGATCATCGTTGATGTTTCTGACTCTTAACGACTTTTCGTGAGAAGTATCTTCTTCTTAATGAGCAAATACAGGTGAACGAGAAAATGTATCAGCAATATAATGTCTCTTCCCCGGTATTCCATCAATCTTAAACGTATAACCAGGGATCTTCCTGTTAATTATTTGAATAGGACTATTTTCTTTAATAGCTAGACTTTAGCTTTTAAAAATGTTTATATGACATTTATGATCAGTTATGATTTGAAATTTTAATCCTTTATAATAAAATTTGCATTTAAGGATTGCCATTGGATAGAGAGAGCCTCCAATAATGTATAATGACGGTCCTATGAATATACTGTACCGAATACATCAGGACTTTTACAACAATAATTTAATATATTAAAATAATAAATTGATTTAATATATCTATCAAACTGTGTATTAGGTTGCACTCTGTCCCTTGATACAACAAAAACCGGTGAAAGAAACAGAATGCGCTGCTTGTATTTTCTTTTTCAATAGTGTGATTCTATATTTTTCACATCTCTGGAAAAAATGTCTTAACTGTAGTGAGCATTTAATTTTTGTGGAACCGTTGAAAAGGATGTAATCAATTTATTTTTTTAACATCTTTTAGTTCAAATAAGGCTCTATTTCCTCCGACACAATATTGTTCGCCAGATGTATTAAGGCCCATTTGAGCATGGGAGACGAGTAGAAAAATTGACCAAACGACGAAATGAATGTTGTTAAGGATCTAGACTCAAGTAGTATTTTTTTTTTTTTTTTTTTTGCAATGATTTTAAAGTTAAAATTATTCCTTGTTCTTGAATTTGAACTAATGTCTTTTTTTAAACCCATTTTGCCACGAATTTGAATACCCTCCCCTCTCTCACAATGTGATAATTTTTTTTATTCATAACGGCATTAAAATTGATTTTAATTGAGGGGAAAGTGAACTCAATCCACTACAGCCTACCCTATGCGGACGCCCCTCTGACTCACAAAACAAATCTACCTACATTGGAAAATAAAGAATCATGTTCATATTACCAAATGGAAAAACTGCTCTACTTTTTAGTACATCTTTTATGCACCTTAAAATAATACACAGGTTTCTTTTCTTTAGCATCCTGACAAATAATATTATTTCCAACCATGTACATCAATATAAAGTGATAATATTTAATTTAGCACACAATTGAGTAATTTTATAAAATTATCGTTTTTGCTTAAAAAATAGGCTACTCGTTCAAATTTAGTCTATTCCAAAAATATTTAACCCTGGATATTTAAACCATTAAATATATTATATATTATATACATATGTACAAATAGCCGATTTTGCTTGAGCCTACCTGGAAACACTGACAAAAACATTACAGTAGTTTGCTTCCCTGTCTTTAAATCGTGTTTAACCGGTTAGTTATGAATTTAATTTAATTGAAAAATTAAAATTAAAAGTTGGAAAAAGTTTATTTCACATTTATATTCAGTTTTTAAGTACGTGTCTGATGAAAAGCATCAAGAATGCGCAGGGAAATGCTATTAAGACTCTATATATTTCATTTCTTGATCGGAATGGGATCCTTCCAATATAACATTTTCAAGTGTAAGTATCCTCTAGTAACTTACCTGTATATAAATAATATTTACATCAATTAAAATTAGATAATGGAAAAGAAATTTATAAACTAGAAAGTATTAAAGGAATTCCAATGGGAGGCTTTAAAGGAATCGATTCAAGGCGCGGTAAGTTACCTATTAAAAATTGGATGAAGGGGTTAATGAATAATTTCTATTGACGTATTTATCTATTATGCTGATAAAATAGTTCGGTGTCCTAAAGGATGGATATCTTCATATCTTCAATGTTTCCAATTCCAAACTGAGTTCAAAAACTTCAATGATGCTAATGATCACTGCGGTAAAGTTCATCCCAGGGCAACTCTGGCTAATATCTACGACAAAGAAACCAACAACTTGATCACTGGTGAATCACTCATAAAATAATACAAGTCTCTTTTTAATCTTAGGCATGGGGGGTTCTTACTTATTGCTGGGTTTGGGAACAAGGAAAATCTACGTTTTTTAGTACTAGAATCTGTTAAATGGGATAAATTATTTTTCAAAGTCCATTTTTTAATTTATTCCTTCTTTTTCATGCCTGATCAGAGACTTGTAAAATAGTTGTAAATTTAATGTAGAGTATTTTCTTGATTTTTAATCCGGTCATTTCAATACTGTAAGCTATAAATAATCAAAACTTAATCTATATATATTCAGTATCCTTATATAGTTTTTTATAATTTATTATCATAATATCAAAAAAAAGCTATATGACAGGAATATATCGGGGAGATAATTAGGGGGTTGGGGGGGCTCCTGTACTTTAATGGAGGGAGAAACCATGTTTGGAGCATGTTTATCAGTTGTTTTTTTTTTTTTTTTTTAGCTAAATACTCATAGTTTAAAAATGAAATCAAAATCACTTCGGGAGACAGAGTTTAAACTGCTGAATATACCTATAATTAAATCTTTAAATTTATTCTACAAAATGTGTGTATAGGACTGCTGAATAACTACAAAGTTTTTATTGGAGTCAAAGTAGTTGGAAAGGAACCACAATGGCTTAATAAATTAAATTTGACATATTATAATAATACAAATTACTCATTTGATTCAAAGAGACTCTGTTTGATAATTGATTCAGATGGATTATGGAAAGGGGCAAATTGTAGTTTTCCACGTAGCTACCTCTGCTCATTTGATAAATGTACGTAAAAAATATGCATTGCATACTAACATAAGTGGTCTTTTATTAAAAAAAAATGATCTTTTTGTTACAGTCACCTGTCCTCCTGGTTATTACCATAGTGATTTGTCTTGTGTCAAACCTATTCCATTTTATGGCAACATTCAAAACTTCGATTATATTCTTACTGATTTTTGTCCTCAAGATCACCCAAATTCACGGTTAGGTACATCACAAAGGAAAAGGTCCTTAGAGATGTTTGATTCATTTTTCTATTGTAAGTAGATCAACAAAAATTAATAACACACTATTTCATTTTTTTATTTATTTACAGGGAATGGAGAAGAAAAGAATGAAGCTGTAACGTTAGGACCGGCAAACTATTTAAAAAGTTTAGATTTCTTTTATGATCCATTCAATTCTATATATTACTCTAATGGAATAACAAATCAGATTACCTTTCTTACACTAAATGATACTCATTTCCCAGGATACTTTAGGTGTAAGAATAATTTCTACGCACATTCATACTAATTAATTTTAAGTTATTTTTATTGTCATAAGATCTTATTATATATTGCTAAATATTTTACTAAACTAATTTCTTAGACCCCCCCTTCACGTTATTTGGAAGGTTACATTAATCCATTTCCACATATTTAACCATTTGAATACAAACTTTTCATACTAAAAATATATGAAAAAGAACAACGTAGAAATTATTCTTTAAAAATGTTAGTTAGAATTAAATATCTCGTGAATATCATGTGTGAGCTACCTCAGGGTATGTAACAATTATTTAACTTATATATTTCCCATATAGGGGTGAACTTGTTTATTGGTATTGCCAATGTATCCACATATGATCCAAAAGCATTAAAATATTCTCATAATGTAAGATCGAAATGGGAGTAAGTATATATAAACACCAGATTTATAACTAATTATACTAAATCAACTTTACCAACGTGGTATTGTTACTATGGCCAGTCTATCTTAGCTAATCTTAAAATTCAAAATAATCTGGAATGAAATTATCAATAGTTTTGTAAACCTTTTAGCTTTTAATTTAAAGATACTTCTCTGAATGAGTAAATAAATTGGAAATATTTAACAACATGATAAATATATACATACGAGTATTAAAGATGTTTAAATGAGTTATTCAAACTTAATAACCATATATCTAAATATACAACCATTATATCAGTTCACCCCTATAAAAGTATGAATTTGATTAACTCACGAGTAAAATGTGATTGATTTTTATAGAAGAATTTCACGGAAACTGCGGCTCTAAAGATTGGATTGAAGATTTCGAGTCTGGTAATTGTTATTTGAATGTGGAAGAGGATAAGGATTGGAATTCAGCAGAGAAACATTGTATTTCACTTGGAAAAACGACTAAAGAAGAAGTGCATTTGGTATCCATACCAGATCCTCGTATGCAATTTTACATAGAAACGCTTTGGCGAGGTGATACACTTACGCGTGAGTTCCCAGAACTATGGATTGGATTACAAAAAATAGAAATATACCTTTAGGATGGTCCGATGGGACCCCTGCAAGTTATTTATATTTACGAAAAGAACAAGAGTACGGCTGTGCAGCCATGGATCTTTTCAATCAATATGGTCTATGGTATTTCACTGATTGCAAAAAAAAGAAGTATTTTATTTGTCAAAAAAAAGGTGAGAATTTTATATATAAAAAAAATCAATCTGTGTGTGTGTGTCTTTTATGGGGGCCCATACTGCTAGGCATAGGACGCCGAACCTTTCCCTTTTTGAACTTTGTCAGATTTAAACGGGTTTACCCATTTTTTGGGGGGCGGGGCTGTCTTATAAATGGGGCTTTATCTATACCCAAATCATATAAAAATATTTTTGGAGCTCAAGGAGACTAGATTTATAAATTAATAAGTGACCGACGTCTCTAAAAGAACTATATGAATAAGGACGTTATCAAAATCAAAAAAGTTATGAGCATAATAAGTAAGATATGTAAAAATTGCATTTTCTTTTTTTTCAGTTACAAAAAAAAAAAAAAATGCATGAATATTTGTTTTGTAGACAAAATAAAGTTTTTAGAAATTCGTCTGGAAATTTGTTTCCATATAAACTTGACACAAAAATTGATGTTAAACTGAATATCTGACATTTTCTTAATAATTTTTTCATTCTTTTTATCAAAGTTCAATTTTCCATTTTTAAGGAGAAATGCCGCAAAACGATGCATTTTGGATATAAAATTGTGTACTTCAACACAATATGAATTTAGTATTTTCATATTCCAGTAAATTTTAAATTTCAAACTTTATCTAATAATTATACTAAGTTTGAAACATCTTGCCAATTCAGTGAGTAGGATGACGGGGACAATAGTACACTTATTATATATATAATATAAATATTGGCCATATTATTTCTATGAAGAAATTTTGTCTATCATATACAAATATATAGATATTTTTTTTTTTTTAATAATATTACTAAGTAATATTATAATGCAACATCGAATATAATACTGTGTAGGATTTTAATATTATGAATCACCTACATATGTCTAATTAATTAATTTTTTTTTTTGGATAATTGATATTATGGGAGATAAATAGCAGTTAGTATGATAAACTTAATTAGCTAACTACCAGATGATTTTGCAAGGTAACCACATATACGATGTGTTGATAAGATATTTTTTTGCTTTTGTTTACAATTGTACTGGCTATTTTGATGACGTCACAGATGTGTCCATTGAATAGGAAATTCAAATTTATATGACTAATGGTATTAATACATCATATATTAGTATTTTATTTTCTTATCAGACAATTCTATAAGTGTAAATTTTTATCCTCAGACGATTACGGTACTAAAATTGATTAAAATTATTGGTTAAAAGTTGTTTTGAAAATTAAAAAGTAGTTCAGTACATACATTTTTAAATAAATATCCAGAATTTTCCTGAAATTAATAATACATTCTATATCTTTTAAATGAAATAGTTTTTACTTAGAGTAGAGGACGAAGTAGACTTGATATAAGGAGAAAAGGATTCAATAACTTCAATTAAAGTGCTGTGGATGAAGGATTATAACTATCCATCTTCCTCACTGAATCTTTTGAGTTGATTATTTTTCCATTTTATGGAACTCCATAGTTCTTATATGTAGAAGTATATGATGATGATTTCGTAAAATATCTGGAGTAATTTATGTATTCTTGAGTATAGATGCAATGATTCACGAGGTTATATCACTTTCATAGACCTTGATATGAAGCGTATTTGCAAAATGCAGGATTCTTCCATTGAGGGAGATGATATCCACTGATTGAGGCACAAAGAGATCTCTTTTACCTGAAGTTGAAAAGAGGATTAGAAGACGTTCTGGATATCCAAACGGAAAAAATATGAATTCCTAGGAATGGAAAGTATGGGTGGATGCGGATGACTATCTTCGGATCCTTTGTACGAAAGATGCATCAAAATCACTATGAATTAAATGTATTTTCACGCAGTTCATAATTTTTGTATCCTCCTTCGGCTTCTAGTATTTATCTATAATGATTAATTAACACTTATGGGTAGTGAGTAACACTGAACTTGGTTCCGTTGTGACGTAAAAAATAAAATTGTAAGCTAACGTCAATGAAACGGCGTTATAAGTTTCTTATCCACACACCGTACATGTGATTTTGGATCTTTTCTGTTTTTTGGGTTTGTCTTTTTGGGTGAAAGGTTGCGTGGTACAAGAAAGGTACGTGAGCTAGGACTGCAGGCCAGACTAATCGGTGCCTTAGCACTATTAAAGGGGGTAGGGGGCGGGGAGAATGATTAGGAAATCAGTCTTAGGACCTATCCTACACTATATCTAATAATTTTTTGTTTTCATACAGGAAAATATGCTCATGAGAGGGATAAAGAAATAAATATGTCTGAAGATGAATTGTCACCTATTCTAGGTGAGCCAATTAATTGATTTTTTTGTTTTGTTTCTAACTCAGAATTTTTTTTTCTTATATGTACATAGATGTGTGTCCTTTTGGATGGAAGCGTTTTAAACGTCAATGTTTCATTTTCCGTAGGAAATCGGCAACTTATGCTTCTTCAGAGAAACATTGTAAAGCCTTAGATAAGAATGCTCACATTGCTTATGTTGACGATGAAGAATCTCGCGAATTTATAGGAAGTACTGTAGTAAAATTTAACTATCTTATAGTGTTGTTAATTTTTTTATATATTTTTCATGATAAGGTCAAATTGATGTATCAACATTTATCCATAAAAATTCACCATTATACTATCAAACAGCGGAGCATTTATGTTCAGTATTAATTCCTCCAGGAATATTTCAATCCCTTCCATGTAAATTAGTCAAACCTTATGTATGCTCTCGTCCTATTGGTAAGAATATTTTGGTATTAGTTCATGCAGGGCCGATGCCAATTTTACGGAATGATATAAAAAAAAATGAAAATAACTTTATTTTTCCTTTGTAGAAATCGCGATTAGATAAAATATTGACACATTTTAATAAAAGGGACCCAAAAAAAGACTTGATATTTTTAGAAACAGGTCATTAAAAAATATGCAATTTCATAAATAAGGAACAGTTTTTATTACTAAGAAATACCTCTTATTCTTTGAAAAAGCCCTTATTTTATTTTCCTAACAAAATGTTATCTGGAAAAATGGGATTTTCAGTTAGAAAATTAGAAAAAATATTTTCTCCCTCCCTTGAAAAATCCCATGACCGGTAGTGTGAACATATATAATTAATCAAGGCTCTAGGAATCAGAGGTGGTCCCCTACAAAAATTCAGTGATGTTGGTGTTCATCATATTTATGTCAGGACCTGTCATAACCCATAAAAAATAGATTTATACATAGTATTAGTATTTGGAAGAGGGTACCAGATTTTTGTACCCTCCCAGCTAAAAATAGCTTCCTACGGCCCTGGTAATTAGTAATTATATAAATTCCATCTTTTTTTTTTCTCTTTCAAAAATCAGGTGACTGTTCTCACATTTTGATTGGAGGTATTTGTTATAGTATTTCAAAAGAATTAAAAACTTGTAAAGAAGCATCTGCAAGTTGCCATCACATGCTGAACGGAGATATTGCAAGTATTCACAAGATTGAAGTGAATGAATATTTTTCCACTCTGGCTAAGAATTTACCATCTTCCAAATTGATGATTGGTTTAACAAAAACATCCGAATGGCATGATAAGACAGATTTTGATTACAATAATAACCACATGCCATCATTTTCTAAGTGTAAAACCTTAACCTATGGGGGGAATTGGATTGAAACATCTGACGAAGAAAAACTCAATTTTCTGTGTTCTTTTCAAATAGATGAGGCTTATACCTGTTTCCCTGGTTGGAAACTTCATGAAAAAAAAGTGTTATCTTTTCTACAACACAAAAAAAGATTGGTTAGAAGCACAAGGAAATTGTATGCTATTGGGTGGGAAACATGTTGGATTTATTGATACAAGCGAAACAAATTTTATTAAAAATAATTATAAACTTCAATTTGGTAGTACGCCATATATCTGGACTGGTATAAAGTCTTCGGAAGAGGAGCCTAATTACTATCCTCGCTTAAAGGACACGAAAGAAAGCTCAAAACACTTTTGGGTTATAGACCAACTTGACATGGGTTTGACGGAGCGCTGTGCGGCAATTGATACAAATAAAGAATTTAGAGCAATAGTTCAGAATTGCTCAGAGGAAATGTATTTTGTATGCAATCGTCCAGCACTTGTGGAAAAATTATCCGCGTCAACTTTTTGTACTAAGGTAAAATTCATAGTACATATTACATAATTTGTGGAATAAGTAATGCATTAAATATTTTCAAAATGTATGAAGGATCAAATTCATTCAGGAGAATATTGCTATGAGTTGTTTTCTGAAAAGTTGAACTTTACAAATGCAGAGGGTCATTGTCTAAAAGAAGATGGACAATTAGTTACTATCCATTCCCAGTAATACAACTATTTGTTTCAAATAGCATGATCTATTCTCATCGTCTTATTTTACTAACTTCTTAGGTACCTCCAAGAAGAAATTGAATTGATACTAAATCATTTTCCACAACCTATTTGGTTAGGACTCCAATATAACATTAAGACTAGAACATTTTATTGGAATGGAATCCCTGAGGATCCACAAAATGAAGATCCTTTCAGAAATTTTGCAGAACATGCAGATATATCTGATTCCCCTTGTTTTTATATTTCAACAAATGGGCAATGGAAAACTTGCTCCTGCAGGGATAAAAAGGCCTTCATTTGTCAATACTTTTCTCACCAGCAGTTGGTAGATGAGTCCATTCTTTCCGCACCACCTAAGATTGTCACGAATTGTGAGAGTGGTTCCATTAAATACGATAATTTTTGCTACTATTTGAGCGAAGAAAAAGCAAATATTACGGAGGCTATGCAAATTTGTAGACAAGATGGTGGTACACTTGCAGTTTTTCGATCCTATGAAGAAGAATTTCAATTGACAAGGTTGAGTATTTTTATAATATAAGTATTATTTGTTATTCTATGTAGAAAAGGGGGAAATCTCTAATTTATGTTTTCTTTGAAATTAGTATGCTTAATTTGGAAGCAGAAACATTTATTGGATTAATTGAAGATCCAATAGTTCTTGAGTATAAATGGGTCAAGTCCCGAGTTCAATATGGAAGCTATACTAATTGGGCCATAAATCAGCACGATTCTTCCAAGGGTTTGTGTGTTTGTCTCTTACATGGAAAATGGAGGAACTGTATGTGTGACGAGAAAAAACAGTTTATATGTATGAATAGTAATTCCTCTTCAAACTATTTTATAATTCTTGTTATACTGCTATTTATAATTGGTAGTCTCATTGCATCCTTTATTTATTATTTTCTGTTTAAAGAGTTTAACTGTTTATAAAAAGAAAAAGAAAATCCAGGCAAAGAAAAATACAAATTTTTGAGAAAATTTATAACTCAATTATGATATTAATATTATAGGACGAAAATTAAAGGATATATATAACAAAACATCCAACATTTATTAAGAAAGAAACAAAATACTGGATGGGGCTAACCATAGAGAAATAGATACATACATATAGAGGTAGGTGACAAGGATTTTTACTTGGCCGCTTAGCTGACATAGACAGAAACGAATAAATATTCTGATTTGAAAGGTTGAATACAGCTGTTGTATTTAGTGAAATTGTAGATAATATATAATAATCCGAAGGCAAAAGTCGAACTTGATTTGACTTGAGCATATCTTTAACCATTTGAATTAATTATTATCTTAAATTTATTTACAGGAAGATCTATTTAGTTTATTAAGTGATCTGTTTCGACATTATTAATTTATCAAGGACATCTATTTTATGCGATTCATTCAGCACTTATAAATAATTTTGTTCAGTTGAAGACTCATTTAAATTGATTTTGTGAAATTCAACGTATTTGCTTTAATTTTTGCTATTATTTTGAAGGATCTTTTGATATCATCGTCATCATGGTTCTATATTGTTATGTCTACTGCTGCTCAAGTAGAAGTACTATACTTTTCCTTAGCTTCCTTTGTCTGAGGACTACATAGATGGCCAGGAATAGATAACTTTGAAAAAGTTAAAGTTATATGATGTTCCTTCAAAATTTGAAGTTATACCATTGAATGTTCCATCCAAGGGTAGAAAACGTCGACTTTCTTAATCTTGTCCAGGAGAAACAGATGATAACTTTGACTATACTAAAAAAATATTGCTGTTGAAAATGAGATGGATCTTATTCAATTGATCAAACTGGATCATTCATGAGGTTTTCTATCTGATAATATCGTAGGAGCAAAAGTATGTGAATTGTTGAAGGATTGCTGGAGAGGATAAATTAAAAAACTACGTTTTCACCAGAAGTGAGAGATTTTGTCACAAATCTTTTTTATTTCAGTACAAAGGTATTTGATTTTGTTTTTCAACTTCTGGCTTTACCGAGACAGTGTACAATCCAGAGATATGTAGGCACCATTCGTTATTATTCTGGATTTCAAATACAAGCACTTGAGGAGCTGAAACACCTGAGCAATGCTCCTTACTTTCAAGAGATAAGTCTCTCATATAGAGGGTATATTTATTAAACAGATGATTGGATTTGATAATAAGCGATGTTATAGTTATGTTTACTTTGGTTCAGTTATGTACTTGGCCCTATTCCGTGATACTGGATGCTCCAGAATTATAGTAGCATTAACTCTAACGTAATTGTGTTTAGAGGTTTTGTTACCCTAGTTCGATATATTGCGACAGTATTTTGTCAGAAAATATATTCCTGTATGGTCAAAATACAAGATGGCGCCAAAATATAAGGAACACTTTTGGCCATCCTCTTTGACTGATTTTAAACCCCTTGACATTACAATGTATGGTGTGGGCGCGGGGAGAAGGGAAATACAGTTTCTAGGTTCAGCAAGGATTTTCTGTGAAAACAGTGATTCTAATAGCTGCAAGTACGGCACAGAGCTAGAGATAGGACGGGTTATGGAGCCAGATCCGAAGTACTCGGCTACAGTATTATTAAACTTGTATTATCCGAAAAGATCTGAGACCCAACCCGGCTTCGGCTACCTAAACATTTCCGCATCATAAAGAAAGATTCATGAGATTTTCCAGATCTTAATAAGTCAATATCAATAGCTCCAATCTTAATCTTGATAGATTTTTTTGTCTGGGACTATCATGAGGCACACATTAATGGACGTTCCCACATAACTAAGGTAAGTCTGGTGGCCGCCATCAATGAATACTTTGCCACCAAGCGAAGGGTCATCAATACCTGCTCTCCCTTTTTAGGTTGTATCGAGGCTGTATATCTAGTAAGCCTCAAGACACCATCTTACCCAAGGATATTTCGCCTTAATAAAAGAGTTTTATAGGTCGTTATTATTAATTTTTGGTTGAAATTGATGTTTCTTTTGAAGTTTTTAAATCAAATATTAATTTTTATTATTATAAAATGCACTAAACCTTTGTTTTTGGTTTGAATAATAATTGAATTATGATCTTGCCTCATACTATGTTTGGTCTTCAATCCATGAGTCTGTTCTAGTATTTAGCTTTAGGTGTATGAAAGGATGCCCATTAGATCTAACACACAAAACCGTATAATAAAAAATACCAAATTTTTACACTATTGACTCCTTGTGGACTTCCTTTCTCGAGGCATTTGGTAACATGGGCAAGGAGTTCCTCCTCAAGTCCTGTAGCAGTCCATGGCCAAGTTGGAGACTGTGGCTGAAATTGGAGTTGGTTGGTTTGAGTGATTGACTTCACTATGGATCCTGTCATGTAAGGAAAAAGATTATTGAATTGTTGGATTAATTTAGGGAAACAAATACCTACAGTATCCTTCAGTTTTTCTGATTTAAAATCTCCCAGCCTGTACTGGTTGGTTCATTGAAATCGGAATACTTACTAATTTAATAATTAATTAAGGCTGAGTGATTGAACTTAATAATCATTTCGATATATTAAAGAATAAATAAATAGTTACGAAAGAAAAATAATCTTAGCTCTTTAGCTTGCGTACAAATCGAGAAAATGAGGTTTGAACGTGATCGATGAATTTCCATTCGAGTACTCCAAGCAGTTAGGCTTCTCCAACACCAACTTCTACGCCGTTAACAAGTTCGAAACGTTGGAAAGGAAGAAGGAGTATGTAAAAAAGACAAAACTGGATCTGTAGGAGTTAAAGAATACAAGGCAGGCCAATCCTTCTTGTTTATGTGGGCCCAAGCAAAAGATATCGGATTTTCACAATCCTTGTGAGGGTGGAGAATCCACTTTTCACGGAACCGATGAAATATATCACTCTTCTCTGTTGCAGGACTCTTTTGGATGATTCTTTGGAGTACTTTTGAACTTTATTTTTCTTCACATACATCCCTGATACCAACCCCCTCGACTATAATTTTAGGTTTATGTCGAGGAAAAGGCCTGAAGAATTCGTCATCCAAACACTAAGGCCTCAAAGTCGCTGTTAGCCAACACGGGGACGCCATTACAATGTACTACATCAGCAGCAGGTGCTAGGCCTTCTGCCGTCCCTCGAAGTCATCATTACTGCAAAGGGATGCTATATTAATAATTAAGAGTGCTTAGACACACATCTCTTATGGTATTAGTTTATTTGAAATTATATTGTTAATTAATTAACTATATCTTTTGAAGTTTAAAATTCAAAGTGCTCATATTCTTATGGGCCACTCGGTAATTCAAGTTGTAGCAGAATATCGTCATTCATGTATCTGCTAACCCTTTCTTCCTCACCAATTGGAAAAAATGTCAATATATCAGTCATTTGTAGTTTGTCAATTGTTAGTACCCTGTGGATTATAATTCTTCAAAAATGGAGTATAAATGTTAGCAAGAGGTATTTTGAAACTCAGAACATCAGCACCTTTTTTCAATGAAAGAAAATGTGTAAGACTTACAACTATATTTTTGTCGTTCTAAATCTCTTTTCACGGAGCACCTTTTTGAGGTTTACATAGATCCAGTAGTTGCTGGGGGCTAGATTTGTGTGTGGTAGCAATTTCCAACCCAATTTGACCAATTTTGCGGCTGTTCTTATTGACTTGTGGCATGGTACATTGTCTTGGTGAAAGAGCAGCTATTTATTCTTCAAATGAGGTCTTTTCTGGATAATTTCGGCCTTCAAATGATCAAACAAACCGATATAATAGTCGCTGTTGATTGTTTTTCCATGTTCCAAGTAGTGAATAATAAAATTCCATCCGAATCCCAAAATACAGAAGCCATAACCTTCCAGCCGATACTTGAGTCTTTGAACGGCTTTCTCCGTCTGCACTCAACTCAGCAGACTGCAGTTTTGATTCTGGATTCAAGTGGGGAATCCATGTTTTATCCATTGTGACGTACTGACGCAAAAACTCCTTACTTCGCGTGAACATCTCCATACAGCTCTTTTAATCTTTTTCTCGTTGTTGCTTTTGCTCTGGTGTGAGAAAACGGATCTGAAAAAATGTTGATTATTTCAGGAGAGAATAAGTGCTCTCAAGATCCATTGTACTCTGATTTAAAAATAGAATACCTCTTTACAATAATGCTTCCTCAAAAAATTCCGTCATTCCTGGAGGATCGTAATGAATATATGTTATCATTTATGTTTGTAAGTTTAACACTATTTTTATAAATTGGTCTGTAGGCCAAGATTAGCCGAAGTATTTTGGTTATCAAAGAGCTTAAATTGATGCCAAGGAATCGACGTAGCTCAATGGACGATACACTTGGGAGAAATTATTCCCTTGAACTTAATTTGCGTAGGTTCGGGTCCCGGTCATTCCTCGGGAAAGATATATACTTTATGTATATAGATTTCACATAAAATTCCTTCTTCAGATGGAGAAAATGTATTCCTATCATGTTTACTTGAACTTAATCAGTGAAACTGCATCTCACCAATTAAAGGAACATGAAAAAAATAATAAAATTTTGCCACCAGAATTACTGTCATTTAGTAGTATTAAATTTTTACTATTGGCTCCAATCAAGTAATTGAAACAGGATTTATTTATTCCGGAAACCCCAACATTCTTAGGACTTCTGAAAAAGCTTTTTTTCAGAATTTTAGCAATAATCATTCACAATAATAAAATAGGATATGTTGCCTATTCAATTTAGTATTTTTTTAATAAAATAATTATCTCTCTAAAACCTCTCAATTAAAAGATATTTCAATAGATATTGAATAGAAACAAAAAAAATGTAATGAGATGTCACCATTCTGATATGATTTTCAAAATAGTGTTAAAAATGTTGTACTATCATTATTGACCATAGACAGAAACAGGTGGTAGTCACTTGTTGCCAGATCCCGACTGTAGATTGGATGTATATGAACTTCCTGGAGCTTCTGGAGGGTCATCAAAGATGATTTCGTCCCTAACATTACCTTAATGAAACACGCTTCCTCTCCTTTTCATAATGCTGGCCTATTCTGTTCGATTGCCTGCTTCAAACAGCCAATTTGTTCGCAGTAGAGAGCAAAGTTGAGCGTTTGGCCATAATATAGCAGCTCAAAGTAGATTATTCTCATGCCAATCACACCAAACACACAGAAACACTTTCCAGGGAGTAAATCCAGGCTTAACCATGGTATAGGCAACTTTGTTGGCTTTCCACTACGATCTCCGTAACTTTGAATTTGACGTAAGTGATCTATTTTTCATCACCAGTCACAATCTGCTTCGGAACTGGATCGATTTGTTTTGGATTCAGCAGCGATTCGAATATGGAAAAGGGGTCCTTGTTATTTTTTTTGTGTCAGCTCTTGCGGCACCCAAAAATTGAGTTTATTTTTGTGTTCAGTCTTTTACAAAAGGTTCAAAACGGTTTTACGATCGATGATAAACTCCTTTCAAAGCTACACGTGCTGGCATAACGGTCTATCTCGATATTTTCCATGATTATATCGACATTTTCCTCAACAAATCTCCCATTGCGTGGTGCATCATTTTCCTACTACACCAAAACAAAATACCCCGAAACGAAAGACTATCCGCCCTGTATACATCGCAAATTTCCTGTGTCGCATGTTAAATATGGGAAATTTCTTCCTTTGAATCCTCTATACTCGACGCAACATAATTGAGGACTGTACCAACTAAAAACAATACTGTTAATAGTATACAATCACACATTTACAACGCCTTATCCTAAATCCGATGGTACCAATAAAGAAGAATATATACTTAGTTTAAAAAATGGGCGGGAAATACGAAATTAATTTCTCTACAGCCTAGTAATATTTTTTTAATTTAATTTAATTTGGTATTTGTTTTTATTAAAATCGGATGATTAATTTAGGAGGAAATACATTAAAATGCAAATCGTCCTAGCTGTTAAAAAGAGCCTGCACCCTCTATGGCTAGTTGAAACATTAGAAACTTAAACGTATCGTGAAGGATGAGCAAGTTAAACATTATTTTGTGTAGTATTTTTAGTAGTATTATTGGTAGGTAGTATTGAAGTAATTTTGTGATTGATTAAGTAAGTAAGCTAGAATTCTTATATAAATCTTTTGGGATGAAGCAGTGTTTTTTAAAATGAGTAATAAGCAAATCGTAACCTTGTTTTTACTTCCTTGCAAATGAATACTGAATTGGCAAATTGGATTTACATGACCATATTTATACATGTAAAGGCAAATTGATATAATTTTTATTCAAATTATAAAATCATCAATTAAATTTGTCAAGTCAGAAACATGATTGTAAAAGTTTTCGTCTTTGATCTCAATTTGTGTCAATTCATCACAATCAATAAAATAAAGTTGCACTCCTTTGTAATGTTAATTATATCAACTTTTGCTTCCTTCACTCCAACACGATGTTCCATTAAAGGGTTTAGGGCATTTCATTATGTTACCATGAGATACAATTGGAGGTTTCAATGAGTTGATATAATTTGACTGAACTGATGAAACGTTTGCTTTTTAATAAACAATCCTGCTAATTGTCGTGAAAAAGTCTTTAAAATATAATCTTGATTCAACATTAGAGCCATCTAGCGAGTAAAAATTAATTTATGAAAACACGACACTGGGTGCACTGTATGTATTTCTCCCTAATTAATATACCACTATAATATATAATTTTTGATTTTGATTTTTTATACCAGTATATAATTTTTGATGAAAATCTTGTGTATAAAGGGCTTGTTAAGAATAAACGAAAATCAGCATGGTCCCCCTTACAATTGGAAAATGTTTCGGAGAAGATCAGCTACAATCAGCTGTGACAAGAACATAGGAAGCAATAATAAAGGACATTGGCAAGAACTATTCCCATGTCGATCCCCAATTCTAATCTGAGTCCAAGAAGGACATACAAATTATAACTCTGCAACAAATCATCAGGATTACGCTCTGTCTTTCATGAGCACACACGAATCCTCCCTCAGGTTTGGAATATAATTGAATCTATTTAGGAAAGGAAGTTCACCACACAGGAATTCGGCAAATGCGGAGGGTAACACTACGGATTTCCATATGGGTTAACTTCTATATTATTAAAACAAAATTGGTATGTTCGTCTACGCCTAGTAACTCTGGGTAATGCTAGCTACTACCACAAGTTACTCATATTTCACTACTGTTTTCATAATTATTTTCAAAATAGTCCATTATTCCTATTCACGATCCATTGTTGAAGGTCAGGCATGCAACAAGTCCCTCATTTATAGCTAAAAAATATACAATTGAATATTTTGTGTAGGCATTGTAGATTTGAATATATATATATTGACGGATCCCTCTTTGGTTTATAGAAAGAGAAAAAACCTGGTTCTGAAACAGCATTAATAATAAATACTGTATCAATATTTGGACTAAAAGTTGTTCATCTATAAAAATAATAAACAGTGTGCGACTTTATTCTTGTTATTTTTTCTATTATAGTATAATTTAGCAAACTTTAATTATTTAGAATATTCATGGGTGATTTGGTAAGTAAAAGCTTCCATCGTTGAGGTTGAAAACTGTCGAAAGATGTACTCAGAATGTTTACTTCGAACCTTTTTGGTCTTGTTAGATCCTATTCTTCATAATTGCGATTGGCGGGTACGTCGAGTTTGACCAGGATGTATGAATAGACCCCACAGAGATTGAACACCGTATCTCACACTGATATTCACATTGATCACATTTGAGCTCTAAAACTCAGTGGCTCAACATAGGCAACGATTCAATAGGTACCACCTCTTCACCTCTTTTATGGACCGTCGCGTCAACCATACTTTCTATATATTACATATACAGCATATACACAAATCCAAAAGGCAAAATCCCCTGATCCCAAGTAACAAAAGCCCTGTAACAATTGTAAATTGAAAATCCATAGGGAAATTCAGTTTGATCTCTCTAAGAATCTTTACTCCACAAAACGTAACAAAGTTGAAAGAGATTAGTTCAAAAAAGTTGTCAACTCAAAAATGGGCATGACCTAACAAAAATCCTTGTAATTATCTTTGATCGAAAATAAATAAAGGATAATTAATACATTCTGTGTCTTGTATTTCTATCTCTTAATTATGTATGTACAACTACATAATTAAGAGTCAAATTGCCATATTTATTATCCATTCAATCTTGTATGTACCTAAGTATTTATATTATAGTGAAAAGTTAGCTTTTAAAATGCACTTATGCATTGAAATATAAGGTAAACGTACATTTAAAAAATTAAAATATCTTCCTTCTGCAATGATGTGAAGCTTTAACGTGGCTAGGGGATTTCAGCCTATTTTTCATAGATGTTTTAAATTTCTAGAGACACCATTGTTGACTTCAGCCACTAGTATGGATATGGCCTCATCTTGCTGCCACAAATATTCCCCTTTGTGATCCAGGGGTTCGGAACATCACAAACAACCGGATATATCCATTCCTGTTGACTTTTGGGCCATTCACGAAAAAATGGGAAGGCATTGTTTTCCTATCACTTGAAATGATCCCAAAGACCCTAGCACCTTTCTTATTCTTGATGATTGCATCTTCGTTAACCTTTTCCCGTAATTGCTTCCATAATCAGCAGGTCTTAATGTTCGACAAATTTCCCCTGTTGAAATTTGTGCATTTAACAAATCGATTACCCTTATTCTTTTAACCTCTTGCTCGGACATCTTGATTTGGAATGACGACAAAATCCACCAGTGAGCCCTATATATACGTCATCTAGGAATGACGTCATATTAATTCACATTTGATTACGCCATACCGGATCATTCAACACGGCATCATCCTTATAACACAATATTTATCCTCTATGTTGTTGTAAAATGCTGATTTTTTAAATTTTTCTTCTCCTTATCAGTGTTTCAATGTTAATGAAGTTTTGAGTAAGTTGGTTCAAATAGGGTGTAAGGAATTAGGAATCCTGTTGAAATAATCAAATAAACGGACCATATATCTTTATTCCCGTCTTAAAAGATGTGAAGTCGGAGAATATTTTAACTACTCAAAATTTTGATATTTAAAATTTGAATCACTCGAATTAAATCACTTCAAAATATTAGTCTACGACTCTACATTTCAAACTTTTTATCTAAGACTCTATATTTCAAATTATTGTATCCCTACTCAATAATTATTTTTGATAATGCGGTGGTAATTCGTTGAGACAGGCCTCTTTGGCTAAAATGCAACACTGTTTTAAATGACACCCATTTGTCCAATTTGTTATATTTCGATGTTGAGCCCTAATAATGTATTGTGAACAATTGTCTGAAAAAACCGCAAACAAAAAATGAGCGAAGTCTATCGAGAAATAAAAATCCAAAACATTGAGCAACACAGAACTGCAATTCAGGAGATATTTGTGGGTGGAAAATCACCATCAGAAATCTTTAAAGTGCTTGCCTGTAACTGCTCAACTATGTACTGGTTAACCGTGAGAGGCCCAACAAAAGCTTCCATAAGGTGCAAATCAAGATCAAGAGGCCTTAATAATTGCTTGAGGAAGTTAAAGGCACCATTGAAAGAAGAAACGGATAGGTGACTATCTATTTCCTTGCACATTACTTTCACAACAGCTAGAACAACATGGGCCACTTCGTGAAGCAAGACTTAACCCTTAAAATGACACCTCGTCAGGGGTTGAAGCCTTTGGATTGAGTAAACCTTGTGATTCAGCGCAAGATCCTCCTCAATAAGCTTTGCAGTCTTGAATGAAACATTGGTTTATTTAAATCAAAATTTATGTAATCTCACTAAATACAACATTTTGTCTCATTCAACCTGGATAATTGATAAACAGATTTTCTTAAAAAATATCCAAAAATTGTTTGTATCTAATACATATTTGCAACAAAAGATATTCCATTGTGTTAATCGAAGGAAGTGGTATGTTAAAGGATACAAATTCATAAATTTATTAGACAATTCTATAATCAAAGTAGAAGAAAAGAGAAAGAGGGAGAAGAGAAGAGGGGAGATACAGAGAGATGGAAAAAAATATAGAAATAGAGAATACAAAGTTCAGTATTTATTTCCATCAAGAAAGAGCCTCTTAATGACCTTAGAAGCCTAAAAAAATACTACTGGGCCATGCTTGGTTTTTTATACGTTTGCTTGCTAAATTTCCGACAGATGTGTTGGACCATTTCGGATTCCATGGTGTAATAACACCAAACACGGAATGGAACGACGTAGCTCAATGAACAACGCACATGGTAGAAATTATGCTCTTGAACTCAATGTCCGTTTCTTTGCGTCTCGGTCGTTCATAGAGAAGGAAATATACTGTTGTGACGTAACCGAGAAAGTAAAGAGAATGAATGGCGTGGAGGATACTTAGAGTATGGGTAAAACTTTATTGACATCGTCATACTACAAGGCAGGGACTAACCTGCCAGGATATTTATAGAAGAATACAAAGTACACTAGACACATATACTTTATGTATATGGACTTTAAAGAAGATTCCTAGGTTAGATACAGTAAATATAGTACTATAATGTTCACTTATACTTAATCAGTGCCACTCCATCTGACCTATTTAAGGAAAAAAAATCACCAGTACAACTTGAGGGATGTACTGGTAAAGTTGGATATTAAAAAGGGTACATGATACCAATGGACGCAGCTACGGTGGAGTTTTGAATCACAACAATAAAATAAAGGGCGAGGATTCAAAAATTAGAAAATTTTAAACTTACCTTCCATATATTTTTATTTTGTGGCATTTATATGGCAAACTTTTGGAGCAAAAGTTGGTTATTCAACAATTTTCTAGACCTTTTATTCTGAATGATTGCTTCATTACGGGGGAAAAAAACAACACAGCTGGCCTTACTTTCAAGTCCGAGGACAAGTTGTTCCACATTCAGGAGAGAAGTCTTGTTCGTCTTGCCCTCCAAGACACACCAAACAGAGAAGTCCAGGTGGATCCCATCGGGTGAGGAGGCAACCATGATCTCCCTGCAGAAATGATGAACCTTCTTGGACGTGTGTGTCGGATCGCTGTCTTGAGTAAACACATTGTTGTCCCTGGAGAACGTGCTCTTCAACCATGACAAGACATGGTACCTGAAGACCTTGGAGTAGACGTCCGTGTTGATTTCTCGTTTCCTTTGAAGAAGTAGGGGGACTTTTGTCGGACGCCATGACGCCGAGGACCATGGCCATAGCTGGAAATTTGGTCCCGAAGGTTTTCTTGAACTGAGCTCTGGATTCAGTGAAGAAGCAATCATTTCTCCTGCTCAGAACAGAGCCCTCTTGTCGACTTGTGCGCGGAAGAGATCGCAAAACCACTGCTGTTTTGCTTGTTGCTCCAACATTTTTGATCGAACAAAAACAAAGCAACATCAAATTGTAACTTTTTGTCAGTTCTTTTGAATGCCGCCAAGTAATACATTGCCAAACTTTTAGAACTGAGGCTAGACGGCATCGAACAGGATTCTAATTTTTGAGTTTATCACCCTGTACACCAAAATTTTACCACGCAACGATGTTGTCTGCAACCTTTTTACCACAATCATTTTACAGTGAACCATATTGTATTGCAGCCCCCATCGTCATTGCTCTTGGATTGCTTGAATGAGCTAACATCATTGCTCGAAAAATTGGAAAGCTTAATGTTTTGCCTTACATTGATGTTGTTGATTATTTTTTTCTTTGAAAACAAACATTTTGGCCCCTTGGTCTACAAAAGTAGAGTACTATTGAGACAAACATACCATTTAAAGTCATCATTCAAATTTTTTACAAAATCAAAGAGTAAGTGACTAAAGACTAAATTCCATCCACGATAAAGCAGATCGAATATTTATTAAATAATTATTATTTATCTTCTTAAAATGATATTCCATTTCTGTTTTTGTTTGTTACAAATCTATGTCAAATTAAAAATAAAAGTTTAATGAACTATATTATATGTTGAATCCTTTTTTTTCTCAATATGTTGTGAAACCCAAGCAATTATAGGTCATTAACATAGCTAAAGCCCTTTTGTCTTTGTTTAACGTATTAATTATCCCTTTAATTTACAATTAAAAAAAGATTGATGATATAGTGTTGAGTCAAAATTACCAATTAATTTAATCAGTAGAGTTGGTTTTTTGTTTGTAAATTTGCATACCAAGGCATACTTGTAATTTATCAACACAAAAACAAGATGGAATGATTATTTTCGAAGTCGAGTTTAGATTAAATTCGACCATATTCTTTCCTTGCTACCTTTGACATTTAGAAACTTTGGAAGTATACAAAGTATACATCATGAAGCGATATACACTTGATGAACGATAGTAAATTATCTAAATTCATTATCAAAATAACCGTTTAATTGATTAAAAAAATTCATTGCATCAGTGACGAAGTTCATTTTTGGCTCAATGGCTTTGTTAATAAGCAAAATATGCACTATTGGTTAGGCAGTAATCCACAAGTGCTTCACGAGACATCATTTCATACCATAAAAATTACTTTTTGGTTTGGACTTTTTTGGAAATAAAATGTGTTTAGAGTACTTTATTCAAAATATATATTAGAAAATTTACATTTTAGACCTGTTTTTATATTTTGTTTTAATTATTATCTTTACCTCTCGATCCCGTTCTTTTTTTTCGTAACTTTTTATACTTATTGTACCTTGCTTAAATAATTCAATCAGTTTTTTAATTTTATATGTATCTCATATATTTATTTTATACATTCAAATTCTACTGTAAATTTAAACCGTCATAGCCAACACTCATTGGGCAGCTTAATTTGTCCTTGAAGTTTGAAAAGCCTATAATTGACCTAAAAATGTCTGTATAATTGACGTCACTGTATATTTAGACCTGTTCAAATTTTAACTTTTTTTTTCAAACCTTTTAATATTTAAATTTTTCAGGGTCAAGAATTATACCTACTTGGACTTGGATCAAGCGAAGCCTTGGATCAACATAGTTGCCAATGTGAGGCCTAACATGTGGCAGCAGGACTCGGCTGGAAAAAGTCTCAAATGCCTCTTAGGCAATTTTGACGACTTCATCTTCCCATAATTTTGGCCACCAAACTATCTGGATCTGAATCCGATTGTTTTTTTTTGTCTGGAGCGCGATCGAACAAAAAACCAACTGGACATCTTGCAAAACCAAAGACGAACTAATCAGTGGGATTAAGAAGGAATTCCAAAAATTTCCAAGAGATCAAGTGGCAAAGGCCTGATCCCACTTTTGGCTTCTTATAGACACTGTATTTGAGACTAGTGGTAATGTTAATAAATAAATTGAATCCAAATCCATTAAAGTTTCAGAATCTGGTTTTATTTTTTTTATCTGAAAAATGGTTAGAGAGAAAATTGCGTTAGAAAAAAAAAAAAATATATATATTTTCGTGGGACAGACAGGCTGTGCACCTTGTCAAGTCAAACTTGGTCTAATGGCTATCTGTTTTAAGCGTGCCAGAGTTTTTTATATAGAACTGTTACAAAACGGGAATCCTGTCATAAGAAGTAACCTACAGTTAGCGGTATCCTTTTTAGTTTCCTTTGCCTGACCACTTAGTGTCCTTGGATAGAATAACTCATATGTCAAATTCCTTGTTCCGTGATAAGTTTAACTACAATATACTATTCATGTTTGCAAAATTACATTTCCTCTTAAGTCTAGGAGTCATTACATGTCAAATCAGCCAATTTTTTTCAAAATTTACACCAAGGCTTTTAGATTTTCTTCATTTTTGGAAAGCTATGTTTTACTTCTTATTGACATAACTCCTCTGCCAAAATTTGAGTTCTTTACGATGAGCCGTTCCGAAGTTATTGATGTTTTCGTAAAGGTTCATTTCCCAAATATACACTGGTTTACTTTAGGAATCGAAAACTAATTTAGCTAATATTTGCAAAATTCGTAGAAAAAAAATAAAAATGCCCATCTGTGATCATTTTTTGATTCAAAATGAAAAAAACAACAATATTAGAACACCAAGAAATGAAGGTATTAGCTTCAAAAATTACTATTTCTGTGTCAGTGATCGCATCCATATCTCAAAGTGTCCCCCTTTTTTGTTTGTTTTTTTGACAATTTTTTTTTCTATATACTCAAAACTAACTATATGGAAGGTTTGGTGTTTGGGAAAGGTCTATTAAATACAAAATTAACAATGTTAGATCAGGTTGAAATCTACTCAAAATTTTAAATTCGAATTAAATTTTTGATAAAAGATTATCCGTTTGATTTTATATGTTTAAGTAATATGTATAAATAAAAGGCGTTTTTCATAACACGAAAGTCACAAACATTAAAACTTTGAACAAAATAAACTACATTTTTCAATCATTTTGTCATTATCTTTCTTGGAGATGGAGTAGCTACATGCAGATACCTTTCTAAATGGAACGTAGATGATTTTCAATACACAGTCAAATGGTATCAAGCCTACACCATCATGTTGAGGCCCATGCCATTTTTTTGATGGACCTTTAAGATGTAAGAACTTTACTTCAACTTCATTGTCTTCTTTATTTTTCTTTAAAATCAAGCAGAGCCCAGCATCACCTGTCGTACATAACTGCTGCAAAAGCCAACAGTGATCTCTTCTTCCAAGGAGAATGTAACTTTAAAATCGTGAAACCATGCAAACTCTTCCTCATCACTACACCGTTTTGCCCCAATTTTATCTATACTTAGTGGAATGAACTGGTGGTAAGATCTGGTTCGAGGAACAGCATGATCAATTCCTTCGTAACGATCGGCATGCAGAGTTCGTCATTCTTTCATTTCAATCTTAGGTACATAATTAAGCACAATACTGGGAATTTTATTTTGACAAAATTCAAACATTTCTTCTGCATATAGAATTTGGTTGTTGTATGGCCTGGTAAAACTTTCTGCAGCAGTAATATGGACCGCAGAGAAGGTGCGGCCACTGAAACATTAATAGTAATTTTGAAGCTAATGCCTTCATTTATGGGTGTTCTAATGTTGTGCTTTTTTTTAAAAATTCTACAACAAAAAATGATCACACATGGCAATTTTTTTTTTTTTTTCTACGAGTACTTCTCCAAATATTAGCTAAATTATTTTTCAGATCCTAATTTGAACCACTCCATATTTGGGAAATGGACCGTATCAAAAACATCAATAACTCGGGAACGCCTCTACGTAATGTCCACAAATTTTGACAGGTAAGTTTTTACAATAATGGGTAAAACATATCCAAAAATATAGAAAATCTGAAACACTTGGTGTAAGACTTTGGCTGATTTGATATGGAATTCTTGCTAGGCATGAAGAATATCTTCTCATAAAAAGGGGTTGTTTTTTTTTAAAGAGGGATCGTCACTGTGGTTAGTAATTGTAGTCCACTAGCTTTTAATTAAGAGAAATTAGTTAATTAAGGAACATGAAGTCATAAAGATTTTTTTATGTATGTCTATGTGCAGGAAAGAAGAGTGGTATAGACTCCCAACCCTTTTGGGCTAAGGTGAAAGGTTTTAATTTGAAGTGTTCATATAGATTCTTTATCTTTTTCTGAACTTTCAATATTTCCATTTTAGGCTTACAAATGATACTCTTCATTTCATGCTTATAACTTATTGATAATTATTCATAATTGCAAGGAATATCAAATCCTATATTAGCGAAAAATATCCAATGTATAATTTAAAAGAAAAGATCTATTCAAAAAACCTGCATATCCTAGGCTTTCTGTTCAGAACAGAAACGGAATCAACAAAAACACTTTTTAATCATAAAAACAGTTTTACATTAGTTTTATTAATTCTACTTTTAATTTGGGGATTGTTTTAACGGTAAAAATGACACCGAACGATAAGAGTCCCGAATTGCTATAATCGCAGCTAGTTCAGATGACTAAGAGAAAAACTGTGATCAGTTTTAGATTTTACACTCATAAACAAACTCAATTTGTGCCTTCCATTCATTTGTAAAAATTCCCCCATCCCCCGCCCTAATCATTCCTTTCTGTTATTTATACTATTTTAATGACGTCACATATTCATCAAAACATGATATTAAACTTATAAGATCAGCTTATATCCTTTGTTAACAAGAGACTACAATGAACATACTAGTACTTAATATCTTCTGAATACGTGATGCAATGCATTATGAAACTCAGTTTCTTTTAAAAGACAAACTAACATGTGATTATTTATTTTAAAATTTGCATTAGCATAGAATGGCTTCAACAACTCGTGCAAAATACAACTTCCCTCTTTTTGAAAGTGTTTGTGAGTTAAGTGAAACTCAACTGCAAAGGAGAGAAGTAAATTTTGTAATATTTGTCTATACTCCCATGTGGTTCATCATAAACAACAATTCATTTGTAAAAGATGGGAGCTACCACAATAGTAAACAAATTTATCTTCCTCCTCCGTTTTTGATGCCTAGTAAGAGTTCTTGTTTTATTCTAGCTCTATCGAATATTAAAAATGAGCAGTGAAGGGAAGATTGTATTGGATCTTGGATGAACACTTATGAGAATTCAATCTGTTGAATAATTCTTCAGGTTGTAACATGAAGGGTATATTCCATTAGTCAGTTAATTCGTCTTGTGTTCCTGCAATTCAAATGAACACTTATGAACATTCTATTGAAGCGTTTGATATTAAGCAGGATACTAATTTATTTGGAGGAAAAGTAATTTTAAAGTTTTTTTATTTTATTTGTGCATGTATTCAGCGAGCTTTACTTTAGGCAAATAGGAGTAGGTTAGTTTATTCCCATGGGGTTGAACAGGGATTAATTTACAATGGTTATTGAAATAAACTTTTCAATTGTCATAAAAAAAAAAGAAGTTATTAATCACTTATTAATATTATTAGTTTAGCTACATACAGAGAGGATTGTTACGTAGCTATCTGTGATTGTTTGCTGTTAATGATTATTTGGTATCTTTGCAATTTGTTGGGTTGTCTTCAAGGCATGCATAAATGCAGGAGCAACAATACCTGTTTAGGAGTAATTCTGACGGACAGAACTTTCTTTTTATCAAACCCAGGAGGCCAGCAATTTTTTTTTTTTTCGTTCATGGTTTTTTTTATTATAAAGGTACTTTATATTCGATTCAAATAGACCAACATAAGTTATGAATAAAATTATTTATTTGAATTTTTAAATGATTTGATCACCACCATTTGTGTCTATATGCGTCCCCGCCCCATGGGTCCGTGGAACGGCAGGCTCATACTAGTATTATATAGAATAAAAAAGAATAAAGAGTTCCAAAAATTGATCTATCAATTCAAGGAGTACTAAAGAAAAGGACAGTGTAATTAATTTATATAACCATATATTAATATATTCAATTATTAAATCACGCGTCTCCCAAAAAAGTTGACCCATTTCATAAGTATAACTAATAAATATATTTTAATTGGGAGTGTATTACTATGCCCCTCCACGAAAAACTGTCTGACGCAGGGCTGAGGGAAGATAGTTTAATATGTTAAATCTTTCTTTGATAAACGACCCTGAAGTACATACGCACCCATCGGCCATTTAGTGTAAGAATGAAATATGTTGACACATGAAGGAAGGCTTCCTTGTCTTCTTACGCACAGTTCCGATGCTGATGCTTAAAAATCAGTGAAAGGGTATGATTACAGATTCTTCCTTGATCTGTTAAAGGGGGTTTATTTGATAATTTTGTAAGACATGGTAATAAATAATAATATCAACCCACTTGATCAAACATTATATTAAGCAAAGGATCTAAAAAAAACAATATACAATGATGTACGTTATGCTCGAATTTTTTAGAAATAAAGAAAAAGGAAAGAGCTACACTGTCCTCCTTTTAGATGTTATTGACCAGTTATAGAAGGAAATGCTTAATTTTCTATTCGAGAAAATGTCTTAATTAGTAACTTAGTATGATTTGTTATGATAGTCCTGAGAGTAAAAAAAACCCTTTGGAAGAGAGTTTAATCTTTCTGAGCAAGTCAATCAAAATCGTGCTGAGTGTATATAGTGCTCCCTGTTGTATATTCATGGAGTTGGGCGTCTCCAAAAACACTGTCTAAGCCGTCAGCCAGTCCAAAACGTTGGTGAGGAAGAAGGGGCATGTCAAAAAAGACAAACTGGATCTGGAGGAGTGAAAGTGAATAGCCTGGAATTATACCCCCAATTCCATGAGGACCCATGCAAGAGATCTCATAATTTTACACCAAACTGTCCAAAGAACTATCAAAAAGTGAATGCAAAGAGCCTTGTGAGGTTGGAGAGGCCACTTTTGAAACCAACAATGAAAGAAGCCAATCTCGTCCGTTGCAAGCCTCTTTTGAAATCTTTTTTGACACTTTTGGCACCACCTACATCCCAGATGCCAACTTGGCCGATTACGGCTTTGGGTGCATGTAGAGGGAAAGGCCTGCATTATCTGCCATACAAACACTGCTGCTGCCTTGATGCCATAATTGCAGTTAAGGGCAGTTACATGAATTATTAACATACCTAAGCTCAGATACATATCTATTTATAGTATTTATTTAGTTGAGATCCTAGAGTCAATTAATAAATTATATCTTATTGAAGTTTAAAACTAAAGGTGTTCAGATTTTAATGGACCACTTGGTAGGATAAAAATATAATTCTAAGCTCCTCGCAGCATAAAATAATGAAATTTTACTACGACTTCTTCCTATTACAAATTTTGATCACGTGGTTTTTGTTGCACTACTTGCCATATAACATTAATGACGTTATCCCATGTATCACTAGAATGAGTTTTTCTACATACAATAGTGTTACTCGATACACAGTTGGAGAACTACTGAGGATACTCTAAGGTCCCGATTTTTTTTCAAACACGTCATACAAAAATTATATTTTATGGTCTTCAAAAAATAATTTTAAATCATATTGCTGAAATCATATCCCGTTAAACTTATTCTTTTATTGCACATACCAGGTCGTGCAGAATTATTTACCGATTTTTGTTCAGAACATATCGCAGACAATAATGACATTTCGAAAGACTTGAGAAACAATTTATTCATACATTTTTAGAATAATAAAATAGTTTGTGATCAAATTTAATCAATGTAGCCACCATTTGACTCAATGACACTGGTCAGACAATGTCTGAAGCTGCCACAGACTTGCTGGATGTAATCGGCGTCCATGGAGGCCCAGGCCTTGTTGACAGCAGCCTTTAAGGCATTTATGTTCTTGTGTCGTTTTTTGCAGGCCTTGGTCTCCACGTACGCCTAGATAGAGAAGTCTAGTGGGTTCATATCTGGGCTCTGAGGGGGCCAGTATTCCTAGGGACAAAAGTTCATGTTGTCCTTAAGCCACTACTGAGCTTTCTTGGAAGCATGAGCGGGTGCTCCATCTTGTTGAAAACCCCAAGGAGAGTTTGCCAACTATGGATTTGATCCTCAGAAGGACCTTGGACGCCAGAATCTTCACATAATCCTCCGCTGTTAATCTGTAGCCAGTGGGAAACCATACCGGCTTCATGGCCTTCCCGTGGGAGGCCACGAGACCCAACATCATCACCGAAGCAGGGTGCTTTGTTGTTGCCACAAAGCGGTGCTTATCTTGCACATCTCCAAAGCTCACAACACGGTAATTTTGCCTGTTGAAAACAGGATCGACCGTAAAAGTTTTCTCATCTGAAAAAATGATGATGGGTCCAGATGAGCTCTTGATATCATTGAAGATTTTCTTGGCACGCTCAAGTCTGACTGCTCGCTGACGTTCAGTTAGCAGAGGGCGTTCACTACGCCTCCGGGACTTTCCTCCAGCCCTTTTCAATGCACTTGAAACAGTTGATCTCGACGTTCCCATCTTTCTGGCCATTTCGGCAATGGACCTGTTGGGAGTCCTCTTGAACACTGCCTTTACTTGCTTTGTTGAGACAGTGGGCTTCCTGCCAGCCCCAGGGGAATGCTTGAGATCACCCCCAGCCTCCAAGCGCTTGGAAACGTTGTAAATTGTCTTTAACGAGGCTCCAACCTGTTCCTTAATGTTGTTATGAGGCACTCCCACTCGGAGGAGGGCTGCAATTTCGATCCTCTTTGTTTCCTGATTGGACATGGTCTCACGTGTGGAAGTTGTTACGCTCTCACAGGGGAGGATTTTTGTTTATTTTAACAGTAAAATATGAAACAATCAGATTGGTTGCCACAAAACCTATTAAAAAGTATATTTACATCATTGGTAAATAATTTTGCATGGCCTGCTATGAAGAAAAGGGGAACAGAGGGAGTAAAAAAAGGTTAATTGCTACTCGTTTTGTGCAGGTATATTATATAAAGATATTCCAAAATCTTTGCGATTAATTTCATCGGATCAATTATCGCATTATGTGTTCTTAATTATGCATACATCTTCAAACGGTTATACAGACTTAGTGGGTGAGTCATAAGTATTCGAAAAGTTGTGCAACACTACGTCCTCTTACAAAAAAACAACACATTTTTTAACATGAACCTGAATTTTTCTTTGCTGGACTGCCATTTCATTTTCCCCAACTCTTATTTGATATGACTTTATTGGGAGGGAAAATGAAAAAACGAATACAGGGCGTTAAGAACAAATCCGTTCTTGCGTGCCCCATCGATTTTGTTATGATGCAACGGTATTTTTTTGCCTGTAGAAATGTTTACGTATCAACAAACTTTAGAGAAGTTTTGGACATCGTAGCTACAGCCTCTCCAAATATAATGAAGATTGCATTTACAGAGGGGAATGGGAATCTTCCGTGACGATGATTTTTGTATACAGCAATATGAAGAAGTATGATTGGCTTCTCACCGTCCATACCGTGAAAAGATTTGCAAGGTTATTTTGGAGACTGGTGATCCCAGAGCCGTTATGAGTTAGAAAAAATTGACCAGGAATTACCCAGAAAGTCCAGACCTGTGAAATCATCCAATAAGTTCATACATTGATCGATAATGGAAAAAATTGTGCAGCTTTGGATCCAGCATATCACTAGAGATTAGCCTTGGGTTGAGCAATAATACTTAGCATCATTTCATGTGTAAATTAGTCTGCTGAAGTGGCTGTACATGCACTTTTTTTTTTTTGGGAAAAAACACTCACCAGTCCAAGACTTGACGTCAGTCCTAAGACATGGCCATGCTAAGGACTTTTCTATTTCAAGTAGAATCAATTGAAGGATGTGAGGGACCATGTGCTGTTTCAAAAATTATTTTCCTTAGCTCTACCGACTACACTATAGCTCTAAAGTTTTATTGTGAACCAAAAACCAAGAGTGTTTTGTTTCCAATTTTTCTTTACGTAAATTGCTTGGATTTAATATTCAAACTCCGAGGATCAGACAATACCTGGTCACGTATAAGTTCCTCGAGGAAGGGAAATACCACTGTTGTGACCGGTGCTAAAAGCTACATGATAATGTGTCTGCCACAAAATTGGACTGCCTGGACTGGCGAAGGATCTTGCAGTGAAACTCTGCTATGAATGCAAAGTGTCTGATTTGCTTCGAAGTCCAAGATGGATTATGAGACTCCAAAGCCGGTACCAACGGCTTGTGGTCAGTAAATATTGTAAATTTAACCCCTTCTAAGGACCAACGGAAGTGATATAACGTATCCTTAACAGCCAGGAGTTCCCTGTCGAATGCAGAATAATTTTGTTGTGCTGGAGGGAGGGATTTGGACCAAAAGGCAAAAGATCTGCTCCAACAGAGCAATCTTTACTTTCCGAAAGGCCTAATCAAGCTCTGCTTCCCTATATAATTTTGCGGGCATGCGCGACAATGGATGCAGTTTGCCTGTTTATTTTGAAGATTGGAAACAAATATGGGAAAGTATTGCACTATACTAAGGAAAGCCTGGAGTTCCTTTCGAGACTTAGGAGGATGAAGGCCCCTCTTTGCTTCTCCACGATCATTTAGAGGGTAAATTACGTTTGCCGCCACTCTATGTCCAAGGAAATTCAATGCGGGTTTTTCCTATTCACACTTCTTCCTGGGGAGGCGCAGTTTGGCCTCCTGTAGTTTTGAGAGCACCTTGAAAAGTAGCTGCCGATGTTCTTCGAGTGACTTGGAAGCCATCAGAATATCATCGAGGTAGACGAAAACTCCCGTAATATCGCAGAAAAGTGAGTCCATAAAGTATTGAAAGGACTGTGTCACGTTTTTTTAATCCGAATGGCATCTGAGCGTACTCGAAGAGTCTATTTGGAGTTACAATAGCAGTCTTGTTTGCGTCCTTAGGCTCCAGAGGGATTTGATGGTATGCTTTACAAAGGTTGTAAAAAGCTTGGAGAATACACGGGAGCCTCCTAAGCTTTATGATAAATCCCTCATGTTAGGGAGCGGGTATCTGTCGAGTTCAGACATACTGTTGAGACGGCGGTAGTCTCCACACAACCGGAATCCTCCATTATGTTTTTCTACTACATGTACAGCCGAGGAGAACAATGACGAGGAGGGACAAACTACTCTAGATTTGAGCGATCCAGCTATCTCCGTCTGAAGAAAAGTGAGATTAGGCCCACAGAGTCTTCTAGCCTTAGCGTCCCAGAGTGTTTTGGAGGTACATGAGGAGTGACGTCAGAAAACAGTGGAGGAAAACTCATAATAAACCTTTTTTCGAAAGAGAGATGAAAGGTTGGATTATTTTCAAATTTTAAACGTTCTGATATTGGAAACAACCGTTTATTATTTTAATCAATGCAAAGGCCTTACTGTGGGCACCCGAAATAGGTTGTGCCTGATCAACAAAGTAAAAGGTCCCAAAATATTTAGTCCCCTCCAAAAATATTACCACTGGAATGATTTTGTGTCCTCCAAACGGAACCAGAGAGGGTAAATTTGATTTTTTTTGGATATATGAGGGGCTAACTTAATTGGTATACTAGACTCTTGTGCCACTGAGTGGATTGTGAAGTTAATGTCTTTGTGGTGGTCTTTTGTATATTGTAAATCGTCGTTTGAATACAAAAGAATGAAAAGGGTAATGAGATCCGTTAATTTCATATTATGTATACAATTTTTTTTTCTCTATTTAATCCTCTTTTTTTCATATTTAAAACAGTTGAAACCCCTGTTTCTTTTTGTTTTTTTGTTTCTTTATGTTCCTTTAATAGGAGTTGCACTGATTGAGTATAAGTAATTATTATAGTATTAAAGTTACTCCATCTAACCTAGGAATCATTTGGTGAAATCCATATCCATAAAGTATATTTCTTTCTCTGGGAATCACCGGGGCGCGAACGTACACACATCAAGTTCAAGAGAATATATCCCAAAGGTGCTGTCCATGAGCTATGGCGATTCCATCTGTTTCTTCTTCGTGATTTAAATACAGGGATGGAGGATCGTCCCAATATTCGGCCAAATCCTCTATATCCAGCTTGACCATCGTACAAGCAATAGGCCGGTGAGAGGTTGGAACAGATCTAACGAGAATCTCCTTACTCAGAGTCCCTAACACGTTAGGAACGAACGATGGGTCCAATAGACGATTAAAGGTCCCAACAACTTTCTGGACGACATCGATTCTTCTGTGAGAAGATTAATGGCTCTTCTTACACGTTCTTGAGGTGAGATGGTCCATTGTTTCAGGACTTTCACTTTTAAATTTTCCTACGAAGAAGTCAAATCCACAAGAGGTACCTCTCTTAGGATATGTGTATCCAGCATAGATACGGCAATGTTTAGCTTGTCAGAACACTCCTTTACCTTATGGAATTGAAAATGAATTCAGCACTCAAGAACCAGGTCTCTGGATCCTCCTCGGCGAACCTTAGAAGTATTACATCAGAGCATCGTACGGTGTGCCCTTCGCTGAATCGATGACTGCGCTCGGAAAGTGCGAGACAATCACGCTCAGGGGAAAGGTCCTTTGAACAGGTGGGATGCATTTTGGAGTTAAAATTGGGGTCACCAATGAACGAACACGCCACGTAGAATTACTAAGTTAAACTGAATGTATTTCAACAAAGTTCTCATATAGCAAATAAAAGGGATCTCAACCTGTCTTGTTTTAAAATTTCTCTATATCCGACCGATATCACATTTTTCCAAACACATATACTCCATTTGTGAGAACGCTGCCACTCCGGCTTGTTTTTCAAAGGAATGAGTGTGCTCCCGCTCAATTAAAAATGGGTGGCACTCAGTTTTTTGCTCGTATAGGAGTAATTGAATTTGACAACTCTTTATGATTGCAATTAATTTCCGAATATTTATATACTCGCATACGAGTATTATTTATTTCAAAAAATGAAAGAAATATGGTACAAGAATATATAAAACTAAAATAATATTTAAATTTAAAAAATCATAAAATAATTTGATTCATTGACACTCTGGTATTTATCCTTAAATAATTGACCACCTTTAGAAAATACTTTTTCAACAGTAGCTGAGGATAGCAGTCTATTAGTCAGAAGGTAACACTTGTGGTAGATTAGATCTAACGGCAATTCTGCCAAATATTCAAATATCTTTGGATAACAATTCTTAAGTTGATAGAATTCCCATTACCACATGCAAATAAGATAATATTAATGACTAATTGGTAGTAGAGTGTGTCTTGAGGCAAGTTCAAGTGTGCTGGACGATTTGTGACCCATACAACTTTTTGATGTTATCCCATAAGATGACGAAACAGAAAAAGTAATACAAATTTATATAAATGAACGAAATCCCTCTGAATATTTAACAGAGTGATACAACAATGGTAACTTCGTGCTTAGTGTTGCTACAAAAGTCAATTATTTTTAACTTCAAGTTATTTTTTTTCTTAGATCAACAATCTTGAAGTTGATATTTCATTTCTTACTTTAAAAAAAATTATTGATGCACCCTGTGGACTCATCTCCCTAGAACTCCATTAAAAAAATAAAGAACATTTGAAACCAATAAATTCGAAGCAAAAAACAACAACATAACTCTTCTATGAATTAGTACACCTAACACACACTAGATGATCCTATCTCCTATATACATATAAAATATTTACAGTATATGCAAATCATAAAAGGGCATCGGAAGTCATTAAAGCGTGAAGTTGACTTCAATTCGATATACATCGATATTTATGCTATATGTACTATATATTGATACAAGGTTGGTTATTTACATACTTTTGCGAGGGACGTGTTGTACACGTCTCTAATAATTATGGCACATTCTTCTTCGTAAAATAATATTGATTTCAGTATTTTTGGTTGAAATTTTATAAATATTGAGATATATGCAAGGAATATGCATTGGTTCATTAAGATTCTATTCAAAAGTGGTTGTTTAATAGAATACAGGAGACGTATGTATAATTCACGTCTAAAATTATAACCTTAAGTTGTCTTGTGTCGGTCCGTATTTATTCGGTCCTGACCAATCTTAGGACCAGTCCTATGGGTCATTGGAACCAATCTTTACGACTGTCAGTCCTTGGAATTTTTATACAAATATTGATAGTGTCCGCAGGGGGTCGGCTGTAGCCCACCCAAAAAAATAAATAAATAAAGAAAAAAATTAATTTTCTTTAAGTACGTGTGGACATTTAAAATTTGTTGCAACAAATTTAATTTTTTCTGAATAGCTGTGAATTTTTGGAGTTTTTACATAAAATTTAATATAAGAAATATATTTTCACAAAATGTAATTCCCAATTTTTTTTCAATTTTTTTATGTATAGCTATGAATAAATAAGTCTTTCTAAATTTTTTTAATTTTGTATATTTTTTTAAATTTCAAATACAATCCTATGGATGTTCGTGTAGTTTATGAAACCAAGTAATTTATATGAAATATGTTTTTAAGAATATTTCACTTATATTGCAAAAACATTCTCCATTATAGTGAAATATGAACATTTGTAACTTAACAGAAGGATAAAACCCCTCAATCACGTCCCAAGGGACCAATTTTACCTACTTTAAGGACCAACAAATGGGACTGGACTGGATTGGGTTAGACCAAACTGTACCGCAGCCCTTGGTCCAAAATAAAGACCGCATCAAGAACACAATTAACCCTTTACTGTATTTACTTATTTTGAAATCCATGACAACTTCTTGGGGGAAATCAACTCAATTTATATTTCCAAATTCACAAGCTATTCACAAAAAAATAAATATTTAAATGGGGCCAACCGTTATTATTAATCCATTTTAACACACAAATTATTGAAGTCTATGAGTGAACTGGACACAAGTTTCTGATATATCCATTATTGATTGAAACCCAAAGAACATGTTTTAGTCAATTTAGCCACTCTCAGAATTGATGGTGAGCTCTAGGAGGTGGTGGACGCTGCTGCAGATCCTCTGGATAGACTCGGCGCTCATGGAGGTCCAGGGCTGGCCAGAGGAAGTCTTAAATGATTGTGATGTCTCCTGCAGGCCTTGGTCTCCACTTGTGCCGAGATGGATTAGTCTACTGGTTGAGGTCGGGATTCTGTGACATCCGGAAGTCCTTTGCACAAAAGTGCATGCTGGCTTGGATCCACTTTTGGGGTTTCTTTGCGGTGTAGGCAGGTGCTACATCTTCGGTGTCCAGAATTTTGACGTACTCATCAGCTTTCATCCACATGGTATTCAAGACCTTCCTGTTTGATGCACCCGGCACTGTAATAGTCAATGGAGCAGGATGTTTCGTGGTGAATGCATATCTTTGATCCTCTGCTTCATCGCCAAATGGCATGGTCAACAGTAGAGCCTTTTCATCAAAAAGTATATTTATACTTTTCTCTATTGTTTTGTCAACAGAGGCCGTTGAATACGACACATAGACTATCCTCCTGCCCTTTTTTAGAACCCTAAAAAACAGCTGATTTGGACTTATTTAACTTTCTGCCCATGGTAGTAATAGAATAATTCGGATTTTTATGGAAGGCCGACTTCAGGCGGTTGACAGACACTGAGGGTCTCCTGCCACCTTCTGGAGAGTGTCTGGTCCTCCTATTGCAAGAAGACATTGTAATTCATTGTCTTCCCTGTGACTTCTGTCGGTTCCCAGATGACCTTCTATTACAATTCCACGCGAAGAATCCCTACGATATGAACCTACTTCTCCTATTGTTTGCTCATGGCTGCGACTAGGACAATGCTTTTTTTTTTTAGCAGACAGTAGCTAATTATGTGTTACCATCATTGCTCATCGGAACTTATAAAAATATATATCTTGCCTCAAAGTATCTTCAGTTTGATAACACCGTGTTTCGACTGGATCATTTACAACACAAGTCGACACATCACTTATAAAATACCTTTAATAAAAGAAGAGGCAGCTAATATGTAGATATACATGTGATTCTTAATACCTTTTGAAATATCATCGAAGCTTGCTTAAAATAACTATTGATGTGATATATTAAATAGATACACATGATTTAGCCAATAAAAAATAATAATTACTATTGAACTTGATATTTATTGGAGCAGTTAAAATGCTTATATAATTTATGCACTGAGTATCTAAGATTTACGAGTTTATCTTCTAGTTTAATATTTGTGCGAATATTTATGTAGTAGGCAATATCAATGGGGTCTCTGGATTCACAAGTTTTTGTTTTCTTCATTAAACCTGCTTAACACATAACTACACATTTTTATATTTGATTGTTCGCCCTAGATCTCCTATGGGCCCTAGTCAGTCATAGTATTCAATAATGAAAGAAGATTTATATTATTGAAATTAATTCATATTTTGATATATTAAATCAAAAATAATTAGTTAAAAAACAAAGCAAACTTGAGCTTTATAGCTTACGTACAAGATGGGAAAATGACACTTGAACGAGATCAACGAATTTCTATTCACACACTCCAGGCAGTTGGGCGTCCCCAGGTCCACCATCTATGCCATCAGAAAGTCTGAAACGTTGGAGAAGATGGTGGGCTCTGTCAAAAAGGTCAACCTAGATGCCAAAGAGTTAATGAAAACGGCCCAGACCAATCGATCACCTAAAGTCATTGAGAATCTATGCAGAAGATGTCGGGGTTTCACAAAAGACTGAGCCAATAGCTATCAAAAAAGTGGGTGGAAGGGGCAGTAGTTCGCAATGTCGACAGACAAAACGTCGACCGACAAAATGTCGAATGGACAAAACGTCCAATAGATAAAAAGTCGAACAGACGAAACCGTTACTGATAGAAGGTCAACCGACAGAACGTTGACCGGAAAGTAAGTTTTTACGAAATTTCACTACAGGCATTTCCAGCCGGATATATTTACCCCACAACCCCTACATAAACTAACAATAAGGTACCCTCACAAACCCCCATTTATACCTTGAAATTTGGGGTTATTTCGGCTACCACCGGGCTTCAAAATGAGATGAAACCCTAAATATTCTCAAATTTCGGAGGGCCTTTCGGGGTGTAAATGAAGGTTGAGCAAATTTAAATAGTGGCGGTAAGTTTTATCCCATTTTGGGCCATGCCGTACCCAATAACAGCAGCTCAATCATTTGTGGAATATATATGGGGTGTGAGGGGCTCTTAGTGGTTGCTTAAATAGTGGGGTGTGTTTCATCTCATTTTGGAACACAGCAGTGACTGAAAACACCCCCAAGTAAGGCGGATGGGGAGGACCCTTTACTGGTAGTTTATATAGAAATGGTACTGCTGGTCTATGTTTCAGCCAGGAAATGTCTGAATGGGATTTATATTGCAATAACAGTTGGAGTAGCCTTTCATTTTATATTCTACAATCGACGTTCTGTCAATCGACGTTCTGTCAATCGACGTTTTGTCTCTTCGCCTTTTATTCTATTCGACATTTTGACGGTTGGTGTATTGTCCATTCACCGTAGAAAGAGGCTTGCAACGGTGAATATACCACTTTTGACACCAGCAACCCTATATTATTTTTTATATCACTTATTTAAGAGCTTAGTGGCCATCCAGGACACCCTCAGATTTCTTTGTTTTTTTGCATGTATGTTTTTCATCACCAAGTGTCCCACTTGAGAGAATAAGTAAGGAAATCCATCAAAAATTAAAAATCACGGTTGTTAGAAGCACCCTAAAAATACATACAAGTTAGACACTCAGATGTTACATTAATGTACGTACAATCAGTGAGGAAGGAATATTATGCATATGAAACTTCAAAATTTACATTCATAAAAACGTACGTACATTTATGTAGATCTAAATATCCTTCCTTTGGTTTTTACAAATTTTCTTTTTCATTCAATGTAAATTATTTATCTTTATTAATTCTTCTCATCTTAATACAAGTTAGTTCTTCTTCATGCGGGAAGTCCTTTGAGCTTATAAATCAAGGCCACTCTTTTGTCGGGTCACAGTACGAATTTGACCTTTCTGTGTGTTGTAATTGGACTCTACGTAGATCCCAGGAGGAAAAAAGAACATTTAGGGGATTTTTAAAACCTTCCAAATCTTTACTAGAAACGTATAATGTAAAGGGGTCTAGGATAATTGGCCCGGAGAACTTTGCCATGGGAAAATTTCTGTAATTTATTAACAAAATCACAATTCTTTGGTCCAAAACTTATTTTGTACAATGTAAGGGCCACCAAGCAGGTTAAAGTTTCTCACTTCTCAAAGCATTTAAACCCCCTTCTAATACATTCAATGAACCCCGGTCCCACGGGTTGTCTGAAGCTAAGATAAAGACAGCAGTAAGATTACAATCATGAGCCAGGGATTCATTTTGAATTATTAGAAGGGGGTTTGAGTTCTTATAGTTGAAATTATTCTAGTTATTGATTAAATGATATTTAATGATTAAAAGACCAATTTTCAATTAAATACACAAAATTTCGTTTTTTTTTCAAGTGACATTGGTAGTTTTGGACCTGCATGTTGAGCCTACCATTGCAAAAAACAAGTTTTTGGTCGAGGTATTTTGATTTTGTTAGTAAGTCACGGGAAATTTTCCCAATTGCAAGTTTTCGCACTGGCCATTTTCTCCATAGTAATTTTCCAGTGGCTATTTTCCCGGGGAAATTTTACGTGAACGATTGCAAAGATCAAAACTTTTGTATTAAATAACTTTATATCTGTTACCACATTTGTTTCCTTTACTTCCCGTCGCTATTGGCCTTCAGTTAAGTGATTTTTATGTTTAGTCCTATGATTTCTTTTAATTACATTTCATGTCTATTGTTCTAATATTTGTAGATAATTTTCAAGACAGACAACACCACCTATATAAAAGTTTTTGTAGTTATAAAATTTAGTTCAAATCCTTCACGTCGATTGCAATGTTTGTTCATTTTTGATGCCAATGCAACATCTTTAACATATTAATGAGAAAATATATAGAAAAATATAGAATAAATATATCTTTTCGTAGATTATTAGAGTGATGTATTTTTCTTTTAAAAACAACTTTTATAATTTTTTAGAGCATAATTATAATTCAGATACTGTGAACTATGGTTTAATTAGTAATTTATGTTTTGGTTTATTCTAAAGGATAATATATAACATTGTTTGGAAATTAGACTTTTATTAAATTACATTAGATGAATCTTAGTTAAAAGACGTGATAATAATGAACTGCGCAAGAGATGAAAATAGCGCATATACCTCATTTTAAACGAATCAGAATTAGAAATAAGAAAAAAAAATTCTCGATTGATATACATGACGCCTCTTTCCCTGATAGCCTCTTTAGGTAAAACTATTGGTGGGGTGTCAAAGATGTAATCAATAATTCCGTATACAATGTTGTAGGAGTTATCTTAATGACCTTAAACATCAAGGAGACTTTCTTTTCCAATGAAAAAAACAGAAAACGTCGAAATTTTAATTAAATCATAACTTAATTATAAATATATTGTATTTTTAATTATTTTACAGATATTAAAGACCTTGTAGCAATCTGTTATGACAACGTTCTAGGTGTCATTGCCGGGGACAATCAATGTTGCAATATCCAACCTTTTTGTTTCCATCTTTGTCCAGCCGTGAGATATATTTGTTTGCAATATCTCGTTTCACAGATAATAACAAGAGCTTTTCACTCATTTATGCGAACTTTAGATTGAAAATCTCAAAAACTTTCAAAAGTACAGTTAAAGAGATGTTGCAAGGCGTATTCACTATACGGTATAGAATCCAAAGTTCTTCATGGGACTTATTAAAAGATTGGGCTATCATCTGAGGCCATGAAAAAAAATAACCAACAATTAGTCAAACTTCAAAGTCAGTATAATTCAAGTTTTCAGACATTTATGGTAATTTTGGTGGGACTGGTTGTACATGTATTCTTTGATGGCCCAGTGAGGCAGATGCTGAGCTTCCTAAACTCTAATTCTACATAACAACAGTGGATGAATGGAAATTATTTATGTACACATACTTTGTCATAAAAATAATAGTAAATTTTATGAAAACGAGGAAGCTCCTTCAGGAATTTTTAGAGCTGATCCTGCAACATGGAATGATAGAGATGCTTTCATGCTGGCATAAGAAACAATTGCGTTCTTAGTATTATTAATGATCTTGCCAATTGTGAAAATTAATGACGAACTACAATTGCAATTTCAGCTGCAATAATCGAAATCCATACACAATTATTATTCGAACTCACCTTTAGCGAAAATATATTTTTCCATATTTGTTCAAAACTTAGAAATAAAAAATAATTTATCAATATTTAAATCTAAACCAATTAGCTACATTGGGATATTACTTGCTGGGTGTAGAAAAAGTACTGAGACCTGCCTCTAAGTAGTCATTAAAATAATCATAAATGATCCGGATAATATTGTACAAAGAAAATTTAATTTATAATGTATTTACTATAATAACGCAAATTAATTATGAATCTGGCCACCATCAGCCTCTATGACAGCATTTAATCTCCTCCGGAACCCCTTGTACACATTGGAAACGTAGTTTTTTTTCATAATCCTTCAATGTTGGTTAACGGAAGTCTTCAAGGTATCAATATTTGGGTGGCGGACATTGCAGGTCTTCTTTTCAATTTGCCACAAAATGCGGTAATCCAGTGGATTCAGATACGTGCCATTGATGAAATTTTTCATGGTCTTGGTGATCAATAGGTCCACATTTTCCTTCACACCATCAAGTAGTCGGCTGCAGGTAACTGGTATCCAACAGTAAAACAAATTGGAGGCATTTTTTTTTCCAGTCGAAGCTACAACCCCAAGCATACTCATGGAGGCTTGATGTTGAGTCTTGGTCACTGTCCTGATACTGTTGCCAGCTTTTCCAAGGTATACCACCCGATCATTTTGCTTATTGTGGACAGGGCCAACGGTGAATGTCTTTTCATCAGAGAAAAACATTACGCAGTTGTCATTCTAAGGATGTCTTGACATCGCTGAAGACGCGGAGTTCTTTTTCACATTGGGACAGGAATGGCCTCTCGATTCTTCTAAGTGACTTTCCTCCAGCCTATCGGTTGACCTTGCCACATTAAACCGATGTACGAAGGTTCTTCTTGGTGTACTCAGACATTTTCCTCGTTAGGTTGACGTTAAAGGCCTCTATGATGTTTTCTTGATTTTACTTTGGTAGGTTTTTCACTCTTGGGTTTGTCCTTAAGATTGTCCCCATCAGCCACTCGATTTCTGACCCAACGGACTGTGCCCTTACTGAAGTTTAATGCCTTCATGATGTCGTACGTGGCCCTCCCGACGTGGATTAAATTGCATGTGATTGCTCTTCTTGCCTCCATCGCGACATATACTTTTGCCTACAACATGTACTATACAAAAATAATCGGAACTTTAAGATTTAATCAACAACACCTATTCAAAACCATATTTTTAGAAGGTATCATTACGTTATTGACCTCAGCTTGAAAGGACTTGGGGGGTCATTATTATAAAAATTAGCTCCTACGAAATTTTTATTGCAATTTTATTTAATATTACATAAACTTTTCATATCCGATATAAAATTAAATGGGTACTATTTTCACAGAAAATATGATAGGCAAGACCTGGGTCTTGAACAATCGAAGAACTGGGTAAAAATTGTACAAATTTATATGATGATCTGTTAACCCTCTGTTAGCGAGCATCCCTTTTATAACACAGTTAGTCAACAGGGTAAAAATTAAAACTTATTTAATTACAGATATGAACGATTATTAGGTATGAAAATTCGGTCTATTTTATAGCTCAACCAATTTTTTTTTTTTTTTTGAGTTGGTAATATGAAGAATGAAACTTATTTTCCTTAGCTGTTATCATTATTATTTAACTCCTGAGGAGTTAACTTCCTTTCCTACTAGTTTCAATTACGTGTGTGTCCATAAAAGAAACGAGACTAATCTGTAGGACTTGTTGCGGCATTATAATTGTAAGTCTCTGTTGCACACTGAGTATAATTGAGGATAAACATCGGAGTAATTCATGCTTTTGTCCTCGCATATTTCATTCTCGCCTTCCTCACTCGTCCCATCTGCTTGTACTGGATCTAATGAAGCGTCATTACCGGTAAGCTGCTACCTTCCAAAAGATTCTTTATATTGTTTGGGTTAACATGTTACATTTTCGGGTAATTGTAAATTATTTCTTCTTTCTTTTCTGTTCCTCGCTCATTTCTTTCAGCTGATACGTTGCTCTTCTAGTTCCTTATAATTTTTTTGTGCTCAGTCCTCACTTTGAAAAATAAAAAGAATTAACCAGGGAATCAAAAGAAAAAACAAAGAAAGGAGTTGTAGGCAGAACAGATAATAAATTTAAAATTAAAAAATATATGAATAAACCCTGATTTTCCGTGTAAATAAAAAATTTCCTATAATTTGATTTAATGTTTCAGGAGCATTCTGAGAAGTATAAGTAGCAAAATGTTGATTCAAATAAAAAATAACATTTTTATAAATTCCGGGGTGTACAATATCCCAGTTTACTAAAGGAGGTTCAAAAACTGGGAATTATTATAGCAAAGAGTTTGCTCTAATCCTAATGGTCCTACATGTATGCATACATAAAAATGTACTACTTTAATTTGATTCGTATTAACCTCAATAAGTTCATTAGAAATTTTAATTCATTGACCCTTAGTGGATTTGACTAAAAACAGGGGTCAAAATGGAAATAAAGGTTATAAAAGTAAATACGTCAAAATAACTCGTAACTTTGCAACCCTTGTACCCATTCTGTGACCTGCAAAGGTTAAAAAATTAATTAGGATAACATAAATTAAAAAGGGATTTCAACTTATAGCAAGTTTCTTATTGAGATTATTTTTATTAAAGGTTACTAAAAAAATTAACTATACAGATATAGACAAAACACATTTATTCATTATGTTCTCTCTCCATTTTGGACGAATACTTTGTCCAATCAACCCTTGAAAGAGGAACATACCTAAGCTACATTCATGGGACTAATAAAATTGTACAAGTTGCAATTTCTTCGTCGTAAAATGCATTATTTAATCGCAACATTGAGCATTATAATTAACAACTATGCATTCATACTATCATATTATTTTGATCTATTAAAATTACATGGTCATTATGTATTTATGAGTAATATAACCCTGAGGATGTGCCTTATTGTACTTATATTTTAGTCATTTGTAATGATATATTCAAAAACTACACTATTAATATATTGATCCTCCATAGAATATTCAATTATTGCATGATCCTTATCCCAAGTAATGTAAATCCTTCATCTAAAACTATTTATCTCATTTTTTGATTGCAACTTGTACAAAACAGATATAAATAAACCTATTTATTTAAGTAATTATATAACAGTGTACTAAGCCACCTAAAGAATGAATCCCCAGATTGAAAGTTGAATGGATCTAACAATCAAAGACTCACGACATGACTTAGACTCTCCAACTAATATTTGCGACTCAAAAGCTATTTTACCCTGAGTTCATGAACAATCTCATCACTATAATGAGCTCAAACGAAATTTGAAGATTTTAAATGGGTTTGAATAAAATAAACAGGACTTTGACTTGTGAATAGTGAGAGTAGACTTTACGATTTAGACTCTATACCTATTTAAACTTAGCTCTATGGACCTTTTATGAATATTGTAGGCTGGAAATGAGCTCAAAAGAAATGAAAGGATTCGAAGTGAACTTGATAAAAATATTAAAGGACGCAAAGTGGACTCAAGACTTGACTTGAGGACTCGATAGCTGTTTATACTTAAATCTTAGAAAAGTATTATACCGTAGACCTTGCATATACTACAATTATGGACTTATAATAATGAGCTCAAAAGAAATCCAAGGATTTGTGCTGAACTGGATAAAAATATTCAAGGACTCAAAATAAACTCGATGATAGTATATAATTTAATACTCAAATTGATGTTGATGTGGGATGACTTCTTTCATATTTTTCATATATTGTCTAAATAAGTGTCAAATATTTGAACAATTTAATAAACCCTACATACAGAGTAGCAAATTTTTTTTTGAATCATGTTTGGAACTTTGGAAATACTCTGGTAGGAAATCTATCATTAAGACAAAAATCAATAAAAACCACATTGAGAAAACCCCCACCAAGTCAATGCTGAATCATGCCAGGGATATTCGAGACTATCACACTAAAGTTTCTAAAATAGTTGCAAAACTTGTTGGTAAGTCTTTCATGATGTTGAAGAAACCATTCCTCAAAAAGAGCATGAAAAGAAGAGCAACAAATGACTTTTAAATGCTATTAAATATGCAACAGCACCAACTCAAGGATTGATCCTTTTTTCACATAAAATTCTAGTTTAAAACCTCGTTATTACCGCTTAATAAGCTTCACCATAAATGATGGCGAGAAGAAACCAAGAAATCAAAAGAAAAAACAGAGGAACGACTTTTAAGGAAATTAAATAATTATATTCACTAAGCCTCAAATAAAAAAAGGCTGCATAGAAATTGCAAGGAGTAGCGTTGCAGGCCCTTTTCTTGAATAGGTAGAACGTGATCAAAGAATTTCTATTCGCGCACTCCAAGCAGATGGGGGTCTCCAAGACCACCGTCTACGCCTTCAGCAAGTCCAAAATGAGGAAGAGGAAAAAGGGGAATGTCAAAAAGGCCAAGCTGGACCTGGAGGAGTTGAATAACAGCCCAGGCCAATCCCCTCAAGTCTATGAGGGTAACTGTAAGAGTTCTCGGAGTTTCACACCAGACTATCCAGAGGGCTATAATAAAAGCGGGTGGAATACGCCATGTGAGGGTTGAGTAGCCACTTTTGATACCAGCAATGAAAGAAACCTATGCCCTCCGTTGCAAGACTCTTTCGAGTTCTTTAGAACTATTTTTTGACAATTTTTGCCCCCTACAGCTACTCTCGACTACACCGGTTGGGTCCATGTCGAGGGGAAGGACTGCAGTGTCCATCATTCAAATACCGATACCCTCAAAGACACTGTCAATCAACACCGGAACATTATGATAGATGACTACATCTGCAGTGGGTGCCAGTCCTTCTGTTGCCGCCAAGAAGCCATAATTGCAGACAACGGTGGTTAGATTCATGATTAAAAGAGCTCAGTCACACATCTCTTTAAAGTCTTAACTTTGTTGAAATTATTTTGTTAATTAATAAAATATATCTTGTTGAAGTTAAAAATTCAAAATGTGGAGATTTTTATGGACCACTCACTACTACAATATCATTCTAAATATGAATGAATTAATGTAAAAGTGTAAACTCTCCAAATTCCAAGTTTCCACCCTGTATGTTTTGTGAATAACGCCACCCCCTTCTCAGACAAATGGTATTATTCAATTTATTGATATATAAACACACACGTAAGCATATTTCCAATTTTTATAGGATGAAATTATGACCAAAGTACCCTGTTCATTTGGTCACTCACCGATAAGGAGGATGAAAGAATATATACACAACATTATATAGCCTGTATGTACGTCTATACAGATGCCTCAACCATTGTAGAAACTATGTATAGTGTGTTAAATAATAATAATAAAAAAAACAAATAATGAAAATAATCAACCCTTATGGTTTAAATTAAAAATATAAAATAAAAAAAAACACCACGTTCCTTGCTTGCTCCCTCACTCTTCCATTTTTAACCAACCATATATTATTTTCTTAAAGTACTTATTTTATAATCCACAACACGCCCATAAACCACCTCGGATAATAAGCAAGAAAGAATTTCCTACAATAAGCCTTCCATCCCTTTTCTATTTTTTTCTTTTCATGTGAAACTCAAATCAATGTGCATACAACAAGGAATAACATGACGTCATTATCATCCCCTTGACAATTAATAATTACTTTAAATTTTCATTTAAGCTGGTTCTTTATTATAAACAAACATAATATATATCCACATTGTATAAATTGGTTCTATGACAATTGGCCAAAGCCATTTTTGCCATACGTACATTTCACCGATGAGGATTTACTGATCGGACATTTACCTGAAGGGCAATATGGGACATTTGGCCAAAAAATGATATTGAATATATTGATATATGGAATTGTATAATTCAATTCAATTTAAAATGATAGTATCATATATAGGTATTGCTCATATACTCAGGGCCTCTACAGGATTAAATAAATATATATATATATATATTTTTTTTTTTTTTGGGGCCTTATTAAAAAATTTTTAAAACTATTTTTAGAAAAAAATAAATCAAAAATACATTGTTATATACAAAAATTTTTTTAACACTTTATATTTCTAATAATTTTGAAAATCCACAACTTATAATTGTTTTGAATGTTTAAAAAAGGTGTTATTATGTAAAAAAAAACCCTACTACTTATCTCTTTAGTACATAATAGTATGTAATATATTACTTTTATCTTCTAAACAGATATTTCTGCACGTGTATTCCACGTGTGTTTATCATTATTATTTATGGCTCAAATACCCATTTTAAAATCTGTGTTCTTTTTTGTAAGAGGGGTCGTACTCGTAGTTAATGAGTTGTGTAAATGGTGTATAGGTATATACCGGGTGCGGCAAAAAAATAATCTTTATACTTTGTTTTTGCTTCATAAATCAAGGTTTTTGAAAAAACAAAAACTAGATCTTCGTCAGTATCTTAAAAGCCGAGAAAATGTCATCGGAACATGAGAAATGGATTTCGGTCCGTGCACTTTTGGACTCTGGCAAGAAAGAACAGAGATTGCAAAGCCGTTGAGGGTTCTCCAAGCCAACCGTCTATGCCGTTATGAAGTGGGAGAAAAAAATCTTGGGTACGATAGGAAAATGAAATTGAATCTGAAAGAAGTCAAACCCAAATCTTTGAAGTCGATGCGGGAGCACGCCAAGGACTTTGGTGTTATGGACCAAACAGTCCACAGGACCATCAAAAAGGCTAGGGGCAAGGGCCTTGTGAGGGTGGAGAGGCCACTTTTAACAACAGCAATTAAAGAATCCCATCTCCTCAGTTGCAGGACTCTTTCGAAAAGTTTTGAACTATTTTTTTACAATTTTAGCCCCCTGCAGGCTCAAGGACATCGTCAAGCAGCACTGGAATGCCATATCAGAGAAGTACATCGGCAATGGATGTAAGGCCTTTTGTGGCCGCCTGGAAGCTATCATTGCTGACAAGGGGAGCTTAATTGATGATTAGAGTAGCCAAGACATCATATTAGTTATTTTTATTTTATTGACATGCCCTATTACAACTGGTTGCTGATATACATCTTGATAAAGTTTTAGATTGGAAGTCTAAAGATTTTTTCACCGCACCCAGTATTTCTGTAAAGACCAAAAGAGCCAATGATAACCATATATAATGGTTGTAAGTAATGCAATACAACAATTTGTCAATGTTTGTAATATGTAGACTCTTTGTTATTTTGGGCTTTCGTATGTCACATCTCTTAAAGTTCGTGACATTTGCATGCTACAAATATTGTTGTTCTCGGAAGCCCTGCACTCACTACGCATAAAAAAAAATGCATGTTTGATTGATTAGTTTCATTGCTGTAGGCGTGAAGATTTCAATTTATTACAGCCTTAATATCCCAAAATGTAAATCAAAATCCTTTTGTCGAATTTCTTTTTTATTGAGCTCCGAAACTCGAATCCCCATCTTTTCCACATATGTAATGTATCCATAGAGCTATTTAGTCATCATGACGTTTAATTAGTATAGCTTATAGCAGCTACAACGGAGGAGGAGCGGGAGAATAAACAAGAGTTTTATGTTTTCGCTAGTAGCACCTCTTAAAGTTAGTTAAATTTGAATGCTATAAATGCCGTCTGTAGGAACGCCCTGGGCAGCTTTTACTGTGTGTAGCAAGGGCAGCCTGGCAAAAAGCCAAAGTGTCTCCAATAGGATAAATATTTCAAGGGGGTGTGACATATTCTAAGGGGCTACAATTACTGAGTTAGAATTGAAATGCCTCCCACAAAGGAGATAACTACATTTTATTTACTGAAAAAGTTGTATTTTCTTTTTCCTAAGTCTGACTAACTCTATATGCACTGAAAATATATAGTCGAGGGGTTTGGCATCCGAACTATAGGGGGCCAACAGAGTTTTTAAAAACTCATTCAAAAGAGTCTTGTAACGGAGGAGATGGGCCTCTTTGATTGTTGGTGTCAAAAGTGCACTCTCCACACTCACAAGGATTTTTTGATAATTCTTCCTCTCTTGCACGTGTCTCCATGGACTTGAGGGGATTACCCTGGAGTGGTTCTTTAACTTCTACAGGCTCAGTTTGGCCTTTTTGACGGATCCCTTCTTCTTATCCAACGGTTCAGACTCCCTGACGGCGTAGACAGTGATTCTGGAGACGCCCAACTGCCTGGAGTGCGCAAATAGAAATTTGTCAATATCATTCAAGTGTCATTTTCAGGTATGTTTTGTTTTGTAACTAATTGTTTATGGTTTAATATATCGAAATATCACTCAATCTTGATAAATTATTGAATTCGTTAGTGTTCAAATTTCAATGGACCATCCGGTACAGTATTTAGAGTTCAAATTGTAGTTGTTCTCTCTTTAAGATTGAAAGAATAAGGATAAGTGCTTTGCAACAAAGAACAACGCAAAAAAAAATCAAAAATCATAAACGTTACGATTATATTTTATACAACAAAAAAATTATACATATGTTTACCGGTAAACATAAAGTCTTTACCTAATATTATTTTTTTATTGTTATTATTGAGTGACTTTATTGTGAAACTTTTAATGGCTTTTAAAAAGTACATAAATAACTCAAAGCCCTCAAATATCCAAGTATTTAAATTGGTTTTTTGTGTGTACGTGCCTTATATATGTAACAAGCTTGGAAAAAATAACTATATAACATCTTATTTTCTATTTAATTCATTGCTTACTTATGTAAAGTACCTTTGTACTACATAAGTACATTCATGTCTGTATTTTACGAGTAATCTCTTTGCCTTATAATACAAAGTGGGTTCTTACTTAGAACTGTATTTTCTAATACTGTTATAGAGTTCAGTGTTTGTACGTTTTTATTATAAATACACATTATAAAAGATTATTTATATATGTAAATATGTGTTTTTTAATGAAAAAATGGAATATAATCAGCATAAAAAAAGTGATAGTAGAACATAGCGAGTGTCCATTAAAATATAAATACTTAGAATTTTAAACTAGAACACGATATTATTTTTTTTTGTACTGAAGTACAACAATTTAAACTCAATTTTTGTAAATAAAATATACACATTTTATAGAAAAAATTACTACAAACAATACCAAAGTTAACAAAGCAAACCAATATTTTCTACATATTTTAGCCTGTCTAGCTGTAAGGGGTTTTTCCAACATTTAGTTTTGTAAAAGTCTTCGCCTTCAGCAAGTTATAAACGTTAAAGAAGAAGAAGGCCTCTCTCAAAAGGGAAAAACTGGACCCGGAAGAGTTACAAAAAACAGCTCAGGCCAATCTCCTCAAGATCATTTTGGCCCATGCAAGAGATCTTGGGATTTCGCACCAAACTGTCCCGACAAGCTATAAACAAGTGGTTGGAAAAGCTTTCTGAGGGCGGAGAAGCAACCTTTGACACCACAAACGAAAGAAACCCCTTTCCTCCATTGCAAGGCTCTTTTGAATGAGTCTTGCAATTCTTTTTTGAATCGTTTGTCCCCCTACAGCCCTGATGCCAACTTTTGGGGAGATGTCAAGGGGAAGGCCAGATTTGTACGTAATCCAAGCACTGAGGAATTCAAAACCAAAGTCCGCTGGAACTTGTGCAATTGCCTTTTGGTACAACACCCAAGGTCGGGTTTAGCCTTAGCCATTGATAAATAGCTGTAGTAGTTGTCTTTTTTTCCTTTTTTAAAATTTGAATTCGAAATTTAGAAATTTGTATATAACTTTCTCTCGATTCATGATGCAACATCTGAAGTTTTTACAAAAAAATTTGAGTTTTATTTGGCTATTATAATTAGAGAGCCATTGCTCTAAAGATTATGTCATTATTTATTTATTATATTATTGATGTCACCATGTTAAGTACGTGATATTTTCTTTGTTCAAGAAATTAATTCAGCTCTGTATCAAAATTTATTTTGTAAAGTATGACAGTTTTTGACCTTTTTCCTGACTTTGATCTTGAATTTTTCACTATATGAAGCATCTTGATTAAACCTACAGGGTATTTCTCAAAAATTAGAATCCTTTTGAAGACTGTCTAGCATCAGTTCTAAAAGTCTGACAATTTTTGTACCTTGCCAATTCGAAAAAACTGACCTCAAAGTTACAATTTAATGTTCGTATTGTGCGATCAAAAATGTCTGAGCAACAAGCTAAACGGCAAAGAAGATTTTCACAGTGGACGCTGTTTTAAACAGGAAAATGATCATTCAGGACCAAATATTTACCTCAGGTTAGGGTTCTCGGCGTTGTGGCGGACGATGGTAGGAAGATGACTCCCTACTTCTTCAAGGCCAACAAGAAAGTCAACGCGGACGTCCACTACAATGTCTTGCCATGGTTGAAGAACACTTTCCCAAGGACAACTATGTGTTTACCCAAAACAGCGCCCGGCACACACCTCCAAGAATGTGGATCATTTCTTAAAGGAGAACATGACTGCCTTCTGGCCTTCGTCCTCACCCAATGTGAATCACCTGGACTTCGTTGTTTGGTTTGTCTTGGAGGGAAAGAAGAACAAGAATTCTCACCCAAATGTCGATCCCCTGAGGGGCGTGATCACGGAGGTGCGGAACAATGTGTTCTTGGACTTCATCAAAGTCAATTGTGTTTTTGTTCGTCCCCTGATTGAAGCCATCATTCAGAATGGAGAAGGACATATTGAATAAAAAGTGGTGAAAATTGTTAAATGACCAACTTTTGCTTCAAATGTTAACCATAAAAATGGCACAAAATAAAAATATGGAGGAGTGAAAACGGCTTTTAAAATATTCTAACTTTTTTAGTCCTCACCCTGTACATAATAACACCAATTTCAGCTCTGTGCCTCAATATGTTCCAAATTTATTGCCGATGATGTATTTTAACGTTTTGTGATACCACCATGATTATTGACTTCAAACTTCAAAATTTAATGTACTCTTAGTGTGACCATATATAATCTGTGTATCAAGTTAGATCAAAATCGATTTGTCACTTTTGTCGTTATATTAGTCACCAGCACTCAAACAAATAAACAAAAGCAAAAACATAACCTTGGCGGAGGTAATTACGTGATTTTGTTACCATTAATGTATTATTTCACTGATATGAAACTGCCCCACTACACGTCCCTACCCTTTACAAAATTCAATCATGGTCCATTCAGAGCGGACATTTAAGTAAAATATCCACACACACGTCCAAGGATCTCGCAAATAGAGGGCTTACTGTATTTGCAGCTGTCAATGTAGGTCAATAATAATAATTTGATCTTATAATTATGTATTAAAATATAGGAAAACTATATGTTGTAGATTTTGAATAAATGCGCCTTTGAGCAGAAATGAACATAATAATTTTCAAATCATTAAACACCGAACACCTGCCTTCAAGAAGAAAGAGTGAACTGAGAAAATTCGACATAATTTTATACTACATATTCTTGTATGATAAAGAAGAAAAACTAATTATAATTATTAGCGTTGGATTCAGTTATAAGCATTAAGTTTTGTTTGAGATTTTTGGGAGTCGTTTTCTTATTAGTAGCTGGTTTAGATACCCGAGGATAAGGACACCCCTTTACATTAATTATTGTCTATTCATATGCACCAAGTGATCCATTGAAATCTAAACACTTACATAAATAATTACTTACAAAAAAAATAGACCCAAGCTCTCTAGCTTACATACTAGTCGAGAAAATGACAGTTGCACTTGATTGATGAATTTCCATTCGTGGACTCCATGGAGTTGGGCGTCTCCAACACCACTACCTAAGTCGTCAACCAGTCAAAAACGTTGCAGAGGAAGAAAACATATGTCAAAAAGGACAAACTGGATCCGGACGAGTAAAAGAAAACAGCCTGGGGCAATTACATCAAGTCCGTGAGGGCCCATGCAAAAGATCTGAGGGTTTCACACCAGACTATCCAGAGATCTATCAAAAGAGTGAATGGAAATAACCTTGTGAACTTTTTGTCCATGTGGGAACTGTCTCGAATATGGAAGCCCACAAGGAATCAACAGCCTTATCTGCACGTTCATTGGAATCTCTTTGAAAAAGGTAAGCCACATAGTAGCCCAAGGGGTTCATATCCAGCGAACTATGAGGACACATTCTATTTGGCCAAAATATAAAGGTCTTTAAAAGGTTTGTTTTTACGGAATAAGTCCGATTCCAATTACCCAGTTTTGAAAAATCACTCCATAATAAGTTTTTATATTGAATGCAGATCTGAAACATCAATCAAATATCTCTTGCATAATTATCTATGAAGTTATCTGCGTCCTTGGACGAGTACCCAGTAATGAGGCACACAAAAATTACCGCAGGCGTTCGTATTCGGATGATATCATTAAGGATATTGTTTTTTTTTTTCATATATAGTTTTGTGAGCAGATTTTTATAAACATAGATCTTAGGGATGTCAAGATATTGAGGTTTAAACTTGTTCCGGATTTATTATATCCAGCTGAAATGTAAGCAATATCAGATATATATAATTATTTCCATGTCTCACTAATTTAGGGGGACCATGTATCAAGTATTACTTGCGTTAGGTAAGCCTTTTATGGTTAGACCGTTTCTTGTTATTTCAAGATATGATATAAAATATAAGCCATAATTAAATAAACACGCTTTGGCTTATTATAGTAGGTAATATGTAACATACAAGAAATATACAAGTATATATCTGTAAGTGGTAACGCCTGTTTCAGGAAAAATATTACAAATTATTAAATAATATTATCTTTAAATATAAGGTACGCCTTTTGAATAATTGTATACTTAGTGTATCTAAATAACTACTTAATTTGGGATGTGAGAGAAATAGTTGATAGAAAAATATTCACCCATCTATATAAGGGTGTTTCATATTTTTCATTTTGTTAAACTGTCCAAATCATTTGGTCACAATCCGTTTCTTTTGATAAAAAAATACAAACGGCAAAGTTTGAGATAAATTGAGCAATGTTTAAAGGTAACTTAAGGCCCTCAAAGTTTTGAAAATTCCCCATTAAAGAAAAAGGATTTCTTCCTCAGTTATCGTGAAAACAGTTCACAATACATTTTTTTAAGTTTAATAATTTTTCGAAGAAAACTTAATTTAATAGAAGAAGTAATTATGTTTCTTTGTGAATAATTTTTTTTTCTACAATAGTTGAAATAAATTTGACATTCAACCTATAAAATCGCTGTTAGTTCGTACCCGCACGTTCACAACGTCTCCAGAAACGCCCATCTGCCTCTTTTGACAGTCCTGCTTCATAAAGTACGGAATATATACTTATCCCAGCTTTCAAAGATCTTGTAATATCGTGGGAACATTTAATGTGAACCCTGTTAAACTTTTCCCAGACAGAATAGTCTAAAGGATTGAATTCTGGAGAGTTAGGATGCCAAAAAAGTGGTGAGGGAACGTGTACCACATTCTCAGAATCAAGATAATCGGGTGGTATTTTGCTGCTATGACAGGGTGCTTGTCTGGTAGCCAGATGCAATGTTTGTCGTTCATGATTCTCTGGATCCAGATGGACACTTTGGGGAGCAAAGCACAGATAAAGGCGTTGGTCTTTATTAGGCCCTGCTTGAAGATGAACGGCGGTATAACATGATTTGTTTGGATGACCCTTTTCTTTGTTTGACGACGTTAGAAGCTGTTCCTAGTGAAGTGCATTCCTTTGCCTCCGTAAGTCTTCATTGGTGAGACGAGGTAAAGTTTAAATGGACTCTAAACGGATGTTGTCAGCGATTGCATCTAAGTAATTCTTCTTCGTCTTCAAAAAAAAAAAGTTTATTTTTCTGCACAATGCAGGACTTTGGAAGATTATTACCGCTTCCTGGTTATAATTCTTGGAGGAAATCGCCATCCATAGGTATTCATTATTTTGTTTGACATGATTTCTTAATTTTTGGACGAATCGTGTCTTGATACGACCGCTTTAACCAAAAAAGCGCCCTCAGTTTCACCATTTATGTTCCATAAAGTACAGAAAAATGCCAAAGTTTTGGTTCCTTATTAAAAAAAAGACGGTTGTCGTAAGGAAGTATTGTAGGAACTGACGTATTAGAGTAACATTCGTAACGAAATTAATTTCTATTTACATGTATTTGTATTAAAACCAGAAAGCAGGGAGGTGGGATGAGGCCAGAGAATATTGCAAAAGTCTAAAAAAAAATACTGTTTATTAGTTTTCTCTTCAACTATTTTGCATTAAAAAGATATGAATATTTCTTAAAGCAAATTATGTCATTTTTTAATAGTTTTAGCTCATCAAAAGATGTCTGTTGAACTGTTTTCGTTTTAATTGAGGAATGAATTACTTTTTTTTTGAAAAAATGAGGAATTTTCAAAACATTGAGGCCGAACCTATAAATATTGTTCAATTTCTCTCAAACATTGCCAATTTTATTTTTGATGAAAAGGAAGGGATTCTGAACTGGTGAATGAAAAATAAAAAAAAAATTCTCATTTACATACGGGTATAAGGAAGATACTTTTTTGTTATTAGGATCGGAAGTGCCAGCCCATATGTAATATCAAAGTAGATATTTTTGTAAGTTCAATATGTCTGCCAAGAAATGGTTTTTACATTATATACAATTAAAGGGTAATTTGTTTTAAATTACAGTCCTACTAAATCCTAGACATTAATAAAAAGTAAATCTCATTTAATACCTAGCAGGAACTATGATTTATTGATATAAAATCTGAGGTATTTAGAAGTCATTTTTTGGGGGGATTGGAGTTGGTGTTTAAAGCTCAATTACAAATTTATTTGCAAGCTTTTTAACAGGGAGTGCAGAAAGTGTATGAAATCATAAGAAGAGATGTCGTTCGTTAAAATAAACAAATACTGATCAAAAATTATGTTAACGCGATAATTCTTAACTTTTTTTTCTTTTTATTAAATAGATTAGGCAAAAAAGTAATTCCGTATTTTTCGCTTTATTTCAATGCTTTATAAGAAGTGTTAAATAATCCAATTTAAGCCCAATATGCCCAACTTTGAGTCGTCTTCTCTTGATTTCATAGTTTTGGGTCCCACTCTGGATAGTTTAAAACTTTTATTGGATTTTAGGGCTTATATGACCATTCAAAGCAAATTTTGGCATATCAGTGGCTCGGAGGAAGTATATCAAGACCATCAAGGACGATCTTGGCTGGAAGTCCTACATTAGGGAAAGGAGCTACCTTTTTTTCTACGAATATGAAAGACATCAGGTGGAAAAGAGGCAAGAAACTCCGCCAAATTTGTAAATCAAATCAAGGCATCACATGGCTTTTCAGCGGTGAGTGAAATTTCCCCTCCGATGCTGCCTACAGCCAAAAGAATGAACGCTGGCTGTTAGAGGACAGAGGTAAAGTTCCTCCCGTGATGAAAACCAAGTTCTTGTACAAGATAATAGTGTTTGTCTATATCAACAGTGACGGGAATGTCATGCCGGCTCTCATTTTTGACAACAATTTCAAGTTGACCTCCTCAGTGTACTTGGACTTTCTTATGAATGCCATGGGTGTAAGCCACATACCTTTCATATACAAGGTTGACGTGGATTCAAGACTCAGCGCCATGTCATGTTGCCAAAAAAATGTAATGCTCGACAGCCAGTTCCACGTCATTATCAAAGCTGATGAGTGACCTTCCAACAGCCATGACCTTAACCACTGTGATTCCTATTTGTGGTCAGAGCTGAGGAGGAAAGTACACAAAAATTAGCAGAGCTCCTTGAGATCTCTGAAGCTATCCGTAAAGAGGAACCATTCCCGCTTCAACAAGAAAGATGTAATATAGATCTGCTCAGCCTTTATGTCTCGTTTACAGTTGGTAATCAATGGCGAGGGTAATCATATTGAGTAATGCAAAAGGTAATTGTTCAATTTAAACTTCATATGTAATACATTTTCCCTTGAAATGCCATCTACTATTAATTAAACTAGCTTGAAAATATTGTCCGGATCTTTCTATCTACACCTGTATCCGAGGGTCGTGTGTTATGTCCGTGCAAAGTCGGGGAGATGGCACTACTGGCACTTATCGAGGTTATGCTTAGTTAATAGCATCTCTTGGAAGAACACACACCAACTTTCAGCCAGATCGTTCTTTTTATTTTGCATTAATTTAAATCGAGGATTCAGCGAGAAATAGTATGAGGATTGTGTTTTGGATTTGCGAGGAATAATCCACATCGAAAATCTGGAAAATGGTAAAACTATTAAAAGTACATATTATTCATCGTTATTCTACTGTTTGCAAACCGAACTACAAGAAAAACGCTTCTGATTGGTCCACAAAAGTCCTTTTCCATCACGACAATGCACCAGCTCACACCTTAGTTCAGCTGTGATCGCAAGATTAATGGAAATAGGGTTCCAACTCGAAATGCCCACAGCACTAGCAATCTCACGCACTTTCAATCCTCTGTCAACCAACACCATATCATGGATATGAATAATTTATGGAGTAGTAACCTCAATAGGGCATCCAGAACGTTGAGCGTCACTTGTACCCATATGGAACTCCGAGTATTTTGAAACCAGTTATAAACTGTTCTAATCGAAGGTTCCCATCATGCTTATCAATCTTCTTTTTAGTCTCCTGAGGTGTTTTGTCTTTCATATAGTAATATTTAATCAAATCACGGAATTTTTTTCGTCGTTTTTTTTTGAAAATCATTCCTCCATTCAAATGAATGCCAAACCGATGTGGCTGAAAGTTTGTGTGTGTTCTTCAAAGAGATGTCACTAACTAAAAATATCCTCTATATGTCCCAGTTACCATATCTCGAACTTTAATTATAACTATATAAAGAGAGGTCGCTTCCCACATATATACAGAAAGAAAATGGACTAATCGATTTCTTGCCTAAATGGAACATAAATTACCATCAATATTTTTCAAAAAATCGTCAATATCATGGCCATATTGTTCCTTGATAGAGTTGAAACCTTCGAATGGTATAATAATTGGGAAGAGTATTATTATAATATAGGAAATTAATGACACTATCATTAATTATAATTTAAGTAAATGACCTTCTTATATTTATTATCCAAAAATATTCGCAATTGTCTTTCCACCTATGCATGCGTCTACATAAAGGAAAATTGAAGGACCTTGAAATAGAAAAACAGCTTATTGTGTCTTTTTTTTTTCTATTGTACAAAAAAATTGAGTTAATTTGGTAATAATCATTACACACAAATAATAAATATATATTCATATGAAGGACTAAGAAAGTTTAAATTGTTATTATTTTTTTTGTAATTACAATCTTTTGTGTGAATCCCCCTCTATTGTCCTGGTTCAATGAGTATCTCCAGCGGAAATTGATTTCTGCCAAGGGTAGTTGTAAACATTGTGAAATATCTTGTATTCTTTTGAGACTGTATATGCAATCGTTCCTTACAGTTAGTACAGTATTCTCGCTCACCGGATAAAACAAACATTTATTATTGTTATTTAAGCCATAGAACACGAAAATTATTGTTCAAGTTTAAATATTAAAATTTGTACATATCTGGCCATTTTCAAGGATTTTGAAGTACTTATTACCTGTATTCTTCTCAAATAAACTTTACTATTGGTAAAAAGTAAAATTTAATCGAGTTGTGAAGTTTAGATTTATGCTTTAAAGACATTTAAATGAATTTTATTAAAATGTATTGGAAATTTGTCAATTTCTTGTGGTAAGAATATAAACTTTGAGATCCAAAGATGGTGGCTCCTTCAACTATGATTGAATATATGACGTAACTGGAAATGCTCCAGATAAGTACACACCACCCATTCCTCATTTAAATTTCACTGTTAATCATTGACATAAAGTATTATTCAATGCAGGTGTTCGTCTTTTTTAACTCTTAAAGCTTTTGATGAAGTTTCGTATAGTTTTATCAGAAGTAAAACCATTTTATGTAGTAGAAATACAGCTATGAACCCCCAAGATGATTTTAATACCATCATTTACCGAGCGGTCCATTGAAATCGGACCACTTTATAATTAAATAATGAATGAAGGTTGAATGATTGAAATTTATTCATATTTCGATTTATTAAAGAATAAGAAGTTAGTTACAAAACAAGGAACAAGCCTGTGCACTTTAGCTTACATACAAGTCGAGAAAATGACACTTGAAAGGATCGAATAATTTTCATTCGCGCACTTCAAGCAGTGCAGCGTCTCCAGGACTACTATCTACGCCGTGAACAAGCCCATAAAGTTGGAGAGGAAGAAGGGTTCTGTCATAAAGGCAAACTGGATATGGGGAAGTAAAAGAAAACACCCAAGGCCAATACTTCTATATTTCTTGAAGACCCATGCAATTGATCTTGGGTTTTAACACCAGTTTGTCCAGAGAGTGGGTGGAAAGAGCCTTGTGAGGCTGGAGAGGTAACTTTTCAGACCACAAATGGAAAAAAAAAAAACCATCTCCTCCATTGTAAGACTATTTTGAACTCTTTTTGACACTTTTGGCCCCCTTACAGCCCTGATGCTAACACTCTCGACAACACTTATTTGGTGCATGTCGAGGAGATTGATTGCAGTGTCCTTTATCCAATCGTAGAGGCCCTCAAAGGCACTATCAGCCAGCACTGAGACGTCAAAGCAGATGACTTCATCTGCAGTGAGTGCCAGGACATATTACCCCCTGTAAGTCATCATTGCCGCCAAAGTCGGTCACATTAATTATTAAGAGAGCTCAGACACACATCTATTTATAGCATTAATTTTGTATAAATTATATTGGTAATTAATAAATTATATCTTGTTGAAGTTTAAAATTCAAAGTCTTGAGATTTTAATGTACCACTCGGTATGGTGCAATATGTGACATCGTTAGAAGAAGCGCCTTTGTGCACTACGTATTGCAATGACCAATCAGCAATTTAATAACAACTCCTACGAGGTTCTGTGTCATTCCCTTACTACACAACCTTCAATTATTGCAATTATATCACTCTACATTGGTTCATAATTTGTAACTACGAGTACACAAAAGAAGAAAAGATTGAAAATTACAGCAATTCAATACAACTTTTGTAATATTTTTTTATTGTTACATTTAATCGATGTGAAGTTTCACTCACTCTACGGATATATCCGTGTATTTATGATTGTAAGTACGTCTGCTACTAATGTACAGAAGTGGAACTTTTGATTGAGCTTTATTCACATTACACATGTTAGGTCCTTCTGATGGCGTGTATGTGTTTTTGAAATGATGGATTTATTTTCTGTCTCACGGGAAAATGAATCATTTCACAATTTTCATTTATAATTTATTTCTAACTTGTTTTTGTTGGTTACATTACATTTTGATGTGTTGTATCTCTAACAAAAGTCTTCTAAAAAAGCCTCTGAAAAGCTTTAAAAAAATATTTTGTAATAAAAGTAGAAATCTGTCAATAAGTTCTCCTAATAGAAATATTTGGACTCTCCTTAATCACTTAACATCATCTAGGAGGAAGTGTATTTTGTATGGTTAAAAATCAAACGGAAAAACGTAATTGACAATATTACCCCTCTTCATTTCATTCTACGATATTATCTATATTGTATCACGCAACCTTTTCATAAAAAAGAAACATAAATAAGCCCAAAATCATCTGGTAGTTAGCCCAAATAAGTCAGTCACACCAAGTGCTATTAATCTTTTAAGTAATTACAGACTATCATTATGATATTATTTCTACACAATTTTTAAAATGAAGTACATATATATCATCTTTCATAATATTAAAATCCTACACAGTATTTTATTCGATACTTTATTATAATATTATTTCTTGATACTATAATAAAAACATAGCTATACATTTGAATTTCAGTATATATACAGGGTTCAGAAGCAAAATGTGGTCTGTTCATAAGTGCTAATTATGTAATTAAAATAAAGAGGTTTTGTGGTTTTCCCCTTCATATTCCAAATCTCCTGTCCTTTTCGCATAAGTAAACAATATTAAAAATTTCCCAAACCTTTCATCATGAGTGAGCAAGAAGCATATGGGCAGAGGATCTCAGACCTTCTGGATGCCAAAATTGAGGTGGCAGAAATTACGGACATTGTGAAGTACTCTAGGAGCCTCATTTTCAATGTGGCAAACATAAAAAAGGATGAAAAAAAAACCTTTCAAGGAAAGAAGGAAGTGGGGGACACAAATTAAAAAGGGGTTCTGAGTTTCTGGGTACCTGAAAAAGAAGATCAAGGAGGATCCCACAAAATCCATGAATACCCCCTCTAACGAGCTTGACGTGGACGAGGGGACAATCAGGGGGGATGTGAAGGAGGACTTGGGGTTGTCTCTTACACAAACACCCCACGCCACCTGTTGAGGGACACTCTGAAGGAAAGGAGACTGTAGAGGGGCAAGAAAGTTCGTGCGTGGATCTAGTCAAATGTATCCCCAGTAAAAAATTTATCTGACGAGAAGATTTTTACCGTGGACCAGATCTACAACCGTCAGAACGATGGTCGGATTGGGGATCAGTAGAGGAGGTCGGTAAAAGGGGTGTTCAGTACAAAATATCCGGCTGAAACAATGGTCCTGGGGATCGTGGCGTCCAAGATGCCTTCCTTCTTTTTAAAGGCTGGGAAGAAAATTGGCGAGGAGGCCTACTACAAGGTACTGAAGTTCAACATATTGCCATGGCTCAAGGTCACCTACCAAGGGGACAACTATATATAGACCCAAGATGGTGCATCCTAACACACATCGGCCAAATGTCAGAAGTTCTGCGCTCACAACATGGCTGATTTTTGGCCAAGGATATTTAGCTATCACATTTGCTAAATTTGAACCCGTTGGACTATGTTGTGTTGGGTACTTTGGAGAGGGAGACTAACCAGACATATCACCCGAACGTGGACTCTCTTAAGGCCGCCATTGTGAAGGAGTGGAACAACTTGTCCGAGAAGTGCATCATCAACTCCTGCAAGGCTTTCCGCTGCCGTGTGTTGGCTGGGATTGCTGCTGAGGGTGACCATATTGTGTGAACATGTTCACAAAGATCGTGTCTCAAAGTTTTGTAAAAAAAAAATTCAAAATTATTTATCAAAAAATGAAATCATTGACATTTTTCTAAAATCAGTCATTCAGTCCACATTTTTCTTCCGAACCCTGTACATATACAAATATTTGGTACATTTGGTTAATGACCAAAGGAGGAAATCGACTGCTGAAAACAAAACGGATAGGTTATTTTTGTGTTAGCGAGTTAATGCCATGATCAGCATGATAAAATCTTGGTGAAGTAACGTGCCACAATCAATACAATTAAGACAACATTTCTCAACTGAAATTAAAAAGTTTTTTATTAAAAACTTGGGTAGAGTGAGTGCTTGAACCTGAGAGTACTAGAAATATCACCTTTAACATGCTTCTACAAGTCATTCACTAGAAAATTATCAAAAATGAAGTTTTTATCGAACATTTTATCTGTTAAATTTGGGAACCATCTTTTAGCCAAAGGACATACAATATATAAAGTGTAAATCTTTAACACGTGATTAATACTGATTGAAGGGATGAATGATGATTAATTTCATATTAGACAGTTTGTTTTTTTGTGCCATTTTCGTTTCAATACTAAGTATTATTGATTAACTTTATTTAATCTTTAACACCCAGCGTTTAAAAAAAGCTTTGAATCTTAAAAATACCAAACAACTTTATTGTTTTTTTTATGAAGGACATGAGACAAATAGTGTAGAAATAAAACTTTATTTATTAATATATAGAATTCTATTAAGTTCATTATATTTTTTTCTTGCGACCCAAAGAAAAGGTATGATTTTCTTGCATATTGCTATCTGACACGAATGATATATTTACTTATTTCAGTTTTGTAACCTACCAAATTTTTGTTTACCAATTAGAAGTAGATGCTCTGAAAAATCCCTGTAACTGACAGCATATTGACTCCCTCTATATACGATACTAGTACATATATATCACCAAGAAGAGGAAATGTCAGTTTCAGCATTGAAAAAGAGTGATTTCTTTATTAAGTAAGTCATATAATACATAATGTGTGTTCTATGTATAATTAATAACCAATTAGGTATTAAATACATATTTCGAGGAATCTGTCAATTAAAGAACTAACTTTTATTACACTCAGTTAAGTATTAAACCTGGTGGGAATTTATCAAAATCAGAGTACAACCAAGCCAAAAACACCTTTATTATGATGTTTGATAAGTGTTGAGTAGTAACACACTAGTTAGTAATGCTATACATTTTAGTTATGTGCCGATCGCATTATATTAGAGCAATCACTTTACGCTAAATTCTATCCCGAGTGCAAAAAAGAATTACTTTTATAATTCCCGCCATATCTTCAATAGTAAAAATAAATTCATTATTTTTACTATTGACATCTTTAGTAATGTGTACCGAGTAGTCTGTTAAAATATGAATACTTTAAATTTTAAAATTCAACAAGATATAATTTATTAATTAACAATAGAACATCAACCAAATAAGTACTAAAAATAGATATGTGACTGAGCTCTCCTAATCATTCATGTAGCCGTCCTTAGCGGCAAAGATGACTTCCAGGAGGAAGCAGAAGGCCTATCACCCGCTGCAGATGGAGTCCTCTGTCATGGCGTCCCAGTGTTGGCTGACAGTGGCATTGTAGGCATTGGTGTTTGAGTGATGTACACTGCAGACCTTCACTTCGACATTTATCCGAATATGATTTTTTAAACTGAGTAAAACTTTAAATGTGGACTATCATTATGAAAGTAAATTTCTGTAAATTTAGTGGAAAGTTTTTTTATACTACTTTGCATAGTTTTGTCGAGTGCCCTTTGGTTTTATTTTTAATTGAATTTGTTACCCTAAGAAAAAGACGAAAAAGTGCAGAAATTTGGGGAATTCATATTACTATTTTGATCGCCAAAGCTTTTATTGGAAATCAATTGATATGTGAAGAACCAAATCTTAAAGAACACCTAAAAACAATGGGTTTGTCCTCTGTAGCAAGATTTGGTACTTTCGCATAGAAAATACCAAGGATGTAATAAGTAATATAAACAAATTACTTTTTAATTGAGTAATATTTAATAACGATGACTATGTTTAGTAGGTCATTTAATCCGTCATTACTTGAGTTATTAACAAAATGCCTGAATCCAATTGAAGACGAGCAACAAAAGTCAATTATCATTACTATGAATTTTAAGGGCTTCAAGTATTTTTTTAGCAAGCGAGTTTAGTTGTTAATGGAAACCTAAAGAGGTTTTTGATTTTGACAATTTGGAGGATCGTGAAAGTCAATGGAAGGTCTAATTAAGTAAAGAACATTGTATGTTTGTCTCTCTTATTAAGTAATCTGGGGGGAGACTCAGAGTCGATGTGTGGACTGTGGGATGGGCCCAGAGGAGATCGCATTTAATTAAGTAAAGCCCAACACCTTTTTCTTATAGTATAATTAAAGGATGAACGTAATAGGTATGAAAGATAAGAATTATTATGCCGTCAAATCGATTAAGTCCTGAAACAGAGAGTAATTATAAACATTCATAACTCTGTGTATATTTCATAGAGTTTGTTTTTATGTGTCCTTATGGGGTCGGTGGGCATAGGAGGCTGAATCCTTGCATGGGATCCTATTTTGATCCTGGTCAGGCTAAGAAAGTGGTGACAATTTGGGGGGAGGGCAGTTCATATAAGGGGAGTTTATTCTACACAAACACAAACATTGTTTTTGGAGCTCAAGAGACTAGATACGGGGTTGACTAATAAATGAAAAAGTGATTGGCGTTTCAAAATACAACAATGCGAAGAGATAAATTTCCTGAATTTATTCAAAATCATAAAAGTTATGGGCAAAAAAGGAAAAAAAAATGGTGAAAATTGGAGTTTCGTTTTTTTTATGTACAAAAAAAAAAAAAAAAAAAAAAAAAGATTTCCAATGGCATATTAGATTCGTAAAAATAAAGCATGTAGAAATTTTTTCTGGAAATTTGTATGTAAATAAATATTTCAAATCAAAATTGATTTTTCTTTGAAATATTTGTCAATTTCTAAATAATTTATCAATTTTGTGAATTCTTTATCTCTTTTTATTCATCAAATATTCATTTTTCATTTTTAGGACGAAATGCAAAAGAACAATGCATTTTGGAACTGAATTTATAGATATTAATATTATAATAGAGTACTTTTAATTTCCCGAACATTTTATTACATAGTTTTTGAGATATTTGCAAAAATGAACCAGTTATTGAGGGTTATTTTTTTTAGAACATTATTCTCCATAATTTTTTTGTTTTTGCAAGTAGGGGAAAAAATATCTTGGTGGGTCTGTGTTTTTCTTTACAATGCTATTAAATGCTTTTTTATACTATTTTGCAAAATTAGTGCAATACAGTTTTTTTGCAATTTTCTTTGCGAATTTTTATATAGCAACTTTTTTGATAAAAAAGGGTTCTATACATGAACAGGAAATCACATGGAAATGTGATTTATCGCTCTTTCCTTGTGTGAGCAACGCCGGGTACCCTTTGCTAGTAGATATACATATGTCGTCATAACTCCAATGATTGTCTAATCCTATGTTGAAAATTATTTGATGAGTTGTGATCGATTGAGTCAATATCTCCCTCTTCATACTCCAAGAATATATTCTTCATTTTGAGAAGTATTTTCCGTATTATTAATAGGTTGGGATAATTGACTTTCAACTATCCGCTGTCGTTGGCTCAATATTGCAATAGAAAGAAGAAGTATTAAGTGCGGCCAAACATATACCTACAATCTACACGCTGTTATCATTATTCTGGAAGTGAAAACATCTTTTTATAACGTGTAACCATGAGTATATGTACTCTTGAATTATAGAAAGTTATCGTGAGGATCTGTTGGGAAGATGTAATTTCAGCTTTTAAAAATATGAAATTTGAAAATGTTGCTTTTTTTGTAATTGCTTTCTCAACATAACTTTCAGAGAGAACAACAAGTATAAAATAATCACTAGTGCATAAAAGATAAAGGGTAACACTGTGGAGTTGTACGTGTAAGTCTTTGTAGAAACTCGGAGTTAGAATTGAGGATAGACTCCTGAGTAATTATTGCCTTTACCATTGCATATTACAGAGAGTAATTTTTTTATTTACTTCATCTGCTCGTTGGTAATTTAATAAAACGTTGTAACCGCTCAGCTGCTATTCTCTAAACATTCTTCAGATTGTCAGGGTGATCATGTTAATTTTTTTTTTTGCATTTGGTACTATTTGAATCTCTGGTTATAAGTGAAAGTTCCCGCTGGGCTTAGAGTAGAAATGAGGATTAAACACATCGAAATTCCGCACCATGTCCTTGCTTGAACCAATGTGGGGCCTGCAGTTATATCTTATATCTCACAGCTGCTCACACCTTATTTGATAAAACGTCATGACGGCTAAGCTGTTTTCCACGAAAAAAAAAATCGAATTATCAGGGTTTCATTTTTTTTAACATACATAAAAATGCCTACAATTTACAGCTCTAGCCATAAATTTATATTTGATATATGTAATTTGAAAATCTTGTGTTATTTTGGAAATAAAAAAAGCCTTCATTATAGACTGTCTATGGACCAGGGAATAAACAGTTTTGAAAGTATTTAGTAAAGAATAACTGAAAATGGTAAATTCAACGATACAAAGTTACAAACTACTGCTTCATATTGATGGACTAAGATTCTCATTCATTCAATTGAAAAGTTATGAACACGTATTCACGGAGTGCGAGTTACAGGGTTAAGTCAAGTGATAGTCCCTTTCTAAAAACATATATTAATCAATCACGCCTTTCGGGATTCTACACAGATAATGCCATTAGATTAGTAATGAAATAATAGAATTGATATTCTTATAGAATTAGTTATAATTTGTCAATGAACGTATCCCCTCTTCTGATTTATATCAGCAAGGGTCGTATAAAGTGGGACATAAGAAGGGGAGGTACCAGAGGGAGAGAGAAAAATAGTCCTTCTATTCTACCTAACTAACACATGAGCAGAAAAGTCTCGGGCTTAACAAAGAAAACACTTTATTTTCGTTCAAAATTGGCTTTTATATATATATATATTTAATGACTCATTTTATGGAGCAGGGTTCCCATAACACTTTTCAAGCCATTGCTTAGCTTGAACGGTATTTTTTGGGTCCGTCTGTTGTACATATATAAAATATTGTACTTTTTATATTGTTTACTATTCGGGTTATCAGTGAAAAATACCTTGTATTTAAGGCAGAGGTAGGGTAACTTTTTTTTAGCGTTACTCCCAAAGAACTTGTAATAAATTAATTTACCCCAAACTAGTGCTGGAGTGTCTGCAGGATTATATATATATATATTTAACTTTTTTTTTTTTTTTTTTTGGGGGGCAAAAATCCATAGCTATTCAGAAAAATTAAAAAAACTTCGATAAAATTTCAAAAATTATATTTCATATATTAAATTTTGAAATAAAATTTCCAGCTATTAACAGAAAATTAAATTAGTTAGAAATTTTTTTTAAAGATTTTTTCATTTTGACCGAAAAAAATTCTTGTAAACAAGCAAACTCCCTAATTTGGTGGGGTGGGCTACACCCTCTCCAGCCCACCTCCTTCGGACGCCCCTGTTGTGGCATGTTGTTTATTTAATTAAACAGTAGGAAGAAAAATTCAAATTACCCCAAAAATTTTCTAAATTACACCATTTGGGGTAATTTACCCTCTTCCCTGACCACTGATTTAAGGGGTTTAAGATGAGTTTTCCTATTTCATCAAACTGTACGCTAGATAATTTTCCTCCAATTTTTTGGAATAACAAACTAGGGTTTTCAATCCGATGCATTTTTTAGAGGGTGAGTTTTTGTTGATGTTGTGGGCCGATGAAACATTGTTTTTTATTATATCAAGCGGTTGCCATTATTCTTTGGGAAGGAAATATCCAACTTTATACTGCGTGAGTTCATAAATAAGCTCTGGTGGAGTCATAAGTGTATGTCCTTGTTGGACATTGAATATAATTTAGGATCGAAATCAGAGTAATATTTCCCTATGCCCTTGCTTGATACGTAGTGGGAATTGTGTTTAATTTCTTCGTTTCACAGCTGCTTACAGCTAATTCAATGAAACGTTATGACAAGGAAGCTTCTCTTCTCTAAAACATTCTTCAAATTGTCAGGGTTATCAAGTTATTTTTCGTTTTCTATCCCTTCAAATAGGGCTACATTTTGAATTGTTATGTTTGATGAGACTGAAAAAAATGCATATTTTAGACAACTTAAACTATACAAAAGGCACAGAAATGAAAAAATTGGACCCAAAAATAACAAATTTTGCCAACAAAAATGGCCTGTACCATTGACAAAAATTGCTTGAGTTCCCTTAAACTTTCCTAGAGTGGATATTTTTTATTGTCACCAGCAAAAATGTTCTTTGTGCAAGGAGACAAAATTTTAAACCCACAAAACAGTTTTCATACCGAGAGGTTCATTAAAATATGAATACTTTGAACTTTAGATTCCAACAAGATATAATTTATTAATTAACAATATAATTTCAATAAAATGAATACTATAAATGGATGTGTGCCTGAGCTCTCTTAATAATTAATATAGGCTCCTATAGCGGCAATGATGGCTTCTAGGGGGTGGTGGAAGGTCTGGCACCCACGATGTAGTCCTCTGTCATAGCGTGTCAGTGCTGGCTGACGGTGGGTTTAAGGGTCTGGGTGATGGAAAGTGCAGGCCTTCCCCTCGACATTCATCCAAAAATGAGATCAGAAGAGCTCAAAATATTTATCGTTTTCTTTCATTGCAGGTGCCAAAATCGGGCTCTTCACCCTGAAAAGACTCTTTCCAACTATATTTTTATATCTGTTTTTGACAGTTTTGTATGAAACCCCAAGATCTCTTACACGGCTCCTCATGGACTTGAGAGGATCGGCCTGGGCTGTTTTCTTTATCTTCTCCGGGTACAATTTGGCCTTTTTTACAGAGCATTCCTTACTATTCAACATTTCAGATTTTCTGTCGGCGTAGACATTGGTACTGAAGACACTCTGCTGCTTGGAGTGTGCGAATCGAAATTCGTCGATCCCGTTCAAATATCATTTCCTCGACTTGTACGTAAGGTAGAGAGCTTGGGTTTGTTTTATTTTGTAACTAATTATTTATGCATTAATATGTTGAAATATGAACCAATTTTTAATCACTCAACTTTCATTAATTATTGAATTCGTAGGTGTTTAGATTTCAATTGACTACCGGGTATGTACATAAGTAAGAAAATGTTTTCCATTCTTTTTACTTTATACATTCATTAGTGTGAGTCCAGTTAAATATTTTTTTTAATGCTCTTCATGCTTTATTTATAATCCGCGCGGGAAAATTCAAATTAAGGAACATTATCAAAACAATTTCTATTGATTTTTGTGGCTTTATATTGGATTTTTTTTTAGATACATTATTTTCAAATGGTCTGTACCACGCCGTAGATGGCCTGATAGGCCTCAAACTTTGGCAACGTGATTTTTTTTTATTGTTCACAGCAGGAAGGATCTTTGTGCATGGAGATAAACATATTCACTATTAGTCGGGACAGTTTAACCTACATATAATTTCAAAGTATGTTGGCATGAAGACTCTAACGGTGGAAATTATTAGATTGTACATCCATACATATATGGAGAAGGGAGGAGAAGAAGTAATTGGAAAAATAAACTTTTTCAACTGGAAAATAAACAAATAAATTGATTTTGGAAGCTCTCTGGTATAAATATATGTAATATATTAACAAAAGAAACATCTCAGGTAAAGAATGATACTGAATAAATAACACAAACTTTTTCTTTAATTGCAATGATATCTTTTAAGACATATAAGCAAGATTGTCCCTTTATCGGTCTAGTGGTTCTAACTCTTCAAGCAGTTCTGGTTCTTGAACCACTAGAACCGGAACCAACAAAGTCGAACATACACACAAACTGAGAGCATAATATATTGCTTATTGGTCACCAATAAGAGTATTTACAACCTCTTAATTCCATCTGCATAATTTTATGTAAATGAAACAGGTTGTTGTTACCTTTCCTTCAAAAAGAAAAGGAAAGAAGGCCCAAAATAGTCTGTTATTTTGCCAAATAAGTCAACGATCTTCCTGAGCTACCCCGCAGCCTTCCTCATGGCCCCAATTCGAAAAGCATTGTCTTAAGCAGTATTAGTTTTCGGGGCCCCTGCTGGAGCTTGGGGCACTACGCACTCTTCGTATAAGGTAGCTACAGCTCGTTTGTATTTGGTATCATTTCCTGGGCTCCAATTTTCTAGAGAAGTGCCTTGTTTTAAGTGCCTGTTACCAAACTGAGCAGTATAAAAAAGAATTGAGACTGAAGACCGAAAAAGATGAACCGAGACGAAACCGTTCAAATAGAAGAACCAATACCGGTACTGATAGAACTGCTGAATTTTAACCGGGCACAACCTTGCATATAACCATTAAAAAGGCGGAAAGGCGTCTAGTTCCCATTCTTATATAAAGGTGGCTGCTTGGGTATTATAACTTAGGTCCTATGGATCTGCTGTAAAAAAACAACCAAAAAATAATATGGTAATCCTGACAATTTGAATAATGTTTCGGAGGAAAGAAACTAAACTGTCATGATCTATAATTAAATTTGCTGCTAAAAGATGTGAAATGAAAGAAATAAAGAATAATTTAAAACAAAGTGGGGACTTGAAATTTAAAATAGCATTCAATTGCGATTTTACCAACGTCTATTTTTAGAGCTCGATGCCACAAAACGACAGTCAAAACAAAAAGGAGCAAGTTTTGTTTTTATCCCATCCTCTCAAAATAAAAATGTCAGAGCAAGAATAAAAAAAGCAACGCGTGTGCCATCTCCTCTGCGCTATTGTCAACACCAATACCATATGCATCTCCATTGTAGACAGTCATACTGTATATAAAACACTGTAAAATTATTATAAATCACGTGTACTTCTCAACCTGCCCCAAACAACGATCATTTTCAATTATCACATACACACTAGTCGCAATTGATCTTTTTGTATTAAAAGTAACATTATCTCAAATTCCTTATCAATTGCAATTGACCCTTTTGTACTCTAATTTATTATCAAAGAGGGAGTTTTGAATTCTGATTGCAAAAGTATCAATAATTTTGAATAAAATAAAGGAGAATGAGCAAAAAAATCAATCAAAGCATTTTTGGTTTTAATTTTAGTTCATCAAAAAACCCTTCATTTTCCGCATTTAACAGTTTTATAGACTTTTGGTATTCTTCCTGCTAGTTTTTCAGGATAGGTGGGTGTAATACCATTCAATGCATTCTTCAAACTTTTCCCGAACTTTTAAAGGTGGCCAATCGTTATCTTAACCATTTTTGATGGGACTCTATTCAGTAGTTTTTCAATATTATTTTTGGGTTTAATACCTTTGTCATTTCTTTCAGTCCAGTCTCTCTAATCTTCTCTTTGCGATAAGAGAAGACACTCCGTTGTTATCACCGTTTATTGCAGATCTTATTCTACAAGTAGAGGGCGCTTCAACTGCTATGAAGAAGGGTGTTAAAGGCTCGAGGTTACTGTTTATGAAAGGGTAGCATGATACTAATTTCTTGGTTCTACTTAATAGAAGGAAATTGCCTAGCTCCATATATCCACGACAAAGGCATTGACCAACAGGAGTTAGTCCTCCTTCCCTTAAAAACTCATCTCGACTTCTTACCTAGAAATTGTCTTTGAAGTCAATATATATAATATTTCCTTCTCTAGGAATGACTGAGACGCAAACTTACGCACATTAAGTTCAAGAGAATTATTTATACCGAGCGCTTTGTCCATTGAGCTACGCCGTATAATTATCGTAGTTGAAAATAATGACAATTATAAACAATAACCCTGACAATTTGATGAATATTTTGGTAGATAACAACTAAGCTGTCATTAGCATTGGATTTGCTGTAGACAGTCTTGAGATAAACGGGAATAAAGGCAAATCTTCCTCTGTATTGAGAAATGATATAGGCAGAAATTATACTGCTGTCGTTTCTCAGTTCTAAAATTCTACCACTGGCCAAAGAAGGACTTACACTTAAAATTCCACAAAAACCTCCTTTTTTTTAATTGTTCGTCTTTCACGTACTAGTGATTATTTTGAAAACATACTGTTCTCTCTTCCAGAATAAAAAAATAATTCTAAAAGCTTTAGAAAATATAAAAATCTACTCAGGTTGCAACTACAAAAAGTCGCTCCCTCTTCCATGATCATATTTTTTCATCTATGATAATTATACTCAATCGTCACGTGTTGCAAATGTCCCTGATCCCTCACTTTGAGAGTTTCTTTCCCATCCCTGTCTCAGTCAGGAAGAAGAGCTACAGGGCATCCATACAACATAATAGATGAAGTTAATTTGTAAAGACTCCATTTTGTTGAGTCAGCTCCTCAAATATTCAGTAGATCATTAGAGGAGTACTTGTATCCATTTTGATGTGTTGGTAATATTTTAGATACAGATACAATCTACGTATAATATGGGAAAGTCCTCAGTACATCTTATAATATATTGGGGAAAAAGTAATTTCGCCTTTTTCCACTGTATTAAAATGCTTTAGAAGATGTATTACATTCATCTGATTTAAGGCAAGTTTACCATGTTCAGTTTGATTACTTGTTTCCAATGAGAATCCAACTTCATAATGCCCTTCTCTTAAAAGCCCTTGTTCCTATTGGCAAAAAAACTTGTATTACAACCAATTTTCAGAGCCCTCTATTGACATTCACATTGACCATAAACGGAAACAAGTGGTAGTCACTTGGTTGCCAGGTCTAAAAAGATGGATGCATAACACATTCCAATTTGAGCTCCTGGAGCTACTGGGACATCATCAAAGATGTCTGCGGCCTGGAGTTTACTGGATGATGTGTTGTTGTCTCCTATTCACCAATGCTTTCCATTTATTTTTTATTGCCAGCTTCAAACGGCCGAGTTGTTCAAAGAAGAGGGCAGAATTGATTGGTGGGAAAAATTGATCCAACAACTTTTGTAAAACACGAACTGTAAGAGTATCCATCCCATATAAATCACAAATTCTCAAGTCTCTTTCAAAACGTTATTTCTTTCATATTTGTAAGTTTTTCCAAAAAAATGTTTTTTTTGAATTTTTTCCCAAAAATTTAAGTTTCGAAATTTTTTTATGTTCCAATATTTTTCAAAAAAAAGAAGTTATATTTTGTGTAAGCTGTGTATTTTTCAAATTTTTTCCCCAAATAATTCAATATTTTAATTTTTTTATTTAATTTAATTTTTTTTTGTGAATAGCTGTGGATTTTTGTAAAAAAAACGACAAAATTTAAAATATTTCATTTATTTTTTGAATTTTTTTTTCAAAATTTTATGATTTAAAATTCAAAAAACCAAGTTCCTCAACCCCCACCCCTCCGCCTAAATATAATCGTACGGATGTTCCCCGACAGAATTGTTTGGTAATGCCCCCTATCTTTTCTCGAGCGTCAATGTGCCCAGCAATCGTTCTTAGCTACTTAAAGATTTAAAATGTTTATTTGTTTACTAATCTAGAAAGACACCTATCGTTGCAAATAAAATTCTTACCTTCAATTTTTTTTTTTCTTTCAGGGAATTTTTTTAACCATACATTTGTTTATTGCTGATTGACACGGAATTTATATACATACTGAAATATATTTCGCGAATTATAAAATATGAATCTAATCCGTATATGTCATATATATTTATGAAGATTATAGAGAAAAGGACATGTTTGGTACAAGGAGAAAGGGGATGGATGTAAGGATTAACCCCATGAGTCATAGTATGTTTATAAACATTCTAAAATAATATAGAATGAACAAGTTCCTTGCTTGGTGAGTATCGAACCCATCTGTCATTTCATGTACAGTGTTTGTATGTCTTCAGAGGGATGAAGAAAGGAGAGAAGACAAATTATTATATAAGATACAATGTATCCTATTGGATGAATATTGTGCTATCCTTTCCTCCTTGTCCAAATATTTGATAAATGGATCATCTATCTCTCATGAGTCGATGAAAACTTATTAATAAAAGGATTTGAGGGAGTAGAGATTTTTAACTTGTTATATGTGCAGTGGGGACAATAAGAATTTGATCCCTTGACGATTTTGTTTACCCACCTGTGGTATTTTCATATTTTAAGCTGATAAGGAACGTATTTCAGAAATTAAACAAAATATGACCGATTTAGTCAAACGACTTTTCCAAACAAATTAGACTGAATTTAATAGAAAGTAGTGGGAGATCCTGAAACAGTCAACTTCATCATGGAGCCAACTCTCGGGGACTTTTCCTTGTGCGCCCTGTTGTCTTTTGTCCACATGAATACCAAATTTTGCTAAATTACTGATGGCTTTGTTTGTGCACTATTGCTACAGCACATCTTTACGGCAATTTTGCAATCAAAATAGGCTCATTCGTGTAACACAACTATTTTTAGCCTTTTGAACATTAGAAAAGTGATTTTTTTGCCTATTTTTGAAGAATATCGATTGCTGCTAATATGCCGGCACAACCTTCTCCTACAGGCATCATTAGGCAACAGGTTGATAAACACACTCGCTAGGACAAGTTGAACATGATACATACCATACTTGTATAATATGTGTTCATACACGTAAAAAAAAAACCAATTATTATTGAATTAGGGAACCATCAGAGGTGATCTTTATCTTTTGCAAATGACTGTATATGCTGGCTGGATAAGGCACATAGACTGTTGAAGCCACTAAATTAACTTAGTGTGCTTCTTCTTGAACCACTCCTTTAATGTTTTTGACCGTATGCTGTTGGTCATCGTTGTACTGGAAGATCCATTACACGTCTCCTAGTCAACTTTTCTACGATATATTGAAAAAATAACTGTTTCTGTACTAAGACTTTTTCGGAGCAAAGAAACCCCTCCTAAATGATTTTCCAAAACAACCCTTAAAAAAACCCGTTCAGCTCGTCGTGTCAAATTCTTAATATGAATATTATACAATTAGAAAAATTCAGAAATTGATTCTTTCACCTTTAAATTGAATTTTCTAAGATTTTTACCTAACGCGACGTGCACGCAGATATTTTGTATGAATAATGTAAAATATATGTGTCAGTTTTTCAATCTTCAATTGACCTGTAAACTACCATGCTTTGACAACTCCACACAACTTGTTATATCCAAGACTTTGGCATTTTATTAACAACTTGTGACATACTTGGCTGAGGAAGCCGAAATCCTCATCTTTAAATGTAAAGACCTTTGGTGTGAATGATGTTTTGGAGATTTTGTAGGAGGAAACTGATATTATTCAGGATTTAACAGTGAGGTTGTTATAGGGCTCAAATTATGAAAAATAATTATATTAGCATTTACTCCTTCCATTTCTAAACACGTAGGATTTTCTATACACTTGAAAAATATGTAAAGGATTCATTTTGTCTCATGATATCAAGTAATGGCTGTATAATTCTTAATTTCGACAACAAAAGAACATTTAAAAAAAAAAAATCTAAAATGACTGATACTAGTCCAAAAAAAACTTGAGAATCATAACCCTTGAAAAAAATTGGTTTTTTTATTTCTCCGTGCACATAAATTCTTTGTGCAGAAGGATACTTTGCTTTTCATATAAACGGCACGGTCAATTGTATAGTGTGGGGCTGTTGTTTAAGAGCGAACTTTGAGCGTTTATGTTGTTTTGGTGGCTAACCAGAAGTGTTTGACAAAAAAAAATCATATTCAACAAAATATTTATTCCCCGATCTTATGAAAGACAGAGTCTCCTTCTTGTGATCTGTACAGGACGAGACAATGTTTAGACTGCAAACTTCTTAAACCTGCACAGGCATTTTATTTAGAGAGTCAGGAAGTAACTGAAATAGTTTGGAGGTATTTATGAATCAACAGCAAAGTGTGACGATACAAGATGTTTGTCAGAATTATATTTACTGTGTTGTTGAACAAATTGTTTGGCCTCCAAATCCCCCGGAGTTCAATCCCATGGACTTTTTTTGTAAGGGATGCAGTTGATTGACACACCAACATATCTTCTTGAGACCCAAAATTCAAGTTGATGTCCAGAATCATGGAGGAATTATGGAATCTGCATAAGGAGACTGTCATTAAGACATACTCCCGTTTTTGATGTCGATTCGTAGTCGATACTGACGCCAAAGGTGGTTATATTGAACAAGGATATGTCTTTTTTACTCAGCTTTCATTTGGCTTTAGTTTTTATTAAAATCAGATGATTAGTTTAGGAGGTTTTTTAAAAATCGTGTTGGTTGTTAAATAGGGGTCACACCCTTAATACTTATAATATGCAAAGAAGTTTTTCATAAAAAAAACAAAAAAAACATTTTCTATGAATTTCTCGATAATCATAATATTTATTTTAATGTTTGTTCTTCATGCAATGTTTGTAACAGGTAAATTAATTTCCTGGAATCAAAATCCGATTAAATGGTATTTAAGTATAAATAAATATTATATTATTAATGTTTTCTCGTTAAAAATCTCTTTAAAAAATAAAATGAAACCTTCATTTATGTATATTATAATATGTACAAGGTGTTTTCATTGCCTTAATTCTTTGTTAAGGGTCATAATCATTATAATTGAACGTACGACATTGGAGTTTCTTACTTTAAGGGTGTAATGATTTTGAACTTTTTCTGGTTAAAAGTCAACGCTATTTGGAAATTTTGACAACTAACTCTTACACAATTTTTGTTAACCCTTTGTTGGTGAATATTTGGTTTTTCGCAGAAAAATTAAATTATAAATATTACATTTTTGGAAAAAAATTTCAATAATCTATAGCTGGTGACGGAAATTTGAATTTTATGGAGAAAAAAAATTAAAGATTTTTTTTTTTTTTTGGAAATTTGGTTACTTTCAGTACCCTAACAGCTGCTTGCAGCTAAACTAAGGAAATATCATGACAGCTAAGCTGTTCTCTTCCAACACATTCTTTATATTCTAAACGTGGATTTTTTGGTTCTTTTACATTTAAATTTTCAAAATGCTACATATTAATATCACTGGGGATTTATCACTTAAAAGGCAATAGCTTAAGAATTTCATTGGTGACAAAGGCGTCAATAATAAGTTTTTATAAATAAGGGACAATAATGATATGCAACCCTGTACATCTAGGTTAGTCCAAACCATACACACAGGAATTTGCAATCAATTGAATCTAGGTTAATTATTAAAATATAGGTAAATTGAACATCTCATCTTTATTTTGATTGAAAAGATTTCGTTCGTTTTTAAGTTATAACATTATACATATTATTGTGGATCCTTTTACGTGTGTCTGACTATAATATTTTCATTTCCTGCAGTGTTATTACGTTACCCTCAACTATAATATAGTAGGGATTATAGACATACAATCAATCTATAATGGATTACATTGGGATAAAGAGCTTTGAATGCCGTAAAAATGCATTTACTTAAAGCTAATACTGTGAAAGTATATCCTGATATGAAGAAATAAAAGCGTAACAATATATATATTATATATTTGCTCTACTTTTTAAAACTTATGAAATTACTTTTTAGTACTCTAGACGCTCGGTTCTTATATTACTACGTCAACAGAAAACCAATTTTGAAGGAAAATCCTTATTTAACACGTCTTTAACTGCTCTGAATCACACATCATTTTATTGATCTTAACTGGAAATAAGTCAATTATAAATTTTATGCGGTGTGGAACGATAATTGTTTTGCCCTAGAACAGAAGATATAATTTCATTTACATTTCATAAAGCCAGGTTGTCCTATTTTGGAACAGGACATTTAATAGTTAACAAGTTGTATACCCCTCCCAGGAGCTATATGAGTCTTTTATCATGTTTGAAATTAACCGATCCAAGTTATGACAACCGGATCATTGCCAACACCCTCAAAAAGAAAATTGTATTATTGCCACAAATACATGTGTGTGCGTCTAAAACTGAACACTCTGAAATTTTTAAAAATAGTTAAATAATAATGTAATTTTTAAAGTGGTCGACGAATTATTTTATTTAACATGAAAGATAAGAGTCTTAAAACCATGTCTATTCAATATGGCCGCTCATGTTCTCCACTACTAACTCCAGTCTGGACCGGAACTTGCTGCATGACTTGGGGATGAAGCTCTGGTGTAGGTTGGCTCAGGCATTCTTGAAGGCATACTTCAGCTGGTCCTTGGACTTGTATTGGAGTTCCAACAGCATTCCCTTTAAACGCCCAAACACAGCGAAGTCAAGACATCGACGACGACGACATCGGCTGGCTTTTTCTTAAGCTTGTTGAGAAGAATCTTCGACCTTCAGAGGCGTTTTTCCTTCTCTACAGGCATGAGGGCTTGACGAGGGGTTCTCTTGTAGACCTTAAGCCCAAGATCTTTCTTAACTAGCCGGTCCATGGTCCTTCTGCTGACGTTGAACTTCTTGGAGAGGCTGCTTACGGTCACCTTGTCTCTCTTGTCCTCGACATACTTTTTCACGGCAGCAACCATTTCTGCCGAACTTCTAGGCCTTGACTTAGATCTTTTGGTTGCCTCAGGAGTCCCTTTGTCTACCACGCTGTAAACAGATGTGCGGCTGCAGTTCAGAACCTTGGTAATTTCAGTGGGAGTTTTTCTCCTCGAGGAAATGTCCAAAGTTGCGACTTTACGTCTCTCCATATTATTGGATGTTGTTTCACTGTTGCTATTTAGATTTTGCTGGAGTTTTGTTTATAACTAGTCAAGACCCTTGCCTCGAAGTATAAACCGGGTTCAACTCAATAAAATCACGAATATGTGCACGGCGTAAAACATAGAGGAGTGTTCAGTTTTATACGTGCACACTTGTAACAGGGACGTGCCTAGGGTGATGAAAACAAAGTTTCCGGAACGTTTACAGTCTTTGGTGGGGTTTCAAAGAGGGGCCACATCATGCCACCTCAAATCTTCGAAGTCGGCTTGAGAGACAACACCAAAGAGGAACTGGACGTGGGGAAGAGTGTAGGGAACTCCTTCTACAATAAGGTGGCCGGTGGTAGATCATGGGTGTGGCAGCAGAATTCAATGTCTCCCTACAAGTCCAAAGCGACCCAGGCTTGGCTTCAAAAGGAGTGCTACGACTTTGTAACCTTCTCTCACTGCACTAGCAGAGTGTGTCGGCGTTGCAGGGCTGAATAGAGGGAATACAAACAAATAATAAACAAAGAATGAATGCAGAATAAAAGAGATTGAGAGAGAAGGGGATATCAAAATTGTAAAGAGGGAGAGGAGAGACAGAAAGAAGGAGAGAGATATATGTAGAAAGATAAAAAAAGTTTTTATTTTGCTCAAAAACAGACTCTTAATGGCCTCGAATACGCAATAAATATTATAGGATCGTGTTTCGTTATTTTAAACTTCTACGTCCTTAATTTTAGACGGATCTATCCGATCGTTTTGGATTCCATGTATGATAACACATAAAATAGACCAAAATCAAATGTATATATAATATGATATCCAGAGTGCAATAGGGAAATTTTCTGTCGCCAAGAAGCAAAACCAAAACCTTAACAACTTTTTATTAGAAAAGTATAATGAAAATACTTTTGGCAAACAAACTTGGCAAGAATGATTCAATATACTCGCCTCCAACCTCTATCACAGCCTCCACACGAGGTTGGAACTTGACACAGGTTGCCACAATATAATCGGTGGACATGTTGGCCCATTGCTTCTTGATTATAGTCTTGAGCTCTTGCACATTTCTGTGTAATGTCTTCCCAACCTTGCTCCATAAGTAACTCAACAGACTGAAGTCGAGAAGATTGAGATCAGGAATACAAGAAGGTCAGAAGTCCTTGCCCCAGAAGTCAGAAAATTGCTCCTTGCAGAAGTTATGGTTCTTGAAGGCTGTATGGCTGGGGTTACCGTCTTAGGAACATACATAGTTGCTCTCAGGATAGTGGGCCTTCAGTCAGTACAAGATTTCCCACCTCAGGAACTTATAGTATGCCTAAGCCCCGTTTTTCTCATTGGGCTTGAAGAAGAAGGGATCAATTTTCTTTCCATCAGATGCCACGACTCCCAAGCACATTGTTTGAGTCGTATATTTTGTCTTGAAGGTGCCCTGGACTTCCTCTGATGAAAATGCTATAAGTTTTTCGTTTCTGCAGTTCAAAACCTGATCTTCTCATACAAGATCTTCTTGTATGAGAAGATCATCAGTTGATGGTTGACTATTCAAGTAATTAAGGACTTTTTTTGCATCTCTCAACCCTCAAGGCCTTCATCTTGTCAGTGAGGAGATGTCTTGGAGTCCTGACAAAGCTCTTAAGGACAAGGTCCTCATGAACTTCCCTCATGATGGGGATCTCGTCCACGTTGGACTCGTCAGCCAAGGGGTGCATTCATACTGTTGGATCTTCCTTGATCTTGGGATCCAGGGACTCGACGCTTCAAACAATTTCTTCCACGTCCTGCCTTCCTTATGACTTTTGACAACACATGTATCGGAACATGGCTTGAGATACCACCTGAAACCTTAATTAGAGCAAAAAAAATATTTTTTTTTTGAATGACACGGAAAATTTCCATGTCGCACTATATTATTATTTTTTTTTTGGGTGGAGGAGAGGCTTAAGAAACTTTTAGACTTTCCTCCCCCCTCAAAAAAAAAAAAAAAAAGAAGAAGAAATGTAAGGGGACATTTACAAAGCACGTGAGCATTTAGAGCAGGGATTATAAAGAGTTTTTGGGGTCGTTAGTCAAAAAAAGATGAAGAGATTATCTAGCAGCCCACACTAATTAAAAGTTGCCTTCAGTTTTAATTGGAAAGGAAATAATAAAATTCAATGACGTTTGAATAATTTTATGTATATAGGGATGCATGATAAAATTAGACATTTCTTCACCTTAATAAGATTATAAAAATGGAGGTAGGAGTTTGTCATACGATTTTTACGGTTCATTATTTATTAAAGCAAAGACAAGTACAAATAATTATTCTTCGATGGGCCCACAATCTTGATGCATTTTTGCTATCATGCTGATGAACCTTTTGCAAGTGAGGCCACTTCATCCCTGTGTTATTGGCTCCCTGAAGCAACTGGATTTTGTCCAGCGGATCAAGGTGTTGTTAAGACCATTAAAGTAGACCTCAAATTTGACTTTCTCTATTGACTTAAAAAATAGGAGGCATGACATCTTCATTGATACAGATCAGGCATATACACGAACCCGGACTTTTTGTGTGGTAGGCTGGACATCAGAGATGTCAGCTATGATACCTATAGTTCTTTTTTTTTTTTTTTTTTGCGGGTTGAAAGTAAATATCTTTTGATCACTGAATATCTGGATGATGTCCGCAGAGTGTTTTCGAGTTTTAGAGATTAAAAGATCTTAATACTTCTTTTTTCAAGCCTATTTAGCCTCATCTTGTATCTGAGCAGATCCTTGACCCCCCTCAACCCCCAATTATAATTTTTGTATTTAATATGACGGCTATCTTGATCTGGGTCACATTCCTCCTTTTGGCCTGAGCTTTGACTGTGACTGTTGGTTTCTTGTCCATTCCTTTCTTCAAGTTAGAAAAAATACTCGGATTCGATCACTTTTTGGACTGTAATATATTCAGTCAGTCCTTGAAATCCTTCACAACATGGTAGACAGTTCTGCCCTATGCTGATTAAATTATAGATATTTCTTGCGGTGGGGTGAAGTTAAAGGACGTGTTCTCTTCTTGACGTAGTTCGGCCCTTGTTTGTTGTTAAATTTATATTTAATAATATTTATAGAAAGTGGAAAAAACATAATATTACAAACATATCCTTTGAATCATTAAATCCACTTGATAAGACGTTCAATTTATCGCGTCGACCCTCTACATATTATAATTATAATGGCATTCATTTGCTCATGCATTCTGAGCTATCTCTTTAAAATTCGCGTCAGATTGGTTGTCACAGACCTCTTTAATTCCCCCAAACTAAAGATGATTGAGTAGTGCCCTGAATTTAAATGAGTTGAATAGATCTTTCTGAAAATAAAATTACGATGATGATTCAAATAATGAATAAAAGATGGGCGCTCATCTTTACCTCCACCAACAGCTGCTCTCAATGGATGAAACAATGTTAAATAATTTAATTTCATTAAAAAGGATAAGGGAGTTGCTATTTACTTCCACAAATATTTTCATCATTGCAAACCATTTGCCATGGCACTAGAAGTTCTTTCAGATTACGAGGCAGATACATTTTTAAATGATCGGGATTATTAATTGCTCCAAGGTTGAGTACCCATTAATAATTTTGAACATCATAGCAACATCCTGAAGTTTCCTTCACTTTTCAAGCAACAACAGCCCCACCAGATGTAAACTAACCTCATAGTATACATCGCCGCATACCATCTTAATAAAGCGTTTCCGTACATTTTCAAGAGTTTTGATTTCCTCTCCATACATTGCATTCCACAACCGAGAAGCGTAGTCTAAAATAGGTATAACATATGCTTCATCAGCTTCATATTTTTCTTTGTCTCTCAATATTGTACATGTGAGTGCTGAATTTCAGGTTAGAAGATGTCAGCACTCACATATCCGTAAAGAGACTCACATTTTTCATCCCTCAAAGGTCAACAATGCCGCCTTGAACAATCAAAAAGGAGTTTTTCTCAAGATGTACAGGAATTCTCCACCTCAAAAATTCATCAATTTACAGCTTTCTTTTGAAAGTAAGGTTACTAACTGAAAATGAAGTGAGTTTAAAAAATAAATAGCGCCGAAACTTTTCCGTTCATGAACTATAACCATTTGCAAATAAGTACAGAAATTTCAATTTGTATTTGACACTCAGAACGAGGCCTGGGAAGGATAGATTCCCATCAGTTTTTTTATAACTAATAAAAACAAATAAACAAACCGGGAATGGGAATGCAGCTCATTAAAACACGGAAACGAACTGGTAGAAAAAATAACAAGGCAGAAAAAATCTCCCCCATCAAGATAAAAAATTATAATTTTTTTAAAACGTATGAGCGTCAAAAAACTCTCTTTAGTCATGACTCCTTTTGAAACCGTCTACAAACATTGTTTCAATCATTTAAAAGTAAAGTTTATGATATAATATGAAGAACATCTTTTGCAAAGTCGTGATTTTTGTTCGTCCTCCGTCTCAACTCGTTCACTACCTACGTCAGAAAAAAACCATATTGTGACATAGATTATAGTAGTTATTATTTTTATGTCAGTCTTTACCTATTTATTCAGTCCAGTCTTGGGACCGCTCCATAAGATCGTAGGTACATTTATAACTAGTCCATATTCATAATGATTTAGTTATAAAAACTAATCTATAAAAAATATTTAAAAAGTTTTTTCAAGCTACACTTTAAAACAAAAAGAAATGACCTAAAATAGCCTAAAAATAGTTTAACAAAGATTAAAACTAATTGAAATTTAGCTCTTGAGTTTTTATTGGTGCGATGTGTTAAAATCAGTTTACTGCTTGAATGTTTTAATATACTAAATACATTTTTTAAATTCATTTTCATAATTTGAAATTTACTAAAAATTTTTATCAAAACTTAGTACACAAATAATGATGTTAGAAGGCTAAAATGGATGCCATCGTATCTTTTTTGTGTGTCTTTTTATATATAAAAATGAAAAAACATAAAAATATTAAAGTTCATTTTTTTCAAAAATGGAAAAAAAAATTCTCTTTTCTGATTTATAAAACTTGTTTTATTAACTTTACAAATAAGGAAGTTATGTTGTCTCATCTTGTACACATACATACGGGAAAATCCTTCATAGACATATTTGAGTCAATTATTGTCTTTGTATGTATTCTAATAACTGGGATGATTTAAGATAACCAATAATTTTAGATATAATTTCAAACCTTTATTTCAGTTTAAATACTTATATTAGCACCAATATGACCTCTTTTAAATAATACCCTTCAATCTCTCATTATTTATCTGTAAAATCAAATAAGTCTACTTTGAGTACGATTTGTCACAAGTTCATACGAATTACTTGTATACGTTGAATAATATAAATGTAATCCACACTCAATTTTGAGAATAATCATTCTAGCTTGCCTTTGTTTTGAAGGGACACACACAAGCTTAATTTAGAATTATGTCTTTATAAATAATTAAAAACACTTGTCGACAAAATTCCTCTTGTTTTTGCACAATAAATCCTACAAAATCCTAAAGTTACAAGTATGTTAGACTACAGGGTACGTCTTGAGTAATACTTTTTAGAACACTTTTATTTTCTGTATAACGATATATCTTTATTAAAGTAGTAATTAGTAATATAAAGAAATTACTTTTTAATTGAGTAATATGTAATAATATATTCTATGTAGAGTACTTCATTGAATCCTTCATTATATAAGTTATTAATAAAATATCTTAATCCAATTGAAAACAAACAATAAAAAGTCGATTACTATTAGTATGTTTATTTTTAGTATTCATGACTATGGTTGCAAATCCTAAGCATCATAAGCTGGACATACAACCCAATGTTTAATAAACCTATTTGAGTCAATTATACTGAGTGGTCCATTAAAATCTGAACACTTAGCATTTTAAACTTCAACAAGATATAATTTATCTAATTGATCTATAGAATTCCAAGAAAATTAATCTTATAAATAGATGTTTGTCTGAACTCTCTTAATCATTAATGTAGCCACTCACCCTTAACGGTAATGATGGCTTCCTGGTAGCAGAAGAAAGCCTAGCACCCACTACGGATGTAGTCCTCTGTCGTGGGGTCCCAATGCTGGCTGACAGTGACTTTGAAGGCCTCGGTGTTTTGGATGAAGGACACTGCAGGTCTTCATCTCCTACATGGACACAAAAGGTGTATTACACGGGGTGATCATCAGGGCTGTAGGAGGGCCAAAAGTTTCAAAAATAAAGTTCAAAATGACTTTCTTTAATTGCTGGTGTCAAAAGTGGTCTCTCGACCCTCACAAGGCTTTACAATTTTTAGAAAAACCATTCAAACTTGCTTTTGTGCTGACAGACCACTTTCATAAATAATTTATTTCGTTAACTAAATAAAATGAGGTTGATTCTGTAGAACTCAATCTTTCAAAGGATATAGATAATAAATGATGCCCCAGGATCCTTCTTTTCATATTAATACGTATTTTAAAAGGATCTTTCATAACGGTCGAGGAAAAAAAAAACAGAACAAAAAGGTTGATGTTATTGAGTAAAACGCCATGAAATTAAAAATTTTGAGTGTCAGTTCCATTATTATGGGTACATGTTATTATATCCTTTTTGTTTTTGAGGAGAATCAACGGTTATTCGTTTGTCAGGGGCGTTCGCAGGATTAATTTTTTTTTGGGGGGGGGAGGAAAGGGGTGGTTTTCAGAATAAATAAACACTTCAAAATCCATAGCTATTGAAGAAGAAAACATTTAATATAGTTAAATTTTTTTCAAAAAAAATGAATATACTTATTTTTTGAAAAAAAAATATCATTTAATCAATTTTTTGGAAAAAAATTTCGAAAATGTATAGTTATCAACAAAAAATTTCAAAAGTTAAATTTAAAATATTAAACTTTTTAAAAAAAAAATCATCATATTCTAAAATGCATCCAAAAAAATTTCTAAACAAATAGCTTTTCACAAAAAACTAAATTTTTTGTAAAAAAAAATTAAAAAAGAAATTCAAATATTAATTTTTTTTTCAAATATCAACAGCTATTAACAAAAAACTAAATTTTTAGGAAAAAGACTACCTCCTTCCAGCCCACTCATTGCAGACGCCTCTGTTTGTGTTCATTTCTTCATTTTGTTGCTCCTAATCAAAGGATAATTATACATAAATTATGATTAAAATTGCTAAAAAAACAATCATTATCATTTTTTTTTTGTTGCTTAAAAATCAAATCCAAAGTGTTTCTAGATTTATGTGTTATTTAATGACAATTATATAGTTTCGGCAATAATTGATCATTGTATTGTTGATAATGAAATGATTTGCTATAATAATTGTGTATAATTTATTATGGTCACTTTGTGCAATTAAAAGGCATTAACAAGTCAACAGTTAGGCTTCTCTCTGTTCAAAGTATTTATTCTTATGGTTGTTGCTTTTATGTTCATAGTATTGATGGTATTAAGTGTTCTCACGTATCAAAGTTGTGTCATTATAACTACTAGTGTTGACGCTCAGTCCAAGGTCGAACTTTTTTTTCGGTTCGGCCTAAAGTAATATTTAAAAAAAAAAATTCCAAAAGTTTAACAATTTATATTTTATCCAAAAATTTAAAAATAAATTTTTTCCTCAAAATAAAATTCTTTAATTTCATTTCCAAAAAATTAATTTTCTGTGTTTAGCTATAAATTTTTTATTTTTTGTCATTAGCTATGGATTTTTGAAATTTTTCAAAAATTGTTTGGTTATATGCTTGGGGGTCTAGTGTTGAGTAAAATCACATCCGCTATTTCGTTTCAAGCCGTTATTGTGAACCTATTTTTTCCATATTTTTTATGAGTTATACAAAGATGATTTATACAACAGCTTTAACTTCATATGACGTCATTGTAAGTCGATGTTCAAAGTTTTGAATCACGACTGACGTCATATTCAATTTTTTGATAGAATCTGCCTCGACCGAATTTTAAATGAGACTGATCCAGACCGCTTTTTTCTTTTAGGCACTTCGAGACCAATCTGGACCAACATTTCGGTAGTTCAGACCATAATCTCAGACAATATATTAAAATCTAATTGTTTTCAATAGTGGACCAATTTTTCGGTCCTATTCTATGGACCGATTTCCTCCCCGTTCCGGATTTTATGTCTTATACAAAAATGACATATGCAGGACATTTAACCTTATATGATGTCATTGCAGGTTCATAATTTTCGATATACTCATGACGTCATGTACAGTTCATTTATAGAATCAGTCCGTGTCAAATTTTCAATGAGACCAATTTTTTGTAAGACGGATCCAATCAAAACTTCTTTCAAGCACCAAATTAGTTTGATCCATTAAAAATCATAGACAGATCTCAGACTGGTCCATGATTTTCAAACCCAAACCAAACACAAAAACAATTATAAAGTTTTTTTGTTTTTTTTGTAAATATGTAATGTCAGTAAAGCTAATTGCAAGGCGTTGTCGAAATGGGCTTACAACACTCATTATCGCCCATTGTGTGCAATTGTCTCCATGACTGGGTACAAATAATATAACATATCATATGATTTTTCCTGAATGTAAAATAAAACACTTCAAATAAAATATTTCAAAAACATTAATTTATTGCCTTATTAAGTAAAAATAATTATAATATATGAAATGTAGTCCTATTATTTATCAATTTTGAATGAAAAACTCAACATCATCACTTTATGTAGAGAAGGTAGACTCGAGAAAGTAGAAAAACGTCTAAATAAATTATTGGGAGATACTTCATATTAGACCAACCAAAGTATTACACAACAGACTAATACTCAAACGAGTCAAAATGCATTTATGATAAGTACTTTTGGTGTAATCTTCATTTGAATCTAAATTTGCCAGTCCACCCTATGATTAAGTAATCGAATTGACTATAAGCTCTCGTCGGCACCTGTTATTGTTGTCTTGGAGAATTTTCATATTTGAGTTGCTGAGATCAAATAGAAAATAAAAATGAATTATGAAAATTACAGTACATTCTCACCCCGGTTACCGGCCCCTGAAAAATTTGCAAATTTATAAGCCGCCTCTAGGAAGTATCATTTTCCCTTTAGTATTATAGAATATAACTCAGTTCACCATTTTCAAAACATTTCAATATTTAACCAGTATTTTGTATTTGGGCCTAATTAAAGTCGCAATAAGGCTTCTTAACATTTACTCATAGGTGTATTTAGTACTCGTGTTTGTTGCCACCCTTGACTTGAACTCAGGAAGAAAAAGAGTGGCACTTCTAATTTTAGGGAAAAAAAGAATTTCTTCAAGAGCATCTGGTTGTACTGATTCTGTACTTTTAAGTTACTTTCCTTGGATAGATGGAGTAGCCTAGACAAGAAATTAGACATTCCAACAGGACAGTGCAGCGTCCTACAAGGCCAAAAAAGTATAGGATATCTTGGCAACAGATTGTACTCACTTTTGGAGGCCGGATTTTGGGACTGGACCCGAATGCATGCAATTTTCAAATCTGGGAGAGAGTCGAGCATGAGGCTTGTGCCAAGTATCATTCGTCTGAGGAGTCCTAAAGAAGTCCATTACCCGTCCAATGACAAAGCTGGATCCGCCCAGGGCTGTCAGAGCGTCTGGTGCAGTGTGACCGAGGTTATCTCATTATAAATCGAATTTCAACTATCCTCTGTTGCTGTCTCCAATTTCGAGAAGGATAGTGAAAGTATGACGTGTGGGCAAGCTTATACGGGATACCCATGAATAAATCTAGGTTTCAAATAATAAACATTTAGTGGGGTTCTCCCACATCTAGTTTGTTCGTTATATACCTTGAAAGATTTCCTCAATTTAAAGTGACCACGGAGTGAGATTTGGGTATATTTCTCCCTCTCACAGCTGCCTGCAGCTGATCTAATAAAACGTCGTGAAACCTGAGCTACTCTTCATCCCAAACATTCATTAAATTGTCAGGGATACCACGTCCATTTTCGGTATCTCCTCGGTAAATATTTTTTGCATTACTGCCGATGTATAAACTACTGCAACTGAGTACTTTTGCACCAGTCAACGAGATCCTTTACAAATGATGGGAATTGATCTTTAAATAAACTATTAAGAGCAAGGAAGGAGACCAACTTCTCGCTGCGTACAGATCATCCTCTAAATTATGAACAAACATTGAACGCTGTTGTATAATTGTCCTTCATGGATAATTATTTTATTACTTTTTTATATGAAGACGAATATTATTTAAATGGCTCTTGGTTTAGGCCAAAAAATCCTGTTTTGGTCAGAAAGGAATAAATAAATGAAATATATCCAGTAATGAAGCAAATACTTGCTTTATGTATACTTACATAAAGGCATACATTTTTGTATAATTGTTTAAAAAAAGCAGACATGTTGTTCACACACCGGGTGGTGTCCAATTGAAATTGAAACAGTTTACAATTTTTACTTAATTTGCTTCATAGTTAGTTAAATATTTATTACTGCTTGCTATACATAAATAAATTAAAATTGGACAAATATTAGGCAACGAACCCGACAAAACAATGGGTATTTTATGCTACCCCAGCAGATTTTAAAACCTAGTTTAAATTAAAATTTTGTTCAATAATTTTTTTTATTTTCTTCATTTCATATTACCAAAAATATATTTCATAACAAAGATTTCAAAGAATACTTGGTAAATCCAGGGTGCACGTGCTATCTGTGCCTCGAATTGGTACTCAATTTTCTCTCCAGCCAGTCAGATTTTAAAAAAATAATTATGATTATGAAGGTTTGATTTATTTTAATTAATTTTATTTAATAAAATCACATTAGCTTCAATTACAGTCCATATACAAGGCCGAAAGCTCGAACAACCCTTTATCACCTGATCCCTTAGATAACCCTTGCATTCTTGATCCAACTGCTAAGTTCGTTTTTAATGCTTCAGGGGATCAGTTGGTTTTTTGATAATACCCCACAAAAAAAAAAATCATCAGATTGTGAGTTTGGAGGCCAAAAGTCCGGCAAGATGAGCTCGTCAAAATTTTCATGGAGACACTCGAGTTTTTTTTGTTTTTTTTTTTTTGAGGTGTGGCAGGGAACCAAGTCCTTTAGAGGCCTCAAATTTCCTGATAAGCTTACAAGCAAACTTTTCACTGATTTCCAGAGTTCAAGTAATTGTTAAATTGTTATGGAGGTACTTTTTCCAAATATTTAGGACAAAGAATTCTTCAATTAATTCCATTTTTTCCAATTGGTGTAGGTTTGAACCAGCTATTTAACAAATAAAAATCAGCCGTCTAAGTGCCCGTGTTGCTCAAAAGAACACATAAATTGAAACTTATGAGTGATTCTCATATTATCTACTTGAGAATTTTTGGGTAACAACTGAAAGAGACGCATTTTAAGAATACTGCTAACGCTGTAAAAGAAATAATATATGCAAAAAGGAATACAAAATACCTCCACCTTACAGATCCAATCAAAGTTATTAAAGGAATATATTTTTAATTTTGATTTTTCTTATTGGTACTTTTGTTTTTAATTTGAAAAAATAAATTTTTTAAGGTTCTTTATTTTTTGTTAGTTTCTTTTTATTAAAAATATGTTCAATGTGTTTAAAATGTCAAGAGGGTACCCATTTGAGCTGTAGGTTGGCCACTTGACTTTCTCACAGGAATTATTTTGAATTTTTTGGCCAAGAATGATTGGGTAATTTTTGGCCGATTGTGCAGGAGTTTTATCCTGCTGGAAGACTATATTACATAAAATGAATTTTTTGCCACTCAAGGAAGCAATTAGTCTTAAGGGCCTTTCATTGAGTCATTAGCGTCCCTATCCAAGTTCACGCCAAATTATATCAAGCCCTGACTGGTACAGGCTCTATTGTGCTGTTGATAATCATTTATCTCCTCAAAACTTATTGTAAAGGGTGATTCAAAACGGGCAGTTTTTTCCAGTGGGGATTTTTTGACAGGCGCGCGCCAGCTCTGTCAAATTCATACGTCATTTTTACTCAGTATTGTAAACTGGGTTTTCATCTGGGAAATGATAACTCTTCTAGCTGGTTAAATAAATTTGAAGGTATTTTGCAACGTTACAGATGGGTCTGTTTTATGCTGCTATAAAGATAGGCCTCTCCAACTTTACCCAGGATTTACCACCTACCTTTTCAACTTTATTTCATTTTTTTACAATGTTATACATTATCACAGAATGTGAAAAATTTAATTCCTTCACATCGATAAATTTCTGATAAAAACTAGCAAAAACTCCGACCCTAAGCAGGAGTGCGGACTATGCACCAGGTTGATCATTGATTCTATCTTGTAATAAAACAAGCAGTCCTTTCCCAGAAACTTCTCCAAAAGATAAAGTTCTTTTTCATACAATTTTTCGTGACCAGTAGGAATCCTAGAATTATTGGAACGTGCGGAGTAGAGAATGATTAATTCAATTATGTTAAAGTTATTATAGGAACAGGATGACATCACTAAAACTACAACATATTTAAAAATTCAAATTCAAGTAGGAAACCTTTGCAAAAAAATTTTAAAAATATTGAATTTCTGGGAATCATAATAAAAAACCATTTACTATTCACAAAAAAATTATATTTGTTCAAACCCTTTTTTAAAGAACTATTTTTTTGGGGAAATTGGGATGCCCATGCTAATGCCCACCCTCTGTGGATGCCCCGGGAGAGTGACGAACACAAATTAATGCTCAAATTCTATGCCGTGCTCCCCACTCTGATGGCATTTTGCTTATTAATCAAAAAATTATATATTTTTATACAGAAATAATAAATATACGGAGCTTTTGAAGTGAGTCACTTAAAGTCCCCAGAGTTTTATATACTTTGAGTTTGTAAATTTCAAGTTCTCACACGGTATGTAGAAGACATCAACGCTCCAAAGTAAGGTAATAGAGTGAACATACACATTTGAGTAATGAGGAAGTTCAATAGTCGACTAGATTTTTTTTTTATTTTGTGTGTTAGATTGTTATTAAAATGGAATCACTCAAGTCTCACAAGTATATTTATGACATTTTAAATACCTTCATTCCCTCTTCCTGCATGTTTTAATTATGTATAGTTGAAATTAGAGTATGTACACTTTTACTATTCTCTTTTGTCGTCATATGGCGATTCAGCATGTTTTGAAGACACGTGACTATTATAAACGGTTAGAGCAACTTTAGACATTCACATATACAAAATAACAAACAAACAAACCAGAAGCGTGGTTACACTTGGACTCAACTGAATTCGATCAATGCAGCGTTAATCCACTTTAATTTCTCTTTAAATAACAACACAAGAACTACCTTAGGGCATCTATCTACCCCAACATTTGCCCTTTTTAGCGGATACTATGTAGAGGGTTAGGCATCAAAACGTTGACTGCTAATTAATTTGGTTCTTTGATGAATATACAGGGTTGTGGACTCGAGAGGTTGCTTCATAAATACTTTGCCTTCACGGTCCTCCTGATAGTCATAGCAGCCATAGATAAGTCATTGGCGAGGTGATTCACCTATTGGTCGTGGTCCTCCTTGACCTTCTTTTCTAAGCTGGATAGGACCTCTGGATCCCACTTTGAATTGTCCCTTTCGCTTCCTACATTCCAGGAGAGGTCTTCTTCACATTTCTTCGTCTTGGCCAACTTGAAAACCGCTGCTGATCCTCAATTCTAATCTGAGAGCAACAAGGACTACAAGTACTCTTTGCTCTTTAGCGTTATTCGCCATCATCCACCATGACAGCTTAAGTTTATTAAAAAAGAAAAAAAATATTTCAATCCAAACTCTCACGCTAAAGAATGCCTAAGATTTACAATCCTAGGAATGAGTCTAAGATGTCTCGTTTATGATGTATTCATATTAACAATAAATATGTTTTGAGGTACATCAGGGTGTCCGCAAGGGGTGGGGTGTAGTATTTTTTGCTTTTTACTAGAATTTTTTTTTCGTCATTTGGGGAAATTATGCAAGAACGGAAAAAAAATAATTTTCTTTGAATAGCTGTGGATTTTTGAAATATTTTTCGATAAAATTTATATTTAATTTTAAAATTTCTTTTCAAAAAGTTTTTTTTTTTTTTAAATTTAATTTTTCGACTTTTAAACTTACATAAATTTAACTTTCTATGAATTACCATTGATATTTAAAAATTTTTGCAAAAAAATTTCATATTTAAGATTTAATTGTTAAAATTTTTTGAAAAGATATGGATTATTAAAAAAAAAATTACAAAAATTTAAAGTTTCAAATTTAATTTTTACCAAAAAATTTAATTTTCTGTAAATAGCTTCGGATTTTTGATTTCTTTATATTAAACTTTAGATAAGTAGTTATGGATTTATAAAAAAAATTCTTATAAATTAAATTTTATGTGAATAATTTTAGATATTTGAAATTAAAAAAAAAATAAAATATGATGTTTTAATATTAACAATAAAGATGTTGAAGATGAATACAACATCTCATTTAAAGGCGCCAGGAGTTGATGACAGGAGAGATGAGTGCTCCCCCCCTACATAAAATGAAGATTATTATTATTTAATTCAAGATCAATCTATCTACATCATAAATACCTATATGTACTCTAACATGCAATACCTATCTACCTAGTTAGATACTCTAATAACTATAATTAGTAACGGTTCCTTGACGCTGTTGGGCCGCCCTCCCTCCTAGGGCATTTGAGTTTACGTGAATATATGTACATATTATAAGTTGAACAATGTACATTAGGGTGAAGGGGATTTTGTAAATACTCGACATATGAGGTTTTTAAGGTATCAAAATGTTCTTTTTAGTCAATGGATATCAGAGGCTAATTTAAAATAAATTGTGAAAAAGATTTAGAAGTTGCTCAACAGTTTTTTATATTAAAAAAATCTGAATTATTTGTTAATATACAAGCTATAGATGTATTCGCCTTCATAAAAAGGTCACTCAGGTCAACCAAATGATCCTTTTTTTTGTTTATCTAAGTGTAAATATGCCTACTTACAAATTTTTCTAGGTATCAGTTGAACTGTTTGTTTGTTATAGGCTAAAGAACAGAGAGCATTCATGTAACTCCATTAATTATAACATTGAAAACGCCGATACGGAATTTTCAATCAAATTTATACAACATTATTTATATAAATTTTGTTTAACTAAATTTATTATTAAAGATTATTAGCTATAATGTGTTTTATATCGATTATATCATAAGAAAAATAAATTTGTTTCAAAATAAAATGTAAAACTTTCAGACTTTAGGTTTCTTTAAGCTCCCGTTTTGATTCTAAAAAGGGTCGTGACCACAAAACAATAGGGGCATTAGTTCATTTTTGAAACGAATACGAATATTATATAAAACACGCTGAAGAACATTTTAAGACAGTTTAATAAAGTCCTACTATGGCACTAAACTTAACAGTTTTCTAGGTCACTAAACACAACGTCTGAGCTAGAATTCTTCATGAATTGTTTTTGTTTTGGTTTCGTCTGCTCTACTTACCAGTAATGTAAGAAAACCTTCTCAATGGTGGTCAAGGCAACTGAGTGGAAGTAAAAGAAGTTTGAAATGAGGGCATTCTTTACTCAAAAGCATCAACATGTTCCTATGGAACATTGTATGAGTCCCTCTATGACATGAAATATCACGGCAACCGTTTGATTTTTATCTCCGATGAAGAATTTATGAAATCTTTAGTTACTTGATAAATAAATAATTGTAATATATGTTTGGTTTTATTAACACAAAATGAATTTATATTCATTACATTAGAATGATTGAGTTCTTTCTTGATTTCTTGTTTTAAAGTGTGTTGCTACATTTGAATGGTTGGGAACCACTGATCTAAATAGGTACTTTCAAACGTGGTTCAAAATTCCAAAAAAGTGCATTTACAGTTTTGCATTTTGTGAAGCTATTTGTGGGGTACAGCGTTTTAAAATGAAAGCAGAAAAAGGCCAAGATGAAAAGGCGGAGCATGCAGCAAATTTATTTTTTGCTGTTTATTGACCCAATATAGTATCGAATGCAACAAAAAACCAGTTGGTTATAACGACTCTGTTCTGATAATATGGACGTCGAAAAATTATATAAAATAATGGAAGTTATCGAATTGGACGGGTATGTGAGTACATATTTCATTGCCAGGAACTGAAGAAGACCTGAAAACTATTCAAAAGCGATCTAAATAGGATAATCCTAGCTATGTTAATTTTACTATCCAAATATAGCGAAAAAACTCTCTGAACTTTTCACTTTATATATTATATAAGTTGGGTGTAAGTGTCATTCAATATTTTGTGATCAAACTATGAAGGTTGTTCAAAAAACTTAAATTATAAATTCAAAATAGTATCCCTCGTAATTATTTTATTACCGTTCAAATTTCAAGCTAGATATGTCCATATTTCAAACATCTACAAAATAAGCTCCACCCTAATATATATGGATATAACATGTACACATCTTATGTCGGGCATCACAATGCGTACTCTTCTAATAATAAGTTGGTCATGTCCTCAAAAAAAAAAAAAAAATCTGATTATAAACTTCCCGTATAATTTATTCATTTCGAATGTTGTAATTTACATATACGAGTATGTAAGATTTATTCATCAAGGAGTAGTAAGGCTTAAAGAGGTATTTTTTGAGCTCATGCATTACATACTTATATGGAGGATTGGTACATTAGGGTGTCCCGTCAATGTATTTTAAAATATTAAAATATTTTATATCCCGGGAATTTCTTGTAAGTGTAAAATCCCAAAACATTGCATGAAGACGAGACTCTATTCAATTGATAATGGAACGTTAAAATCAAAATCATTCTTAGCCCTACTTTTTGGGTGCACGATCCTAATTTAAGCATTATAGGGGAAAAAATATCACTTTCCCTACCCTCCCTCTACCCCCAAAATGACTTTAAAATACATTCTAAATCCCTTCACTAACAGAAAGAAGTTCGTTCAAAAAGTCATTTTCAAATGGCTATAGAGGTACATAAACGCCTTTTTGAAGACTGAAACTTTAGAAACATGACTTTTTCATTAAAATACAATGGAGCATACAATCCCCGACAAAATATTAAAATTTTGTATTATTTTAGACAAAAGGTTTTAATTTGTCAAAACGTAAGTCTTTACAAAATTTTGAGGAACAGTATGATACACAGCTTTAGTTTTTTAGTAGTTTCGTAATTTGTGCAAATTATATAAATTTGCATACTTTTGGCGTTTGTGTAGCTCAAATAAATACATGGAGAGGACATTCAAAAATATATACATACCAATTTTTTCTTAATAATGTCCTTTGGACTCTCCTGTTTTAGGGTGAATATTTTTGTATCTCCTCAAAAGACTTTCTGTTCGGGACAAGTAAAAACTGACTTCAACTCAATTTTAGAGCCAGGGTACGAACCATTTTCCATTTGAAAAAATGATATTTGCCTTTCCAAATTGCCCATTGTCATTAGTATAAAAAAGGACATTTATATCTCCAAGAGAGTCCAGATAGATTGGAAATGACGTAACTGACGGATATCTAAGAATGGAAGGTTAAAAAATAATTAAGAGGAAATTTTTTTGTACATAATATTATAGACATACTTTAGGCTGGTTAATATTTTTTCCCCTGGTACAAATAACTTTTCAGCCGAGGACAATGACTTTAGTAAAGTTTGAGACCTTCCAAGGCATTTTTTGGCGTGGTAGAGACTATTTTAAATTTGAAAAATGGGAGTTTTGGGTTAAATATGGCCATTACTAGACGTCTAAAAGGTAGTGTTCTTATATCAAAGTATATTCAAAATGACGTCGCTGACGACTGATATCTATGAATAAAAGGCTGAAAAATAATAAAGAGAAAAATGCTAAGTATAACCTCATGAACATCATCCGCACCGTGAAGAATGGGGGGTGGAAATATTATATTTTGGAGATATTTCTCTGCTATGGAGAAATAACGACTTCAGTGCATGGAAGACTGAATGGAGAGGGCTATGCAAACTAATAGTTTTGAATACAAACTCCTTCTCTCGAGGCAAGGTACTAAGAATGGGTCATTTAATGGGTCTTTTTTCAACGAAAATGACACAAAACATATGGTTAAAGCAACAAAACCATAGGTAAGAAGAAGCACATTAAGTTCATGGAAACTACCCAAGCCTGTCTCCAAACCTCAATCCCATAGAAAATCCTTATCACTGGCAAATGGTTTAAATAAGTAACATATAAAACACTCTTATTTTCTCGACTGTATGTTGTGAATTTAAAAAGGAATAATAATAAGATGGGCCTGTATTGTTTTCTTAGAAATAATAAAATATCTTTTATATATAAGGGGGTATCACCCCGCCCTCCTTGTATCGCCAGCCCTGCTAGTATAACTCAAACAATAGCAATCAGCATAGATGAAAATAATACTATCCACCCAAATATTATTTTAAAAAAAAGCGAAAATTAAAATTTTCAACCAGAAAATTTGAAGAAAATTGTAAATGCTATAGGCAGGAACTACACTGATGTCAATCCTCAATTCTACTCCCAGTTCAACATGGACTTACTAACTTATAACTCCTTAGCATTACTTTCCGTCATTCATGAGCAAAAACATTTCTGGTTACGCTATATAACATATACGTAAATGTTCTCTACGTTCTGAATATGTAGATTTGTCTGCAAAAGGTTGTTATGGAAAAGTGTGAGTATATTGTATAATCAAATAAATCTGTATGTATATTACATATTTGAAAGGACTCTATATATTATGTAGAAACGTAGTACTTTTACGGATGTATATTTGTCGTAATAGTTCAATATTTTACATATGGACAGAATTATGAAACTTAATTGCTCATGGTGAAATATACTTTTGACAATGATCTACTTGTGTAGAAGGGATATTGGGATTGCATAACTACTTATGTATAACATTTACTCATCTCCTCTTTCATCCGGTTCAACGTCGTTATATTTATTGAACGGAATTGTGCAGGAAAAGGTGGACTGTTAATTATTGTTAATTTTCTCATATATATAGGAAGGTTGAGTTATTATTTTTTACATACGGGTTTGCCATATTTTATGTATAAACAAACTCCAATAAACATCTTGTCATGGCTTTATTATGAGTGAACAAGAAAAAAAAGGCAGGGGAAATTAAGAAATATTTGACTTTTAACTAGAAAATGTAGTATTTCAAAAAAAAAATTCTGAATTATTTTTTTTTGAAATTTTTTAAAAATGAATTATTTTTTTTTTATGGAAATGGACATTTTCTAGTAGCAAAGATTTGGAATTTTTAAGAGGGATCCAGGCGCCTCGCCCAAAACAAAATCTTATTATAGAAAATAAAAATATATTAAAATGTTTGTAAAGCAACCTCCTGAATCCACATTTTACTACCCAACTCTGTATCTCGCAACCTTTTATCTAAAGTGGAACAGAAAATTCTTCTCAACTATGGAATCATTTTCCAAAATTTGTGTGTAATTGAAAACACTTTCACAAAACATAATTCGAATTCAATCAATCTACATGGCCGTGCAAAAGTTTTAATTTGTTTTTAAACTTAATAACTCTGTGTATACTACAACCATTGGATAATTGTTCCAATCAAAATCTGGAATCTTGCAATAAAATTTCAATTTTTGGATGGTCTTAGTGGTGGAAAATGAATAGCAGCAATTACATGAAACAAATTATATCTCATAGTAAAATTAAATTCCCCAATAAATTCGATGATCTTTTTCCCAGATCCAGCGATGTTTGAACAAGAAATCGCTCCAGACCGATCTTGAAATTTGAAACCAAGGCTCAACACTAATTTTTACAAAACAGAGAGTTAATTAATCTATGTATACCATAAGGCCTTTGCCAGAAGCAATAAATGTTGTTGCATTTTAAATCAAGAAAAATATTTTTTATTTAATAATAATAGAGGTATATTATTCATCGGCATAGTTTTGGGCTAAAAAACTAGCCTATGTGCTTGGGGCACTGACATGCATGTATGTCCATATGAGATAAAAAAGAAGGGATATATTTTATGTTTTTAGTAAAGGGGGGTGGAGGAGGATACATATTCCTTGAAGCAACATTAAAAATACTATAAATATAGATTTATTTTCACAGAAACAAATGGAAAGAAACAGAGAGATAGAGATTGAGTCATGATAGGCTCTTCAAATTTTAATCGTTTCACGAAAAATTATACTTTGTATATAGCCAGTGATTGCCAGAAATATGTCCATCTGCTATGTAAAATAAAAGAAACAGAAAATTAGCATGATCACCCAGACAATTTAGGGAATGCTTGGGAGAAGATAGGCTTAGCTGTCATGACGTTTTATTAGATCAGTTGCAAGCAGTAGTGGGAGGAAAGAAATAAACATTCAACCCCAGGACTAGAATTACTCCGATCTCGATCCTCAATTCTAATTCGGGTCTCCTTGCGAGTATTCTTTAAAATGTCAGAGTGACGACGTGAATTTTCGATTTCTTTTTTTCTTTACATATTATTTGAATCTCTGGATATGTCTCATTATTAGTTGAATAGTCTTAAACAGTGATGGGTAATATATGTCCCTCTACAGGGTCGGTCAGTTAAATCCAGACCATATATAAATACATGCTGAACAATAAGGATAGCATTTAACGCGATTACTTTAATATTAAAATGAGAGGTCAAGCGTTGGCTCTAAGTTAGTGGCAAGCATTTACGATTGAGGAATGCCATCATCGAATTGGCTTGCACAGGACACGGCCCATAGTACAAAAAGAAGATGTTTGGGAATCCAAACAGTAGAGTCTACGACATTTATAATCTCTGGAAGGTTATAAGAAAGATCCCACCCGTCCAGGATAGAAACTTTCCTGGAAATCATATCCTGGGACTCTGATTAATCCTCTTTCCAAAAAGTGCCAAGTAAGCTGTGCAACAGTCTCCAGTCACTTACCTGAGGATGAAGTTAACGTTTCTATAAGAGATATATCCTTACAGACAAAATGAAGGCTACCCAGGCTGCCCACCAAAGAAAATTGCTGAACTATCTGAATTCCCATAGTAACCGATTCATCTTTTATTTGGATAAGAAACAATAGACTATTGACAGATCCTGCAACATATAAAACGATAGATGATTGGCCAGAGAGAGCTACTGTCACCTCCTTCAAACCAAGTTTATAGTCAGCATCATGATTGTTGGGGTCATGGGCAGCGACAGCGGGTGGCATACCCCCAATCTTCTTTCAGCCAAAGGAGAGGGAACTCCTGACTGACCAAGTGATACCTTTGATAAAAGCTGAGGCCAATTGTGTCAAGTTCCTGCTTCAACAAGACTTGGCCCCTTTCACAAGGCCTGAAGACCAAACCCGGCCCTCTAACTCTGCCTAAATGAATTCCATGGAACACTTGTTTAAGGCGGTGTTAGGGAGGAAGGTTTTTGCCAATTCGCACAACAGTATCCACTCCTTGAAGGCATCTATAATCAAGTACTGCAACAATGTATACCTTGCGAACGTGGTAAAGACCTACAAATCATGTAGTCCTCGTATCGAGTCAATGATTTTTCTTTTATATGTACTATGAAAACATGATAATAAAATTTCAAACCTCTTGACTGCTTCTCTTATTTATCAGGATGTAGTTAAATGGGGTCTGCATTTACTTGAACTCCCATGTAGTATGTAGAATGAAAAGAATTTGAAAATGGTCTAAAGACATTTTCCTAACCGGGTATTTGCACGTATTCCTAGAGTTAGGATTTATTCAGTAATATTCATGGAAAAATGTTGTCTGCAGATCCAAATAATACCCTTTTATAATACGTTTTTATTGTCATTACTGTAGGGGTAGAAACCTTCCACAACTGAAAGTGATTTATAAAGTCTATAAAATGGAAAGTATATATATATATTTAATTCGTCAAGGGTAATCAAAAACAGAATGATTTCATTTGCATAATATACACATATGAGGTTTATTGAAAAGAAAGAGTAATTGATAGGTTTCGTGATTGCAAAAGACTAAATTATTAAATATAAATCTATCAACCTCTCATAGTCAAATAGATGGCGCTATTTTATTGTTTAAATTACCTCCTTTTCAGTAAATACCAATCTTCAATAGACAACTGTGACAATTTCATGAGAATCTGTTCATTAGTTTGTGAGTGATGGCTGTAAGTGTGACGCTACTTTTGTTATTCCCAAAACAGTGGATCCAAAACAATATTTTATTTTAATTTTACACTGCTTATTGATGGGAAAGATACCGTTCAAGCAAAGCAATGGCTGGGAAGTGTTATGGGGAATCCACTCACTAAAGTAAATAAAATGATAATAAAAAACCAATTTTGAACAAAAAAACAGCTTCTTTTCTTCTTAAAACTCTTAATAAGTTAAATCATTAACTACCGGCTGGTCCATTAAAATCTGAACACTTACTAATTCAATAATTAATGAAGTTTGAATGATTAAAATTAATTCATATTTCGATATATTAAAGCATAAACAATTAGTTACAAAACAATATAAACATGAACTCTCTAGGCTATGTACAATTCGAGAAAATGACAGTTGAATGTCATCGACGAATTTCCATTCGTGCAATCCAATCAGTTGGGCGTCTCCAGGAACACCTTCTACACCCATGCAAGAGATTTCATGGTTTCAACTCAGACTATCCCTAGAGCTATAACAAAGAGTGGATAGAAACAACCCTGTGAGGGTGGAGAGGCCAATTTTTGACACTAGTAATGAAATAACCCCATCTCCTCCGTTGCAAGACTCTTTTGAATGAGTTTTGAGGTATACTTTTGTCCCCCCCTACAGCCCTCATGGCCAACCTCTTCTGGGTTTATGTTGAAGGGAATGTCTCCCTCATCCAAACATTGAGGCTATCAAAGTCACTGTCAGCCAGCACTGGGACGCCATGACAGATGACTACATCTGAGTTCGTGCCAGGTCTTCCGCGGCTACCTGGAAGCAATCATTGCTGCTAAGGGCGGCTAGACTAATTATTAAGGAGAGCTCAGACACACAACTATTTATAGCATTAAATTTGTTGAAATTCTATGCTTAATTAATCAATTATGTCTGGTTGAAGTTTAAAATTCAAAATGTGCCGATTTTAATGGGCCACTTGGTATAAGCCATTTATAGCTCAGAACAATACTGAATACCAGGCTCTGATAGATATAAGATCTATACAAATTTGCCACAGGTGCCAGGTATGCTGTACTTTCATTGAAGATCCCTTCCGCCCGTTGGAGCATTGTAACATTATATATTCTATTGAATAAAATACTTCCCATAGATATCCGTGTTACGTGAAAACACTCAACAACTAATCATTCGTCGATATAAAAAGCACCTTCATGAATTATATTTTCAATTAAAGTCTGTTAAATACCGTTCTGTTTTTTTTATTATTCCATTATTTTATTTTTAATTGTTTTTTTCCATGACCCTTTTACTAAATTTTTGTTATAAATAATGATGCTGTATTAAAAAATAATAATTATCAACTATACGATGTTTAATTATGTATTTATATAAGTAAGAGCCAGTCCGTTCGACGGGCACATGGAAGGGGGGTCGCATTTGGACACAAAATGCTGGTGGTAAATTTTATATTTTTTTCCAAAAAATTTGATATTTCCAATTAAATTTTTCAAGTTTTTTTTTCAATAAATTTAATTTTTTGTTAACAGCTGTGCATTTTTGAAATTTTTTATTTCCAAAAAATATAATTTTCCGTGAATATAGCTGTAGATTTTTAATTTTTTCTCCGAAAAAATTGAATATTTGAAACTTTATTTTTGATATTTTTTTCCAAGAAATTAAATTTTTCAGAACAAATGTTAATTTTTAGATATTAATTGAAACACAGGTGTTTTTACTTTTCAGTCTAATATTGAATTCTACAAATGTACAAAAAAAAAAAAAAGTTTAACATACCATTGGGTCCATTGGCCCCAATAAAAGGTTATACACTTATTTACAATACTTAAAACCCATTATAAAAAAAATAGAACAATAGTATTTCCTTTTTTTACAAAGAATAAAAGTTAATAAATTCAAACTTTTTTAGAAATAAGTTACAAAAGATTATTTTAATATTGTTTTTTTTTTTAATTTTTATGTAACAACGGAGAAAAAGAAATATTATATTAACATAAAGCGCAATTCCTTTGTTCTTTCAGATAAGAATCGGTTAATCCATAAATAAGTAATCGTTTTTATTAGGGATTATAGTTTTCTATGAAAGACACCTCCGAATAAAATCCATATTTTGTAATCAAGGTATAAAAGGATAATGAAGAGTAAATATGGGTCCATTAGACCCTGACGGAATTATAAGTAATTTGGTTAGTATTTTAATTGTTAATAAATTACCCATATTTCATGAAGGACTGCAAACAAAAATTTAGCACATCTTGTGTGCAGTGGCGCTGCTAGTTCCTTTGGGGGTGTGGGGTCTAGCTCCCACACAAGGTTCTGAAACCCCTACTCCCCAAAAATAGAATGTCATCATATACCTACAAAGTAGGGACCCAAAACTTAGAGTAGCAAGCATATATTACGAAAAACATGATTGTTATTGAAGTCCCGAAAAGACAACTCAAACCAATTCGTGATATGTTTAAATACTATATTTATATATTTTTTAAAGTAAATTATATGTTCTCCTTCACAAGCAATAACCGACTACACATTCAGGCGAACCGATTGACAACTCTTAAAGATGATGGACATACATGTAAATCCGGTGTTTTTTTTTAGCTTGCCTGTTAATTTGTAATTGGTAGTATAAAGAAGAAATTGTATTTTCCTTAGCAGTTGTCATTATTATTTAACTCATAGTGAGTAGTGAACATCCTTTCTTAAATAGACTCAATGATATTCAAAAACCTTTTGGAACGTTCGTGTGTCTTCATACAAACCAGAGGGTAACCCTGAGGATTTGTTGTGGAGTTATATTTGTAAGTCTTTGTTGGACTCAGAGTAGAATTAGGGATCGACATTGGAGTAATTATAGCAAATGCCCTTATTTATTTCCTTTTTTCCTTCCTCCCTTGTCACAGCTGATCTTATGAAACGTCATGAGGAGTATTCTTTCTCTCTCCCAATACCCTCTTCATATAGTTGTCTTCATAGCCATGTTGATATCGGTTTCTTTTATTAAAACATGCCCATTCCACACTGGATTTACACCATTGATGATGATCGTGTCCATTGCATACCACACTGTCATGATGGTGGCTCGTAGTGAATCTAAATTTAGATGAGAGGTGCGGCAGATATTGTTCTCTAAGGCACCACTAATTGAAAAGTCTAGGGGGCTTAGGTGTGGGCTATAGGAGAGACACAAGGAGGCAGGCTAGAAGTCAACCATATTGTTGCTGCATAAGTTTTGGAGCAAATTCTTGGCTGTACGGGACTGTAATAAACTTTTTGATTTTGTAAGCAGTCCGGATTGAAATACAAACGGTCTCTGCAGCATTCTCAACACTCACATTGAGATGATTGCAAACACGTTGCCCTTAGAGATATGCGATCAAAACAAAACCTCCTTATTTTTGTTTAAGTTATCCTTTAGTTGCGTGATGAAACCTCATAATTTAAATTGTAATTCAAAGCTACTGAACGGTTTGAGTCTCACCTCTGTTATAATAATAAATTTTAATACTGTATTGATAATTTTTGGGAGTAAGTTATGCTTTGAATCTTATTTGTTGAATTCGTATGAAATGGCCCAAGTACCTTCTGAACATCTCTCAACCTTTCCCGTCAAAAGACAAAGATTGAGGAAATAGATATATAGGCTAAATATATATGAAGTCTATACATATGACGTTACATTTGTCCTTACCAATGGATCCTTCTCCGTATACGAGTATGTATGTGTCTATATCATAAATTATTAAGGATACTCAGTACTTATCAAAGTCGGGAAATGACGTGTATGGCGTTGTCTAATCATGGACACACACCATATATTACTATTAATTAAACTAATAAATCGATTAGCAGCTTCATATATCGAGTTGCATATTTTTAAATAATTATATATAGACGTATGGACTAAATTACTAACTTTGAAGGTACTTTTAGTAAAAATAACAAATAGGTTATTCCATTCGTTTTGTGACATTGATAAAAATAAATTTATTTGAATGAATAATTGGCAAATCTTATGCTATTTTTATTAATTATAAACTCTTCTAATGGAATTATTTTTATAAAATAGTAATGGAGTACCCTGTTCGATTCTATATGGACACACCTGCAATAATTCATTAATGCGACTATATTGTTATTTCTTAGCTCAAATCTTGCTCCTTCTTAGAATGGGTTCAGGAAAAATATTTTTCTCCTATTTAAATCATTTATATATCTCCATGAAGATCCTAGACTTTAAAATGTCAACTATAAATAAACTTTTAAACAATAGCGTCCAGACTCCATTTTATAGTTTTCTTAACTACTTATTCTTTTGTTTGTATTTAAAAATGCCATAATTACCAAGGTATATAATCGGTCAATATTTACTTTTCTTGCATTTTTTTAAATTATGTCCATTTTGTATACAAACTGTATAAGCACTTATGCCTCCAAGAATCTTTCTTGATAAAGTAGGAATTTTGGATTTTTAAGAGTTGCAACAATTAATGTCTAGCTTTTAAAATAGTCTAAAGAGTAATATTACTTATCGTGATTACACATTTGAAAAATATACATTTGATTCTGTTTTAAAATAAGATTTTTATGGTTCATTTATGATCGGAAGTTTTTTAAAGGACACAAAGTTGAGCAAAATTATATTGACTCTAAGTTATACTCAAATATACATACCGGCTTGGGATTTTAAAATTACATTTTAAATAAATTTACATTACAATTTATCCTCCAAAATTAATTCAGGCATTTACCAATCTTTTGGTCTTACATGACGTGGTCCATAGTGAAATTAATCACTCAAACCAATCACATCGAACTTCAACCATATCATCCAACCTGGCCCTGAGCCCGGCACAGGTCTGGAGTAAAGATCCCCTTGTCCATGTCAGCCACAGAGTCGATAATGGAACCCGGCAAGGAGTCAGCCGTGTTATGTGCAAGGCATCTCCAAGGCATATAGTACTCCAAGGAGTACAAATCCAGCACATATTTATTTTGCCAAAAACATAAAGGTCTTAAAAATGTTGATTTTTTTCGGAATAAAGTCTGTTATAAATACACGGTTTGGACAAACTGGACCAATTTAAAACCCTACTATGACACCAAATCTGTTACCATCAATTTGAGCTCTCTGGCATCATTATCAAGAAGTTATTTGCATCCAAGGCACCAAAGCACACAATGATGGTCTTAAGCCTTTCGTATTTGGAGAAAATTTCACAGATTTTATATTTTTTCTTATGCAGTTTTGTCAGTTAAATCTGATGTGCAAATTTACATTTACATAGATCACAGGTTTGCCAAGATATTCATGCGTAAACTTGTTTCAGATTTTAAATGCTCACCTTGTATATCTAACACACTCTGTTTGATTTTTGCTTAATAGTCAATATACACATTATGCAATGAATTGAAAGAAACAATCCTCTTTTTACAATCATCTTAAGAGGTACATTTTGGCGGGTCCAAGTTATATTCAAGCAGTGGCGCTGGAAAACGAAGGCCTCTATGACCTTTTCACGGAAAGCAACAATTATAATTCAATTTTATAGCGCAAAACTAAACATAAAACTATTTTTTTTTAAACTATAAATTAATAAATAAACTATAAATTTGTAAATTAGTTTTTATATTATTGTTCTTAATCATGTTTTTTCTTTAGAAACGTAAATTTTTAAAACTTTAGGGGCATTGAGCTACCTCTGATTATTTTTCTATTGTTTTTTTCAATTTTTTTTTATCTAACCATTTTGAAAAATAAAAAGTATTGTGCCCAAATTTACGTGAATCGTTTGATGATTGATACTAACTAATGATCATATGATTAAATTTAGTGGCTCTATCTATGAGACGGATTCGAACTTTTCAGCTGACCTAATACATACTACCCAATAATTAACGGACATTTATTTGTCCATTTTAGGCTCCATATTCAAATTTAAAGGATGGATTAGATACCAATGAATTTATACAACAGTTGATTTTAGATACTTATGTTGACCCCGGTTTTGGCACTTTTAAATAAAAAAAATTTAATTTATCATTCATTTATTAAGAATAATTTGTTAATTGGTATGAACATTAATTATGTAAAGAAAGCAAAAGTAATCCACAAATAATTTTGTAAAAAAAAAATCATTCAAGCTTACCTTGGTGTTGCCAAACCACAAATATATTTCAAAGGACTCTCGATACTTTGATCTATAAAATCTTTACAAAAATATCCATTTTTTTTTTTGTGAAAAACAGATAATTGTTAATTGATAATGCAGAGAAAATCATCACTCATGTGGTTCAAACATTTCCTTCTTCCAATAGTTTCCTAAAATAAACAAGGAAAACATTCGTTCTTAGAAAATCTATTAGTGTTTAAAGGAAATAACTACCTAAAAACATGCATCCTTACAGTTACGTTTACTCAAAATTGGATGATGCTTAAAATTAATAAGGAATGAGCTGATTAAAAAGACATTATGGTAAATATATATTTATTTGCTTTAATAGAATACTGACAGGGGCGTCTGCAGGGGGTTGACTGGAGTTGCTGTATCTCCCCCCCCCCTCCCCCAAACTAAGGAATTTTTTGCATTTTACAAAAGTTTTTTTTGTGTCATTCGAGCAAATTATGCAGCAAAGCAAAAAAAAATCATAGTTGAAATTTTTGAGTGAATAGTTGTGGGTTTTTCAATTTTTTTTGAAAAGTTTAATTATTTGTAAAATACTGAAGGTTTTTGAAATTTTTTGTGAATAGTTATGAGTTTCTGAGTTTTTTTTTTGAAAAATTTACTTTGTTGTAAATAGTTGTGGATTTTTGAAAAAAAAAAATTACTATTTAAAATTTTTTGTGAATAGCTGTGAATTTTTCTAATTTTTTTTCTTACCAAAAAATTTTTCTAATTTTTATTTCAAAGAATATATTTTCTGTGAGTAGATATGGATTTTGAATTAAAAATTTAATATTTGAAATTGTTTCAAAAAAGTTAATTTTGAAACTTTTTGTGAATAGCTTTGAATTTTTGAAATTTTTGGATTTTTTTTCAAAAATTATTCAAAAACCAAGCATCCCCCTCCCCAATATAATCCTGCAGATGCCCCTATTTGACGTCATAAATTGCATCTTAATTGAAGGTGACGTCATCTTTGTAAGGCATAAAATGTGAAAATCTCCAATAAATCTTGAGTAAACTTCATCAAATTGTTTTAAGCATCAAAAAATAAAAAACTTCACACATGCCTTGAATAATTTGAATATAAACATAGTAGTAAGTACGAAAGATCTTTAATAATGTATAGATTTCTACATTTTTTTTTTTTTTTGATCGATTAAGGGCAAGAGAAGTAGGTTAATGAGATAAAAATATCTAATCCATTCCATTGTAATAGTTATTTTTTTCTACAATATGCAAATAAGATTTTATAAAGATGTTATAATTTATTTTTAATATATTTTAGGGACTGATTAAAACAATAGATTTTCATAGAAAGTAAGGTTTAAGTTCTTTTATTTGTTTGTTCTATTTTGACATCCAAAAGTTCACTATTTTCCTTAATATTGCTGAAAAAATAGTTTTCATTGTTATAAGCCTTGGTGGTTTAGCCCTTCAAAATGGGTGACATCAACAGCAGTCATATCCCATGAAAACACTCTAGAGGTATTAAAATACCTTTTTCAATAATTTAATGGATTTATGAATATATGAAGACATAATACCTTTGTATAATTATTCACTAATATTAGTGTTTTAATACTGGGGTGTGAATTATATTATAACCCCCCCCCCCCCAAAAAAAAAATCAAGAAGTGGTTACATTTTTTTTCAACTTTAACTGGTATTTAAAGTTTTAAAATAATTTTGATAATTTTTCAGAGCATATTTTTGTTTCAAATACTACGAAGTATGGTTTTAATTAATAGTTTATGTTTCTGGATTATTCTAAAGAAAAAAAACAAAACCCTGTCTAAAACGTTGACTTTTATTAAATAACATTAGATGAATCTTAGTCAAAAGACGTGATAACAATGAACTATGCAAAAGAAGTTCAAAGTACATATACAAAATTTCAGATGAATCAGAATTAGGGTTAAGGAAAAACATTCTTGATCTATTTACTTGACGTCTCTTTCCCTTATCGTCTCTTTAACTTTACCTATTATGAACTCAAGGAATAGGATTTGCATTTCTGTATCAATTTACAATTCATGTCATTTCATACTCAGTTATTCATAAGATTTTTATTTCGATCTATACCAGTGTGGTTTGAAAAGCTTCCGACCTAACAAAGATAGAAGACATTTTTTCTGATTTTTATTTTATTATTCAACATAGACTTCTTGTAAGCGCAACTTTACGTACTTTTACCAGCGATGCTTCAATCTATGTAACCCACCAAAATAGTACTGTACGTTTTTTTTTGCAAAATAATTGTTCACGAGAGAACATTTTGATTTTTGGTTCAATTACTCCAAGTTTGACTGACATAGACCAGTCAAATTTTAACAAAACAAGTTTCTATATATCTGCTATTGTGTGAATCCATTTAAAGGTTACACTTACAAAGACAAATATTTATAAGAGCTCAATACTTGATTTGGTCCATTTTCACAAACCCCTCACATCAACTCCCTCTAACGTCTCTAACATAACAACTGCGCGTTCTAAATGGCTGAAACTTTTGTGATACTCTGTCAACAGATGCTAAAAAGATGTGACTAGCTTTTATTTGCGAGTGCTGTTATCCTCATGTTGAGGTCAGAAACTTGTGAGAACACTTGATCTGAATGGTACAAACTGATATTTGATTTAAAGTAATAACTTCTTAAAATGGCTATATTTGTATATCTTATTTTTTCCATTTTAATTGTTAATTTATTGTCTAGAGTATGGAAATAAGATTGTATAACGATGTAATAAGATATTTTTAATATCTTTTAGGGACTGATATTATAATATAACTAGGCATTAGTGGGATTTTTTTTGGATGAAACATTAAGTACTTAATGATTTCATTTTCACATCCAACTATGTTGAATAATAGGTTGGGTTAAAAGTAATTTCGTATTTTTTGCTCTATTTCACTACTTTATAAGAAGCGTTACAATCTTCCAATGTAATTCCCTGTTCTGTGCTATAACTTCCTACGAACGACATTGCTTTTTAACACTAATTACAATTTAGGAAATTACTACAAATTTATTTCAGTATTTGAAACTTTCAAATCTATTTGAAGGCAAATAACTTAACAGATAAGGATGCTAGAGAGTAAACTTTGGCAACATAATATTTAGTGCTATACAGTAATTTAAATTGGTTCAATTTGCCCACATCAAATAATTGCAAGATTTTTTTTTTTAATGTCAAAATTTTGAAAACCTTTGCATAGTCGTCAATTATCAATTACTTCATCAACTAATGATCCATATCCCAGATATGTTGCTAATGTAATTTTACATAATTTTGCATAAAAAAATAATTATTAGGAACTTCTCAATAAAAATTTATTTCAAGATAAAGATAAAATACTGTTCTTCTATTTATTCAGTGAATTGACAATGGGATACGTCACTTATCTTTTTAAACAGTGTAAAACAAAACTTTAAATGTGTACTAGCATCATGAAATTAAAAATAAAACTTTAATGATTAAAAAAACTTGTTTTATCCCCTTTTGTAAAAAGGAAGTTATAATGTCGCAACCTGTAAAATATTAATACATTGTGGCACATTAAAGTATGAGTATTTACTAATTCTATAATTAATGAAGGTTGAGTGATTCAAATTCATTCATATTCCGATAGATTAAAGCATAATTAATTAGTTACAAAACAAAAAAAAAAAAACTTGAGCTCTCTAGCTTACGTTCAAGTCCTGAAAATGACACTTGAGCGTGATCGATAAATTTTCATTTGCGCACACCAAGTAATTGGTTGTCTCCAGGACCACCTTCTACGCCTCCAGCAAGTCCAAAACGTTGGAAAGGTAGAAGTGCTCTGTCAAAAATATCAAACTGGACCTGGAGGAGTTAAAGAAAACAGTTCAGGCCACTACCTTGAAATCCACGAGGGCCCATGAAAGGTATCTTAGGATTTGATTTCACACCGGACTGTCTAAAGAGCTATCAAAAAGAGAGTAAAACTAGCCTTGTAAGGGTCGAGAGGCCACTTTTGACACCAAGAATGATCTCCTTTCTTGCAACACACTTTTCAATGAGTCTGTACTTGACTGGTTTGGCATCAGGACTATAGGGGGCTAAAAGTGTCAAACAAGCATTCAAAAGTGTATTGCAACCCCCTCAAGTACACCTTTTGGTGAAGGGGATGTCCTGCGGTATCTGTCATCCAAACACCAAGGCCCTCAAAGTCAGTGTCAGCCAGCACTGGGGCACCATGACAGAGGACTACATCCGCAGCGGGTGCAGTCCTTCTGTTGCAGTCTGGAAGCCATCATTAGCACTAAAGGTGGCTACATTAATGATTGAGAGAGCACGGATACACATCAATTTATGGTATAATTTTGTTGAAATTCTATTGTTAGTTAATCAATTATATCTTGATGAAGTTTAAAATTCAATGTTGATTAAATTATAGTGAGCCACTAGGTAGAGAATGATGCCATGTGATAATAAGGTCAGAATTTTTTTCAGTCACTTCGTCACATTTCGATTTGTCTGCGAATTTCTTAATGTTGACTTATCATTTGAGAAGAGTTAAAGAATCATCAATTCAAGTCTAATCGAACCAAGTCTATAATTTTTGGCATAGTACTAGTTGTAATAGCCCATAACCATTGAAGAGAAATAAGAGTTTGGTTTATGACTCTCGGAAATGAAAGGGATTCATTATTCATGGATCATTTCATTTGACCACCTAGAGGACAAAAGGCAAGAACACGGAATACAAATACGTACAAACAAATAAATGTATTGTGTCGCATTTGGGTTGTAATTTTATATTAATATATTTTCAAATATTTATTGTCAAAACATATTTGACACAAAATATATTCATTGAATACGAGGAATAAAAAACAACAACCTGGGAAATATATTGAAGTATATAATTTCAATATTCAGGAAGTTATTATCAAAACAATAATTTTGAGTAGGGTTTTTCTTCTTTAGTGTCTAGTTTTTTCTGCAAAACCAGTTCTTAGAAATGAATTTTATTGCATTCCGTATTCATTATATCATACAAAGAATATTAATGACTTAATCAAATGCTTAACATAAAGACTTGGATAAGTTAATATAATATTTGTAAGAACTGATTGACTCTTAAAATTTATTAATAGAGCTGGATAGTATCCTTGTATTAAAAGAAATGTTATACATAATAGTTTTTTGTGTAAGCAATTTATGTAAAAACATTTCTAAAAAACGAAACACTCCGAAAGTTATATTAATATTTGTAACGCATTCAATCGTTATTTGCTGCTGCCACAACTCAACAAATGGAAATGTAAGACTTAATGAATACATATAATATCAAAGAAAACTGGAAATTGGGTACATGGTCTCTGCGACAAAACGAGAAAATGCTCATGTATGTATTCATGAAAAAAGGTATACTTTTATGCAATGTAATAATTACTATGCGAAAAAACTGTGATAAGAAAGATTGTAGACATACAGAAGAAAACCATCAAAATTGATTATAAATTGTTAATATTTCTTAGTGGTCTATGAAAAGGTAATCTAAGTCGTTGCTATTAATGAGTGTTTCCAGTTTTTTTTACTTATTTATCTGTTATTGACAGATCATTGACCTTAGTTATGGATCCCATTTTAAGATATAGAAATTTATAGGATCTATCATGGAACTCTTGATGCATGGAAATCTATCGACGTCATTTTGTTTTCCCTTCCCCCCCCCCCCATATTTTTCATACTTCAGTTCTTAGTAGATTTGTATTACTGCAGTTCCGTCCAGTTCAGTCTCGGCCAGGTCCAGTTCAGTATCGGTCCGGTCCAGTTCAGTCCTGTATATTAGTTCTAAAATTGATAAAGTTCGGTGCTTGATGACGTTCATCAACTTTATTTCTTTTTTTCTTCATCTGTTCTAGAACTGACAGTCCGAATGGCATGTCACAAAGACTGATATAACCGTTCCTAAGACTGAACTGGACTAAAGAAATAAGGAATGAATCAATTATATAGATTTTTCTTAGTATTGTCCTCATGAAAGAAACTTTCAACATTAAAAGAACGCGAAAAGCTCAAAAAATAAATATTTTAGAGAGTTGTAACAGATTTTATCTGATCCCATTTCATTTAAGCTGTTTAAATTGGTTCAATTTGTGCAGATTTGTTGATGGTTTTAGTCCGGAAAACCTTCTTGCAAATGTATTAAAAATGTAAATTTTACAGGAATAAATCTTGATATTATGAAACTAATTTCAGCTCTTTAGGGTAAATATTTCTGGAGCTATTATGTTTTTTTTCTTTAATTTTGAAAATTTGATATTCCGCCCCTTATTATATTTTATAGCTTTTTTAAAGGATTGTTGAACAATTTTAAGGATTCCAACTCAAAAGCATAGTAGCTATCAGGGTTGTGGAGTCGGAGGATATTTTTATTAGTCCGACTCGATCTATTGGAATTATTTGACTCCAATTATTTGAAATTATTCTACTCCAACACCAACTATTTCAAAGTATTATCAAATCCGGGTTGGCCATATCAAGGAATATGGATTTTAGCTCAAAGGTACAGTGGATCATTCAGTAAGTATTCACCAATCCATTTGCTTGATCTTTTATCACATCCTTCTTTACCCTTCTTTTAATAATAACATCAATTTTGGGAGTTTATGTGACGTCATAAAATACTAAAATATTTAGAAGATATAATCTATTCTTCTTTGTTAACTTTTCTTGAGCCCTTCCAACTCCGACTAGCAAAATATGCAACTTAAAGACTGCGGCTCCAAAACCCTGATAACTGTTAGTAAAAACTGGTAAAAACTGTCACTCAATATGGTTCCTTCAGTCGTCATATGATATAATTTCTAAGATATTTATATAATATTAGAGGGACTAATTTCATGCCCACATATTATCTAACCCTTAGGAATCAACCTTTCGAGCCCGCTTAAAATGGAGTAGAAAGACTGAGAAATTACTTCAATGATATAATAGAAGTTTATAAGACCATTTCTAAAGCTTTTTTATATATGTTTATGGAAAGCAAAGCCATTTAAAAGATTCAAATAGCTAAAATATATAAATACCTAAAAAATGAAGCTTGTGATAGGCTTAATATTAGAACTAAATACTTTCATAAAAACTGTGATTTATGGATTTAACAGCCCTGATTTTTTTTACTTTATGTTGGTATATGTTTGACTATTTCAATCTAATAAATATATTTTTTTCACAAAAAATATGACAAAGGGTCTACTTTTGAACTTATATTACATCATTGAGCCTTCAGTTAGAGGCTTTTATTCTTTTTTTTTTGGAATTGGTAATATGAAGAATGAATTTTAATTATTTGTTCCTCTCCTAAATAGATTCAATTATATTCAAATATATATAAAACCTGATTGAACATTCGTGTGCGTTCATAAAAACAGAGAGTATCCTTTAGGGTTTTGTTCCTTCGTTATATTCCACTCATATGGGAATAATTTTGTGTGATTATTCCAGGTCTCCAGAATTCGATGTCTTTACCTATTAATGAAATCAAAGAAAAATTAATAAATTTTCTTTATATTTTCTCTCTTTTGTAATTTATGGATTCAAGCCAACCCAACGAAATAACTCACTTTAGCTTGACTCAACTCAAATCGACACACGATTATATTTATGGGTATGATCAAACTTTGTGTATTTACTATAGTTTTTTTATAATCTTAAACAATTCCTGTTTGATTAATAATTTTTCAAAGAACGTGGGTTGTCAATTAAAATCATGTCGTATTCCTATTTGTGTACTCATCTGCTGTGCTTTTTCTCCTTCATAAACTTTCAACTCTTTAATAATCAGCCTATTGATCTTACTATAAGCTATTGATATATCTACTCAATACTGTAGTAAAATTCATCATTTCCGAGTCCTAACCACCATGTTCCAATTCTGTGTCAAGTACAAACCCATTAAAAATTACTCGAGCTCAGAGTCAAGTATAACAGTTCTAAATATAGTTAAAATAATAGGTACAATTATATACTAGGTCGTTCAGGTAAATCCTGACCATCTTTAACTACACCTTGAATAAGAAAGAAATAATTTAACTCGGTTATTCAATTTTAAAGTCAGAGGTTGAGCGTAAGCCTTAATTTTGTTGCTCAAATTTTAATTGAAAACAAGTATTTGCTATAGAGGACACCTGGAGAAACACCATCATATAATTGGTTTGTGCAGGTCACATCCCCGATTAAGATACTTGGGTATCCAAAAAGCACAATATTCGACGTCTACAACCACTGAAGTCCTTGAAGTCATCTCCTGGGACGCTGGGAACGCTATGTAAAACCAATCTTGGCATTGATTGGCGATAAAAAAGATCTTTTAACATGAACCATCTACAAAAATAATAGCCTAACAGTTGCTAAGAGCCTATGATAAAATTAGGCAAGTATGTACTGTCATAACTTAGTTTTTTTTTCGTTTTGCAGATGGATAAAATAATAAAGTTACTTGCAATTACATCCCTAGGATAACTCATTAATTTAAAGACTTAAAAGAAAGTATGGAAATTAAGACGACGTTATTAATATTTGTACAGGATAGAAGTCAATGCAAACAAAAATTTTGTCTGCTAGGAGCGTTGAATATTACTCCAAAACTAACTTGGTTACATCTATAAATTTACCCTTCTTACTGAATTAGTAAGATAAAAACTGAGAAGGGAAGAAAAAGTTGCTTACTATATGTTGGAAAATAACAATGTCAGTGGTATCTTAGTTGCGAGGAAAGATAACACTACAACCATGTATCTCCTCAAGGTTAAATAAAAAAAACAGCTCAGGCCAATCTCCATCAAGTACATGAGGACCTAAGCAAAAAATCTTTGGGTTTTGCACCAAACTGTCCAGATATCTATCAAATAAGTGTGTGGAAATACCCATGTGAAGGTGGAGAGGCCACTTTTGACACTATCATTGAAAAAACCGTCTCCTCCGTTCCAAGACTCGGTTGAGCTCTTTTTCGACACTTTTGCCCGCCTCCTCCTTATATGGAAGACTTGCAGTGCCCGTCATTCAAACACAGAGGCCCTCAAAGCAACTATCAGCCTGCAATGGGACGCCCTGGCCGAGGATTACGTCTGCAGTGATTGGCAGGCCTTCCGCTGCGGTCTGGAAGTAATCATCGTTGCAATGGGCGACTACATAAAGAATTAAGAGAGCTCTGACACACAACTATTTAAAGTATTAATTTTGTTGAAATTCTATTTTTAATCAAATAATTTTTTGTTGTTGAAGTTTAAAATTCAAAGTGTTCTGATTTTAATGGACCACTCCGTACCTCACTCGTGGATTTTATTTCGTCTGTCAAGAAAAAATTATTATTTTTTCACCAATTTTGGAGAGGAATTTTCATATACAAGGCTTATGCACAATAGTATGTGGAAAAGCATAGTCAACATTGCATCAAAAAAAAATTGCAAATAAGGTGGGCAATTAATACCTCTTTTTGGGCATATCTCATTGATCATCGTCAACTAAAAATAAAAACAAGTATGGCTCAAATAGGTACTTACAATACGTAACAGGGTGCATACACAAAATGTGTATGTTTCATCACCTCAATTCTAAAACATTATAAATTTTTGTTTAATTGTTATATCACAATTGAAACACAATGGAATGGATGAATTTTATACTAATTATAATATTTAATTCCTTCTCTAGCCTTAATCATAACCTGAATCTATACCAGACACACGCCTCAATTATAGCTTTCTGTCACTTCACAAGCAGATGTGGGCTAATATATCAGATTGAAATAGGAAACTAGAATTAGAAATTTTGATATTTACTCCGATATTTTATATGATACAATCAGAAAATTGAGAGAATGGGAATTATAGAGTTAATCAATTATTGTTGCCAGGAAATGCTTATTACACGGAGTATTCAAATATAGATAAATGCAAATTTATCAATAATATCCAAGCAAGAGAAAATAAGTAGCGGCACGAAACTTCTTACATTTAAATTACAGGGTGTGCAAACAATCAGTGCCGCAAAAAATGATTTTTTTTGCAAATGCCCAAACAGTTATCAAATTTAAAAAAAAGATTCTGCACTGTTGATGGATTTTTATTTATTTTATTCAATAAAATTATCTCCAGCCTCAATTAAAGTATCTTTACGAGGCTGAAAGCCTGAGCAGGCAATCGACAATAGTCCCTTGGTAAATCCTGGAATTTCTATTTGATCCGACTGTTCGTCTTTGGTGTTGCAAGGGTTTCGATTGGTTTATCATTCAATCGTGGCCTACTCACTAAAATTCATCGGATTCAGATCCTGAGAGTTTTGAAGCCAAAAGTTGTGTGTTATAAAATCGGCAAAATTGTATCTTTTAACCTTAACATCAGCCCGCATGGCTCTTGTCTCAAAATCACCTTTTGATGCCTCGAATTCCCTCCTTACCTTGCAAACAAAGGTCTCACTGAGTCTCAGAGTTCGAGCCATTGTTATGTTGTTGCTCCCGGCACAGATTTCAAAGGTGGGCTTCGTGTCTTTTCAAATAAATATAATGGACAACGAATTCGTGAATTGATTCCATTTTTTTAACAACTGCTTAAGTTCCAACGTTTGCCCAATAGTGTGTGCCAAAGTGGAGACATATGCAGCTTGTGCAGTCTCTAATTTATGAAAGGAGGAAAAACATAATGATTTACCGACTTTTTTGTGAAAATAGCTTGTGTGATACATTTTTAGTTAGAATAGTCATATGCCATCATATTAATTACTTCTAAGAAAAATAAGGATGATTTGAATGGATTTTTTTTCGTAGAGCCTCTGGATTTATATACATATGTGCTTCCAATCATAGTTCCATTGAATTGATATCCTTATTTCATTTGTAAATCCTTGATGTCCTTTAAAAGGTCCTCGTGACTCACTCGATGGATCTCATCGCCTTTCATTGAAGTATCATTCATTGTGCAAACGCCCCTTCACACCCAAATAATTTTTTTCGTCATCAATTGCCTCAAATACACCTCCGTGCACACTATCATCGATGGAGTCATTGTATACTTCCATAAGAACAGAAAAGTTTGATGAGGATAAAGAATACCTAAATGAAATATTCATTGAGGAAAAAAGAGAGTTATCATCCTTCATTCGCAGTTCCTTCATTGAAACCCTTGAAACCTGTTTCTTTACTCAAATTCGGTCCTAATTCTAAGAAAACTCTGTTATTGATTTGAGTCCTTTGTCCCACATTTAGCCAAACAACTTTGAGCTTATCTTGTAAATCCAAATGTATACAGATTTTTCCCCTTTCAGCTCCCCGCTCAGATTTTGTTCAAATGAAATTTTATATTTTGTAGCAAAAGGATTTAAAAAGTTTTTTTTAATTCTCCTATATTTGGTCGGATAAAGTTGAAGCCATTAAGAATAAACAAAGAAGGGATCTGTGTAAAAAAAAAACTAAGTTTACCGATTACAAAAGGTAAAAAAAGTTTATGGGTATGCTTTTTTTTTTTTTTTGTTCATTATTTAATAAGTGATGAGTCTGTCGACATGCCCCTCTAAACAAAGAATTCTCAACTAAAAGATTTTCCTTATACTAATACTATTATGAATGCAGAAGGTTCTCTTTTTCATGACAGTAATTCATTTTCTCCCTCCAAAATCATATAACAGGTAGCTGATATTAACAAAAGTCATAATTCAGTTGCACTATATGCCTCGCTCCAACCTTATCATCGCACTCTTACACAAATACCATTCCTAAATATAAAAAAACAGTATAGTATTACAATTACTCCATTTATCTTAGGAATTTTTCTTGTAGTCAATATACAGAGTATATAATGTTTTAAATTGTAAGTATTTTGAGCTCGTAAACATTAAGGAAGGCAAAAATTAATACGTTTTAACCCTGACAAATTGAAGATAGTTTTGGAGGAGAGCAGCTCAGCTGTTATGAAGTTGTATTAGATTAACTGCTATCAGCTATTAGAAGAAGGAAAGTTAAACAAACTTCACCCCGTATCCACTTCCCATATACATGGGTAGAAATTACTCCGTTGTCGATACTCAATCATACTTCCAGTCTAAGAGGGATTTACACCCTAATAACATCCCAACAACTCCTCAGCGATACTCTCAGTCATGCACTTTATACTTAGATGTTCTCTCTTCCAGAATAATAACAACAGCATAAGAAAATATAATAAAACACTATTTAGATTGCCAAAAGCAACAAAACTCAGCCGCGTTAAAGTGCTTTGTACTTCAAACTTGATATATATTATTCTATAAGATGGACCGTGAATTAAACCTACGTCGATTGAACTCAAAAGAAACATTTATACAATGTTACAACGAGTTTAGTGAGCAACAATTTCAGTTTTCATGGAAAATTTATTAGCATGGTAGATGACGTCATCAGAACCCCAAATACAGGAATATTACTATGTCGAGATTATAATTGGAAAACCTAAATAAACAGTTCTGAAAAATTAGGGAATCCCTGGAAAAAAAAAAATATTTACCATTTTTTGACTTTAACTGTACATTTACTCAAACTAATGTACCCTATGACGTCACTATCAAGAAAAAAGAAATACTTACTTAATAATAATAATTAAAGATAGAATTTGAGTTAGCGCGCGAGGAGAAGGCAGGAGCAAGACATATGGTATAACTGAATTAAGACCATTGTTGATATCAAATGCCTTATTTTGGAAAGAAGAAATTAGAACTAGTACAGGGAAAATATCATAGGTATATTTAAAAACATATACATATATATATATCTCGTTGTACATTTGAAAAACAATCATCACTGATGATAAGTGATAATTCTATTTTTTGAGCAGCAGTTCCCAACTTACGGGTTGCAGCCCAACTGGTGTAGCCTTACAATTTTGCGTTGGGTTGTCTAAGTTCTTATAAAAAATTGTTGTATGATACCAAATGCCCTTGTCTTAATATTAATATTCTCTAATTATAATAGTCAATTAAGCTAAAATTTAATTTGCAATAATCAAATTACTCATGATGGATCGAAAAAGTAGATATAGTCAGGAATTTTTACAGTATAGATTTACTTTTGGAGTTAAAGCAGGAATCAAAAAGCCGCAATGTGTCATTTTGTGTCAAAAAAAAAAAAAAAACTAGGCATTTTTTTTGACTGCAAATACCAAATGCTAACTATGGCTGCTATTGAAACTTCATATTTGGTGGCTTTCAGAATCGCCAAAGCCAAGAAACCTCACACAATTTCTAAGGAATTACTATTTCCAGTAAACAAAGTCTTTATTTAAGGTATGCTTGGATCTGAATATGCTAACAAATTGAATACAATATCTTAGACTAATAACACTGTCACTAATTAGCACCAAAAACTTAGCTAACTTTGTTTCCTTGGAGTCACCGCAACCAGAAAAGTTGGGAACTTTTAGAGGGAGATGTTAACACACACAGCACATATTAAATAATCAAAAAAAGAAAAAAATAGAAGAAAGAGCACACGGGTGAACAGTTTTTTTCTTTTTTAATCGCTATACTTAGTTTTTTCTTTACACACATCACATCTTTAATAGTAATAAATATCCTGCATTTGCCCTACGATTTTTTTGTTGCCTTACCTTGCTTCAATAACATTACATTTCTCGCCGTTGTTCACAAAGCTACGCCACTCCATTTTAGCTTACGCACTCTGTACATCCATAGATATAAATATACATAATACTAATAGTAATAGACTTTGATGTAACAGAAATACCATTCAAGTATACATGAGTCTAGTCAACAACTCTCATGAACAACAGCAATTGGTACAATAATAATTACTTAACGGGTCCGTTAGTTTTTGTTTTTTCTATGAAGGAATGGATAATAGAGCCAAAGCAATTATATGCATATGAGATCCTTTTTTGTATCCTAGTTAATGATTCTACAGTTCTGTACTTCTTCATCTCCCTTTTCTCTCTCTCACTATAGTAAGAGAGACATATTAAGATGATGTCTTGCTGTAGACCTTTTGTGGATCCCTTAGGGCAGAACGGACCGTTGTGCTTCATGAAAATGAATATGCAATGAAGTAGGCAATGGTAATGATAGATAATGTCGTATAACCCTTTATTAAACCAAAAGCATAGACAACTTGCTTTGGTTATAATCGTCATTTGCCTTTTACAATTATATATTGAGGGTTGTAAATCCTAAATATTTATTAGCGCGCGAATTTTTTCTTTGCTGACAATCTGAATAGTATTTTTAATTTTCTGAATCTGTTATCATTATTATTGAAGAGAGAACATCTTAGATTAAAGTTTAACCAGGGTGATATGTTCTTATGATTGACGTAGAGTAACTTTGAGGTGAGTGTAAATGCAAGTCTTTGTTGGACTCAGAGTAGAATTGATTATCTAAAATGGAGTAATGCGAGCCTATGTCCTGCCTTCATACGGAGTGCAACTTGTTTTTAATTCAATCATAGTTTCCAAATAATAGTGAATACACACTGAATCGACGGCGGTATATCACCTATGTTGCCGAACTCCTGGTATCAAAAATGATCGCACCAATGTTTTAAAATTATCAACAAAAGAATAATGTTTGAGTCGATTCTGATTAATATGCATACTTATAACTCAAGTATTCACATGTTGCAATACTTCAAACGAATTAAGTCCTATATGTCTGAGTACTAAAATGATTCTACTGTCCCCTGAGTTAGGATAAAATATTTTAGGTCCTTTAAATTATGCTAAAATATGGGTCTAAAACTTGGTCTGGACGGACAAAATGGGAACTGAAACTTGCAGTAGCATTGGATTTTGAGATTACCTCCATTATTTGTAACTATACCTAAGGCTCCATTACGCAACCAAACGACAGCTGAAACACAAATAAACATGTTACTATATCTCTACATCTAAAAATGTTGTAGCAACAACAAAAAAGACTACGCCGAGAAGGCTTCAAAGATCGTTGGCATCTCCATCCCTACTGCATACATCATCAAGAACTCAATTACAGCCACTTACCTCCAAGAAGAAACAAAAAATCAGCAGTAGCACTATGGGTGACTTCCGACCTATCTCCAATGGAGGTCCTCCATGTGGTCCTCTTTGCAGCTAGTTGTGTCTTATAGAAGAATGTATCCAACATATTTCATTCAAATTTCAATGCACTCCAATCTGCAAATCTGTTCGCCGGCGTTATGGGGTTGTGTTTGCTTGTGAAGGAGGTCAATATCGTATTTAACTTCAAATTAAATGCAATACATAAAAGTAAAACGATAAAATAAGGTACTATGCCATACTTTTCATAAAATTCTTGATTATTCTGTCAAAAACTCTTCCCTAGTTGGAGGCCATAGATGGAATAAACATGATTACTTCTGATGCTGTGGAGACTGTATCTGTTCCTATGTTTGAAATTTCAGCTATTATCCCACATATCTCGCAGACGCGGCCAAAATTATACCTCTCAATTCTTCCACAACAATCGGTTTATTATGATAAAGGCCTTCTCGCAATAAGAGCTTTTGGTTTTAGCAGAGCAAAGTGAATTACTTTGGTTTCCAATATAGCTCTTTTTTTCTTCGTGAAAGTCCAAAAACCACAAGTTGGTTTGGAGTAATATTTTCTTGATTTCAAAGAATCCCGCTTTGAATCAGTTAGTCATGCTAGTGTTAGTTTTTGGGTCCCCATTCGTTATTGAAATGACCCCAAAATGACACTGTGGCCAAAAGAAGCTAACTGAAAAGATATGAACAGAAAAAATACCTTCTAAAAAGATGCACCCCAATGAGTGGGCACAATACAATTCTGAGTCCAAATGAAATCAAGTCCAAATTCATAAGGATCCGAAATTGAGTCAAGTCTAAATCCATATAGCTCCAATTTCAAGTGAAGTCCGAGTTTACATTGTTCTGATACGCGTACTGCAACTCTGTACAGCCCCTCTTGCCTTTTGTCAGCATTCTAATTGTTGATTTTTTGACAAAAACACCTACAAATTTGGTTCCTCACTCAATAGTGATCACATTCTTTGTAAAACTAAACCTTTTTAGAGCTAAGATTTTAAAATTGGATAACATCATTGTTCTTGGGTTAACTACAATATTTCCTCCAAGTAAGATTTGACTGGGATTTCAGTTAAACTGAAAACTTACTAGTTACATTGTGAATAACCTAATATTTTTTTCATACGAATATTTCTATTTAGAATACATATTACGTCATAGTTTAGCATAATTACGTTCAATTTTTCACAAAGGTAATTAGTTCAATGTTAAAAATTATTTATTATTTTCTTCTAAAGATGTATACATAACATGTATAAATATTAATAATAGAAGATAAGAAGGTTAAATAGAGGTTAACCACTTCATTAATTTAAATAATTTTTCGTCACATTCCATAAAATAAGAACACATTTTTTAACTATAGATATTCATAGATATAGGAGTTATAATGATTTGTAAAATGGTTGTATTGTTTTCATGTTTCATAGACATAAAAATAGTATCCTACTTTATGTAAGAGTCTAACGTTGTACCAGTCCCTCATATGGGACTTAAAATCCATCTTGTCCTTGTTATCGATCTTTGTAAACCGTTTTAAACTTTAGAGCTCCCTCTAGAGGGCATCAATTTCACTAATATTATAGTAAAGTATATTAGTTTACCATTTGAATGAGTTAAGTCAAACTTTAAGTATTTTTAAAACACGTTAATATTTTTCTATTTCTCTTTTTGAAAGATTGATTCATAATCCATGTACGCAAGCTGGCGCAAATATACTCAGCTGTCACAGTAAACAAATAAGTATACAGTGGAATCACCGTAGCTCATGGACAACGCCCTAGGGATAATTTAATATCTTGAACTCAATGAGCGTAGGTTCGTACCCCGGTCAAAAATATACTTTATCTATATGAACTACTCACAAGATTTTTAGGTTAAATGGAGTAAATTTAAATGTTTACAATAATACATCAAAGATGGCGCCACTGTATAATACAAATAAGTAACTTTTTATCATTACTCTTCATTAGACTTGATGAAATTATTTATTATTCTTATAAAAATTGGTGAAGATTCATTGAGATGAATTCGCTGGGTAATATCTATGATGACGCCATTTAACACTTCTTGTTTTGTGGGACAGCGTTTGCATCCAATGCGTACCTCTCCGTAAGATTTAGGACAAGACTTTATCGCCAAAATTTGGCCATTACTATGTCAGACAATATGTACTGGATGAAAGTTTAAAAGAGTGTTTCCCGTTATAAAATCCAATACATTTATATTTTTTCCAAATTAACCCATTATTTTCCGAGTGTAGAAATCGTTTGAATTTTTTGATAAAATTCTCTAAAGTAGCTTGTTTTAGTTTGTATATCAATATCCAAAATCATTTTTTCATTAAAAGTGTCCCTTGTGCCATTGGTGGTCATGTATATATATGTACGCTTGGGAAGATGTCCTACCAAAATATTGATACTTATAATATGACTAATTTTCGTATTCTTTTTTTTCCTAATTTACTTTATTACGATAAATATAATAAAAAATAATTTCTGATATAGATTGATAAAAACTGTTTACAAGCGCTCAATACGGTATTTTTCAAAACAATTTGCACACAAACCTACGTCACACTTTTTGCATCTATGTATGCCTCTTGACGAACAAGATGCAATTTGTTTATTTGTTTTGACAATTAAATGCCCTAAATTGTCGTAAAGTACAGAAAGAAAATATTTGTTTTATGCTTTAAAGTAGGCAAAATAATGGTTTGGATGTTTTCAGCATGATTTATTACCTAGGATTTTGTACATACTGAGTAAAATCAATTTTTAAAATATTTATTTTCTCCTTTGAATTTAAAATTACATTACTATTTGTATGAAAACTCCATGCTTGAACAATTTTCACATTTCAAAACCAATAATGAAATATCCAGTCCAATTTTTTTCTTTGTAAACTTATTGCATAGTTTGTAAACATATCCTCCAATTGGTCAAACTCTCCATTGTTATTGTAAATTTTGGATAAATGAGGCTGATTTACTGCAAAAAAAAAAAAAAAAATGTTTGCAATATAAACTGGTCTGCGCGTTCTTTCAAACAATGATGACTTTATCATTATCGTTAAAATTGCACATTGGTTCCTCTCTTTTCCCTTTCATTGATTCATTTTTTGATGGGATGAAAATTGAATTGAGTCTATTGGATCTAACAGTACCTAGTAGTCCAACTTTTTGTTTATCTCTCAAGTTGTCCATGAGGTCAAAACTAATAAAAAGTCTATCTATGACCACTTTATAACTTTTGAATATTGGTTCTTTTTCAATTAGTCCATAAACCACATCCCTCCTTTGTCCCAAATCATAAACATTTTGTTGTGTTTTGCCTACTTCATCACGAATGTAATGAAGAAGCTCGCTCCAAGATGAAGCTAAAACCTAAATCTTTGACTCAAATAGTGTTGTCTTTGATTTGACGTATTTTTCATACTGTGGGGTTAAAAGTACATGACCATCGATTTATCCACACAAATATATTCAGACGTTTCCACATATGTTTTTGCAGTTCCGTTTATGTTTCAAAGAGTATTGGAACTTTGCAAAAGGGATCGTAAAGATTCGGATAGTTGTTATTGGCAAAATGTGTTAGTGTAGAATTTTGAATTTTTATATGGTGCAACTTTACATAGGATGCGATATTTGGACGGGTCTGTTTTCTCATAAGATTTTAAATCGGTTTAGCGTTCGACTATCAGTTTAAAGATGGTTTTATTGTTTTATTTGTCTACAAATAGAGAAAATAAACACATCTGATAAACATCCTTGTTTACATATACTTGTAAGTTTTTTTGTTTTTTTTGCAAAATTGGGTTAAGTTTAATCGAAATTGGGCTTTTCATTTTCGTCTAAGGCATCTAGATGATGAGTACAAAGGTCAGTATCGGAGTTCAACAAACATGTTCGAGGATAATTGGGATTTTTTTTAATTTCTTCTTCGTTATCCTTATTTTCATCTGTTTTCTCATAAGGATCTTCGAATGGAATTACATAAACACTTGTAGATGCATCTGGAGGGGCATCCTCCAAAAGTGAAATAGTCTGTTGAAGATTCAAATTTTAATTTCGATAATTATTGGGTATAATTAATTTCAACATCGATGTTAATTAATTGATGTTAAGGTTTCTTTAGATAAAATTTCAAAAATTAAAACATTTGCAAAAGTATGTAGGAAAAATAAGATATTTCTGGGGTTCATTCCCAAACGTACATATATATGTACGTACAAAATTTACAGCAACTTTTACAAAATCCTCCAAATATTGGAGCAATTCTCAGAATAATCATGAAGACTATGACCCCAAGCAAGAAACAATTCAAGAGCCTCGTAATGAAATTTAGAAGGAGAATGATGAATTTCCCTACAATAAAAAAAATATACTTTTTTGAGTAAGTATTTAATATTAGGACTACTATTATTTAGGTCTATCATGAATCTGAATATTTTTATGACAGATTTAGAGGATCTTTAATACTTTTTGGAAAAATGAATGTTTTTTTCAACTATGCCATATTTTTTGACGGCATCAACTACTTTTTCACAACATAACTCCATGTATTTTATCTCTATGGCTCAGTTCCTCACTGTGAAAGAAAGAAAAATCAAAGAAATCAAAAGGAAAGACGTTTAAGAATAACAGATAGTTAAATTCACTAAACCTCAATTCAAAATTATTAAATATATAAAAAAATACTAAACAAGAATTACTTATAATTAAATTTAATGTTTTAGAAGCATACTGAAAAGTATTGGCGATAAAATACAGATTGAAAGGAGTCAGAAGCAAAATTAAAAATTTTAAGGTGTATAACTGCCTAACCCACAAAACTAGGGCTTATAACTATTTTGACATAATTCATGAAATTCAATGCAAAGGATTAGGCACCAAACGTTAAAAGAGTTTCATGATTTTTGTATATAATAACGTGTTTTAACTTTTGCTTAAAAATATGCCCGCTATGACGTAGGTGATTCAATTCAAACACTCATACTCAATCTAATTAACTCTTACTGATAAAATGAGTTGTATCAGTCCTAAATATGGGGTTTTAAATAATTCCCGTCCCTATTATTGTTCCTCGAAGAAGACCCAAATGTTAAATGGGCCCCTCTTCACGGCATTATTTTCTCCTTTTATTATCATATACCATCTTAGTTTAACCCTTTAAGCATCTTTTATTCAAAAGAATATTATTCATAATTTACGGCTAATTGAAGTATTTATAACCTAGACGTAGTTGAATAGAGGTTAAGCTTTTGTTTCTGTTTGTCTCTTAGTTTCTTGATCTGTTAGCCACCAGGATTACGACTAAAATTACAGATCGATTTTGATCGAAATTGGAACAAATATTATAAGTTAGAGGCCATTTTGAAATGTCAAGACCAAGGTATTACAAAACGTTAAAAATACATAACTGATCTTAACTTTGGAACATATTAAGGTAGAGAGCCCAAATGGGTGTTTTTATTGAGGTTAAATAATTATGCATGATAAAATGACAAATGTAGAGGATTGCACTCTACCGAGTGCCTATTTTAATTCGTCTTATAAACATTGATAAAGATAAAGCGGGGTTTGCGTACAATTCAGCCACGTCCTTAAAACTTAGGACGGGACCAGATGTATAAATAGATCGAACCAAAACCTCCCTATTGATAAAAAACTTTTTTCCCTTTATATAACTTCAATAAAATCAAAAAGTATTTTCCATTAACCTTGTAAAAGGATCCCGACATTTTTTTCCAATAAAATCACGTTCAAAGGATTATATTTATGCAAAGCAAACAGAAACTTAAAAAAAAGAGAGAAAATTATTGTATTTCATAATTAAAATACCAACTTTGAATATTGATGTACAAAATTTATTTCTACTCGATGAAATTTCACAAAACCGCTTTTGGCATTCAATAGATAAGTGTATATATACTTTATTTTAAAGCCTTTTTTTTCTTATTTGATGTATTACTTAGTGTGCAATTTAGCTTTAAGTGTGAAAATGAATCAATAAGTTAGTCCTAATATCATGGAATATTATAATGATTAATAGTCCTAATCATTGCAGCACTTAATTTATATAAATTAAAATTCCGACTGTATTTTGACTGCCCGAGACTTTACTTGAGCTCAAGTTTAGTAGTTCAAAACCTCGCTGGACTTACTTTCAAGATGGTGATCTAAGTACTAGTGATGACAGTGTTTGTTTTGTGTAGTTTTAAATTTAAAATTTTACCATTAATTTTGTTCCATTTTTCATTTATTTTTTTTACAAATATATAAAAAACAGTCAATATTTTAATATGAATTTGCTCGGAAGAATTGCGTTGTATTAACATAAATAAGGATTTTAGCTTAAAATTAGTATTCCTAGCCAAGATATACTTCTAAAAACAGTGAAACATTCCAACAATCAAACAGTCTTAAAAAAACAATCCCAAACTAAATAATAAAAAAACATAAAAAAAAACCAATCCATTGGTTTTTCTTAGTCGATCAGCACAAGGAGCTTTGTTGTCCTTAAAGTTAATTTTTAATGCAGTTCAATATCATATCAGAAGAAGAAAAAAACAGGAGCCGTAAATATTCTTACAATATTTAGGGGAGATAATTCTCCGCCTACCCATTGTAGCCTGAAAATCATTATAAACTATCCTTTTCTATACTTTAAACATTTCTATCAGTCTGAAAGGTTGTTTCAGTTAAAAAATCAAGGACTTTACTTGGTTAACATGATTTGAACTTATTATTCCATTATATATCTCTTGAAAAAATCCCTTTTTAGCTCAAGTTTAGTAGCCTGTCTTTTATTAAGAGTCTAATCCTCAACGTTACTCTCCATTATTACTGAGCACTTATACACTTAGATGTTCTCTCCTCAAGAATGAAAAAATAATGATAACAGCTTTTAAAAAAAATAACAAGCACTGTTCATGTTGCAAACAAAAACAACAACAGAACTCGTATGCTTAAACATTCTTAGGATATACAACTCAAACTATAGTACTGTATACCAAACAGCACCTCTATAGTAAGTTAAACTCCTCTTGAAATATAAGAACTTTCTATGACCTTTGTATACCCATCTTAAAATTTGATAAATAATTTATATTTTATGTATCAAATGTATTGAGGATTGACTAAAAATCTGATTAATGTTTTTTGAATTTGACATTTACCTATGATTTTGATCAGCCTAAATTTTTTTTGCCCATGAAACTTGGATACGCTTTCCATATATAGTATGGATAAATTTGTGAAGGACATGGCCTAAAACTTGTGCGATTTTTTTGTAGGTTTAGCATGAATTGGGTTTTTTTTATTACCCAAAGCTGCTCTTAATTTTTGAGGACATAAAATATTAGTGTAAAGTGTTGGCGTGATCATCAATAACGTGGAGTAACAATCAGAAATTCTAAGGATATTTAAGTGTAAGTTATTTTTCAACTCAGAGTACAATTGAAAATCGATATCCAAGATACTTCTGTCTTTTCTATTTACGATTATCTTTTTCTTTCCTTTTCTTATAACTGCATAACAGCTGATCTAATAAAACAATATGACAGCTAAGCTGCTCTTGTTCCAAACATTCTTCAATTGTCCGATTTATAACTTTCAAAATTTTTTCGAGAGATAACATAAAAGTATAAAGTAATCACAAGAGTAACTCTGAGGATTTGTGTTGAAGATATAAGTTGTAGTCCTTGGTGGAATCAGAATAGATTTGCCGATTGACACCAGAATAATTACATCCTATGTCCTTGTTTGATACAAAGTCGGGTTTGAGTTGATTTCATTCCCCTAACAGCTTCTTGCAATTAATTTAGTGAAACGTAACAAGAACTAAGCTGCTCTTCTCACAAAGATTCTTGAAATTGTCAGGGATACCATGATAATTTTTGGTTATTATTTTTTTTTTACAAATCGAAAATGTTCACACTTTACAACCTTATGTTCATAAAAAATGCCTTCTAACAGTCAGAGTACATTGAGAGGGAAAAATATTCTACATATTTGATTGATTATTTACAAGTTGCCAGAATGAAAAAAAGCTTAAAAAACATATCGAATTGACAACTCATGAATAAATGCAAAAATATTTGCTAAATATTTTATATGTCAATATGAAATGTATATACTTTTACATGCACAGAAAATTGCTGAGCATTATTTCCGTACAAGAAATAAATTTAATTTGGCTCAATGCAAGTACATGAATAATTAAGTGACAAGATGATTGTATCAACAAAATGAAAAATAGTTCTAATATATACATTTTACTGATGTATCGAATAGTTGTATTTGCAAATTATCTTATAATTGCCAGGGTTACATTATATATCTCCGGTTTATTTTTTTTTAGCATGCCCAAAATTCTCTGTATTAGCAAAACTGGTCATAAACTTTTTCAAAGTCTTTGTTATATACATGATATGCACGTAAGGGTTAGTACGGTAAGGGGTTGTACTGCGGTTCGGTCTGCTATGTTTTTACATTCTTGGTAGTACCTATATTTACATTTAATCACAAACTAAATATTTTGATAGGTATTATACAGGGAGCGGGGATCAAATTGTCGCCAAAATATTTTTCTACAAAAAATAACACAAAATATACATTTTTTAACTTTTTATTGAAAATCAAAACTATGACGAGCATATAGGTATAGAGTAGCCATTCATTCGATATAATCACCGCAGGCATCAATAACGGCCTCCATACGGCCTCTGAACCGGCCGCAGGCTCTTCTGACCATCTCATTGTCCATGTTGCCGAATACCTCCTTGATGGAGTCCATCAGGCTGGCCTTGGTGCTATGGGGATGTCTGTTGGTATATCTCTCGACATAGCCCCACACAAAATAGTCCAAAGGATTAAGGTCGGGAGATTTAGGAGGCCACAAATCCTGGTTACGACGTCATAACAGTTCTCAGTTAACCACTGCATGGAGATTTTGGACACATGGCAGGGTGCTGAGTCCTGTTGTCACACCCAGGGTCTGTCTCCGGCCACCCCTTGGATCCAGGGCAGAACCACCTTCTCTAAGGTAGACCTCTGTATTGACTTTTAGACCCGTTTCAAACATGTGGGGAGGCATAACATGACCTTCACTGCTGACCACCCCGAACACCACGACCATTGCATGGAACTTGGTATTCATTACCTTCCTCATATGGCTGGTGCAGTGGGCTATCCACCTGTTGTTCTGATATTGACAGAAATTATTTTCATCAGAGAAAAACTACAGCATCCCAGGCTGCTTTGGGTGCTTGAGCTTGTTGAGCAATTTTGTTGACTTCATCAGACTGTTGTCCTTTGCCTTCTGGTTCAAGATCTGGCCCACCTGCATCTTGTAGCTCCTGCACCTTAAATCCTCAGATACACAGTCCCTTATTGTTTTCTCATGGCAGCCCAGATCATCCCTCGCCATGGCCTTCATGGACCTGGTAGGGTCATCCTCAACCATCTTTTTCACCTTGTCGACAAAGTGGGTGTCCCTGACCTTCCTGTCGGCGCCCTCCTCCTTGGGTGCCCTCTTTATGGTGGCATCAACATCCCAGGTGTCCTCTAGCTTCTTACGGATATGCTGAACAGTCCGTAAATTCACTCCTAAGGTTGTAGCAATCGTTGAGCTGGAGATTTCACCTCCAATATGCCATGACTACGGCGGACCTCGAAAGCTCCTCGTTCCACTTATAGCTCTTTATCTCCTCATATGATGACGGAATGATGCTAACTGAACTACGTATCGTCAGCTGACGAAAATAGCTTTCCTATTTGGTAACTGGTTTTTTATTTGATAATGTCGTCTTCAAGTTATCAAGGTTTAAAGTAGGCGACACTTTGATCCCCGCTTCCTGTATATATATATATATTTTTTAATTAATGGATTTAGGTAGTGAAGTAAAATTTTAATCCATAAGCATCCTTTCATATCACAAATAGTATCTGTACTTTTTGTGACAACAAATAGACAATGACTTACAAAATGATAAAACACATCGAAGTTGACGAAAATCCCGTGATTGATGGAGAGACAATTGAAATAAATTTCCCAATATTTCCAAATAGGTTCACGATACCTGCCACTAACAGGAAGTACACTGTATAAGTTTGCCCGCACGCCATACTTTCTCTTTCTATCTCGAAATTGGAAAAAACAACGGAAGAAAGTCGAAACTCAACTATTGCCACTTTTAAATACGAAGGAAGTTACTTTGCAAAGCGAATAATATGATATTGTCATTCCAGTAGGATAGGGAGATCGACTTTATCGCGATATTCGGACAATTAGCACTTTGGAGGATCCTGAAAGTAGATGAAAGGTCTCATAAGGAGATGAAGTTATGAGCTCCTCTCTTATGGAGTATACAGGGGGGTAAAGAGGGCGTAGAAACAGTCGTTGTACTTTACATCATGAGAATTTCAATTTTCTGCTGTCACTGTTTCCAATTTTGATATAGAAAGATAAAGTATGACGTGCGGGCCAACTTATACAGGTACATCCGTATCAATAAAAATATTGTTTTTCAACGGCTGGCAGTATTGTGACTGCTAAACGCTCTTGTTTATTAACAAAAATGTAGACAAGCTTATACCTTTGCAAAAAAATTATAAATTCATGAATTATAGCGCTATATAAACCGTGGATGTTCTACATCAGCCTTTCTTCTTATAAGGGAAGTTATGTATATTTAGAATTAACTTATTTGATCAGAAAATAAATTATTAAGGAATAAAATATCGATTAATTTAAAAAAAACAGTCATTCTAATAAAAAAAAATCATTTTACTCTTATACCGTACCAAACTGCGTAACGTGAAGTGTGTAACGGGATTTGTACCGAACCGTGGGTTTACCATACTGTCCAAGCCATAATGTAAACATATTTCTAAAAAAAAAAAATACCTAGCCTTTCATCTTTTGAATGTTAATTATTTGGAAATAAATTATATATAGGTCTATTCTGTCAACCAATAGTACTATTTGTATATATGTATAATTATTTATATATATATAAGTTTCGTATGTGCTTTGATATCGAGGCCTATCCATAAAATAAAAACAAACTAAAAAGAAAAGTAACTTTTTATTTTTATATACATTTTGTTTGTTTTATAAGATATATACAAAGGTAACTCTTTGAAGTTTTTTTGAAAGAAGGAACCTTTTCAAAGTTATAAAATACATAATATTTAATATGAATGTTAGACTCAAAATTTATGACAAAAATGGTCGGTAACTCTCAAAACTGTCATATTATCCAACTCATTATTTATGTATAGAGTTGGAAATGCTAGGCACTCATAATTTGTAGTGCGGTACATAAAAAAAAAGAATAAGGACAAAAATCAGGTGAAGGAGAAAATACAAATTTATTTTTGTATTTCCTTTACCTACAGAATGGTCATCTACAAAATTCCGTAAAATACTAATTTATTTTAGCATTTCATTTACCTACAGAATGTACATCTAAAAAATCCATAGCATGACTAAGTTTCGAAGGGTGGTATTTTTGTGGATTCAAGAAAAGACAACTTCAAACCAATTTTGATTATGCTTGAAAACTATATTTAGCTATATTTTTTATTCAATATTTATTCACTTTCACATGCCATTGGCAACTCTCAATAATGAAGGGCCTGTCCATTGCTTCCTGCATTGCCATGATGACAGCTTAAAGCAAATTCAAACTTAGATAAGAGGCGTGGCAGGCATTTTCACCTAGACAGCTCCAACTGCACAGTCTTGGGGGTTGAGGTGAGGCCTGGATGAGGGTCACATTGACTTTGTTCCGTGTGGTAGTCAGAAAAAAAAATACAATGTCAAGCACACCGGATTGTACTCCTAGACCGTGTACAACGTCAAAAAATGTATGGAAGCCGAATAATTGCTGGACAGAAAGCCTGAAGGTGGTTGCCCTATGAAAAAGTCATCTTTCATGATCAAAGAGGCTTTCATGCCTGCATCAAGGAAGCTCATGAGATCACATACCAAGGACCTAAATGTTTCAATGGACACAGTTAGGAGGGCCATCAAAAAGAAAAATAGGAAGTCTTTGGTCATCAAGTACAGACATATTCTTCGTTGTCGAAAGTTGCACAATAATCTGATGTCAGTACCCGGCAATCAGGTCATCATCTTTTCCAATGAGATACTTGGACTATTGACCCAGTATTTAATCATTGAAATGAAATGATATATTTCATTTAGGAATGCTCATGAGGCGTTTAACATAATTTTAATCACAAAACGACTGGCCTCAGTGACGAGTCTACAATTTGTTGCATCAAGTGCCCTCAAATATCCTTGGTTTGGTAATCGGGTGTGTAAAGTCTCATGGTGGCCAACTACATCATCTATTTGAGGTCCAAGCTGATCTCTTTGGTGAAGGCCAGCTTCCCCAACGCGAGCATACTCACCAGATGTGAAGCCGTTGGATTTTAATTTCTGGATGTATGTGGAGAGCAAGGCCTGTGTCAAATGCTGCCCCAGCACTGAGGTCCTGAAAGCAGCTGTTAATGGATTGTGGACAGTATGGTCGAGGAATGGGAAAGGAAGTCATAAACTTAAACTATATGCAAAAAAGTACCGAATAAGAAAAGGTGTTAAATACATAGTTCTTGAATAAGTTCGTGGTTCCGAGTCGGGAAATTGTTTTGATACATCCGCTTTATGACCCGGATTCAAATTGTCTTTATTATCTAAGGTCAAACCAGACGTAATATCCCATTGATTTTTATGAACATGTCTTAATAATAAGCAAAGGCTTTGGTTCATCATTGATAAATGTCTATAAGGTATAAGTCTCAATTATTTTCCGCTGTATCTCTAATTAAAAAGTTGAAGGGAAAAAAATACATTCATAAGAGATGAATGAATATGCCTGCGTGTTTGTTTTGTCTATGGATGTAGAAATATATCATTAACCCCGCTTGCTAGACGAAGTTGTGTCTGGATAAGGAAGAACATGTATTTATTTATTCCAAAAAATCCACATGCCGATTCCAATAAAAGTTTCTGATTCTACATCCGACTGGGAGAATATTTATATTACTACTAAGGGCCTTTCAACTATTTTGCATATTATCTTATTTCTACTTAATGGGGGTCCATTGAAATCGGAACTCTTAAATGATTGAAATTAAATCATATCTCGATATATTAAAAAAAAAAAAAGCAATTAGTTATAAAACAATACAAACTTGAGCTTTCTAGCATACGCTGGTGGTCTCCAGGACTACCATCAGCAAGTCCAAAACGTTGGAAAAGAAAAAGGTTTCTGTCAAATAAGTCAAACTAGATCTGGATGAGTTAAAGAAATTAGCCCAGGCCAATCCTCTCAAGTCCATGAGGGCTCATGCAAGAAATCTTTGAGTTTCACACCAGACAGTTCATATATCTATAAAAAAAAGTGGGCAGAAAGAGCCTTGTGAGGGTGGAACGACCATTTTTGACACCAAAAATTAAAGAACCATCCCCTCTGTTTCTTTTTTGATACTTTTGGCCCCACTACCGCCCTGATGCCAGTCCACTGGACTACACCTTTTGGGTGCATGTCGAGGGGAAGGCCTGCAGTGTCCGTCATCGAACTTATAGGCACTCAAAGCCACTGACAGAGGACTACAGCAGGAGCCAGGCCTTGTGCCACCGCTGGAAGTGTTTAGATTTTAATGGACCACTCGGTACCTAAAAAAAATATTGGTTGTAGCGTAATATGCATTGATAAAAAACAGTTGTGTTTGTTAGCTCGCCTTTTTTAGGGGGAGTTGACCAACTGAAGAGTGTATTTCCTTCCTAAACTGTTGTACTTATTATTATTTTCCTGAGGAGTGAATCACCTTTTATACTCCAAAACCATTCAGTTATATTCAAAACCTAGTTGAACATTGGTGTGTGCTCATAAAAGACGAGGTGTAACACTGAGAAATTGTTGCGGCGTTATATGTAATTGTAAGTCTTTGCTGGACTCGAAGGTAAAATTGAGGATTAACGGGAGAGTAATTCTTGTCTATCCCCTTTTTTTTATTTCCTTCTCCCCTTTTTCTCTCCTCACAGCTGATTGTAGCTGATTTAATAAGACGTCATCACAACTACATTGCTCTGCCTCAAAATTGACAGGGTTACATTTTTTATCATACATTTTTAAATATCCTCGATTAGTATCACTGGCAATTTGTACACTTGAATGTTAACCGACATCACAGCTCTAATAGCGAGTTTAACTGGCAATCCAGTAAGGTTCCATGATGATACACGTTTAGAAACGTTCGCTAGAGGCCTGGATATGAGACAACAAGATTTAAATTTACAAAAATTAATGAAGTAAAATAACAATTTGGTGCACTGACTAAATGTCTTTAAAAGACGTTTGTTTAAATTGAATTTGTTTTCTTCTCAGTTTTTGAACATTTTTTGATCATTAATTAATTTACTAGGATATTTCACTAAATCATATATTCACAAAGTCGTTTCGTGTATCTTGACGGAAATATTTTGTATTTATTTTTTTCATAACATAGAAAAGTAATAAATAGTTATATACCAGTAATAAAATAGAATACATAAGAATCCGAATAATATAATCTGGAATCACATCTTTCTTCCCGATTCCAGAAAAAACATGCAATTTTGGTATACGATTAATCGTCCCATGATCCTTTGGAATCAAAAGTTTTGAATTGATCTAATTTTGATGATTCATGTTCCATATTTAAAGCAAAATAGTTTACTGACTGGAAAGCAGTTTTGCTATTGATGGGGTTGCATGATAATGACAGACCTTCAGGTTCGTCTTTATTTAAAAATATTTTTCTATCGACAACATGGCCCAAATGGTAGCAAAAAAGAAAAATGGTGGTTTAAATGTTCTCCGTGGGAAATCACCCACGGATTTATTAGGGATTTGTCTGTCAAGAAAATATCAATTTACTGGATTATAAGTTATAAATTTCGTAGAAGTGTTGCTAGAAAACAGAAAGAGTAATATTTGTACAAAAGCTGTCGGGAAGTACATGAAATATTGGATTATACCAAATCCCAAACGTATCATCAGAGGGATGTCCAGGTACAAGGATATATCAGCAAAAACCATGAACATAATCATAAAAGTGGAACTTCAAGCTAAGTCAAATGTAGAACGGAAGAAGATTTGATTAATGACAATACAGAGGAGAAAAGTGTGTCAAAATGTGCCCTCAATCTATAAAGACAAGGTACATGGTTCAATAAATTGATTTTGTTATAAGAATTAATGTAGTTTTTCAATTTTTTTCGATATTTTATTTTTTAATAGTTTATTTTCTGTACAAGTAAATAATTCCTAAATATACTTCTTTTCCAAAAACTTGAAATAGAATATGCATGGGTTCCATAATACAAATATTCATGAATTTATAATTTATTTTTTTTGCAAAGAGTCTACATTTTCCGGTAATAAATAACAGCGTTTAGCTGTCATAATATTTCGACCTGTCTAAAAAATTATTTCATTTGATAATGATGTTCCTGTAGGTGCGATATATTGTAAAGTAAGGCTTTAAACCAAGTAACGAAACGATTACTAACGTGATCAATACCTGAAAAATGTATTGATGCAAAGAAACTTTTTTTCTTTGCTAATGGTACTGTTTAGTTATTATTTGGTGATATAATTGTAAAAGTTATGGTTAAGATGTTATCTAATATATTTTACTCTTTAAAAGATGCTCATTCGAAGTCTGGAAAACAAACATACCTTAAGTAGAGAAGATTTTTATAATATGGAGTTTTGCTAAGCCAATCATTTGTTTATTGTAGTACAAAGATTAAATATTTAATGTAAAAAAGTATACTTTATACTAAACTATGGAGTCCAAGCCAAGTCCCGATTCCAAGTTCGAACCTCTTTCAATAATTGACCATAGTATCTTAAATTATACAATTAAGATTAGTGTTAATAATAACAAATAGTAAGTCCTAAATGGATAATTGAAAACTTTGGCCACTTCTCTCTTGGGGGAAAATCAAAAAAAGGAAAAATCAAAGAAATCAAAAATAATTTCTTCTTTCCCAACAGCAATTTTATAGTGTGAGCTAGGCCACGGAATTCTAGACACATTTAGGCGTGCTATATCAATCAGTCTCTTTATTACATCCCAGCCTCTGTCATTAGTAAGAAAAGTGACGTCATATGAAAAGCGTCATTGTGCAAAAAAAGTGTTAAAACGCTTCACCATTGTATCTACTCAGGCTAACGGTTATGTTCAATTTATAAACCAAATCAAGAATTATTTGAAATAAAAAATAATAATCAAAAAGTTTCAAATGAGATTATATATATACGAGGGTAAAACCGTACCGAACCGGAACTGCGGTGCAACTCTGTACTCTACCAGCCTTAATAATCACGAAGAATCCTGATCAAGTACCTGACAAAATTAAATTCACTTTTAAAACCAAACATAAACATCTGTACAGAGAAAGAAAAGAATTGATTTTGTGATGTGGTCTAGATCAGAAGTTCTCAAAGTACTATTTACTTTTAAAATCTTGCAACCTCTCTATTAGAAGTATTTATGTTTTAATTGATTAAGCTATTTAAATTTATTATTTTCTTGTCAATTAGATATGAACATGAAGATTTTTGAAGACTAAAAGGGCATTTATAAAAAATTGTTATGATGTCTTTCATAAAAAAATTCATCAAGTTTTGTTTCTTAATATTCACACAAAAATGATCAAATTTTCAACCATGATGGTACATGGAGAACTTTATATTTTCCTAGGAGATACAGAATGTAAAAGTTAGAAAACCACTGGTCTTGACTTCTATATCAATACATATTCAACAACAAAGGCCTATTATTGAACTTGTATAATATAGACCCCAGGATATATAAAACTGCTTCTTATTCCTTTGAATCTACATTTTATCCCCAATACTTTACAAATTGCCCCTCAAACAATAAATAAAATCATATGCAATTCTTTATATATCTTGATAATGCTTTGTTGTGGATATGTTAGTATGTTTCACAATTTTTAATCAAGGTTCAGTTCATTTGTGCTATTTTTTTTACTTTTGATTACCTTATTCAACATGGGTTAAGCATGAATTAGCCCATTTTTTGCCTATTTAAAGAAACAAATAGTTATTATCGGCACTACTAAACTGAAAACAGGGCACCTTATGAAGTTGCGTTGATATATATTTCATTTCAAATTGATTCTGATAATTTATTATAACAACAAGTTCAACATTTAATTCCGGATATTTATATATATATCATGTTATATTTAGATATGAATGCTATGAATCTTTAATCGGAATAACTCATGAGGAACCTATTTCTTGTTCAGTTCTAGAATTATTATTTTTATTTGAAAATCCTTGCATGTATTGCTTGCAAACAAATGATATTTTTTCATAGAAAATTAATTGAGCTAGATCGGATATGGCTTGATTGAAGCTTTCTATTCTAATAATTTATAATGTATTTATTCGCTCTGTAACCAACAATGACTTATTTCATTGATTAAAATCTTATTTGCGGTATTCTTCATTTGATATTTCATGTCTCTTTGAATTATTACACAAAATCTAATAGCTTGACAACCTAAAATGAATTATAACTAGTTATCAATCATTAATTAAATAAAAATGTAGTTATTCAATCAAAAAAATAATTAAGTATCTTCTCAAAAAGAGAGTTATTATTCCACTAATTTTGTTTGTTGTGCAAAATACCTTAATCTGATTTTGTTATGAACAGCAATTGAACTTCATCTTCTATTCAATCTACTATTATTTTTGTAGGCACATAATTGATATCTAATTTTTCCTTGAGCTCCGTCAAATTTTAAGTATCATCTTCTCTTAACAACTTTTGTACCCTTAATTTTATTTCATCATTTTTCCGTTTACGCCTCACCTCAGCCATTGACATTATACTGGTCTTTTGTTATTAATCTTAAAGATAGTATAACATTTTTTCTTAAGATACATCTTTTCAGTTCTCCAGTGTTTCATTTAGTATTTGTTTCAAAATCTTCATGTTCATATCTAATAGACAAGAAAATAATAAATTTAAATAACTTAATCAATTAAAACATAAATACTTATTATAGAGAGATTGCAGGATTTTAAAAGTAAATAGTTTATCCAGATGTTAAGTAATTCATGCTTAAACACACCATTTATTTTATAGAATATATTGAGTCTTGAGACTATAAACATAGATTTAATGTGTAGCTATAGGTACTTTTGCCAGCTATAAAGAAAATATTTAGAATATAAGATATTTATTGCGATGAGCAGCAAATGAAATGGATCAAAAACTTATTGCTAATGCATTAAATAGTTTCTGAACATAATTTATGTATTCGTAATCGAGAAACAACAATACAAACAATTTCTACCTGCAATGTTACTCTAGTCTCTGATGACATGGACTATTCACAAGACTAAGCAATGATCAAGTATGGCTAGTGGTCATGCTCTATACAACATAATCATTAAGACATTAGATATTTTTTGATTGTATAGACTTTCGAGCGCGTTTAAAATTTATAAAGTAAACTTATAAATGATTTACATTATCAAGATGTTTCATTTATATAAATTATAATAATTTTTGTAGTCGGAGTCGGTACAGATTTTCCGACTCTTGACTTTGACTCCGCCAAAAAAGGCACCAACTCCGACTATAGAGTCCTAAAATAAACACGTTTTATTTTTTGGGGATTTCTTTTTTAACAAACCGTGCTATAAAAAGGATTTACACTAAAGGAGGGGTAAGGGAATATTGTTCTCCATAGTATATGAAAGCGCCATATTGATCTGTCTTCATCTTGAGTAAATATTTGCCAAGTATTTTGATGCTCTATTGCTGATATAAGTATTTTCAAATACTTTGTAGCCTCCAAATGTTCCTGCCAAGAAAACTAAACTAAACATATTCTTAATAGTGTGAGGGGAAGCAAACGGCAACCTTTTTAAGATGTAATGATGAGGTAGTTTTTATTTTCCTTCTAGCGACGTCATTTCGAATGATTTCAATTAACTTTATATTTCACATCAAACCTTGAAGTCAAAAAACCAAATATATATATATATTAAATAAATTTAAATTCTATCAAACGTGAAATGCAATTAATTTTGATCACTATTTGTAAGGAAGGGGATAAAGAGATTAAATGGATTTAATTATTAAATTACTTCATTTATCAAATTGGTGCTTTAATTTGATTTATTCGAAGTGTTGAAATGAGGAAAGGTAAATTCTGAACCATTTTAACATTTAAATGTAGCTTCCCCTAAAATGAACATTACTTTTTTTTTAATTGATACTGAGGGGTCCATTAAAATCTAAACACTTTGTATTTTAAAATTCAACAATATATAATTTATGAATTAACAATAGAATTTAAACAAAATTAATATTAATACTATAAACAGATATGTGTCTGAGCTCTCTTTCTTAATCTTTAATGTAGCTGCCTTTAGCGGCAATGATGGCTTCCAGGCGGTGGAAGAGGCCCTGAAACCCTCTGCAGATGTAGTCCCTTGGCATGGATTCCTAGTGCTAACTGACAGTGGTATTGAGGGCCTCATTGTTTGGATGAAGGATGCAGAGGGTCTTCCCCTCAACATGCACCTAAAAGGTGTAGTCGAGGAAGTTGGCAACAGGGCTGTAGACAGCTCTACATCCCTGTTGCTAACTTCCTCGACTATACATACATTAAAAATAGTTTTGCAAGGGAAGAGATAGGTTTTTTTCATTGCTGGTGTCAAAAGTGGCCTCTCCACCCTCACAAGGGTCTCTAAAAGCAGTGGGTAGTCTGGTGTCTGGTGTGAAACTCCACGACCTCTTGCGTGGACTTTAAAGGATTTGCCTGGTCTGTTTTCTAGAGCTCCTTTGAGTCCAGGTTGGCATTTCTGACAGAGCCCTTCTTCCTCTCTAACGTTTCGAACTTGCTGACGGCGTGGTCCTGTAGACACCCAACTTCTTGGAGTGCACAAATAGAAATTCGTCGATCACATTCAAGTGTCATTTTCTCAACTTGTACGTAAGCTGGACTGCTAAGGTTTGTTTTGCTTTGTAACTATTTGCTTATACTTTAACATATCGAAATAGGAATAAATTTAAATCACTCAACCTTCATTAATTATTGAATTAATAAGTGTTCAGATTTCAATGGACCACTCGGTATAGTGCCCTTTGTGTCATTTATAAGATACAACGGGCCCCAGCAAATCGTTTATAAAATTTTGGAAAGATTTTATTCACTTACAAAACAATCTGCTGATTTTCCCCCGTAATATCCAATTGTAGAATGACTGTGAAACATTTTTCTTCATCAGACCAGGGACAACTGAAATGGACGCCAGTAGTAATAATTTATCAGCGTTTCTTGACAAGGGAATGATATATGATACGATCTCCTGCATCGTCCTCTGCTTCAAGGGTCTCATTAGCAAGATTAAAAAGCTATATAATTAAATATGTAATGTTTATTTATACTTGATCAGTGCAACTCCAGCTGATCCATAAAAGGAACATTAGAATGAAAAAAAAAAATTATTCTGCTCTTTTATATGTGAAAATGAATCATTTTTCTAAACTGGTATATATTAAAAAAAGATTCTAATTTGATCACACGACAGCTTTTAAAGATTCTTGGATGATATTTTTGGATGGAAAATCTACCTCCAAAAACCCTTCTCCATTAGGCTATCTTTATTTTAATAAGTAAAATTATGTAAATATATGACGTAATCAGGGTTATGATTATATGATTAGATATGTGAGAGAGCCAAATTTCGACAACAGCCAATTAGAAGAAGAGGAAAAATTGACTATTGAATAATTTTAGAAGATAGGAGAAATACTTTTGCACCAAATTTTGAAATCCTAATTTTCCATTTATGCAGAAAGTTGGACGAATAATCAGTGGTGATGATGATAAGAGGCTTCCCTCTAACAAGACTCTTGAACATCTCACTAAATTCAAATATGGTTCAACTACTAGTGTAAACGTCTTTTTGTATGTTTAAAACTACCAATAGAACAAATCAATGGCAGAAAATCTATATATAATTTTTCAATATAATATGCCAAATTTTATGATAAATATATAGAAATAATTCTAATTACTTTAAAGTACAATGACGTGTATAACATTTAAACAGAGATAACTTGGATTAATTTTGATCCTGCCGTCTCTTATATGTATATTCTAGAACTTATCGTGTACTTTTGAGATTTTTTGGAGAAAAATGAATAACAGTTGATCTAGAAAAAAAGTATTTCGTAATTTATGAGAACAAAAAAATAGGTCCATAGATTGAGATAAAAAAAAATCTGTCCACGGTCTGAAACCGTGGTCGGGACAAAAAAATCGATTTAAATCGGTCTAAAAAAATCACTTAAGACCGAACCGAAAAAAATTAATCGGTGCTGGACCGAGTCTCAGTACTATTAAGTACTATCAACTTAAATACATGCAGTGTCCGAGGAAAAATTGTTAACTTTTAGACAACAAAAATATTAAGTAAACTTTAAAATATATTTTTATTTTTCAAAATGATTTCTTTTGGCTGCTACCATGGCTTCCAACCTGGGCCCAAAAGGCATTGCAGCACTTCTTGATGAAGGCCTCGTACATTGCCACCCACTGCTGTCTGGGAGAGCCTTAAGGTTATCAAAATTTCAAGAGTGGAGCAATCTTGGAAGGAGGCTAGCCAAACAGAGTTTATGCTTTTACCAAGTCAACTAATTATAGTCTCTCTTAACCCAGTTCGTCTAGGATGTTAATGGAGTCGTTGTTGATGTTGTCGAATATAAGAGGTCTTCCTCAAGTCCTTCCAATACCACCCCACAGTCCGATTACTGTCTTGGTATGCTGCCTCCTCGAGTTGGCCTGACTTCTGGTAAACACTATGTTCACGTCCTCTATGATCTCGATTTTCCGGCATCTGCTGCTCATAAAGGAGCGATTCCATGCTGACAACTGTTGATTTTTTTAATGTCCTTTTTGTTTATTAACCGGAATAGTTCATACTTTTATTTTAAAATATATAGCCAATAAAAATCCAAATTGATTTAAAGTCAAGTTCACAATTGTACCTTGCACATTGTAGGTGATAATCTCTGTCTTTTCTTCGAAACAAATTAAGAAATATTAAGCATTGTAGAGGTAGATCAGTTGGTTCGTGGTTTGTTGAAAAATAAATAAATCAATCAAAATGGACTAAAAAAAATCCATCAAAGTTAAAATTTCATCATTTCTATATTTGTTGTGAGGGCCCTGAGGAAAAGGAGGTAAGGAATTAGACATGACGTAATAGCAGGAAGCATGAGGCAATATTTCAAGAATGATTTCTTTAAAAAAAAGTATAATGTATATAATATAATACAATATATATATTTAAACCTTAGAATGCTTACATACATAAATATGAATCCACAATCCTTTGAATTGTTAGATAGTAATTAATCATTATGTCACAACAAAGTGTAACATAAATACACAGGCTAATCATCCAAAAATGTCTTAATGCGCCTAAACAAATCAATCAAAGGACTCCATTGAATTACACACATAATTACGTATATAACTTCCGAGAAGTTCTTGTTCGCAATATTGATATGATTTTTGTTACTGTCCTTTTCCAGTTCTGCTCACCCCTTCCAAGACTCTGGTTCCTTCAGTTTTTTTTTTCTTGGTACAGAGACCCTTGGAAAATGGGACAATGAGGGAGACTTCGTTATAACTCATTACCACGACAAGAAGTCTTGACACATTTATTTTGCACTCCATCTCAGTCGTCCTTAGTCTAATGAAGAAACTTGTTGTATTAGGGTTGTTTGCTTTAAATTGCTGTACTAGTTAATATGATTAGGAAATTTTTTGTATATTATTTAGTAAGTCAATGAAAACCTTCCAAGGATTCATTTGCGATTTGCTGGGACGCCCTGTACATACAGTAAAGGACATAAGTGTTAGATCCCTTACCCGTTTTATTAGTTTGCCATTAAGAAGAAAAAAGAACGATCTTAAATTTTAATGGTAAGTAAATTTTAACATAATAAAATTAAATAAAACAGTGAAGTTGTCCTTTTTTCTTTCTAAAGAAATTCGCCCAAAGCATTATATTTCAGCCTCCTTGCTTGACAGTGGGGATGGGACTCTATTTTTTAAACTTTTAACATGATGGGATTTGTTGATTTTTATATATTCTGTCGGTCAAAATTTTTTGAAATTATTGTTTTCCTATTTAGTAGACAAACTTGCAAAATCGGCAAGGTACCCCATATTAATTTCCTCCTCCATTAATCAAACCTAACGAGAATACATATGGAGACAAAATAATGATAGATGGCATAAAATGCATATATATACCCATTCATACCACGGGAAACATGAGGGTTTCAAATTTCGTTGACTAAGTTTCTATGCATCTGAAAGTATCGACATACTTTATCAATCTAGGACTGTATGGTCACTGTTCTTAATCATATGATTATCAAAAAGTATGTTATTTCAATATTCACATGATCGGTTGGATTCCTTTGTTAAGACATAAACCTAAGAAAATAGATTACTTTATAAAATAGATCTATTAATCTATCGTGAGGATATTTTGTGTTAAATCTCAAAATATAGTGATGCATTGATGTAAAAAAAAATTATGTTTAAGGATAGGACTTTTGAAAGTGCGAAGAGAAGGCGGGAGCGTGAGAAGGATTATATTTTGGAGGGCTTGGTTTTTTAAAACATATATTTTTTTAAATATTTAATTTTCTTCTAGAAGGGAAAATTCCTTAATTGGGGGGCTACATCCCTTCCAGCCCACCCCTGCGGACGCCTCTATATAGTATTACTAAATTAAGACCCAGTTGGCACTTATAAGAGTACTTTGGGGGGGAATGAATTACTGCTATAAAGAGTTGAACCTTCTATACATAATAAAATATATAGTAAAATAAATATTTACTGACTGGAATCATTACAATATTTCAGTACACAGCCAAACTTACAAATGTCAGAGAAGCAACAAAAATGCAACGTGTATGTAATATCCTTCACGCCGATATCAGTCCCGAGAAGGTTACAAAACCCGTTAATATCTCTATCTAGTTTTCTTACAATATCAAGAAGTCCACTACAGCCACCCCAAGAAGAACCAAAACTTCTGCAACAACAATATGGCCGACTTATGCCCTTCCTTCAATTGGTTTTCTTCCACTCCTGACGTGAAACCCTTGGCTTTTTGAAAAATGGATTTAAAACATAAGTCCAAGAAGGTAAATAGCGAATCGTACCTGTTAAGTGTGGTACGCCATGGGAACAGCCTTCATCGTGATCTATTAAAGAACGAGCATAAAAGAAAAAAGACAAACCTCAGCAATCGTTTGTCGATTTGTAAGTGCTAAACGTTGTATTTTCTCTACTAAAGTATGCCTCCAGCCTTTAAAAATAATCAGGGATTATAATTATGACAACAAATCTGTTTGGACTGAATGAAGGAGCATTCTAGAAGTATTTTATTTTATTTATGATCTAGTCAAACGGTAATTGAGTGTTAACCATTGAATTGATTTTTTAAATAAGGAGTGGCAATTCGTTTAAGCAGTGCTTTTTTTTTCTTGACCAATGCATGTATGGGAGAGATTGTAAATCATCTTGAATAATTAGTAATCGACAGCTAATTATGTATTCTACAACATTTCTCAATGACTCTTAATCTCTTACAATTTTTATAATAGAGATGAGTAAATAAGAACGGTTGGCCGGTATCTGTATTTCATTTAATAATTGAATTTAGTAATTGAAGCAATGGCTTAAATTCATAATACAATATAAATGGAATGCTTAAAGCAATAAAAGAAAAAACACATATAAATGAGGCTGGAGTAACAGAGGGCGGGCCTTTAAAAGAATGATGCAAAATAAAATAAACTGATAAATAAAATAATAATAAACCTATAAAAAATAAACTGATAAATAAAATAATAATAAACCTATAAAAAATAAAAGGAAAAAAATCACACAAAACATGCTATTAAAGGAGATCATTAATTTGTCTTCTTTAAAACTCTCATGTGAAGTTGAAAATAATTGATACACTATCTGTAATGCTAACATTTTATATAGTAAGCAACAGATTGATAAAGAAGTTTTAAAGATTTACAACCGTATAGAAAATGATCGCTACACTCATCCTCAGTGCGGCAAAAACAACCCTAATAATATTTATCCGAAAAAAAAATGGATTTCACTTCAAATGTTCCAGAGAGTACGCGATATTTGAAGCTCCTTTCTCAGGAAGACAGTATTATATTTTTTATAGCTCTAATAGTAAAAGCTGCAGGAAGATCCCAGTTTCTTCCCTTCAAATAGTTGATAAAAGGATTCAGTCTTAGTTCTTGGATAGTTTTTTTCAGAAACAAGGTCAAAATTATTGACAAACGCATTTGAAAGAGAATTATAGGCCTTGCAACAGGCTGATACTGTCCAAAATATACTTCTTAACCCACAGAAGGCACCCCTTGATGAACGAAATTGAATAAACAGTTTCAGGAGCAAAATTTACTCTAATGCAAGGATAACAGAAATATATATGTTGCCTTACGCCACGTTAACGGAGACTAACCCTTAAAAAGTTATAAGCCTTACTCTATACGAAACAAATAACTACCTATTTTGAAAAAATAAGGGCCTTCGATTTATTATAATGTTTAGGTTCGAATAAATTGGGGGGTACACGAATATAAAACACAAAGTTAACTGAATATTAAACCAAAAATAATAAAAAAATAGAAAGGTATCTGTAATGAATGGAAGAAACTAGATAATAGTTCAAGCAAACCATCATGTAATTGGGAAATTATATGTACTGTACCGACTGCTGAGAACGTCAAGAGATTTTGACGTCACTATTAAAAAGCGTGGTGGATGTCTAAAGTTAGTTGGTAAAGCGTTATGGTATAATATTGTATTTCTATTAATCTTGGTCCAATCGTTTGAAGTTCAGTTAAGCCAATATAATTTTTGTTAAGAAATTCCCAAACCAAGTACTATAAATCATTTTTTTCATCCTTCCTGAGTAGTTAAATAGGTTGTGCTTGTATTTATTGTTGACTATAAAATATTTTCAGAATATAGTTAACGCTTTTTTGAATTTCTATAAATTCAACAAATCATTGGTGAAAAATGAATCGTAGATCATAAAATAAAATAAGTGATGATTCATTGAATCCATGCTCTTTGATTTATTTGGTTCGGAAATGCCTTTAAAAGTCGTATTATATTTGAATTGAAATATTTGTAACCTAATTGGTTAATCAGTCAATCGAGTAATTTTCTCTATATTGAAAGTAGGTATGGGGAAAGAAATAATGGTATCATATTTAACCTCATTTCCACCAATCAGAATACAGTTATCAACAAAAGCAACAAAATACATTTAATTCAAACTAACATTGTTCATTAAATCGTTGTGTTTTTTTTATCTCTTTAAGCAATACGAATGTTCAAAATAGAGGTACATCTTTGTACAAATAGTTTCTTTCATTTTAGCATATGTGGGCGTCAACATAGAAGCGAAATAGTTTTTTTTTTTCAAAATCACATTTGTAATATTTGAAAAATGATCATCAGTATAGTTGATAATATTGTAGAGAAAAACGCGTCACATCAAAATGATCCTAGGAGAAGAAAATCGCATATTGGGGGAAGAAAAGACATATGCCTGTTTTATTATGATTTTTGAGGGTATAACGAAAGTATTTGTTTAACAAAGATATACTACGTATAATTGACTTAGACGGTTTTTATCCGCTACAGTAGACTTGAAAACGTTGGTTGTCATTTCGTTACGTGGTGTTGTAGGGAGAGATTAAAAGATTGAAGGAAGCAGGACTTAAACAATAACTATATGAATAACTCCCTTTTCTAAATTTATTTAAATCAAAAAAAGTTATTGGCAAAAAAGAAATCGGTGAAAATTGCAGTTTCGTATTTTTCAGGTGCTAAAACAAATGAACTTCAAACAAAATATTGGAATCGTTTTTAAAATAAAGTCTGTAGAAATGTGTATGGAAATTGTTTTCATATAAATTTGACTAATAAAAATACATATTTAGCCGAAGTATCTGTCATTTTCTGAATAACTTTTATTCTTTTAATATATTGTTCTCTTTTTAACATCAAACTTCAATTTTTAAGAAGAAATGCACCAAAACGATGCATTTTGTACATAATATTTTAGACTCAAGCATTCCTTAACTGAATTTTTTTAATTTCCGGAATATATTATAATATAGGTTTTGCAATATTTTCAAAAATGTACCTAGTTATATAAGGTCATTTTTTCGACGACATTATATTCTATAACTTTTGGGATATTGGGAGTAACAAAAAAATATTTAAAAAATATATATAATATAATATATAAAAAAGTTTTCTGTTCCTATTTACAATTTTAATAAATGCTAATTTCTTAAAAAAAATTAAAAAATTAGTGCAAAAAAGTTTTTTTTTCTTTGCGAATTTTTTTTCTAACACTATCCATTCTCATCAAAAAAAAAAAACAGGCGAACATTATCATTATCATCAAATAAGTAAATAAGTGGCTATAAATAAGAAAATATACATAAACACACAGAAATTAAATTATAATAAAAGAGATTTTTACAGATTCATTCATTTTCACAGGTAAATATCTAAAGGTGTATAAAATTAAGAAAATTTAAGATATTAAAATGATAATTTCATATATATAATATATACAGGGGTGACCACAAGTTTTAAAACTTTAGAAATAATCGTTATAGATAATTCGATTCATTGAAGTCCTTGACACGTTGAATCCCTTAGCCATTTTTGCCATTGATCTGTTGGAGTTTCTGTATATTTTGAATTTAAATTTCCAGACGTTTTTCAGGTTCCGAAAGGACCTTATACAACGTTTCCAGTCTCTCAAACCTTTTTAACGTTATATTTAACAGAATTGAGACTGATTGAAGGTCTCAAAATGTATTTGAAGGGATAATTTGCCATCACGATGAAGACTCTCTACTAGTTTTATTAGATGATGCATCTTGACTAATAAAAATATCTTAAATGGTCCTCTTTTTTGATATCAGAAGAGAAAAGTTGAACTCGGATTGCATAACAACAAATCAGATTGCAGGTAGTATACTTTACCGCCAAAATTTTGGCCGCCAAATCTAAGAGGTTTACGACTTTTGCACACCCCTGTATATAAATATATATTTTTTTCTTTTCTTCCCCACCCCACCCACACAAAACAGATCAAAGAAGAAGATCACACAACAAGTAAATAAATAATAAAAAATCTGATAGCATTTGTGACTTTAGTGGACAGGTTACCAAGTGCACCAATAGCTATGGACATTATATAATATTGTTTATAACAAACAACAAAAATGAACAATAAATACCATTAAACAATCACGATCATCATATTCTCGTTGCGTTAAATGAATTTAAAAGTCCGGCTATAATTCCGTTAACTTAAACTCATCAAGAGGCAGCTCCGCTTTTCTTGGTGAAGGAAGAACATTGCTGAAACATGCTGTAGAGATAAGAGTCTGAAGCCCCCATGTTATCTTTGATGTCAAACAGAGTCCCTCACTTGTTCCTTCAAAGTCATACAGAAGCTCATTTGGATTAGGGTGTCTCCCTATTTTCTCGCTTACACCCTACCCATCGTTCTCTGTGATGCCACTAAGAGTCACACAGTTCTGGAAAATGTAACAGGTTGTCTTTACTTGATTTACAGAGCGCCCGAGCATCATTTTATGTCTCCCAGTAAAGAAGACCCTCCGACCCTCCGACAATATCCCATTTTTCAGTTACTTTTTCTTTGGATTCAAGACTGGATCTCAAATTGTCTTGTGATATTGATCTATCTTCAATATTGTCCTAGCAAAATTATCTCTGAAATCGTCCTTCGCCATGTTGATCCTCATCTTTCTATTGGGGATGTTATGTGCTTCATTCCGGTTTTAAAGTTTTGGCTCCGATCTAGCTTACCCTACTTTTCTATCAATCTATATTTGTCTTGGTATATGGGATATGATGCAAATAAAGGTAAAAATTATTTGTGTTAATTTACATTGTAGATACCTAAACCAATTTCTATGTCACGTCCACAAAAAGGTTGTCTGTTCCTAAAGCTTTCTAATAAATACAAATATATGTTACAATGTTAGAAGTATACACTATCTAGGTATTGATATAATAAGTTTTGAGAGAAGGATAGAAAGCTTAGTAAAAAAACCGAAAAAATAGGTTTGTAAGCAATATACTATTATGTTATATACCCAGATTGTCGAATAAGTATGTGGCTTAGAAATGTTTGATATTTTTAGAAATACAGCTTTTGCGTAAAAGTTGCCATAGGGTATGAACATCACCTATAAAAATTTTAACTGTCCTAACAGGTCACTCATCTCGACCAAATTATGGAAAAAGGCAAAACTCTTTACTTAGAGAATAGTTTTATTCAGAAGACATTTTCAATTATTTTGCATAAAATAACTTTGATGAATATTTTTTGACCTATAAAAAGGGTTTATAAAGTTTTATTTTAAAATTGTTTCATGCAACAAATAAAATAAAGAAAAGGTATAAAAATTGATGACAAGTAATTGAAACACATGCCTGGAAGTTACGCCCTGTGAAGTTTCGCCCTCATACAAAAATTATAGCATTCATGTATCCTCCACAAATAATTTAAGGTCTTCCTTTACTTCAACTTGAAGTCCTTCGTAATTAATTATGAAATTATGGCATTTGAGTAATTTCATATATAATCAATGTTGTTTCTTATTATAAGGAATTCGAACCGTTTGATATGTTCTATTTTAAAATATATTAAAATTGAATCAAATGCACTCATTTTGCAATATGCCAAAATGCATTACAAATGACTTTAATTGGGGGTGGGGGGGAGAATAATTTTCAATCTTAAATTATAGGTGGAAGATGCATTTATGCTATAATATACATGTATGTATGAGGCCGAAACTTCTGCAGAGGCAAAACCTCCCAGGGCAGAATCTCCCACTGCGAAATTGCCCGTGGCATAACATCCTAGAACCTTATTAATCTAATTATTCTTGATTTAGATATCAGAAACCACTAAATATACATTTTTTAGAAGATGATCATATGGTCATTTTGGGTATTTAATCATACTATAACAGAGCCCTTAAGTAATAATATGTCACTTCATATATTTTATTTATCTGCTGTACATACATATTTTTAGATACGATTGAAGGTTGAATCCAAGGCTTGAAGAAAAAAAATATTGGAGCGAGTATTCCTTTCGGAGCTTCATTTCTCTGGTCTAAAAAATATTGCTACAACAACTTTTCCAATCCAATATCTTCTTCTCTTTCAATTAAAATGGTCACAAAACAAAACAGACAAAGAAAAAATTAAATAAACCCTATAAATACTTTAGATTTGTACAGTAGCATAATCATAAATCCCTTAGAATTGTAAAAATAGATGCCCTATAAATCTACAAGTCTTTGACAGTCCATCAAACACCCAATGAAATGGAAAAGTCTTTTCTTAATCAGACATTTTCTGCACTGATTAACAAGTATCTATAATACATTCACTCTATATCTACTAGGGTTTCTCATTTGCTGGTAAATACATTTTTAAATAACGGGGTCCTGCAGAAAAAAATAATTTATTGATAGGCCACGGCATTGGTGTTATAATGTTAATTATGTTCAAGGAGAAATTACAAATCTGCAGAGTCCGTATTTTTATCATCTCTACATATAAATGTAGGTCTTGGGTGAGCGTTAGAGTAAAATTGAGGGTACAGTCCTTATGGTATAACTTTGTATTTCTATTAACGCTTCTTCCTCGTACAGCTCCTTGCATGCTTTATTCACATAGTCTATATTTTGGGTTTAAATTCTAAGCGCTTTAGATATGTATATATACAATAAACAGTAAATTAACCTTGGCTTAATCATGCCAATTTGAAGAATGTTTTAGAGAAGAACAGCTTGGCTGTCAATACGTAGAATCAAGTTAGCTAGGAGCAGCTTCGAGATGAAGAAAATCTATAAAAGTCCCACTCCGTATCTAACAATGAGATCAGTAGGAATTTCTAAGTTTTCAATCCTGAATTCTGCTCTGAATCCAACAGGGACTTACATTTGTAATAACACTTTAATATTACTCTACGTCATTCAAGTGCATACATACAGCATAATTACATTTGATACTCATATGTTCTCTCTTCAAGAATTTAAAAATAATAATATCAGCTCTAAAATATAAAAACCAAATTGATTTATACTCCCCTTTTTTATTACAATATGACACACCGAGCTATACTAGAGGTCCATTGAAATCTAAACAATTACTAATTCAATAATTAATGGAGGTTAATTGATTGAAATTAATTTATATTAAAGCATAAAGAATTAGTTACAAAATAAACAAACCTGAGCTCTCTAGCGTATGTACAAGTCTACAAAATGAGACTTGAACTTGATCGACGACTTTCTATTCCTGCAATCCAAGCGGTTGGGAGTCTTCGGGACCACCGTCTACGCCGTCAACAAGTCCGAAACGTTAGAGAAGAAGAAGGGCTTGTCAAAAAGGCCAAACTAGACACAGAGCAGTTAAAAAGCCCAGGCCAATCCCCTGAAGTCCATGAGGGGCCACACAAGATATCTTGGGATTTCACATCAGACTGTGTAGAGAGGTATCAAAAAAGTGGGTGAAAAGAGTCTTGGACACCAGGAATCCAAAATTCTTTGCAAGACTCTTTTGAACTTTTTTTGACATTATTGGCCAATCCATACTTCTGATGCCTACCCTCTTCAGTACACCTTTTTGGTGGTTGTCGATCGGAAGGCATGCAGTGTCTGTCATCCAAACACCAAGGATCTCAACACCACTGTCATCCAGCAATGGGACGCCATGACAGAGGACTATATCTGAAGCAGGTGCCAGTCTATCCGCCACCGCCTGGAAGTCATGATTGCCGATAAGGGTTGCTACATTATTGATAAAGAGAGCTTAGACACTCATCTATTTATAGTATTATTTTTGTTTAAATTCTGTTGTTAATTTATAAATTATTAATCTTGTTGAATTTTAAAATTCAAAGTGTTCAGATTTTAATGGACCACTCGGTATGATATATTGTAAATTAATCAAAGTATGATTTCCCGTAGGTGTGATACCCTGATAAATTCCGGGGAAACAAGATCCTGGGACCTCGAGTTGAGAAACCCAACTGTCCACTAATGTACATCTATGTATTTAGAATGAACTCAGCCCCCATTCTTGAAAATGAACAGTTCCAAAGTAAAGAAAATTTAAGTAAAAATAAAAATAATAAAAACTCCAATTATTTTTACTTGAGTGGGTAAATAAACTTCAAATGGAAAAAAGAAATATATATATTTTCTTGCCAAAAGCAATTCGACATTTAAATGTAAATTTTATTTTATATATTCTATCAAAGTGAACATGCTACTTTAAATATAAACGAATCTACATTTACTATATAATATTTACCTGCTCAAGCAAGACAGAGGACAATTACAACATATTCTTTTATTTTAACATGAAAAACACTATTACCACAAAATTTACTTCACAATTAAAATTTGTAGTTTTAGAAAAAAGTCGTAAAATGGTAAATTAAATTATTGTAAACTTTTAATAATAGGAAAATAACTTCAAAAGGTGAAGTGAAACGAAACGAAGTATATTAAAGGCTACTGTCTAAAATCCAACACTTTTGGAAATTTACAAAAATTGTTATATAATTGTCAAATTGGGAAAAGTTAATGCATAAACATAATTAACTAACATTATCAATCAATATAGCCAGCTTTTGTCTTTTTGACCGATGCCACCCGGATACGGATCTTTGCATATTATTTATGTACAAAGCTCGACTCTAGGTTGGCTCAAGCTTTGGTGATTACGGCCTTTAATTGATCCATTGTTATGTATCGAACTCGCAAAAGCTTCCACTTGAGTTACCCACCAAAGTCCAGGAAGAGCGGTCAGGGCTGTGGGGTGGTTTAGAGTGTTATTTTTCAAGATTGTCAAGGGGTAATTTTCACTGGACCACACCCTTGACTCGATCCAAAAGCTCCAAACAATTAGGAAGGTTTTTTCTTGTAGGAATTAAGGTTTAAATCTTGCTTCACCAAGCGGCGCATTTTGGTCAAGCTGCTGTCAAATATACAAGCATGGTCATAGAGGGTCACCTTGCCTCTTCTGCCTTTACTGAATTATATTGTCTGAAAAATATCCATTTATATCATTTTCAAAAATTGTTGAAATTTAAAAAGAGGAGTCTTTAATATTTTTTTCGCTTTTCTTATTATTAAAAGGTTTTAATATTTGAATAATAGCCACAAAGTTTAGATTACAATTTGACAATAGGCTCATTCCATTAAAAGTAGAAGTTCTTTTCAATTTTAGAAAAAAAAGCTTTGATCTACATAAAATTTCAAATAGTAACATCTTTTGAACGGTTCTAAGATACTTGTCTGAAAACTTTTTAGCTGAAAAACTGAACGAATATATTTGATGATGAATTATACTGCTATACAATGTAACTATTCATTTTGGGGTTCGGTCTTGTGATCTTAAGCTAGTCTAAGACCATTAACAGTTTTAAGGGGATTAAACTAATCCGGTCTATAAAAAAAAAGAAATTCAATCTACACCTGTATTATAAAAAAATTCGGTCTGGAACGGTCCAAAAGGAAAAAATTGGTCTAATTCGGCCCAAAAAAAAAAATCGTTTACTTTTTTAATTTTGAAGGTTTTCCAGACATTTATAATCTATTTAACTCACGTACAGTCGCCAACCCTCAACAAGCTCGTATCCTAATAAAAATTCGTAAATCAAAGTATTTCTGTTTTTTTTTGTTTTTTTTCTTATCCTCTAATATAGCGGATGTTCACTGCAGATTTTAATATACTACAGAGTTATTATGCCAAACTGCGAATCCAAATCCCCTAAGCGTCTCTTTATATTTTTTTACAATTTATATTCATTGAATTATTGAATATTTGTAAGTATCAATTTATATAATTATATTGTAAATCAAAACTCACTTATTGAGAAGAAATTTGAGATTTTATAACTTTCAATAAAATAAAATAAATAATATTTATTCCTCAAATTATAAGTAAATTTGATTTTTTTAAGTCGTTACAACTCGGGTTTCTTCCCTGGGATCTGGTTTCCTCGCATTTTACGAGGATTTACACCTAATTTTAAGAAACCCATTCTAACTTGTTTTTATATTAACAGGCCACGTAGATAAACATACATAAGATATTTAGATATCATCATCAGAAAGAAAATGAAGAGTTGTAACAGGTTCTTTTTCTTAAACATTACAAAACAATTTCAACAAAATTTGCATAACAATTTGATATTGTGGTCATTCCATATCCAATTGTTGATAAAATGTATTTTTTAATTTGACCACAGAAAAACTAAAAGAAATGAATCAAGTTTTACGAAGATAAAGCTTAATCCACGAAAGCAAATTTAAATTTAAAGGTCATAATATGAAAGCAAGATCGATAAAAGTTATAGCTACTTTCTTCCTTACCTATATCTAAACATACGATAACATACGAAGTGTGTTCAAAAAGTAAGTTGGCTTTGTATTTTTAGGGGAAAATATTTTGTAATTCATCAATATTGATGTTGTCCCCTTCAAAGTAATTCCTCTCAGATATATGTGGCAACATTTTTTTTTTTAATACTTGAAGTACTTCTTATAAGCACTTTTCAGAATAACCTTAAGCTCTTCCAGCTATGCAGTCTTTATCTCCTTAATCGTTGCAAATCTTCGTCCTTTTATAGGTCTCTTCAGTTTTGGGAACAAGAAAAAGTGATGCAAAAGCCATGAATTTTTTTTCTATAATTCAAGACGTTTTCTTTGTATTGCTTCTCGCTAGTGGCGTATAAATTCAAGATAATATTCTTTATTGATCGTGAAACTACATGGTAAGAACTCCCACTGCACTACGCCACATTTGTTGACAAAAAAAGTGATCAAATTTGATCGAACTTGGCGTGTTGTTTTTTTATCTTAACTCATCTGGCCTCTTCCATTGGGACGATTGGGTTTTAGTTTCGGTGTCAAAACCAATTATGACGAAATCAAGATTATCATAGACGTCTGTCAATAGCTCATGAGCGATGCTCATGCGAAGATTCTTTTTTGTCAAAATTTAGCAGTTTTGGTACAAACTTCGCTGACACTCGTCTCATGCCCAAAATGTTTAAGAATATTTTATTGCACGAGCTAAGGACTATGTCATTATCCTCAATAACTTTTCTGATAGTGATTCCAAAGTTTTCAAAAAAAATTGCTTTTACATTTTCATCTGCTGTTGACATGCTTGGCCGTCCAAAGTGTAACTCGTCATTGGCATCTTCCTGGCCATCTTGGAAGAGTTTCTTCTACTTGTAAACATATTTTTTTTGCTCAGAACCATTGTTAACATTTCAAGTGTTTTGGAGAACTTTATTTCATTTTTTACACAAAATTTGATTCAAATTCTTTGATCCATGTTTATCAATAGTAAAAAATGGGCAAACACGCAAATATCCATTATGCCTCTCATAAACAAACTAAATATATATTATATGGGTGAAACTATATATATATATTCTCGTAAAGAGTGGACTAACATAAAAAAAATCAAGCATACCAAATTTACGTTGCCCGCCAAATGTTTAAAAGTCACCCTAATTTTTTAACTCACCTTGTATGTCTTGGAGTATGTACAATGGCCAAAATAAGTAAGAGATTTATTGTTGATGTTCAAAGTTTGATCACTGAGAAAGAAAAGAATAGTCTATAAATGGTGTAGTGGGTTTATTTCAACAGTGAGAGACATTATTCGAACAAAAAAAGTGAGGGCAGGAGGAAAAAAATCCTGAGTATAGCACCAAGAACACCATCCGTGATATCAAACATGTAAAGAGACGTCAGATCCTCATTTTCCAGGTGGGTTAGGATCTTTAAACATAAATATTAGAGTAAATTTTGGGTACTTGAACTTTCAAATCCAGATTCGAAACCAAAACAAAACGGATTTTTATGTCAAATTTTATAAGCATTTTACCCAAAGTTCAGATCTAATATAATTATAGTAAGATCTTAATTATTACTTATTATTTGAATTAATTGTGATTATAGTTACAATGGATACGTCATTGCCTATACTGTGTCTATCTCGTAACCTCAGCTCTGAAAAGCACTCGAAAAAAAGCCCAAAATCAGTTATTAGTTAGCCAATTCTTCTGACTAAGGAACTATAATTAAATAATAGTTGAGAACTATTAATTACTATAAGCTTAATGTGAACTAGTTCGTATCCGACCAATCAATATTAAGAACACTGATTAGAAGAAAAGAGGAAGAAACTTTAACTTCTGACCAATAAATTAGTGAACATTTTTTACTTAGTCTTGAACACTTATCAATGTGTTATGTGTTATATGTGTTTTTGATCTAATAATAACATGTGGAATAACTATGCAGTGCAACTGTTTATGTAGATACCCCTCCAAACCGTAATCAAGATAGATAGAGATGCTCTGTTCGATATTGATAATATTTCCTTTTATAACCAGGATTAAGTTTTGAGCAGTACTAAAATATCTCAGATCTATTAAATGATCCGTTAAAGTCCTTTTACGCCAAGCCTTTTTGGGTCTCGGATCTTTACGGATCATACTATTTTATTTATGCAGAACACGGATACTTCTAATCCAGGTTCAAACCCCATCCTATCTCTGCAGTATTGTGGTGGAAACATTACATTACGTGCTAAGGACGACTTTACCACATCGAAAAAGGATGGAAGGTCCCACGTAGACTGGAAATCGTGAGCTACGATCTCTTTCACTCAGGGCAGGGTCCAGCTCAGATTATGGGTCGTGTAATTGGTTCTCCAGCACAATAATTACCCAAAACATAAAGCAACAAATGAGTCGCTCAAGAAGTAGCACATTAAGCTCATGGAGTGGCATCCAAGACTGGAAAGTGCTGTAGAATGGTATCAGTGCATACTAATCTATTCTGACTTGGTGGCATTTGATTTTTTGGCCAGCAAACTGGTCAGCTCTCTAAGAAGAAGATAGAAGAAGGGGATTAAAGACAAAGAATGAGAGACGGGGAACCTCCTTCCTTGAGGGCAGGGCACTGATAATAGGTCGTGTAATGGGTGTTCCAGTAAGACAATGACCCAAAACTTACGACCAACGCAACAAAAGAGTAGCTTAAGAAGAAGCACATTAAAGTAATGGAGTAGTTTTTCAAGTCTTGGGCGTGCTGTCCCAGCACACTACTCTTTGCGACCTTGACAGTATTTGCTGCTTTTTTTTAAGGGCGCATTGGTCGGCACTGTAAGAAGAAGAAAGAAAAGAAAAAAAGGGGAGGAAAGGAAAAGGAGATTAGAGAGAGAGAGATTGGCAACCAGGGCTAATATAAATTCAAGTATATACTATCATTTAATCACACCTGCCACAATTTTGAATTTTATGTACCTTACTGACTGCTGGACAAGATATATATATTCTGACGTCATAGAGTATAACAACGTTACTCTAATAGTAACAGTCAAGGCAGGCGATATTGTATTTCTACTCTTGGTAATAGTTATGCACTTGACGTCACTATTAAAAAGTGTGATGTAAGTCAAACATTAGTCGCAAAATTAGTATGACATAACCTTGTATTTCTATTACTCTTGCAGGCAACCTCGTTCCTTCAGGTTAAACAATGATAATAAGTCGTGTAATGAGTCTTCCAGTACGACAATGCCCCAAAGTAAACCACCAACGCAACAAAAAATTGGCTCAAGTTGACACACATTAAGGTCATGGAGTGACATAGCCAGTCTCCAGATCTCAACCACTTAGAAAATCTTTATCAGTGGGCAACCTTATAAAATCGACGAGAGAAAAAAATTTCACTTCCCCTACTTTTAATTAGACTTACATACGGAGAGTTTTTCGAGTATGTATGTAAATACTGAAATGAGGGTATTTCAAACAAGGAATAGAATAATGGGGAAAAGTTTTGTTTCATCACGAGGATAAGAGGAAAAATAATCTATAGAAGAAGGAGCAACTCCCTGGAATGAATTACATCTTAATGTAAATTAGTTTATTTTTATTATTACTATTATTAAATATCCACGTAGTTTAAGTGTATAAAAAACAGCAGACTTATAAATGTAATCACTACAATATTAACGCCCATTTCCTGAACAGAAAAACAAACTTCATACTAGTACTTTCAACTTCTTGATTCTAAAGAGGAATAACATGTAACCTTTAATAATTATTATTATGAATATAGAAAGGTTCATTTACTTTTACGTTTCTTTTAATTAAGACTTTAATACCAAAGACCTATATAGAAAGTTTCTAATTACTTCAGCTTATAAAAGCCTTTTCTAAATCTATAATATTGGACAGTAGTTAATGCGGGTTATCAGGTATACAGGGTAACCCATAAGTCTTTGTACCACTTCAACAGCCAAAAAAGTGCGCAAACATATTTTTACACCATTGAAATGAGCGTGAAACTTACTTCAATATGAGTTCATTCCACATGGCAACTATTTCCGGTAACTAAAACTCTCAGACGCTTCCAAACTGCTTTACACATGGTTTCCTCCAACAACAACTTGCACATGATGACATTATGGCGGCATTCAAGTCCTCCACCCTGCGGTAGGAAGTCATACTAGCCCCCCTCTGCAGAATGGACTATAGGGAGAAGTCAATTCAACTAGAAATAATTGAGATAAATAAAAAGTGGCTTCGGAACAATTACTTTGCAGAGAAAAACACTGAGTAATATTTGGACGGGTTACAGAGAAGGGAACAGGGTTGAGAGCAGTGTGTTAAGTTGCCAGGAGGCAAATCAGCAAGGACGCCTGGTAGGTCGGAAACTTGCAGACCTCACTCGTAGTTATAAAACAGATGAAAGGAGTATTACGACAAATAATGTATATTATACAAAAAAAATATTTTTTCTTTTGCAATCCTTTGTCCATTCCGTATATCGATATATTCCTTGCATCACCCAACCTCTCCTTTCCAAAAGAAAATAAACACAAAAAATGATGTTCTTATATTTTTCTCTTAATTACTCAAAAATACGACAATTAGGTATAGAAGCAAAGCAGCTGGGATATAATATATCCTCGGCAGTGAATTTCAGGGTTTAAAGTCTCTCACAAATAAACAAAAATTTGCTGTACACCATACAACATTCTGTTGCGGCCCTTTTGATCCTGCTCCCATTAATGAAATATATCCATAACTCTAGTTTATGTATGTATAAACCTTGAAGAACTGCTTACATTCGTCTAGACGATACAAATCAATCATTGATATACATACACATCACTTTTGTCCTCTACCAAAAAATAACGTATTATTGATGATGGAATAAAAAAAAAAAAAAAAGAAATGCCTTTCCATATATGGTGTCAGGTTCATGAATGCAAGTCTGCAGTTGTATAGATATGAAATATTCATAAAATAGGTCCACAGTTGAAAAATAGTTTGATGCATTGTTAAATATTTTGTCAAAAATAAATCTGTCGTCAATTATGCTTCCATAACACACGCTCCCTAATATATTCTGTATGTTGTGGTCCACTGTTAATGTTTGAACTCCTTTTCCCCTAGTCAATGTTCTGAACGCTGATTGGTTGAATTAGACTTAGCCCCTCTTAAAATATTTACAATTATTAGGAAACAATGAATAAAAGTTTCATACTTATGAAAACTTGGCCAATTACCAACTAGTTTGAGGCCTTTTACGGTTTCTTTTAGGGAGAAAGGTTGCGTGATAAAATAAAAGCAACGATGTGAACACAAAGGAGGGAAAAAACATCTCAAAATTTATAAACTATTGGCAAATTCTTCCCAATTGTAGAATAATTACAGTTGGTATAGACGCTGTTTTACGTCCAATACGATTTCTCACCTAATGCACGGAGCTGCTAGTATCGCGGCAAAAACTCACAGGATTTGAAATAATAATTGTGATGGAAAACATATTGAAAGTTGAAAAATCCAAGCTCAATGCAATGGTTAAAAGTAACAAATCTTCAATTTATACTTCGAAAAAATGAGATCTCAAAGATTGAGATCCTTTTTTAAAATATTGACTTTTATCTAGAAAACTCATTGATATACAAAAGTTTATGGAATTATTGAACATCCTGTACATTATTTTCTTCACTTTTAAAAGGAATGTGAATATGGAATTAATGAAATAGTTTATGGATTATTATTTATAATAAATATACTTATATAAATATAATTTACTATGTCTGAATTTTAATAATTATTGAAAAATTGGTAAATAGTACAAAAATGTTTGAAGAATTACAGTGGAGATACACTTCATTCGAAACATACAGTTTATTAAATCAATAAATAAATAATAGAGAATCCCTTGGGCAGTAGACATAAAGATATTCTGTTTTTGCAGGACATTGTCGAATGTCATGAAAAAATCGTTATTTTCAATCAAATCTGCAGTCTTTACAGTTTGTTAAAGATCTTGGATCATGCCCTTGCGAAGTTATGGAAGATAATACAGTCTTAACTATATAAAAAAATAAAAAATCCTAAGATGAACTCTTGTCATATCGCCATGAAGCTCAGTGATGGGAGGCCTTTCAGGAAGGATCCCTACCATTTAGGAGCACAACAGATCTGACAACAGGAATCACATCATGAACTTCTTAGTGAACCAAAAGATCCTCTTGAGTAGACAGCTGAATAAGGCCTCTACAACATATCCGGTTAAACATCATACGGTCATACAGTGGCTTGCGAAGGATCCCGAGGACGTGCTTCTCATAGACGAAACTAAGAAACGGGCATCTTTGCACGTCATGTTTGTCTTCATCCAGGAGGAGGCGAGGGGCGTGTCAAGCCACACATACAGCTCGGATTATAGAATATCTCAATTCCTACATCTGCGGCTTGAATAAGATGTACCAACAAGATTGATCACCTTAACATGGGCTCCCTGAGGCAACCGCTCTTCTTTCTTCACCTAATTCGGAAAATCAATATAGTTTTAAAATTGGTTAAAAACTAACTCATTTTCATAAAATTCTTGATATATCACAATTTTTAAAATCAGCAGTCTCGATATTCCTGTTGAAAATCCCAACATTTAAAATAACCTTTTGGTCATTAAATCTGTTCTAGAGTTGCAATAGACCTGAAATTTGGACCAGAAAAGCTAATTGATACGATAATTTCAAAAGTTGTATTTATTTGTCTGAAAAACCTTCCATTTTTCAGATATGAGACGAATTCTTTTTTTCGTTCAATCCACAGTTCATCGGAAAAATTAATGTTGGAATAGATATCGGACCAAAAACTATTGTTAACATCCCTTTCAAAGTCTGGCAACTTCATTTTCACCAAATATTTGTTTTGGGAAACAATTCCTTCTTACAAAATTAATACCTTCAATTTCGTCCAAAATTCGTAAATTCACTACCAATCTTTAAATATAAAATTAAAGTGCACAACTGGAAGGCAACTATTAAGCCCTCTTATGACTATCTACCACCAACCAACTGAGGAACCACCCCTTAGTATATTGGGACTGGGAATCAATAAACAAGAATGCACATAAGAACAGTTCAACAGTTTGGACATCAAAATGCAATGTAGAATGTATACAAAACCAGAAATAGAAAATGTACCATAATAATACTGAGTGTAAAAAGCTATGTTATTTCATTTTTGAAATTAAACAAGTTGCAAGATAAAAGAAAGTATTATATGGTTATAGTAAAAAGGAAAATGCATGGAAGACTTAAAAGGTCCAAGGATCGTTTATTGATGGAATCTTTCAAATGTACAAATAGAATTTTTATAATCTATGTCAGAGATCTTGTAGTAACGGGAAGTAAAAGTAGACATGCTAATGAAGGGAAATGGAGCATAGAATATTGGTACACGGAACAAAGCATTTGTCGACACTTTTTGCCCGGGAAACAAGTTTCTCGGACCATATGGATGGAGAAATTTCACTTCAAAATCCCCCTTTTCCTTACAAACACTCTCTACCAATCCAACCCACCAGTGAGTGTTGTATATGCATGTGATACATGATGCAACAGCTGGGTTGAGGACGCTTGCTTGGGGGGTGCTGTTGAAACGGAACACTGCAACAGCCTTTCTATCTTCACTGGTCAGATAGTGAGTGATGGTGGGAGTGGATGTTGGTACAAAATGATGACTGCTTCGTGTTCCTAGTTAAAACCAAGGTTAAAACGTTCAACGAGACTTTTAGGGATAAGAGTCCTTCGCTCTTCACTGATGTCAAAGAAAGGGATGTTGGTGAGTTCCTCCCTACAAACCCCAATAACAGACTTGTAATCCATAATCTGATTCTTGAGTGGCCTCTGAAGAAGACTCCTCTTAGCTACATGTCTCTTCACAAATCCTCCAATTCTGTCACAAGGGGATTTACCATGACTGGTAGGCAAGAATGTCCGCAGAGCTTCAATCCCGAAGTCCTGTTTGTGATGGCTAACCTGCTCTCCTCCAAAACATTCGTCAAATTGTTACCAGTGGTAGTCCTTGTTGCACCCAAATTAGAATTGAGTATCAACAATGACGTAATTCCTGCTTTGGTCCTTGCTTAATACGGAGCAAGACTTGGGTGTATTTCCTTCCTCTTCCTGCAACTTGTATCTAATCTAATGAAACGTTATGTCAGCTAAGCTGCCCTCCTTTCAAACAATCTTCAAATTGCCATATTCCCATATTAATTTTCAACTTCTTTTTGATATACCAAAAGTTCTTACGATTTACAACTCCTTGTTAGAGTTATAGTATAATTAAGGATCGACAACGGAGTATATAGTAAACATCTCCTTAATGGTTATGGATTTGCTTGCAGCTAATCTAATAAAAATTTATGACGGCTAAGCTGCTCTTACCTGGAAAACTTATTCATATCGTCAGGGTTACCATGTCAATTTATGGGAACCTTTTTTTTACATAGCGGCAGGTCCTATTTACACAATTTAGTTCCTATTATGAATCAACTCATTCTAATTTGAGCACAAATGACGTACCTTGCATATTTTATTTATTTCTGCAATCCTGTTTTATTTATGAGTAAAAAAAATCCCTCCTTGATAAAAATATTTTTTAACACATAAATTAAATTATTTTCGCTATTTTTATGTAAGAAAAAAAGACAAAAAAAATGGTCAACAAATTTTATGATTTTTTTTTATCCTTGATAAATTTATCTACGACATAAATAAAAGTCACTCTCAATGGACTCATCTTTGGTTAAATAATAAAATATACTTTGTCATAGCGATGACGAACTGCAAAAAATGATTATTTGCAGTGATTACTTATAATGATACTATGAGGCTTGTCAAAAAGCAAAGAAGGGCTATGACCTCAGACATATAACATATATAATTTTTGACTCAAGGCAAAAGTAATTTGATGTTGTATGTGACTACTAGTGTTGACATCAAACTTTTTTGTTCGTTTCGATCTTAAATGATTTTTCAAGCCTGATTTGGACCGATATTTCGGTGATTCATATTGCAATCTCAAACCATATACTAGAACTTATTCGTTTATATCGTGAACCAATTTTTTGTTGTCCAAATATGATTCATGTAACATATTTCATTTCATGTAACGTTATTCTGCCGATGTTCACAGTTCTAAAATACAACTGACTTATTCAACAATTTATCTATAAAATCTGTCTACCACCGAATTTTAAATGGGACCTTTAGTCTCTGGACTATCCTTTTACACAGTAAATTTTCTAACAATATGTACCGTCTAACATTTTATGCAATCATGTTTCTACATTTTCTCTCGTCTGGAGTACCCTTTCATTAATTCATTTTACCCCTTGGCTTGGCGACGAGTCTGGATATTAATAAATTCATTATCTCTTAGGTAAGAACACCACAGGCCCGATCCAGTCTGATATTTTTGTAAGATCAATTCCGACAAAACTAATTTAACGAACTGAATTAGTTTGGTCCACTAAGAGTCAACAAGATCCCAGACTTCAAACTTCATTTGACCTCACAACTTTTTCTCTAAAATTCTAAAGAAGATGACTTTTTTTTTTTTGGTTTTTATTAGTCAATTATTATTTTTTGGTTTGTTATTACGTTATTTTTTCTAGAGCAATTTGGATCGACAATTCGGTGGGCCAGCTTTCAATCACAGACCGTAGACCAAAATTTAAACGTTATTAAATCATAGACCGATTTTCTTGTTGTACAAATATTATTTATCTTCATTTAATGTTCTTCTGCCAATGTTCACAATTTTAAAACATACCTGACGTTTTTTAATATAAATCTTAAATGAGACCGATCCATGCTGATTTTTTTCTAAGATCAATTCAGGTAAAACTTCTTTAATTGACCTAATTAGTTCGGTCAACAAAAAATCAAAATGGTCTCCGACTTCAATCTCTGTTGTAGCTCTAAGCTTTTCATCTAAAAGGATAAAGATGAACAATATTGATGGTTTTTAATAGTGTTGAGACTTGGTCCAAGGTCGAATATTTTTTCGGTCCGGTCGTAAGTCGATCTGGACCGATATTTTCGTGGATTAGACTGCAATGAAGACCAAAATGTAATCGTTTTTAAATTGTGGACAAATTTGGTTTCAGTTTCAATCTATGGACCTTATCAAACTGATTTATGAGTTGTCCAAATATAATTAAAGCAACACAAAGAACTTCATACCGAGTGGTCAATTAAAATCTGACGAATTTGAATTATAAAATTCAATAAGATTGATAATTTATCAATTAACAATAGAATTTCAACAAAATTAATACCATCAATAGATATGTGTCTGAGCTCTCTTAATCATTAAAGTAGCCGCCCTTAGTGGCATGGTGGCTTCCAGGCGATGGCAGAAGGCCTTTCACCAACTACAAATGTAGTCCTCTGTCATGGCATCCCAGTACTGGCTGTCAGTGGCTATGTGGGACATGGTGTTTGACATCAGGGCTGAAGAAGGGCCAAAATTGTCAAAAAAGATTTCAAAAGAACTGAAAAAAATTATACAAAACTCAATGAAATTCGTCAATCACGTTCAAGTGTACTTTCTCGACTTTTACATAAGCTGGAGTGCTTAGGTTTGTTTTGTTTTGTAACTAATTGGTTATGCTAATATATAACGAAATATGAATTAATTCCAATAAATCCACATTCAGTAATTATTGAATTAGTAAGTGTTTAGATGTCAATTTCCCACCCAGCATGACGTTATTATGGCAATGTTCAATAATTTTTAACCCATGACGTCATAACCAATTCATCTTTACGCATCGGACAAGACAGAATTTTACTATGGGACCGATCCTGTCCATTTTTTATTATGTCAATGCAGACCGTATTTAGTTTTGGACCTACTAAGACCAAATTATTCTTTGAGACTGGTCCACAGCGAACTGTTTTAATTCTAGACCCAATGAGTTTAGTCTCCAAAAAAAACCATGACAGTCTCAAATCGGTTCAAGACTTTGAGACCGAACCCCAACACTAATGACCAAGTATTTTAAAATACTTTTCTATTTTTTTTTTTTTTTTTGAGTAGCAAGGGGGCGAGAAGTTAAAGATCCTTGAAGTTGAAGGAGCAGTTTGTCACTAGTATTTATTTATGAATGTATTTTGTGACAGTTTCGTGGGTTGAAAAGAAAAATTGAAAAAAGGAAAAAAAATCAAATCCGTAGATAAAAAAAGTCATCATTAGACGTTGATGAATAGAATTAAAATGTGGGCTTGTGGGCAATGTACTCGTATGTTTGGTTTTAATTGGTTTTCGTATACCTGGTCTCGTATTAAACTACTTAACTTAATAAAAGATTATTTTTAATCAAAGGTCTAATCGGAATTAAAAGCAGACTTATTCCATATTGATTAATAATTAGAATTATATTTTTCAGTGTTGTATTCGCGTCCAAATTTTCGAGTCTGGTTGAGTTTTGAGAGTTTTCACCTTCAGATATCTAACTAGAATGAATCGTCACTTGATCGAGTGCGCAACTCGTGTCACTAATTTGAGTATTGTATTTCAATTTGCTCCAATCTATGGTCGATTATGCATTTTTTAATATTTTGCGTGACCTTGACCTTTAACCTTGACCTCTCAAAATGTAATGGGCTCTTCTTGTTAACTTATATAGTCTTCCTATAAAGTTTAACTAATTTCTGTCATCAAATTTTTTCCGTAATCCTGACAAACGACAGAGGATGACAATACCTCTATTTAATTTCGTTAATGGTGTGCTTTATCCTTTGAAAAACAATATCAACTCATTTTCTGATAAGAAATGAGCGTCAGAAATAGTGATTAACTTTCCTTTTATTTAGAAATCTGCAAATAATCATTGCTTGAATATTTTGATTTTTGATTATTCGAGTTGTCAAATTTCCCAAAAATATTTAGGGGGAGTTCGAGTCTTTTGTAGAAAATTGTAGAGTTTAGTAAAGCCGAGTTTAACTCGAGTTTTTGAGTAATAATCGAATACAATACTGATATTTTTATAAACAATAAATAAATAAAAATACTTCAAAAAAAATATTTTGGAAGTAGCCAAAAAAACAACAACCCTGAAATGGAATCTGTTGATAGTTTTATCATATTTGGTGTCTACAATTTTCTTGGATGGATAAGTTTGATTATTTATATGGATATGGACCAATCCCTGGAATTCTGGTGAGTGTAAAAAACCCGACTGAGACTTTACCGCCTGGCAACGTTTAAAAAATTATTCAGATTAATAAAGTTTCATGTCCACACGATCAAAAATATCTGCTTAATCTAAGTCGGGTTGTCTGTACAGTGTACAAGTTACAGCTTGTAGAAGCAAATTGTACAAGCTGCTATTTTTTTGTTTTAAATTGCATTATTTAATTACACAAATTTAATTGTTTATTTATTAATGATTTTTTATTTAAAAAAAGTCATAAACTTCACCATTAATATACATTCCCATTAAATTAATAAAAGATTCAAATATTGCATGATCCTCATCCTAAGTAATGTAGATATAAAATTAGTTCTTGCATTTTTGGGCTTGTAACTTGTACAGTTTTCTTATACAAGTTACAATTCGTACACAACATATTTTATGACAATATTATTATTAAAAAAGGAATAATTATTTTTAGTGATATTTTGTTACGTGAAAAACTCGATGGGTCACACTTCGAATTTATTTTACATCGGTGACTTTCAGACATTAAAAGTAAGTTTTTCTAGATGCAAGTCCAAAACGGATAGATATTTTGCACTTTTCCTCAGAAAACGTTTCTTTTTTGTGGATAGGGCCTCAGATATGACGTTAGAATCTTCAAAATTCCTAATACCTCATGCACGGAAATTTGCTCGGGAGTAAAATTTCCCGTCATTTACTAACAAAATCAGAATACGTCTGCCAAAAACTTGTTTTGTGCATCCCGATTTGCTCAAAGGTTATGACCGATTTTGCATTTTTAACTTAATTACCAAAATTGATTTGTAACTTTATAACAGTATTCCTGCTTTTAAAAAACAAAAAAAAATTTGTCTGACTTTTAGCCTCTACAAAGTTTCACTATCCTGCTTATGAAGAGTCAAAACAAACCTAGTCAATAAAATAATACCATTTCAACTTCATTATCGGAGGTGTTAAAAGTGTGCTCAACATAGTCCCATGGTGAAGTTTTTAGGTCCAGGTCTGAGTATGACCCCTTCTTCTACAATTCATTTCACATACATAGTATATTTATGAACACGGCTAGATAATACACGGACTCAGGCATCAAAGTACATTGATGAATGACCAGATGGCAATAAATTTACATTATGAGCTATTTGCGTAGTTTCGTTGGAGGGAAGTGGTTGATTCATTTAGACCACAGACCTAATCGTACGTCTAGACGAATAGTTCCTCATCTTTTTATATATTACATATTTTTTATTGAAAGAGCCAAAAATAGTTATTTTTAAAACCTAGACGAGTCTTTTCCTTTAAAAAAAAAAGTTATAATTAAAAAAAATTGCTTTGATACTTTAAGATTCATGTCTAGATCGATAGTGATTCTCAATCTTTTATTTGTTGGCAATTTGCTTAGGTAATAATGTATATTCTTACACCTTAAAATATCCTCGTTCAAAAAAATGGCTGTCCCTCTGTGATCTTTATACTATTTCTCAACTTTTCAGCAATGGTTCTTACTTTTATATTGTATCCGTTCTCTCATATATACATAGGTAGAATATTTAAGAGCCACCAAGGAATAGAGTTGTCAGACATAAGCATTTACTCTTTCAGTAAAAAAAATCTAGTAGCTAATCTAAAACAATTTTTATATTTTCGAAAGCTGTCATAATCATCCTTTCTTTCCAGAAGAGAAAACAACTAAGTATAAAGTAGATGTATACAAAATTAATTTGTCAACATAGTCTCCTTGATACTTCACTTGCTTCTCACTCAATTACTCCGATTAGGATTGACAGGACAAACACAACGAGCCTTACTATGTCTACTATTGTTTGAATCTAATTAAAGCTTCCACATTCAAAGACACATACTTAATGACAGGTTGGTACTCGATTTTATCAATTTTCACAAAAGTACTCACTCAAACGACTGTTACATAACAACAGCACATCCAAAATGGCTGAAACTTTGGCGAGTAACTGTCAACAGACGCTACATAAACGTGACTAGCTTTTATTTAAGAGTACTACCATCTTCGCATTGAGGTACTAAACTTTTCTGACCACCCGCGTATAAGAAAAGTAGGGGAAATGGTCGCATTCGGTGTGTAAAACTGAGCTCCTCCTTTTAACATGAATAACCTACTTTTACCCTCATACACTTAAAAAGGGACGGATTTTGCACGTCTGTATCCATAAATTACCAACTCCAGATTCCCCCCAAAAAATAAATAAAAATGAAGGATTCATTTGATATAAAATTATTCTTTATTATTAATTAAAAGGATTATTTCTTCACAGCCATTACAAAAAGACAAAAAAAAAAAGTAAGTCAGTAAATAAGTAAATAATAATAAAAACAGAGAGAAAGTATTCAATCATCATAAGATATAAAAACAAAAAGGTGTAATCATCATCAAAAGGTAAAATTATTTTATAGTAATAATCATAAAGCAAAAAAAAAAAAAAAAAAAAAAAAAGAAAGAAAGAAGTTTATCAAGAGTGTGATTTGTTCTCAATTAATTATTATGAATCAGCACCATTCAAAAACACAAACAGCACGCTCATGACACAGAAAATAAAGACTCAAACAGGTGATTGAGTTGTATGTATAGGTATGTATAAGGTTTACATAGGTGTGTAACGATCAAGTATACACAAGGAATTGATATGAATGGATTTTACAATAAGAAGTATATCTCAGGAGGGAGGTGGGAAAAAAGTTCTTTTGTTTCTTTCAAAAAATATATAATTAAAGCACCTACAAAATAAATAGATGTAGATTATTAATCATCCATACTCTTATAGTTGTTAATTAATTAATTAATCAATAATCAAATGGTCATGGGACTACCATCAGGATACTTAACGATGAGGCGTATCCGATTGGGAAGAATAAAACGTCGGGACCGGGATCTTTGTCTTGTCTTTCTTGTCTCTAAACTCCTTACGAGGAGTAGGTGGATTCAATGGTATCTTCCCATTACCTCCAACTACGGCCACAGAGCCCCTCTCTGGTGGTTTGGAGGTGGAGTTCACCCAATGACTAGTGAAATCTTCAAAGATCTCCTTGGGCAACTGCCGTCCTTCTGCAGCCAATCGACCCTCAACCCGTGATTTGTAGGTGAGAAGGATCTCTTCCATCTTTTTAAGGATGAGAACGTCATCATCCTCTCCGTCAATGCCCAAAGCCTCTAGCGTGGGTAAGTCAACATGGTGTTGCTTACGACTAGGAGAGGATTGTGATGAGGCTGTGGGAGGGGGTGGAGGGTTGTTGCTCAACTTTCGACGCATGAGTTGTGGTGTCGTTGCAGGAGATGAACGTACGTAGGGACTAGGAGAGGCGGAGGATGAGCGGGCATAGTTGCGTCGAGGGTCAAGACCACGTGGGGCAATAGTTGGTGTTCTGGGTGTGCCACGTTTGGAGGCGTAGGCCTCTGCAGCCTGCATGTAGCGTGAATTGGCCACTGGTGTCCGATAGGACCGTCTCTCTGATCCCAATCGACTGAAGTTGGAAGAAGCAGAATGGACACTATTGATGGATTGGGATCTGTTCATAATGGCAAAGGAAGTATTTCCATCCAGGGATCGAGTGGGGGAAGATTTTTTCTTCCGAGGAGTGGGTGGGAGCCAAGTGGAGGTGGAGTCCGTTTTATCATCTTCCTCATCCGTGTCAGAGGAGATGGTGGAAGAGCAGTCCGATCCAACGGTAAGACTAGATTCCGGTCGAGGTGGAACGGGTTGAACAGGAGGAGGAATGCCACCTTGGCAAGATTTGTAACCCTCATCAGAGACTTCAGATCCGCTGTCTCCGAGATTGGATGTGGATGGAATGCTACATGATGAATCACTTCTATCTGACATGGATTTGATTCCAGGCTAAAGTTAGAAAAGAAAAGAAAAATTGTGAGTTTGAATATATACATGGGAAATAAATGACAGAATATTTAGTTGTACAGTACACATTATCAACAAATCAATTAACTCCTTTGCAAAAAAAAAAAAATGTTTGTAGTAGGGGTTTTCATTTCGCGGGATAATGTCGCTCAGACATTCTGGGAAACTAAATATTTCATGAAGAAATAATATACCTAGAGCTGGTTTTACCTCAAGTGACTCTAAGAAAAGAAGCCACATCCTGGTTAAAATAGTAAATAATCAAAAAACCTGTACTTTAAATATGTTCACTAATGAACAACACCCTGGATCAATGAATGATCAGGGATGGGATATATTTGTAGAATATTATAACATCAAAAACTCTCCTTAATGAAAAATCAATAGGAGCCCTAAGTTTGTTTCTTTGCAATTAGACGGTACCGTCTGGGGGCCTGTTTCTTACTCATTTTCCTCACTGGGTTTAACTTTGGCGCGCATGTGAGGAAAATACAGTCATTTTAAAATAAAGGACCGCTCAACTTTGAGTGGGCACTTACTACTATATCTAAAGTTGGTAGGGCACGAAGAAGTATGAATGCAAATAACAAAAGAGCGTGGAGAACGTGTATTGTAGCTTGTTACCCGTGAAATCTGATGAGTCAAATAAAAGTTATCAAGCCAAAAATAGAGAAAACATTAATTATCTTTTGTTATTCGCATTTATAATTAATATTTTCTTATTCTTCCCCCAACTGTAGATGAAGCAGTAAGTACGCCTTTATTATCATCCCAGATTTAGATAATACATGAACCATAAATAACCAATTAATTTGGTACCCGAGTATTTTGCCTTCTAACGTTTCGCCTTGGAAATTTAAATAAATTAGATTTCAACTTTGTATTAGTATATTTTTGCTTGAAATCAAAATATGCAATATTTATTACTATAAAACCCATCTAATATTTGTTTTCTGTTGGAATAATGATGGAATTAAGCTCTTGCCTCATATTATGGTTGGTCGTCAATCGATGAGTTTTTTCTAGTATGAAAAATCCATCATGTCCAATGATTTTAATTACAAACAGAAAAGGGATCGTTGCCGTATTTCTGTATATTTTTGTTTTTCTTATAATACTACTTTTATTACTTACTTTATCTCTGATTGGAGTTCATTACACAGGAAGATTTTGTTGGTGATAACATTGACATTTTGGAGCATGATTCGGTCATATTTCCAACAGAAAACAACCTTTTATTGCGTTTTATACTAATACACATAACATATTTTAATTAAAATTTTCTAAAGGAACATGAATTTTAACGAAAATAAAGAAAACCACATTTATTAATATATTAGCTTAAGTAAAAAGTTGAAAGCATTTTTCGCTAGATGTCTATGGTGAGCTATATCTAATAATTAATACATTGCATCAAAAAAGTCTCAAAGTATTCTTAAAGGGTAAGCGTACACTTAAAAAAGTTCATTTTGTGTTTGGTAAAGCCAGTTGTATATTAGAATGTTCCAAAATGGAAGTAAAATAAGAGAAAATTCAATACATTCTTCAGTATCACAAAAACCAAGGTCAAAAGGCGGAGCAGGCGGTCAAAAAAAAAAATATATTGTGCTCTTTATGAGTGTAATACAGTATCGAATGAAACAATAAAGCGGTGATTTCCAATGATTTCGTTCTGGTAACATGTACGGCGAAAATGTAGACAATGGAAATCGTCGAGTTGGACAGGCTCCATAGCTGATGAACTAAGGATTAGCCAGAAAATCGTTTGGAACCATATAAATCGGTAATCCTAACAATATACATTGTTAAAATAAAGCAAAAAACGCTCATAACTTTTTATTTTACCTATTATAAAGGCGAAATATCCTTGAGGCAAAGTGTTATGAAACAAAATCACTTAACGCCAATTAATTATTGTGCGGCCCAGTACTGATCGATCCACAGATCGGAGGTTGAGTACCCCTTGTCTAGAGCAAATTTATAACAAGACCCATCCACACACCTAACTTCTTTAAATGACCAAACACCTTTGGTCCACTAAATATCAAATTTTCATGAATTTCGAACCAAAATCCCAAAACATATATTACAAATGTACGTAATTGTGAGAATCCATCAGATAAACGTTCAAGAACTCTTTCTAAATAAATAAATGCTTTAAAATACAGATGATGAAACACTTGATGGAGTGTGTGTGTTGAGCAATTAATAACTATCATAATATATATTCTCGTGACGAAAAGTAGGAATTGAAATATTATATATGACTTCATATGTAGACAGGATTTCTTTGTCTTTTCATTTGGAATCCTTGATAATAGATATGCACATACTTCCGCGTGAAAAAGAAAAGAATATATCCTACACATTTTGAATAAATAGTGAGTAGGGTAGACAGGGGGAAGTGCATTTTACTCCAGTTTGGTCTTGAGGATTTTTTCTAAATCAATCTTCATATGATATTTCGATAAAAACCGAAATTCAGATAGTAGACCGAAATTTTACTACTAAATAATTTAGACCAATTATCACTGACCGGTTGAGGATATCCAAACTGAAACCCAACGCTAATAAAAACTGATCTTGAAGGGGGTGTAAAATCAGTTTTTTGATCATTATTATTTTTTTAAATAATTCAGTCAGTTTTTCAATGGTTTTTTTAAATAATTTATAACACTTGAATTTTTGATATTTAGCTATCAGTTAATATAATTAATATCTGGCATAAAACTCACTCGTAAGGAGAAATTTAATCCTCAGTACCAGGTGAGGTAGTTGCAACAAGTGATTTAGTTTTCCGCGAATTGTTCAAAGTATGTTTTATATTAAGAACAAGACTCTAAAAAGGTTTCAGAGGGTCAATTTTGCTCATTTACTCAATGTAATCATAAGATATAATATGAATCTGCATACTACAGACATTTATTAGTTCAATATCATGAAAAGTAAAATTATTTATTCATTAATACATTATTATTTAGTCTAGTTTTTTATAATTTCTAATAGTTTGTGAAAAAAGAGCTAATTGCTAAAGTTTTGTAATTATATAAAAAAACAATAGCAGACATGTCAAATTTTGGAGTGTTTAATTCAACTCACTTTGAATAATTGAATCAAAAGCAAAGGTGTAGTGATGAAACTATACCACGTACCCCCTACCTCTATCATTGTACAAATGAATGCATGTAATATGTACACGACCACCTACACAAACAAACAAACAAACATTATAACGCCCACATCCCCATCATTCCTTCTTAAAAATGAAAATTTCTCTCTTACCTGTAAGCATTGTTGCTGTTTAATAATAGATGACGTTGAGACTTTGCGATAGCCCTTTGTTTTGTGAAGTAAATCCCTTGAGGAAGAGGATCGAGGTGAGGTACTCCTTCCTTTTTCCAGGGGGTTAACAGAGGAGCTTCGTCGACCCATGTTGCTCAAATTGGTAGCAGACGAACGACGGCGGGGAGTTCCGGGCGTACTAGGGGAATCGGACCTGAAAAATTGTAAAAGTATGAATTAGAGAATCAGTTAGAAAATATGTTAGTTAGCAGAATTGTACATGACTATCCTTTGTGGTTGGATATTGTAGAGAGGGGCGTCCACAGGATCTTATTTTGGAGGGGCCTTTTTTTACAAGATAAAAAACCCAACCCATGCGGACGCCTCGTAGAATCATGCAAAAAGATAGATGCAATCAGCGAGACAAGATGTTTCTTAATTTAATACAGTATACAAATTAAGCGTTTTAAGATGATGTCATCATTGCGGAAGTCGGTCATGTTTGGGCCCGGTATAAACAAACATATTTTATAAGAATAAAAACCCTGACTAATTTATGATTAAGGTAAATTATTGGGGCGTATTTGGATGTCATAGCACGACCGACAAACATATTTAGAACTTAAACCTTTACTGCGAATCAACAACATATGTATTTCTTTTGATTATATTAAAGATCCAAATGTGTTTGGAGATTGTATTGAAAAATGAACAGTGTTGACGCTTTCTGTTCATTTTGGAACGATGAACGAAATAAAAAATAATGAAGAGCGTTTATTTTCTTATTGTCTCTATTGTTTTTGTCGTTTTACAACATTTTTTTTTCCAAAGGTGACTACAAGGGAAATTAAATATGGGAACGCTTTGTACATTTAACGTCTTGAAGCAAGTTTCTCATTTGGTAACAATTCTAAATATGAATTACTGGATATAGGTGCTTAATACAGTGACACACTTACAACAGGTGGCCGTTAGGCCAGGTTTAATATATATTTATTAAAGGAGATGACTACTACAAGGACTAAGAATGTTTGAAAAATTTAAAATTATACATTTATTTTGACCATAGAAAATATAATGTATTGAGTTATGATGGTTTACTTGGGAGCACAGTTACCACATGATTTCATGTCATTTGCTCTTTTTATGGTAAAACAAGATTTGCTTTTTTTTTGTAAATATAACAAAAAACTCATTTGACATAAAAACATGCCATAACAGCGCACTCAAGCAGTTCATGTTGATCAGTGCCACCACCTAAGAAAATAATTACAGTGTGTGCTCTCCTCTGCCTCCACTTGGTATTCCTAAATAAATATCACGTATCCCCAATGGTACACCTAGCTCAGTTTGAGAGCCACTATTTTGTATAATATATACATATTTTTAGGAGCAGTGATCGATAATTTTGCTCCAAACATTTTCGCAGCCAGTAATTTTGCTTCCTGGAGATTTTATGTTTCTATATTATAGGTTCCAACTTTAGTCTTTAATTTTGTACATCAGCTGTAATATATCTGAAGAAGAAGAAAAATGGAAAAAGTGAGGATATATTAGAGTAATATTATTTTTAAGGAGTCACAGATCTGGGATGATGAATCTATTACGAAAGGACTCATTGTAGCTTACTCATAGCCATGATCTTAGTTGAGGCTTGAATACTTAAATGATAGAAACTCCATTGATAGAGAGAATAGAATGTTTCCACAGTTAAGACTTCAGGTAGAAACATTAAAAGGTCGCAAAACATCCGGAAGAGGTGCACATTTTTGCAGCAAAACTACCTAAAATCCTTGGGAGCCTCACATTGCAATTATCATTGGATACAATTAAAGAAACACTCAGAGGAGACTAAGAGTGAGGGAACTCATCACATCACTCCCCTTATTTTAAATTACCAGAAATGGGCCGAATGCATAAATGACTTCTATATCAACGTAATATGTATATATTTCCAATATGGATCAGATCACAAGTGCCTTAATTCCCGTTTCTTATTTCAAGGTTGGACTTCTACTACTCCATATGTTCAAATAATTATATATATCATGATGATACAAAATGACTTTGTCGGTCGAAGTGAATTTGTAACCTCAAAGTCATATTTCAAATAATACATAACTCTACTTGTAAATGATTACAGGCCTATTATGTAGGTATATTAATTGATCATTTTTTCAAAGTCAATTCGTCAATGAATGTACGAAATAGGCTACAAAGAAAGACTAATGTGTGTTTACTGATTATGAATATTTATAATGCATATTTACACAACTCAAAGTGGACAGATATCTTTTAAATGCATCATAATTCAAACAATATGTCAAATATGATGATTAATCCATTTTACTAGATCAATACAAAATTCAAAGAAATTTGTAGTGTTGTGTCGATTCGAAATATTACACGAGACACAAACTTGTACTTTATAAAGAAATATTTTGAATTCCACTCCTAATAGTTCTTGACGCACTGATGTTGTGTCAGTCCTTAATTAGGGCAGAGGACTGCAGTCTAATCCAGTGCCACTTGTCCGTCCTTAAAGAACGTAAAATCGATCCCTTACAAAATTACTATGGGTGTTTTTTATACTTATAATATTGATAATTACAAGATATGTTCATTGATGAAAATCCAGTGTAGAATGAGGGGAGGTTCAATAAAAAGAAACCAAAAATCAACATGGTAACACTGACAATTTGAAGAATATTTTGGAGGGATAAAGAATGAGTCTGATGACGTTCGATTAGATCAGCTACAATCAGCTGTGACAAGGGAGGAAGGAGAAAAAGAAATAAATAAGGACATTTGCTATAATTACTCCAATGTCGATCACAAATTCTACTCTGAGTCTAAAAAAAAGACTTACAATTATAACCCCGCAACAAATCTTCAGGGTTACGGTCCGTCTTTTATTGGCAAACATGAGTGTTCCATGAGGTTTTGAATATAATGGAATCTATTTAGAAAAGGATGTTCACTACGCAAGAATTCAATAATAATGACAACTGCTAAGGAAAATAAAATAAATTCTTCAGACTACCAATTATAATAAAAAAAAAACAGGTCAGCAATAGGAATCACTGAATATGTTGAATGATCTTAATACATATCTCAAATATTTTATTTGGCATAATAAACCATCTACATTTTTATGAAATAAAATTCGAAGGACTGATAAACCAAATAACTAAGGACCAACACAACACTAATTATAGACCCTTACAAAATTTAAAAAAATAGTCATGTTTTCTCATTTATTCTCCTTTTCTGTTTCATCGACTCGAGTCAATCCTTAACGACACAAGTCGGCACAACACTATAAATTTGTTTTTTAATGTGCATAAATTACTGTTTATAAAGAATATGTTCTTAAGAAAAGAGTGACTCTATTTCAGATGAAGCCCTACAAAATAATGATAGATACAATAAAGAAGTCCACACGTGGATATATGTACTACAAGAGTATTAAGTAAACTCAAATTCAAGGACATTCAGAAGAGGGAAAACCCCGAGCTTTCTTCCAAAATAAAATGACTGTATATTTAAGTTATGTCATCTTTTTTATGGGATATTCTTATAGGGTTGGTATGCTACAAAGTGTGTAGAATTATTAAGGGATTAAACTCCACATCAAATAAAATAAAGTCTTATGTAAGGAGAGGAACTAGCCAGCCCCAGTCCAATTTGCAAAAAATAATCCCTAAAAAATTTGAATGAACATATTGTTTCATAAAGAAAGCTCTTTAGGCTCTATCCTCAACTGACCTCCACGCTCTTGAGCGTATAAAGGGCCATAATGTTTATGGAGGAGAGCAGCAAAGCTGTCATGACGTTACAATAGATTAGCTTACAAGTAACAGCTATGAGATGAAGGAACTAAACACCAACCCCCACTCCTTATCTAGCAATGAAATAGGCGGGAATTACTTCCGACGACAATCCTCAACTCTACTCCGAGTCCAACAAGGACTACCACGAATAAATTCACAACAAATCCTCAGAATTACTCTTTCTCTTTCACGCACTTGTGATTACTTTATACTTATTGTTCTTTCTTCAATATCAAAAATAATTATGACAGCTTTGGAGAATAAATAAAAAAATATATATTCAAGGAGCAATTTAAAAAAAAAAAGGTAGAAGTTCATATTTTTTTAACCTCTGGAAAATAAGTGTAAGTCTCTGTTGGACTCTTAGTAGAATTGAGGATTGACGTCGAAGTAATTCCTCTCTATATCATTGTCAAATATGGAGTGGAGTATTTTTTTTTATTCCTTCCTCCTAGATCTGTTCGCACCTAATCTAATATAACGGTAGAGAGCAAAGCTGTTCTTCTCCTAAAAATTGTTAACATGTCATTTCTCAGTTTCGTTTATTTTTACATTCTCGCAGGTCATATTTGATACAGCACTACTAGTGATTGATATGTACAAGTCAACTCTGTTTTATAAGAACGTTTCACAATCAGGTTTGTTTATGATAATTACTTAAGAAGCTCTAACCATGTTCACAGAATGGAATGCCAAGAATTATACCCGTACAAAGAAGTAGTCAGTATTATTTCACACGATTTCTATTTTCCTTATCTACTCTTCTTCCAATGTTTTATTGCATGGAAAAATCCTGTAGTTAGGAATACGTAAGAGACAAAGACAACTTTTTTTTAAACATAAATAGTTCTAGACTGTCCCGTTTCCAGGGAAATATTTTTCTACCCGTACACAAAGACTGTTTCTACAAGAAACGATCAAAAAACCACCTTTGATAATGTATGAAGCGTATCAGAGTATTTTAATACGGGAAAAATTGGGGTTTTTGGGGTTGAAATACGTTATTTGAAAGCCTCTTATAACGTACCAAATATGATGCTATATATTTGTAAAAATACCTTGTGCAGTTGAAGTTTCCCTGTTTTACTATACATAACATGTCAAAGTGTAGCCTTTGTTGAAGTAATAGTATTTGAACAAAACGGAAGAATATTGTCTTTATTAATAAATTAAAGTGAATCTGTATGTATGAATTTGTGAAAAACAGTCACAGGCTGTATTTAGTGCTCCCGGATGTATATTGTATTCCAATAAGGTATATTAAAAAAAGGAATATATTATACAGGGAGCGCTCTATAAAATAAAGAAAATGTATCAAGGGTTTAGTTGAACTCTTATTAAAAAAAGAAAATGAAAGGAAGTACTTTACATAAAGTTAAAAAAAGGAAGTACTTTACATAAAGTTTAAAAAAAAAAGTGACTTTAGATTAGGTTTATCAACGAGCTAAAGTACTCCCAGGCTCCATATGAATTTCTTTCTTTATCTGTTATTATTATAAATTTATACTTTAGGAGGTAAAGTCTCAGGTTTGAGTGAGTAGCTAAAGCGGAAAGTAACACTAAGGCCTTGCTGGGAAGTTATCTTCTATATTATTCAAACACAATTTGAATGTTTATCGACGCCTTATAGCTCCGAGTACTACTCATAGTGTTTGATAAAATAGGGAAGCCCCAAATCGTTATTGAGCACATCTTTGTCCCCTTAAAGATTATTATTCAAAACAAAGTGCACAAGGAATTTTTAATCGATAAACCGGAAACAAAAAAATATAATTTTTTACTCATAGGATTGTACTATAGGCCTAAAAATGTCGTGTTTCGCTAGAAATACATTAACCCCCCAAAAAAAAAAGACAGTCCCCCACATAATAATGGAGGTTGGTAGTTTGTATTCTAGGTAAAAATTATACTACTCTCATATTAAAGGAACTGCCACCAGGGAATATGTACATAAAATACTGTGCCACCAGATGTGCAAATGTTTTAAGGGGGATCTTTTTTACAAATATAGTAAATATGTGTAGTCTATACAAAATTAAAACTAAATGGTAAGTTTCGGTGCATTGTCCCAATGATCCACTTTGTTTCAATCAAATGAAATAAATCTTACCTCCAATGCATATCGGAATATCGATATACCGGGGGTGGTTCAGAAGTCTTTCTGAATCCAAATATTAACTCATTTCTGCATTTAAAAAGAGAGAGAGAGAGAGAAAAGAATATGTAAATAAATAAAAGTGACTTGCAAAAAGTCTTTCCGACCTGATGGTAGGGAAGGATGGTAGAGGGTTATGATCTCTTAAAAATATTATCAATGTGGCATAAAAGGAGTTTCTTACTTTTTGTAGATTGTTTACAAAACTGCGACTAGTGGCGCCGTCTTGTAGCTTAGTTTATTACGTCACAAGACAACGGACACAATAATCACCCATGGACATTTGTTTATTTTATAAATAATAGGAAATGAAATTGGAAAGAATTCTCAGAAGGGGATACGAACACGGAATACTATATGGGTACAGTGGAGAAGTTAATTAGTTCATACCTTGCTGATTTTGAAAGTTAGCCTACTGATACAGATTTCATATGGGATTGAGGTCCGGAAAGTGTATAAACCCCTCCGAGACATTAAATATGCTTTTTCTTGAGCCAATCATTTGATGACATGACCATATGTTTTAGATCACTTTCGTGCTAAAAGACCTTATTGCACGCGCCATTTTCAGTACCCTTGCCCTAAGGGAAAGAAGTTGTCACCCAATATTTCCAGGGTAGAAGGTAGGTATACCTTCCCCGTTGATGCAGGGAAGTTGTCATTTCCCTCGCCAGAGAAACACCCACAAAACATGCCCCCCTTGCAATTAATGTTTCTCCCCCCTTCACATAATTATGGACCGTTCTTTTTTCATTGTCAGCAGGCAAACTAACAAAATCGATAAGGGATCAAAACTTACTTTCTCCACTGTAAGTCCTTAAATATTGGACTTCCTATCAAAATATCCCTCCCTTCCATCAACCGGGTACAACGTAATAATGTGGCATAGCTATAATAATTATTAAAAATATAATACTTTATAGATGATAAGTTCGAACACCTTGGACTCGAAAATAATTGTATTCCCTTTTAAGAATTGTTTTCAATTTTCTATTATTTATATAATATAGTTAACATAGGTCCCAAGGGGTGTTTGCCCATCATTTGTTTATTATTAAACTGAATAGAGTATCCCCCCACCTTTGGGATTATTTATAGTTTTTCATGCCCTATTCTTTGTAATAAATAGATATTTTTAACATTAGCGGATGGGTCTTTGTGCAATAACAAAATAAATTCTTGATTAAAAATCACTCTTTTCAACGAAAATCAAAATAAATTTTAGCCACAAAATTATATTAATTGTTACATAAATATATTTGTGTAATAGTAATACAGTTTAGACTGTATTTTGTTGTCAGCTGTCAATCTTTCTGCTCCTTTCCCTCCTATCAAAGTCTGAACGTTGATTGGGGGAACTGAAATTCGCTATTATTAAGCTTTGAATACTTCTAAGCTATTATTGAATATTAATTACTAAGTTGCGAAGAATTGGCCCAGAATTGGTTAACTACCAACTGATTTTATGACTTGTTTCTGTTTCTTTTTGGTGGAATGCTTACAAAATACAGTAGAGGTGATATATTATAAATCTTTTCTGCTAAAATGCATTGAAAATTAATAAATAATTCATAGGAACAATTAGGGGTGAAATTTTGTACAAATGAATGGAAGACAATAATCAAATTTATCTATGAGCGTACACTCCAAAATTGATCTCATTTTTTATCTCTGTCATCTGGGATTATACAAACTCGGTTCAATTATTTTTCAAATGCATATTTTTGAAATAGATCTTTTTTAAATTATACATTGAATATTTTTTATGACAGAACCTATGATATTCCTCATCACAATGTATTATAAATAAGTTATAAGGGTCTATAGAAGAGTGTCGTTTTTCATCAATTTCACCCTAAAAATGGGAATATATCATAACAAGATATAGAATCAACAAAAACACTTTTTATCATAAAAAAACAATCTTACATAAGTTTTACTAATCCTACTTTTAATAAAGGAATCTTTTTAAGGGTAAAAAAAAGACTCTGAACGATAATAGTCCCGAATTACTATAACGCCAGATATTTCAGAATTCAGATGACTTAGAGAAAAACTGAGATCAGTTTTGGATTATGCGCCCAAAGGTAAAATCTTTTTTTTTTTGGGGGGAGGGGGATCTTGAATTCATTTCTACAAAATGAGTGTTCCCATTTGTAATTGTTCAACACTCACTCATTGATATAGTTGCAAATTTTGACAAGTCAGACTTAATTGCAATTTGTATGGTAGAACAACAAATTCAATCAACACAAGCAGATGTTTACATGCAGTGTTACATGTTGGGCCAACATTGTTTGCGTGTCTATCTCAAATAAACACTAAGCTATTTAGCGGAAAATAACAATTGTTGCAAATGTACCCGGCTCCCCCCTATGTAGATGGAAGGTTGAATGTTGAAGCAAATTAATGCTGTCAAAAAATCAGGTCGGAAAGTGTTAGAACTAAAAAAATAGGTATGGAAAATTTAAAAAAAAACGAAGTATCGCACAGAAAACAATATTAAAATATATATATAATTTAAGGGATAGGTAATACATACAATAAAAACCCCAAATACTAGAAGAATATAAAGAGTTCTTCCTTACCGATCATAACAGACTCCAACTGCCATTGGACCTTTTCCCGCACGTGTCGTCATATGAGCTCCAAGGGTAGCTTTGTGTCCTGAAAGAGAGGATACATAATCATAATTAGTATGAAATGAAATGAGAAAGACAATCAATATACAAAATTTTCGATCTACAACCTTTGTTTTTTAAACATTAATAAGTCATTGTTTATTGGACAATTATGACGGCAGATGTGGAGTGTGTTGTGATGTTATATAAAAAAAAAGGAAAGGGTATCAAGCAATCACAAATTGCAACATTTCAAATATCTCGTGGCATATTTCACAAGATACTGTTTATTTTTCAAAATGACAAAATTATCAGTTAGGTCTTGTACTGTCAAAAAATATAGCTAACTGTGTCTCACTTTAAATTGAATACTCTCATAGGAGCTCAACACAATAATTTCCCACTCTTTGAAGATGACACTCGAAAATGTCATATTCAACTTCAAATCAGACAACATATTATTTGAACTCTTTTTAAAACGTCTTATATTTTTAGTCTCAGGACATCTAAAAATAGCCAATTTATAATGATATAACACCGTTGATATTTTGAAGATTATGTTTTTCCAATGCTTTCCAGTAGGAAATACAACTTAGAAGTAAGAATATCGTAACTTGGGGAGTTATCTTCCATATTATTAAAGCTGAGTTTGTCTATTCTCCGATGTCTAAAACTCCGGGTAATCCCTAGTACTACTGCTAGTATATAAATATAACAAGTGTCTTAATTCAGTAGTACAAATAAGTCTTCCTATCACCTTCTCTTCATTGGCATACAAAATTTATAACCCCTAGTGACAAGAGTAATATTAAAAAAAAGTAATGGCCACATAGTTCATAGCGAACCTACTACAGAAGACATACCATAGAGCGAGCAGTGTTTCCCAAACTTTAGTGAGTTCGATCCTTAAAATATGTGACAAGACAATCTGCGACCTCTACACCTCTCATTGAAATATGGATATGAGTGTCGTTTATTTTTGCAAATAGAGTACTTGTTTTTGGTTTCTCTCTATTTTGCTATAAAAAATTATAGTTCAATCCCAAAATTCCTCGTATCCAATATGTTTTTGTTGGAAGACTATTTATTGGCAAATACTTTTTAAAATGATCCACAAGATACTTATGAAAATAAATATATATTCATCATTATTTCAGTTTTGATACCATTAATTTTATATCTTATACTTCTTTTTTGAAAATCATCTCGCTAACCCCACTTTGGGATCCACTGCCATAGAGGAATAGTGATGTATTAATACCCAAACAGCACGAGGGAAAGATATTGCCTACACCCCCCTCCCTTCCTCTCCCCAAAAATAAAAATAAAGTTATCCTATTGTAAGTTAGTTTGCCTATCCATGCCTCATTTTCCATTGTTTATACTAAATAAATGGTTTTTTGTTTCTCAAAAAACATAACCATAATCATAACAATAATTATTACATCTACTCATAAACCTACGTAGTGAACAAAACAAAGTCTTGAGGCTCATTTCCACCTATTTCAGACATTCCTTCCTTTACAAAATAATATAAAATAGGAGGTTTGGTAAGGATATAACTGGCTTATAGATGTAAAAAATATGTATAAGAATAGAACGGCTAAAAAAAAAAAAATTACAACCACGAGTGTTGTTTAGTACACCTGTACTATAAAGGCATCAGACATCAGATTCAATAAAAGTATCTTAAATCAAACAAAAAGTATAATCTATAGCTAAAGTTCTTGTGTATTTTATATCATCCCAGTGTAATTTGAATACAAACCCTATAATGCCCTCAAATATGTCTGAAATATTAGACTGTATTTGTATGTGACGAATTTTTTTTTCAAGATTGTTTGTATGTTGAAATGCTACAAGCAACAAGAATGATTTGCTGCTTACATTAAGAGTCAATGGGTAATAAAGAAAGACGTTTCTCTCAACATGGTAAATAAATAACTAAACTATGGATTTATTAAATACCATTTTTTTTTTTTTTAATGAATAACCAATTATTCATCTTTTCAAAAACGTAATTCCATTATTAATCATTATGATTTAAAGCTCCCTTCTTCCTATTAAGGAGAAGAGGGGCCGGACAACCCTGACTACAACTACTACATATTTCTTTGGGGTTTTCTGTTTGGGGGAAAAAATATATATTCAAACAAAAGATCCTTAAGAGATTTTGAAACGCCTTGACTCTTTAAAAAAAACTCACATTTTATTTTAACGTAAAAAGATAAACTCTTTTCATAAGTTTATGATGTACTTACACGGCCTCAAACAAACAAACAAACCCTTTTATAAAATGATAAATACCCCTTATTTAAATAATAATCATAATATAACCATAAGAATTCTCATGAGGAGTAGAAAGTTACTTTATGTATACTTAATATAATATATTCTATAAAGGTAGACTATTACTTCATTTCTTTTGATTGTAAGGAGTTGGAAAAAAAAATTGCTTAATCAAGTCATAATAAGAGTCAGTCATAAAAATAAGTTTTTTATATATACACTTTATTTATAAATATTGGTAGAGTTGTAGAAAGAATGACCTCCAGTATGCTACAAAAACAAGAAAATAAATAGACATAGTTATACCCAGACATCACAAGTTGATTCTCTCTCATTACATAGACATTATCAATTCAAGAATTAAAAAAAAATAATATGATTTGATGAACCAAGTAGAACTTTAGCTCGTGTTATACATTTTATATAAAGTACTTACGTCCTTTTTTTTTTATTTTTTAAATATGAGTTGAGCTAAAGGCCTGGGAGATTCCATTTATTTTATAAAGTACTCTCTTTATATTGAATTCTTATTTTTATTTACTGTATTGGTATATAAATCAGGGATCACTATATTCAGTGCATCCGATGACGTGTTTTCATAAATTATTCATTACTCGCTAGATGGCTCTTTAGGGAAATCAAGTTTGTTTTTTAAATACTTTCATCACGATAATTAGCAAGATTTTTTTTTTACTCAATTGAGTCAAATTGTATCAATACACTGATTATTGAAATCATATCTCATGGTGCCATAATGAATGCCCTAATTTGATTAATGGGGCATCCTTTTAGATTGAAGTAAGTAAGTGTTGAGGATTGATATTATTATAAATACCCAGGATCGAATTTTGTTTTATTAATAGGGAAGATATCTTCGAACGTTGTTTATCCAAACACAAATAGTTTGTTTTAGTTGTTTAAAACTAGTTCTCGTTTCCTCGAATTTGAACTGGAGCTAAATAATTTAGTAAAAAGAATGTTCATCAACGATACAAATATAGGCTTAAAACGCAAAGAGAAAATGATTTTATACACTCATGCGCAGATTGAAGGTGAAGAAGACTATAAAATATAACTGATTCAATGTGAGTGTCAAATTGTATTGTTATTCCGTCAATTATAATTTTCTAGGGAGTTCTGTATTGATTCTTGGGATTTTCAGATGTTCAGTAATCTATCTTCTATATTGCAAAGTCAATGATGTTACTATCAGATGAATAATGATGCCAAAATTGCTCAACATTGTATTTGAATCATTTCATTTGGACCGTGGGATAGGGGCACTTATCAAATACTTTAAATTTAATTTCATATAAGTTAATGGGACTTTAATTTTTGACCTATCTACTCTACTTTTACAAGCCAAATGATTTAAAAATAATTTTAAATTTCTTACCAAGTTTGCATCGACAAGGATCGTGTTTGTCCAGGTAGTGTTGAAGAGTGTCCCATCCACCACCAACGCGCACCATAACATGATTACGTAAAATCTATGTAAATATATAATTATTATTACATTTAAGGGTTTGCGGTTTGAAAATAGATATATATTGTAAAATTAACTAACAAAAAAATATTATCAAATAGAGTAACCCTCAAATACTATGTAAGCACATAGAAAAAGATGGGTGGCCATAGGTCCATGAGATGCAGAGAAATTGCTCTCAAAATTTTGACGGATCCTATACAAAGTCGTCTTATGGATATCATCATCTATCTTAACACAGACTTATAATGTCCATTGTAATATTCATTATTATAGAGTTTTGACTTTGTCGTAAAATAAAAGCAGTCAGTTCTTACCCGAACAAAAATGAGAACTTTGGACTCTCCAATCCTATATTTTCCTTCGGAAACACGTATCATTGGGAACTGCGTGGGACATTGACAATCAGATACTAATTCTCTCACCTAAAAATACCAAAATGATTGATAAACGGTATTTAAATATAATAAGTATGATAAGATGGGATTTTTGTACAGACAGAAAATGTGACGTTAGAAATTTTCGTGCTTCTAAAGTTTAATTTATCACGACATTTTGGAAAATTACAAACGTCACATTGACTCTCCATCAAACAAAAAAACATTATAAATCACAGAACCTCCTTATTTTGACAGGGATAGCTGTTGAGGTTTGGCGATTATATTATGAAAAGTTATTCTAAATAAATTGATAGGGTTGGTAACCCTCCTTAATAATAAGTAAGTAAATGAGCGCTCACCATTTCATCCAGACTCTTTAAATCATTCGTAATGAGTTGTGGAAGGGGTCCAATGGGATAATTATATTCCATGTCTTCATCATCTTCCTCCTCATCCGAGATCTCTGTCTCCTCCTCTTCTTCTTCTTCTTCAATGTCTTCTTCATCTGCATCAAAGTCACGTAGATGATTGATCTCATCTCCATCAAGATTGACATGCAAGGAATTAAACTGTTCCTCTCGTTCCTTGAGGAGTAATCGTTTCTCTTTCTCTTTCCGTTCCTTTTCTTCACGCCTCTGCTTCTCCTTTAACTCCTTTTCCTCCCTGAAATAAGTACATAAATGAGACTTGGAATGTTGAGTAGAAGGTAGTATGGTGTAAACAAATGCCTAATTAGGCATGGCCCATCATCATTGAAAAAGGGTGGGGAAGGGCAGGAGGATACATTGCAAATTGTACATCAAATTATTAGGGGGGGAAATACCGACATATACAATATATTAAATACAGGGCGGTAGCTTTGTAAACGATTCTTAACTTTAAATGACTAATATCTCCAGGAGTGTACGAATTGGCGCTTCAGTTGATATCATAACCCATATGCGTTATTTCAATTATAAAAGATCAAAAAAGACAGTGTTAACTCATTAACACACTGTATTTTATTGTCAAATGTCGATTTGTGGGGCGTCTGACGGAATGGAGGAGCAATATCCAGAGGTTTCAACGGTTGTATTTTTTTGCAAAGAATTTTTAAAAGTTAACTCTTTATCCGCCAGAGAATTTGATCGAATTACTTTTTTTTTGAACAGAAATCCTTGTAAAAAAAATTTAATAATAACATTTTTTCTTGATCATGATCATATTTTTTTAATCAAAATAAAAATTCCTTTATTTGTGGGGGGAGCTACAGCTTCTCCAGCCCCCTCTCCTCTCGAGACGTCCCTGATATCCTTCCTCCCTCTCAAATTGCAAACTTATGTATCCGTTACGTTGAGATACGTTGTGATAGACCCACTCCCCCGAAAAAAATCATGCCCCTGTCTACCAACTGATTTTGGGCCTTTTCATTTTTTTTTTTTGAACAAAGTCTGTGATATTCAATAAAGGTATAGCATGTAAATAAAATAAAAAATTGAACAGGTTTTGTAGATGTTTGTTTGTAAACATCCGGCTCGAGCTTTTTGGCTCATAAGTTTTAGAAATGAAGTCATCCATTTTGGTATGATTATTATTACTCTAAAGGTGGAAAATGGAAGCTTAAAGCAAGGAACTTGCCGTTCTAGTCTATGCCGGTCACACCAATACCAACATCATGAAAATACTCTCAGTCAGCAACCAGACGATGTTGGTATGACTGCCAGGGACTAGAACGGTAACTTCAATTATTTTGGCTTCAATTAGGCCCTTATGAGAATTTAATCTGACCTTAATTCTAAAATAACCGCCTCAAAAAGTTCAACCGGACCTTTACAAAAAAGCCACATAATTTTTTATTTTAATAACATTCCAAGCCTTTTGGAACACTCAGTAATGTCATTTGGGAAAAGATATCAAAAGAAATTATGAGAGCCACTTACAAAGTGGTTTTATGCAAAAGTAGCACTCTTCTTTTGTAAAGGGTAATCTTCAAAAAATATGTATTAAAATCCTTAATCAATCTACTCGTTCAGAATAGTCTAATATTAAATTGACTATAGGAGAGTTTTACAAGAACTACCCTGTACTAAGTATGTAGTATTGAATAGCTGTGTTTGGATCTCAAGGTCAATTAGAATGTCAGAGATGTAGGGAATTACTGCTTGAATGATTTGATGCTACTAGCTAGTCTGCTTCAAGCATAATGAATCAATCCTATTCTTTCTCTTGAAGAAAATAAAAATAATATTTTGTTAAATGGAAATAAAAGTTTTGAACAAGCATGATATTTAAGTTATCTCACATATTGACTATACATGTATAGCGACATTTAATAATTGACTTTATCATCCATGTTTTGCAAAAATTAAAAAAAAAATCATGTTCCTCCTTTGTTTATAAAAAGTACTTATTAATCACTGTACTTACATCGCAATTTCCCGATCAATCTCCTGCTCAAATTGTACAAGGATAGGAGCAAGCATTCCCAACTTTGCTCCTCGGCGTGCCACTTCCAAGAGTGTCAAAATGACATGTTTTTCATTCTTTCGACAGACTAAATCCTCTGTTTCAAACATGATGCAATCCATCACGCCCAGGTAACGGCAGAATTGAATAAAGTTAAAGACATTGTCACGAGCAAACCAGGAGCCGGATGGAACCTTTTCGCGAAGAGGAAGCTCCTTCTCTGGGACAGAGAAGTTGGGAACTTTTCGGCGAGTTTGTCCTGAGGCGATGCGTTCCATGATTTCGGAATGCTTGGCTCGGATTGCATTGGCGTGCTAATAAGATAAAGAGAATAATTTAATAATACTGTTGTGGGTAATTAACATGTAATTACAGGATACTATTTCATAGACGTATTTCGGTCAATTGTAGGCTTTGTATTCAAATTCATGGAATTGATTTCTTTAAATTTCTTATTTAGTTTATGAGACTAAGTGTGACACTGATATTTGACTTTTCAAGTCAAATGTATCAATTTGCAAATATTTCCCTGTGGCACTGTTTTTTTTTGTTTTTTTGACTTGGCACAACTTCTTTTGAGTCAAAAGGTTATAAAACCAGTTTTATTAATCAAAAAAAGAATGATGTCGGTTTCAAAATGATAGTACACTTTTAAAGTTTTGTTTTACACGATTTTAAAAATCATAACAAATAGCTGACGTCCCCCATTGTCCACACACTGAATAAACCGAACTTTGGTATTTAAATAACCAGTAATATTTTCATTTCTTTGTAAATAACTTGCCATTGAGTGGTTTTTAAAAGATAGTTATTTGATGTAAAAAGATGTAGAATTTAATTGGTAATATAGAATAATTAAATAATGCAATAATTCGTTATTGTCATTTCCGTAAAAGTCTTTAAAATGTTGTTTTTCCCGAGTAAATCCGATTTTATTTACCCAATTTGCACAAATTGAAATAATTTGTGCAAATTATTGTATTACAAAATATCTGATGAAATCAATTTTAGTTCTCTAACACAATTATTTGTGGATCTTTTTGTGTTAAAAATATTGATCAAATCGGTTTTTTTTTAAATAAGAAATTGATCATTAATCACAGCATTAAAGACTCAGGAAATCATTTGCAATTAGTTTTAATTTAGAAATATTCTGTCAAACCATTTTTTGCTAATATTTATATTGAACGGCAAACACACATTCCTCACTACCCTTTTTCATGATGTCGACAGACTATATTTCGAATAAAACTTAGAATATCACCGCTAGAATTAACCCTTGCCTCTACCCACCTACTACTTTTACAGCCTTATAACCATACATTATAAAAAAGAGAGTTTATTATTTTTTTTTGCTGGACGCTGTATAAATGCAATTTGCAGTGGGGCCACTTGAGTATTAATTATAGTAATTTGTTTATCGAAATTAACGATGATTATTTGTGAAAGAATACAATTGCATTCCTAACACCATTTTGAAGAAATAAATGTTCTATCTTGCTTTTCTATTGACGGTCCCACATATGTATATACACAGTACAAAAAAATTCCTTTGTTTGCATTGGACATAATACAATGAATAAAATCAAAATGAACGACTCATGAACATGTTTTCACTAACAAACATTTAAAAGCAAATCCGGAAATAAGAAACGCACATATATTACTTCCACATTTGTTGATCGTGTTTCGGAAGGTGTGAAATCACTCTTAGACATTTGATTATAATGTCAATCGTTATCAAAACGTATGTGTTGCGTCATCTATATATACATCCCTATATTTCAAAGCCATATAGGGGTCAATATAAGGTTATTATTCAAATTTGGAGGATGAGTTAAGATACACAAGACTTTCAGCCCTAGTTAAGAACTTTTATTTGATTTAAAAGACTTATATTGACTTCTTTCTCTCACATCAATGTTCTGATTGTTGATTGGTTGAATTTGAATTACTACATTAAACAATTCCCAATAATTATTATTATTTAATTCCATGGTTGGGATTAGGCCAAAAAAGTATTCATACAAATACGTAACTAGGTAGACATGTCCTTAACCTTCGTCGTTTCCGATGGTATTCACCATAACGCAGCCCTAGTGAAGTAAGTGGATTCCTAGTGTCGCTGGTTCTTTTGGTATTCTTCCTTGACTGTTCTTAAGCCAGATGTTGTCACTGTCTTCAAAGAAATTGGAGATGCGGTCAATTTTTTTGTACCAAGAGGATCAGTGACGATTAATGCGGATTCGACTATTTAAATCTTGGCCAAAGAGGCTCATCCTCTTGCAAAAATGGGTCCTACTGCTGCCAAACAGGCGTGATGAATTCAAGTAAATATTTCATGAACATATATTAATCAAATATGGGCATTGGATTCAAATTACTGGGATGAATTAAGATACCACAGAATTTTAACTATAATTTAGAACCTTTAATTGATTTAAGAGGCTTATATTCGCTACGACATATCCCCTTTCAAATACTTAGTTACTTTACGAATAAGTAATCTATAATCGCAATATATCGTATTTTATAGTTTAAAAAAAATAAAATATGTCTAAGACATTTTAAGAATTGGGATCGTTTCTTGATTGCTTGTCGTCAAATGGGTAGTTATATATGAAAGCTTGGGAGCCACTGGTTTAGAAACTTACGAATATGGGACCAAATATGACCCCTTTTCAAATATAATAGGACCATTTCTCAGTATTTTATTGTGATGATGAATTTCGTCTACTTTAAATGCATTTTTTGACACACCTAAGGGATTAATAAGAATAATCCTCTTTGATAGAAATAGATGAAAAAAACACTTTAAACAATAAAAATGTAATCAACACTCAATTTTGATAAACATCATTCTAGCTTTTGTTTGTATTGACGGGCCACATGTAATTAATTACATCTTTTCCACAATATCCCATGATCTCATAAATACCTACATACATTCGTAGGGAAAAAGGAAAGTGCTTGCTTGATTAATGATGGGCCCATCTTTCCTACCTCATAGATACTTAACATATACTATAATTTTTTTTAGAAATTATATTTTTTTGCGTAGATCATGCTGAATTTATTCATAGTCAAAATAATAATTAGCACACAAACATATCAAGGACATAACGCTCTATTGTTTTACTTACGTGACTCATGATTAAAAATTACTCTTTGTGTGTGTATAGGTAAGGATTTTGTAATAAAAGCCTGTAGCTACCAAAAAATAAAAATTCAAACCAGCCACTATATTTGTCATTACGTTTAAATATTATTTATATGAACATTCCCACAGCAGATTTTAATTTGTATTTTTCTTTTAAAGAATAGGAAGTTTTAATTAACTTTTTTTATAAATCGTTTCTTGGTTTTCCCTTTCCTGGTAACTTAAAGTTGGTTTTAGGGTGAAACTTCCAGAGCGTACAAGTCTATATACACTATATTAGACGCAAAAAGCTATTATTTTTAACTATACGTGGTCTGAAAAAAAATAAACCACCATTTTCTATTTACGAATTACACTCAAATTCTGAAAAATCAACTATTGCGAAACTTCTTTAACACTGTTCAAAGATTGTTTAGTCTAGAGAATTCAGTATTTTGTAAAATATAACTAATGAAGGAAAATAAACAATATTCCAAAAGTTTTTCAAGAACTTTCCCCTAAATTGTTTTTTTCTTTTCACTTTTTGGAATACTAGAAAATCACAGAGCACACCATAAGACATCCAAACTATTTATCTGTTTACAACAAACCTACAATGCATAATGCCATATATTGTTAATAGTTGTTGCTGACATTTGTACCAAAAATACATTTAACATGTGGAACGAGATTTGATAATAACGTTTTCTTTTTTATCATACCTATGAGATATTAACTTATCCATTGGTTATACAAAATATATCATTGGTACACCATCATTTGACCAAGAATTGCCCCGTGAGCCAACAACAAAAGTGGCACAAGTCACGAATTAAGAGATAAAAAACCCTATTTATATTTCAAAAGCACACAGAAATGAAAGAAGGAAGAAAACATCGCTCAGATTGTCAACTATAATCTTATATACGCGCAATTAAGGGCATACTTTTAACAACTCTAATTATTATCACAAAAATAAGATTTTTTGCACATATTTATACATTATTATAGGTATACTTCTCGATATTAGACAAATACTGTAACATAATAAAACAAAAAAATTGAGAATTGTACTCGAAATTAGAAAATAAAGGGTTCTTTCTGTATCAGACGGTTTATGAAACCATTGAAAACGGATTTTGCCTCCACATATTATGCACCAAAAAAAACAACCTTAACGAAAGGCTCTAGCAGTAGTTACACGCATTACGTAGGAACTTCTAAACATAAGAACTATTGAGAAAGAAAACACAAATCTTGGCAGGAATAACCATTTGTACTTCATAAATAGTAATTCTTTTCAATACGTAATAAGAAAGAGAAGGGGGGAAGGCACACAAGTTTGAAATAATAATATAACTTTTCTTTTCTTGGAAGGAAATCAAGAAAAATACATACCCCTATTAACAGTTAATAAAAAAACATAGCTCCAAAAAAATTTCAAAAAATCCATTAACATGTAAACACTAGTTAATTAACAGTTACTTATTTACTTAGGTATATTTATTAGGCACTTGCAAAAAATATGCAGAAATTTAGCAATAGTCAAATAATAAATCAATTAGTGTTGCCATTCAGTCTGAAAATCCTCGAACGGTATTTGCCCTATATAATTTTAACAAATAATTCGGTTCCAACTTTGTTTGGTATGTGTAGACTAGATCGTCTATAAATCCGCCTTGACCCGGTCCTACACACCGAAAATGACTCATTTTTTTAAGAAAATAAATTTTTTATGCATGAACTTATTGATCCACACTTTCAAATCGCAGGGCTTTACGTACGAAATATCGTTATAAATCAGTTTAGAAAAAAATATTTAAATACCAAATCGCGAAAAAAATTCGGTTATGGACTGAGTATTAATAAATACCTAAATTTTAGTATTACGTTTGAATCTGGAAATCCTAGACTGCTCTGAGACCGTTAGTATGATTTTGACTACTTTATAAATTTCGATCCAGGGTTTTATACCACAGGCTGGACCACCAAAATATCAGTCGGATTATTGCTGGATCAGTTCTAGTAGAATATTTAAGGAACTGTATTCTTTGACGAATTAGCATCCACTTCTATTATTAAATTATTCTAATTAACCTGTAAATGCATTTGAATTGGCAAAAATGGATTATAACAAGAAAAAAGTGAGAAAATGATCTACAGGTCAGAGCAAAACAACGTGGGCTGTTAATTAATGTTAATTTTCTTGTTCATATAGGAAGGTTCCTTTACGACTTTTTGACACCCTGCTTCAGCCATCCTTTGTGGATAAACAAAACAAAATAAATATTTCGTCATCCGTTCATCCTGAGTGAGCAGGAAGCCAAAAGGTAGCAAAGATCAGATCTCCTAGATGCAGAAGTAAAGTTGGCGCGGATTATGGACATTGTTAAGTGTACCAGGAGCAGTGAAGGGCAACATGGGATTTTTCTCATAAAAGAGGACTTGGGCATTGTGATGTACTCCAGAAGCCTAGAATTCAAGGTGGTCAAAATGGAGAAGACCTCTCCAGGGCAGAAGGAAGTGGAGGGTACAATTTAAAGAGGGACTCGGAGACCCTGTCCAGCTTGGAGATAACTCCAACAAATCGATGAATCGCCTCACCAACGACTTATCCGGGGCTATTAGGACCATCAGGAGGACTGTGAAGGGCGACTTGGGATTATCGTCATACATTAAGATCCCACGCCAGCTTCTGAAAGAGGTCATGAAGCCAAGGAGGCTCCGGAGTCCATATTTTGCTGGCCAACCATGTATATTTTATGGTTGAAAGGGCCCATATAATGCCAGTATAACTCTTAAATCAAATAAAGATGAAAAACCGTAAAAATGCAGTAGTTTTAGTGTTTTCAGATAGATAGTTAACATTAGTCCTGATACATCTAAAAAAATTAATAAAAACCGAACTGGAGAGAGGGCTCGGTTCGACTCTACAAACCAACACTAGTATCAATATCAATAATTAATTGTACATATTATATAGTTATTAGATAATATAATTATATCAGAAGTTGAATAAATAAAAAATACGTAACTAATGATTATAACTGGGCATTTTAAACTCAAAGAGAGAGAGAGAGGGGGGGGGAGTCGAGACCCATTATATGGAAAGAAAAAGGCACAACGCAACCTCTTAATCTGTATTATTATTATTGTTTTAAAGTCCTCAAGGACGACAACAAACATATAACATAATATTTAACAGTTAAAATAAAGTATTAGAGTGCTTTTAAAGTATATATAGTTGAATATTTATTATTGTAATGAAATGGGGCCCATATATATATATATATAGGCACATTGGAATGTAGGCACATAAAATGAAGGCAACAACAACAGCAGTAGTTTGACCCATATATGTAAAGTATAAATAAATTATTGTACGTAGACCTATTTATGTAGTAAGGCCCTCAAGACAAAAAGCTCTTTTCTGACAAGACATTAAATATACTTATATATATATACGAATAGAGGGGGAAGGGGGGTAACAAACATGTTTAGGCTTTTTTCCCTATAATAATATATAAAGAATAATACATAAAAATATGTGGCACGTCTACACAAAAGCAAGCTAGAATGATCTTTCTACAAATTCAGTGTGGATTACTTTTGAATTCTTATACGAGTTATCGTAAATTTTTAGGAATAAATTAATCTAATTAACCTTTTGAACGGGTCGTAAATTACAATTAAAGTAGCCAAAATTGATTGTCACATTAATAGTATGATAAATGGATGGATTTTATCGTTGAAGGGGTACATATATGCCTCCTATATCAAATTTAAGGATTAAACTATAGCCGAAATTCTTGAGTATCTTATATCATCGCACAAATTTGAATAATAAGCCTATAATACACTCAAATATGTCATTGAAATATTGGATAATATGTAAATATATTGTACAAGTTGTAATTTATTCGTCCTAAAATACGTTATTCAATTACAACATTGGTTATTCTAATTACACACTATTAATTAATACTATCATTTCATTTTGATCTTTTCAAATTAGATGGTAATTATTTATTGATGACTAATATAACTGTGGACATTTGAACTTTATAATGTGCCACATAGTACTTATATTTGGGAAATTTGTAGTAAAATAATCAAAAATTACACAATTAACTGTATATGGATCATCATGCTATATTTAATTTTGCTTTATTCTCATACCGATTACTTTAAATCCTTCATTTAAAATTAGTCATTTCATTTTTTAGTCACAACTTGCACAAATGTTCAAATGATTTTACTCAAGAATGAGTGTAGATGCTGTCAAATCGAGTTTTGTCTGCGAAAGAAGTTCCAGATATTCCTCTATAAATTATACATCACTATTATTGCTATATCATCGTTTTTACAGTTATAATTATAATTGAAACCAACCTATGTTACAAAGCCTATGTAATATATATTTACAATGCTTGATTTAAATGTAATTACACTACTAATAATTGTTTGTTGATCAATGTGCATGGAACGTAATTACATCATCGACATACAAGGAAGAGAGATGTAATTGAGAGATATATAAGTTATGTGCTGAGTTTCGATCTGGAAGTTTTAAATCGGTTAGATACCTTTATAATCCTCGTAAGGCCGAACTAATATGATACAAGTTCGGACCAGTATGGCATTAAAATCCGGACTCCAGTAAAAATAAGTATTGATAGATATCTCCAAAAATAACGTAATTTTTTATAAAGATCTTTTATAGAAAAGGTAATTTAAGATGCACGGTTTATATTTTAATCTTCGGTTTCAGGTTTCAAATATCGCTCTACAAAAAATCATTTAAGACGAAATGGAAAACAGGTTCGATATCGGATAGAGACTTATCACTAGTTTATACATGGATTAGATGTGTAGGATTGTAAATCCTCAGCATTTTTTACCATTTGAATTTTTGTTCATGTTCGGAACCTTGTGATTGTTTTTATTTAATTTAATAAAGCTGTTATAAGGATTGATTCATTCTCGAAAAGAGAGGAGGACGTCGGAGTATAAACTGGACCTACGACTGTGTGTTCATAAATGACAGAAAGTTGTTTGGGAACTTAATGCAGTGATGAAAATCTGACGCAAAAATAAATTTTCTTTTCCCTAAAAGTTGTCATTATTATTTAATTCTTACGAATTCTACGATCAGTAACAAGTTTACAAAGCAGAATAAATGAGTCACATTTTCTTCAAAGAAAAATACATAAATTAAATAAAATTTTCATTTCATATAATGATTAACAGAGAAAGGACATGGAGAAGGGGTGGGGCACTCCCCTCTTTTTATACAGGTATACATGTAACAAATTATAGCTATTTGTTTAACAAGAATGTAATTAGTATTTAGATTCGAGTATGAGTATTTAATATTTAAAGACAATGTCATTCATTTTCACAGGGATATTGACATCAAATCAATATCTTCACATCAATTTGAGCACTTTTTAGAGACATATAATCATTTAAAAATGACAAATTAATCATTTTTAAGTACTCAATAAGCTTCTTTTAACTTTTTAATACGATAATTATTATTGTCTGACTATTAAGAAGAAGAATTTTGACCTTTAAAAATGCTGTTCCCATGATTGGACATAAAATATGAACCCATATTATTATAGTATTATATTTCATAGACATAGTTGAGTCCTTGATAGCCTTTTTTTTTCAAATTACTGGTAGGATTTAAGATACCTCAGAATTTTAACTATAATTTAGAAACTTTATTTGATTTAAGAGACTTATATGTGGTCCGATATCGCCCCTTTCAAATAAAATCCCTCAATTTCTCATTCATATAGTGTGACAATAAATTTTGGCTAATTTAAGTCCAAATTGTGGAATACTTAAAAGGGTTATTAAGATTATTCCCTTTTCGTAGAAATAGAGGATAGTTTATCGAAGAATACAAATATAATCCAAAGTCAATTTTAAGCAAAAAAAATAATTGTAGCTTTCTATTTTTTTTACGGTACACTAATGTCCTTTTTCGGAAATCAAAAAAGGACCCTACTATCAAATACTATTAATACTTCGTAGAATTGAAGTATATTATCAAGCATAAATAGTTTTTTCCCCTATTTTAAAACGATTTTTGTTATCAAGCACATTCTTTTCAAATATATATATATTCACGGCGTTTCTTCGCTAACAAACACAAATATACCGTGTATTTTGTTATCAGCTGTCGATGTTTCTGCTTCTTTCTCCTCATCAGCAATCAAAACATTGATTGGTTGAATAATAAACATCTCTTTTTAAACAGTGATAAGTTCTCAACAATTATTGAATAATCATTTCATAGTTGATAAGATGTATTTTTGATTTTCAGCCATTATTTATTTTTATTATTATTATTATTTTTTTTTTTTGCTTAGGAATAAAGGTTGCGTGATAAATTAAAAGTAACGACGGTAACAAAAAAGCTGGGATGTGGAGGGGGAAATCTCGAAACTACATAATCTTTAGATAATTATTCCCAAGTATTGAACAATTAAATTAAAGGTACTGTTTGACGTCCAGCGGGATTTGTAAGCTGTTGAACATCGGTTGTATCACGTCAAAAACAAACTTTGTTTCTTTTTGTATAAGATGTTGGGTGTTCAATATACTGTATCATTTATGGTGATATATTGGTATACAATTTGGCATTCTTCCTGAATGTATGCATGTATATCACGCTCCTCATTACAGGATGGATTTCTCCCTCCCTCCCTTTAACCAGGTCAGCGGGGATTACGCAATGTTACTCACATACAAAGTCATGTTATGCCTAACAATATACAAACATGCTTACGTATGTATGAGTGTATATTAGTTACACACGCCCCGTTTACGATGGTTGCCTTTTAATTTATTTAATCTACGTGGTTCGCTCTACAGGGTGTGTCAGGATAACTATTTATTTTATTTTGAGGGAGAGAGAAATATATGGAATTTGGGTGCGTCGAGCTTTGATGTTTCCTCAGTAATATACTGGGGTACTGTTGGATCAGGGTCCAATATTAGTCTGAGTCCAACTCACTATTTCTAGGGGTGCCAAAAAATAGTGTAGAATATACCATGAATATCCCTACAAACCATGTTATAAGAAGACATTTTGAAAATGTCAACACAAAAATTAAACTAAATCAATCTTATTAACGCAGTGAATGTCCGAACAAATTGCATTTAAAGTAGTCAAACTTCATCTTCACAATAAAAAAAAAGATGTCATATGCAGTACAATATAAGTCTCTGAAATCAAATACCTAAAGGTAATAATAACCTTTATTTGATTTAAGAGACTTAACTATACTTAAAGTTCATGAATTCAAGTAATCTGAGAACAATGTCTTACAAATGTATACTGAGGGTCTGAAAAGTAACCGACCTCAGCGTGAAGATGACAACACTCTTAAATAAAAGCTAGTTACATCTATCTATCATCTGTAGACAGTGTCTCACAAAAGTTTCAGCCATTTAGGACGCGCAATTGTTATGTTAGAGACGTTTGAGTGGGTTGATGATGTGAGGGTTTTTGTGAAAATTGAAAACTCGAGTATCAAGCTGTTATTAAATATTTGTTTTGAAAGTGTCAGCTTTGAATAGATCTGAACAATAGAAGACATGCAAATACTTGTAGTGTTGAAATTGCCAAAATCCATTGTCACAATAAAATAATGAGAAATCGACAGAAGGAGCTTTATAAGGCTTAAATCAAATAAAGGTTCTAATCTAGGAATGAAATTATTGCCTATCTAAACTTCTTTCAAAAATTTGAATAATGAGCCTAAGATGGACTCAAATTTACCGATTAAAAAATCATCAAAGTTCACAGGAGTACGAATAATTTTGAGTACAAGTGTATGTGGCCTGTCAACATAAAAAAAGATGGAAAGATATTTAACAAATTTGATTGTGGATTACATTTGTAGTCAAATAAAATTTATCGTCAATTTCTATCAAAAAATATTTCGATTAATCCTTTTACAGCTCCAAAAATTACATTTAAACTATTGGATACATTTAATTTAACCTCATAATTATGTGCTTATATAAAAAAATAATTATTAAACTCATAATTATTGCCTATATAACGGGTGGCCCATCTAGCGGTTCACTTTAAACTACCACTTTTTTGACGTCTGACAGCTGTAGTAACATTCTCATTGTGTCTAATATTTTGTAAAAGGTTTCCGGTTTACGAAATGGTTAAGTTTACACTCGAAAAAAATTGGGAGATACCGAAGAGTTACTTCCAAAATGGAGAGTCTTCAAACGAAACTGCAAGAAAATTACGTCGGTCGAAATAAAGCGCCATCGAAGCAGTTTGTGGATAAATTTGTTAAGTTCCCGTGTTCGTCCAGTGCACTCAATCGAAAACATTGCTGCTGTTACCGAAAGCGAAAAAACGAGCAAGGAGCTACCGTTACGGTCAATGGTGAGCGCTATTGGGCCATGTAGGAAGATTTTTTGTTTCCCCAAATGGAAAAGAAAAACATCGACGACATTTGGTTCCAACAAGATGGCGCTACGTGCCACACAGCCAACGTTACAGTGGATCTTTTGCGCACTGTCTTCGACAATCGCATCATAAGCCGAAACGGCAACGTCAACTGGCCACCTCGTAGCTGCAATTTGACTCCGTTATACTATTTTTGTGGGGAACCGTCAAGGATAAATGTCACACCAACCATCTAGATACGATTGACGATTTGAAACACAAAATTGGAGTCGCCATTACAGCTATTGAAGCACACACAATCGAAAATGTATTGAAAAATTGTGTCGACAGAATGGGCTACTGTAAGGCCACCTACGGCGGTCATATGAATGAAGTAGAGTTCCATCATGAACCGGAATGTTGAGGCTTTCAAATAAGAATAAAATTATTGAAAAATATCCATCCGTTTTTTTATAGCAATATCAAAAGGAAAAAAATTCGTGGGCCACTCTTTAATTAGAAATTGATTGAGTTTATTTTAAAAGACCACATTCCGGACAAATTGAATAATATCAAATGAAGGTTTTTAGCTATCGTAAACATTCTTAGAAATCTCAATTAATCTCATAAAGTTGAATATACTAACCAATCATTTTCTCCTTTTTTTTTTTTTTTTTTTTTTAAAGAATGTTTTAATGTTAACGTGCGCATATGTAGAGGCTGATATTTTATGCATCTCATGAAGTCTTATTTAATAATAACATTTGGCAATTTAATTACAAAGTACAATATAATATCAATGATATCTTTTCCTTTTGATCTATTAATATGTCTTATTTACTGACTATAAGAAGTGTGGGCATATTTTAATTTTATTACGTAACATAAAATACTGATCAATTAGTAATCTTCATTAGATAAGTCAAATATTTACTCTTTAAATAAATATATCAAACATTACATGGAATGCATTTGACAGATAATAATTGTCTTTCTTTGTTTTACAGATATTTGACAACGAACTATATCAGGGGGGGGTTATCTCAGAAATTACAGAGTGGTGAGGACTGAAAACTTGCAATTGAACTTAATTATAATTTTATCTCCCTTATTTATAATTGAAAGGTTTTATTGGACAACCAAACAGCAGCTGAAATAAAAGTAAACAACTTTGGGTTTAACTCAATTTTGTCTGTATGTGTAAAAATGTTGGGACGACAAAACATAAGGCAATGCGTGTGCGATCTCCTCCGCGCCAGTGACAGTACCAAGAAAGCTGCTCGGACTGCCTACAACAGGGATGTTCAACCTGTGGCCCGGTTAACGTTTAAGTGTAGCCCACTACTCATTCTTACTTCAAGTAGTATTTTTTAGCAAAATGGTCACAATATAATCCATTCGCGCATAATACGTTAACACATTATTAAATATCTCTGGAGAATATTTCTTATTTATAAGAACTTTTCTAAAATAGCAAATCATTCCATTCAATTAAGCAGTGGACCACCTCAAAATATAATCCTACAGAGGCCCCTGAACCGGGTTGCCAGATTGGAAGATAAAAATTAGATTTGATCTTTTTTTTCATATTTAGTCTAAATTTGAAATAAATATGAAATTTATAGTTTTGTTTTATGAAGCCATTGATCATGAAATTTAATTTAATAGGTTAAATGGGTCATTAAAATATTTCAAGTGGAAATGCAGCCCATTATATTAAAGGTTGAACATCCCTAGTCTATAACATTAAGAATCCCAAGGTTAGCCCCATACAATCAAGAAGAACCATACCTATGCAGTAGGGGATCCTCCAAACCTTACCTCAACCCCTGGGTTTTGTAGTTTGGGGTGTCTTGGAGAATAATGTCTGCTACACTTTTCATCCAAATTTGTATTCTATCTGAGCTAACATGATGACAGCGTGGTACGCATTGAAAACTGAGACAAGAGCTGCGAATCTGTACGCCAGGGTGTCAAAACTGTTATTACTTGTGAATGAGGACATATTGAATAAAAAATGTAGCTAAATATAGTATTTAAGCAAATCACAAATTGGGTTTTGAGTTACCTTTTCTTAATTCCATAAAAGTCACGTTTGTCGTAATTTAGTAATGATTCAGTCAGTTTTGGGTTCAAACTCTGTACATATTTTGATTGTCAGCTGCACATGTTCAATTTCTCCCTATCACGACTGAATAAACTAACTCGAATTAACTGTTACTCACCTGCTTACAATTATTATCACACAACTTTGAGAAAAATCATTCTAGCTTGTTTTTATGTTGAGAGACAACATCTCTAATTGTATTTATAATATATATCTCATCCTCAGGTACAAATAGAATTTAATGAATCATTTGATGACGGAAAAATAGAAAATAGTTTATTTCCTTCCTTCTTTTCAAATCTATTCAAAAGAAACAATATGCAATACTACAAATAATTATTTTGACAAATAATGCTAAAAAGTATTAATATATCTGCCCTGTCAACATAGAAGCAAGCTAAAATAACTTTTCTCAAATCTAAGTGTAAATTACATTGATATTCATATACGAATCATCATCAATTTCAATCAACAAGGAGTGAGTCGCAAATTGCACTTACAGAAGACAAAATCCATCGTCACAGTAAAATAATAAGAAGTGATTCTTTGAAAGAGGCCATATCGTATCGAATATAAGTTGTCTTGAATAAAATAAAAGTTTCTAACTATAGCTACAATTCTTGGGCATCTCATCTCATCCCAGAAATTTGAATAATATCCCTATAAGTGACTCAAATATGCCCATGAAATATTGGACAGTAATTTATATATATATTCAAAACAAAAAATAAATTGAGATTTTCTCCTATTCTTGATTTTTGGTCAAGATTATTTTTATATTGACGCACCACCACATATGTGACGTGTCAACATAAATAAGGCTGGAATAGCTTTTTGTTAAAATTAATTAGCAAGCTTAAATAATCCATTATTTTCTGTTCGTTAAAATGTATTTACAACTTTTTTTGTTTCCTTGGGTTGAAGTAGGTATTTTAACAGCTTTAATATGTGAGATCAAAATTAAGTATGCAATGTTAAGCAGAGAAATGATTAAAAACCGAGAATTATAAGGCCTTACATTTAAAATAAGGAATATTATAAACAGCTCAAAGCATCATCTACAAAAAAAAAATAGATATAAGGGAAAATCCTGTCAAAAATCATATGATCCTGTCTTAAATCTTTTTTTATCCCAGCCTGTTTTTGTGTTGAGACGTCACATATTCATTTTGCAAATATGTACAGTTAATGTATTGAGAAACAGGAGGGCAAACAAAAAAAAACAATAATCATTCTTCATTTGAATTATTTCTTTATAAAATAAATAATTATATGCAAAAAAAAACAAAAAAAAAAAACTCCCAGTATAAAAACACAATCATCTTGTATCAAATCAAATTAAGCTGTGACTAAAAAAATTAGCGAATAATAATATAATTAACTAATACTTATTCTATAAACAACTCAATGCTCTCAAGTAAATGTCTAATGTAGTATGATGTAAAAATAAAGTTATTCCCGGTGCGCGTCAAAGGATTTATAAAAAATTAACATGTGGCCCGTCAATAAAAAAAGTAAACTAGAATGATTTTTCTCAAAATGGAGTCTGGATTAAGTTCATTTGTAGTCTTTGACAAATTACTATCGTCACATTACATTAATAAATTATAGAGTGGCTTAGGTCTATGTATAACACGCTTGGTAATAATTATTCTCTTGAACACAACGTGTGTAGATTAGATACTCGGTGGCTCATAGAGTAGAAAATAAATGTACTTCATGTTTGTGGAACTCTAAGAGAATTTCTAGGTCCGGAAGAGTAATTGTAACACTATAAGTTTACCTATGCTTAATCAGTAGAACTTCATCCGGCCAATTTAAGAAACATTAAAAAAAGAATACCAAATTGAAATGGATATTCAAGAACTTTTCGCAAATGATTTTTCGATACATTAATATTACTATATCTTCAAACAACAGCAAAAATCCGGTTGCTCACAAAAAAAAAAAAATTTAAAAAAATAAGAATCCCCTAATGGTCAAAGACCATATATTAATTTATATTCAATTAAATACTTTCAGTTAGTACTTGTGATGGCATTTTTTTTTTTTTTTTTTGCTATATGAACAAGCCTTAAGATCGTGCAATTCATTACAAAACAGTTAAGTTGTAAATCGTAAGCTTTTTAGGAATACTATTTAAAAAAATAAAATTCAACATGGTCACCCTGACAATTTGAAGAAATTTTTGGAGTTGAACAACTTATGAATATATATATATATATATTTATGGCCTCTTTGGAGAACGTGCCGTAAAGTGCACCTAAATTTACAAAAAATCCTAAAATCGATAAACTTACATTGTTATTTATCAAATCAGAATTATAAATTTGTTAAAATTTTGAGGAAAAGCAAAGTTTGTCTCTGGATGCCTCATTTTTTATTGTGCCCTTAGTATCTTAAAACTACACAATAACTTGATCTAAAATATAACATGTAGTAACATGCATGTACATATTTTAAAACAAAGTTTGTCAATCTGTGTGTCGACGCCCTTAGTAATCAATAAGTAGAAAACTATATCTAAAAATATTTCCCAGAACAATACCTGGTTCTACACGTATCTTGAAGTTTAATTACTCGCTTTAACCCTGGAACGTATTGTATATTGGTCAAACGAACTGCCAAATCAGCCTACTTAGTTCAAAATAGAAACAACACGTATATATTATGTCATTTAATGAATGTTTCCTCTTAAAAGTGACTCAATAAAAACTGGAAAATCCCGATTTTATCAAGACTATGTATGTATAGTTTCACTTGAAAAATAATATTTATCTTGAAAAATAATATACGTCTTCTTTTAATTTGAGCAAGAGTATCATTAAGAAAATAAGACAAAGCATGGCGGAAAGACATACATATAATGTTACACACACATGCCTAGATTAATAAAAGCCTTTATTCCCATTTGTAGACTTTTTTTGCAAAGGTGTGTGACTGAATATGTAGTAGAAATGCTTGTTTTGAATAATGACTAGGATTCGTAAGCAGTAAGGTTATATCAGTCCTTTATATGATACCTAAAATCAGACCAATGAATAACGTCCTTAACTTACAAGCACCAACTATAAATCATCTTTATCACTAAGGTACTATGATAAAGTATCTTAGTTGACCTCTTCCCTACAGTGTTGACCAAATTCAATTGATATAACCCTGGTATCCTAGCACTGAGATCACATCAGAGCATCTCAATTAAGAGGTTGCAGTCTTGAGTATAATAATATGTGATGAGAAAATATTGACTATTGAATGCTAAATGAACTCTCAAAATGACAGATGGCTCTCTACGTCCGAGGACAATGTCCCTATGTGTACAAGTCCAAGACCTCCAGCTCCAACATGATCTTGGGCGTCATCACCACCAAGGGAAAGGTCATTCCACCGTTCTTCTTCAAGAAGGGAGAAAGGGTCATTTCCACTGTGTATGTGGAATGCTTGAAGTCCACTGTGCTTCCGTGGGTGCAGGCAAACGTCCCTGAGCTCTACCTGTGGCAACAGGACTCTGCCCCTACCACACGTACAAGATCAGTCAATAGTTTATCATGACCAACTTTTGCACCCAATACCTACAGATGTAGAGAATGCCTGCAAAAGCTTCAGGGGGAGGATCAAGACAATGATTGCCGCTGAGGGAAGTCACAGTGAATAAAATAATACATAAATGTCAAACGAATAATGGTTGTTATGTTGCTTACATCTCTATCTAGTCTACAATTTTTACAAATCTTACAAGGAAAACATTATCTGCTTCTTTTGTAAGACCCTTCTCTACTATTGTCAAAAAGTGAATCAGACTTTAAAATTAGCTATTACATTCTGATGTTTTATATATATTTAGTTCTCATGAGTATATATTGGAATACTTTCATTGCCTGGATTCTCGTATTTTGGCCCGAAAGCTCGCAATCTGGCGCGAAATCTGACACCTTGTAGCCCGAAGCCCGATCCACCTCTAGTTTCAACACTTATATCCACAATGACAATTAAATTAAATAGTAAATTGGATGTGAATTTGTTTGTTCAAAAATATTTAATTGATGGAGCAATTTGTCAATAATAAAATTATGGGGTTTATGCTACTCAGCTATTCATTTGCTTTTTAGTAGGACATATTAAGTCTTCAAAAAAAGATGCATAGATAATGTATCAAACGCTCCTAGTCTATATTTTTCATTAAATACAAGCAATATGTATGTATAATCCTCTGATTAGATGACGATATTAATATATTATATATTGTTGGATAAACAAAATACAAAATTATGTATGGATTAAAATCAGGATTCATTAATTGAAGTGGACAGCTTTTTGTGAGATAAAAATATATATATATATATTTGAGACATAACTCTTAATATCACTATAACTCAACTCAATTAACTTGAATAACATCTTATTCAAATGCGTTTCAAGAAGTAGCACAAATAATTATGTACGCCTGAATCCACTTAATTATTACTACTAAATTGTTATTTGAGTAATCATGGATCAAGAGACATCAATAAATATGTGGTCCATTAACACAAAAGCAAGCTGGAATGATTTTGATCAAAATAGAGTATTCTTATAAGAATTATCAACAATTTCTATCAACTTATTATTGATATGAACCCTTTGGACGTGTTACAAATTCCACTGCAAGTAGGCAAAATTGATGGTCATATTCAAAGAATGAGAAATTGATAGATTTAGGTACTTGAAAGGGGCCATATTGGGGACAATATAAGTATCTTATATCACTTATGGTAATAAACTATAACTTAAATTCTTGGGTATCTTAACAAATCCCACAAATTTGAATATTAAGATTTTAATTGACCCAAATTTGTCAATTTAGGGGTGTATGCTGTGGAACCGAAACAATTGGCACTAAAAGGCCATTACCCCACATTATAACAATAAAAAGGATATTTGTTAAAATTCAGCCACTTCCCAAGATTTTAACTCTAAAAAGTATACAAAAAAAAACTGTCAACATGGTAAAAAAACGTCCAACGGTCCTTCCCCCAAAAAATAATTATCATGCAAGCTCCCCTGATGGTGTCACAATTACATCATTTCCCCATCCCTAACTACTTAAATAAGGTTCTTCCTTTTTATTTTACTTTAAATACGATTTGACCAAAACGCCTGCGATGTTTCAATCATTTTGACCTACCTTATAAATACCAATACTCTTTTCTTTTTTTTCTTCCTTAATAAGACGTGCATGCTTGATTGAATTGGTATTTCTTAAATCAAGCATCTACACTACAAAATTGCTTACTTTCAGACAGACTTTACTTTATTAATCCTTTTAAAAATGTTGAAGACTAATAGATGATGAGGTCACACGCTGTGAGCTGACTTTTGCAAGTTAATGAAGATATTTAACTATATATGCATAAATGTAATTTAAACACATTAAGTAAATGCTTTTGCAAATATAGTTTAATGTAAGATTCCCCCCTTCCCATCTCATCTTTCTTTATCTCATATAAGATGAAAATAATGGAGTCTGTTATTGTATATTTATACAGTGTTGGACAACAAAGAAACGTGGACTGCTAATTAATGTTAATTCCATCATATATAGGAAAGGTTTAGTGATTATTTTTGAACATTCTGGTTTAGCCATCCTTTGTGCATAAAGAAACAATAAGAATAAAAATCTCGTCATCTCGTTGTCATGAGTGTGCAAGAAGATATCCTAATCGGCGAGGATTTTGGACATTGTGAAGTGCTCCAGGACCAGTTTTTCAAGGTTTGCAAGATGTAAAATGATGGAGAAGACATCTCCAGGAAAGTAGGAAGTGGATGGCACAATTTAAAAAGGGATCCAGAGTTCCTGTCTAGAAGAAGATTAAGGAGGACCACAGCAAATAAAAGAATTAATGGCTTCTAGGACTATCAGGACGGCTGTGAAGGAAGAATTGGGATTGACGTCATACAAAAGGACCCCCCGCCACCTTCTGACAGAGATCATGAGGGCCAGGAACCTCTCAAGTCCACCTTTTGCTGCCCAATCCCGTACTTATATAGATATTAATTTCTAGGTTTTTTTTTTACATAGTTACGCAACCAAAAATTATTTGAAATTATGGAGTCTGTTATTGTTGATATATGCATATTATGGGCTGTATGGGATATAAATTTATAGGAGTGTGCCATAAAGTTTATTATGGCACAATACAATATGTATATATATATATATGTAAAATTTCTAATGCGAAATTTTATAATCTTATCCGGACCTGACTGGTTCCAAAGCATGGTTTAATCTCACTAATACAAGAATTTATTTTGTGCTCAGTTGGGAAGGGTTGAATCACTACAGGGTGTCCCACCAAATAGTGAATGCCTCTTTGGAAAGGTTTCATTCACTTACTAAATTCCTAATTTGTTTCCGAAGTATCAACTGGTAGAGTAATTAAATCAAAAAATACTTGTGAAACAAATTACTCTCATCAGAACAAGAACAACCTGGGGGCCCACAGGGGCTGGGCTGGAGGGACTATAACCCCCCACCCAAATTAAGGAATTTTTGCTATTTACTAAAAAAATGAATATTGCAAATTTACATTTCATTTCTCAAATTATTTTCTATGGATATTTGAAAATATTACCCAAAAATTTAATATTTGAATTTTTTTTCAAAAAATTTAATCTTTTGAGGACATTTCTAATTTTTTGAGAATAGCTCTAAAAAAAATAATATTTTGTATTTTTTTCGAAAATTTTTAATTTTTTGTGAACTGTGGATTTTTGAATTTTTTTTCGAAAAAATTTAATTTTTTGTGTTTAAATGAATTTTCAAAAAATAAATTTGAAAAAACTTATATTTGAAATTTAACTTTTTTAAATAAACTCATAAGGGATTCGCAGACAACATGGCGAATTTCTTGGCCTCGCCAATGTGGCCTCTTTCCTCACCAGACTGCAAAAATCTTGAGGATTGAATCAGGAGGGCACCATCGAAAAGAAGGGTTGAACCCCCTCTCATGTGAATATGGATCCTAACATGTCGAAGGAATACGTGAAAAAGACCTGCGAGGTCTTGTGGCCCATGATTAAGACCATAGTGGATGCCAAGGGTGGTCATTTTGGGATTTAATGGTTTATATTGTGTAAAATAAAAATATGAAGTATATTGCGCACTAAATGTTATATGATATTTGGTATTGCCTCAAAAAATAAAGATTCCACAGTGCAACTACTTCTCAAACACCAGAGTTGCCTTTCCATGTCATGTCATGTTTTCCAACTAATATTTGTCTACACCTGCACAAAGACCTTTTCTATAGGATAAAATAAAAAAACGGACGTTTGCTATTGTTCGAGACCTCTCAAAACATTTTTAGGGGTGCACATGCCAATTTCGTTTGGATAATTTGATATTTTGTGTCAAAATACGCCATTTTTATACACCTTGTGGTCCCAAATATGACTTTATGAGTAGAAAATATTATTTTTAACTATTTTTAGTAATTGTGATCCTTTCTTTTTTTTAAATCATTTCATGGGTCTAAGATGTCCTGAATGATTTTCGATTTCCCTCTTTTATCAAACATAACATATCAAAATTCGTAATTGTGCCGCATAATTTTCCCTCATGTATATTTAAAAGTTGAAGCTTTACCTCTAATCCTTACTTTTATTTTTTCCATAGTGAAATAGGTTGTACCACGCATAAAAGGGCCGGAAGGGCCTGAAACTTTGGCAAAGTTGGCTTTTGTCTTGTCACCAGCAGAAAATATGTATTTGTGCAGTGGTAAAAAATATTGAGCCAAAACCGGGACAGTCCATACTATTTCTGCAACTACCTCTTTATCAGTAGAGTCCATCATGACTCATTCTCATACTATCTATGGGCATACTTAAAGACGTATATTCCTATAAAAGTATGTATGTATGACCAACGAGCATACACCCAAAACCAGTTCCATCTTTTATTAATGTACTCTTTTTATTTTTGTTTATTTTAGCAAATAAGCAACAGCAGCATGGAAGACAAGAAACCCGTTTCATGTTACTAGCTTTTATTATAATCATCATCATGATAATAACATGATCAGAGTCCATCATCTACATCAAAAGTATGTACAAGGTATGTGAAGTTTGGGGTCATTATCCACGTTCTAAGATGGTAAATTCTAAGCAGTTTGAATATGTAAGAAACGAAAAATAAAACGAAAAATGACATGCTAATAACTTTGATAAAAATATTCGGGTTAAGAGCAGCTTAGCTGTCATGACGAAGGATGTAAATATTGGCTAAATTGCGGTGGCTGTAAATTAAATATATATATATATATTTAGCCTGTCAACATAAAAGCAAGCTAGAATGAGCTTACACTGATTGGACATGAATAAACAAGGATGAATTTACTAATGAATTATTTAGCTCTTAAGACCCCCATTTATAAAAATCTACGCAGCCAGGCCAACGGTACTTGAAGCAACAACAAAAAAGTAACCTATTTTCATGACAGTGTACTCAATTTATACGTCTAAGAAAGACAAATGGATATTTTCTTGTGTTTTTCTTACCTTTACCAAATGCTCTCCCGTCTCCAAACAGTCCATGAAGTTTTCAGCATGTATTCCAATTCCATCATATAACAAATTCAACCACTCTGAGAGATCCTCTTTCATGGCATACAAGTACTCATCCGCACGTGAGAAAGAGCGAAACTGTCGACGCTCCATGAGTTGAAGTCCATTCTCAGACTCTTCAAAATCCTCTGCACGTGACTTTTTCCTCTCTTCAAGCTTGGTGAGGAGTTCGGCTTTAAAGCTATCTTCGTCCTCTTCTTCATCCTCGTCTTCTTCAAGAAGCTCCTTCTCCAGAGTGAGAAACTCTTTTGTTTCCGGAGAGTTTTCATCTTCCTTGACACGAAGAATGGGCTCCTTGAGGAGAGAATTTGAGGGTGGTTCCATTACTTCCATGGTTGTGAAACGATTGGAGGAATTGGATGATGTGTACTATCCCAATGGGGTGTTGTAGGGGTAGTTTGGGGCCTTCTTAGTGGATATATATTTCTTTTTAGTGAATATGAAATTTCAGCACTAAATTAATAAAGGTCATATTTATTCCTCAGTTCTCGGAATAATTCAAATAACCTGCAATGAAAAAATATTATTAAATAAAGGTTATCAAATATGCATATTTATATATTTGATTGAAAAGTGGTTTTGGAATGTTTTATATGTAAAAAATACTTATCATTATCCTACAAGTCTTAAGTCTCGTCACACTTTTATTCGTCAGGCATGACATCAAATTCATACTCATCAGATAAGAATATTTATGTAAGAACATGAATACAACCTAAATTTTATTTGGTGTGTGAACTAATCCACTGATCATCATTTATCATCAGGCTTAATCGATAAAAAAGGAATTTATTTTCGTTACGTCTCATGTGAGTAATCTATATTCATAAAACAAAGGTTTATTTGTCTGAGGAGAACTCTTTTTTGCGTATGCGCTTAATATCTTATATATAAAAAATACCGTTGTAGCAAGGAGCTTGTGTAACTAAGGCTCAGCACGTCATATTAATACAGAAAATAAAAAAGAGTACATATATAAAACATTTATGCAAAGTTAATTGCCGCTTAATAACTCAGACTAATGTAGTCTACTCCTGTTATTTGGTTGATATGAGGGTATCATGGATTACGAGTAACCTTCGTGTGAAAGAAATGGGTACACGTAATCCGAATCTAAGATATATTTTAATGATAATATAAGAATTAATCCATAGGAAATATCCAATGACAAAAATAAGCTACTACTATCTCAATGGTAGTTGACCCAATCAGGTCCAAGGTCGTACGCCCCTTAAGTGTTGTAAAGCTTTGAAAATCAATTTGTAAAAAGTGAAGGTAGTAGCTTTCAACATTTCAATGCTCACCTCCAACTTATAGCTTGATAAAGTATACTGATCTTTTGAAAAATTTTAAATTAGTATCTATTGGCTCTGATAAAACTGCGCTAAAAATAACAAACTAATGTTGTTCGGTATACCAGTAATATTGTGATACCATAATCCTAACGCATTAACAACCCAACTGTCAAATTACAGGATTTTTCAATGATAACAAAATTAAATAAAAACATGAATAAAATAAACAAAAAATAGCCAATTTCTAATATATTTATTAGTTTTTACTATAGACACATGTTATAAAGAGTTAGAAGATGGGTCTATGACAATTTGTGCAGTTAAAAATCTTTAGATATTTGTATATGACATGGAAAGACTGTTTCTAGTTCATAACACTCAAAATCCGATATATGCCTGTATGTGGAAAATGTGTATCTACAATATTAATTCATCTATGAACTTTTAATATGTATATATATATTTTCTACAAAAGCAACGCTTCAACAAACAGGTTCTACTTAGTAGTATTGTTTCTTGGTTTCATGTCTTTTTATCTTAGAATGTTTTGATTGGTTCACACAACCTTTCTTCTGAAAATAAATTGGGGAAATGCACCGAAATACTTTAGAATAGCTGTTATAAAGTTGTGAGGAATTGTTCACAACTTACAAGACGGCAATTCTAATTCTACCAATCAACGTTCAAAACATTGATTCAGAAAAAAAAGAAGCTGCAACAAAATATTCTAATTACATTTCTGCATTAACCAAGTAACGACATGTCAGGGGTGTCCGCAGGGTGTGTGCTGGAGGATTAGTAACCCTCATAAATTAAGGAATTTTTGCTTTTAGATACAAAATTTAATATTTAAAGGAAAAAAAAATCAAATTTCAAACTTTTTCTGAATAAATTTGATTTTCTCAGTTACTTTTGATTTTTGAAATTTTTCTCCTAAAAAATTAAAAATAAATTTTTTTTGATATTATTTTTTCCAAAACATTTAATTTTTTCGGAGCAGATGTGGTTATTTAAATTCTTTTTTAAAATATTTAGTTTTTTAGAATAGCTATGGATTTTTGATTTTTTTCTGAGAATATTTCATATTTGAAATTTAATTTTTAATTTTTATTCCAAAAATTTTAATGTTTTCATTTTTATTGTTTTTATGTGACGTCAAAATTATTGATACCTTCAATTATGATGCAGTTTATGAGGTCAGTGAAAACTCTTTTCATATTATATACTGTTAATCTGGAGCTTTTTTACTGCCTTTATAAATTATTTTATCATAACTGAAGGAAATGTCATCTTGAGGGCTCAAAGTTGATATTTTACCAACATAAAATAAGACGAATATCCAATAAATCTTTATTAAACTTTATGGAAGAATCAAAAAGATTTAATAGCTACATTAAATACTTTTTTATACCTATAATAAATTGTTATATTTGAATATAATCAAAGTAATATTTACTGAAAATACAAATTTATAGAAATAATTTTTTGATTAGTTATTAGAGAAAAACATAGTTTTCTTTCCTCTATAAATAGAATAGTGTATTTTTATCTATAATGTGGAAATAGGATTGTTTAACGATGTAATAACATCTTTTTAACATATATGAGTATCATATATATGTATATATAACTAGGCAATATAATACAACTAGGCAATTGAAAGATATATTTTTAATAGACAGTAAGGTTGAGATCCTTTTATTTATTGGTCCCATTTTGACATGACCTAATAGATCACTATTTTCCTTAATATTAATGAAAAAAGGGGTTTTATTCTTATAAACTAAACTTGATTTTTAGGCCAGCGGTTCCCAAAGTCTGGGTTGCGACATGATTTCTAAAAAACAAATGAATATAATTTCAATTTTGCCATCAAAACATTAATAATTATTGATTACGCAAAGGGGCGTCTGCAGGGGTTATATCCAATCAAGTAACTTTTGTTTTCTAAAATAAGGTAGGTAGAGGAAATATTTAAATTTCTGATTTTTTTTTTTTTTTTTTTAAATCTAAATTCAATGTATTTGCATAAAATGTACTCCAAATTTTATATAAACCTTTCCATGAGGGGTGTAGGGATTGCACATTGTCCAGCCACATATTTGAAGGGTCGAACTTGAAAAAGTTTGGGAACCATTGATTTAGGTCCCTTAAATGGCCGAAATGAACAATTGTGACGTCACTTGAGAAGACTCTATTTATTGTATATAAAAGTATATGCAGTAATGACGAGGGGAAAAAAAAGAAAATACATTACAAAATCACTAAAAAAAAGATAATTCTCCGCACTCACACACAGATGATGATAATTTGATACTTTTGAGTATGTCTGTGTGAGAATTCCCATGGCAAATTTAAGAAAATTCCATAGGAACCAAAATAAATGTGACTCTGTTGAAAAGGAAGTGGAAAAAGAGTTAACCTTTTTTTTATTATTATTATTAATGTATGTTTCCATTTTAACTTTCTTAACGCCGTCAACCCAAGAAAAAAAAGAGTATGTATATTTTCCCATATAACTTAAAAGTTTTATGAAAATATCTATTTTAAGGCAGTACAAAATGTATAGAAAAGTACAAAAGAGTATGTCATGGAATATATGTGGCTTGTCAACACAAAAGCAAGCAAGAAAGATCTTGCTCAAAATTGAGAGTGAATTAAATTTGTATTCTTCGAGGAATTACCGTCAATTTCTATAAACAAAATAATTATAATGTACCCTTTGGGTGTGCCGCAAATGATATTAAAAGTAGTCAAAATTGATCGTCAAAGGAAAATAATGATTAATTAACAAATATAATTTGAAAAGGAACAATACTGGGGCTAAAATATTCTTTAGTTTGTGAGTTTTTGTGCTAAGTGCGTTGACGCCACTTTTTTTTTTATTTACCAAACCATGGATTAAAAACAATTTCGTACTTAATTTTTAATTGCTTCTTGATGGGGAAAATACCGTTCAAGCTAAGCAATGGTTTGAAAAGTGTTATGTGGACACCACTCAATAAAGTGAAGAATACATTTTTTTTAAAATTGTTAAAATTACAAAAAACAAAACAATTTTGAATGGAAAAACGTGTTTTCTTATTTAAGCCAGTACTTTTTAGTCCATATGTCGTAATCACGGTAAGAGGTGGTTTTGGTCTAGGCTCGAGCGCAAAAGCCCACCGTCCAAACCTCACTTTGCCAAGCCAGAAAAGCATTGCACCTTCCAGCCTGACACTTATTTCTAATGTAATATCATACCTTTACAACTAATCGATGACGTCATTTTCGATTTACTCTCACCCTCCAATAAAGATTTTTTTTTTTAGCTTTTCTTTTCTTTAAAAAAGTTAATTTAAAGCCCCCCCCCTCCCTCAAACCAAAAATATAATCCTGCGGACTCCTCTGTTGTGTGATACTTTACTTCATCAATTAGTTATTACATTCTGATGTTTTAAATGTATATAGTTTTCATAAGTATATATAGGAATATTTTGATTACATAGATTCTCATATTTTGGCCTCAAAACCACAAGCTGGCCCCAGACCCTACACCTCGTAACCCCATATTTTCTAACCCGATCCCCTTCTATTCACTGTTCAGTTATTGGGTTGTGGTGAGTTGGAGTTACTATGGATGACTTACCGTTAATAGACATATAAATAATGTCTGGTCCCTTTGTGATTACAGCCTTGATACGAGTAAACTGGCGATTTTTCAGTTGTCACAATTTTGCTAAGATTTTTTTTATGAAACTTTTTTTTTTTTTTTTGTATCATCATTTTGTGAAAAGGCCTTTGAGACATTTATATATGATAATATGGGGTACATATTATATCTCATACTTGCAAAAAAATGAATTCTATTCAAAAAGAGATTTACTTATTTTACAACCGAGATATATTTTTTATAATATGTAGGAACATAGATAGATATTAGTGATGGGTATAGGTCTAAAAACCAGAGAAAATTTATGATTTTTGGTGGAATTATCTATAAAAAAAAATTCACTCACATTTAAAATTTGATTACCACCAAATTGAAAAATGAATGGCTAATAACGTTAGTTGTCTTTCCAAATAGTGAAAATGGACCTTCAATAACGTCGTATGAATGTGAAGTATAAATCAGGCGGATTGTGGAGAAAATCGGTCCATATGTTGAGACCGAAAAATCGGTACACGATTTAAAAATCATCAAATTTCGATCTACAGTCTAAGATCGCGGTAAGATAGGGGAGAAAATTGGTCCATAGATTGAGACCAAAAAAATTGGTCCACGATTCGAAAACGATGAAATTTCTGTCGAAAGTCTGACATTACGCTCTGGATCACCGAAATATGGGTTTAAAAAAACAAGACTAAATACCAAACCGAAAAAAGTTCGGTCTTGGATTGAGTCTCATCATTAAACAATATATATATCTACATAAATAGATTGCTATTTTTAGATTATATCCTTATATACTTGAAGGCTATAAAAAAAGTTAAAGGAAGACCGACAAACAGTTGGACATTCACACGTTCACTTCATACGGTCTTACATACATAAGTTTTTAAAGCACATATATAGCCTTAATCAATATTCATATGAAGGCCTTACGTTACTTCAATGCAGATACTTTTATTTGTATTCCTTTCTTTTATTATTATTGTCTTCCCCTCTTGAACATAAGTATGTATACGGGTAATAAATTATGTCTCTCTAACACATATTAGAAGAAGGGATATTATCAAATTGAATATGATTATATACTGTCTTACTTGAGTTGGAGTTTGGTCTGAAAATCTAGACGGGTCTGAGACCCTTAGGACTTTTAGTGGACTTGACTAATGTGTTCATTTAAAGACATTCAGTCTGGAACGGTCTTGAAGAAAAAATCGTATAAAATTCGGTCCCGACCGACTCAATTGTTCAATCGTTCTTAACGTCAGTTTTGTTTTAAAATTGTCAACAATAACGTCACATATGCTTAAATGTACTGCACAAAAGATGCACCTGATTAATATGCTTCCATGATTATACCATAGACGTCACTTATTCAGATCTATTTATATTATAAGTATTAGTCTTTGGGTTTCAGTCTGTAATAGACCGTTATGATTTTTAGCTGATCAAACTAATAACGTCCTTAAAAGAAGGCCATACCGGACTGGTCTCAAAGACAAATTTGGTGTATCAAAGAAATATTAAATATTGATCAATTTAAAATTCAGTCAAACTGTTTCTATAAATGAACTATACATGACGTCATGTGTATTTCAAAATTGTGAATATTGACCTATAATAACGTCATATAAAGTTAAAACTGTACAACTCATACAAATAGATTGAGACCGAAAATCGATGAAATTTCGGTCCAAATTGGTCGCACTAAAATAGGCCTTGTCCGTGGTTCCTACACCAAACCAATACTATCTCACATAGATATGGCTTTAAGGGTTGGGCTGGACCGCTCTCAAACCAAAATTCGGTCCGGATTGTTCCCAACAAATAAACTGTTTATAGTTCAAATTCACTTTAGACCGTCTTTATATATGAATTATAGATGACGTTATTTACGGCTTCAAATTGTGATCATCGGAGCAACTACGTCATTTAAAGATACATTTGTTGCATAAATCATATTTGCATTACACATTGATCAGGCTGAAAGGGGAGAAAAGCTGTCCAGAGATTCAGACCGGTCCACGGTTTGAAAGATATGAAATTTCAATCTACGGTCTGGACCACCGAAATATCGTTCTAATAAATATCAATTAATACTAAACCAAACCTAAAGTTCAGTTTCAACTATATTACCTACTACATTATACATTTTCAATATTCCTCTTCGTTTCTTTAATATCTTTTTTTTTGTAAACGTTGTTGAATGCTTTCTATTTTGTCTATTGTCTGACATTTAAAAATTCATATTTTTCTATGCATACAAAAGCCCGACCGATTCTTTATAAAACAGTACGATGAATCCTCGAGTGTTCGTCTTTGTCTTTCATGCACTTAGTGATTCTATTTCGGTTACATTTTTCAGCTCGCCCGTTTTTTAGGAGTTGTGAAGAGTGAATTTTCTTTTCTTAAGCTGCTATCAATATGACTTAATTCCACAGGGGAGTCAACCCGCTTTTCTACTACATACCACAAACAAGCTATCATTGAGATATGGTATACGAGATCGGATTTGATCTTTTGTGTGTTCTCATAAAAGATGGAAAGTAACCCTTAGGATTTGTAAGGGATTAATAAGCGCATGTTCTTGTTGTACAGAAAGTAGTCACAGAGGATTGTAGCTGATCTAATAATAGATAATCAAAGCTAAGCTTCTCTCCATCCAAAAACTTCTTCAACATTAAATAATGCTGTAAATGAAGAAACTTATAATAGCTACTATTTGAAAATATGTTTTTATATTTTCTGAAGCTGTTGAGGAGAGAACATGTAAAATGTTACCACGAATGTTATAAGTATAAGATCTTTTTTGTACTCGAAGTAGAATAGAGGATTGAAATCGGATGCCCTTGGTAAATACGGAGGGGGGTTTACGTCTATTTCGTTCATCTTATAGGTGCTTGCAGCTAATTTAATGAAACGTCATAACAGCTAAGCTGTTCTACCCTCAAATGACCTTCAAATGTTGTAATGGTTTCAATGTCGATTATGGGTTTTTTGACATGCCCAAAATGCATCCGATGAACACCACTGCTTATTCTTCTCTTTTCAAGAATAAAGGAATACAGCTTTGGAAAATTAAAAAAATCCTCTTCATAATCAGATTTCAATAACAAAGAGAGCGTCATCTTCAATTTTCATAATTTTTTAATCTATGCTGATGCATTAATAAGAGAATCTATCTATCTCTTTGTGATGATCTATTTGTGTGCCTATAAATATACTTTATTTGTATTTCTTCCCAGATGCACTTTATTAGATCATTCTCTCTACTCATCGATACGTATCTCAAAAATAAATCTCTCTTGGTTACGAGTATTTTTAATCATGTACATTGAAGAGACGTATTTGTCTCTGAACTTTACTTTTATAAAGACCACTTCTTTTTTACAAGTTAGGTAACATTTTATCATATTTTAACTACAGTGTATTTTGTTGTCAGCTGTCAATATTTCTGCTTCCTAATCAATTTTATGTTCGTTGATTGGTTGAAGTACAGCTTGTTAGGGGCTGTGAACAGTTCACAACAATTATTGAATAATAATTCCGTATTTAGGAAAAATTGACAAACTAACATCTGACTTTGGTCCTTTTCCCGCCATTTCTGTTTTGAGGAAAGGTTGCGTGATATAACACCGGAAGATAATTTATTTTTGAGGCAAGTATAACAGCATATTGATAGATTTTTAGAGTATAAAAGTCATTCAATATATTGAAAATGTATGATTAAGATTAACTGGAGTTTTAAACGTTATAAAACACAACTCGAAGTCTACGGCATTGCCCCTAGTTGATAAGTGTAAACAAACAGACAAACGTTGCTTTGTTAATATAGAAATAACTCCCATAGGAATCCTCAGAGTTAATCTCCGTTTTCCATGAGTACACTCACACATAGCTACTCAATACTTATATTTTCTCACCTCAAGAATAAAAATTTAATTATAATAACAGCTTGAGGGAAAAAAATAATTATATGACGTGACGAGCCAGGGAGTGCTTTAACTCGTGGCTGAACCTCATTTAAAGTAACATTTATTTATTTTTTAAATTTTATATAAAGTACTTCCCTTTTTCTTTTCTTTTTTAATATGAGTTGACCTAAACGCCAGTGTGATAAAATTCATTTTTACATAGCATTTTTATACAACTCTATATTAATACTCAAATATTTATATTTCTCAAATATAACACGCACGTTCGATCGTATTGTTACTTCTTAGATAAAGTGTATACACACAAAAATGACTTATGGATAGCATAGATACAGACAAACCTATACATTCATTAACTGATTCGTGGACCAAAAGTCAACCTACATATCACTAATACACACTACATTCCCTTGTAGCTTGAATCATTGCCTTATATTAAATACGACTATTTCTAGGATATACTATCAATCTACATGTGTTTTTTAACATATAATATATTAAAAACTTTTTTGCAAATGTGGAGAAAATAATCTGAGGAATTTCCCCCCCCCCTCTCCCCATTCATATGTTGTTTTCGTAAAATTTCCTTAACGAAATAAAGATTTATTTTTTTTACTTTCAGAGCAAGGAAAAAAAACATAGTTTATTTTCGTCCTTTGCCTTTAAGTAAGATACAAAATGTAGGTATTAGTCATTCTATATAACCCATGTTTAGACTTTTTTTTGCAAGTAGTGAGAAAATGCGAATGAATGATGTAGTATCGTGTGACCTGTCATTGATACTTTCTTCATTTTTTGATGACACGTATAATGATTGATTAACTCCGCTTTGATAATGAATTAAACACTAATAAAAAACATTTTCAATCAACGTCAGCATAGTTTATATCGGTCATCTATTGGTGCATACATAATCAAATTTTATTAGAAAAAAAAAACCCTTTTATATTAGTATTAAGTATAATGCTGAACACGTCCGTCTATTTTGATGTTCATATGAGGGTAAAAAATAAACAGACTATAAACTTTACAGTGCATCAAAAAGTTATCCCTCTATGACAAGGATTCTCAACCTTTTCATCATTGTGGAACCTTATAGCATGTTTTAATAATAACTGTACTACAAATAAATCAGTTATTTTTCTAAAGATGGCTTAAGTAATGCGTATCTCGCATCGTATGAGTGCGATCTGTCTACGCTAGATGGCGTTAAAAAATGATTTCCTACTACAAAAAACTTTTGAGGCAGTTTTGTCACTGTTTGACTAAGCTTTGCTTGAGCGTGTGTCAAAGATGGCCACGAGCAAAAAGTGAAAATAAGCCATATTTTTCAGCTTTTCTTGGAACAAGGGTGCAAATGTGAGCAGTGTTTATGGTCCTGATACTGGAAAAACCTCTCACTCGGTATTTTGATTTTGTCAATTCCTTTCTAGTAATTTTGATGCTAAAAAGGAACCACGCTTTTGTAAGACCAAATGTGGATAAAATTATGGAAATTGTCGAGTTTTTTTTTGGTTTTTTTTCTACACCTTATGCATACGACATCATTCAAATAAAAAATAGAGAGATTAATTTCATAGCCCCATTACGTCTCTGAATTAACCAAAAGAGAACAGTGACATTGTACTTTTTTTTATAATAATTGAGAGGGTCATACATCAATAACACAGAGAGTTTTCAAGACAAATCAATCAGAATACCTATACAACTTGTACTAAAATCTAATAACTCCTTTGAGATTGTGCAATAACCTTGAGCATAAATTAAAAATCAATTACATACTGCGTATGTCTGCATAGATATGTAGAGGCAATCAGTGTGTCTAGGAGGATTGTAAGACCTTGAAAGAAAGAATATATGTTGTTCATGACCCTTGTAGATTTGTGCTGTAGGCATATAGCCGAAGTATTTTTGCATAGTCGTATGCAAACTATATAAATATAAGGTGTGCTAATCAAGAAGGAAATGCAATAGAAACACCACACCTTATCATGGAAAAAAATGAAAGCAGGGACTTTCTTTTGTTTTGTCAAGAGCCTCATATGGCTCACGTGAGAAAAGTAGTCATGCGTGACGTGGAAATAAAAAGAAATACTTATTCCTTCCTGGAGTCTTATAGTCGATTTATAATCGGGTTGCAAGGTAAATGTGTCATCAACACATAAATATATTACTTGTGAGCTTTAAAGTATGATTAGGTATAATGATAAAGAATGCATTAATTTATCAATAAAACCCATTAGGGGAATCTGATTAATTTGTGATTTCCTGAGAAATGCACTATCTTAATAAATAAAAAACATATTGAAATGTGTATCCCTTGGATTACGAGAAATATTCGTGTGAGGTAAATCGAGAACATCTTAAAGGAGGACAGTGCAGTTCTTACTTTTTCTTCTTTTCATTTATCAAAGCGTTACTTTGCTATCACACAAATACTCTATCTATTTTGCTGTCAGCTATGGATCCCTCCTCTGACTCGATCCGTCATGGCTATTTCATAATTTATTCTTTTTGATAAATAATCAAAGTAATAATTTATGCACCGATTACAGGAATACAAGCATTTTATTATTTATAGGAAGAAGTTTTGACCATCACATAGAATTACAATTGTATAGTTGCCCTATTAATAAAATATTACTAAGTAATATTTTAAGGCAGTATCAAATAAAATACTATGTAGGAATTTAATATCATGAAATATATGTATATATTAGTCTTGAGACTCGGTCTTGCACCGATTTTTGTTTTCGGTTCAGTCTTAAGTGATTTTTATAGACCAATTTTTCGGTCCAGACAGCGGTGGTCCCAGACCGTGGACAGATTTTTTTTCTGTCTCACTTTATGGACCGAATTTCTCTTATATTATGAGATATCAAATTTAATTGATTTTCTAAATCAACCGTCATTGATTCTAGAGAAAATACTGTATACTTATACAAGACGATAGAATCAAAATGACCTAACTCTGTTTAAACTTTGTATGACGCCATCATACTTCAAAATACATACGATGACCTCTTATTAATAATTTACTTGTAAAATCGGTCAAGACCGATTTTTTTGGGACCGAACTAGTCCGAATTTATCTATTAGCCCGGTCTAGACGGAATTCTTCTATGAGACCAGTCCAGACCTAGTTTTTGTGGTACCGAATTAGATTGGTACAACAAAAAATTTAACAGTCACAAACCAGTCTAGGATTTCCAGACCGAACCCCAACACTAATAGCTACGCTTTTAATACAATATTACATCAATACAGTAGACTCAGTTCAAGTCTACTATTTTACTTCATATATACGTCCAGCCCAATATTTCGTATACATATTTGAGTCAATTATAGGGGGTCTATATGCAAATTTGTGGGAACTATATCGTATTCCCAAGAATTTTGTCTATAATTTTATTTGAAATAGTATTGGCTCGATATATCCTCTTTCAAATAATATCTTTTAATTTGTCATTATTTCCTTGAGGTGATCAATTTTGGCTACTTTATGTAGAACTTGCAGCACATCCAATGGGTTAAAAAGAATCATCCTTGTTGATAGAAATTCGGGATATTTCGTTTAAGAATAAAAAAATTTGACAAAAATTATTCTAGGTTGCTTTTGTGCTGACGGGCAACACATAAACAAACATACATTAAAAAATAATGTCTCACATTACACAATTACACCTGTGACGTATGTACTTACAGACAACTAAATATAAAACAGGAATTTTCCACGGTTGAATTCACATTTATATATCTATGTAAGACCGTTCTGTGTACATGTAATGGTCTACTAGCCTATTTAAAGGGGCTGCTACGTAAGTAACGTTTCACTTTCACATCGACCTTCTTACACAACTAATCAAGTCAATATCATTATTATTGGTATTAATCTCATACTTGTATGCATATGTGCATATAGGCATTTTAGAGAAACATTTCACTATTTATTGATGAATATAGATATATAAAAAAAGTTATTTTTGCAAACCACAAAAAAAATAGTATAAGAGAAAATCAGACCATATATGTATATAAAAATTTCTTTTTTCCTTCATGGTGTAAAATATCATGAAGAAGTTGTGAATATGGGACAGAGGAAAAATTGTACAGAGTGGCAGGATAAAATTGTCTCCCCAGAAAAGACTACATAATTACATTTCCTTGATCAAAACCGGTTTTCTGTTTATGTAGAAGACCATCTACAAGTTGCCCAGTGGTACACGACTCCCAAAGCAATAGGAGCCTTCTTTCACACAATTTTTAACGAGCAAGATCGATGATACGCCGCTGTAAATTCATGCTGTATACCGATCCAAGTTACAACAACGCTTATAGGCACCGCTCAACACTGCTCACGGAGATGAAAACAAAGTTTCCACACCGTTTATACCCTTTGGTGTGGTTTCAAATGAGGGCCACATTATGCCGCCTCGCATCTTCAAAGTCAGCGTGAGAGTCGAGACCAGAGTGGACCCCAGACGTACTGAACAGTGGTGATCTCTGAGTAAAATCAGATGGCCGCTGACAGACCATGGGTGTGGGAGCAGGACTGGACGCTGGCTCATAATTCTAAAGAGACCCAGGTCTGTCTTCAGAAGGAGTGCCACTACTTTGTAATTTTCAAATTGCCCTGTATATCAAAATACCGAAAACCTTCAATTTGCGAGGGGTAGTGAATAGAGAGGGAATTGTAAGGAAGTTTATTTCCTTTTAATCACTTTAAAAAGGTCAACAACACGTTCCAGCTCATAAACAGTACTCATATGAGAGTTTTAGAAGGCATCATTTCTAGTAATATTAGAGTAAAGTATCTTCAGCATTTTGGGTGCACGGATATTTCTCGTAGTGTAGGATATTACTGTCTATTTACACATTTTTGACGGATAGAATGTCCACTCCAAAAAATAAAAACGTCAATAGCAACAAAACAAGGAAAAAGTGATAAATTTGTCTTGCATCTTCAAAAAGAAAAAAAAGAGAAAAAAACACTCCATGGGTCAACAATAAGCTCATGAACGATGTATGCCATTTATATATATAAATATATATATATGAACATATTTGGACATCTATGTACATAAAATAATAGTGTTGAGACTTGGTCCAGCACCGATTTTTTTTTTTTTTTTTTTTTTTGCTTCAGTCATAAGTGATTTTTTCTAGACGGATTAGGACCGATTTTGCGGTCCAGATTGGGGTCTCTGACCGTCTCACTTTATGAACCGATTTTTTTCACTCTAAATTTATGGACCGATTTAAAAAAAAAATAATTCAAAAGTACACGATAAGTTTTAAAACAAATACTGTATACATATTAGAGACGACAGGATCAAAACTAATCCGAGCTATATCTGTTTAAACTTCGTATAAGGTCATTGTAATTGAAAAAATAAATTTGTATATTCGGTCTAGCCCATTTTTTGGGGACCGAACTAGACCGAATTTTTCCTTTGGACCAATCTAGAACAAATTTTTATAAAAGACCGGTCCAGACCGAGCTTTTTTGTTGGACCAAACTAATTCGGTCCAACAAAAAATAAAACGGTCTCAGACCGCCCGAGGCCTTCCAGACCGAACCCCAAAACTAATAATATACAATTATATTTTTGGGGGAAGGAACCAAGCAACCGGTTCGGCTTAATATATAATTATAAAAAGATGTTCATGATTGTAGATGGATTGACCTTGGCAGAGGGTATTCCTATTGATTGAACCCCAACTGTTTTTCGTTCGTCTTGTTATTGTATTTACATTACTTAATTCCCTACTTTTTGGAGTATATAGATTATGAATGCAGATGGTCAATTTCACATGGACAAAACCTATTTTTTTGTTTCCTTTCTTGATCTGCGGATTCCTCCTCCCCTTAGTTATGAATATTTTCTTTCTTGTTAATTAGAGATAAGAGAAACAGTCTTGTTTCTCCAAATAAGTAAGAACATAGGTAGAAAAAGGGGTAACGAACATACATAAATAATAGTGTTGATACTTCCTCCAAGAATGAACTTTTTGGTTCGGCTCGGTCTGATGTGTTTTTGTTTTTCGTAAACGGATTTGGAGCAATATTTAGGAGGTCCAGATGGCGATGCTATACCATACACCGAAATTTAATCGTTGTAAATCGTGTACCTATTTATTCCGTCACAATCTATGTACCCATTTTCTCATCTTCCCGCCTGATTGATGAGGTGTACAAATATAAGTTATGAAAGTACATTTTTGATGTTCAATATTCACCATTTTGAAACATACTGACGTAATCAACAGTCCATCAATTGAAGTGCTCTAGAACGAATTTTTTTATAAGCCTGATCTAGACAAAAAACATTCAAAGGACCGAATGAGTTCGCTCATTTAAAAATCATAATCGTTTCATATATGAATCCTAATTGTATCTCTCAACTTTACCTCTAAAATAATTAACAAATAGATGAAAATATTATGTGTTGAGATTCGGTCCAACGACCGAATTATCTTTTCTGTTGAGTTAAGTCTTATGTTACTTCTTATATATTGATTTGGACCAATATGGCTATGGTTCAGATCGCGATTTCAGAAAATAAAACAAAATAAAATCGTTTTTAAATCATGGGTCAATTCTATGGGCCAATTTCCAAACGGATCCCCATTTATGAGCTGTGCAATTATGAAATTAATCAAATGTATCAAATGATGTCATCGTATGTCAATGTTAACAATTTTGAAACACAACTGACGTCATATACAATTCCTTAATAGAGTCGGTCTAGACCGAAATTTGCATGAGACCGGTTATACCGAACATCTTTAAAGGACTGGATTAGTTCGGTCCACTAAAAACCATAACGGTCCCAGACCGATCTAGCATTTGAGACCAAAACAACCCTAATAAATACATATCTGATTGGACAAAGTTTTTAATCTACCTTCAGCAGTTTCTTTTCAAAAAACAAAAACAATGATACTCATCAAAGATGTAGAGAGAGGGTTCAACATTATTAAGTTGGTCGTCGTTGAAAGTAAGATAGTTAGTGAGCAATAGGGTTGTATTGGTCCTTATTATTGGACTATTAATCTTTTGGCCAAGAGACCAGATCTGAATCCACTGGATTATTAAATTGGTGGCAAATTGAGGAAGAAGCCTCTCATCCCGGTCCTTGAAGAACGTACCAAAGCCCTAATTTTCACAAAGGTATGAAAGTAAAGTATCTAAGTTTACCATTTGAATTAGTTTAGTAAAAGTTTAAGTATCTTTAAAACATGGGAATATTTGGATATTATTCGGAATTTAGGCCTAACTAAAGTATAAAGTAAGCTTATTAAAATAATAGAAAATTGGTTGATGATGGCGTGTTGACTAGTCAATTTAACACATGGGCTGAAAATTCCCTTGGTTAAAAAAGAAAACGTGTTTTTGTTTTGTTTTTTCCTTCCAAAAATTTGGTTCTTTTATTTTATTATTCACTTTATTCCAGCTGAGTCCCCCAATAACACTTTTCAAGTCATTGCTTAGTTTGCACGTTATTTTTTCCCCGTCATAAAGCACTGTAAAGTTAAAAAACAAAAATGTTTTTGATCCATTGTTTCGAAAATAACAAAAGTAGCTTCGTCACACTAAAGAACAAATTCTCATGCAATTTTGACAGCTGTCAATTAAAGGTTGACACTCACTGAAAATGAAGTGAATTAATACAAATGTCTCTATCTATATGTAAAGACCAGGACTTTTAGCCCATGTATTATAAAATGAATCCAAGATTGTTCTATTCGTTGGCCGATTCGGACACGTCTTTAAACTTATGGAGGGGACTTTAGCATTATAGACTAATGCATCCCTAGTGAGTTTGTTAATTAGTAACTCTACTTTGAATGCTTTTAAAAAAGGAGTCCCACACAAAAAAAAGAAGAGCAAAGAAAAAAAGAAGTAACCAGAGCGGAACGACCAAAAGTTCAAAGGGACAAATATATACATCTGCTTTGCATTAATCCCCCCCCCCTCGCCAATGTAGGGTACAAAAAACAGCAAAAAAAAGAGGGGAGTGTAATGAAAAATCAATTTGTAAGATACACAAATGAACTAACTGTCACTTTTTGAGTAATGGTGTTTGCTTATAATCTTAACTAGAGTTGCTTCAGTCCCTAACTCCATAACGCATAATAAGAGCTGTATAAAATTTGTCCTAGAGAGCAGGAGAGGCTTTTTCTAAATGTTAATCTGTAGAGGATTTTTTATTATCCAAAGCTGTTGTCATTATTATTTCATTCTTGAAAATAAAACATATTTTAAAAAAAACATCTGAGTAGAATTGAGGAATTTTAGTCAATATATACCCCTAAAATTGTAAAAATTAAAAAACCAAGTAAAATAACAAAATTCAATTTTTCTTTTTTCCTATGTGAATAACAATGATATATTCAGTTATTATGCATCCAAATTAATTAGCTATCTATATTCCATTGTTTTCAGATTTGAACAATGTTTTTTGTATCTCCAACAATATTAGAAAAGGTAGATTCACAAATCCAAGTGAACAGAGATTTCATAAACTTTTATGTACTCGTTTACTACTTTGGAAAATTAAAGATTATATAATTACTTTTGTTATAATTTTACTAAAACATTAAATGTACCTCCAGGAGTACATTTACGCCAAGTTGGTAAACAGTGCTATAGCGTAGGATTTGAGTTTATTTCGATCCTCTCACGGCCATAATAATAACTAAGCTAGTCTCCTCCGAAAACATTCTTCTAATTGTCAGGTGACCATCTTAATTTTTAATACTATGCCTTACTGTGCATAATCTATATAATATTTAATACATGAGTTTTAGAATCATTTACCGGGTGTTGTTTTAAAAAGTGATTTAACACTTCACTCTCAGATTCATTTTACTTAAGCCTGATTCAGATTGATGAAGTTGAATACAGTTTTTTTTAAATTTATTCGATACATGTAAAGCACCCTTAATAGTTTTTATGGTATCCAAGGGCCTCCATAATGAACTCCGGGTAAGGCTGTAAAGTCATACAAACTGTATAATAAAACCCTTGTCAATTGTTGACCTCCTTTGTTGATGGCTTCTGTTTTTAAACTTTTCTATGGCGTATTTAGAAGCTCTTACTATATTTGAAACAATATAAAGCAGTCCAATGGTTTGAAGTTGAGGGTTTTTGGGGGGTAAGGTTCTTTTAATCAATTGATAATTAACATTATGATAGTTATTATAACATTTAGAAGGAGACTTTGAAACCAATACATTAAACTACACTTTTATACATAATAAAATATATGTTCACCTAATAAATTGACCAATAAGCTTCAATCGGAGCCTTAAAGGGCTTAAATTTCAAAAAAAATATAATAATACAAAAATCAGAGACTTTCTTGAAATCTACACCCTTAATCCTTATAACAAAGAAGACAACAACTGCTTATTTTTGTGTAGTAGCTCTTGCTGTTATTTGAAGACACGGGTAAGTAGATAAAAAAACACACACAATTATTATATCTGCGGTGTGTCAACGTAAAAACAATCTGGCAAGAAATAATCTAGAAAATAAGAAAATCCTAATTTATTTTTTACAGCCAATATTGGCCCCAATATGGCCCATTTTACATAAAATATAGATCATTTTCTCACCCTTTTATTGTAAAGATTCGTTTTGGGTACTTTAAGAGAAACTTGCAAACAAACTAAATGGATCAATAAGAATAATACTTTTTAAAGTGAAATGAACGATAATACTGAGGAACACTCATTTTGTGCAAATGAATTCAAGCCAAAAAATGAACTTATCTTTCAGCTCAAAAATCCTTGGAGATGCAAAAATAGATCGGTTTTTAAATTATACATTGAATGTTTTTCCATAATATAAGCTATGATATTCCTCAGAAGAAGACACTCATTTTTCATCATTTTTCCGCCTAAAAATGGAAGTAAGCTCATTGATAAATTCGATTATTGTCTTCAATTCATTGGTACAAAATCCTCCCCTTATTTTTCCCCTGTGTGTGTAATTCGTAGCAGAATACAAATGTAATCCACACTCAATTTTCAGATAAATCATTCTTTCATGCTTTTGTATTGACGGGTAACCTCTCTCCTATTATATGCCTATGTATTGAGTATATTATCTATGCATTAAACTATGACATAGAAGTAAGATGAAAAAAAAAAAACACTAAGTAAAGACAGATTAGGTAAAGTTAGTTGACATTTATACAGAATATGTAACATTATGTAGAAGGTAAAGGAGAAGTGTGAGAGAGATTAAGACACTCAGATTTCGAAACGGAACTTATCTTTCATTTATCCGATTAAAGTAGCAAAAGCAACTAATAATAAAAACAAAAATATATATAATACTAAATCAGCTAGAAGAAAAATGAAGAGAAACAAAAAATAAAAGGGAAGTCAAAGATTAATTTGAACTTTGTTTGATGATATATAATGATAAAACTCCCACAATAAAGTTGTAAGGAAGTTTAAAGGTGTGAATCCGAGGCATTTTTTTAGCGTCTGTTTTTTTTGTGTTTTTTTACTCATGGCAACTTGACCCATCATTACTTTTATTGTATTACGTAAACATGCCTCCAAAAAGAACCAGGGAAAAAGCTCAAAACCAGTCAGTAATTTGCCAATGGGGTATGAGCGTTCTTTACTTCTTAAATTAGTTTGTAAGCAAAGAGAACGAACGTGGCGCCGTCTTGCGGTAAACTAATAAAACTCCCAGAATAATAATATTATTTAATAACAAATATAAGTGATTGTTCAGTATGGTGTGTATTTTGGGCATGTTAAAAAACCTAAAATGAACATGGTAGCCCTCACAATTTGAAGAATGCTTTGAAGGAAAGCAACACCGCTGTCATGATGTTTCATTAGATTCCCTCCAAGTGAGGTAGTGAGGTAATGCCATGTCATGCAGCAGACTTATTCCTTTCTTTGACCATTTCATGATATTAATTAGACTGTCCCGTTTTCGAGTTAATTTTATTCTCCTTATAGAAGGAGACATTTTCTGCTCGTTATAATAAACAAAACTGTCTTTGACAAAGTTACAAGCCTTTCAGACCATTTTTGTTTGGAAAAAATGGTATTTTTGTATCAAAATACGCCTTATTTAGGCCTCATGTACCTCCGGTCCAATTATGATGCTTTAAGTAATAAAAAAACCTTGTTTTTAACTATTAATGAGGTGTCAATGTGCTCAATAACGTTTTATCAAACAGGGACACAAGATAATATTTTAACTTTTAAAAAATATGACAAAGGAAAATCCCGCTCTTTTTTGTAATTACAACTTGAACAGTATTCCTTATTTTGAGCAACAAGATGTCCACCAAATGGAAACAAGGAGTAATCTTTCTCTAGAAAAATAAATAATTTTAAAACATTATGTATGTATAATTATTTGAAACGATGTCTGTAGAAGCAAAACTCCACATGGACATCCTTCAAAAGATCTCTTCATCTGTGAATCAGTTTTGTTATTCGCTCAATATGTGTACTGTATATATTAATATATATACAACATAACGATGTGAGCCGAGTTACACACTCACACAGATCCATCCATATAAATAACAAAAAATATAATGAAAGACAGCAGGAGGGATGATGGAAGGAGCAGAGGGCAAAGTATGGGAGAGGCTTAAAGAACAACAGCAATGGAATTTTGTTGACAAGACGACGTTGTATGAACACTATACGTAATATATACATTAATATTAGTGTTAGTTTCGTGTATAAATGCAAGCCCAAAAATATAAATTGACTTTACTAGTAAAGTCAATCATTTTATCAAAATAACTCGTACTCTACCCAAAAATATCGTTCGAAAAACTGCACTAAACTCAAATGATCAAAACTTTGAATATTTGAGTGTTGATTAATATCCTCCAAAAATCAAATTGTAGTCAAACCGTGTCAAAAATGACACTTTTTTATAATCGAAGGCTTACATTGAGTGTTCGATATGTGTTTTTCTAAAGGGTTATAAATTAAAAGTATTGGAATGTTGAAACTAATTGATAAGTTTACTTCAAAAAATTCCAAACGCGTTTTATACGTGCCCTATAGTATATATTTAAATTATCATGAAACATCGAGTGAACTAGGCATGCTAGTTCATTACTTATCCTTGTAAATAGTCAGTGGCAACAGTGACAAGTTTAAAGTTGCAGTGAGAGGTTTTGTGTACTGCCGTTCCTCGATTACGAGTGCATAATTTATGATCAAACACTTATTATTAGCAATCGATCCATTTCATTTGAAGTTCATCATGTTAAATATCTTATATTCCAAATATTTTCTAAATAACTAGCAGAATTATTTATTACATGTAACGAATAACTACCTATAACTATCAATTAAATCGATGTTGATAGTCTCTACACTCAAACGAATCAATAGTACTTATAAAGGGCTATCAAATATTATAGAGTCGATAACATTCACAATACTGGAGTTGAAGTCGGGCATTTTAAGTACAAACTCCGCAGTCCTAGTTTTAAGTGTGCCACAGCACTTAGTAGCCCTATTTCGAGACAATAGGAAATTTGGTTTAAGGTAACCTGCACTAAGCGGTCCTTTTTTCCATTTTCATCGCCAACTGATCCCTTAATAGATGCTTGAATGTATCTCCCGTTCTTCCTGATATATGTCAAAGATTATTTTTGTATTAACACATCACATATGCCAAACTCTTAATTGAATCAAAGAAAGACTCCAGGATAAAGCTAATTATATATAATATATGTTATTGTAAAATAGATATGTTTCATTTACTACATTCTTTATTCTTAAGTCTATGGAGGATAAAGAAGATCTTCTCATAATAGGGTTTTTCAAAGAGGTATCGTCACTGGGTCAATAATTATAATCCACTAGCGTTTAATCAAGAGAAATTACATTAACTATATTAGACATGCAGTAAAACTAGTTTTAAGCGTGACACAACACTTAGAGGCAATATCCAGTTTTCAAATGGTGTAACCCTTCACCTACACGGTGAATGCTTGGTTTTCCGTTTATTTAGTCTGATTGGTTAATCCAGGTATGATTGATTATAAAAAAATAAAAGGCAGCCTTAGTCGTGATTAATGTTTTATAAGTACTTATTTAGGACCGAGGGCTGCGATCCAGTCCAGTTCCACTTGTCGGACTAAAAGTACTCAAAATGGATCCCTCGAGACATGATTGAGGGTATTTATAGAAAGTTGGAAGGAGCAATAGAACCAGTCTGAAAAAAAACTGGACTATACAATTCAATACTAATAAATATGTAAGTAGTAGTGTTGAGACTCTGTCCAAACCCAATTTTTTTCGGTTCGGTCTGAAGTGGTTTTTTCTAGACCATTTTTTCGGTCCAGACCGCCGTCTCTGACCGTGCACCGATTTTTTTGGCCTCACTTTATAGTCCAATTTTGATTCAGTCTCACTCTATGGAAAGATTTTTTTCGGTCTCAACTTATGAACCGATTTTATTTAGTCTCATATATTATGAAATACCTTTTTTTTCTAGATCAACTGTCGTTCATTTTTTTCAAAAAAAATATCACAGGTGTTCACGATAAGTTCTTGATCAAATACCGCATACATATAAGAGACAGCGGGATCGAAATTAATCGGGGCTATCTCTGTTTAAACTTCGTTTAAGGTAATTGTACTTGAAAAACATATGATGTCATGTTGTGAACAATTTATCTGTAAAAGCGGTCTAGACCGAATTTTGCCTATGAACCAATCTTGACCGAACTTTTCCTTTGGACCGATCTAAACCGAATTTTTATATGAGACCGGTCTAGACCGAGCTTTTTGTTGGACCGAATTAATTTGGGCCGACAAAGGATATAACAGTCTGGACAGGTCTAGGATTTCCAGACCGAAACCCAACACTAGTAGCTAGTAAACTCATCAACGTTGAAGAAAATAAATAAAACATAATGTTGTTTGTGAATGTTCAACAAGACGAGAGTGAAAAACACATTATAATGTTCGATTGCATAACAGACAAAATATGAATGCAATCATGCATATATTGGCATTGTATTGAGTTAGGTATTTTTTGTAAAATATGCCGATCTCTACAAGCATATTATAGGAAAATTTGATCAGGATATTAGTGAGTTACATAGGTAGGACGTCCAATCTTTGCCTTATTGAATTTTGCAAAAGAGTTATTCAATTGAATATAATTATCAACTATGAAATTAATTTCATATAAGTTGTGCAATATGGTACTGTAATCATTTCAGCGAGTTATTTTTTCGGATAGCCTCATTTCAGAGAGTAAGATATGAATAATGATGTCCTTATTAGATACAGCGGAGGAAATAAGGATTTGATCCCTTGTCCACAAGATTTTCTATGGGATTAAGGTGCGGGGACAAGCTAAGCAACTCTATGACCTGAATGTGGTTCTTCTTGAGCCGCCAATCCTTTGTTGCTTTGGCCGTATGTTATGGATCATTGTCGTGTTGGAAGGATCCATTTTTAGTTCCCCTGCCTTGAAGGAAGGAGACTGTAGTCCAAGATTTACAGGTTACATGGTCCTGTCCATCCTCCCTCCAATGCAGTGTAGTTGTTCTTTCCCGTTAGGAAAGAAATACTCCCAAAACATATTGTTTCCACCCCCTGATGGACGGTGGGGATGATATTCTTGTAGCCATACTCAGATTTGTTCCTCTTCCAATACTTTTCTTTTGTTCTTATAATAGGAACTGTTTAACGTTCGACACGTTTTGTCAGCTAATGTAAGGCGCAAGCATTGGGCCAAAAACTCACCTTTACTTCATATATATATACCACTCAAAATTTCATAGATATATATATTTGAGTCAATTAATTACTAACTATTCAAATTTGTGGGATGAGTTTAGATACCAAATAATTTTAGCTATAGCTTAGAAACTTTATTTGTTTCAAAAAACTTATATTGGCATCAATTTCATAGACAAAATATAGTCAATTATAGGCCATATATTCAAATTTCTCTGATAAGATAAGCTACCTAATAATTTTAGCTATACTTAACAACCTTTATTTGATTGAAGTGACGTATATTCTATGAATTTCGCATTATTTTATTGTGATAATCCATTTTGGCTACTTTAAGTGGAATTTACATTCTTTCCACTTAAACTACCTTTACCCCCCTTTAAAATAAACTATAGATCCATTTCGGCTACTTTAAGTGCACTTTGATGGTTCTCCAAAGGTTTAAAAAAATAATTTCTTAATAGAAATTGATGATAATTCGTCCAAATATACAAATGTAATCCACAAACAACTCGGACCAAAATCATTCTAGTATGCTTTTATGTTGACGCTCCACAAATATAAGTTCAAATTATTGCAGTTTATTTACGGATATGTACTATAGTGTCTACGATTAAAGCAGACTAAATTAGATATACCTGATGTATAAAGAGTGCTTGCTTTTACTTCCACGAAGCCCTCATATTTTATTTTCGCAATTAAATCACATTTGACATTTAAATATACGAATGTATAATATATTGCATTACTACAACATTAATTAGAGTCTTCATTCTTTTAATTAAGCCATTATAACCCTAGGCATCATGAAGAGAAAATAAAAGAAACTCAATCTACAAAACAAGAAAGGAAGAAAATCAATTGATGGCCATAAAAAAGAATAGAAATTGGCAATTATGATCAAAGAAGCGATGTTGCGCTTGCTACAGGAACAACTCATAAATCATGTCTTGTATTTTTTCTATATATTTTTAAACAATAAAAAAACAGAAGAATGAAATAATAGGAAAATTTCGTAAATTAACAACTAGGGTTGAATATTTACTTTAAAAACTGTCCATTTTAGAGATAATATTTTATACCGTCCGCACAAAGTACTTCTCTGCAGCAGATAAGTAAAGAAATAACATTGTCAAACTCTCAGACCTCTCAGATCATTATTTGTTGTGGTACCAGGCATTTTAACTGAAAAAAATGAGAATTTTAGGCATCATATACCACGATCCTAGATATGATACTATGAGTAAGGAAGGGCTTTTTGTAGAGAACCCCCACATTTTTGTAATTAGAAAAGGAAAAACGGTGGTTTTTTTCTTTTTTGCTCGTTTTTAATATATCCTCGAGGGGATCTATCCTTGAAGGAAGAATTCTTTCCTCTTCTTGGTTATATGTATTATTTAAAAAAAAAAAAGAGCGTCTATTAATCGATGCCTAATTACTCTGAACAATGCCGAGTACTCCAGCTAGTATTTGAAGGATGGGTTAATTCCAACCAAAAAAAAGGAATTTTTTTGACTCATAACATTGGGACGGTAATAGCGGCTTGATAATGGCCAATTTCTTCCATAAAACTCCTTCAATTGTATCTATCAAATTAAAGGTATCTACCATGACAACCATTGGGTATAAGGCCTTAATCTTTGTCAAAAACAATTTTTTAATTGTCTCCAGGAGATTTTTTTTTTTTTTGCGAGGGAGGGTCGATATTAACCCGAAAACGAACAGTCTAATAATATATGTACATATATTTTGTATAAATTTTAATTCATGATATTCAGTATAATTTTCTCATTTTTTTGTTTCTTTCTTTCTCAAATGCATAATAAGGCTATGTATTTATAAGGATTAAAGCAATATATGTACAATACATATTATAATATTATAGAGCGTCATTAGCATAATTAGACCTTGATGAGTGAATTACTACTCTATAATATGTATATATATATACAATAATATATCAAAATGAAGATTGAACACAGTACAAGGTCAGAAGAAATTAATATATATTTATATATATATATATGTAGAGTTGGTATATTTGTAACAAAAAAACTAAGTTTAGAAATAAGAAAGGAAAAACGGTTAATGCGTCTGATCTTTTTAGTTTCGTATTAAATAATTTACAATTTGTACAAAATTGCGAGTTCATATACATTTATAAATACATTGGTGTCTCATTTATTGGTTGCAACTTGTACAAACTGCTTGGACAAATTACAACTTCTACTCAACATATTTAGCTACGGATATCTTATTTATGAAGGATTCAATCCCTATCTAATTTCTCCTGAAAAAGACTCTTGGAAAAAAAAAACAGTGGTCGTATCAATGAATAAATATTAATAGCTTTAAAAGATAAGATAAATGAAGAGAAACAGTTTTGTATTCAACCTAATATATATATTAGACTGTCTTGTTTTCGGGTTAATATATTTTCCCACCTGCACAAAGATCTTTTCTGCTGGAGATAGTCAAAAATCCTACATTAACAAAGTTACAGGCCTTTTAATTCCTTTTTGGTATGGTTCAGACCATTTTAGTTCAGTGAAATGGTACTGTTGAATCAAAATTGGTCACTTTTAGACCTTTACATCCGTTCAAAATATGATAGCTATAAGTAAAAATTGTACTTTATATATTTTTTTAGTATTTGGTGATCAGTTCAAAATATTGCCCTTAATAGTTGGAAGTGCTCAATGAATTGTCATTTCATTATTTTATTAAACATAATACTGGAAAAAGGAACAAATCATTGAACAATCTTAGACCCATCAAACCAGGGATGTCCAACCTGTGGCCCGAGGGCCACATTATTTTTCACCTAATTTTGAGGTGTGGCCCTCTACTTATTCTCACTACAAATAATATTTTTAGCAAAATTGCATCAATATCATCAAAACGTATAGAACCCACATAACACGTACAAGCAATTAGAAATATTTGACGTCACCTCGTATTTTCTGAGACTCTAACAGAGTTGCCAGATTGGACTTTTTTGAAGCAGTTTACCCATGATTTTTTTTTTTTTTTTTTTTTTTTGCCGAAAGTAGTAATAAATTTGTAAGTTTTATTTCAAGCCATTTTTTATTAAATTTAATTTAATAAGTTCTGATCCCCATTAAAATATTTCAAGTGGCATTCCAGCCCATTATATATTAAAGGGTTGGACATCCCTGCTCTAAACTATTAAGGGCAAGGTGGACAATATTTGGAACTGATTGACCGAATGCGAAAAAATATAAACCATATTTGGAAGAGCGATACATAGCAGTCAAAATGCATAATCGACGATGAAAAGGTATGCTGTTTTCATTACTACTAGGGCGTTTATATTTTTCATTATTGGGGAGGGTGGATAAGGGCCAAAAAAAAATTCAACACCGTAATAGTTATGTAAATATGTTTTTTTATATATATATTTTTGCATATGATAAACATTGGGGGGGGTAAATTCCCCCTTAAATTATGTCCATGCCTATAAAGATATTCTACAATTAACAAGTGAGAGGCCTTTTTATAATATCAATCAGTGTTATCTCGGTCCTTATTTAGAACTGAAGACTGCATTCCCGTCCATTTCAGTCTCGGTCCGGACCTTGATGACGTAACTCAATGTATTTCATCAGAGCTGGTACTGAAAGTCTGACGGACAGGTCTCAATGACTGATAGAGCGAATCTCAAGTCGGGACCGTATAAATAAGGACTAACATAACAATAGTATCGATCATTAAGACAAATATTTGTGGTTGAAAGGCTGGCAGTGATCTACCGAAGAATGACATATTTTAAGACATTAGCCATAGCACATAATAACTTCAGAACAGATTAAGATGGGGGCTATCATAGAAATTATTGCAAATTAATAACGAAACTATATATAACTATTTTTGACAAGAAAATATCATTTTTCAAATTAAAATGACATATTCCACATTGGAACAGGGGGATAAAAATTTTAACACAAATTAGGGACAGTCTACAATGTACACATCAATTGATGATAAATTAATTTTCTATTAAAAATATCTTATTTTTATAGATATATTTACTCTACAGAAATATATACATATTATACATAGTACATAAGATCACGACCCCAATAGATAAGATGAACCCTTAGGGGGTTATAAACTTATCAGGTGTTAAAAATTACTTTACAAGCAAAGTTTTATGTTGAAATATGTGCATGAATATATAACTATTAATCTATTCTTAATCCAACTCTTGCTTTCCCTTAATCATTTATTTTCAGACATGTGTGCTGGCCGCCTATTAAATATACATATATGTCGTGTACATTTATGCCTCTAAAAAATGTATTTCACACTATGAAAAATTCATCTATTCTTAGTTAGAGAATATTTTTAATACACGAGTCTAAATATGTTTATATATGTTGTGTACAAGTTGGGCCTTGTACATGATGTAACTTGTATTAGGGAATTGTACAAGTTGCGACTAAAAAACTAGTCATATAATTTTAAATGTATTAAGTACTGTAGATTTGTCTAGTTTAACCATCGTAAATCGGAAAAAATGACGATTCTAGAGTCTTGTCAGGATTCATAGTCTATACGAATATCCCTTATAGTCAAATTTCCGTTTAAATATAGACCAAAGCTATCACGTAGACAATTAAGTCACTTCAGGGGTGTATATTACTTTATAAATGTACAATATATTCATGGCTGGCCTTAGCTATTGCAGTGCCTTAAGCGAAACGGATTACTCGAGGCTTAAATCCTAATTTGAAAATTTGATTTGGGAAAAAATATTTTCACTTTTGAGTCATTTAAATAGTCCACAAGCAATAGTAGGTAATTACAATGCCTGATTTTGTAAATAAACAAGGCTTTATAAAAGTTGTACCTCCAATCTACTTAATTGTACAAGTTACAACTTGTACAGAGTTATACAGAGTATAAATATACATCCCTGAAAATAAATACTTTATACTACACAAAAATCTGATTCATTTTTCCTCCTAATTCAAAGCCAAGTTTTGAGCACAAAAGTTCAAAGAATTTTTGATACTCCCTAACTTGAAAATACTGGGTCATATATACAATGTAGATTTATAAATATATATCTATAAAATACTCAAATCCATGGTGAGACAGCAACGATTTCTGTATCATCGGTATTCTTCATAATAATTAGTGTTGGAGTCGGATAATATTCAAACTCGAAAGAAAAAAACTCAACTTTTTGACAATCTAAGTCAAACTACACGTAAATATGATTTCAAAACATGAACTCAAATGATCGAATAATTCAATATAAATTAACCTCATCAAAAAATAAATTTAAGCTTCGTTTTGATAGTATATGTGGCCCGTCAACACAAAAGCAAGCTAGAACGTTTTGTTTATCGAAATTGAGTGTTAGACAAATTGAACTTGAAATTGAGTAGCCAAAATTGATCATGAGAATAAAAAAATGAGAAATTGATGAATTATATTTGAAAGGAGACACATCGAGGCCAATATAAGGCTTTTATATCAAAGAAAGATATTAAACTATATCTACATCTCTTGGGTATCAGAGCCCATACTAGAAATTGGAATAATAAGCCTAATATTGACTCAAACATGTGTATGATATATTGGGTAGGATTGAATTTATCTTGATTTTTGTTGTAGATTGTTTTCATATTGACGTACGATATATTTTTTCTAAGATTACCAATATTATTTGAAGGATAATAATTGACTAACTTATTATCGTTGAGGTTGTTCAACACACGTCATTGGTTGAACTACAATTTTATCAATTTAATAAAAACCTTACTCAAACTCAATTGGCACAATATTGAATTAATCGAATCCAACTTTTGAGTTGTGTACAAGTTGCAATTTTGTAAACTTTGTAACTTGTATAAGCAAATTATACAAGTTGCGACCATAAAATGGGATGCCTAATTTTAAAGGAAGGATTTACATGCAATGATTGAGCATTTCCTGGATAATTGACATATTAATGGTCTAAATTATGACTATTTTAATAAAAATGACTAAAAAATTAATTATTATCTGCCACATTATAAATCCCCAAAGTTAATATTACTCAAAAAGAAATAACAATGAATTATAACAGATCAATATGAAATGTAAGTATCAATCAATAGATTGAATGAAAAATGACTAATCTTGTAATTAAATAGTGGATTTTAAGACGAAGAAATTGCTATTTTTTTCATTCATGAAAAAGAGAAGATTCAATGAAGCATATGTCGCAAATAAATCCTTGCGTTTATCATAAATATCCGGAACAGGGACAATTTTATGTATTTTTCCATTCTGAAAGAATGGATATTACATGTACCAGGGATTTTTTTTGTGGTTAATGAGAAAATCATATAGAAACAAACATAAAAGATGAAGCAATTTTGTTTTGTTTATACATATGCAATATAGCACAAATGACAATTAAATTTTTAATCAAGTTAATTAATATTATAATTACATATATGTTATAAACATATGAATGAAACGAGATTTTTGCGTTCTAATTAATACGGAGGTAGATCCTTGACTTATTTTATAGTACAAATATATATATCAAAAATGAACATATTATATATAATTTGTTAAGTAACTAACTCATCAATCATAAAATTTACGTATGTTTTTTTTGTTTGTTTGTTTTAACATATTTTAATATACTACAAATATAATTCATTGTATATACGTAAACCATAAGGTCAAACGGAAATTTGTCTATTTTTCAGTGAATCTATGTCAGTATTAGTGTTGGGTTTCCGTCTGAAAATCGGTACTTTAATCAAGTTTAGTCCGGATTCGATCTCAAAGAACGTTTTTATCCATGATTTGAAATGGATTGAATTTAGGTTTACTCTCTGAGACCAAGGTTTCGACGGAAATATTGCTACAAAACGGTTTAGAGAAAAAGCATATCACATCGAATGAGGGAAAAAATTTGTTTTGAACCGATTTTTCACAAAGTTGTATAACTTTATGTACAAGCAAAAAAATGAAGGCATCAAGTATTTTTCAATTTATGGCAGTCATACTAATATATATTTATAAAGGATAAGAAATTCAAAATCGTTTATGACTCAAAGTAGTAAATGATTTTGAGTTAGACACAAAATGAGCATATTGATATAGGGATGGACTTAGTCATGTAAATTTTCCTAATGGGGAGTGGGGCAGCTGCTGCAATGTAAGATTACAATAGCCCATGGTATAACACATAGGGTTATTTTGATGAATTTCTTCTATTGAATAGCCATGAATTATTATTTTGTACGTATATTTTCTAATAAAAAGTTATTTGTGATGAAAGAAATGAAGGGGTTAACACGAACTATGCTCTAGCCAAATATAATATATTTGTACACACACAGATGGAAGTCGTAAAAATACAGTCTTCTGATGAATTACGGATGGGGGTGAGGAAAAGAGTTCAACCCTTGCAAAGTATTTTAAGAATGACTACTGAGGAGAACACGTCTTCTTTTTTTTCTCCTTATGAAAGGTAATTTGATACTTTTGTATACTTATTCTATAAAGATACATCACGGAGAGACGTAACAAATTCTCTGCTTTGTGGTCAATTAGTTTCTTGTTAGCATTTTCTTATAACAGACATTTGACAAATGTGTTTTTTAGGAAAAACTATGAATAATGTAGCTGATTAGATAAATACTGCTCAAACTTTTATTTATTATCCTGAGGCGCATTAATTGGATTTATAAACCCGTGGGGCACACGTTTGAACGATATGTTTATCCATATTTTCTAATATATTTGTTGAGTCAGCATAGAAATAATATTGAACAAAAATCAAAAAAGGAGAAAATTCTTAATTTATTTAATTACTGCATATATACACAATATTTCATAGACATATTTTTGACAATTATAGACTTATTGTTCAAATTACTAGGGTCTGTAACATAACCAAGAATTTTGCTATAGTTTAGAATCTGTATTTGATTTTGAAAAAATATATTGGACCAGATATGTCTCCTTTCAAATAAAATCTCTCAATTTTTAATTATTTTATTGTGACAATCAATTTTGCCTACTATAAGCGCAATTTGCGACACATCAAAAGGGATAATAAGATAAACCACGTTGATATAACTGAATGATATTTCGGTTAAGAATACAAATGTAATCCACTCTCAATTTTGATAAAAATAATTTTAGTTTGTGTGTTGATTGACCAAATATGTTGCGTACAAGATGCAGCTCAAAAATAATTTTAAATGGAGAATTTGCAGAACTTGTGACAAAGATCTTTCAAAAATTGAAACTTTTTACGGATAACCAACAAGTCAATATTATAACTATTGACTTTTTTTTAAATATAAACTACTATTTAACAATAGGATATTGTGGACCATTATAAAATTCAAATGCCCACAGTTACACTGCTCATAAATATGTACATCACAACCAAGTAATTTTAATAAATCAATATGATAGCAGAAATTAATGGCTAGTAATTAAAATGATTAATGGTTGAATTTAAATAAGACGTTACTGGATGAAGAAATGACAACTTGTACAAAATCACGACATATATAGCAAAAACAAGCATTTTTAGAACATATATCTTTTCTCTATGGCACACCGTCGCGTACAGATTGATAAATATGTGACGATATAATAAAATTGGAATATAAACTATTCTTTAGACACGTGTTTTATCAAACGAGCCATAGATTTTGTGGACTTTGTAAATAGATTTACCATTTTTACTAGATAAGTCCATCTTTTGAAATCAGTAATGAAATATGACACGTTTTTATTTTCAAGAAAACTATGCGTTTAATAGCACCCTCCCCCCCCCAAAAAAAAGACATTAAGTAATCCAATATCTGCATTTCTTTATAACAATACTAAAATATATTTTATTTTATTCCGCCAAAAGTAAAAAGTAGAAACAGATTAATAATCAAAAATAAAACTTGTCAAAAATAAATCATATTTATTACCTTAATTATAAAAATTTGTAGCTCACTTAATTCCTTTACTTATTCGTCAATTAAATGTTTCTAAAATAGTGTTTTCCTTTTCTTTCTTTTTTGAAGCACAAATATATATATATTTATTTTAGCACTTAAATTATTTTTCCCCTTATAAAATTTTGCAACTACAACACCCTTGTTCGCACAGACAAATATTCTTTGAATACCATACACCAGTCATCCCTCTAGGAGACTCTTCAAGAAACTGATTAGCTATTATAATAATAAATTCCCTTCAGTACTCTGAAGAAGAAGAATAAAAAAAAAAAGTAAGGCAAGAGCGCACGCCTCTTGATTTTTTTCCCTCCAAAAAACGGCCCGGGCAATAATAAAAAGGAGAGAGAATTTAAAATTACACAAGTTTTTTATTAATATATTAAATTATATTCTTAGTCGAGGTATATTTGTAGTCTTTAAGCTTATGTATGTTCAGCTGTTGATTGTTGTTTTTTATAGAAATAAAATGTTCCCAAATCAAAAGAATAAATAAACAGCTGTAATAAATAAGTTATATTTTATATTATTCTATATTCTTTTCTTTTTTCATAACGCACGCTTTATTGAAGAAAAGGAGAACACTAGGACAACACAGGATTACTCTACAACTAAAAGGCAGGCAAAATGAGTTGTACCATTTTCCCCCTGCTCCTACTGCGTAGAATTAGGTTTTTTATGTTTATTATACCCCGTAGAACCTCACACAAATTTCAAATCAACAATAAATATTTCTTATTATTTTATTGTACAAGCCGTACCTTTTTCTTTTTATGATTAAAAGTAGGTTGCGCCTTGTAAATTACCAACCAATCTATAAATGAGAGGGGGGGGGGAAGTAATAATATTTGTTTTTCAATAATTTTTAATGTTTAGACCTTTCATACCGGGTGTAATAGAGAAATTAATACACTACACGTTTTGGGAAGTTTACGTGATTTTTCTCCTGAAACATCCTTAAAATTTATGATAGATTAGACGTATAGGCAGATATTTTGTTGACTAAAATTTTTTCAAATGAAAGGTGTTCGATGAATGCGACAAAAGAATCAATATTGAAACATTTATTCACGGAGGAAGAAGACATAGAGATACCTCCTGGTTCTGGCAGGAAGCCTAAATTGGACTTCAATGTTGTGAAAGAGGCTGGCAATGCTTCCCTTTATGTAATAATGTTGTTTCATGTAGATAACCTTAATGTAATCCAAGAATAGAATGTCCAGAACCATAAAAACAGGAAAATGGTTTTTTAGCAGGTGCCCTAGTACATCATGCCACTAAAATATATTTTATCTGGGTCTTACAGGAAGGCTAAATTTGCCCCCAATGTTGTACAGTTGGCTAGCAAGTCTGCTCCACTGATGAGTATGCGGGCCCATACAGATAACTTCAATATTTTCTCATATCAATGTCCAGAAACGTCGTCCAGGAAAATTAAGTGGCCCAAAAGTTATTTGAGTACCATGTGATAGACCCTACAGCTCGGTATCAACACTATGGTTAATTCCTCTGACCGCAAATTGAGAAAAAAATCCTGAAGACTTGGGTACCAAAACATTGATGTCTGAAGAACACAGTACATAATCAATGGTCCATGTTTTCTGAGGATCAGTGATATTGGAGCCATAGGGGCAATTGGTCCCCCACTTTTGTGGTATTTTTAAATGTATGACAATAAAAAAATCTTCTGCTATAAAAAACTTTCAATTTCATAATTATCGATTAAAAAATATCAATTTCCAAATAATTTGAATGAAAAATTGTTATTTACTCAAATTTTGTGTTTTTTGAAAAAGTTAAACACAAAAGCTTAAGAAAAGAAATTGTTTTGTCCCATCAAAAATATTTTTTCCTATAATTTAAGCTATAAAACTTTAAAAAAAGTGTAATGTCTTATATAAAAGAATTATTACTCAAATTTAACACTTATTTAAAAAAAAAATATGTCAAAGCTGTCAAAAACACCCTCAACCTCCAATATTATGCAAGTCACCCTCATGACGTCACCATTACAGAGCTAAAAATATTCATTTTCATCTTGTATTGTAAATGTATTTATATAAAAATCATCAATTTCAATGTATATTTTTTTCCAGACTTGTAATTCTTGATGAATTCCATGTGTATCAAATTTTCCGTTGCACCCGGTAATATAAGTTATAACAAAAAAAACCTATTTTAAACTTGGGGCTATTCATCTGACTGTTAATCGTTGATTTATGAATAGCTAAAAGGGAATTATTACTTCTTTGGATGTTATCTGTTCCATTCTCCCAAAAAACATTTATTAGTTTTTTATGATTATTAAAATACATATATTCTGGAAAAAAAGAAAGAAAACAACCGTTTTACATGATATTTTCTCTGTCAACAAAATTATTTATTTAATTTCTCTCTCCAATCCATTTTTTAAGTATGGCTCTACGTTTTTTTGTATCGCTCAACCTTTCAACTTCCATTAAACAGAAAGACCAAAGCTATAAATTAGCCAAAATGGTTCCTACCCTTTACTCTATTATTCAACGAATAGATAGAGCTGTTCACAGCTTAAGAAGAGCCGGTTTGAGTGAAACTAATTGATACAATTGTAAATCCTAAACATTTTCAGTATGATAAAAAAATAGAACCAAAAAATGACAATTTGACGAATATTAGAAATAAGTTTATTAGATTAACTACACTTAATACACTTACTAATTCAATGATTAGTGAAGGTTCAGAGATTAGAATTTATTTATATTTAGATATATTAAAGTATATACAATTAATTACAAATCAAAACAAATCTGAGCTTTCTAGCTTACGTAAAAGCCAAGAAAATGATACAAACGTGATCGACGTATTTCTACTTCCATACTCCAAGCAGTTAGGCGTCTCCAAGACCACCGTCTGCGTCGTTAGCAAGTTCTAATCGTTGGAGAAAAGAAGGCTCCGTAAAAAAAGGCAAACTGGACATGTAGAAGTTTAAAAAAAACAGTCCAGGTCAATCCTTTCAAGTCCATAATGGCCCATGCAAGAGATTTTGGGTCTCCTTGCCAGAGAGCCATAAAAAAAGTGGGTTGAAAGAGCCTTATGAGGGCGGAGAGGCCACTTTTGACACCAGCAATGAAAGAAACCCATCTTTTCCATTGCAAGACTCTTTTGAATGAGTCTTTTGAGTTCATTTGAAATATTTTTGAAACTTTTGGACCCCTGTATTTCAAGGAGAAGGTTTGCAGTGTCCATCACCCTAACACCACTGCCCTCAAAGCCATTATGAGCCAGTATTTGGACGCCATGACAGAGAACTACATCTGCCTCTGGCTGGAAGCCATCATTGGTCCTAAGGGAAGATACATTAATGATTAAGAGAACTCAGACACACATCTATGTATAGTATTGATTTTCTTGAAATTATATCGTTAGTTAATAAATTATATTTTATTATACAATCACTTTGACTACCTTAAAAAGGCTATTTTCGTCAAGTTTTGCATTTTTGGGACATCTGGCGGATTGAAATTATGGGGTTTTCCTTGATCTTGGGCTTCACAGTAGATATGAAGCCCAACTAATGATTTTAGTTGTGGCCACCACTACCAGAAGGCCTTTCGTAATAATACTATCCTTAATTGACTTCTTTAAATTGTAGTCAGTCCTGATGGAGATTCCAAGGGCCTCTGCAGCCTTCTCAACACTGATACGGGCGCGGAGGTAATTGCACAACTGTTACCTTTTTCGTTGTTTCTCCGATATGTTGACACGTAGAAACATGGGATAAAAACGAAATATGTTTATATTTTTGTTTCAGCTGTCCTTACGTTGTCGAATGAATGTTCATAAAGAAATATAATGGGGATAAAATTGTAACAAAATGTTACTGATGTTCCCTCCTCAAGAATTTAAGAAGAACTACAACAGCTGTGAAAATTAAAAATAAAGTTCTTATATTGCCTAACACACACATCTCGTTTACATGATAGGTTATATTTTCTACGAATCTACTTATAGTAGGAGTATACAGAGCAACATGGGTCATAATCACACCTGGATACAACACCACATCAGTCAAATGTATCAACTCTCTAATGAAATTGACAAAACAACCCATTAATACTAATTAGTCAAAAAAGTTTGAACATACGGAGTCTGTGAATGAGAAAGAGGATGGGTCACCATAGGAGTGGGGTTACATAAGCCCCTTGTCTTGAATTGGGATGGGTCATGAGGCATTTTAATCAAATTGTATTTCGTAGTTGAATGATTGGGAATATTTTGTAGTACTTAAAGGAATGTATTAATATTCTTTTGGTGGTTTGAGGATCATTCATTGATGAGGTGAAGAAGAGATGTCGATGAAACGTAGTTATGGCCCTGAGTAACTACTGTGGACTAATAATAGACATGAAGGAATGTGGCATTCCTTCCATATATATTATTCAACTTTTCTATCTATTTGGTTCATTTCTCCTCGTGAATTTCCATACATAGCATTCCGAAGGGGGTTTATAGCATATGTAGATTATAGATATGGGATACACCAAGTCACTTTTGTAATAGATGAGTAGTGTTGTATAAAATATGAGCTAGAAAGTGGGAGTTACTTTTATTGTTGCAATCTAAACTAGTAATTTTAATTTTTAAAGCTGTTTTATAGGTTTGCTGCTTTTTTTACAAACTAATACAAATAAACAACGCTCATGCCCAGGTGCTAAAAAAATATGAAATTCGAAGATTAAGTTCTTTTTGTAATTGCCATATGAAAAGATTTTTTATTTAACAAAACTGTTATTATTATTATACAATTCATAAAGAGAGAACTTTTAAGTATTAAGTAATCTCTAGAGTGTTTGCTCATAACATACGAAGATTAAAAATCATGGTTTAGGGGCGTTTGCAGGCTTGCGTTTGGTATTTTTTTGAAAAAAAAATTTAATATAACATTTTGTCAAAAACCCATAGCTAATCTCAAAAAATTAAACTTTTTGGAAGTAAATTTCTAAGATCACAGTAAAAAAAAAAATAATTTTTTTTTCAAAAATCCATAGTTATTCATAAAAGATTATTATTTTTTTTTGGAAAAAAATTTCAAAAATCCAGAGCTCATGATAGGTAAGCTAATATCCTCCCGAGCATTTTTCAAATTTTCATTATAATCACTTTTTGTTTATTTTATTTTTAAATACCTGCTAGTCATAGTACAACCTTAGCGGCCATGTTAAAACCACGACAATCTAACAAAGTGTATAAAATGTGACCCGGAATGTTGGATTAGCTTTGGAGTCCTTCTCCGATATTGAGGATCAACATCGGAGTAGACAGAGTTGGATTTGTGTGTATTCCTTCCCCTCACGGCTGCTTGCAGCTGATCTAATAAAACGATATTCCAAAACATTCTTCAAATTGTCAGAATTACCACGTTGATTCTTGATTTCTTTTATTTTTACATATCAACAGTGCTGTAGATGTTTGTTATTAGGTAGCCTTTCATCCAAAAAGATGGTAGTAGTAAGCCACTTAACCATGACTACTCTATTTAAAAAAGTTCAAATCGATATTTTGCTAAACTATACCTTATTTAGGCAAGTACTCTTTTTTGTAAATCCAACACCATTTATTTATGTATCAAATACTTTGTTTTGGCATAAAAACAATGGAAAAACCAAACCGTTATTCTATTCTTTTCTTTATAAAACAATGAATTTTCCCAAGATTGGATGAAATGTAGATAGATACCAGATACACTACAGTTGTAAAACTGTTTGTATATTTGTCTCAATTAGTGGGAGGTAAATATACATAGACACGGCAAGATTTAACACAGTATAGTTATATCTTTTTGTTATAAATTAAATCTATTAATAGATCTTACCAATCACTAGTATATTCACAAATTGTATTTGAGTATAACTTGTGAAATGTCGCAACTATTTCCGTAGCGAGGAACGGTTCAAACAGTTAAAAAATTAGCTTATATTAGAAATTAAGAAAATTAAACTATTTCATATAGGATATGAAGAAATAATGAAGTTTTTTAATGTATTTAACTTTTACTCTAATATAGATATTATAATAGGCTTAGTAAAAATAATTTTATTATCTTTTCCAATAGATTGCTTTTGTAGCGAGTATCTCGAGTTGTATCCGTGCGATCAATTGACCCCCCATACCCCCGCGGGATGGTGTTAGAAAGATTTTCCTGCTAAAAAAACTTATCAAATATTTTTGTGATTGCTTGACTCAATTTTTTTTCAGGGCGTGTCTAAGATGAATACAAGCAAAGAGAAAATAGGCCATATTTCACCGGGTTTCTTCAAAAAAGGCGAAAATTCAAGCCAGCTGGCAGAAAATGTGAATATTGCTAATGTTGGCTGATATTGTAAAGACAATTACATGATATTTGGTTTCTTTGATTCCGTTCCGGTAATTTTAATGTAAAAGATCAACAACGCTCTGGAAGGCCAATTGTCGAAAAACTAGATAAAATAATGGAATTGTCCAGTACGAAGGTCTTGTTAGTGCTGTTTTTTTTTGCCAAGGAAGTTAATCTTAATGAGAAAAAAAAAAAAAATATAAGAAAAAAAAATCCATTAAAAATAATGGACTTCTTTTTTCTACGTCCAATATATGTATCCCTCTTTTTGACCTTAATTTATGGATAACCCGGACTCTTCAAAGCAGTGATTTGACTTGAGAATACAGCATTTATTTATATATAAGAGATAATAGAGACGACGGAAGAGTGTCTATCATCTTAATAGGACGGAAATAGACGAAACCTTATCAAAGAAAGAGTGTCAACTGATGCTTATACAACATATTATATAGTCAAAAAAAGTTGACTGAGTTACTCTAAAATTGTTTTGTAAGTATAGTAAAATAGATTCATCCACCCATACATTTTTGGTACTCTGATCTCATTAATGCTTTAGATTTCCTAAGAGTAGTGAAAAGAGACGATAAATATGTCAACGACAAATACAATTCGCATATTGAATTATGATAGGCTTACATTTTTTAAGGGACTGTGTTCATTTTTTAACTCGTGTCATTGATAGTAATAGGATTTTTTTGTCAGTGGCGCCAGAAACATAGGGACCAAAGAGCCGTTCATCCCCAACTTGTATGAAGTTACATAGTTATCAAAATAAAAAATGGTATCTAATACATATATAAACAAATTAATGTCATAATTTGCAAAGAAAATAAAAATTAATTTTGCCTTAAAAAATAAATATTATAATTTGTTCAAATTTTCTATCTTCCAAAAATTTTAATTTTAAAAAAGATGGAGTGACGTAGTTCAATGGAAAACGCTCAAGGAAGAAATTATTTTCTTGAACTCAATGTGCGTAGGTTCGATACTCCCTCAATCCCAGAGAAGAAAATAGTTGTTTTAGTGCTGTGTCAATCCTAACAGTACCGTAGTCCTGCTTCCCTTGTCGGGCCTTAAAGAAGGTCAACTCGTGACGTCATTGAGTTTTTTTAATGCTTCTGTAATATAATAATAAAAAAATACATATATTAGTGACAACAAAATATGTTCGTATTATATTGCATTACAATGAAAAAAATATTATTTTTAATATATATCTTATTTATCATAATAAACCATCGATATTTTAGGATAAAATCAAAGGATCAACAGTTCTAAGTAACGATAGGACCCATCCTAAGACTAGACGTTTCTATGCCGAATAAATTAGGACTGATACAACAATAGTAATTATATTTATGTACTGTTGTGTCATTTCTTACTTATTCGATACAGTCCATTCTTAGGACCGTTCCCAAGGACTGATAAGACCGGTCCTTCGGGCTGTGAGTACTAGAACGGATTGAAAAAAAAGAAGATCGAATAAAGATGACCGTCGTCATCAAGAACAAAAATTTATAAGTTATTTGGAGTGAACCAGACTGGACCGACACTAAACTGGACCGGACTGCATTCATCTGTTCTAAATAACTCCTAATACAACACTATGTACATATACTTCAAAAAGAAAAGTCCTAGGTTAGATGAAGTAAATGTAATTAGTTTTTTGTCAGTCTTAATTTGTTCGGTCCGGTCCAGTCTTAGGATCAGTCCTTAAGACTATATTTTCTTCGGACTCTCAGTACTAGAATAGATACAAAAAAAAGAAATAAAGTCGAATGAGTTCAGTAAGTACGAAATTTTTCATAAGTTTTATGAGTAATATGCATGACTGAAATGGACCCGACAGAAAGTGAACTGGACTGCAGTCTTCAGTCCTAAATTAGGGCCAACATTTCACTCATTGCAATGCATTTACGTCAACTTATACATAATCCGTGAACTCTATCTGAGTAATTAAAGGAATATTTAAAAAAAATAGTGCTATTTTGTGCTCTGCGGTATTTATAAAAAGACAAAAACCTGCTACTGAAATGGCCAAAAGTGCTCTACGCCCCCTACCCACAACCACAGCCCCTGAACCCCTTTATGACATCACTATTATATAATATGGATCCCCACTTGTAAGGACATTCCTGCACCTGTGGTTTTTCTAGAAAAAGCTTAGAGTTTTATTATTCTTACTCTATACTAAAGTCTAATCCTTAGTCACCCTAGTTTTGATCGAGATTGTGTGAGTGGGTGTACATGATTTACCTACATATATATTTTTTTTCATTTCATTATTATTTCAACTGTCTTGTCGCCTTTAAGTATCTATAGATCTACTTCCAGTAAATATATGTGTTGAGTTGACACATAATCAATCTTAAACAATAATCAACAAGAAAACATGAAATTACTAATTCATGAAGGAGTTCATTCCCAAATTAAAGTTATTTCTGCGAGTTCCAATCATATGAAAATCAAGAAAAATAGTTAACATTTAAAAATATAAAAAATTAATTGATTTTTGAATAAATCTTGAATTCGTTGTACATATTATATAAATCTGTATTCCGTTACATATGGTTAATGTTTTAAAAATATATAATCAATCTACAACTAAGGTACTCAAAAAGTATAAATTATATGCCAGATTTTACCCAAACAAAGTGCTTAGTAATCCTGGTAAACTAGCAAAATAAAACTAGTTTTTATTTCAAATACAGTTATTTCCAGGAAAATTCCGGCTTTTAACAAGTGTTGTGTCGGGTTTTATTCATTAAGTCCAGTCTTAGGATAGTTCTTAATACCATTGAGACCACTCCTAAGGACTATAACTGTAAAAATAGGAAAAACAACCCCAAAAACGTCACAAAGGATCAATTTTTCCTTGTTTAAGGACTGACTGGATTGTACCAGACTGAACAGTGGTCCTCATTCCTAAATAAGGACCGACACAACAGTAGTTTTGACCCTAAGAAATACTACTATAATAGAATAATTATGTCAACCAATCAGAAAGTTGGCTTGCTGATTCTAACCAATAGAACGTCAACACTACAACACATTTCTTATGGATCAAAAGTCCAACAGAATTAACTTGCTTTGGAATAAATCGTTAATTTTTTGTCGCTATTATATAAAAACAACTGACATTTATCCTAAAAACCCAATTTACTATATATTTACACCGTCAAAACTGCTCCGCAGAAAGAGATCCAAATACCTTGACTGGCCCTCAACAACCCTTTACACCATCATAGTTTCATAGACATATTTCCATCAATTATAGACTTTATGGTCAATTAGATAACTGAAAATATCCAAGGATTTGGTTTATGAAATTTAATAAGGTTGATATGACCTTCCGAATTAAATCTATCAATTTGCAATTATATCACTTGCAGAACGACTTTTTACTACTTTAAGTAGTGCATTTTGGGGGGCTTTTAAAAGATTAATTATAATAATTTGTTTATAGAAATTGACGTTAAAAAGTACAAATGGAATCCAGACTCAATTTAAAAAAACAACAACAACATCATAACTTGTTTTTGTGCTGACAGACCACAAATATCATAATCATAAATTAATTTGTCATTGATTTTAGCAAGGAAATTGGCGTCATCATTCTATAAACAAAGATATTTAAGTTTATTACACTCACTTATGTACATCTTAAGAAGGAATTGTGATGTGCAATTCATCCTCTAATCAATTACACAGTCATTTCCTACTCATTAAAACGACAATTATCGCTGTATTTCCGACACATTTGTTTCAAACATTCCTTCCTTAACTAAAGATCTGTTTACAATTTTATGACCCTCTTATTAGAGCAGACATGGTCTTTGTTATGTTTCAAATGCCTCTAAAGCGACATTTATTATAGTTGTACTCAAGACGCAATGCGTCTTGTTTCTAAGGAGTTCTTCTTCACGACATGAAGTTTTATATTTATATTGGATAGTATGTATAATGTATATATAATTACTAATGTTAGTACACAGCATTGCTCCTAGACAATAGGCGTCGACAAACAGGGAAACTTTGCTTTATTAATATAAAAGATATGTCTCCAAAAAATCCTTAGTGTTACTCTTCGTTTTTTATAAGCACACTGCCACATTATTACCGTGTGATCCATTAAAATCTAAACACTTACTAATTCAATAATAAATGAAGGTTGAGAGATTGTAATTAAGCTATGAAAGAAACTCATCTCCTTAGTTGCAAAAATATTTTGAATGAGTCTCTTCAGTACTTATAAACACTTTTTGGGAATTTTGGGGCCCCTATGGCACTATTGCCATCACCCTCAATAACACAATTGGGTAGATGCAAAAGGAAAACCTGCAGTGTCTTTCATCCAAACACCGAGGCCCTCAAAGCCACTGTCAGCCAGCACTCGGACGTTATGACAGAGGACTGCATGGTTCCAGGCCTACTGCCTTCATCTGGAAGCCATCATTGCCGGTATGGGCGGCTAAATGAATTATTAAGAGAGCTCAGACACACATCTATTTATGTATTAATTTTGTTTAAAGTATATCACTAAATTATATCTTGTTGAAGTTGTTGAAGTGTTCAGATTTTAATGGAGCACTCAGTACTTAATACTTAGGTGTTTTTACCTCAAGAGTGAAAGAATAATGAAGATAAAATATAGAGCCATTTTTCAAGTTGCCAACAACATAAAAGTAGCACGCTATAAATGGTAAAGGAATTACAATCCCAAAAGTATTTACTATTATTTGCTTTTATTTTTTAGTATGACGCGCTGAGCTTACATACCCTCGTTGCTAAGCCTCAGCTAAAGGTCTATTCATGATTTAATTATGCATTTTAGAGTGTGCTTTAATAGTAAAAGTTCAGAATTTTGTACTACAGAATATTGTTTATTTTGCTTTTTGTTCTTTTAACCAAAAAAATAACCTTCAAACGTCGGGAAAAATGTCCATTATGGACGTGTTTTGATTTGAAAATCTATAAATTGTTTAGAAAATTTCGTTTTTTTCTTTATTTTTATGGATTTGAATTTAGGGACATAATTCTTATGAATTTTAGTATTTTAGAATTTGAATAAATCTTTCAACTATATTAAAATAACATTGCTCTAGTTTGCCTCATGCTTTGAGTATTTAAGTCCAAAAGATGTTGCAAATACATATGTAAATTTATTCTTTTTCGTACCGCGTATTATGCGCATATATTTTGATGTGTTTCTTTATTTCCACTACTCATATATCGTTTTTTGATACCAAGGTACAAATATATTATTATAAAATATTCTTCCAGAGTTTATTTATGCTAAATAAGAAACCATATTGTATCTATTTATCATTTTTGACTACAATAAGTGTCTTTGTAAATTCTTAAAATACGACAATATATTTATTCTCCCTACATTTGAAGGGTTTATTTGTTGGACATGACATATATTTTTTTTTATAATCTTACAAATAAGAGTTATGAATAAATAATTTTTTCTGTTTGATTCTTTGTTTTTTATTATTAAAGATTTCAATTTTTGAACAAATTTGACACAATTTGCTTTATTAATATACATCACATTAAAAATAGTGAATTACATCTTAAGGCAAAAGTACAAAGAGTCAGTTTCAGTCTTAGGAGTCGTATATTAATTCTAAAAGTCTGATTCGAGTTAGAAGGGGTAAAGAAAGATTTAAAAAGTAGTACTAAAAAAAAATTGATATTATTATTGAAAGAAGAGCCAAGAAGGGTGCAATAATTATAGATCAGGCAACAAGATATTTTAAGATATACCGTATCATCAAATTAAAATCTATATTGCCTGATGTGCCAAACCTGGATTTGAATAACTTCAAATAGTTGGTGTTGGAGTCGAATAATTACAAATAGTCTGAGTCAAAGAATTCACATAAGTAGACAGACTATATGGGTGGCTGCATGATTATGTTTGGGGAAGGGGGAAGGGGGGATTGTTTTTGGAAACATAATTTTTTGAGGGCAAAAATTTAAACAAACTAAATCTCATATAAACCAATTTTTGAAAAAGATTCATATATTAAATTATTTCAAAAATTAAAAGTAATTTACAAAAAAAAAAAATTGAAAAAACTAAATTTTAAATGTGAATTTTTCAGGAAAAATACTTGCTGTGAGCCTTGTCCATCAGCTCTGAGTTAGCACTAAAGTTGGAAAGGGTTGATATCGAGTATTGGTCCATTAACATATGAAAACTTTGAATTTTAAAGTTCAACAAGCTATACTTTATTAATCAACAATAGAATTTAAAAAAAATTAATACAATAAATAGATGTGTGTCATGGTTCTCTTAATAATCAATGTAGCTGTGCCTAGCAGAACTGATGCCTTCCAGGCGGTGGTACATGGCCTGGCACCTGCTACAGATGTAATCAACTGTCATAGCGTTTTAGCACTGGGGCACCCACTGCAGATCTAATCAACTGTCATAGCGTCCCTGCAGTGGCTGACAGTGGCTTCGAGGGTCTCTGTGTTTAGATGACGGACACTGCACAAGGTGTAGTCGAAGGGGTTGGCTCGAGGCTGCAGAGGAGCCATAAGTGTCAAAAAAGAATTGGAAAGAACCCACTCATTCAAAAGAGTCTTGCAACGGAGGGGATGTGTTTCTTTCATCGCTAGTGTCCAAAGTGGCCTCTCCAGCCTCACAAGGCTCTTTCCATCCACTTTTTTGATACCTCTCTGGACAGTCTAGTGTGAAACTCCGAGATCTCTGTCAAGGGCTCTTATGGACTTTAGAGGATTAATGTAGGCTGTTTTCTTGAACTTCTCTGGATCTAGTTTGGCATTTTTGATAGATCCCTTCTTTCTCTTTAATGTTTTGGACTTGTTGAAGGTGTAGATGGTGGTCTTGGAGACATACAACTGCTTGGAGTTTGAATGGAAATTTCATGATAACGATCAAGTGACATTTTTTGACTTGTACGTAAGATGTCAGGTTTTTTTTTGTTGTACAACTAATTGTTTATGGTTTAATATATCGTTATATGAATTAATATAAATCACTCTACCTTGATTAATTATGGAATTAGTAAGTGTTCAGGTTTCAATGGACCACCCGCTATAAATAAACAAAATATTTGCATTAAGACTATGCAGTATCATTTTTAACTATATTTTAAGCTAAGGTGTCTTGAGATTTTATCCACTCACTGAAAAAAAGTTTGAGAAAGCTTGCAACAGAGGAAAATATTTTTTATACACAGTTATGTTTAAGTCCTTTTATTTTTCTTAATATTGATGAAAAAAGTATTTCCATTCTTATAAAGCTTGTTCGTTTATACCTCTCCCGAAATAGCCGACATCAATAATGGGCTAGTTTGTTTTCAACTTTTTTCAAATTTTGATTACAGCTAGATCGGAAAAGTTGGGATTTGATAAGGAAATAACCTATGGAAAATTTCATTTTCCTACGATGTATTCTGTAGGTAGAATATCAAAGCTTGAAAGGAGATAAAAGTTCTTTACTTCGTCGATAAAGATAAAAAAACAGCATTAATCCTTATTTAACAATAAAAAGTGAAGAAATTAATTATTAAATACTATAAAGAGTATTTATCAATTCTTTTTCTAAATCTACCCCCGTGGAAAAAAAAGGAAGGATAAAATAAGAAAAATTTGATCTTTCCTTTCTGGATATGTAAGAAAATGATGCGTGCTATACGCGGGTCATCAAATTTTCCTTATTCTTTTTTTTTTTTTTTTGCTCAATAAGACAAGAAAAAACAAACTTTTTACATATAGGTTAGAAAAATGTCTATCAAAACTTTTTTTTAATGCAACATAATTAAAAATGTCTTCTTAGAATCTACATATATTCACTATGTAATGAGTTTTTGCTTTTTTTTCATAATTAGATCGAGATGTGTCACAAAAAAATGATCCCGTAGGACTATGCAATTTCGCATAGATACTTTTCATAACAAATGACAACTTTTTCACACTATAGATAATCAAAATTTGAAAAAAAGTTTCAAATCAAACCTCTCTAATCAACAATGCTGACGTCACGTCAAGGCGCTCTATAGATTCCTTTCATTAATTAATGTTTACGAATAGAAAATAAAAAAATATGTTTAGTTCAAACATTGCTTGCCTAACATTTGCTTTGTCTTCCGTATTTCAATCATGTTAGCAAATAGCAAAAAAAAGATAAAAAAAAGAAAAAGAAATCCAAGTCATAACTCTTTGAACGGACGAACAAATAAACCTTGAAAAATCATTCAAAACATTAACGAAAAGAGAAAGAAAAATTGTTAAAAATAATAAAAAAACACCAAATTGAGAAAAGAAAACACACACAGTAAAAAAACATTCATAAAAGGTGTAATAACGTTTAGATTGACATGGTCATTTTTGATTGTTTTTTTTTCCTCACAGTTCTACTTATCCAACGAGACGTTCAATAAATAAAAGACACGTGTTCTGATTTTATCCAACATGGAAATCCAGGAAAACGGTGAAGAAAGAAAAATAATATTTATTGTATTTCTTGAGATCCTCTTCTTTCCACGAAGCAAACCATTTATGGCCCTTCTATTAAAAAAAAATAATAACGAATAAAACACAATAGCCCATTCTGCAAAGAAATATCATGGTGGTAAACGAGAAAACATTCTCTTGAACTCAAATTTCATAAGTTCGCGTCTCGGTCACTTCTAAAAAAGGAAATATACATTCATGATATATACAAATGTACTTTTAAGACCATTCCTAAATTTTTCATCTTTATTTTTTCTTTTCATTGGACAATTTAAAAAAAAACACAACTGTTTTAAATACATTTTATAGCTTAAGAAATCGCCTTAGCTCATGGACAACGTGATCGTGAGAAGAGTATGCGTAGGTTTGCGCCCAGGTGATTCCTAGAGAAAGAAATATACTTTATTTATATGGATTTCACCAAAAGATTCCTAGTTGAGATGTAGTAAATGTAAAACAATGATGCTTACTTATACTGAATCAGTGCAATTCCATCTCACCAATTGAAGGAACACAAATAATAATAATAAAAAAACATCCCTCGTGACGTTATTAAGAGGTTTTTTTTTCTTTTTGCACTTTCTTTTCCTTCTGTTGAGGATGTCTTTACGAAACAGTCTATTGGCTCCGTAATCAAAGGGAAAACACAGCTCTTTGACGTGTCAATGGATGCACAAAGAAGGATGATGTTGACTATTACATCGGAAAGCCATGTACGCACATTATCAGAGCCAAGAATAAGACACACATTCCCTGAGAGAAGGAAAAGTCCGACATGTCTTTGATTTGGAGGAAGGTGACTTATAGGTACGGAAATGCTGGAGCGTTAGAGATAAGCTTGTTTACAATTTGCCTCTTCAAGCCAGTCGAAAGGGTGTCTGTATTATAATCTCTCAAGAGTTTAAGAAATTTATACGTTATTCTCCTTTAATAAATATGTATTTTTATGTTCTTGGAGTATAATTCACTATTATTCTAAAAAAAAAAACTTTCATTGGAAACCCAAAATACAAGACTCAATTCTACAAATAAATACCCCGGTCGTATAAGTTTGAAACTTAACAACTCAGGACCGTTGCCACGGGGTGTGTGTGGAGTAGTGTTGTGTCGCCCTTATTTAGGACAACCTTCCAGTTTAGTTCCGTCCCACTTGTTGGCACTTAAAGAAGGTAAAATCGAACCTTTGTGACGTCATTGAGGATTTTTTCCGTTTTAAATTATTCTTTTATATAATGGAATAAATTATACTGCTAAGTATACATATAATTTGTTCGTTTCATATTGCATTATAATTAAAAAATGAATATTTTTTGTAATATAAGTGGAATATTTATGATATATATCTCATATTTGGTAGAATGAACCATCGATATCTGTACAAAAAATTCCAAGGACCAACAGTCGTAAAGACTGATCAGAGCAGTCCTAAGACTATAATAGAGTGAATAAATAACTGGAGCCTATGTGGTTCCAATGCTCATCAACAGAAGGTTGAGAGCATCAAGATTCGGTGCCCTTGTTTCCACATACTTCTAGAAGGAAAAGTCGAGCAGGTGGGGAATTGGCGAGTATGGTGGGCACATTATTTTCAGTTGGAATACAATGTTTGTCTCGGAAAAGGACTGAGTACCCTTTGCTGTGTGTACCGGTGCACCATCTTGTTGAAGCTCGTTCATATGTCTAAGCCGTCAATAATTGCCTTTTTGCCTTAGAAAAAAGTCCGTTTACTTGCCTAAATTAAGTGTTGGATCTCCGTTAGTGTGTTCCACTCGAAGTGGAGTAGCAATCTCCATTACTTTCACACTGTCTGAGGACATTTTGAACATTGTGTTCATTTTTTTTGGAGGGGGGTGTCGATACAGACTGATGGGATGAATTAGCAAATGTGTTTTTTATCCTTCTCAGTTATAAGTCTCCACATTTCATCTACGCAGCCCGTAAAGTCTGAATACACCCTTTTTTCTACCAATAATTTTTTTTAAGCATAGTAACTTATCAAGGGACCAACAATTTACTCCGCTCTCTACCACTGTTAACTAATAGCAAATGAACGACACGTGATCTCCATTTCTTTTTCAAATTGTGTCCCACTTTTGAGTCAATTAAAGATCAATTTACGGAGGAAGGAGGGGCGTAGTGACTTTTAAAATTGGATAAACCATACAATTAATTTAAGTACACACATAGACAAAATGATGATCCGATTAAAGCTCTTTCTTCAGTTTTGTCCACACAGAAACGTCCTCTGAGGAAAATACAAATATTTATACATTTTGAGCTTGTATCTGCAAAAAACAAGGGTTCATTTTTACCCAAGACGTAATTTTTTGTAAGCAGTTTCTTGAACAGAAAATTTGACAACGCCGAATACGCGTAATTAACTTGCACAATCTTTTTGTAAAAGTTGTAACTTGCATAAGCAAATTGTTTCAATTAAGAGAAGGAATATATTTTTTCACACCGAATGCACCCATTTCCCCTTCTCTAATAATAAAATTCCCATTATTTTTATGAATGTTCTTAACAGACTCCAGTTAAGTACATTTCATCCTAGTCAGGACACAATTTATTTTTATTCCGAATAAAATAAATAAAGTTTAGACGATATATTAGACTCAAAATTTTGAACAATTGTTGATATTTAAGTTCAAGACATATCCAGGAACTGTCTTGCTGTGAGTGGGGCTTGAAGCAGCAAATACATAATGCTACTCTATTTGAGGACCGTGTCTTGGATTTTTATTTAATTGACTTGCTTCAATTTTTTTTGGGAGGTGATATTTTTTTATAAATTACCAATATAATTCAATAAAAAACACTATAATTAGATATTTCTGATAAAATATTGTTCGCATTTTAAGTTAAATATGTTATTCAAAAAATCATATTCTTTTTTTTATCGAACATCAAAAAATAAATACGACATGAATATCTTTTATTACGTATATTTTTGGGTTAAGTTGTCCAATGATAAGAATTTCGAAATAATATTTTTATTTTTCCAGCAATTTATTTAAGTTTTTTTATTAAAATTTTGCCGTCAAATTGTAATTTTTTGTCCAAAAATAAATGCATTTTGTCAAAATTGTTTTTTATATATGAAGTTAAATCTATTTGAAGTTCTCAATTTATTTGAAATTTATCGTTTCAGAGAATAAAAGTCAGTTGTCAAAATTATTTGTCCTTCTAGAGGAAAGTCATTTTTCAAAAAACATTCTGTAAAAATTGTTAAAATTTAGTCAAAAAACATACTTTCAAAATTGTAAAATAATCCCATTCCCTCACATTTAGCCATGAATATGGGTTTTTTATTCATAATATCTTAAAGATTAGTAGACCATAGGGTGTACCCAATATATTTTATTACACATTTTTCCATTTGAAATTTTCACATGACATTATTTTTTGATGACAACAAAATTTCTTTGATCTAAGTGGCTCAAGCCCCTCCAGATCACTCAATGCGGGCTCCCGTGAGACTAGAGCAAGTGTTTCCAATGTCCCCGAACACTAGACCCATCTCACTATATCTAAAAATACACATACTTTTAAAATATGGTATTATTATCATTATCTTTAAATCATAATTGACTTTATTGTTGTTGAGTGGATTTGAAGAACGCAAAAGAGTTGATGATCACGATTCGTTCTCATCTAATGCAACAGCAATAAAAAAAACAACTCCCTAGAGCCTTTTGTATGTTTTAACACAACACCTTTTGAGAGTGGTAATTATGGCTTAGAGCAACAACATTCATATAAAACATGTTTTTAAAAAAAATAGTAATAATGAACAATAGAAGTATTGATATTGAGAGTAGAATCTCTGTTAACAAACGTCGTTGAGAAGAATGTATAAGCTTGGTATCTGGTACATTTTTTATCTCATAGCCACTACGGTGTGGGTATACAGCCTTCTCACTATAAGTTTATGGTCGAATATATTGAGAAGAAAACATCACCTCGGTTTTATTGTTTTACTCTATTTGTCACAAGTTCCAAGTAGTCCGCAGGGGCTGGACTGGAGAGCCTGTACCTCCCGCCCCCCCCCCAAAAAAAATTTCTTTTTGCTCTTTACTGGGAAAATTTAATACTTGATTTTTTTTTCCAAAAATGAAATTTAATCTTTTTTTTCTTATTGTTTCAACAAAACATTAAATTATTTCGGAATAACTATGTCGTTTTGCAATTTTTCTTCAAAAATTTCAATATTGGAATTTTTTTTTTCAAACTATTTTATATTTGAAATATAATTTTCCAAATTTTTTTCAAAAAATTAAAGTTTTTTGTGAGCGGCTGCAGCTTTTTGATTTTTTTTCTTCACATATTTAATATTTTGTTAACAGTTGTGGTTTTTAAGTTGTTATTTTTACAATTTTTTTCCAAAAAATTATTTATTGTGAACAGCTTTGATTTATGAAATTTTTCTCAAAAAAATTTATTATTTGAAATTTTTTTCTAATCTTTATATATATAAATGAGAGATTGTGTTTGTGTGTGTGTAGACGTTCTTTTTATGTTCCTACGCCATTGAATCTAGGAGACTGAAATTTTGCATGGGTCCCTTTTTTAGCTTGGAAAAGCTAATACAGGGGTGTCGATTTTTGGGGAGGTAATATAAGGGGCTCTTATGCCATATCCAAAACCCAAAAACTGTTTTCTGCAGATCAATGAGACTAGATAGGGGTTGAGTTATTTATCAATAAGTGATTGGCGTTTCAAAAACAACTATACGAATAACTAAGTTTTTAAATTTATTCAAAATCAAAAAAGTGATGGGTAAAAAAAAGAAATTCGAGAAAATTGCAATGTTGTTTTTTTCAGATGGAAAAAAATGAACTTACAATGAAATATTGGATTAGTAAATTATATAAAGTTTCTAGAAATTAGTATTGACATTCATTTGCATATAAATTTGACTATAAAAATTGATGTTTAACTGAAAAATGTGTTATTTCCAGAATAATTTTTCAATTTTTTTGGAAAGTTTTTGATCAAAAATTAATATTCAATTTTTTAAAAGAAATTTCACACAATGATACAATATGCAAATAAAATTTTATACTTTTCTTATACATTTTAGTACTTTCGATTTCCAGAATATTTTATTACATAATTTTTACAATTTTTGCAAAAATGAACTAGTTATCGAGTGTTATATTTGCGACAACATTATTCTTCAGAACTTTTTGACGTAACAAGTACAAAAAAATATTTTTAGGTGTGTGTTTCTTTAAAAATTCAAAGAAATACTATTAATTTTTTTTTGCAAAGTTAATGCAAAAAGTTTTTGCAAATTTCGATTTGGGAATTTTTTAAGTAAATAAAAATGGACTTCTATTCTAGACAATTTTTTAGATGCATATATATATTAGTATGTTATTTGAAGTTTATAACACATTATTTTTTATATTCATAATAATACCACAATGGTTACTAGAGACAATAATAAGGGTTTTTTTTTGGGGGGGGGAGGGGGGATTATAAGACTATTTAAATTACCGTACTCAACTGGATAGATATAGTGTGAAGAATCTGAGAGAATTATAATTATCAGGGTCCTTTTCGAGAAAACGAGACATTCAAATCTATTCTTATATTATACACTCAATTTTGGTTACTTCAAGTAAAATTTGCTATGTCTCCAACGGTTTTTTAGAACCAATCGCGGCAGAAATGGACGACAAGGTGTCGAAGAATACAAATACAATTTTTAGAAAAATAATAATCATACTTTTGTGTTGATTTCTTCTTTTTCTTTTACATCTATGTTCATGTGATGTTTCTCCCAAATTTAGTTAATTAACTACTTTCAAGGACTTTTTTTACCTCTTTTAAAATTAACAATGAGTTTAAAAAAAAAAAAAAAAGGATAAACGAAGAATAGATGTCATTTAATGAGGGGGAGGAGAAAATGCTTTATTTTACAAAAGATTACAATACAAAAAAAAAAGTTCACAATATTGTAGTAAGGTTCTGATTATAGACAAATCGTATTTCAGAGATCGCTACGGCTGATTTTATAGAGGAGGACCATAGATAAAGAAATACATAAGATACTTAAGATCTAAGTATTTTGGGAATATATAGGGGTGATAATGATTGCCAAAGATATCAGCTGGCAAAAAGGGTATAATATGACGTCCATTTTGTTTGTTTTGCTTACATGAATAATTATCCGCCATTCCAACTAGAGAAACGATATTCAAGTCAGATTAGAGATGGGATGGGATCTGAAGTAACCCGGTTATTATATAAGTAAACTAGTATTATTTGTACAGATCAAAGACCCAAACTGGCTATTGATACTCGAACTTTTTACGGATCTTAATTTTTTTTTTTTGATGGATTTGCCGATTCTTAAAAAGCTTATAGTATTACTTACTAAATATAAGTCAGGGGTTGGATACGGTTCTTAGGTGCAGTATAGATCCGGGATCTCAAAATGATTATAATAAAAAAAGATTTGGAGGGTTTCATGGATCTTAATAAAGATTTGATGCATTTTTGGGATCGTAAAAAAGGATTCGAGGGATTTTCTGGATCTTAAAAAACCTAATAAAGATAAGCTGGGTCTTTAATACTGTACAACTGTAAGGTATAGGTACATTTTTATCATCTGAAATCCGGGAGTCGAACTTTTTCAGGTTTTTTCAAAATATTCAAAGGAACCTTATAGTATTGCTCAAGAATAATAAAAATACAAGGTTATACGATAATGCGTGAACGACTGATGTTTGCCTTCAACCATGCTTTTAATATTGACGTTATTGTAAATGAGGGGTTGTGTGTTTTGTCAAAATCTCTTTTTCTTGTCCAGCAGTCGGTGATATATATTAAATTGAATATTCTAGCAATAGTGACGTCATAGACTATGAGTGGTTTTGTGTTGTATCAAAATCTGCCTATCTTGCCCACCAGTTGGTACAATGCAGCAGATTGAAAATTCTAGCAAGCCCGATTACATGATGGTCTAACCTTTTATTTCTATTAACCTTGGTATTATTATACTTAGTCATAGTTATACAAAATAAAATTATTATTTAAATCGAATGTAGCATCTCCCTTTACTTTGATTAGTGTTTGAAGCGATATCTAAATGGTCAATTGCATTGCATGGTTATTCTAATGTTATTATAAAAATAACTTTAATAATAACTAATAATTATGTTACAATAGTTAGTTATTCATTGTTTCAGTCATAAAACCTTAACCTTCATCCTATATTAACTACGTCCAAATATCTGTTAAAATGCTCATTCAATTCGACAAAAATATCTGTTTAATTTTGGTTTCGGATCCAAATACAAAAGCCCAGGTACCCGAAATTTACTCGAATATTTACGTCTAATGATCCAAAGAGACACGGGTCCGAGAAAATGTGAATCCTTCCTATCTTTAACTTAGATGCACTCTGTTGGTCTAATAAAAAGTGAACTAATCATCTTTTTTCCTTGGAGATTATGTGTTAAAACAATTTATCGTATATGAAATAACAAAATAAAAATGAAGCTTAAAGTGGGTCTCGCATTCCATCGCCAACTCTCAATCATCTAGTATATTAAGTCTTCATCAAAACGTTGGCAAGCCGAGAAAAATAACATAAAACGGTGATGTGACTTTATTTCTGAGCCCAGTGGTTCTCACATGGTGGGTACTGCGTACCCCTTGGGGTACTTGGAGGCACTCCAGGGAAACTTGAGATTTTGTAAGAATAGTTTACATATGGTACATAACTCAGGGATGTCCCCCCAATAAAGTAATTTTTGTTTTTTTAAAAGAAAATTTAATGTTTGATTTTTTTTTTCAAAAAATGTAATATTTGAAATTTAATTTAATTTTCTTTTAATAGCTATGGATTTTTCTCCAAAAAATTTAATATATGAATTTTTTTTTCAAAACAATTTCATAATTCATTTTTTAAAAAAATTCAGTTTTGTGAACAACTGTGGATATGCAATTTTTTATACAAAAAAAAATTCATTTCTTGTAAACAGCTGTGGATTTTCAATTTTTTTCCTAAATTTTTATTGAGAATAGATATGGATTTTGGAAATTTTCTTCCAAAAAATTTAATTTTTAAAAAATAGCTATAGATTTTGAAACTTTTTTTCGAAAAAAGTTAATATTTTGAAATTTATTTCCTAAAATTTTAATTTTAATATTTTAAAGAACCAAGTCCCCCATCCAAAATATAAAAAATGCAGACGCACTTGTCACTAAACCTAAAAAAAATTTGTGCTGGTTAAGGTGTACTTCGGTAAAATTAATATTTTACATGTGGTACATCACTAAGAAAGGATTGGAAATGCCTGTCTTAACGGATTATATTCAAATTTTCACAAAAATCAACATTATAGCATAAATTTGGACATTCCATCAATAAAATCGCCATTATTTCGGACCACACGTTCACAAAGTAACCTGGATTCGGTGTAAATAAACTTTTATTATCTGAAAAGATTCGAAATTTGAACTTGATTTGGGTACTCAATCTATAAGAAAATCTGAGGGATTTTTCGGATCTTAAAAAGCCTATATTATTGCTTAATAAGAATAAGTTGGGTCTTGGATACTTGGGGATAGTGTATATAATTTACTCGAACTTTTACAGATCTTAAAAAAGATTTGAGGAATTTTTTGAATATTTAACAGTTAAATGTTGCTTAATAATTAGTCCTAGTCAAAAAAAAAAAAAAATATATATCATCTACACTTATCAATTATAGTATCTCTATTTATTTTTATATTTTCTATTTATTTTTTTGATAAGTGAATACTAGAGATCTGTAAGCGAAGGCTCTAGCCCACCCCCTCCAAAGTGGGTAAAGGGACAATGAAATTTATACAATGCCATAACATAAGTTCAAAAGGCCGTTGGTCGACCATATGTCATGAAAAATGCGGTGAAGTCGCCCTTTAACCTTAGCTGAGATCTGGGGAACATAACGCTTCTTCCCCCCCATCTTTGACGGTAGGGTTGTTGTTATTGGGTTGAAACTCAGCATTTTCTTCCTCCAAACACGGCAAGTCAAGTGGATACCAAAGAGCTCCATTTTTGGTGTCCTTTGACCTTGGCCTTTATGACCTCTGTCAAAATGTGGTGTGGCGTCCTACATGGCTCTCATGGTGGTCATAGAAGCCAAGAATATGTCATTGGCAAGAGGATTCATCGATTTGTTGGGGTCCTCCTTGATCTTCTTCTCCAAGGTGAACAGTAACTCAAGAACACTATTTAATTATTGCCACCTTCTTCCTGCTTTCTTGGAGAGATCTTCTCCATCCCTCTTTATCTTGAACAACTTAAAAACCAGGCTCATGGAACACTTCAAATTGTCCATAATCCTACTTGCCTCAAATTTTGCATTGAGTTCACCTGAAATGCACCGCCTTTTAGATTCTTTCTCACTCATGATGAGAAGATGACAACAGTTTGTCATCTTTATAGTTTGTTTATGCACAAAGGATGGCCGAACCTGAATGTCAATAAATAAGTCCTAAACCTTCCTATATTAATGTGAAAATGAACATTTATTAACAGTGAAGGTTTGGTTGCTCAAACCCGCATCAGTATATTTATTTTAATGCTATGCATTTTTATAACAATTTACATCAAAGATGTGCAGAAAATATTCTATCAGTGAGAGGTTTTAACACCTTGTCAATTTATTAAAGAATGTCCAAAAAAAGAAAAAGCGAAGATTCCCCAACCGCTTTTCCCTTTTCTAGTCTCAAAACTGTTAGTTTTTCTAAATTTTGCCCAACCCTGCTCATTGTAAAACCGGCAAGACTAATAGCGTAATTTATATATGTATTTTTGCTAATATCAAAAACAGATACAATATATTCAATCAATATTCAATTTACAAATTTTATAATATTCACTAATTGTAAAAATATAGACAGGTGTGTTGCTCCTTAATTCCAACCCAGTAGATGACCCTCAGGCAATCAATATTTTACTTATGAATATATTATGTATTTGCAAAAGATTTTGCTTCAACCATGATGAGTTGACTTGATTATAACCCTTAAACTGCTAATGAAATGGGCATTAATGAGAAGAAGATTAGTGTGTGTCCATGACTTGGGCAAAACTTTGGGTTTAAGATAGAATTGATACGTCATTTCCTTGAGTTGTATTTATTAGTGTTGAGACTCAGTCCGACAGCGAGTTTTGTTTTTAGGTTTGATATTAAGGGATTCTTTCTAGATCGATTTGTACTGATTTTCTGCCCTATCCTGACTTTATATGACGTTATCGTGCAGATATTATCATTTTTTAAATGAGAACGATCCAAACTGATTTATTTTTGTAAAATATATTCAGAAAAAACTTTAATAGTGGACTGAATTTGTTTGTTCCATTAAAAATCAACATGGTATCAAATTTTAATCTTCATTGTATCCCTCATCTTTGTTTCTAAAATCATAAAAAAATTAGTAAAAGTTTTATCTGGTTTTTATTTGTGTTGAGACTTGGTCCTAGGCCAATTTTTTTCACAGTTTGGTCTGAAATGAACATTTCTAGACAGATTTGGGCCCCAATATTTTAGTGATCTAGACTACAATTTCAAACCATAAACTGATATTTAATAGAAAGGGTTGATCTTATCTATTATGCATCTATATTTTCGTAAAAATTGCATGTAGAGCTGTGACAACAGACAAAAACTGACCAAGGTCATTGACCACCATTTTTAGACTAAGTGTAATAGCTATATATATATATATAATACAATCATATAGTTGCTCGATAATACCCTGTCATTAGATAATTTGAACCTCCAATTGAAAATACGATTTAATGACGCTGATTTTGAGATGCATTCTGCATAAAATGTTTCATTTTTAAAGAAAAACTTGATAATTGTTGCTTGTAAACACAATAGCAAGCTAAAAGGTGTCATTTTCCACAAAATTGAGTGTGAATTATATTCTTGTTCGTGAAATTATATTCTTCGATAAGGAATAATTGTCAAATTATATCATCAAATTATTTTTATTAAACTTTTGGGTTCAATATATCAATGAAATATTGGGCTGTGTGTTTATATAAAGTGAACAAATTAATTGGAATATTTTCTTGTTCTTGATTTTTGTTCAAGATTGTTTTTATGTTGACAAATCACATGTAAAGGTTATAACTTTGATGAAAAAATGGTGATTGTCTAGATTTTGGTATGGCCCTGACCAGTTGCATCGTTAAGCACGCCCTTCCCCCCACAAAAAAAATGTTTCTGAAGCCCCCAAGTTTTTGTGATTTATAAAATGATTTTATGACAAATTGGCAAAAGAAAAAATGGGAATAGAAAAAATGGCAGGAGAAAAAAAGTAAAGTGTATAGGTGGAAAAAATGGCAAAACTCTTTTAAACTGATATAATACTTATCACCAATATAATATATATTACGATAAAAGAAAAATAAACAAGCACGACAGCGGGTCTAACGGAAAAAGTGCTAATCACTTAATTCTCCGTTATCAATTATAATATAATTAACAATGATATATTATTCATAATGGACAAGACTCTTGGATTGAAGGATAAGGATTTGCGTAATACTAGAGCAGCGATTTCCACTTCGATATGATCCAGGATGTGTTAGAAGACCTAATTTTTTCCTTGACATTCTTTCGGTTGCCATTTTTTCAATACACCATATAAAATATGTTGATAATCTTTGGACTAAGCCACCAAAAATTATGAAAGCTAGAAATGCCTTTGGCCTGAATATAAATTTTCTTTGGTGTTCGGGTGGGTGTTGATGTATATAAGTTCATCAAAACATTTTAGGACAACATTTTTTAATGAATTTTTTTAAAATAAAATTTTTTGACAACAAGCCTGGTATTTTATTAAATTACTTTCCGGGATTTTTATAGCATTTTTTTAATTGTCAAGTAAAAAGGTTTTACTATATAATTACTCTTTTGACAACTATTTATGAATGTATTACAAAAAAAAAAAAAAATATTAGGGACCATGTTTCTTTTTATAAAAGAAAAAAAAGTTGACTGTTGTTAAAAATTGTTATACATAATTTCATTTTTGACAGATTTATTACAAGTTTGACAACCAAACATTTTGAAATATACCAATAAAGTTTTTAACAGACTTCCTCCCCGTAGTCATGGAACTGGATTTCTGATCTTTTTTTCTTTATTTTATAAACAAAGCACGATGGAGTCAATGGAGATTCCTATGTGCAATTTTTGATTTAGTTTTATGCTCTTAAACATAGGTAATTTTAAGACTTTAAAAGACAGTTTTGTTCGCTAAAATGATAAATACGTACAATATGATTTCTTATTTGGGATAAATGAAGTCTGGATGTACACTTGATAATAACATATTATACAGTTTGTATCCAAAATCGAGATTTGAGTTGTAAAGGATTAAAAAAAAATAATCCAAATATTTGTGTGTAATACGCGGTACCAAAAGAGTAATTTTATTTACTTACAACATCTTTAGGAGTAAAATAATCAAAATGTGAGGCAAATTATAGAAATCCTTTTAAAATAAATAATAACTTATTTGATATAATGCATGTATATCAGTTCAAATCGATAATTCTAAAGAATGAGCAAATAATTCTTTTTCCGATAATTATTTAGATTTTCGAATCAAGACACGTTCATGACTGACCTTTTTTTCGGAGGTTTAAAGGTTATTTTTTTTCCTTTGATGAACAAAATGGTAAATAAAAAAATATCTATTGTTTTTAAAGTATGAACTTTTATCACCACGGTACACCCAAGGTTAATAGAAATACAAAGTTCAACCATACAAGTGTACGACTAATGGTTGAATTCCACCACGCTTTTTAATAGTGACCTCATAGTGTATGAGTGGCTGCATGTTTTGTCAAAATCTGTTTTTCTTACCCAGGAGTCGTGAGTATAGATTAAATTGAAAATTCTAGCAACAATGACGTCATAGACTGTGATTGGTTGCGTTTTTTGGTCAAAATCTGCCTGTTTTGCCCAGCACTCGGTAAGATACATCAAATTGAAAATTTTAGCCAGCCCAGTTACATGATGTTCTAGACTTATATTTCTATAAACTCTAATGTGCAGAAAATAAAAATGATCTAAAGCAGTGTTTCTCAAACAGTTTGCCATGGCGTAATAGTAAAACCGAAATACATACAAGTGTATTATAAAGATTATACTTCTGTTAAAATTTTTCTTTTTTTTAGTATTGCCAATTTGTAAGCTGCTGTGGGCTGTACTCAAAATTTAACACTCATTTTTAGAATGTTTTCCTTCATAAACTGTAAGAGTCATGTCTTTTTTTTTCTTCATTTTTGACCTCTCTGTCTTTTAGTTGTAGCTAGTTAATTAATTACTGAGCATATTCATTTCAATACTTAAGCCTATAGTTTTGAACATTAAGAAATAAATCACTAGTTTGTGACTGCTATTTAAAAATCAAAAGTGGAAATGGATCAAAATGACGGGGCAGGGTCCTTTTAATGACTATAAAAATATTTTATGGCTCTATCAATAATTTGTACGTAATTATCAGGCAATGGGGTTCTCCTAGTGGGACTGAATTTGTATAAGATGCCTTTTCATTATTTCAAACTAGGTGTGTACCAATGCATCGACATCGGAAAACTAAAGAATCGACCTTTTTTTTTTAAGGATATTAATCAATTATCGGAATTGGCTTAATAATTCCGATTTGATCGATATCTGCGCTTACTTAATTATATACATTATTAAGCAAAAAAAAATAAATCTAATTTTATTATTTCAAGCAGTCAACCAATCAAAAGAAAGTATAGACTAATTTAAGTTTAAGACTAGTGTTCCTACCTCTAGGGGGCCTGGATGCATTCATTTTTTCTGTTATTTTAACATTAATAATTAATAAAAAGTTAAGCATCAAAAAGAGAGAATCATTTTGTTATTTATTTTTTTAATTCCTTAATGCTTAAAATAAATAATTAATTGGTATTAGAATCATTCATAGAGATGGTTTCGGAATTGGCTGAAATTTTGGTATGGGCATATCCCTATTTCTAACAGTTTTCAGTCAATATTGAGCATATAAAATCACTTATATTCTGAGATAACCCAATTTGAGCATTGTTTCATTTCTTCCAACTTGATAAACTGACGCCATGTTTGTTAATTTTCTAGTCAGAGAATGAGTCAACAGTTAATTCAAAGGTATCCTTGACTCCTAGAGCTACATGGGAAATCCAATATCTTGTAATTGGATATCCTTGTGTGAAAATTATTTTATACTGACATTTCTCATCAAAAAGAGATATGGTGAATTTTTGGATGTGTGAACTAGTTTGTCATAGTTTGAGTATCAAATGGGGATTTTCATTTCCCTTGAATGATTTTGCATAAATAAAATTTGCAAATTATTCCTTATCAGTCGTGTTCCTCAATGACTAAATATGGACAAGGGACAAATGATCGTAAAAAAAAATGGCCCAAATATAATAAAAAATGAATTGACCCGTACAAATAGTTTTGGAATTGTACCCTTGATCTTTTTTTTTACAGTATTTTTGTTCATGAGTCATGTCTCCTACACCAGAAAATGATGATCCCGGCTTTGTTTCAAGTGTCAGTTTTCATGATTACCAATTAAATATACATATATATGATTAAAAAGAGAATTCCTCAGGACTCAAGTATCAAATAACATGAGTTAAATTTAATTTTTTTTACAAATTGGAAATATTTTGCGAGTTAGTACATATTCTCTATGTTAAAAATAATTATTTTTGACATTACTGACGTATTTACAATGTATTAAAATAATATTTTTTCTAATTTTTTTGAAGGGGAAATTTCACATTATTTGATCTTAATATTGTCGGGTTTGTTTAACCCTTCGTTAGTGATATGGGATTTTTTGCACCCCAAATATCATAAAATGGCTTTTAAATCTGTTTAATTTAGATTTTAATCGTTTAAATTTTTAGTATGATCCTAAGGCATCTTTCAGAATAAAGGCAGCTTTTTTCTTTGTTTTTTAATGTTCCCTTAATTGGTTAGATGGGATGCACTGATTAAGTATAAGTAAACATTATAGTATTACAATTACTCCATCTAACCTAGGAATCTTTTTGTTGAAATCCATATACATATACTATATTTCCTTCCCTAGGAATCACCGGGGTGCTAACGTACAGACATAATGTTCAAGAGAATAACTCCCGAGCGCGCTGTCCATGAGCTATGGCGATTCCATTTCAGCTATTTGCAAATTTTGCAATTTTAAATAAAGATTAATTGAATTTGATTAATTTGTTTACTTTTGAGTCTGTCTTTTTTTTTTTTTTTTTTTTTGTCTATTTCCAATTTACAAAGGTATACGCAGTGCTACAAATACAATATCCTACAAAATATTCTTCTCTGTGGGCATGAATTGCCCTCTCTGGTTTTCTAGCAAGGCCATTTCTGAGACGCATAATCGTGGAATTTGTTCTTAATATTCGTTTTCAACCTCATCCATACTTTTTGGCGACTGTTCCTTGGGTTTAAATCCCTTTCTCATGCCTTACACAACTTGGGTTATTTTAAACTCATTGGAAATCTCATTTCTGATCTTCTGATAAACAAACATTCCAAGCACAATATTTTTTTTGGCTTTTATTTTGTCGTCTTTGAAAATACAGACAATATTTATTGTATAAAAACATTTACAAATGGTTATTAAAATATAACACGACCTCATTCAAGTAAAAATTCCTATCAAAACTCGATTTGTGAGCATATCTTTAAGTGTAAACTTAAATATGACGCAATTTGGTATATACAAAAATGAGAGTAATCCAGAAAAATGTTAATAGTATGTTTATTTTTGAAATTACGACATTTAAACTTCGTACATATAGTTTAAATTAAATTTAAAAGAATTTTATTCAAGTCGGCCACCTCCCGTCTTTTTTTTTATATTTTATTTAGTCCTTGTGAATAATGAAAGTTTTTTCAATAGGTTTTATTTTATTTACTCATTATGCTAATCAATTCATTAATAATTTTAATCTTTATTTTTTTAATTTAAATTACAAAAAAACATGTTAAAAAAACAGAGTTTTCTCAAGTTATGTAAAAAAGCATTAAAGATTTAAAAGTTTTAAAAGATGGGATAGAAGTCCCCTTTATAAAATGGGGGACTGTTTAAAAGTCCATCGAGAGTGGCGAAAGTCCTTGACGGCGGCACAGACATATTCATGTCCAATTTGGTCCCATGCCTTAACTAGCCAAGCTTTCGGGCTCTAAAATTTTTTAGGAATATTCGCACGCTCATTTACCTCAAGAATTGAGCATAAACAGTAACCCAAAAGATACGAAATCGTGAAGCATTGAGGGCGGACCTCCTTGAAATTTATGCCCATTTTCCTGTTTCTAAGGGTGGGTTGTAGCAGATCTATTAAAAAATCATGACAGTCAGCAGCTTTTCTTTGAAACATCTTCAAATTGTCGGGGTGACCATGTAGATTTTTTGTCTGTTTTATTTTTATATACAGGGCCTATAATAATTTCCTTCTTGGATTAACTGAACCATCACTTTCCCTAAGTTCTCAGTTAGAGTCATGTTGTTGAAATAAAGTTTTTATGAATTAAAGAGACCTACCAGTTCAAATGAATAAAGTTCGCCAAAGATGAACCTGATATCACGAAACATCTACAAGCTTGAGATAAATATATTTGCAATTACTCGAAATATCTGTACACCCTCTATACAGTCAATATTTAATAAACACATTTGAGTCAATTATAGGCTTTAATTTGAAATTTGTGGGATGATTTAAGATACTCAAGAGTTTTAGATATAGTTTAAAGCATTTCTTTGATTTAAGAGACTGATATTGTCCCCGATAGGGTACCTTTTAACCATAAAATCCATCAATTTTTCATTTTTTTATTGTGATCCTTAATTTTGGCTAAATTTAAGTAAAAAATAATCCACACTCTATCTTGTTTGCATTTGTGTTGACGAGCCACAATTAATAAAAGGACATAAACATTTTATAGAAACTGTGCTCATGAGGTTTCGACAATTTTCACATCCCTAACCAAAACAATAGGTAAGTCAATATAGTTCCATACAAAGATTTGTTGACTATAGATTGATTAAAAAATAAATTTTCTCAAGAATCAATTGACAATTTTACAAAAGCAATTTTCATCATGTGAAATAGGAAATTTGAGGTTTTGTAATTTGGAAAATATACAGTTTTTATTATTGATGGTATACAGATAGATATATACAACTAATTAATTCTTTGACATTTGGAAAACTTGAATAAGACATGATAAACTTTTTTATAAAAACTTTTTTTAATACTATGATTATAAAGTGAAATATATTAATTGTTAAAAATATCAATTTAATATTATAGCAGATAAAAGAGTTTAATTTTAATGTAAATTGTTAAAAACTTTGAACGTTTTAGAATTAAAATGACGGATTGAAGTAAGTGATATCAATTTTTTTTTTTAATGAAATCATTATTTATGTCTTATAGAAATAAAAATTTTTTAATTTATTAAATTTGAATAACCTTAGTATTTTAGTAATATAATTACTATAATTATATGTACACTATAATTGTTAGAAAAAGTATCACCTTTATACCTTTATTTATAGCAATATTAAGAAAAATTGTTATTTAGTATTTTTTGCTTTATTTCAATGCTTTATAAGAAGTGTAGCAATCATCCGACTTAAGCCAAGTATGACCCCATTATCTTCAAAAACTTGTCACTATTGGCAAAAACTCAGACAAACAAATCTAACAGGCCTCTCATGAGGCCAAATTTGTAGCCCAATGCACATTGCCCATTGGCAGGAACAGGTAGTAGTTACCTGGTGTTCGGTCAACCTGTATAGTGGATACCTAAGAACTTCCCATCCGAGCTCCCAGAGCTTCTGGCGTGCCATCAAAGACATTACCTTGACGATGTCTTGTTATCCCCTATTCACCATTGCTTCTATTCGATTACCAGCTTCAAACGGTCGAGTTGTTCAAGGTAAAGGGCAGAATTGAGAAGAGAAAATAATCGGTGTAAACGCTGGTTTTCAAAACGAATAAAAAGAGTATCGGCTTTCGACACGTTTTTTCCTATCAAGTAGTAAAATTGTGAAATATGTTGAAATTTTTCTTTTGAGACCTCCATACCCGACGCACTATAATTCAAGACTGAACTGGCCAAGCGCAATACTGTGATACAAGTGTTTGTAGTATACTGTCACACCTTTACAACACTGTAGCATATGATCCAATAATGTAGAAGATATACTTAGTTAAAAAAAGGGCGGGAAATACGAAATTACTTTTTACACAAACTAATATATATTCCTTTGTCTATAAAGGCTTTAATCATGTTCATGGGTCATTATAAATAATAGTCCATTTGTTTAAACTACGTTAAAGCGTGGGCATTTGTTCACCCACATAACATATATTAAGTCAGGCTCATTTTTCAAAAAAAAAAAAAAAAGTTTATCTATTCAATATCAATTGAGAAGAAATTATATTAACCTACTTAGAATGGATATAAATTGTAGATCAAAAATATTCAATTAAATACAGTCAAAATTAGGACCGAAGGATTTGGTCCACTCTATTTCATGATATTGGTCCTATCATTTAAGAAATAATCGTCATTAATGACATGATTAATAGAGTTTCTTTTTTATGATCCAAAGAGTTTCAAAAATAGAATTATTCTTCGTTTTTGTTTCCATTCAAAATGTTGTCACTATTTTGTTTATCTTTCTGTTACTTAAATGGGGTGTTTATTTACCCCAGAGACAATATTAAACCAACATGAATATTACCTGTCCTAAAAAGTGGGAGCGGTTTTTTGAAATTGCCAGTCCATATAATACTAGAAACTAGTAATAGAAGCTATCGTCATTGTCTTTTCAGTCTTGTGGAGAAAAAAAAAAAAATCATAAATCATAATCATTAATCATATAAAAATGAGTAAACTCCAACAAAAAACTACGTATTTATTATTTTAATAAGTTTTAGAAACGTGTAACGTTGTACCATGATGGAGTTTGAGATAAAGTACCAATTGATTATTGATATTAAATCCTAGGATTTCTGATAATGGTAGAAAAAAGTATGGAATTAGGAAGGAGATTCGAGGTTTTTTTCTTTGTAATTATGAAACTATAGTCCTGAAAATGTTCCAAAAAGAACAACACAGTAAAACTCAAATTTACGAAAGAGATTTGGTACTGTATATAAGTCGCATAATTAATTCCAATTCTGACCATTCCAATTTTATAACAGATCTGGATCCGTATCACAAGACTTAGAATTTGTGGGCAACCCTTCAAAATATTTCCCATTTTGACCTTCTTAGAAAAAACTGCTCATTTTAACCTTTTGTGTGAAAAATACTCATTTTTCTAAACTGGTCTGAAATAAATAGAGAAAATTTGGATTCTAGTTAGTTGCACAACAGCTTTTGATGATTCTTTATTGATAGTTTTTGAGAAAAAATCCACCATCAAAAACCCTCTTTCATCAGACTCTAATTTTGGAGGTAAAATGATGTATATATATGATGCAATTAGGGTTATGATTGGATATGTTAGAGAGTAAGATTCCAGCAATAGCCAATCAGAGGGAATGGAAATTTGGTGCACAATTGACTGTTGAATAATCTCCCTTGAGTCTTGCAACAAATGAAAAATACTTTTGTGCCAAATTGCGAAACCCTTTTACTTATGCAGAAAGTTTGAATTCGTTGTGCTGATGACGAGATGTATCCATCTAATAATATTCTTGAGCATCAAGTCAATTCCATAGTTGTTCCAACTTCTTATGTGGACTTTGAACAGTCTTTTAGTATGCTTAAAAATATCAATACAGTTCGTAGGCAAAAAACGGAAGAAAATCTTTCTAAAATCTTGATTTGTCAATAAATTTTGGGAAAATTATTGAATAAATTAATATAAATATAAAAGAACACCAACTACTTTAAATTATTAGTATAAAACTGTATTTTTCGTTAAATATAAATATCTCAATTCTGATATTTTGAATGCTCCTTTTTTAAATATTTAGCGCACTTATTTGACTTATTTTTGCCCATTTTTTTTCTCCAAAATCCTAAGTCTAATTATCACCTTCAATATTCCACTCCATATTGTGAATCATCAAATTTTGTTAAGTTCATGGTAATTCACACTTCTCCATCAACAAGTCAATGGAGTCAGAAAGTAAAGAAGTGAAATCCAAGATAACTAAAAAACTTAAGAGAAGGTTACATTTCTCGCATTGGTCGAACCTAAAGACATTGCTCGGCAATCCATGACTGGAGTGTTGGTTGGTCCTTTAGATAGTTATTTTCGGGGTTGTCTTTATCTCATTAATTTGGAAGATGTTACGAAAGCTGACAATAAACGATTACATGTGTTGCTGTAAAAAGTATCAGTAACATTCAATCACGATACCGAATTTTTTAAATAAATAAAAATAAATCAAACTTTTAAATCTCCAACGTTTAATAACTTAATAACTTTCCCTCTAACGGTACCTTTTCTATTACCTATGTTTGACATCACACCGAAAACTATCTCCGAGTTAAAAAAACATATAGGATGTTTTTTATACAAAAAAATTGCTATCGTGATGGATGGCTTCAGGTATTTCGCCTCTGAAATCGGAGCCAAGAACGTTGCTCATACTTTTTACAGCAACACTTGTAATTGTTCATATGAAGATAGTTAAATGATCTAATATATCATAGCAGTATCATTAATATTATTTTCTTAATTATTATTTATTGAATTTCTTACATTTTTAGGTACTTAAATTTGTCTATTGGGACTGTTGTCTACAATGATGGATGAAGGTTTGATCTTTTGAAACAATGACGTATGTAATATGTATATAATATTTAAAATTAAAGTTAAAATTTCCAATAGTTTAATATTACTACATATAGATTAATTTATACTGGACAAGTTTCTTGGTTATATAATTTATAAAATTAGAAATATCAGCATTGTAATTAATTATGCAACTCGTATAAAGTTCCAAATTCCTTTTGTGAATTCGGTTGTTTAATGTGTTTTTCTACTTTAAACTTATTCTAAGCCTTGATTCCATGAATACAAAAGCCGCTTGTCAAAAATCTGGAAGAATCTTCTGAACTCAATGTATTGATATCTAAATTATCAGCAATTAAAGAATATATAGTCAATTTACTCATCCGTTGAATGATATTATACATATATATAAATATTAATAAAATTTGAAATAAAACAATATTAATTATTTTTAAATGTATTTTTATGTTCAACAAATTATACTTTCTTCAATGGAAAAGGACTAATATTGGACTAGTGAGAAGTGTCTTTGAATAAACACAATTCAATAATTTGTTTGTAAATATATGTAATAAGCGTATTATATGGAAACCATTATTTTATTTTAACACGCATTAATGAAGATTATAAACGATGAAATTAACACAAAATCTAAAAATTAAATTAAATTTAGGTTGTTATCAAACTCTGGAAAATATCAGACATGAATTTAAATTAAAATAACTTGTTTATATTATTTTTTGTTTCGACAATGTCAATGAAGTTCTTTATCGTGTCCTTCATAATAGTGAATCCGATTTTGGGCAAATACATATTTTCAAATAAGAAGGAATAAATTATACTATCTAACAACTTTACAATATGGCAATTAACCTTTATGTTATTATTCAAAAAAATTATTTAATAAAAACGTGTGAATGACTTAGGCTCCGATAGATATAGAGGATTTTGTTGATCCATAGAATCAACCATTCAAAAGAGCTCAAAAGACTCATTCAATAGAGTCTTGCTAAGGAAGAGATGGGCTTCCTTCATTGCTGTTGTCAAAAGTGGCCTCTCCACCCTCACAAGGCTCTTTCCACCCCCTTTTTTGATAGCTCTCAGGACTGCCTGGTGTACAATCCTGAGATCTCTTGCATGGCCCCTCATGGGCTTAAGATGAATTGTATGGGCTATTTTCTTCAACTCCTCGAGGTCCAGTTTGGATTTCTTGACAGAACCCTTCTTCTTCTCCAACGGCCTAGACGGGGGCCCTCGAAACACCCAACTACTTGGAGCTTTCGAATGAAAATTCGATAATCCCGTTCAAGTATCATTTTTTGGTCTTGTACGTAAACTAGAGAGCTCAGGTTTATTTTCTTTTTTAAATACTTGTTTATGCTATAATATCCAGATATATAAATTAATTTTAATCACTCAACCCTCATTAATTATTGAATTAGTAAGTGTTCAGATTTTAATAGAATACTTGGTATTACATTTTTTCAGGTGTGGTATTTACACTCAACGCAAAAGTCTCTCTTTGCCATATCGCTAATCGTTATTGATCATTCCAAACTCCTTGATTAAAGATATATAACAATTAGACATTAAAAACATTTATTAACAATATTAATACAGGTAATGTTTATGTAATACCCGAACTATTTTGATTAAAAAAAAAAAAAAGAAGTTTATCACGAACATAGTCCAAAGGAAATAAAATATAATTTTGTTGTCAAAATATACAAAATTGAATCAAATATCAAAAATTCTATGTTTCAAATAAATATATTTGAAATGTGTTATGTAATTAACAAAAAAATAAAAGAACTTTAGGACATGGCAAACTTTGTAAATGACGACTAAAAATAGTTTTTTTTTTAATACTACGTATTGACTCATTGAAAACTATTGTTCACGTTCACTTTTCTGGGGAAAAATGAAAAGGAATGCAGCTTTACTAAATGCCTAATAATGAGTTCCATACTTTCATTTTAAATGATAAAATCTTCAACTATTTACCCCCAATTGTAATAACTCTGTATTCATATGCTATAAATTAGTTCCTTTGATATTGAAGGTACATTAACAGTTGTCTTGAACCGCTAATATAACCTTTGCAACAAAGACATAAACCACCCTATAATTAAACAAATTAGGAAGAATTTAATGTTGATTGTAGGAAGGGCGTCGATCAATCAGACAATGATTGAGATTCATGGGGGGCAATGCGAATTAATCAATCGTTTGGATCGCATGTCTTAAAACTTCTATATACCTGGTCAAGTCCTCATATGTTTTAATACCATATGTAATATATGTTTTTTTTTATTGAGTGTTTCATCTTTACAAACAATAACAGTCTCTCGACACACTGGTGAACAAATTGGCAGCTCTTGACGATGAAGGCCGTGTCCATAGCGTACCAAAAGGTCATGATGGCACCCGGGAGCGAATCCAAATTTGGATGAGAGGTGTTGCAGATACTCGTCTTCAAGATGCTTCAAACTGCAAAGCCCAGGTGGTTGAGGTTAAGAAGGCCACATGAAGGCAGGCCCTAAGTCAGCCATATAGCTGCTATAGAATGTTTGGTTTTTCTTTGGTGTATGTTGTTGTAATGGATTTATTGAAATGATGGGCGCTTGGGTAAATGATACCGTTGTTAGAGGCTAAGGGACACGTGTTAGAAATGAGTTTGTCTAACATCAAACATGTAGGAGTGTTGCATAAGTCATATGCAAAAAAAAAAGAATTAAAACATATACACACAACTATGATAAATTTTAAGTTGAAGTTTCAGTCCTAGGACTTATGGGTCACCCTCTATATTCTACTGCAAGTTTTGAACGCCTAGTGATTGTAATCCTTGTATCATATTACAGATTTTATCTTTTAAAATCGGAGTAACATGAATGGGAATCTTAAATACAAAGTCTTTTAGCATGAATCATCATAGAATACATATTTATTTTGTTGAAAAGTGTACGTTCGACTAAAAAGTCATTCTGCAAAGTGCCCATTTAGTAAAGTGGTTTTCGACAAAGGGCACTAGAACCGAATCATATTTATTCATAAAATATTCAAAAATAGAAATATTATTCACTTTCTTGATAGGTGCATGAAAGCAAAAGGCCTTATACAAATTACACATACGTTATGTAGGCGGGTAGCATAGAATTCATGAGTATCGACCGACAAATACTCATTACTTATCTCATGATCATCTTAAAGAAATCTAATTAAAAATTTGTAAATAAGTACATTAAAAAAACAAACGCCTTCTTTGAACTTTCATTACCAGACCATATTTACTTATGGCTTGAAAACCCAAAAAATGTGGCCACAGTGAACCCTTGGATTTAAGGAAATTATTTTTAATTAATTCATTTTCCGTTATAAGAATGGAGTGGTCCAAAATTTTTGACAATCTTCCCTTTCCATAGTAAATATACTTACATAGTAAGTACACTAAGCCCGTCCTATACAATAATCTTTTTTAAATGACGTCATCATCAAAAATTTTACAAATTTTTGTCCTCTTTTCCCTATGACGGCATTTATGCCATCTTTGCATATTATTCAGGTCTAGTATTATTTTTACTGAACTAATTCAATTGTTTTGCTGAGATACTTTTTTACTAAATTTTCACAAGCCTAAAAAAATAAGTAAAACAATCCTGTCACTTTATTTCTTAACCGATTTTAAAAAAAAATTAACCAAAATCACCATTTTTACCATACGTTCACTACGTCTCTGTTAATGCCCCACTTCCCTCTTCAGTGTCCAACTGTCTAAAGTATTGAATGCCCTCCTTATCCCAGCTTTTTGGGATATCCTGGTACATCTGTAGGAACCTTATTTATAAACTCGATCAACATTGCCCTAGACAAAATAGCCTAAAGTGTTCAATTCCGGCGAGTAACGAAGACTATAACTCGTCAGGACGTTAATCAAATTCATATAATTAAGAAAATAGAGTGATCTTTCCTGGTGTGACAAGGTGGCATGTCTTGTTGCTAGATCCAAGGTTAATCTGTCATGATACTGCAGATCCAAAGAAAGCCCTTGATGCACAGAAAACTGATGTAGAACTTATCGTTGACCTTCAGGGCCTGCTTGGAGATGAAATGCGGCATAACGTGACTCTCACTGCTAACAACCCCAAGAAACATAACATACCGTTGTTACATGATCACATGATCCTAGGTACGTTATAAAGACTTTTTGTCGACCATATATTGCTCCTCAAGTTATGCTTCTGCGTTTGACAGATTTTTTTTTCATCCAGAAGCAGACAAGATCTTTCACAGTCAGGCTTCGGTTTGTGCTTTATCAATGCTTTGGGTTGGCTGACCCTTTTCTCCCTGTTTGACGGAGTTATAAACTGTCCCTTGCAACATGCATGGCATTAGTGCCATAATTTTTTATTCATGACACGATGGACAGTTGAACGGCAAGCTACTTCAATGCTTTTCAAGGGCAGATAACATGTAATTAACAGAACAGAACGGGATAGGACCGATTTTAAGTCCCATAATAAGGATTAATACAGCCTTAGTAGGATATATTCTTGATTTTGGAATATGTGGAATCAGTTTAGGCAGGGATTGCCATTTAATATTTTTTCTAAAAACGATAATCAGCATTTTTTTAAATAAATAAAATATTGAATCTCCACATTTTCAAAAAAACGATAACTTAATTATTTTTTCAGAAATAAGTTTTACTAAAATGTTTGAGAATGAGTTCAAAGACACTTATATACAATGTCTTACCTAATAGATCTACTGAATCAGAGTTTCCTATGCATAGAGGCGCAGAACATTATATCTCATACTGATCCTCCATTACAGCATTGTATTCAACAGTATTTACCAACTGTCAATAGTCCCTCAAGTGTTTCTGAAAATCCCTTAAACAAAATTTGAAAGTTTCCTTCTATAAACTAATTAAAACTTCACATCTTTTCAGAAGGAATGCCATATTTAGTCGAACAAAGACTAAGAGTCCTTCAAATAAAATTCCTAGGATAATTTAAAAAACTATGAACACAACGCAAAAACAGGTGGAAACGACGATTTTTATGATATTTATTTTTCAGTTCACTTGAACAAATGTTCCGACTTATACCTATGATGAAAACATATTTTAAGTACAGACAGAAAAAAGTGGAGGGTAATAAACAAGCCCAGGTTTTCAGCTCGGCTTGAAAGACCAACCCAATATTAATACAAAATCAGTATTAATTGAATGCAGACAGTGGCACCGTTACACTTTCGACTGTCTAAATACTTCCCAAAGCCACTTTTTTGAGTAATAAGAACTAAGGACGATGATTGGATGCCCTATGAATGATGTCATATCTTATTCCTATGGTAACCCATCTTTGAACCCCTAAGTCATTACTATTTCCCTCGCTTAGGTCACATCTGAATAGAGATACTTAGAGCAGAACTAGGATCAATAATGACTATTAACCCATTAAAGGCAATTATTTTGGACATTTGGAAAAAAATTTAAAAAAAATAATGATATTCATAAATAAGGAAGATATGAATTTGTTCTAGCTGTCAAGAGTAGCCTTGCTAGAATATCGAAACCACTACTCTTTCCTTCTTCTAATTTTCACTCTATAGACAGCTGTTATTGTATCCAAAAGATCATATTCTCCTATACCCTTGTTATATTTAGAAACATTATCAGGTATAGTCAGGTTCAGTTATTTTTTTTTCAACTCAGTTCTACTCTCTTGCCTGGGAAAATAGAATACCTATGAAACTATTCATAAAAATTTATTTAAAATTAAGATATTTCCAATGAAATCAATATATTCTTATAAGTCATTAAGTATTATCCTATTGGCAAGACATTAAACTTTTAGTCATCTAATTTCAAAAGGAAATCAAAATGTAAAAAAATGAATGTAAATGATTAAAAGTTGATCCTCAGTAACATCAAGAAAAGATCGTGACCGGTAATTTTGCTGTGAACATTTTCGCCGCCTGCAATTTGACTGCAAGGATTTTTAACAATTGTAATTTTGTCTCGACGAGATTTTGGCACATTAAATATTTGCTGCCTTTTTATGTTTTTATATATTATTGGTTCGAACTTTACTTTTGTGTATCGATCAGATGAATTATTTAGCAAGCTAGGAGAAGAATAAAAAATAAAAAATTAATGAGCTCACCTATTACAAAGGTTGGTGGTTCTAATACTCCAATCACTTAGCCTGTTGTGGTGAAAAACATCACTGCTGATGATAAATTCCTGTTGGTCAACTCATGTGAGCTTTTGGTATTTTTGTTGTAAATTTTAAAACAACATCAAGCTGTATTTTAAGTAATACTTCCATTTTGGGATAATATTTGAAATCCCAAAAAATAATGGATCGACTGAATGTATACAATTCAAAATCAAAAAAGAACAGGGCACATTATACATTGCGTTATTCAATGATAAGTCAATTATATTGTCATTATTTACCTTTTGTCTTCTTCTGAAGCTACATAATAGATCTGATCAATATCCTATCGTAAAGTTCGAACCGTTAATATAAAAACATGAAAAGGCGTTCAATATGTCATGCTGCAAAATCTCCTAGAGGCAAAAATATTCCTGGTAAATTTCCCTAGAACTTAAATAGATAGATGTTTAGTAAAGTACTTAATAAATTATTTTGAATTATATAAATGATTGATCAAATTTTTAATTTGTATTGAAAATGGTCACTTCTACTACAAATTAACTGGTCTACAAAATGTATATCGCTATACAAGTTCCTACTGCTCATTCATAGTTGTTATACCATGTAAATACTAATCTTACTTAATAACCTTGTCCAATGAAGTAGTTTGAGTTTTCGTGGGCGAAAGAGAGCAATTGAATAAGAGAAGGATTTTTAACAAAGAGTTTTCAACGTATTATTAATTTAATTCGGGAAAAAGAACATATACTTATGAAAAGCCTACCTATCAAATTTTTGTACTGTAAGTAAGTCCTCATATCGAGAGGCATTTCGACTCAGCTTATACGTTTGACAATGAATAATAAAGTTATTCTTGAATAGTTTTTTTTGCTTTAAGATGGGACAAAACTAAAAACCAGAGTTTTTAAAATGGATGTTGTGGCACTCTGATGTGTCCCCTGAGCGTATCAGGGATGCCAGCACAAAATAAGTATTTTAACATCTTAATTCGAAAATATGAATAGGTTATTATTTTTACTTATGAAAGGATAAAACTTTGGTAGTCAGTGAGATGTTCGTTCGCAAGGTTAGATGGGAATTTGAGGTGTCGAAAGTGATTTTGAGGCAACAGCAATACAGGCTGAGGTCGAAGTGACAGTGTCTGGACGCTGGAATTCGTGACCCGAATCCAGAAAATACTCCATGAAGACCAAGGGAAGTCCATCAGGGCAAGTTGTCTGGCTAGAGTAGCTGATCCGGCTTTTACAAAAACCTTTGTTGTTACTCGTATAAGGAAGAAGAATGCTTAGATCTTGACAAAAAAGATAGCTTGAGCACCCTGTATAGAAAATTAATTGTAAAAATCTGTCTCAAGTATCCATTATCAGTTACGTGTCATGTCAATTTGATCATTTAACCCTGAAAATAAATTTAATTTCACAAAGAGGAAGGAATAAGCAACATCATCATGGATCATTTTCTAATAAGAAAAACCCACTAGAGCATAACAATGTTAAATTGAGCCTCAGCCTATTTCATGGGATCCTTTGTCCTCCAGCTCTTAGTTTGAAATAAAAGTTGCATACTAGTATTGCAAAAAAAGAAAATTCAAGGACAATTATCTCAGATTTAGCTTGATCAGTTCAGGGCATATTGCCGGAAATTGTCAAACCAAGGGATATGTCTGACCAAACATAAAGTTATTAATATTTCCAATTCATATTATCCTTTGTTGATTCCTGCATCGTCTAAATAAACAATGCATTTTCATTTAGCTATAAAGTGTAATTTCCAATTATATTTTACACAAGGGACCTTTTAGATTTAATACACTTATGAAAGGTGACCTTAGTGAAAAAAAATTGAGTAACGTTGCTACAAAAATTATGCTGAAACAATGACATCGAATCATAGTTGGCTACAAGTCCACCAGGAGTGCATGCTGAGGATGTTATAGTTTTCTAACTATGAAACCTTCAAACTCTATGAAGGAAATTAAAAATTAAATACGTTCATTTTCCCACTCGTATTTTATTGTTCTCCAAAGACATATTTTACCAGAGGGTTAAAGCTAAAACTCAAATGTGAAACGATAAATTATAAAGGTTACGATAGTATTATTTAGTTCACCAGAGGGCACTGAGAGTATCCTCATTTACTCTCTGCTAAGAGAGAAAAAAAATGCTATACGTCATGATGGAAAATGACATCATCTGTGGTACCACAGAAGAGACATATCACGGAAGACAAAGTTTTTTTGTAGCCAACTAAATATGAACAAAATTAATCACGTGATCGCAATTTAAAAAAAAAAATGAATCGAAAGAAATTAATGATAAAATGTACATACGTTAAAAAGGTACATATGTACAAAACTAAAATTTAAATACTTTCCTTAAACCTACTACATCAAAGAAAAGTTGTAGGAACGTTCAGAACACTGATTAGAGGACAAGAAGCAAACACATTAACAGCTTTCGATAAAATACACTGTTTATTTTTGTGTTATTTAGGTAACGTCATGATTTATGTTATTGATCGGAATATTTAAAAAAAAAATCAAATGAAATATTAATAATTGATTTATTCAATTATCTACACAGTTGAATGTTTCATTTAATATATTATGCTTAGATATGTATGTAGAACTTTCTCCTTGGAATTGTTTTCAATATCTTTCACTCCAGGGTCCCCTTGATGGATTTATTGCTGAATGGAAACTCATTTGAGTTATTTATAGTCTGATATTAAGGGATACTAAATTAAAGATATGGCAATATGCCTATTTAGTATACTATGTCAAAAATAAACAATAAAAAGATGTGATTCATGTTCTTAGAAAAAGTTAAAAACAATAATTGCTTGTCTATTAAATCATATTAAACAAATTTAAGGGTATTAAATACAGGGTGCCGTGGTAAGTTCCTTACAAATTTAATCATATTAAAAATTATGTGCAAGAATATATGGGTTTTAAAACACTTTGCCAAAAATCTTATTATAGAAATTCACCCTGCAAAATACCATTTTGCCAAACGGACACATTGCTCAATAACAACTTTAACAAACAGACATTGCGCCAAATGAAAGTGTGTGGAATTGGAAAATACATGTTTAAATTTATTGAGGTCAAAATACAATTTGTATTAACCTCATGAACTTATGGGCAAAAACTCATTTCGTTGGCTGATACATCGCAAATAGATTAAAATCTTAAAAAACATTCTAAGCATAGTGATGTAGAAATTGCACAAGTGGCGTCGAAGCCAAACTTTTAGATGCCTCTAAAACTTGAATTGGAGACAAAAAAAAAGGACAAAGTTTTGGATTTTAGAGTTTTTAACTAAAATTGAAATATGTCCCAAATTTGAAAAAAATCTATTTTGAGTGATTAATTGTGCTTGGAATTACTTATTACTATGTACCAATGAATAACAAATACTTATAATTTTGAGGTCAGAGATTACTTTGGAATAGAAAAGTGTCAACCAGAACTTTACCAGGTACATAGTAGCTCCAACAAATTCGATATAAATGATTGATTCATTCCCATGGTCCATTGAATCTTAATCACTGATTAATTTATTGACTTCTTCTCTTATATATTTTTCCTCTTTCTATTATATAAAAAAAGCTTGAGATGTCTAGCTTACGTAGAAGTCGAGAAAAGGACATTTAGTCGTGATCACCGAATTTTCATTTGCATACACATTGAACCTGGAAATACCCCGACGGAAGTTTAATTATGCAATTTAAGTCCTTGTAGAAAGCTGATATGACGATGTCCGAGGTGTTATTGCCAACGGGGATCAAAGTTGCAATCAACAACTTTTGTTTTACAATCTTTGTATGGATGTGACATATTTTTCTTGAACTTACTTAAAAATTTATTTACTGAGTATTTCAGAGGTAATAACTTATGTTCAATCTAATCAATGATAGCATATATTAATGTGACATGCCAAAGATTGAATACGGGGAAATGCAGTTCAATTTATTATATTGGGAAAGACTACTCTAATAATAGAGTATCAGTAGTTATTTTTTACTGGAAATATTTACCGATGATCCTTCTTAAAATGAATAAATGAGATCAAAGGGAAATATTTGAAAGACTATCGTCAAAGCTATGATAAACTATCATTACATCAACATTGGTTCATATCAACTCTGGACTTATTATCCATAATAAGTGTCCTATTACCATAAGCATTTACAAAATTTTCGCACCAGTAAATTATTTTTTCTGACCAACTGTAACTTAGGATCTAAGAGAGATTCAATCCTAAACTTATATTATAATTAGTCGGTAGTTTAATGTATTGTCTCTGCAGTGTCCGTCATCCAAACACCAAAGCTGTCAAAGCCACTGTCAGCCCTCACTGAGACGCCAGCACAGAGGACTACATCCAAAGCGAGTGCCAGGCTTCCACCGCCAGCAACCCATTATTACCAATAAGGGCGGCTATATTAATGATTAATAGAGCTCAGACACACTTCTTGTTAATTAATAAGTCATGTCTTGTTGAAGTTTTAAATTCAAAGTGTTTAGATTTTAATGCATCACTCAGTATAAAAAAATGAATTAATCAACACTTAATCATTGCAATTTAGGGCAAGGAATTACTTATTTCATCTTTTGTAATTGGTGTAATATGAATGGGAATCATAATTAAATAATATAACAGAGTGAATCCTTATAAAGTATATTTATTATATTTTCGGCAATGTGTCTGTTGGATAAAATGGTCATTCGGCAAAGTGTTCGTTTGGTAAATTAGACATTCGGTAAAATGGTTTTCGGTAAAATGTCCGTGCACGAAATAGAGTTACTTTTTATTCAAAAACTATTTTAACAAGAAGGATTCATTTATAACTTTGTTACCTTTATTATAACGAGCAACCTATCCTCCCAGAAGAAGCAGAAAAAATGCCCAAAAAAGGTTGGTTGTCAGTGGTGTTGGGGTTCGGTCTGGAAACCCTAGACTGTTCGGAGACCCATATATGTTTTGTTGGACCAAATTAATTCAGTGTAATTAAAAAACTTGGTCTGGACTGGTCACATTGAAAAAATTGGTCTAGATCGGTCAAAAGGAAACATTCGATACAGTTCGGTCACAAAAAACCGGTATATACCGATTTTACAGATAAATTGATCATAAAATGACATTATATGTATTTTCAAGTACCTACAATGACTTCATTTGATGGTTAAACAGAGATATCTCAGAGGAATTTGAGTCCCGTCGTCTCTTATATGCATAAAGTATTTGCTCTAGAACATATACTTTTGAGATTTTTTTGAAAAAATCAATGACGGTTGATATAGAAAAAAAAAAAAAATTTGATCTTTCATAATATATGAGACTGAAAAAAATTTGTCCATAGATTAAGACCGAAAAAAATAGATCCACGGTCTAAGACCACGCTCTGGACCGAAAAATAGGTTGAAATCGGTCTAGAAAAAATCACTTAAGACCGAGTTGAAAAAGAAATATGAATGAATTTTCTTTTCCTCAGCTGTTGTCCTTATAATTCAAATCCAGAGTATTAAACTTCAATTCCTTCTACATTCATAAAAGAAAAAGAGTAACCTTGAGGATTTGTTGCAAAGTTATCATTGTAAGTCCTTGTTTGGCTCAGAGTAGAATCCGGGTAGGCATCAGAGTACTTCCTTGCTAATACCCTTGTTTATTTCCTTATCTCCCTTCTTTCTCGTCACAGCTGATTGTAGATGATCAAATGAAACGCCGCTGCAGCTAAGCTGCTCTCCTTCAAAACATTTTTCAAGTTCTCAGGTTTTCCATGTTGATTTTCGGTTTCTTTTTTTAACGTGCCCCATTTTCATCACTTTACATAGCATTGTCCTATGAATTATTATCAAATTTAATTAGTGTTTTTTTCTGCATAATAACATTTAGTAAATTAGCATTCAGCTAAAAGGTTTTAGAAAATTGGCCCAGAACCAAAATACATATAGATCCAACTTACAACGCCCAAGCACATGACATGAACAGCCGGATACTTAGTTCTGAAGTTCCCTTTAACCTCTTTGATTATTTTGTAATGAATACGTCATATCAGCAGTTTTGGACCTGGTCCACTATGAAGATCTTTACAGAAGAATATTTCATATTCTCCAAGATCCGACACTCGTTGTTGCCTTTGTTTCCTGTACACTCATTTTCTGCCCGATTAACAAAACACCTCTAATTGGTCAGATGGAGTTGCACTGATTAAGTATAAGTAAACATCAAAGTATTCCATTAACTCCATTTCAACCTTAACAGAAATAAAAGGTTAGACCATCGTGTTATTAGGCTTGCTAGAGTTTTCAATTTGATGTACTGTACCGACTGCTGGGCAAGGCAGACAGATTTTGACGTGGTTAGAATATAAATATATACTATATATAATAATATAAAGGAAATGATTAATAGTAACAGTATATATTCTTTGAAGTCACTATTAAAAAGCGTGGTGGAAGTCAAACATCAGTCGCAAAAGTCTTATGGTATAGCCTTATATTTCTATTGACCTTGCTCCATCTGACTTAGGAATCTTCTCTGAAGTCCATATATATTTACTTCGATAGGAACGACCAAGGAGCAAACCTACACACATCGAGTTCAATGGAATAAATTCTTCTCCCGAGTTCCCTGGTCCATTTTTTTTTTCAAATGAAACTACACGGAAAATTAACCACCGCACTCTGTAAGCATCTTTTTTTGCCTTTGACACATTAATAAAGCAATATTTTGTCATGTTTTAGACCCCAAAAGAAAATTAATCTTCTCTTAATAGTATCATTTGCACTGGCCACATTCAACATAAAGAAAAGTTTTTCTTTTTAAAGCTGCAAATTAGTTTTCTAATAACAATAACAAAAAAAGAAGTTGTTTAAAAGCCAGCCCCTTTAAGGCGCACATCTGTAGAATGTGAACTGCATACAAAATGCACTATTATCTATATAATACTTATACTTTGCAAATGTTGAAACCTTTTGACCAAGAGAAAAAACTAAATCCTTTATTTGAATAAGGGTATAATCAAATAACTTTATTGATCAAAATAAAAATACAAAGTAATTGTTCGTTTTATATCTGATTTACAATAAGCCCCTTTTGTAAATCCACCTACTTAAATCGGTTTGTAAAAGGGTTTCTACTTAAAATTCTCCTCATAACCTTCATACATTCCTACTCCCTTATATATTGTGAGGCCCCCCTCCTAAGAAATTCAATTCGTATTTCTTTTAAAGCATTTAATAATATGTTAAAATGCAATATTTTACATTTTTAAATATAATTGTAGATGAAATATCAATATCTATAACAGAAAAGGTACATGAAGTTTTGATATGTTGATGTTAAAGTAAGGGATATGATTTTTGTAGAGAAAAACACCCGTTCAGCCATTAAAAAGAAAAACCAATTGGTATTTTTGTTCTTTTTTTGTTCATTCTTTAATAGATCTTGTAGAGTTAACATCTCTATTAAGTTATTAATTCACAATAAATTTTTGCTGCAATTTTAAAAAATGTCAATAAAATTATAATTTTCATGGTGATAATTCTAAATCTGGATCAGGTTTAGACATAAATATTTTGTAAACACTGGGATCTATCTTTATAAAAGTGTTGTCATCAAATTTAGTGAACAAACTTGTATAAGAAAATGTACAAATCCTTAAGATGTCTTCCAAATACAAATGCAGTGCGGGCATTATTATGTGCCTACGTGCCATGTACGCTTAAGGAGAATATTGAGTTTATAAAGCTGCCAAATCACCAATTTACGATGTTGTTAAGCCTTTGAAGGAGGCTAATGGGTCGGAAACAACTAAAAAGGAAGCCTCATGATCCTTTTTGGCCAATAACTTATACTAAACTAAAGGACATGAGGCCTCCTACCTCGTTGGATCTGAAGATCTTGAACTAGTATGAGGCATCTTTGAGAGAAAGTGGGATAAACGTGCACATAACCTGTTGACTTCTTACGGAATTCCATTCTTAAGACTTATTCTCTGATGTAAGTGATTCACTTTACTAAATGTTAGAGGAAATATTTATGAATTGTTGAATTAATTTTAGGAAATAAATTCTAATAAACATTACCCTGAAATGTTCAAGACTTAAATTCCCACATCTGCATATGTTTATTACAATTTTACAACATTGGCCTTGCACTAAGGATATTTTAAATGTTGAAGGTTTTCTTCTATAAAGCATAATTCATTTTTTCTATTAATTTGTTATATCCAAGGAACCAATTACTCCGGCTGTTTGGAGGCAAAATTGAAATGACTGAAGACTTATTACTCAAACACAAAATACGAATTCATCCATTGGGCATCCCTATACGCAAGGATGGGAAAATTATCCAAATTGCTGAGAGCGTTAAGACATCCTCTAAGAGAGTGTCATACAAATATAGTTACTTTAAGAGACGGTATATCTTGGGACAGAGATGAATCTAAACTATAGTGCTCCTTCCTTGCTAAGAAGTTTATATTTCGAAATAGGGAGTAATTTATATTAATAAGGAAAAGTTAGTCTGTCGAAGCATAATTTTTTGATTATGTCCTTATAATTGTAGAACTGCCGTGACTACTTTATCAAAGAAATAACAATGTTGCAACGAACGTGTGTAGCTAAATATCTGTGTGTCTTATTAAAAAAGAAAAGTAATGGTTAAACATATTTATATTATTAATCATAGTTTGTCAGTACTTTTATCAACACCTAATCTGTAATTCATAAAAATACAAGATTAATAGAAATACAGGGTTATACCATAGAGCGTGTGCACTGATGTTGGACTTCAACCACGCTTTTTTAATATTTACGTCATAGTGTACGAGTGGTTTCATGTTATATCAAAATCTGTCTTTCTTGCCAAGCAGTCGGTACGATACATCAAATAGAAAATTCTAGTGGGACATCGTAGACTATGATTAGTTGCGTGTTTTGTCAAAATCTGCCTCTCTTACCAAACAACCGGTACGATACATCAAATTGAAAATTCTAGCAAGCGCAATTACATGAAAGTCTAACCTTGTATTTCTATGAACCTTGACTCTAAAAACATATAACTTCGAATTAGCTCGTGTTCAGTTCTGAACAATTCCCTACAAATAGATATATAAATAGAGCAAAGTAGAATACATATTTTTGAGTGTGTGATTGCCATCCTAGAACTGAGTAACTACTACCTGATGTACAAAATAAGCACTTACCAACAAGTGTATCTAGATAAAGTTATATTATCAAAGAAAAAAAATTCTGGTATTATTTTTTTTTTTTTAAATTTGCACTCCCAAAATATTATTTCAAAAACTTTTGTCAGTTCATTGACGTCAAATAATTTTGAGTAATCCCGGGTACATTTCCTAATAAGCAAAAATAAATACATTGTTGTGAAGAATTGTCTATCTAAAAATTGATTTGACCTTTTTTCTATTAATCTGAATGGTTGTTCTGCATATGTGGTGCGTCAACATAAAAACCAGCCCGAACAAAAATAAGAGAACATCTAATTAGTTTTTACTTCATATACAGGGTTTGGAAGCAAAACGTGGACTGTTAATAAATGATAATTGTGTAATTAAAATAGAAATGTTTTCCGGATTTTTTTGCATATTCTGAATCTCCTGTTCTTTCTGTATAAGTAATCAATAATAAACATTTCTCAAATCTTTCATCATGAGTGAGTAAGAAGCATAAGGGCAGAGGATCTCAGACCTTTTGGATGCCAAAATTGAGGTGGCAGAGATTAAGGACATTGTGAAGTGCTCCAGGAGCCACATTTTCAAGGTAACCAAGATGAAAAAGGATGGAAAAGACCTCTCAAGGAAAGAAGGAAGTGGGGGACACAACTTGAAAAGGGATTCTGAGTTTCTGGGGGACCTAAATAAGTAGCCCAAAGAGGACCCCACAAAATCCATGAATCACCCCTCTAATGAGTTTAACGTGGACGAGGGGACAATCTGGAGGGTGGTGAATGAGGACTTGGAGTTGTTCTCTTACACAAGGACCCCACGCCAAGAAAGTTCTTGCGTGGAGCAAGGTAAATGGATCCACAGAAATTTTTTTGTCTGACGAGAAGATTTTCACCATGGAACATATATAAAACCGTCGGAACGACTGTTGGCTTGGGGGATCACCAGATGATATCAAAGGGGTGTTCTGTACAAAACATCCCGCATAAAAAATGGTCGTGGGGGTCGTGGCGTCTAACGGCAAGAAGATGCCTCCCTTGTTTTTAAAAGCTGGGGGGAAAATCTGTCAGGAGGCCTACTACAAAGTGCTGAGGTTCAACACCCTGTCATGGCTCAAAGCCACCTACCTCGAGGACATCTATTTGTAGAACCAAAATGGTGCACCCTCACACAGTTCGGCCAAATGCCAAAAGTTCATTATCTTCGCCGGATTTGAACGCAGTGGACTTTGCTGTGTGGGGCACTTTGGAGAGGGAGACTAACCAGACATCTCACCCGATCGTGGACTCCCTGAAGGTAACCCTTGGGAAGGAGTGGAGCAACTTGTCCGAAAAGCTCATCATCAACTCCTGCAAGGCTTTCCACTGCCGTGTGGAGGCTGTGATTGCTGCTGAAGGCGGCCATGTTCAGTGAACATGTTTACAATGGTGGTGTCTTAAAGTTTTGTCAAAAAAGAATTCAAAATTATTTATCAAAAAATAAAATTGTTGACATTTTTCTAAAATCAGTCATTCAGTCCACGTTTTGCATCCGAACCCTGTATACATACAATTGTATGTATACAGGGTTTTGTTCCTTTTTTTTCTTGAGGTCAGAATATTGACCTTGTGAGCTTATGGTAAAAACTCATTTTGTTTGCTTATACAATAACATACAACAAAAGAAAATAACAATTATCTATTAAAAGGTTTTTAATGTCGATTGATATCTTCCAAAACATTCTAAATATAGCGATTTCAAAATAGGGTAGGTGGTTTTGAGGCCAAATCTGTTGGTTGAAGCCTCTAAATCCTGAACAAAAAGACAAAAAAGGTTGATATTTTTGATTTTTGAGTTTTTAGCTAATATTAAAATATGTGCCAAATATGAAAAAAAAAAAAAAAAAATTGAAGATGGTGCTGTGAAATATAATTTTTTTAAAATATTGATTTCACTTGGAATTCCTTCTAAAAATAGGGTAGGATGCGTCGAGACCAAAACTTGTGGTAGAAGCGTCTAAATCTATAACCAGAGGACAAAAAAGCTGAAATATAGGACTTTAGAGATTTTAACCAATATTAAAATATGTGGCAAATTTGAAGAGAAAAAAAAATCGAAGATGGTGCTTTGAAAAATGTCTTTATTTTGATTGATTTTACTTTGAATGACCCGTAAGAGACATTGTACCCAATGTGGTCCCTTTTCAAATTCATAAAATCCATCAATTTATTCTTCTTCTATTGGGACGATCAATTTTGGCATATTAAAAGTGCAATTAGTGGCACACTCAAAGGGTTAATAAGAATAATCCTTATTCATAGAAATGGAGAACAATTTGTCGTTGAAGGTTACAAACTTTTTAGATCATTCCATCGTGCTTTAATGTTGATGGGCCACATATATTCAAAAAAAGTTATGCCCTGTGTCAAATGTAATCAATGCCTCAATTTTGGCTGTCGTTTATTCTTTAGTATAGTTTATGAAGCAACCTATGACGTTTGTTCACTTGCTATAACAACTAGGATTTATTGTTTTAAAATTATTTTATTTGGTTGTATTATTAAAAGGTATGTATAAAAAACCATATTTTTTAAATCAAGGATATCTTGGATAATGTATTGTTTTTTGACCAATAGGAAGAAGAACTTTTTTTAACCTTAGAACGTAAATACCTTGATTGAAAATCCTTTTTATTCTACAAAAAGTACAACTCACTCACTCACTCAATCAAACAATCCCATTACCTTAAAATACATTATCAAACAAAAAACATATAATAAAAAATAGCCCATCAGTCCTGTCAGAACCATTGAATAATAAGTGACCCATATACTCGTAGGTAATATGAAGTACTAAGGTCAGGGCTTCTTGACCATACAATTAAAAATAACTTTTAATAGAGTTAAGCTTCATTTTACTTCCTTTATATTGCTGTACCTTTTTAAAGCCATGGAATTAGCATCAGATGAATAACTTGTTGAATATATTTATTACTCGACGTAGTATCTCGCAATGCTCGGAATTTTTAGCCATCGACAAACCTTGCTTTATTTATATAGTAGATAATGTTCAAGCAATCATTCGAGTTACACTCACACGTAGTTACTCAATACTTAAATGTCCTCTCCTCATGAAGGAAAAAGTAAGGATAACAGTTGTAGAGGGGAAAAAAAAGCTGAAACCCACTTGCACGCTGAATAGTGCTTAGAATTAACAATCCTATTTTTTTAATTGATTTTTTTATATGTTAGAAATATGTGGTGCGTCAACATAAGAAGAATCATGAAGCAGAAATTATGTAAAAATTTCAATTAATTCTGTTTTCTTCATATATAATATTATATATACAACCTAAAATTCTTAGTATTTGTATCCGTTATAGGCTTTGTATTCAAATTTGAGGGTTGTTTTAAGATACTAGATCTGGGACAGTATGCTATACCCACGGTTCAGTACGAACCACGATACACCCTTCACGGTACGCGGTTTGGTACGGTATTTTGTCGAATGTTTTTTTAATAGAATTATTGTACTTTTTCAATTTTTTTTCGATATTTTATTCTCCAATAATTTCTTTTCTGTACAAATAAACTTCTCTACGATAAACCTTGATATAAAATACATTTGGAATAAATAATACTAATATTCATGAATATATAATTATTTTTTTTCAAAGATGATGTTGTCTACAATTTCTTGTAATAAATGAAACCGATTTGAGTCACATACCACTGGGTGTCGAAAAAATTATTTCGATTGTACTCATGTACCTGTAATTGCAAGGATTGACAAGCTAACTTGGAAACGCAGAACCAGGGTATTTATTTAAAAAAACAGAGACCGATATAGGCCTTAGATATAAAATAAAAGTTGTTCAGAATTCCAAGTTACGTACTTAGAGCTTTGTTTAATTCTAATCAGACCAGATTCCTAGACTCTGGAGAGGAAGTTTTTTTTTCGTTAGTTATTTAACTTCATTCATAAAACAAGATCAATTTCCCATGTCTCAAAGCTATTTTTAAGTTGATTCGAAAATACACCATAAAAATTAAAAACCCAGAAAACGAAAAAAAACATAAATTAATTAAGAATTAGGAAGAGGATTAGCGAGTGTATTTTAGTATGTATTAATAAATAATTAGAAATAAAATATATAATACGGGTCATCCTAGTTATGGTATAATATAATTTTATTTTGTTTAAAATATGTGGTGCCTTAATTAAAAAAATTACATTTTTTAACAATAATTTAAATTTTTTACAGGAAATAAAATATACTTCAACGTTCATTTTAAAGAGAGAAAAAACCTCCATACAAATCGATAAAAATAAGCAACTAAATATTAACAATGCTACTTAACAATTTATATTTGATTATGGCAATTACTTTTGATTTATTAGAAACGAACTTAAGTACTCGGCATTACTTTGAGTTATTTCTTAAGTTTTTTAACTCATTTTTACCCTCATTCATTGCATGCCAAATTTTATTAATTTCAGCTAAAATTTGAAATTAATATTATCCTTATATTAGTGAACTACAATATTTCAAACCCTCAGGTTGATAAAACTATTTCTTATTCCTTTGAATCTACATTTTAATAGAGAATTTAATTAACTGATTTTCTTAAAAGTACTTCCTTTGTTTATCCTTTATATTTTTTGAAATCTTCTTTTTATTTAGAAATGTAGACTGAGGCGTAAAGCAGTATCTCCAAAATTATAATATTGTAGCTACTATTAGAGTTTTTCTTTTTTAATTAAAACGTTTATTGCTACACATAATATTAAAACATAAAATCAGTACGGGCACATGTAAAAATAAATTTAACTTGTGGTGCCTCGCAATAGTTTGCCGGATTAGGTATCCTACTACAGTCCATTCTGAACATGTTTGAGGGTTGGTGCATTGTTCAACCAGCACCCAATATCAGAATTTATTTAAAAACTTGGGAGGCAGGAGACGGAATGTCCTTGAAAAGGTCGAAAATATTGTCTAAAAGCTGTGTCTGCTTTTACATAAATTGAGGACATTTATAAACCAGATGAAGTGGTTTTTATCTCTTAAACCACACTCAAGACATAGTGGACTAACTTTATGAGGTGATAGTGTCCGAGTAGGAGACAATGGCTGAACCAAGGAGTTCAGTTTTTCTTTCGGAAAATCCAAGTGATGCTTTTACATCTCAAGTCTATCGCACGGCTTTGACGGTAATAGTTTAGTCTTGGTCCTGTGTATGAGTCCTAATAACTTATAAAGTTTGGTTCTTGATGACTTAAATCAAATGTATTTCTTCTTTTTAATCAGTTTTAGGACAGACAGTCCAAAGGACCTACAGTCTTAAGGACCGGTTCCAAGGACTGATATTACAGGTCTTAAGACTAGACTAGACCAAATAGATAAGTACTGGCACAGGAGTATCTAGTATATCTATATATAATACAAGCAACCTAATCAAAAAATGATCTATTACTTATTTTGATTTTGCAAAGTTTGCATAAAACAATGAATATTTTATAGACATTTGTATCAAATATAAAAATTTAATACTTTTACTATAAGAAAAACAAAATCTATCTTGTCAAAACCCCAAACTCATTAAGTGAAGATTATTTCTAAAAAAGATTATTTATTTTTTATTGATGTCTTATATTCAAACAATTATTTTTAGAATTTTAATTCATATTTACGAGTCCCAAATGAATGGTATACTTAAGGAAACGATACAAAATTAAAAATAAGTAATTATTAAAATCGTTTAACATGTAACTAAATACGCTTTATTTTTGTGGATTCTTTTTTACTCAGTTCACTAACTGCATTATAAAAAGGATGTTCACTAACGGAGAGGTAAAATAAATATTTAGTAGTCAATTTTGAGAAATTATTCAAAATTGCAAACACAGATTTGGACTATATTTATCAGGTGCACATAAGATACATCATATATGAAAGTGCACACCTGACATCATGGAGATGACCAGAGAAGGAAAATGGATTCAGAGGGTCGGCACAGAAAGAGCAGGACTAAAAAGTAAGTCCTTTTGATAACAGCTTGCCACTGTACCCTTGTTCCTTTTATTATTATTTTTTTTTTACAAAAAAGAGTACAGTGTTTTAACTGTTCTTGTAAACTCTATTTAATTACTCGTTTGTGTTTACTTGTCAAGTATTCAAACCAGTCAAAACAAAAATGGCTCCCATATCTACAGGATGTTAAGATCAAATCGCCGCATTTTTTTATATATCTTTAAGTTGTCACTGAGACCACATTTTTCCACGGATTTACTCATAAACTCACATGAATATTATTGAAAAAGAGCTCATTTGAGGTATCTACCTCCAGCATCAATAAGGGACTGGATCCAGGCCTGGAAGGAAGAGAAGGCGTTGATTAGATATTTCCTTGGGATGTTGGTAATTGTCTCTTTGTTGGATGTCATCAGAGAGTCTATGTGATGTTTAATTGATCTTAGATTCAACGTAGAACAATACAAAATAATCAATTGAACAAAGATACTGAATTCTGGGGTCCATATTTCCTTCTCAATAAAGTCATAGCAGTGTTCATTCAGTCACTTTAGTGACCTGGCTGAGGCATGAAAAAGTGTTGAGTGTTATTGCTATACCAAAGTCCAATCTCCAGATATCTATAAATTCAATCTTCTTTATATATAGAGCTGCATCTAGAGATCCATACAATATTTCTAATTCGAGAATAAGGATCAACCTTGTGAAATAATATTTTAAGAAAAGTCCATAGAAACAGCAAAGAAGCAAATCAGGGTTCTTCATTACTGAAAGTCCGTCTGAGATCCGATTCTTAGTCCAAGCCAGATGTATCTAATATATAGAATATCGTCTGGGGTTTTCTTTAGCAGGCAACACTTCAAAGACACATTCTATTTCTGCAGAATGCAAACAAGCAAATAATCCCACAAGACTGCAAGATTTTGAGTAAAATAATGGAGACCGTCAGGAATGAAAAGTGTGTCCGGTACTTTCACCTTAGCTATTTTGCATCATGATATATTGCGTTAGGGAATTTCGCCGAAGTTTATTTTGCCGTACTAAATAAACAAATTAGATTTATAGGTAGTTATTGTTTATTTTTGGTTGAAATTGAGATTTCTCCTAAAATTTTTAGATCAAAAGATGTATTGCTTTGTAATCTTTGTGCAGGAAAAAAGGTTCACAAAGAACATCGTTCTCATCGTTCTATTCCGATTCCAGATTCTTCAACTGTACTGAGTATTACATTTTTCCTTGCTCCTACAACCCTCTTAATGGTTAGCCTCCCACAGCCTCTTCTTCATATATATCCTAGAACATAACAAAGTGAAAATCAATGTTCTTGCCTCATATTACGATTGTTCAATAATCCATGACTTTGTTCGGATATGATTTTTCCGTCATTTTGAACAATAATTAATCACAGAGATTGTTTATTTTTATTATTATTTTATCTTTTTTGTATCTGATACAAACTCATTACATAGTAAAATTTTGATAGTATGAATTGAAATTTCAACATTATTCCAACATTAATCTTATTAATGCTTTTTATAGTTAAAAATATTGAATATTTTGACTAAAAAAATTCAAAAGAAACATCATTTTCAGCCAAAAATAAACAATAACGATCTATAAATCTCACTTTTTTAAATATTAAGGCAACATATCCTTTAGACAAAGTAGCTTTAAGGCAAAGCGTCCTAAGGCGAAATAGTTTAAGGGGAAATTAGCAGACGCCATTTAAATTCAAACTGCCCTAAAAATATTCCTTTTCTATTATGAAAGAACTGACTCACAGCTTCAGCTGTGTTGAAAAATGAAAGACTGAAAGGCTGTTCATAATGTCTTAAATCGACACCACACTAATCCCTGTTAAGAACAAAATGTCGATGATGCAAGAAATATACTTAGTTTAGGTCCTATATGTATTATGGCACTAATACTTAGAGTAAATAAGCCTTTCATCCTTTGCAACTCCTTAGTTAAAGAACAAAGAACATATATATTCATATTGGATTTAAAGGGGTTTCTTTAAATTATAACCCTTTTGATGGCATTTCAAACAAAACAAAAAATATATGTATAAAGTTTGAAATTCTTTCTTGTCATGGTCTATAATATAGTAATATATTTTTTTATATTTATTTTGTTGAAAAATTGACGTATTTTTTTTATAATGATGATGTCTGAGGAATATGATTACTCATTTATACATATAATAAGGGCCGCCTACCTTTGAATGGTATATACATATGTGCTGTGTGAATATAAAAACAATCTTGAAGGAAAAATAAGAAATGTAAAAAATCCAAATTATTTTTTTGTACTTTATTTACGAGGGTCGTTTGAAAAGTCAGTGCATAAGTAAAAACTACTGAATTGTTTGGGGTAAACCTTTTAATTTTTCTATATAGTCTCCTTTTAGAGTTATACACTTTGTCCAATACTGCTCTAGTCTGTTGATTCCTTCCAAATGATAGGATTAGTCCAAATATAAAAAATAGCCATTCGTTTCTGCAAGCACCTTTTCGTTTTGAAAAAAACCTTACCCCCCGCCATTTGGGGAACAAAAATAGGAATGCCTGAGTTACACAGGTCAAAGTCGTGCACATGCACTGAATTGTTCTGGCTAAACTTTTCCTTCATACAGGGTAGTAAAACGTATATCAGGATCTTCAGGTACTCAGTTCTTTTGATCTTAAAGTCCCGCCTCAATGAAATGTGGGGACATGATAAAACCATCGATGCCCACAGCTACAAAAAGCTTGACTATGTATAATAGTTTATTAGAAACGAATAAAGAAAAGGCTGAGTCATATTCAGGGATGCTGCCCAACAATCGGAAAAGAAAAAAAAGTATTAACAGAAAAGTAAATCAAAGTAGCTTTTGAGAATTTTAGTTTGTGGTCAATCAACATAAAAAACTAATATAATTTTTCTCAAAATTGCATGTGAATGATATTTGAACCGGGTGTAGAAAAAGTAATGGGACCTTTCTATGTACAACATCGTTTTGACCAATTATGGGTATTTTAATGACTACATAGAAGCTGATCTCATTACTTTTTCTACACTCGGTATTCTTATACGAATTATCCTCAACTTCTATCAACAAATTATACTTATTAGCCCTTTGGATGGGCTACAAATTGTACTCCAAGTGTCCAAAATTGATTATCGCAATAAAAGAATAACAAATTGATAGATTTTATTGTTAAAAAGGGCCATATCGGGGCCAATATATGCCTCCAATTAAGGCATTAAAATATAGCTGAACTTCTGGAGTATCTTAACTCATCCCACAAATTTGAATGCAATAACTATAAATGACTCAAATAGGTCAATGAAATATTGAGATCTATGTATAATGTAAATATTGGGATTTTCTTCTTGTATTTATTTTAGTTCGAGATTGTTTTTATGAATCTTCATTGAAGTATATGACAGCTTTAATTTGGGGATTGCAGATTGCATTATTTAAAATACCATCATGTATTTACCTTCATGATAAGTATAATATATCTAATGGGCCTTCACTTAAGTCATTGTATTTAACATCATTTACTTCTATACTTTACTTCTTGGTAATATAGCAAAACATTTATAAAGACATTTATGAATAACTCAATCGTTTTGCAAATTTGAAAGGAATAAAATGAAAACATTAAATATTACCTAAAGGCACAAATAAAAGTAAATGCTCATAAAAATCATAGGCCTGATCCATAAAGTAATTTCATATAGCGATCCTTTCAAATAATTTCAAGTGTCTAATAAGTAATTTATACTGATTAGAAACACATTTCTTTTATAGAAATATAAAACCTACAGCAAGTCCTCGGTTTGCGAGGAACCCGAGTAGTTTCGTCCCAAGAGGCGGCACGAAAAGGGTGCAATGCCCTAAGTCTTTCTTAACTGAGACAGAGCTGTATCGAAAAATTATGTCAAATTATTCCGTTCCACCCTTCACGATACTTACTCGACCTTTTATTCATAGAGTGATAGCGCTGGCCTCTATTTGAGTGTATCTTTTACTAAAAAATAGATGGTTTATTTGTAGTTTCCTTCCATTTGGTCACTTCAGTAAAGTTCACCAATCACTTACATAGACTAAAGTCTTTCCATATAAAGTTTGCATTTCATATAGATATGATAGTTGCTTGTTTTAGTAATGAGTCATATCTAGAGCTGAGTAGTTTGGTATAAAAAAAAGAGTGCAAGGAGAAGGCAAGAGCGCAACATATGGTACATTTGAATTAAATATGAAGGAATATGCAACAATACATACTTCACCAGAGAAGATTACACCAATTCCAATGGATTAGATAATAAACAAAAAAGAAGAAAGAGCACACGCAATAACCGTTTTTCCTTTTCTAATTTTAAAAGGTAGTTTTTTCATAACAAAATGAAATAAATTTCTAGCACTGGTCCGGATTCTATGTGTCTCTTTGACGAAAAATTACATGATGTTGGAATCATAGTTTTCTTCCATTAGTCACTTAAGTAAGCTTTACCAATCACTCAGACTAAACATCAATGCCCCATTCAATATAGATATGAGGGCCTCAAGTTTTAATAGTGCCTCATAACTTAGAATTGACTACGAGTACACAATTCTCAACGCATGTCATTCTGAGGGCTACAATAAACATGTTTAAGGGCTGCAAGTTAACGATCCCTGACTTCTACTGTAGCCCTTTTAGTTAGCTTAGTTATTTATTATTCGAAAGAAAACTTGTATCTAGCTATTTGTAAAGGAATATCCCTCGTAATCAAAGGGCTTACTGGACTTTGTAATTTTGAAAGAGAGCTTGAAATTTATGGATGTCATAAAATTTTATATTAATTTAAGAGCAGTTACATATTGTTGGATTTACAATAAGAATTGAGGATCATAAAAACCTTTTTAAAACACCATTGGGATAATGAAATATGTTTTATATACATTATACACCTCTTCATATTTGATGTAGGTAGCAATAATTTTATTGGCAATCATTAATGTACAGATATAATTGTAAATCATTAGCATTTTTGGGGGTGTTAGGTTTTATGGCTGTTGGGCATACTAAAAGAGAGAACATGTAATCATAAAGTGTAACCACAAGTGTGTTTATTCATGAGTAACCAAGGGCGTCTGTTAGTACTATTTTTTTATCGGATATATTTTAATTTTCGGATTTTTTTTGAAAAACAATTGAAAAATAAAAAATTTCTCTAAAAAAAAATTCCAAAAAAATGCCATATACAAAGTTTTAATGGAAAAAGATTTCATATACAAAATTTTTAGGAAACAAATTTCAAATATTTTGTTTTCGTTGAAAAATTTCAAAATTGATAGTTTTTTACTGACAATTAACTTGGTTTAAAGAAAAAAAAAATTAAAAAGTCACAGTATTCTCAAAAAATTTCAAAAATCCAAAGCTATACTGAAAAAATAAAATTTTTTGGAAGATATTTCGAAATTAAATTTCAAATATCACATTTTTTAGAAGAAATTTCAATCATTGATTTTTTTGGAGAAAAATTCAAAAATCCATGGCTATTCACAGACAATTAAGTTTTTTAGAAAAAAAATTAAAGAATACAAAGCTATTCTCAAAATAATTCAAAAATCAGAGCTATTTAGAACAAATATAAATTTTTGAATGCAATTCCTGAAATTTAATTTCATATATAATTTTTTTTGAATTAAATTTCAATTATGAAATTTTTGAAAAGACATTTCACAAATCCAGAGCTATTCAGAGACTACTAAATTTTCATTAAAAAAATTTATAAAATACAAAAAGCTATTCAGAAAAAGTATTATTTCTTGGAAGAAATGTCTAAAATTAAATTTGAGAAATAAAATTCTTTGGAAACAAATTTCAATTATTAATTTTCTTACAAAAAAAAATTTAAAAATCTATAACAATTCACAGATAATTAAATTTTTATTTAAAAAATTATCGAAAATCCAGAGTTGTTCGGAAAATGCAGAAATATTTTGGGAAAACATTTCTAAAATTAAATTTTCTTTCAATAATAAAAAAATCCTTAATTTGGTGAGGGACTACAGCCCCTTCAGTTTTCCCCTGCAGACGCCCCTCAGGCTTATGCTTATGCTGAGGATTTGTTCGGGGGTGTAATTCTGTATTGTACAAAAGGTGATTTGAGGATATTAAGCCGAATAATTCCTGCACAATTCCTTGCCGGATACATAGTGTTACTTCTTAATGTTTTATATTTGATAAAAACATCTTCGAAATGTTAATTACATTTTGGATTTTTAGGCACCAAAAATAAGCACATTAATTTGGTTGAAATGGACTGTAATATAAAAATAGAAACTTGTAAATACATAACCAGTAATGCATATTCAAGAATAAAAGCAAAAGAAAGACTTAAATTAAAATAAATTAATCAAATTCACCAAACCTTCGTAAATGCTGCAAAATTTATAAATAATTTTTTTGAAAATGTATTTTTAAAACAGTTAATTCTTAAATTGAAGGATGTTTCAGGAGCATACTCAAAAGTTCCAGTGATTATATATATTTTAAACTGATTTATAGCAAATTTTTTAAATTTGGGGTACAGAGAATTCCAGTTCAATAACAAAGGGTGAAACAAATTTAATTTTTTTTTAAATTAAATTAAAAGCTTTATAAATGAAAGAACGGAACTTCTTACAAATGTCATGCCTCTATGACAAAGAAAAATAGTGATATTTGTACAAAAGCAAACTAACAAGAGGGAAGATCCATATCAAATATAGCCCGCATATTGGAGGCCGTTTTTTACTGTCACCGGGTCCTAGGGAAATGTAAACGTAAGGACTCCTTTTCTTTCTTGCGTTAAATAAGAATTTAATCTAATTTTATATTCTAGAAAAAAAATTACATTGTTATTTTGATTGATTTCTTTCAACGAAAAAAAAATTCCCGTTTATATATGGTAATAACCAATAACAATTTCAAAAACATGGGCCCTTTTCCATAAGTTGAAGAAATTTACCACTTAATACCGGCTCTGTGTGTATCGTTTCAAAAGGGTTCAATTATTTATTTGTTTTAATAAGTGTACTAGCAGGAATACCCGGCATTACGTGGAGTTATTGGACGTCAACGAACAGACAAAAAGAATATCTTTCCAAGTAATACCTAATGTTACTCTATTTTTTCATTAACACACTAACACGCAACGACTCAATACTTTTGTCAATTCATGTGACGTGTTCTATCCAAAAGAATAAAAGAATAGTTCGAATAATTAGATAAATAATTTCTTTAATATAATAGAATTATTTTTAAGTACTTTATTTTCTAGATCGCTCACTACCAAAGTCAATCCAGCTTCGGTTATGGTCCTGGTGATCATCAGCAGGGAGGGACAAGTTATGCCCCCACTTCTTCCAAAATGACCCGCAAAGGTGACAAAGGAGGTCTACACGAACGTTCTCAAGGACATGGCCATCACGTAGATAAATGAAGTCACCGATGGGAAGCCTAATACATTCCAGCAAGATTCAGCACCTACACATAAGGTCAAAATTGTCCAAGAGCTCTTAATACAAAATGCGTCAGATTTTGGACCTGCATTTTATTGACCACACAACAGCCCAGACCTAAACTCCTGTGGTTTTACCGATAGTGCAGGATAGAAAGGATTGCCTACAAGAATAATTATGCTTCAGTTGAGGCTTTGAAGGCCTCCATTGTCAATACAATGAAGGCCATGGATTTGCGCGAGATAGCATAGGCATGCATGGCATTCAGGTTCCGTGCACAGATTGTGATCGCACACGAAGGCTTTCATTATAAATTATCATTTTACATTAAAATTAGCTTTCAAATGTATAAAAAATCATTTTTTTATCTCTTATACAAGTCTCATAATTAGCCGTTGAAGTTATTCCGGATTTACCTTGTCCACCCGGTAAATATGAGAGTAATAACAAAAACTAACAGAAAATGTGCTGCATATCTGATGCTACATGTACACGCCCGTAATATATCATTAATACGACGCCATTGTTATTTTTTAGATCAACAGGGGTCCACTCAGTACAATACACACTGTATACAAGTTCGATGCTTATACACAAGCGCGGATTAATGCACAGGCTTTCCTAGGTTGCAGCCTAGGGCCCACGTGTGAAGGGCCCTTGAATTGGTCAGAATTTTTAAAGAAATGTAATGGTATAAAAAGAATGGACCTTTATTCGTCCAGGCTAATAAACAAGCAAAAAAGGAATGTTTCGGCCAACATGGGTCACTTCTATCCAATCAGCTCTTTGATTTGTCATTCTTCCATCAAAATGCTGTCACCTATTGTTGGAATCTAGCTACAAGCATATCCGAACATGCATGTAATCATGAATAGGATTATATCACGTGGATTTGCCCTTCACAAGAATAAGTTATTCTCCCTGCACCGCGTATGATAGTTTTTCCCTTTGATTTCCCCTACCTCGCACAGGAAGATTTTTGACGTATGCGTTGTACTTTTATTATTCCTTTATTTACCCCTTTTTGATTCATTCGAATTATACATTGTAATCAACAACAATCACGTGTTTGCACATCATTTCGTATGTAATCAATTAATGTCCATTTTATATTTGTCATCCTTGGTTATTGAAAGAGACTTTAATCCTAACACCTGTCAACTTTACAGCGGAAAAATGTCTGACAAGAAATTCAGTGGCACTCACAAACGTAAAGTGCAGCAGGAGAAAGAAAAAAGGGAAAAATAATTATTAATGAAGATTCCAAAGCTAACAGGGTATTTTAAGTCTGGGGGTTGTCAGGGTCAAGATATAGAGGCGGATGACACTGTCCGCGACCGCCGAGCCTTGTCCTTGTCTTTGTTTGCAAATGAGGAGTGTTGACAATGTTCGAGTATGAGACTGAGGTTTCACCTGTTGCTGCAGAGAGTGCACAAGACGGCAACAATCCTGAAAACGTTACTTAGAGCTCAGATCCTGCGCACTGGTAGACGATTCATGAATATATGAGGAAATACTGGATTAAAATGGGACCTGAAACATGTCGGAATAAAAATGGAGATGCGGCTGCATCTAAACGACAACACAAACATAAAAAAGATACTTTTCTAAAACTTTGTTTACAAGAAAACTAGCAAATAGCGAAAGTGTGGAAAGAGAATGGTTGATAGATTCCCATCAAAAGAATCTGTATTTTCTTTCGCATACAAATTATTCTGTGACAGTGATCTTCAGACAGCTTTCACGACTGGCTATAGTGACTGTAAGAACACAACCGCTGAACATGAGTGATCGAAGAGCCACAAAAAGGCCCAGTAAACTTTAAAAAGTATCTCAAACAAGTGGTAGTCAGCACACGTACAAGCGACAAAAGCACTGCACCAGAACTATGTAATGATCCAATAGTCCTTGCTGATGTTAAGTAATGACTCCAGTCATAATCTTATGCCTGGAAATGAAATGAAATGATGGCAAGGGCACTCTACAGTAAAATGTAAAATATAAAGAATGCATTCCTTTGCAACATGTGGAACATAATACTGCAACGTTTACGTTGGACCAGTACTGCACTGCAAACTGTGGAATTTTATGCAATATCTATGTGATCAGTTGATTGAAGGATTATGGGGCCAACCTACGTGATAAGTTTGCCAACTTCGAGAGTGAAGCAATAAACATGTCTCCGACATTGTCCAAACAGCGGACACACACAGATACAGAAGAAGAAAAAAACAAGCAGATGATGCAACTGAACCGGACTGTGAGCAGTTGGGCCGTGACAGGGTCAGAGATACAGTGCTCATTGTTGCCATAGATCGGTTCCTCACTGACATGGACTCATACACACATGTTCAGCACACATTTGGATTTCTGGACAACATTCCATCTATCTCTACACAAGACCTCTGTTCAGGAGCAGCTGGTCTCTAGAGGAATATTCAGGTGATCTAGAAGAAGATTTTGTGCATGAAATTGGACAGTTCAAGGAATTCATTAAGGGTCAGGATGACACCTAAGCTAGGTCACTGCTGAGTCATATAAGAGGATGAAGACTACTGTGAGTGTTTCCGAATGTTGATATAGCACTGAGACTCTTTTTGACTTTAACTGTTTACAATGCCACTGGGGAGCTTTCATTTTCAAAACTTGGACTTGTGAGGAATAAACTACGATCCACAATGTGCCAAAACATTTTACTAGCCTCATCAAAGACTTCTCATCCAGGAAAACAAGAAAGAGGTCCCTGTTGCAGTTCTGTTATATGGGTTTTTGCTGCTTTTTATGTTTTTTCTTGAAATTGTACTACTCTGGCCCACTGCTTGATTGTGCAAGATGATCTGTGCTGCTGCTGCAGCAGATGAGTCTAGGTTGAGAAAGCCTAATGTTTGTTAAGCTCGCTGATGTACTTTAAATGTCTTTATGTAGTATTTTTGTTACAAATAAAGGCTGTTAAAGTAAATGAGTGTTAAAGGACTTTTTTCTGGGAGAACGTGATGCACAAGGGGGGCCCAGAGAAAAAATAGCATAGGGGCAAATTACTACCTTAATCCTCCCCTGCTTATACATACGACTGCAGTATTTCATTAATATGAAAGTTGTTGCATTGTTGTTTCTTCGATCAATATATATTTATGATATACATCAAGGTTCACTATATGCAGCGCACTCCTTTACAGTTTTCCATACATACATACTGACAAACTTTGACTAATGATAATGATATGTACTACTCTTTTCTTTATTAATGTGCCCTGCTGAGCTTTAGCTAGACACGTTCGTCCCTATATTTAAATTTTTCTTTGATCTAGTAGCTGATCTATGAGTGTATTGTAGCCCATTTGAAGAACTTGAATATTATCTCTTTGTAGCTCTTTACTTTGTTAAAGTTTGCTTTAAGAATTTTGTAAAAGTTACTTACAGCCTCTAAAAAACCAATCCCCGCACTATTGTTGATAGTGATAAAATTGAAAAGATTGTGGATTGAGAATATTTGAAGGGAAAGACTAATTTAAAATGTTTTTTTTTTCTCTTCAAAATATTAAAAGAAATACTTAAATTTTGCAGTATTTATAATTTACGAACAACCAAGACTACAATTTTTCTGGAAATAAAAGCCCTGAAGCTTAGATATCAACATAATTTTGTTGATAAGTAATTTTGCAAATAAAAAAATTGATAAGAATAAATGTTTAATGTTACAAAGCTCTCTGATAAAGAAAAAAAACAATAACACTTGAAATAAATCTCTTATCAAAATATGTACATGATTGTTCATTTGATAATGAAATTATATACATAATATGTTTTAAGTCAACATCAAAACAATTATAATCAAAGAAAAACGAAAAATTATCAATATACATGCATATTGTTACTTCTTATAAATAGGGCTTTACAGATAAATTGGGAATTTATTATCGGCGAAGTATAATATTAAGAGCCTTATTTATGAAATTTATGAAAAAAGTACCATGACTCCGGTCGGATTTTTGGACTTCAAAACTCGCGAGACTTCATTCGGATCGCAAGCAGTTCCTTTTAGATTTCTCATTCTTTTATTGCAACGATCCATTTTGGCTACTTTAAGTATTACAATTTGCAGTAAAAATTTTGGTAAAAATAAAGTTATTGGATTCTTAAATTCGAAATGACTGTTGTCAAAAAAACTTTGAAGATGTTACTTGCAAGATTACCATTTACGACATTGGAGTTGCGACCATTGGTGTCGATTTTGCTGCCGAAACTTATTGCTCAAGTACCCTTATTAACAAAATGACTTTTAAACGCTTCGGACTAATTTTCGAGAAGTTTGTACAGGTTCCGAGACCTGCTGTGCGAGTTCTTTTCATCCTTTAAACTGAATATATGGTATAAAATTCTAGCCTGGAACACCAATATTATCCCTAGCTAGCTTTACCCATACACAACGAATAACGCCGTATAGAGCAAAAATATCTTCACAGGTTTTAATGATGGAAATGTCTTTCTTGAATTTGAAGAATAAGAGATATATTACGGCAATGAGACTTCAAACCCCTCCAAAATATGGTAGTCTATATTTTATACTTTTCATGGATGTCTTTGAATTCATATTGGGTCAGACATCTTTGGACGGAATGGAATTACTGGAATCACCCCCTTTCCGGATTCATAGGAAAGAAATACTGGAATGACCCAACAGCCGTCTCAGAGTAGTATTCCATAAGTTGTCCAAATATTCAGATAGAATGCAAGCACTCTCAGATAGTGTTTAAAAAATACTAATATCACATGAAAAGTCTCTACAGTAGGAACTCCCAGACAGAAATTCTATTTACGACAGATTCTGTCGAATCGATAATGAATCAACTGACCATTTTTTTTATTGTACCGCACTTGGAATTTCTACAAAGCCGTTGGAAATCTTCTCTACGAACATTGCGACTTTTATACTGTGAAGAGAAACCATTTTATAGCATTTTACAATGGAAATGAAGACAAATTTATAAACGCCATTATCATAAATGTACAACATATTTTATACGTAAAGAGGAGCTTCTCGGACAATGACCATTCTGACGTATTATCTGTTGGGAAGTTACACACAAATATAATATATTTAGCTACTTTTATTTCAACAATTATTTTTCCTTTAGGATATTTTTAGCCTATGTATAGCCGCTATATTTTTGCTGAACGATTTTTATAGCATTATGTCACTACATTTCCTTTTCCTTTTGACATTCTAGTATAAGTATACATTTGTTTATGGGATTCTAATTATAGATATATTTATTTTGCTGTCCAACTCTTTTTAAGTATTTATATTTTTGTTGTTTTATATACTTTGATTTTCAAATTTGAAATATATGTAGATACGCCAACCGGCCAAGAACAAAAAAAGTATTAGACATGTAATTTAATTTTTTTAGGATTATTTAAGATACCCAAGAGTTTTAATTATAACTCAGAACCTTTGTTTGATTTGAAATATTTATATTGGCCACAAAATAGCCATTTTCAAAGAAAATATATAAATTTCTCATTATTTTTTACTTTGAAGATATCTATTGGCTAATCTGAGTGCAATTTTAGCTATTGTACGTCAACATAAGAACAAACTTTAACAAAATTCAATATAAGGAAGAAATACTTTTTGATTGTTTTATTATAATCTATACATTACATATACATCCCAATGTATTAATTATACGTTTTGTATTAAATTTGTGAAATAAGTTACGATACTCCAGAATTTTAGCTATAGCTTGGAATCTTAGTTTTATTAAAGAGACTTAAATCGGGCCCGTTAGAGACGCTTTCAAATAGAATAAATCAATCAATTTCTCGTTATGTTATTGTGATGATTAGTTTTGACCACTGTAAAGGCTAAATAAGAATAATACTTCTTCATAGAAATTGATTATTCGTAGAAGTATATACTCGTCCTCTACACTCGATGCATTTCGATACAAGCATACTATCTTGTTTTTGTGTTGACGGGCTACATATGCTGGATTGAATGTACTACAAAGGAATATAAAAATCTTACTACCTTAAATGTGTTCTGTTTAATGAAAGTGAATTGACCCCATATTGCACCCTCATGAGATCAATATAAAGAGAAAAAAATATGTATATAGAGTCAGAAAAAACTCGCACCTAAACTAAAAAATAACCCATAGCCTATCACTCCCAGGGGCCACGCCTTACATTTTACAAATAATTTTATAAGATTTAAAAGGAAGAAGATAAGGCTCTGTATTTTATGTGAATTGGAATATTTTAGAAAGCTCTCGAGTGAACCACCCAAAAATATTATTCAAAGTACGGCAACATTTATTTTTTTAATATATGGATTTTTTTTGGTTTATGCTTGCCAAAATCCATAGCTTTTCACAAAAAATGATAGATTATAATAAATATTTTTTTTTCAAAAAACCATAGCTACTAACAGAAAATGATTTTTTTAACAATTTTTTGGCTTATGAATACAATCTCTTTCTCTTTACATTGACGTAAGTGATCCATATTTCGTCGCTAGTAACAATCCGCTTTTGAAATTACGTGTTTTCCATTTCAGGTTGTACAAATATAAAATATGGGAATTTCTTTCTTAGAGAACTCCATACTCGACGTACAACAATTCACAACTGAACCGGCCAAGCGCAATTATGTACAAAAAGAGATTGCATAATATACTCACACCTTTACGACACTTTAATGTATGGTCCCATGTGACCAACAATACATAATGCTTATTTTAAAAAAATGAGCCGTAAAAAGAAATTCGAGATTACTTTTCCCTAACCTTATACTATATTTAGTTATTTATTTTATTATATAGGTCCTCCTTCATAAAAAAAAAAGAAGCCTCAACAGGCTGGTGAACAGATTCCTGATTAAGACAGGTCAATGACGTTGTACGCTGTCATTATAGTAGCAATTTGGATGAGAGGTGCGGCAGACATTTTTCTACTAGAAGTCTCAAACTGCAAAGTCCAAAGGGTTGAGTTTGGGGATGGAACAGGGCAAAATAGTAGCAGGCCAGAAGTCAGCCATATTGTTACTGTAGCTGTGTTAGTTATTCTTGGGTATATGGGGCTTTAATTGACTTCTTGATGTCGTAAGCAGTCCGGATAGAGATGCCAATTGTCTCTGTAGCCTTTTCGGCCCTCACATCGGAGGAAAGGAAATTGCACAAGGGTCGTCTTTTACTGCAACACTTGTGCAATTAAAGAAATGGGGGGAAAAACAAAAAAAAACTTGTGTTCTTCTGTTTTAGCTCTCGTTTAGTTGTTTAATGAAATCTTTAAGTTATAATAACGTGGTTAAAAGCCCAATTAAATTTTACTACAAGTTTGGGTCCCAACTCTGTATACCCTTGAAGGATAAATTTCAAATTGCTTACATTATTTGAACAGAAACAGGGGAAATCCTCATCGTAATAAGAGCACTTCCTCCAAATCCTGGAAATCCCCTCTTTCTATGATTAAATATCTCAAATTATATACCAAATGAATACGTAAAATGTGTACGATGAATCATAGCCTTAATATTATTTTAGCAAAAAAACATGAGTTGAAATAATTACGAATTTATAAATAAATAATTAATCATTCCATGACTTACTGAGACAGAACGTCAAATAATAATGCACTTTTACTAGTCGTTTCTCCATAATTAATTATAAAGAATTCCCTCCTAGATATTACAGTATTTGATAAGTAAAATATTAATAATACAGTAATTTATGCCAATGATATAATCAAATTTTCCCGTCCCTTTCTCACTGTGACGTCATACTCACACAAACCTCGAGGGAAATTTATGAAAATTATATTGTACCAAGTACTATGAATATATATGCTTTATTCTGCGAAAGCCGTTTCAGAGTTCCCCTTTTCCAAAGACGAGGGTAACAAGGAGTTTTATATTATTATGTTATTTGCAAAACCCTGCAAATATTGATTTTACAATAAACCTCTCCCCATTTAGGGCGTTGTTCCTTGAATGATCCGATGGTTTTTCCCTATTTCTTGTTTTTGAAATGATAAGATTATGAATTTGAATGGAAATTTCCTATTATTCATATTATTACTGGAGAGAAGAAATCCTCTTTAAATCATTGACTTTTTTTATATCGTCAATGGGAAATTGAAAGGTTTTTGTTTTAATTAATATGTTTGGAACATTAGGTCATGGGTTAAAATACAATTTAGACTAAATGAAATTTTGAAACAGTGAAAAATGAGTAGTTTTATTCCTAACTCGCGACTCGACTTGGACTCGAAAGCTATTTTATACTGAACTAAAAAAACATCATTACTACAGGGTTTCAACAGGAATATATAAACATATATATGTATTTTTTGTGTGATTTGAAATTTTTTCAAAATTCCAAAAGCGAAGTTTTTTGGAAAAAAATTAAATTTTAAATCTTTCATTTTATGGAAAAAAATTAAAAACTGTGTATCTATTCAAAATAATTGAATTTTATTGAAATAAATTTTAAAAATCAAACATCTATTCAGAAAAAGATACATTTTTTGAAAAAAAAAAAAAAAATTTTAAATATTAACATTTTTGAATTTTTTTTTTTTTTAAAGTCAAAGATTAAAACTACATTGCAATTAATATTTTTTTCTTTATTATTGACAACAAACCCAAGATTAAATATATTTTCGAATCTAAAACCCAAGAACTCAAGATGATAGCTAAAACCCTGAGTTGTACATGTGTGCAAAGACATTAGACTGAAATGGCAGTGTAAGGACTTCTTCCTCCCTCAGCTGACTAACAAATGGTTTTAAGCCATGGTTGAGTGATAAAATTAATATGACATTATTATACAGAACTAAGAAATGGTCGTATATCTTTTTTTTCTCTAAACCAAAAGGCATATCTTTATTCTAAATAATACATTGTCTAAATCAACAGAAAAATTTATTAACTAAACACAATTATTAATTCATTTTAGGTAAGAAAAAAAAAGGAGACGACACTGGCAAGTTTAATCAAAAATAAGGTTAACGACTCTAAAGGGGAAAAAAGTGAAAAAAACAGACAGATCTATAGATCTGATAAATAAATCAGATAAAAAAAAGGATTTCGAGCCAATTATGACAAATAACCGTCGGTAGATATTCAATATTGTGTATCAATAGTATTTCCGATCGAGAGGGAGGAGGGGAACTAAAGATTATTGTTTGAGAGACGTAATTATGGAGCCACAGGGGTGGGGGGAGTTTTTGGTTCTTGTGTGCTTCAATGAGTATCTTATACTTTGGAGGTAAGTCACTCAATCCTTATATTATGAGGATTGTGAACGTTACAATGAACCAAACCAAGGGACACAGTCTTATATCAAAGTTTATCCAGATTTCTTTCTTTTTTCCCCGCAAAACCAGGGTAATTTTTATACAATCGTACAATAGATGAAACAAAGTCTCAATTTTGTATGGTAAAAGTACCCTTGTCTCTCTTTAGGATCTGTCCGGGACTTTTTTGTAAAAATATAGGATGTTCCTAATCTGTATTTCAACCATTTTGGATGTGTGTTAGTAAATGGATTCATAAAAATGACGTCTGGATAAATGCCCTTCAAGTGTCGACGTCACGCGCTCCACACGAGTACTCATCCATCAAATCCTACAAATCATTAATAAATAATGAATTTAAAAAAATAAACAAAAGTGGAGTGGTGAGCAAAGTATCAAATATCCAATTTCTTAAAAACATTTCCTCCCTCCTAGTTTCTTTATCTTTAGAAAATATAAACATGCTCTAAGTGTATATTCAAAAGTTGCATAGAGCTTGACTGCCTATATATGAGTACAATTACATATTATAGCCAATGAACAACATACACGACTCAAATTACAAAACAAAAGTAATATTTAATTAATCATTCGAACAAACACAAAATCCATTAATTATATATTCTTTCCTTATGCATAAATTTATTGTATATGTATATTAAAAGTATTGTAGAACTGGAATTCATATCCAATATCCCATTTTCTTGGATCCAAAGAATCGTATTTAATGTTCATAAATACATGTGTATATTGTATCTATCTATTTTTATATTTTGCAATTTTTCTGATTATATGAAACCTCAAAAAGAACTTTCGACTACTGTTAGTTCACCTTTTAAAAATTAATCAAAGATTGTATCTCCAGTATTTTTAATTACATGATTTCAATTGTGCAGCAAAAGAACAGCTTACAAAACAACATCGTATGTGCAATCTCCTCTAAATCAGTATTAGTACTGAGAAAAATGAAGATACCTTTGATATGTCCACCCAGACTGCATACAATGTCAAGAAATCCATTACAGCCCCTTACAACCAAGAAGAATCAACACTTACCCAGCAACAATATGATGGACTTCCGACATGCTTAAATGTAGCCCTCCTCCCGCCTCGACCTTAACAACATTGACTTTGCAGTTTGGGGTGTATTAAAAAATTAAATCTGCCGCAACAATAATCCAGATTGAGATTAGCTCTGAGCCACCATAAACAGCGTAGTACGCCATGGAGACGGATTCATCGTCAAGAGCTGCCAATCTTTTCATTGGCATGTCGAGGGTAATTTTGCTTGTGAATGAGGGCATATTCCATAAAAATATAACTAAATAAAGTATTAAAAAATTTGGAATTTTTTTATAATTTATTCATGATACTGTAATTTTTTTGACCCCACTCTGTTGCTATGCCTATTTGGGAAGATTGCAATGTTAAGTAAAACCCCGTTAGTCTAGATTTCACCTCCCAATTAGTTCAAATTAAGCCTTAAAATTCTTGTTTCAGACTCGACTAGGTCTCAATGCATAAATGTCGGAAGGAGGGATAGGCAGCCAAGGCCGATGTAAGGATTTTTCTTCAGGCGGAGGGATATTGAATATCTTTTCAATTTTCTGTTTTGACGTAGACTTTTGTTTAGTTTACAGGACTGTTTTTAGAATGGGAGTTTGTGTAGTTGAAAAATAATGTGATCTAAAAAGAGCGCAACAGTTTTTGAGATTATAAATTGAACAGTGTGTTATATTTTTTTCAATGTTGTCATCATTATTTTTTTATTTTGGAAGAGAGAACAATAAGTATACATTAATCACTATTGGGTGGTATACGATGTGTATCTCTGAGGATTTGTTGGAGAGTTATAAATATAAATCCTTGTTGAACTCAGAATATAATCAAGGATTGACAAGTGATGCATCGATCCTACTATATTAATCCGTTGTTTTTTTTCTCCGCCTTTCTTTGTTTTTTGTAATAGGTCCAGTGTTTTTTACTTAAGTATCCGTCTTAAGGACCTATATATCGTTCCTGCACTCTAGCTATATATTTATTTGATTCATTTCTAGCTGAATAGAAGTAAATGAAAACGAAGAAAATAATTAAAGTAGAGCTACAACAAATAATAATTTAATACTATATGTTCTGGCCACACCTCTCTTACTTTAAACTCTTGGTATTTCGTGTCTTTGAAAGAGGTTATGATAAAACTTCAACAGCTTAAATGACGTAGTTAGTAAGTACGTCATTTAAGCTGTAGTAGTTACTGTAAAAAACTGATAAGAATCGGTACTAGAACTGATAGCAATAGTCATGGCCATACTGAAAGGACTCCAGCCTTTTAAGTTTTGTTAAGACGGGTACAGCACTACAGTGGGTTAATTCTTGTATACAGGATTGGGAAGCAAAACGTGAGCTCGAGAGGTGGCTCTATAAATACTTTAATAACTTTTTATTTTCAATAATTTCGTATATGAGGAAAATCTCAAGTCACTCATCATGGTCGTCCTGATGTCAAGGTGATTCATTGATAGGGCACATTGGGCTTCTTCTCAAAGATGGACAAGAACTCCGAATCCCTCTTTAAATTATACCCTCCACTTCCTGCTTTCCTCGAGAGGTCTTTTCCATCATTATTCATCTTGGGCGCCTTAAAAACCAGGCTCCTGGAGCATTTCACAATGTATATAATCCTCGCCACCTCAACTTCAGCACCTAGGAGATCTGAGATATGTTGCCTCTTGGCTTTTTGCTCACTCACGATCATAAGATGACGAAATATTTTTCATAATTTGTTTCTGCACAAAGGATGGTTATTCGAGAATGTAAAAAAAACAAAAAAAAACCTAAGCCTTCTTATATTAATGAGAAAATTAACATCAATTAAGAGTACCCGTTTTGCTTCCTAGATGTGTATTGTCTTGCAAGATACGTGTAGTTGATCTAATGAAACATCATCACAGCTAAGGTGCTCTCCTTCCGAACATTCGTCAAATGGAATAAATTGCCAGGTTGATTTTTTGGGTTTTTTAGCATACAGCAAGATCATATTTTCTACAATTCTAAATATTTTTGTCAGTCATTCTGGCCTGCACTTGATTATGCACAAGTGGAGTAGTTTTGTAATAGTTTCAAAAGATAATTTGAAATAAAAGGGTAAACGCCTTTTCTAAAAACCCTTAATGAGTGCCTCTTCCCAGAAATTGTCTTTCAAAAAACACTTTGGTGTATTCATTGTTAAGCATTTCTATGGTCTTTTGTTCTTATTCATTAAATTAATCTTTACTACAAAGAGCCTTTGACCTCTTACTAATTATATGGTTAATTAATAATATATTCTCTACTTTGTAGACACACCATTCTTTGAATATTTATGAGGTGAAGACCACGTTGCTGCGAGGAATATCATCAAAGGAATTACGTACAAAGTTTGTTTTAATTGCCAAAAAAAATAAAAAATCAAATAATATAATTTATGAGAACAAAGTGTATGTCCAATTTTCATATTTGATAATGCTGTATGATACTTGACTCAATAATAAAATGATATTGCAAAATCTGATAAAAGCATAAATTAATGGACAAAAAAAAAAGACGGATTTTTATTATAGGAAAAAAAGATGGGAAATAAATATGTCAGATCTAACTTGGCATCTAATTCTGAGGCTACTAAAAATTCTACATATATATATTTCTGATAACATTGTCATAAAATATATTCATACGTAGATTCACCCAATATTCGTAATGGGCTGTCAAACGTTATTTACATACATATGAATTGTTAAAATGTTACGTAAAAAATCGCCATTGGCACAATGATGTTATTCCCACAACGACAAAAAATACGCTAGTGTATATTATATAGAACTAGATTGAGCACTCGGATGAGCGCATACTACCCGACTAAAATTTGTCATTTTTTCCAAATTTAGAAGACTACCAAAAAACTATTACTACCTTGATATGATATACAAGGTTTTACCATTAAATCCAAAAAAAAACTTGGCTTCATTAAAATCAATAACTAAAGTAACATGGTCAAGATCTACAACCTTAATTTTACTATAAAAGAATACATAACATGTATAACATTTTATGCGATTTGAATGCCGCACAATGTACTCGATCCTTTACCTGAAATGCCTAATATAAGCTATCCTATTTTAATTTTAAGCCTTTCAACGACTCAAAAATGTATATTAAATATGTTTATCAAAAGAAAAAAATGACTAAATCCGTGTCTATTTATGATACCAAAAAAAATCTGTAAATGTACTTTTTCTTACTATATCCAAGTGTCATTGTCAAGTGTCATAAGTGGACTCTAACTATACTTGATTTGAATTTATTTCTTTTCTGAAGGAAAGATTGGAATAATAGAAAATAAGGGTTCTTATCTGCTGTATGCCCAAGAAAACTTACGCTGTAAAACCATAAAATACATTACTATTTATGTATTTATTATCCTTTTAGCAAATAATTGTTCCCCCCCCACATCTTTTTGTTTTTTTTGCAAATACAGACTTATGCCATAAACACTTAATTGACACTACATTAGTTCATGTGCAGTTCTATAGACTATAATTTTGCAATGAACAAAAATAAAGTAATTTTTTGCAAAGGTTTTTTGTGGGTTAAAAAATGAAGGATCTGCATTTCCTATGTATGCAGTTTATTGCCAATCTCTATAAGTATATTATTTGCACTTATACCTGATACACCATCTCATGTCTTATGGTTTCTTGCAACCGAACGTGCAAAAGTTTTGCATCTAAATTAAATGAATTTATCTTACTTTCATTGGTTATTCAAAACAATGGTATTGTTTGAGTTTTGTAATAATAATATTAAGGATAATTAATCTTGAATAAGAACACCGTAGGCAGTAATAACGGTTTCTAGTTGGCGGCAAAATTGTTAACGGTGCAATATCCTTTTAATCCCTATCAATGTTCATTATATTTTCAAGGAGAACAACTTAGCCATCCTGACCTTTCATTAGAATAGCTTCATAAAACCCTGAGAGGAAGGAAAATGAAAGCCAATCCCCAGTCACTTTCTACCAAGGACATGTTTGTCAACTTTTGTCCAATTTCTATTAGGGCTAGTGCGGAAAAGTTGTTATATGGTATAAAAACTGCCTATGCAAAATTTCATTGAAAAATCAGATCATTTTTAGGTCGCACAGCTCAATCAACGTATGAAAAAAGCAAGAACTCCCCTTTCAAAACTGTAGAAAGTTTTTTAATACGACTTTGCCTGCGTTTGTTGAGTCCCTTTAGTTTCTTTTTTAATTGAATTTGTTTCTCTAAATATAGAAGAGGAAAACATTAATACCCTAAATGCAACAGTTTTGATTGGCTTGCCTACAAGGCAAAGACAAAAAAGTGCAGGAAATCGTGCAATATATTTCACTCCTTTGAGTGCCAAAGCCCTTATTGGCAATACATTTGAATGTGACGAAACATCTCTAAGAGAAACCCCAAGAGAAATAGTTTTCTCCTTTGCATCAAGATATGGTGCTTTTGCATTGAAAATACCAGAATGGATGGTGATTCCTGTGACCATACTATTGACATTGTCAAATATAAATTGTCAGATTCTACAAAATATAGAACTGCTTTAAAAACAATTGTCCAGACATATGAGCACTTTCATCGAAGGAGAATGATTGAATTAATTTTTATATTTTATATTATTCAGTGTGTGATTGTTATGAATGACTTTTTGATTATCGGAATGTTTAACTGTTCTAGGTGTAGATCTTGGATAGGAGTACTAATTTTAAGATAAAATGCTTATTTATGTTAATACAACATGTTAGTACGTGAATGGAAATTTGTTGATCACGTTCCAGTGTCATTTTCTCAACCTGTACGTAACCTAGAGAGCTCAGGTTTCTTTTTTTTTTTGTAATTAATTGTTTATGCTTTAATAAATCGAAATATGAACTAATTTCAATCCGTTAACCTTCATTAATTATTGAATTAGTAAGTGTTAAGATTTCAATGGACCACCCGTTATCCGACTCAAGATACAGTGTGTGGTATCAAAATAGAAACATCACTTTGATTACTTGTATCTTGATATTTTATATTTTAACGCATCTCTCTTTGGTATCAGGGGGTTAAGTAGATCAAACTTGACAATTTTGATCCCTCAGCAATATTTATATCTAGGTTGTGGCTATTGTCATGAAACTTAAGCAGGGTAGATGATATTTTAACAGGAAACTAGTAGTGGTGAGTACAACAGCATACGCACTGATGACTTACATAGCAATTTATCAGCCAAAATCGAGGCCAAGCCATCGACTAGCAACGAAACCTTGCTTATTAGTTCCAAATTGATCTTGATACGAAAAAACTACTTAAAGTGAGAATGAGTAGTGGGGCATACTTAAACATTAAGTAGGCTGCAATGCAGCCCTCGGTCCATCCGTTGGACACCCTTGGTTTAGAGTAATATCGCCAAAGATTTTGTGATTTCATTGTGCAAGGTGATCAGGGCTGCGTAGAGGAACTTTGGGAGGACATTTTGATAAATAAATTTTATATCCAATCTTCTACAAAAACAATTATTGATCTAACTTTCATGATTTATGAGAATCCTCGTGTCAACGTTAATAGGAATGAATGTTTCTAATTTGTTCCCCACAAATATATCTGCTTGCAGATTTTATAGGTAATTAAGATTCATGTTATTTCAGAACAACCATGTTAGTATAAGCTAACTTTGTATCAGACATGTATTAAAATAATATGTTTCATATCATTGAGATTTTTCATTTGAACATAATTAACTCAAGTTACTGAGAGTTGAAAACAAATACAAGTTATCGATTAGGATTCTTACAAATTAAGTATTCCAATAACTACCAACTTACTGTTCCACTAATTTTTTCTTAGCTCACTAATGCCCACTTCTGCTTATTAGTCAAATTTGTCAAGGTGAATACAATAAATATACAAGTCAGAAGGTGCCTTTGGTCTAAAGTAATTTTTTAAATATTACTCTTATTGATGATAAAAAATGTATTTCAAATAAAAGGATATCTGACCCTAATTGACCATTTTCTTTTTGGAAAAATACAAACAATAAAATAATAACCCAGAGCAGAGAAATATACACAAATACATTAATATTATACCCATGACGTATTTTATGCCATAAAAGATGGCCAAATGTAACTCTTTTCATTTTATAAGTATGCTATTAATAGTGTTGTATTCGACCCAAAATTTTTGAGTTTGGTCGTGTTAGAGTTTGTGGTAATTTCCAAGGTATAAGTCATTTGATTGTTTTTCTTTTTTATGTATCAAACATACTTTTAAGAAGAAAGTAGTTGTTGTAAAGAGGTATTGGTCTTTAATATCCGTGTGCAAACACTTTGGTGAATGCACACTCCTTTAAGGCTGTGAACAATTCCAAACAATTCTTGAATAATATTTCCTTAGTTGGGAAGAATTGGCTAACTATCAACTTTTTTTTTTTTTTTTTTTGGGGGGTATATTTTCTGCTTCTATTGACAGAAAGGTTGCATGATATACTAAGGTTAGAACGTGTTGTACAATGCAATTGTTTTTTCATACACGTACTTACTTGGACCTCCATTTATAAATATAAATATTGTTACAAAATTAGTGTCATATTGGTCCTTAATAAAGGATTTAAAATCTATCTCGTCTCGTCCCTGTTATTGTTCCTTGAGTAACGTACCAAATATCATAACGTAGAAGGCGTAGTTTTCACTAGAATATTATAGTAGAATATCTCAGTTGACATCATTTGAATTACTTTAAATTCAATTATCTTTAAAGCACATGAATATTTTGCTATTAGTCTTAATTTAGCCTTAACTTCCGTCTTAATCATGTTTATTAAAATAAAGATTGATTAATGACGTCATTTCTCAAATATATTTCTATGGGACGGTTATTGCTTCTGATTTGCATGCGTTTTTAAAACTTAGGACGGAACTGGACTAGAAATTGAAATATTGAAAGTGATACAAACACAGTTTTTCTTTATTATCCTATTAAGGGATGCTTGCAATATTTCGAGTTCATGTAAATAAGAACGTTATAGACATGTGTAGGGATTGTATTTTATTCAACTACAAGGTTGGATTTTGTCAGAATTATAAATGAAAGTATGGTTATTAGGCTTTAAAATAATAAAAATAAAGTAGAACCTTTTAAAAAAATATTTTCTAGTTACCTTCCCAAAGGTTTTAACAATAATTTATCACATATCCAAATAAACTTACAGCAAGTGGATTTTTGACCTCTGAGTAAAAAAAGTATAGCAGTTATAAATTGAGCTATTAAGGGGACAGCCTATTCTCCTTTGAGTGCAAACTGCTGTCTATGTTGTTTGTGCACGTAAAAATTGTACCGCACTTTAAATTCATAAAGCATATTTTATAAACAAGCTGCATTACTTCGAAGACATTGTTTTGAAAACTTTATGACTATGATACGACAAAAAAGACAACAGATTGCAGATCTTCTTTGCTGATATCACTCTGTAAAGGGAAGCGGTGAGAGCCTCTAAAGGAAGACAAGACGGTGAAGACACAACAAGATTGTCACTGAAGACTTCTTGACCAGTAAAGGCCTTTGAAATTAAAGCCTCGCCAACCACCAGCAAGATGACGTTGTCTAAGGATCTCAACGTCCACGAGGGGACAATAAGGAATACAGCTAAGAAGTTACACGCCTAATTTTATGTTTGTTGAAGCTGTCAGTTGGAGGCGAGGGTGATTAGGGGTAAGACACTACTGATCAATGGGTGCAAATGTAGGCATGCATTGTCTATATGAAGATGATCATTTTATATGTTCTCAATGATGACTTTTCCTATATAAATGAAATCCATAATGAAACGAAGTTAAATCAGTATTACAATGTTAAAGCCCAATAAACGTTCGAAGTAAAATAAAAATTTGTAAGAAATATTTTTATCGCGTAAAATCTCTTTTGATTCAAAAACATTACAAGGATCTCGGAGTCAAGATATACAATACATACAACAAACATTCCTTATTTTGAAAATTTTGGCTATAAAACATGGTATTTTCACTATCTACAAGGGTATCATCATCTTTCCCCATAAGAAGGATAGAAAATACCATTGAAGGTGGTGGTTATATGATAGATAATATTATACTTATTTTTTGACTCTAATAACCTTCTAAATACATATTATGTACGTGTTAGGGTGAGATTGATGTCCCAACATTGTCCCAATAATTTGCTACGTTTTATATTCACGCCAGGATTGCATTTTTACAAGTTTTTGAATGAAACTTATAAACTTATCCGGTATCTATGTATATTAAAAAAGCAAAGTTCGTCTTTTTATCTGGATATGTATGTAAGCCACTGGGTGTTCTGTATAAAGTGATCCTGGATATATATATCATAAACATATTTTGATCTAAGAAATAACCCTGTAGTCGTATGCATGAAATATTGTAGGCGTGTGCATGTAGCATCAAACGTGTTTACATACAGGGTGCACTGTATATAGGGATCCCTGATGTAAATCATATAAATATTTGATATTAGAAAATAATTAATAATTTAGGCATGTTATTAAAATATTGCAGAAGTGAGCAATTATAACAACAGCACACTGGCAATTTCTTATTGGTCCCTTATGTATATTATACTTAATAATTCATTTGCATTTTATCTTATATAAATGCTGGTGTGTTGACATGAATTTCGTTTGTTTTTATTAGTAAGTGCTCTAAAGATTAAAAGTGCTCATCAGTCATCCAACACATATATATTGTTTTTTAAACTCTTATTATTATTAAATTGTTCTTGAGGCGAGAATATGTACATATGAAATCTATTTAAGTATTGAGTAGTTTTTCTTGAGTGTGCTCATGAAAAACAGAAATTAACACAAAGGATTTTGTCGGGGAGTTATTTTCCATATTATAAAAGCAAAATTTGTCTTTTCGCTCTTCCTAATTACTCTGGGCAATGTTGGTACAACCGCTAGTTAAATTATACAAGAGTTAATTATTTTTTCCTCAATTGGACTTCTTTTGGCCGAGAAAAAGGCTGTGCTCATCTGATCATACTAAACAGATTTGTATACATTTTAAACTTAAGAAATAACCACAAAAACACTCCCAAAATATAACGTTTTCACACAAATTCTTGACGGTGGGAATGGTCTTGGGGAAATATTCGGCAATTTTTTTCTTTAAAAACTATTTTATGTTCATATAATGTCTCTCATTGTTAAAATAAACCCATCCTTAAAATTATAGACTGGTCTTTTTTTTTGTTAGAGGGGCACAATTCCAAAATTGCAAAGGGATCACATATTTACTTTCTACACTTTATTTTCGATTTGGGGAACCAAAACTTATAGTAGCATGAATAAATTACAAAAAATGTGATTTTTATGTAATCACGACAAAACGATTCAAAACCAATTTTTGATATGTTTAAATGTAGCTATTGTGTCCTTTAATAAGCCCTCCTTTAAACACAATAACAGGCTTGGCAGCTGGAGAACAAATTGTCAGCCGTTAATGATGAAGGCCGTGTACATGGCGTACCACGCTGTGAAGAAGACATTCTTCGCCAAGATACCTCAAATTTTAAAGACCAGATGGTTGAGGTCAAGGCAGGTGGATGACCACAGCCTGGTTGGCCAGAAGTCAGACATATTATTTCATCGGAATTTTTTCTTCTTGGTTTGCTCCTTTATAGACTAATTTTTTTTTGGAGGAGGGGGAGCTCTGGGATTGAACAGTTTTGTCAGAATTATGTGGTTTTTAAAAAAATTCCAAATTTGAAAATAGTATTTTGTGTAAAATTTTTGGAAAGATATCAAATTTGAGCGATTGACCTTTTTTTATAAGCCATATATTGAATTGTATTTTCTCCATAAATATGACATTAAAATTTTTTAACAAAGATAAAAATAGTCTTCTGAGGTAACTAAAAAATTTGGTAAAATAAACCATGCTCACTATTAGCCTATACACCATACACACTACCAAAAAAGTTTTGTGAATGTATCGACATAGCTCATGAACAACATGCTCTGAAGAAAATATTCTCTTGAACTCAATGTGCGTAGGTTCACCCCTCGGTAGTTCCTAGAGAAAGAAATATACTCCATGTATATAGACTTCAAAGAAGATTCCTAGTTCAGATGGAGTAATTCTAATACTATGAGACCTCAACTCACCCTAATGCACCCATGCAATCAAAAAGGTTGTTCACACTCAATTCATGCAGTTGCTTATAGATCATTATTAACAGGTACATTGTACACAACAATACATGATAAATCAGATATTATTGTTAAATAATAGGGCGGAGACAATTGCCTCCTGGTATTACCTTTCTCGTCAGGAAACTGAAATATATACATATACATACAAATATCTAGGAGGGGAAGGGGGGCAAAAAGCCTGCAAGAACTCGGGATGTCCTACAGCAGGCAAAATTTGAGTAAATCCATGATTTCAAGTATGCTTTAATTTGAAAATGAAACGTCTGTGTCTTATGATCCATGTTGTGTTATCGCTAGTAACAAAATAATTAAGAATAATTTTTCCCTTTTTCACAAACAATCTAGTTTTATAATATAATTATCATAATTAGAATTGCTATCTAAAACATCACTTTCTGACAAATTGATTGAAAAAAACACAATAACTTTTTAAACTTTTGATCTACACTAGAACACTAACAAACATTTAAATCTTCTTCATGTGAGCAAATACATTCCTTCGTTTTGTGTCAATGAGTAAAATAAACTCATTTACCAGAACTTCATCGTCAATAAAGTTTTCATCTTTGTACATATTGAGAATTAATTTCAAGTTTAACCTGGACTGTGACATTGCTCCTCTCAGATAGAACTTGAGGCCTCCGAGTGTACTGAAAGAGTGTTCTGCCGTTGGTGTTGTAGCCAGTTGCACAATATATAGTCTGCAGAGTTTGACAACCTCTGGGATCGTATTTGTCATGTTGATCTCTGAGATTGAGTCAATGATGTGCTTCATTGTCATTTTTTTAGCCGGAGTATGTCTAGCGGTGATGTCCATAATATTTTGAAGAACCTGTAGCTGAGCTTCAAACCAATATTAATTAAGATCGAGTCAAAAGTGGAAGACTACATTCTCGAGTGCTTTAGTTTGTACCTCGCTATTTGGCCATGCGGTAAGTAAAAGATCTTCTACTGCAGTCAATATGACTATTGCCCTTGAAGAGACTCGATCAAAAAGACCTAAAATCATATTGTCTCTTGCATCAATCCAAACTGACTTGTACATTCTTGGGGGTTTTAAAAACGCGAGATTTACATTTCTGAAAGTACTGTGGGGCCTTAGGCTCTCTCAGTTGTTTTGGTTCGTCTTTGCCATGTTTTTGTGTGTATTCTAATAATTGTTGCCAAACTTCACGAAAAAATTCATCCCTACGCATGCTCTGGAGTTGTCCAAGAGCTAGTTGGGTAAGTCTAACTCCTTACCCTGCTGATATATCTGGTGACTGAAGTGATTCGCTGAGACTGTCGCTTACTTGGAAAAAGGTGATACTCATGAAAAGACAAATGGTGTATTCAAGGACATTAAAAACTTTTAAAAATCGACTTGCTCTATATTGTGTGTCTTTGACTATGAAGATGTCTTCTATTAAGATCAAGGCTTCTTTCACAGCCAGCAGTTTCTCTTTGATGTTGCTCAGAGCCTTCTGCTTCACAAGGAAATGAGTGGGGCAGGGAGACCTAATATGAGTCTACAGATAGCCAAGAGCTTCTGCCACAGTCTTAACTAAGGAAACTCTCTTTGGGGAATATCTCAAGAAGTTAATCTTTCTGGTACTGCTGTGAGGAAGTTTCTATGCTTTGGAACGTGCTTGATCATTTATTGCACAACAAGATTTACTGAATCGGTATAGCAGTGTTGTGATTCTTGGTTCTTCTTCCTCCTGCAAGGTTGAACACCAGTTTCCTTGCCCTGAAACGAAGCACCTCCGTCAAAACATACTGCACGACAAAGGCTCAGTGGAAGATTGTACCTCGTCAAGGCATCCTTTATTGTCTTGAAAATAGATTCTGCATCGTATTAGTCTAGGGAGTATAGTCATAAGAAGTTTTCCTCAAGTAACAAGTTTTTGATGCGATAAGAACGCAGATAGAGAGCTGCTCTATTCTTGAGACATCAGCAGTTTCATCTGCTAGTATAGCAAATAGGATAGCATATATTTCTCCAGGTAGCTGACGCATTATTATTCAATATATTGCATTAACAATTTATTCCTGTATTTAATTTAATGTTCTAAAGGTCTTCCTTTCGACCAATCTATCCTAGCTTTTGACTCCTGCACAGTGAAGATGAAATAATGACATGAAATTACTGTTCTTATCGCTGTGTCCTCTGATAGCTTATTCTGGCTTCGCCAAGTACTTCAATGTAATTATTATTGTTAATAGATACTCTGTGTTTTTTCTTTCTTTCTTCTTGCAACATTTTCACCCTGCCAGAGTTTGCTCATCTTGTAGCTCAATCGTCGCTGGCCTTCACTCTTTTTGTGTTTCAGAAATTTATTGGTAGCATTTTTCCATCTTCTGGAAACGTTTTTGCTGTAGTTTTTCTAGATTTGGCACTGCATGGAACATTTCACAGTTTATTTTGTCGTGCAAGTATAGCAGAATGCAGCACAATTTCCTTATAAAACTCTGAGATCCATTCGAGCTATTGGGAGTTATCACACCATTCTTTTCAAAATTGGTGATAGAGTTGATCTTTTTTGAGTTCACAAGTTTGGCCGATTATATCTTTTATGTATTTAACTCATTATATTTATTTATTTTGTTCAATATATTTATGGTTTAATCATTACCTTTAATGATGTATTTTTTTTATTATTTAATATTTTGCTTGAATAACATAAAATAAATTGAATTGCCATAGAATATAATTGTGTGGGCACACCACAACCTCGTGGCTCATCATGCTCTCTACTAATCTATAAAAACATATCTTACAACATATGAAATGTTGATACTATGTTCCTTTAGCCTTAGGCCACTGCAATCTATACACCCGTTGTATACGAACTGAGATAATTTGAGCGTGCAGCAAAATTTTAAAGTTAATGTATAAATCAGATCTAAAAAGTTGTTAAACACAAAAGTGTAACGAGTGCTTACGCACCCTGTACATAACACAATTTAAATATTGATTGTTCTGAGGATAAGCTACATCCTTTTATTAATTTTGGGGCTGAGACATGAAAAAATTTATTTATTCATAAAGACATTTCCAACGTTTTCTATTTTTTTAACTTTTCAATAATTCTCAGAAATAACAATTTTCACACTTCAAAGAACCTACTATTTGCACTAATAATTAGTTTATTTTGAATTTTTTGAAAAGTTAGAAAAAAAAATTATTTTTTGGAAAAAAAAAAAAAAAAATTGAAAAAATTTTATACATAAAATTTTTTGATTACTTTTTAATATTAAATTTTTTTCAAAAAAAAAAAAAAAACTCCAAAAAGTCATAGCTATTCAAAAAAAGATTCAAAAATTTGCATCTTTTCACATATAATTAAATTTCCAACATTAAACTTATTTGAATTAATTTCAAAAATTTACTGCTGCTCACCAAAAAAAAAAAAAATATATATATATATTTGAAATTTGTTGGAAAAAATTTCATAAAGCTTCTCCAGCCCACCCCTTGCGGCTGCACTTATTATATATACTTATGTAAGTGACACAAATTTCAGATGTTTATCGCTTCATAAATTTGGCTTGAGTAGAAATGCATGTAGGTTTTGTATATTTATTAATGTACATGAATCAAAGCATAAGTGTTCATTCGAGTAAATATGTGTAACACCTAGTCACAGTTCTAATATTACAAGTCTCTCTTACGTTGCTTGGAAGTACAAAATATGTATACCTGATTGGACCTACTTTTATGTACATTATGAATATGACCTCATTTCAGCGATGATTATAATTTGTATATTATATTTCGTAGGGAAGACGGTTCCAAGAGTCCCTTTTTCTCAAACATCAAAAACATTTGTTTTAAACTTTATGTCTCAATTGTGTATAATAACTTGACAATTTCTTTATTTATTTACTTCTAATATTTCTTCAATATAAACATATAAATTTACTAAAATAAATCTCATAGTATGATTTTAATAAGTTCATCAATCAGGAAGAAAGGAACATATCTATAATTTAAATGTGAATGTCTATGGGTGTCTACGTGTTTATCCGGGAATCACGCACAAACGATCCTCTGTATTTACCTTAGTTTTTTCATGTAGGTTCTTAAGGCTCAAGAGATGGTTTTCTTTGTAAGAAAGTTGGATTTCAAGGCCTAAGTGGCCTTTAAAATGTATTTTTCTAAAAACAATTTTTTTGACAAACAAACGTCTATTTCATACATATAAGCAAAAAAACAAAACAAAAACCGTAAAAATTCAAGAATTATTCTCCCGGCATGATGGTATGTATATTTGAACACTTTTTTTAAAAGGAGGTTAGGAAATTTAGAGAAAAAAAAATGGAAGAGATAATTAACAAAAAGGATTTAAAAAAAGGTGTGCTAAGATACATCCTAACACCAAGATGCAGTGAGAAGAATTTTCAATATTTTATGGTATTACAGTAATTCTTAATGTCCCGGAAAAACCTACTCTAGTTCATCCTAAAAATAGATTCCATGACCGTTTGATCTTTCTATGTTTAAAACAAAAGTAATATGAAATTATATATTTTGTACTGAACGTACAAAAAACATTCAACGTTTAGAATTTATAAATTTTTTCTAGTTTATTCATCAATGCTGATATCTTTATGGATTTTAGAATATAAAATAAAAGGTGCCTCTTTGTTGTTTTTAGGAAAAGGTAGACGTCTTTAAAAAGAGCAATTTGCATTAAGGTCAATTTGCCATAGGACCATTTATTATGTATTGCAGAATAATGATTTTTCATATATGCGATTCTATAATTTAATTCAATTTGAAAGGATAGTAAGATTTTGTAAAAACATGACTTTTTTTTTGTTGAGTTCCCAAAACTTTTGAAGGCATTTTAATACCATTTGATATCCATATTATCAATCTTAAGAATGAAAAAAAAAAAAATATCATGCTGCTTATGAGATAATCGATATTTTATATTGAATTTTCTCAAAAATAGTTCTTTCATATTAAAAGAAGAAAACAAGGATACAAATATGTTGACGCTGTCCGTGTACTGCGAATAGCAGGCACTTTTTATTTAACAGTTGCACCTGTCCTTGGGTATATTGACAGTTAGAGCATTTAGCAAGTCGCATACAACTCCCATTTATGGGAAAACTATTGAATAGAATCACTTTTAAATTTTGACAATAGCAGACAAATGTTGGTATATTGTCTTAAAATTGGGCGAGTATAGAGGGACTATTTAATACTTGTATCGAAAATTTTATTTAAAAGGACTTTACATATAATAATCTTTAAATTTCAACAACTCTCCGTTCCAAAATGAAGACGTTTACTGATTTAAAATGTGCTTTGTTTGTTGGAATGAATAAATCATGACAAAAAGACAACAACTAGAGAGTACGAAAAATAAAAGGTCTCAGTTTATTCTAACTATATTTGTCAGGAAGTGTTGCTGAAGCTAGAAGATTATAATATGCAATTTAAAATAAAAATAATAGCGTGTACACTATCGTGAATTTGAAAGTGCACTTGTAAATCAATGCTGTTATTTTCATTCTCTTAGCCCCTCGATAATTTCTAATAGTATTTTTGTTCCAAAAATTGTAATATTTGATCTACATTCATAGATCGTGGCCCTTGGCGGCTCTTTAATATTTGAGTAAAATTGTAAATTTCTTAACATAAACTGATGATGTTTTCATTTGAAACACAAATAAAACGTATAAGAAAATTATCCATTATTAAGTATGGATTAGTGCACCAAAGTTATAGAATAAATACTAAATAATCTAATTAGTCCCTTAATAAGGATTGAAGATTGAAATGATTCAATCAGTAAAGTTATTGGGATACAATTTATTAATACATATAGACAAAGTTGGTAAAGTAACTTTATGGGCTTATAAAAAATTAGAGACAAGATGTTGATTTTAAATCCATAACAAGTTTTTTAGACCTCAATATCTTAGTAACCCTGATATCTATGTTTATGAGAGTGGGTTTATAACATTTACCCTACAAAAATGTATCAGAAAAAATAAAAAAATCCTATAGATGTCCTCCAAATACGAACACCTTGCGGCCATTATTGTGTGCCTTTCTGCCAGGTGCACACCCAAGGAGATTATTTAATTTACAATCCTTCCCAAATCACCTTTTTACGATGTTGCTAAAGCTTTCAAGTGGTTTGATGAGTTGGGCACACCTGCAAGGAGAACTCATGGTCGTTTAGAGAGCAAACAGATGAAAATGAATGGATAAGTGGCCTCCTAGCTCACATGATCTGAACGCCTCGACTACTATTTATGGGATATCTTGGAGATAAAGTCCGGTAAATGTGCAGATAACACTGTTGACTCCTAGAAGGTTTCCATTCTCGAGGCAGTGACAAACATATATAAGGAGCTCCTCATCAAGGCCAGGTTCAGGACCAGGTTGGAGGTTGTGGTTCTTTGGTTTGATGTGATTGACTTCACTATAGAGCCCATCATGTAACAGCAAAGTATTTGTGGATTGCTGAAATTATTTTGGGAAAATAATTGTGATATATATATTATCATTAAATTTTTCGGATATAAAATCCTCAGCCTTCAGTTCAAAACATTTAGAAACGAGCACCACCTTTCAATATTAATTCAAAGGAAAAATATTTGCACAACGAAGATTTATTATAAAGATTGCAAAATGTAGGGGTAAGACCTGAACAAGTAAAAGTTGATTTTTAAGATCCACTCTATTGGACACACGTGACGGATATACTAACCCAACTAAATTCAAAACATCACCAGTCTTCCCTATGTATAATATAATGAAATGCTATTAGTTTTAATCATTCCTGACTCAGGTGCAACGAAGACAAACAATGCGAAGAGGAGTTGGGAGTACAAAAGAGGAGCGTCGACCCTACTTCAGTCTCTGTTAATAAAGGCAAATCATCTCATTACATAGTATTCATGTTTTACAATGTGTTTAAGTAATTATTACGCTAATGAGTAATTGAGAAAACAATGGTTATTACTCTATGGAAAGGGGAGAACCCACCTTTTTAGAGGCCCCAATCTAAGGTTATTTATATAGTAAAATGTAGGATCTAAATAAATTAGGCTGTTTCGTTTTAGGATGAATACTTTTTGTATCAGAACATAAGCTTGTTCGTATGGGGACTAATAAAAACTGACTTCGACAAAGCTTGACGCCTTCTAGGCCATCTTTGGCATGTGTAGGCCAGTGGTGTCGCTAGCCCTCTCTTGAGCCCCCTAAGAGTTTCTGAGGTCCCCCAAAAAATTTGATCATAACCTCTATATATTTAAGTCTGTTTTTAGGGTTCTCTCTGTATATTCATGTTTCGTCTTTCTGTCTCTTTTCTTCTACCTTCATTTTTGTTTCTATTCCCCTCTATTCAGTCCTACAACACAGGCACCCTCTGTTAGTACATACATATATAGAATAAACCTATTTTTAATAGTAATTAATGCCTTAGATGTTTTCCATGATTTGCAGTTTCTTTTTTTACACTAACAATAGTTCCCAACTACAGGGTTGCTTAGATATATCCAGACAAAATTCAATTGATAATAACACTGGTATCCTTGCACTGAGTTTACATCTGAGTGTCGATATTAAGAGATTACAGTCTTGTGTATAATATCATCTGTTGACTGGGAAAGAGAAGGAGGTCGGGTTGGACCACTGCTCTCTAGGCTCAAGATATCCAATGCAGGTCAAACCCTCGTTTTCTCATATGATAAAATATTCACTATTAACGCAAAAGGAACTTTCAAAATGACAAATGGCTCTTCACTTCCAAGGACAATATCCCCTATGTGTACAAGTTCAAGAACTCTAGCTATATCATGGTCTTGGGCGTCATCGCAAGCACAGGGAAGGTCATGGCACCATTCTTTTTCAAGAAGGGAGAAAAAGTCAATTCCACATTGGATGTGGAGTGCCTGAAGTCAACTGTGCTTCCTTGCGTTTCCGATTGCAATTTGTTGGATTACTTTACTTCGGGAAAGTTGGAGAGGGAGGTCTGCTCAAAGCACCACAACAGTGTGGACTGCCTCAAGGCAACAATTAAGAAGGAGTGTGCGGGGATCTCAGCTGTAGATGTGGAGAATGCATGAAAGAGCTTAAGGGCCAGGATGGAGAAAGCGATTGCCGCTGAGGCCGGTCACATTGAATGAAATAATAAATTAATGTAAACAAATAATTTTTGTTTTATTGCTCACATCTCTATTTAGTCTACAATTTTAGAAAAGACACTTTTGAATTCTGTCAGGTTATATCTCACCACCCCTGTAAGGTCTAAGTCCTTTCAGCTGTTCCACATAAAATCCTTCAAAGAGACAGGATACCTGAAGGTTAAATTAGGAAGTGTGTGGCTAGAACTTATTATTATAGGTTCTAGCTATCATTCCCTATTTTTTTATATTGTGAAAAATAGCAATAAAGATAGCTAGGACCGTAGTACTGAAGGACTTATGTATCAGTCCTTAGTACCGTTGAACGGTAAAAAAGATTGTACTGATAAAAACAAAACTAAAAGGGGAGAGGAGACTAATTTGGAAATTAGTCTTCAGAACGATCCAAAAAAAACTTATGACTATACAAACAGGATATTTACCAGCTCCAAGTCCGCTCAGATTCTTAGAATTGACCAGCCAGAAATGCAGACATTTCAGATGGACGAATTTGTGTGCAAAGTAAATCTACTACTCGTTTTCTTTCTGAAAATTATCCTCAAACCAACTCCACCTGATATATTGTTTAATTATGCTTCTAATGCCGTCATTTTAATTGTATATCAGTCCTTACTTTTAAACTTTGTACACTCATAATTATTTTGACCCCAAAAAAACAAAATGTAAAATGGTCTGAATCTCGTGTTAAATGATTTGTGAGGTCTCAAATTTTGCGAAAGCCTGTTTTTTTATTGTCCCTACCATAAAAAGTCCATATTTTGTCAAAAAAAATATCAAGCCGAATCCGGTACAGTCTACTATTGTACAAAGATAGATAAGCTTTTGTCAATTTTGAAATGAGGGTACATTGTATGGAGTGTCTATTGTTTCCAAATCTCTTCTTTGTATACATACATATGTATATGAATCTTAATGAGATATACAGTAGCAACAAGATCAAGGAGACTGTGACATTTAAAAAAAAGATTTAATGAGTTGTTTAACTTTAATGTGTAGTTTTGAATATACATTATTGTACCTCGATAAAATAAAAACGGTAAAATTTATTGTATGGTTTTTCAAAAGAAATTAGATATTATGTACAAAGATTGATTGTTTTAATGTCGTTATTGTCGGATCTTTTTGATTAAATTGCAGAAAAAGTGGAATGTTAGATGACATGCAATTTCAGACTTGTCACTTTTGTGAACTTTAAATATTAGGGTTGGTTGCATTTAAAACAGAGCTGAGTACTTGGATTTGAGTGCATAGGAGTTTTCATGTTCAACTTTTCCAAGTCCAAGTCGCGTTCGAGTTCAAGAATCGAGTACTAGAGTTCTAAGTAAATGAAATATAATGTGCCTTTCATATTTAATCAGGCTCCGCACACCGATATAAATGGGTTAAAAGTTTCTTTAATTTATTTGTCGATTGTCTTCCAACTCGATGAAACATAGATTTTGTTACTCAACATTCGTTTTTTCAAGTTTTGACTCAATTAAAAGTAAAAATGACGAGAACAAAGTAAGATGGAGCAAGAGAGGTGTTGCATTTTGAAGATTCTTTCATGTGGCATGTCCGCTATGGCCATATCCAAGGAGTTCGGGTCAGCTACAGTGAGACATATCTTCAGAACAAAATATACGTAACTATGGTTTTGGGCACAGACGAAGGCTCCAATTTTTGTTGTCAAGAAGGAGCGCCTCCGTGCAGATGCTTCCATTGGACTTTTGGGAAATAAAATGCTACCTTGGGCCAGAGAAGAGTTTGGGACACCTTTTCCCCCCTCAAGATGGAGCTCCGTGTCATTGCAACGCTAAGGCCCAGGCCTTTTTGAGAGATAACTTTCTTGACTTTTGGGACCTCCAAATGTGGCCGCCCTCCACTCCAGATGCAAAACCCTTGGACCACTATTTCTATGCACATCTGGAAGAGAGGGTGGGTGTCACACCTCTCAGGAGTGTCCAGTCTCGAGAGGGCTCAATCAAGTAAGAGTGTACCAAGCCCGTGGCTGACTACATAGTCAAGGCCAGCGAGGGATTTAGGCATCGTATTTAGGAAATTATGAGAGATGAGGGTTCAAATATTCAATAAAATTTGTGCCAACCACTTTTTTAGATGATTTTGTTCTATAAGGGGCTTCACAATACATTTTGTTTGATTTTTAATCATGAAAAATTGAAAATAATAAAGGGTGCTATACTAGATATGATCTAACATTTAAAAAAAGCATATTTCTTTATCTCAGAAGTACAGAGTTACGAACCACAGCGTTTCGAGTTTAAGAAAATAATTTCTCCCGAGCACGGTGTCCTTTGAACTACGTCGTTCTGAAATTTATATAATCTATATTTTTGCTACTATTTAATAATTGTACAGTCCAAAAAGTTGGAGGGTCACATCTATCCTGTTGAGTGGCCATTGGATAGATTCCCGTATCCAATAATTTTCTTAGGAAACAAAATAATATCAATAAAAGATCCATGATAGTTATGTTCTTCTATCTGACTCACCTGTCTGTTTAGTTAAAATTCGCTTTCTTTACTTGGATCATGAACCAGTGGCGGATTCTTTGATGAACTCCAGGATACGTTTAAGCAATCCCTTCATGTCTGTCTTCTATATAAAAATGAATCATCGACCGTATGGGAGATTTTTGGGTAGAAAAAGTTTTTTTTTTTTATAACAAAGGGTCTTAGTCCAAAAATTGGACTATGTTATTTTTTTCTTCCAAACGACAATTCAGAACATTTGGGCGAAAAATGCTATTTAATATTATAAAATATGAAATTACATATTTTAATTCAATGTAAGATGATATTATAATATAAGAGATATTGTTGATACGTTCTATTCCTAAGTAATATAGGTTAATTAGTTAGTGTTCTTTTCAGAATAATATTTTATCTTATTAATTATATTTATTAATGACCTTTATGAGGGATGTAAATCGTTTGTATCTTTTAGCTGGTCTGTGTTTTTTTTTTCAAGTAACAACTGAAGGATAAATTTACTTACCCTCAGGTGTAATCATTATAATATTGTGTCAGTTCTTATATAAGACTAAAAACCACAGTCCAGTCCAGTTCAGTCTCGGTCCAGTCCAATTCAGTCCTGCATGTCAATCATAATACGGTTCGGTTTGATGACGCAACTCGAATTTATTTCTTCCTTTTAATCAGTTCTATTACTGTCAGTCTGAATGACCGATAGTCTTAAGAACCGGTCCCAAGGACTAATAGTACTGGACTATTGATCAGGGATGATCTCTCCAGATGTCTCTAAGGCCTTCTCAGCACTGACACAATTGGAGATTGTGCACGCGTTGACTTTTTATACTTATAGATATTAGACAAAAACAACACTTATTTTTTTTTCAGCTGTTGTTTGGTTGTGGAATGAAATTTTGTAAGTCAAAATAACGGAGATAAACTTGTATTTAAATTAAGGGAGTACCAATGCATTGGAATCGGAAAGAATCAGTCTTTTTTTATGTATCAGAATCGGCGCAATAATGCTTACTTAGTTATATACATTATTAAGCAAAAATTAACAAGTCAAAATCCAATTTTATAATTTTACCTGGACTCACTTATGTTTAATAACAGGAGTTCCTATCTGTAAAGGCCCCTTATAAAATTATATTTTCTTTTATTTCAAAATATAATAGTGCGATCATAGAATTTAGGTCCATCCATTGAAAATGAAAGTATACTCAGTAGTGCATGCAATATATATGAGCCGACCAGGGATAAATTAACTCTCGAGCAGAAAAAAGAAACTAAATTCTTAAATAATTTGAATTTCAAGTTATTTATAACTAACCATAATCCTAATTATGAATGATTTAATTATGTCTTTTCTCGTCAAGCCCTCATGAATAAAATGTTAAACATGCAAAAAAGTAAGCCACTTTCTTATTTGTTGATAAGGAATTGGAATTGGTATCAGAGTCGTTCATAAAGAGGGTACTGGAGTTTGAATCCGTTATTGAAATGATACTGCAAGTTTTGGGTCCACATTCTGTTTTAATTAATGACCACCTTGTGATTACTCTTAGAGAGACATGGGATTATAACAACACTTCTTTATTTTTGTTTCAGCTGTTATTTGATTGCAGAATGAAACTTTTTTTTTTTTTTTTAAATAATGAGGATAAATCTATAATTGAACACTATGCTACAAGTTTTGAGTTCCCAGTCAGGAACAAATAATGATCGCATAGTTTAGTTTAAAGCTTCATTCTACTCTAAAAAATCGCTCCTAATTTGTCAAAAAAAGGAAGATAAAAATCAGAATGAGTATTCAATCTATAGATTAATTCAATGATCTAGCCAAGCCCTTTTAATGTTAGGAAGTAGGATATTCACACATTCTGCCCATCCATTAGATGAATTCAACTAATCCTCATGAGTGCAAAAATTAAAACAAATATACAGCATATGTGTGATTCCCTGTTTGTTCAACGCTTGTAATTACTGCGATTTGATAATGACAATTAAGGCTAACGGGGATTTTATGATGTAAATTAATGTGCATAAAGTTGAAGGAAGTTATTCATAAATAGGAGAGATAGGAGCATTCTCACAAATTGAGTGCATTAATTCCGATTGTAAACCACATCCGCTTAGAACAATAATTATATTTGCTCATGTAAATAAGTATAAAAGGTAATCTAATTCATTTGCTAATTGATTGCAAACAGAAGGTAAACACATGTTTTTGGGGGAAAAACATACTTTTTGACAATACTCGGCTAAAAAGTGTCAATCAAACACAAAAAAAAAGAACATTTTTGGGTCAACATTGCCCATTATCAGACATTTTATAGATAAGGATTAGGCCAAAGGGGTGTATTTCAGAACTTGTGTATTTTTTGCAGGTATAAATATCTTTATTTTCAAAATAATATGCGAATAAGACGAGAATTAAAGGCGGGTATTAAATCTAAAGGACGTGTCCTGTGATTGATTGCCTTTATGGACAAATGCCTCATAAGCATGTCCGATAAGCATTCGAAATTGCCTTTACCGGACGAGTACAAGTATGCCTAACTTCTGATACCTTCTCACTAATTCAACTTACACATAAACCTATATATTTAATCCTACAAATATAAACGCTCGGTTAATCGTTTTACGTACACTTTTCTCCATCATTTTCTTTAATTTTTATACGTTGAATAATAGGCAAAACGACTTGTTTCGGAGATATGAAGAAATGTGATAATAATTCATTCAAGTCGCAATGCATTCTTCATTCATTTTAGTTTATTTTTAATGAAACTCTATCATTTGATATGATTATTCATTGGTATTAGGAATAGTATTTTATAGTGATCGCCATTATTCTAATTATACATCGCTCTTTCAAATTTTTAATAAGAATTTTTGTGTGGCTTCAAACAGTCGAGAAATATAATTATGGACGTATACTATGTTTATGAAAAAGAAAATGAAATGGAAGTATTTTACACAATTGATTTTAAGCTACTTTTATTCAGTTCCGAATATATACTCTCCTCATCTGGACGGAAGAACGTGGACATTGAATATTTTGGAAGGAACTTATATATGAGTGAGAACAATGAGGCGGAAGATCTTCTAATTTTTCGTAAGAGTGGAAGCACTGTTGGGATGTAAAACAGTAATAAAAAGCGGGGGAGCCGCAGAAAGTGATCCAGTCCACCTACATGATCATCTCTCAGTTCAAAAACCAACCTCATAAACTCCTTGATCTAATGATAACTTTTATGCACCAATACAATCATAATAATTAGGTGAAGATGATACGTCTAAAAATGTCCACTATTATCCTAAATATCGTTTTTTGTTTAAAATCATAAAATGGCGTCACAGACCAACATTTTTCATTTTTTTTTCTTTTTTACATTTTTCAATGTTCTTTAGTAGAAAATACTATATAAGTATCCTTTTATCTAAAAACTGACAGTATACACATTAGAGGCTATTATAGAAACCAAAATATGTGCTATCACAGGCTTAAGCATTTCAAAAGTTCGTATCTTGTAAATGAAAATCCTAGAATTAAAATTGCATTTTTGTCGATAAATGTTTCCGTATGAAGCAAACTCTTTTTTTGTCAATAATAAAAAAGCTTTATCAATTTAAAAAATGACTTGATGTTTTATGCAACATACTTCTAAAGGTCAATTCGTTACTTCTGGAGCACGATAAATGTTGCACACCCTTATATTTATTAAGAATGTAAACGAAAAAAGATACAAATCACTTATGAAAGGGGGAAAAAATCAGCTGGTATGTTTATTTTTTGCAGTTGGTAAACTTAATATAATGGCCTTACTCCCTCCTGCTGAAACTTTATTAAAGACGAAGTCACAAGCTCTTTTACATAAAGATGCCTTCCATTTATTTACAAAATCCTACTAAGTGCAAATTATCCGAATAACTCGAAAGAGTCGTTTCATCTCACTTTTCAATAATATAGAATCTTCATCGCGTTGCTTACCTTATTACTAAAAGGTTGCTATGATTAAATTTCAGCATTCGGCTGTCTCTGTCTCCAATTTCGAGATATACAGATAAAATAGGATACAGAAGAATTTGTAAATTACACCTACAAAATTGTTATTTAGCTTATATTTTTGACAATAAGGCTGATAGATCTATAAATTACTCAATGAATTATGTCAAATAATGACTCATTACTCTTTGTAACTTTGATTATTTTATGTAATTAAAATATCATTTGAAGAGTTTTTAGAGGACTTATGTATGTTGTATACACAAATACTACCTACCTATAATCTAAATCCCTTGATTTTGCTACTGCAAACTACTTTTGAATTAATCTTTTGTGTCAGTGCCTGGTTTCGACTGGGAATGAAGGGATATGGGCGTGACTCATTGCAGATTTTACGTAATGAAATTTGCATACGTAATTGCTATTTGCTCTATAATCATATATGTATTTAATATGTAATACAGCCGAATTGCATCCAATTGGGAGTAGGGATGTGTCGACTTGAATCAAGTCGAACCTATCCGTCAATTAAAAAAGGAAAAGGGTTGTAAAAAATTACATGACGATCCATTTATTTTTTTGGCAATTTTTTAGCACTAGTCTATATTAACAAAGAAAAGTTTGTTTGTCTGTATTAATATATGACTACATGTCAACGGGTGGTGCACTGCGTGTAGTGCTCTATGATGTTTATCATAAACATATTTTGATCTAAGAAGTAACAATGTAGTCATATTAATGACATATTGCAGGCGTGTGCATAAATCATCAAACGTGTATAAAGGCTTCACTGTATACAGTGCTTCCTGATGTAAATCATATAAATATTTTTTATATAATAAATATGATGGGGTCGTATAAACAAAATATTGCAGGGGTGTGCATTTATAACAAGATCACTGTTTCTGTTTGTTATTTATATCAATGCATAATTCGTGTACATTTATCAATATATGTTAAGATTTAAATTAAATATAATTGCTATTATGTTAAAATGAATTTCTTTTTTTTTTTTGGTAGTGAGCAGTCAAAAGACTAAAGTATTGATCAGTCATCCCAGCATGTTATTTTTTTTTCTCAATGTGTTGTTATTATTATTTCATTCTTGAGGAGAGAACACATAAAAATGGCAAGGTAATGAGTAGTTATGTGTGTGTGCCTGCTCATGAAAAACAGAGAATAACACTAAATATTTTATTTGAAGATATTTTTATTTATTAAAGCAAAATTTATCTCTTAGCCGCCGCCTAATTACTCCGGGCAATAATGGGTACTACTGTTAGTAATATAATAATTGTTGATAACTAGGATATCGTGCAACTCGTTACACAAACGTTATTTATCTATTTCTAATTTCCCTCGTCAGAGATTATAAGAAACTCATAAGTAATTATAATTGTGATGAGAAAATTACTTTGGGGGGAGCACCAAGGAGCTACAATTCGAAAATGGATTCATTATTTGAATTGAGTAAGTAAATTTTCGTCTCTAATCAAGTCGGACCAAGTTGAAAGTAATGGTTCAAGTATACGCAACACTAATTAGAATTATATGTAATGATGACTCCCCTGTTTACGGATCCATGGACAAAGTCATGCCTCAGGCCTTTTCTCATTAATAATAATAGGTACATAAGCATATATACATATTTGTGTATTATACATGATATCAAAATTAAATTAACTATAAAGATACACATATTTCTCTGTAATGGAGGGATATCCCTGTCTTAATCCTCTTTGATGGATTTTCTTCCCCCTTACAAAAAAAAAAACGAAGAAGAAAGTAGGAAGCACAAAAGGAGATCATTGTCAAATCTCCTGGAAGTGATTTGCAAAGAAGTTTGTTATAGGCTGAGAGATTATTTCAAAGTTGCTTGTTGTATTATGTCATGTTTTTTAGCTTAAACAGAAATTAAGCTAAAAATATGATCATAATTATCGATCGCTTCGTTATTTTTATTGTATCAAACAATCTTTCCTCAAAAAAGAAACAAAAAAAGTGCCTAAAATCAATTGTTAGCCAACTCATTGTTTTATTATTTAGTCATTTATGGGAATTGAAAATGGCGTAACAGATTAATTACAAGCAGTAGAGGTGGAACCATATTCTTTTGTAAAGTTGTGAACAAAATTTCAACAATTATTGAATAGTTTTTAAATTTTACTATTAACTGATTTTGGATTATTTTCTCCCTTTTTTTTCTTTTTCGTAAAAAAGGTTTCAAAGTACTTTGGATGGGATCAACGTGAGTAAGCCAGGGATCGATTTATATAGATGAAAAAAATATGATAATGTAAGAGGGAGATACTTTTTATAGTTCCAACCTAAAAATATGTTTTTTATTTTTATTTTTTGATGGTATAATTATTCTTTATTTTAAAACATATAAGTCTACAGTAATAACTAGTCTGTAAAGAGGAAGAGTAACACTGAGAATAGGTTGAGAGATTTATAAATGTAAGTTATGGTACGACTTGGAGTAGAATTTACGAAATACGGATTGGTGTATCTGTTATTATTTTGATCTTACAGCTCCTTGCCGTTAATATAATGAAACGTCAAGACAGCTAAGCTGCGCTTCTCCCAAACATTCATGAAATTGTTTTTTATTTTCCCAAGCTGTTGTATGTTTTCTTGAAAAGAAACAATCCAACTTACAAGCATACAGTAATCAATTGTGCTTGAAAAACGAAAAGTAGCTCTGAGGATTTGCTGCGGAATTATAAGTGTAACTCCTTGTTAGACTTGAAGTAGAATTGAGCATCGATATCGGAATAATTCCTACATATATCATTGCTAGATACAGAGGGGGATAGGTGTTTATTTCCTACATCTCAGAGCTGCAAGCACAATATTTTATGGCCCGTCATGACAGCTGAGCTACTCTTCCCACAAACATTCATATATATGATATGTCCATAAGACATGTTCAATTTTTTTTTCAAACCTTTTAATATTTGAACTTTTACCGTTCTCCAAGGTGTATAAAATTTTTTTGGTGGATTTTCCTTAAATCTATTCCTGTATATTTAGCACAAGCTATTGCGAGTATATATCATATTTCCTATAGTTATTGAGGTTGATGAGCTAAAATGGTTAGAATATGGAGAAAATTAAAAAAAAAGAAGATTTTTTTTTAAATATTTGGCTAAAATTTACCCATGAAGACAAATAAAGGATTAATAACATGTTTATACAAATTGAAGCACGGTTTATTGGCTTTGATTTGATACCCATCTAATATCCATGGATCTTTAATAAGTAATGATAATACTACTATTTTCAATTATTCACAAATTCCAACATACCAATGATCTGCATTACTTTCTGGACTTACTAAAAATGAAACTACTTTTGAGTCACGAGTTTTGTGTGATGGCTACTATATATATTACAATGACAATGAGTAGGTTTAACAACCTAGGAGCTATCCTTCATGAATCTTTTTTTATATTACAATGACTCATGTAATAAGTACATTAAATAGTTTGTAGGCATAGTATTATTATTTATAATGTTATACAAATGGCTTTTGACGAATTTTACTCCTTTTTTGGACATCATTTTCTGCTCTTTTATTATGGCTTTATATACCATATTATCCATTTATAGTAAAATAATCAATGTTGCCATTTTTATGTATTTTTTATCTGGGATTCGATGAATGAAATACGAGGTTTTAAATGATTGTTACGTCATTTTATTATCATGATTATGATGCAACATCAACTGCACTGTATGGTCATTAGACTGTTCCCCTTTCAGGCTAATATTCTTTTTCGCTGCACAAAAAACTTTTCTGCTATGGCTTTTATAAAAAAACTGACATTGGCAAGGGTTGAGGCCTCTCCGACTATTTTGACTTTGTTACATTTTATTTTCATTTTTTTTAAATGAGGGTTTTGTGTGAAAATTCGTTTTTTTAAAAGTATTTTTTTCCATTGTCCAAAATATGATGCTACAAGTAAAAAATAATACTGAATGAGGACACAAAACTTGCAGTATCAAGAATAAATTATGAAAAAGTGGTTTTAATGGAATCGATAAAAAACAACTAAAAATGACTTTGTGATAAGTTTAAATAGTATATTAAGCTGTATTCTTATAAATATGTCTTAATTTACAAGCAATAACAGCCTTGACACGACTGTAAATAGATTGGTGACTCTTGATGATGAAGGCCGTGCCCATTACGAGCCACGCTGTCATTATGGCAGTGCGTCTAAATTTGAATAAAAGGTATGGTAGACATATTTCTACAAGATACGTCAAACTGCAAAGACCTGGGGGGTTATAAGGAATAAGTCAGCCATATTGTTGGTACAGAAGTTTTGGTTCTCCTTCACAGTATGGAACTGTAATGTAGTTATTGATACATTAGGCATTTCGGATGGGGATACCAACAGTTTTTGCGCCATTCTTAGCATTGGGTTGTCTTTTTTGTAGTTGGTCCAACATTTTTACACTGAAAGACATGAGATAGAAACTAAAATTGCTTATTTTTCTTTCAGCTGTCGTTTCTTTGCGTGATAAATCCTTGTAACTGAAATAACGATACAAAAAACGTAATGAAATGTTACTTCAAGTTTTAGGTCCCCACTTTGTAATTAGTAATGGGTTTATCCGTTCTAAATATGGTGCACCTAAAACTTAATTGTTTAAGGGGACTACAATGTGCTCAATATTTTTCAGCTTCAATATTTTATCAACGTAACTAATCAGAACTTAATACATGTGTAAGTGATAGTTTTTGATTAAAAAGGTGTAAAAATGGTAAATTTAGCCACTAAATGTGTTTTTTTTTTCATGCTTTAAACTATCTAAGATATACTGAATAATATGGAGTTTACCTCTTTTATTAAAAACTCGCTGAAGTACCTGTCATTGCCTAGAGTAATTAGATAAATTTTCCTTTAATAATATTGAAAATTATTCCTCAAGAATTCCTCATCTTTACTTTTTTTTATTTCATGAGCACACTCACACATAACTACTCAATACAGATATCAATTCATATGTGTTTTATTCTCAAAAGTGAAAGAATAAGACGAATAGTTTACAAAATGATTATAATAATAATATGTTTGACATACCAGCGTTTATATTTTATATAAATCTTTACATATATGAATATAAATTTTGAATATCTACATAAGATACCAATATTAAAAACAAACATAAACATAACTCTTGTCAGTCAGGCACACGCCTGCAATATTTCACTAACACGACTACATTATTATTTCTTAGATCAAAATATGTTGATAATATACATACATCAATGCACCCGGTGACTTGTTTTAATATGTTCATATAATATGTACACACCATTACCGGGTGGTCCATTGAAATCTAAACATTTACTAATTCAATAATAAATAAAGGTTGAATAATTGAAATTAATTCATATTTCGGTATATTATAGCATAAACAATTAGTTACAAAATAAAACAGACTTTAGCTCTCTATCTGACGCATCACCCTAGAAAATGACGATTGAACATGATTGATTAATTTCCATTCTGGTACTCGAAGCAGTTGGGCGTCTCCAGAAGCACCTTCTACGCCGTCAGCATATCCTAAACGTGGGAAAGGAAGAAGGGTCCTGTCAAAAAGAGCAAAATGGATCTGAAAGAGTTAAAGGAAACAGCACAAGTCCATTCCCTCAAGTTAATGAGGGCCCATCTAAGAGATCAATGGATTTCACACCAGAGAGAGCTAACAAAAAATTGGGTTGAATGAGCCTTGTGAGGGTGGAGAGGCCATTTTTTACACCCGGAAGGAAAGAAACCCATCTCCTTCGTTGCAAGACTCTCATGAGTTCTTTTGATTTTTTTTAGTCAACCAGCACTGGGACGCCATAATTTCCTCTATGGGCGGTTGCACTAATGATTAAGTGAGTTCAGACACTCATCTATATTGAAGTTATTAATTTTGTTTAAATTCTATTGTGAATTAATAAATCATACTTTGTTGAATTCATAGTGCTCAGATTTTAATCCACCACTCTGTATCACTTTTTTTGGGATTGTGATGTCTGATAAAACAGGGATACTTCAAGTTATTGAACGCATCTCACACCCTTTTATTTATTAAAATAGTCTGCACAGCTCTATAAATGGGCTGTACTACCCAAAAAATGGCTTGAGAGACATGAACCATTGCCAAAGTAATGTCGTCTCCAGCAGAAAAAGTGTACACAAAAAAAATATACCCCAAAACAGAACAGTATAATATCCATTAATTATTAATGAGGAATAATAAACGTCTTCTACAAGTAAGAGATTATATTGACAGAAATAAATTGAAATTTATAGTCTTTTTTATAGGTATATTATATAAACATAACTGTAAATGTATTATACATCAAAAAAGTGAAATTCGATTGTGTCATTAGACCAAATTAATCTACTTCATGTTTATGCGTTTATAACGATTGAGAATGGAGTAATTACCTATTTGTCAGACTATTTACCTGTGTTTTTTTTGTCTCCATTAGTGTCTATGTATACTTTTTATGAAGAATATCATATTATTAAAACATATATTAGGGAACTACGTTAAAACTGGAAGTCTTTTAAAGTGTACTATAGTTCATTTATCTGCTTCATAGAAATTGCATATTATCACTGATTGTTCAATTTTAAACTTAATAGAGCAAAGATGTTGTTTAAAGAAATTCATAACTTCTCCTTTAAACGGCTTTAATAATGTATATATCACGTTGTATAAGTGCAATCAGTTTACAGAATGATAAGATTTCGTACTTCTTAAAGAGTTGTGTGATTGTTTGACTTCGTATTGTTTGAAAAATCGTCAAAGATGGACACTGACAAAAGAAAATACGCCATATTTTACAGTTTTTCCTCAAACAAGGGAAACCGCAGGCAAGGGGATGAAAATGTGCATAGTTTTTATGGTCACGACACTATGAAAGACAATCATCCGCAATTTTGGTTTCGCCGATTCCGTTCCAGTAAAATTGATGTCAAAGATTCACTGTGATCTGTTAGGCCAATTGTCGTAAATGTGGATAAAATAACTGTTTTGATTGCAAAGAGATACACATTAATGGGGAAAAAATTCATAATTTTTTTTTAATAGACCTATTATATAATAATGTCAAAATTTAAATTTGTCGTAGAACTCCTGGTTTATATGGAAAAAATAACAATTATCTTATTCTAACGGTCCAAAAACATATATTTCTTTATTTACTCAAGAAAAAGGAGAGAAATAATCAACTAAACGATGAGAAAATTCTTCTACTATGGGAGAAAAGGTGCACGATATCATAGACTGGACTTGATGAAAAAAGTTCTTCAGGAGTTAAGTCATACTAAAGGATATTAAAAAAATAATTGATTATAATATTTATGAGTACTGAGTATTGTTTTACCGACCATATGAAACTATATAAATCTAGAGGGAGGTATTGGAGTGTCATAAATACTGTATATTTGATGACCCAAAGGGGATGGAGGTTGCTGGGTGATATAACATTGGAGAAGTTAAAAATTGTTGGTCCTATTTTGATGAGTGTATACACATAGAAAAAAAAACATTGTTGATTTGTCTTGAAGGATATATAAATGCATTTTTCCATTCACTAAAAAAGTATTTGGAATGAGAGGATTAAGAACCGCATAGCTCCACCTACCCTGTCTGGTTGAAGGCTTATAGAAAAGTTTAGGAAGAGATGCAGGATCAGCAAATATGTCTAGGCGGTTTTAAAAACCATTCAAGGCCTTCTCATTTTCCATGGCACATGGTGGGTAAATTATATACTCTTTACACAAATGGGTTAAAAAGAACGGTACATGTATTTGCAGGCTGTACGAGGAGAATTTTATCCCAGAAGTGTCTTTATTCACAAAATGGAAGAATGAGACTTAGACAATATTTGAGGATATTTTATTTATTTGTAGCCGGACTTGACAAGAGCTAATATTAGTATGCTAAAATTTGTGTCCACAATTTATAGACTCTTATTGATTGACAAGAAACCGAAAGCTAAAAAACAAAACAAAAAAAAACTTGCGCACACACTGATTTACTCACCGTTCGAGGGCTGTCTGTATATAAAATATTGAGACTAAGACTTGATTATTATATAATCTTTTTCATAGTCATATTAACATAATCATTATCGTTTTTACAATATTTATTTGTCAATTTTGTATTATTATAGGACAATTGGAATAATAAAAAATACTAGTTACAATAAAAAAAAGTACAATGTAGAGAAAATCCCTAGTTCCTTGATTTATAACAATGTAGAAAGTTTATTTTAGTTTTGTTTTATTTCCTTCAGTCTCTCTCCCTTATGAGAAGTAATAATAAAGATTATATTCAAAGCAGAGTTATGGAAAATAGTGATATACCGAGTGGCTCATTAAAATCTGAACAATTTGAATTTTAAACGTCAAAAGATATAATTTTATTAATTTACAATATAATTTGAACAAAAACAATGCTAAAAAAAAGAGGAATAAAAGTTTAGGATTGAATCTCCTTTAGATCCTATGTTACAGTTGGTTGGAAAAAATAATTTACTGGTGCAAAATAGCGTATATACATCGCAGTTGTTCATTTTAAGAAGAATCATCTTCAAGTAAAGAATAACTACTGATACTCTATTCTTAGAGTAGTCTATCCCATAATAATAAATTGAACTGGATTTCACAGTATTCAATCTTTGGGATGTCACATTAATATTTGTTTTCATTGTTGGAATCGAACAAACGTTATTACTTCTGAAATACTCAGTACAATCAATTTTAAATAAGTTCAAGAAAAAATATCTCGCATCTATACAAGGATGGTAAAACAAAAGTTGGAGATTGCAACTTTGATCCCCGTCGGCAATAACACCTCGGAAATTGTCATATCAGCTTTAGACAAGGACTTTAATTTCTATAATTAAAATTTAATTTTTCTATTTCATCATGGTAGAAGAAAATCACCCGGTCGAACTGATGTTCCAGGTAATTAAGAAGACTCATACAACAATATATGAGGAGTCGTTGTTGCTTTTGAGTCAAAAATGGCCCTTCCTCAAACCTCATTAAACACTTCTGAGACGTTGGACTAGTCTATGGGGTTCGTTTTTGTTAATTCGACCATAGACATGGACGGACTAGGATCAAAAGAGTGTTTTTCAGATTCAGGAGTTACCTGGACTGGCTTATCACTCCAGGACGATCCTTGAGGCCGGACCCATTTCAAACGCAGTAAATGATGTGTTAGTTGACCTCCAGATGCTTGAGGATGTCTGATGTATCATTTGAAAGATAATAACATCAGCTTTTGAATAATGTGCTCAATGTTATGACTATACCTCTCTCTATACTTTTCAAAAATACAGTTAAATAACTGGTACAAGAATTATTCATTATTCGGTATGTTTTTTTTAAGACTTTTGTGGTATTGAAGGAATTTTCTTTCCCACGGCTTACTTGAAATCATGCTATTACACTGTCCTCAAGCAATCTATATTTATTTATAGTGAATACCAAACCCAGATATTGACTAGAAAGTTTATTAAGAGTGATTTGAATATTGGATGTCAAGTTTTACTATATTTTAGGATTTTTAGTGTACTGAAGTGAAAATATAATGCCCACTAAAATATTATGTAGCAGTTGAAAAAGAGTGAAAAGGAACAAAAATACTAATATAAAACCATTTATATTCAAACTCTCTTTCATGTTTAATAGGAAAAAAGGGTTAGTTGAAGGCTATTTTGGCCATTAGTCATTATTGTTCGGATAACCTTTTAAAATGAGCAACATTAAACTCGCATTGTATCTTTATTGTATCTCTCAACCTTTTCCTGCAATCTGTTGTTAGTTGGTCAATAGTACTACATCAAAAGTTAGATGAACTATAAATTAGAAATGTTTAAAAGCTGTTTTCACTTTTACATATTTTTATTTCAAGCCTTTTTTATGGCAAACTTTTGTAGCTAAAGTTGGCAACTTAACAATTTTTCTAGCCTTTTTATTCAATATGTACTCTTCCATTCTGAATGATGGCTTCAATACGGGACCGTAAGGAAGCACAGCTGTTCTTGATGAAGTCCAAGGACAGGTTGTTCCACTCCTCTGCCATCACAGCCTTCAAGGCAGTGATATTCGGATGCAAAGTCTTTGCTCGTCTCGCACTCCAAGACACTCCAAACAGCGAAGTCCAGTTCACGTTGGGTATGGACGAAGGCCAGAAGTCTGCTGCCAAGAAGGCAGCCATATTCTCCCTCCAAAAATTCTGCACCATCTTGGACATGTGTGCCGGAGCTCCGTCTTGGCCTTCTAGAAGTAAGGCATCTTGCTGCTGTCGGATTCCACGACACCAAATACTATTAATTGAGCTGGATATTTGGTTCTGACGGTTGCCTCGACCTCTGCTCTTGATTCAGCCAAGAAGTGATCATTTCTCCTGTTCAGAACAGCGTTCACTTGTCCACTTTTGAGCGGCAGAGATAGTACACCCTCTGCCACTTTGCTTCTTTTTCCTGGACTATTTTTGATACCACAAAAACAAAACAATAATCAAATTTTAGCTTTTTGTCAGTTCTTTCCAATGACACCAATGCCCTCTTACAGTGACAATATATATAATCTTCGTACCAAGTTTCATCAAAATTGAACCGTAACTTTTGCTGTAAGCCTGGTGCTTAATCAAACTAACAAAACATATATACCCTCATAATGGTACAAAGAGCTTCAGTCTAATAAACAACCTGCTAACAAAAAAAATTGTTTTAGTTTATGATACCGAGTTCATGTCCAACCCGAGTCTAATAAGTTCTTAAATTCAAGTAAAGTCAATTACAGTTGAGTACAACAAGTAGATAACTGCAATTCAGAGTCCATTTGGTTCCAAGTCAATTCCGAATCCATATGATACCGAGTTCATATCAAGTCCAATTTCACATGATTCTTGTCTTCAAGTCAAGTTTATTGCAGTTGAGTTCTACAACTAAATGACTGCAATTCAAAGTCCATTTGGTTCAAAGTCAAGTCTAAATCCATATGATACCCAGTTTATGCCAGCCCGAGTCCACCTAGTTCTCGATTTAAAGTCAAGTCGATTGCAGACAAATACAACAGCTAAATAACTACAATTCAGAGTCCATTTGGTTTCAAAGGAAAGCCCAAATCCATATGATACGGAATTCATGCCCAGCCCGAGCCCACCTGGTTCTTAATTTCAAATCAAGTTTATTGATTTCTATAACTAAATGACTGCAATTCAGAGTTCATTTGGTTTCAAGTCAAGTTCAAATCCATATGATACATGATAATTCATGTCCATCCCGAGTCCACCTAGTTCTTGGTTTAAAGTCTAGTAAATTACAGTCGAGTGGTATAGCTGAATGACTGCAATTTTATGCATGTCTAAACTAAACATACATATACAATACAATAGTTGTGTATGATTTAACTTATAGAACATTCATAGCTGCAAGAGACCAAAGACAACTTGTGTTCAGAAAACAAAAAAATCAAGTCACAACATTACGTCCTTCCTTTTTTTTTTTTTGAAGCCGTTATTCAATAGTAGTCAAAATAATAATATTGACATCCAAACTTCAACACTTGAGATTACTTAAATGCTTTAACACATTTTAACACTTATAAATGACTACTCGCAGATTATATAAACTTCCTTATATAAATAAAGGATTTTTCTCGTTCCAACTCCTATGTCAGATACGTTCATTTACTGTATCTTATTTAATTTAATTTTTTTTTTGTTATCATTGAGACCCTAAAATGCCTCTTTAAAAAAGGGCTCAATTCCGGACTCGAGTGCTACATTTCCACTTTTGGATTGAGTAAGTAGGTTTGCATTAACGAACTTTTGCACATAAAGTGTTTATGACTTTATTACCTTGATGTCTTTATTTAATATTCCCAAAAGAACAAAAGGCTATTCCTAAACTATGTATAGTAGAAGAACTAAAATGATGCACTTAACCAGAGTGATTTATATGTGTGGGACTCATTGTATATGTACATAAATAAATAAATGAATATATTCCCTAACCTAACGCATTTTAATTAAGTTACTATTTTAATTTATGAGGCACGCAAGTTTTCTTTACAATTATACTTGGAAATGAATATGAAAAACAAAAAAAAAAAAAAAATGAATAAAAATGTGTTTAATTAGGACTATGTATATACTCTTTACAATAAGTTATGAACTGAAAAGGAGAGGTTTCCAAGAGAAGCAGATCATGGAGCAAAATAAATTTGAAACTCGTTAAATATAATAGGAATATAAACCCATCTTTAGGACTGTGAAAATTGACAAACTCTTCGTGTACAATGAGCACACATTTAATTCACAATTAGTGAACATCCAATTGTTACGTAGTTAGTGAACTGGAATGAATGTTACCCCAAATTTTTAGCAAATTTAATAACATGATAAACAATTTACATAGACTCAAAATTTAGTAATAAAAATATGTAATTTTTTCCTAATTTTTTCATTCATATTCGACTCGAAAATATTAATTAAAATTCTAAAAATACTTGCTTAAGTTCCAGACAGAAAGATAAATTTTTATTTTTTTGAATTAACAATTTTGTTTTTGGATTTTCGATACAAATATGTACTGATTAATTTTGATGAGGTGTAATGTGATATCGAGTACAACAGCTGATATAATATTAGTAGCAAACGCGTATACCTTCCATTGAACAAAAAGAAAAGGGAAACTCTGCAAGGAACCGACTTAAATACGAAATCAATTAATCAAATTCACCTAACATTTATTAAAAAATTGAAACTTCCAATGATTACATTAAATTTCATATTTACCTTCATTAAAAATTGCATTTTTCTACGATCAAATCTATTTTAAAAAGATATGAAACAATTTTATAAAATTTGGGGTGCAGATTGTCCCAGTTCACAAACGTAGAGTTAAAAAGTATATGCTGGTAATAGACATATTTGAGTCAATTACATGATTATTATTCAAATTTGTGGGATGTCTTGAAATATACAAGTGTTTTAGCTATAGTTTAAAACCTTTATTTGATTTAAGATACATCTATTGACCCAAAATGACGAGGGGTTTGGCTACTTTTATGACATTTTGCACTGCCTTTGATGAGTTACTTAGAATTGTTCATAGAAATGACAATAATTTGTTGGAATATACATTCAATTTTGAAAAAATAATTCTACCTTGTTTTTATGTTGACAGCCACATATCTAGTAATCGCCAGCGCGTTTGCTCATGAAAAATGGAAAGTGACAAAAAACGTTTGTTCGGGAATTATAAAGGCGAGTCAGTTATTGGTGTTTGGGAGTTGAATTGATGATCGAAAACAGAATAATTCCTGCCTATATCCTTGCTTGATACGGAGAGGGATTTGACTTTATTTCCTTCATTAGGATTAACTATTTGTATCCTGGCTTGTAGTATATGCTTCCCAGAAGATATGGCCTGAGACATAGTAAAAAATTATGCAATTGAGAAAGGTCAAAGTTCTCTTAAATGACTAAATATTATAAATTCAGTGAAAATTGATGGAGGTGCTCCGAGGAGATTATTCTCTTGAACTCAATGTGCGTAGGTTCGCCCCCCAGTTACTCCTATATAAAGAAATATACTTAATGTATTAGCACTTTACACAAGATTCCTAGGTTAGATCTAGTAAATGTAATACTTTAATGTTTACTTATACTTAATCAGTGCAACTCCATCTAACCAATTAAAGGAACATTATAAAAAAAGATTTTCATATTTACAGTAAATCCTAATGTTGTTTTTTTTGTCCGCTAGGATTTTGAAATATTAGTGCATCACTATCTACACAAACTCTATGAATGTACTTTTTTAATTGAATAAAATATCTGCTAAGGGAATAAAAGTTTACATACAACACAAGGGTAAATTGACAGAAAATTGTATCATGACGTCATTTGTGTTATATAAAGCAACGTTTCCGTAGCTAAAAGATAGTACCACAAAAGTGTTTGCTTTAGGATTTATTTGGTTAGTAATAGATATCCAAAGAATGTCATTTGGCTACAATTTGCTTTTCTTCAAAATGAAAAATTAGGATCATATTCTTATGTATCACTTGAAAAAATGAACTTTAATGAAACTTTTGAAATTCAACAGCATAACTTTAAAATTCAAACTTTAAACTTTGCGCAACATAACTTTAAAATTCAAACTTTTATATCCCTTTACAGATAGAGAATGTCCTTAAAAAATCATTTTCAAAATGCCTATAGAACTAAAAAAAAACCTTTTGAAGATTAAAACTTTAGAAACATAATTTTTTCGTTAAAATACAAAAGATATAGAATGAACAGTTTATCCTAAAAATTGGACACCCCAGTACACACCCTAAAGTTGATTTTTTTTTACCTTTGATCTTTTTTATGACCTCAAAACTGCACTTTATATATTTAAAATGTTATATAACTATTGCTTTAAGCATAAAAAGGCTTTAATGATCACAATATTTGCGAGTATCTTCTTATTACTTTAAGAAACACGCATTCATGGATGACAAAGTAATTTTGAGCGTAGGGGGGAGGGGGATTTTTTTTTCCAGAGTGCTTAAAAATCATTTTGCATTTAAAAAGTTGGGCTAAAATTAAATTTGATTTGAACACACTCCCCTACTAACAGGGGCGTTTCTCTACTTTTCTTTTGAAGCTTTACAATGGATTATAGAATTAATGACTCATTTGTTCCTTATCCTCCTTTTTTTTTGCAAATGACTATGAGCCGGATACAATAAAGCCTCTTGCATAAATACTCATGTATCAAAAATCCATTCATCATCAATGCAATTGCTTATGATGAAATAACATCAATGTCCAAATTTGTATTTTGACAAATCATTAAGAAATGTAAATAAAAGTAAGTATTTTATTTTACTTCGAAAATTCTAGACCAGTTTGACACACAAATGATTTTTAGTGGACCGAACGAATTTCGTCCTTTCAAGAGGTGCAGTTTGTAGGAGTTTCAAATAAAATTCCCTTTAGATATGTTCCAAAAAATATTTGGAGTTGATTAAATCGGTCTTAGTTAAAATTTGGTCAAGACTTATTCCATAAATGGTTGATGACATCATGTGTGCTTCAAAATATTGAACATGGTCCTACAATCTGTATAAATGTAGATCCTACATAATAGTAAAATAATACTATATGTGTTTGTGTGTTATGTATGTCCTTCTTAGAAAAACAATGATACAAACGCATTTATTTCAAAATTAGAGACAAATACAGACTTTAAACATATAATAAAAGTTGTTCAGAATTCTAAGTTACGTACACTATGTTTCATTCAGAGCATCAAATCAGATTCATAGACACTGGAGGGCAAGTTTGTTTTTTTGACGATAAGTTGATTTTTTTCATAAAACAAGATCGATTCCCCGTGTCTCAAAGTTTTTTTTAAGATATAGGTTGTAGTATTTAAAATGCACCAAAAAATTAAAATTCAAAACATGAAGGAAGGAGAACGTACATATATTAAATACGAATTAAAAAGGTAATTAGGAAGAGGATTAGGAAGTTAATCTTCGTTAGTATCTTGAATCTTCATTATGGTTGAAAAAGGAACATGACAAGTTACCAATGTCAATGACAATAAATAAATGATATGGTCAATTTTAAGTGGGATTTTGAAGGGTGCCATAAGGGAGTGCAGGTTTGATTATATTTAAAGCTAATGGACAGAAAAAAAGTTGAAAATGTTGTATACAAGGAAGTTTTACAATAGAAATTTACGTATTATATAATTATAGTTTAGAGTAGATCGTTTTAGTTATTGTGTGGGGCTATTCTATATCCAAAACACAAAACTTCTTTTTTAAGCTCAAGAAAATTTGATAGGGAGTTGTGTTATTTATCAAAAAATGACTGGCGTCTTAAAAAACAACTATACGAGTAAATAAATTTTCTAAATTTATGTATAAACAAAAAAAATATACGCAAAAAAAAAAATCGTTCAAAATTGTTGTTTCGTTTTTTTGAAGTGCAAAAAAAAAAAAAAAAAAAAAAAAAGGATTTCCAATGGAAAATTGGATTCGCAGTTAAAATAAAATTTCTAGAAATTTGTCTGGAAATTTGTTTGCACTTAAATATGACAAATAAAAATTGATGTTTAATTGAAATGGCTGTCATTTTCTGATAGATTTTTCATATTTTGTCTCTTTTTTTCATTACTTGAAAAAATGAAGTAGTTATCGATGGTTATTTTTTTGAGAACATTATATTCGTTTACTTTTTGGTTTTTGCAAGTACGAAAAAAACCTGTGTAGGTTTGTGTTCCTTTTTAAAATTATAATATATTTTATTACTACTTTTTTTTTAAATGAATGAAAAAAAGTTTTTTTAATTTTCTTCACAAATTTCATTTGACAATTTCTAGACAAAAATAAAAGATGAACTTCTCACCTAGACAATTTTTTTATGCTCAAATGTTGGTATATTATGGAAGTTTATAACAATATTTTCTTTTAATTCATAATAACACATATATATTATAATGCTAGCCCGCGCCGAAGGGGTCGAAACATTAAGAAACTCCTTCATTGGCCAAGCAACGTCAGGCAACCTTTGCTAGTAATATCATATTATATTAAATATGTTGGATAAAACATATTTGTACAACACATACATCATGCAGATCAGTTATTGATTGAAATCGAAAAAATTGGTACACCATTTGAAATCGATTAAATTTCGGTCTACTGTCTGAAAGGACAGTTTGAATCAAAATATCGGTTCAAATTTATCTAGAAAAAAAAATCACTAAAGGCCCAACTGAGATTACACACAATAAATTACCACCATTTTGAATAAACAGCTGAACACTATCGACTACGCCCATTCCTTTTATGCAAAATATGATATAACTATTTATATATAATATTTTTATGCAAATATGGAAAAGTATTTGAAAAAAAAAAATCACTAAATTATATAAGTAAAAGTATATATGTGAGGAATAAGCATAAAATAAATTAAGAACGGAAAATAATCAACAGATTTTTATAGATACTTCTGTTTAATTTTACCTCATACAAAAATCAACAGTATCCTCGGAATACCAAATTCATTTCTTGGTAGTTTAAATTTAAAAGAAAAAGATCTAAACACATAATCCAGAAAGAGTCTTTAATTATTTTGTGTCTTTTTTTTCTCTGACTAATTTAAGGACCTTCTTAGGGTACAATTCGGCTTAAAATGTGACAATGAATCTTAATTTCTATATTTTGTCATATTTTTCTATGATTAAAAAGCCAAATTAAAACTGGGGCTTAAAATAGGGCAAACAAAAAATGTATCAAAGAATTTAACTCAACGCTTAAGTTTCTGTGGGGCATGCAATTATTAGGCAACTAATACACATAATGTTCATTAAATATTAGAGGAAAAACATATTACAGAAATTGTTTAAAATTTGACAAAGGAACTAAAAAAGTAGATGAATATATTCTTGGGTATTTGGACTAGAAAGGCTGGTTCTTGAAATGCTTACAGTTATATCGTATATGTTGAAAAATTACATGTTTTCTACATTCTCATTTATCCCCTGGGGTATCAGAATGGTGGGTGGACAAAACGTAGACCGTCAACATGTCGAATGGCAAAATGTCGAATAGACAAAACTTCGATCGTAGAATATAAAATAATGGGCTGCTCCAAATTGTATTGAGATATATCCAATTGACATTTCTCACTTGAAACATACACCCCCCCCCCTCTCCACTCGTATATTAACTACCAGTAAGGGCCCGTCACAACTCCTACTTACACCCCAAAGTTTGGGGATGTTGTTGGGCAAGGCCTTGTCCCAAAATGGGATGAAACCCTAGGCTACTATTTAAGCAAACACTAAGAGCCCTTAAAACTCTAAACTTACACCCCTTTATATTAACTCTTTTTGGGGTGCTACCGGTCCTCATTATGGGATGAAATCCACTGCTAATACTTTATTTATACCCTAAAGGGCCCTGAAGTTTAAGGCTGTTTCGGGTTTGAAACTGGCGGTACCTGAAAGCAGCCCCAACATCCTGGATATAAATTGAAGTGTTGGGAGTGGCTTTGGGAGATAACTTAGATATTGGGCTTCATCTTTTTTTGGGACCTGGCGATATATGAAAACATCCCAATTTTTGGGGTATTAAGGGGGTGGTGGAGGGGCTATTACTTTTGTTTTGTAGGGGGATATTTCTGGCAGGAAATTTCTGCAGAGTAAATGTTTCAACACCTGAAAAAATACCATCATAAAATATCTGGAATAATCTATTTTTTGGCCCTTCATACATCCCAATATTTACCTCAGAATACGGGATTTGTGCAATGACAGCACACAGTATACATGGGAGGTGTTCCTTAGTATTGAGTATGAGGGTTTCTTAGTGTAGTTTATGTAGGAGTTTTGTGGTAAATATCTGGGGCTAGAAATGTCTGGAGTAAAATGTCGTAGAAACTGTTTTTCATATTTTGAAATGTAATATTTTCCGGTTGATGTTTTGTCCATTCGACATTTTGTCGTTCGACGCAATCTCTGTCGACATTTTGACCAAGTACCACCAAAAAAACCGAAAGTCTCCAATCTAATATAGATACATAATATATATCCAGTATTTTGAATAAACAGCTCATCATTATCGACTTCTCCCATTCCTGTAATGCACAATATGATATTATGTTACGTATAAAATCCTTTGATGTCAAATATGGAAAAATATTAGTGAAAAAAAAAATCACTTGATTATGTAAGTACGGGAAAGAACCAACAAAAAATTATGAACGGAAAATAATCAACAGATTTTTATACATCTGTCTAATTTTACTTTATAAGTAATCAAGTGTATCTTTAAATCACCAAATTCAGTGTTTGATAGTTTAAATAAAAAAAAAAAAAAAAAACCAGATCTGAACACATAATCATTGAGTGTCTTTAATTTTTGTGTGTACTTTTACTTTATTAATTTAGTGAGCTGCCTAGTGTACAATTTGCCTTTAAATGTGACGATAAAGTTTAATTATTTTATTTCGGGATATTTTTATGTTTAAAAACCTTCATAGATATTAGAGCTTCAAATAAAGTAAATAAAGAACTTCATGATGTTATAAAAATCAAAGACTATGAGTCGAAGATTAAGTATCCATGGGTCATACAATTATGAAGCAGCTATGACACATAATTTGTACTTAAATACTAAGGGAAAAAACATTGCAAAAGTTGTCTAAAATATGACAGAAAGACACAAAATTTTTGGGTCTTATGCTTTTTGGGTATTTGGACTATTAGAACTGGTTCTTGAAATTACGTCAAAATGTTGATTTTTTTTTCCACACTCTCAGGGCACTAGAACAAACTCAAAAGTAGAATAAGAAGTATGTTTATAAAAAAATATATTGATGAGAATGAGTGTTTCGGAGGTCTATATTTAGGCCCCTAGTCCAGTCAGGCTTCATCCAGTCTAGAACTACTTGTTTCTCCTTAAAATTGATCGAGAGGTGAAAATTATTCTTTAGATAATATAACTTGACCATCTCTTTTTGAAAATGCTCAAATTAATTGAAAAAATAAAAAAAATATTCAAAGAAGACTTTTATATACTACATATACTAAAATTATAATATGAATGTTTCGTTGTTGTCGAAAAGAAAACTCTAATGAAAAATTAATCAGAAAATGACAGATATTTCAGTTAAACATCAATTTTTATTTGACAAATTTATATGCAAACCAATCTTCAGACAAATTTTTACAAAATTTTATTATTCTATTTACTAATCCCATACTCAATTGGAAGTTCATTTTTTTTGCACTTGAAATAAACGAAATTACAATTTTTACAGATTTTTTTTTTTTTCCCTAACTTTTTTGCTTTAGAACAAATTTAGAAAACGTAAATATTCCTATAGTTGTTGTTTGAAACGCCCATCTCTTTTTAATAAATAACTCAAACCCCTATATAGTCTCCATGGGCTGCAAAAAACAAGTCTTGTATTTTGGCATAAGCCCCCTTAAAAAAAAAAAAAAAAAAAAAAATCGAGACCCCTGTCTTACCACGTCCGAGCTCAAAAGAGGGACCCATGCCAAATTTCAGCCCCCTAGGTTCAACGGTGTGGGAACATATAAAGGACATCTACACACACACAATCTCTAATTTATATATATATATATATAGATAAATTATATAACTAAGTCAAAATAGAATATGCTTGTATTTTATTGCAATATTACGAAAATATGAAAATATTTTTGCCAGAATTATGCAATGCTTTTTGATGCAAATCTCATATATTTAATTTAACTTAAAAAAACCATAGACATTTATAGGAAAAATTCTAAGGTCCGGCAGTTAAGAGCCAGTTCCAAGAGTTGACAGTCCTACAGACCAAATAGACGGTCTCAAACTAGACTTAAATAAGGACTGATGCAACATTTTTCATTTTTGTTGCATTACAAAAAGTAAAAAGCCAAAGAGCCTTCAGTTTTTTAAAAAGAATTGTCAATATGTAAAAAAAAAAAAAACTTAAAATAAACGTAGTAATTTTCACAGTTTAAATAATGTTAGGAAGAAAAGGAGATTAGCTGTCATGAATTTCACCTAGAGTTGTCATTTATGTAATGAGAAATTACCTTTAAAAAATAGAAAAGAAAAAAATGATGGTTACGTGCGCTCTTTCTTCTCTTTTATTCATTATTTAATCGGTTGCCGTGGTGTTAACATCTCCCTCGGAAAGAAGAATTCTCGCCTATCTTTGGTATAAATTGTTTGTAAAATTTATATTAAAATAAATAAATATTAAATTAAATATAATTATATTGTTACTCCGACACTAATGTTTTTTTTGTTTTTTTTTAATGTAGAAGCTTCTCATTTTCGCTCACATAATCAAATAATAGGCAACTGATATTAACAAGGGACTTAATTCAGTAATTTCACATGTCTCACTCCTTCCTTCTCCAATTATACTACATCAGCTACATGTATGTATGAGAGGATGGAAATAAACAAAAAATCCCATTCCGTATATAACAAGTACATATGGGGTGGAATTACTCCGCTGTTGATCTTCAATTCTATTCCGAGTACAACAAAGACTTGCATTTATAGCTTCCAAGCAAACCTTCATTTTTACTCCCTTACAGATGCATTAGTTATTAATCTATAATTAGATGAGCCCTACTCAAGAGTTCAATACTAATGAAGACAGCTATGGAAAAAAGAATCCTGTACAGGGTGCTACCACAAAAAGTTACTCACGCTTTTTCATATTTTTATACAACATTACCTATAAATAAAACTGGACAGTCGTTAAAATTAGCCACTAGCCAATAGGGCTAGTAAAATATTTTTTTTACTTAAAATATAAGATTGGTTTGGATTCAAAGGGAAACCCCTATACAATACCGTTTTGGCTAATCATAAACAAGGACACATAAAACTCTAACAAATATGTAGAATAGATTGTTTAGTTCTGAAATTGAAATTTACAGAATGTTCTTCTCTTAGAAATAAAAAAACCTTTCCAAACTAAACAGGAAGTTAAATATTGCGAAACTTTTTCTTTGAAAAATATGTTAATAAAAGTTCCCCCGTAATATTTGTTTTCATTGTCAATTCAACGTGTGAGACGTTGAAACAAGGTTCGAATAAATTGATTGGTTAGTGTGGTAGTAGAGGGATACCCAAAAATTGAACAACTGCAATTCCAGAAACAAGTACAGGTAATCTTAGTTACTAGGATTTTCAAAAGTTGTTTTTGGTTTTCCATCCCAGTGCACTGCCATAACAGGGGATTCCAGGAATGTCTAATTTGTTTTGGAATACTCCTGACTTGAGACAGACTAAAATTAATATTTTTTATGTCAGCGTTGCTTGCTTTGACCAACACTAACGTTGCTTCTTAATGTTAAATTTGAATTCCTCCGTATTTGCAACACTACACTGGGATATCAAACAGCTACCAACACTAAAAAACAAAAATATTGTTGGAGTAAGATTACCAATTTTAATTGGAAACGCCCGTGAAATCAAATTATTTCGTGTAGCAAGATATTTCTCAAAAAGTGGAAGGTCATCAGGCGATATAATTTGAGAACATCCTCTTGAATTCTTAAACGAATGGAAGTGCAAGCAATCGGTAGTAAATCTATGTTTCGATACAACAGCTTCGAATACTGGACATATTACAGCTGCTTGTATTTCTATTCAAATTAAACTTGAACGTGTAGTCTTGTGGTCATCATGTCGTCATCATGTTGGAGAGATTATTGTAAATAACGTTTTTCAATGTCTTGAAATTGAGCCCTCAAACTCACCTGATGTCTCCTTATTTAAAAGACTCTAAAATAATTGGGAGCTTTTCTGTTGTGAGGAGTGTATAAAACTGTCAAGAGTTTACCTGGAAAAATACGATGCAGATGCTAAAAAAAAACAACTTTTATCTTACAAAACATGTGTCTTGGATTCATTACAAACAGTGACCTCATATTGTAGAAATGGTTATAAGGAAATGGAACGACTATGTAAAGTTGTTCTCACTAGCAAAGAGCTAACAAAAGAAGAGCTTTACAAACCAGGGGCAATGCATGAAGCCAGATGGATCTCTAAAATTCTCTATTCAATAAAAATTTGTCTACTTAAAGAGCAAATTTCTTTAAATGGAAGTTTAGCAACCAGATATCAGCAAACAAAACTCAAGGATTTTGTAGTTTTTGCTGATTATGCTTACTATGGCTTGTGGCTCACAACCCAATTTCAGTGTTTTGCTCCTTGGTCGGATTTTTCTCTGTACAAGGCTCTGCTGGAATACAAAAAAGTCAATGCTTCTGTTGCAATAAAGGCTTTCAAAGCCTTTCATAGACATTTATGGTACTTAACACCAGAAAGGGTTGTTATGGTATTGTTTTGCAACAATGTATCAGCTTTAGAGTGTCGGGCACTTGGAAATACATTAATAGCTATTAAGCCAACAAAGTTGCTGTGTGCTCCATTTTACCGATATAGGTCTGGCTATGGAAAACCTTTTTGTTTCCGAAGATAACCTCAAAAACAGCAATCGCTTATTTAGTGAACGAGGACTCTTGGTATACATCAAATCTTTTAGATTTAAATAGAAGTTTAATTGCGGAAAATATAGGAACATGGGGGAAGAACAAAGATTTCAAGATGTCTAACAATTTTTTTGAAGGCATCGACGTTATTAATAATTTAGCATAAAGGGCTGTCAAGCTTGCCGCAGATTTTCTTCCATCTTCCAAAACCGAAAAACAGAATCAAAATGTTTTGTACGTTGTGGAACAAAATAATTCCAAATTTAAGAAATCCATCAAAATAGGCCCTCAGCAGGCCCCAGGATGACCTCCAATTTCACGGATTTTTGCATACATGTTTTCATGATCAGGTCTCACATTTGACAGAAAAAAGAATGAATTGTGATGAAAAATTTGAAAACATGGGGCGTTTGATTCACCCTAAACCATAGTGAAATGGCATTATTTGTAGGGTGTCCACGATCAATTGGAACTACTTTAAACTTCATCCAGATCCATAATGTGGATATTCGGGGTTAAATCATACTAATATAAAAGGTTGCGTGAACAGTACACTATAACTTCCACCACAATTGTTTTGACAGCAAACAATAGTCATCATGGAACAAGCAAGGAGAGACGCCATCCTCGAATTGGCTCGCGCGGAACACAAGCCCTCTGCTATCTACAAGCTTCTTAACTTCCCCAAGACCACGGTGTACCGGGTCTTCAATGACTGGGAGGTTAAGGGGAAGGTCTGCTGCAAGGCCCACAACGTGAGAAGGGACCGAATCCGTACTCCCCGCTTCCTTGAAGGCCCCCAGAAGTCCATCAAGGCTTCGCCGGGGACTTCCTTGTCCAGGTTGGCCAAGAACCGTGGAGTGAGCAAGCAGCTGGTCTCCAAGGCTGCTAATGAGAACCTCGGGTACAGGTCGTACCGAATGGCCAAACAACACATCCTCACGGCATCCATGAAGGCCACCAGGCTCACCAACGGTAAGCGTCTCCTCAATGACCTGAAGAGTCATGGAGGAAGAATCATCTTTTTCTCCTACGAGAAGAACTGGACTGTCGACAGAAGCTACAACTTCCAGAATGACAGGTGGCTTGCCAAGGAGAACGAAGAGGTCCCTGCGGTCTTCACCACAAAGTTCGCAGGCTCCATTACGAGGAAGTGGAATGCTGTCGATTCTGCGGAAGTCATCAGGGCATGCAAATCCTTTAGGGGCAGGATGTAGAAGATGGTAGCTTCTGAGGGAGGACATGTTGAATAAATTTATTGTCTAATATCATGTCTAACTTTTTCATATTAACAAATACACTCCAAATTCCATTTTTATCAAGCGGGTTGAATTTTAAGATAGTTCCAATTTATCGTGGACACCCTGTATGGCACGTTATTAGATAGCCAAATGGGCTATATACAGCCCACCCTGGTAAAATTACTCTAGTGTACTAAAATACCCTGTTCTACCCGATTCCAAAGTTATATAACGCGAGTCTACCTGCTGAAAATACCAGGTTCAATCTGAATCTGAAGCTCATTTCCCCTTGTCTACTCGGTTTGATAAAAATACCTACTAAACTCATCCCTACTAAATAACATTAAATAACAAAATAAATACATAAAATTACTCGCGAAACAAAACAATTGGCTTGACTCTAATGTATGTCTATAAAATACCCCTACATAGATATAAAAGAAATACTCGGGAGGTCTTAATAGCGTAATTAACCCATTATTATTACTATTTACTCCATAAAACTTGGGTTTTCATTACACAAGACATAAATCAAGAGAGTTATGAGTTGAAAAAGTGAGGAAATATCCTTTGGGTTTTCCACGTAGTTATATTTGTTTGTAGAAGTACGGGTGTATGCCTTTGTATGTCTCCTATTTCATAGCTAAAATTGGCAGGATGTACATATGTAGATTTATGGAAGAACATGTGTTCATTAGGATGATTATTTCTTTATTTTTCATTGTAATTCATTTTCCTGCATAATCAATGAATTTGATTATGTCTGACAAATATATATACTTTTTTGTTTGATACATTTTTTTTATAAAAATACACGCATAAATTATTTTAAAGATAATACTCGTACAAAATCAGGACTTAACATTAATTTTTTTCCTAACCTCTTCTGTAATCATAGAGTTTGAGAATGCGTTACAGACTTCTGTGACGCTTTGTGAATATCCAGGTTGTGCTATACGCAGACTAGTGTTCATGTAAAGCCCTGAATATTAGTTTAATATTACAGCACGAATTTTTATTTTTTAAAGGGTGTCACGAAGGATTTTTTTATTTTATTTGTTAGTCTTATAAATAATTATTACCTTGCACAAATATCGGGGTATATATAACTCCACTTGGGCCTTCGTTTCCACACATAAAAAATGTATTTAATCTTTCTTTTTTTCAAATGTACATATGTAATATAATCTTGACTTATTTAGAAATATTTTTCAATAGGTGGGTCACATCTGGCACACAAAAGTGGTGCCAAAGTCTTAAATGATAATCAAGATTTGTATTGATCATGTCATAAAAATATAATTTATAAGTAATATTCATTCTTACAACTAGAATTGAATGCATGTATCCACCGAACTCGAAAAATACGAAAAAACTAGATATATAAGTCGCGATTTTTTTTTTTTTTTTGATAACTCGAACTTGTGTTCAAATATCTTTTGGAAAACTAGATATAGTTTGAACTCGAACCCGGAAGTATTTATATGAGACTCTATTAGTCAAGTATCTATTTATTTATTTTCGATATCAAAGAATATCAAAATTATTCCTGCTAAATACAAATTTATAAATAACTATTCAAAATAAAGAATACTGATTATGTCAAATTTACAAATATTTTTTGAGTAATTATTCATAAAAAGGATAGGAATACATGAATAACCTACAGATTATCACAATTATACAAGTTATAACCAACTAGTTCTAAGGTCCACAAACTCTTACAGTTTATAACTAAAATTTTTAACTCTGCAGGCCAAGAGTAACAAATATTTTTTATGTTATAAATGTAATTTAAGCAAACTCTTATTTATGTTATCTTCTTGATAGCAAATACAAACCCTATTTTAGAATCTCGAATTAAAATATGAATATCATCGCCTTACTCGAATGTGACTCAACTTTAATCATCAAAATTTAGAACTTAAATCCAACTTTAATTAAAACTAATTTGGATTCTTGTAATATTGAAGTAAGTATATTTTATTTTGTAAATAAGGGATTTTTAATTGTAGAAAAATATTTATAATGCAATTTCTATATCCAAAATTGTGTAAACATATGAATAAATAACATAAAATCAAAATCCTTGTATGCGTAACATTTTTAGCTCACATTACGTGTAATGTCTAATTTTATTCAAGTATACAAATACAGTTACTCAAAAAACAACCAGGAACATTTCATTGTTAGAAGAAATTTCCCTAGTTCACATATCTGTAGATACATCATCTGGTCTCTTAAATATCATACACATAAACAATAAATTTAAATGAGCTAAACGTTTAAATATACATATTTTTGTATAAATAGATGTATACAAGGAGCATTAAAAATAATATTTGAGACATGTCAAATGTTGTAGAGTAAAATGATCGACTATGAACCTCGTGTGTTAGGTAAAGCTGTATATTGTAAGTCTACTTTATCCAAGTAGAAGTCGAGACTGAATCCGTGTTATTCTGACTCCATAAATAATAATTGTGGGATTCCAAATTCAAGAACTACAGTCTTAAGTATCGTATAATATGATGTACAAATATGTGGTCCCTCATTTTAAAAACAATCTAGAAAAATATTAATATATATTATAATAAATAAAACCAAATGATTTTATATACTAATACACAGCCCAATATTTCCTCCATATATTTGAGTAAATTTTAGTCTGATTATTCAAATTCGTGGGATGAATTAGACTTCCCAAGCATTTGAGTTATAGTATAGAATCTGTATTTGATTGATGATACTTAATTTGGCCGCGATATGGGCCTTTTCATATACTTTTACTAAAACTATATCGATTTCTCATCCTTTTATTGTGAAAATCATTTTTTGGTTGTTTGGCTGCAATTCGCGGTATCCGCAAAAAGTAAATAAAAATAACTCCATAACACAGATGAATCAGTGACTGCTATAATATAAGACTTTTCCTTTAATTTGAGGAAATCGCATTACAAATTTATACACGTCTTGTTTGTCAACATAAAAACAATATTGAACAAAAATCAAGGAAGGAAAAACCTCCCAATTTGTTTTTCTTTCTTCATACCGAGTACTATAACAATAAATAATTTATTAATTATGAGTATCATTTAAACAAAATTAATACTATAAATAAATGTGGGTCTGAGCTCTCTTAATCATTAGTGTAGTCGCCCTTAGTGGCAATGATGGCTTCAAGGTAGCGGTGGAAGGGCTAGCAACCTTTGTGGGTTTCTTTCATTGTTCGCGTCAAAAGTGGCCTCTCCACCCTTTCAAGTCTCTTTTCACACACTTTTTTTTAGTAGGTTTTGGGAGGCTTTGTTATTAGAATTTTTTCGGCAAACTTGTAGTGCATAACTTGCCAAAATACTTATTTTTTAGAAATCCTTAAAAAAACATTTAATTCCCTTTTTCTTGACGATTTTTATTTTTTTGGTAAAAGCCATAAATTATTGGGGTATTTTTAGAAGGGAGGGATATCACCTCACTAGCATATGGACAAAACGTAGAGAAAAATAACACTCTTAACATTACTAAAGGAAAAAAAGTTCTTGCCTTTTATTTCATTCAATTTCCCTGCACAAATATTTTATTAAATGCTGAAAGTTTTTTTATTTTGTGTGGTAATGCATTTTTCCTCCAAAAATTATTTAACAAGCAGCCCCTGTTAACAAGAGTCTTATTTCAGTAGTATCACTAGTCCCACTCTCGAATTCTTCTTCCGCTCTACAAATTAACCATATCTATAAATGAGACTGTCTCGTCTACTCAAGTTTGACAATAATTGGTCATATTTTTTCTTTATTTCAATCTTTTGTTCCATCAAAAATAGTCAGTATTTCTGTTAAAAAGAAAACTTATATGGATTATAAAAATCTACTAAAAGAACTTCAGAACCAGATTGTATTTGATAAATTTTTATTGATATTTGCATATCTATTTTAATTTCAAATTTAAAAAAAAAAAAAAATGATTGAAGATCTCATCCATTGAGATTTTTAAAAGCCCCTATTTCTTCATCATGCTCAAATCAAGAAAACCATTATGGATAGTCCATTTGATATTACCTAACAAATTGCATCACATAAATTAGAACCAAAATAGATAATTATATATATATATATTAATTAGTGGTGAGTTTGGGTCTGAAAATTCTAGAACGGTGTTAGACTCTTATAATTTTTAGTTGGTGAAACTAATTCGGATCTTTAAAAATAATGTTTGAATCGGGGGCAAAGAAATATTCGATGTCGGTCGGTGCTAAATAAATAAAGAAGTTTGAAGTTTGGGTTAGACGAATTCTTTAGATAAATTGTTAAGGGCCTAAATTGTGTTTTAAAATCGTGATCAATCAACATTTTGATGTGTTGCACAAAACATATTTATCAACTCACTAGATTTAGGGCGAAAAAAATCGGTCCACGGTTTGAAAACGATAAAATTTAGATGCACTTTTTGAGATGCCAGTCTAAATTGAAATATAGGTCCAAATTAAACTAGAAAGAATCCTTTAAGACCAAAACAAACAAAAATAATCAAATTTAATGAAAACTCGTTCTAGACTGATTCTGTAGATGAGTGGTTGATGACGTCATCTATGTTTCACAATTCTAAACACTAACTATGAATAACATGACGCAAAGTTGTATCTGTCGCATAAATCATATTTGTACAACTCATAAAGCAGACGGATAGGAGAAAAATTGGTCCATGGAATATGACCGAGAAAAATTGGTCCTCGATTTAATAAATATTAAAATTTTGATCTACGGATTGAGATCGCAGTCTGGACCGAAACATGGATCGATATTTATCTAAAAAAATCATTATAAACCGAAACAAAACAAAAAAATATAATTTAAAATTAGGTCTAGACTGATTCTATAGATAGATGGTTGATGACGTCATGTGTATTTTATACTTTGGAAATATTAACCTATAGCCTATAAACCTATAAATTTAAGCACATTGCATAAATTATATTTGTACAACTCATAAATTAGTGCATATATTGAGACTGAAAAATATCAATCCACGATTTCAAAACGATTAAAATTCGATCTAGGGGAGAAAATCGGTCTATATGTTGAGACCAAAAAAATAGACTCCCGATTTGAAAACGATGAAATATTGGCACAAATTACTCTTGTTTCTTTAAATCAAAAAAGAAAAAAAAAATCGCTTTTGGACCAAGTCTCAAAACTAATATTTATGTATTTTTAAGTATCTTAATCTATAGACCTACTTTCAAAGACAAGTAAGTTAGAACCTTGAAACAAGGCTACCCACTGAAAAAATATGATGCTTATTTAGCTATATATAAATTACAGGTTCCACTAATTATCATATGTCCAAAATACCACCAACGTTGTTGTTCTAATTACTAAGGAAATGAAATCCAATATATAAAAAAAGTTCACTTACTCGCATAGAAGTGAATTAAAAGATAAACAAATAGATAATAGTATGCATGAAAGATGTCTATAATTAGAAAGAAAACAATGCATAAAGAACCATTTATATATGACTCAAATATTAAATATATGGATTGTCTGGATTTAAGCATGCTACCCTGTAAAAATTGTCTTGAGTGGAGGTAAAATATAACAATAATGTTTAATTATTATGCAAGTTTAAATCCATTTGCACCAAAGAAAGGCGAGAATTCTTCTTTTTAGACGAAGATTTTAACAACCCTACGACTTATTAAATTATGAACAAAAAAGAAAAAGAAAATCACACCCGTCAACTTTTTTTCCTATTCTAATCGCTATATAAAGTTTTATCTTTAAACACATCCCACTTTTACAATTATGTAAGCTGGAATTAATTAAAGGTCGATGCTCTATCTCCTTTATAACTCTCAATATATCAATTTTGTCTTTTATGAACACACGCACAGGTGATTACTAAATATGAGGTCCGTCCACAGAAAAGCAAAATACATTGTTTAGATTACATTTGTATTCTTTAACAAATAATATAAGGCTGAAAAGGGGTCTCCCTCCCCTTGAAGTCATTTGTTATGCGTTTTTTGGCATTCTTTAGAGATAAAACTCGTCAGAAAAAAACCAAAACTAAAACAACGGAGCTGTATTTCAACTCCTTCAGAGAAAGGATAGGTTTATAGAGCTTTTACTAAAAGTCAGAGCCACAAAATTCCTAAAAGTTGAAGTAGCTGACTGTTTATTCAACTTTATTTGTTTGTATTATTTTTTCCTCTTTTCTCTAAGCTGAAGTACACCGGTAAAAAACCGGTTACACTTCATCATAATAAGAAACAAAATTTATTTAATATGAATATATTATATATCCAAATTGAATTAGATTGCCGTCATTTCAAGTTATTATAGGTAAAAAAAAAGAATGATATAGGACTTTAACTTTAGAAAGACTCATTTAAACCTGTAAAAATAAGTGAGAAGATATTTGTATCTTATAATATAAAAATGAAGGCGAAAATTTATGGGACAAACCTTCCGATCACGTAATGGCTCATGTATTGGCCCTGATACTTCATCGTCCTCAATAACATCCATACAATCATGAAAAACAAAGTCAAACTCATTATTTATAAGAGTCAGAGCAAGTATATTTAGATATCCTGTTACATCCAAATCAATATCTGATAAGGGTATACTATGCTCTCCATATGAATACATATACCACAAAAGTCTCATTTATATAAATCAATATTATCTTAGACTTTGATAACCTCATATGGTTTTAAGCTATAAAAAATTGCAAAAGAGTGTAATGTTTGCATGGGGTCTAAAAAAATGGTCTTTATAGTATCATGAAACTTCATGAACTATTTTTTTTTTTTTTTGCGCTTTTATGAGTTGGGTTCATAAATATAGTTAGTTATAAAATACATTTTTATGCACTTTTCAATATATTTGGATGGTGTAATTAATTATATCGGTTAAAAACTTATCCACAATACGACCTAATTGATGCCATGATGCAATGTCAAAATATATTGCTTATTCAGTTGTAAAGGGGGGGGGGAATGCAAGTCAAACCTATTGATAGTGAATGATTGAAAAAAATTTCAGGTATTAATTGATTTGAAAAGATGGAAAATACAATCGGTATTTACTTAGACGCTATGCATTAATTGGTTTCTGGGGTATCTTAACTCGACCGACAAATTTGAATTATAAGTCTTTGAATGACTTTAAATATGTCTATGAATTATGAGGCTGTATACATATATGAAGTAAAAAACAGTTTGAGATTTTCTCATTCACTGGATTTGTTGGTTACCTGTACAACCAAGATTTATTTCAACAACAACTTTTTTCCCTAAATATTCAGGAAAATAAAGAAAATTATTTTTATAACGACAAACCACATATTTGCTCTTTTTTTATAACTCGTGCTGAGCCTACACAGCCTCGATGCTAAACATAATCTAAATTCACATTCAATTTGAAATATGGAGTCCATCAGCATAAAGTAGGCTAAAATGTTTTCTCTCAAAATTGAGTGGGGATTTCATTTGTATTCTCATACAAACTATCCTCCATTAGTATATATATAAATTCTTATGAACCTTTGTTTGCTTCAAATTGTACTTCATGTACCGATTTCAACGTTCAAAAATGAACAATCAACGCTTTTAACTTTAGCGACATTTATTTATGTGCCCACTAGACATGCACACAAAATATTTGGAAATCAGCTGAAACTCTATATTGTTTCCTTTAATCTTCGATTTAGCCCCCTCTGGCTAATTTAAAATTGTATTCATGGACATCATGTTTTGTACTTAGAGCTACAAGCCCTGGACTTTGCACACAACCAAAAGGCATGGTACAAAGAATTGGTGAAAGGTGAATATGAGGGCCATATTTCTTTTGCCCAGATATTGATGTTATTGATCAACCATATTTGAGTGTTGTCTTACTTCAGGACCACACATGTATTCATCCGGGAGGTACGCCTCCAGACTTTATTTCCTGCATCAAGATGCACCTGGATTTTCACGTGAGTGTCACGTTCACCCTCATTTCCTTGCTAACTTAAAAGAAAGACATACAAATGGAATATATACGGCATTCTGTTATGAAAGGTTCAACGCGCCTAATATTAATTATGTATGTATCTCAAAAACTCTACAGAACCTCTGAATGGCCAATAGCTTAGTGCTCAGATTTCAACGTTATATCTGGTAGTGAAATCCATCTTCAATAAAAAAGAATAAAAATTTGGTAGATTTTATTTGAAAAGGTCATACTTTTTTAAAGGAAGTCATCATAAAATAAGAGTTGTTAATTTCCAAATTCTACCAAAAACAATAATAATTGAAAAAAAAACTCTTTTTTTTCCTACAAATTTGACTACAAATGTTGTTCAAGTTGTATGTCGCACCCTCCTCGCATTGTTAGTTACGGGCCTCCTTCAGATAAATAATACGAGTAAGTTATATTAATAGTAATTGACTTCAAATAGTTGAAAAATGGAAATGTCGTCAGTCCTTTTTTTCAAAATAAAAAATATTTTTGTGTTGACAGGCGACAAATAAAAAATAAAGTAATTTAAACTCAATCCATTCTCTTTTTGTAGTCTTGTCATAGATCCTTATCTTTATATCAACCAAATTCATTGATTGCTTTCAAAAAAAAATTATTAAAAAAGGTATGATTACCTATATTAATATTTTTTATTGTATATAAATATATATAATACAAGTTCATAAGATAAGGAAAAAATATGTAATGACAATTTGTCAAGACCTTGCAATTCTAAATTGGCATATAAGGAGATGATTGCTCAAATAAATAATCAAAACAATTTTCCAATCGCTTACAATATGAAGTAATTAATTTGTATGTTCGTGCGAATTTATCTGCTTGATTCCGTTTGAAAATCCTAGACCAGTCTGAGACCGTTACAACCAAACTAATAGGGACTGTTTGATGTACAAGAATAGCCTATATCCGGTCAAAAACATGAGGATCTTTTTTTGAGATTACCTTTACTTTGAGCTTTCATTTTTCACATTTCATTAAGTTTTCAGTCATAATTATCATTCAAAATCATATTGAGTTTTGATGCCATACTAGCGCAGTGCATCTGCAGACAAATTGTGCCGGACATAAAACACTCGCTATTTGGTCATTTAAAAGAAGTTTAGTCAAAGTAAATTGGCCTAAAAAACTCAAAATCGGTCGCATCAAAAATTGGTAAAGATCGATTCCACATAACAAAAATCGCTCTGGGTCTGACTCCTTTAAAATTTACTCTTGATTTCTTTCTATAGATAAATTATTGATGACAACATGTGTGATTTAAAATTGTCAAAATTTGAACAATAACATCTTATGATGTTAAATCTGTTGTATAAATCAATTTTGTACAACACATAACCCAGGCGAATAGGAAAGAAAATCGGTTGATGGATTGACACTAAAAAATTGGTCTTTATATTGATACCAAAAATTATTGGTATTTATATTGATAGCAAAAATAATTGTTCTATAAATTAAGACCACTAAAAAATTGTTCACGATATGAAAAGATTTATTTTTGGTCAGTGTCAAAATATAGGTTTAAATAGGTTTTTAGAAAAACTGAGAGAAAACAAAATTGGTGATGGAGTAAATGTAAACAATAATATAAAGTTACCAGTGCTGTTTGGCATACTCGTACAGTAGTACCAACATTTTTTGGCAAAAATCAAAATCTCGAGAAATATGTGTGTTTTTTTTTTCTCAATCAAATGTAATATTTTAGGCGGCTATAGTTTAGAGCCGACCTGAACCCAAAAATATTTAGTGAAGTAGTTTTGAATGAGCATTGTGATCTATTAGTAATGTAAACAAAAATATTATTTAAATTTTAAGAACAAAAAATATTTCTGAAGGAAAAGTTTGGAACCAAACGGAGCATGGTACATATGCGCAGGATTTTTTTTGGGATAGGTCACATTATATAATTGTGTCGTCATAGTCACACAAGCTTACAACTCTATTATATATCTCTTAAAATTAGTCTAAATTTTTTTTTTAAATGTCTATTATTGATACTACGTACTTAATATAATGTGTAGATAATACCCTTTTTTTACAATAACCTGTCCTCTGTTATGGTGTGTCCTTCAGAACTGTGAACGAATTTTCCCAAGCTCAACTCTATCAAGATTCTAAAAAAGTACAATTTGTAAGACAATGACACTTTCTACATTTATTTAACTTTGTACCAATAATTAAATCTCGAAGTGACAACCCTTGGTCTCCCCCTCAGCCTTCATCCTAGGCATAAAGACATTGCAAGTCTTCTTCATGTATTACCCTAACATATCCGCCCATTTCTTCTCTATGGAAGCCTTTTGGACATCCACATTCATATGAAAGGTACTACACGACAATTTTTCGATGACTCTGCAGATCCGATAGTCAAAAGTTACCACTTTTGAGTTTATTTTGCCTTGTTGTCGGAGTGGAGTCTTCAGGGCTATTTTCGATGTCTTTTAGCTTTTTAATCTTAGTAATGAGACCCGTAAGAGCAGGAGACGATACTGAAGATTTCGTCATATCCCAGAAGTGCTGATACGCTATTTCTTTTGGCCTTAATTATAATTTATTTTACAAGAATTATTTGTTTTTATTGTTCTATCAGTTGATATAATTTAAAATAATCTGCATATATTACAAATATATTTATTTAAATATTATTGAAACCGTCCCAAAGTTTCATTCAGGATTCCATGGGGCACGCTGTATATAAATTTGGTGGAATAATAATAAAATGCACAATAGCCATTGGCACATAGTAGTCTGTAAAATATCATAAGCACGTAGGTGTCTACGACGTTTATATTTATTAACAGGGGCCTCTCTGTAAGTATAGAAAACTGGACGTCTTTCAGCACTAGTAAATATATATGTATGTAAATCCCCATTCTTGGAGATGAAATTACACTCAATAAGTGTTTTTCTTTTCATTTTTTGATCTTATCTATGCAAATATAGACCTACAATATACTGCCGATGTTTGAAGACAATTTTTAAAACTGAATAACTTAGCGTATCCTACAACAATATTATTCTTTTGACCTTCAACAGAGACCTCCTCTTTTTATTTATGTTAAATTCGAAACGTTATAATTTATTATTTTCTCGCAAGAACAACAAATGCGAAAGATTGCAAACTTGTTGGCTGCCAGAATGCCTCATAAAGTAGTGATTGCGGCTAAATATGTCTATTTTTGGTAAGGAAGATCTCCAGGGGTCCCGATTTCTTTTTTAACTGGATGGAGTCCTACCAGACGACCAAGGTTGTCCAAGAATTGGGCCTCCCCATCCCCAGATCTGCCTCCCCTCGCTTATAGTATTTTGTGGCAAGTATAGTTCCAGGCCTGCATAATCTGACTCTTAAATCTTTAAATGACTCTTTATATGAGAAGTGAACTGTCATGTCAGAGGCCTATATCAAAAGCACGTGGAAGAAATTCAGCCACCTTGGAGTTATTATTGCTGCCTACGCTGGTCATATTCATGATTGATTATCCTTGATGCCATTATTATAAATAACTAACAAAGGGTAACTCGGCCTTACTTGAGCCAAGTATGGAGCCTGAAATAACCTTGACAATGGTCAATGTTTAGAACCGTATAATAATATGGGGCCTATATAATAAATATTTATATTGTTATGAATGAAAAAAAAAAAAAAAAAAAAAATTGTATCATAAACTGTAAATAAACTTAAAAATTAAAAGTTGACGTTTGGTAAAAAAATTGTAAAATTATTAAAAAAAGACAATTATATATGTAAGTTAAACATCAATTTTTAAATGTCAAATTTATATTCAAACGAATTTCCAGACAAATTTCTACAATCTTTATTATAAATTGACAAATCGAATATACTATTAAAAATCCATGTTTTTGCATCAGAAAAAAACAAAAAAAAACAAGAACGCAAGTACAATTTTTTCACCGATTTATTATATTGCCTATGAACTTTTAATTAGGGAAAAAATTTGAAAAACTTCTTTAATTGTATAGTTGTTTCTTTTTTTTATAGATAAAAGTCAGTTTTTGATATATAACGAAATCCCTTACATAGTCTCCTTGAGGTCCAATTTTTTTTTTCTTGTTTTGGGTATAGAATATGATCCCCTCTCCGAAAATTTAAGTATAAAAGGTCCAACACTGCAGGTTCCATAAAGGACAAATAAACATTTAAACTCAATATTATATACAGATATTAATACAACTGTTTTAGATTTTTAATATATGACAATAAAATAATACGTCATTATTTAATTTCTTTATTTTGGTCACAAAAACCTTTGCCCGACCCCTTACCTAATAAGCATGAATATTTCTTTATTTCTTCATCTGATGAGCCCTTGACAATGTTACGAAATTTTGCTCTAATTTCACTATATACATAAGCAGGAAAATAACTTCATTGACTTCTTCCATCAAAATAATTATTCAAGCGTTAAAATATATTTGCATAGTGTTTTATATAATTATTTGAGGAGGGAGATGTAACATGCATAGGTAATGTTTATGCCTATATATGATGATTTATATAAGTGTGGCTTATAAGCACAAAGGCAAACTTGAATGATTTCTTGCAAAATTGATGACAAATATTTTTTAGTCTTGGACGTATAATTATCCCCGATTTCTAATAATTAATTATATAAGTGTATAGCCAATTCTTTTTGCGTTTTATACAGACTTGCAGTAGAATGATGTCTAAATTACAATAAAATTGATTTTCGTGTACTCAAGAAAGAGCAACTCAAAAACATTTTGTGATACGTTTAAATACTATATTTAGCTATATTTCTTATTCAATATGTCTTCCTTCACAAACAGTGACAGTTTTAACACCCCGGCAACAAATTGGCAGCTCTTGTTGATAACGGCCGTGTCCAAGGCATTCCATGCTTTGATGATGCCCTTTTTGAGTCGAATTAAAATTTGGATGAATGATGTAAAATACATTATTTTCCCAAACACATGGAAAGTCCAGGGGGTTGAGGCCGGGGCTGGAAGAGGGCCACATGGAGGCAGGCCAGAAGTCAGCCATATTGTTGCTGAATAAATTTTTGTTCTTCTTTACTGCATGCGATTATAATGAACTTATTAATGTTCTTGACAGTCCGGAAGGAGATGCCTACTCTCTCTGCAGCCTTCTTAGCATTGACACCGGTGCGGAGGAGATCGCACATGCGATCCTTTTTTTGCTGTTTCTCTGATATTTTTACACTAAGAGACATGCTTATTTTTGTTTCGGCTGCCGTTTGGTTATGTAATGAAACCTTGTTTTGAAAAATAATGGAGAAACAGTAGTAATTAAATGCTACTGAACGTTTTGAGTCATCACAGAATGGGCTCATTGACCTTTGAGAGTAACTCAATACATGCCTCGTTATTTTACGCATATTACAAACGATGAAGCGGCGTAGCTCAGTAGACAACGCACATCGCAATAAGTACGATTTGTTTCCACTTTTATTAATTTTGTGGAAACTTGTTTTGTGCCAACAGTTGTAATGGGACGAATAATCGGAATTGGAGAATCCGATATTCTCACATCGGGAACACCATTGGAAAAAGCCCCAATAGCCCCCCACAAATTAATGAATTTTTAATTTAATTTACTTTATCAATTCTATTTTCCTAAAAATTCAATTTTCTTTGAGTCACTCAGTTTTTTAAAATTTGTCACCAAAAAAATGTAATATTTAATTTTTTTTTTTAAACTTTTTAATCATCATACAGATATAAATAAACATTTTAGTTTAAAATTACTTTCTAACAAAAAAAAAAGGAACAACAAAATACAAAATACATCAATGCAATCCAAAAGTTTTATATTAAAAAATTTAATTTTCGAAAAATTTTCTCCAAAAATTTAATTTTTTTTGTATATAGGTGTAGATTTTTGAAATTTTTGGAGAACGAACAGGTGTGGATCTTTGAAACATTTTTGAATATCAAATTATATATTTGAAATTTTCTTTTCAAAAAGTGCAATGTTTGAAACTTTTATCCAAAAAAATTGAATCTTTCAATTTTTTTTCAAAAAAAATTAAAAAAACCAAGGCGTTTGCCTAAAATATAATCTTGTGGACGCCCCTGATAGCAAAATGGAATTTTTAACTATGATTTAAAATATACAAGTATCAAAATCAGCATTGGGATATTTTTGGAATTGTCCCATCACTACTCAACACACCACACATTTTCTTTTATTTTTTTAAAAGGATTCGTCTTTGAATTTTTCTTTGTACCTATATAATATGGGATTAAGAACAAAAAAATTGTGTACATATGCAAATATGTGTATGGGTGTGAGTCACGTTTCAAACTCTGTTCATGTATCTTTTGTTCAGCATTGATAATAATAATGAAATGCATTATGCCATATCATTTTATGACTTATTATCTAATAACTATGATTATTTTGACAAAAAAAAGAAAAAGAAAAAGAACTGAAAATGTATGCAAAATGCAGATTCTATCATGTTTTACCATGATGTGATCCATATGCATCATAACTATCAGTTGGTCCTTTTTGATAGAGGTAATTTATACAGACAGGCCTTGGAGTACGAGCAAGGATCGATTTAGGAAAGTAAGCCTTGCTTATACTAAAAAGTAGGCTATGTTTAGTTAGTAGTATCTTTTGGAAGAGCACACACCATTTTCAGCCGGATCAGTCTATTTATTACTGTTCAGCATTTGTTTGAATTGAGGAATCGATTGGAAAGATTATGGCGAATGTCTTTTAGATTTGCATGGAATAATCCTCATTGACTTTCTCGAAAAGAGTAAAACTATTACAGGTGCATATTATTCATCGTTATTGGACCGTTTGAAACCAAAGCTCAAAGAAATATGTCCACGATTGGCCCACATAAGTTTATTTTCCCGTCACGACAATGCACCAGCTCACACCTCAGAAGTTGTGGTCGCAAAATTAATAGAAATATGGTCCCAACTCGAGATGCCCAGAGCACTAGCAAACTCAAACACCGTCACTCTTCTGTTATCCATCAACATATCATGGATTTTACCCATAATTTCTGAAGTAGTAACATAAACAAAGCTCACTTGTACCCATGTGACCACTCCAAAATTTTGAAATCCATTAAAAATTGTTCTTATCAAAGGTGCAGAGTCCCCATATTATTTATCAAGCTTCTTTTTAGTCTCCTGAGGCGTTTGTCTTTCATAAAGCAGTGTTTAATGAACACTCGAAATTATTTTTCGTCCATTTTTTAAAAATCACTCCACTTCCTTCATTCCAACAGAAAGAAATAGATTGATCAGGCTGAAAGTGATTCTTTAAATAGATGCTACCAACTAAACATAATCCAATTCACCATAGTATTTCTATCTCTTGGACATTGCACGGACTTTTCAAAGGGCCCTCGTGCTAATTATCAATGAAATTGTGACTCTGAACCCGATGGGAGTGAAAGTGCTGGAATCAATTATTATGGGAAAATGACAATTTTATAAAAGTGACGTCATATACGGATGGGAATTTTTTTATCGTTGTTGTTCTCAAAAAGTGGATAGGGAGGATTATTAAGACCTTCGGAGAATCATGAGAGTAGATGGAAGGTATCATTATCGGTAAGAGGTTGTAAGTTTGTTTCCGGTAGAATATAGCGTAGGAAGGACTCGGAGTTGATCCGTGGACTGAAGAATTAGGCTGGAGGAGTAGTAAATTGCTGTCATGACTCCAATATTATCGTATCGGTTTCAGTACAAATAAAGATATCGGAACTTTTCGATACCTAATTTTCCAAATTTCTAAATCGTGAATATGCTTATAAAATTAAGATAAACATTACAGTACCGAATATTTTTGCTTATTGTCCTAACATCTCGAAAAAGTTGAGATCCTAGTTTTTACTCGTATAATTTATTTTTTTGCGTCGCTTCACTTTGCAAAGTATTTCCTTATTATTAAAAATTTGCAATAATTGAACTTCAACTTTCCACATATGCAGTCTCCAATTTCAAGGTTGGAAGAGAAAGTATGACGTGTGGGCAAACTGATACAATGTAGCATTATTTCCTTATACATAATCTGTGCAAAAGGCTCGGAGTCTGAAGATTTACTGTATGCTACAAATGCATGTTTATCGAATCGTGCATTCTATTGAAAGTGCCACTTATATATATGTAATTACATATCAGGAGGACCATTGATAAAGGAAAGTTACCCAGTTTGCGTGAAATCTCTCTACCATAGATAGGTGTCAACCATAAGTAGAGTTATAAATGCAAAAGATTTATTTGCGAGTTAATTTTAATTGGGCAATATAAATAGTTTTCGTATCCAAAGCTGTTTTCTTTCATTCTTAAGGAGATAACATCTGAGTATAAAGTAATAATGTATGTTTTTGTGCTCATGAAAACTGGAGAGTCACAATGATGAACTATTGAGTTGAGTGTATTAGTAACACTATGTTGAGCAGTGGTCCTCATCCTCAAATGACCCCGACCGCCAATTTTATATAAGCATGACTTCTAATAAAGGTTTTTTTTAAAGTTTTTTATTCTTACAAAAAAGTTTTTACTAATCTCATAAAGTTTATTTATATAATAAAGTAATTATTCTTCAAATAAGATTCATAATAAGATCACTCAGGTCCATCTCATCTCAATTTTCACTTTTTTGCTTATTTAAGTAAAAATATGTGTACTTGCAAATTTTAGTATGTATCAGTTGAATTGATTGGAAGTGATACGCTAGTGAACAGACAGATAGGGGGGAAGCTACAATTTATATTACTAAAATTATTGTTAGTTTGGAGACTTAGGTATAGAATCCAAATTAAAATTAATATAATGTTATTGATAACAATTTGGTTTATCTAAATTTGTTATTTCGAACGAAAAAACTATAATATATACTTAAAACAAACACATTTCTACCTACGACAGTGTTAAAATTTCAAAACTTTATGCCACATTTTAAGACCCTTAGGATCTCATGTTGCGACCATTTAAAAAATATGCATCACACTACTGTTGAGGAAATATAAGTGAAAGTCCTTGCAGGACTCACTCAGAGTAGAGTTGAAGAGGATCGACATCAAAGTAATTACTCCCTGTGTCCTTATTATATGTGGGGTTGGGATTTGTGTTAATTTCCTCTTCTCATAGTTGCTTGCAAATAAAATAATCAACCATCATGACAATTAAACGGTTCTCCCTCTGAACATTCTTCAAATTGGGAAAGTTACCATTTATGTTTCGGTTTCTTCTTTGTTGTTTTTTTTACATATCGAAAGGGCTTTAGAACTCTACTTATTAGGAATAAATGTTAAACATAAGTAGAGTTGTAAAATTTCAGCATTTATGGGCGTGTGATTTTTTTTGTTGGTGGTAATTTGTCTGTTTTAATTTCCTGACCTGTTTTGATAATTTTTTAGTTCTCGAAGATGGAAAAAAGCACGTGTGCTCGTACTTAGAAAGAAAAGAAAGTAACAATGATTATTTGTACGGGGATTATAAGTGTAATCCTTTTTAGAAAATTGAAAATTGAGAGTGGAATAATTTCTGGCTATGTTGTCACTTAAAAATTGTTATACTATTTTAATGTTATAGTTGTAAGTAACTGAGGAGAAGGACTCAAGTCATGACTTGAGTCATTTTTAAGACCTCAAACTTGACTCAAAATGAGCGGCAGACGGACTACAGGGCCCATGTCCCCCTCGGGATGAATATTTTAAAAGGGTGTCAAATTAGTAATACATCAAAAAAAGAATTCAATTTTATTTGGAAAAATTAAAATTCGTTTATAACACTTCATTGAATATTCTCAAAGGGCGTCTAATCAAAATTAAAAAAAAAATTGTTAATCCTCTAACTCAGGCTTAATGTTTGAAAAAATAGACTTTTATAAATCTGTAGCCTAGAGGTTCTAAAATGTAAAGGTGGCTTTGTTTGTGAAAGTTTTGTCCCTTCACCACTGCTTAGAACTATGGGGACCCCGACTCGGAAAAGATGGACTTGAATAAAGTTCATGTAAGTACATCATCTGGAAAGTAAAAAAGTTGAATGAAACCCTGAATAATTTATATCAACTCATTTACCATATTTAATTTCATCATCATTCATAAGAACCTATGTTTATAAAATTTGCAAATCACTCAATGAAGGTGAATGATTTGCAGAGTACTACCATACATAATTATTGATATAGGTACCGTATTTTTCTCCATGAGCCATGAAGAAGTTTACCGAATAAATATCGTAGGAGAGGAATGGGACTGAATTTAGCTATTTTTATATAAGCGATAAATTTTGTTTATGGTGGTCCTATTTAAGAAATTTTACGATTTATTTATATTATAATCTTTTAATTTTTGCTTATTAATTAGGGGGTATTTTTGTATAGGGTAGGGGTTAAAACTTTGAGGAATACGTCAACGATGGGTCATTTTTTTGACGTAGTGTTGCTCCAACTATAGTGATTTTAAATATCCTTTTTGTACAGTACCGTTTTAAATGTGTTCATACCATGGTGCAACTATAGTACTGAACAATACTATTTTTAAGTTGTATGTATGGATGGGAATATTGTCTTAATTACGGTGAGAGTAAAAACCACGCATTGGAGAATGTTATAAATAATATGTCAAATTTGAGATACAACACATCTGCTATGAGAAATAATTAGGGATGTGAATATTGGGTAAGTTGTTTGAAAAAATACTAAGTATGAGGGACGACATATCTCCTGATAAAGAACACTCTAAAGTATAGTGGTAATGGCTTGCTGATGCATTCGATTTTTCGATTAGGTTGGAATAATTAAAAAGGGAATTCATAGTGTTATAAATCTTACGCATTTTTTTGGTGCACAAGTTTTCTTGGGGTTACAAACTGAACAATGTTGTTTTTTATTGAAATTTTCTTATTCTTCTGAAGAAAACTTTAAAAGTATAAATTCTAACTATCAGTGTGTCTACTCAGGTGTAAGTGTACATCCTTGTTAAACTCAGATTTGAGATTCCTGCCGATGTCCTTGCTGGATACAACTGGGACTTGTATAAACTTCCTTCATGTTAGGACTTCCAATCGCTAATTTAATTAAATATAAGGACAGCTAAACTGTTTTCTTTTAACACATTCTTTAAATAACCAGGTTACCATTTTTCTTTTTTTACTTATAAAAAACTCCAACGACTAACAACCTTATCAATTAATAAACTCCTATTCTTAAAAAAATTACACTTACCGGAATTTAGACAATACTCCCAGCCCTAGTTATATGCTATCAATCAATGTGATAGGTCGTTACCTTTATTGTATCATCCTACCTTTCCTCTATTAAAAAAAAACAATAGAAAAAAGGCCCAAAATCATCTGATTGTTAGCCAAATAAGTAAAACAAACATGTTTCTATAATCTCTGTAATCAGACTATCATTATCATATCATTTCTTCACAATTTCTGAAATTAAATATATATATATATTAGCGGGGTTAATGCTGTGTTAAAGAATCGTCATATCCATGGGATTTCAATGGCTAAACAATCTTGTTTTTTTAATATACTAAATTACTTTTACAAATTATCAGAGGTGGGAAGACTTGCAACTCCACTTGGACTTGACCAGATAATTTGAATACCTCCGACTCTATCCTCCTCTAGTAATCACAGATTGAAGACTTGGCTAGGAGTCGATAAATAAGACTACTCATTCGACTTTTATTCCAATACGTATATTTCATACTGAATAAGCATTAACATTGTGAAACTCGAAATGGAATCAATCAAAATATTCAAGGTCTTGTGAGCAAAAGAATTGAGAATTAACTAAGACTCATAGAATAAGGACTTTTCCCCCATCTCTTATTATCATAATAAGGATAGTGTCACCCAGTTAAAAATAAGGGTAGCTATATTTCCTATGAGTTATTTGAAGATGTCAAGGTTAATAAATGCACTTCTTGAACAAAGGAGTCTCATTCCTCGACACCCCTTGCGACAATTTCAAACATCCACTCCCTCTAAGCACTTATATTTATGTTTATTTGTATATATCTTCGCATATTCTCCAAATATGTCCCTAAAAGAAAAAACCACGGTGTATGCAGAGGGTTGGCTAAAGGGGCTGATATATCATAATTTCCAAAAAAAAAAAAATCGTAAAAATTTAAATTTCTGTAAATAGCTATGAATTTTTTGGATTTTTTTTCCAGCAAAATTAAATATTTGAAATTTTTTGTAGTTGTTAAAAATGAAATTTAAAAAAAAAAAAAATCTTATGAGCAGCTATGGATTTTTATAAAAAAAATTAATTTTTTGTGGATAGCTATACATTTTTGGACTATTTTTTTCCAGCAAAATTTAATTTTTGAAATTTTTTGTAGTTGTTAATTTTGGAATTTTTTTTCAAAAAATTTTTATGAGCATCTACGGATTTTTGTAATTCTTTAACAAAAAATTAATTTTTTGTGAATAGCTGTGGATTTTAGAAATTTTAAAAACAATTTACAACTTTTTTTTTTTCCAAAACACTAATTCTTGAGCTTGTTTTTTTCCAAAAAATTAATTCCTTGTAAATATCTATGGATTTTGATTTTTTTTCCAAAAAATTCAATATTTGAAATTTAATTTTTGAATTCTTCCCCAATCATCAGTGAATCAGTGATCCCACTTGATATATGCACGCATATTTGAATTTAGTATTAAATTTAGAAGGAAATATGTCATTTATAGGTGAATGTACATTCTTATAATTTCGAAAAATGGCCTCAAATTCACAAAAAGTATGGAAAAAACAAATATACAAAAGTGAAATCAGAAACGTTCAATAAACCTGACTTGCAATTTAAATGTATTCATAAAACTTTAAAGAATTCTTGTTAGATCCTTGTTCAATACATAAGATATGATGTTAAATCTGCACGATTCCATTCATTTCTGTACAAATTGTTTCTTCAAATATGTAGATACATGTACATATATTGTACAATATAATCCTTACCTTGTAGCAGAGTTTGATTACTCTAATCAAAATATGAAATCAATAAAAAATATCGATTCCAAACAATTTTCATTAATGCTTCATGTAATATTTAATCCACTTGTTACATTAATCATTATTACTTGTATGATCAAAATGAAAATGGTGTTTAGTTTAATTATAACATACAAACATGAATTACTTATTCAATTCATTTTTGCCCTTGTTTTGTATCAGATACATTGTTGAATAATATCAACTTTATAAAATAAATAGTTTTTTTAACACTGGTATTATTTTTTATTCAATTTTGACTTTAGTGTAAAATAATTATAATGATCAAACCCTTGACTTCAAAAAATTTATTTTATAAAGCATGAGAAGACTTACATCCTACAGGGTGGTCAAGATAAACTGAGAAAATCTTGGTATACTTATGTTATGAACGAACATAATATCTTAGAGTCATACTTTTTATTATTATATCAAGGCTACATTTAATGAAATCCATTTATCTATAATAAGTTCCCCTCTTTTGAAAACCTCATCCACATGGTGTTGGAAGCTTTAGAAGGACCGAGCGGTCTCTTGCAGATCCATCTTTGCCATAGTAAAAGAATAATAGACTTCTTGAGAGCGGCCCCAGACGAATGATATTTGGCACATGCATCATGCTCGACCCTTCCCAGAGATAGTAATCGCATGTTCCAAGCTGTTGTCAGCCTAAAATAAGGCCCCAAAAGTGAGGACATGTTATCTAACACTTTTTTGGCCATGTGGGCCGTATTGTTGGCAGGTGTAATTTCCTATTTGGGGTATTCCATCCATCCAGGGAATGTTAACTATCAGTGCAAAACCAGAACTAGTTCAATGGTAATACTGGATCTACACGAGGCCGCTGGGCCTTGCCAAAGCTTCCGGTGCCGTATGGCTGAGATTATGAAGAGAATAAATAATTGAATATCATCAAATGTAGCATTCAAATGATAAAGAAATCATGGTTCTACCACATCTAGCTTGTTAGTTATAACCCATTAAATATTTTCCCAATTTATTTGGACCACCCAGTACACAAACTTTTGGAGCTATATGTATACCTTTTAAAGGATCCTTAAAACAATTTAAGCTGCCTCAGCGGCTGCTAGAATAATTTTTACTTGTTCAAATATGTAGTTTGACAATTTCGAATTCATTCTTTTGCACGACATAACCTCGTTAACACAACTTTATTGTGTTTTCAACTGTCGCTGTTTTTGTTTCTTTTCTCCGAATCAGTGTTCTTTAACGTTGATTGGAAGGATTCTAATTCTTTCTTGTTAAAGTGTGAAAAATTCCTGATAATTGCTGGATAATAGTTGTTTCATAGTTGCAAAGAGTTATCTAACGACAAATTAATTTTGAGCCTATTTCAGTTTCTTTTTTGGGGAAAGGTTGCAAGATATAATAATAAAGGCAACGACGTGTTGTATGTTGAGTAGCAAGTTAATACTACTTCTAGTGCACTTGTAGTCAGAACAGACTCAAACATGACTCTTTTGTCTGCCAACATAGTTTTAATATTTTGGTGGGTTTCTCTTCCCTCAGCTCATTTGTGATTCACTACACTGTCAATTTTTGTTCAAAGGAAGGAAAAATCGAAACAGACCTCTTAAAATGGGTTAAAATCGTACATCCAAGATCTTGTGTAGTGGATCACTTAATTTAAAATTTAAGAAATTGTAAATTTATTCCTAGTTTGTCTTCAAACTTGGTGCAAGATAAGTTTTGTAACTCAAGATTCCTTATGTAAAGTTTCCACTCAATTATAAACAAAGCAAAGGAGAAGTAGCAAAATGGAGCAATTAAGTATTAAGGCAATTTTTAAAGACAAGGGCTCAAATGTAGAAAAATAAAAGTTTTACCAAGTAATAATTTCAGATGATTTTGTTAAAAAAATGTGCTCACAATAGCTGTTGTTTAAATTTATTATTTAAAAATTATACCAATAGATCAGATCAAGCTCGGATGGTCACAAATTTTTTCTTATAAGTAAAAGACGTCGTGTATAAATTTTGAACAGTTTTGAAATATATTTATTGGGAACTCAACAGCCCCGAAGTTTTGAAATTTTACGATTCTTTCAAAAATGAATGGCTTGACCTAAATATCATATAATAACTTCATGTTAAAACAAATCTTATGATACAAGAAATGTAGGTAAATAAATTTGCAATCGAAAATATTTTATAATTTTGGCAGTAACTTTTGATTTTAATTGGTTAAAAATAGCAAAGATTCCCATAACTTGCTTTTTTGTTATATGTCTATCGGTCCGCTAGTAAAATAAAATATATCCATATTTACTATTTCTCTTCTTTCAAAAATCATTAGAAATAATCAATGTTTTACTTGAAGTATACTGAACAGGTTAAATTACTATAAATTACCTCTTTTCGATACAAAATTCTTTATAACCTAAATTGATCTAATAAATTCAAAGCCTTCATATATTTTTAAATTACAATTTTAAAACAGTATTTTTCCTTGAATCAAGGACTTATCAGCTTCGATGATCTAAGTTCAACTTGGATGAGGAATTGGAGCTGTGATCACTATATTCTTTGATGATACCAACTCTACGATCTGCATGATTATTAACAAACTTTAATGAATGATAGAATCCAGAGCCTGTCGATAGTCATCTCAACCATTCCATAAGTCAGAATCTGTCTCAAGAAATGTATCTTGGAGGTACAAACTTTGAAAAAGTTGTTTTAATTTTTTTGTTGCAAAATCTTCCAAATTATTTATTACTCAAATGTTGTAATTTTGTACTATACGTCTTTTTGATTCTAAACTTAATGCAATGTCAAGCAGAGCTAATCCCAAAAATTCCTCGCACATGTAGCATAAGTTCTTGAGTAGATTTTTTATGTTGACATCGATATGTTTGAACTTATTGATAAATATTTAATGAGGGATTTTATTAAATTAGTACATTATTAGGTGCACTTAAGACTTGAGGAACAAACATCCGGGCTCAAAGATACACTTTCACTATAACACACAAATATTACACAATTCTCACCCCTTTATTTGAATTGAGATTTAAACACCCAAATTTTTGGCAGTATACAAGTTTTGATAACCATAGGGCGTCGTGTAGAGCACCAAGTAACATACATTTTCACCTCTTGCTTGCACATCATCATGGAATATAATTACCAAGTTAATAAATTCTTTATAGTCGTACAGAGGAAGATTTGTTTCCATCCATTCCTTCGCTTAATCAAGAGACTCTTGTCACACATCTTCTACAAGACTAGCTATTTCACAATCCTCAATTCCATTATCATATATAGCTATATTAATGGATGGCCATTTTCCTCGTAATCTTTTGAACATCAAGATAAGATATATACCCAAACCAAGACTGGAATGCTGTGCTTATGATTAATTCCATAATATGTTGTCTACATATGATAAATAAAAGGGTTTTTCCTAGTTTTTTCTGAAGAACACAAACTTTAGTTGTCCTACCCGTATTTAAATTTGGTGTGCCATGCAGAATGCATTGAATTTGATCACGTATTTTCCGTCATGAAAAATTTAAATTAAGTAGCAATACTCAGAAATGTTAACTCCGTTTAAAATAAAGTAAGGTTTAATAACTTTACTTATTGATTAAAATTTGGTGATTTAGACTTTTTGGATCAAGTAAAGGTGAGAAAAAAGTTAAAATCTTTACAAATAAGAATTTCATAATACTTAATAACAATTTAGAAAATGGATTTAGCTTAGTAAGTACTTTTATTTGAAAAAAGGTAAGTAAAAGGTTGGGCAAAAGGTCAGATTTATCCTTTGTTCTTTTTTAAAAAATAAATTAAAATTGCTAATTATATAGGGCATATATTTAAATTGTAAATATAAATATAATTTCTTTTAAGATCAGACAGATGGACATGTAGCAAAAAATATAAGTTATGGTAATCTTGACTCTTTTTGACCAATTAAAACCCAACGTAAATAGAAAATTATAAAATGTTTTCGATTTCAAATTTATTCAGATAAATTTCATAAGTTTTCTTGTAACACAAAGTAATTAGATTATATTTATGTCAAAACAGTGATTTTTGAAAAAAATCGTGCAATTTTAAAACTTTGGAGTCGTTGAGCTACGTCTAAATATTTTTAAAAACCATTCAAAATTTATATATGATGTCTTTCACCTTAAAGGAAGAAATTGCAACCCTCCGAGCTCAAAGTTTTTCGCAAATTAAAAAAATAAGGTCCACCCTAGTACCTGCTCCTCTATTGACTGAATTTCCCTTCCTGGCTTCTAAATCTTGGCTTGTAAAATTACTCTGCAGCAGGGATGTAGCAATTCCGGAATTTTGACGTTTCGTCCAGTCCTATCCGAATACATACTACGGAATAATACGACCCTACGTGATACAATGAAGATTATTATGTGTTCTCTTCAAAGAGAAGTCTTTGGTACATGATGCAATCGGAGAAGATAAGTAAGAATGGGTTATTAGTAAAGGTCCGTATTACATCATCAACGTTCTCTTGACATCATTAACTCCATCATTCTTCTCAACACTTACGTATTTCCCATCATAAAGATCCTACTTTTAACATATTATACCCATAAGGGTATATTTTTGAGTCCTTGTACTTACGACTGCCAATTTTGATGGTACATACATTATGATCACAAAAAAAGTTAATAGTTATGGGATGTATTTTAAAAACACAGAAAGGAACGCGTTTTTATTTAAATGTCTGGCACAATCCATGATAAAAAAATTCAAAGGAATACGAAAACAAACTAGTATGACTATTCACAAAATGGAGTCTGGATTATATTTGTATTCTTTCACAGATTATCCTCAATTTCTACAAGCAAATAATTCTTATTAACTCTTTTGAGGTGATAAAATAATAATTAATTGATGGGTTATATTTGAAAGCAGCCCATGTTAGTGCGTATAAGGGTGTAATAACAAAATCTAGGGCTTCAGATTTCCCTATTTTTCTGGCATATATGATGAAGAATATGCTCAATGCTTTTTTGGTGTTGAAATATACCGAGTGTTCCACAAAAATCTGAACAATTGAATTATAAATTGCAACTAGATATAATCTATTAATTAACAATGGAATTTCATCCAAATGATAACTGAGATCCCTTAATCATTAATGTAGCCGCCCTTATTTGCAACAATGGCTTCCAAGAGGCTGCGAAAGACCTAGGACTTGCTAGAGTGTAGATATATCTTATAAGGTCCCTGTGCTGGCTGACAGTGGCTTTGAGGGATTTGGTGTTTGGATAAAGGGTACTGCTGGCCTTCCCTCCACATGCACCCAGAAGGCGTAGTTAAGAGGGTCGGCATCATAGCTGTAAGGTGCCCAAAAGTGTCAAAAAAGAGTTCGAAAGAACTTAAAAGACTCATTCATAAGAGTCTTGCAACAGAGGAGATGATTGTCTTTTATTGCTGGTCTCAAAAGTAGCCTCTCTACCCTCACAAAGTTCTTTCCACCCCCTATTTTGATAGATATCTGAACAGTTTGTTGTAAAACTTCGAGATCTCTTGGTATGGACCATCATGGATTGGCCTGGGATATTTTCTTTAACTCTTCCGGATTTAGTTTGGTCATTCTTCCTCTCAAACATTTCAGATCTGCTGTTGGCGTGGACAGTGGTCCTGGAGATGCTCAATGCTTGGAGTGCAAAAAAGAAATTCGTCAATCACGTTCAAGTGTCAATTTCTCGACTTTTATGTCAGCTACAGAGCTCAGGTATGTTTTTTTTTGTAACTATTTGTTTTGCTTTAATCAATCAAAATACGAAGTAATTCCAATCACTCAATATTCATAATTATTTGAATTAGTAAGTGTTCAAATTTCATATGAATCCATTTGAATTTTTTACTTTCTAACCAAACCATAGCCATTTAGTCAACAACAAGAGATTTTAAGCCTAGTTTTCGTTTGGTGGTTATTCTTAGATACCTTTCTCTAAATACATCACACCTCTTTATAAAGAAATACATTTATACACACACATACAAAAAAAAACAAATATCCAAGCAACAACATTTTAAAAAGAGGTTTTCTTTGATCCTTTGATAGTGGTCTCTTACTTTGGTTTGTGGCTTTTTTTTATAACAAACACAATTATAATTATATATAGATTGTAGAGTAGGTATATTTATAAAGGAACTGCATTGTAATGAGTCTCGTAGATTATTACCTCCACCAACGTAGTTGAACAGAGGTAATGTTTTTACTTCCGTTTATAGGTTAGTTATTTGTTTCGATCGATTTTGGTAAACCTTTTTAGGAAGATTATATCCAGGGTGCTAAAGTTATCTGTATCACAAAAAGATATTTATTTTTAAGCACAATTTTCTCTCCAACCAGATATCAGATTAAAAATATATATAAACCAGACTCTGAAAAGCTTGATAGATTTTGATTTATTTTATTCAATAAAATCACCTCCAACCTCAAATATAGTCTATATACGGGGCTGAAAGTGTAAGCAGGCCTTATCCACTTCGTTACTTGGCATATTTTGGATTTTCTTCTTGATCCGACTAATAAGTTCGACTTTGGCTTTGCAGGGTGTATGTTTGGTTTTGTCGTTTCATGAACCCCATAAAAAAATCCATTCAATTCAGATCCAGCAAGTTTGGAGGCCAAAATTCAAGCTCGATGAAGTTTTCAAAATTGTCATGGAGCCATTTCAGACTTTTATATGTATTGTTGTTACCTCAAATTACCATTTACCCTTGCAAAACGTCTCAAGGAGTCCTAAATTCGATCAACTGTTATGTCGTTGCACGTGGAGCGGATCACAAGGAGGTTTTTTTTGTGCCTTATCTAAATTTTTGGATCAACAAATTCGTTAATTTGATTACATTTTTCCCATCTTGTGCAATTATAAATAAGATATCTTACAAAAAAACCCAGCTGACTGAGTGATTTTGTTTACCCAAGAAAGAGCGCCAAAGGTGTGGCATAAATAAGTTGTACACTCTTTATGTTAACATTAAGATTCCAATTAGTTTTTAAAGATCACATAAAGTGTTAAAAACGCAAAATGGCCGATATTTTTTAAACAAATTAGGATACATAAACTTATGTTATTAGAAAAAATTGGAGATATCGATTTTTTTATTTGACTCAAACATACGTTAGATACGTTTTATCATGAAAGGAATAAAATGGATGAGGGTGAGACAAGTAAAAATAGAGCATTTATTTTTAATGGACACTTTACTGTACATTAGGTCAATTAAACGTTATAATGAGCCCAGAATACTTATATTTTAGTCATTTGTATTGAAATAGTCATAAATGACGGTATTAATATATCGATCATTCCATTGTTGGATTATCATCATATTAAGTATTGTAAATCCTTTATTTACTATACTTAATCTCATTTTGGGGTTGCAACTTGTACAAGTTTTAGCTTGTACTAAATATATACAGTATGTCAAGAAATAGAAGTCCTCTTTTTCAAGCACATATAAGTGAAAGTAGATTTATCATTCTGGTATAATTCTATTTCCCAATATATCTCCTCATAAGTTGTATACATTATTTAATACGATCGGGCATTCAAGCAATTAAATTATTCAACGTTTCGTCTGTAATTTGCGACCAAGAAAATTTTACATTTTGGACGAGAGTTTCTTCATTGGTTGGAGGTGTTAATTATTGATCTTATGTTGGACAATGGCTCATAGATTTTCTATCAGAGACAAGTCTGGACTGTTACTAGGCCATGTACCCTTTGCCCAAAAGGAGTATAAATTAGCCTGAAGCCACGTGAGAAATATGAGTAGGAACTCCGTCTTGCTGGAAAATGACTCTGGACATGTCTGGTAACACTTTTCGTGTCAGAACCGATATGTACTCTTTTGAAACATAGGGGATAAACAGTTCCTAAGTATGGTCTGAACATAATATGAAGACGTCACAGGTTCTTCTTGAGGTTTAAAATGAAGCTCACTGAGAGTCTGTTAGCTTATAAGACCCCAAAGATGAATTTCCCAGGGAAACTTTACTTTCGGAGTCTGCAAAAACATCTTCCTTCTTGTGAGCCTAAACACAATCAATTTGACGATTGAGATTATGAAACAATTCAAAGGTGGACAGGTGAAAGAAAATATCTCTTTTTCATTCATTTATTGACCAATTTTTCCGCTCACGACAAAAGATGAGTCGTTTCTTTTTCTGAATCTCTGTGACTTTCGGTTGCATTTGAGGCCTGTACGGCAAGAACTTCATCAATTCCATCATGTGCTAGCGGATAGTGTCGTGTGACCCTGGATGACCATGTGACGTCATTTTGATCATTAATTTACTTAAGGATTTACCTTTTTTCGTAAGACTTTTGGCAATGGTTATTTTTGAAACTCTGAAAAAAAAAATTCTTCCTTCCACGTCCACTCTTGTTCTTGAGACTCTTTCCGGAAAGGCGAAAGTTCCACCAACTTCGAAAGGTTTGGACCAAAACCCCAAGGTCCCAAGAGACATAAACGTGCCTTTCCCTGGCCTCAAATTTCTCAACGGCCTTTCTTCGGGTGTTTTATGCATGTTCCTTCGCCATTCTATGACATCATATATTTTAATAGTCATGTATAAATTTCAATTAAGAAAAAAAAAGCATAAAGGTTGATTCCGTACCTTAAATTTGGGTCGATACAGATTTTTAAGAGTCCCTCAGCCAAGTTATTTTTTTTCCCGCTTTTCATTTCATAACTTATTTTAGAGAAGCGATAAATTAAAAAAATAGAGTACATCAATTTCTGAAACAACTAACTTGGTTTTTCCCTTTTTTCTTGATTTATGTTGACACATCACAAATAATTTCAACTTCCTTTATACTCATACCTATGACAAGAAGTTGGCTTCCAAGGATGACTATAATAATGAAAATATGAAAGATATTGCATGATATAGACACAATTCCTTTGTATGCATATATATAATAGCCCTATTGATCTCACTCTTGACTCTTTTGTTAGCGGGGGGATTCAGGATTTGACACTTTGTACACATTAAGTAATCGATTCTCTTCTCTTCTCTTGTCTTTCAACACGTTATTTCTATCAAGATGAAATGCTTACAAAAAAAAAAAAAAAAAAAAAAAAAAAAAAAATTATAGCCTCAATATTTTGGAATACTAATTCCATTGAGATGTCAAACATCAAAGCTTGTTTTATTATTGTTCTTCTATCTTCACCTTATACAAGTCTATGTATGAGTATGTAGATGGAGGATTGAGAAGGGAGGGAGGAAGCCTAGGGGTGGGTTTCAACAGTGCAAGAGAAGAAAATATTTTCATTAGGCTGGTTTGTTTTTCAACCTTTTTGGAATTACAATTAGGGCTAGTGGAGACAAGGTGTCATGTGGTAAGAATATAAAAATAATCACCCGGAACATAACCATTAAGGCCCAAATCCTTGATGCCCATACTATCCGTCATAGTGCTCACAGAGTGGTATTTGGTCTTCTTCGACGATGGTATCGTTGTATTTGCCTTAATTTACTCCTTCAGACTGGCCACAAATGTAATTGTTCTCTAATAGTCGCTTTGTGGGTTTTGGGGACGTTGCCCACTCATTCTGGGGCTTTCAAATTTAGTAAACAGTTGTTCTAGGATACCCCAGTGCAGTATATGATACCTTTATTGCTGAGAAAATTCAACCAATTCCATGGTTGTTGATGATATTTTTGCAGCAAAAATTGACCCAAAAAATTGATAGGACGATCAACCTCTCATGGTGGTCCATTGAAATTTGAACACTTACCAATTCAATAATTAATTAAGGTTGGGTGATTAAAATTATTTCATTTTTCGATATATTAAATCATTAGGAATTAGTTACAAAATATAGCAAACCTGAGCTCTTTTGCTAACGTCAAATGCAAGAAAATGGCACTAGAACGTAATTGACGAATTTCCATGGTTTTGTTGGTTTGTTTTGTAATATTTTTCGAATTTCGAATACAGTTAATGGGGAATAGTGGTCTTACTTTAAAGAAAATAGCGAATACAAAGTTCACTACTCTATGATATCATCTTTAGGTTGCACGTATCAGTCACGTTTTGGAAAAAGGCAAAAAGTATTTATTTTCTTAATACCTTTTTTTATCAAAACAAGTTTTAAAAATCATAAAAACTCCTGTGAAAAAAAAATTGAAATATTAATACAATGTATCTATTTTGTTCAAAGTGAAATACCAAATATATCGATAAGGTTGAACAGTGCAAATTAGCGCCTCTTGTCGGAGAGATTTGACAAAACAAAGAGTTTTTTAATGAGGACACAATCCAAATTTAATGAAATGAGTTTCTTATTACATTTGTTTGAATATGATCATATTACTCATTGTGTTTTCTAATATTTATTCATTATTTTGCATTAAATCATTTTGATCCACATTTTTCCAACATATAAAACACATTAATAAATTATTATTTTTTTAATTCACCTTTCATAACAAAAAGTGAGAGCACCTGCGTATAGATTGCTACTTATATTTATCCAAGAAACTATGTATGCTCCATCTGCTGTATCCAGTTAATAGCTTGGTATTTAGATGTTCAACTTTATACTGACAATTTCTTATTGGTACGTGGTTTGAGTATTTTTACGAATTTGTCATATTATTTCCATGTTATGGAATCGCCGTAGTTCATGAACAATGCGCTCAGGAGAAATTATTATCTTGAACTCAATGTGTGTATGTTCGCACTCAAGTCATTCCTAGAAATAGACATACACTTGTCAGATTACATGGGATCCAACGAGAACAAATCTTTTTTAAAGCCAAAATCTCAAAGATGCCTCAATCTGCGAGTAAGTCATATGATGATCTTGTTTTATTAACTCAAGCATATAAGGCACAAAAACTGATTTTGGATGACCTTAACCAAAATTCTTCGATGTGCAAATTCGAGGCTCACTTGAATTCCTTATACCAGTTTTGTGTTGTTTGTTAATATTGTGCATGATTGCCATCTAGGGAATTGAGTTTATTGATACATTGTTGCCTTGATAACCTTCCTCCAAAGTTATAAAAAGTAAAATGCGCGAAAGTGTTTACGAGTCAATTCCATTTTTTTTAATGAAAATAATATTTCAAATCATGGTAACGGCATGTAGAATAAAATGAACACCAGAGAACCTTGCTCAAACAAAAAACAAAAAAACACAGTGGATTATGTTGTCAACTGTTGATATTTTGCTCTTTTCTCCGAATCAATGTTTTGTGAACTGTGCTTTGATTAATTTATAAGTAGCTCCTTTAAAGCTGTTAAAAATTCTCAGCAAGTATTAAATAATAATTCCTTAGTTAGAAGACTTGTCTAACTACCAACTGATTTTGGGTCATTTTCTGTTCCTTTTCGTAGAAACTATTTTTCTTCCTAAAGAAGAACCATCCAATACTTTAAGCTTTTTAATATTTGAGGAATCTTTTTGATCTATTTTAAGATCTGTAAAAAGTTCGAGTACCCCTAGCCGGTTTGGATCTCGGAGTCATACCTTTTTGGATAATACCAGTTTACTTCTACAGTACTTGGATACTTCGGATATGGGTCCAAGAACCCTCCTTTCTCTTGCCATGACTGATGAGCTAGGGAGTACTTTATTCGTTAGAGTTCTATCTGACTCAGACTGGGCTACACAAGCGCAATCCTTTTTCTAAAACGCAAGAGAGCTTTCATTAATATAATATCATTGTTAATTATTTCATCAAAAATGATTGTTTTTCCTTGAACGTACATTCATACAGACAAACTTTTCTTTATTTATATATATGATTCTCACTTTCATCGAAATTCAAACGTATTGTCAACCAAGAAGTACAATAGTTTTTATACTGATCTCTGTTGGCAATTATGTCGTCTATCGAGATTGCCAGCATATAATTTTCTCTTTGATTTACGCTCACGCGAGTTTAGACAATTTTCACATTTCTACTTATTACATTTTCTACTCTATTTTAAATATTTAAACGTATAAGTGAGAAAGAAACACAATGTTTTTTATATTGACTACTGTAGCAAATATGTGCACGAGTTTAATTGTCACACTTGACCCAAGAAACCATGAAAAACACATAATTTGAGAAAAATAAGTCGGACTACACTATTTATTTTTTAATTTTAATGTGAAACTATTAACTATATTTATATTCAAATGGGATCCTCCAGCATCAACCTTGCCTCCACAGGAGGTCGTGTTGACATTTGCTACAGATTATTATGACATGTTTGTCCCCTCACACACAACAGCAGGCTTGAGGTCGCAAATTAATTCCTGTGTGGAATAGCACAGGCCTGGCCTTTCACAAAACCCCGTCTTTCACAGTTCAATGGGGAACAATCTGGTGAGGATTCTGGCTGGAAATCCTGGATATATTCTGCTACCTAATTCTGGACTCTTGTAGCTAGGGGTATTATGGTTTTGGGAGACATAAGAGATCCCAGCATAATTGGCAACAATTCAGGGCCTCATAATATCTTTTTGCTCACTTGGGCGTGGGCAAAATCCATTATTTATTGCCTTTTGGTCTCTTCAATCCTTGTCCGAGGGCCTATTTTCATTTTGTTTTTTAGATGCTTCAAGAGACTCTGTATGAAATTCCAACCAAAGTTTTTATAATAAACATCTCAGTTTGTCAGATTACATATACTTTTGATAGAGTAACAATTTTGATCACACGAACAATATCCAAATCGCCAATAAATAATTTATTTCAAATTTACATTCACAAGGGCTTATAAAATGCATTGTTATGCTCTCCTCATCGAAATTCAAAAAGTTGAAGCTCAATCACAAACCGTCCTAACCCAAATACTCAAAAAAAAAAGGTGATGGAATATGTAATTAGTTTGTTAAGGAATTCCTTAAAAAATATAAAGAGATTTCTACAAAACAGTAATATAATATAATGAAGTGCATTTATTACTTAGGTACATATTTGCCCAAGATTTCTAATGAGAAAATAAAAACAAAAAACAATAGCTTGAAAGTTAAGTCATAAAGATTTTCTTTTCCAAAATTGAAAATCCAAAGCGACTCATCCTGATTCATAATCGTTATTCTTAAAACACTCACACGCATAAGTACTAAATAACAAACAAACAATAGAAAAATGACTTCATTTGGCCTTATAAAGCCACAAACAAAAACTATATATAAGGTATGTACATTCCATTTTAGGTATATGAACATTTTTGAATAGTAGGAACAGTAATGATACATAAATATTTTGTAAATAAATCCACGTTTTCTTTTAACAAAATATATTATATATTATTTAAATAATATATTTTTTTCATTGTTTTTTTTTGTATTTGTGAAATGAGTATTAGCATATTCATGGCCAATCAATGGTGCTAGGGTGGATTTTGACTAATTATACTAGTAAAAAACATCTTAATAGACCTTTTTTTTTTAAATATTAATGTATGAAATATAACATCAAAGATTCCTGATAATTTTTATAACTGTAAATAACCGAGTGGTCCATTAAAATCTGAGCACTTTGAATTTTAAACTTCAACCGGATATTCTTGAGTAATTAAACATAGAATTTAAAAAAAAAAATGTCTTAAATAGATCTATGTATGATCTCCCTTAATCATTGTTGCTAAGGGTTCCTATTTAATGATTAATTAGCAGAAGGCCTTGCACCATCCTGCAGATATATTTCCCTGTCATGGGGCCCCATTTCTGGCTATCAGTGGCTTTGAGAGCATCGGTGTTTGGATGACGGACACTGCAGGCCTTTTGAGTGCATGTCCAGGTGGGTGGCATTAGAGGTGTAGGGGGGGGGGAGAGTCAAAAAGAGCTCAAAGACGCATTCAAAATAGTCTTACAAACAGGGAGATGGGTTTCTGGTTTCTGTCATTGCTGAGGTTTTAAGTGGGCTCTCAATTCTCACAAGGCTCTTCTGACCACTTTTTTTATAGTTCTCTCGAAAGTCTGATGTGAAACCCGGAGTTCTCTTGCATGGGCTGTCATGGGCTTGAGAGGACTGGTCTCGGGTATTTTTTTTGTCTCCTCCAGTTCTACTTTCACCTTTTGACAGACCCCTTGTTCATCTCCAACGTTTTGGACTTGCTGAGGGCGTAGACAGTAGTCCTACAGACGCCCAACTACTTGGCGTGCACGAATGAAAATACATCAATCACGTTTAAGTGTCATTTTCTGGAAAGGTAGATAGCTCAAGTATGTTTTGTTTGGTAAATAATTGTTCATGCTTAAATATATCGAAATATAAATTAATTTCAATTCATCAAACTCCATTCATTATTAAATTAGTAACTGTTCAGATTTCAATGAACCACCCTGCATATATTGTTTTATATGGATTAAAATCGAGGATCTCAACATTGAAGAAATTTCTGACTATATCCTTAATAGATAAAGGTTAGGATTTGTAATTAACTCCTGCTTCTCACGTTTGAGTGCAGTTTATCCAATAAAACATCATGACAGTTCAACCGCTCTTCTCTCAAACATTATTCAATTGTCAAACGGATTACCACGTCAATTCTTCACTAAAATGCTATAACTTTAGTTAGATATAACAATATATTTAGTTATTAATTCACAAAGTTTGCCAAACTCCCATAATAATAAGGTCATGCAAAACCAGCCTATGTACTCAAATCTATGGAAAGGGAAGATTTTTTATCAAAACTTGGATGGACCATAAAATCCCTTCCTCCTCGAGCCAAAAATAACTTTTTTATTTTCAATAAAATATTATATAACACAATACACCCTCTTAAATACAATTAGATATTCTTGGAGCTTTTGCTTTTTAAGACCTCACTTAAATAGGCATTTTAAAATAAAAAATAAAACCTTATATAGGGATTTTCATAAATTCAATTAAAATAGAGTAGCACATTCATTCAAAGCCAAAATAATCTTGCAAAGAAAATGTTCTAGACCCACCTCCAAAAAGAAATTGATCAATGAATTAGCAAAAAAAGGATTATGACCCATGGAACAAAGTCATAAGCTCTCTACCATATGTATGGTTCCTTCTAACTACATAAGAGTGACGTATTTTATGCATTAAAATAGCATTAAATCCAGTAAGTCTTCATAATAAAACGAGGAAATCCACGTTTTATTATATTTCAATGATCAACATTGAAGTTTTTTATATTTTTGGCATGAATGTAGGTATCACATTCCTTTATTCTACAGGTACGGATTTTGAGGCCAATATTAAGGGTTGACTTGGACTTGGAATATTAGGACCTTGATTTGTATTAGACTAAGAAATGGTGAGTTGCTTTCGAGTCAACATTTTTCGAATCTGAGCCCATGTGACTTCGAGTTGAATGTGGTCATTGACTCTGACCTCGAGTTCAAGTCCTGACTTGAGTAGTAAAGCTCTGTCATATAAATCCAAAGAATGAGGGCGTGGGTATATAAAAAGATAGACTTGAATAGAGATCTTTCAATATCTACAAATTACGGATAATTCAAGGATTCAAGTTTAGTTGTTTTTTTGTCAGATATACCTATGAGAATATCCATCGTAATGGTGTACTGAATATATCTCCAGTCTCCATCTTATTTTTTTTGTAAAACAGACTTTTTTTTAAAACATATTCTAGGGCCTTTATGGACAACATGTTAAACCAAAAGCACGGCATCATTTCGTTCATTTGGAAGGGAAGAGGCGTAGGACCATTGACGAGGCTTTGAAATACTTCAATGATTCCGTTAACTACAGAATGAAGCGGTACAAGGAGACTGTCAGGTTCGATGATAGTTCCAGGAGTGGTTGCCCAAGGTCAAAGAGGACACCCAGGCTGGTGGAGGCAACGAGGTCAAAGGTCAACATCAAACAAAAGCGCTGTATGAGAAAGATAGCTCTTGAGGATGGTGTGTTCGTTGGTCAGGGAGGCCAAAATGACCAACTAGCTATCCAGCGTGTATGTTTTTGAAATTCTTCAATTCTTGTACGCATGTTTCAGTCATTTAGACAAACAAGAATATCTTCACTGTTGAGCTGGTTTACAACAGCCACAACGACTGGGTTCTGGGCGGGAACATCGATAACATTCCCTTGAACGAGTGCAACGTATTCAAGACCCAAAAGCCGTCATTGGGGATGGTCTGTGTGGGCGTTATCTCCTGTGGGATGAAAACACCCGTGATCTTCATTCCTGTGGGTGTGAAGGTTAATCAACGTGTCTATCTGGATATGTTATTGTCCCAAGTACTTTCCTGGATCCAGGAACATCACTGGGATGAGTGTTATTACTTCCAGCAGCACTGAACATCTTTCACAAACTTCATAGTCTTTGCTAGAATGGTGCCAAAACCCTTTTCATCACTATTGAATTAAGGATATGTGGCCCCTTTCCTCCCTAGATCTCAACGTAATTGATTATTCCATTGTGTCCCATTAGGTGAAGGAGGTTTGTGTGACTTCTTACCACCCCGTCGAAGACTTGAAGACAACCCTAGTGTCCGCATGGGACAACTTGTCAGAGGAGACCATCGTTACAGCGTGTAAAGCAGTTTTGAAGGGTTTGAGAGTTTAGTTGACGCAAATGTGGCACTTCATTATGAAGGAAACTTTCCGTCTGATTGAAATGGTGTAAAGAAAACATTCTGAGAAATAAATATTTGTGTACTTTCTTTGCTATTAAAGTTGTCGTGAGACTTATGGGTCACCCTATATATATATTTTTGTTCCCAACTACAACTATATTTCATATTGTCGTAATATCAGTAATAGTGATGTACGTCGCGTGAATTTTATAACAGGATTTTTTTTTGGAATTGGTAATCTAAAGAATGAATTTTCTTCTCTTTAGCAGTTGTCGCTATTATTTAATTTCTGAGTTGTGAACTTCCTTTCCTAATAAATTCATTCGTGTGTGCTCATAAAAGACCAAGAGTAATCTTGAGGATTTTCTTGCAGAGTGATAATTGTAAGTCCTTGTTGGACTTTGAGTGGAATTGAGGATCGACATGGTAGTAATTTTTGCCAATGTCCTAGTTTATTTCCTTCTCCTCCTCCTCCCTTTGTAACTGCTGATTGTAGCTGATTACCTCCAAAGCGTTCTTCAAATTGTCATGGTTACCATGTTTATTTTCTGTTTCTTTTTTTCGACATGCTCATTAAACACACGATTTTCATCGCTCATCATGAATCACATCAAATGTGGAGGTAAACCTGAAAATAATAATAAAATGCAAGTCAATTTGCAAGTTTTGAATCCAATAGTCCCACCTTTGGGAATGTCTAATAAGTATAATACAGTAGACAATTTGTGTATTACATACATCACTAATTTTCATACACGCTCCTACGCACTTAGGGGTCATATTGTACAGGTTTCCGACGAAGGGATTACTCTTTATATATCTACTCTATATAAAAAGTTTTTATATGTTTGTAAGTACATGTTATTTGATGAATTTCTTGAAAGGCCATAAAGTCTTTGGTTAGCCAGTAAATCTCCACCTGAACATTTTATGATTTAATCATTCAATCAACATTTTTATTACTTATAGTGTTCAGACGATAGCAGTTTATTTTCTTCTTTATTCCTAACGGTTTTCATGGTTTAAGGGGCCCAAAGTCAAGTTTGAACATGTTTTTCACTTAATTTTATTGTTTATCAAGTGAATATCTACCTGTATAATGTATATTGTGTGCGATTACGATCAACTCTATTCATCTGTTACTTGTATAATATGTAAATTGATCAACAAATATTCTTTTAAAAAAAAAAAAACCAAGTAAATTTCAAATGCTTCTGAGATTGCAAAAAAATTGTTCTTGCAAACAGGGTGTACAAAAATGAGAGTAATCCAGAGAAGCCTTAACAGCAAGTATATATTTGAAACTACGACATTTAAATTCGTACATATAATTTTATTTAGATTTTCCGTAACATACAATAATTTCATTCAAATGGCCACCTCCAGTTGCTGTCAGACAATGACAAACGTCCTTATTGGCGGTACAGACAAATTTTATACCAATTTGGTCCAATCCTGAACAGCAAAGCTTTCAGGCTCTAAAAAATATTATTACTAAATGTTTTTTAAAATTGTTTAATAAAATGTATATGTACAAATCGAAGATATCATAATAATTTTTAATGATAGGACAATTTAAAAAAAATCCCTATGCGTTTTTAGTAATAATTCCTGTTGTCAATTCCTATTCTTTGTTATTTTAAATAATAGTTCAAAATTCCATTTGGTCAAAAAAAAATTTTTTTTTTTTAAATTTCAAAAACCTACGGCTATTTTACACAAAAATTAATTTTTTGAAATAAAATTCCAAAAATTCACAGTTCTTCACAAAAAAGGTAACTGTTTTGGAATTTTTTTTAAAAATACACAACTATTTACAAAAAACCTGTAAATTTTTGAAATTTTATTAAAAAAAATAACTTTTTGATTATATCTTTGGGTTTTTGAAATATTTTAGCAAAAATTTAATTTTTTCTAACTAACTATGGATTTTTGAGATTTCTTTGTTCATTTTAAATAATCCAACTTTTTTGGATTTTTAATTAAGACAAAAAACAAAAATTATAATAATATTTGGTTACAAATTTCCAAAATCCACGGTATTTAAAAAAAAAAAAAATTTTTTTGTAAAAACATTTTAAATATTAAAATATGTACAAAATTCCTGACGGACAAATATTATATTTTTTGCAGAAACTTTCAAAAATATATAGTTATTCACAGAAAATTACATTACAAATATTACCTTTTCTAGTAAAAAACAAAAATTCCTGAATTTGGGGGAGGGGACCTATTTTTTTTTTTTTTTTTTTTTTTCATTACTTAGAAAGGTAACAAATATTTAAATATCAGTAATAATAAATGAGAATTGGAATCGCAAATTAAACATTATTTTCCAAATATCGATGACAAAATAGAGCAGAATACTACTGAAATTGTCTGCCCCTATGCGCCAATGCTCTAATAAAAACATTAGTAGTTGCATTTATAGACAACCTAAAGACGCCTTGATGTTTTAACTATAAAACAATAGCTTATGTAGAGTACACTAGTAATAAACAGAAACAATGTAAACAAATTTAATTATTAAATCAAATTCTAATTTTTAAATAAATTTAATATAAATAATAAAAGTTTTCATAAGCTCATTTAATACAAGGAAAAACATAATACGAAAGAATCTGTCAGCTTCAGCTTATACAAATATGAAGAAGATACCATACTTAAAGCACTTAATAAACTAAATTAAGGAAAATTCATATAATTTTTATAAATATATTTTCATTTTCAGTCATAATTTCTAAAAAATTTACCAACAACCCACCTTTCCCTTCTTTTTACATTCTACACGGGTGATAGGACGGGGCTTGGATCCGGATACTAAATTCCCAGGTACAATATAAGTAAATTTGTATTATCCAAAAAGATCCTATACCCTAACTGGCTTCAGATACTCGAATTTTTACGTATCTTAAAAAATATACCAGGGATTTTCCAGATCTTAATACAATTGTAGTATTGCTTAATAAAGTTTGGGCAGGTCTTGGATCTGGATCTGAGGGATTTATCGGTTCATAAAAGGCTTTTCGTATTGCTCAATACATAATCTTAGTTCGATCTTAAGTTACTTTAATAAAAGATAGATTACCTAAAGTAGTGTTACTTTTTCTCTTGATTTGTGCTTGTAGCGGCATCTGCATAAACAGTTGTTATTCCAATATTATTATACCGAGTGGCCCATTAAAATTGGCACATTTTAAACTTCAACCAGACATAATTGATTAACTAACAAAAGAACTTCAACAAAACTAATACTATAAATAAATGTGGGTCTGAGCTCTCTTAATCATTAATGTAGCTACTCTAGCGGCCATGATGGCTTCCAGGCGGAGGCGGAAGCCATCATGGCTGTTAGTAAGTAGTTCTCTGTCTTGGCGTTCTAGTTCTGGCTGAAAGTCACTTTGAGTACCTCGTTGATTGTATTAAAGACGATGCAGGCCTTCCTCTCGAGATACAACCAAAAGGTGTGGTCGAGGGGGTTTGCATCAATGCTGTAGGGGGCAAAAATTGTCTAAAAAGGGTTCAAAATAACTCGAAAGACTCATTAAAAAGAGTCTTGCAACGCAAAAGATGGGTTTCTTTCATTGCTGTTGTCAAAAGTGGCATCTCCTCAGTCACAAAGCTCTTTCCGCCTACTTTTTTTAATGCTCTCTTGACAGTCTGGTGTGAAATCCAGAGATTTCTTACATGGGCCCTCATGGATTTGAGGGCATTGGTGTGGATTTTTTTCTTTAACTCCTTCGGATCCAGTTTTGCCTTTTTGATATATCCCTTCTTCCTCTCTAAGATTTTGGATTTGCTGACGGCGTAGCTGGTGGTTCTGGAGACTCTTAATGGTTTGAAGTGCACAAATGGAAATTCTTCAATCACATTCAAGTGTCATTTTATCTACTTGTACATAAGTTATAGAGTTCAAATTTATTTTATTTTGTAACTAATTGTTTATTCTTTAATATAACAAAATATGAATTAATTGTAATCACTCAATCTTAATTAATTATTGAATTAGTAAGTGTTCATATTTAAATGGACCATCCAGTTAACACAATTCTTATAAAGAAAAGTATAATTCAAAATAAAATGCTTAAATCAAAGGTTCGAACTTTAATTTGAGACTTTACTCTTGTATCTAAGGTATTTATTTGAAGAAGAAGAAAAAAAGGAAAATAGTGATGCATTAAGGAAAGCTTATAATTTCATTAGGACATCGGAATCCGGGGTCATGTGTCTGTTTCGAAAGGACTAATTCTCTAGTTGTACCTTACTCGTAGCCAGGATCTCATTTAATGTCTGTAGAATTGTAAGAAACTCCATTGATAGAAATAAATGAGTGTTGAAATTCTAAAGACTAAAGGTACTTTAGAATTTATGAATATAAAAAAGCGGCGAATATGTTTTGCGGTAAAATCTCCAAAAAGTGAAATTATGAGAGGCGAAAAGTTATGCGGCAAAATGACTTAGAATCAATAAATCTCCTATTAGCCATGACAAGGGTTCCCTAGAAATATATTTTGTAAGGACCTTTTTTTAAAACAATTTGAAATGATTTAAAAAATTAAATTTTTTTGCTCCGGTGTACAATTTTTTCGAATTTTTTTTCACCTCTGTTTTATTATTAAATTTTCCCCTTAAAAACAATAATTTTGCCTAGACCAAAACAAAAATTACTTCATTGGAGAGATAAAAGGCTACAATGCCTCCAACCCATCCCCTGCGGACACCCCAGAATAACTGCCATTCCCCCCCTGATCATACTCTATATAGCAAAGTCCAAATGGTTAAGATCAGTTGAAGAAACAGGGCCAAAGTGCTCAAAATTGTTTTTGACCATTCTTGTACATCATTTGTAGTGTGGGTTGAAACCTCATTCAGCTGTCATAATATTTCTGAAAGTAATCTCTTCATACAATACTTTCAATTAATTTAATGACATAAAAATTAATGGAACTCTAACTCTGGATTAAATGAAAATGGAATCAAGAAACTACATATTCATATTTATTTTTTTTATGTTCCTTGAATTGGTCAGATGGAGTTTTACTGATTTATTATAAGTAAACATTATAGTATCATATTTGACCTTATGAATAATCTTTGAAGTCTATATTCATAAAGTATATTTCCTTTGATAGGAACGACTGGTGTGCGAACTTACGCACATTGAGTTTTAGAAACTACAAATTCTTGACTATTTTTCATACCATATTTTTCTTGTGTAAATGATAAAAATCAAACCGTGTTTCCTATGTATTAATAAAACCAAAATGATACAAACGATATATAGTAGATATTTAGTTCAATAATGATTAACTTTTCAACACATTATTATATACATGACATTCTCAAGGACCAATTCTTCTTCTTTTTTTTTTTTTAAAGGAAATTGACGTTAACTAAAAGATTATTACAAAAGAAAAAAGAAAATTAAGATATAATTATACTGCTATTCCAATCATTAAAAGAGAAAAAAAACCTCATATTACATATATAAGGTTTTGGGCATATATGCTTTTGAGTCATCTAAACGCTTACATTATGTTCTTTAAAAAGCCCTAAGGACCTACCCTTGAAGGGAGGAAATAAAGTCAGGTTACCTACGGCGTTTGGGAGGAAATGCAGTGGGCAAAACCACAGCAAATGAAGACATAAATCACTCAAGCACATCATAATAATCATATTCCACACTGTCCAACTGTTGTTTTCCGAGCTTATACGGGTAGAAAATTACTTAATTTATGTAACACTTTGATAGTTAATAAGATTTGGAATAGTTGCAACAAGCAACATCAAAAAGCTACATTTACAAAATTAAAATTTAATTTTTCAAAACAATAGTTTACTGGGTGGACTCTAAATACTGTCAATGGAATAATCGCATAAAAGTTTTTTATTAGTATTTTATAGGTATATTATTAAAGATTTTAATTTTTGTAAACTTACTATTAATAACCATATCAATACGCTACACAAAAATTATTCAAAATGGTGTGTATTTACAGACATAACAACCTTGAGTCTCTTAGGTAAGGTATAATTGTAGGCAGAGACCACCTCCACGGGAGTTGTCCCAATCTGTAATCATGGAGCCTTTTAGTACATCCAAATTGGAATAGGGCTTTTGGCTGATCCCGCACTCCAAATAGAGTATATAACCAAACCCTATAAGATTTAAATATGTACTGAATGGAGACAAAAAATGGTCACACTATTTTTGCATCATATTGGACGTATTACAGGGAGTACCATCTTGGTCAAGGGTATCAGTATCTTCTTTTAAGTAGTATTTGTCCCATAGCTGGATACCTTTCTCAAATATAATGCTCACGTAATAAATGTTTTCATTTTAACCCCGAGAGTACAAAGATAATGACGATCTTACAGTTCACGCTATACCATCATAGACTCTATTTTCTCTTTTTAATAAATCCAGTAGGATAATTCAGATCTTCTTTTGATGAAAAATTAATAATTTTGTCATTTGAATTTGACTGCAATCACTAAAAAACTATATTGGGAGGGTTATCAGCACATATTTTTGATTTAAGAAATAACAATTAATATTCATATTAATGAAATATTGCAGAAGTGTGCCTGTTGTATCGAATATGTTAGTTGTTTTTTTTCTCCATCTTTTATTATTATTTTTTCACTCTTGAGGAGATAAAAACACGAATGTATATGTATGATCAAGGTTGTGCCCGGTTTAGGTTCAGCGGCTCTATCGGTCCGAGTTCTTTCATTCCAACGGTTTTGGTCTTTGTCTCAGTTCAGCTTTACCGGTCTCGGTTCTTATTTATACATGATCAGTTTGGTAATAGGGAATTAAAACAAGGTGTGTTAGTTAAAAATCCGGCCATGGAAATGATATTCTATACAAACAGAACTGCAGCAACCTCATACGCAGACAGCGTAATACCCCAAGTTCCAACAGAGGGCCCTGAAAACTCGTATAAAGGGGCCCTCAGTTTAAAATGTATTAGTGTAGGGGGAGCTGGGCTTAGTGACGTTTGGGAAACCCTGGCTTAAGAAATATTATAGTTATCGTAATATAGAGGCCTGACACGCTTAGTAGCGGACCTGGATCATTAATCTACCCCACCCCTTTTCTCTTGTATTTACAATGTCTGCTACCTAAAACAACTTTTCTAGATCCATAAGAAGCCCTTAGCTATTAGAAACCCAGATACAGCTGTATCGTCCTGGTAACGTAAAAAAAAATTGGAAAACGCTTTGTGTAATTACACCAAAAAAACTCAGATTTGACTTTTTGATTAAGGCTAATATATTTTTTTAATATATATTTTATTTTCGATCGATATTGTATATAGGAACAAAAGCACAAGAACTGAAAGCGATAAACAATAGGGTCCGTTCTCTGTTCGACTTTGTCAGTTCTGGTTATAGCGGTTAAAGAACCGGAACCGCTTGAACGCAAGACTGCCAAGGGACAACTTTTTAATATAATTATTGAGTAGTTAACGTGTGAGTAACACTGATAATTTCTCGGGATATTATTTTGTTTCATATTAGGGGGAAATTTGTCTTGTAGCCGACGCCTAATTACATTAAACAATGCCACGTATTTCTTTTAGTGTTTGATAAAATAGGAATACTTCAAATCTGAGATTCTTAAAATTATGTAGAAGAACCGAATTATAAACAATGTGAAAATTACATTTTTTGTTTAGTGTTATATTATATTTGGTACTGTACATGGTCCCAAAAAAATCCAACAATAACATTTGTTTCATAATGAAATGGCCTGTACCATGGCAAAAATAGTCTGAGAGTCCTATAACGTGCTGGAGGAGAAAAATAATCTTAAAACGAGACAGTCTAATATATTTCAGTATATACAATAGGTAATTATAATCCCCCAGTCAATAGACAGAGGCTTTTGCAAATGATGTCTGCATGTTAGACATGATTGAAATGAATATTGGTATTTAATTATACCTATACAACTCATTGTATGCAACGTAAATTGACCGATGTACCTATTTTATAGATACAAGTACATTTCTAAGTTCACCATCATATTAATAGGCACAAGTTATAATACCGTTGTTCTGTTGTTGAGTTAAATCATTTAATTAACATACATTATATGATTGTTTTAAAGTCTTTTTTTAATACAGAAATATCCTCTGGGTTAATATTTTTTGCAAAAAAAGTATGCGCATAAATTAATATTCTGTAAATAATAATTAAAAAAAAAATTATTTTGATCCTACGTTTGCTTATGCGTTATCAAAATGTGAATATAAATGTCTATGAGGTCGAATCACATTTGATAAATTTGTATGGTAAAAAAAGATGTACAATATTTTAACTTATAGGTACATTGACCAAGTTTCATGATACAGGGATTAAACCATATAAGTAGTTTTTGTGATCAACGTGTATAACCTTGAATTGACATATTGATACAAATGTTTAAGTAATACGTAGGACCAAAAGTTTCATTGTAAAGAGTTCAACAGTCGATGGATTATGTATCAAAGTATGCATTTGTGTAAAAATGGATTTTGACTATATACTGTAACTATTTCCATATTATTTTTCTGTTTTGCTCCAAATTTTATTTATATCAAAACTATCAAATTAATCTGTTGAGACAAAGTCTCAAATTTTTGATCATGAGTACAAGTTCTTAAATATTTTGGATTCCTCAGATGTCTGTTGAGCTCATTTTAATCTCTTCATTAGTAAAGTGTGATATTAAGATCTCCGAGATTTTTTTTTTTGAATCTACCTTTTAATGGCAATACTTTTCAGTATGCCTGTAAAACCTTAAATCTGATTATATGCAATGCTTTATTTATCTCTATAATGCCTTGTTTAGATTTTATTCTTTATTTTTTAATTTTTTTATAGAGGTTTAGTGAATTTAGATAACTTTTTGTAGAAAACCATTTTTTTTTCTTTTAATTGCGGGATTCTTCCTTTTTTTTAATGACAGAACTAAGGTGCACAACGGTAGCTACAAAATAATAATATTGTGGCCATTATTTTATATAGTATAGGCAACCTCATCCAAAACTGATCGATACTCATTTGATTCGCAGAAATTTGTATAAAGTAAGGAATATTTCATAGACATTTTTATCAAAAAAAATTGTAATGTTTTTATTACAAGAATAATAACTTAGATCTTGCTAAAATTAGTTGAAAATAAGGATTTTTTTGCTATGATTTATATTTATACGAGTATTTTTGGCTTTTAATGGATATGTCTGCATGCAAAATTGATATTTACAAGAATAATACAAAATTTAAATACGTAATTATTATAATCGTTCAACGGTTTAGATCATATAATTAAATACATTAAATTTTTTGGGGTTTATTTTTTACCCAGTTAAGTAACAACGTTATAAAAAGGTATGTTTACTAACGTAGGGCTTAGTCCGAAGCTATTAATGAACTGATTTAAATCTTACAAAATTTTTGATTCCAGTATACATTAGTTACAATAAATCAAAAGTATTGGTCATAATCAAATCTTGAATTTTAAGTAGCAAATAATTATTCATCGTTCATAAATAATCTTACTGAGGTGAGGACTTGGACGTGAGACTTGGGACAGGAATGGAGTCCATATTCTGAAGACTTGGGACTTGAATTGATTTAGCAATCGAAGACTCTAGACTACGTGACATGGATATAATAGCAAAAACTCAAGAAAAGTATAAAAACTATGGACCTAATATATAATTATGGGCTTAAAATGAGTTTTAAAACAATCTCTGGACTTTAACTGGACTCTTAAATAAACATAAAAATACTTTAACTGTACTAAATATAAATATTATAAGACTTTGAATTGTGAGAAAAGGCATGGACTTAAAATGTAATGCCTATTTTAGAGGTAAAAAGTTCTCAGTATTTTTTCGCTTTACTTTCAAAATAAAATTAACATTGTTATGATTAACCGATTTTGATGGTTCCACACGGTTTTTTGGATAATATTCCTTTCCTGGACAATGAAGTAACTCCTCACAAACTTGTTGATTTACATTATTTAATCAACACTTTTGACGTCGATAGGACCAAAAACGTAATCGTTGGAACCACTGCTTTGCTGTTGCGTTCAATACTTTATTGTGTCTATAAACAATATAAACTTGTACACTTCACTTTTAAGTATTCGTAAGTTGTTTTTTATCCAATGTATTAATTGTGAGATATAGCTTACTAAATACATCTAGCGTAAAATGCTAAGAACTTGTTCAAATGATTGTGAAAGATTTTTTTAAATGGTATCATAATAAAGTCTCAAATCTTAGTCTTTGAATCCGAGTACCCACTCCAAATTCAACTGATCACAACATTATTATTTCCTAGTCACGATTTGTATTCACATCAAATAAAGAAAAATAAAAAAGAACTTTTTCGTATAGATAGGTTATATTGACATTTAACAATTGACTCGACCATTTGGCACATACTCAACACCATCATTTCCCACAATTAAACCAAGATACTCAAATTAATTTAATTTGTATTACATACTTCATACAATCAAATATTAGTACACGAATTGCCCGTCAACACAAAACCAAGTTAGAATGACTTTTCTAAAAAATAAGTATAAATTACGTATGTGTTCTTCGACGAATTATTTTTCATTTTTACCTATAAATTATTGGGATTACCCTTTGAGTGTACAGCTCAGTGTATACTTAAAGTAGCCAGAATTGATTATTGCAATAAGATAATAAGAAATTGATGGATTTTACTTGAAAAGGCCATATTGGGCTTAATATAAGTCTCTTAAATCAAATAAAGGTTTTAAGCTATTGCTAAAATATTCGAAGTTTTTTTAACTTATCCCAGTAATTTGAATAATATACCTATAATTGACACAAATACGCCTGGGAAATATGTAGCTGTATGTACTGTTTTGCTATTCCTTACTTAGGACTGAAGAATGTAGTCCTGTCCAGTTGAGTCTGGTCAACTGGTACAGGTCAGTCCTGCATATGAGTCCTAAAACTGATAAAGTTTGGTCTTTGATGACGTAACTAAACTTCATTTCTTCTTTTTTTAATCGGTTCTGGTACTGACAATCCTAAAGAACCAATAGTTGTAAGGCTGTAGTTGACCGGAATGAATAAATAAAATTGATTGTCACAAAATAAGAATGCATAATTGATGGATTTTATGTTTTTGGAAGGGACCATAACAGGGCCAGTAATTTAAATAAAGGTTCCAAACTGTTGCTAAAATTCTTGGATATCTCAAATCATCCTACAATTTTGAAAAATAAGGCTGTAATTGACACAAATACATTTATGAAATATGTGGCTGTTTGTGGTATTATTTTAGTCCTTACTAATTCTGTCCAGTCCAGTTTTGATTTGGGATTGTCCCTCTGAGTCTTTGGGACCGGTCCTTTAGACTATCAGTATTATAACAGATTAAAAAAATGAGAAAAAAAGGTTATGTGAGTCATCAAAGACGCAACTTTATAAGTTTTAAGAATGATATGCAGGAATGAATTGGACTGAACCGAGAATGAACTGAACAATATTGCAGTCTTCAGTCTTAAATAAGAACTGACGCAACACGAGTTGAAATACAAAGTTAAAATATAAATTGAAATTTTCTCCGTTTCTTGTTTTTTGCTTAAGATTATTTTTGAGATGACGCACCACAAAAACTATTTGTATTACAAATTACAAGTCAAAACTTTGATAATGTATGTAAATTAGATTGTCTTATTCTGGGTCTAATATTTTTATCCCCCACTACAAGGACTCTTTCCACGGGCGGAAATCAAAGAGTTAACTTTGTCAAAGTTTGAGGTCTCATATGCTATGGTTAGCGTGATATAAGCTATTTTAGTTTGAAAAAAAAATGGAATTAATAGGTCGAATTTTTTGATTTTTAAGCCTGTTTTACTTTTGTAAAAAATTATATTTTTTAGTATTTGGTTTATCAGCTAAAATCACTTTGATTTTAATAATTTAAGGTAAATAAGATGGATTAATAATTTGCAGGTATTTTCTGTCTTTTTTTTTAATGTTTCTTGAATTGGTCAGATGGAGTTGCACGGACTTGAATTGGTCAGATGAAGTTGCACAGATTAATTATAAGTATTACTTTTACACCATCTGACCTATGAATCTTTTTTGACGTTCATTCAGATAGTATATTTTTCCTTCTTTAGGAATAACCGGGGCGTGAATCTACTCACATTGAGTTAAAGAGAATAATTTCTCCTGAGCCGATTTGCAGTTTGTTTATTTTATTAAAGATAAAGTTCCTCCATGCTGCTCAACCATTCTTACATTAGCTGTATAATAAACCCAATTATTTTGAAATTAAATTACTTGTTCCAAGCCAAAAGTATTGACTAAAAAACAGAACAGTCTAAATTACATAAACAATCTCTCTTTTCCTTTCGGACTGGGTCAAATCTTGACTCTTTCATAACGAGTCAAAGTGGATGTACAAAAGCCTCATTCCACCCACATGCTAATCCAAAAATGCATTGCATGCCCATCTTTGTAAGCAATGGGTTTGCATGTATGTGTAATATGTTTGTAAATCTCTTTATACTTACAAGATATTTAATACATAAGTAAATAAAACCACTAATCATAATTTTCATTTTGTAGTATGTGTCAAAATAATAGGATGATGCAATGGATTTAAAATTTATTTTCTTCGTTGGAGAGGCTCCAAGGGATTTATACATGTTTATTTGTAAGTACATATGACCATAATCTCTTAAAAATGAGTCATACCCTATTTTCTTTGCTTATAAATCACAAGAAAATGTGTATTTATCATATTTTGTATACATTTATAAGACTGTTTTTGGTGTTATGACACATTGAATCCAAAATAGTCATACAGATCAATTTGGAATTTAGCAAGTAAACTTATAAAATAACCAAGCACGTTTAATGATAATTTTTGGTACTAGATAGGGTGATTAAGAGCCCCTCTTTGACCAAAATCAAAACTCATTTTCCTTTTCTCTTTCTATATCTATCTCCCTCTCTATGTCTCTCCTCTTCTCCTCCTGTCCCTTTTCTTCTACCTTCATTCTTTGTTTCTATTCTCCTATATTCATACATGCAAAATTTGTTTAGAGATTCGATTGTACATAAGTATGAAATATAAAAATCTGTTTATATGAAATATTAGTCATTTACTGAATAATTTCTTTAGTTTTTTGATGATAACTGAAGTTTATAGCATAATTTATTTTTAAATACATGATAATACATATATTAAATATTCACCCGCGTGGAAGAGGTCTAAACATTAAGAAGAAATAATATTGACCATTGTCAATGCGACTTCCTGCTCCCTCCTTGGCCAAGCAACGCCGGGTAATCCTTTGCTAGTATGTATATTAAATAAACCCATTTATAAAAGTAATTATATAACGGTGTTAATAATTTTGGGACTAATCCCTCCAAACAATGAAAGCTAGCAATTCCCCTGTTACTTACCTTTGTCTTCTAAAATATTGGTTGATTCTTCTTACGTAAAAACTATTATGTAGGGGTAGAGACTTTCAGTATAATTACAGGTTAATTCAACTAAGCCACACTAGTTTGTTAGGGAGCAAAAAGATTGATGGCGAGTAACAAAAGGGCGAGTCCAAAGGATAGAAAGTGTTAATTCTGTAAGAAGGACACGGAAACATCATCTCATATTTTTTACATTTGCCCAATGGTTGTACCCATAGTGAGAGGGTTGGAGGCCATAATATGGCGTTACTTTGCAGTGAGAGTCATGCAGTAATTTATCAAGTGTTTTTATAGAAACTTGAAAATATTCGAGCCAGTAAATTCAGCTTGCCTCTTATCACTACTAAATAGGAATAAAGAAAATGGCTATGAATTTAATTTGGATCTCTCAAAGGTCTATCAATTTCCATAACGATCAGTATATAATCCTAATAGCCACATATGTATGTATTTGCAGTTAAAAAAACAGTAGAATAAAGTTTTTTGATTCATGAGCTTTTGGATCCTTCAAATAAAAAACATACCGAGGATTTTATAATGCTTATACAATATATTTAAATATTAATTTGTACAGATACCTTCCTTGATATGTTGGCTTAGGTGGGTAGGTATTGTTTTAGAAGTTTTAATAGCACATAAATTCAAAAAGTTTCACGTTATAAATAGGAGATGTGAGTATGTAGTTTGTTCACCAACATTCTTCATATAAAACAATAATAAAAATAAATCTTGAAAGTTTTTGAAAGCGTGGGGATTTCCTTCTATAAATCATACTAGTGTATGTGTAGAAATATATAAACAATCAAGTAAGTTACTATGATTATTCTAGAAAATAGATCCTCACAATAAAATAATGATACATTGATATATTTTATTTAAAAGGGCCTATATATAGGGATATATAAGATTCTTTAATCAAATTAAGGTTCTTATACATCTTTCAAATGCTTCTGCATTGATTGTAATCAGACTACTGCTGGGCCTTTGAGCCTAAGATGAATTTAATTTTGTATTATTAACAGATAAAAAATTCAATGACATGCTATAATCATAAACGAATGTGATATTAAAAGTTTCTTTATTAAAAAAATACACAAGACATTAGGTTGTAAACCCTCGGAAGATGTACTGAAAAACTCAAAAAAAAAAAAAAATATTATGCAACCCTTTCATGGACTCAAAAGTAGTTTGTTTCCGCTACAGTATGGCTACTTCAACCCTTTTTACAAATAAATTGAGTGTCGAATATACAAAGAGAGAGTGTACATTATGTAAGTCCAGTTTAAAGACTTCAAGACATTTGTTTTGGGATTACCCAAAAGTAGTAAGCATCTTGCACATGATCACTCAGTTTTTGAGGAAATACTACACTTCAGAAAAAAAGATTGGGGATCGTCCTGTAATGTGCCTTCTTCTATCCAGATAGAACATGGATTTCACTTCAAAATATAATACTTAACAACTAAGATGCTATTTATTCTCTACGGTGCAAGAAGTAAGAACTCTGTACACACCTTCTAATATGGACAGAGTCCTTTTAAGATCACACAAAATGCTTGAAAGGTTTGATATGAATGAAAATGGAATTGTCTTAAAGTTTTATTTTTTTTTAATTTAATTGTTTAGCAGATTTTTGTTAAGATGTTTTTTTTTTATTTATTTACCCATGATTTTTTTTTTTTTTTTTTGATTGAACAATGAATAATAAATAATTGTTACCATTGTTATATTTATTAATTAATATTATTTTGTGATGGAGCTGCTATGTGTTTATGGAATGTATAGATATATGAAATTAAAAAAATATATATAAATGAATACAAGACATTTTTTCTAACTTTTTCATTTTTCAACATAGTCTCCTTGTACGTCTACGAACTTCTCCGAGCAATGTTCCCCTCTCTGTAACCTGTCCAAATAGTACACGGCGTTTTTCTATGAAAAATAATTGTAAATGTGACAAATTTTGTTTTTGGGTCAATTACTCCGAGTTAGATTGACTTACATGCGTTTATGTGTTTGCTATTGTTTGAAGCTAAAAGTACACTTCCAAAAAAAAAAAAAAAAATAATGGCAACTGGATACTTCATTTTGTCCATATTCACAAAAAACTCATAACAACTCACTCAAACGACTGTTTTATAACAACTGTGCGTCAAAAATGGCTGAAACTTTGATGAGTAACTGTCAACAGATGCTAGATGGATGTGACTAGCTTTTATTTAGGAGAGCTGTTATCTACACATTGAGGTTTGAAAATTACTATAATCTGTTCTGTTGAAAGTTTAGTCGAGAGGGAAAGATACTATTGCTTGTTGTTATATAGTGATGCATACCTCAAAACAGGTACAAAATGCCACAATTGGATGGAGGTATACAAGTTGCTTGTTATCACATAACCGAGTTAGAATAATTTCTTTTTAAATTGAGTGTGAATTACATTTGGATTCTTATACAAATGATCTTTGATTTCTATCAGTGAGCCTTATTCTTATTAATCTTTTTGAAGACCTGCAAATAACACTTAAAGTAGCTTAGATTGACCGTTATAATAAACATATGAAAAATTCTTAGTTTTTTTTAAGGCCTTATCGGGGCCAATATAGGTCTCTTAAATCAAAAAAAGGTTCAAAATTATACCTAAAACATTTGGGTATCTCAATTCCTTCCATATGTTTGAATATTGAATCAAATGTGTGTATGAAACATTAGCTTATATGTAGACTTGCCCTGAAAATTATTCATTCGCTGGGTAATTTTTTTGACTTTTTTTGTCATGAAACTTATGCAAACTAATCAGACCACAGGATTGCTGATTTTAGCAATTATGCTTTGAAATTAAAGTTAATTCATTAAAAGATCTATTTTTTTTAAAGCAGTATCAGTTTATTCTAGTACTCAATTAATAACAATACAAAAACAGTAAAAGTAATCCAGTACATAGAAAAATATAAAGATCATATAAATTTTCCAAGAATATTAAAACGACACAAAAAAAAAAGAAACAAAATAAGTAAAAACCCTAGTTCATTAAAATTTTTCAATAATTTCTTGCAATTTTAAAAATACATCACCAATATCCTTTTTCTTTGCTTTAAATTACATACACACAGTACTGTAATTTTACGATTACTGCATGCCGTTTTACGTCACTTTTTGATACTAGAAACAAAAAAAATCCTGTCGCTTTATTGGCCTTCCAAAAACCACTTCTAGTTCTTCTGCCAATTTGTCATATATTGGCCACAGTGTTTTACATTCATATATAATATGAGATGTTTTTTCTTGCTCTTCCCTACAAAAAAAGCAACGTTTGTCGGTTGCTTAAAAAAGCTGACACTTCCAGGGTTCCAGTAATCACAGGGTAAGGAAACCATTTTCTAGAAGGAGTCAGCAATGGGTTCTGAAAACTATTACAAGCTTGTCTGTCAGTTAACTGTATGTTTCTCCTCTTTAAAAATTAAATATAGGAGATTAAAACAATCAGAAGATACTGTAGAGTTCCAAAAGTCCTCTCTTTTTAAACATTTCAGAATCCATTCAGCTAAAAGAGATTTCCAAAAGCTTCTTAAATCAGTTGCTCCAAACCCACCTAGGCTTTTGGGAGTAGTACTTCTTTTTATGGATATATTCCGTTTGCGTTGAAGGTCTAGGAATTCATCAATGTACTATCTATCTCGGAGCAGGTTTCGATGTCATACATACATATACGTAGAAGATGAGTTACCTTTGGAACTATGTATATATGTGTTCCAAATTCGAACTCATTCCCACCTATAAAAGTTAAAAGATTCAATTAGATTTGTATTTTTCTTTATTCGGAAATAATTTCTTAGTTATTGTAGTCCAATGTATTCTTCCCAATAACAGCTCCAAGCACCTTGATCCTTGATTTCGCGTGCAGGGAATATATTAAGTTGATGATGACATTATTATTTGAAATTAGCTCGGATTTTTCTATATTTATTTTTAGGCCTGACAAAATCTTGAACCTTAACAGAAGCCTATATATTTCAATGATGGATGCTATCGTTAAAACTCTTCCAGCTGCTATGATTGCTGATGTATCCTCTGCATAAGCATAAATGGACTCACAACAACTAATCCCTGGTTTTTTTTTTCAATACTTCGTTATCCCTCATTTGTAACAATGAGGGATCCACAACAACTATAAAAGAATTGCTGCTATGGGATTTCCTTGCTTGCATTCACGTTCTACTTAGAAATATATTAATATGTGCCCTGACCCATAACTTGTATTGGAGCTTACAATCATTGTAGCAATAACTATTATCATGAATTCTCAAAATCCTTTGTCTTTTAGTGTTCTTGTAATGTTCTTTAAAGATCTATCAAGTTTGATAGAGAACAGTTTATATTTCCAGTTTAAGATTACTGGAACAAAATTCTACATAGTATTTTACATTGTATATGATGACACAAATTTCTTCATAGAAATCATCAAATGGTCAGTATGGACCGATGAGGGATCAACAAGACATTGAGTTCCTGACCCTTTTGAAACGGAGCAAAATTATGTTATTAGTTATGGCTTGAGATATGATAATATTACGACGATCTATTAATGAAGAAGAAAATTGAAAACTGAACTACTGCAACAACTGTGTTTCCTTTTCAATTTTTAAAACTTTTATTTTTCTCTACGCTTTGCACATCTCTAATAATTTCAGCCCATGTTATTAAAATATTTCCCTGAATATGCATTGTTTTCATATATAAAGTAATTAACTGAATAAACTGTCAATATGGACATCATTCCGTCCTTGAAAAATTTGGTAAATTTTCAATACATTTTTGAGACCGTTTTATCTGTAGATATATAGCCAAATATGTTTACTAGGAGTAGATTCTCTATTAGGTCATTGTTAAATACTCACTATAACACTTGATGTTCACTCAAAGATAATTGAGATCTCAATGCATAGTGAGTGACCTTCACCCCATAAACAGAGAAAAGCAAAACAAAACAAAAAGATGCATTTGTTATTTGAACACTTATTAATCAAGTGGGGTGATTACATTGTCAAAAATGGCAGTGTGGTTTCTCTTATTGAGGTCTTTATTTTCTCAGAAAATAACCTTGATCTCTCATTTTCTCTAATTTACGGGGCTATAGAAATTACAAATCCATCACACGGTTATTTGTAAGATATGTGGGGAACAAGATAGGATTTTATACAAGTTTTAACTTGTACAAACATACTGTACAAGTTGCAAGTATAAAGTGAGTGAATAGTTTGTGAAGATGAATTTAAAGTAATTGATTGATAGTATTTTTTCAAATATGAATTAATCACTTTTAAATATTCAAATCCTCAATTTATATCCTCGTTGATTATATTGAGCTTGGTAGAGCTTAAACCTTCGCTTAAAATCTATATCCTCAAAATAAACATTAATTGAGTTATGTATTTCAATTTTTTCAAAAGCTATGATCGATTTTGTCTATTTAATGTTTTGTCAGATAACCTTTTAAAAAAGTAATGCCCTTTTAGAGGCCATCACTCAAACTTGGGCAGCTGTATAATGAATTATATTGCATGGGGACCCAGTCTTTGATTTTACATGAACAGTGGATATCGCGAGACAAAATGAAGGCTAAATATATTTTTTTAAGGGTTTAGAAAATCCTAAAGACTTGGAAAATGAAGCAATAAATGTTAATATAATTACAGTTCATGACCTAAACTCCAACATCAAATCTCTGTTAAATAATGTAAAATATCGGGTTCCCCTCAAAAAATCTGCAAGACATCAATTACATCCAGTGCCATTGCACGTAAAGACGATGATTTCGCCTATATGTGCTGATGTATCGAACAAGATATGTCAAAATTTTGTAAGAAAATTAAAGCTGCCAGAGTTTTGGGCTAACACAATAGGGAATTCCTTTTGTGAAGTTATCGAGCAAAAAATGTTACGTCTCAATTCCAGATTTTGACAGACTGTATTGTATACCACGATCCCTGTAAAGATTGTGGAAAGTGTTTATTAAAAGTTTACATGTTTTCTTGAGTGCCCTTTGATTTCCTTTACACTAGAATTTGTTTTTCTAAATTTGGAGGGGAAACATTAATACTTTAAGGGCAACAATTTTGATTGGCTTGGCTACAAAAAAGTGCAGAAAATATGGCAATACATTTCGCTCTTTTGAACCAATTCTTAGATAAAACTGAAGAGTAATAGTTTTGTCCTCTGCGGCTAGATATGCTGCTTTTTCTTTAAAATAACAAGGATGGTTGATGATTCCCGGCACCAACCAATTGACATTCTCAGATTCAACTACATATATGACTACTTTAAAAACAATCGTTTGGAGAAATTAACCATTTCATAGAGGGAAACCATTGGGTTGATTTTTCATGTTATGAATTATTTAGTGTGTGATGGTTTTTTATGACTATTTGATTGATGGGATGTTAAATTGTTTTTAGGTGTAAGTCTTGGCTAGGGGATGTAATTTTAAGGTAAAGTGATTTTGAATGTTAATACAACGTAATTCCTTATTATATTATTTTATGTTTTGTAAATTTCTGTATATAAATTTACATGTATGATATAATTAAAGACAAAAATATTTTGCCAGAAGATTATGACATTTTAAATTTTTTAGATAACGAGATGATTTTATATGTCAAAAATTATAAATGTTGCAATTTGAGGAGGGTTATAGCCCCCTCTGCGGACACCCCTGATATTATATATAGTGTAGAATGTCTTCTATTTTCCTAAGCATTTCAAAAGACTACAATACAGAGTTAAACATAAAGTGACAACACTCTGAAGAACGGATGTGACGTAATTTTAATCACTTATGGAAATACTTAATTACAAGTTTTATAAACTACAATACTTTAAGACGTAAAAAGAAGAAGATTTGGCTGATTCATAGTGAGAAATGAAAACAAGGGCCAGGATGTTGTGTACAAACTATTGTAATAAAAATAAATGATACTGTATACATATGTGTTGCGTCAACATAAAAACAATATTGAACAAAAACATATTTAAGTCAATAATTGGCTCTTTATTTAGATTGTTGTCAAAAAGTAATCTTATGGTTTTGAAAATTATTTGATTAAACAGACTTATATTAGCACCAATATTTCTTCTCAAATCTATCAATTTTTCCTTATTTTACTGTGACAATCAGTTTTGGTTACTTCAAGTGCAATTTGTGGGATCTACAAATGGTTAATAAGAATAAAGTATTTGGTGTATCAACATAAAAACTACATTAAACACAAAAACAAGGATAAAATGCAGATATCATATCCAATGCTTTTAGCCTCAATTTAAAACCGTTGTTGGATTACAGAGGCTTTTATTGCCCCGGATATAGTTTTTATTCTAATCAAATATGACAATTTCTTACTATTTGATTCTGACGAGAAATTTAGTTATTTCTAGTGGAATTTAATAAGAAATATAATTTTGATATCAATTGACAATATTTCTCCAAAATACAGAAATGTAATCCACACTCAATTTTGATAAATATAATTCAAGCTGGCTTTTTAGTTAGAGGTTCATATTTGTCAAAAATTGCCCAAATTATAGCAATAAAATTTCAATCCTTCTATTACACTTATGCCTAATAAAGCTCTAATAGAAGCTGTTCAAGTTACATCATGTTGAAAATCCCAATACTTATACGACATATTTGGTGCGTCAATATATAAACAATCTTGAACAAAAATCCAGCCAACTAGAAAGTTACAATTTATTTTTACCTTATATATAAGTACATCCCGATATTTCACTGACATTTTAAAGTCAATTATCAGGTTATTAATCATATTTCTGGGAGGATTTAAGGTGCCCAAAAGTTTTAAATATAATATAAATATTTATTTAATTTAAAAGACTTAAATTAACCGTTCTATATATATGTTTCCTCAAATAAAGTCTGTCAATTTATCATTTGTTAATTATGACGGTCAATTTTAGGTACTTTAAGTACTATTTGTGGGTCTTCAAAAGGATTAATAATAATAATTTGTTGACCAAAAATAAAAGATAATTTGCCATAGAATACAAATGTAATCTAGACTTAAATCTGAGATATGTCATTCTAGCAGGCTTTTGCATCGACTCTTTACTTTTGTTAAAATTACAATTACTTAATACAATTTCCATCCTTTTAAAAGTGATGTGTTAGTCATTATTTCTTTTCGCCCAGTATAGTCTGAGGACCGGTCCTTAAGACCGTCAGTCCTTCGGATTGTCACTACTAGAAGTGATTAACAAAAGAAGAAATAAAGTGAAGTGAAGGACATCAAAGACGACATTTTATAAGTTTTAGGAATGATATACAGAGGACTGAACTGGACGAGACTGCAATTTTCTGTCCTAAATGAGGAACAATACAACATTACCTTCCATTATACTTATAACAAGTAGTTTTGTGCTCGTCAATCAACTTTATTTCTCATTGTTTTAATCAGTTCCAGTACGGGCTGTCCAACGACTGGTGCAAAAGGCTGATAGAACCGTTCCTAAGACTGGACTGAACTGACAAATAAATAAGGACCAACACAGCACTAATTACATGAACAACCATAAAAACGCTTCATCTCAATTCAATATTGTTAATTGCAGTACTCTGCTTGATTCAGCTACACCATGCCGAAAATCCCTCCTCGTACACAATATATTTGGTGTGTCAGGATAAGAAAATTATAAATAAAATCTGTCAATTTATCAATTGTTTGTATAACAGCGAATGTGAGCTATTTTAAGTGCAATTTGCGATAATTCATAAGTGTAAATAAAAATAATTTCTTAATCGAAATGAACAAAAATTCATCTAAGAGTACAAATCTAATCCAGACTCCATTTTGAGAAAAAAACAATACAGCTTATTTTTTCATTGACATACAATATTTATATATAAGTATATATAAGGCAATTTATTTGAAATTGAATAGACTCTGATATAGTATTGAAGATGAAAACTTATTTTCTACATAATATGGACCTACCACTGGGAACGGCACAAGATCCATCATAAATCCTATTATAGTCATTGTTTCTTCGTGTGCACTCTAGACTATGGAAATCTATATACACGTATAATATACAAAACAAAATAACACGTCTTTGTATTTGAAAAATAAATCTCTATTATAAAATCATATTTCACCGATTGACATATTTATTGAAATATTATTTTTTACCACATAGTACTCTTGAAAAACTTTTTCTTACGACTTTTAAATAAGAAATTCAATTTTGGGAAAACAAAGTTTTTTTTTCTATTTATTGAACGATACAAATGGAATTTAACGTATGCGCCCTGTCAAGACAAAACAAAGCTAGAATTATTTTTTTTCAATATTGAGAGTGGATTAAATTTGTATATTTGGGAGAATGGTCTAGTATTAATCAACAAATAATTGTTATTACCCCTTAGAAGGCCCCATCAAAAATGCTTAACGTAGGCAAAATTGATTGCCACAATCAAATTATAAATAATAATATTTAAAATACCGTATTGAAGCCAAAACAACGTTGACTTCAATATTTTAGCAAGCCTAAGATCTATTATTATGTGCCTCCATTGAGGGCCCACACATAAATATATAATTAATTCTAGGAAGCTACTCATTTCAACTCTTTACGAGGCTTTCTATGAGTCGAATGGGTCGTGAACACCTGTAATGAAGATTAATTCTCTTTCTGAGAGAAAAATACTCACCCCAGACTTCCTGAAGGCCTTGCAAGGTAAAGGAAATGTGGTCTTCAGGCTCTCCAGATCTAAAATCACCTTGCACCAATGTCTTTGCCCGGTGTCATGTAGAGAGAGTCTGTACATAATACAGTTGACTCCTTCCGGGCTTACACTCTCAAGTCAGTTGCCAAAATGGACAAGGGGTTCCTCATCAAGGCCTATGGGCATGTTTAGGGTAGGTTGTAAGCTATGGTTGAAGGTTTTTTTAAGTGATCAACTTCATTATGTACCACGTCACGTAAGAGCAAAAAAAAATTGAATTTCTGAGTAAACTGTGGGATATAAATTGTAATATCCAATATCCTTTAATTTTCCAGATTTCAATTGTAAATGGTTTATTTTTGAAGACAATATCTTAAATTCATCGCTAAACTGTGCTGTCTGTGGTGGACTGTATAATATAGCTTATATTTCAATAAAATTTTATTAAACTAATGGAGGATACAGTTTACCAAAATTATTGTTGTATATTAGTACAGGTAGCTATTTAAGTAAAATATTGTTTTTTTTTGGTATATACACCACTGCAGCTAAAAGTCAGTGTAAAATAGTCACAGCTTCGATGAAGGAAGGCAACACTGTATTGCCAATAGGATTATTAAAGGCACATATCATGGTTTTGCACTAATAGATTCATAACACATTAGAGTTAGCAAATTGTTTCTTCTGAAATATAAAAAATATAGACATTTCGAAAAAAAAAAAATAGCAAAATAAAAATTTCCATCTAAGGTCACCAACAAAAATTAATATTCCTTTTTTATGATTTGCCAACTAGTATGTTTACTCGATTGCTCAACGAGAAGTCTTTTAAATCAGATAAAGATTATGAAATATTACTAAAATTTTTTGGTATATTAGCTCGACCCTCAAATTTGAATAATAAGCTAATAATTGATTCATGTACCTCCATAGCAAAACTCTATTGAGAAGTGGACTACATCTGTAATGGGTGCAAGACCTTCCACCGCCGATTGGAAACCTTCATTGCCGCTAAGGGAGGCTACATTAATGATTAAGAGAGCTCAGATCTATTCATTTTATGGTCTCACTAAAATAATTTCCATTATTTTATACACATTTTTTACAATTGTCCTTCCAGAGCGTGGTGCATCTTTGACATCAAAATTATCGAAACTGAATCGTTGAAACCAAAATTCCGCGTAATTGACTGTAATAGTATCATGACAATACACACTATTCACATTTTCATCCGCCTGGCTTGTATTTTATCTCTGTTCGAAGAAAAACTGTAATATATGACATATTTTCTGTTTGCTCGTGTCCATTTTTAACTTGCAGTCAAACAATACTGAGTCAAGTAATCACAAAACTTTTTTTTTTAAATGTTATCTTTCTCACACCATCTAACATATACTAATTATATTTATACAACACAAGCTACACATTACTACAGTCAGCTATTGAAAAAAGAATGGTTTCTTTTTACAACACCTATGTATATTATAAATGAAGTAATTAAATATATTTAGATTTTCTCCTTTTTGATTTTTGTTCAAGATGGTTTTTATGTTGAAGTAAATTTCCAAAGGTGTACTTATAAAAATCAAATTTTCCATTACCCATTAAGTAAGAGTTTGTATTGATAAAGAAATTATTTATTCAGCTTGCCTCTCTTCATTAGTTGCTAATGGACTTTATTGACCTTTATAAGTGCATACCTTTATAAAAGGTCAAATTATTGATTGACTCCATTTTTGACCCCTTGGCATTTCACTATGTAATCCATCTTTCATAGTAACATTATTTATCTAACTGCATTAAATTTTTTTTTTTATATATTTTGGATATTCGTCAAGGTTAGTAGCTCTTATTTAGATTATTATCGGTCCTTAATTTGGGGATTAATAATCAATCTTGTTTTTTACTTTTTGACTTTACAGATTGCATCATCTACAGAAAGTGACGTAATGATGCGGGTCAAGATTTGATGTATTTATTAAATGAAATTGACACTTTTTTTTGGAAAAAATATTCATGAAGCTTTATCAAATAGCTTTAATATTGAAAAGCTTCTATTAAATACTACTTGATGCTATAGGAAAATAGTGATATTTGGTTGACCTAAAAAGTAACAGATATTGAAAATTTCTATGAAATGGGTTGATTTTTACAATTAATTTGTTTTGGATGGATTTGATAGTAAGAACAGTAGGATATTTGAAGTAAACACTAACCTAGTTTCCCCTCCCAATTTTTATTCAACAAAATCTTTTTGGATAGTATTGACAGTCATACCCAAACTTGAGGCTACGACCAAAACATACTATAAAGGGTCCTGAAGATTATAGTAGTAATTTGATTGAATAAGATTCTAAAATCCTTTAGTCTAGGCAATTAGTATTAGTTATACTCGGTTATTCATTTTCATCGTTTTTGTGCGACCCTCACATCTCAAAATTAAATTAAATTTGAGCTATGTATTTTAATTTTTTCAAAAGCCATGGTCAATTTTGCGTTTTTAACATTTTATGTGGCCTTGACCTCCAAAATTTAACAGCCACATGATATATGAATTCCAAGGGAATTCATATATCATAAGTTTAATACAAACTGTTAACATTTCCTCCTATAAAGTTTCACCAAGATGGATTTGCAACTTTTTCCGTAATACTTTTTTAAAATAATTAACATTCTATGTGACCTTGACATTTGAACTTGACCTCTCAAAATTTAACGGCATTTTAGTGTTAACATATATTACCTTCCTACAAGGTTTAATCAAAATCGATTCGTTTACTTTTTTCGTAATCCTCCACACAAATAAACAGAGGAACAGACAATTACCTCCGTACAACTAGATAAGATAACTAGAAGATAAATATAGATCATGTGGTCTTCTTTCCGCCTCTTGGATTATAGCCTTGGTGATGAGAAATTTTTGAGAACCTAACGGGATGAGATATGTTATAATTCTAGAGTAGGTTTACCCCGTGTTGTGGGAGACATTAGGAAATTAAAATTAATTAATTACTTTCTGGATCAATATAAAAGAAATAATAAAGACTGTCAAATTTTAAGAATGATTCTCCCTGCATGTTGGTTTTGGTATGTACCTCTAAAATCTTTTTTTCCAAGGAGATTAGATTGGTTTGCCCGGCGTTGCCTGGGACATTAAGAAAGTGAAATTAATTATGAACTTTCGAGTTAAAAAAAAAGAAAGGTTTAGAGAAGAAAAAACATTCTAGTTGAACTGTTCTTTGCACATGTTACATATTTTTATCAAAAATCTTTGTCTTTTTTCTAACCCTTATAATCTCATTTTTTTAAAGTGTGCAAAAATACATATAAATTTTTCAAAACAGTTGTTAGAAATTTAAGGTTTATATTTTATGCTTTACATAAAATAGTTGTTTTTTAGTCAAAAAATTAGTTTTTAGAAATATGTTATTTTAAGGACGCCATTGTCTAAGAGGGCAAAAAAATGTTAGAACATCCATTTATTAGACCTTAACATCCAGCACAATTTTTTCAAATAATCCATCCTTTAGTTTTGGCGCGATTGAAAGACAAATACACACACAACACTCTGACATTCGCATTTAATATATAGATGATGAAGGTGTTATACAAAATTTGTTTGATGGGAATAATCTTTCGTTCAACATTGAAGCCTTCTTAGGATGTATATCAAATGGGACGTCAAGCTTTTTAAATCAATAGTACATCCCTATGCACATATACAAAGCAATTCAAGAAGATAAACACAGCATGGAAATTGTTAAAAGAAATGAATTGAAACAAAAAGTAAAACAAATTGTTCTACTTTTGGCATAGGATAGTTCAACAGCTCCAAAAAATGACAATACTAATTATTATATATTGAAAATATGTATATACAATAATATTAAAGATAATTTCATATTTCTCCACAGGGGGACATGCCTCCACTTTCTCCGTATCTTCATGAAATGTAACAATAAATTAGATTTTAAACAGATTCAAAAGTAAAAACAAAGTTTTTTTGAGATTAACTTTTTTTAATAATGTTTTGTTTGACTAAAACAAATATTTATCTTCTTGACGTAACATGACGTATTCAAAAATTGCTCAAGAAATTAGCCCTGATAATAGAATTCGTGTGTTACAAAATTTAATCACCCTTAGGAAATTGGATTACAAGTACTTTTTTAGCGGGGCGAGATGGAGGTCGTGTGTCCATAACTACTATAACTTTGTGGTTATACCGGTAGTTACATAAATACGTGGACTATTTGTGGCAAATAATTAAATGTGTAACAAAATTCGTATGACTTATTTTTTTGAGAATTATATAATAGATAATTTATTCTGGTATAAAATGTAATATAATTACTGAATATAACCGCCATCAGCTGCTATGACACCCTCCAAGCGCCCGCGGAAGGCCTTGCACACATTGGTGATGTAATGGTCTTCCATGGCTGCCCATTGCTCATTGACTCTGGTCTTCAATGAGTCCAAATTCGGGTGGCGGGTAGCACAGGCCTTCTTCTCAATTTGCCACCACACACTGTAGTCAAGGGGATTCAAATCAGGTGATTGAGGTGGCCAAATGTTTTTACTCCAAAATGGCATGTTGGCAGCGAGTCAATCCTGAGTCATTCCGAGGTATGAGCAGGATTTCATATCTTTTCCCTCCTTGACAAGCTTCTGGACCTTGAACACTGTAGTCCTGGATAGTCCAGTGTCCTTGATTATCTCCTGGACAGACCTACCGGAGCAGAGGAGAGCGGCAACCATATGACGTTTGACCTCGTCATTCATCGTAAACGACTTTGTTTGATGCGAGTAAGAAGAACAAAGCCAAAAGATTTACCAAGTTACTTGTGTTGGAATTTTTTATTTCCGGTCACGGAAACTTGAGATATAAGCGTTTAAAAATTAGTTCACGTATTTATGCAACTACGGGTACTTAAGTATTCATAAAAATGAGTACGTATACTTGGTTTAAAAAGTAGCATTTATAAACAGTTTAATACTTAAGTACTTTTGACAGAAAATTAACAAAAAAGTTTCACAGATTTCGTTTTAAAATGTTTTTAAAAAAAAAGTTAATATTATATATTTATAATAATATGTACTTGAAAGTAATAAATATAGATATGGGGATTCTGACTACGGACGTATAATTTTTTGAGTCTGATTTGTTAAAAATGAGAAATGGTTTCAATGCAACGATACAAAAAGATGTTTTTTTTAGTTAAAGAGGTTTATATATGTTCTTTCCATTTACGATCTCTTCTCTTCCTTATTAAGAATTCCACAGCTAACTTCAAGTAACTTACTTTAAAATTTTTTCGTGCAAAGATTCTAGTCCAACAAATCTTTTATAATAATATCCCTTGAATCCTTCAACGTATAACTAATTTTTCCCCCGGAATTTATTTATATTTTTAACTCAAAAAGCTCTTTGATCATGATTAGAGTTTTTTACATTAATAAAAGCGTATCTGGAGGAAATTAACTATTCAGATCCCTGGAAAGAGCACACAGGGATGAAAGAAACGATCATATTTTAAACTGTCCCAAATCTATTTGCATTTTTTAAGCAAAATAAAACTAAAAGATAATTCAGCTTCAAATTCAAACATTTTAAATCCCATAACCTCATCATTTTGACAAGAAGAGTTTTTGAGATATGAAAATTATATTGTGTAAATTTTTCAAGTGTGTATAATACTTAATTTATAAAACTTTTGTAAATTGATTCAAAGTCAATAATTTTAAAGAAACAACAACACAACTTTGAACATTTTATAGATTTATAGACGTATAGCAGTTCTAATTTATGGAAACACAAAATTATTAACGAGCCATTTCCTTCCCGCCAAACAAGACACATTTAAACTAAAATAACCTATTTATTTGAATAGGGATAATTGTGGATGTTTGAATATTATAATATGCAAAGTTGTTCAAAATGAACTACGTGTACAAGTATTATTTATTTGATAACCCATTTTTAGAGTGTCCTCTACTAATCAAATGTCAAAATATTGTTACTTTATTGTTGAATAAATACTAGTCTAAAAAAGATATCTATGGCTCACCGTAACTTTAATCATCTTTGATGCCTAAGATGGGTTCAACAAAACCGTTTCTCTCTTTTACGATATCAAGTAATGAAAAACAGGCATCTTAAATTATTTTGATTTCAATATGTATGCAATAGATTTTTAATTTATTTATATACATTCAAACCTCACTTAACAAACAGTTTAATTAATAATCTGGTTTTGATGACATTTTTTTTAAATATTCGATCTACGATCCTTTTAATTGTCTAATAAACAATACTTGTTCACGAAGGAAACTGACGTAACATTCAATTCCTTAACACTATAAATATTTTCATGCATAAACGTTTTCATATACAAAAAAATGTTCTAAGATGTTTTACTTTATACTTAATCCTTCCTTAGTTTTCTGAAGTGCTTCTCCCTCAATCGACTGAAATATCCTTATAATACCTTATGTGTATCATAATGTATGCAAGATTTTTGTGTAAATTCTTAATTTATCATATACTTTCTATATCCAATTTTTGTGGGATGGCATTTCATTGGTTCCCAAGTTGTTGAAAATTTAGAAATGAATTACCAAGGCTTCAAATAATTTTTTTTTTCAAGTTAAAATTGATTTATATTATTTAAACTCCTCTTAATTGTGCAATAAAGTGTATAAAATTTTACATTAAAGGCATTTTTTAACATTTGTTGTATCTTATTGAAACAATTAATATCAAACAAAATATAAGTTAAATTGAATTCCAGATCCATACAGTTTGATTCTAAGTGAATTCTTTACATTAGCCTAAAACGTAGTAATTTAAGAATTAAATCACGAGCATCCAACCCTATGAAATTTGGATCTGGCCACATGATATTCACTTTAGCAATACGTTTGTAAGTATCTTGCTGTGTTCTACGTTCAAATGGAGATCGTCTGAAAAGAAGCTCAAACATGTACACTCCCAATGACCACAAATCTAAAGTCTTGTTATATTTTTCTTTGTTGATAATTTCTGGAGGACTATCATCTAATTTACATCAGATGGTTCCTCTCCGGTTCCCAGAAGAATGGACGAACCACCCAAAGACAGCAATTTTGAGATCTGTGAGCAAGTTTTCTGGCTCTATGTCTCCGTAAATGATATTGATAAATTGACATTAGTTGTAGAATTCTCTCCAAAGCGAGAAAAGGGTAGATTCCATAGCGTTTTGAAGAGTTCACCACGATCAGCAAACTTCAGAAATAAAATAGATCCTTGAGTCATACCAGAAATAGCAGAAAAGGTAAAGAACATGAGGACTACGGAGATGTGTTTGAACCTCAATTTCTCACCTTAATTGATGCTCCATATTGTTCTCCTGAAGTTGGCTTTTGAGATAATCTTCAGAGGCACAGAGTCCTTGGACTTCCTCTCAAACTACTAAATTTACTTTTTTCCAAAATGCTTCCTAATTTTGAAGTCATAAAAAAGGTTAGGGATTGTTTACAGATCCCTTGGGGTAATTCTTTGCAAAATGGAACTGTTCGAACTGCTCTACACAGTACATTCGAATTATCTCCCGACTCAAAGTATCTTGCTCCCAACTTGAAGTGGATTCTTGAAATTGATGTGTTCTTATTATTTATCTTTCCCTACGATGAACATGAAAAACAGAGATATCTTAATCCGTATTTATAATATCTTGTTTAGTCTATTATTTATATAGATATAATAGTCTATCCCGTTCAAGTCTATCAAATCTAATATTTTTTTTTTAAAACTACTATTTTACATTATAAATCCGTAGGTATAAAGTATAATGGGTATTTTTTCTTCAATTTGTTTACTGATATATATATATATATGTAGAAATTGGGGGCCCAAAACAAGGAGTAGTATGACTAAACTACGAAAATTGTGACTCCAATGAAATGAAGAAAAGAAAAACTTTAAACCAGTTTGTGATATTTTTAAATTTACTTATTTTTTCCATTCAATATGTCTTCCTTCACATCAATAACAATCTTAATACACTGCTATGATGTTAGCTTGGAGTGAATCCAAATTTGGATAAGATGTGCAACATACATTCATCTCTAAGAACCATTAACTGTAAAGTCCAGAGAGATGATGCCAGGGCTATAAGAGGGCCACATGAAACCTACCCAGAAATCAGCCATATTGTTACTGCATAAGTTTTGGGTTATCTTGTATTTATGGAGCTGTAATATACTTATTGCTGTTGTAAACCATTCGGATGGAGATGCCAAAGGTATCTGTAGTATTTTTGGGACTGACATCGACGCAAAGGAGATCACATACGCGTTGACTTTTTTCTTGTTGTTGGTCTGACATAATATACACTTATAGACATGGGATAAAAACAAAACTTTTTTTCTTGTTTCAGATGGCATTTGGTTGCAAAATGAAGGTTTTTTAATTATGCTACTGCAAGTTTTGATTGCCCACTCTGTTTGTAATATCAAATCTAACAACTACATACTTATGGCAAATAATGTATAATTCAATTATAAAGATGAAGTAGAGAAACATCCTGGGGAAGTACCTGGTTTTGGAATTGAAGAGAAGTAATGGAAGATTAATTTGAATCAGGGATTCAGAAAACCAACCTAACATTCATTTCTACACGTAGAAACAAACTTTGATTTGTTTTGATGTTCGTTAACCAACGTTTTGCTGTTAACTTAATTTGCACTATTGATTGAAAAAGGGATTTTTGCATTCATTTATATGAGGAGAAAAACACTTTGCGAAGTAATCGAAATATTTTAGTGTACGAAGTTGGGTTTGTTAACCAAGGTTTTAAAATATACTTAATTGGTCCTATATTTTAAGAAAGTATTGTTACATATATTTTTTGTTCAGTATTATTAGTCTTCCATGAGTAGACAAAAGTACAGACAAACTATATTTTATTTAAATAGAGAAGTTTTCAATTTTTCGTTCTTCTTTAATCTAACACACTGAGCTCCAGCTAGATTTGTTCTTTGTTAAACGTAATCTAAAATTATGTTTGTTATTTTTGGTAATGTATAAGTACTCCTTTTTTCTGTTAAAAATTGATGCCATGAGCTTTATCAAAGCACAATTATTGCTAAAACTACTCGAAAATCACATGCATTATTTTTCATATGTCCTCTTCTTTTCTTTTTTAATTCGTCACGCTGAGCTTTAGAAAAACATACTCGTTGTTGAAATTCATATAAATTTAAATTCATTATTTTGTATCTTATATATATTATGACTGGTACTGTGGGAGTTGAACCGTATTTAATCACAAATTAAATGTTTAGATATTATAAAAATTTGGTCATTTTTTTCTTTACTTAGCTTATATATTATACAAGCTATATATATTTAAATAAACTGTAGCAATTATGTTGGTTATTATTTTTTTTAGAAATCGAAAATATATGTAGTGTCATTAATAGTGAAGTATTGCACCTTAAATAATGATATTATACCGACCAATCTAAGTCAAAAGAATTAAAATATTATCAAAAGATATAATGACTTAGGAAATAATAAAATCCATCCCAGTTGACGAATCCCCAATGGTATGGCTGAGCAATAATTTAAATAAATTTTCCAATGTTTCAAAGTAAGCTTCACGATAACTCGCAACTACAATTAAATTTGTATCAAGTAAAATAATTTCTTCGACATCTGCCGGTATTGTGACTCCTAATAGGTCTTAGTTATTATCAGAAAATGTGGCCATGCTCGTCTTTTTGAGAAATAAATTATATATTTATTAATAATAGTATTATGTTACTCTGGTATATTTTATTTCAATTTTTGTTTTTTAGGTAAGTTTATTTTTTATATAGGAAAAATGGTTTTTTTACAGAAAATAAATTAGTTAAAAAACAAAAAAACTTGAAAAACTACATTTATTCTATTAAAAGAAAACTTTTACTATTATATCGTACCGAACAGCGTACCGTGAATTGTGTATTAATCTTCTCACCTATCCATGCCTTTAGCCTACCGTCCCACTCCTAATATATATTAGTGTTGAGACTCAGTTCAGTTCACAATTTTTTTTTTCGTCTTAAGTGATTTTTCTAGACCAATTTGGACCGATTTTTCGGTCCAGCCTGTGGTGTCAGACTATGGAACGGTTTTTTTCTTTCTCAATATATGAACCAATTTTTTCGGTCTTATATACTGTGACATATCTATTTTTTTTCTAGATCAACTGGCATTCATTTTTTGAAAAACAATCACAAAAGTACACGATAAATTCTAGCACAAATACTGTATACATATAAGAGACAGTGAGATCCAAATTAATTGGTGCTATCTCTGTTTAAACTTTGTATAACGTCATTGTACTTAAAAGAACATATGATGTCATGTTTTAAACAATTTATCTGTAAACTCGGTATATACCGATTTTTTTGGGACGGAACTAGATCAAATTTTTCCTTTGGACCGATATAAACCGAATTTTTATATGAAACCGGTTCAGACCGAGCTTTTTTGTTGGACCGAACTAATTTGGTCAAAAAAAAAAAATATATATATAACGGTATCAGACCGGTCTAGGATATCCAGACCAAAACCCAATACCAATATATATACGTATACTCCTTTTTTTTCTAATACGACGTGCTGAGTTTTAATTGTACACACTGGTTGATCAACCTCATACAAATTTGAATTAATTAATTTTTATCATATATTTATAATGTTGTACTCCCCTTTTCTTTTATAATATGACGTACTGAGCTTAGCCACATACACTTGTTGTTAAAAATGAGTCATCCACTGGCTAACATGCAAACCTTTCATAATTAATATAGATATAAGGAGAAAACATTTTGTATTACGGAAATGTTATGGTATACGAAACAAAGTTTATTAATCGAAGTTTTATGTGAACATAATTTGCAACTTATATTTTTGAAACTATTGTTTAATTAAAATATATGAAAGAGAAGAAATACTTTGAGCATTATAAATGTTTTGAGGTTTTAAGCATCATTCGTTAAACAAAGTTTTAATGTATAATGGGCTCTTTAATGAGGCGAATAAAGGTTCAACCAAAATAAACTATTATATTCATTGTTATCATTCATGTTCTTCCATACAAAAGTACATCTCAGAACACTATTTAATTTCTTTTTCCATTTCTTTATGATTTACAAGAAAAGAAGATAAATTATGAGTCTCATTTTCACAATAGTGAAAATGAGGCTCACCAAAAATGGAAGGGAATAAAAAAGAACTCCGTTCATTAAAAGTGTATTTCGAGTTAAATGTCTATTTAAAACCATATTTTTACTCCTGAGGTTGGTTTAATATAATACACCATTCAAGCACTACATATACAGATAAAATAGAACTAACCGTAGGAAACTGCCCATTTATTTTTTATTGTATTGTAGATTTATTAAAGTATCAATGCCTTAAAAGAATCGAGATAAATCAATAGGTACTACCAAAGTATATAATTCTGACTAAAATAAGGGTAAATCATTTTAATAAAATTCAAGAATATTTTATATATGTACAAAAGCAATAGAAAAAATATATAAAAAACAATTTTAACCTTATTCTTTTTGGGTTAAAAATTAAATTATGGGAATTTCACGAATTTCTTAATAATATATACTTGTATAAATTGTATATGTACTCTACATATGAAAAAAAGAGGCTAGATGCCTAAAAATAGGGCGGCACAATGGTGCAAAAACATTTTGTTAAATAAAGAGAGTAAATAAATTTTGAATATGGACTAGAGTGTTTGCAATATTTCCAATTTCTCAGTTATATCAAATATAATTTAAACCTTGTTTAAGGGATAATTGTTGGGCAAATATCTTATAAAACATTATCTTTTTTATTTATATTAATATAGATTTCGTCTGAATCTTGTAACACATGGGCTAAAAAGTACTGCACTATACAAAAAAAAATTTTATATATTTTTATTCTCGTTAAAAATTGACTTTTTTTAAGTTCTATTATTTAGTTGTACATTTTTTAAATAGCTTTAAGGAGTGGAGTGCCCATTTGAAGCACTTAGTTAGCTTGAACAGTTTTTTTTCCCCCATAAAAAAGCAGTAAAAATTAAATTGTTTTGGAAATAACAAAAGGGTTGTCACACTTAGCACAATAATGCACAAGCTAAATCACAGATTATCATGAAATTTTGACAGCTGCCTTATTAAAGTTGATAGTAATTAGAAATTATGTGAAAAAAATGCATCCATATGTGAAACACTGGACTTTTGAGCCCATGTGTTATATATCTATGTTTCTAGTAGAGCTATCTTCCACATTTTAGAGCAATGTTTGTCTGTTTGTCGACACCGAGTATGTCTGGACAATGTCAAGTACTACTGCTAGTCTATATTAATAAAGCATAGTCTGTCTTTATCTTTGTTTTAATCTATGTATCTATTCTGAGAGTAAGTCATTTTTTAGTGCAACCCCTTGATCTAGGAATGAACGTAAATCGTAATTAAATGATACTGCAAGTTTTGAGTCCTATTTCCATGAATCAAATGAATAGTTGAGTGAATTAATAAAGGCCCCTAGATTTTTGTTCCTTTAAATTATTTTAGAAAGAAAAAAAAGAAGCACACATTTATTTATTATCTAGGCACACGGTAAAATTGGCCTTGTTTGCATAGGAAATGTCTCATAATCCGAGGTAAAATGCATTTTTGACAATTTAACATGAGTAGATTACAAACATGTCTTATTTTTTTTTCTTCAAATAAACGTTGTTTTTCAGGGATTTTGATGAGACAACTTACCTTCGTAAATATCTCTTTTTTAGTTATTTTTTTCATCCTTCATCGCTTCATCCTTCCCTCCCCCCACAAAAAAAAAACAATCAGATAACTGATATAATTTTTTAATTAAAAGTTCAAATAAAAGATTTCATTAACACTTCGTGTGTGTTTCAATCTATGGAAAGACTGTCTGAGAAAGATGTTTCATATGGAGATCTGATTTTGGGAATTTGAAAATTAAGACTTGTTATTTTTTGTGCGTGTGTGTTTTTTTTTTTTACTAAAGCGTAAATTAATTCAAGATTTTGCATAGAGATGGAACCAAATCTCATCTACTATAAATTATTTTCTTCTTCTTTTTTGAAGATGTATTAAATTTTACAATGTAAAGATATTTTAAAAAAAGAAAAAGAAATTGAAGATTTCCTACAGGAAGAAAAAACCCGACTCATTTATATCAAAATATGGCTCAAGGTAGCCCCAACAGCAAAAAAAAAGTACTTAAATTCCAAGTAAACTATTTTTGTGGAAATATTATAAGATCTGTATGACGTAACGGAATATATTATTATGTCAATATAAATAAACTATTAATTTTTAAAACAAGATATGAGCAACAAATGTGATCACATCTATTCTTTCCATCCTCATTGTTGGGGATAATAATTAATCAGAAAAAAACCAACACTTTCTTTGAAATCTCGGCAATTAATTCCAAACTTGTCAATAACTCAAAAACCAATGAAGCACCATCCTACTAAAAATTGATATAGAAAGTGAATTATAAATTAATAATTTACATAGAAGCTCTTGCAAATATATAATAAACATAAGGTATCATTAGGATCTGAGATGTAATTTAGGATGAAGTATAAATAATCTTTCTCTTTAAGAACATTGGTTTGTATATCAAAACGTTCCTACCTTAAAAGATTTCTCCTGGATATAATTCGAATATTACGTAGGGGTCCCTCACAAACAGATATTGTTTGTTAAGCAGCTCAAGGGCTTATGGATAAAGATATCCAAAAAACATCCTCAAAAGTAGATTTTTAATAGAATTATTTATAGATCAAAACGTTTGTTAGCCAAGATTTGACTGTATATAAATACATAAAACTATATCTTATGTTTCTTGACATCAAATAATTTAAGACTTCTGAGAAGAGTTCATAATATGTTACTCCAAATGACATTAAATATGAACTATTCAAATAAAATTCTCTCTTTTTTTATCTTCATCAAATATACGTTTTTTATTACCAGCTAGAGAAACTATTTTCGTTGAACCTATCTTATGTAATTAAAACTGTTTTGTAAGATTAGTATCTATTAATTTGAGCTCTCTTTTCTTGATCCCCTAAAAACTACGTTTTTCATCATTTAGTCATGCAACTACCAGTTTTGGGCCCCGAATCTGTGAATATAAAATAATATACAGCTGTATCTCGATATCTGAGCTGGATTCGATCCTAGACTGGAGTTCATAAGTAAAAGAAATAACTTAAAATATTAATCTTGAAATGGCTAGATTGCGTTCCGTCATAAGCTCTCGAGCAGTTCGTGTCTGGATAAAGAAAAATTAACTTGCTTTTGTACTGAGGGACATGATATACTCTTTTTTATAATAAATATAATTTTTTTTTTCATTTTTTTCTGAGATGACAAGAAATCAAGGCCTTATTCATCTCTAAATATCATTTCCAAAAAAAGAAAATATTTTTGACCTTTTTCCTCGACTCCTTGATCTCTCATGAAATATAAAACATAGATAAAATTATCAATATAGCTTGTAGCATGAAAAATTAGTTTCAAATATATTTCAGTCAGTTGCATCGATATACAGGTAAAATTTGACTCAAATTTACAAAAAGTGCAAATATAACGTAGTAAAAATTGAAATTGAAAAGGCTAACTAATATGATGTAATTCGAAAAATACTAACGATTGATTCGTAATAAACGCATCAACTACTCTTAGTTGAGTGGGTCCTACAAATTACTCAAGAAAAAGAGTGGTCATGAATATCACACAAGTAGTCATTATTTTTTTAATTATATTCTCTGATTGGCTTAAAATTGATGACTGGAGATGTTTCCCAGCTTTGGGCATATTCAACAAACAAATTTTAATCCCTTTCTCTAATTTGAAAAAGTTTATTGTTTTTTTAATAAATAAATTAAGATTTAATAAGTTATATAGCAAATTAATCAAACATAGTTTTTTTGTTAATGCCTCATTTTTGAGTGTGTGCTTAATATTTGTAACTTTGTGACTATTTGATCTAAAAAATAACAATGAAGCAACGAGCGTTTATACAGGGTGAGGACTAAAAGATTAGAAATTTTATAAGCCGTTTACATTTCTACATATTTTTATTTTGTGCCATTTTTATGACAAACTTAGAAGCAAAAGTTCGTAATTCAACAATTTTCTACACTTTTTATTCAATATGTCCCCCTCCATTCTGAATGATGGCTTCAATACGGGGAAGAACGGAAAACAATCCAACCTTGTTGAAGTCCGACTTCAAGTTCTTCCACTCCTCCGTGATCATATAATTAAGGACATCGACATTCGGGTAAGATGTCTTCTTCGTCTTGCACTCCTAGACGTACCAAATAGCGAAGCCTAGGGAGTTCGTGTCGTGTGAGAACGAAGGCAGGCATGTTCTCCCTCCAGAAATGCTGCACCTTCTTGTGTCGGGGCGCTGTCTTGGGTAAACACATAGTTGTCCATAAGGAACGCGCTCTTTAACCATGGAAAGACATTATACCTGAAGACCTTGTAGTAAACGTTCGTGTTGACATCCTTGTTAGACTTGAAGAAGAAGGGAGGAATCTTGCTACCATCGGACACCAAGACGCCGAGGACAATGACCTGAGTTGAATGTTGGGTCCTGAAGTTTCCCTCGGCCTGATTTCTTGATTTAGCCAAGAACCGATCATTGCTCCTGTTCAAAACAGCGTCCATTGTGAAGATCTTCTTATCGGAGTAAACTTTGTGCGTTGAGGAGATCACACTCCCTCTACCGTTTTGTTTGTTGCTCAAACATTTTTGAGTGAAAAAAAAAACACAACAAAACAAACATCAAATTGTAGCTTTTGTCAGCTCTTTCTAATGGCACTAACACAAAATTGTCAGAAGTTTAGAACTGAGGCTAAATGCCCTCGAAGAGGATTTTATTTCTAATTTGATCTATGTACCTCAATATTTTTAAAAGTTATTGCTGATTTATGGGTTTTTGATTGACGTTTTGTGTTAGCTTGACTGCTCAAAATGTAATGGCCTGATGAACATATATAATATTTGTACCAAGTTAGATATAAATCGGTTTGTAACTTTTGCTACATTCCCGGAGACCAGCAAACAAACAAGCAATCAAAGGCACAATTATAACCTTTGTTCAACTTTGTGGTTAAGGCAAAAATCTTGATAGACCAAACCTAGTAAAATATTGAAATTGCAGAGCTTAGAATTGGTAGACTATATTACAATATTATAAGATATCATACAAAAAAAAAAAAAAAAAGATAAATCAATGGTAAACCCAATACTCATATTTAACCAACTTTAATTAGACCAGGAGGAATATCCGTAACCAAGAATGATGAATATGACTTGTTGCATACTTATAACGAGAAAAAAGTCATATGAAGACATTCATACATCTAACTTAAATGATTTTATCGATAAAGATGATTCAAGAAAAATAAACCTTGAGTGCCTGAGTATTTCCTACATTTCGCAAATAATTTTATTCAGATATTTATTAATAAATACTAAAATATCAAAATAAAGATTTAAAGAAACAGTATTTATTTTTTTAAATAATTTCAAGCAAATTTAGTTAAATAACGTATGATATGTCTAAATACTATATTATACTAAATATTTTTATTCATGGTGTCCTTTATCACAAGCAATATCAGCATACAAACGCCAGCGATTGGCAACTCTTGACGACGAAGCCCGTGTCGATGGCGTTTATCGCTGTTATGGTGATAACTGGAAATGAATCCAAATTTTGATTAAAGGTGTAGTAGATATCTAAGATGTCCCAAACTGTACAATCCAAGGTGTTGATGTCACGGCTAGAGAACTGCCAGATGGAAGCAGGTCAGAAGCAAAGTATGTTGTTACTCCATAAACTTTTGTTCTTTTTGGCTGTATGGGGCTATAATGGACTTGAGGATGTAGTAGGTAGTCTGGATGGAATTATCAACAGTAACTTAAGCCTTCTTAGATACTGACACCACTTCTGAAGAGATAACAAACGTATTGTCTTTTTAGTTGTTGCTATTGCAAGCTTTTTGGTCCGTACACTGTAGTACATTAAAAGTTATTAGCTATTAATATATTTAAATATAACAAATTAACTGATAACATGTTTTATAAAAATCTATTCAGAAACTATTATTCTGTTTTACGACACAACAAAAAAAAGTTAAATCTAATTACCTAACAATGAGGTATTATGCAAATAAATTTGCTTAGAACATTAAACTTCTATGAGTAAAAAGATATACTTTGTATGTTTTGGAAAATTATATTATTATGCTGTGGGTAAGTAGAACATTTTTTTCGTAGAGAGGACTAGTATTTGAGTCAATTATTTGGAGCCTAAAGCTTTTTAATTGCCGTTTACTTGTATAGTCCTTTACACAAAACATTTATACAAAATTTATTACAAAAAGACTATTATAATCAAGTATTGAACCTTAAATGTCTTCTACAATATTTAACAAACAAATTGTCAGGTTGACGATGCGTAACCGAAATCGGAACAAGCATCAAAGGTTTAAAATGAAGAGTAAGGAGTAAAGTTAAAAGTTTTAAATTTCTATCGAAATTTTATGAGTATATAAAGAAAATTTGCAAGTGACTTATTAAAATTAAACAAAAGCACATCCTGATTTTTCTCTGCGCTGGAATAAAGCCCAGGAACAATGCCAACGAGTGGGAGTTCTTCCGTACAACTCTGCATGCAGTTAGGGACAGATTTGAGATATCTGGTTCAACTTTTAGGTTAAAAGTCCAAATTTTTGCTTGAGTCAAATTTATGTGATTTTTGAACTGCATGCATTTGGGCACCATCATTACCAGATCTGAAACTTTTGGATCACATCCTATACTGTCTTGTAGAGAGAGTAAACCTCCCACAGAAATGTGAATGACTTAAAGGCTTCCATCATTGCAGCCTGGGACACAATGTATGCGATCTACGGAAGGAAGACTTGCTTTTTCTTTAAGACCCGTTTGAATGTTGTTGTAGAAGTTAATAGACATCATATTGAATTAGTTATAAATAAATAATGTGAGGATTTAATTATTAAAATTTCATGTTTTTATCTCTTATTGTTTATAAGATAAATGATCAAATATTGGTTTACTACATTTATTCCAATTTCTGTTATGCACACTGAATATTGAAGAAATCTGGAGACGTGCAAAAAAATGTATATATAACTACTGATAACCCATGGAACCTCCAATGTTCTTTTAAAACGCTATCTACATAGGTTTTAGATACCCATATTTACGTACGTATTTTTAAGATAGGCCCATATATTTCCTAATATTTATGGACGTTCCACACTACAACATTGGAAGGCATACATAGAAAAATACATCTTGCATTTCCAAATATAGGAGTAAAAATATCAAAAGAGGACTCCCACGACATTCCTTGACATATAGTAAGTAAGTACGTTGCTCCATTTTTTTGGAAGAAAAATAACAAAGCAATCAGGGTGCAGGAGATAATTTTTCCAAAACAGTATTCAGTATTGAAATCGAAGTAACTTTTATTGAAAAACTCTTTTATCACAAAATGTTCAAATGCATCATCTAGCATGGCAGGAATCCCATTTTCAACTAGAGAGCATAGCCTTGACGCATATCTTTTAGATGTATTCCTTGGACATCTGGATTCAATACTCCATGATCCTGTTCTTCAAATAATCAACGTTGCATTGAGAGCTCTTAGTAACCTTGGCCTCCAAACAGTGACTCAGTCATCATAGGGACCAATGGGTTTTGAGGAATTTCTTACAGTTATTGCGATAAAAAAATTTAACCTGGAATAAAACAACGAAAATGCCATGATTTTTGATAAAATTATAAGATTTTGTTTAATAGGAAAAATTACTTCTTTCGGACAAATTTGATATAATTATACTAATAGTTTTTTAAAGATCAAAATCCTACAATATGATCCTGATGACGTCAACATTATATAAATTGTACCCTACCACCGGCTCTTCTACGAGTACTTACTTTTGTCGCCGGTAGCTTCAAACCCCTTCACAAACTATAGTCCATAGGATTGACATTATGTGAGTTCTAGGGCAAAAAACATCAGGCAATGTGTTCATGGAAAACTTTTCAATCTTGGGAGATATAATTCCATCTCAAACCCTGATAATATGCTTTGGGATCAACTTTTTAATTGGGTTTGAAGAAATATGTGTCTCTTGTCATCAAACACATTACTTGATAAGCAAGATACTTTGTTTTGAAGGTTTTCTTAACCTCTTGGAGTGAAATTTAGTGTACGAAGACCCCAATGTTTTGTTACTTGCTCTGCACTCATTTTTTCGTCTTATTAAAAAAAATTCAAATAAAACGGTGTGGAAAATTACATCCTGCACTCTGTATAATTGAGTCACTTTTTGTACAAAGCCATAAACGATATTGGGATTACATATAGTGTATTATATATACATGCATAATTAATTGGTTATTAATTTGGTGTGTTAATTAGAGTTAATTAGTCTTCTTCTTCTTATTTTTTGCAAAATTGCATATTCCTAAATAAATTCATTTATGATTTATGAATAAAAAAATGGAAATTCAAACTGCATTAATACAACATTAATCACTTTATAAGGAGAAAAAAAATCCTACTCTCTACATACATCAGTGCTTCTTAAACTTTTAAATAAAACAAAGAATAGCTAAGTGGGGCGCAATATAACTCTTTCGTTTGTCTATTAAAAAACATTATTTAAATTTTTGTTTATTGATTAGAATATTGAGTTAATGACTCAGCACAAGTGAGGGTTTAGAGACCCCAGCAATATTTTTTTCTACAATTGTAATTATCTACCATTTAATGGCGCGTAGTTCATAGTCACTCGATACCCCAACAAAAAAAATCAGGGCACAAATATCAAAACCGTAGCTTTTTGTCAAATTTGCTATAAAGAATACACTATTGGTTAATTTTGTTTAAAAAAAAAAAAACATTTTTTGTAAATTATAACATATCTTTGCTGTCATGCAAATTATATGTTTCCCTATTCAAATGTTGTCCTTCGTTACGAAAAAAAAAATTCCACACTATTCAAAAAATGATATCTTTAAATTATACTTAAGCTTAGTCACTTTTAAATATGTTTTTATACTGTGGTCCTTATCAGGGACGTTGCTAGCTTACATAATTGGAAGGTCTTATGCCCAAAAATTAGCAACACAAATTTTTAATTAGTTATTTAAATAGGTTTATTTTTTATATACAGTATATCCAAAAATTGATAGTGGTTTAAAAAAAAAAAAAAAAATCATGAAATATCCTGAACAAGTGATTTTTTTTTTTTTTGGCGAAAAGCTTATTTACTTCCCAATATGACGACCTTTAAGCTTAATACATTTATTATGCGTTTTGGCATCCCTCCATACAGATTATTCAAAGTATCTGAAAATGTCCGGAGAGGAATCTGTAACCTTTGAGCAACGTTTCTCTGGCTAGATCCACCCTATATTATGCCATCAGCCTTGGCCTTGGTCTTCAAAGAGTGTTCCCTCACCATTTCGGATATTGGATTTCAATTAACATCCTGTGGTGTTGTCTGAGCCCTTTTATATTAAAGTATGATGCAATCATCGAAAATTATTGCATCAGAAAAATTCAATATTGCCTAATGATTCTATCAGCCAAATTTCATTTTACTCCGACCAAAAAAAAAAAATTAAAATATATAATGGATATTTTTAATACTACCATCAATTTTTGTGCATACTGTATACAAGCAGAGGTTGGGCGCTTTGCAAGGCTGAATAAAAGGGAATATAAACTAAGAATGAAGGGAGAAGAAAAAAGACAGAGAGAGAGAGAGAGATGTAGAAGAGACAGACGGAGAAGAAAAGAGGGAGGGGAGAAAGGGAGTGGGGAACCCCCTTGGAAAAAATTGACAGTTGGAAAAATTGCCCGGGAGAAAATTGCCCCTATTTTGTTAAACCTTTAAGAAATAGATCGAGATAATTGGTAGGAGGGGGAGGGATAAATAGCTTAGGGCCTCTCAAAATATGATTGAATAACCTCCACCCTCAAATTGGCCCGGGGGTAGTGTGGTATTGCTAAAAATCACCGCCAATTCATTCAATCCATCCAAGGAACCTCTCTAATAACAAAAAATAGTTCCAAGGCTCTGTTTACTTGGGAATACCCCTGGATCCTTAAAAACCATCCTCATCCTATATTGCAATAGCATTAATGACACTTCCTAGTACTGGGAGAGAGATACGTTTAGTTGTTAAGTCTGAGACTGATCCGTTCAACCATTTTGGATTCAAAAGTGTAAAACATGTTGTGCAAATATATTGCGATGAAACACCCACTACCAGAAAAAATAAATTTAACTTCTAAATAACTTGTCAAAAACCACTCAAAAAAAATTAATTCTGTTTTAGCCTGTCTTTGTTTTTGTTTTTTACACACCCTATTGTTTTAAACATTTTTGAACTCCAAAGATTGTTCTCAATTTTTTAACAGGGTATTGAACTAAAGTGAGTTTACTTATGTTAGGAAATACTGAATAGTTTGTTTGAAAAACTTGATTATAAAATTATGTTATATAAAGGGTTGCCGCGATAAATCCAGACAAAATTCAAAAGTATCTTTCTAAAATTGTAGACTAGATAGAGATAAAAGTAATAAAACAAAAATTATTTGTTTGACGTTTATGTATTATTTTATTCAGTCTGACTCAGCGGCAATCACTTTCTCGAGCCTGGCCCTGAAACTCTTGCAGGCATTCTCTACATCTGTTACCGAGTTGCCTAGATCCTCGCCCATTCCTTATTCATGGTTGACTTCAGTTTGTCCACGCTCTTGTGGTGCTTTGAACAGACCTCCCTCTTCAACTATGCCTTGAAGAAGTAATCCAACGGATTATAATCGGGAGAGTTGGAAGGCTAGGTCTTTGGGGGCCAGAAATCGTAAAAGTTAGTCTTGATGAACTCTTGCTGATCTTGGATGTGTGTCAGGGGGCAGAGTCCTGTTGCCACACTTAGGACTCAGGGACGTTTATCAGTCCCCTTGGAAGCACAGTAGACCCAAAGCACTCCATATACAAAGTAAAATAGATATTTTCTCCCTTCTTGAAGAAAAATGGTGGCATCAGCTTCCCTGTCCTGGTGATGACGCCCAAGACCATGATGGGTTGGAGTTCTTGGACTTGTACACATAGGGAGATTGTTCTTGCACATGGAGAGCCATTTGTCATCTTGAGAGTTTATTTTGCGTTCAATTGTTCATATTTTTTCATCTGAGAAAATAATGGTGAAACCTGCATTGGAAGTCTTGAGCCTAGAGAGGAGAGTCTTGCAGTGGGCCAACCTGACCTCCTTCTGTTTCTCAGTTAACAAATGGCGCACAGAAAACTTTTAGGAGGTCATATCATGGTCCCCCAATGCCTTTTGGATGTTGCTGCGAGTTACTATTCTCCTCTTGCCAGTATTGTCTGATTGAAGGATGGATCAGCGGTCACGGTCCCTTTCGGAAACATAGGAGTCAATTTACGATCACTTCTGGCCCTATGTGGCGATCTTTCCTTCTCCTCATTTTTTAACCTGGTGTAGATGTCGTAGACAGTGCTCCTGACGTGTCCCGTGAGCTTGATGATAGCTACTGCTCCATGCCCTGCACGAGCAAGTTCGATCACAGGGTATCTTTTGGTTTGATCCATGCCTCTAAGTGTTTATTTTGATAAAGAAGCGAAATAATTTTATACACAGGACTAGAATCTCTTAATTGTGGCACTCTGATATGAATTCAGTGCAAGGATACCAATGTTATTATCATTTGAATTTTCTCCAGATTTATCTAGGCAACCCTGTATTGGTAAAAAAAATATTTAAAAAAGTATTACTTTAAATATGTGTAAGCAATTTTCCTAAAAATTATAATAAAAAAATAGTTTGCTTAAGTAAAGTTTTTTGTCAAATCTTATTTTTATCTTTGGCACTTTGCTAAAACATAGTTGTCAAGCATGGCATTTATACATACATACATGTATAAATTATTATGTTAAAATTGTCATAGATGTTTAAAAAGACAAATTCAGCCGCCTACGCTATTTTTCTTCCAAAACATTATTTGAATTGTCAAAGTTATAGACATAATTTTTGGTGTAGTTATTTTTTCCTATCGTATCAGCATATAAATCTATTTAAAAAAAAAAGTATTTACTCATATTGTTGATAATATGAATGTACTCATGGATTTAAAACAATAGGGTCCTTCCACGCCAAATCGACCAAGACATGTCACCTGGCCCTCTATATTTGTATGATTTTAAGAACGCAAGCTCAAAGTCATAAGTTGATTAAGTGTTTCAAATTTCAGCAGATAATTCTGAGTTGTTTATGAGATATAGATACTTGTTCCAGTGCCTTTATGGTCAAAAAATTTTCAGCTCGAACATTTTTTCCATTTTTTCAAAGACTTGGAACTGTTGTCCTTTCGCTCTTGTTGCTGCTGTTATCACAATGGCGTCGTTAGCCCTTTTTAGAGGTTTAAAGCTCCTTAAATGTTTCTCTTTCAATCTTTATTTTTATTGGTCCGATTTTTTTTACCATTCAATGATTCTGAAGGCTGATATGTGGGCAATTTTAGTTATCTTAATAGATTCATAGCTAAGATTGAATAATATCAAAACAAAGAAAATAATAAATAATAGCTAGAACGTATAACAGTACATGATAGCTAGACGCGGCGTTACCTCACTAACACCAAATACTCCATGTATCTTGTTTTCAGCTGTCAATTCCCTCTTCTTGCTTGATACTTCATGGATATTACACAAAAAGATAATTACTACGTCATTTCAGCTGTTACCATAAAAACCGATAAGGACCTGATCCTAAGTCTGACAAATTTTATTAAGAACAGATTGAAACGACGGCAGTCTTTTTAGAGTGAATTAACAGTAATTGCTCGACTTTCTTGGAATCGGTTTCTGATTGAAACACCCAATAAAAATAAAATTGTGGCATTAGTTTTATTAATATTGTATCATATCCATGCTCAATGACAAGAACTCTTAAAGTATTGCCACAAATGGACAATACTTTTGACTGCTTTGAGTCATCCACAGTTTATTATAAAAATCTTTCCAAATAACGCTGTTGCACCAAGTACAACGAATTTCTATTTATGTACATAGTAATTTGAATTATTTTGTTTTCAGTGTATAAAAATGTTATTATTTGCTACTTCATTATATATTGACCTTTAAAATATGGGTAATGATAATAAATAATTGTGTTTTTTCTTGCATAGGTGGAAAAACAAAACAGCTCCATGTATATTCTATATACTTGTGTAGATATTTATTAAAAAATATGGCTTGAACATGCCAAACAAGTAAACACACATGGATAATATTATTCATCATTAGAAAAGCATGCACCCAAAAAAATATGCTTAAGCAATGGTCTAATTTATGGGCTCTATATTAGAAGTTAAATGAACATTCATATGCTGAGAGAATCTTGGGCGGTGTCCTTAATGCACGCATTGCCTTAGTACTTTCATATGTAGGTATTAAAGCCTTTGTTCAAGTAACATGGATATACATATATATTATATCTTTGTAGTATTTAACCCTGTTTAATAAATTAGGAAGAATTAAAAAAATATTTTGCGAAGGAGTTGGTTTTTAATAATTAAGAATATAGTTTTAAATAGGGACGTCGATTTTTTTCAAAAAAGGGACTATTATTAACAAGATCCTCCGTAGGATAATATATTTTTTTTTCCGGGGGGAGGAGGGGGGCTGAAAAATGAAACATTTTTCGAAAATATTTGAAAAATTAAATTTTTCGGAAAAAAAAAGTTGAAGAAATAAAATTTTTAGAATTTAAAATGAAATATTAACAAAAAAGTGAATAGTATCGGGAAAAAAATTCAAAAAATCAAACTTAATTACAAGTAAATCTCAAATATTAAATTTGTTGAACAAACATCAAGAAAAATTAAATTATTTGTAAAAATATTTTTTAAATCTATATTTATTCCCAAAAAAATTAAATTTCTTGAGAGAAAAATTTCAAAGACCATTGACATGAAATGAAATTTTTTACTAAAAAGTAATCATTCCTTAATTCCATCCCTACCCAGTGGAAACCCTTATTAAGTGTGTGGTTTGGTATGGATAACGTAACTGTTTAAAGCCGGTCTAATACGGTCCTTGTAATACTTTTTTACGTTTGTTATATCTTGCAGTATCTTCTCCAAAAATGAACAGGAAAAAAATAACTTAAAATCAGTTAGTAGTTAGACAATTCTTCAGAATTATGGAATTATTATTTATTTATTGTTGATAATTGTTCACGGATTAACAAAGTATTAGTATAATTTCACCAATTTATGCTCAAAACACAGATTAAAAGAAGGAAAGATATGGACAGCTAACAACAAAATAGACTATAAACTTTTGTGTCTATGAAATAACGTCGTATTAAGGAAATTTGATGTTGATCGGCACGACAAAAGTTGTTCATGATCAGTCTCATTAGGAATTTGACCAAAAGCGATTTTAGAAATGAATTGTGGATGATGTTGTGTTTGTTACGAAGTTATGAGCATCGGTACAATGGATTCACAAGAAGATACCACTGTATCAAATATGTACCTACAACAAGGCCTTACTTCATTCACACAAAAAAGACTCATTGTATTTTTTTCTCAGCTGTGAACGTTTCTTCTTCTACTCTCCTTATTAATTTTCTGAACGTAGATTGGTTGAATTAGTATCAGCCAACGTTGTGCAGTTATCAATTCCCAGTAATTATAATATAATAATTCCATAGTTTGGAAGAATTTGCTAACTATGAACATTTCTTAGGTAATTTTCTCTTGTTTATTTTCGGATAAAAGGTTGAATGATACAATAAATATTACGACATGACAGCTCATATTATTGAATCAAGGAGAAACTTGGTTTATATTGTGAGGCTGATATAATCCATCCTCAAGTTGAAAGTGGTTAAATATTGGTCCTTATGGAGCGACATCCTGGACGTGGTGGAGACCAAGGTGAAGCCTTGGATCAGCATATTTGCCAAAAGGATGCAGGAGGACTCGGCTCCCCACCACACCTCAAAAAAAGTATCATATTGCTCCAAGACAAATTAGATCACTTCATCACGGCAGACCTTTGGTCTAGAAACTCTTCAGAGTTTTTCGCGTAGGGCGGGATCGAAAGTCAAACCAAGCGATTATCAAAGACGAACTTAGCATTTCGATGACGTATGAATTCTAGAAATTTTTCAAGGGACCAAGTAATGAAGGACTGCTTGCGCTTTTGGCCTTGTATAAAGGCTATAATATAGGCTTGAGGTGATTTTATTGAATAAAATAAATCAGAATCAATCAAGGTTTTATAATCTGGTTTTTTTTTTTAATTTGATAACTGGTTGAAGAGAAAATTGTGTTCGAAAAAAAAAAAAAATCCCACACAGTCAGCTTGCACACCTTCCACAAAATTAGAAAAGGAAATAAGCATGGGAGTGGAAACATTATGTCTTGGGGTTATACTCTACTAAGATGAAAGGAACGACTTTATTACATCGATGGGAGGATAGACTGGGGCATTTATAATCTGGGAAATATTCGGCGATTTTCTTCTTCCTTCAGGATTGGGTACTGAAAATGGGTTTTTAGAACGGCAAAGATCCGAAGCATACGGCCATGGCAACGAAAGAGTGTATCCAAAAAAAAAAAGAAACTTAATGCCATAAAGGGGTTTATCCAATCAACAAACCTCAATCTCTATGAATGGGCAAACTTACATAATTACAAAGAGATCACACTTATTTCCTTCCTGTAAGCCGAGTGGTCCATTAAAATCTGCAGACTTTGAATTTTAAACTTCAACAAGATATAATTTATGAATTAAGAATAGAATTTTAACAACATTTAAACTATAAATAGTTGTATGTCTGAGCTCTTCCTGGGCGACAATGATGACTTCCTGGTGAAAACGGAAGGCCTGGCAACCACTGTAGAGTAGTCCTCATTCATGGCGTAATAGTGTGTTCCTATAGTGGCTTTGAGGGCCACAAATGTTTGTATGCCGGACACCACAAGCCCTTCCCCTTGGCATGTCCCCAAAAGGTGTAGTCGAGGGGGTTGGCATCAAGGCTGTGAGGGGGCCAAAAGTGTCAAAAAAGAGTTCAGAAAAACTCCAACACTCATTCAAAAGATTCTTGCAAAGGAGGAGATGGGCTTCTTTCAAAAGTAAAAAAGTGGGCTTTCCACCTTCACTAGGCTCTTTCCGTGCCCTTTTTTGATAGCTTTCTGGGCAGTCTAGTGTGAAAACCCAAGATATATTGCATGAATTTGAGGGAATTGGCCTGGGCTGTTGTTGTTGTTTTTTTACTACTCCGGGTCCAGCTTGGTCTTTTTGACAGATCCCTTCTTTCTTTACAATGATTCAGACTTGCTGAATGCGTAGACGGTGGTCTTAAAAACGCCCCACTGTTTGTATTGCACAAATGCAAATTCGTTGATCACGTTCAAGTGTCATCTTCTCAACTCGTACGTAAGAGCTCAGGTTTGTTTTGTTTTTGTAACTAATTGTTTATGCTTTAATATATCAAACTATGACTTAAATTCAATTGCTCAACTTTTATTAATCATTCAATTAGTAAGTGTTCAGATTTGAATGGACCACCCAGTAAGTACCTTTAGAATGTCTTGAGTCAATTTGTTTTTAAATATAGTGTACAGTCTTACATTTAAGCCAGACCCCTTACAGCTTGAGGTCAATACATTAAACAGTACCTCTTTAACCCTTCCACTTCAAGTTCCTAACCCTCCCCTCCCCCCACCTGTCCTGCATCTATTAAAAATCCAATCTATATCCCACGTAGTATGCTATTATACAAAGATATTATTATATATACGTAAATAATCGTCCTACACGAACTTTATTGTCTCTGCATTAGTTATTCAACAAGGTCAAGGTCATCATCTATGAACAGCAACAATTTGTATGTAAACCAAAAAAACAAAAAACATCCATAATATTTGTATAATTCATTTGTATTTCATTTTATATAGGTATATATGATAGTTGTATATATTATAAATAAATTCAAGGCTACAAAGTAAGAAAATTCAATCTTTATTTAATAGAATCCATATTATCCATAGTATATGTATAAGGAATTTGTCAATTTGTTTTTAAAAAAATATTATCGAATATTTCCATTGGATTTAACATTGTTTTAAATAACTAGATTATCCCGCCTTGTTTTTCCACATTTTTCAAATTTCGATCATGGTTACTGCAGAAAGGTTTCCTTTAAATTTGAAAATAATATTTACAAAAATTTCATTTTTCGACGAATTCATCTTCCGGTGGCGCATTTTGTTCAAAGGTACGCCTTATATGCGAATCATCAAAGTTGATATTAATTTTCTTCTTTTTGCAAATTAATAATCGTTTTAGAAAAAAATCTACAAAATGTTAATTGTCGAATTTATTTAACTCAAGCAAATATATTTTTATAAAAAAATCTAGTTTATGGGTTTATCATAAAAAAATGAGTTTTTAGAAACACATGATGACTTGACTCAATCTTTACTCAGCTTGATTTCAAATTTATTATATATCAGGTGCAAGTCATAAAGAAGATATTTATTAAAATGAAATATTTTGCTATATTTCTATTGGAATTTTATTAAATTTACTTTTGAATATATTATAAATCCAGTTATTCATGGGAGTGTATTAAAACAGGTGCACAACCCCTCAAAGTTTATAAAAAAAAATTATTTTCGCAGGATACAAACTATATTTGATGAAAGTATAGAAAATATTAACTGTAGACTCTATTAATATTTAGGAATTACTACATAATTAAATAGTTATTATTTCAGGTGGTCAGAAAGTTTTCCTTACTTGAATGTTGCGCATCCATCGAATCAACTATCCAAAGGTAAAACCTTTTTGGAGAGTAGCGAGCGAGAAAATTTGTCATGTACACGGGACCGATATTCTTTCGGTTAGGATTGCACAATAGTGATTTGAGCGATCCCCCCCCCAATCAATTCTACCTTCTACTGTGAACAATTCGACCGTTTGAAGCTGGCGAACAAATAGAAGCGGCCAGCATCATTGAATAGGAGACAAAAAGACATCATCAAGACAACACCAGGTTGCACAAATCTTTGGTGACGCGCTGGAGGCTCATAGAGCTTGGATAGGAAGTTCTTATGAATCCACTTTACAGTCTGGACCTGACACCCAGTAACTAACAGTTGCTCCTGTCTATGACAAACGCGCTTGGGGGATACAAATTTGGCCTCAATAGGGGCAATGAAAATTGTTTGTGTCAGTTTTTTAGCCAACGGGTACAGGGGCTTCTACGAGAAGGACATTTTGATGTTGGATGTATTTCTTTGGTAAGAAGTTATCGAACCCTGGCTTAAGTTTAAATTGTAATACTTTAAATCAAAGTATTGAAATAAAGGTTAAAATACGAAATTACTCTTTCCCAAACCTATTACTTCAAAGTGATACAACTCAAAACTGTACACAGTATTTTTTGTTGACTAATGTAATTCTTTTTGCTTCTTTTTCCTTCATTAGTATTCTGAGCGTTAATTGGTTGAAGTAGAATTAGATGTTGTGAAGCTTTGAACTATTCCTTACAAGATTTATTGAATAGTAATCCCATGCTTAGTAAGAATGATCTAACTACTACCATTTGATTTCAGGAATTTTTTTCTAGGATTCTTTTAAGAGGAAAGTTTGTGTGATGTTATCTTTCAAATAGATTCCATATCATTATTTCTCATTAAGTATGAGAATTGATTTATGTAAATCCTAAGAATTTCCGTTTAAAAAGAAGAAACCAAAAACCATACTGGTAGCATTGAAAATTCGAAAAATGTTTTGGGAGGAGGGAAGATAAGCTGTCATTTAATGAGCTGTGAGTTTCAGCTTAATTGATACAAGTAGTAAACAAACTTTGGACTCATTTTTTCGATTTGATTGAGATGGCGTGTTCCTACTGCCTTTACTTTCATAAAAATGTAGTGATCTTTATAACCCCCAAAACTTTTGCTTTTGTTGTCTATAAAGAACAACATTTTATATACTATAAACATATCTTGATAGCTTCATAAATATACAAAAACACTTTGTCAAACAGAAAATATCAAATAACTTTTGAGATATTAATTTTAATAAGGTGCTCTTTCTTCAATATGAAGCTATAATATTTACCGGTAAGGGAAACAATGATTTTTACCATTGTGCTCAGGAAAAAATGAATTTATATGACATCAAAAGAAAAGGCCTATTGTCTGTCGTTTTTTTTGGGTTTTTTTTTTTTTTGTAGGAACAACGCATTTTCTCCAAATCTGAATTAAATAATACATTCTATGAATCTGAAAACGTGTATTTACAAAATTGTATATATCATACTTTTTTTCTTCTTTTATTTGTAGCTCAAAAATAACGTTGAATGCTGAAAATGTTGTAAAAATATATTTTACAAATAGAAAAATACCCATATTAGGTCACAAAAACATACATTTTGCGTTATAATAGTCAGTTTTATTTTTATTCAAGTAAAATCAAATCAACTACCACGGATTATTTAACAATTATACAAACTATTCATTTTTAAAATCACACAGTTTTCTTTATTAAAAGTATCGTTTGGATTCATTAAATTAGTATATTATCGTTTGGGTAAAACATGAGTTACTTTGTAACTACTTTATGTAAAGTCATCTATATATAAAAAAGTTTGATCAAGAGAAGTTCTTTTCCAATACAAGTGAAATATGATGAAGTATAAAGACACTGAGAATATAATAACTATGTCCTGAATACTCCCATAAAAATGTCTTCTTTCGATAAGATTTAATCAGAAGTCATTCTTCCATACTGCTTAATAAAGAAGATATGAGATTACAAGTTATATCAGAAAGGAATATAAAGACATTATTTATACAAAATTAGCTATTTTTTTTGTCTTTTTGAATCCTACTTCATAATTGCTTTTGTAACACTCTTTGAAGCTTCACCCCCCCCAATCATTATTTGTTTACATGCCTCTATTAACGAGGTCGTGTGTCTAGAGTATAATATCCTGATGTTATGTAGTCTATACAAAAACACACCATTTTAATCCAAAGGCAAAAAAAAAGTTGAAATTTTGTTGACTCGTGTTTCAATTAATTTATAACTCACTACAATTGGCTGATATAATCGGCTTGGCGATATACTGATTGCTTCCTATTTTTAAGTAACAATATAATGGCCAAATTGGCATGTGGAATATTTTTTTTTTCCGGGATAGATTATTGAATTCATCAGTAATGAAAAGTAATTGTCCTTTATATAGGAAACACACAAATTTACATACATATCAAGTTTTGTTATCGGTTGTCTATATTTCTACTAATCAGTCTTCTAGACGTTGATTGATTGAATTAGAATTAGCCCATTGTTTAGTTGCGAAGAATTACAAACAATCATTAAGTAATAGTTGCATAGTTTGGAAAAATGGGTTAATTCCAGATTAATTTTGTGACTTTTTTTTCGTTTTGTTTCTTTTATGACGAAAGGTTCTCTAATACAGTAAAGATTACAACGTGATAAAAGTATGAAAACAGTCTCGAAACGTGACTACTTTATTCGTTCTCAAAATCAAATATCTTCATTGAATACTTCAAATAACGAGGTTTTTTATTGTTCTTTTTGATTGATGGTTCCCAAATATATATTTCTATAAAATTATTTGTGTATACAATTAGCAAAAAGGTAGCAAATATAAGCTTCGGTAATGATGTGGATGATATTTGGCGGAAAATATTTAATTTTCTTCTCTTTTTGACCTCTTTGTTTTACTGTTTCTTCAATTCGTAAGATCGTATTTTGGATATGTTTAATAAAAAAAAAGATTTTCCCCGATTTTTAAAAAAAAATTATTTTTATAACTCTCTCTCTCTCTCTCTCTATATATATATATATATATTGGGGGGATTTGGATCAAAAATGACTGGGCATTTCATAAGTAATACATTTTTGAACAAATATAGGCCTTCAAATATGAATAAATTGTCTACAGAATTAAATCCAAAAGTCCTCATAATACTTGCTTTACAAACATGTTTAGTGTCCTTGTTTTAAACTACCATTTCTAAAAGTGGATGCTGCGGCACTCTGTGATACCCTTCGATTGTGTAAGAGGTGCCTTCAAAAAATTAATTATTCAGCATAGATTGAGCTTCAAATACACTGAGCTCTGAGTAAATAATGCTAAATTATCAAAATAATAATAAAACTTCGTTTAATCGTAAATTTGTAATTTTTGTCCTATGATAAGGTTTTGTAACTATTTTTGCTCGTAATTTAGCTAAGTTTCAAAATAAGTATTTAAATCAGCTGCTCTATGTAGTAATTATTGTAACTCTTTTAAATCCTCAAATTGAAATCTTGGAAGCTAGGGAAGTTATTGTATTGTAAATGTTGAATTTTTGTCCTATGATAACGTTTTATCTTTATTTTTGCTCGTAATTTAGCTAAAAGTTCAAAATAAGTGCATAAATCAGCTTCTCTATTTATTATATTTATTTCAAATTCTCGAATTGAAACCTCTCAAGCTGAGGAGATAAAAATCAAAAATAAAGGTGGAACTACACAATATCCAAGATACTGCATTTTAAAGTAAAGTTGTGTAATACGACATTAAAGGTATCCAATGCTTAATATATCTCTTTTACAGTTAGCTAATGCCATCACAGTGGTGTGTTTTCTTGATTTGAATTAACCCATTAGAATAGTGGTTCAGTTAATTTACAACTAAATATGAATAGACTATATCTACATGAAAAATTGATTAATTAATTTATTGATATCTGTCGTCCGGAGTACTTTATTTCATATTATATAAAAAGTTAAGACGTTACCAAGGAACCATATGTAAGGGGAGGGTTAAATTTGAGATGCAGTATTGGGCTACATTCACATTGGTTCTATAATTATGCTGGCAATTATAATATTTTTCTTGAAATTTTGTTCATTTAAATATATAAAGTTTGAATCTAATAATTGAAAAAAACAATTATGTCTCCAAATCATATATTTATTCTGACATTTGAATATTAACGATACTGGCAAAAGGTTAATTCATTCACCAGCTCCTATCGGGATCCCAAAGGTAATTTTAGAATTGAAAAGAGTAAATAATCCTTTCATTTAAGTGATAAATAGATAAATTCTATTAGCGGATTGTTTGTAACTATTTTCTATAATTAAGTCTTTAATTGTTTAACAGCGGGCAGCTGGTTAGACTGATCCAGTGGTGTCACATAAGACCTCAAGGCTTGCGAATCAACTTAAACTGAGCTCCATATTTTGAATATTTGCGATTCAACTGGTTCTTGCAATCAAAGATTCGAGATTAATTGACTTGAACTCAGTACCTATGACTTCGAAGGTAGCCCTCACCTCAAACAAAAATCCCACAGATGTTTCATTGCCCTTAACGATAGTTTTGCTACGTACTTTTAGTCTAACAAGTATCAAAATAATCGGAATACCCAAACCTTTTTTGGTACCAGAACTAGTCTGAAAATATTGTTATAGTGGCAACACTAAAATATTATATAGGTGTCTTTCTCCCAATTTTGATGATATCTGTATTACTATTTAAAAAATTACATTTTTATTTGTCATTTGAACAAAATATTATGAACCGAGTAAAGTTTGATCCTCTGATTTCAAATATGGCATTATTTTTCCTCTATTAGCCTCAGGACCTGCAGGAAAAGACCATAAAGTTATTGGAATTTTTGTCATTTTTTTTGGTTCACTGTAAAATGATTGCAGTAAATAGGTTGTAGGCAAAATGATTGTGGTATACTTGGTAATATCATCGTGTACATTTTGATTGTGAAATAAAATGATTGGTGTAATTTGATTGTGAAGACAAATCATCAGAGCAACATAATTATGAGTAATATTATACCAAGACAATATTATCGTGTGCAATTTGATTACAAGTTATATAATATTCGGACAATAAAACACTTGAGAGATGAATGTGAACTGCTGGGCTTCAAGGCAGTATAAATTCAACTGCAATTGCTTCCCTTAGCATCAAGAACCACATCGAATGACCTATAATGCACTCCAGCTTAAGTGGTTATGCAAGGGAGCTGCTGGGCTTCAAGACAGTTTAAACTCAATCACCACTGCTTGTCATTTATTTTTTTGAAAGCTTTTTTGGCCCTTGGTGTTGACGATCCGGATAAATGATACAATATTCAATATTTCGAAGCCTAATGTTAAAAGTGTATTGATCATATTTAGAACTTGAGTCATTTTTTGAAAATTTATTTATTTATTCATAAGCTCACTGCTCGGAAAATAATAAATCCAGAAAGTTAAAAATTACCTCATTTGGTAGCTGAAAGTTTGATATTTTAATTTTATTTAAAATTAACAAAAAAACCTCAAAATAACTTTTATTCCGTAATCGATTTGAGTTAAGGCTACCACAATGTTTTAAAGATAAAGGTTGTCTCTGAATTGATCATATAAAAAAGTTTATTTATTTGCATCGTCTAGGAACTAAAAAGTTTCTTTTACCATTTTTTTCTTTGCACAATATTTTCAAAAGTAGACATGTCGTTAATTTATCGACCAAGAAAAAAATAGTGATGAAACTTGATGTCAAAACTATGGGACCATTAAATCCCCTGTATTTTATAACAAAACTTATACATTTTATTCCTTCCTCCCTTGGTATCTGTTTTTCTCATCGCTGAGTTATTAAAAAATAATAACAGTGTTGAACAAACCAAATAAATAGAACTACTCTCTTATAATAACCCAGAGCACAAAATGTTCCATCTCTCTTGCACATAGGTATACTCGTGTTTAGAGTCTAATTATTACTTTTATAGAAGCTTATCTTCAACCTTCAATCTAAATTTAATTTTATCCCCCCGGATTAATAGTATTATTCCTATTTTTTTTAATTAGAATTTTCCTTTTAAATATATTTTTACAACTATTATTAATGAAATAAAATTTCATTAATATGTATATGTCAACATAAAAGCAGACATGGATGTGAAAGATTAAATCTACAAAAAAGTATTTCCTTTTTCATGACCAAATGATTTTTTACAAGCCTTATATCATCGAAATATTATCTGTTAGTATGGAATTACTAGTACATAAATTATTTTCCGAAACTTATGAACATATTAACAATGGATTGATTTGATCCATTTTATTTCTTGTTCACCTAGTTAAATATCTTATATTCTAAATATTTTATTTCTACATAGCACAATTATTTATTAAAAATAACTAATATTTATATATAGCTATAGACTAAATCTATATTTATAGTCTCTAGACTCAAATGAATCAATAGTACCTATATTAGCTATAAAACATATTATTAAAAAATAATAGTCGGTGACATAAAAAATACCGTAGTCGGAGTTGGAGTTGGAAAATTTATGTACGACTCCACAGTCCAGGTTATAATAGCCTTGGATGGGCAAACTGTAGAGAACCACAACAGGTTTGATAATAGACATGGAAAGAACGTGTCTTCCATTTCTTTTTCTTTTTTTTGTGTTTGTAAATACTACTCTGATCAAAAAGAAACTTTAATAATAATAAAACAAAAATGGAGAAATATATCAGCCTGAACATTAGAAAAGGAAAAACAGTTGGTTTAATAGGTTTTTTTCTTTTTCTTTTTTGTTCATTTGTTAATGTATTGCCGTGAAGTTAACATGTCTTCTTCCTTAATGATGAATTCCTGTACATTTGATGTTTTTTTTTTAAATGCAGTATAAAATTATTAAGGACAATAATTTCACAATATTTTCCCTGCACCTTTACAATGTACAAGGTTTTCTTCCCATAAACCAATGCACACAGTTGACTTTTATAAGTTTAGAGGGGTGTTCTTCCGGTAGGTATAAATGAAAGAAACCGATACAGAATGAGATAAACCGGACAAATTAAAGAATATTTTGGAGGAAAACAGCTTAGATGTCATGACGTTTTATTATATTAGGTCTGAGCAAGGAAGTAAATATATATCCCACTTTGTATCTCATAAAGACATTGATAAGAAGGGGTTGATCCAATATCAATGTTCAATTCTTCTCCGAGGACAAGAAAGACTTATATTAAAACATAGCCAAAATCTGCCTATTTGAAATATTTTACAGGGATGGGAAAAGTATCAAGACATATTTCTAATTGTGTTTTTTTTTTCAATTCTAGTGTGTTTGCTTTCTAAGCTCTAACTTCGCCAGAAACTACTGTCTATATACAATAACTGTTTTTTTAAATACTTAATCTGTTCAGTTTCATAATGAAGCAGTAAAAAAATAAACTTTTAAGACCGGCAACGATGCTAAGTCAATTTTTAGAAGTTATGAAATATGCCAAGAGCACCATCTAGATAGGCAGCAAACGACTAAAGGTTTGCCATTCCTCATATGGCTCACACAAAGCCAAATAGCAGAATGACCCCTTCTTGTCTGAGCTCAAGAGATCCATCACAGCAAATCGTGGCATATCAATGCCTGGTCTGCTCGGAGGAGGTCTATCAGTAGGAGGACGGTAGTCAAGGCCATCAAGGACAACCTTGCCTTGAAGTCCTACGTCGAGGGAAAGCGTCACTTTCTTACTACGAAGATGAAGGACATCAGGTTGTAAAGAGGCAAGAAACATCGTCCAATTCGTATATCCAATTCAGGAATAATTAAGATATTTTGTGTGGAGTCAAACTTCACATTTGACGCTGCTTACAACACAAAGAATGGCTGCTGGCTGGTAGAGGACAGAAATAATGTTCCTCCTTTAATGAAAGACGAAATTGCTGTCCAGGACATTGTTGTTTGGATTGATCGACAATGACAGGAATGTCATGCCGGCTAAGATTTTTGATAAGGGTCTTCAGTTGACATCTTCAGTGTACTTGGACATTCTTAAGAATATTACGATGTAATTACTGGAGGTACATATTCTCCAGATACAAGGTTCATCATATGGGTTCAAGACTCAGGGCCTTGTCATGGTGCCACGACTGTCAAGCATTACTTCAACAGCCAATTCATTGTCGTTATGAAAGCTCATGTTTGGACTTCCATCAGCCCTAATTTTAGCACATTTGATTTGTTGTTGCGGTCAGAAATGAGAAAGAAGGTAAAGAAACATTCTCATGGTTTCTTCAGATCCCTAAAGCTCTCTGCAAATAGGAACATGTCCCGCTTCACAAAAAGGATTTAATAAAGTCATGCTCAGCCTTTCTGTCCCATTTACAATTTATGATCAATACTAATGTGATAAAAAATGATAGACAGCTAATTGTTCAATTTAAATTTCATATGTTATAAATTTTGTCTTAAAATATGCCTGTAAATAGAATTTTGGTCAACTGTAGTAAAGCACTTAGAAGCCCCGGATTCCACCTAATTAATCAAACAACAGCATTATTTTAGCCTACTGTTTGATTTTTACAATAACAATTACAGTTGGCTTTTATATCAACACAAAATATATATTATTTAATTAAACCTTTTCTCTTTATGAAATGTTTATTTTGGCTATGAAATGATTAAATGCAATATGGTAATGTATATATGTTTGAAAGACTTAAACGGTCTTTTGGCATGCTATAATTTACCTTCAAGGCCTGGTATTGTACAAACTAATATATATATAAATAAATATTTCCCCCTTGAAAAAAAACATTTCTTAAAATAAAATAATATATAAAAAAGAACTGTACTTAAATTACACAAAAAGGTTTTTTATATATTTTTAAAGAACAAAAAATATGTACTTATATAAAGATAAGGAGAATAAGTTTTTCAATTCCTTTCTTGAAATAGAAAATACGAAGATATGTTTGCTATCTATGTACCTACATAGATACAAATAAGGCAGTTGAAAATGTTACATATATATATGGCTAAAGTATTTATTATTTCAATGACTTTAAAGGGTTAACTATATATAAAAATATACTTTTATGCATAATATAGGCTTTAGATATAACCAAGGCTATAATCCTTTTTTAGAAATTAATATTTTAAATAATTTCGTACAGGGATTTCATTGCTTTACTTTATGTTTTTGCGATTCTTAGTAAACATTATAGTATTACAAATACTTAATCTTAGCTACGAATTGCATTTGGAGTTCATATACTTTTAAGGCTTCTCTAGGATTAACTGAGACTCTAATCTACTTAGATTGAATTTAAGAGAATAATTTAACGTAGTCGTTGGAGGACATATCAGCTCATTCTTCCTCAACGAAGGCCTTCAGGTATGCAAACTTTGTTCTCCACAAAGACATATATTCCATAGTCGAGTGGTGAGCAGTCCAGTCATGATGGAGGCAAAATTTTGGATGCCGGTGAAATTTTCCTTTCAGCAACCTTGAGTTGTTAAGATCTTATGGGTCAGTGCTGAGTCTTGATATCAACATTAATCTCCTTCAGAGTAGTTGGCGTCCAAATCTTTCATCGTATCAACATCTTTCATCTTCTCCTGATGCTTTTTGGCTTCAATTTCAAAGCCCACACCGGTCAAGAAGTCTTGAGTGACAATCTTGTTTTGTCCTCCACTTCCTTTTCTTCCTAAAGATGATTTTAAATTGACTTTGTCAAAATGGATTCGAATACATCTTTTGTTGATAGTCAGAATACAACGTGTTCTTTAATACAAGTTTTAAAAAATCCAAAGACTTTATTATTTTTTAATAAAAGTTTGACAAGGGAAATATTTTTGTTGCGTCGTAAGAATACAAAAGGTTACTTCTGAATAAAAGTTCAGTATATCTTGTATTACATGAAAAAGCCCCCAAAAAGAACTTAAATAGAAAAAAAAGTTATAAAAAGAAAAAAATTAATTTTATATAACAGTTAGTTTAGTTTATTCTCTATATATTGAACCTAACGTATCATTATGATTCTATATAATAACAAATATGATTTTTACAAATTAAATAAGGTTTTCTTATTATACACAATTTCCATAATATAAATTTTTTATCATGTCACACGGAGGGGTTTTCTTATCGAATGGGCAATACAGAACTTTGACCGGGAGTAGTCCTACGGTTTCTTACATGACAACCAAAATATTCTTACCTACAGCAAGCCTCGAATAAAAATCCCTGATACTCTAGCCTTAATATGTACTATAAAATTAAAATATATTCATTATGTACAATGTTTGTAACCGAAATCTGAGCAAGCATAAGAGGTTCAAAATGGAGAATGATAAATAGAATTACAAGTTTTATATTTGTACTAAAGTTTTATAATTTTATGAAGAAAATTTACAAATTAATTTTTTAAATTAAACGAAATAACATCCTGATTTTGCTACGCGCCGGAATAAAGTCCAGGAACATTTCCTACCAGTAGGGGGTTCTCTTGCAACACTCTGTAGGGAGTTAGGGGCATATTTTAGGCATCTGAGGCAACTTGAAGGATTTAAGTCCAAAGTTTGGCTTGTGTCCCTATTATGTGATTTTTGGCTAGCATATATATGGCCTAGACCTGTTAATGATGTCAGGGAAAAAATATAAAAAACAAGTTTTTTTTTAATATCTGGGATAAAATTTACACATGGGCCAAAAAAAAAAAAAAGATTAATAATATATTTCTACAAAATGAAGCATAGTTTATTGGCTTTGATTTGATACCCATGATAAGCCATTGCGAAGCTATAGACAAAAGAATAGAAACAACCACGTTTTTTTTACCTTTTTTTAGAGCACCTCACAATAAATTTTCAATGCCCCTGTGGTAGGCATACCCGCAGTCTAAAATCCAAATGGCTGGTATATTTAGTTTCTATAGACCTTGAAAAACGGAAAAAATTCAAATATTAAATGTCAAAAAAAAAGTTAAAACAGTTCTAATGCGGGCCCATCATCGCCAGATCTGAATCCATTTGGATTACAACATATCAAGGAGTAGAGTAAGACACCTGTCAAACCTCCCAAAGGAATTTTGGATGACCTGAAGGCTTCCATCATTGCAACCTGGTACGAAATGTATGGGGCCTATATCAGAAATACTTGCTTTGTCTTTAGGAACCGCTTAGAGGCGGTCGTGTCAGCTAATGGGAATTATGACTTAATTATATGATGATTTATTAAGTTAAATTTCAAGCTTCTATCTTTTATTGCTATTGAGATATTTGATATGTACAGATTTTGGATTACACACACTGTATTTGGACTTTATAGAGAATTTTAAGGTGAGATGGAGTAATTGTAGTAAGTTAATGTTTGCAAATCTTAAATCAATGTAACAAAAAAAAACTCACATAATTTCTTAATTGTCATTTTGAATTAATAAAAAAATTAAGAAGAAGGATCAGCCAGGATTTAGAAGCCATTGTTACTTACGTCATTTCCGCAAAATTTGATCACTAATTGCCAATAATTATAAACCACCAATAAACCAAAATATGCTGGGTTTTTTTTCTCGATATTATCTTGTGTAAACATAAATCCAATTTACATACTTATATATTAATTATATGGTGTTTATTTTTACATAGTGACGTAACCTTGTTGATATTTCTATGCGGAAGCCATAATTAAAATATATTGCAGTATCTATGAGAACGTTTTGTTGTATTAAAAATGGAAATACCAGCACTGCATACACATAAGTATATATTTATTGATATTTGGTCGATTGGTTGGTTAAACAAACACTTGGTTATTAATTAAATAGTTAATTTAACGATGGTTTAATATTGTGTACGTATATATTTAATACCACTTATTAGACTTTTCATGATGGTTAGGGGATATAGGAAATAAGAAATGGTATTAAAAGAGATACAGGGATTTAAACTTAATGATTTGCAAAGGCGTCTGCAGTGGGTGGGTTGGAGGGGATGTAGCCCCTTTCCCGAATTAAAGAATTTTGGTTTTTCATTAGAAAATTTAATATATTAATTTTTTTCCAAAAAAATTGTTCAAATTTCAAGCACCAAAGTAAGTTCCAATTCCTTGCTGAGCCCTAGATTTCCTTTACATCTCAAACATTTAGGTGGGACTTCATAACCTTATATAATGGATTGACAAAATCGTTTCTTATTGATAACAAAGTTCATTTACAACTTTATATTTTCTTTGGTAGTTTCTTTGATAAAAGCAAAAGTTCTAGAATTTTCAAGGATTAACGACACAAAAGTTAATAAAAAATACATAATTTGTATTTATTTACAAAAGTACATATAAACGTGGGGATCAAAGTTCATGACACCATGGCCCCTACACATTGCATTCCTTGATCGTTTCTAATCACAATATTAACGAGATAATTATTTAAAATCTATGATTGCTGTTCAAGAACAACATATTTATCTATAGTCATAAATATCCATGTTGTTTGCAAAAGATCGTGAGATGCTCTTGCAAAGAAATACAAGACACATAAAGGTATTGTGTTTCAGTCTGGAAATCGTAGACTGATCTGATAATGTTATGATTATTGTTAGCTAATTCGTTCTTTTAACCTTCCGTTAGTAAACTTCAATTTTTAAAGCGATTAGTAAACTATTCAATAATGAAACGAACAATTGAACGATTACAAAAATTGTGTATCATTTTTTTGACGATTCCATCTTTGAATAATAAATATCATTTAAATTGCTAAAAATATTTTTAAAGTTACCAAAAAAAAAATCCTATTTTTAAAATAATCTAAATAACATGAGTTTGAGGTTTCAACAAGATTTAATTTGCTATTCTTATAGTAAAAACTTAAAATTTTACCTAATATATTTTGTTTCTGTATGTGAATTTGGGGAATTTAATCAGTTCTCATAAGCTTTTGAGGAGGTTGTCTGAATTATATAATATAATAACTACAATATCATACACCTCAATCCTGAAATTGAAAAAAAGAAAAATCCAAAAAATCAAAAGGAACGATTTTTAAGCAAAACAAGTTAGTTGAATTCACTAAACTTCGATTCACAATTGTTAAATTTATGAAAAAATGCTAAAACATGCACTATTAATATAAATAAATAATTATTTATAATTTGATCTTATGTTGTTTGGTAAATATTGTGAGATATTTTGCAAATACATAAACACTATTATTCAAGTTCCGGTGTCAAAATCCTATATTTGTCTGGTACCATTATGATTTTGAGTGGACCGAACTAATTTGGTTCTTTCAGGAAATTCAGCTTGGACTGTTCTCTAAGAAAATGTCGGTCGTGATATGTTCCAAAGATAACTTTCGTTCTTGATGGAACTCAATTTAAATTCGGTCAACATGGAATCTATAGATGAATCGTACATGAAGTGATGGGTATTTTAAATTATGAATATTGTATATCAATCATATTTCTTACAACTTATATATTAGAATTGGGATAGGGAACCAATATAACTAACACATGGGCTGAAAAATCACGTGTTTAACAAAAACAAATTTTTTTTTTTTATAATAATAATTATTTTTTTAATTATTTTATGGAGAAAAATCCTAATACACTTTTCAAGCCATTACTTAGCTTAAAAAGTAACTTTTCCTATAAAGAAGCATTCTAAAATTAAATCACAAAATTGTTTTGATCTATCGTTTTGGAAATTACGTTACGAAATTGGAAGTAACGTCACACCTAGTGCAATAACTCAGAAATTAAAGAACAAATTGTCATGAAATTTTGACAGCTGTCTTTTTGAGGTTGGTATTAACTGAAACTAAGTTCAATGAAAGTGATTGACGCCCGAAACTTTTCAGCCCATGTATTATACAGGTGTGCGCGTCAACTGAACACTTTTAAATTTTACGACTTGAGGGCTTGACAAGGGGTTTTCTTGTAGACCTTAAGGCCAAGATGTTGCTTAACTAGCCGGTCCATGGTCCTTCTTCTGACATTGAACTCCCTGGAGAGGCCCCTGACGGTGACCTTACCTCTCTTGTCCTCGACAGATTTTTTCACGGCAGCAACCATTTCGTCCGACTTTCGAGGCCTTGATTTAGATCTTGTGGTCGCCTCAAGAGTCCCTTTGGCTACCACGCTGTAAACGGTGTTGCGGCTGCAGTTCAGAACCTTGGCAGTTTTAGTGAGAGTTTTTCCCTGCGCGGAAACTTCAAAAATTGCGATTCGACGTCTCTCCATACTATTGGCTGTTGTTTTACTGTTGCTATTTATATTTTGCTGGAGTTTTGTTTATAACTCGTCAAGACCCTTGTCTCGAAGTATAAACCGGTTTCAACTCAATAAAATCACGAATATGTGCATGGATTAAAATTTTAAGGAGTGTTCAGTTTTAGACGCGCACACCTGTATAGAAACAAAACAAATTGATGTACAATTTAAAATCTTTTACATTTTGATCTAAGATCACGGTCTGGACAGAAATATTAGTCCATATGGGCCTAGAAAAAAAAAACAGTGAGGACCGAACCGAAAAAAATATCAAAATAGCACACACTTATAATTAGCTATCTATGAGGGTAAATTTACAACAATTTATTTTTAATTCAAATCGATAATATCTCTTTACAACGTAAACTACAAAACGTGATTTTTTTCCAATCAGAACACGAATCTTTGACGTTTAAAAAGAGTTTCTCAGCGTGTAAAATGATATCTTTGCAAAAAAAAAAAAAATATTTAAATATTTTTTTGAATAAAGACAAAAACGTGATACAAAAGTTCAACAAACTATTTGATAACTTGGAGAAGACCGGGAACATTCAAATATCCAAATAGGTAAAGGTACAACATTTGCATAACAAATACATTTTATGTCCTACGGATTTTTGTAGAAAAGAAACACCATAATTTTTGCCAACTTGTATTTTTGATATTATATAACAGCACTTTTTTTTTTGAAGTACAATATTAATATAGTTATTTTTCACATAATTTGTATCCCCTCCCCCCTCCCCCATCTGTCAGAAAAAAAAATGAAATACAAGCCTTTGTTGACATATTTTTAGAAAACAAAAAAATATTTTTTTTTAGAAAACATGACATTATTTTAAAAATAGTAAAAGGTTTTAGCTTTTTGGACTTTGACGAATAAAACAAAAGCTGCCTTGGGAAAAAAGGCAATTGACTATTCTTTGTTAAATTTCATAGCCATTATTGCGGGCAGGCTGACGTTGTATTGGAAAAAGTAAAAGCTATAATTTTGGCAACATCCACGGTATATGTAGCCTTATGGCTAAAATTTAAAAACTCAGGAACAGATTACATCCACAGATCCACAGAATCAGAAGAAATCAAGATCCTTTTATGAATGGTTTCCAACAAGGATAGAGTTTATAACAGAATCATAAAGAATTTTGGGAAATAGCTTGTTATTGTATCTTTTTTATTCATTCAGCTGTTATCTATTTCTTTTAATTTAGAGATTTTATTTGATGGATTTGTTTTCCTCGTATATTTAGGGTAGATAGGGTTCCACTCTGGGGCACTAAGTTTAAATTATAATCTTCTTTCATGTATCAATACATAATTCCCCCAAGTTTTTATTTTTATACTTATATAAGGTCGATTTTAGGAGGAGAAACTTTCAAAATAAAACTATGATTCATTGACCTTTGAAACCTTCCCTATTGCCCGTATCGTTTTTCTTTGAGTCTTGAAGCCAATTTTTAGTGGAGTATTGGACAAAGAGGCAAAGCAGAACTTTCAGATCATACTCCAGGAAAAACTATGTATATATGGGGCATAGTTCTCCTTTCCCCCTTATTCCACCAAAAATCGACCTGAACACTCAACAACAAACGATACCGACAATTAGGAATATTACATAGAGCAATGAGGTTTAGTTCGACTTTTCCCGTTGCTCCTCGAAAAATCAACCAATTATCTTTTATTATATGTTTATGCTAATACCAAGGAACTTAACAAAAAAAAAATATATATATTTTCTAATTACTCATTAACTGTGGAATAGGTAAAGTGCCTTACTGACCAAATATGAAGGTATAAATTACAATATACATTACATACACGTACAGTGTTACGTAATAATCAAAGGAATTTTGTCGAATGATTCACGTTGGATCTTTTAGTTAATATTTGAATATGAGTCACAACAAGGGATTGAGATTGAAATCGAATCCATCCCTTACAATATATGCTCTCAACTTCTATCAAAATTGAATAAGGCAAAAAAAAGTCAATCAAAATATTATTATAGACATGAAAAAAGCTGCTTATGAACTTTAGAAATAAGTAATAAGACATAATACGCTTGTATACGCTGTTTCCAACCTCCAGTCCTTAACGTTATGACTTTAATTTGATAAAAATTATACGTTTTCATAGAACAAGGTTTTTAATAAAAGGTTAGAGTATGGATCTTGAGAATGGGTAACTGATCCAGACACTATTTATGATATATAAATTATCCCATTCTTGAAAAATTTCACTTTAAGAAAAATTCAAGTTTCGACACCTATGTTCTTTTCATAAACCGGGGATTCTCTACAGGCGGCCCTTTAGTAAATTACAACCTGTGAGGGCATTTCATACTACCCGCTAAAAATAATGTTTCATCCACAATAGATTATCTATTCATCTCCTATTGGATAACATTCAAAAACTGTTGAAAACTCCTGTCATAAACTATTCGGGTACTAATGTGTAACTTAGTTAATTAATTTTTCTAGCCAGTGGTAAGTGGCCTGATAATGAAACGAATTAACTTATGTAACATTATTCCTCCAAAATTATTGGTTCCATTAAAAATAGAACTACTTGGTATGAGACATGTACGTGTACTAAAAATACAATTGAGTTCCCTCCCAAATCTGAGTGGATTTACTTTGGGAGGTTGCAAAGCGATTTCCCAAAAAAGGATGCAAATTACTCAAAAGATTATATTGCTAGAGAGCTTAAATTGATGTTGATAGATTCGGTGTCATGCTGTAATTTTGAAATTGTTGCAATTTGTCCAAATCAGTTAATTGAAACAGGATCTATTCCTACTTTTAAGTCTTTTTTGTTTAGAGCAAAGGAAATGTGGCCTTCTAACTTCCCAGAGCTGAGCCCCTGGGACTAGCATATGTAGGGTGTCTTGGAGAGAGAGAGAGTCCAATAAACGTGCATAGAACACTGTTGACTCCTTACGGGCTTCCATTCTCGAGGGAGTGGTCAATATGACAAAGGAGTTCCACATTTAGACTAGTGTGAGGCACAGAACCAGATCAGAGGCTGTGGTTAAAGCTGGAGGTAGTTGGTTTGAGTGATTGACAACTACCTGGACCCCTATATGTAAGAGCAAAATGTTTGTAAATTGCTTTATTAAATTTTAAAAATAAAGAGTAAAATGTATCATCCTTAAATTTGCTTCTAGCTCGACGGATCTGAACGCCTTGAACTACTATGTGTTGGGTGTTCTGGCGAGAAAGTCTGAGCATAACACTGTTGACTCCTTGTGGGCTTCCATTCTCCAGGAAGTAGTCAACATGGACATAAGTTACTCATCAATGCTTGTGCAGGTGAAGGTTGGAGGTTGTTGTTAAAGTTGGCGATGGTGGGCTTGAGTGATTGACTTCACTATGGACCCTGTCAGGCAAAAGATTTGTGAATTACTGAACTAATTGTGGGAAATAAATTCTAATATATATTATCCTTAAATTTTCCTGATTTAAAACTCCTACCCTTTATACAAGACTTTTTGAACAAAAAAGTAATCACTTATTAATGAACATATTAAAACAAATATTAATAAAGTCGTCTTCGTTTCGACAATTGGATTATAGCTTTACCCCACATCATTTTTGACTTTGTAGAACAAAGATGTCAATTGTGATGAATTCAACAAATGAGTATCAACTGTTATACTAAGCATCTTATTATTTCCGTATTTTCCTCTTTTTCTGTTATTCTTGTTATTAAACCCTCATCAATTAAAGGAAAAAGCACTTAAGGCAATCATCACAAATCAAATAGAGACATTTTAAGAAATAAAAAATTAGTGATTTATTTCTTGTATATATTGAACTAATTTAATTACTATTGAGACAAACTTGTAGTTGACTGACTCATGATTAGATATAAATTTACACAGATGCCTTTAATAAACATCAAACATTCCGTAACGTGTGTACTTATATCACAATATGACCTCTATTCATTATTATTGTATAAACATATTTGGTAAAAGATATATAAAAAACGTCCCAAAAATCACTAAATAATATTTTTTTTTTTTTTGTATATTAGTAGTGACAAAATTCATTTTGAGAAAAATATTATCTCGTGATTTCATATCGGTTGTTTCTGGGGTATTTAATCATGACCTTAAGTCTTACATATTATCATAACTTTATATATTTTTAATACATGAAAATGGTTTTTTTTTAACTGAGGGTTGTCTGTAAATATGTCAGTATAGGAAAATAAGTATTTGATCCTTTGGGGATTTTGAAAGTTTGCCAACTGATAAAAATTATCTAAGGATTGAGGTCTGAAAGTCCTTAAGTCCAGTCTTCTTCATGACCTTTAGTATTCTGGAGACACTCCTTTGTTGTACTGGCTGTATGTTTAGGGTAATTGTCGTATTAGAAGACCTATTCACGACCCATTTTTAGTGTACTAACTTATTAAAAATAAGTTTTTGTCTAAGATTTCCGGCTTAAATGGCCCTGTTCCTCCTTCTTTCGATGCAATGAAGTCACCCTTTCCCCTTAGCAGAGAAACAGGCCCACCCATAATATGTGTACTACCATATTTTCGGGGTTATACTCTTCTTCCCCCCCCCCAATTTATAAAATCCCCATTACAAATTAAGGCATGTTTAAGCCGCTTGTTATTTACCATTTTTTTACATTTTTACATATACTAACTTACGTTAAACCAAAAACATAACATCTGGACATTAGCATGAAAAAAAAAATATAATCTTACATATTTGTCTATAATAAAGGTAGAAGGTTCAAATTTTGCTATAATCATTAACAAAATCCAGTCATTATATTTTCATATTTTTGAGTTATAGATAACTGTTATAAATTCCAAATTTTTAATAATGTATTTAAGATATTTTGCAGGCAAAATATCTTAAATTCAATGCTAAGCTGTGCTATATTTCTTGATTGAATTTCATAGTAAGGTTTAATTTTCAAGAATAGAAAAGTATTTTATCTTACTAAGAGATTATACAGTTTACTAAAAATTATTTTTGATAATAGTAAATACATGTAGTTTTGAATTAAACTATTGTTATAATTTTCTTTTTTAGAAGCACAACACTGCAGCCAATAGTCAGTGTAAAATAAGTGGAAATTCTCTCATTTTAAAAACTTGGAAATTAGAGCTTCCTTGGAGTGCCTGTCATCTCCACTCTTGAAAGACAGCTTACTTTTTAAGTCTGTAGCTTTTGGCAAAGGCAGGTCTCCACTCGCTGTATGTTAAAGCCACAAAGCATTGTTCTGCACTGAATAAATTCATAGCACATTATAATTAGCACAGTATGCTTCTGAAATATGGAAAAAGATTAACTTTTGGCAAAAAAAGAATTGCAGAATCAGAATTTCCTTCTATTGTTACCCCTAAAAAGTTATTAAACTCATTTTTCTATGATTTGGCAGTTACTATGTTTTTGTGTTGGTATTGATCTAATTTGTCCCGAATGGTTCTTTAACCAATCACCCTTTTAACAAAGTTTGCTATAGTTAAATACTACTTTAAAATTTTAATGTTGATATTATATCGATGTTTAAAAATAAAAATATCTGCAATATATTTCTCCATCTTGAAACAAAATTGATTTATTAACGCTTTGATGAAATATCAAATAATAAAGAACATTCAACACAATGGAACTAACACCTACTCCTATAAATGAGGTATTATGATGATGAAAGACTGAATATAAAGGGATCTTACGTAGCTTCTGTGACTCTTCTATCATCTCGTTAATTGAGGTTGAGTGCAAGACTTAGCAACGACAAAAATTTATCCATGAGGAAATTGTGTTATTGAATTAAGGGATATTGCCACATGAGAGGGGTCAATCAACTGAAATGACCCTGTTCTACGTAACATTGACTAATATATCTAACTAAAAAATTCAACTTATTTATGTGGAATTTTATTGTCTTTTTCCACATGTGGCACGTTATTAGTGTTGAGACTCGGTCAAAGATTATCTTTTTATTACAGTTCGGTCTGGACTATTTTTTTTTCTAGACAAATTTGGATCGATATTTCGGTCCAAACCGGGATTTCAGCTCGTAAAAGAAAGTTTAATTAATTTCAAATCGTAGACCAATTCATTTGGTATCAATCAATCGACTGATTTGCTCTCCTATCTTGATTGATGAGATGCACAAATATGATTTATTCAACTCATTTAACTTTTTAAGAGGTTATTGTAGGTCAAAGTTCACAGTTTTGAAACACACATGAGGACATTAAACATTAATATGGAGAATCGGTCGACACGGAATTTTAAATAAGATTGATCCACACATAATCTTAATTGGGACCGATCCAGAACGAAGTTTTGGGGGGACAAATTAATACCTAATGTTTCTTTGAAACCGGATTTGGCTGAATTTCTTAATTGGATGGATTTAGTTTGTTAAACTAAAAATCATAACGGTAAGTCTTGATTTTTCAAATCAAAACCCAAAACTTATCATTTTTTTTATTTTAATTGTCCCACAACCTTTCCTCTAGAAAAAAAAGAACCAAATCAGGTGAAATAAGTTATCCCATTCTTCCCCACAATTATGAAGTTATTCTGTTCAATAGCTCATAGCAAAGAACAGAAAAATTGAAATTCAATCGACCTTCTTATAAGGAATAAAGAAAAATCAACTGCTTGCAACCTAAATACATTGTCAATTTTTTGTGTTTGTGAGGTAATGCTGTGATTAGTGTAAATTAGTATATTAACAAATATCTAAAAAATGCGGATATTAAAAGTTTGAAATGTCTAAATCTAAGTGTGGAAGCTAATATGATCATTTTACAGATTCTGGTGTGCATGAAACTATGAAAATTTAGGAATTTGCGGATATTTTTAAAATGCAGATAAACCAAATATTCAAGTTTTTTGATTTTTTACGAAAAACAATTATGAAATTTTAGAAAAAATAATATATCCCTCAGTAATGTATCAAATATATATCAACGCAGATGTGAAAAGAAATATTATCAATATTGGAAATGTGCTCCTTGATATTAAATATAAAGATGACGATATTCTGTAATTATAGTACTTTTCAAACTTTGGATTGCCAAAATTTACTGAATTTGCTTTTTTAGAATTAGAAAAGGGCGAATTTAATCAAATTATTATAAATTCAAATTAATTTTTTTTTAAGAATTTGGCGAAATGTTTGAGAATGATTGAACCAAATTTAAAATGTTTTTGTTTTTTTAGTAGGCTCAATATTCTTTAAACATTAATAGCTATTTAAGACGTCCAGAAAGAATAGAGTATAAGAAAAAAAGATTAATTCCAGGTAAACTAGTATAATATAATTTATTCATTAAATATGGTCAAACGAAACATTAAACGTTAACTAAAGATTAGACACGATTGACGACCGATAAAACATCCGCAGTCGTGTTTCTCTTGGCCATTTAGAGATACTAAATATTTATATTCAATAAACTTATTTCAATTCAATAGATTAAAAAGACTTACTAACTTTTTATTTTACCAAGTGGTTGTGTCCTCCAAATCACTTATAAATCACTCTGGAAGACATGCACCTTAGCGTAGTCGAAAAAAAGAATTCGTAATGAACTTATTGAGGTCTTTTCCACTCAACAGGTAAGCGTTCTGAAAGTTTATTTAATCAAAAGTTTCATCAAGTTATTTTATATTCCTTGCATGAGAACTCAAATGAAAAGTGCTTCCTAGTCAAGATGACAACGTTCTCACTTTTTGTCAATAAATTTAGATTAGAAAATGCTCCATTTGCAAGAATAAGATTATGAACTCTCGGCACATTTATTCCTTAGCTGTCATAGAATTAAGACTCATACATTCAGAGCTCTGTTGCTATAAATGTAATCCTTCAAAATCTTAGATAATAAGAAAAAATAGATGATGTTTAACTAATCAACAATAAGTTCTAATCATTCTCTACACGGTGCCCACAAATGAATATTTTTAGATGGTGGGCAAAGATAGACGGATATATTAGAGTCTGAACGGCTCATAAATTCGTTTGGCAATCTTGAAGATCAATCCATACTCTGATAAGGGGAATAAAGCCTTAAAAATTTGAGACCTCTGGTCTGGGCCGATTTTAAGGTGGACACTGGGGGCACTTGACCCAGTTTGGCTCTTGACTAGGGCCCACGCTAAATATAACTTAGTGTAATTAAATTACAGTTAATAACTGGATATAAGAAAAATCCAGTTCTCTCAAATAAAATTTTTTAAAAACATAAACAACTTTGCATTGAAGAAACACAAAATAAAAAATCTGTATAAAGTCAACCATTTCTTCAGTTTTTATCTTTTTTTGTATTCTTTTTTCATTAAATATTTTACTACATTTAAAAGTTACATAAAATAACTAAAGGAATTACAATTTAGTAATATAAATCACCATTTCAATTTAAAATTAGACTTCCAGGGATAGACTAATTCATCCGTTCTTTTTTTTCTTTTTAATTTCTTAATTTTTTTTAAAAATGATTAAAAAATAAAGTATTCATTAGCAATAATAATAATAAAAATAATACTGTACAACTATGCAGTCTAATCTTGCCCACTAACTTACTTTTCTCAGGGCAGGGTCAATCAAAATGTGTCTTGTATAGTTTTTCCAGCACGACAATGGCTCAAAACATTCGGCCAAAGCAAAAAAGGAGTGGCTCACCAATAAATACTTTAGGTCATAAAGTGACCTAGCCAGTCTTGAGACCTCTATGTTATACATAACACTGGCCATCACAATTTTTCTTGCATGGGGTTTTTAAAGTGAATGTAACTCCATTTTGGCTGTTGATTCCAAATCTGTCATTAGTTTTTGCTTATCACATCAAGTGTTTGAATAACGGGGTGATGAAAAAATACTACAACACATACCAAAAATCCTTAATTTACGAGAGAAAAATAATATTTTTGTTTTGTTTTTTGTGATTTTATTTGCATATTGGCTGCTGATTTCAATGTGTCACTAGTTGTTGGTTATCACATGAGGTTTTTGAACTATAGGTTGATTAAAAGGTTTTATTTTATTTTTCAATACAAGACACAACAATCTAATTTTGTTTAGACATACAAAACTAAAAAAAATACAAAACCCTGAAAATACTAACACATATTTGACAAAATTCAATATTATTACAAACATAGAATGTTATTTTCAAAGTAGTAGATGTAGGAACACTGTATTTTTGGGGTAAACTTCCTTTTTGATGACGCCCTCTTATGTAGAGCATCTGAAGGATCCCTCATCAAACTCCAGCAGTAATCAGAGAGTCCCAACGATCTTGATATCTGTCTTCCATGACTTTAATGTCTTGGTGGAACCTCTCACCTTGTTTGTCGCTAAAATCCCCAAGGTTGTAAGGAAACGTATCCAGGTGACCGTGGAAGTAGTGCAGTTTGATGCTCATTCTGCACCCAAGCTCTCGTAGACTAAGGAAAAGTTCATCCACAATCTCTTGGTAATTGTCGTTTTTCTTGTTCCCATGAAAACCCTGCACCACATTAGTAAATGCAGTTCACGCTCGAGATTCGACAGCGGTCATCCTCTCAATGAAATGTATGGCCCTGAGTAATGTTCTGATCTTAGGTCTGTCGAATATCCCTACCTTTTTTTCGCATCACTAAGACTCGGAAAGGTTGAACATATGTATTGAAAACAATCACCATTGTGATCAAGAGGTTTTACAAACTGCTTCATAATACCGAGTTTGATATGCAATGGTGGAAGGATGATGTTTTTTCGATCAACTTGTGGTTCATTAATGGCATTCTTCTCTCCAGGTACCAACGTATGCCTTGATGGTCATTCCATTCTAACCCAGTGATCCGTGTCAGCTCTACTGTCCCAGTAGCAAAGGAAACAAGGGTATTTTGTGTAACCTCCTTGTTGACCCAAAAGGAAGTTCGCCATTTTTAAATCCACACAGATTAACCACTGGTGATCGAGGTATTTCAATCGTTCAAGCCCTATTTTGATACTTCCATACTCCTCCTTCATGGAGACTGAGTGTCCAATAAGTATACATCCATATACGTTACAATTGTGAAGTAAAACACACTTTAAACTTCTTTTTGATGTATCAATAAAGAGTATCCACTCACTTGAATGACACGCAGGTAATCCCATAGCCACAAGAAGGCCATTAATGTCACTGCAGTATACAAAGTGATTGTTGGAATCAACGAATTTCCTCAGTTCTGATTCTTTGTTACGATAAAATGTGACACTTGTGGCCTGAGCAAGCATGTTTCGCTCTCGCAGTATGGAAGAATGGATTGTTTAGGTAAATTCAAATCTCGAATCAGGTCATTCAATTCAGGTTGACTATACAGAAAAGGTTGAGCAAACAATGATGTGTGTGTAAACATGGTGTGTAATTTGCATCTGTATCTTCTTCATCATCATCATCGGCTGAAGTATGTGCTTCATCATCAATATCTGCTCACTTTGTGAAAACAGGTACAGTTATTTCGTCCGAATAAGGAACTGGCCGTATTGCAGAGGAGATGCTAGGGTATGTCATGTATCGCTTGTTCTTTTTATTGAATCCTTTAACATTTACAAGGCAGAAGTAGCAATCATCTAAGTGGTTTTTTGGTTCTCTCCAAATCATCGGCACACCAAATTTGAGCTTAGCATTTTTTCCTTGAGACCAAGATCTCAGAGTTTGGACCCAAGTCGTGCATACTATGTGAGGTGTCCATTTTTATTTTGGTCTGCAAGCGGTATTTTAAAATAACCAAGGTACACACTCTTAACGAAGTGAGTTATGTTCCGCCTTTGAGGTGATAAAGTGAAGCATCCACAGATATAGCAGAATATATTTGGGTCGCTACAGCACTTTCTTCTCCGTGAGGATGTAGACATGGCTAGCTTATACACTTATACTGATGTGTTCGGATTTCGTAAATAGCTATGATGGTGATTTAAAACATTTTTAATATATAATCTCCAATGTTTACTAAATCCAAATGAGATCAACACAAGAAATAATATCCAATGAGAGTTTTACTGGTATAGATTGGATTAAATAAAGGATATATTGATTGCTAAAGAAAGAGCTGGCACACATCGAAATATATATTAAAACACGTAAAGTACTCGAGTCAAAGAGAAAAAAAGATTCATACATAACAGGAACACGTGGTGTCATTATAGGTTTTTTTATGTAAACATTCACAAATATTAAATATTAGATATCACAAAAACTTGATGTGATGTGGCAAATATAAGCATATATTCGGAATCAACATCCCAAACTCTATTGTCAAAGTCCATGCAAGGGAAAAAAATTGTTGACCAGTGTAATCTTTATCAGTAGACAAACTTAAAAAATCAGCAAGGAATCGAATAGGGTTTTTTTCGATCCTGTGCACATACACAGTCTAATCTTGGTTACCATTTCACTTTTTCTCGGTATGATCACTAAAAATATGTCAAGGATAAGTCTTCTAGTGTGACAATCATCAAAACATTCGGAAAAGCGCCAAAAGAATGGGCCGAAAAGAATTACTTTTAGGTCATGGAGACCTCCTTAGACCTTAATATTATATATAATCTTTATCAGTGAGAAAACTTACAAAATCGGCAAAGGATGTGTTACTTTTTCCCTCCATATTTTGGAGCAACGCACATTTGGTATGCTCATTTAAAAAAAAATTATGTAAGTACACTCGCCACAAACATGAATTTATTGTTTCAGCTGTATAATATATTTAGTTTGTTTGTGAGAGGTGTTTTCGGCTATTTTTTGCTATTGAAAACACGGATCGAAGAAATTGCATCAAATTTTGTGTAAAAATAAAATAATATTCCTTTGTCAATACTTGAAACGCTGACATTAGCATACAAAGTAAAAAAAATGTTTACAAAATGATACAAATTATTCTGAGATGGGAGGGAAGATGCCTATGTTGAGCCTCGCTGTTAACGAAGTTTTGCTTACTGTTTTTGCGACTACCGTGGTATGACGCTTCAGGAGTTCTTACCATATGGTCGTACGATCAATAAAGAGTATGATCTTGAAGTTATGAGCCACTTGCAAGATGCAATACGAAGAAAACTTTCAGAGTTTTAGAAAAACAATTCATGGCTTTTGCATCAAAATAATGTCTCTATTCACTCATATTTTCTTGTGAGAGATATTTTGGGCAAAAACAACACCTCAATCATACCTCAGTCACCCTATTCACCAGATTTTGCCCCATGTGCTTTTTTGTTATTCCAAAACTGATGAGGCATATGAAAGGGAAAAGATTGAGGAGATAAAGAGTGCATAGCAGGGAGAGCTCCAGGCAATCCTTAAAAAGGCTTATGAAAAGTGCTTCGAGGATTGGAAACAACGTTGGCACAAGTATCTGAGAGGGATAACATTGAAGGGGACAACAGAAATATTGAGGAAAAATTTAATATATTTTCCTAAAAATACAAAGTCACCTTATTTTTTAATAACACCTTGTATGCATTCAAATCTTGATCAACAACATACTTCCATCAGGGGAAGGTCACTAAAAATGTATCGTGGATAGTTCTTCTAGCATGACAATGGCTCTAAACATTCGGCCATGGCTACAAATTTGTGGCTGAAGAATAAGTTCACTTAGGTATGGAATGGATTAGCCAGGCTTCTGACATCAATCCCATAAATAATCTTTTTCGATGGACAAACTTAGGAAATCAAATGTATACTTATTTTCTCAACTGTAAATTAGAATATTCAATACATCATTAATGGATATAAGGCCCTCTACTTCATTAATCAAAAAGGTTTTCAACATACATAAAATATAACATTTGTGCTTTGTCTCACTCAGAGTATGTCTCTAGACTCAGCATCTGTGTATATTAGTAGATATAGCGTTTCCTTGAGGATTTCTCAATATTGCACAAGCCCTTTTTAAGAAAAATGGAGCTCATTAATCATGCAAAAATGATTTTAAGTATGAAAAATGACTTATTTTTGAGGGGTTAGTGAAGTTGATAATAACCTATGATTTATTTTTAGTTACTTTTTCTAGGACATGAGTTCATTAGACGATCATTAGTGGGGTTCAACATAGATTAGGGTGAGTCGTATTGTAGAAAAGTTAGATCAACTTTATGGAAATTTGAAATCGATGGATCGGAATAAGTTTTTTATCGGTATGATAATAATTTGTGTATAATATGAGGCCAAGAGAGGGGATTTCAAAGGTTCTACAATAAATATACAGTCTCTGAGGTCTAATTGTGAACTTGACTTTAAATCAATCTGGATTACTTTATAGTTGTCGATGTCATGATGTATAAGAGGTCTGTCCCAAATCGTTGGGATACCTCTCCCTGCCCGATCACCAACAATGGAACAATGTAGCTCAATGGGAATAACACTCGAAGCTGAGTATTCTCTTGAACGCAACGTGCGAATGTTCGTGCCAAAGGCGTTCCCAGAGAGAAAAATATACATAGTGTATACGGACTTCAAAGAAGATTCCTAGGTCAGACGGAGTAAATATAATAATATAATGATTAGTTATACTTAATTAGTGCAACTCCATTTGGCCAATTAGAGGGGGGAGGGGGAAATGAACATTGACATGGAGAACCTTTACATGCTGTGGGTATGTTACAAAAAATTTCAAATTCAATTTTTTTCTTTTTAAACCTATTTTTTTATAAAAAGACATCTTGATACCAAAATCATGTCTGTAGCTTCAATATTAAAGAGTATATGACCTATTTATCATCGAATTTTTATGCCTTTTTTTTCGTAGGGTTCATGTTTTATCCTATACCAAAATCTGTGATCTAATAAAATATGATATTTTGATAAAACAACACATCTTTCTTAACCATCAAAAGAATTTCATGAAATTTTCATGAATTATAGAATACAGTATGGTGTAAAAGATTATGTTTTTAAATATCTGTAATTGAATTTTATGTTATGAAATTTGAGTATATTAATCTTCCCTCAATCTCCCTACAATTACTGATAGTTTTTTTTTTTAAATGGAGAGGTTAAAAAGTACAATCATATTGCTAGTAAAAAAGATTGAAGGTGCTATTGCCTTGTAAAAATTCATTATGTCGCATCAACAATTTTTTTTAAACTTAATTAAATACTAAACAAATACATTTTTTAACGTCCATTGTACGTTCTATTCAATCCATTACAATTTGTTTGTAGTTCAGAAGGCTATCTTAAGATAACTTTTAGTACATCGAATGATGCAATTAAACGAAGCAATGTATTAAAAAATATATATATTGGGTAAAAGATTAAGAATTCCCCTACATTAAATGTAAATTACGTCAGATTGGTGTCCTCAATTTAAGTAATAAACATTCAACATTTATACCGAGATCCACAAAACATTTATAAGCTTTTGTGAATGCCTCCTGCTAGATTTTCTCTCTCCGTAAATGGGGATTTTATATCATATCTACATGCTGTCTCAACAACTTAGCTGGACTTTTGGTGATCGCGGGGTCCATATTCTCTATTCAAGGCTCTGACCTGCACCCACCAGGCTTTTAATCTTGTAAATCAGCAAATCAAAGACCTTTTTCCTTTTCGCCTCCATGCTGACAACATTTCTCAAAATTAGAGTCAGTAAAAGCGGAAAGATGAAATTCAATCACTGCAATATTAAAATAATGAGCAAATAACTTGGTGATGTGTGACATCCATTCTTCTCGAAGACACCCTAAATTTGCTGAGTCCAAGGGGTTGAGTTCCAGACTAGAGAAGAGCCACTTATAGATAGGTCAAAAGTGATTTCTACTTCAAAAGTTATGGTTCTTATTAGCTGCATGGGAGGGGGTGGTCCTTAATGATCTTTTTTATGGTGCGAGTAGTCCAGACGGAGATACCAACGGTCTTTGTAGCCTTCTCAACGCTGATACCGGCACATGGGAGATTGCACACGTTTGGTCTTTTTTTTGGTGTTGATCTGACATTTTAACACTAAGAGACTTGGGATAGAAACAAAACTTGTTTTGTTTTTTCAGCTGACAATAGTGGTATAAGGATATCTTGTAATTAAAAATAATAGGAATACAATTTTATATACATTCTACAACAAATTTTGGGTTATTTCTCTATATTGGCGATGATATATAGATATTATGGTAGAAAAAATTGAAATATTATTGATTTGCTTCTGATGAATGGAAATCATAATATCGCAAAATAACAAAAAAATAACTGATTGGTAAAACAATATGTTATTTAAGGTTTTTAATCCTTGCAAATTTCTTTCGGAGTTCAATTTTGGTCCAAAATTGGTAATGACAGTGGAAAATATTTACAAAATCCAAAGAAAAAGTTTAAATAATAATTTAATTGAATTGACGAACCTCCAAAATACATTTAGTTGTCCTGATGTTGGGCGTAGTCTTTTATGCTACTACAAATTTAACAATAACCTCTTCCCCTATAATTGATTTATCAAATTCTGATTTTCGACCCACTCTAAAGTAAAGAGCTTTATATATAATTTTAACGAAGGATAATCTTTTTTTTTTTTTACTCACTAGAATTATTTTATAAAATTTACATGTTATCAAATATGTTTCCCAGTTAGATAAACAAAATATATAAATAGGCAAGTTATTTTTTTTCCATAAACATTCTTACAAGGAAAAAATGACTGTTGAACGCAATACAAAAGGCATTGAATTAATCCTATTACGTCATATGTAATATATTTGATGTATTAGTTTTGGAGTCCTTGATTTGAGCAGTTTTGACTTTATAACTTCATGGTTGAAAAGGCATGAAGAAACAAAATCGGACGCTTCAGATTTCCCGATTTTTCCGCCATATAACATTTTCTTCCATTTGCCGAATCCCCTTCATTTTTCTGTAAGGATATACCTTTTTTAAAAGCGTTTAACTTTATCCACAGGTAAGTGTTTATGGCCATGGAGACTATTGCACGGGTTGGATGGGGTTTTTTGGTAAGAGCTTTAATCAAAGTCCCAGGAGATTACTTCAAGGACCGTCAGAGGTTTGTAAGTTTTTCCTTTATATTCCCCCCCCTCCTCTGTCACGAGGTTTTAAACGTCCTAGACCGTGATCTTTGGATACCCGAACATCTTCTTGATGTAAGCAAATTCTATTATGATATTCCTTGGGATCTCTTACATCGTAAAAACTTGTTTTGAATTAAAATTTTCTCAACTAAGTTAAAGCTAAGGCTCCATCTCTCACTTTAAAATGTGAAATAACCAAGTTAAATACTTTACTAATTGTGCAGAATGTAGTTAAATATGGTCCAAATTTACTTGAACGATCCTGCGTAATGGCAGGATTAATTACCTCAAGATGTTCCAAGATACTTGGCCTCCTTCCTCCTCTTACCTGAATACAATGGATTAATTTGTCTGAAGCTACCTTGAGTAAAAAGTAAACAAAGGTCATAAGAATACCAAAAAGTCCCTGTGACTTCCGCCCTCGAATTTAGGAATTCAGATTAAGCTCTTGTATCCAGGGTCTGCACTCAGTTCAGGACTGGAATAAAGGATGTCATTGATACTAACGGAGGCTACTCTGGGTGAAATATGTTCTCAATGGTTGTATCTCCTTCTATATTTTTGTTTTTTGAAAACATGTCAAGAAAGTTATGTTAATTTAAGATAGATCAGAAGCGCTGGATTTTGTTGATATACCCTGTATATTATGCTGAAGGTGGTTTGACATTCTATATCTTGGGGATATTGAAATAACATAGACAAAAAGAACCCATATTTTACATTTTTACTAATTGAAAGGGAAAAACTCGTCGTAAGGCACAAAATAATTTGTGATGTATATGGGGCCAGTATACTCTTTCAGTGTTGTGTTGTGTCCATCCTACAGTCCAGACATGGCACCAAGTGACCACAACCTGCTCTTGGATATGGCCAATGATTTTGGGACTACTATCAATGCCCTCAATATGTGGGCATTGAAAATTGGTTGTTTGAGTTTTTTTCCAGTAGAGACAAGGGGTTCTACGAGAGGGGTATTATGAAGTTGGATTCTCGTTGGAAAAAAAAGTAAACGAAGAGAACGGGAAATACTTGTATTAATTTGTAACATTCAAACCCAATTTAAGATATATTTAATAAAGGATCATACAAAATTGCAAAAGTTTTATTTATGAACTTTTGATATTTCACATTATTAATTGGAGAAGACATTTTAACCTCTACCAACAAAGCTGAACGGATGTATGTTTTTGCATTAGTTTGTTGGTATCTTGTTTTATAGTAGGATTAAATTAAGGAAATAGTTAAGAATATATTTTGAAGAAGCTTTGTAGGAAAGTCTTATATGTTAACAGTAGAGCCCATTAAATTATGAAAAGTAAATGTCACCGGTCATAATCCATTAAATTTTGTAAAGTCCATGTCACACAAAAAATTAAAAAAAAACAAAATTGTGATTAATTTTTGTAAAAATTTAATTGGTTAGAAAATAATTCAAAATGATTTTTCTCCAAGAAAATTAGGGCTGAAAACGTATTGTTTTAAATTCGTTATAATTTGGATACCCCAGTTGTACAACCGCTTACTTTTTTTTTTTTTTTTTCAAAAAGAAGTATCGATCCTAATTCTTATTTTTAAAATGTTTCCTCTTTTCACTATGGACCCACCTTTAGAGGATAGATATGGTAGTTTTTCCTTCCCCCATCTAAGTGCCCATGTGGACGGTGAATGATCCATGTTTTCGAATGAAGAATTGAGTTGAGCAGAACTACACATAAGTGGCAGTACTACAACTGATTAAAAAAAGAATAAATACAATTGAGTGACATTATCAAGGACCGAATTTAATAAGTTTCTAGAACTGATATTCAGGATTGAAGTTGAATTGACACAAACTGAACTGGCAAAGTACTGTAATCTTCTTTGTTAGTAAAGTCATACACAACACTAACAACACAGTTCGATTTTGAGCCTTTTTTTTAAACTTTAAGTCAAAGGAAAGGTTCATAAATATAATCAAGATTGATTCAAGACAAACTATTTTAAAAAAAAGGTAATTCTTTTGAAGACTCACAATGTATCAAAAATCCATTCTCACGAATGCTATTTCACATTCATGATTGGAGACTTTACTTCGTAAAGAAAGATAATGTCATGAAATAGAGACAAAAACACAAAAGGAAAAAAAAAACGCAGGTTCTTATCTTCGGTTGAACACAAGGAACGTTTTGTGATGCAACACGTTGACGGGGGTGATATTTCAAATAATACCTATTTACATATAAGTATACCCAAGTTATACCTTTGAATCCTTTTCTGCAATGGATGTGGTTTTTTAATCTCTTTTTAATTGGCTTAATGGCGTTTAAATATATAGGTACAGTGTGGGCAACATCCGTGTCAATAGAATAAGAGTTTGATACAGAGAGTCATATTTTTTTTTTTAATGATCCTTTAATTGCTTAGATGGAGTTGCACTATTTAAGTATAAATAAACATTAAAGTTCAGGTTGCAGACCTATACATATATAGTTCAAAACAATAATTTATCCAAAACGCGTTGTCCATTCAGCAACGTCGTTCCATGAGAGTCATTCTTAGAGTTGTAGAAAATATAAGTTGCTGGTATGTTAAAAAACAATCAAATGAAGAATGTTTAAGAACAAAGCCGCTTAGCGTTTCATTATTAGAGTGGAAAGAAAAGAAGAAGTGCGAGGAAAAGACAGGAGCAAAACAAATAATATACTTAAATTAGGATCTATGTTATTTTCCTGTTATATGATTTTCGGAAGCTTGTACATCCAAATAATTATATTTAAATTCGTACCCATTTATTGTACTATGCATTTTAAAAGCAACTTACACAAGAAATAGGTGTGAATGATTCTTTCCGAGGGAGATGTCAACACATCGACGTCCTTTTAAATAATGAACAAAAAAGAAAAGAGAGCACTCGCACAACTGTTTTTCCTTTTATAGTTTTTAAAGGTAGTTATTTTATTACAAACTTAATTGTCCAAGCCAAAGGACTCAAGGGAAAGAATGGACAATTAGTCCATCAGCCTATTTTTCCTTTCTTTGCTGATTGGCTTAAAATTTTCAACTACTAACAGGTCTATTTTAAAGGCCTTGAAGGCAATTTATGTACTGCTTTGTGACCTTAATTCAATTATTTCTGATAATTGGGCAATATTCATTAACTGAAATATATTTTTCATAAGGGTAAAGTGTTGTGCAGTGTCTTGTAATAATAGGTCAACTTCGACTAAAAAGTATGTTTAATTGTCCAAAAGACAGTAATCGAAGGAAATTGTGGACAAATGCCATCAAACTTACGAATTGGACTCCCACCAAAGACTCAAGAGTTTACCAAGTATGTAATATAATAAACTAATTTTAACTATGTGAGATACGTGAAAATTAAATAAATGGGCTTAATTAATTATACTTATTCATACTTAAACTATTCCCTTTAGCTCACTTTGAAGAATGAATGTTTCTGCAGAAGTCTCCAGAAGGATGTTGGCATTTGTTACATAATGCAATTTCTACATTATTTGAGAATTCTGAGATAAAAAACAACGAACGTTTCTGTTTAACCGAAACAATTAAAAAGTGGAAGTATGCATGAAATTGTGTAACACATGTCTTGCTTATTGGCCTCATTTTATTATAATTAATTATTTTATTTTATTATTTTCAATAAATATTAGATAAGTTTATAATGTCCAATTCACTTAAGTATTTAAAACTTTAAAAAGTAAATTTGATTCTTTTTTAACTTTAAATTTATTTAGAAAAATTAAATTTTTAATTGAATTCTTGAATAAAAATAATAAAACAAAGTATTAACCAATATTGAATTTAAAAAAATAGTGATTTTTATCAGGAATCATGAGAAAATACAACTACATATAAGTCTGTGCAATACCATTAGATTTAGACCTTATCTCTTTCCCTTAAATTTTTCTTGTTGCTGTAGATTTTTTTTGTCGTCCGCTCTTTCCCTTTAGTTCTTTACTCCAGCTATTCATTAGGCAGCTGAGAAGAAAAGGAGGAGAAGAAGCAAGGACAACTAGTGTGTGTAGGTCAGCTCAGCCAAGCAGCACTCTAGAGACTAAAGTACTCCCTGGCTCTGCATGCCATGTTAATTTTTTTCTATCATTCTGCTATTATTATAGTAACTACGTGTGACTGTGCTCAAGAAAAACAAATAATTCAAATTTTAGTGACGTGGTTTTTGAACTTGGTGTTGATTTCCTAAACTAATATTTGTTAGTCCATGGTTTTTTTAGTCTAATTTAGGTACCTTTCATTCTTTCATACACACTTTTAACGCTCAATTCAAAGACTTATGGACTCATTTCTCAAAATACATTTAACTTGCAACTAATATTAGTGAATTATAACAATAAATTATCAATTACTTAAGAAATACCTTTGTTAGTAATTTGTTTTAAAAAGACAGATTTTATGTTATACTGTGACGTTTTGTAGATGTGATGAGTTGTGCGTCTCATAATGTCTTTTTTAATTACAACATCCATCATTTTAATAAGCAATTATCCTAAATGAGTGATATCCTTTCATTTTGATCTTTAAAACTAAAACATTTATTACGTGTTAACGAGTATGTGGGCATTTGAACTTTAAAATGTTCAAGAGAATACTTTTAAATTAGTAATTTCTATTAACAAATCCAAAAGTTATACTTTGACTATCAAATGTATATTAAACAAGAAAGGACACTTGGTAGAGTACATATCTCCACTTAAAATAATTTCTTCTAAAAATTCACAACAAATAACCCTATATTGAGTTATGTACTTGTATCTCAATTTGTTCAAAAGTTATGGTAGATTATGTGCTATTAAAATTTAGCGACCTCTTACCCTTAGCATATGGGTCATTTGAAGAAAAATGTTGATTTTTAAATCCAATTTGAATAAAGTGTAGTCTAAATAATAAATTATTATTTAGAAACTCAAAAATGAAGTTTCAGACCTGTCACTCAATCTATCTTTGAATTGTCTTTATTGATGAATTTGTTTAACGTTGTCTTGTATACTTTTACGATTTGGAGTGTAGATGGTAAACTATTCATTTGATAGATGCATATAATACATCATTTGACATCCATTGAGTTATGCAATGAAATCCTTGATACTTTTTTATATTCGGTATCATAAAAAGTATGGATGACCTTGAACATATTTTTTTACCTTAAATATCTCAAATACCATATTCTCAAATTTGGATGAAACTTCTATTATAACATGGTATAATATATATCTTACTTAATTAAAAGTGATTAAAGTGATGCGTCTACAGCGTTGGGGAGGTACGAACTATTTTAGAAAAACAGCATTTCATGATGAAATTTCACTTTTAAGAGTTTTTAGACGTTTAATCCTAATAGAGGTTAGCAAATCAGGGTTTTTTTAAAAAAAACTTATGTATATTATTAATTGCTATTTTTAAAATGTATTTTTACCCCGAAGAAATGTTCTAACATATCCATTGGTTGCACTAATAAAAATAAAAAGTCATTTTTACCCTTAAAACAATCCCTATATTAAAAGTAGGATAAAATAAACATATATAAACGTGTTTTTTATGATTAAAAAATGTTTTTATTGATTCAGTATCTTGTTCTGAACTGAAAAATCTGTCACATTTTTAGACTGAAAAACAGCACTCTTCTTTAGAACCTTATAACTTATTCATTAATACATAGTAATAAAGAACAACATAGGTTGTATTACAGAAAAATATTCCATGTATAATTAGAAAAAAAAAAACATCTATTTAAAATCATTGCTTATTTAAGCCGTCCCAAAATCCCAAGAACTCTACAGCAAATCATCAAAGCCAAAAAGTAAGTATCTAACGTCTCCTGAGAAATGGTTTAAGTTCAGAGTACTTTTGGGTACTCTTGAAACGGCCGGGAAATACTACAAAGACGGGCGAGCAGATTGCAGTTTCGGCGGTTTAACAAGAGAAACAATTGACCACATCCTATGAAATGCAGGAGATTCACGGATATCGACAGTGATGTACAAATCATCATTGAAGAGGGCTTCCCACTATCGAAAAACGATTTTTTATAGGCAGCAAACCACTGAAAAATCGACACAATAATTACAAAGTTTCAGCATATAATATAGAAATTATGCACTTCAAGAGACGATAAATTTGGGAGCATTTTATTTATATAAAGGTTTTATTTTAGGACTTGAAATGAAATTATTTGTCAATCATTATTTTATTTTCATGCAGCTATCGATGGTTTTCAGTGATTGAAAGGTAAATCTGCATTGTAATACATGATTACCAATGTTGATTAAAAATTTTTTGCTGTATATTTTACTTGCTACATTATTGTATTAATTTAATCTGTATTAGAAAATTGTTAAATATAAATAAATGTCCTGGTGGCCATAAAAAAAATATTATCCCATTATTTCAGAATTCAGATAACTGAGATAAAAACTGATATCAGTTTGGGAGTTTGTACTCATAGATAAATTCCTTGTTTGAATTCATTTGTACAAAATGAGTATTTCACTATGTAAATTCATAGAAATCTTCTATAGTATCGGTCCTAAAATGTAGATTCAACTAAATAAATGATATTTTTATTAATTTGGGGTGTATCAAATCCCATTTTTCTAACGTAGGGTTAATTACACACTAAAAGTATTTCTATTGTACTATTATACTTTTATAATCTACAAATGATACACAATGGTAAATTACACACGAAAAAATCGTAATAAAAAAAATAAACAGATTGTATTCATTGAATTATTATCTCTTGGACAAAAATTATTTGCATAGGAACAAACAATGCCGAATCTATTGGAGCAATAAAACATGAATAGGTGTACAAAATATAATAAGGTTTTAAATTTCTTTGAATAGATAGAAAAATGCAATAGAGCTTCAACTTCCGAATGAATAGCTACTTGCACGAGTCCCTTGTCTATCCACCTAATCAGAATAACATGTGCCTCAACCAACAATAGAATAATACAAATCAATATGGATTCATAGAAGAAGGGGACTACATTTGTTTAGCATGATTGATGACCTTCCATTTTTTTTTTGCATAAAGACAGGTACACTACCTTAAATAGTATTATACTTTAAAGCCAACATAATACACTTTTATAATGTATGAATAAAAAGCTGAAGTACAGAGTTGGATATAGAAAGAAAATGAGTTTATGTTTTGGTTAGACAAAACCAAATTAAAAAGGATTATCATAGAATGTCATCAAACTTCAGAAAAAGTCATTGGTGAGGAAACGTGTGAAACTGCTAAAGCTCGATGATGAAGATATCGTACTCCAAAGAAAATAAATGATTTTTTTAGAAAATGTGGAACATCCATTTTATTTATAAATAAGTAAAAAGCCTACCTTTAGTGATAAGGAGGGATGGTTTTTTGTTGGAGTTCGACGAAAAGGCGGGAGCAATACTGATACTGTTACTAAATTAAGACTTATTTGGATACCATCTGCCTTTTATATAACTTTGGAGGGTGAAAATAAATTACTGCTCTAAAGGAGATACATTTAAAATAACTTAAGTACTGGAAAAGTATCATAATTACATTTACATTTATATGAATCTATTTTATGATATATTTTTAAATCAATTTATATTAAAGATAGGCGAAGATTCTTTTTTTAAGGGGAGTTGCTAACACAGACACGACCTATTAAATAATGAATAAAATAAAAAATTACCACTCACATTGACCTTCTTTACTTTTGTAATAGCAATACTTTGTTTTCTCTTTGCAAACATCTCTGCTTTAGTGAAAAGGTGGTTACCTTCTGTAAATTGTCAGAGGAGACTTCTTTACACATTTTATATGATTGTCATCCGTTGAGGCCTTCCAATAAAGAAATAGAAGATAAAATATGCAAAATAATTTCGAATCTAACGTCAAAAAACAGATTAGTTCATAGTTATCAAGCCAAAGAGCTTTAGTTAATGGCACTACATACCATACATCCTTTTTGACTTGATCGAGCAGCATATTGGTTTTTTCAGATGGTATAATTATCTGTAAATAATATATATATAAACACCCTTCGATCAATGTTAATAGAAATACAAGGTTAAACCATCATGTAATCGTCCTTGCTTTCATTTTCAATTTGATGTATTATAGCGACTGTTGGGCAAAATAGACAGATTTTGACAAAACACACAACCAAGAATATTCTATGACGTTACTAATACTGTAATTTTCAATTTGATGAATCGTGACTGCTGGGCAAGAAAGAATGATTTTTTGAAAACACGCAACCGTTCATACAATATGACGTCAATATTAAAGGCGTCGTGGAAGTCAAGTTTCCTTCTTTTTATATTAGAAGTGGATCGAACTAGAATATATCGGGGTTGTGGATAAATCGGGCTGCGAGGTTTGGGTTTCACGCTAAATCGCTCATTCACGGGCTTAAGGCTAAAATTTGATAAAGTTAATTAATTCCAATATATACTCACAAGAGCTAAATCAGCATGTAATAACTAATTCAAGATGTCAAATACCACACGTTCCATTTAATAAAAAGCTTATCATTTTGAAGCTTCAGATATTGATAAACTTATATCAATTAGTTGATGACTTTTCAATCTTACAAACATGCTTATCTTTTTAATTTTGAATATTGGAGGTAGGTTGATTATACATTTTAGTTCTTTAATGTATATCGTTACAAAATCAATCATACAAATACAATGTAGTGGAAAACACCCTCTCTGAGGAGACAAACGTTGTTTGTGCTACATAGAACCACCACTACAGGGGATTTCAAGTTCCTGGCTGTAGTGGAAAGTTTAAGTATTTTATTATATAAGATAAGAGGGTATTGAAATTTGCTTTCTTTCCTGAAAGTTAATTTCTCTATCAAATTAACTCCAAAAAATTGAAGATTCATAGTAAATATTTAAAGCAGAACTATATATGTTATTTGGAATCTTGTATCTTCATTATTATTCAGTTTGATCCATTCTGAACTTAATATTCTGCAGCTCTTAGTTTGAAGAGGACGATATTAATAAGTTGATAACGAATTATTTTATTTTAGAAATAAATGTCGTGCTGGAAGGTACAAAAAGTAAGGTCCAATAACTCTGACGAACTATAAACTGCACCAAACTGTAAGATGTAGAATGGAGAGCTTTTAAACAATAATTCTTGGGTTTTCCGAGCTCCAGATGCAACAGTTTTGCTTGTTGACGTACTCAGTTACAATTTGGTGATGGAAAATGTCCAACAAAAGAATACGGTCCTGTAAGTGTAGCTATGGCGGCCATTTGGCTGATATTGTTGTCTATTATTATTGCCATATCTTTTTCTTTACATTGAAATAAACATCGTATCATTTATCTCAAAAAATGCAATTTTTCTTTGAATATCAAAATAACACCTCTTATTGGAGAGCTCTATACAATTGCTTAAATTATAAGCACCCTGTGGCATATTATAAAGTTCAAAAGCCCACAGTTGTATTACTCCTAAATACATAATAACCATATAACTTTAATATATCAAAATGAAATAATAGTATTGATTAAAAGTTGCTAATTTGATTGACCAATTTTGTTATTAATTAATGCATTTTAAGACAAATCAATTGTAACTACATAGTACAATTTCCTTATACAAGTTGCATAAAATTGCCATCAAGTTTACAACATATATAAAACTGTAAATTATTGATCTTAAATACAATTTTAATTTCGAATAAAATGTTTTTTTCAAATGATTTCATCTATTTTTACTGATTTTTACAAAAGGAAGAAGTCCTTTTTTCTTTTGACCAGCCAAATATATTCCAGAAAAAAAAGTGTCTTAGTTACAATCCAAAGAAATTTAAAATTATTGTTTTCTAAGCCCTTTAATATTCCCGTATCCGTACAATGCAATCCAAGTCTTTCTGTTTTTGTCCTTTCAGTCCATCTTAAAAACTGGATTTCTTCTTTTTTTTGTCAACTGAAAGATTTCTCAGGCAGTTATTACTCATTTTTTTAAAAGTATTTATAAAAACAATTCTTGGTCCAAAATTCCAGTGCCCCTGTAATAGCACCTGTATAACTAACAGCACTAGTATACACACTCAAATAAAATATTTATTTGCCATATGAGGCTATCTATGTACCGAATGGTCTCTTAAAATCAAAACACTTTGAATTTTAAAATTCAACAAGATTTAATTTATTAATGAACAATATAATTTCAACAGAATTAATAATATAATTAGATGTGGGTCTGAGCTCTATTAGTCATTAATGTAACTACTCTTAGCGGCAATGATGGTTTTTAGTTGCGCAGGGGATGTAGTCCTCTGACATGGCGTCACTATGCTGGTTGGCAGTTGCTTTGAGGGCCTTGGCGTTAGGATGACAGACAATGCAGGCCTCTCCCTCGACATGCACCCAAAAAGTGTAGTCGAGGGAGCCTTTCCACCCTCACAAGGCTTTTTCAATCTACTTTTTTATAGCTCTCTAGACTGTCTTGCGTGAAATCCCAATATCTCTTGCATAGGCCCTCATGGACTTGATGACGGTGTAGACAGTGGTCTTAGAGACAACAAACTATTTGGAGTGTGCGGATGGAAATTCGGCACTTACATTCTAATGTCATTTTTTCGACTTGTACGTGAGCTAGAGAGCTCAGTTTTTTTAGTAAATAGTTGTTTATGCTTCAATATATCGAAATATGAATTAATTTTAATCACTCAACCTTAATTAATTATTGAATTAGTAAGTTCAATGGACCACCCAGTATATTATTAGTAGTAGTGTTGTGACGATCCTTATTTAGGACTGAAAATGGCAGTCCAGTCCAATTCAGAAGCGGTGTAGTCTAGTTCAGTTCTGTATATCAGTCCCAAAACTGATAAAGTTTGGCTCTTGATGACATCCCTCTTGCTATATTCCTTTTTTTAAAACTAGTTGTAGTACTGAAAGTCCGAATGGACTGACAGTCTTAAGGGCCGGTTCTAAGACCGGACTGGACCAAATAACTAAGGACTAATCATTAATGCTGAGATTCAGTGTAAGACCAATTTTTTTTTCTGAAGGTTTGGTCGTTAAGAATATTTTCTAAACCCATTCAGTTCAAATTTTTTGTGCAACCATAATGTTTCTTTAAAATACCGAATACGTTTGGTCCACTAATGTAAACATATATTGTAACTATGATAGCCCTACTTAATACGTAAATAGTTACCATATATATACATAATCACTTAATTATTTTTTTCTCATTAGGAGACATCCAAATAACTATCATGAATAATGATAAAAAAATGCGCTTATCTTACTAATATTTTTCTAAATTGAATTAAACATTCATCCCATTTTTGTGTTATTTGATTGAGGGGTAAAGAAGTAAAAAAGTGGTCGTTTGAGTTAGTGTGAAGAAACTAGAAATGTGTGGCGTCAACATAAAAAAACCCTTCTTTTATAATCAAGAGAGGGATAAATTCCAGATTATTTTTTTTACTGCTTACATATCGTTCCTTAATCACTATGGGTGATCACATCTTCATTAGTTGTATTATTTACAGGTCTATTAATGTTGAGTTATCTAAGGTCACTCCAATCAGACCTCCCAATAAAAAACCGTGATTATGGGACTGATATATGTATAGAGTGGAGAAAATAAGTATTTGATCCATATCATTACTTTAACTTTGCCCACTGGCAAAGAAAAGTGTGCTTATTATTTTAATGATAGTTTTATTTTAACAGCGAGATACATTTTTATGTTCAAAAAACAGTGTTTGGAAGATGAAAAATCCTGACTATAACCCCAAGAACACCATCCCCATCGTCAAACAACATGTGAAAACATAATTTTTTGAGGGTGTTTCTATGCTAATTGGAAATAACGACTAATCACATCGAAGGGAAGATGAGTGGGGTCATGTATGTACATTGAAAATCTTGGGCGACAACCTCCTCCCCTCAGAACAGAGTACTGAAGATGCGTCGTTTCATGTGTCTTCTAGCCAAATGATCCAAAGCATATTATTCAAACAACAAAGGAGTGGCTCAAAATGAAGTATATTAATGTCATGGAGATGCCAGGCCAGTCTGCAGATCTCAATATCTTAGATAATCTTCATCAATGAGAAAACTTACATAATTTTCAAGGCATTAAATTTTTATTTGTAAATTTGGTTATAAGTTAAGATATCCAAGTATTATCCATGGTTTAATAATTTTATTTAGTTAATGATGCACTATTGACTACTTTCATCTCGAATTATTTCATCGTGACAATTCATGAGCAGATTGCTGAACAATGAATCAAATAAGTTTATTGATACAAATTGATGATAATTTGTCAAATAACACAAATACAATCCAGACACAACATTGAAAATAATGAAGTTTGCTTTAATACTGACGGGACACATATAGGAAATATGTTTGGTCATATTTTTGAAGAATAAAAAAAAGCTAAACAATTTTGAGGAGGGATCTATTAAACCCACATGAAAAAATTTCATGTGTAGTTCATCATTTTAAATGGATGCTGGAATCTATTATAGAAATAAAATTGATGAATCAAGCATCCAATTTATATTAACAAAAGTTTGAAAGTCCTATATCCAGACAACAATAGATGAATATGTTAAAAATCCATAACTAACAAGTATCACGGAATGAAGCACATGAAGGAAATAGACCGAAACTCCTGGAAATGATGTAATGGTGACGTCATCAGGGGTTTCTGCAGGATTTTTTGGGTGAATGACAGTGCTGTAACTTGGCCTTTTCTTGAGTGTTGTATTTTTTGGCGGATTTTTGTTGTTATATAAATGATAATTTTGATAAATAACTTCTTTTTTTTTAATTTTACACTTATAAATTTCCGGAAGAGATTAAATTTAAACAATTTTAACCTTTTTATTAAAAAAAAACATATAAAACTATTTTTTCTGGAAAGTTAACATTAAAATTTTTTAGAAAAGACAAATATAGATTCATTGTAGTAACTTGAAAAAATCAGCATAAATGAGTCTGAATACATTGTATCTTGGCCTCAATGATTCCAGCTACTCTGAAAGAGACTGAACATTAGCAATCGCTTGGTGTGTTGGAATTATAGTTTCCCTTCCAAAATTCAACTATCATATTTTTCATGATTTATTGAGGTTTATGCTCACAATAAATTCCCCAGAAAAAATATACTTTCTCAGCGAATAATGCATGTAATTACTTGATTATGAATGTAATTAATTAAATGTAATGTTGAAACCATGTTTAAGATTGACTTGAGACAAAAATTATACCAAAGTATATTTTACCTATTGAACCACCTTTAACGGTACAATAAATAAATATCCAATTATAACCTCATTTTCTAACGTAAGAAACATGTATTAATTTTGGAGTAATCAAAACTAGCTCAAATTGTATTTTTTTTTCTCATACAAATCTATACTAATACAGAAAAGTTTGTCTGTATACATAAATTTATGTTTGAATCAAAAACAGTTACATATTTTTGATCTAAGAAAAAACAGGATGGTAATATTAATGAAATTTTGAAGGTATTTTCAAAATAGGATCGAGCCTATGTAGCTAGGGCTATAAAGACTAAAGTACTCCTTCTCTTATTTGTCGTAAAGTTATTTATTTTTCTCATAATGTGATGATTATTTTTTCATCCTTGAGGAGAAATTTATCAAGTGACTACGTGTTGGTATGCTCATGAAATAGGGTGAGTAACACTAAAGACTTCTTGGATGGCTACATTCTATGGTTAATATGCAAATTTTGTCTGTTCGGTGACGCATAATAACTCCAAGTACTACCTTTAGTAAAAAATAAATTACTAATATATTGCATTGTTATTTTTTACTATCTTTTACCGGTATTTCCCATCCTTCCAAAATTCAAAAGTGGGCTACTCGATTAGATGTGGGCTGATACATATATCAGATAGAAATAGTAAACCGATATTATGTTCCAAATATCCAAAGCTGCATTGTAACAGTATTGAAGAAAATTCTAAGAAATTTTGTTGTTTCCTCCTCTATTTTAAATGATACAATCAGAAAAAAGGAGATAATATAGAAAAAATATAATCGTTCACTTTTTGTAGCCAGAGAAAAACTAAAGTGTGTACTAAGTGGTTGTACACTTAATACACAGTGTACCACCAATTAGATGAGTGAATGAATGCATTTGTATGACTTTTGTACTTTTTCAAAAGAGTGCAACACAAAGTGTAAAAGGTAAAAACTCCAAAGTAAGATTTGTTTACCCTCAAGGCATGTCAAGTTTGTTTTTATAAAACTGCTCTGCTAACATTACTAAACCGGGGGAAAAAACCCTTCCCAATAACAAGAATATGTTTTGACTCAAATAAATTTGTCTCTCACAAGTCAGCCCGATATATTTCGTCATTGGACAGCAACTAATATATATTAAGTTTTGATTGCATTAAATATTGTATATTTAATGAAATGCTACTACGAGGCTCAGTTTCCGGTCTGAACTAATTCGGAAAGAAGTTTGACCGGTCTCAAAGATAAAGTTGATCTAAATTGGTAATACAAAGCAAAAAGGTATAAACTGATTTATAGATTTATGGTATCACGTGTTTTTTTTTTCAAATTGTGAGCATCGATATAATGACGTCATATGAAGTTTTCAGTGTAAAACAACTCCTATTTCGGGGGTGGGTAGAATATCGGTTCAAACAGGAAATGGTCTCAACGAAAATATACAGAGTGGGGACCCGAACCGTTGCCATATCCATCCGGACTGCCTATAACATAAAGAAGTCCATTACAGCCCATACAACCAAGAAGAACTCAAACTTCTACAGCAACAATATGGCTGTCCTTTTGCCTACCGCAATGTCCTCCAGCCCTGACATAAACCCCTGGACTTTGTACTTCTGGGCATCTGTATAAGTATGTTTGCTGCACCTCTAATTCATATTTGGATTCGCTCCAAGCTCCCACCTTGATAGTATAGCTGTTTTCATCGTCAATCTGTTCGCCGGCGTGTCAAGGCTGTTATCGCTTGTGAAGGAAGACATATTTAATAAAAATAAAGATTAATAAGAATAATTAAAAATTTCCCCAATTATTTATAAAGATTATTGCATTAAAATGTAAAACTGTCCAGGGTAACAGAGTACTCCAAATAATTGATCACTATGCAATTATCGTCCATAATTATAATTACAAATATCCATAATTAGATTTTAGAAGATATTTATTCCTTTTTGTTAAGAGTTACGTGGCTTTGACGTACATAGGTAATACAATGTAGCGTTCTTGGGCTAATATTTTTCTCCATCAGCAAAAAAAAAAAAAATTATAGTGAGGACATTAAAAAAAATGAGATTGACAAATTTACAGGGTTCTCAGATCATTTTAGGCATAGTACAAGCGATTTTGCAGTAAGAAAAATTCTCTTTTTGGCTCAACATTTGCCATTAATAGGCCTCATGTACCATTCCAAATATTGCAGTTGCCCTACTTGTCCAAACATCACACAAAATAATTAACAACTAAGATTAAAATTTCTGCCAAATAGCTCCTTCAATGTGTAGTTTGTTAAATTTGCAATGATTTTTTGTAATCATTTCTACCTTTGTCTGTTCCAAATTTATTAAGAACTAAAGTGAATATCTTAAAATCTAATTCCTTATTCGATCACTACATACTTTTAACCGGGAATATTCTGTACTAATTCCAAATCATAAAAAATTAAATCTGTATAGTTTTACTAGTAGCAGTACCCGGCATTCCCGGAGTAATTAGGCGTCGGTTAAATGACAACTTTTTCTTTAATAATAGAGAAAAACTCACCTGCACTCCGTTTTTCATAACACGTAACTACTCAATACGATAATTACATAAGAAATCCTCTCCTTTCTAACAATGTAAAAAAAAAAATGATGGACGCTATTCGCGAAGCATCAAACTTTCCTAACTTTTTTTTTTGTTGTTGTTCCATTGAAAAGATGTCTATAATAACTATTTATTTAAAATTACTAAAAATGTCTTTTCAGTATCTATATTTACTAAGTAAAATGTTTACTTCTTTTTTCATAATTTGATCGAGATGTGTGACTCAAAAATGTCCTCATAGGACATTGTTATTTTGCATAGTTAATTTTCATACTATATCACATTTTTTCAGCACTAGCCTTAATCAAAATTCGAAAAAAAAGAGAAACAAACCACCCTAACGTAGAGTGTTCAATAAAAGGTGAATTTGATGGATTGTAAAAATAAAAAAAAACATTTAGCCCATGTGGCTTGACCATGAATCTTATTTTATGCACTTATGATATGAGTAACTTTTTCTAGGTCTGAATTGAATATACATAATACATATACGCCCATCCATTTGGACTACTGAATTAAGTACCCACAAAGTACGTAGAGGTGTAATTTAATGTCTCTCAATGATGGATGGTATCCTTGAAGGAGAAGTGTTTCAAGTCGGATCATGATTGGAATTATGATCAATAGTAAGTATATCATATCAGAATACTTATATATTCTCCTTCTTTTTAATTTTAAAACTGAATGCATCTTGGTGAGTTTTTACTTCATTTTTATTTTATTTTATTTTTTATCTCAAAAATGAATGTGGATTACATTTGCATTCTTTGACTAATTAATACGTGGAACAAAAAGTTTAAAAGATACTTTTATCATTTTAATGTTAGTTATCCATTTTGCTACTAAACTTTCTACGGTACCAAAACTATCAAATCAATCAGTTGAGGCAGATTCTCAAATGTTTAAGTTCTTAATTATTTTTGACTACTCACATATTTTAGATTTAAATTTAATAAAATAAAAATGTGAACAATATTGTCACAGTTTTTTTTTAAATAATATCAAGTACAACAAAATCTCAATTCTATGGCTTTAAGTACATGTCCCTTCTCCAGATAAAGATTATTTACATTATTATTTTAGTCATAGTATTCACGTTAAAAAAAATCGCACAGAGAGGCAATACTGACATTTAACAATTAACTTCACTATCTCACATATAGTCGCGCCACCGTCTAAATAATTTAACTATACCACTCAATATTGTCCAATGTTCAATATATGAATCATACAATCAAACCTTAGTACATATTTAGCCTGTCAACACAAAAACAAGTTTGAAAAATTTTGCTCAAAATTAATTGTTAATTATATTTGTGTTCTTTGACTAATATTATCGATCATTTCTTTGTAACAAATAATAATTACTATCCCTTTGGAGGACCTGCAAATTGCCCTTAAAGTAGCTCTCAATTGATCGTAAGAATAAGGAGTTGACACATAATATTAAAAAAATGGCCATATTGGGGCCAATATAAGTTTCTTAAATCAAATAGTTTTGTTATTATTTTTCTTAAAAACTTTTTATATTCAGAATAAAGGGTGATAAATTATTTTAGATATGTCATACTGGAGCCAATATAAGTATCATATATAAAATAAAGGTTCTAAACTATAACTTAAATTCTTTAGGGTATCTTAACTTATCCTAGATATTTGAGCACAATGCCCATAATTGGCTCAACTAAGTTTGTGAAAGATTGTCAGTATGTACGGAGGTGGTTTGAAAAGTGTCTAACCTCAACCATTAGATGGCATCACTCGTAAATCAAAGCTAGTAACAACTATCTAGTATCAGCCATTTGGACGAGCAGTTGTTATGTAACAGTCGTTTGAGTGAGTTGAGTGGAGTGTTTTCCTGATAATTAACAAAATGGAGTATCTCTCTGTTAGGCATAGTTTAGGCGTAGTTGAAGTGCAATAAATCCGAGTTTTGGCTCCGATTAATTACTGTAGATAAAACTTGGAAACACTATTATAGGTTCCAAACAAAAATACAGTACATCAGTGGACGCCAAAGATTTTGTCAACAGAATAGGCATTCACCTTCGTGAACAATTATTTTGCAGAGGAAAATGACGAGTGCTTTTTTAGCAGCTTACAGAGATGGGAGCCCCGCTGGGAGAAGTAGAGTACCACGATACTATAGTGAAAAATAAAATAAAAAATTAGAAAAAATGTCTTTTATTTGCTTATTTATTTATTTTTCAAGCCACCCTCGTATATTTGAAATAAAAAAATTAATTAGAATTGTCTCCATTCCGTTCAAAATTATTTTTATGTTGATATCAACCATATTTATATGATATGGTTGATATCAAATGAAAAAATAGGAAAACTGTGTCAATTTTAGCTTCCACCCCATAGTTATTGACTTGAGCTGAGGCACAGAGAAATTGTAGGGCTGGAACTGGATTCCATAAAAATTTTCAAGGACTTTAACTTTTAAGCAAAGACTTCAAACTCAACTATAACTTGCAGTTTTTCAAGGACTTTTTTCGAGATCTCTTAAGGAATTGATGACGTAAATGATAACTTTATTTATTCTTCCAAAAAGACTAGATTCCTGTTCAAACATCATTGTATTGTAAATGATGTTGATATAATTTGATATACGTATTTATATCAAAATATGTCTGTAATTGCAGTGGAACAATGCTACTAATAAGTACATTGTTCTACGAGTATATAGTGTCAACGACCCAACATTGGTATTTATGATGTATATTATATGGGGAGTATGGCAACAGGGCCATGCCTCTGCTAATACCTATGTATGGTTTATAGGCATGTTATGCATTTTTAATGTATTTTTTACATATATGTTGTATATGTACATACATAGTTCTGTGATTATAGTGTTTACCTGCTATTAATAATAACGTAATCATCGTAAAGGGTATACTTTGATTAGCAGAATTTATTTAATGAAGGTGCATTGTTGCTATTAGATTTAAATATATGCACATTAGAGCTGCTTGTTTGTCTATTTTTTTGGAATTTTGATTACAGCTTTTGTAGAAAAGTTGAGATATTCTATGAAAATTACCGTACACAGAAAACTGCTCTTGAGAAAATTGCCCGTGGAAGATTGCCCTGGAGAGAATTGCCATGGATGAAAATTGCCCGTATTTTGTTCAAACTTCATGAAGAATAATAAAACATTATAAATTCGCTTCATATTATTTATGTACCTATTATATTTAGGAATTTATAAAATATATAAATGTGTTTAAATAATATTATAATAATTATTGAAATTTAATTTAATTTACCATTTACTCACAGGATTAGATAGATTAAATAAATCAGTGGGATACTCTAAACTTTCCAATAAGAAAACAAAAAAGGTATTTAAAATTGAGTGTTCTCATTTGGAACAATTATTGATATGACCTTTTAAATACAAATAATGTTATTTGGATGTAACGTAGTATACATAAGCAAAAATAGTTTAATGGCGTAAAAAGACATACAAGATGCGGTTTTGAACTTACAAAACGAGGGCTAAAAACTATTTTTTGATATTAGAAGGATTCTTTGAATGGATTGGCGGTAGTGATTAGCAATCTCATACTATCTTCAGGCATATCCGAGGGCAAAAGTTATTCAACTATATTTTAAGAGGCACTAAGCTATTTATTTCAACCTCCTTACCAATCCTCTCAATCAATTTCTTAGAAGATTAAAGGTACTCCTTTTGGAGCAGAACAAAGAAATATGTTTATAGATTTGTCAAAAGTAATATTAGGCAAATTTATTATGAAGTTTGAAAAGTATACCGGCAATTTTCCTTACTGGCAATTTCCCTCGATGTCAATTTTCTTCAGGGCAATCTTCCACAGGAAATTTTCCCCAAGGAAGTTTTTCTAGTACCGATTATTAACGATGCAAAACTGCATTGTCCTACGAGGTGGTTTTTAGTTTGGTACACTTATAGATAAAATACAAAAGACCAATATGGTTTTATTAATATTCAAAAACTAAAAGAAGAAGAAAAAAACAACTTATACTACGAGTCCAAGTCAAGTTCCAAGTCTTTGCTCCCAATTCCAAGTCTTTGAATATTTATATCAAGTCCAGTTAAGGTTTTTAGATATCTTTTGAGATAATTTAATGCTTTTTTTTACGATTTGACACCTTCTCATGGATTACACTATCCAACAAAAGGACACTTTTTTTATGCACAAGAACAGCATATACTCCCCTGATTCCAAATATACCCTTATTTTTTCTCTCATAGCCTCGTGGCCTTCAGAAAACGGGCAAACAGTTTTTGTTATTTGTGGCTATTTTTAAGGTTCAAAGCTGTTTTAAGCCCTCGGTGTTGAAGATAGGGATAAATTATGTTAATACATTTTAACGCCGAATGATAAAAAATTCTAAAACTACTTTTAAAATGTTTCATCATACTTTTAACTTGAGTTATCTTTGTTTAAAGCGAAAAATAGTTACTTTTTATTCAGAAACTCATAGCTTCAAGACGAATAGATTCAAAAAGTTTAAAAATATTGCATTCAATAGCTGAAAGTATGAATTTCAATTTAAAAAAAAAGAACCTCTCCAAAAACACTCTATATTGTTTTCAATTTAAAATAAGGCCACGAGAATATTTCAAAGAAAAAACTCATTTTTGAATTGATCTCATAATAAAAATCCATAAGTATTCGTATGCCCCAGCTAGAAGAGATAGAAACAAAGAGAGAGAAGAATTGCAATTCTTTGAATATGGATTTGAGTCCAAGTATCCATCTCTACATATTAAAACACCAACAATTAGCTGATTTGAGAACATGGGTTCGAGTCCGTAATTGCAAGACTTGAACTCAAAATTGAAAAGTTTGAGACTTGACTTGGACTCAAAAGTAAAGATTCAATGCTTCAATTGATTGGAGATCTTTCTATAATCATATTTTGTCATAATCATTTAGTTTTCATATTGAGATTTGGTTGTGGCCATTACTTTTGATATATTATGACTAATTTATTGTAAATTTATTGACTGGCCTTACTACTAAATCAACAAATATTTTCATAACTATAGATTTTAAATGAATTTGAAAGAAGTCGAATGATTTTGAGTGGACTTTATAAAAATATTTATGAAATAGTACATACAAGCAAATACCTAAAACTCGACTCAATAACAAGGACTTTGATCCCTTTACCACTTTATCCCGTTTTATATTATATTTTAATGCTACAAACTAATAAGATAAACTATTAATAAATGGTAATTATATTGCTTCATCCCTAATCTAGGCTCAACAAAATTTGTTGCCGGACTGCTAATGGATTAACCTTGTATTATAATTTTTTTGTATGAGTTTTACAAATATCATATAATTACATCATTCAACTGATTTAATCTCCACTTCAAACCACCCCATAATAAAAGTTAAATTTACATCTCTCCTATCAGAAATTGCATAAAATTTAGTTGACATACAAATAATTATCTATTCTGATTTACTAACACAAAGAGCAGTTTTTAAAGTAATCGTATTATTGGTTTGTAAGATTGAGTTTTTGTTTTTTTTCGTCATCTTAGACAATACTGATATCCAGTAATAAATTTCAAAAATCCTTACCTCCAAAATTATTAGCTTAATCAATTAAAACTTACTAAGAAAATAGAAGGTGTTGCTTTATTTATTATTAAATAAATTTATTTGTTATAAAACATTATGAAGTCATGACCTTATTATATAGACTTTGACCTTTAATTTGACCTCGATTGAGAAAAGTCGAATAGTCTCAAAATGAACTCAATGTGACTACAGCATGATATCAAGTAAAGATTACCGAGTGGTCCATTAAAGTCTGAACACTTTGAATTTTAAAATTCAGCAATATTTAATTGATTAATTAAAATTGAATTTTAACAAAATTAATATTAAAAATAGATGTGTGTCTGAGCTCTCTTCATCATTAATGTAGCCGCTCTTAGTGGTAATGGTGGCATTTAAGGAGTGGAAGCCTGCAACTTGCTGCAGATGTAGTCTTCTGTCATGGTGTTTCAGTGTTAGCTGGCGGTGGCTTTGTGAATCTTGATGTTTTGATGACATACACGGCAAGGCTTCCTTATGACATGCATCTAAAGGGTTTAGTGGAGGTAGTTAGCATCAAAAGTGTCGAAAAAGAGTTCAAAAGATCTCAAAAGACTCATTTAAAGGAGTCTTGCAGCGGAGGAGATGGGGTTCTTTCATTCTTTGTTTCAAAAGTGACCTTTTCACCCTGACAAGGCTCTGTCCACCTATTTTTTTTATTGTTCTTGAACAGTCTGGTTTGAAACTCAGATACTCTTGCATTGGCCCTCATGGACTATAGATGATTCACCTGGGCGGTTTTCTTTAATTACTTTGGGTCCAGTTTGGCCTTTCTGGCAGAGCCTTTCTTCCTCTCCGACGTTTTCAGACTTGCTGACCTGACTTGTGGTCCTGAAGTTGTCCATGTGCTTTGAGTGTGCAAATTGAAATTTGTCCAACCCGGACAAGTGGTATTATCTCTACTTTTACGTAAACAGAGAGGTCAGGTATATAAATTTTTTTCTAACTAACTTTGTATCCTTTAATATATCGAAATATGAATTAATTTCAATCACTGAATCTTCGTTAACTATTTAGTTAGTAAGTGTTTAGATTTGAATGGACCACCCGGTAATTCTTTTTAACGTTTCCAATTTTCTCTGACCTCATCTTATTCCACACAAAACAGGATTTAATACAAATACCCACTAATGAAGAGTAAGTCCGGCACAAAGTTCACTCTGCTCCGTCATTTGCTTATTATTCTTCATTACGACAACATATCCCCGTCTTCTTTTAATCTGGAACACAAAAGTTCTAAACTTTTGTCTATTTTGTGTCATTTAGATAGTTAAATAGATAGCGTATTTTTGGCAAAAGCACTCGAGTACACTACTAGATTTGCCTAAAAATACAGATTTTTTTTTGAGGAGTATGGTGATTAGCCAATGGCAATAATTCAAAGTAGTTTTCTGTTCTGGAAGGGGGAAAATCTTGCGAAATCCTATTTTGTTGATAAAAATTAACAAAATCCGTGTCAATCGATTAATGAAGTAGCTGAGTGCATCAACGTAACATCACTTTCAGCTGTATTTCATGTCAGTAATGCATAACGACGGTGCTATGCATTCTGAAGGGGAAGCTTCTAACTCCGTCAAACAAGGAGAAACGTGTCATCCGAAGGATATACCCTCAGCATTTTATGGCTCTTGGCATTGTTAGGAGCCATAATTATCCTGCCTTTTATCTTCAAGTAGGGCCTAAAAATTAAGACGAACGTCTCTATCCGTATTTTATGCACCAAAGCCTTCCTCGGGATTTTTATCATCATGAAAGATCGACCTCGGAAATGGCTGTAGGACATGCCACCCTGCCGCACCAGCAAAAATACATTCGATTTTCTTGATTTTGTGAATCTAATGTACGTTACTACCATGTTATCGGCCTACTAGCTCCTCGAAATTGAAACCTATAGACATTTTTGCCTTGATTAATGTTGAACAGTTTTCCAGTAAGGGTCCCCAATGCACAATAAGATCCCTGAGAGCTGAGATAAGGAGGACATTACAGACTTTAGCCAGTGTAATGCTCAAGAATGTAACGTTTCAGGACGTTGTGAACTTGTAATCCGAGCCAGCGACAATTTCAGGGATGAATTTCCAATTTAAGTTTTGCTAATGTTAATTTTTGTTTGAAGTTTCATAAAATTGGTAAAGAAATAAGGTCACAGCAGCGTTGTACTTTTTTTTTCTCGGCTTGCAAACGTTTTGATGAACCATTCTTGTTTGAGGTTGTATTTTTGTAGTTAAGGTAATTTGAGCGTAAATTATATGTCAAAATTAAACACAACACACTTTTTAACGAGTTTCACCCGTCATGCACCATATTTATTTTGTTTCTAAATGTAACAATCCTAAATCGTGCAACGGCTAGAACAAAAAATCCCAACTAATTGGATAACAAGAAAATTCGAACAGAAAATGATATATAAACTATTTACAACTGACGAATCTATTGATTCATGATAACCATTTGATCTGCATGCATAGGTAGGTAAACTTAGAAAAAAGGCAATCAACAGATGCTTGAATTATATGGATAATATGTAATTTCTCATCTATACAAAGAACAAAAACTTTCAACCTTGTAGCCTTATTAGTTTAATTGATTATATGTTTTAATATAATGATGTTAATGGTAGAGAAAAGTGGAGATATAAATAATTGTTTTGTATTTTTTTCCATCTCTTCATTTATTGACTTTAACAAATTATAATTGAATATTTATTATGTGGATCTAATTGAAGTACATTTATAATTGGAGATGTGGAAATGGTGTACATCCTCGTAAGTGTAAATCGAAAGTACTCAAGATTTACACAGTTATACAATAGGTTAAACTATTATTGTTTTCCTGCAAGTCACACTTTCTTTTTCTATCTCGAAATAGGAGACAGCTATAGCAGAAAATAGAGGTTGAATTATCGCACCTTTTAATAATAAGAAAATAACAGTGCTATGTTGGAGTAGAAGGCAAGGACTTGGATTAGTCATTCATAATTATGAGGTTGTATTTGACTTATTGTTAAAATATCCGTGTTACAAAATATATATAAAATATTAGCTGTCCACCAAAAATTACTATTTACATATATTTTCTTAAGCTGCATCAAATTGGAACAGGAAACTTCAGACCACAAAATTGATTAGTGCCTGTTAAACTCCAGCTGAGATTTCAAAGGTAATTGAATTGGTTAGGAAGCCATAATATAAAAATAAGTTAGAATAGGTGGAGATATTAAAAAGGACTTCGAGAACATCATTGGGTGAAGTCAAAATTACCACAAAATCGCCAAATGTTAATCATCTAAATTATTTGTTCGAGGCATATATTAAGATAAAAATATGTGGAGAAAGTCATGAAATCAATCAAAACTGCTGCTTCGATAATTTTGTGTGAATAAGTTTGACAGTCGTTGAGTAGGCCCCGGATTAAAATAGATCAAGACTCAATTTGTAAGTCCTACGTCTCTTTCCGTAAGAGGATTACTGTAAGAATAAAAGTCGATGTTGAAAGAATTGAATAGAGAAATAGCTGATAGTTTTGCAGATATTATTGTACAGAATAGTATTTTTGTAACATATATTACAAGAAACATATTATTGGCAAAACTTAATGCACTAAACGACAACTCCTGCACCGACATCAAAGTACAAAATATATTTGCTTACGTCCAATTTGTGTTCAATTTGTTTCTTCTTAGTTTTCTAGAATATTTTAATATATATTTTTATTAAAATAAAGAATATTTTATAAAAGTCATAAATTCACATTTTATATGGTTTTTCTTCAAAACTTAAAAAGTAATGAATAATTAAATACCATTTATAAATAATACTACATTAGATTCAGAAATCCTATTTTAATTTTCCTTTGGCGATTCCAGAAAAATTACCCAATTCTCCGATTCCGATTAATTGTCCCGTCACTATTAAATATTTCGAAACAAAAAAGGACCTATGAGTAGTGGTCTGTCGTTACTTATTTAAGACTATAGACTAGAGTCTCATCGATTTTAGTCTGGGTCCAGTTCTAAAATGTCAATTTTTTTTATAAAGGTGTGTTCTTCATGACACCACTTAAAAATATTAACTTATTCTTTAAATCAGTTCTATCATTGACAGTCCTATGGACCAATGGTCCTTAAGAATCGTCTCAGGGCTTGATAAGACCAGTCTTAAGACTGCATCGAACTGGGTTGAATAACATAGGACCAACACAACACTATCAGTAAGGCCTCAAGCTTTGTCAAAGTAATTTTTTTATTGTACGCCTAGTAGAAAATATCTGTTTAAAAGGGAAAACAAATATTAACTTAACAACTGGACGGTATAAAGTGTCTTTTTATCTCTATTTCCTCACTAGAAACGACAATGATCTTTTATTAATGGTCATTAAATAAACATTCGTTAAAAAACACTTTTCCATGACTTGGGAGAAAACTGACTTTGGACGTGACATTGATCTTGGATCTCTTCTAGATAGGTGCACAGGTGTATACTATATGTATTTATGTGGGGGTGATTGTGTCATTCATTTTTAGGTAGATGATTACTTGACTACCTACCTCTTGCCTCTTTCACTTGTTTATTCCATTCACTCTGTCATTTGTAGAATAAGGAAGGATTCAGTGACCTGAAATTAACTAGCAATGTTCATTCTATTGTTGCCATGACATCTACATATATATTTTCAAACCCGTTTCATTTGCAAAATGTGTATCTGTATATAGATACCTAAAATATGAAATGAAAAATCTATTTAAGGAAGTGTTACCCTATTTTGATCTACAGGGAAGAGGACACTCTTATCCTGAATATTGTTTGAAGGTTTTAGCAAGATGATGAGTTAATTTACATTCGCCAACGAAGTTGAGCATAGTTTATACCATTCCCTCTGTTTGTTTAATAGTCATTAGGATTAAAGCAAAAGTTATCCATTGATTTTGATCAAAATTGATACACAGATTCGATTCTATATTGTCCCAGTAAGAGGCCCATTAAAATTGAGAGGTTATGATCAAAAGGTTGGATAAAACCTAAAAAACGTATAATCGATCATAAGTTTGAAACAAATTGCAATTCATAACTCAATGTGATTTTAGGCCCTTCGTCTAAAATTTTGTGCTCTACCGAGTGCCCATTCTAGTTACTTGGGATTGTTTTCGTTCTATTTTTCTAAATTTTTATGAGCTGCGTCAACATAAAAACAATCTTCTTTTGTCATAAAATATCTTCTTTTTTTCCACTCCCCTTCTGCAAATCCTTATAGAACATTTTCACTGACGCCTTTGATTGCATTATAATTGAAGAACACGCCATTTTAAGTGCTTAATGGTGATATTGGACACATTTTCAATAAATCATGATGAAACTTCATCAAATGGCTATAAGAAAGAAACACCCTTGGGATAATTGGGCAGGGAAAGACATTGTATGTAAGTACCTTATAGTAGTCAACAGACTGTTCTTGTTTGAAAAAGTAGGGGGATATCTTCACGGCAGATGATCTTAAAGATCATGATGGAGACAGGATGCTTAGTGTGGTTATCCTTCATCTTCTTTTTACGCTCCAAAAATAGCTGTACTATCCCTTGTGTCCTTTGGAGCTTAAAGTTCAGTACTAATGATATTTTTATTTTATTCATGTTAATTGATTTGTCAAGCTATCTGAACTAAACTTGACAAAAAGAAAGAAAACTAACAGGGCTACATCTGCTTACTTTATTCAAACAGATAAAAGAGTTCCCCGATGACGCCAATTAGTAACAAAGTCATTTAAATTATTTTCCAACACCCTTGTATATATTCTAATAAATCTAAGTTCATATGTTCAGTAAGATTTACAAACAAAGTGAGATGCTGGAACGGTTATTTTTTATCCTATCATTGCAATAATATATTTTGATAATAGCATTTCAAATTCATATTTATTCTATATAAAGTTATAATTCATGGGTACAATTCTATATTCTTGTCCAGATGTGACACATGTTCCATCTAGGCCTAGACAATTAAATGCCTGAAGGTCAAGAATGTTGGACGTTTGAAAATCAAGGTTACAAAATATTTGGGAAAGAAAGTTCACTAATAGATATCAAATTGCAAAAAAATAATCTTGATATCCTTATTAATTCCACACTTATCTTTAAAGGGTTAAGAGTTTCATATGAGGCCGCCTGACGGACTTTTATTTTGGCTTAGTTTTTTTTGCTGGCTAAAAAATGGAATAAGTTTTTTGTATATTTTTCTTAAATACAAATTTTCATACATGCTGATTTTTTAGGCCATCGGTGGCCCAATATTTTTGTAGCACGTATTGGTATTAGAAGTACATACTATCATACAAATTTAGTAAGGTACTGTTTTATATTCGTGAGTACCAGAATAAAACTATGCTGCCGGTTAAACTCTTAATAGATTTTACATAGGATATCTATTTTTTAACTTCTACTTTTTTTGTCGACAGATACGTTATAATGACTAAAAAGTAAAAATTATGTTTTATAATATAGGGATAATTAGACTGGCATTTAAATTATCCAAAAGATAATTAGTTGGTATAGATCTATCTGAAAATAACAAGTCCTCAATATGTCAAACTGTCTAATTAGATTATGCGCGGAACAACGAAGCGGAACGGAGTTCATACAATTCAGGGACTCTTTTATCGATGTGAATCCATGATCAAGAGGACATCAACAGGGAAGGAAGAAAGATATTCATGGATTGTTAAAAAGATGTTGCCTTTGTAGAGAATAAATCCATGGATTTTCGAATTCGTCATAAGTATTCTTTCGCAGCAGATTGATGATAATTGATGGACCCCTTCCCTCTTCAAAAAATCAAATGTCAACAGCTGATATGCTCTCGCTTTATCTTGTATTATCTCAGGCGTGGTTATTTTACAAAATTTACATATTTTTAATACGTTATTTATACTGAAAAAAATTACCCAAGAAATTGACGTGGATTGAAAAAATACATAAAATTGATATATATATTGTTAATGAGCAATACTAGTTTATATATGCTAAAATATATTATGACAACACACACACAAAAAAAAAGAAGGAATTTTTGATTCCTAAGACGATGGAAGGTGCTTGGACCTAGGCCTCTTTTATTATTAGATGTCATCCATCAAAGCCATCTAAACAATTTTGGACCCTGCAGAAAATACTAAGACTTATGAGAAGTAGCTTGAAGAAACGAGATACTTGTTAGGCTATATATATTTTTTATCTTATTATAACATATATATTTTTAAGTGAATTTATTGGCTTCTATATTATTTATAAAGTTCTATGAAGACTGAAATTAATATAAAAATTAATTTATGTATAGTTGTTATTTATTAATTTTTATTCAATTAATATTTTGTTATTAAGATATAAATGTATTTAAGTTGGATTTATGAATATTTTTGTTTATAAGACTTTATCGGATTAATAAGTTTTAAATTAAAATATTTAATTATATTTCTTTAAATGCAACTCACCGGAAAATTGTAAATAATTCCTCTATATTATTTGCTATCTAGATTGAGGTATTTAAAAATAAATAAATGGTTATAGATTCTACATATTTAAAGGGTATATTGGGGATAAAAAAGTCTCATTAATCGACCGATGGCTTTAAGCTATAGATAACACTTTGGAATATGTATAATTATACAATGAATTTGAATATAAAGTCCATAATTAGTCAAAATGTCCATGAAATATTGAGCACGGGTATCTCATTTCTCTGATATTTGTTAAAGATTACATTCGTGTTGATGTATCTCATGGGTACATATAATATCCTTTTGTAAAATCTTGCCTGATACTGGATTTCCTTTTTTGGGTAACCCCTCTTTTTTTTATAACTCCAACTCTAATGTCTAACAACCCGTGTAGAAATCTAAATAATTGACTCCACTGACTTGATTTGGATCTTATCCTCATTGAGGATCTCTTTCACCTTTTGGTCCATAATTGTTATGTGCTTTTAAATATCTACTTATATCAATTTATGTTTGATCGTACGTGTACATATCTGATTTTGTATCAGGCATACCTTCTTTTTTTTGGCCCTGTGTATTATTTCACTTGTAGTGTTGGGACTTAGTACAAAATTAATATTTCACCGGTTCGGTCTTAACCCTAAAGTACCCCAAAAATTCTGCCAAATTTTTAAAATACGTTTTTAGGTGCCACTATGAATAAGTAGAACAATCTCTGGGTGGCCAGGACAGGAGAAGCTGCCCTCACATTTTTATGGAAAGAAAAGAGTGGCTTAATGAAGATGCTTACATCGAATTTCTGGATAATAAAGTCTCATCTTGGGCAAGACAAAAGTTAGGGGACAACTTTGTTCAAACTCAAGACGGAGCTCCGTATTATTGCGTTGCTAAGACCCAGGTCTCCCTGAGAGACAACTTTCGGGACTTTTTGGACCTCAATATGTGGCGGCCCTCCTCTTCAGAGGCGAACCCATTAGACGACTCTATCTAGGTGTGTCGAGAAGAGGGGTGTGTGCTACTTCTTACAGGGATGTCCAATCTCTTGAGGCTTCCATAAAGAAGGAGTGGACCAAGCTCGAGTCTGACTACATAGTCCAAGCCTGAAGGAATTTAGGACTCCTATTAGAGCTAAGGGCTCACATTTTGAATAAAAGTTATGTCTAGCACTATTTTCACATGATTTTGTAAAATAAATGTCCTCACAAAGCCTCTTGACCGGTCTCGGACTTTCAGACCTAAATCCAACACTAATTAATTGATACCTTTGGCTTGTTTATTCATGCCATGATGAGCTACAAAAATGTATATATATTTTGCAATAATTTTTTTAAGCTAATTGAAAAAATTATAAAAAAAAATTATTTTAATTTTATAAGCAAATGTAAAGAGATTTTTGATACTGGAGTTATTGAAACATGAAATAAGTTAGTTATTTTACATTACATCATTTTATTTAAGCATGAAATCTTTTGTTACAATAGTTCCAATTTCTAGCTCGTAAGAAGTTTTGTAAAAGTTTTAAAATAATCAAACATTTGATTTGGTTTCCGTCCTATTTCAAATCAGTGCTCCCACTCTTAGGGAATTTAATCTGTCGTAGGGATAAGTTTTAATATTAAAGGAACATAATTCCCTACGCTTATCTCTACCTTTTCTTCAGTTACTACGAAAGTGAACCCCATGCAACCTTATAGGATAAGCATCCTTCATAAATCATATCGTAACTATTAGAGTGAAGAGTTTGAATCAAGTGGCTCGAAAGTTATGGTTTATCGGTGATTTATATGGATATGTTCGAAAGAACATATCCATATAATGGATCTTTATCCACCCACTGTTACAATGAATCCATATCTTCTCATTTTAATATCCTAAGAATACGCTTTGATATTCAGGATTATCGAACGTCCGAAGCAAGATCTTTGTCTTACTCATTGGCTCTCATCTCCTTTAAGGGGCGCATCATTTATTGTGGAGATACATTTTTAAATTCCCGATATAGTGACTTCCAATCTCGTACTCACTTCAAAAATACCTCAGTCGCTCAAGGTTTTTTTTCTTGTGAAATCCTCTTATACTGATGAATTTCTATATAGATTTTGAGCAAGAATAATCAAATAATGGACCCGATAAGGAGCCGAAGGAGTTCTTTTTCTCTATTCAAAGTTACTTCATTGATAATCCTGAATATATTAATCCTAAATTCACCTTTATTTTGTATTCTACTCTTTTGAAGGAACCCTGATTGGTCCTTAATAAACAAATTGCTCATCTTTAACACAATTATAAGTGGTATCAGTTGCATTTAGATGGCGGAACGTTTAATGTTTTTAAATGTAAGCAAATTACAGGAAAGGGTTTGAATTCAGTTACTCGGTAGTTTTTGTTTGTCCCTGATGTTGATGGATTTCTTCTTTGGTAAATTAAAATACAGGTATCCACTCATAGTTCTAATCAATTCATTACTTTTTAATTGTATATACTAAATACTCACCTCCTACCTTAAATTTGATGTACAGAGTTTGGAAGAAGATATCATGGTTCAGTCTTTGGATATCATCTTCTTTAATGGAAGCATTTTTCATTTTATTATGAAGATAGAAATTAACGTCTAGGATCGTGATAGTGACTTCTAACCTGTCTCAAGAATGAATACATCCGTCACTCCAGAGATATTTGTATTTCTAATATAGGAACTATCCCTTACCTCTGCTATTTTTAATAATAATAATTAAAGATATTATATGACAACTATATCTTTGTTTGGAAAAAATACCCCAACATTTTACTCCCAGGACATCCATCCTCCGTCCTTTTGACTCTTGAGACATTAATTCTCAAAGATCCCCCTCCATCCCTTTTGATTCGTTCTTTCTAATTAATTAATGTAGCTGTTTATAATAAAAGGATCTATAATTCTTAATCTTGAAATTTAAATAATCACACATGGTACTTATAATATTCATCATAGGTGTATTACTAGGGTAAATACTCTTGATATATTCCTTTATATTTTATATCCCTTCTAGTCTAAATTATAGATGTACTTTAAAATATATTTTAAGGTAATTATAAATTTATTTATTGCGTGTTCCAAATTTCTTTATTTCTTTTTTTCAAATTTCTTTATCATGTTTATATACACAAAAGATATGTATATAGATATATTATATTGCTTGAATCAAATTAGCAAAATAATTAATAAAGTATACCTCTGAATTCTTTAAATCAATATATTAATGAATTTACTTTTAAATTTACCTTTGTGTTTTAAACATTACTACTTGATGATTTGCGGAAGTAGACCACAAGTTATAAAGAAACCATATTATAACATCATTATGATATTATCGATAAAGTATATTTACACAATTTTATAAAAAGAAGAGTAAGTTACTCCAACTAACGCTACCATTAATTTTGTTATGTAGTTTCGTTTTGGAATGTTCTTTTGATTAGTTGAGGTGAAATTTTTTGAAGCCACGAATTGATTTTATCGGAATTTATATTTTTTTTTATTTAATTTTTATTGATACACATAACATATCCTTTTGAACATTGACAAAAAAAAGACAGGAATAAATTCTAGAGATAATTCTAAAAGGTAGTAAAATTAAAGTAAGTCTTTAGTTTTATTATTGAATGGATGTTTCTTGGAAGCGTTTAATTGACAATTTGAACAACAGTTATTGAAATCAATGACACAGTCCGCTAGGAAAAAGCTTGCTCTGTTTGAATGTAGTGGCTTTAGAAGCGTATCTTTGACGTTTCCGTCCCTGAATGGAGATAAATTTTGGAAGATTTGCTACGAACAGCAACAGGTTCCAAATAACGTTAGTAAAGTTTTTTCTTCAATCCCCTGTGGCTGTATCTTGTATTTTCAAAATTCTTTCATTTGTCAATACTCTCAAAGACAAATCCAAATGCTGAAAAAAAAAGTGAGAAAAACCTTGAATAGTGAGAAGGTACTTTGTAGTCTAAGAATAACTCTTAGCCAGTTACTTTTGGAATGTTCGTCTTGGATGAAAGAATGAAGTGATCTGGAGAGATTCGTGGAATCAGTTTCATGACCAAAATATAGCACTCATCCTCAATAAAAACTGGATTTTTATCTTTTTTCTGTCAAAGAAGTCTTCCTTAGAATTCCGTGGTATTTAACAATATAATTTAAATATTCGGACATAAAAATATTACAGTTTCTGTTTATATACGTGTGGGCGTAATTTCAATATTTGAGCAATTGGTTTTCTACGTTAATACAATACAATAAACAAACACATTCATGACGTAATGCATGTATAGGGAAATGTAGGGATTTTTAGTGGGAGCCCTGCATCATATAATACAAAAACGTCATTTAGAATAACATTTTATGTAGCAAATATATTATCCATAAATTGGTGTTCTTCTACAGATATGAAAAATGATACTGTGTGACACCTTAACACCAAAACAAGCTGGAATATTTTTCCCCTTAAAAATGGAGTATGGATTACATTTCGGTAGATTCACACAGCACGTGGCCACTTTGGAGGGAAAGGTATATAACCACATTTATTCTCGTAGGGAAACCATATAACCACGTAGAGCAAAAATGATACAGATGGCATAAATTACGTCATATGAAACAAATAAAGATTGATGCACTAGCTGGTCAGTTTTTCAGTTTCTTCTATCGGACAGCTTGATAAAGTTTGACTGTATACACTTATTTACCCTCGGCAAAGCTTTTTTCGCCTCGGGTTGTTCGTTTGTAAATAAGACTACAGAAAAAGTTAAAGACCAATTTTGGTTAGATTTTGTAGGAAGGTTTTAAACAGCGTGTTCCACTTTGGGAATGTTTCATTTGACCTTCCAAATATTTTACCGAATTTTTCTGGTAATATCAACTGGTAGATCAATAAAAATAAAAAGATCTTGCTAAACAAATTTTCCTCATCAGAACAAGAGCAACTGAGAGGAGAGAAAAAATAAATTTTGCGTTAGCGTTTCTTGAAACATTAATCAGTTATGACGAAATCTCCTGCATCGTTCCCTGCTCCAAGGGTGGAATTACAAAGATTAAAGATTTGAAACGTTACAAAAAGATCCTTTAGAAGAAGACATGATGCCACGAGGCCAAAAAAAAATCAAAAGTGATGTGAAGTCAAATTTACGCCCATGGCAATGTGGCTTTCATCCCCACAAGTACGCAACTCTCTTTACTAAGCGATCTGGGTTAACATTAAGAAGAAGGACTGTGCCATCTTCCATGTGAATGTGGAGCCCTAAAGACTGCCTTGGAGAAGGATTACGCTGACATTTTGGAGGACTGCAATGTCTTCAGGCAATGGGTGAGACCAAGGATGGTCACTTTGATATTTAATTTTTACATAAAAAGTCCCATTGTCACGTCTTTTTGGTCTTTTTGAGAATCTTGATAGAGTCATACAATTAAAAAAATCATTTACGATTCACTGTAAGTCAACAGTAAGAGCCTATTAAATTTGGAAAGGTCAATGTCCAAAAAAGCATTATTTATTTGAAAGAGCAGGATAACGGAAAAGTAACTAATCGAATTTGGTCAAACTTTAAAAAAAATTATATATCTCAACAGAAAGAGACTTATGTCTTATTCTGTTTATATTGAAAAATATGTTTCATAACAGTATATTCCTGACCAATTTATGGCATTGATCAACACTATGAGTATTTTTCAACTTTGTATGAAATCTATTTTACAAGAAAAACGATTACTTAAAGCTTGAAAAATGGATTATAATGTACATATTTACAATTACCTTGAATTGAATACTTTTGTGTCCTTGCGATTAAATAAATAGATATTATCTCAAATGAAGCTATTAACTTAATTTATCATAGAAAAACTAGCAAAACTTGAATAATTTGTGAATCCTAAAATGATTTCTTCGTTAATGGAATGGTTTTGCATTTTTTTAGTTTCCTTCTTCACTTCATTATTATATTTCAGCCTCCAAAATTCATTATAATACAATACTTCCTATTTCCTTTGTCATAAAACTTCGATCATAATTAATAATCATAATTGATTCATAGAATATGCGAGAAATATCCGGGGATAAGCTCAATATAAAATAATAATGATAAATCAGGAATTTCCGTTGAAGGAAGAACTAGAAAAAAACCACACAAACTATTTTTATTATTATTGATGCTTCCAAACACTTCAGGAAGGTAAAAAAGAGTTAAAGAAATTTTGCATGACTGAACCTATTGTTTTGTGTAAGGTTAATATTACACACCACGACTTTCCGGGATCGAGACTACAATAATTTATAAGAATGTTGAACTAATTAATTATCTCTTGGTCTTGACAAAGAGACTAAGAAACTACTAATCCTTGGAAAGGTTGGAAGTAAGAAATTAAGAGGTCAAGAGCAAGATCCTCAAAAATGGACTTGAGACTGATTTTTTTGTTTTTGTGTTGAGTACCACATTATGAACTTATTGAGGAAAATCCATGTCTCTTTTTGGTCTCCTAAATTTTTTTTTTTGATAAAATTATGTGGAAATGGGGCATCAAAATATTCCCAACTGATAATAATTTAGTTTTTGTTTTGCTTTATACTCTTCCCCAAATAAAAAATAAATTGTGGCGTTAGTGCAAAAGTGACGTAACTGACCATTTTCTCAGTCTGAGATATGTTCATTATAAGTTAGTTTATTGTATATTGAATTAAGTTTCACCAAGGTTTATAGAAATACAAGGTTAGACCATATATAATGGTGTTGCTAAAACTTTCAATCGGATGGATTGTACCGATTGCTGGGCAATACAGGCAGATTCATACAAAACACGCAACCACTCATAGTCTATGGCATCACTATTGCTAGATTTTTCAATTTATTGTATCGTACCGACTGCTGGGCAAGAAAAACAGATTTAGACAAAGTACGAAAACACATATCTACGATGTGTCAATATTAAAAGCCTGGTGGAAGTCAAACATAAGTCTCACACACGTTATGGTATCACCTTGTGTTTCCATTAACCTTGGGGTTGACAAGTTTTTTCCTCTCCATACGTCATGATATGCAACAAGTGTCAATGAATAATCTCCCTGACACAAATAGTCAAAATGCTAATTATTTCTGGAAAAAAGTCTGTTACAACCTTATTGTGTCGTAAATTTGATTCTTGTCTATTGTTGTGAAATAGAATTACGTCCATTTTGTACTAACTTTTCAATGTTCTGGGTGGTGTTAACATTGGTCCAGTCTTTAATTTTTTATTGGTCCTTGAAACACTACAGAGCATCGTTTTCAGTAATATTATTGTAAAATTACTCATTTTAACAATTGAGTTATTTTAGTAAAACTTTGAATGTTTTTACAATACATGAATGTTTTGTCATTATTCTTAATTTACGCCTAATTAAAGTGTAAATAATGCTTATTAAGATTATAAAATTACGTCACTGGTAGGTATGTACAATATTAAAAAAAACTGTAAAAAAAAATTGAATGGATATTTATAAAAAAATAACTAAGTTGAGTGTGGAGATAAATTGATATATTATATAATTTAATTATAGTACTACAACAATAAAAGATTGGAACTACATTCGAGCCACATGCTGCTTGGTTGTACATATATGTAATGAATAAAGCAAAACAAATAAATTATTATAAGTATTATATATAAGTACAATCAGCAAATACTTTTAAGACAGTTTAGTGGTTGTTTGACAACCGCAAAGATAAAATACGCCATGTATTACAATATTTATTCATATAAAGAAAAAATGTAAACCAGGCGGCTGAAAATGTGAAAGTGTTCATAGTCTATATAATGTAATAGCCAATCATGCACAATTTTGGTTTCGTGGATTCGGTGGATTCTGTTTCTGTATATAAAAAGGGTCCAGTTTAGTTTTAGGACCTTTCCTATAAGCCCTTGGGACTGGTCCTTCAAACTGTCTGTACTAAAAATGATTAAAGAAAGAAAAAATAAGGTTAAATGACATCATCAAGAATCAAACTTTTATAACGTTTTAGGACTTATGTGCCGAACTGAACAACACTAAAAATAAGTAATAAACATTATTCTGCAAAAGAATACTAATTAATTTATATATTTGACACTAAAAATAGTTTGGGGTGGTTTATTAAATTCTAAACACTTACTAATTAAATAATTAATGAAGGTTGAGTAATTGAAATTAATTCAAATTTGTATAGATTAAACCATAAACAAATTTGAGCTCTGTAGATTACGTACCATTCGAGAAAATGACACTTGAACGTGATCCATTGAACGAATTTCCATTCCCGCAGTCTGAGGAATTGGGCGTCTCCAGAACCACCGTCTATGCCGTCAGTAAATCCAAAATGTGGGAAAGGAAGAAGGGCTCTGCTAAAAAGTCCAAACTGGACCAAGAGGAGTTAAAGAAAACAGCTCAGGCCAATCCCCTCAAGTCCATGAAGATCCATGCAAGAGATCTCACAGTTTTTACACTAGACTGTGCAGAGAGTTATCAAAAAAGTGGGTGGAAGGACCCTTGTAAGGATAGAAAGGCCACATTTGACACCACCAATGCAAGAAACCCAACTCCCCTCATACGAAACTCTTTTCATTCAATCTTTTGAACTCTTTTTTGACACTTTTGACCTCCTTACCGAGCTGAAGCCAAATTACAAATTTTGGGGGTTATGTCGAGGGGAAGGCCTACAGTGTCCATCATTCAAACACCAATGTCCTCAAAGCCAGAGTCAGCCACCACTGGGACACAATTAAAGAGAAATGCATCTGCAGAGAGTTCCAGGCCTTCAGCCACTATCTGGAAGCTATCATTCCCCTTATGGCTGCCACATTAATAAATAAAACAGCTGAGACACATATCTATTTATAGTGTTCATTTTGTTAAAATCATATCTTGTTGAAGTTTAAAATTCAAAGTGTGCAGATTTTAATAGACTGCTCTGTAATCATAGAACTATTAGAATCCTCTCATGACAGTGTATTTCCACTCGTCTCTTCATTAAAAATATAAAAAATATGAGCATGCTTTTAAAGACTATGAATCAAGTTAAGTCAAGTTATATGCCTTGAAACTGATGATTCGGTTTAGGTGCATAGTAGATAAGCAAAAATCCTTGAGCAAATTTTGGATTTTCACTTTGATTTCCAATAATATTTTAAAAGCGAAAAATGATGTTGAAGAAACGGCAAAAATCCCTTCCCATCCTTGAATCCCAAAACTATTTTAAACTATTGAAATGTGTATTCGCTTCATTTGAAAAAGGTTATAAGCTATAGTTCTTTGAAATTTTTTATATTGCATGGCCTTGAGTAGAGGCAAAACTTTTTTGTTATTTGTGAGACATGTTTAAGCCATTGTACAATTATTATGACGTATCCTTGGTTGTTGAAAAGTTACGAAAAAATTACTATTGGTTATAGCAAATTATTGTATTTAATGTTCTTTTGAATTTTGTTGGACTCAGTCATGCAAAAAGTAACCTACAAAAGGATAACTTCCTCTTTGCTTAAAAATATATGGGAATGACATTTATTCATATTAGGAATATTAAAATTTCGAAATTGTTAGTATCAATATTAATGACGACTATTTTCTTTTTATCAATATTTCAAATTTATGTATTTTATGGTTATGAAACTGATCAGATGGAATTGCACTGATAAGTAAAAAAAACCCACTATAGTAGCTTAAAGGGGGCCTCAAAAGCTTGGAGTAGTAATTAATAACCATTTCATTCCCTTTATTTTTAATAAAGAGTTCTCATTACCCAACTAAACAACAGTTAAAACAGTTATCTCATGTCTACAAGTGTAAAAATGTCGTAGCTACAAAAAAAAAAAGAAGTAAAAAGTGTTTGATCTCTTCCAGATGGTGCCAAAAAAGCTGCAAATACCCTTGGCAGCTTCATCCAGACTGCTTACAACATCAAAAAGTAAATTATAGCCCCATGGAGTCAATAAGAACCAAAACTTATCTAGGAACAATATGGTTAGCTTCTGGTCTCCCTCCACATCACCATTATCCACCCCTGACCGTAGCTCCCTGGACTTTACTGTTCTGGACGTTTTGGTGAAGAATGGCTGCCATACCTACCATCGAAATTTTGATTTACTCTGAGATAATATTATGACAGCCTTGTAATCCAAGAACACGGCCTTCATTGCCAATAGCTACCAATCTATTTGCGTGCGTATTGAAACTGTTATTGCTTGTTAAAGAGGACATATTGATTAAAAAGTATTGCTAATAAAGTATAGTCATATAATTTTATATCCCAAATTGTTTTTCAATCGTCAGTTCTTGATTCAATAAAAACCACATTTTTTCTAATTTAGTCATGCTACTGCGTGTTTGGGTCCTTACTCAATAGAGTTAAAATTCAGTAAAATTTTGTTTTTGGTCCCACCTCACCCAATTAATTCATTTGATCGGGAAATCGTCTTTCTTGTTTTCAATTTTGCGTTATGTTACATTAAAATGTTTAAGTCTGCATTAGCTGGCGTTTCTTAGAAGTTAATCCAATTATATATTTAAAAAATTGCTTCCAAATTAATTTTATTAATTGTACGAGTATAGAACAGATTTTCCATTGATCTACTTAGGGTCTGTCGTAGGATTTTTTACAGTACTAAAAAGTCCATTTTCTGGCAAAGGTAAATACTTTTTTAAATTGTTACTATCAATCATCGTCCACAAAGTCCTAGCGTTGGTGGACGCAGAGTAAAGGGCGTTTTTTCTTTCCTTTTCTTTAAGTTTTATTCTTTCTTATTTAAAAGAATGAACTCTTCAAAAAACATTCTTAGGAGCAGCCTTTATTAATAATATTTATCAAATGACGTTTCAATTTTGAAAATAATACATTATTTTAGAAAAGTCGAAGCTTTCTTATGTTCTTTTTTTCATAAAAAAGAATATATGAGAATGAAAATAAACAAAAGATTTGTAATAACGGCGACGAAGGAGCCCTATGAGACTTCCTCCAATGATTTGATTTCGACTTATTGCAATAACACAACACTATGACCTAGTTTTATGGAACAAGAAAAAAATATTTTAGTTTTTTATATAGTAGTTTAGTTTTTTAGAACAATGCTCACCCATATCAAACGTACTAATTAAATGATTATTGATTATGATTATATTGTTTGTTTTATACCTTTTTTGTACATAAAATGTTAATATGTTGAGGATATTTCTATTTATCGATAGTATTTACTTTTAAAGCCGGAACCTTGGAAGATGAGAAAAGAAAAAGAAAAAGCACTCATATCATTCTATTTTGATCTTCTTACCTTGTAATAGTTCATATTTATTTGATAGGACAAATTATAACTAATAACTTGTAGATAGAATTTAATATTTGATAATAAAGATGTGCCAATAATAATAAAAAAAGAAAAAATTGATATTTTTCTTTTTTTCGACTGATTTCTTTAAAGATTATATTGCCCATTTCTATGGTCTTTTTCTACAAATTTCATTCCACACAGGATCCTCAATTAAGAATAAGTCATCTAAAATTAGCCTTATTTGTCCTCTGTAATTCGTATATATGTAAGTTTAATTCTAACCAATAAATAATAACTCACTCTAAGACGGTTCTTAATCTTCATTTTCACATTAGTTGACCATGAAATAGATTTAAAATGTGTATCTGCTCAAAATCTTGACTTTTATCTACATACATATTTATAACGCTCTAACATCTATTTACTCTTACATAAACAATTTTCCTCTTGCACACTTGTCAAGATTATATATACTTTTGTTTCGAGGTCCTTGTTGCAAAAATGATATATTATAAATAGATATTCCATTTCTTTCGACCTAAATGGATCGCTTGAATTATTATTATTTTTTATTATCCGTCTATAGGGATTTAAGTATATATAGAACTTCTCAAAAAGAACATTATCTCCTTTAAGAGACAAGGTCTGGAGAAATGCAGTTATAGTATATTTTAATTGGAATAAAGGATAAATACTTTTTATTATACAAGTAGTTGCATGACTATGGGCAATTAGTTATGTTAGGATTGATTTGATTTAGGTTCTTATTTTTAAGTCGATTATATTATGTGTACATTTTGTTCCGAGTTAGCATTGGTACAAGGGAAATTGACGGAGAAGGAATATGGTGCAAAAACCCTTATTTTGGATTATCTTTGAAAATTCAGAGTTACATACTTATATTTAAACCTATGAAACTTTTGAAATTGCCTGGAATCAAAAAACTTTTGTAGTAAGGACATTTTAGTCTTTATCTCTGCCAACGAAGTTGAATAAATTTGATATTTTTGCTTTTGTTTAATTGTCTGTTGGTAACCAAGATGAAGGTACAAGATACATATCAATTTTGATCTAACTTGGTGGGAAGATTATATATGGTGGCAGTAAGACACCATTAAATTTTAAGATGGCAAGGTATAGGTCAAGGAAAAACGACAAATTAAAAATACATAGTCAACAATAACAAGAGCTCAAACGGATGTCATTTTACGGTTTTAATAAAGAAGTTTTAGAAAAAAATCCCAGATCAAAATTCTAAGTTAAAGGAAAATAAATATAAAAACGCATACTCGACCATCACTTTTGAATAATTTGAGATACAGAGCTGAAATTATCTCTTCGTGGCACACAATACATTTATAAATATAATAAAGGAGGAATTCAATTCACTTTAATACAATAGAATAAATGATAAAACAAACTTTATATTATATCGGGTGGTCTTTTGAAATTGGAATTAATTCAATAATTAATTAAGGTGGAGTGATTGAAGTTTGTTTCATACTTTGATATATTAAAACATAAACAATTAGCTACAAAAAAAAAAGAAGCTGAGTTCTCTAAACTTATTCTAAACTTTCTCTATGTCGAGAAAAGACAGTTGGACGTGATTGACGAATTTCCATTCACATAGTCCTTGACGCTGGGCATCTCCAGGACCAATAATAAGGGCAAACATGCTCTGTAAAATATACCAAACTGGATCCAGAGGAGTGAAAGAAAACAGCCCAAGCCAAACATCTCAACTCCATGAGAGCCCATACAAAAAATCTTGGGTTTTTCATATCAAACTTTCCAGAGAGCTATAAAAAAGTGGGAGGAAAGAGCCTAATGTGGGTGGAGTAGCCACAAAACCCCTTGGCTACACCTTTTGGGTGCATGTTGAGGGGAAGCCCTGCAAAGTCCGTTATCCAAACGCCGAGGCACTCAAAACCACTGTCAACCAACACTGGGATATCATTGCTAATAAATGCATTAGCAGTATATGCCAGATCTTCCACCAACGCCTTGGAGCCATCATTATCGCCAAGGGAGGTAACGTTAATGATTAAGAGAGCTCAAGGTCACATCTATGTATAATATTAATTTTGTTGAAATTCTATTGTTAATTAATAAATAATATATTATTGAAGTTTTCAATTCAAAGTGGTCAGATTTTTATGAACCACTCGGTACTGTCCTACCACATTGTGTATAATATATATATTTAGTTTTAGGTTGCATTGGTTTAGTAAAGCTGTACGTATGTTCTATGTGGCAAAAAAGTTTGAGTGATTGAAATAAAAAACATCGACAGATGACACGAACTTTATTCCTGTGAGTTTGCAAGCTAAGTGGTTGTTGTCATCAGATATGTTGTTTCTCAATGTTGCAATACTTTTAATGATATTTAATGGCACTTGTCTTTTTACGCTCACTGCAATTTAAACTATATTTTCATCCCTACTTTTGTATCGTTTGTCACTTAATGAGTGATGTCGAGAGTTGAGTAGTTTTTAATGAAAAGCTAGCTGTATAAATTAGATAGGGAAAATGGTTGTTGCATGTTCTCTTTCTTCTTTTTTGTTTATTAATCATCAGTTCTTCTTGGTGTTAGTGTTTCCCACTGAAAGAAAAATTCATCACATTTCTGACCCTTGGACGCAACAACATCGGCAGCAACCATTTCGTCCAACCTTTGAGGCTTTGACTTAGATCTTGTGGTCGCCTCAGGAGTCCCTTTGGCTACCACGTTGTAAACGGTGGTGCGGCTCCAGTTCAGAACCTTGGCAATTTCAGTGGGAGTTTTTCCCCGCGCGTAAAGTTCCAAAATTGCGACTCGACGTCTCTCCAAATTATCGGCTTTTGTTTCACTGTTGCTATTTAAATTTTGCTGGAGTTTTGTTTATAACTAGTCAAGACCCTTGCCTCGAAGTATAAACCGGTTTCAACTCAATAAAATCCCGTATGTGTGCATGGCGTAAAATTTAAAGGAGTGCTCAGTTGTAGGCGCACACGCCTAAAGAAGGTCATCTTCTTTATAGGAGTAATTCATTTTCTACTCCAAAATCATTTGATCTGCAGCTGATATTATCAAGGGTCTTAATTCCTCTGTACCAAGTATCTTTTTGTCCTTACAAAGATATTAACTCTAGTGAAAAAATAATATTGCAAAAACTCAAAACTATTTGCAACCCTGTTCGAAAAATATTATCGGGGTCTTCTTATTCCATTTAAGGCATAGAATCGGTAGTGGAAATGTCTTAGAAATACCGTTTTATAAATGTGTGAAATAAGGTAGCAAATAAATCTAATTTGGAACTATACTTCACACGTTTACAGCATATTTTGCAGAAAAAATCTAAGTATTTTTTCCGACCCCTAGTCATCACTTTCCCAAATGGGCGTAGTTTTGGTCTTCTGGAATTTATTTATGCTTTCAAGTGGATAATGCAATCCGTCCTTCATGACTCCAAAAACGAAAAAAGGGGAGACTTGAAATATGATTATTTTCTCGCTGCGTTTCTCAAACGCATTTTCTTTAATTAACTCAGTATGTGATTCTCAACATGATATCCGAAGGAGAAGCAAGGCACTTATGTAAAATGTACAACTGTGATATTAATAGATACTATTATCGTAACTTCAATCTACAAATTTATAAAAACAAAAGCTGCAATATTTTAATGTGAAGAGTTTTACTCATGCAATTGATAAATTGACTCTAAGCCCCCCTCTTCCAACTTTCAAAAAATCTGCAAACACTTAAAGTACATATGTTTATTCAAACAAGGAGGATATCATTATATAATTATGTGGCTATAAGTGCATTTAGCACGCACAAACAGTGTTAAAAAATAGAAACATTAAAGTCAGATAAGTGATTCTTTTTCAAGGTTTCTTTATTTTTATTTTTAGATCTTGTATAATTTCCCGGAATAGATTTCAAAATATTATGCTAATAAAATATTTAAATACGATTAATATATATATAAATAAAGGTATCACACAACCTCTCTTCTGGGGAAAAAAACAAAAAAAATGCCCAAAATCAATTGGTAGCTTGGCTAGTCTTTGCAACTGTTGAACTATTATTCCATAATAAATTAGAATCGTTCGTAGCTTAACAATAACTATTGATGATACAACGAATCAACATTCAAGTCACTGATTAGATGGAAAGATGAAGAAATATCGACAGCTGATGACAAAATACAATGTATATGTCTGTGTTAGTGACGTAATGCCGTGAGTGATGACAACGGATTTTTTTGATTTTTTTACGAATCTGCAGCAATACACTTCACCTATGGCAAAGAGTAGCAACTAAGAAATACTGGTCTTTCGAGATGTGAGTGTCACAACATAATATTAGTACTAAACTTTCGTTAGATTTTTGTAGCGCAAATACAATTGAATTCTTTGAAATCTCTGGAAAATAGATTTTATTATCAGATTTTTTTGTTTTTCTCCTGAAACATCCGTATGAATAAATGCAACTTTTTAGTGGGTTAAAAAAGTTTTTCTTGGATATATTCGTACATTTTAATAAAGGTTTAGTGAATATTAATAATTTTTTTTGCATTTATTTCCTATTTGGTTTTTTCCAATGTCCCTATTTCGTTTTAAACAATACAAGTTGCTTCTAATGTAATATCAGCTGTTATGCTAGTTATCATTGGAATTAATTATTACTTTTTTGTACTTTAAATGTGTTTAAAGTAATTAATATTTTATATAAATTGTTTTGAAAAATAAAATTGTAATTTTTTAACTATGAGAATCCCAAATTATAATTTGGTAATAGACCAAAATAATGTTGTTAATTAGAAAAATTTAATATTTTATCTCCTTCTCTTGTTCTCAAGGAAGTATTTTCTGGATTTTATTTCATATTTAATAATGCTAAATATTTTATATATCTAGGAAAATAATGCATATTGAAATAGAGTCTGTGTCAACAGTATATGATGTATTAAAATTCGTTTCATATTTGGGGTAACCCCGGTACACTATCAACGTACAAAAGGAAGTTCACTAACGTTTAAGATACGATCTGGTCCAGAGTTGGTGACGCAACACAAAACCCACTCCAGGCCTTAAATTATTTTAGTTATTTCTTTTGAGATAAATTACTTTGACCTTCAATTTTCGGTCCAGGAACAAATTAAACTTGTACCTGTTTATTATTGTATCACTGGGAGTATTATAATTTCAATGGCGTCAGCTGTAGAAAAGATTTGGATTAGTTAACTTTTTATTACATTACAGACTCGATCATCCTTGAATTCCACTTCTCTTGTAGGAATTGCAAATAATTACAAGCAGTTACTTTGCTAAAAAAAAAAATTACAACGCATTTTGTTGTCTGCTGCTGATGTACAGGCTTATTTTCTACTGTTTAGCGTGTTGCTCGCTGATTTGTTTAATTCACCACGCCAGAATGTATTTGCTTTTTTTTTACTATTTTTACAGAATGATTTATTTATAAATTCCAAATTTAGCAAAAAATATTTTTTTACTGGAACCAACGTTTTCGATGCCACGGGCTCATTAAGCATGAAATCTTTTCAAACTGTGAATAAAGGTAACAACATGGTTAATGTAGGAAAAGATAAAAAAAATTTACTTCATATTATACTCCTTTTGTCAGCTGATACCTTTCCTCCTCCATGTATTTTTTTCTCAATGGTACCAGTATATGTCATTGTATACTCCGGACTGCCACTCCTATTTATACTCAATTGCATGAAAAGGCTTCTAGTACCTAATATAGACATTAGATATATTCTGTGTATTCCTTTTTAGCCTGGAGGTACTCTGAAAAAGTATCATGACAATTACTTGTTATATAGGTGCTAGTATAATGTATATATATATCTTTTTTCATACATCCTTTAATTGTTAAGATTGACTTACAGAGTGTCTAATTTCCACAAGGAACGGTACTTTTGAATCTAATTTTTTTTTAATAAATGGATGATGATTTGTAAAAACTCTTCTTGTACAAATAAACGTATAAATTCTTAAACCTATTTGTGTTAGGTTACAGTTTCAAAATCCGAGACTCGTCTAAACCGTTTTATTAAATCGAACTCATTCGGTCCTTTAAAGCAAAACAGTTTCTGGCCCCACTTGTATGTCCACAAAGAAGGTAAAATCGATTCCTCGTGACATCATCTAGGTTATTTTAAATTATTCCTTTATTTAATAGAATAAATTATATAACTATGCAAGAATATAATATGTTTGTATAACAATGAAAACGTGAATATTTTTGCAAGATATATGCAATAAGTTTAAACACATATCATATATCTTATTTGGCTTCAAATTAGCTACATTTCAAAAAAAAAAAAATACAAAAACCAAGAGTTAAGGACTGGTCCCAAGTACCAATGACTGATGGTGTTAAGGGCTGACAATCTTATGAACCGTTTCCAATTACCGACAGTCTTAAGGAACGACAATCCCCAGGACAAATAGGACTGGTTCTAAGAATGGACTGGACCTAACAAATAAAGGCAGACTCAATATTAATTGCAGCCGAACCGGAATTAGAATTTTGTCTTGGACTATGTATCTACTTAACATAATAGTTGTTGTCCGAATAATTGTTGAAGAATCTAAACTAATAATATAACTGTTCGTATCTTAAGGGATATTCTGTCAATAATTAAGTACATAAAAATGTACTTATGGCGATAGAGTAATTTATTCCTCAAAACGTCTGGTTCGTTTATCATAACTATAAATTTAAATACTCATAAATTTATACCATCAATTATGTCAGACAAAAATACTTTTTTTTATTAATAAAAAAGTTTTATTAGCCTGAAACTATTTTTTAAGCTATGAATTACCCATGGTCAAAAAGATTTCAATAGCTTCTTCTTTTTTTTTTAAATAAGTGATTGTGTAGGTTGGCTCACCTTAAGGCCATGCTTTTTTTTTTGTTTTGTTTGATGATTGGTTGGTTACATATTGCAACAGGATCAACAAATATTTTTTTCACTTGAACGAATCTTCGTTATTTACCTATCTTTGACTATTATTTCATATTCCACACAATGATTCATGGGGTAAATGATGAATAGTTGCAGGGAATTAAGATTTTTTATATGAGGAAACCCATTTGCTTTTAATTTCTTACGCTATGAAGATAAAACGGTAAATTCACCTTCTTTGTCAAATTTAAATAAATTAGACAATAGGTTGATTTTTGTGGCAAGGGACCAAACCGAGCTCTGCCTTATTGTCCTATGGATCCCTCCCTATTGTGTGTATCGTTGTTAGTGAATTTTGTCGAATATGATTTGATAGTTCTACTTTGCCTCTGTCTCTACTCCACCAATAATCGACTCAAAAACTTAACAACAAACGATCCCGACAATATTGAAGGTTCCATAGGCCAATGAGGCATAGTTTTATTTGTCCCATTGTTCCACCAAAATCAATCTAATGACCACAAATGATCCTTGGTATTATGTTCTAAATATAGAGGGCGTCATGGATTTTTTTTTAAAGGCATTTCGGACCGTTTTCTTTGTTTTATCCTGGGCTGCAGAGTGCCAGTCCTTTTTTTGAAAATAAGTACCGACTCTGGCTAGAAAAACTATTTTAATTTATGTAAATAGAACTTAATTATAATCTGAGGCTTACAATGAGTGTTAATAAAGATTTTTTTTTTTCTAATTGGTTATAAATTATACCTATTAAGTACTATATATTTATGAAACTTAAAAGTTAACTCATTAATAACTTTACTTCACAAATCTCAAATTTGCTACATACAATCACAATTCTGGAACATTTCAAAGTTTAAATTATTGTACTGCGTTGATCATAGCCATTAGCCATACTAGTTCATCAGTAAGCCTTCTGAATAGGCAATGGCATCAGAGCAAAGAGCAACGTTGCAGTGAGAGGTTGTTTGTATTGTTTTTTATCTGTTATGAGTGCATAAATTATGTTCAGAAACTAATAAATATATAAGCAATATATAAAAACTTACGATCAATTTCATTTGCTGCTCATCTATCTAAAAAATATCCAGGCTTGCACAGCATTGGCTATGTGGACAGATCCCCCATCCTACTGAAAGACTTAAGACACCTTACCTAACTTCATGGTGATCTTGAGGACCTAGAGGAGTACCTTGGTCTTCAAGATCTCCAAGTAGTCGGGAAAGTCATCCTACGTCTTCCAGCAGGATCGGGTACCCACCCACCCGTCTTGGAATCGTAACTGAGGTCTTCTCAAGTGTCTTCAAAGCAAAAATCATGATTGTTCTGCTTATTGAAGACAGGATCGAAAGTGAATATTTTCTTATGCGAGAAGAAGATCAGACGGTTGCCATGATGCTTCAGGTTGTTTAGGAGGTGCTTGGTACGCTCCGAACGGATATCTTGTTTCTGTTGAGTCATTAATGGTAGGTCTACGTACCTCTTGAACTTTCCCCGGCGGCCTTGATTGCCCTGGGGCGATGGAGGGAGCCAAAGACTATTTTTTTGGCAAATTTGGCCAGATACATGGTGGGTTTGGCCTCAAACGCCTTTTTGGCCACTTCTGGGATCAGTTTGCCCGGCCTTCCACAACTTGCCTCGATTTTAATGCACTTCCTCTCTTTCATGAGCTTTCTGATCCTCTAGACGACGTGCCTCTCGATCCCACCAATCTTGACAAATTCAGGTGTGCTGTGGCTGGCGCAAATCAAAGCAGCAATCTGATTTCTTTTTTCTTCCATTTTTGTTAACAAAAATGATAGAGGCAATTGCAATAGCTCATTCGGAAGCTGAAAAAGTCAGCTTTCGCGTGAGACATCAGGAATTTACAAATTATAATCATTATATCTCAAAAATCCATCTATAGTAGTCGTACAATACGCGGCATGTTCATCTCTAACATAACTTAGATTATAATACCTCATGGAAATGATGTCCTAAACGCAAAAGCAACTTTTTGAAGATGCAACCTGAACTAGGTTTTTATTCGAGAGTTTTTTTCATCATTATTTAATTTTTGAGAAGGGAACATCTTAGTACAAAGTAATAACTAGTGGTTGTTCTCGTGAAAGGCGAAGAGTAACATTTGGAGTTATAAGTTTAAGTTCTTCTTGGATTCGAGGAACAATGGCGAATCAGCAACGAAATAATTTTAGCGTATACGTCCTTTTGTACAAGTAGTTTTGAATAAAGGAGAAAAAAATAACAAAAAGATGTTAACAAGGTAACTCTGAGAGTTTGAACAATGTTTGAAAGGAAAGAAGCTGAGCTGTCAAGACGTTTCAATAAATTAGCTGGAAGAAGTTGTGATATGTAGGACATAAATATATGTCCCAAACCGTATCAAGCAATTGGAAAGACATTGGACCATTTTCTCCCACGAAAATTGTTCTAACTGAAAAATTTCGTCATGGCAATCTTCCACGTGCAATTTTTCCGCGCACGTGGCAACACATATTACTAAACTCGAGTTATAACCCTGAATGATACTTTAAAAAAATATGATTACTTAGGTATTTGTACGATCATAAATAACTAAACGCATTAGAAATTAACAGAAGATTAATAATGATATAGGCAGTCATTTGCTAACATATTACTAGTATTATATTTGATAGTGTTAGTATAATCTCTCCTTGATTCCTTTTGACATCGCAATTAATAACTCCAAGAATCCAACCTCAAGGTTAAGAAAAGTGTTTGAAGAAAAATCATAATTGCACATTCATGAATAGTGGTAAATGATTGCCCTGTGCTTTTTTATCTTTTTAACAATCTACGTGTGTTGATTGACGATTATTATTTCTTATTATTCAGTTTATATATAGTATATCCAGTTTGGCATTCAATGGACAATTTTCTTTGTAGACGAAGGACACATTTGCAGAAAAGTATCCCTGCCTCTCTGTAATTTCTATATACGAAAAAAATATTGCAAATAATAATACGTTATTTGGAACATATAGAATATATTTGATGTAAACAGGGGTCTCCATTAGGGTGGTTTTTTTTTCCAAAAAAATTCGAATTTCGATTAAAACAATTGCAGAAGAGTTTTCATGTGGCACAAAAAAACCTAAACAAAAATGCATTGTTCTATAATGTCCTCTTTAGGTCACACATCTTGGTCACAGTTTGAAAAAATATAATATAAATTAATAATTTACTCAATAGTTATTATAAAAAGCATTTCTCATTATTTTGAAAAATATTAATTTGATTGACATCTTTTTGTTATTTAGAAAGTATCAATATTTTTTTTCCTCTAAAGTCATTCTATGAACCAAAATGAGAAAGATTGAACATATATTTTGATTTTTACAGTCTGAAAATGATTAAATCGGAATTGAGAATTGCACATTTTTTTTTTCTAGAATTATTTACTTGTCTATTTCCCGGTATTGCCGGAGTAATTATGCGTGGCCTGAAAGAAAAAAAATTGCTTGAATAATATATATGATAACTCCACAAGTTTTTTTTTCAGATGTACACTCCGTTTTTATGCGTACACTCAATGCTAATATCAATTCATATATATGTTCTCTCTTCAAAATGATAGAACAACAATAAGATTTGAGAAGAAAAATTTACATGATGCAATGAGCGAGGGAGTATTTTGTCCCTAGTATTGTCTGTCCTAAATCTACACATGCTTGTTTCACATTATGGTTTAATAGAGCAGAAACAAATTAAAACTGTGCTCCATGTATACACGTGCAATGCAACATGCAAAATAGCTGCAAAATTTTAGTAATACGACTATATTGTTATTTCTAAGATAAAAATATGGCAATACTATAAATAAGGGAGTACTATGTACAGTGCAGTCTCTTTACACGCTCGATGCTACATCCAAAATGTTTTCAATATTTCATGAAATTGACTACACTGTTATATTTTAAATCAAAAATATTTATATGATATATATCAGGGAAGACTACATACAGTGCACCTATGTTTTATAATTTATTCCATTATATAAAACAATAATTAATAATGAAAAAAAACAAAAAAACACTATACGTCACGACAGATCGATTTACAAATTTGAACCCTAAATAATAACCGACACAACACTAATTGGTACCGTATTAAACGTTTGTGAACATGCATGATCATTGTAGAGTCCCGACTTACCCGTCTGTGCATAATACAGATCATCAAAATTCATTTTGTCATTTCCTCTTTTCCCTCCATTAAGTGACTTTAGAAAAACATTGTATAGATACAAGGTTTAAGAACGAAATCCAGCACTTCGGATATTTAGATTTTCCCAGTATATACGATGAGGAAATTACGCTATGATATATATTTTTTTTTTTTTGGTGAAGTATACAATTAAGCGTTTCACTTGTTAGACAATACATCGCCATGGAGTCAACCACAGAAGATTTCCAGCTTATTAAATTTTCACTGACAGCACTCAGGCTCACAGTTTTGAGGATTTTGCTGAACAAGGATCTAGATATTAGCATTGTTGTGATCTCAAAGCTGACAAAGATGGACAAGAATAGGGTTGCAGAGTTGAGGAAGGCCCTGGTGGCTCACGACTAGCTCCAGGAGCACTACAACGACTCCATTGCCCGGGAATGTAAGAATTTAGTATGGTTTAAGTGTACAGGGGCGTTGCACGTCTCAAACCCTGAATTGAGGTCGTTATTGGGGTAAATGGAAACTACACTGAGTAAAATATATTTTCGATAATTACATCTACTACTCAGTTTTTGATTTTTTGAATAAACCTTAACATAACATGCTCATAATGTAAGTTAAAGTAGCTTTCGAACCTATAGTTTTCGCTGCTTACATTTTTGCTTGAAGTAATTTATCCTTCAAGATATATTAACACATGACACATCCGCTGCCTTTTTTTTTTTAACTGATCGAACTTCACTGTTGTAAATCGATCCCATTAATTATTTAGCGAGGCGAGAAGAAAAATGGAAAATATGATGAATTAATAATTAATAAAGGAAAAACAAACGAGTTCTAATAATATTTGGAGAGGTATAAGCTGTAATCTCGCAATCTGTTATATTGAAATTATCATTTCTGATGGGAAATTGATCAACTCAAATGAGTATTGTTGACTAATAAAGCTATTACATTTGCTGAAGTTTTAATGATATATCAAGTAGCTCATTCAATTAGGGATAATATTTGAGATCCCAAAAATTGATGGACTGATTGACAAAATGTATACAATTCAAATTCAAGGAAAAAACAGGGCTAACTATAAAATAAATTAATAAATGGTTTATTAACCAAAGTCTAAAATATTGATAAAATGGAAGTTCGCCAGATTATATTTTTTTGGGGGCTTGGTTTTGAATTTTTTTGGAAAAAAATACAAAATTAAAATTTTTGGAAATTAAATTATTTTGGAATAAAATTTGAAAAATTAATTTTTTTTTACAAATCTACTGCTATTCTCAAAATATTAATTTTTTTTTTAAAACTCATAGTTTTTTTCAAAACATTAAATATTATGAAGAAAACAAAAATTCCAAAATCTATAGGTATTCTCATGATATTAGAACTACTGGAATAAATTTCCAAAACCCAGAGCTTTTCTCAAAATATTAAACTTTTTGGATACCTATTTCAAATATTAAACTTCAATTATAAAATTTTTTGAAATAAAATTTAAAATCTTAGTTTGAAATCTGACTTTATTTTTTTTTTTTGAAAGAAAGATTAAAAGCTTATTTAGTTATTTTTTTGAAAAATTTAAAAATCTATGGCTACTTGCAAAAATTAATTTTTTTTGGATAAAAAATTGGGAAAATTAAAATTTCTAGTAAATGCTAAAATGTCTTAATTTGGAGGAGGGGGGCATACCCTCCAGCCCACTCTTGCAGACTCCCTACATATTTTTTTTTTTCTGTTTTTCCTAGCTCTTCAATTGATCTGATCGAGATTAATGTTCGAACCGATAATATAAAAGCATAACAAGACGGCGAATAAGTCATTTTTCAAAAATGTAGTTGACAAGATTAACAAAAGCAAACATATTCTCATATGTTATTTTTGACCTGCATGACAACTTTATCACTCTAGTTGTATTTGAAAATAGTAGAAAACCCATACACCCTAGTCTCCATATACTTACTTACCTATAACATATATGTACATAAATACAGACTGATTATAATTGGATTGTAATTTCCTTCAGAGTGTATAGAAAAAGTACAAAATATATAAAGATGCAATATCACTAACGTCTCTATTTTATTTATTGCATCATCCTTTATGTCTTCCCTCCTTCTAGCAAAATAGGGCATTATATAATGGGACAACATTATTGTGAATAACGTTTTAAATAAATATAAAGATAGCGTATTTTTCCCACAAAATTTAGTATGAATTATTTATTGAGGAAAAAAAATTATACATAATATTAACATCGGAATTGTAATCAATACAGTTGTAAATCATAAATAATGTTAGTTTATAAAACAAGAATTTGTGACGGCGGCGACGAAAGAACTCAGAAGAACGGCTGTGATGATTAGATTTCGACTTTTAGTATTGAAAGAATAACGACTACAGAGAGATCTCCATATATATTTTTTTTCTTAAATACAACATAATTTTTAAAAGAAAAAACGATATATATGTATTATAATTTTTTTGTCATCTAAAAAAAGGTGAAACTAGCCACACCGTTTTTTTTTCAAATATATTTATCATTATATAAATAAAAATTCACGTTTTATTTATTTTTCTAATCGCAAATTGTTCTAACGAATTCATTGAGGATGCGTTCGCAATTTGCACTTAAATTAAACAAAAATTTAGGTCACAATGAAATAATTATAATTAGTATTTATACATATTCAGCCTCTTGCCTCTATTTAAGGCTCTTTAGTCATTGTTCCCAAACGGGGCTCCATGGAGCATAGAGGATTTACAGTACATTGCTTAGGGCTCCCCGAGGTTACCAAGGTACTCCAGAAATGTATTTGTAAGAACAGGTCATAAAAAACTGTCTTTTTTAAAAATAAAGATAATTAAGAAATGTCTTTTGTAAAAAAAGTTATGAAGATTAAAAAAAAAAAGTATCAAAAAGTTTTAAAGTTAATAAATCCAAGTTTTCGGCAAAAAAGGGGCTCAGCATTGGTACATAGGTTCTTTATTACTGCTCTTAAGTATGTATATTTAATATTCTTGAATTTATAAACTCATCCGAGTAATTAGTGTATTCAAATTGACGATAAGGATTTAATATCTTTCTAATTCAATAACCTTGCTTTTCATCTTTCATAAAGCTGAATTATATTTTTTTTTGGGCTTAAAAAGTACCATCTCATCATTATTTGTAAATCAAAATAAGATGGTCACTATGTAGAAGTCCCCTCAATAATAATTTCATTATTATCAAATATTTGATTCTTCGGATTAGGACTAGTGATAAAACTAAGCAATTCATCATTTTTCTTTAAATACTAATCTCCAATTACTTATATATTTATGATTAATTACTAAATTCTGAAGTATCGATTAAATAATTGGTTGAGGAAATAGTAATTTTGTATTTTTTGCACTTTTTCTTAACTAAGTATATTTAGTTCATTATTGGTCAGAAAGGATCATACAATAAAGTATTCTAAAGGTGAGATTGTATACTACAAACACTTTTTATACGGTATTGGGCTTGAACGTATAACTTGTGAATTATCGAGCATCGAGTGTGGATATATCAAAGGAAGAAATTTGCCATAATTTATATGTTTACTAAATGAAAGGGAAAAACTCGTCAAAAGCTACCAATAAAATTTAAGATGTATACAGGGTCAATAATCTTTCGGTTTGTGTTGCACAACAGTGGTTTGAGTGATTTTCTCCAGGTATACAGGGTTCGGAAGCAAAACATGGACTGTTAATAAATGCTAATTATGTAATTCAAAAAGAGAGGTTTTGTGATTTTTTCTTGCATATTCCGAATTTCCTGTCCTTTTTGCATAAGTAAACAATAATAAATATTTCTCAAATCTTTCATCATGAGTGACCAAGAAGCAAAAGGGCAGATGATCTCTCAGACCTTCTGGAAGGCAAAATTGAGGTGGCAGAGATCATGGACATTGTGAAGTGCTCCATAAATGAAAAAGGATGTAAAATACCTCTCAAGGAAAGAAGGAAGTGGGGGATACAACTTCCTTAAGGGAGTCTGAGTTTCTGGGGGACCTGAAGAAGAAGATCAAAGAGGATCCCATATATGTTTGAATTGTAATTTTCGTACTTTTTTTCCGTAAAGATTAAATATTTTGTGAATAGCTATAAAAATTTGTATTTTATTTTTACAGTAATTCACAAAAAATTAATTTTTTTGGAAAAAATATTCAAATAAATCAAATTGTTAAAATAAAAATTCAGAAAATGTATTTTCAAGTATTTTCTTTTTAAAAAAAAAAAATTCACAGCTATTTTAAAAAAATCATAAAAATCAATTAAATTTTTTTTTTGGAATTTCTAATTTATTCACAGGATATTCAATTTTTGGGGAAAAATTTGAAAAATTCAATTTTCTTGAAAAAAAATTGAAGAATTATTTGTTTCTTAAATTTGGGTTTACTGCCTCTTCTGCCCCCTTTGGATCCCTTTAGTATAGTGTACTATTCAAACGAGCAGGTAATTATACAATCAATGAGGAGAGTAATCATTCCTCTCTGGGATTTCTTTTCTCAGGGTTATTTCATATACATATATTAATATGTAAATAGATTCTCTAAGAAGGATGTTCCTACATTGTTCAATCCTCATATATATTCCCAATTGCACTCATGTTCTTGTCTTTACTCTTTTAAACCATAAATACACAAATGGGTAACTTGAATAATACATACATGTATATAAAGAGTTTATAATTACTAAAAATCATTTTCGAAAGAGAGAAATTTCCTAGGGTGACTCATTAGTCAGAACCTAAAAATTCGTTATTTGAAGGTATTTGAATAGTGGTCTAGAATTACCTTTTTCATGTATTCTCTATGGACATTTAACAATGACATCCACAGTTGACTGTATATAAGAAGATACTGAAATCTTAATATAAAGTCTGTCTTGATGTTACGTTCAATTTGAAGAGTTTTTTTTTAGATTTGTACACACAAAACAAGAAAAGATTGAGGCCAGACGTTCAGGCTTATGCAACTTATTTGGGAGAAGAAAACAATAAGAAAATATTTGATAAAAATCCGTAATATTGTTTAAAAGTAAAATACTCAATGAAAAAATATTACACACAGAGTGAGGACCAAATACTAGTTGTAGCATTTAATTTTCAATTTAATCCCTTATAGTTTTATTTACGATGTTTATTTACACAACCAAACGACAGCTGAAACCAAAGTATACTAGTTTTGTTTGTATCCTGTGTCCATGTGGAAAAAAGTCGGAGCAGTTATAAAAAATACAAAAGGTTTGCGATATCTTCCACGCCGGTGTCAGTTCTGAGAAGGCTGCAGAGACTGTTGGAATATCCATCCAGACTGCCTACACCATCAATAAAGTTAATTTTATCTTCAAACAGCCAAGAAGAACAAAAACTTCTACAGCAACAACAAGTTTACTTCCATGAGGGCATCCTCCAGTCCTAACCTCAACCACCTTGATTTTCCAGTTTGAGGTGCCGTGGAGAAGAATGTATTCTCCAACGTTCATCCCAATTTGGATTCGCTTCGGAAAACGATGGACACGATCTTTATCGTCAAGAATTGCCATTCTTTTCGCCGCCATGTGCAAAAAAAGAAAAAATACAATAACATCTAAACAAAAATCTGTTAAATAATTAAATTAAAAACAAAACTATACGACCATTCATATCCAACCTCTTTAGCACTTTGAGGGATCTTAAGAGAAGTATAGCTAGACAAGTAGGTATGCAAAAGTTCTTACTTTTTGCTGTATAAACAATAAATAATACTTTAGTGATTAAGTATTCTTTTTTAAAGTGAAATCCATGCGTAGGCGGTAACAATCAAGCCAGTCTCCGATCCTTATTGTCGATTTTTAATATTCCCTCAAAAACTCAGTGTTCATGTGCACTAAGTGAACCATTTTCGGGCAATTAAAAAACAAATTTCTTGAAAATTTGAGGCTGGACTTACAGAATGTAGAGTCTTCTTTGTATCTTCGACTCTCAATTTATTTTTAAAAAGTGTTGAAGTGGCCATCCTGTAGCGGAACCACTTTTCTATTGAGTCCAAGCAAGGGTTTCAAAATAGGTTTTTTTTAATTTTTTGAGGTATAAACGAAACGACTTTGATGAGTAAGAAGTAGAATCAGTTGAATCCCCAATATATTGGTATATTTTTCCATATTCACTATTCTAATGGTTCTAATTTTAAAGAAGATACATATTTACCACTAGTGGTGCATGAAAACTTCCAGTGGCATGACTTAAGTACGAAAAACGTAATTTTTATAGAATTAAGAAAAGACTACTCAAAACGAATGGCTGAAATGTTTAAATAATAGGTGAAATAAAAAGTTATGACCATTTTTTCGCTTTATTTTGACAACAAATTAACATATTTAGAACTATCCTATTAAGATGGTTCTAAATGCTTTTCTGTCTAATCTTCAGTTCATTGGCAATGGAATAAGTCCTCACATGCCGGTCCAACTCGACTATTTTCATTATTGCATCCATATTATCGACGTACATATTACCAGAACGAAATCGTTGGAAACACGATTTTGGTATTGCATTCAATACTGTATTGGGTCATAAACACACCAAATTTTTTGGTCCCCTGCTCTTCTTTTTCACCTTTGTCGTAGTGATACTGTAGAAGATATCGAATTATCTCATTTTGAACTTCCATTTTGGATCGCTGTAACACACAAATGATTTTTAAAGTGTACGCTTAACCTTTTAGCATTAATTGAAGCTTTTTATGGTTTACTAAATACATCTAGCAAAAAGACTCAGAAATTTTTAGTTAACCTAGTACTACCTATATTCAGCAATAATTTTAAATCAATATGTACTCTTTCATAAGAAATAAGATCTTTTACACTCCGTTAAAGAGACTGGAATCCCTTGAAGGCTGTATCCTTACCGTTTTCCCCTGTTATGATGGAAGTTCGGAGGGAATCTAAATATGAATTACAGGTGCGGCGGACATTTTTCTCCAAGAGGGCTGAAATTACTAAGTTCAGGCGGCCTAGGTTAGGTCTGAAAGAGAGTTATATGGAGGCAGCCCAGAATTCAGCTATATTGTTTCTGCAGGATTTTTGGTTGTTCTTCTTCATCCTACGTCCAGAAATAATTCATTACATTCTTTGTGGGTTGCCCTTTCGTCCTTTAATAGTCCTCCAGTGAAAACAAAAATACTGACAAAATGAAGCAATAAAGCCTAATGTAGAATCAACTACTGAAATATATATTTAGTACTGTGGTATACATTCATAAATCGAAGGAAAAAAGAGATAATTAATCTTGAAAGGAAGTTGGTTTTTTGTCTCATGGGGGATGGATGATATGTATCTACTAATGATACTCGAAAATGACGTGTAAAACATAGGGGAAAAGAGCATTGTACAGAGATATAAACATAAATTATTAGATTACAGAAACAAAAGAATATAGTTCACCTCATCACAAAATCAAGGTAGAATAATTTTTCTCAAAAGTTTCAACAAATAACACTGTTTAACAGCAAAAATGGTATAAGTATAGCATATTTTCAACTTGCTAGACTTTGATCCTTTGATACTAAATAAGATTAGTTTTTTTTTTGTTAGTCTCACGGCCTTTAGAAAAACACTATATAGTTTTAAAACCTTTTTAACTAATTTAAAGGTTCAAAGGTTTCTTAGCGCTTGATATTGAAGATAGGGATAAATTATGCAAATATAAGTTAGAAAACCTTATTTTAAAAAATTCAGAAGCACATTTTGAAATGTATGTTTCATGCTTATGACTTGAGTAATCTTTTTTTTAAAGTTGAAAATAGGTGATCTTTGTTCAGAGGCTCATGGTTTTAAGACAAATATATATTTTTTAAAAGCTTAAAAGTATTTCATTTGATAGCTCAAAGTTTGAACTTTAATTTAAAAAAATGGAACCTGCTCAAACAAGCTAATTTTTTTTGTCAATTTGAGATAAGGCCATGACAATATTTCAAGGATAAAACTTATCTTTGACTTGACCTCAAGGAGGCAATAAAACTTAAAAAGTGTGAAATGAAATCCCTCTTGAGAGTAGGAACCCGAATTCGGGATCGGTGTTCGCCAATGAAGAACAGTTCATTTGTGAAAAGGAATCTCTGACAAAGAAATACCTGCTAAATCACTTATTTATTACATGTCTGCAACGAGTCATCAGATGGAAAAAATGCTTGATTTTATTGGATTGTATAAAGATTGTCCTTTTTCTGTATACAATTTTGAAACACAGCTGACGTCCTCAATTGTTCATCTATCGAATCAGCCAAAATCCGAATTTTAAATGACACCGATCTAGACTGAATCTCTCTTCGGGACCAATATAGACGGATTTGCTTTAAATAACCGAATGAGTTCCGTCCTCTAAGAATGATATAGATCTCATACAAGTCTAGGATTTTCATATCGAACCCCAACACTAATATTTTGAATGATTTGTACGTTTGTACAAGGGATTCCTTAACTATCATCATCCATCTATGAAAAAAATTAGATCCTAAATTACCGTTCCATTTGCAAATTAAACACTCTGTAAGTCAATCATATCCAGTAAAAAAAGTAAGAATAAAGAGTTATGTCTGCACATTATAATCAAACCAATGTAAATAATAAGTAATCGTATTGATACTTTTTCAAAGTCCCTCCAAGCAATAAAGAATAAATAGAATGTAACTAATTTCTATATTCGAGACTAAAAGCCTGTTTATAAAACTGAGTACAAATAAGAGTGGCAGTCCGTAATATGCAATAAAATTTACTTGTATCATAGATAAAGAAATACATGGAGGAGCAAAGGTATTAGCTGACAAAAGGGGTATAATAAAAGGTTTAGTGAATTTAATTAACTTTTTAGCTTAAAAGTTTCTGGGTTTTTTTTCTATTTAATTTCTTAGGTTTTTTTATTTATTTTTCTTTCAATAAGAGGATCAAGCCTACAATAGAATCGACAAATTGATGATATCATAATTATTGTTCTATATAATATTCATAATCTCACGGACAAGTTCTAATTTGATTCCCAAAATTCACATAAAGTAATTAATATTTCGGGCTAAGGTCAGGGAACGAAGAGAACCACATGGCGGCAGGTGAGAAATTAGCCATATTGCTGTCACATAAGTTTTGGTTTTTCTTGGCTGTGTGAAGCGGTAATGGAGTTTTTGATGTTAGTAGGAGTCCGGAGGGAGGGTCAATGGTCTTTGCAGCCTTTTCTTCACAGACACTGGCGTGGAGAAGATCCAACACACATTGCCTTTTTTTTTATTGCTCCGATATTTGTAGACTTAGTAACATGGTATAGAAACAATACTTGTTTATTTCTGTTTCAACTGTTGTTGGGTTACGTAATGAAACCTCATAATTTAAAATAATAAGGGTAAATTCGAAAATAAATGCTACTACAAGCTTTGAGTCCCCATACTGTATGGTGGATTTATGACATACAAAAATATAAGGAACAGTGTTTTACCTCTTAATTAATTTTTTTAACTTAGCACATATATATAATAATAATTTTAATTCTAATTAAACAATATAAACAGATCAGGATGTAATGTTCTGTATGATGGATGAAATCTACAATCTTCATATGTACATAAGTACCTATGACGATGTAATCTTTCAACATTCTCATACAGTAGATTGAGTATGTAATGAGGTTTATATAAATTACAAAGTCAGTATCGTAATAGCAAAACAGTTCTTCCTGGTCTTTTACATTAGGCAGTCCCGTTTCCAGATTAATATTCCCTGTAGAAAGAACTTTCCTGCTGGGGGCAATGAAAAAACCCACTTGTGCAATGTTTTATGAATCTCAGAGCATTTTTATACAGGTAGAGACATTTTCAGTTTTAAAAAATGAATGTTTTGGATCACAATACTCAATTATTTGGTTGTTGTACTGTCCTCAATACTAGGGTTGGTTGTAAAAAAATCCATTATTTTTCGAATAGATGGCTTAAGTAATATATATTTTGTATTATACTAGATGGCGTTAAAAAACTATTGAGATAGTTTTGTGATTGTTAGACTCAGGTTTGCTTGCACATGCATCAAAGATGGACACCAACAAAAAGAAAAGTCGCCAGATCGTACAGTTTTTCTTCGAACAAGGCAAAAACGCAAGCCAGACAGATGAAAATGTGAGAAGTGGTTATGGTTCTGATGTTCTAACATGCAAACCTGTGCAGTTTTGATTTGTTCAATTCCATTTCGGAAAGTTTGATGTCAAAGGTGTAAAATGCTCTGGAAGGTCCATTGTCAAAAATGTGGATAAAATAATGGAAATTGTTGAGTCTGACCGTCATTTAAACGCTATTTTTATTTCCAAGGTCATAAATACTAGGGAATTTTTTTTCAATCTATTAAAATTACTGGATTTATTTTTATTAATGCGTTGATTTTTTAATATTCAGCTCAATTATTTGTGTAAAATATGAACTTTCTGTGGTTCATCAATTCATGAGTTTTTCTGTAAATTTTAAGCATTTTTTAGCGTGCGAGTGTTTTTGCTGTTGTCAACTGTAAATGTATTTTTTACATTCTAAGGCAGTGGTCCTCATTCTTCAACTTTTAAGGATATAACATGAAAGTTTGAGAATGAGTGTGTCTGTTAAAAAAGGAAATTAAGGACTTGTTTGATTTTATAAGCGTATTTTTTTGTTGGACTCATTGTATCATTGAGGATTGAAGACGGAGTAATTCCTAACTTATTTATTTTCTTAATATTCGTGCTATTTGTAGCTTATTTGATGAAACTTCTAAACTGCTCTACTCCCCTCAAGCGAACGTAAAATTGTGAGGGTTACCATGTTAAGAATCAGGTTTTTTTTTCAAACGCAAAATTACTTTGGATTTAAAACACTAGGGATGACTTACCCCATCCACTCTATTGTAGAGACTATTGTTCAAATAATGTATACAAGTAAAATATCAACTGCAATTGGGAAGCTCAAAAGTACGTTTAATCTTTCCAGAAATTGCCCTGAATTAATACAGGGTAAACACAGAAACTAACTTAACTAAAAACCTCATAGCTTTACGATAATATATTTATTTTCAAAACTTTTTGGATGTTGCACAGGCCTATATAATGATTAATTATTTCCAATGAAGTTGGCATTGGCCTCAATACAATGTCAGAAGCGGGAGTAGGTCTTGGGGACGACATCCTTGAAAAATTTGCTGAGGACAGTCTTAATCCTGTTCATGAGGTCGTTTCTACTGTCACAAGCAGTCCCGTTAGTATATATCTCCACTGTGCACCATTATAAAAGTCGATGGGATTACAGCGAGGGGAGTTGGGAGACCAAAGGTGATGTCAAAAAAGTTGTCAGGTGGATCTTCAGCATCTTTTTAGTGAACAGTTGGATTTTTTTCATTTTGTTTGACTTGTAATTGAAGCCTTCGTCCATAAAGAATTTGATGGTCTTGTTATTGACGTTCGTCTCCCTGGCCATCAATGCTCTCATGGACGGCCCAGGGGTGTTGTCCACCATTTTATGGTGCTTGTCAATGGATTCATCGTCTCACTGCTGGGTAAGCCTTGTAGAATTATTCTTTCTTGCAGTAACGGCTTCAAAGTGATTATATTACTCGATCAGCTCACACTTCAATTTACGGATAAACAATTCAGCAACTCTTAAAATGTCTAAAATGATTTTACTTAAATATCTAGTAGATATTGAGGCCAAATTTGTACCTCTAAGTGTGCTTGCTATAGACAGGTACCAAGTGTTAATCAATTGGTACTAGGTCTGGAATGTAGGATGGATGACTAAGAATTTCCCATACAAACTCACAGAGCTTCTGGCAAAGTGTGCGTCCTTGTGTTGTCTTGATGAAACACGATCCGTATCCTATTCAAGTTTATTTTTCGTGTATCGCCTGCTGCTAATTGTTCAAAACAGTTTGATAATCGATTTTCAGCTCCTGAGCGATGCTACCAATGCTAAAATGACCGTCTATCTCGATATTTTCCATTATTTCATCGACATTTCGACTACAAGCATTCACTTCCAATACACCTGAACACAATTGCTCAAACTACTATTGAACCATATGAACCAAAAGCGTATCAGCCCAGTATACAATTCAAATTTTCTTGATCACTATCAACGCGTTTTTCCCCTTCAGGAAGTAAAAATGTAAATTGGACAAATTTCATCCTATGAGACCTCCATAATGGACACGCCATTATTCATAAATGAAACGGCCAAGCGTAATACAGTCGGAAATGCGTTTGTAGTATAGAACCACACCTTTAAAACGCCTTTCTCATGGTCCGATATGACGAGTAATTAACAAGATATACTTAGCTTAAAAAAGGGCAGGAAATCTAAATTAAATTTTTTCCAACATATTACTTATACTTGTTTTGGTTTGGCTTGGTTTTATAAACAAAATTAAAATATATTTTTTTTTCAAAATTTATTTGAAATTCTACTCCATTACAGGATATGTACAAATGACCTTTTTTTGGAAAATATTTACTAAAAATTTTGTAATTTATTCCCTAAAATTTTGATTCAACCATAAAAAAATATGTCTCTTTTCTTCAATAAAAAAATAATTCTGTCTTTTTTTTAAATAAATTCTCATTTTTAATTCTGCAATATTTTTTTTATTTTTCAATTGATCATTTTTCTTTTTCATACCAATAAAATGTTCATTTATTGTTGAGGAGTCTACAGCCCCTTCAGCTCCTTTTTCAGACGCATATGATTTTACTTACTAAATTAAATTGTACCATAGCAACAATGACCAAAGAGACATTGCCAAAGTCAGTTTTTGGAGTGCCCTTAACAGAAAAAGTCTTTGTGCAAGAGGAGACTAACTTAAGCCTAAAAATGGAACAGTCTAATGTATGTATATGGTAGGTAGTCTCCTCTCAATGACAATAACAGATCATAATCTCACTCCATTTACTTACCAAATCCGGTTCTAAATTATAATAAAAGCATTTATCTGAATGTTTGTAAATATTTTTGCAGAGTGAGGGAATTACGGAAGCAATTGATGTGTATACATTGAATCTACCAAAGTATGATGAAAATATTATCATATTTTGCGGTTCTTGTGCAATTAAAAACATAAATTATGTACATACGAATTCAGGAAGGAAGTTTTTGCTAACTTTTTATATGTATATACAAAAATAGGACATTGGATAAAACTTAAAAAAATGATTTTTATTAATTTAATGACGTTTTGAATATTCATATTTACATCCGTGGTGTATTTACATTTTTTTTTTTAAATCGTATGTTCATTTGTATTTTGAAAGTGAATATATGTGCCTCGTCAATAATAAATGAAGCTAAAAGGATTTTTGTAAAAATTGAATCTATTTATGGCCATGAAGTATTGTGATTTATCTACAATTTTGAAAACATTATAGCATAACTACAGTAAAATAATATGGCAATTGTGTTTACTATCTAAACGTACCCAAATTAGTTTCATAAACCAAATACATATTTCGGACTATACTGAAAATAATTGGGTATTTGAAATCATCTTGGAAATTTGAATCTAAAGCCCACAATCGATCGACATTTGTAGGCCGTCAACACTAAAACAAGCAGTAATAATATTGATCAAAATTGAGAGTGGATTATATTCTTCGGCAAATATTCGTCTATTTCAATCACTAAGTTATTCTTATTAATCCTTATAGAACTTAAAGCATTCAAAATTGAACGTAACAATCAAAAAATGAAAAATTGACAATATTAATAAGTTTAAACTATAATAAGTTTCTTAAATTAAATAAAGGTTCTAAATTATAACTATGACTTTATAACTCATCCCACAAATTTGATAACAAGCCTCTTGTGTACTCAAATATATTTATGGGATATTGGGGCGTACATATTGATTAAGTATAAAAATCAATTGGGATTTTTTCCTCTACATGATTTTTGTTCGAGACAGTTTTTATGTAACGCATCACTTTTATTCATTTTTTAAATTAAAAAATAAAATGTGAATTTCTCCTTTCTTGATATTTATTCAAGATTTTTTTTGTATTGATTTAACAAATATCTTTTTCTTTCTGACCCCACATTACACTTAGGGACCATGAGAAGGCGAGAGGGAGAAATAGGGACAATACAATTCCCTATGCCCCATATTAAAATACTTTATTAACTAATTGTGGTTGTGTTTGAGATAAATATTTACTCTGGGTTTTTTTTTGAGAAATACTAAAAACTACTTATTTCAGAACCCAGTTTTATAAGAGAAAAAAAAGAAGTTATTTTTGGATTCTGCAATCAAAAATTAATTATATACAGTTTTCAAATTTAAGAATAGAAAAATGGTTTACTTTAGTGTTATCTGAATCTTATAAATATATGCAATATTTTCATCTATGTGAGTATTAAAAGGAATATGATTTGATGTGCCTCAATGGACTCATCAGAATTCATTTTTTTGAACTGAATGTGCTTAGACACCTAGAAAATGAAATATACTTACTGTTATTGGGCATCAAAGACAGTTCCAAGGTCGGATGATGTAATTTTAATACTTTAATGTTTACTTATACTTAATCAGTGCAACTCCATTCGACCAAATATATGAAGATTAAAAAAATACCCTGAATAATATCTGCAGTTTGAAAATACAAATATTGTTTCTTGCTGATTGGCTTCAACATTGCACCAAGAGAGATAAAAAAGGCATTAAGAAAAGAACAAACTCATCTGTCTATTATTTACAAAAGCTACTCTTACCATTGACCACCTGGACGGTGACTAGGATATTTCTTGGGGGGATTTTGATAAAACTCTGACAATTTAGACTAAATGCTTTTTTTATATAAATACATTTTTAGGGTTAGACAAGATAGTGCCCCTCGTAACTACGACATGTAATGGTTGCAAATTGAACTCTTGTTATCTATGAGTATAATCAAACCACTATATATTTCCAACATGGCGTCGTTTTATATTTAAAAAAGCACCACTTGTAGAGTGACATGAATTGAAGACTTCCGACTGGGCTTGATCTCTCAATCAAGAACTCGTAACTTTACTTGACCCTGATAGCTAAGACTTGCAATTCGACTTGAATTCCATAGCTAATTTATACTTAACTCAAGAAAAGCCTATTCACTAATGTTGTGTTGGTCCTTATTCAGGATTGGGGATCCGTCTAGTTCCACTTGTCGGTATAAAAGGTAAAAACAATCACTTGTGACGTGGTTGAGGGGTTTTTCATTTTTTTAAATAATAGAATAAGTTATAGAACTAAGCAATAATATATTTATACATGTTGCTTTTATATTGCATTATAATAAAAAAAGGAATATTTTATACCAGATATGTGTAATATTTTGTAAAATAGTTCTCATATATCTTAATTCGGGTTAATAAACCATTGACATTTTTAGAAAAAATTCCAAGAACCGACAGTTAAGGACCAGTCCTTAGGACTGACACTCCTAAGAACCAATCTTAAGGCTGGACAGCATAAATAAAGACCACCACAATACTACTTAACACTTTACAAGGCCCGAAAGTTATCTGTACTATGAAAATGATATTTTTAGACGCAATTTTCTCTCCCACAAGTAATCAGATTTTAAAAAATAAAAACAGATTCTGAAAGCTTTATAGATTCTGATTTATTTTATTTAACAAAATTACAGACTCTATACGGGGCTAAAAGCTCAAGCAGACCTTCACCTCTCGGACCCTCTTTGTTATTGCAGTGGCTTATGTTTGTTTGTCATTCGATCGCGTCCCATACATACAGAACAATCCATTTGATTCAGATCTGGCAATTTCGGAGGCCAAAAGTCCTCCGAGAGGAAGTCATAAAAGTTGTCTTTGAGACATTAAGACTTATTTTTTTTAAATGCAGCAGGGCGCCGAATCCTGTAGCCACATGTACGACCTACTATTGGTAACCGTGTTGATCCAGAGTTTCACTTTGGTCTCCAGATCTTCGGCAAATTGTTATGTTGTCGCTCACGCTGTTGATTCCGAGGAGGGATCCGTGTTTATCCAAAATATTGGGAAAACAAATTTGTCAAATGGTTTCATTTATTTCTAACCGGTACTATATTACACAAAAAAAGGTCAATTACCAAAGTGCCCGTTTTTGCCAAAGACAGTGTTCTAAAATTACGGCATAGATAACTAGTTCACCCTGCAGGTATAATGGACTTAAAATAAGCCACAAATAAATATAAGGACTCAAACTGGATCCAATTGCGATATTCAAGGACGAGGACTTGAGAGCAAAGACTTAAAACTAAAATTGGACTTGCACTTGCAAAATTGGACTCTGGAGACTCAAGTCTTTACATAAACGTATAAAAAATGACCTGTAAGCTACTTCATTCCCACTTGCATATTAGCTGAATTTAATAAATATTACTATCCACATATTTTTAAATCTTATATCCGCATAACCCCATTTTTACAATATTTGATACACCACTATGTAAATTAAATCATGCACGTCTCTTTCAAAAATATTGAATTTCATTATTTGACGATATATATTTAGACTTATTCTATTTTAGTCCTTACAATATGCATACTTTGAAGTGATGAGATGCGTGTTTAAGGCATTTGATTGTGCAGATACCATGACAAAATGTATATAGCACGTTAATCATAATTATCATTCGATACTGCTTCATCTTTATTTTTATTTTTTTGCACAATTACATACAAAAATGGCAAATAAAGGGCAACGAAGATGAATAATAATAAGCTATAATGTTAAGCAGGATATATGTTTATGGTTGAATATAGCTGGGGTGTGATGAAGTTTTAATGACAACAGGTGGAAGATGATTAATACGGAATAGAAACATATCAATAAATGTAAGGTTAAAAACATGAGGAACAATCCTTATTGCCATAATATATATTTTGATATTTAATTAGTTTAGAAATTAGTAACTTGTGCTAGCAATGCCCTTTGCAATTCAATGTATGACAATATCGATTGCTCGGAGTTCTGATGCGTTGACGAACAGACGAAATTGACTATAATAATATAAGTTATAACTCTCTATATTCAGTCTGACTTTAAGTTTTTTATGAGTAGCGATGTAAATCGTTTTTGGAATTGGTAATCTGAAGAATAAATTTTCTTTTCCTCAGCTGTTATTATTGTTATTTAACTCCTGAGTAGTGAACTTTGTTTCCTACTACATTCAAAACCTTATTTATATTCCTGTGTGCCCATAAAAGACGGACCTTGATGATTTGTTGCGGAGTTATTTATTTGTTTAACGTGCCCCTTCTTCCCCTCCTCCCTTGTCATAGCTGATTGTAGCTGATATAATGAAACGTCATGATAGCTAAGTGTCTCTCCTCTAAATCATTCTTCAAATTGTCAGAGATACCATGTTGATTTTCGGTTTCTTTTTTTAGCATGTCCAAAATGGACACAATTTTCAGTCTATTCATGACGACAATCACACGTAGTTATACAATACTTAGATGTTTTCTTGGTGTATGATGTGGGGGACAAGGACACCCAACAACGCCAACACCCCACAATAAGTCAAGAACCTGGTAAACAGACGACAGGAAAGCGGGTTTCCAGCCTAAAGAAGAAAAAAACTCCCCTGACGGAACTTCTGTGGGGCATTAAACGTCGCATCATAGCTAATCAAGGTGGAAATGATCAAACAGAGTCCAAACAGCCCGGCTCACAACCTCTGTCACCGATTTATCTTATATACTTTTTTTTTTACACTTTTCAATGTAATTTCTTATCTTACTGAGGCTGTCTTAATTATTTTGGAGCAACCTAATATTCTAAACAACTCTATACAGGATAGAATTGAATAAAATATCAGCTGACTTAAATGCATGCAAGATTTCATTCATTTTTACATAATTTTTTAATACAAGTCTGTTTGATTGTATATTGTTACTTTTGTCAAATAAGAAAAACATTTTATTGAATTTTATAATAATAAGATTTTTTTTCTCCCAAAATTAAAATACATATTTAGGCTGATACTACAAAAGCCAGGTAGAATAATTTTTTCTAAATTATATGTGTATTAAATTTATATTCTTCGACAAATTATCGTCAACAATTATTTATTAAATTATTATTATTATCGTTTGGAGCCGCCCAAAATTGTATTTAAAATAACCAAAACGTATCGTCACTATTGAAAAATGAGAAATGTACATATTTTATGTGAAAGGGGCTAAATCTGGGCTTAAATTAAATAAAGGAAATATAAAGTAAGGTGTACAGATGCATTAGAATTTTCAAGAATCGGCGTACTTTGAAGTATCGGAAGTAGTTGTCAGAGTTGAGTGAGTGAGAATCATAGTATTGACTAAATAAGATTACAAGATAATATATATTTTCTATTTCTCCTTTTTCTTTTTCTCTATCTTTGTTTCTATTTCTTCAAAAATGGCATACAAATACTCATACACTTTATGAAATATTGTCGTGGCCTTATTTATAATTGACAACGATATAAAGCGTTTTTGGAGAAGCTCTTTTTTTAAAATCAAAGTGTATACTTTCAGCTATCCAATGAGATACTTTTAAATATTTTGAATCTATTGGTCTTGAAGATATGTGCCTCTGAATAAAAAGCCCCTATTTTCCACTTTAAACGAAGATAATTCCAGTTAAAAGTATAATACAGACATTTTAAAAATGGTTTTATAATTTTTTAACATTTGGCTTTAAAATATAGTAACATAATTTATCCCTATCTTCAACACCGAGGGCTTGGAACCTTAAAAATAACAAAAAATGTATGGTTTTTTCTGTAGGCCACGAGGCTATGACAGAAAAAATAACCCCATATTTGGAATAAGGGCATCAAATTGTACTACGTTGATCATATGCTGTTCTTGTGCATACAAAAAGTGTGATTTTGTTGGATAGTGTAATAGGCACAATAATAATAGTATTATTTATTTATGTAATTCCATTATACATAATACTGATAAGGATTCGGAATCAGCGGAAATTTAGATAGCAGTACATCTCTAGTTTAAATTGCAGTTAAAATTCTTAGATTTCTTAAGTAATACAGAAAATGTATATATAAAGCAGGCAATGGAAAAATATTAACTTGTATGTCTATATAAAGTAAAAAAATAATTTGCAATTTACTCTTTAGCTGAATTTTTGTTCAAGATTGTTGTTATGTTGACGTACTACATTTTTCAAATGACATAAAGGAAATTATACTTGTCCAAAAAAAAAACATGATGCCTTTTATTTTATTAAAAGTAGCCAAAAAATAAACATAATAAAAAAATGTCAAATATCATATTAATATATTTTTTTCCCTTTCCTTCCCTTCTTTTTTTTTGTATCTATTACTTTCAAAGTGACCATCTGGTCTTACAGACCAAAGGAAAGGCCTCTATATTACAAGTACAAAAAGAAATAAGCTCTCTCTACTGGAAATAATTTTAAGAGTTTCATCATTGTATGTATTTCAATTTATTAGATGAACCACTTTTTGGAACAACGAAAAAGTTTATTTTTGTCATTAACGGGATGTCCATTGAAATCGAAAAATAAACTAATTCAATAATTAATTATGTTTGAGCGATTGAAAGTAATTTATATTTCGATATAAAGCATGCACAATTAGTTACAAAATAAATCAAACTTGAGCTCTTTAGCTTATGTACAAGATGAGAAAATGACACTTCAACGTGATCAATGAATTTCCATTGGCGCACTCTAAGTAGTTGGGTGTATCCTGGATCACCGTTTACGCTGTTACCAAGTTTGAAACGTTGGAGAGGAAGAAGGTATCTGTCAAAAAGGACTTACTGGATCCGGATGAGTTAAAGAAAACAGCCCAGGCAAATTCCTTTTAAGTCCATGCGGATCATGCACGAGATCTCGGGGGTTAACACCAGACTGTCCAGAGAGCTATCAAAAAAGTGGATGGAAAGATCCTTATAAAGGTGGAGGCTACTTTTGACACCAGCAATGAAAGAAACGTATCTCCTCAGACGTAAAACTCTTTTGCATGAGTCTTATGAATTCTTTTGAACTCTTTTTGACACTTTTGACCCCCTAATGCCCTTACCCAAACCCCCTCGAGTACACATTTTGAAGTGCATATTGAGGAAAAAACCTGTATTAACCGTCATCCAAGTACTGAGGATCTCAAAGTCACTGTCAGCTAACCGCCTGTAAACCTCTTACACACATCTAATTATTTTGTTACTTTTGTTGAAATTATATCGTTAATTAATAAATTATATCTTGTTGAAGCTTAAAATTCAAAGTGTTCAGATTTTAATGGATCACTCGGTACATATCCATTACAGACTCATTATCCAAATCGATATCAAACAATTAGTTAATAAAATATGTCGTGGAAAAAAATGTATTGGAATCCTAAGTATTTTATATGTATACTATATAGAGTACTTTCACAAGACATCAGCATTGTTGGTGCCAGCCATTTTGGGACCCTAAATAACTAAGTTTGTTTACATGATAACCATTTTTTCATTCATATTACGGAAAATATTGAACTATTGAAAGTCAAAATTGGATCAACAAATATAAAAACGTACAACTTACTGTGTATCAAAAATCTATTCCTTTAGGTTCTAGCTTTATATATATGTCTTACCCTATAATGTATTTGTTCACATGTAAGTACATCATTATACAATCTTATTTCCATAATGTATACCTTAAAATAACTATTATTATGGTAATGAATATTTATTTTAATATTCCTACATTTCTACATTTCTCGTCCCCAATGGAGACATTTAGATATTTCATAGGGTTTTTAAGTACATATTATTTTGATTAAATTAAAATATCACTGTTGATCACTTACATAAAGTAATATTTTAGGCAGTCGTTAATTTCTTATATATTTTTAAAACCATTTAATAAAGTTCCATAAAGATTGATTGGAAATATGTTCCTTTTATTTAATAAAAATATCAGCTTTGACCCCTGAAGTTGACGTTGCCTTCAACTATGATGCAATTTATGACGTCAATAAAAGCGCTTAGAATGTGTCTTCCTTCACTTGAAATCCTTTGTGATTAATTTTTTTACATAAACAACTTCACCAAATGAATTCAACAGGGCTTCTTAAAATCAATCATTAAAGATTCCGGGTTCTGAGCTTCATTTAGTCCCTTCGACACTTAGAAAAGGCGGCAGTGTGTCTCCTGCGATTGAGATGGAAGTAATGCGGAAGGACGAGGTATACATGTTTGTCCTAAATTGACACATGTAAAAAGATGATACCATATGCTTGGAGAACATATGAAAGTTCATTTGCAAGCCTAATGCGTTGAATTAACGGCGTCGAGAACTCCACTTCCTGCTCCATAAATTAATCTATACTCTTCATCAAATTACCCATTGTCAGATAACAAGAAGTTTTTTCCATTGGCTAGCAAGATATATTCGAGAATGAATACAAAAATGCATTATAAATTACTTCAAGTGGTGGGAGGCCAATTTTAAATCTTAAATTATATTAATGAAGATATATTTTTGCTATTATAATAGGTTGGAGAAAAAGTATTTCGTATTTTTTGCTGTATTTCAATGTTCTATAAAAAGTGTTATAATCATCCGACTTAAGCCGTATAAGCTCCATTCTATTTGATAAATTGTTGCTAACCAGAATCCAACTTCATAATACCCTTTTCGTAAAATCCCTATTCTCTATCGAAAAAAAAAATCGGACAAATAATTTTCACAGGCCTCTATTGGGGCCCAATTTTTACCCCAAGGGCATTAACCATAGATAGGAACATGTAGTTGTCACTTGGTGCTAGGTCTGGACTGTATGGTGGATGCCGAGATGCTGGAGCTCCTGGTGCGTTATCAAAGATGTCTGCAACCTGACATTGCCTTTATGATTCATGATTCCTTTCTTATTCCGGCCCCTTCTGTTCGACGCCAACTTCAAACGGACTAGTTGTTCACAATAAACGACCAATTTGAGCGTTTGACTATAGGGGAAAATCTCATAGTAGATTATTCCCTGCCAATCCAACAAAACCCACAGCAACACATTCCTGGCAGTTTCTGGGTGATGCAAGTTCTGCTAACATGACGGTATATCCCTATATTTTCATAATTTTATCAACATTTTCGATAACAAGGCTGCCAATGCGTGATGTATCATTCACCCCCACAAGAAGGAAATTGCTCAAAACACTGTTATGCAATACGAATGGAAAGAGTTTTATCCCAGTATACATTGAAAATTTTCTAGGTCGATTTTGACTGGTTTTTCTCTTTCCAGTAGTAAACATGTAACATATGGCGAAGGTCTTTCTGTACTCGACGCACGAGAATTCACGGTGAACCTAGCCAAGTGCAATACTGTCTAAAAAGTGTTTTTATTATACACACACCTTTATAACATCTTATTGTGTAATGCGATGTGAGCAATCATGTACAAGATCGTTAAAAAAGAGAGTGAGAGATACAACATTACTTTAATATATATATATATACAAATGAGGGCGAAAATTTCGCTAGGCGAAAGTTCCCAGGGCGAAGAATCACAGAGAAAACATTCCTGGGACGAAACATTCTAGAACCCCTGCCATGATCAATTTGCATGATAACAAGACATTCTTTTTAGGATTAATAGGTATCACTTATAAACATGTGACGAGATCTTTTTCTAAGTATTGGCTTACGAGCATTTTCCTTAGCCAGGATTTTGCTTCAAATACAAGATATCGCTGTATGTAATTATAAGTATATTTTGGTTGATACATATATTTAGACAAATAATATTAGGCATGGTTTTTTTTGCACAATTGCCCCCACCCAATTTGCAAAAACAAAATGTAATTATGATAAACATCATACTACGTCGCTATGGCATTTAAAAATAAATTTGTCTTTTTCCTTCTTAATCTGTTTTTCTCTCTCTTACTCCACAAGATTCTTTATTCAAGACAATGAGTTTAAATTTGAAGTACATTCGGTAGGTAAATAAAACTGAAAAAATAAGAAATATCCCTAACAATTTGAAGAATCTTTTGGAGAATACCGGCTTTGCTACTATAGCGTTTTAACTGCACCCATAAAAGAAAAGAAATATACACAATTCCCAATCTGCAGCTAGTAACGACATACTCTGAAGTCGATCCTCAATTATACTCTGAATCAAACAGGAACTTGAACATGTAACCCAGCTTGAACCCGTTCACCTTTTTCCGTCAATCGTTCATTTTGTAAAACTTTCAATCCCCGTTCATTTGTTTATTCCCCTTCCCCCTCCCTTCATTTTTAAATTATTTATTTAGTATATAAAGTACAATCTACAAAATACTAATTAATATTTAAAGCCTTTTTGTTTATCAATACATCAAAATGAGCCTCATGGGCGTAGCAAAACAGAAAATCCCAGGGGTCCTAGGATGTACATGGCTCCAATATACTGGTAAAAGGTATTTTCTTAATTTTTAAAGAATACATTTATACTTATTCAAATTGTTTTTTTAACTACCTAAAGATAGCCTCCAGGCAGTGTTTTAGTGCAGCCTCAAAAGTATCGACATGCAGTAAATTTATTCAAGGCCAACCTCCAATTTATTTGTATTGAAAATGAAATATTTTCCTGAAAAATCCTTCTCTTATTATTCTATTTAATGCGTTTATCATAAGAATAACAAATAATGTCCTGTAAAAACCTAAACTCATGTTGTCCTGATTATTTAACCATAAAGATTTTATTTTCATGTCTGATACAATTTTTTAGCATTTTAATTCATATTGACGACTGCAAAATTGATGGAAAAGATTCAAAAAGGATGCAAACTTTAAATTACGTCAATATTTTTATCACTCATCTGTTTATCATTGAATTGAATACGTTTTGCTTTCTTTTTTAACAAGTTCACCAACTGCGTTATAAAAAAATTTTGTACTAACGGAGAGTAAAGGATTCAATGAGTAATCTTTAGAATATAAAAAACACAGTTTAGATTGACAACTACTTAAAATCTCACAAAAGTATTGAGTTATATTTCTTACAAATATTTTTTTTAATTGTAAAAATAATTAACCCAAGACAAGCAAACAACTAATTATATATATTTTTTTTCTTTTGCTAAGCTGTTATCAATATTCTGTAACTCTTGAGGAGGTATTATCTACGTATTAAGTGCATGATCTCATGGATAATAGAGGGTAACATTGATTATTTATTTGGGAGTTATAAGAGTAACTCTTAGATGGACTCGGATGTCGTAATATGATGATATTGACTACATACGTACATCTTCTTCTGTCTTTTTAGTAATATGCGTTCCTTGCAGCAATAAAAAACGTTCATCGTACGAATAGTATCCTCAATCATACCTTAATAATCACGTTAATATTTTCTATTTCTTTCTTTACAAACCGGGAGGGCATATTTTTTACAACTCTTAGTACCTTATCAAATAAAAAAATTAAGAAACATTCCATAGTTTTTCATTATTTAATACTTGTATACATAGATAAAAATCTCTGTTAAAAACGTTTTGAATGAGAGTTGGATAAACAAATATGAGTTTTTATATATAAATATTTATTTTCCCCGTCTTTTTTGAAAGTGTGTGACATACCAAAAGGACTTTTTGAATATTTTAAATAGACACACACACACACGCATATATACAACACGTGATTTGAATACGAATAATTCTAAAATGCTTTTGTCTTATTTTTCATCGTTTTAAAGCTCCATATACGGATCAATGCTGAGATATGACTGATTCGTTCAAAAAATATCAAAGCTGTCATATTATCCCCTTCAATTCCAACATAACCAAAAAGGAATATAAACATTATTGATGCTACATATTGGAGATGAGTCCGAGTTATACTCTTGCCGGTGGATTCGTATCCGAAACATCAATGTAAAAAATGTATTGGCCTATTGAAGATTAACTGCATAACAAATTATCCTATTCCAGGTATTTTGATAGGCTCAAAATTTTATTTAAACACTAGCTGTAGTATTTGAAATTGCTCGGAGTTATTAGGGGGTCATCGAACAGACAAACTTTGCTTTATTAATATAGATTTGCTTGATAAATAAATTTATAGAAGGCAATTCCCCAACAAATCCTACATGTTACACTCAGTTTTCATGAGCACACTTATATGTATCAACTTAATACGTGGTTATTCTCTCCTAAAGAATAAAAAGAATAATAAAATCTAGATAAAATTCAAAAATTGTTAAAAAAAAAAAAAAAAAAAAAAAAAAAATTGCACGCTAAATTTGCTTATAATTTACACCCATTTATATTGTATATTTATAAAATAATATAGGTGCTATAGCTACTCACTGTTGTTCTTAAAAATGAGTCATCAACTCATAGTATATACAACTTTATACAGTATAGAGTTATATAAAATCCAGTTGATCATTTCTTGGAGTTACTAAGCGTAGATGAACAGACAAAATTTGCTTTAGTGATATAGATTTGCTTTACCAATATCGAAGATACCACCCATAGGAATCTTCATCGTTACTCTTGATTTTTACAAGCACACTCAAACGTAGCTAATCAATACTTAGACGTTCTCTCCTCAAGAAAAGTAACCATTCGAGAAAACCATATGAATATGACGCGAAAGGGCTTAGTTTCTAGAGCGCTCAACTGGCTGTGTTTTACTACACACACTCATTGTTCCTTCTCTGACCCAAATTATGTCACACATTATGTCATCAGGCACACAGACATGTATAATTATATGATCAAATATGTCAAATTGGGCATTCAACTGCAAAATGTCATTATATGTATTTATTAGTCGATAATACTTAAAATAATGATTGCATGAGCACATAGCTCATAGCACAAAATTGTAAGAGCGGATGAGGAGCAATCAAAATACGTGCTAACCTATTAATATTAAGATGTAAATCAAATACCACGCGTGTTTTTGTACAATACACAGTGTCTATGTTGTTTCAAACGTATATTTCACCGGTATGATAAGTTTCTATTAGATGCATTTATAAGTAATTTTCCAAATGTGCCTAATTCGGCACATTGGGTCATAAAGCGAAGTAACATTCATTATTATTTTTTACTCATCTATTTCATTTTTAAGAATGAGGTCTTATCCGACCAACAAATAGAAAGACGGGCAAACCTTGATTTACTTATATAGAAAATAACTCCTCACATCTTCAGTCTTACTCTCCATTTTTTATGAGCAAACGCGCACCTAATTACTCAATAAATGAATGTTATCTCCCCAAGAATGAAAGAATATTGTAAACAACTTCTAAAAAAATGAAAAAAACATTGTTCAGCTTCTGATCTAAAGTTACATTCATGATATGATATAATTCACCTTTATTTTAGTTTTTTGTTTAATATGAGTTTTAGCTATACATAACTGTTGTTAAAAAAGAAGCCTTAACTCATATATATTAGAATATATCTCGAGATAAACACATGAGCGATTTCATTATTATGCACACGCTCAATTGTAGGCCTAACATACACTCAAAAATCACTTGAAAGAAACGATACACACATACAAACAGAAACTTTGCTTTATTAATTAGATTCCTTTTTTTCTATCGATGGGGTTTCTTACATTTCTTTAGAGCCTTATTTAAGATAATGACTATTGGTAAGGTACGATAAGTCAATTAGTCCTTTCGAAATTGACTCATTATTCATGATCCGTCACTCCTTAGATCTAATAACCCCTATTCCTTCTTCGTGTTATCAGCATTTTCCTTTTTGTCTTCTTTTTCTGATCTATAGCTGATACAGAGGCTCCTTAAAATGCAACCAGTTTTAGGAATTAAAATATTATCAAATTTATAAATATTTGATTTAAAAATACAATCAAGGGACACATTCTCAGTCAATATAGCCGCATTTTGCCTTATTGACTAGTTCCAGCTTGGTGTGGAACTTTGCACAGCAGTTCTTTACAATGCTTGGCTCTAGATTAGCTTAATCAGTGATGATGGCGGTTATCAGTTGGTCCTTTGTTGAGTATCGAACTCATGAAAGCTTCTCCTTGAGGTTTCCAAAAACTCCCCAGTCCAGAAAGGAATAGTCAGGGATGTGGGGAGACTAAGGGTCTTCATCTTTATTTTGTTGTGGAGGATTTTCCAGAGGGTTACACGCTTTATTTGATCCCAAATGCTTCAAACCCTGACGAGGAGTTACAATGTAGGTGTTAAAATTTAATTATTGATTCACCAAACGGCGCATGCTAGTCTGGCTGCCGTCAAATTCACGAGCAAGGGCACTGGTAGTCACCTTCCCTTTTCTGCCTTTAATGGTACCTTAAACTGATTTTTTTTTTCTTGGTCTTGAACTTAACCTTGTAGTTCCTTTTGGCGTGCCTATAGTAGTCACACGGTAAATAGGAGAGCGGTTACAGCCCAACAATTAAGAGATGGATATTTTCCAAGCACAGATATCTCCGGAATAACAGCTCTTCATTACTCCATATTTTTGGTTATAACACTTATATTTATCAGTTGACTTTGCATGTTTTATTTTGTTTCCGTTTTTTTTTAGAAAATTGTTTATAGTAAGTTTTAGTGTTTAAATCCGAAATATAACAAATTGGACAAAGGTACACCATTTAAAAAAGTGATATGTTTTAGACGCGAGTTCGAACCTATAATAGTGGCCAAATATAAAAATGCGGTAAAATCTTTAAGAGGAGAAAATGAAAGTATGCATTAGTTATTGTCTTACCGATTGACAATTGTCCAAACTAGCTGAAATTGAAATTCGTAGTAGGAAGTTGGAAAACCAAATATTGGTTTAAAAACTCCCATACTAAAAAATCCTTAAGATTTACATCCCAAACTGTTATGCATTTATAAAGGTTATCTGTAATTATTTCTTCACTGGAGAGACCTTGTTGGCGACCCTGTTTAGCTCGTGAGAAAAAAAAAAACGCATCCCTAAATATTAGCTATATACATAATATGAAGTTAATCAAAAATGGAACCTATTTATGTAAATATCTACATTCATAATAAGCATTAATTTATTCATCAAAACGCTCATGGTTTCGTAGAAGAAAAAATAAATAGATAGTAAATGTATTGTAACCGTCAAATCGATTAAATCTCAAGGGCCTGATATGTGGTCTTTGGAGTGGATATTTTTTATGGATGATTGAGCAATAGGATAGGAACTAAATAGATACAACATCGTAGTAGGAAGTTATTAAAATGAAATGTGCAAGTAAGTTGTAAGACTGGTCTTTGTAAAATACGACGTTTCGTCGAATTAAGAGGCGTATTTTCCAAATAGAATAGTGTTCCGTCGACTCGAACAATCATGAGCTGGGTTAGGCTCAATTTAAATTGTGAAATAAATAATAAAGATATTTCGTTCCACATTTTAAATTTCTGTATGGATCGATATATCGATCCAAATTTGTCTAGAAAAAATTATTTAAGATCCGACCTAGTTTCAACATTATTAGTTGCTTAATATTTACTTTAATGTTTTTCTTTCCCAACTTATAAACTAGAATTTATCCTTAACCCTTTCAAACCCATACATAAAGTATCAAAAAGTATATTTTGTTGAATATTGGTTTGTTTGTAAATTCACATTATTCAATTTGAATGTATGTTAAAAAAAATATAGTTCAGCATCTTTACTGAGAAAATTATGGGACATTGTACATAGTTTATTTGTATGTGAATGATGTTTTTTATCCTGAACAAAATTAAGCTTAATTATTAATTTTTCACATTTTATTGGTTTCCTTTGTTTTATTGAGGTTAGGTCTTCTATCTATATATGTACAAATGCCATAAGAAATACCGAGTGGAACATTAAAATCTGAACACATTGAATTTTAAACTTCCACAAAACATAATTTTTTAATTAACAATACAATTTCATTTAAAAATTAATACTATAAATAGATGTATGTTTAAGATCTCAAAATCATTAATGTGGCTTCCCTTAGCGGGAATGATGGCTTCCAGGCACTGGCTGAATTCTTGGCACCCACTGCAGATGTAGTCCTTTGTCGTGGCGTACCAGAGCTAGTTAACAGAGTCTTTGAGGGCCTTAGTGTCTGGATGACGTACATTGCAGGGCTTCTTCTTGACATACGTCTTAAAGTTGTTGTCAAAGAGGTTGGCATCAGGGCTGTAGGGGGTCATAAATATCAAAAAAGAGTTCAAAAGACTGCTTGAAAAGAGTCTTACAAGAGACAACATGGTTTTTTTTTCATTGCTGGTGTCAAAAGATGCCGTTCCACCCTCATAAGGATCTTTCTTCTTACTTTTTTGATAGATCTTTGGATAGCTTGGTGTGAAACCCCGAGATATCTTGGCTGTTTTTTGTATTTTTTTAACTCCTCCGTGTCCAGTTTAGTCTTTTTGACAGAACCCTTCTTCCTTTCCAACATTTTGAACTTACTGACGGCGTAGACGGTGGTCTTAGAGACACCTAAGTGCATGGGGTGCGCGATTGGAAATTAGTTGATCACATTCAATTGGTATTTCTTGGACTTGTACGTAAGCTAAAGAGCTCAAGTTTGTTTTGTTTCGTTACTAATTGTAGTTGCTTTAATATATCGAAATATGAATGAACTTTAATCACTCAACCTTCATTTATTATTTAATTAGTAGATGTTCAGGTGTCTATGCCCCACCCAGTAAATTCAATAAGTAGTTCACTTTTAAAAGTACTGGAACTCTGCAGACATCAAAGGTGATATTTAATCATATCAGTACAATATTTTTATACAGATATGTCAAGAGTCATCAAAGAGAAGGCAACATATCTTGCTCTAACTGCTATGATAACTTTTTTGATATTTATTATACATTTTAGTACTAATCGTATTTCATATTCTATTTGACAAAACACCAATAGATGATACTATTGAATATAGTTAAGAGTAATTTTAATATTAATTTGTACAATGTCTGGATTAAATTATTGAAAAATTTTACAAGTCAATTTCTATCATTTAGTTAACGGAAAGGTTCATCACAAGCCATTCATACAATAAAATGTATTTTTTATTTATCTTTTCATGCAAAATACACACATTTCGTTCGGATTTAATGTACAGTTATTGTAAAACAACCATCAACTTGATCATGTATTCTACTGGCTTTGTTTTCCCTCACTAATATAATTCAACTGAAGGTATATTATATATCATCAGCAAAACAAAGAATGTTACGCAGAATAAAACTTTAATATACCAGTTGATACATTAACAATAGAACCTCCCGTCAAATCTAGAAGGATAGCATTACCCAAAGGGCGCTAGATAATTTTGTCTTAAATTATTTTGCCTTAAAAAATTTCCTGTAGGATGTTTTGCTTTAAAACCGTTTGTCCTCTAGGATATTTTGCCTTAACATATAAACAAATGAGATTTATACGTCATTTTGGTTTTTTTGGTTAAAATTGAAGTTCCCTTAGAATTTTTTACTCATAATATGTAATGTGTCTTTCTATACAATACATTCAACGGTTATTTTGATTTAGTACCAGAAAAATGATGGAATCTTCCCTCAAAATTGCAATGCATACACCAACTGTGTAATGAATTCGAACCAGTGAAAAAAAATGTTATGAAAATAATAAGGAAAAAAAAAATAAACAAACATTGCAAAAATTCGAATAGGATAATTACTAATCCCTTCTCCGTTAGTAATTATCCTTAGACATGATGGATTATTCATTCTATAAAAAACTCGAACAAACATAAAATGAGGCTGGAGCAAAATTATATCATTATATCAACAGAAAACTAAAAATTATGCATTTTATTGTTATGTGTATAAATATAACATATTTTGATTTAAAAAAATTCAAAGACAACATTAATTTCAACCAAAAACAAGAATAAGGACGTATAAACTTTATTTATTTATAGATTAAGGTGAATTATCCTCTAGGCAAAATGTCCTAAAACAATATTATCAGATACTGTTCCAAAGAATAGGGCATGAACACACTAAAAAACTGTATTATCCGCATGATGGTGTTACTGTCTGTAGCTTGTTGCTTAAAGTATTTGTTTAAAAAAAATTGTACATACCGAGAAAAATGTTTACAGCCCTTTTTATGTACATTTTTTTTTTTACTAAATAGTATTATAACTTAGAGAGTTGCACTATTTTGCCGCATGACCGCACCACTCACTGTCTCTTGTTTACAAACTAATATGTGTAAACAATGTGAAAGCCCCATTCATCCATGAACAACTTTTCATTTATAATAAACATATCATTTCCTTCAAAAATAAAAACAAAATGTTTTAAAGATTTAAAGGTTTTTTAAAAATAATGATATTTAGTAGACTATGTACAAAATAATTAAAACTCAATTTTTGATGAGTAATTATAAAATATAGATTTACATCATACTTATCAAACAAAAAACAATTTAGCTGAATAGGCAACGGGCTTTTGATAAATAATTATCTTGAACTCAATGTGCGTGGGTTCGCCCCCTGGACCTTCTTAGAGAAGGAAAAATACTTTACGTATATAAATGGACTTCAAAGAAGATTCTTAGGTCAGAAAGAGTCAATGTTATATTATAATGTTTATTTATAGTTAATTGGTGCAACTTCGTCTGACCAATAAATGGGAAATTTAAAAAATATGTATAACAGTTTCAAAATAAGAGTAGTTACTAATATTGACTTTATGGGACAAAAAAAAACCATGTAATTTTGTCTTGAAATCTGGATTCAAAAGTATGGATACCCGAAATTTACATCGAAAGATGTGAAGTGACCCAGATCCAAAAAAATGTTGATCCGTATTTTCCTTACTCTGAGACCGCTATCCTTTTAAATAAGATCAAATTAATGTCAAATTCGGATTTGTAGTAAAATTCGGTCTAAATAAAATGGATCTTGATATTGTCCCATGTCATTTAAAAAAAAGTAATTTCGGTGTGGACCAAAATGTTGATCCAAATGTATCTCGGACTAAGTTTCAACACTAGGACCTCCTAACTCTTATAAATGTTTTTGTTTCCTTTTCTAATTTATCGAATAGAATTTGTCCTTATTTACTGATATCGACTCTATTCAGCACTAAAATAGGATCTATGAGGGTCCCTGCTACTTTTGCCTCAAACGATTTTGCCATAAATCATTTCACCTGAGGATAGTTCCCCTGAAGGATATTTATGTTTATTCCTATAAAACTCTTAAATTGTTTGATTTTTGATGGAAAAATGATGGAATTGATGCTCTTGCCTCATAATATACTTGTTCGTCAATCCATGAGTCTTTTCTATTATGACTATTCATTTCTAATGATAATTAATAATGCAGTAACTATTAACAATTCTGTTCGTAGCGTCGTCCTGTTTTATTTTATTTTATTGTTCTAATTATCTATTTTGTCTTTGGTTCAAGTTGAATAAATAATAAAGTTTTTTCCATAACTCAATCATTATATATTTATATTTTAAGGCAAAATATCCTTGAGCCAAAATGTAGAATGCCTCCATGGGATGTCAACAAGAGACAAAGTAAGTCTTCATCATAGTCTTATGTTAGTCATCTTCTTTTCCTTTATCGTTTCATGCCTTTATTACCTACTACCTGTAGGTAGGTACATACCATAGGCATATAAGTATCTGTATAAAGAAGGATACTTTATTTAAATCGTGACATTCATTTTTTCATAGTTTTTTATTTTAATTTATGTATAATCAACTTCGTCTTACGTATGTTTATATGACTCGTGATCTTCTCAAATTATTTACTCCCTTCTTTCTTCCGAACTTTGTATCTTGTACTCTGAGATTGTATTCCATTCCTACAACAAGAGTCTTAATAACTCCACGGGATGTCAAGGATACGCTCCTCCGTACGTACATTATACAATAAGATTTCAATTTGTATTTGTAGGGAAATTTAAATATGAAGAAGATTAGATTTTTAGTGTAATGGCGGCTCTAACTTTAGGTTTAGATGCTGACATGTTACAGGTATGAGCACCTTCATTATGGCTGGAGACTCGATACATATGATTCGACTATTGACTTTATTTGATTCTACAATGATCGATTTGAGGCTTTACTTGGACTTGAAAGACAGTATCCGCCATTAGACTACTTGTAATCATACTCATGACTAAGGATCAAGGTTGTACCGGTTCAGCAGTTCTATTAATCCCAGTTCTTTAATTTCATCAGTTTTGGTCTCGGTTTAGCTTTAAGGTTCTCTGTTTCGGTTTCGGTCTCCATTTTTTTATACAGCCTCTGTTTAGTAGCAGATATTTAAAACAAGGGGCTGCCTTATACGCAGAGTACGTAATGCTCCAAGTTCCAGCAGGTACCCCGTTGCTTAAGGTAATTTTTTTCAAAGTGTGAGCCGTGAAGGAAGGCTAAGGGGAGGAGGGGGGGGGAGTGAAGAAAATGGAGAATTGAGGATTGCTTTCAGTCTACACGTACAAAGTACACATGTTTGTATAAGAAACTCAGCCTCAGCTAAAAATTTATTAGTGTAGAGGGGCCTTAGCATGGTAAAGTTTCGGAAACCCTGCCTTAAGGTATATTATAGTTATGATATTTAAGGGCCCTGACAACCTTAGTAGTGGACCTGGATCCATAATCTACCCCACCCTTTCCTTCTTTTATTTACAACTTCTGGACCCTAAAACCACTTTTCCAGATACATAAGAAGCCCTGAGCTATTTGGAACTCTGATGAAATAGGGCCAACGTAAAAAATATATTTGGAAAACACTACAATTGTGCAAAAATTAAAAAATGACTGATTGATTAGAGCTACTATATTTTTTATTATATTTTCTTTATATATTCTATATAGGAAAAAAGCACAAGAACCGAGAACGATAAACAATATATTGTAATCTCGGTTCTACTTTGTCGGTTCCAATTATAGCGGTTCAAGAACCGAAACTGCTTGAACCACTAGACAGATAAGGGCACAACTTTGCTAAAGAAATTATGGGATGTGAGGCCCTTCCCCTCTTGTTGTCAAATTTGTAGAAAATACACCAGATTTTTGGTCAGCTGGTGCAACTTTATTCGCAATAAATAAATACATTTTGACATAACCCATTGAAAAAAAGCTTAGCACATCAAATAGTTGATACTAATAAACAAGCAAAAACAAAAAAAAGGTCATCGAAATATATAATTATCTTCAGGTTAAAAACAATGGTACAAAAAAATCGAACAAAAAAAAGAACAATTGAAAATAAAATAACGTTTTTAACAAAGTATTATTTTGTTAATTGAAGAATTAGTCTATTTATTTAATAACTTTTATGTATGAATTAATATTGAAGATGATGTCTGTAAGGTTGAATTGTTTTTTTTTGTCCCTTTGGCATACATATGACTCGTTGACTTTTGGTAATAATAGCTTTAACAATCTACCTTCTTTTCACAATAGAATCCCAAAAATACAACTCTATCAGTTGTATCCCAAAATTCTGGAGCGGGTCAAATGATATCGGTCATAAGTTCCTCTTAAAAGGCTGCAGTTCCAAAATGAGATGGTCAGTAGTCTTGCTTGCTTCATTGCAAAACGGGCAGATACTCTTTGGGTCCATGAAGAATTTGGCTCCGACCTCCAAGGCTCCCGAGAGTAAGTGATATTTTAACCATCTCTCGGAAGATGTCAAATATTTACTTTTTATCACTTTGATGTAGTTATATGTTAACCTTATGCTTTTGACACCCTTAAAATGACCTAATGTTGGTTTATAGGATTGATAAACCATTTTATCATTTAGTGACGTTGGCCAGCGAACGTCTGCGGCAATATGGGCTTTTTTTTAGTTTGGAGAAATAAGCTCTTTTTACCGGATATAAGTTTCAACGTTTTCCTCATTGTATGGAATTACTTTGAGGAGATAATCACATTTGGGATAACGTAAAAGTTTTTATTGGTCATTAATTGAAATTAATAATAAAAGTTATTGTATTTTTTTATGGATTAAAAAACATTTTGTCAAAATTATCACCCCCCCCTGCTCGCTCTCCTCTCATGCAGAGAAAAATCTTGTTAACTAAATGTGTATTATGATGACTGCGGACATTTGTCACTTTATTCTGACAAGTGTCCGAAGGGTGTCTCCCGATGGAAATGTCAAAAATGCTTTGTAGTATACTACCAGAACCGAAATGGATTCAGTGTTTTCAAAAAAAATTGTGGGGTTGCAACTCCTAACAGTTGAACAAGTCTATCAAGTTTATTTCTGTAACACTTTGCAATTTATTTGAGTTTCTCAATTTTTTTTTGTATTTTTGTAAATAGGCTATTACAATTTTTGACAATTTTGAAATTGTGTTTTAATTTTAAGGTTTTGCACATTTAGTTATGTTCAAAAATAGTTATATATGCATAAAAATATATTTTATTGCCTTTTTTTTTTTTTTTTTTTTTTGCATAAAATCTTTAAAATGCACTTTTACCTTGAAGTAACATCTCAATCGTTTGGTAGAGCCTATAAAAAAATGCAGGATCGGCAAAAAAAAAACAATTTCGTCTTGGTTAGGACGGTAAAGAGTTAATAAAAACCAGTGTCTAAACAGTATTAAGACTAACTTTATGTTTTGAATTTATATTGGAAATAAGACTAAAACTTGCCAGACGATTTATTAAAATATTTGTTGCACTTTTGCTTAGCAGCATTTTTTTTTTTTAAACTTAATTCTCCGAAAATTTTATTTGATTTACAGATTTGACGGTAATTTCTGAACTTTTTTCCTTTTTATATACCCTTCCCCCACCCCGAAAGAAAAAGTACCTTACAGTTCAATGCATTTTTATCCTTGGCTTAGTACAAATATACAATAACTTGATTTTTAGTTTGCTTACTTAACGCAGGAGGACCTCCTACTATAATTATACAAAAATTATTCCCACAATCTCAATTATTATTCTATTTTTTGCCGTAGTGATTCCATTATCCATGACTCTCTTTTTATATTTTGGTTATTATTTTTTTTATTAATATATTTAGATAGTGAGGCATTTTTAATTTCAGTATTTGTTTTTACAAAAAAGAGATAATAGCTAACGAAATGATAAAATACATTCCAAATGTATGGTGGAAGTATAACTTAAATAAATTTCCAAATTTTTCCAAGTTGGCTTCACAATACCTCGTTACTATCGGTAGATTTATATTAGGCAAAAAAAAATGGTCGACAGCTGACGATATTATGACTGCTAATTGGTCTTGTTTATTACCGAAAAATATAGCGCAGCTCATCTTTTGCAAAATCATTTTAAATTCATGAACAATGTTGTAAATATAGCCCATCTATATTTCATATTAACTTTGGTTTTTATGAAAGTCAAGGATATATTTGTATAGAAAACAATATATTAAAGAATAAAATATCGAAAAAGTTGACATCTATTTAAAAAAATTTACAATAATTCTGTACCGAACCGCAAAAATTAACAAGTTTTTTTATAATAAAAAATGTTGCTCTATTTGTAAAAATTTGGAAGGAACATCAAAAAGGCAACGTGTGTGCAATCTCATCTGCAATGTTGTCAAAAAGGCTGGTAGGACCGTTGGCACCTACTTCCAGACTGTCTGCAACATTAAGACTTCCATTACAGTCCAATATAGCTAAAAAGAACCAAAACTTCTGGCCTGATTTCCTTTGGGCCTTATAGAACCCTAATCTTAGTCCCCTAGACTTTGCAGTTTGAGGTGTCTCGAAGAAATAACTGCCGAATCTCTCTTCCTAATTTGAATTTGCTCTAAGCTGCAGTCATGACAGCGTGGTATACCATGGACACGGCCTTCATCAACAATGGCTACAAATCTAAGGTAATCTGTTGTAAGTCTTCGGTTATAACCCTGTAGTCTGTATATTAAGAACCGGTACAAGTAAGTCCTCGTTACTACTTATAGAGTAAGGCCTAAAGATATTTTCTTTCTGTAGCATTTTTACATATTTTCAAAAAATGCAATTATATGATAGGTCCTTTGTTTTCTTAAAATAAAACATTAGATCCGAGAGATGAAAACAGAATATCAAATGTCATTAGAGATATTTACTATTACCCTTTGCGTCTGCTATATAATTTCTCCTTGTTACACGTATCCATAAATTTTGAAAAGACACACAAGTATATATGTGTATTCCAATTTATGAGATTATCATGAATCTGTTGAGGACTGAAGGTCGTACCTACATATGTGATCCATCCATATAAAAATAATCTTGAACCAAAATAAAATAAAGTAACAAATTACAATATATTTTTTTAATTCATATAAATATACACCTAAATATTTCATAGACATACCGGGTGGTCCATTGAAATATGAACACTTACTAATTCAATAATTAATTAAGGTGGAGTGATTGAAGTTTATTGATATATATATATTAAAGCATAACCAAATAGTTACCAAAAACAAAAACAGTCGAGAAATATGGCCGACAAAATTTATATTCGTGCATTCCACCCCTTTCGGCGTTTCCATGACAACTTTCTACGCCGTCAGCATGTCCAAAACGTTGTAGAGGAAGAAAGACTCTTTCGAAAAGGCCACTTTTAAAACCATAAATGAAAGAATCCCATCTCTTCCTTTACAAACATCTTTCGAATTAGTCTTTTTAAGTTCTTTTGAACTATTTTTTGACACTTTTGGCCTCCCTACAGATCTGATGCCGAACTTCTCGACTACACCTTTAGTGTGCATGTCGAGGGAAAGGCCTGTAGTGTCCGTCATCCTAGATCCGAGGATCTAAAATACACTATCAGCTAGCATTGGGAAGCCATGACAAAGGACTACATCTGCAGCGGGTTCCAGGCCTAATTCCGCCGCCTGGAAGCCAACATTTTATCGTATTAAATTTGTTGAAATTCTATTGTGAATTAATAAATTATATCTTGTTGAAGTTTAATATTCAAAGTATTCAGATTTTAATGGACCACTCTGTGTTTGAGGCTTCGTATTCAAAAAACTGGGATGAGTTTAACTCTCTGTTAGTAGTCTGGGATATTATAAACCCTGATAATTATAAAAATACTTTATTTTTCTTTGAATCTACACTTTATCTTCATCAACATTAAGTCAGATTATATGCAATTCTTTATATTTATCTAAGTAATGCTTTTTGTAGGATTTATTCGTCTATTTCGCAATGTGTATTCGAGGTTTAGTGAATTCAATAAACTATTTAAAAGTGGTTCTTTTGCTTTTCCAATTGATTTCTTGGATTCTTCAATAATTTTTATTTAGTGAGGACTTTGATGTACAACAAAAGCTAATGCATAATACACGCTACCACATGAAGAAATATTGTGTACTAATTAGATTACCTAAATTTGCCTAAAATAAAGAATGTTTTTTCAAAATTTGACTAAAAATACAATTTAATATATTTTTTTTTAAATAAGATTATTTAAAATTAAGGATTTAGTTTTTATCGATGACTCATAATTATACAAGTATTTTTATCATTTTAATTATGCAGAAAGAATAGTGGAAAAGGAGTGGTATAATTAAGAGAATGATATAAAAATTAAAAATGACGTAATTATTAAATAAATTCACTGTTTATCATGTATTTAAATACGTTTTATTTTAGGGGTTTCTTTGATATCCAGTTCACTAACTGCCTCTTCAAAAAGCATGTTTACTATCGTTAGTGTTGTTAAATTATGGGATTAATTCGAAAATGAGTTTTATACTTGAAATATTTTCGTGGCCTTATCTCAAATTAACATTGATATATAGCATTTTCGGGGAACCTCTTTTTTAAAAAATTAAAGTTAATATTTTTAGCCATCCTAATAGATACTTTTAAACTTTTTGAATTTATTAAAGCACATATTTTCAACTTTAAACATAGATAACTGGAGTTTTAAGTATTATTGCAGACGTTTTAGAACTTGTTAACATTCGACTTTAACATATATTCACATAACTTATGCCTATCTTCAACATCGAGGCCTTAAAACAGCTTTAAACCTTAAAAATAGTGAAAAATACGGTAAATTTGAATTCAGGGGGAATAAATTTTTGAGCATCTACTGTTTTTGTACTATTTTACTGTTGTACAGTGTAATTAGTTGATAAAAATTGACAATAACTTATTAAAGAATTCACACAGACGAAATTAAGACTTATTTTTGCGAAAAAATCTTTCAAGCTTGTATTATGTTGACGGTGAACATATTGGAATAATATTTATTCACTTTTTTTGCAAAATTCATCTAAACAATATACTTATATCATCTGCTTGAACACAAAAGTGACTCTTTTTCGGATCGACATTTCCCCACCCTCTCCTGCACAAAGAATACTTTTCTGATGAGGACAGTCAAAAAACTAACTTCAAATAAAAGATCATTAAGATCATTTTTGGAGGGGAAAACACCATTTGGAGTTAAAATTGGTCCTTGGTAAAAGCTCCTCGTTCCACTTATAGCTCTTTATCTCCTCATATGATAACGCCATGATGCTAACGGAACTACGTATCGTCAGCTGACGAGAATAGCTTTCCTATTTGGTAACCGGTTTTTTATTTAATAATGTCGTCTTTAAGTTATCAAGGTTTAAAGATGGCGACAATCTGATCCCCGCTCCCTGTATACTATAAATATATATTTATCTAAGACATAACAATATAGTCGTATTCATGAAATATTGAAGGCATGTAATATATGGACAGAAAAATCCCGGGCTTAACGAATAAAACACATTTTTTTTCGTTCAAAATAGTTCTTTTTTTTACTTAAATTTAATTTGCTTTTTGGAGAAGTGTCCCCATAATAATTTTTAAGCCATTGCTTAGCCTAAACAGTATTTTTTCCCATAAAGAGGCATTGTTAAATTTATTTTTTGCATCCATTATTTTCAAAATAGCAAAAGTAACGTCACACATAGCAAAATTACTCAGAAGCTAAAGAACAAATTGTTCTTACACTTTTTTTGACAGCTGTCCTTTGAAGATTTGTACTAACTGAAAATGAGGACTTGTCAATTTGTTTTTGACATCGGTTATTGATGTGCATCATTATTCATGTGTATTTTAAGTATATTTCAAAATTTGAGTCAAATATTTACCTTGGTATTTTAAAATTAATTTGTGTTTGTAAATATTGGTGAGCACTCTTAAGACTAAAGTGCTCATCAGTTATCCCAACGTATAAAAAATGCTTCATTCTTGAGGAGGGAACGCAAATAAATCGACATAAGTATTGAGTAATTACGTGTGAGTGTGCTCATGAAAAATGGAGTGTAACATTAAGGATTTCTGGGGTAGCTATCGTCTATATTATCAAAGCAAAATTTGTCTTTTAATCAATGCCTAATTACTCATAAAAATTCGGAGTACTTTCATTGTTAAAATAAAAAATAACGTTGAATCCAGAATTATACAATTCTCAGAACTTTTTTTTGAAAATAATGTACATCAAATTTTGGCACGTGGTTTACTTTCCTACGACATACAAAGAGGAAAATTATAGAGATGTAAAAAATCTTTATTATTGATTGCTGTTAACTTATTTATATTGGGATTACAAATGTTAATATGTTTACTTTTTACCCTCCTCCCCACCCACATAAAGACATTTGGCCTCAGAGATATTACCCCCAAATATATAAATAAGTATATACCTCAATATGGTTTATTTTTTAATGATCCTTTGGAATGTTTTCATAAAAATATTTAATGATTTTTACTATAAAACGCAAACTCGTATTTTGTTTGAAAAAGGATAAAATGAACCAAGACAAAATAAGTATAATTAGAAAATTAAATATAAATAAAAACTGCAACGATTGCAAGTAAGAATTGTTATTCACTTCTCTGTTATTAATTATCATTTGACATGATAGATTATTCATACTAGAAAAGACTCATGGATTGACAAATAAACATTTTATGATACAGGAGCATAATTCCATCATTATTGCAACAAAAACTAAGTCGTTTACTGAGTTTTACCTATAGTAATACACATGATATGTTTTAATTAAGAAATTGAAAAGCAATATCACATAAAAATACGGGTGTACCGATGAATTGCCCTTTTTGGAAGTATTGGAATAGGCTCAATAATTCCAATTCCTCCAATAGCTATCCTTAAATATTTATATGAATAACGTTACTTATTTGAGTTTATTTTTTTAGACAAAATCACTATAAATAAAATAGTTGGACTAGATGACGTCATTCAGACAATTCAAAAAAAGAAGAGGGGGGAGGGCGAATTACATAGAAAGATATAGCAATGAGCAGGTTTGTACAGGAAATTTACTTCAAAGTAATAATTTAGAAATAACCACATTTTTTGTGCCCCATACATTTGAGTTGTATCATGAGTCGTTGAAAAAGTCCTTAATGGTAGAAGCTTAGTTCAGCGGTCTACTCTAAAACCATTAAGTAACTTTGTTGCTATATATGTTTTTTTTTCTACGTTTGTTAAAATAATATTGTTTATTACAGAACTGAAGATGAGTCTTTATTTTCTGAGTCTAGTTTAAGTTATCAGTATCAATCCCGGGTCCATTGATTGAAAAAAGACATGCGTCCGGACTCGATTACTAGTTTATACACATTTCAATTCCTAGGGTACGCATATCAAACTCAGTTCACAACTGGGGGCAGTTCAAAACTATATGATCTCATGTGGGACGAACCCAGCAAAATAAAAGGAAAAAGTAAGTGTTGCATGTAATTTTGTAGTAATTCGGTAGTTGAAAATAGATCAGAGATCAAGGGGGGGACTCACACACACTAATATGAGTGAACCAGAAATTAATTGACTCCGGAACACGAAAAGTAATTAAGTTTTTAAATTAAATTTTATTTTATTAACAACTAATTATAATTAATAACTTGTTGTGTTTTTTCCCTCTTTGTAATTAATAAAAAGTTTAACATTAAAAAAAATTAAGGCATTGCGTTATTTGCTCATGAATTTTCTTTATACATAATCAAGAAAAGGTATTATAATCGTTCATAAAGAAGGGATTCGGAACAGGTTGATAATTTGGTATCGCTTCATCCCTAATTTAAACCAAGAATAAACATTTATTTATATACTAAGGCGAAATATCCTTGAGACAAAATATCTTTAAAGTAAAATATCCTAGCCAAAATTGTTCAAAACAAAATTTCCTGAGGAAAAATTATTTAAAACAAAAGTATAGGATAACAATTTGCGACGATGTGATTAAAGTTTGTTATATGGGATGATATTTTGACTCCTTTTTAGAGTCTTTTGAGGAGATCAGACCCAAAAGTGTCGAATCTATGTATTTCTTGAATAAAACTACAAATCGTGAGATAAATAATGGTTATAAATAATCAAAAAATATGTAAAAATGAACGACAAGGTGATTTTAAAAAGTAATTATTTTGGATTGTTCAATTAGGATTTTTGGATATACGACTATTTATTAACTTTGAGTTATTTTTCATTTACAAAAAATTGCAATCCAATGAATATTTCTGCTGAAGTTGATTATTTTTTATACCCCTTTACTATTGGTAACAATAAAATATCTCTTATTTACGCTTCAAAAGAGCCCATTTTGCTCTTTTAAAAAACTTAAAATATTTTTTTACATATATATAGTTTTTCCTTATGATGGAATGATGCCAAATTAAATATCAGCCCACGTTTGATATTTAAAAAATATCAGGTTCAATAGTAGTTTTCAAGTGTATTCTAATTTTTTTTTTTCTTAAATTATCTAAGTATCATGTAAATCTGAGATATGCTTTATTTGTATAACAACTGATTATTTTTACAATAAAGTTCCATGTTACAAAATCTATTTTCAAATTGAAGACGTGTTTAATGTTGATAAAGAAAGCTTTTAATAAAATAAATAAGTAAAAAATATTCCTTTGGGCGTGTTTCATCTTTGAAATTTTTTTGAGGGTTTTCATAAAATCTTCCCAACATTCATAAAATTAATTATCGAAGTCCCTTGTATTTCAAATCCAAACTCTGATTTTTTTAAAAAGAATTTTCCAGAAGTGTAGCGCGTTTGAAGCCCATTTAAAAAATATATATATATTAAAACTTCCTTTAATTATTATCATGCATAAATATTAAAGTATATTTATCTCATTGTTTGTTCTCGTAATAGATTAGGAAAAGTTAAAGATGTTATTGTTAAATTAATTTGACAATTACAATATAATTTTTGATTTATATTTGGCGTTCTATAAGTTTGGAGCACTTGTTCACGAAGCATCTATTTTTTAAACCCCTCCCAAAAAATTAATTAGGTAAATCAATCTTTTAAAACGATTGTAAAAATTATAAATTTACAAAGACATCGAGGCTAGTCGTTTTTATGACGGCGTTAGGTAATTTTGCTTTAAACTATTTTACCTCAGGACATTTTGCCTTAAACCATTTTGCTAGAGGACAATTTGCCTTAGTGCCATTTTGCCTCCAGGATTTTTTCCCTTAATCTATAATAGAAAGTTTATACGTCGTAATTGTTTATTTTTGGTTAAAATTAATGTTACCTTGATATTTTTTAATCAAAATATGTAATGTGTACTACTATAAAACCCGTTAAGTGGTGGCTTTCTATATGAAAATAAACGGAAGCCTGTCCCAAAATTTCAATGCATACACAATCAAAATCTCACTATGTTATAAATTCGAACCATAGGTAAAGTATGTAGTAAAATTGGTAAAATAAGAAATAAACAAACACGGCAACGATTCGAAACGAAGAATTGCTAATCACTTCTCTGATTATAATTATGATTAGACATGATGAATTATTCATACTAGAAAAGACTCATGGATTGAAAATTTAAAATGTTTTACCTATAGTAATAAGCATTACATATTTTTAGTAAAAAATTGACCAGGAAAATCAATTAAACTAGGGTTATAGCGATAAATCGGAATCGGTAAAAAACGGCCTTTTTTGAAGTATCGAAATAGACTCAACTTTTGTAGTTATAAATATCGCATATTTTGATATAATCAAAAGATTAAACATTAAAGACGTATTAATTACATTATTTTATATATTGAGGGAAATATCCTCGGGGGAAAAATGTCCTTAAGGCTAAATTACCGAGCACCCTTATGACAGCCTGTTGTTTGGTTGTACTGTGGGTTGCATGCTCACTGGCCAATCTTCCTCCTGAATTTCTACACCGTATTCTTAATAAAAATAATCCCAATGTTTTCATCACCTTTTTTATCCTTAACATAATCATTGTTTCAAAATAACAAAAAAAATTAGAGTTAAAGAAAAAAATTGAAAATTCTAAGGATTGGATCAGATACAAAAAAATAAATACAGATTTTTATTACAACATCAACTACTATTACTGGGAACCTTTTACTTTAATTTTTGTTGACGAATCCTTTTTGAAATTCCTTTGGCATGATGTGCATTTTTGTAAATACTTTTTCGCTAGCCATATTTAAAGAATGTTTTAAATAGGCTATCATAGGACATAACATAGGAAATCATAATGTCTCAAAAGTTTTAATAGGGTTTTTTCCATTGTTGGTGTCAAAGTGGCCTCTCCACACTCAAAAGGCACCGTCCACCCACTTTTTTATAGTATTCTGTTTGATGTGAAACCCTCAGATCTCTTCCATGGGCCCTCATAGAGTTGAGGGGATTATCCTGGGATGTTTTCCTTAACTCCTTCGAGTCCAATTTGGCCTTTTGACTTCCTATCCAACGATATGGACTTGTTGACACCATAGACGGTTGTCCTGGAGACGCTCAACTGCTTGAATTGCCACAATAGAATTTCGTTGATCAAGTTCAAGTGTCATTTTCTCGACAAGTACGTAGGCTAGAGATCTCAAGTTTTTTTGTTTTGTAACTAATTGTTTATGCCTTAATAAATCATAATATAAATAAATTTTAATCACTCAAACTTCAATAATTGTTGAATTAGTAAGTGTTCCGATTTCAAGTGACCACTCTGTAGCTCTTTTGATGTTCAAGGAAAAAGATTGTTGCTTCCACACGTGCTGTTGGTCTACCCGGTGTGTCTCATATCCTTTTTTTGGTGTATATTTTAATATATTTATATATTCAACACGGATGTCAATAGTTGAATTTCATCATGTTATTAGATCTTTATTAGGGTATTTATACAAAAGTATGTAGAACACTCCTGTTTATTAAAATCTATATGTATATTGACTTTTCCTAAAAAGGATTTAAGGAAGGAAAAGTTGAATTAGAATTATATATGTTGGTAATATGTATTTTACTGATTTATTGTATGTAGGAAGGTTTCCACCTTGTAGGGAGCAATAAATATTTATTCAGATATCAAACAAAAATTATGGTATTTTTATAATATTGTCTGTAGATTTAGAAATTTTATGAGATTTGAATATTTATTAGCCACATAAAGAGGGAAATTTTTTTATACCGTTTCCACAGCCATATTTAATTTTCCACATTTAAAAAATGATGAGAGGAATTTAATAACTAATTATTCATCAATGTGGGATACAAATTTAATCTGCTTCTTGTACAAACGCCATCTGTTATATTTAATTTTACAATTGAAATTGTTTTATATTTTAAACATTGGTTCAATCTTCAAAGTCAATAATTTTAAAGATTGCAAGAATAGACTGGTGAAGTTATGGCTCAAAATAAGCTCTAATCTTTTTTTCCATGCTTGATCTATGACTCTATGCCTTTCACGGTTGCTGATTATGCCTCTCATGTAGTTGGCCACTTTAAGAAGACTCCAATATCGGTTCCTCCAGAGACAGCACCAGCTCATCCTGAGTGGATATAGCATAGGAAGATAAATCTTTAGTTTTTGTAAAATAAATTTCCCAACTGAAATACCATTTTATGATATTTTTATGTAGTAAATTGACATATAATCTCAAAATCTCGCACAAGCATAAGTTCACAAATTTGAGAAACCTTTGTTCAAGCTCAACCTAATTATCAGGCTTACTTTGATGATAGTACACGAAACCTCGTAAACACATATCCTCCTAAGACAGTGGTTCCCAAGCTTTTTGTGGCCAAGGCACGCCAAAAGACTGATACAAATTTCTTGACGCACATACAGAAGACTTGAACTTGCAATATATTGAATTTCATTGCAATCATAGAGAGTTGTCAAATTCAAATACACATTTATGATCATAAAATTGAGCACCACTCATTTTTAATTGATCGGTAGCACGCTCACGATGTGAGTAACTGAACGGGAGTGCACTCAGGATTTTTGAGCGGACAAATGCTCTGGATAAAATAATATCCCTTCTGCAAAAAATCATATTTCGTCGTTAAAAGGGTTCACAAAAAATCATTTGAGTTCAATCAAACAATGTTTAGAGCACTGTTAAGGGGATCAGAGCTGTTGTTAAAAAAAAGGAATCGTATCTGTTCTATCTTTGAGTTGGACTCGAATGCATATATGTATACTCAGAACTTAAAAGGATGTTGAAGCACATGACAAAACTGTATTCAATTCATAGTTTATGTACTCCTGTACTACAGTTTTGTCAAGGGGACATGCCCCGAACTCATAACCATATAGTAAATGCTATTTGCATGGAGCATTATCTGGCCTTGGGGAATACGGATCGCATATATGAGTTTAATATCACACAGCTTATCACGACTTTACCTCACTACTAACATCAAAATATACTCAGTATTTTAATATCAACTGTGGGATTGTCTGACTCTTTTTCTCTTATCAGTGTTCTGAACCTTTGATTAGCTGAATTATAATTTGTTCATTTTTTGTTTTTTTGCTCTTAACAATTCTCAGCAATTATTGAATACTCTAAAGTTAGGCAGAATTTGCTAAGTACCAAGTGATTTTGTGCCTTCTTTCTGTTTCTTTTCAAAAGAATGGTCTCATGATACAATATAGGTAGGGCCCTCTTATGTATTAATACATTATATTACATAAAATATCCATGTGTTTTTCTAGTAAAAATGTAAGAGGTTGAGTGAGGAGGGAGTTTATAATGTTATCTTTTTTATAAAATAATATTTGTATTTATGATTAAATATTTATAATGGTGCAAAATTACTTTTTCCTAAAACTAATTTGCCTCTAGGATATTTCGTCTTAACATGTAAATAAATGAAAACTATACTTCGTTATTGTTTATTTTTGGTTGAAATAAAATATTTAATATTTATTACTACAAAATGTATTAAATCTTCGTTAACCCATGAGAGTCTTTTCTAACATGAAGTATCCATCATGTCTAATGTGAATTACTACAAAGAAGGGACTAGAAATTCTTCGTATCGAATCGTTGCTGTCTTTATTTTTTTTTTTTAATATATTAAAATTAGTTTGTCTCTGGTTAAAAAATTAATAACATAGTGAATTTTTTTTCGGGTATGTATGGAATTTTAGGGCCATGATTCCATCATCAACAACCCCTTTATGCGTTTTGTACTGATAAACATTATGTATTTTGATTATATAAGCCAAAATAACAAAAACGTCGGATAAATGACATTTATATATTAATTAAAACAAAATATTCCTGAGGCAAACAGGCTTTAAGGAAAAATTACCTAGTCCCATATTCTATAATAAACTTCAAAGACTTAAAAATCCAAACAGAAAAGAGGCCACACAAAAATCAGAATTTTTCTCATGAACTGTTCTCATGATATATGGCTTTGAAGGCCTTCCTTATGTCATGTCTATGTTTTTAATTATTGTTATGATATTTTTATAAAATATTTTTTATATACATAGAATGATTGGCCACTCAGAATGGAGTCAAAGAGAGAGGCTACTTAAAGCAATCTTATATCTCTCAATTAATTATCTGTGAAAAATTAGGAGCCGTCATAAGATTGACACATTTACAAATAAATTAAAATAATGTTATTTTAACAAAATGAAATAACAATAAAAACCAGTTATTATTTATTTTCATATCTCAAGATAAAGAATAAAAACATTATTTTAGCATGTCATCTTGGGATTATGTAACTTATGATTGACAAAATTACGTTGGAGTAGTGGAGTTTATCGATCCTAAAAAGGTTTTTCTACGACATGTTGATAGTTGATGTCTGAATATTTTAACAACTTTTTATTTTGAACAAAGTAAATCTTATATATCTGACATTTTTTTAATCATTGTATTAATCCAAAGTATATTTATGACTCTAGATCAGTGTTTTGAATATTTTTACCTTCAAATACCGATTTCAGAGTATCGTAGATTTTTTTGTTTCGAAATTCACTAACCTTATAATTATGAGTTAAAATTTTATTATATTTTGCGTGTCAGCATAAAAACAATCTTGATGAAAAATTAAGGAAATAAAACCATTACAATATATTTTTAGTTTTATGCAGCCCAATATGACGTACACATATTTGACTCAATTATATGCTTCGTATTCAAATTTTTAGGATCAATTAAGATACCTAAGAATTTTGCTTAAATTAACAACCATTATTTGAATTCAGATTCATATATTAGCCCATACATGGGTATTTTAAACCATATTGTTAAAGAACACAAATGTAATCCACATTATATTTTGAGAAAAATTGTTCTGACTTACTTTTATATTGATATGGTAAACGCTTCTTCTTCAGAGTGCTCAAAATTGATGAATTTGTCATATATGTGAATTCATGCGGGCAATTGTTTTCCTTGGCATATTAAAAAAACAGGGTATACCAAAATAAGAGTCCCATTAACTTTATGTTTAAGTACAGGGTGATAAAATCTAATAGACATATTTTTCAGAAATCTTTAAATTGTCACTGAGGTCCCATTTGAAGTGGTTTTTACTTTTTAAAAAATGGCTTGGATTGAACATATGAATGTTAAAAAAGAGCTCATTTGATATATCCGTCTCCATCATCAGTCATGGCCTAAATCCGGGCCCAGAAGGAGGAGCAGGCGTTGACGTTCTTTTTCATGACGTCCATTGTCTCCTTGATGCAATGATATGTTCGATGTGTTTTAGATTCCACGTAGGCCCATACAAAATAATTAATCGTATTAAAATGATGATTGCTGGTGGTGGACCATATTCCATTCCCAATGAAGTCATATCCGTGCTCCCTCAGTCACTCCAACGACTTTTCTAAGGGATGCCAAGGTTCTGAATCATGTTGCTAGACCCGAGGCTGATCCCCTGTCATAATTAAAACCTCCCAATCTGAAATTTGTATAGTTTTGGGAACATAAATCATCATCACAATGCAAGGCCATTCTTTCTCTATAAATTTAATCACCTTTATATTAGGAACAGCTGTCCCCATAATTCCCAAAACTTCACTAAAGTTTGTTTATATAGTAATGTTTTTTCTGACAATAAAAGAGACGCCCTCAGACAGCTGAATCATAAAAATCGTGGGATCACGCAAGCTCTGATTTGATCATAACGCCCTGTATAGTATGTGTCGAAATTTGGATACCCAAGTCCTAAACATTGCAAAAGACGTATGGATCCAAATTTGGATGCTAAGACAATTTTGAGTACTTTAGAGACAAGAACTTTTGGCCTTTATTTTCACCTGATGTTGAACCCTATAACTGGGCAATATAGGAAATAAAGAAAAATGGGAGCATATTTTAGCTTACCCGTTTTTATTTTAGTTGGCAGACTGAGAAGGGAATTTTCTTTTCCTAGGCTACTGTCATTATTATTTCATTCTTGAGGAGTGAACTACTTTATTCACTGAATACAAGTAGATAAATTAAAGGATTTCAAAATTTTAGATTTGAAGGGTATAATTAACTTTAGTTGATACAACATTTTCTACTAGTTTTAGTGATTCCAATATTTCCAATATCTATTCCATGGAAGCGAAGTAATTTGATGTTTTTGAAAGAGATTTTGTCTACCTTTTCTCAGCTACATTTTCTGTTCAATACTGGAAATATGATTTATGCTAGCTTTAAGTAATTTCTTCAGATGATAGATCAAATCTATAAAAATAATACAAAACATCCAAAATAAAATATCTTAAAGAAAACGAGAGTGTAATACCTTTTAGTAATTTCAATCTTGAAATTATTTTCCAAAAATCATTCTATTTTTTTTCTCCTACTGAGACTAAATGAGAGGGACTTGTAGTCCTTTTAAGATACTTATATACAAGCTATCATTGAGATTAAAAACCCGGATTGAACATAAATATGTACTTATAATATTCGGAGCGTAACCCTGATTGCAGAGTTAAAATAGTAAGTCTTTGTTGGATCCAGAGTACAATTGGGGATTGATATTCTAGTCATTCTTGCCAATTTCCTTGATTTTTTACATCCGTAACCGCTGATTGTAACTGCTCTTGTGAAATCTCAACAGTGAATAGTTGGAAATTTGTGGACATTCAAAGGGGACATTACCCTTGTTTTTGAATAACAATAACAATGTACTTCTAGAATAGACATTCAGTAAAGTACAAACATCCACTAGTTATGGTTTCCTTAAAATGAATTTTTAGCTTTATGAAGCATTTTTATTAGATCTACATAAGGATACCAATGAGATCTCTGTACCTCCGAATGTTCCTATGTTAAAATCAATTATGTGTTTTTACCATTTTGTGCTCCATTGACTTTTGACCTTGATTGCTCAACATTTAATAGCCTCTAACTCTATCCACAAATAAACTTTGTATCAAGTTAGAGCAATATTAATTTCTAAATTTTACCAGAATCATGGTGACCATAAGACAAACCAACCAAAAACCTCTGTTCAACTTGGTTGGTAGATATAATTACCTTACACTTCCTGATAGAGCAGTGATTTCCAACGCAAATTCCGCAGGCCTCTTTCATATACCTATTGGTGTTTCAAGAAAACCATTTAATCAGTGATGTTCATTATATAAACATACAAAATTATTAAAACTCTTGATTTTAAACCGAAACAGTTCCCTTAAAATATATTTATATGTAAACATTATAGTTTAAAATTAAAACTTCACTGTAAGATTGCATTGCAATGTTATTAAAATTTACAATATAATAACAAAGTTAGACAGATAAAATGAACAATTTATATGAAGTAATTTAAATCAACATAAAAAATGACTAAAATAATTGGTACAAATATTAAAACATGCTTCAAATTTAAATTTTAGAGCATACTTACATACTTTTGAAAGCTTTTAAATGATATCCTGAAGTTGAACAAAGGTACTTAATTTCTTCTGTAGCAAAAGTACCCGAATGATTCAACAAAGACAGTACTCTACTGCTACATATCCTGCAGTTCCAGCACTCATATTTGTTCTCAGCTCCTGAGTATGAAAAACATCTCTTATGGATTCCCCTTATGAGTTTTTGAAGTATAGAAGGTTCCATGTAGAAACTCACTTAAGTAGGAAATAAAGCACGTATATTATTATATATATATCATTTTTTTCATATTTAAAACAGTCATTAATTAATTTTTATTTTATTTAAAGACCAAATATGTTGCATTTTTGGATATTTTATTTAATATCCAACTGGTTTTACAATGTACACGCCCAAAAATGAAGGTTCTTAATACTAAAAAAAAGTGAATGACAAAATATTGCCAATATCGTAATAGGTTTTTATATATTCATTTTGCTAATCGACATGCAACTTGTACGCTTATATATAAAAATATTAGTGTTTAAGCACAGTTCAAGATCGATTTACATTTCAGTTTGGTCCTTAGGTATTTTTCTATACGTTTTACTACTGATATTTCAGTCCAGACCACAATCTCAGTCAATGGACCAAAATTTAATCATATTCAAATCGTGGAACTAATTTTTCGCCCTCAATGTATGGACCTACTTTTTCCTCTATCCAACTGATTTACAAGTTGTACAAATATGATTTATACAAACTTTTGAACTTAAATATCGTAATTGTTGGTTGATGTTTATAGTTCTAAAATACGGAGGATGTTTATCAACAATTCATTGATATAATCAGTTAATATGTCTAATTTGTTTATCCACTCTCAACCTCCACTGTCTAAAAGGAAAAAGAAATATTTAAAAAAAAAAAAAAATAATAAAGATAGGCTATTGTATTTTTCTTATTACAAACTTTTTTTTATTAATATGACGGTATTTTATGTATAGATGTTAGTATAGAAAAATAAATACTACTTGATTAATTGATGCTATCGACAATATACATACATTGAATTGAAGAAGTTAATTTGTATAATATATATATGTGATGTATACAAGTTGCAATTTTGTACGAGTTGTAACCAAAAAATGGCTTTCTTAATAAAAATACTAAAATATAAGTATACTGGGACACCTCATAGATTGCAAATGCCCATAATTATATTACTCATCAATACACAATAACCATGTAACTTCAATCGATCTAAATAAAAAAATGATAGGATCAATTAATAGAATGTCACATTTTGTAATTAATTTTTACATTTAAAAACGAAGAAATGCAACTTGTACAATTTCCTTATAGAAGTTGCATCATGTACAGACATCACAACATGTACGTCACTTTTGTGATATCTATTAAATTGAGTTCAGGATACGTAGAATCAGCTACTTTAAGTTGTATACAGATATGGCTTTTTGAGAGCGTGCGAGGAGAAGGCAGGAGCAAGACATATTGTACTCATGAATTAAGAATATTGTCAATATCAGCTGCATGTTACACGATTTTGAAGAGAGAAAATGAATTACCGCAATAAATAGAAGAACCCCCTAATTTATTAAAGCGTTAGTGGAGGGGAAAAATAATAATAAATATATTTAAAATCATATTTTTTTTATTTTGTATTTTTAAAACAATTTACACCAAAGATAGATGAGAATTCTTCTTTCACATGGAAATGTAAACTTATCCATGAACTATTAAATAATGAAAAAAAGAAAAGAAAAAAGAAATAGCAGACACATTCTTTTCTACTTGGTAAACTTAGCTTTTTCTTTACATAGATCCCTTCTTTAGTTAAACAAGAGTCAAGACAATGAAAATGGCTGAAAGAAAAATAAACTGTATATTGGTTAATTTCAAAAAGCTTCATGTACACAGTAGAATTTTAAATGAGACTTATCAATACCATTTTTTTTTTTTTTTTGAAGACCAACACAGAACAAATTTTTCTTTGAGACGAGTCAAGACTTAACTTATTGAAAAAGGGGGGAGTATAAGGATGTAAGACCGGTCTAAGATTTTCATACAAAAGCCCATCACTAATATATATATATATGAATTTTTAAAGCATTTCATTAAATTGAAATAGGTATGTACATTTTACATACTCACAGACAGTAGCAGGCAAGGAAATATGTATGTACCTAGCTAAGTCAAAATACAACTGAAGGTAATAAAGACACAATGAAATTCCAATGATTTTTATTGTGTTGTTTTGTTTCATATTTGTAGAATGAATAATTATATTTTTCGCTTTTTAAAGCTGGAAAAACAAATATATGTCCACAGGGTGCATCTGGTAATTCTTAAACCTGATGTAATTATTGTATTAACTGCCAAAATGTTAGAGGGTTTCTTAATCTTGAGGACATCAAAAACATAGAAGGAGGAAATAATTATTAGATATATTTTAGATTTTGTAAGTTTGACCAATGATAAAAGATGTTGATAATATTGAGTTCTGGAAACTGACTAAGCCTAGTGTTTTGTCCTTTCTTAATTAGTCTGATGACTACAAAAGTCCAGTCCTATTCTTGGGGTTATACACAGCATTTTTCTTTGTCCAAATACTTTTTTCCCTTCATAATATGTCTCCCACTCTTAAAATAAACTTAGCATTAAAATAATAGACCAGTTTCTTTGTCAGTGAACAAACTTACAAAATTGACAAGAGATCAAATATTTATTTTCTTCACTGTAAATATATATGGAGACGAAATATTTTGGCACACATATTATGTTTTTTTTTTTCATGAACCTGAGTCCAGGTTAGTCTTGCAATACGGTCCGATAACGATTTTTTTTTTGTGTTCGTTTTTCAATGATTTTTTTAAAACTTATGTGTACTGATATTTTTTGGGTCATATTCTAGGAACCAATCAACACCAGTTTTTTGAATGTGACTGATAAATGGGTCTTGTGGCCCTCGTAGAGGAGAAGAAATCTTATTGAAACAGAAACTTGATACACATCGGCCTCAGCTTTCATCCAAGTTATCATTTGGTCAGACAGGAGTTCACAGTACTTGTCAGTACCCACACTCTCTTTTGGCTCAAATAAAATGGGGACATGACACAGCCGTTGCTCCCAATGACCCCAAGGATGCCTGAAAACTTGGGGTTAAAGACGTGGGGACATTTGATCTCTTTGTACCAACCATCTGTCGTTCTGGGTGTTTTGGGATTTGTCGACTGTCTTAACTTTCTCATCCGAATAAAATATGACTCGGTTACAATGGGATTTCAAATTGATCAGAATTGTCTCCCGTGGGTTGCCCGGCTAGCTTTTATTTTGTCTGTAAGGATATATTTTTTGTAAAAGCTGTATGAATTCATCCACAGATCAGTGCTTTTGGACCTGGAGACTTTTCTACGTCGATAGACCGTTTCAGTCCTACAAGGAATATGGGAGTGCGTTTTTATCACTCAGAGACTTGTGTGCTTTTCTTTTATATGCCCCTCCTTCCAGTGAATGTAAATGTCGTAGACTCTGCTTTTTGGATATTCGAGCATCTTCTTGATGTAGGCTGGGCTGTGTCCTGCACAAGCAAATTCGATGATAGTGTTATTGCGGGTCTCTTCCTTTGTAAATAAGTTAAAATTTGTGCAATTACCTTAAAACTAACACTCAACTTCTCACTTTAAAATTGCAAAGTTAAATAATTTCCTTATTCTTCAGGATATAGTTAAAGATGGTCCGGATTTACCTGAACGTCCTTGTATATTCCTACCGAACAATAACATGGATTTTATCCATACTCGTCAAATTGTTCCTTATGCAATTTTGTTTGTAGCTATTCTAAGTATATTTTACTGGTAGGGATTTTACAACGTTGGAACCAATTGTTAGAGAAAATGTACTGAAAAAGGACTCTATTATCATAAGTATGAATAAATGATAAACATTAATTAAGGAATTCCAAAGTGGTTTGATTAAGCAAATTCAACCTTGTGTCTACTATTTAACTGTATTGATCAATGGGTATGGTTCTTACGAACGACCAGTGTTTCTGAGGTGAGGCAGATCCGTCTTTTCGGAATAACAACTAAAACCAGAGAACTTCTGACTATTGATATGGTTCTCGAGAACAAATTTGGATTTGCTCTGATCTTGCCTAAGTTGATTTAGACTACTTCCCACAATTTCACTCCTTTTCCAATTTTCTAATGAGCATTTAGTGTCTTAAGATCCTTGAACAAAAAGAATATGATGCTAGTTTGAGGATTTACTGTATACATTAGACTAGTTCAATTTGCATTTTTTGGAAATGTTGAGACGTCATAGACTTAAAGTATGCATTTGGGTAAAAATAGATTAATGACAAATTTTGAACAATTTAAAAGAAGTTTTAGAGGTCGCGCAACGAACTTAAATTTTTGAAAATTGACGTTTTTTTCGAAAATGTTGTCTTCTTCTTTTATTATCTTTCAACCATTAGCAGATATCATTAAATCTTTTTTATAATTTGTTTTACATAATGAAATAACCTTTATAGAATATTTATACTATTTTTTTATTAAATTAGTTTTTTTGGATTTTAAACGGAATAGTAATGAAGACTTCTTTTAACCTATTACTCACTGCGCGTATTATCGATCTTTTTTCTTTTTTTTAATTAAACGGCAATATTGTCGAATCTTTACTGTTAAAAATGAACAATATTATCAGAGGGACTTTGAACCTTCATTAAAATGTGCATAGGATTATTAATAAATAACTATGTCATTGGCTGTAAGAGTACTTTTGCATATTATCCTGTTAATCAAAAACTATTTCATTTTTTATATGTCATATTACGACTTAAAATATTTATAGCAGTTCCATTTAAACAAAGGATTCTAAAGTAATGGCAGAATCGACAAGAAGTCAAACCAAAGATTTCTGGTTACTTGGACACGAAGAGGCCCAAATAACTGGTGCAAAATTACCTTCAAGAAGGAAGGTTTTGCTTGTTATTTTGTATCACCATATAACATTGAAAAAAATAGTTCATGATAGTGCTTCAAAAGTGATATTGGATGTTATATTTTTTTGGGAAAAAGCTGGAATTCCTGTTTGTCCTCAACCTCATGCTATTATACAACTCAAAAAGCTTCATTGTGAGTGGCAGAAGCTTAAAAAGGATAAAAATCGTACATCTAACACTCATCAATCGTATATAATTACCTTTGAGAGTAAACTAGAAGATTTCTTTGACATTACACATAAAAATACACTCATTCTCATCAAGAATCCAGAAGATGAAGAATTTCTTTTGGTGCAGAGAGAGAAAGGATGTCGCAGATATATAGGCGTAGAAGATAAAGCCAGTTCTAAAAAAGTAATGAAAACAGCAAAGAGGCGAGATATAGAATCCAAAAGGCTAAAAATAAAACGATAACCTCCACTCAAAAAAAGAAATTATTGCTTTCCATGATATTGACGAAGAAAGTACATTGGTAAATAGTGATAAGGATTATAAAGTCCATCACAGATCACATAAAAACTCAAAAGTATTATAAGTCCTAAATTGGCTGGATCGATAGACAGAGCAAAGCTATCTGATCGAAATGCAACCTTTTTACTTTCATCAACAGTTAAAAGTATTCAGGATTTCAAAATCAGCAGATCATCGATACAGAGGGCAAGGATACATGAGAGAGATAAAATATACAGTAACTTGAAAGACAATTTTTTTCCTAAAACCTCCTTTAACTTTGCATTGGGATGGCAAATTATTGAAGGACCTAACAAAGAGAAAAATGGTCGACCGTGTACCAGTAATTTTATCTGGATTCGGTACTAGTCAACTTCTTGGTGTTCCTAAGTTGGCCTATGGAACTGGCGAGGACCCGGTAAAAGCTATTTATCAGTTACTAGAGGATTGGAATGTCAAACATTTGGTGAGAGCTCTATGTTTTGATACAACAGCAAGTAACACTGGGGAAATCAATGGGCATGGGCATTACTTGAATCAAAATTGAAAAGAAATCTTATATACTTACCCCTGTCGACATCATGTATTTGAATTGGTTTTAGCAAGTGTTTTCTCCATTTGTATGGAACATACAATTTTTAATTGCAACATATTTCTAAACTAACTCATGCCCCAAACAAAATCATGTGGACGCCTCTGTTAATGCGTGTGAAACACATGTTATTGGAACGTGTACTCTATTGAGTCTTTAAAAATGTCAACTAAAACTTTAACCCCCCTCTCCTCTCCAAATAACATTACCCTATTGTAGAAGAAAAAAATCTTGATCCAGCCCCCTAACCAACACAAAATATTCTGGGGCCCTGTAACAAAAATTTAAGATACATATTTTTACATGAATAAGTACTGCAAAGTACTAAAATACAGATATTTATTTTAATACAAAAAATTTCTAACATAAAAAAAACAATGTCTGATCAAAAAGAAACAGGGATATTTAATTCCAAATTCAATTATCAAATTCTTTTTTTTTTTATTATGTTTTTCAACTTGTCCACATCCTTTGCTTTATTAATTTATTTTTTTACGGAAATAATGATTAAACGTATCTTGTTTTTTATTTGTTATTCTTCCAAATTTAGCATTAATTATTGTACAGGAATAAACAGTCTTTCAAAAAAAAATTATTTTTTTTTAATTGTACAAAATTGCAGAGTACACGAAAATACTTCCAACGTTTTTATCCGTCACAAAATAAACTTACCAAAATTGTTTATATTGTCAACATACTTTGGTGATATGTTTACCAACATAATAACATTTGAGAATTGATTTAGAATTAAATTCAGAATTAACAGGGTTTTTTTATCTGAGTAGTCTTTTTCCCATAGAGAAATCACTATTTTCTGCAATTCTACTGATGCACCCTGTACACTGAAAACACATTTGTTTGTAAAAACAAAATAATAATACACGTATACTAAAAAAACTGATGAAATGTCAAGATTAGGTGGGGCTAGGAGGGGGGGGGGAGTGATAATTAAACTTTTAGCTCTTTATTAGTCGGTTACTATAAATAGATATATGTATAAAATATTTGTAAGTAGACCAAATATGTACTGTTGTGTAAAATATATTGAAAAGGTGGTTTTTCTAGTACTGAGTGGTCCTTTAAAATCTGAATAATTTCAATTTTAAACTTGAACAAGATATAATTTACTTTAAATAGCATCTAAAAAGCTAAATATAGCCGCCCTTAGTGGCAATTATGGCTTCCGGTTGAAGACGGGAGGCTTGGCACCCGCTGTAGATATAGTCCTCCGCCATCACGTCCCAGAGCTGGCTGACAGTGGCTTTGAGGGCCTCAATGTTTGGAAACCGGACACTGCAAGCCTTACTCTCGATATGGACCCAGTAGGTGTAGTCGAGGGGCTCGGCGCCAGGGATGAAAGGGGCCATAAGTGTCAAAAAAGAGTTTAAAAGAACTCAAAAGAGTTTTCCAACAGAGGAGGGGGATTTCTTCTAAAGTGACCTCTCCACCTTCACAAGGCTCATTCCACTGACTTTTTCGATAGCTCTATGGACATTCTAGTGTGAGATCCCTTGTCTTGGCCCTCATGGATTTGAAGGGACTGGGCTGTTTTCTTTAAATCCTCTGTGCCGATTTTGGCATTGTCGACAGATACTTCTATATCTCTAGCGTTTCGGACTTGCTGGGGGTGTAGATGTGTGTACTGGAGACGCCCTACTACTTGAAGTGAGCAAATGGTAATTCGACAATCAAGTTCAAATGTCATTTTCTCGACTTGTACTTAAGCTAGAGAGCTCAGGTTTTCTTTTCCTTTGATTAATTGTTTATGCTTTAATATATCGAAATGTGAATTAATTTCAATCACTCAACCGTCACTAATTATTGAATTATTATCTCTTCAGATTTTAATATAGCGCCCAGTAGCAGATTGGGAAGAAAGAGACACGCTAATGCAAGCAGATTCAGTAGTTGTCCATTCGATGAATTATTATGTCCATAAATGACAACGATTGAGATAATTAAGCTGACACCAAAATATTGGTAGAATTTGGAACTCGCAACTTGTGACTCTACTTGAAAAGTAGCAAGAAAAGCCTTAACATAGGTTTAAGTCATAGGGTCTTATAATTATAAGAGATGTAGAATTCCCAAAATTTGGAATTTCCTTTTGATACCGTTATAATTCTTATTTATCTGAATTGGACAGAAAATAGCGAAACATATAACATTCTTTGTATTGAACGTAATTGGTTGGAATCAGCGGCGTAGCTAGCCCCATAATTTTTTTTGGAGCTTGTAGCCTAAAGATAATAACTCGCAACTCCGTTTTTTTCAACCATGGACGGGTATTTTTATTAGAATGATAAAAAACTTAACTAGGCCCAAAGAATAATGACAAGTTATTCTTGTGTATGGGAGATAACTAGGACGTGATGGACAAGGACAGGACCTGGATGGAACTGTACGTGGCTCGGAACATATTTTAAGGACCATATTTATAATTATAGTGACTTCCTGTATTTCCAAGAAAACTTGAGAATCTTGCTTCCACTCTGCTACTACTTCTACAGCCTCATTATAAAAATAGATAGTTGTGCTACCGCGCCTTGTATAGTTCGGGAAATGGAATTTACTCACACAGCTTTCTTTTTTATATACATGCATATATTTATAGGGACAAAATATGTAATTAAGAACTTTTTAATGAAAAAAAGAGGGTAATTACCTTTTAGGGTCGATATTATTCCCATTTCGAGTCTACGTATTATATTATAAGATTATCATCTTCTGTGGCGCATCTAACCCCAGTTACCGAGTGGTCCATTAAAATGTAAACACTTTGAATTTTTTACTTTAACATGATATAATTTATTAATTAACAATAGAATTTCTACAAAATGAATACTATAAATGGATGTGTGACTGAGCTCTCTTAATCATTAATGTAGCAGGCCTTAGTGGCAATGATGGCTTCAAGCAGCAATGATGGCTTCCAAGCTGCAATGGAAGGCCTCGCACCTGATCCAGGAAAATTACCTGCGGAAAATTGCGAAAGAGAAAATTGCCATGGAGGAAAATTTGCTCGTTATTTTGTTCAAACTTCATAATGAATAATAATATAATATAAATGTTTTAAATATTATTTATAACAAATATTTAAACATATTTGTTTGTTCCATCTCTTGAGGGAGTACCTATAAGTCTGAATTATGTTATTGTAATACAATTTTCCACTTTTTTTAAAAATTCAATCCAATATTCTAAGAAATGGATCAAGAGGATTGGTAAGGAGGGAGAGGGGTAATAAATAGCTTAGGGCCTCTTAAAATATGGTTGAATAAACTCTGCCCTCAGATTGACACGTGAGCAGTATGGAATTGCTAAAAACCACCATCAATTCATTCAAGGAATCCCTCTAATACTAAGTTACATGCAAATAACATTATTTGTATTTCAATAGTCATATCAATAATTATTTTTTCTTTAACTTTGTAGTGGATACTCTCAATTTTAAATTACTTTCTTGTTTTTCTTTTTGGATAGGTTAGTATCTAAGTGATTTCTGTTGCAAATAATTTATCTAATCCAGTGAGTAAATGTAAAATATAATATAATTTTAATATTCTTTAAACAAATATCAACATTGTAAATATAAATTCCTACATAAAATAATACAATAGATTTGTAAAAAAATTACAAAATACTGTTACAAAATCTTCGAACGGATAATATAAAAACATAAAAAGGCAATGAATATGTTATGGAGCAAATCTCATCAAGGCCAAATTACCAGTGGCAAAATTACTGACTCTGAAAATTTTCTCATCAAAATTATTCAAAGCCCTTAATAATAAAATATGGCTGGTCAAGTTTCGCCTTTTTACGGTCAGTTATTCGTTTTTTGAGGACACTCAAATTTGATGCTCATTTAGGGCTGGTTCTAGACTCAATACGCTTCCATATGCTTTAATCAAAAAAGTTGATGTGGCTGGAGGATAAAAGCGCTCCGGCAATAAAAAGTACTTTAATCCAAAAAAAACTATGCTTGATTATAGCAGTTTAGATATCCTGTTGATGTGATGAAAAGTTGAATGTACTACGTTTGATTCTTTACAAACTTCCGTTCAATGGGATGGGCACCCCACAGCATATCTAAGATTTATTTCAGAATTTCGTTTGCCACCTTGAATATTAAACTATTTGAAAAATTTGTTAGTAAGAACAAAATTATCAAAACTGAACAATTATTATGATTTTTGGGATTCATCCAACTTTTTAAAAAATCATTTAAAAAAGTGTATCATAAATAAATTTTAACCCGGTAATCCAATATTCAAAGTAAAGCAAGCCCCTGAGAGATATTATCAAAGTACATAAATGTTATGAATATATAAGGAAGGAGAAAACATTCAACTTTCATTAAGAACGTAGTAGGACATAGAAATGCACAAAAGAGTTTGGCTCCTTTCATCAAGTTTTGTAATCTAAATATTTAGTCTGCCAACATAAAAACATCTGGAACAAAAATCCCAAGCTATTTATTTTTATTTCATTCATAAATACAACCCTGTATATACTAGGGATATTTGAGTCCATTATAGGGATTGTATTACAATTACTCGGATGATTTAAAATACTCAAGAATTTTTGCTTTAATAAAGAACCTTTACTTGGTTTCGGAGGCATATATTGACCCTGATATAGCCCCTTTCAACAATAAAATCTATCAATTTCTCATAATTTTAATGTGATGATCAATTTTGCCAACTTTTACTGCAATTTGAAGCTTCTTCTATGGATTAATAAGATTAATTTGAAATAAAAATTTAGGGTAATTTGTCAAAGAGTACGAGATCTGACCAAAAAGAGATATTTTTCTATTTAATTAATTCGATTCTCAAATATATATTTTTATTTTGTCGGTACACATGTACCGGGTGGTCATTGATATGTGAACACTTACTAATTTGATAATTAAATAAGGTTCAGCGATTGAAATTAATTCATATTTTCATATATTAAAGCATACACGATTAGTTAAAAACAAACTTGAGCTCACTAAGTTATGTACAGGTAGAGAAAATGACCCTTAACTGTGATCGACGAATTTACATTTGAGTACTCCAAGTAGTTGGGCGTCTCCATGAACACCGTTTACGCCGTTAGCATGTCTGAAACGTTGGAGAGGAAGAAAGGCTCTGTCGAAAAGTCCAAACTGGACCCAGATGAAAGAAAACAGCCAAGGCCAATCCCTTCAAATTCATGAGGGCCTATCCAAGAGATCTCGGGATTTCACACAAGACTATCCAGATAGCTATATAAAAAGTGGATGGATAGGGTCTTGTGAGGGTGAGGCGGCCACTTTTGACATCAACAATTAAAGGAACCTTTCTCCTCTGCTGGAAGAATCGTTTGAATGAATTATTTTGAACTCTTTTTTTCATACTTCAGTGTCTGGCATCTAAACATCGAGGCCCTTAACGCCACTGGACGTCAGCACTGGGACGTCATGGCAAAGGACTACATCTATAGCCTGGAATCAATCATTGCCGCTAAGAGCAGCTACATTAATGATTAAGAGAGCTCAGACACATATTTATTTTAAGTGTTAATTTTCTAGGAATTTTATATAATTAATAAATTATATCTTTTTGAAGTTTAAATCTCAAAATGTTCAAATTTTAATGCACTACTTGGTTTTTCCTGTTCTGTATTTTTGTTCAACATTGCTTTGTATGTTCATTCACCATATAGGTACATTACAAAAAACGATGAAAGGAGCCAAACTCCTTTTTGAATGTTTTGTATCCTGCTATGTTCCTAATTAAAGTTGAATGTCTCTGTGGTGAGAAAATACAATCTAACTTGCTTTTGTGTTGACTTGTCCCATTTGTATATGTTTTTTGCATGAGTGTATCCTTAAAGAGATCAAATTTATTATATTACTGTGGAATGTGAGCCATAATTGAAGGAGTTGTTGGAGAGAAAGTCCAGAGAAGGGAGTGGTAAAGATAAAGCGTTTGAAAACGAATGCAGTTATGAAAGGTTGGACATGAATAAATAGGAAAAAGTAATTATTTTCTTTCTCCAGGAGAGAAAAAGAGAAAGAGTGAGTAAGTTGGAGCTACAGAGAAAGAGAGGGGATTTTCCTGGATTAATCATGGAGAAAAAAGAAAGTCATGAGAGTAGAAAAGAGAAAAGGAAAAAGAAAGTACATAAAAAGTGAAAATTAATTATTCTCTTCATTGACAGAATATAAAAATATATTTTGTTTTCAAAGGACAATTTGTTCGCTTATTTAGTTATATAATGAGCATTTTATCCAGTACGGCATGAATTGCGTCCTAATTGAGGGGGGACACCATATTTAGGGGTTCAATATTGATATTTTTACTACATAAACTGGACAAATTTCCAATAAATATACAGGGTAGGGCAGCAAAACGTGGACTTGTAATTAATGTTGATTTTCTCATTATTATGATAGTTTTAGTAATTAATTTTTGATATTCTGTTTCCACCGTCCTTTTTACATAAACAAACTATACTAATCGCTTAGCCATTTCATCATCATAACCATGCAACAAGCAAGAAGGCCACGCGTGTCAAATCTCCTAGATTCTGAACTTGATGTTATGAATATTACAAACATTGTTAGGTGTTCTATGAGCCTGGTTTTTAAGTTGGCCTAGACAAAAAAAAAATGAAAAAGACCTCTCCAGGATGTCAGGAAGTGGAAGGAATAACTGAAAGAGGGATACGAAGTTCTAGTTAAGTTTGGAGAATAATATAAGGAAGATCCACTAAGTCCATGAATAGCCCTGCCAACAACTTTTCTGTAGCACCTAGGGCCATCAAGAGGATTTATAAAGCACAACTTGGGATCAGTTTATTTCAGAAAGTTCCCATGCCACCTTCTGACAGAGGGCATGAAAGCCAGGAGGCTCGGGATGTGCAAGAAAATCCTAACATGGATCGTGGCAAATGGGTGAATTGTTAAAAAAATAACGCATATGCAGATTTTCACAATTAATAAATTCCCCAACAGTCAGAATGGCAACTGGCTTGTAGGTACAAAGGGTTTACCACACCAAATATTTGGCCCAAAAAATGGCCCTCTGCGTTGTGGCCACTGTTGGAAAGAAGCTGCCTCCGTTCTTTTTCAAGGCTAGACAGAAAATAGGTATAGTATAAGGTGTTTAGGTACATCATCTTCCCTATCCGGAGTGTGATACGTGTGGACTTAGGACGGCATCTCCTCCCAAACGTCCACCAAGTGCCAAAAGTTATGTCTAGATAATTTGAGCTCCATAGGCTTTTCTATATGAGGTACTTTGGAGAGGGAACCCAACAGGGCCTCACACCCAAATGTGAACTCACTGAAGTCATCCATCGTAGCTACATGGGACAATTTGTGAGAGAAGTTTGTCATCAATTCTTGCATGGCCTTCAGACTACGTCTAAAGACTATGATTGATAATGAAGGAGGCCAGATTCAGTGCTAAAAATTTTGCAACATTATAATTTTTCCTATTAGTTCAATCAATTTCTCGAGTAAATGCTTAACTGCCCTACCCTGTAACTGTACAGGGTGGACAAGTTATAAATGCCCCTTCATTAATGCCTCACACATTTAGAAAAGGCATGGAACCTTCCTTGGAATCCACGCCAGGAGCGACAGAATAACAATTGATCAAACTCTGGGACTCAGTGAGACGTTTGTTTGCAAAGTTATGATGGAATTCGATGCCTCTTAAGGTAATATTGAGGAAATATCAATGCGGGATTAGGTCAAAGGTCACATTATGCCTCCTCATGCGTTCTCTCAAGCGTCAGGCTAAATACTGATGTCTACCTAGACATGCAAGAGACCAAGGTGAGATCCTGGATCTATGTGATTGCCAAAAGGAGGTAGAGACTTGAATTGAGACTGAATTGAAGCTCATGCTCGATGCTACATGTAAAATGCATGCGAGATTTCATAAATATGACTGGATAATTTTTTATAGATCAAAATAGAATCTAAGGATTCCTGAAAGACATAAAATATATATTCTCGTTGATGGCTCTTAAGTTGAATCTATGTTACTTTTAGAGAAAAAAATTACAACAAAAGCAAAGCAATTCTTAATGAAAACACATTTCAGTCAAATTCTCTATTATATGTTATAGCCACATCATGAAATGTGCAAGTTATAGATTGAAATGAGCTTATGTTGATGTTATTTATTTATTTTCTTACTTTTCTGTTCTTTATTCATACTTTATATTATTCGAATCACAATAAAATCTGTATTTTAGGATCAAGAGTACGTGGTAGCGTATCTGCTAAATATATAATTGACATTCATAACAAAGATTAATTATAAATTAAGAATTTTAAAGGTTTTTCTTTTGTTTATTTGTTGACTCAGTTTAGAAACAATAAAAATTAAAAGTTCAAGAAAGAAAGAAAAAACGAAAATGGAATATAAATCCTGGTTTGGATATGTAACTTTTTATATGCAAATTTATTTAAATTTCAAATTCTTAATAGACCTTTCCATGTGTATGTCCTTATTCTCCGTTTTCATCTAAGAAATCTTGTATAAAGAAAGAAATGATAAAGAATTCTTTTCAGGAGGAATATTATAAATGAAGATACAATAGATTTGAAAGAATTATTCAAGAGGCTACAGTGAAAGCAGCAGTTTTGTCTGTTTGTTAAAAAGTGTCTATCAGTTTGTTTCTCTCCATTTGGGGAGTTTGATTTGCTGAATATGTACATCATCACTCATCATCAATGATGGAATATCATATTAGGGAAATGTGAAGCTGTTGAAAAAAAAGAGATACACAAAAGAGAGCCAAACAAACAAGAAGAAACACCTTTCCATCACATCACGTGTACATCATTTCCGCCATGTAGGACATTTTTTAGGGAAACCTCATAGAGTTTTCCGAATAAGCAGCTAAATCATCCACAGATACGTCGTTATAGCTCTGCCTGGCCCTGCAGACGTCCTTATTTCCCCCATTCTCAACCACAGATTCTTCTTGATGTTATTATAATAACACAATATATAATATTATATATAATAAAATCAGAGTAATATGTACCAAAAATCCATAAAATTGACAAGATTTGTACAATTATTTTTATTATTTCGATTAGGGATGAAAAAAGTATAATGATTATTATAAGATAAAAATATCTTATATTTTCCATTGTAATAGTTATTTTTGTATCTACAATATGGAAATAAGATTGTCTAACGATATTATACCTTTTTGGGCTCAAAATATATTAAAACTAAGCAAAAAGGGATAGATTTTCGAAAAGTACTATACAAAATTTTATTTATTTGTTTATCCCATTTCGACATCAAATAGTTTACGATTTTCACATAATATTACTCAAAAAAATAGTTTTTATTGTTATGAAACATGGTTCTCTAATCACCAAAATAGCCGATTTTAAGAATGCTGACGTCACATGAGAAGAAAAAGTTGTAATAAATGCTGCAAGCAGCACTGAAACAGCATTTTTGTGTCGAAATACACAATTTTAAAGCCTCTTGTACCGCCTCAAATATGATGTTTTGAGTCAAAAATTGTGTAGATCAGGGATTCTCAATCAGTACTTGATTTTTTTAATTAATATTTATCAAAGTAAGGAAATCAAACCTTAAGGATGTAAGATACCAAATGCTGCAGAAAATCCTGGCCTATTGACGGCGCCTGAAACAATCTCTTGTATTAGATTTATAACGATGGATAAAAAAATATCATATATAATCAAAGGTAAGGAACAAACACTATTTCCCTTAATATTAATGAAAAAGGGTTTTTACTGTAATAAAAGTTTGCTGCTTAGACCCCCAAAATGGTCGACACAAAATAATGTTCCTTGAAAACGCTGTATAAGGATCTAAACTTGCTCAAAATTTGAAACAATTTACAATTGTAAATTTTATACAAATCAGAAAGGAAATCAAACTGATTCTTCATCGAATAATATTCATGCCTGCTCTATTTGTAAAGTCGTTTAGTCGAAGGAGATTTTTTTTTTTAAATTTTCTGTCCTTTCTATAATCTATTAAGTTTTATTTATTATTAATATTAATAATAAGTAGCTGATAGAATGACACAGAAGAACAAAATATAAATTTAGGGCATATTCACTCAGCGTCAAAATGACATGTTTCTGATTGTTTTGACGTCGTGAACTATGAAAATAATCTTTATACCCCAAAATTATGAAGTTTGAGGCAACATTTAATTTAATATCAATATAACTTGACCGCTTAATAAATATAGGTACAACAATAGGTTAATTAAGGAAACAGATGATCTTTTTTTTAACAAAGCTGTATGTCTTCACTTTATGGAAATTTATGTTTTTGCCATTGTGATAAAAATTAAGGATTTATTAGACTTCCAGAGGAAAGGTGCATTTTTGTCATTTTTTTGTATTTAAAAGTAATGTTATGTTGGTCTTTATTAAGTACTAAAGATATCCGTCCCGTGTAGTTTAGTACCGACAAGTTCAGTTTTAGTCAGGTGAAGCTCACTCCGAAAACTTCTAAAGTTCGGTCCTTGATGACTCAGGGGCATCCACAGTGAGTGGGCTGGAGGGGTTTAAGCCCCCCTAAAAAAAATTCATGAATTTTGTTTTTTACTAGAAAATTAAATGTAATATTTGAAATTTTACATACAAAATTTAATATTTAAAATATTTAGTTTTTTGTGAATAGCAGTGGATTTTCGAAAAATTTTATCCTAAATTTTTAATATTTATATTCATTTTGAACAAAAAACTTAATAATTGAAATTAAATTTTTTCAAGTTTTTGGATTTTTTTTTTTTTTTAAATTCAAAAACTAACCTCCCCCCCCAAAAAAAAAAAAAAAAAAAAAAAAAAAATGTATTTATATATACATTCCTGTGGTCACCTCTGTGATGTCACTCAACTTTAACTATTCTTCTTTTAATCACTTATATAACTGACGTCTACAGGCCTGACGGTCATAAGAACCAGTCTCAAAACTGATATGACCGGTGTAATCCCTGGACTGGACCATATAAATTAAGACTGAAACAACACTACTTGCATATAATATTATTTGGAACATTAGTTAGGACTGAAGATTACCCTCCCGTCCTTTTCAGTTCGGCATATCAGTTCCCAAAACTTATAAAGCTCGGTCCTTGATGACGACACTCAACTTTATTTCTACTTTTTTAATCAATTTTAGTACTTTTAGTCTTTGGGAATGACATTCTTAATGACCTGTCTCTAAGACCAATAGGGGTGGGTGGTCCTACGAATGAACATATCTGAATATATAAGGATCAATGCAACACACAATTTCTTCCATTCAGAAAAAAAATGCAAGAAAAATTTAATGTATTTTTTAAAGCTGGAAACATGTACCACCAAACTACTTTTTTGGGATTTTTCTTTCATCTTTCAAGACGAAAAATAATATTGTTTAAAAAAAAAACAATGTAAGTAGACATTTCGGGCTTTAAAGGTCATTGTCGAGTTGATATTTTGTTGACTAGTTTATTAGTCATCCATTCTACATGGTCCACTCCCTTCTTCATATGCAAATTTACGTAATTACAACCTGCAAATTTATATTTAATATCAACATCCTATGAATACTAATTCAATTATGATTCAATAAGTATTTAGAACCATACATACATATTGACAATTAAAGTAATTAAGCTAAAAAAAGATCTAACACTGTTAGAGAGTCCCGTTTTTGTGGTAATGATATTGCCCATTAAACAAAAACTTTTTCTTCTCCAAATAATCAAAAGACTGACATTGCCAATGTATATGACCTTGCAAGCCATTTTAGTGTTATATAGACAATTATAATTCGTAAAAAAATGGGACATTAGAGTTGGAATTGAGAATTTTTTAATAAACCTCTTGGACTGTTTCAAATATAATGCCATATCACAAAAATTGTAGTTTACATATTGTTCAGTACAGTAAAATCTCGATTTCAGGGATTTTATGAGACTTACTAAATTATTAGTTCATGAAAAGATACGAAACTTTAAGGAGAATAAGGATTTAATTACTTTAGATATGTTCTTATATATATATTTTTTTTTTTTTTTTTTGCTTGTACCAAAAGGTCTCAGTTATCTTTTTTGATCTTGGCTTCCATCTGAAATAGCTGCCCGACTCATTAGTAGATTCATCAACAACTATAGTAACTGCTAGGGTTTATATGTTAATTTGTGTATATATTAGATTGATTATAGTGTTAAGATTTGGTTGACTGGTAGGTGTTTCAACAAAGGTAATAGTAACTTTTTTGAACGAGGTATAAAGATATTTTGACTTTAAGAACATTGAGACATTTAGGGTTATATTGACAATTATAAGATTTTTTTTTCCAATTTAAGGGACTTTTGTACCCAGACGGAAAAATCCCTTGAATGAAGACTTGACTGTTTTTGATTTCCTTGTTTTATCAAATATAACATAGCCAAATTTTGCCTTAATTAAAAGGAACTAAAAAGAAGAACATTATCTCAGTTAAAATAGGGAAAACCCAAATCATTGAGTTTATTTGAGGCCCCTTAAACTATTAAGTTAAGGCCTACATTATTTTGAACTAATAAACTGAGTATAAAGTAACATTTTGGACTCCACGATATTAGTTCGTAGAGTTAGATTTCACGTTGAAAAGCGAAGACAGATCAGAGACCGTAATATTTTTTGTCTTATTTAGACATTTGATCTAGTTAGACGCTACACACACACAAAAAAAAATCGGTATAGCAAATTTAAACATATTATCATAACACATAGGCTAAAAAGTACTTTACACATAGATGTTTTTTTTTTTTGTAAAAACTACCCTCATTTTCACTTTGTAACAACCTTCAAAAGACAACTCTTAAAATTTCATGACAATCTGTTCCTTCGTTTGGGAGTTATTCTGTTACATTTGATATTAACAAAACAATGGATACTAACAATTTTTTCTTTTAATTTTACACCGTTTTCTTGATGGGAAAAAATACTGTTGAAGCTAAGCAGTGGCTTGAAAAGTAATATGGAGACTCTGGGAGCCCAGGACCTTATCACATCATGTTTTATTTGGCACAGTACACGGACCCTAAATTTTTTTCCAAATTGAAACTGTCTTGTAATACGCTAAAAAAGACCTGAGAGGCGTATAACTACACCAAAGTACTTTTTGAATTGTTTCCAACAGAAAAGATCTTTATATAGTGGTAGAACCATATTAGAGCGAAAACGGGACAGTCTATTATATATAAATTTATTGTCCGTATCTATATATTTTTTCATGTTCGTAAAACGTGGATAAATGTTTACACGCAAATCAAAGGTAAACCGCACTGACTGGAATGAATACTAATTGCTTTATACCTATGTGTGTATAATAACTATTATTATTTTTTAATAATGTGATAATAAGGAGGTATTGTTTATATTCCTCTTTGTGACGACTTGAATAGCTCCACTTCCCAACGAACGAACTCACTATTAGTATTAAGTCTCGATCCCAGAATATTTTTTCCCTTTTTTCAGTTTGGTTTGAAGTGATTTTTTTCTAAATGGATTTTAACTGTTTTTAGGTCGAATCTCTAGGCACGATCCTTCACAAAAATGCTTCGTTTCAAATCCTGTACTTTTTTTTCGGTCACACATTATGTAATGGTGTTATTTAGAGCACTAAGTACTCTTATGTTGACCCTAAAAGGACCATTGGAACATACAAGGCTGATCTTATCTAGTGTACCACATTATATTGGTTTCAATTTTTCAAGAGTAAGATTTAAAAGAGAAGTTTTGTGTGAAGACATTTATTTTACAAAAATATCTGAAAATAGTGTTGGGCAAAACACATTTATTAAATATGTAAGCCCTCGTCTATAAAAAAAATTTCTCAATAAGAGGCCCAAATCCCTTACAGACCTTGATGACGGAGTCAAACACGACCTTGGTCCACTTCTTCTTTATGGAAGTTTCTAAAGACCAGACATTCATGGGAGGAGTACCGCATACCCTCTCCTCCAGACGCGCCAAGATAGATTATTCCAAGAGGTTTGTGTCTGTAGAAGAGGGTGGGCACATTTTGAGGTCAGGAAAGTTGTCTCTCACGAAGGCCATGGTCTAAGCAACGCAATGATACGACACTCCGTCTTGAGTGAAACAAAATTGTCCCCGAACTTTCCTCAGTCCCAAAGTAATACTTTCTTATCCAGAAGTTCGATGTAAGCCTCTGCACTGAGCCCCTCTTTCTTCTTCACAAAAATGGGAGGGCAGACTCGGCAACGCTCAAGAGCACGGTTCCAGCTGATTTTTTTTGTTCTGAAGACATGTCTGAGATATTATCCAGATGTTCGGTTGTGATAAAGCAGCTGTTTTGCTTATTCACAGTGGCATCAACGGTAAAAAAAGTTATAAGAATAAGCAAAAGTTTGACAGTATTTTTGTTGCTGTTGAGAAAATTTAGTATCTTATTTTCTCTTTCCAACAGCCTCAGCTTACTTTGTTCAGAGATAAGACGTCATTGTGTCCTCCTCCGTGATTTTGCACCAATGTCGTTCCGGATAGAAAATAATAAAATGTGTAACACTAGATAAAATTAACTCTCTATATGTTCCATTTCAAACAAATGTGGATATAAGCAGAAATAACTTGTTGATCGAAAATTTTCCAACTGTAGTAACTGGCCACTGGATTCTATATGTTATGGTTCATTCATTTATTAAAAAAAATATATATATATTGGCTTAAACCTTTGTTTGAGAAGTTGTTTTGGGTTATGATGTAACAAGACAAGCATCTTTTGGACATTCATTCCCACTTATGTTATAAATTATAACATACCTATGTTAGTGAATTGTGTTAGTTATGTTATAGATACCAAAAGGGTATTAATTTGATTTGCAAAATTTGAATAATGTTATGAATATTTAATATAGTTTTTTTGCAATATTTTATAATATAAAAAAATGTGTCATCAGAAATTGAGTAATTACATTTTTTTTTTAAACATATAAATAAACATTGTAGTTTGAAATTAGTGCCCAAACACAAAGACCTCGTTAGTTACATAAGTACACTATAAATAAATAAACAGTAAAATAAAATAACTCATCAATTAAATGAATAAGTTTGCCTATAAACATGAATAAAAAAATACCAACAACTAAACAAAACATAAAATACACAAAAAGTCAGAACTCTAAAAATAGGCACATGGGATTGGTGAAATTTAAGATTAAGATAGTTCTCCGGAAAATACCGTACAATATCGACGGTTTTATCATATGTTGATGTATCGACCTGAGGGATTTTCAAATCTAAATCCATATACCTTGATGCAGCTGTTTCATTTTTTGTCGATGTCTTATATTTATAGAAGTATTTTGTAACATTTTAATTGATATTTATAAGTGTTAAATATATCAAACAGGTAAATAAATAACACAACATTTAAACAATGATATTATTATTAACGTTGAACAGTTTTTCAACTAATTAAATACGTTTTATATTAGGATATATTTTTTTATCACATTCGCTAAACGCGATACTAACGAAGGGTTAAAGCTATTTTCCCCTAAGGATATTTCCCCTATATAAATCAATTAAAGAGATGTAGTGGGTTGATTTCATCTACTGGTACAATTATTATTATTTTCAAATTTTTTAAAGATAATAAATTTAATTAAAATGTTTTGTGAGGATATTCATTTTACAAAATCATCTGAAAATAGAGCTCCGCACAACTTTTATATTGTATGTGAGCCTCATCTTTAATAATTACCTTAATAAGAGGCCTAAATATCTTATAGGTCCCTTTAGTCAGGAAAGTTGTATCTCATATAAGTCTGGGTCTTGGCGGCGCAATGATACGGAGTGAAAACAAAGATATCTCCAAACTTTTCTCTTACCCAAAGCTAGTACTTTCTTAATCATAATTTCGATATAATCATCTGCATTGAGCCACTCCTTCCTCTCCATAAAAAAAGGAGGGCAGGTTTCACCTATGCTGGTCACAACGCCCTGGACGATGGTTAATAAGGTCTTTACAAGATAAACAGTGGTACGGCTCCTTGGAGTTGGCTATGGAGTATATTCCGCGTGAGAGAAGCTTCAAAATTTCACTCTTTTATTGCTCCATTTTACTCGTTCTTATTTGTATTTATATTTCACGGAGTTTGAAGACAATCGATCGATAAATTTCTAAATTATTAAAATTTAAACTAAAGGTACCACTAGATAGGATCAATCCTGTATACGTCAAGATTGTTTAGTTTGGGTAAATACGTTTATCCGTATAATACGCATTAAATTATTATTTTCTCTTGGAGTAATGATGGAATTATAATGTATACATTTATTATCTAAATCTCACAGAGTAATTAGTTTGAGCTGGAGACACAATGGGTAATACGATTACTATAATAAGAAAAATTACAAATAAACAAACACGACAGCGATTTGAAAAGACAAAGTGCCAATCAGTTCACGCTTATTAATTATCAATAGACATGATGGATTATTCAGGTTTGAAAAGACTAATGGATTGACGAACATACATAATATAAGGCAAGAGCTTCATTTTTATCATTAGACCAACAAAAAACAGCCATCAAATACGTTTTAAAGTAATAAACATTACGCATTTTTATTTAAAAACTCAAAGTAAACATAAATTTAGACCAAAAATAAATAAAAAAACGTATAAATTCAGGTAGGAAAAAAACCGAGTGATACTTTTTTTTAAATTAATACATGTTTGAATTATATTTCGAACGCGTTGTACGTACTATGCACTTTCTACGCGTTTTGATGATATTGTGACAATTTTTCTAAAAAATATTACTTGAAGTGATCATGAGTAGTGAACCTCACTTAAATTTAAACATTGAGTAGGCACAGACTGGACATTCTTGGTCCAGACTGAATTTAAAATTAGACCCAGCTAAACGATTTTTTTTTTTGAATAGCACCGAACTAAATCGAATTTCTAAGTGAGACCGGTCTCACAACAATTATTACGGTCTTACAACAGTTTCCAATTTTCAAACCTAAACCCAACACTACTCACTAATAATGTTTGGCCTTGCTCTGTAAATCATAGAAAGGTCTATGACCGTTATCGTTTATCAAATGAATTACTTCCAAGTTCAGTATGAACCCATCACAAATAATATTGGTGTTGATAGGTTAAACAAGGAAAACAAAAAAAAAAAGCAGAAAAACAAATTTTTTATCCTGGATAGATAAATTTCTGCTCATGGTCTGGTATGAAAGATTGGATCAAATGGTCAATGAAAAAAGAATGTAGACAAAAAAAAAACTACCTCGGACCAAACTCTTAACATGACTAATTACCTTTAACACTAAGAATTTCCTTTCAATAAATGAAACAACAGACGTGATTATCACAAACAAAAAAACAGACAAGGCATTTCCTTTTAGAAAAAGAAATGACATATTTGCTCCAGATATTTAACATGGTGAATTATTTGCAGTCTTGTAGAGGGTTTATTATTAATAGTTGGATTGTCACCGAATGGAATGTTAAATAGGGAGGAAATTGCAATTTTTTGTGGCTTAACACGGAGATGCATCAATTTTATGGAATAAATATCAAAGTTATTTTTTTTTACAGGATTGTTTCATGGAATTGTTTTTTGTGGTTATTTCTTGACAGTTAAGCAGCCTCAAGCTTTTAAATACATTTTGAACTAATATTTATACAGGGTGACCAATACAGGGGCGTCTGCAGGATTATATTGGAGGGGGGGAGAAAGGGATTGGGTTGTGGATTTTTTTTTTACAAAAATTAAAAATCTGCATAAAATTTTTTAATCCTTTTAAGAAAATTTTATAAAATTTAATTTCTGGGAGGAAAGATATCCAAAAATTAACACTTCAACACTTCTAAAACGACATACTTTTGAACATAACGAAAATAAAAGCTTAAAATGCATGATTAAACATCGTTTCTTTATAAAATAATACTATATAATAAGAAATTCTTTTTTTTAACTTCGTATCTTCTTTTTTGAGCTATGCCGATAGCTCAAACAAAACTGAGTCAAACAATTGCAATACTGTAAAACAAGAATTTTTTGTACGAAATCTTTATAATGCTATCCAGCGTAAACTAATCGCACATATACAACATGACATACATATTACTAAAGCCATATATTGAAAAAATAACATCTATTATACAGGGTAAATCTTTATAATACAGACAAAAGAAAACCTGGGGTAAAGGCCTCAACTATTGCTAATGGTTATTAAAATCACTAGATCTTTATACGATTCAATTGGAAAAGGTGACGAATATTGAAGAAAAAAAAAGGTAAAAGCCTCTCCTTCTTTCTAGGACATATTTTATAGACATCTGGTCATAAATCCTTCTTCTTTTATTGATTAATGCATAAATAGTGTTTATTTTTTGTTGGTAATTCAGCGAAAATAAGCAAACTCAACAATATCAGTTCTAAAAGTAGTTATCTTTTTGTTTAAAATTATTGTTGAAAATAATTCTTAACATTAACATGTCAATTAGTAAGACCAATCTATGCTAAAATTTGTATATTCACATACCCCATGTATTTTGTTGCCAGCTGTAGATTCCCTCGTCTCTTTTGATACGTCTTGGCTATTTGATAATTTATTCTTTTTGATAAATATACAAACTGATGTTCTGTTTCCAAAAGAACCGGAATACAAATTTTTGTTGATCCCTCGTAGTATATTGGTCATCTTATTGTTTTATGACATGTTTTGGGTATCATATACAAATGTAAAGCTACACTGTTAACCTGTTAAAGGATTTTTTTAATATTTTGAAATATATTTACGTCATTCATTTTAAAAATTGCGGAAAGATAATATGGCAATAAACTAAACGATAAATATCAATACTGTGATTGACTTATATAAGGAAAAAGGAAAAATGTATTCTATATTCCAGATATCTATAGTTCATGGATAAGCTGAAACATAAAAAATGGACAACATTAGAATTGATATTAAAACAAAAGTACTATTAATTATATTGAAATTGGTGTCAAATTTAAGTAATGTTTTGAACAACTTTGAAACAAGAACGTCAGATTTCAAAATCAAATCTTCAAGCCGAGTACTTTATCAAAAGATGAAAAAAGATCAAATTAGCACTACTAGTCATGAAAATTGTGTGTTTTTGGGCCGAAAATTAACGGTATAAGCCTGACGATTTCAAAAATGTTTTGTGGGAGAGTAGTTATAATCAGCTGTGACAAGGAAGAAGGAAATACACAAGGGCATTGCCAAAAATTACTCTAATATCAATCCTCAATTCTACTCTGAGTCCAAAGAGGACTTCGAGTTGTAATTCCGCAAAAAAAAATCATCCAGGTGAATCTTAATCTTTGATAATTACACACGAATATTCAATCAGGTTTTGAATATACTTGAATGTAATAGAAAATAAAGTTGTCTAACACAGGAGTAAAATAATAATGACAACAGCTACTGAAAAGAAATGTATTCTTCAAATTACCAGTTTAAAAAAAAACGGGCAAGCAAAAAAATACATAAGATTTACATCGCTACCATTTACTCTTCCCTTATTTGGCTAGCTACTAAGTAATTAATTATAGCTGGAGAAGTTGAAAATGCAATGAACATTACGTTTTCCATTGAAAACAAACGAGTCACTTTAACCATTTTTCTCTAATGGAAACCTTGACCCAAAAATGCATTTATAAAAGTCCATTTAAATACTACTTTAATTTACGAGATTATTCAACACACAACCTCATATTTCTTAATGTCCTCACTTATCTTTAAGTATTCTTAAAAGGTAATTCTAAACCGGACATGCATAACTATTAATATATAACGTACGAACAAATATTCTTATTATAAGTACAAAGAAACCCTCATTAGTCACAGAGAGAAACAAACGTGGATTTCATATAGTTCTGATTCTTTTAAAGTATAACTATTTACCAATTTTGATGATTATGTGAGAATTACAAATTATATAGGGTTTAGCCTTCAAAAAGTTTTAATTAAAACAATTTTCTCAGCACATGTTTTTAATTTTTCTTCATTACATATAACAAAATCATTTTTGCTCGAACATATATTATATATGTCTAAAGCATGTCTAATTAATTATATAAACGTATCTATTAATGAAGCAACCACAAGATCACTACTTTCAATCTATGTTCATTTAAATACATTTGGGGTTTGAAGGTGAACGTCAGTAGGGATGTATCCGTCTCAAATTTAATCTTCCTGTCTGATAAGGGGCGTTGCTTGCTTTCATCATATATTATATATATAAGCCAACAGAGGGTGCCCGAGTTGCAGTGCTGAATAGAGAGGAATAGAAACAAAGAATGAAGGTATAAGAAAAGAAACAGAGAGAGGGATATAAAAAGATGTAGATGGAAAAGAGAAGGAAAGAATGAAAATTAAGTTTTACTTCGATAATAAACAGCCTCTTAATGACCTTGGAGGTCCAAAAAAATATCATAGGACCATGCTTGGTTATTTTATACGTATACTTATTCAATTTAAGATTAATCTATTCGACCATTTTAGGTTCCATGTGAGATAACACCAAAAACAAACTTAAAAATATATATTTTATATTAAAGTTTCTGACTCCTCCATCTTGAAACTTTTAAGGAGGGGGGGGGGGGCTCAGGACCCCCTGAAAAGAGGTAATTGACGCCACTGCGGTCTGGTCTTAAATCTTAAGAAGCGTACGAATTGGAGAAAAAAAGGTCTCACATGAAGGGATACTATTTTTATAGAAAATAGAATAGGACATAACTGTATCTCCAGTTTAATCAGCTTAACAAGGTTGAAAAAGACTGATGATGTTAAGATGATGATTGTTGAAGAACTGGAAAGTACTAGAGAAAAGAAATTGAGAGAAACCGGAACGGCAATTTAGTGATAAGTTACATCCCTACTAGATAGAGTTGACATGTTTGTAATGAAAAAACTACCTTTAAATAATAGAAAAGGAAAAACGATTTTTGGTTTGCTCTTCTCTTTATTTTCTTCAATATTTAATAGGTTGTCTGAAAGAATAATGATTTCCTATCTTTGGTGTAATTTTTTTTTAAATGACTAATTAGATAAATTTATATTAATATAATTATGATATTTCCTCTGCACTATTTTAAATATAAAAGATTTTCTTCCTTGAACAAGTGAATCATTTTCTCCTCCTCTCCCAAAAAAAAATCATTTAACAGGCAACTGATATTCATTCAGTAATATAAAATGTCTCGCACTCGTCTTCACCTCGCGCTCTTTCTTTCCTCACAATAAACTCAACTCTACTATTAGACATCAACATTGCCTTAAAGGCCCCCTCCAACACTATAACGAAGGTTATTGATTATTTTGTACTTAAATGGTCTTAAAGAGAGTCTCACACTCGTACTAGGGCATACTTTTTACAAGAATAGGCATGAATTTTGTTAGCTTATTAGCAGTGGGCTTACATAGTGAATATTAGTGACATTATCTTGCAGCTGAGAGATCAAAACAAAATAAGTAATTTAAGTTGTTTTGGGGGATGACGTAATATTCACTCCGCTTATTACATCGATTTTTTCTAAACCTCCATTTGTGAACTGGGATATTTTACAGCCCAAGATCTAAAAAACTACTATTTATTCTTTTGAATTTACATTTCCTCTTCAATACATTGCAGTATACTTCCAGAAACATTAATTCGGAATATGTATGTATAATGACTTTATTATAATCTAATCGTATATTTAACAATTTTTTAATCAAGGTTTTCTGAATTTAATTAATTGTTTTGCTTAAAAGTCGTTCTTTCTATTTTTTAAATTCTTTATTTTATTTAATGTGAGGACTAAGGCATACAAAGGCAGGTACAAAAATGTAATATTGTAGCTATTATTTTATATAAAATCTGCAACCTCGTCGAAAATAATTAGTACTATTGAAATTTCCAAAATACGTAACAAATAATGAATATTTAATAGATATGTTCACTTTAAAAATACAAATTTAATTATCTTTACAATTAAAATAACAATTTATTTCTTGTTGAAAACCCTAATATTGTTTAGATTATTTTAAAATGATTATCTTTTTTCTATTTAGTATATCCACAGAAGCATTTTTATAATTTTAACTGATATTTACAAATAAAAAAGTGATGAAATAGTTAAAAAAATGATACAAAATTTAAATAAAGTAATTAATATAATTGTTAACTATTTATCATCTAATTAAACCAGTTTTATTTGATAGTTTTTCTCGAGTTGACTGACTTGTATGTACATGTATACATACAGTTATAAATACAAAGTCCTCTAGAGAACTACACATGGTGCAGTCGGAAGGATTTTACCTTTGAAGTAGAGTGGACTTTTGCCATAACCCACATTATTGAGAATGTTTCCTCTCTATTTCCGGTTTTCAATCCACCGGAAAGTTCCAAAAAGTCCATAAACTGTCAAATTACTCAACCAATTGATCCAGATCTACAACCACTAATGTTAGAACAAAGATTATAAGTATCAAATGCAGATAAACACCCTTCTCAAAGGTATAAATATAAGAAACTTACCTCCGGACCATCCTGCAAATGCTTTTTCCAAAGTGTGGGACTATTTATCTGTTGATGATGTATCAGAACACCTTCTCCTAAATACACCACTCATAGATGTCCACAAATTTGCGTCAAAAAGAAATTTTCTATAAACATAATAAATCTCAAAAGAACTTGGGATAAATTTTTATTACTGCCCTGAAATGGGAAATGATTATTATTTAACGTATCAATACAAAGATTAAAATTAGAATAAAGTTCATTGACTGATCGCTTTGTAAATTGATATTAAATTACTGCCTAATTAATTCACAATGACGTATCGTTAATATTAACATACGAATACATAATTTAAAACAGTATATAATACTATAAACAAAATAATAATATGTTTAATTATATTGTATCTCCATACAAATATTGTAATCAGACAGAGATTAAAAGTCAGACAAGGTTTTTTTTTTCTTTTCTTAAAAAAACAAAAAACGATTAAAGTTATTTTTAAATAACAAATTCATTTATTTTTTTGGAAGAAAATATAAAATTATTTCATTTACCTAAAAATAAGTTATATTACGTAGAACACTAAGTATTTTAAAATAAATATCTCACTCGTCACTACTACTATGATACAAATGATTATTTTTGTTTAGTAAAGCTCAAATTTCAATGTATATTAGGGTGTGCCTGTTTAGGGGAATACTTTTTGGAGGGACTTTTTTTTCACCTATATTTTAGAACCTTTACTTAATTCGAAAGATCTATCACGGCGTTAATTCCCTGACACAAAAATACACTAAGTATTCTATTGTTATCTGTCGATTCTTTCGTCTCACCTCATACGTCATGGTTATTTCTGAATTTATTATTTTTGATAAATAAACAAATTTATGCTCCGTTTCCTAAAGGACATAAATACAATATCTTGTTCATCCCTTATCTTATATATATATATACATTATGTCCAAAAATTGATGGTGCTTTTTTTTAAATCATAAAATAACTTGAATCAGTGTTGCTGTTTTTTTTGAAGAAAAACTTTACTTACTTCCTTATATGACAACCTTTAAGTTTAATACATTTAAGTATGCGTTTTGGCATCCCTTCATACAGATTATTCAAAGTATCTGGAGAAAATTTTTCCCAAGCTTTTGTCAGTTTTTTTTTTTTTTTTTTTTAATTCATCCTCCGAAGTTGTGTGCGTATTTTCATTGAGTTCCCTCTGGACCAAGCCTCACAAATTTGCAAAGGGAGGCAAATCAGGACTGTTGGCAGGCCATATGCCTTTGCCACAGAAAGAATCCAAGTTGTCTGAACAGCATTTTGTGACTTTTGGGAGTGGTGAGCAGGGCACCATCCTGCTAGAAAATGGTTCTTGATGTGTCAGACAACATTTTCCTCTTCAAAGGAGGTCCAGTTTCTTCAGTACGAGACAAACCTGACATCAGACGTAGTAATAGACTTTCACAGTTTGGTTTCGTGGAATCAGGTGAAAATCTGAAACTGCATGGTGGCTGATAACGGCCCAAACATAAATTTTCAGAGGAAATTTCACAGTTGTAGTGGGTTCCACATCTCCCTTATCTCTTGCCCAAACCAGATAGATCTGTTTGGGGATTTGCGCATGAAATAGATCAAATGGACTTTCATCACTGAAGAGGATACATTTACAGTCATATACAGTCTAGTGTTTCCGCTCACGACAGAATTGAAGCCTTCTTTGATTTTCTGAAATTTTGGGGTACAAACAAGGTTTGTAAGGCAATGCATTCAAAGAATGCCTCAGATAGTTGTGAACTGATGGCTTGGATATTGGATAGCATCAGAAAAATCCAATATTGCCTAATGATTGTATCAGCCAAATTTCATTTTATTCAGACCAAAAATATTTTTTTATACATTAAAACGGATATTTTTAATGCCACCATCAATTTTTGGACATACTATTGGCTATTTTATTATTTATATCAATAAATTTTAGCGATCATATACAAAAAGAAACATATAGCTAACCTTTTAATCAAATATTACTTAGCAATATTATAATAAGTATCGAATAAAATACTGTGTAGTATTTTGATGTTATGAAATACCTAAATATATTTAATTCATTTAAATAATACGACAGTGATAGTCTGTGATGTATTAAGAGATAATAGCAATATGTCAGACTTATTTGGCTAACTGCAAAGATGATTTCACCCGTTTTCCTGTTTTTGTTTTTTGAAGAAAAGTTGCGTGATACAATAAAAATAACGATGTGCTATAGAAATACACCTGATTGGCCACACCCTACTCTAAATATTGAAGAGTTTGAATTCTTCAAATCAATTAATTGTATCATTATCAGATCAAATAATTTTTGTATCGTCAAAAATCACAATACAAATTTTACGTATTTATTTCTTTACTTAACTTTAATAACAAGGTTTAAATTCACATCAGTTGGTAAAGATTACATTTTTATTTCATCAACATAAACACAATCTTGAAGAAAATTTAAGAAAAGGAGAAAATCCCAATTTATATCTCATAAACTTTTTTCCCAAAAAATTTAATTTTTGCGTGAATAACTATGAATTTTGAGAATTTTTTTTTCAAAAATTTTTATTTTCTGTGAACAGCTATGGATTTTTGAATTTTATCCCATAAAATTAACATTTGATATTGCATTTATGCAATTTTTTTTCCAAAAATTGAGTTTTTTTGTGAATAGGTATAGATTTTAGAATTTTTTTTTCAAAGAATTTAATTTTTCTTTAATTAAATGGATTTTTTGGTGGAAATGTTGTTGCCCAGTATTATGAATTTTTTTGCCAACAAACCTTAATTTTTAATTTATTTTTGCAAATACATTAATTTTCTCTGAATAGTTACAATTTTTTCCCAAAAAAATCAATTAAATTTTAATAGTTATGGGCTTTTTAATTTTACCCAAGAATTTAATGTTTGAGTTGTTTTTTTTTCAAAAGAAATCCAAAAACCAAGCGACCCCCCTTCCCCCCTCAAAAAAAAAACATAAATACAATCCTGCGGACCCCCTTGAGTTTGTAGACTCTACTTTAGCAAAAAATACAATACAACTTCTCAGATCATCGGTGGTCCCCTAAACTAGATAGGCCCATGGGTTTCAAATTAAGATCATCATTAGACTCTGACTGATAAAAATGGTAGAACATGGGTACATTGTTCACTTAATAGAGAATAATTTGTGCTTCCACTAACTGAATGGATTCATCTATATTTGTACATACATATCTCTGAGAGTACTTATTAACTCTGTCGTTCATGTTCATAGCATTTCATGTTTTCTTTAAAGGCATTTATACATATTATATCTAATCATAATGTAACAAAATAAGAGATTTTAAAATTACATTAGGAAGATTTAAACAGAAGACTTTTAAACAATCACCTTAAATATTATATACGCACTCACTTCATCAACACATTCATCGCCATACATACCCAGTCATTAGGGTATTATTATTATTATTAGATAATCGTATTTATGATGACATGACGGAACAGAATTGAACACGAGTTGTTTATACCCTTGTATATGAATGTATGTACATATATTTTACCATGAGGTAATTCAGGGTCAATTATGTATTATACTTCCATATTTCAAGGATTTCCCATTACGATCAAAATATTAAATAAAAAAGATTATTTTGATGCAAGGAGTATGAAGAACTTGGGTGTCAATTATACGGCCCAAGAGCCGTACCTGCCCTTTCTGGAGTTTTAGTAAGGCCCTGGACATAAATATCCAGGGATAAATCCAAGGGATTTTCTTTAAAATCCCTGGGATTAATTCCCGAGTGGTCCATTCAAATCTGAACACTCTGAATTTGAAACCTAAACAAGATATAATTTATTAATTAACCGTATAATTTCAGCATAATTACTACTATAAGTAAATGTGTCCCAGAGCTCTCTGAACCATTAATGTAGCCTCCCTTAGAGGCAATGATGGCTTCCAGGCGATTGCAGAAGGCCACTTTATATGTAGTCCCCTGTCATAGCGTTCCAGTGCTGATTGAAAGTGGCTGTCAGGGTCTTGGTGTTTGGATGAAGGATACTGTAGGCCTTCCTCTCGACATCCACCCAAAAGGTGTAGTCGAGGGGATTGGTATCAGGGCTTTAAAGGGGTAAAAAGTGTTAAAAGTAGACTACAAAAGACTCATTCAAAAGAGTCTTGCAACGGAGGAGATGGGTTTCCTTTATTTCTGGTGTCAAAAGTTGCCTTTCTACCATAAAATGGCCCTTTTACCCAATTTTTGATGGATTTCTTGACATTGTGGTGAGAAACTTTGAGATCTCTTGCATGGTCCCTCATGAACATGAGGGAATTGGCCTGGGCTGTTTTCTTTAACTCCCCCGGATCCAGTTTGCCCTTTTAGACAAACCCCTTCTTCCTGTCCAATGTTTCGGACTTGCTGTTAATTAGCTTAGTTTTGTATCTATGTCGACTATGTACCAAGAAATTAAATTACCTAAATATTTGGTTTAACAACGTTAAAAAAAGTATGATTACTAATGGGATGTTGAGTAAAAAAAAAATTGGGATTTTCTGCTTTGGTTGATGTGTGTTACAGATTGTTTTTATGTTGACGCAGTCCATTTGCGATTGGATATATTTTTTTCACAAATTGATAAGATCTAGGTATGTAGTTAAGTAGTTATAGACCATAATGAGTTATAACTCTTCTTGTAAAATTAATTACACCAACCTATGTACATGTAGTAATGAGTTATCCAGAGAAAAAATGAATTAAAAATGATTTTTCTTGACTTTTAAGAGTTGAGTAGGCGTGGAGAAGATAGTTGTGTATGTAGACATATGTTTGTGAACAAGAGCAATTTTTGTTTTTCTTTGTTTCATTCAATGACTAATTCATTTGGAATATGTTATGGCTGTAAATTAAAAAGTATGTAAGCTGAATAATTTATCCATTACGAAGATTGGATCATGCTGTTTTTTTAAGGACGGTCTCAATATATGTACAATGTACTTTAGACTGTTCTGTTTTTGTGTAAATATTTGTCTTCCTCTGCACAAGCACCTTTTCTTATATAAATATTCAAACAGCTGACTTTGGTAAAGGTACAGGCCTATCAGACCATTTTAGTCGTGGTACAGGCCATATTTGTTTGAAAGAGGTATTTTTGGGTCTAAATACATTATTATTAGATCTTTGTACCGTCACAAAAAAATGATATTATGAGTAAAGAAGGAATTTGTGTAAAAAAAAACTAAATGTAGTCATTAGAAAAAGAAAAATGGTTGGTATCTTTTTTCTTTTTTATTCATTATTGAATAGGTCTCCACGATGTGATCACATCTCCATCTTAAAAAAGAATCCTCGTCTATCTTTGCTATAAATTGATTAACCCTACGTTAATGAACTGGGATCCCAACATATTATTACATAAAAATAATCCTTATTCCATTTAATCAATATTTTATTCTCAATATATTTCATTATGCTCCTGAGAATTCAAATTTATTTGTAAGAAGCTCATTTTTATCTTGACTATACCTTGTTTATGATACATCTGTATATTTAGTTGTTCTTTCAAATCACTGTTTAGTTATTTTAATAATCTGTTTCGATTTACAGATGTTTTATTATTTTTTGGCATTAATTTCTTGGATTCTGCTTTATTTCAATTAATTTATTTTTTTACTTAAGAATAACAAACTATATCTTGTTAAAACAACAAATTCATGTTGTTAAGATGATTTGAAAATAAGGATTATATTTTTCTACAGGTCATATATTTAGTTTGTCTTCTTCTGTACAAAGATCTTTTTTTGTCCTGGTACAGGCCATTTTGGTTCGAAAACAAATTGTATTTTTAGATAAAAAATACGCCATTTTTAGACCTTTTTACCGTCCAAAACACAAATACATACTTATTAAAGTTTTTCGGAACAAGAAAAATCCTTGTTATATGTACCAGAACCTTATTAGTACTAAACCCCGTAAAATGGGAAAAAATATTAGACAGAATCCACTTTTTACTATATTTTTCTTTCCTGTTTTAGTATCGTAAGGACAATAAATACATTTTGTTCGTTATAAATTATAAAAAATAAAGTACAATGGCATACAAGATTTATGTAAAATACCTCATTATAAAGTTTATTCTTGATCCGGGTATTTACTTGATTTATAATCTGGTCATTTTTGTACTGTAAAATTTAAATAATCAGAGCTTAACTCATATTTATTTAGCTGTTTTTCAATTGCAAGTTTGTATAACAGGTATGTTAGAAGCAAAAAACATTTTTTGTGTGATTATCAAATGAAATACTTAGTCGGCACTCTTCCCTTCCACAAAATAATAGACTTCTCCTATTTGAATATATAGACATAGTTTGAACAAACTCATCAACAACTTCAAAAATTATTGTTTACTGCAATCTATGGTCTTTTATATCATATTATAAAAAAACGTAATATGAGGGAATATACCACAGTATACTGGGAGTTAGAATAATTCCAAAAACCGCGTTATGTTCAATCCTCGGTGTTAGAAACCGCCTTATGTGGGGGACCTCCTGTATGACGCTATGAATAAAAGGTTATATATAATTTTATATATTTTAGTGATCTGATGATGAGTTTGGCTGTTGAGGCATAAAAATAAGATAATATTTAGCAGATAATACAAAATTTGATATTGAATAAAAACGAAAATTAAACACATTTGATTATTACTGGATAAAAATAGTAGCTTTATTTCTGATCCTAATTGATGATGACAGAAACAATTTTTTTATGTATTTTAGGAAAAAGAAGGGAAGTCCACGATCCAAGGACTCTATATGAGTTTGACATAGACAGAAGCACATCCAAATTTTCAAAAGTGGCTTTTTTTATTCTCCCAGCAGAAAGGGGTCTATGTGCCGGGGAAGAATAATATTTACCTAAAACCAGGACAGCCTAATGTACATATATAATAGTGTACCCAAGTAGAATATATAAATTTTGAACTGAGCTCACAGGAGGAGTTCCTTAATTGATTTATCAAATCTATCTTTATGGAATGATAATTATGAAGTATCAAGCGTACCATATGGACTTTTATTATTATTAATACTTGAATCTTAATCATCATAATTATAGAGATGATATCCATCCATTTCCAATTTGTTTTAAGTATAATATAATAATTACTACCTAAGATAATAATTAATTAACAAAACGAAAGATAATTTACTGTATTGATATTAATAACCTATCTATAATGATAATAACAATGTTGACTTATATACTCGATTAATGGATTTAATCATGACCTTTCATGTCCTCTCATACATATATTCAAATTGATCCACTTATGCAATAAATGATCAAGGACGGACACGCACGGTATTTATTAACTTCATTTGTCAGGAACACAACAGTTTTTTAAATAAAATTTTGTCAAAAAGTAAGTACGTACTTGATAGGGAGTTAGAGTTGTCAACAAGGTGCTTGAACAAGCTGCAAAGCTTGGGCTTGTGACTTCAAAATACAGGGTGAAATTCGGGAAGATATGGTTTAGTAAATAAATTCAATATAAATTTATTTATAAGCATAGAATTTTGTAAAAATAATCAAACTTTAACATAAATTTACTTACATTTTTTGCCAAAATTACTACCCTTTTCCTGGATTATATGGAGGTGACGAAAAGGCACATGGGCAAAGGCAGCACAGATAAAATTTTTCCCCGTTGAGGCCATCTACAAGGGCAAAAATGACTGTGTTTCATGCAAGACCATTGACATCATCATTTAGGAGCACCGCATCAACATCAGGTGCCGGAAGCCGGCCAGTGTCATGGTATGGGCTAGTATTATGTCAGACAGGAAGAACGGGCTCTTCATTTTGACTGAGGAGAGTATAAAGATAAAACAATACACCTACAAGGCCATGTTGGTCGACAAGATCCTTCCCGGGCTTCAGGACACATATGGTAATTCCCCTAACATCTTTATCGAAGACGGGCAACTTCTCACACAGCAAAAAATTATGTAGGACTCTTGAATAGCCAATTACAAACAATAATATGTGGCATCCCAGCTACCCTGATCTGAATCCCATGGACTTTTCTATGAGATCCATGTTCCAGACCAGGGCTTGTACCAAGCACCATCCAACCAAAGCCACTCTGAAGCCTGCCCTCATCCGCTAATGACCAATTTCTTGGAAGAAACTGTCCGTGCAGCCTCCATCCAAATTGTTCTCCATCCCAACCGTAAAGCATGGCCGTGGAAACATGTTATTTTGGAGGTGTTTGTCTGCCAAGGTGAAACAACGACGTCATCGCATTGAAAGGAGGATAGATGGGGTCTTGTACCCTGGAAAATTTGGCCGACAACTCCCTTCCCTCCTCCTTGAAAGAAAACATATTCCCAATACCCTTACTTACGTAGACTAACAATTAGAAAAAATATATAACCCAATAATATAGTGAATGAAACCCCCATTTATTAAGTATTCTATAAATTATATATGTTTTTTTATTAAAAACCATATAATGCATGTTATATCCGTTATTGGGATAACAGAGAGTCCCTTAGGACTCGTAATCCCTTGAGAGCAAAACACATTTACAACGTCATATCTGTTGTGGAGCTTATATTTATGTAATATTTTTTGAAAGTGTGTTTCCATTAGGATGTTGACTACAACAATATGTTTTTTTTTTATGAATAAATATTATTATTATGGTTGCAAATGTGCGGCGTATCAACAGAAAAAAAATCTTGAACCAAAATGAAAAAAAGCAGAAAATCCCAATACATTTTTTTCTTCATATATATGATTAATCTAATTTAGTCCTACACATTTTATTTTTTCAATTTTTCAAGAGAAGAAATATTTTAAAGAAACCCTCTGGGAAAACGCTTTAAAACTAGCTGTAAGTCAGTCACGAGACGTTTTGCCAAGATGTTCAAACCAAGGGGTTAGCAAGTTGAATAGATATTGGTCAATTGTAGGACATTATTAAACACTTCAAAAAAGTATTAACACATATTTTAATAAAAATCATAAAGTGTGGTTCATTTTAAGTAACTGAACCACCCTGTGGACACATTTTTTTGTAGTGAATGATTGCTGGTTTTTTTAAGAGGAATAATAATTCCATGCTTTACCTAAAAGTAAAAATACATTCAGTTTTCCTATTGTTAGAAATTTTATAGGTTAGAAACTAGGGCCTAATGATCAGATTTGAAGGTCTTTGTCACGGCCATTGAAAGTATTGACATCGCTGTTAAAACTATATAACTAGATAAAAACTTTTTTTTTCTTTCTAAACAGAAGATCAATTATTTATTTTATCTTAATATCCGTACCGGTCCCTCAATGTCTTGCTCCTGTCTTGTTCCCGGCTGAGTTTCTCTGATATCACAAAGTCCGCTTGAATTATGGAGTCTCTGTTTTTAATTTTGATACTAAATTGATTGATAGTATGTGTTTAGTTCAGGGCTAAAGAATTTAAATCATTGATACGATTATAATTTAATATTTTTGTAAATAGAATCGTTAATTATGATTAATAAACATCAAATACCAGCGTATTTTTGGAAAAAAAATATTTTATCTTGAACCAAGGATATATCATTTTCAAAATGTCCGACCTGGTGTTAAATTTTATGGGCACTTTCAAAAAATCCGTACCATAACATAAAATTAACTCAATAGTATCATAATAGATATTAGGGAAGGATTCATAATCAAACTATCTTGAAGTTATAAATATCCAAAAGTTTTAAAATATGTATTATTTTTCAAGGATTAATAATATGGCCTAAGACGGGAGAAGAGACGAGATGTTGGATAATACCCATTTGAAACTTATAATGAGGGTTATTACAAACCAACCTTACACAGAGGATGCTCTTAATATAAGGTCTTGGTGCCGTATGTTCAAAAACTACCATAAAATTTTATTTTATTAGACTTTGTTAAATAACTCAATCCAATTAGTACTTCTTTTTTGTCAAGAGGTATGGCAATAACTAATTATGATCCATCTGTCTTATTCATTGTCATATTTCATACTCCTTGTTTGAGTCTTCCATTTAAATTAATAGGTTTTTTTCTTTAGACCATACTAATAAAATATAAATAACCACAAGATAGCCATAAGAACTCGAGTCTTGGAAGGAAGGAGTCCAGTAAGCAACTTTTATTCCCAAATAAAGTGGTTCCCAATTCGGGATACGTGAAGCCATAGTGCTTCGTGCTTCATCGTCATCTCCACGATCACTGGCATAAATAATTAATAAAATATTTGGTCGAGCATTCATATTTTATATAGTGGACTTGAAACTTAAAAATGTTAAATGACATTGGCTGAAGAATCCTGGGCTTCACATATAGATTGCGCTAAGTTTTTTTGTTTTTGTTTAATTCACCTCATTATCTGCTCTTGGACTCTTCTCCAAACAGCAAATAAAAATAAATACAGTAATTTAAGTATCAGTATCAGTGGCGTCAGAACCATGGAAGCCCACTTTTTAAAAAATAGATGTTATAGTTCCTTAATAAAAATGTAAGGTTGTGTTACTATGATGTCGCCATTTTATAATTAAGCCTCCCAACTTGCAAATACATTCTGGCGGTGCTGTTCATTACCCTCTTAGCACATAAACAAACTAACAGGACATTTCTAGCGACAAATGGTGCAAAATACCTGAGCAACAATTATGACTACTGAGATTATAACCTTCACATTTTGATGCTTAGGGATCCGTCAAAAGTTTAAATGAGCTATAAATAATTCCATTGCAAAATCTTTTGTCCTACATAATATGTTTGCAGGTCCTTTAACTCAAAACTTGGTAAGAATATTATTACACAAGACATTATATCATCATTATCTCTGACTCATGATATTCTTTCCTCCCCACATACAAAGGATCGAATATGCAAAATAATTTATAAATAGTTATTTTATACATACATGGATTTCATTCGATTTCCATTGATCCATTTCATGGTCTATTTACAATTGAAGATATTATGAAATATTTGTTCTTCATAAATAATATTTGTATTCATTGTTTAATTTATCATGTACTTATTTATAAGAGGCCTAAGGCATTCCTCTCTGGCATACATCCATAATACTAGAAGTTTCTTCATCAGCATTCCCTCCCCCTCCCTCCAACTCTTATTTTAACTAGATTTTCAATGCTGTAAAATGTAAAATAAAAAAATATCTTGGAGTACATTTCTAAATATAAGGACGACTGCCACAATTGGCCATTCCTCCCCCCGAAAAAAAGAAGCTATAGGCACAAAATGTATATACATCACAGTTGTATAATATTACCTGTAGTTAAAAGACATGAATTACTTTTCCAATAGATGACTATAGTAATGTGTATCTCTAAATGTACATGTGCCATTGTTTGAAAACAATCATAACGATATATGGTTGGCCACAGAGAGAACTAATGTCTTCCACGTTTTAAAGCCATTTTTTCAGCCAGCATCATGACCCTTGCGGTCATTGGGAGCAACGCCATTATCATGTCCTCATCTTCTTTGATCCAAAGGAGAGTGTGGTTACCGACAGGTACTGTGAACTACAGTCTGACCAAGTGATACCTTCGTGAAAGCTGAGGCCAATAGTGTCAATTTCCTGTGTCAACAAGACTCAACCCCTCTCATAAGGCCTTTAAGATCCAAAACTTGTTCAAAAAGAAAAGGTGCCATTTTGGGACCCCCAAAACTGACCCTCTAACTTCCCCTATATGAATGCCATGGATAACTTTTTTTAGGGGGAGTATGAGTGGAAGTTATCTGCCAATTCAATCAACAGCATCGACTTCTTGAAGGCCTCCATCATCAAGTACTGACACAAAGTCTCCCATGCGTACGTGTTCAATTCCTATAGGCCTTATTGAGAGAATGATTGGAGAAAATGCAACCTAGGAACTTGAAAGTGCGAATAGAGTTTACTGTCATGATACTGTCAAACACGCCCAAATTTTGGGAGTGTCGATTCCGTTTTGGTATTTTTAATGTCAAAGATGTTTTTTTTTAAATTGAAATATTAAAACTATTCTATAACTTCACCTAGGGTATAAAACTTGAAACCCTAAAAGATATTTGCTCCTAAGTAAGGTTCTTCATTTTACTCGATTTTTTGTTGGTTTTATACTTTTTTATTAATTGTCGTCAAGATTTAGTAAGGAATAATTCATCTTTCAAATGCTGAAATGTTTGAATCAATTTATATTTACTTTTATTTTCATCTATATAGTTCTTTCATGTTGAAATATGGCACTGAATCGCAGTTATACCCTAAAAACTGGATTTTTATTTAAAAAGCTTTAAAAACCAACCCGATTTCCCTTGAAAGTTTTAATGGTCATATTCTTGTTCTACGATTGCATATTTTAATTCCATTTAATAAATTGGTATTAATAATATAATGTCATATAGGTAAATTAAAGAACGTTGTTTTGCAGAAAATTAATCTTATATTTATTATTGATCATTTTATAAAAACAACACAGTAGTATCCCCATCCACGGGTTGTTCAGATAAGCTGATCTGCCCCAAGGCAGCTTAAATTCTTCCACCACCTTTTCCTTGAGCATCAAAGAACCCTCCTTATATCCAAAATACAACCAAGCCCTAAAAGTTGTACATGTGAAGTGCTGGGACAAAATACGGCTCAAACTCTACTACAGCCGCTTTTTAAGCACCAAATACCCCTTCCATTATTCTTTCATACACCACGACCATAGGTTGTTTAGGTGATTTACTGAACCCTGAAGCAAGTTAATTATTTCCGCCTCTGCTTCCATGAGGTATCACGACACCCTCATAAAATCCAAAAATACACCCCAGTCCTCAGGTTGTACATCTGAATTGATGGGCCTACGGCAGTTTAAACTCTACTGTTGTCATATTTATAGGCAATATTGATCCCTGCTAATATGCTAGAATAAACCTGTCCCATGTATCTGAGCTGCGGCACCCCAAAATAGGGTTAACTCTTCCGCCACTGCTTCCTTGAGTATCAAGAAACCCTTCTAATATCCATAATACAGCCCGGCGATCACGTTAAAGAAGGGAAGTGCTGAGCCAAAAGGTAATTTAAACTCTACCACCGCTGCGTTTCTAAGCCTCTAGAACCACTTCTATTATGCTATAATAGGGGTTGTGAACAATTCATCCCTTAATATAAATAAATTATAACAAATACAAGTAAATAACATACCTATTTTATTTCTAAGGGTATAAATTTGTTTTGTTTGATACTTAGATAATACTAGGGGACCAGCTGTTCACCTGCACAATTTGTGATTCCGGGTGTGTCATAGCATATTATAAAAGGTTCAGAAATACTTTGGGGCCAAAGGCTTTACTAGTACAACCTGTGGGTTGGGGATATTAAATGGGTTTCTGCAAGGTTCTTTATCATTCAATAATTGTTTCTCTCCTCATTATAATATAAATTGCTATGAAATTCCACATGGTAATAACTTGTAATGAAATTACTTACAATAGTATTGCTCACAGTGATTTTGCTTCACCATAATATTACCCACAACAATTGTGTTTCACAATAATAATATAAATGACAATTTTACCACAGAACGATTTTGTCTGCAACATTTTTACCACAATCATTTTGGGTTTATATAATGTTCATTAATGAATATAAAATATTTTTTGCAAAAAAACAAAACACATTCAATATTGTACCTATATTACATGTATAGCATATGAACAATACCTATTAATCATAATATCATTTTAAATTGAATAAAATTAGGCAATCTTATATATGAATAAATTTAATCAAATTTTTCAGCCAAGTGTTCTAAACGGTCCATTGGCAAAAGAAATTTCTCCCGATGTTTGACATATGAAGTTAATAAATAAATTTTTAAATATTGTTTTAATATTGCCAAACCTCATAAAATATTTTGTGGAATTTAATGTAATTTTTTGAAGGTGTAACATTTTGTAGTAATGCAGTCAATTTTAAATATTTTTATTGTAAATTATATCATTAGAATTTATGAATATTATATTATCATCTAATATAATTTATGAATATCCAGTCATTGATGTTGAATTTGAGATATTGTACCTCTTAGTACTAGTGTTACAATTGTATTTATCTAATAAAGAATTGAGTTGAATGTATCTGATCAATAATATAAATGATTATTTTATTGTAATGAATAATTTGAAAGCTAATAAGTCAACTAGTAATTTATCGGATAAATTCGATTTTTTAAATAGTTGTAACTATACCAAACAACTGTTGTAATAAAATAGGTGAATAATTGAAACATTTGACAGGTTGTATCAAATGTAATTAGTAAAAAAAAACTGAGTATTATTATATTTAAATAAATGGTTGATCTTATCTGTTGGTACAAATTTTTTTTTTTTTTTAATTATTCAAGAGTAAAATTTAAACGAGAGATTATGTGACGATATTTATTTTAAAAAATCAATTGAAAATAGTGCCAGCACAACTTTAATTCGATATGTGAGCCCTCAGCTCTAAAAATTGCCTTAATACGATGCCAAAGTACCTTGCTTGGTCCACTCCTTCTTTATGGAAGCCTCTAGAAACTGGAAACTCCTGTGAGGAGTAGTTGACACAATCTCCTTCCTACTACGTGCTTAGATATATTAGTACAAAGGTTTTGAATTTAATAAGGAGGACGGCCACATGTCAAGGTCACAAAATTCTGAAAAGTCGTATATTAGGAAGGCCTTGGTCTCAGCGGCACAATGACGTAGACATCCGTCTTGAATGAAAACAAAGTTATCCCCAACTTTTAAGGAGCCCAAGGTAACATTTTTTTATTCGGAAGTTTGATGTAAGCATCTGAATTGAGCCGCTGCTTCCTCCTACAAAAATAGAGGGTATACTTTACAGCGCCAAAGACCATGGCTGTATTTTTGGTACTGAAGACATGTCTCAGTGAAAGTCTTGCTCGGTTCAGAGATAAGATGTCGTGTTGTCCTCCTCCGTCATTTTGCACCAAAATCAGTCCATATTTAAGAAAATAAGGTGTGTATCACAAGGTAAGTTCAACCCTGGATATTCAACCAAAAAATGAAATGTAACTATATATAATTTATATTGAATTTTGTGCTGTATTAGTCAAACCAACTCTTTGTAAATGATTCAAACCCCAAAAGGGTTGTAACCGTACCCTGTTGTTCTTTAGAGTGTTTTCCTGTGATGTCATCATTATTGATGTTAACTATTTTGAGAGCAAAAACGACCAAGTTTTATAACAATAAAAACACTATTTTCATTAATATTAAGGACACTAGGGAACATGTCAAAAATGGAACCGAAAAATAAAAGGAATTAAGCCTTACTGTCTAACCCAAATGTATCCCTTTATTGTATAATTTTGTTAGATACTACACCCTAAAATGTATTTAAAATATGTTACTATATCGTTATACCATTTCATTTGTATATTGTAGATACGAAACAAATATTACTGGGGAAAGAATAGGATATTGTTATCTAATAATCCTATTTTTCTCGTCTGTCATCGATGCAAAATAAAATAAAATTCTACAGATCTAGTCATTTTGAGGGGTTTCAGTGCATATTACTTTGATTCTATTGAAATGTCACTGTTAATAATTGGTATCCAGTAATATTTAATAAACGTTTAATTATTTTTTTTAACTCAAAAAGATATTTCATGATGTTTGATAAGAATTTATTGGAAATTTGTTCATTTTATTTCGTCATAATATAAACTTTAAGCTCCCAAACTGCCTTCTCCTTAAATGATGATGTTATTTGCCGGGTGGTTTATTCAAATCTGAACACTTACTAATTCAATAGTTATTGGAGGTTGAGTGATTGAAGCTCATGTATACTTCTATTTATGAAAGAATAAATGATTAGTTACAAACCAAACAGACATTGGCACTTTAGCTCTTATGTAAAAGTCGAGAAGTTGAAAATTTAACTTGATCAACAAATTTTCATTCATGCATTCCAAGGAGTTGGACATCTTCAGGACCACTATCTGCGCCGTCAGCAAGTCCAAAAGGTTGGAGAGGAAGAAGGGGTCTGTCAAAAGTCCATACTGGATCCCCATTAGTGAAAGAAAACAGCCCATGAGGACCCATACAAAAGATCTCAGGGGTTCACACCAAACTGTCCAGAGAGTTATCAAAAACTTTGGTGGAAAGAGCCTTGTGAGGGTGGAGAGGCCACTTTTGACACCGGCAATTAAATAATCCAATCCCTTTCGTTTTGAGTTGTTCTTAACACTTTTTTGACACTTTTGGTCGTCTACTGCCCTGATGGCAACCCCCTCGCCTAGACCTTTTTTGTGGAAGGGCTGCAGTGCCCATCATCTAAACACCGAGGACCTCAAACCCACAGGGACGCCATGACAGAGGACTACATGCACAGCGGGTGCCAGGCCTTCACCTGAAAAACATCATTCCCGCTAAGGGTTTGTACATTAATGATAATGAGAACTCAGACACACATCTATTTATAGTATTAACTTTGTTGAAATTATATTGTTAATTGATAAAATAAAACTTATTGGAGTGTTCAGATTCTAATGTAACACACAGAATGATTATGAAGTCATTGTAAACTCTTTATAGTCATATATATGTATAATGGTCATTTGATTTGAACCCTTCAAGAAAAACATTAACGGTGTAACATTTTCTACCTCTTATTGAAATACATATAATGGTAAGTTTATTTATTTTTCATCAAAACTTATATACTTTAAGCAAGAAACTATAAGCTGAATTTTCATAGATATAGGTAGATAGCTAAAAACTCTTCTTTTTTTTTTTTTTAAAGAACATTTTTTGGATATGCTTTTAAAGTGTTGTTGAAAGGAAAATAAAAAAATGTAAGTCCAACCTTCCTATTATACAAAAGTGTGGGATGGTCTTTGTTCAAGAGAATTAATTAATTAGCTTTAATTAACCTATCTCCCGGTATATCCATTAAAAAGGATGGGAGCTACTTTGTTCATTATTTAATATTGTTCTTGAACATAACAGAACACAATAAAATGTCTTATGAAGAAAAATTAGTCTCCCTGTAGTTCTTTGGAGACTGGAGAGTGAGCATCGAGACTCTTACATCATTCCACATGCAACTAAGTCGCCATAAATCGTCATATATGTAGTCACATTAAAAAGGATTTGCTTATACATATGCTTTTAAGCATATTATAAAACATGTGTGAACCGATAACAAAAAGTAATGTTGGCATTTAAGAGATTCGCATGCATCAAATCCGCTTATGATTGGGATTGTGAACCATTCACGGATGTTATTCGGAGGACTGATTCTTTATAGTTAATTGCAAATGCAAGTAGTTAAAACGATTTACTACCGAGATATATGTTTTTATTAATCATAATTTAACTGTCAATTCATATATTGCTTTACTCTCCATTACTTACATTCAAATCCTAACAAATCTAGTTCCCTGGGGTTTTTACGCAAAAGAAAACTTTATTTGTCCAAAGTAATAATATAAGTGATATAAATTGAACACTTATTTATCATTATAGTTCATATTTATAAGTTTATAATCAGTACTGGGTGTAGAAAAAGTACTGAGACCTGCCCCTAAGTAGTCTTTAAAATAATCATAATTAGTCGGGATGATACTGTTCATAGAAAATTTTATTTCATAAAAAAATTCCGATAACAATACACATTAATTATGAATCTGGCCACCATCAGCCTGAATGACAGCCTCCAGTTACCTCCGAACCCCCTTGCGCACTTAACAACGTAGTCCTTTTTCATAATCCACCACTCCTGGTTCACAGAGATCTTCAGGGCGTCAATATTCGGGTGGCGGATTTTGCAGACCTTCTTCTCAATTTACCACCAAATGGAGTAATCCAGCAGATTCAGATCTAAACTCTGAGGGGCCAAAGGCTATTTGACCAGAAGTTCATGTTGCTACCCATACACTCTTATACAATATTAGTAGTATGAGCCAGAGCCCCGTCTTGCTGAAATACGTCTGTGGGCTTGTTGGACTTCTTCGTTGTGTTGGTGATCTATGGGACCACATTTTCCTTCAAGACCATCAAGTAGTCGGCCATGGGTAATAGGTATCCTACACAAAACCAAATTGGAGGTAATTTTTCTCCAGTTTATACCACAACCCCCCCCAACATAATCACAGAGGCTGGATTTGGTCTTAGTGATTGTCCTGATGCTGTTGTCAGCCTTGCCAAATAATAACCCGATGATTTTGCTTGTTGTAAAAGGAGTCAACAGTAAAGGTATTTTCATCAGTAAAAAAAATTACCAGGTTGCTCTTGTACTTACGATCATTCAAGAGTTGTGGACTTCGCCAAAGATGGATATCTTTTTGACGTTATTACAGGAGTGGTCTCTTTATTTTTCTAAGCGACCTTCCTCTAGCCTTTCAGCTGGCCTTGACAAAGTAAACCGATGAACCTTCTTTTTCTTAGCGTACTCTGACATCTTCATCGTTGGGTTGACCATGATGTCTTCAGGCTTCACTTTAGTGGATCTTCCATTCTTGGGTTTGTCCTTAAGCTTGTCCTCATAATCCAAACGATTTCTGATCCGACAGACTGTGGCATTGCTGACATTTAAGGCATTTATGATGTCTGAAGGGGTCCTCCCGGCTCGAATTAAATAGCCTATGATGGCTCTTTCTGCCTCCATCGCAAAATATAGATAATTTTGGTTTAGAAAATGTACATCAATCAAAGGCTTCTAATATAAGCTATCTAGAGCCTCCAGCTAAGAAATCAATTATAATCGATCAGTCAAATCCATTTGATATTATTCGTAATTCAATGTAAACCTACTTATTTCCATAATTCCATTATTTACATATATATTAATATGGATCATTGGTTATATTTGTAAGATTCCAAACATTTATTATTTTATCTCCTAGTTACCACCTAGGCACGAGGCTACAGTCTTTAATAACTCTAAGAGCCCGTAGCTTTGCTAACCTTAAAGATATAAACAAATATGTCATATCAGCGAACTTATCATTTGCCTTTTGATATATCATAAACAATAGGAATGTTGACTTAAAAGAAGAAATGAATAACTAACATTGAGGCCATTCATGTAGGAGATCATCAATGTAGTTTTCTGGAAATGGATTAGTACTAATCGGAGTCAAGATCCACTTTGCGGGAGAAAAATAGATTGATTTAAGTCGAGGAAAAGATATGGAGAACTACTAAAGAACATGACGGCAATGGTGGGCCAATGGGGTGTACCTGAGAATTTTAGAGGAGGTTGAGAAGCTCAAGATCAATTAGTGACAGTGGAAAGGACAATGGGAAAATATATTGTACATAAACTTTTTGTAAAGCAAATTTAGAAATGTTTTGTTCCAAGGATATATGATCGCCTGACCTACATAATCCAATCGGCATCTACGTGTGTAGTTTCTTCATTTCAATGTACTCCAACTTATGTGCACTCGCCACAACGTCGAGTCGCTGATGGCCGGCATTGTGTCAGCAGTGGACAACATGAATTGCAAGGAGTTTAGTGAACGTATGAAGAGAGTGGTTGAGGCTGAATTGATTGGATTGAGTGAGGAATTTCAGAAAGGATCTATCAGTAAAGCCAGACGGATCAAGAATTAGTTGTAATAGAACTGTCTTTATTTATGAATATAGCCTTGAATCTTGTAAATACCTACATACTAGTATTGTTTGGCATACCGTATCCGGATACTAATGCACTTAAAACAGTACTAAACTAAAATGATATGGAGCCCAGTAAGTGCAACACAATTTCGTCTAAAGAGTTGCCCTGTAGCTATGTTAGCTGACCCCTATAAGATCAAGCAGACGCTTTAAGCGCATGTGAGTTTCCCAGACCAACATTTCTATTTTATATTTGTAGCCGAAAAAGTATTGTAACGTCGATACCAATTTTGTACGGTGTACCTAGAGATAAGTAAATCCATAGGGACAACGCAGTGATTTAAATCGTTTGTTCAGCATAGTAAGGCTGTAGATAATTAAAATCTTCTATCTGCAGCAATGAATGTCAGCTATGACAAAGGGTAGAAACAAGGATATTATAATATCCTTGTGTTATAATGCCACAACGTATCAATTTGTAATAAGATACGACCTGGTCTCGGTTTGGTGACCGAAGGAAAGAATCAATTCAAGCTTAATTTTCCATTAGTTATTTATTTTGGTGATAAATTGCTCCGGTCCAAGAACGAATTAAACTGGAATATCAATATACTTACATATGTTATTGATATTTATGGGTATAAAGTTGTATTAACATTTCAACGACAGCTAAAAGAAAGAAGCTGGTCAATTAAGCTATGACACCACCAGAGTTGAATATCATTTATTAAGTTGAAATTGCAAATTATTAAAGTAAGAATAACGAGCAAATTTGACGTTATTTAATACCTTATGTTAGCAGACACCATTTCTCAATCTTTCATAATGCTTGTGACCTCAACAAAATTGGGACCTAAGCCTTTCACTAGAATTTAATTATTTGTTAGTGCAAAGAAGGCTGTAGGTAACGTTAGAATCTCCTTTCGGACTGCCTATAACATCAAAAAGTCCCATCAAAAACTTCACAGGCCCATATAGCCAAGAAGAACCCAAACTTCTTCAGCAACAATAGGCCAGACTTTAGCCCTGCCTTCATGTTCCCCTCCGCTACCCCTGACCTAATCTCCTTGGATTTTGAAGTTTGGCCCGTCTAGGAAAACAATATCTGTCACATCCAAATTTGGATTCTTTCCGAGTGCCATCAAGACAGTATGGGATGCATTGGACACGACCTTCATTGTTAAGTACTGCCACTCTATTCTCAGGCGTCTCAAGGATGTTATTGCTTATGAAGGACATATTAGATAAAAAGAAAGGCTGAATATAATACTTAAACATATCACAAATTTGTTTTGAGTTGATTCCATCAAAATTACTTCTTTTTTAAAATTTAGTAATGCTACTGAAAGTTTTTGTGCCAATTCCGTATGTATTTTTGTCTCTGGCCAATGTTTCCTCTGTTTCCAATAAAAAACAATTCCATTAATTATTTTTGAGGGAATAAATAACTGTACGTGTTTAGTATTTATTTTTAATTACTTTAATTATTTTCTTTGTTTTATTCAATCTTCATATTTTTTTTTCTCTTTACAAAAAAACACTTCTTTAATAATATAATCAGTGCAATAATTATTCTCAAGTATTTAATTAACAGTCTCTACTTCATTTGACTGGAAATATTTTTCTAAACATTTTTTGTGTAAAAAAAAAGAAAGATTGATGACTACCCTTGGTAGCCTATTATATTGTTCTCAAAAAGTTACATAAGAATATACCAATGTTTGCAATCATCTCTCAATCCTCCTCATTGATCATTTTCAAAAGCAAATAAAAATTCAATCTTGCTTTGAAACGCTTTTAGTCAAAAATAGCATTACCGCACATCAGAAGTACACAAATTATTGTATATATACTACATATTTTGTTGCTTCGAAGAAATAGGGGAAAAAAACGATCTTTGATCATAGATACTTCATTAATTTGTGCACTTTGAACCCCCATTACTTGTTTTGTTATTTTTGTATAAACAAATCTCATATTTCCGAATCATGATATACAAAAACAAATGTTCGAATACAGACAGTGTTTCAGGACTCTTTAGTGGCTCTAAAATTAATATAATTTGAGAAAGAAAATTAATATTACTCTGTAATTTAATCACATTCAAACAACATACATAAAATAGAAAATTGTCAACAAACAATGGAAATAGAAGCAAAAAAGCACCCGATCTCTTTTGTGCTTACATGTCATTCGGTACATTGTTGATCTCGTCTAGAAGATCAGACAGCTCTATAATAGGGCCTCTCCAAAAACACAATAAAATCATCACCAATTTCTTTTTGGTGGGTTTGCCATCCTATATTGTGTGTCTTGTGGCACACATTCAATGCCAGGGCGCGTGCCATTGGAATTATGCAGATGGAGTAAGACGGAGATGTATCTCTGTAAAGTCGACGCCCTTAGGGCCTCTGGAGAAGGAGTGTGTACCCTTGTCCGATGACTTTGTCCATAATATATGCTGCGCTTTTAGACACAGAGGGGAAACTATGATAGATTTGGGGAGGACATGTCGTGTTAGTTGTCCAGACAAATACTCGATATGACAATGAAAATATTATTGAATGGATTGGGAGATCTGATTCATGATATAAATTGGATTAAATGGTTTGAATATTAAAAAAGAACTATATTTAGAAGAAACGATATTTATTCCAGTATCATTTGCTTATTAATCCACTCTATCTAAATATTTTCCCTATACTTGAATCCCCTATATTCTTGAAGAGAGAACAGTAAGTATAAAGCAATCGCTAGTGCATGAACGACAAAAAGTTACTTGGAGGATTTGTTGCAGAGTTATGTTTGTAAATCCTTGTTGGACTTGGATTAGAATTAAGAACCAACATCGGAGTAATATTTGCTTTTTCCATTACTAGATACGGAGAGGGATATCGGTATATTTGTTGTGTGAGTCCTTATTTATCCGGTCCAGTCCAGTTTTAAAGCCTCTCCTATTGGTCCTTGGGATCGGTCCTTTAGATCGTTGATCTTCTTACTTTTAATACTGATTAAAAAATAAAAGAAACAAAGTTGAGGGACGTCAACAAACACAAAACTGTACAAGTTTTAGGACGGATGTGCAGGACTGAAATTGACTAGATGGGGACTGAACTGGACTTTACTACAGTCTTCAGTTCTAAATAAGGACTTACCCAACACTCCCAATATGTCTATGTAGTCATAAAAATGACCTTGAGAGTTACTATGAGATTAGTTGACTACGTAAGTAATTAGTTTTATTTTTAGATCTACGTACTTCATTTGATGTTGCTCCAATTATAATTCACAACTGTTTATAATCCTCGATCCCATTTGTTCATATCAAGCAATCCATCATTGGACATTGGGACATACTTACAACTTTTTGTTATACTAATTTGTAGATCTAATCATTTAGATAGAATGTCAAACAGAAATACTCTTAACTAGGATGAGTATACGTGTGTTGAGACTAGGTATATTTCGGGCCAGACCACGATCCCAGCTCGTAGACATAAATTTAATCGTTTTTAAATTTCAATATGGAGAGCGTTGTTTTTTTTTCATTTATCTGATGAGTTGTACAAATATAATTTTTCCAACAAATTTAACTTCACAGGATGATTTTTTGCCAATATTTTTTTATTTTAAAACACACATGACGTACTCAACAATTAATTTAAAATATCGGTCTATGCCACTTCCAACATAATGGGAACAGTCCAGTTCAAAATGGAATAATTAAACTTAAAATGAGAATCTTTGACTAAAATTGAGATCAATCCCACTCAAAAGGAAAATATTTAAACTTAATACCGTTCGTCCAGCAATATTTATTTATACAATTTAAAGCTGTATTGGACAATTATTATTTCGAGTTGGACTATATTTTAGATTCACCAACTTCATTTGATTTTGCTCAAATTATTAAAGTTGAGTTCATACTTGGAAGACTGATACTCAACCGGTTTCACAATCTAAGACCTGCAAATTAACTTGGACTCAAAATCTAAGACTCGTTGCTTGACTTTGACTCGAGATGGATCACAGGAAATTGTATGGGGGCATTTTCTCACTGCTACCAATAATCGATTTGTATTACCAATTATATACTGAGACTGTTATGATTTTTGAGGGGCTAAAATTATTTGGTCCTTTTTAAAATAATTTGCTCTAGTCAGATATCGTAGAAAAATTCAGTCCAGATCGGTTTTAAGGAACAATTCGGCTTAGTTCAGTCCCACAAAAAAAAAAATTGACCTATTTAAAATTCGGTCTAAACGCACAAATATACATGGCTATCAAACAAAATTTAATTATTCCATCTAATGGCTTCAATAATAAAAATATCTAAAAGTATACATAGGAGCAAAGTTTATATTGTTGTAAAATTTTTCTTTTTGTTCCTCCTTCAAAATGCCCGACTTCTTGAATGATGACGTTACATAAAACGTTCCATTTATGCATTAATTACAACACATTTTAAGTATTCCAATATACAAGTTGGGGGTTTAATTACAATTAATTTTTTCATAATGATTAATACAATTTCATTCAACTAGAAATTAATTTCCCAATTCACAAATTTTTTTTCTCTTACATAATGGGTTCCATAATGAAGTCAATCACTCATACCTAGCACCTCCAGCTTCAACCACAGCCTCTAACCTGGTCTTGAACCTGGCACAAGCATTAATGTCCATGTTGGCCACTGCCTCGAAAATGGAAGGTCACAAGAAGTCAGCATTGTTATTTTCACGTTTATTAGACTATTTATCCAAGGTGCTGCACACATAAAAGTCCAAGGAGTTCAGATCTGGATATCAAGAAGCTAGATTTCCTTTGCCCAAAAAATAAATGTCTTAAAAATGTTGTTTTTTCAGAATAAATCTAGTTCCAATTACCCGATTTGGACAAACTGCACTAATTTAAAATTCTTGTGTAACACCTGATCTATTAAAAGCCATGTAAGCTCTCTAGCATAATTATCTTTAGAGTAAATTGCGTCCTTGGGCGTGCGTCTGGCGCTGAAGCACACAATAATGGCCACGCTGAGGACATCTTGAGAATTTTGTATTTTTTCTTATACAGTTTTTTCACCTAAATTTGATGAGCTCACTTACATAAATATCAGGGTTGTTCAGATATTGAGATTAAATTTGTTTCAAATTTAAAATTCCTTTTGCAGTATATTTTCCTTAATCAATCAAAGAGGGAAGCACCTCCTATTCACCCCTCTAATCAACGTTATTTTTAAAATGATGTATCCTTTGCAGAAATATAATTGAATTAAAAACAAAAAAAAGGAGAATATGGAAGCTTATAAAAAATATATAAATCCTTTAATCCTTGATACATATGCATGTATCCTTGAGCAAATGTATATAGAAGTCAAATTATAAACAAGATTGAACACGATATTATTTACTTTTTGTCGTAATTGGATAGGTGTTGTCTTAAAAATATAAATATTTATAAATACCTTACTATTTAATATACTAATCGAGTATTATAAAAAATATATATTTAGATATTTTATTAAGTAAATTATTTAAGTTGTATCCTTTTGACAAGGAAATGAATATGCTTTTATGTATACAAACTTAAGCTCTTGGTAAAGTTGATGTCCTTACATCTGTATAGTGTATATGTAGGTAATAGGTTGTATTAGTCCAGAATATGGGATTTAAAATTGGTCTTTACCTTTTTCATAGAGGCATAGTAATCTTCCTTGCATCTTCCAACCTTTCTACCAATTAGAGAAAAGTTCAAAATCAGATGGTAGTTTGCCAATTTTTCAATACTAAGGGTATGATGATAATTTGCTTCCAAACGAGAACAGAAAGCGACAAATGAAATCTTGGCTAATATATCATTTCACTCCTGACCAGCAAGACTTCATGGATTCAACATTGGGATGAAACCTTCCACATCCCACATTTAAGTCCATAGGTTTGACATCCAGAGACTGTAGAAACCATAAAGTGTTGTATCGAATAAGTGTATTGCTTTTGGGCAATATTGGTAGTCCAGAACATCAAATCCTTAATGTCCAGATATAATTATAGGCTAAGAGATAATATTTTCTTCAGGGATCTTTGAGTACTCGACATGCTGGTGTGAAAGAGGGTCGCAATTTCCAAATATTTACCTTAGTAGCCATAACAAATCTATATTTAAGAAAAAGAAAAGTTATTAGCTGTTTGAAAAAGTCTTGAGATTTTCAAAAATGCGACCAGAATTGAACTTGGTCCTATAGAAGAAGGGTTATTAGCATTTATACCTTTATAAGGATTGATGATGGTGTCACTGTCTTTCATCTATGATTATGTCATAGGACGGTACTTTAAAACTTAGGACGGGATAACAAAATTTTGCAGGCGATTCAGGCTGTAGTTACCGTTTGTATATACATCCAGATTGCCTACAACATCAAGAAGTTCATTAAAAGCCCATACATAAAAAAAATGCCTGGAAAAAGATGTAGCTGTACTTTATTAAGTTTGCAGAGAAAGTGGGCACAGAGGAGTACTATAATTTGCTGAGGTACAAAGTCTTACCATGGCTAAAGAGCAATTATCCTGAGGAGAATTATGTCTTGAAATAAAATAGTGCCCCTCCTATACAGCCAAGAAGAACCAACACTTCTGCAGCAACAATAATTTGGGTTACTTCTCGGATGCATTTATGTGGCCCTCCTCCAGCCCTGATTTCCATCTCCTGCACTTTGCAGTTTGGGTCTTATGGGGAGAAAAATGCTTGCTGTATCTCTTTTCCAAATTTGGATTTGTTCCAAGCTGCCATCATTACAGTGAGGATCACCATGAATACATTCTTCCTCCTGAAGAGTTGCCTATCTGTTCCCCCTATGCCCGGCTGTTATTATTATTATTTTTTTTGTGGAGAGGGACATAATGAATAATAAATATCTCTAAATATTTAAAAATATCACAAATTGGTTATGAGGTGGTTTTTCTTGATTTCATAAAAATCAATGGTCCCTACTCTACCGGGTGTCCGGAAAGTCCTGACCGATTTCTAACTTCCAACTTCATTAAGATCTACAAGGACTAAAAGTAGAGATACAGAAAAATGTTTTTAATAAAAAAACTTCCCTTGGTTATAATTTATAATATGTATTTAACAATTTGGCCTTTAGCTTCCATAACAGCCAAAACACGGGGACGGAAGGAGGAGCAGGTGTTCTTGATGTAGGTGGGGTCCATCTTGGCCCAGGCCTTGGTGATACTGGCCTTGAGAGCTTTGGTACTGCTGTGGCGTTTTTGCAAGCCTGCCTCTCAATGTGCGCCCAGATGCTGAAATCCAAGGGGTTCAGGTCGGGGGAGGAGGGGGCCAGAAGTCCTTAGGCCAGAATTCCACATTCTCCTTCAACCACTTCTGGGTGTTCTTGGCTGTTTGTGCGGGTGCCCCATCCTGCTGGAAACACACCCTCTTGCCAGGATACTCCTTCCTGATCCATGGGACCACCTTGGTCTTGAGCACCTTGATGTAGTCCTCCGAGGTGAGCCTGTAGCCCTCTCAGAAGAAGACTGGAGGCATGGCTTTACCATCTGAGCCAACAACTCCAAGCATCATGATGCTGGCTGGGTGCTTGGTCATGGACACATATTTCTCAGATCCCACATAACCTTTAAAGCTAATGTAGCGATCATTTTTGCAGTTGAAGACTGGATCCACTGTAAAAGTTTTCTCATCGGAAAAAATGAGAATTCTGTCCCCATTGCTTCTCATGTTGTTCAAAATCTTCTTGCATCGGATGTACCTGGCCTCCAAATAAGCCATGGACAACATGGGACGGGTGGTGCGGACCAAGGACTTGTCCCCAATGTCCTTGACAATGTTGGCAGCAGTAGTCTTACCCATTTTGTTCTTCTTGGCAATTGTTCTGATGCTCAGAAGAGGGTTTATCTTGATCTAGGCCCTGAGCTTCTTCTTAGTGGCCTTGGTGGCCTTTAAGACAGGTCTCCTACTTCGAAGCTTGTCTTAAAGGCCTTCCCCCTTGTCCAACCTCCTCTTGATCCTGCCAATAGTGCTGGCGGACATGCTGGTGGCCTCAGAGATCTCCTTGTGGCTGATTCCTGCACGAAGCAGAGCAGCTACTTCATGTCTTTTAGCCTCCATGGCAAAAACAATTATGAATTTCGAAATGTTATGGAAGCAAAACTTGTGAATCTGAGAACGGTCTTTTACTTTTATTTACGCAACATTTACTTAAAAATTCTCTGAAACCTAGAAAAAGCCATCGGAGGTACCGGTCAAGACTTTCGGGACACCCGGTATATGCTGACAGACTAAAAATCGTTTTTTACATTTTGTGTATAAGAAAAAAAAGAAAAGCAAAAAATCAACATGGTAACCACTGCACCTTAAATAATATTTTGAAGGATAGTAGTTTAGTTATCATGGGATGTCATTGGATCAGCTACAAGCACCTAAGACAAGGAGGGATTTGAAGAAGAAAATAAACCAGAACTAAAAAAATAAAGAATTAATCCGATGTCGATCCACAATTATACTCCGAGTGTAACAAGGAATAACGATTTAACTCCTCAGAGTTACTCAAATTCATTCTTGGACACAGACATACGTAGTTTGACATCATACTCCTCAATAATTAAAGAATAAAAAGATCATTTCAGATTGTCAATAACAGCAAAACTTGGACGCTAAAAGATGCAAAAAGAGAGAAAAATAATTAATAAGACCTAAACTATCGTTCCAACTACCCAAATATACTTTTTTTACATGTATGCTCACGAGGATTTCTACAATTTTCGCATCCCTGAATATGTATCATGAAAATATATAAATAAATGTTTTTAAACATCCGTGAGTTACTCAATTTCAATTATTTTTGGAATTTGATGACAAATTACAATCGTTACATTCGAAAAAAAGAAGGATCCATTCCCAATGATTAAGGCGTAAGTAATAACAAGAGACGTATTATTGAAATACTCATATAGTACACTTCAAAATGATACAACCAGGACACATTGTTAAAGAGTGAGTGAATGCTTTTGAGCATGAAATGATCTTATTCTTTAATTTGTTCATCGTGAGCTTAGATGCACTTTTTCTCTAACTTTTCATTTGATATGCATAAACATATCCATTTAAATCTACATAGTAAAATTGTTAGTTCGTAAAAGTAATCGCCTAAAGTCATCACAGGTGTATGATCTTTTGAATAAATTATAGTCATAATTTTTAATGTCTTAGGAGTAAAATTTACATTACTTCGTCGTAAATAATATAATAATCTATTTCCATATAGTACCAGTCATTGAGACACCCACAAAAGGAAGTGTAGGGTCAATAGAAGGATTTAAGACAAGGGACCCCATTCACTTCTAATTTATTGCATCTTTTAGTACCTAAGTATTTTATTAAAAATTTAAGAAATAGTCCACGTATTGCAATATAGAGTGTTTTCAAATGACGTCATCATTCTGAAGGCAAAAAAAACTCATCTCATAAGAATAAAGCCATACAAATTAAATACATAAAGAGGGCGGAACCCAAAACTTGCAGTACCATTTAATAACAATTTTATCCCCGTTATTTTTGTTGATGAGATTTCATTACGTAACAAAGCGATAGGGGAAAACAAAAACAAAAGTCTACTTTTTATACCATGTCTCTAAGTGTAAAAATGTGAGAGGTAAAAAAACAAGGCAACGCAATTGCCATCCCCTCCACGTCCGTTTAAGTACCGATATGGCTGCAGAGACAATTGAAATATCCATCCAGACTTTCTAAAGCAGTAGTATTTTCATGGAAAGTAAGTTCCACACTTTAAATATATCGACTTGATCAAGCCACATCATATAGATGCACACACCCCCACCCCAAAAAAAAAAACCAACCGTCAAGGCAAATTCATTAAGTTTACAACTATTTTGGATCCAAATCCATGCACATAAAAGTGTTCTTTACGAGTTTGTCAAAAATCTTATCAACAACTTGCTTTAATGTTTTTTTGTTTTTTTTTCTTGGACAGCAATGCTTATAATACAATTTAATTGTACGATGAAAATGAAAATTATTGAAATCAATGTCATTTATATTTACTCATACGTCCATTAAAACAAAATGACATTAAAATTTGATCAAAGGCATAGAATAAAACAAAAAATCACTTAAAACGCATTAATAAAAACTTGTAAAACCACTTAAATTGTAGAGTGTATTTATAAAAGGATGATCCATTTTAAAACACGAAGGTGATGTAATAGTCTGAGTAAGCACGTTTTGCATACAATATATGATGAGACTTTTCAATAGCTGGATTAATAATCTTCTCCATTTTTACAGAGTAAAAGTCTAAAAAACCATATTTCTTCATGGTACAAAAAAAACAAAATTTTTTTGTTTTAAAGTTTACCAATGTCGTTATATATAGGACAAAGTGTCTTGCATTCCATTAGAAAATGATTGCTCGTCTCTTCCTTGGTCCGACAAAAGTCACATTTACCTTTATGTCCGAGAAAAAAACTTTGCCCTTACTTCTAGACTAACAGAATGTATTCTAGACTTTAACCATTTTTCTGTTGATGATAGTAAGGGATTTTTTATAACAGTTAAGCTTTTCCTTACAGGGCAATTTATTCCCCTTCTCTCCAGATATTTAAGAAAAGGGTCCTATGTCGGAGTTTGACTCGATAATCTTAGCTCCGACGTACTCAGTAAAAACAATCAAAGACGTATTGGTAATGCAGTTCTTGGAACTCGTACCTAACACCTAAAAGCTCATTCGTATTGTTGAAAGGCCATTTGACTGTTTGAATGTTGAGCTGTCAAACAGTAACGGCAAATTCGGTCAACACCGCACTCAATTGTCCCAGAAATCAATTGGGAAACCCCTTTGCAACTTTTCAATGTAAATTAACTTGGATAGGATGTATTGTACTCTCACGGCGTGTACATGACCATGTTCTCTTCTCCAGAAACCAGGACTTTCAGCTCCATTTTAAATAAAATAATAATATTTATGAAAAGGGCTTTCATTGTTGCAAAACATGGTTATTTAGACCTCTCCTAAAATGTCCGACATCGACAATTTTTATATCACATACAAACGCTCCCAAGATATTAATAGTTTTGTTATGTATAAATTTGAAATATTTACTCTGTAGGATTTTTTTAGTGGGATGAATATATTATTTTTCATGAATGTAAATAATAAACAACAAATGAGACATAATTACGCCAGCCAAAGTATGTAATTATCCCATTTCTTTATACAGAGATAATTGAGTTTATAATTTGTTATTTTTTTAAACTCTGATTATGTCATTTTAAGTAGTGTTGTGTTGTTTCGAGCAATTATCGACTATCTGCGACTCTTCTCGAATGACGGCACAACACTAATTTTAAGTGAACTGAATTTACATAATATATGTATATGAAGGTGTTTTTGGGAAATTTATTTGAATGATAAATCTTTTTTTCATTGTATTTGGTTAACTTATTTATACCTCAGCAAATACAGATATTTGAAGAAATCATGCCATTCATGTGTGTATTTAAATTTACTTAAATACCTATTGGTAGGCCCCAACTATATATTTATTTTCTATGTTGTCATTAGGAAAAGAAACCTGAATAAATTATATTGACGGGTATAAAATGATTCTTAGGAAAAAGGCGAAAAATGGGTCATGATTTATTAAAGAAGATTTTTGATATCACGTACCTATATCGTTTATCAGGTCATTAACCTCACCATCATCATTACATATACTGTATCTTGATTTCCTATCCCCCTTTCAACATTGATTAGTTAGATTAGCTACTGTTAAGCTGTGAAAAATTGATCCACAGTGATTAAAATCCCAACGACCAACGGATAATAAGCCTTTAATCTACTTCTCTTTAAAGGAGAGGTTGGGAGATAAAATTTTAAGTAATGACGTCTGATAAATACATTCAAGCATTCTATGACGTGTTTGGTATATTGTTGGGTTGGTTTTTTTCATGCTGCCCGGTCCAGTCCTTAGGACTGTCGGTCCTTGGAATGTTCCTAAAAATGTCAATGGTTTATTAAGCGAAATAATATTTATATGATTTTTATAAGAGGATTGCACATATCTTGCAAAAATGATATGGGAAAATGAAATAGAGTACGTAAATATATTATATAACTTTTACCTTGTTGTATATGTAATATATTCTATTATAAAGAGATATTTAACAAAGGGAGAATATCCTCAATGACGTCACAAGGGATCTATTTCACCTTCTTGAAGTGGGATTGGACTAGACAGGACTGACTGCGGTCTTCAGTCCTAAATAAGGAACGACACAACAATATCCGAGATCCGTCTTGGGATATGGTTTTTGAGATTGGTATTAGTTTTGAGATCAATTATTGAAGTGGTTGATCTCATTTCAGTCTACACCCTCGATTTGTTTCCCCTTATCAGTATTTTCCTCATTGTCAAGATCAAGTTCACATCTAAATTTGTAAATTCAATGTTTAGACGGGCAGTATCAGGACTTGTCCCATTTTAATCAATTAACTAACAATGAGGAATCACAAATATTTTATGGAATAATTGTTAATTCCAAAAGTTGCAAGGACAATGGTAAGAACTACAACATAATTTTTGATTGATTGAGTAAAACAGGACTCACAGTAAATAACTCTCCAACAAAGCATTAACCTATTACTTTCCATCATTCATGAGAAAACGCATATGTAATTTCGTTAAACATAGATGCTATTTAAGAATTAATAATAATGCTACTAGTATTCGAAAATAAAAATCATTGTTCAAGTCTCGCTCTCGTCTAAGGTCATATTTCCTACAACTTCCAATCATATTCTATTATTGACAAAATATTTTTTTTTTTTTACATATAACTAAGGATGTGAAAATTGTATAAATACTCATGAGGGTAAATTATACAGAAACAGTATATGTTGGTATCTTTGATAGAAAACCCATCTGCTGACAGAGATCACTATAAAAACAATGGTGACGTTACCCTCGTTAATACGTTTGAGTTTTCAAGATAGGGAGAGATAATGAGTAAAAACACTAATATCTTGCAGGTTTCCAACATACAAGTTGGGGATTTTAATTCCAGAGCAAGTTTAGACCTTAATATCTTGGCAGCCCTGAGAAAGTATGCACGTCAGATTTACATGACAAAATTGTAAGAGAAAAAATACAAAAATCTTGAGATGTCGTCCGAATATGCAAGTTGGAAGACCAATTTAATCTTTCTCCTTGCCTGGAGTACGCCCATGACAACAAATAATTCCATAGATAATTATACTAAAGATCTTAAATTTATGTCAACAAATCTGATGTAAAGTTAGAATTTTAAATTGATGAATTCCAAATCAGATCCGGATTTATTCGAGACTAATCAAAATTTTAAAGACCTGTATGTTTTTGGCAAAGGAAATTTGGCCTTCGAGCTACTGGGTCTAAACCCTTTGGATTACTACATGTTGAAGTTTTCGAGGGAGAAACCAATATACGTGCAAATAACAATGTTGAGTACTTGTTGACTTCCATTCTTGTAACAGTGTCCGACTAAGACCAGGTTCATGGCCAGGTTGGGGGCTGTGATTGAAGAGAGAAGTGGTTGGTTTGAGTGATTGACTTCACAAAGGTCATCTAAGAGCATAAGATTTGTGAATTGCTGAATTAATTTGGGAAATAAATCATTCTATATATTTTATACATCATTTTTCCAGATTTAAAATCTACAGCCTTATACTTATTTTAAATATATGCTCACGAAGATTTCGGCAAATTTCACACTTCTACTATTGATATTATGTGATTCAATAACTTTATTTTTAAAACAAAAATCGAACGAGTTCTGTCCCACACTGCTTCATTTCAAAAATAATACACAATTGTAAATGAAAATCGACAAATACCGTTATGGCATGACATGCAAAATACAACTTTTAGCAAGACCCACCTATACTCTTATATATATATATATATTTTTTTTTTTTTGCAAAGAAATGGAATTTGAATAACACAAATAGAAATCTGTTTTGATACGAATCATTGTTTTTTTTATACCCTACATATCTTTGTATATAAAGAGCAATTCGAAACGGTCCTTCACAAACTTAACTAGCATAGAAAATAGCCCTCATTGATAGCAATCATAATAGTTAACAATGTGTGTATCTACATATAGAAAGTTGAGTGTTACAATAGATTGAGTGAAGAAATATTTAGCACACCCTGTGGTAGAGATGATTAAACCATGTTATCAAGTGTAGGTTGTTGAACACTAAGTTATTGTCATACTAAACCAAAATGTCAAGGAAAATGATTGGAATTTAAGGAAGAAGAAAATAAAGATTAAATGACGTTGCATTATTTTATATTTAGCACTAAACATTCCCATTAATAAGTAATAGGCGAGTATATATTTTTGCATATTCTAATATGAAAGGATCAAAACATTATCTAAATTGCAGTTAGTGTATATACCACGCTAGAAAAATATCATCAAAATAGGATAACATTGAGAGACAGAGATGACTTGTAATGAAAATCCGGAGTATTTTTTAGCTCGTCCATTTTTTGGGTTCGGAAATCGGAGGAATACATTTTCTTTTACTCAGCTTTTGTCATTATTATTTAAGTCCTGAGTAGTTAACTTCCCTTTCTACTATCCTCAATTATATTCAGAGCCTGATTGAACATATGTGTATCTGCTCATAAATGGAAAAGTTTAACCTATAGGATTTGTTGACGAGTTTTAAATATAAGTCCTTGTTGGACTTAGAGTAAAATTGAGGATCAACGTTAGAGTAATTATTTCCAATATACTTGTTTATTTCCTTCATCCCCTCCTCCCTTGTATCAGTTGATTTTAGCTGATCTAAATAAACGTCAGGAGAGTTAAGTTCCTCTCCTCCAATTCCTTTTTCAAATTGGCAGTGTTACCATGTTGATTTTTAGTTTCTTTTTTTAACATGCCCAAGACACACACGATTTTGAAAATAAGGGATCACTATAAACTATAGCATTTTTTTTAGTGTTCCATTAATTGGTCTGATGGAGTTACACTGATACTGTGTAAGTAAACATTATAGTATTAAATTTATTCCATCTGACCTAGGAATGTTGTTGGAAGTCCCTAAACATAAAATGTATTTCCTTCTCTAGGAACGACTAGGGCGCAAACACTGCCCACGTTGAGTTCAAGAGAATAATTTCTTGAGAAACCGTTGTCCATTGAGCTACGTCGTTTTATTTAACATTTTCGGTTTGTAACTTACTGTTGTGTCGGTAATTATTTATTCTGTCCAGTTCAGTCAAAAGGTTGGTCTATTGGTCCTGACGAATGCTCTTATTATAACTGATTAAAAGAGAAAAAATAAAGGTAAGTGACGCCATCAAAGACCGTACTTTTTTATGTTTTAATGACTGATAAGAAGCACTGAACTGATCAGTACGGGTCTGGTGTTTTTAGTCATATATGAGGACCGACACTACTTATCACCCCCAATCCTGAATAAAAGGCACTGTTTAGATTCCCACCAACAAAAAGATTAACTTCTAAAAATGCTTAGAATTGTAAATACTAAGAATTTACCAATATTTCTTCTTTTTGAAATTTATGTGATAGCATATACATTGTTTTCCACAGAGTAATTAGGCCTGGGATAATGATTTCTTTTTTTATTTTTTATTCCTTAATGTAGAAGATAACTCACCAGGAAATCATCAGTGTTAATCTCCGTTTGTCAGGAGCACACTCAGACGTAGCTACTCAATACTTAGATTGTCACTCTTCAAAGATAAATTATAATGATTTAATGAGTCAGGGAGTACTTTAGCTCATTGCTAAACATCATCTAAACTTGTGGTTTGAAGGAAGAAGGAATACATTACCGGGCCGTGCAGAATTATTTACCGATTTTTGTTCAGAACATATCGCAGACATTAATGACATTTTGCATGACTTGAGAAACAATTTATTCATACATTTTTAGAATAATAAAATAGTTTGTGATCAAATTTAATCAATATAGCCACCAATTGACTCAATGACACTGATCAGGCGACGTCTGAAGCTGCCACAGACTTGCTGGATGTAATCGGCGTCCATGCAGGCCCAGGCCGTGTTGACAGCAGCCTTTAAGGCATTTATGTTCTTGTGTCGTTTTTTGCAGGCCTTGGTCTCCACGTGCACCTAGATAGAGAAGTCTAGTGGGTTCAGATCTGGGCTCTGAGGGGGCCCGTAGTCCTTTGGCCAAAAGTTCATGTTGTCCTTGAGCCATTCCTGAGCTTTCTTGGAAGCGTGGGCGGGTGCTCCATCTTGTTGAAAAACCCAAGGAGAGTTGCCGACTATGGATTTGATCCACGGAAGGACCTTGGACGCCAGAATCTTCACATAATCCTCCGCTGTTAATCTGTAGCCAGTGGGGAACCATACCCACTTCACGGCCTTCCCGTTGGAGGCCACGAAATCCAATATCATCACCGAAGCAGGGTGCTTTGTTGTTGCCACATAGCAGTGCTTATTTTGCACATCTCCAAAGCTCACAACACGGTCATTTTGCCTGTTGAAAACAGGATCGACCGTAAAAGTTTTCTCATCTGAAAAAATGATGATGTGTCCAGATGAGCTCTTGATATCATTCAAGATTTTCTTGGAACGCTCAAGTCTGACTTCTCGCTGACGTTCAGTTAGCAGAGGGCGTTCAGTACGCCTCAGGGACTTTCCTCCAGCCCTTTTCAATGCCCTTGAAACAGTTGATCTCGACGTTCCCATCCTTCTGGCCATGTCGGCAATGGACCTGTTGGGAGTCCTCTTGAACACTGCCTTTACTTGCCTTGTTGAGACAGTGGGCTTCCTGCCAGCCCCAGGGGAATGCTTAAGATCACCCACAGCCTCCAAGCGCTTGGAAACGTTGTAAATTGTCTTCAAGTTGTTACGCACTCACAGGAAGGATTTTTGTCTATTTTAACAGTAAAAATACGAAACAATCAGATTGGTTGCCACAAAACCTCTTAAAAAGTATATTTACATCATCGGTAAATAATTTTGCACGGCCCGGTATAGACTTTTGCTTTAGCACGAGATAAAAATATATTCCTTTTTTCTTAATTTTTATTTCAACATTTATTTATTAATATTATACACTGACATTGCTTTTACGTTTTTTTAAATTGTATAATATTCTTCCGGGCGACACCACAACTTATATTCATTTTTATAAATTGACTCCAAAGTACTTCCATTTTTCTTATGAGCTAAACTTAACCCCTGTAGGATTATATTCATTTTATACAGTGCTCTCTGCATATTATACTCCTTTTTTTATAGTGTATTGGTATATGATATACATCAGAGAGCACTATATATTGTACACGCTGTGACTGTTTTCTCTTCATACAGCCATTCATACCCACAAACTAATAAACTTTGCTTTTTTAATAAGATTGATTCATGTATTATTAAATATTTAAAAATATGTTAGTATCCTTATTAATATATATAGAAATGTTTAATCTCTACAAATCATGAGGTAACTAACCAGAAGACAACTGATTTCGAACCTTTTCTTCTTTGTTGTCTTAAGAAGAAACGATTAAGAAATCCACTAAAAATCTCCACATGGGATATGAATGATGCGCTATTAAAACCCAGGTCAGGCTTTAATCCAAAATTTTGCGGTAAAGTATATGCAATAGTTTTTCAGAAGGACTATTTTAAATTATATTTATTTTAATTCAATTTAGAAGGTATTTAAGGTAATTTTAATATAATAGGTAAACTAAACATTGTTCTTTTACATGAAAATATTGTTTTGGATATCACTACTCTTGCTTGATATATTGTTTGATCGTCAATCCAAGAGGATTTTCCAATACGAATAGTCAATGATGTCCCATGATAATCAATTGACTGCATTCTTCAGTCCTAAATAAGGACATACACAACACTAATTAGTAGTGCTGTGTAAGTGGCATGTTATTATTTCCATAAACATTATTTTCTAATGCATATTATCTTCAAAAAAAAACTAAAGCATCTATTCTTGTGAGGATTTTAAAGCAAATATTTTTGAAATCAGTGGTGTTTGAGTGGAGTTATGCTCTACTGAATTTAGAGGTTCCTTCTAAAAGGCCCAAAAATTGAAGTACTCCAAAACGGGCCCTTGTGCTCTCATGTGTCTGTAATTTTAGACATATTGTTCTTTTTTTTAGGGGATGTAGTCCCTCTCCAAAAAATATGAAAATCGGACATGCCCATTTCAAAAATTTCCTAAAAGTGTGTAAACTTAATTCCACAACTAAGACGTTCTTATACTTGAAAATTAGTATCATTAATATATAACAACAAACAATATGGGAGTGTCTTATAGGTATATAACAAATGAAGGTATCTTTCAAGTAATTGAATTAGACTCTTGATAAGGAAATCAACTCCCTTCTCTTCATTCTTACTCTCTATTCTAAGTTGCCATGTAACAAAGACGTGAGTTTTTTTAATTTAAATGAGTGGCTTTATACCACAATGGTTTAGTGGTGTCTGCACAAAAGAATTTCCCCCTTTGTGAATCTAAAAATAAAAGACATTATCATTTTGACAAATGCTATTTTTAAATATGTAGAATGTGTTTCAAAATCCCTTGACACTTTTTGAAGGAATATTAAGTCCTTTATTCATTTATGAAGAAAAAAAATCGAATATTTTGTTGATTCAAGAGCTTTGTTAGTACACATCTTTTTATTATCCGGTCAGTCAACTGGTTAAAAAATAATACCCAAAAATAAATATAAAGATATGAACGATTATAATAATTACATCAATTTGTATCATTTTTTAAACTATTCTATACATATTGATTGCACTAGGAAATACCAATTAAAATGCTAAAAATACTTATAAAAATATAAGATATGGAGAAAAAATACCTCCTCCTTCTCAAATAATCTTAATAAAATGAGTTTAAAGAAATGACAAGTTATCATTTGTTATTCTTAGAGTAAAGCTATTTAATTTTTTATTTTGTACAAAAATTTATATTAAATATTAATTACTTTTTGCGAATTTGGGAATTCAAACTAGTAGTCATCATATTTTAATGAGGTTGCGTGGATTATCTATAATAATGGCTTATCATTTAGTAGCTATCATTGTACTCCTCAGTCCTCACATTAAATAAAAGAATCCAATTAATCGAATGGGAAAACAAAGGCGCGTTTTTTCTGTAAAACAGTCGAATTAACTCACTAAACCTCGATTAAATAATACTAAATATACTTATGAATCCTAAACAAGGCATTATCAAGATGGATAAAGAATTGTATATACGCAGATTTAATTGTTCAGGAGCATGCTGAAAAGTATTGGCGGTAAAATTTAGATCCGAAGATATATGAAGCATTTTTATCAGACATAGGGTGTGTAATATCCCAGTTCACTAACTGAGGGTTAACAATTTGTTTTTATTCTTATTCATTTTGTTACTCAACGTCAATACTGGAAGCTTTCATTGACGCTAAGGGTGGCTACATTAATTATTAAGAGAGCTTGGACAAACAAATATTTATAGTATTAATTTTGTTTTAATTATAGTATTAATTAATAAATTATATCTTGTTCAATTTTAAAATTCAAAGTGTTCAGGTTTTAATAAATTTTAATTATTGAATAGTTCCTTGGGAATTTTATTTTATATTATTAAAGCAAAATATGTATTTTAACCGACGCTTAATTACTGCCACTAGTAGATTATATAGGTATACATATTGCTGCCTTGTTTTTGGCAGTTTACCTGTGTATTGGTTCCCATGGCTCAACAACAATTCAAATTGTTGTTTTTTTCAGATTATATATATATATTTTTTATGAATGCCTTTTTTTAACTTATGAACCCTTCACTATATTTTATTTATTCGTCGACATAATTGTACTCTTTTGAAACCTGTCAATGAAGATTAAAGAGTTTATTTCTTTTTAACTCTCATCAGAGTATGTCTATACTGGCTTTATAAATGTCTTGACGTATCTATAACATTCTTTGAAGTCCTAGATACTTCTGCAAGTAACATTGCTATCCAAATATATTCTTCAAATAAAGAGAAACTGAATATATTCAAACATATACAAAATGACCCATCAAAGGTGGTCTTAAATTTGTTCGATCGGAAATTCTGAAGTTGACAACATCATTCATCTAAAATTAGCTAATAGAATCACATGATTATCCCAACGACATAAAAATATGATATTACAAGTTTTATTTTTACATTGTGTATCCAATAAACTCGATATTTATTTTATACTGTTATCCGATAATCCATAGTTTCCTGATTCTTAATCAATTTAGATCATAATTAATTGTAAAAATATAACCATTTCATATAAATCTTTATCACCTAAGTTTATTTAAATATCAAAAGAATTTATTACCAAATTGTATTCTCTAAAGTTCTTCTGATTGATTTTTCCTTTTTAAAGCAGCCCATAGATGAGCTTTGTTATACTTTGTTTCTTTTTTACTGTAGAAATTTTAGGACTGATATGCAGGACTTAACGGAACGAGACTGCAGTTGTAAGTGTCCTAAATAAGGACATACACAACACTAACTGTAGTACACAGACTATATTCTTGTGGAACACAAACACAGCTCTGATAAGTACAGTAAAAATATCCATTATAAATGTGTGTTTTCATAAATGATCGATATTAATGGATTTGTTTTGGAATTATAATTGCAGGTCCTTGTTGGACTCAGACTAGAATTGGCATCGGAATATATATTGTCTTTATTTCTTTCTCCCTCGTCACAACTTCGTGTAGCTGATCGAATGAACGTCATGAAAGCTAACCTATTATATTTCAAACTTTTTTTTTTTAATATACCTTTAATTGGTCAAATAGAGTTGCATTGATTAAGAATAAGTACGCATTATAGGTAGTATTTAATTTTCTCTACATGACCTAGGAATCTTCTTTGAATTCATATACATAAAGTAGATTTCCTTTTCTAGGAACGACTGGAGCGCAAATCTACTTACATTGAGTTCAAGAGAATAATTTCTTCTTAGCGCCATTGAGCTCCGTTGTTTCTATTGGAATTGTCAGGGTTATGGTGTTTTAAAGTTACAACAAACAAATTTAGATACATAATAATGAATATTAATGATAATTAGTGTCAGTTGTTTTTCATTTTTAGGAGAAATGTTTTTAATTGGAAATTTGGGCACTTTTAAGTGTCGCCTCTAATTCATTAAGTTATTGTCTTTTAATACAGCAAAAGTAGGTGGGAATTCATTTTTAACAGTACTAGAATCTGGTGACATGCAGCTTTGCATCCAACATGTTTCCCTCGTACTCTTCTGCCTCCACCCCTCTCGCCGTCAACCTTTCTTGTCGTCATACATTCTTGCTGCCCAGGATTTTCGCCGTCGAAAGTTATATCATAGATATTATGCAGTAAACAGTCCAACTCGTCAAATAAATCCGAAATTCACATCACCAGTATGAATCTTAAAACTAAAAACGTGCAACATTCTGCATAGTGCTAAGTCTCTTGTAGATGTCTTTGATGGAATGTTTCTTTTAGTATTTTCGAATAGTGATGGAACGGTTAAAAAAAAAAAGATCAAGCTTATAAGGATATTTATTTATTTTATTGGAATTGTTATAGTCAATTCGTTATTTCATACCCAAGCCCTGACTTCAATTGAGAGCTAAATAGTATTTATTTATCACTTAAAATGGCAATAACAAGTCAATATTTACTGTATAGTATCTATTTATAACTGTTGACAGCGAAAGTGCTACGCAGCAAGTATGTAGGACCGCAAACATGTTGGAGGCAAGTATTTATGACGGCAAAGAAGATTGACGGCAATTGCGCTTGAGGCGAAAGAGAACGAGGTGAATGTGATTGAGGCAAGTTCTCCTAGAACCCTAGAATCTATTAAAGAATGCACAAAAATGAAGAAGAACAATAAAACTAACCGTTTTTCATTTTTTAATTTTATATCTATTATAATCATCTACGTTTTGCACATCTTTATATATGAGTATAATTAGGCTACAGAAAGGTTGTGTGAATTGTCTTTTAAAAAGTCCACATTGTCAAAAGTACATGCTATAAATTAGCGTAAAATAATATGAAATTATTTTCTATGAAATACCAAACATATTTCTAGTTTTTTTTTCTTTCTTTGATAGTCCTTAGCCGTCCATTGTTATTTTTATATAAAAAAGACTGGTTATACATTTTTTTTCATGGGCGGAATGTGGAAACTATTTCATCTCATCAATAAAAAAATAAGTAGATGTTTAATTAATATGATATATTTTGTCTTATAAACAAAAATCTATTTTTAAACTCATATTTTCAATAGGGCCCACCTCTTTGATAACTCTTTTTATCTGTTTATGTGTTGTATATACGCCTACCTTTTTTTTTGTTGGCCATTATCTTAGCTTGAAGAGATTATAGACAAGAAAGAGAGATATAAATGTTATGAAGAAAAATATTTTGTGTTGTTTTTAGTTAATTTCATATTAAAATTTGTGTAAAATAAATTGTTTTTCATACGAATACACATTAAAATATTAGTAAAGAACCATGTGAGATCTAGAAGTTACCCAAGGACTACTAAGAACAAAGGATGGAAGACAGATTGGAGTCAGCTGTGTATTTGTTTCTCCACTTTTTGTATTTATTTGTTTATTAGCGGTAAAACCAGACATTAGAAATATGACAGGCCTGTGTCTGGATTCGAAGTATTTGGGTACGATATATGTAGGGCTTCACAGCCACACTAGTCCGTGGGTAGTAAAAAACTATTTAACGAATGCAAGGTAGTGTGCATTTAGCCCGTTTGGCTACGTAATGTCGTACTATAACCTATTACTATCAATGGATACTTATTTTTTTGCTAACGCCGCTCATGGTGGTCTAGATCAGGGATTCTCAATCTTTTTTTTTTTAATAAACCCCTTATAAAATATTTATTTAATCCAAGTAACGCCTTACCAGTACATTTTATTTCAGTTTGACTGACAGAGGAGTCCACCGGAGTATATATATTTTTATTTTTTTCGGGGGGGGGAGGGAGGATTTAAAAAAAAAAAAAAAAATCCAAAAATTAACGAAAAATAAGGAAAAAAAATTTAAAAATTATATTTTTAGAAACAAAACATCAAAATTATAACTATTTTTTTAAAATTGTCCTTCACAGAAAATATATTACATACCTTATTTTAAAACAACTACCTCCTAACTAATATTCCTAAAATGATGCAATAGTTCGGTATTCTTTACTAGGAAAAATTTCACAGAGCTTGTAAAAAAATCTGAATAGCCCTGTTGGATATTGCCTAATTTTGTACGACCGTCGACCCCTGGGGATAAATCAACTTTTTTAGGGAAGAGTCATTTGGCAATAAGACATGGTTATACATTGCTCGTTGTATCACCAAAAATTGACCTATTATTATTATTGAACGTATCATCTCTATTTATCATGATAAGTTTTTAGAGCAACATCTACATAAATAGTTGGATAGCGATACTTTTTCTTCGAGAAGAAATGGAAAAATAGACCAAAATCAGTTGGTACTTAGCCAATTCTTCCCAAATATGGAACTATTATTCTATAGTAGTTAAGAACTGTTAAGAGCTTAAAAGAAGCTAATTATAATTAAACCAATCAATGTTCAGAGTATTGATTAGGATAAAGTAAAAAGGAAACATCTATAACTCACTATTAAATACAATGTATACTTTTGTGTTAGCGAGATAACAAAGTGTCAGTGGTTATTCAATACGGTGTTACCTCACCAAGACAAAAATTAGCTATGTATTTGGTTGTCAGCTGTAGAGCTGTATACTTTTTGTCAACAGTTATCTGTTATTATCATTAAATAAAATTCCATGGATGGAAAAATTGGCTTACTTACAACTGATTTTGGGCTTTATTCATGTAAATTATCGGAGGAGAGGTTACGAGATAAAATATAATTAACGATGTGTCCAATATTATTATAGCAATACCTATGTGATAATAATAATTACATTGAGTTATTCCTTGTTTCAGCATCAGTAATCACTAAAAATGTAACCGTGATCCTGATCCTCTTTTATCAAGGTTTGAGCTTTGGGTAAAATACTCATTAAATTGGAGACAAGTGTCCATCTAATTTTGGTTCTGGATCTGAATCCAAAAGTTAACTTGCCTTAAACTGAGAAAATGTAAATCCTTTCATCATTACCCGACATTGCTGAGTTGAGACAGATTTTAGATTTCTTTAGATAGATTGCAAACGAATAATATCTGCTAATAAATTTTAAGTACTTTTCCATTAAATTAAAGCAAGTTTGTAGGCATTTGGTAATTTTCTATGAATGAGCTCTGATTGCAATGTCTACCACCTACTCACTTCAAAGTGTGTTTTCATTTCATTCATTGACAATGAATACAATTTTATCTCCTTACATAAAATTTGTAATTGGCGATTCAAATACATACATGTGTACATATTTAATTGAGGTTGACTCATGAGAAAACATTTTGAGAACCAGATGTATCAAATATAATTTGGTCAAAGAGTCGCATACATTAGAGGAAATTAAATGCATGGCATTATTCTAATACAATTCAAATGTACATTATTTTTGGGTCAGTTGTTGAAAAATCTGTTTCTTTAGACGGCGTTATCCTACAAATAGAACAATATCATTTTAGTTTTTTCAGTCAACTGTCAATTTTTGACACATTTACATGATCTTAACCTTCCAACATTCAAATTTACTATATTTTTGGTTCAATTGTTAATTAGTTTGTTTCTTTACACGGTGTTATCCCACGAAAATAAAAAAATATTTTAGTTTATTGGTCGGCTGTCGATTTTTTGACTTCATTGCACGGCTTTATTTCTCCAACATTCAAATACTCTTTATTTTTGAGTCAGCTGTTGAATTTAGAGTTGATGATTATTTCCTTAATCTCACAGATATATCTTAATTCAAAATAAGTCTCATTTGTCGTTAATTTTTAACAACAAATATTATTGAATATTAGATGTTATAAAAAGAATTCCATTATTTATCATGGATTGGGAACTGTATTTATGTTTATTTTTAGATGAAAGGTTGAGTGATACATTAAAGTTAAAAAAGTATTATATTACATGTAATATATATTTAACATTGTGTAATCAATAAGAAAGCTATTTTTTCGAGATTATTCTCCGATAATCCTTGATTTTCTGGTTCTACATCCATACGGAACAAAATTAATTGTAAAATTTAGCCATTTCTTCAGAATTTTCATTGTATGTCAACTTGATTTTATTCAAATATTATTTTTTTTAATTGTTATCAAATTGGTTTTCTCATTTTTAAAGCAAATATTGGATGAGCTTTTCATAGTTTTTCTTTGACATTTATCTATATATTTGCAGTAAAATATAACCATGATTATTTAATTATGAATCTTTATATCCCTGGCGATCAAAACATTGCTTACATGACGGTCGGACTCGACCATTTCACTTACTTTATCCACCTATTCTACAATCTTTGACATCCAAATTACTAGAATAAAATTAACGAGACAAAAATTACGCGTAATTGGCTATTACAGTATCAAAACCATAAAAACTATTAACATTTCCACCTGCATGGCTTGCGTTTTCGTCTAGTTCAAAAAAACAACTATAAAATATGTCTTATTTTATTTTCCTTGGTTAACATCTATGACGTGCGATCAAACAAACCTGATTTCAAAATCACAACACTATCTTATTAGTTTTTTTAGTAGGAAATCTTATCTTTCTAACACCATCTAGTGTAAATCAATCATACTTATGCAACGTGAGATACACATTATTAAAGCCATCTGTTAGAACAATAACTACACTTACAATATTTTTCTTGGACAAATACTATTTAAAAATCAAGAAGCAATACATTTCCTCCCTCTAAAATAATATAATAGGCAGGTGATATTAACAAGGATCTTAATTAAGAAGTACCATTTCACCATACTTATCCTTACACTCTACAAAATACAACTATCTACCCGTTGATAGTTGTATTCTATGTCATCGAACCACATTTATATATTTATAGAAAAAGGGAAGAATGCGAGTAATTATGTAAATTTTAACTCTACACATTGCTTACCTTCAAATCATTCATAAATTGTATTGTACAAACTTTTTATTAGCCAATTACATGAATAGCCCTCATAAAAATATTTTCATTATCTGCACTTTCATGTATATATCTAGGCATGTACGTACCTTTTATTTTAAGTATGTTTTATGTATGAGAATTTCATGCTTAGGTATGCCTCATTCGACCATTCCATGTTTAATTTATGATCCTAATGTTGTGTGTTTCTTTTTGGCAAATATCAAAATATATAAAATCTACTAACCTTCAATGAAAAGTTATCTCGATAACAACTATTGCAATATAACGATGGATGAATATTAAGGTAATGTCACAAAACCTTTGTGTTTAAAAAACAAAGAAGGAGGAGAGGGTAAAAGGAAGAGAAAATGGTTTTTTTTCTATTCAAAACCACAACTATTAAAAAGAAAAACGAAAAAAGTTGAAATAAACATATACATTCTGTTAAAAAAGTACCAGGAATTGTTAATTTAAATTACCTCCGCTGAATAGATTTATAAAAAAAAATCGTGGTCGGCAGCACTGTCTTTCAGTATGATTCCAAGTTTGAGCGCGATATGTATCCAAGTTTGTCAGTATACTGCCCTAGTGTTTCAAAAATTTTACAGTCAATTTTTTCTGCATCCATTTTGATTACTGAGGACTTATTTGCATGTCATACTTGTATACCCACTTTTTTTTTTAACAAACCGTACAGCAACGCGTTTCATGCGCAAATTTATAGTCAAAGACTCGTGAGAGATGGTAAGGCAATTTAATAACTCCCTCTAGCTGATATGACGATTTTTTGTTCATTAATTTTGTTCATTATAAAAATCGTTTTGTCACTTAAAGGAAAGACTATATACAAACTGGTAAAACAAAGACCACATGATCGAAGATACATCTCAAAACTTTGTAATATACCCCCCCCCCCTAAAACCCCAAAAATCACAAGTGAAATCCAAGAAAATAGATATAGTTTATAGAATATATAGACAGTATTTCGATACGATAAATTCAGAGCCAAGTATCTGTCAAATTAGTGGGAGCCATCTGGCGAATAAACAACAATTCGATAATAACAAACATAATACTGATGGAGATGTCTTCAAATATAATTAAAACAATATCTTATTAGAAATCTACGACTTGACTTTTTCTCGAAAATGTCAATAAAAATTGATATTCGATTATGTCCGTGAGATTTTGCATGAAAACATTAATTCGAACTACCTTGAGGAATTTGAGTTTTATGAGAGTTATTAAAAACATAGAAGTACATGGAAGAGAGATTTGACCGAGAAATGTTTTTTTTAAATTCATAAGAGGACTCGGAAATTGACAGATTGGGAGATTACATGTCCTTGGATCTACGAAAACACAATATATGAGATCAATGAACAACAAACGGGAATCTATGTGCGAAATGGATTTCGTTAGGGGAATATTGCCGACCATATATTGAAAAAGACTGGACTTTTTTATGCATTGGCTCATTTACAGAAACATACTTTACTCTTTAGAAACATAATCTATACAAAGAAATACCGAAGGAGAGAGAATGCTATTACTGTGCATTTGACAAAGATACCTCGGTGTATTTTTTCTCAAAATGTAAGTATTCTAAAGGAACAAGAAATTTAGTGTCAGAGATATTTTATGAGCGATACAGAATTGGATTAAAAGTAAATTATGATCATTATGTATATATTGGGTACCGTCAAGAGGATATCAATTTTATCATAATAAAAATAGCGTGAATAAGAAAGAAGTTTTATATTGTAAAATTAAGAAAAGTTGACGTAGAATAAAGTTGTACCTAGGTACAAAAAAAACAGCTGTAGGAAAATAAAATGTTTGTTCATTTATCTCAAAATACAGGTGGTGCATATTAATCATCCTTTGTGATTCGTACCTATTGTTGAAGTAATCAACTTCATTCCTAGTTTTCCAGTGCTTAGCAATGTTTCATTTAAAGCCCGATTCTTTTATTTGAATAGAAACATCCGTTTTACGAAACTTTATTTATTGTATTGAAGTAATACATTTATTGTAAATAAATGTATCCACAACCAAATTCAATTAGCAATATCACCAAAGATGGTTGTCTTAAGTTAGACATGGAAAGCAGAGACTTAATTTTCTTTTCAGTTAAACTTGTTTGAACCATCCCTTATTAAGCATCCTTTTTATAACGCAGTTAATGAACTGGGTAAAAATAAACCCCGAAAATAAAAAATATGTAACAGTTGAATAATAATTACGTCATTTAGATGTTGTAACAATTTTATAACTCTTTCATCTACTTTTCAAGTGTAAATATCAATTACACTTGATAAAAATACTTGTATAAATATTAAACACCGATAAAAATACATTATTATTTTAAAATAATCACAACAATATGAGTTTATTTGTTTTTTTTATATTTAAAAACTCTTTGTTTTGGAAAAAAAAATATCTATTAAATATTAATTACTTGATGGGAATTTTGGGTATCAAATGAGGACGCGTCAGTTTTGAAGATGTTGAGTGCATTAAGTAAAATAATAGCAATATTATATCATTTTTGTAGGTACTGTTGATCACGTCAGTCTTTAAATTGAAAAAAAAAAACTCAAAAATCTAAAAGAAAAACAAAGGAACGACTTTTTATTTTAAAAAAACAACATCACTAAACCTCGAATAAAAACTTATGAAACGGATCAGTCGATAAAATCTCATACTCATGGGGTACTACTTTTTGTGGTTTATGGTATGGAATATCAACGTATGACTCGAACACTAACATAGATGTAATTTATCAAAATGTAGCAAAGAAACATTTTTTTCGCTAACACAGAGATTCCGAGTTGCCTAGAATGTCTCGCTAAACGTAATTCCAATTTGACTGTTCATCACCTTCCAAAATACCAAGGTTCGGTATTTTGAACGGGTAAATTTTGTTTATCAGATTTTAGGACTGCTATGAACCACATTCCTCCTACACTTTGGCCTTTTAGTATGTTATATTCGATGAATTTTTTAGAGTAATGTTAATAACATGTGAAATTTGTAGAAGTATTTTAGATATCCCGAAATCTTGTGACAAAAAAATAAGACATTCTTCTTTTATTTTTATGATGACAAAAAAATTACTGGGCAGTTTCAAATCTCAGCTGGCCTTATTTTTTATAACTTTTAACTCCACTGTACACGATTTCGTAGATTGTCTCAGTGTTCAGATACTAAGACAATATTTTACATTAAATGTAAAAGGACTAGATGATCCAGAATCAAAATTCACAAAAACACTGGGTTTTTTGGACTTTCAAAACGAAAGGGATCCCAATGAAAGATGAAAGCTTTGGAATTAGCGTTTTTGAATTCCAAAGCTCTTATTGCCATGAACATTACAAATTATGAACCCTTAGCTGCTGATGAGATTTGAGCTGTTATCATCTCAGCTATTGCAATTTATGCTGCCTTCTCTTTGATGTATTCCCACACTTCTGGATCTGGACGGATACATGTTACTGATGTTATTAGGCCTTCCATGTTGGCAAAATATTTGAACTCTATAAAGTGGATTGTCAGGTCCTACGATGCTTTTAAAAATAAATAGTCTTACTATGGAGACTTTTGCTACTTTTAAAGTAGTTTGATACTTATATTTTGTTCTAATATGTTTTTGCTTCGGTTATTACTATAGTGTATGTTTGTATGTGTCTTCCGAATTCTATATGTTGACGGATTTTATTTCTTGTTTTTTTTTTGCTTTGTAATATGTGTATAATGATTAGATAGGTATTTTATAAACTAAAATGTGTATTAATGTTATTTTTTTAGGTGATACTTCTTCCTTCAGGTACTTCTCATGTCATTTGTGCCTATAAAATGAAAACCTCAAATTTAAAAAAATGTTGAATATACATACTAATATATCCTCAACAGAGCATTATCAAGATATATATATCGTCAGATTGAATATGTCAATTTTAAGTCTCTTAAATCAAATATGGGTACTACACTATAGTAAAAAATTTAATTATCATAAATTATCCCAGTTATTTGAATATACAAAGCCAATAATGGACTCAATATGATTTTGAAATATTGGGATGTATCTATACAGGAGGTCCCTGCATAAAGCGGTTTCAAGCACCGCGGATGTTTGGACTTATTCTGACTCCCAGTATAGTACTATTTTTTATATCATTATGACAAATTATAAAAAACTATATATTAAGTTCAACAATAATTTTTGTAGTTATTGATAATTATTACAATTAAAAAGGATGCTGAATAAATATTGATTAAGTTCTGATTATTTAAACTTTACAGTATTGAAATAACCGGATTAGAAATCAATTAAATACACGGTTAAGATTAAATTTAGAAATTATTTTTAAAGTCTCCTGTCAGGCATAAACTATTTTAAATAATTTTCCAGGCTTTTTTTTTTAATGTTCCTTTAATTAGTTAGATGGAGTTGTACTGAGTCAGTATGAGTAAACATTATAGTATTACAATTACTTCATCTGACCTAGGAATCTTATGGTGAAATCTATCTACAGAAAGTATATTTATTTCTCTAGAAATCGCCTGGGTGCGAATGCACATTGAATTCAAGAGTATAACTTCTCCCGAGCCCGTTGTCAATGAGCTTCGGCGATTCCATATTTTTCTTTTATTATTATTATTTTCTAACCATACTAAAGAAGACAAAGGAAAAATAGAAAAATTGGACTTGTTAAAATAATTTGTCTCATTTTACGGGTTTTAGTACAAAAACAGTCCCCGTACAACTCGGATTTCATAAAACATATTTTTCTCGTTCTCAAAAGCCGCGAAAAGCGATATTCTCTCCTTTTATGTAATTTTGTACATAAATATTTACGTACCACATTCATAAATTCTTCTTACAAAAACAACATCATCAAGATTGATCGTTGAAACATTGTGGGACGATCCTATCCAACATTTACATGAAGGACAAAACAAAATACATTTTCTTATGACAGATCATGTTACGAATAAAACAGGACCAAATTATGTAACTAAATAATATATTTGTCTCATATGTACAATTTAAATATGTGCCTTAATCATTAAGGCGAGGAATGAGTGAATTGATGGCTTTATTATATATTTATAGCCCTTGTTTTTATACATATTTTCAAGGGTATTCAAAATAGGTCTTCATCAATTCTTCTGTATGATTAGTATGGTTTCAATACACATAAACCGTAATACTTGGGCTGGAACGCTACTCTAAGCCCACTGTTTAGTACGAACCTCAGTACACCCTTCACGGTAGACAGTTCGGTAACGTACAATAGTAAAATGGTTTTTTTTAATAGAACCAATGTAGTTTTTCAAGTTTTTATCGATCTTTCATTCTTAAATAATTTATTTTCTGTGCAAATAAATAATTCCTAAATGCACTTAACTTATCTTTAAAAAAAAAAAGATTGATATGAAATACAAAGGTTATATTATACGATTATTCATGAATTTATAATTTATTTATTTTTGTAAAATGATAGGCTTGTTTACATTTTTTCTGTAAAAACAAGACAAATTAGTGGTCACAATACCACGAGCTGTCGAAAATATTATTTAACTTGATACATATGTACCATTAGTTGCGAGGTATCGTGAAAGCTAACGTGGAATCATTGGGAAATTTATCGAAACTATCCCTCAACTTTTCGTCAATTTTTTTTTCACATTTGGTAAGTCATTTCCTTTGTTTTTATTTCTTTTGAATAAATTTTTATATGTTTTGACTCAGATTTGTAGGTTTCACCAAATATTTCTTCCATGAAAGTTTTTTTAGTAGGATACGATCTATCTCATCAGTTCACCAGGAGGATAGAGCATTGTAGAATTGACTTCTTCAGGTTTTGATTAAAAAAATGGCGAAAATATTATAATATCAAAATATAGAATATGTGATTATATATATGCGTACAGTCACGAGTGTAAAAACATACCAAACCGAACCACAGTACAACCATGTACCATACCAGCCCTACTTAATACTAATATGTACAGTTATAACGAAGTTGAAAAGAAATAATGTATAGGGTCGAACGATTAAATCTGCCGTGACTTTGTAGAACCACCACAACCATATATTTTGCACTGATACTAATTTTTCTGTTGCTAAGGGTTCTTCTTGTATTTGGTTGGTTACAAACAACATTTCTCTAACATGGAAAAAGGACAATGTTTTTAATGAGATAGATGGAAGATGCGCCGATATTCAAATTATGGTTAGTGATGATTCAACTTTTAACGACAAGGAGATTTCTTCCAACCTAAAAATCCCCGATCAAACAGTTAGAATAATCAAAGTGAACCTTAATGAGTGTGACAGCCCCCTGAACCAACTTTGCTGATCAAGATATAGCATCCCAAAAAGCCCAACATGCTGTTGTTGTTTTTTTCAGATGAAAAGAACTTTTGGCAAGACCAGATCCACAACAGCCAGAACCAGAAATGGATAGCCACCAACAACTGCGATGTGATGCGGGTCATGAAAACAAAGTTCTCGGCAACAGTGATGGGTTCAGCGTCGTTTCCAGTGAAGGCCATGTAGATACATTTGTATATAGTATAATCATATATTAAACTGGGATGCCTTGAGATTTAATAAACTTTTGAAAGATGCCTTGGCTCAAAAAAAGATTGAGAAATACCAACATCGGATATGAAATTATAGGGATCATATGAAGAGATCATTTTCGAGACCAGTGATTCCAATTTTCATAATTTTGAGAAAATCAATTCAATTCTGTCATCCGTTACATATGGTAGATATTTTAAAAATACATTAGAATTCACTCTTACAAAATTATTGATAACCATGGTAAAATAGCAAAGTGACAAATGACCTTTTATAAATAAAAAAACCAGTTATTTCCAAGGAAATAACTGATTTTGACCCTAAAAAAATATTATAAAATAAATCATTCGGGCAGCCAATCATGAAGATTGCATGCTAATTTAAAACCATAAAATATTATCAATAGAATGTACTGTTATTTGGAACAAATTTCAAACGGAATTAACTGATAGTAGAATAATTCATCAATTCACTGTGCATTTCATATAAAAACAGCTGAAAATTTAAAAAAATGCTTATCATCTACTTATACCCACAAACTGCTATATAAATTAAATAAAGCTGAGAGTTGAAAATATGGAATGAACTGAATTTGGGAATGAATTCCTCACATGTGAGTAGAAATGACTTTATCTGTTCTAAATGTTCTAAAATTTTATATATTCAAATCCTTGAATACAAATTATATAACAAAAGAATAGTCTGAAAAGTTTCTACCCTAAACGTGAATAGGGCACTACTTGTCACATCTATCCAGCATCTGTTGACAGTTACTTACAAAAGTACACCATAATACCCCGAAAAAAAAATAATACAGTCCAAACAGTGGACTACAAAGATTTTCGTCAAATGAAGAGGTAATTACCGTCTTGAACAATTATCTTGAAAAGAAGAACACCAATTACTATGTGGAGGGGTTTCAAAGATGGGAGCATCGCTTTGAGAAGTTACAAGAAGACTATATTTAACAATAAAAATAAATGTCGGATATCTTTGTTAGGTCGAAAACTTTTCAGCCCACTCTCGTACATCAGATCCCTCAGTCTATAAAATAGTGTTTGTGTCATCATATCCGCCCGCAAATTTTCTAGGCAATGAATATGACTGATTAGTTGAGGCTTTACTTAAATCCAAAATATTAAAATAAGTAATGGTTGCAATATCACATATATTTCGTAAGTTCGTGGATAGAATTCTAATAATGTTTGCAAAAACTATTTTTTTTTCAAATTAACTTTAAATAAGAGATTGATTTATGAAAAAATAACACAATTAAAGAATGCTCAAAGTGTGCAAATTAACCATTGTTATTTTCACATAAGTTAATTTAATATGTACCTATGTAAATAATTTTGAATTATGCCATTTTAATGGTTATCTTTTTTTCACCTTCAAATACCTGGGGCAGTTCATAATCATAGGAGCAGGAATAGGTTGTGGGTGGATGGATACGGCTCTGCACTTTCTGTTTTGAAACATTTTAATTAAACCTGGTTGGACTCATTCCTTCTGCGTAGGAGGAACGAAATAGTGTATTTATTTATTTATAAAAACCCTGCTTTGATGATAAATATGACGTCGTTGTCAAGAGGAAAACATAGAATGAACAAAAGGACTGTCCTCTTTGAATTACATATTTATTCACCTGTTATTCAAAAACCACTCATCTCTACAATAGAAAAAATGTAAAGTAATGAACGGGCTTCATTTTATATTTGCCCTCCGTTAGTGTACAGAGTAAAAAAGAAAACAGTAAAATAATATTTACGTCATTTAAATCCTGTATCATTTTTGTAGATTTTTCATTCATTTTGTAACTGTAAGTATAAATGGAAATTAGACAGCTAGTATGAATATAAGGCATCCACAAAACAAAAGCTCTAATTTTAAAATAATCTGAAAATAAAGCTGAATTTGGTGTTTCAACAAGATATAACCTGAAATTCTTATAGTAAAAATATTATTTCTTGTTTGGGTCAAAATTACTATGAAATATTAATTACTTTATGCAAATCGAGGGGAAAAGACTAGTATTCATGAGGTTGCGTCTGTTAGCTGCAGTACTGTGTGTCCATTAAAATCTAATCATTTTGAATGTTAAACTTTAATCAATGTAGCCATTCTCGGCGGTAATGAAGGCTTCCAGGCTGCGGCGGAAGGCCTGGCAACGCTGCAGATATAGTTATCGGTCATGGCGTCTCAGTAATGTCTGACAGTGACTTCGAGGGCCTCAGTGTTAGGATGAAGAACACTGCAGGTCTTCCCTTGCCATGCACCCAAAAGGTGTTCTGGAGGGGGTTTGCATCAGGGCTCTAGGGGGCCAAAAATGTAGAAAAAAAGTTAAAAAGAACTCAAATCATTCAAAAGAGTCTAGTCCTGCAACGGTGTAGATGGGTTCTTTCATTCCTAGTGTCAAAAGTGGCCTCTCCCCCCTCAACTCAAGACAGAGCTCTATGTCATCCTGCCGCTAAGACCCAGGCTTTCCTGAGATATACCTTCCCTGACTTTTGGGACCTCAACATGTGGCTGTCCTCTTCTCCAGACACGAAACCCTTGGACTACAGATTATGTCAAATAAATGTCCTCTTTACTTTTGAAAAGTTGAAAATAATAATAAAATGTGTAAATAAGATCAACCTTTGTATGATCTAACAAGCCAAGATTTTATAAACATGCTTACGTCAATTATAGCCTTGTACTCAAATTTGTGGTATGAAATAAGATACCCGTCTATTTGAGCTATAGTTTAGGATCTATTTTTGGTTTAAGATACTTTTACTGGTCTAGATATGATGCTTTCAACGATAAAATCATTTAATTTCTTAGTGTTATATTGTGGCAACTATTTTGTCTACTTAGACTTCAATTAACGGAACTTTATAATTATTCATTAAAATATTCCGAAAAAGCAAAGACTTCATTTAAAGAAAATTCATTCTGGCTCGCTATTGTGTTTACAGATTGTTACTGGAGGAAAAGATGAGAGATACAAAGAAGATTACTAGCCCTCTTCATTCAAATTCATAGGTACCTTACGTAACTATTTTTAAATGAATATCTTTAGACAAAAATAAATTATAATAAAAAATTGGGGTAAGCGTTTCGTTTATAAATCATTTTTTGTTCTTCATTCCATATATTTTTTTTCTCTTTTATACACAACCTACAGTCCATTTAAAAATAAAAGAACTTGTGTGCATTTAAAACAATAAGTTGGTTGTAAGAAGAACCACAAAAACAGAATAAATACTATTTTTAGAAGAGACATTCCATTTATGTTTTTACAAGAGTCAAATATCAATAAAAAAAACAAGTAAAATTGAAAAAGAATAATACTTCAGTGTGAAAAACACTTTACATCTTTGTACCTACAACAAAGAATGGACTTAAGTGCTATTTTTATTTCTCCAAAGACAATAAAACAACTTCATTCAACCAACACTTCATGTGGTTTTTTAACAAAAAAGAAGAAAAAGAAAGATCCCTTAATTTATGACATTACAAGATGTTTTGTAGAGTAAAAATTTTAGACTCTTGACGAAAAGTCATCATGTTGCTATAGGCCTAATAGACAATTATAAAAGTTGTAAGTGCCTCGTTGGCTGTGCCATTTTACAGACACCTATGGGTAGGGTTGTAAATTCTTGTTATTCTTTATCATTGTTGTTTGCAATCTAAACTGGTTTCCTTAATTTCTAAAACAGTCATTAGGGATGTGAAAATTGTCAATGTACTCTAGAATAAACTTTTGTTCAAAGCATATCTTAGTAACCTGCAAGATATTAATTATTTTATTTCTAATTATCCATGCTTGTAACATCCTTATTACAGGTGGTCCATAGAAATCTGAACACTTACTTATTCAATAATTAATTAAATTGAGTTGTTTAAATATAGTAATACTTCGATATATTAAAGAATAAAGAATTATACGGAAAACAAAACAAATTTGAGCTCCCTAGGTTAAGTACAAGTCGAGAAAATGAACCTTGAACGTGATCAACAAATTTCCATTCGCGACCTCCGAGCAGTGAGGCGTCTCTAGGACAACCGTATACGCCGTAAGTAAGTCCAAAACGTTGGAGAGGATAAAAGGCTCTGTGAAAAAGGCCACACTGGACCTGGAGGAGTTAAAGAAAATAGCCCAGGCTAATCCCCACAAGTCTATAAGAACCCATGCAGTAGATCTCGAGGTTTCACACCAAACTGTCCAGAGAGCTATCAAAAAAGTGGTTGGGAAGAGCCTTGTGAGGGTGAAGAAGCAACTTTTGACACGAGCAATGAAAAGAAAATCATCTCCTCCGTTACAAGACTTTTTGAACTCTTTTTTGACAATTTGGGTCACCCTAAACCCCTGATGTCAGTCCCCTCGACTGTACATATCCGGTACTTGTTGAGAAGAAGGTTTGCAGTGTCTGCCATCCAAACACCGAGGCCCTCAAGGCCACTGTCAGTCAGCACTATGAGGCCTTCACAGAAGACTACATCCTTAGCGGTTAACAACTCTTCCGTCACCGCCTGGAAGGCATCATTGTCGCTTAGGGCAGCTGCATTTATGATTAAGAGACCTCTATTTATAGTTTGAATTTTGTTGAAATTCTATTGTTAATTAATAAATTATATCTTGTTGAAGTTTAAAATTCCAATTGTTGAGATTTAAATGGACCACTCGGTATTTGTGTGCGATGACCACTATAGTTTTAATAGTGATCTAATTCAAACAGCCCAACACCAAAAGCATGCTATAATGATTTTTTCAAAAATTTAGTGTGGATTTACATTTGTATTTTTTTGACAAATTTTAAAAATTAAGTGTTCTTCAAATTTTAAGCTAAGTTATAGAACTAAAAATGATGCACTTTTCAGCAGGATGCATATGATTTGTTCCATTTAAAAAAATACATAACTAGGTTAGTAAAATTCATTCATTTTTGAAATGCAGGGAGTGACGTCACATGAATTGCCTTGAAATACAACATCAACGTAATAAAATTAAGATGTAGGTAACTTGTAAATAAAATCTGCCAAAAAAATTGTAATACTGATTTATAACATATAACATTGCGGTTCATTCATAAGCCATGTAGTTCTTTTTTTTTACTCTAGAAAATAATATGTTATTTTATTTCTTAAAATGATTTTTTTTTAAACTTTCTTGTGGCCTCTCTGAAAGGGGTTCATATAATTTGGACTAGTGGTAGGAGTTTTTTCTGCTAATTTTTCATCTTTTTTCGAATTCACGTTAAGGTGAATTTATGAAGAAAAAATATATATGGCTTTTGATTTTCTGCCAAAAAATAATTTTTGACATTTTTTCATTTTACAGGACATGTAACTACTCAATACTTATATCAATTCATGTGTTCTCTCCTCAGAATAATAATAAGATTTAAAAAAAAAGGAAATTAGTATGATGGGATGACTTATGAGTACTTTAGTCTCTAAAGTATTCACTATAAACAGTATGATCCCTGTATCCTACACACAAACCCCTGTGCGAGTGAATCCATTTTTACATAGCAGCGTTTATATTTAATTCAAATCTGAACAAATGATGATAAAGGCATTTACGTTATGATATACATAAGAGAGCAATAAAAAAACAAGAACAGTGCTACGTATTTGATGCTACATGCAGACTCCTGTAATAGTTTTCTTATAAAACTATGTGGCATTTCTTAGATCAAACTTTGTTTATGATAATCATTAGGGAACACTAAGCACCCTGTATTTACACAGAATGCTAGCTGCAAAATAACTGCAATATTTCATTAGTGCGACTAGAATGCTATTTCTTACAGAAAAATATATTTATGATAGACAACAGGGAGCACTATATAATGTCATTTATTCATTCTGACATTCATATACATATACAAAACGACACACTTTGTTTTACTAATATTAATAAAAAACACAATGCTATAATTTGTTAATAAGTATTCGTTATCTATGCAGATACATAGTATTCCATTACCATCAAATCCATCAATGATTGACATTAATGTCCTGATCATCGCCTCCATCCTTTGAGGCACTGATTTTTTATTAGTGTTTGCAGCGTAGATAATTGTTTGTATTTTGACTATCGATGTCTCTATTTTGAACATCTCTAGTTGACAGGACGTTCTTGCCACTAGCCAATTAACCTTTGGATTTTGCAGTTCCATTGTTCTTGTACCGTCTCCGTCACTCTGTTAAGCAATTGTCGTACAGACGGACCGAGGAAGTAGAGGTAATTTGAATTCAGAATGCGCATAATTTACTTTTCACTGCTACTCGTAAGTACATATATAGAGTGAAGATGAAGCCATTCCATATCAGAACCACTTAGGTTCATACGAAGTAAAAGGGATCATTAATACTGTTTTAGGATCTCTGCTAAAACATAAGGTCCCAATTCTACTGTAGACTTTTTAACATCGATGCAGCACCTTTCGACCTCTAAGGTTTTGCAATCTTCGAAGTGACTCTAATTAGTTTTGATAAATATTATGTGGTGAATAATATTTCATATGATGAATATTTTGATCAACGATGGAGGTCTTTTAAAATCTTTGGGCACATACGTAAAATACCATATACAGAAATGGGCTGTTCTCATGGTTTTTTTTTTTTTTCATCGTCTTTAATTTGTAGATTCTCACAAAACTACTCCATATCTATAAACTAACCACAGTATAAATTGTAACTCCTAAATTAGGATTACATAAGAGACCACTAAGAAAGAAATACACACTCACAAGAAGAATCCAATTAATGAAAAAAATGAAAAATATCACAGTTAAATTAATGCAAATCGATTCATTTTTTTTATTGGCTTCGGTTAATTTATGTCCATTTTGTCAATATGTTTTACTTACATATATGACTGGATTGCGTGAGAAACACGAACAATGGAGTAGCAACAATACCGTATTGATTTATGCCTGAGCACATAAAATAATAAATATGCGGTGAGTTAACACAAAGACAGTCTTGAATAATAATAAAAAAAATAGAAATAATTAACAATTTTTTTTATCATACAACCCAAATTAGTCCGTTATATACTTTGTATTTAAATTTCTGGGATGGGGAAAGGTACTCAAAAAAAATTATGAATAGTTTAAACTCTTAATTTCACTTTTGGAAATTAAGCTGGCCCCGATATTATCTTTCATAAATCTAAAAGCTATCAATTTCTAATTTTTGATTGTGATGGTAAATTTTTAATACTTTAAGCTCTATTTGCTTAATTGGAATATCTGTTATGTAGAAATGGATAGTTATACGGGGTGCAGTATTGAAATCTGAACAGTCAATACTCTTAGCTTTAACGAGATATATTTCTGTAGTCACTAGATAAGTACAAAAATATTTAGGAACCAGCTGTAACGCTATATTTTCTCTTCTAATCTTCGATTTAACTCGCCCTGGTCTCAAGATGACTCCTGAAGGCTTGGCACGTCTTTATTTTGTATTCTTTGGACATATCAGCTCAGTGGTTTTTTTTTTGTTTGTTTTTTTACGGTGTTCTTTATGGACATGATGTTTTTGTGCCTAAGGTACAGACGACCAGAAGGCGTTGCACAAAGGGTTGGCGTCGGGTGAATATGGGGGCCATATTTATTTTGCCAGAAAATGATTTTATTGCTCAATCATCTTTGAAAGTGTCGGTAGGATCACTGTCTTTTTTTCAGGACCACATTATCGTCCGGGAAGTTAGCTCAAACCAACAGGAGAAAGTGAGCCTTCAGGCCTTCAAAAATTTGCTTCGGGCTCAAGAACTTGGAAATGGTTTCTAATTAAATATAGCACTTTTTTTCAAAACCTTTATTGTTTACGAAAAAAGGAGACAATTGATAGATGTACATATACTGTATCTAGTTTTTTGTAATTTGCAATTGAATTATAAACGTCATATGTTCCTAACATGAATTCAAGACAGAAAAATTGGAACAAATAATTTAACTAAAATGTTCACTATATAATTATACTAATTTTCGTTGATCATGACTTTGTAGATTTTTTTGACCTTGACCTTTCAAAATGTAATTTGAATTATGTATATCTACTATACAAAAGTGATGATCGATTTTAGGATCCCTACTTTTTGTGACTTTGACCGTTGTTATTGAGTTTTTACTTTTTTTTGGCTTGTTACTTTTACATTTACAATCTTCCCACAAGCTTGTACTCAAATCAAATCTCTAACTTTTTCCATCCCCCCTGCTTACAAAAAAACAAACTGAGGTCAGTTGGTGAAGGTATTTATTGTGAATTGCAAACTTGATACAATTATATCATTTAATATTTTATAAAAGATGCAATATCATTTCGTAATTATATGGAAACGAATTATTTTTTAGGTGTTAAAATTTGAATTAAAAGAACATTTTAACAAAGGTTTCATTGTGATAAAATTTTTAAACAAATTTGATAGAAAATGTTATAAATCTATGTCAAAGTCTGATTTAAAAAAATCGTTATTTTCATATATTGAATTCATGAATCGATTGTCTTATTTAATTTTTATTATTTTGGTAAACATGTGCACAACGTTTACTTTGCTTGTTTGTTTTTAACAGATAACAAGTTTAGACGTCTTTTGGTGTACTCCACGATTTTTAATATTGCAACAAAAAAAAAGTGCAAATAATCATCATAGAATGTTAAAAAATTTAGTACTTCACATTAAGAAATTTTGATACAAACTAGAAAAAACCTCCGCTCTAAGCAGGAGTAAGGAGTATACAGTAGGTTTATCATTGAGTCTATCCGTATACAAAATAAGGGTTCCCTTTTTCCTCACACTTCTCCGATAGATGAAGTTCTTTTCTGATCAATATATCGAGGCTTATGGACATATTTGATCATTATATCATTAGTTCGATTGTGTTGAAGTTTTTTTTTATACGAGGTCCTTTGAAAAATTATTATAAAATTTTCCACTCTCACTCTTGAAGCTCTAATTTGTTTATATTTGACAGGTACAAACTACGTCATTGATAAAAACGGAACAGTACAGGCTTTAACAACGCATTGAAATTATCAAAATTCACTATAAAAATGGGGAAAGTGACCGTTCGTAAAACTAAAATATTTTTGGGTCGTCGTGAATCAATTTGTTGGACTGCAATACATAAATTAGTTCAAAAATTCGATCTGTAGGGATAAATTGATAATGTGAACAATGAAACCCATATCCGTCTCTCAAGAACAACTGAAAATATTGCTTCGGTAGCGCAAAGTGTTAAAAAAACAGGTTTATCCATTCCTCATCGTTCTTTGGAATTGGGTATTCCACAATCGTCATTACACCGTATTTAATTATTTTTTATGGATGGAATTGGATTGTATTGATCTGGGCAGGGTTTACTTTCAACGTGATGGTGCTACTTGCAATTGATTTGACCATAACTTTCGAACAAATTAAGATACATAATTCAATTTGATTTTAGGGGGAGGTTTTTTACACTAGGGAGTCTCCATTTTTGTAACGTTTTGTGTTACCATGACGTTGAATAATAAAAATTCAGAAAAATGTTTTGTATCCATGTTAGATCGGAAACTTTTCAGATCACACTTGTATATGTTATTTTAATATTTAGAACTAGTTCCTTAGCCTTTTTGATCTACTTGCAACCTCGACACTATAAAGGAATTAGAAAATATTTGAAAAAACCATATAGTAGCTAACCTTCTACATTTTTCTTTTTGTCAATTATTAAGCTATTATTTAAAAATATTAAGTATTATATACATTGAATTAATACAGGATTGTGTACATGGACTATACATTAATGTTAATTTCTCATTAATATAGGAAGGTTTAGTGAGTATTTTTGACACTTTGATTTACCGGTCCTTTGTGAATAAATCCACTATAGTAAACATTTCGTTATCTTGTCGTCATGAGTGAGCAAAAAGCCAGATGGCAGCGCATCTCAGTTATTCTATATGCCAAAGTAGAGGTTGGCAAGGATTATGGAGATTATAAAGTACTCAAGTATCCTAGTTTTCAAGGTAATCTTGATGAAGAATGATGGAGAAAAACCTCTCCAGGAATGCAGGGTGTGGATGGCACAATTTAAAGAGGGATCCAGATTTTCTGTCCAGCTGGGAAAAGAGATTATCAAGAAGGACTCCACCAAATCGATAAAGCGCCTTGTCTACGACTTCTCCATGGAAGGTAAGACCATCAGGAGGGCCACTATATAAATGGTGGATCCTTTTTATAAAGAATAATTAATTAATTCTTATTATTTTATGTAAAAATTGATATTATTTTAACATGCTTGAACGAAGCCATTTATTGATAGAATTATGTCATCGATGTGGAAATCTAGATATTAGATTCTTCAAATGTGGAATTAATGTGAATTATTAAGCAAAGTATAACAATTATATTCCCTTATCAGTCTCTTCTTGATAATCTCTCAACCTTTCCACCAGAAGAGATATATAAAAAGGCTCTTAATTAGTTCGCAGTTAGCCAATGTGGCATACTGACTTACTCAGGAACGTTTGAGGTGGAAGCAAATTCTTCTTCGACAAGAGGAGTATCGGCCTGTTTTGCGATGTAGAGAGCGAGACTAACAAACATATCTTAAGAAAGACTCCAACCTTAGAGACATCATCTGCAATACAAAAATATACATCTGAAAGCTGATTGAAGAGAAAAACGTGTCAGAACAAAAAAGTACATTTCACAGGACAGATAGCTTGCATACCCTATATTAACAAATTATTCTAATTAACCTTTTGAAGCCGTTACAAATTGCACTTGATGTACTCACAAACGGGACATATTGGGAGATCCAATACAATTCACATTATGATGCATATGTTTAATATCGTCTTTTTGCATAATAAACAGCTAGTACACCTAGTATATATTTGAAAGAATAAAACGTGATACTCTGGAAATGAATATAAGAGTCCTGAACCCGGAGGCTTGCAAACTAATAATACATATCATATATACACATAAAAGCTATTGTCTAAGAACTATAATAGAAATATTTTTTAGGGACATACCTAGTTCCAATTTTTATAATACATATTTTAAAAAATTATAAATAATATTTGCTACAGAAGAAAGAAAGTTGGAAGGTCATTTACATGCGTATAATTATAAAGGATTTTCCAATAAGAGGTGCTAATTGGATATTCAAAGAAAAATGACAATTTTTGACATAAATGATTGGATGTTTATTTCAAGGTAAAGATAAAGATATGCCATTAATAATGGAAAACAATATCAGCCAAATGGCCACCACAGCTATGAAATTTTCTATCAATAAATTGCAAAGTGGATGCTGTATGCCCACAATAGCTTCACGAATTCCATCTTTGCGGTCTTGAATTGACGCTGGGCTGTTGGTATAGACCTTATCTTTCACGTGGCCCCAAAGGAAGATGTCGTAAGGTGTTGAACCATAAGATCTCGTTGGCCAATTGCAATCCCCTCTTCGAGAGATAAGACAGGCTATTGTGCCTTTTTATACGTTCTGTGTAACCTTGACCTTTGACCTCTCAAAATTTAATGGTTTCTTACTGTAATCATTAATAGTCTTTGTAACAAGTTTGATCAAAATCTATATTTAACATTTGGCGTAATCCAATGACAGCTTGATACTCGATTATATCAATTTTCACAAAACACACACCCATCAACTCACCCAAACGACTGTTACATAACAACTACTCGTTCAAAATGCCTGAAACTTTGGTGAGCAACTGACAACAGATACTAAATTTGACTAGCTTTTATTTACAAATACGACCATCTTCACGTTGAGGTTGGAAACTTTTCAGACCACCCTCGTACAGTCAAAACCTGTACTGAGCGGTCCCCGACTTGGGAAACTAAAAAAGTGACTGCTTGGTAAAGATCCCCTCTTATACCAGGTTTGTCATTTTGTAACAATTTAAAAGTTGAAATTAGTGGATAAAGGAACATAGATTTGAACTTTTCCCTCGTACTCCTTGCGAAATAAAATAATTAATTTTTAACCTTTTTTAAAAAAAAATTAAAAAACTATTTTTTTATTGATATCACCTTGACCTGAAGTATTTTAAATTTTCCTTCCTTTTCATTTTACTTAAAGAAAATATTTTATGATTATTTTTTGAGGAGGTTCAACGTTTCTTGTGAGAAAAAAAATAATTACTTATTGAACATAATAAATCACCTTAAAAGGATTGTAAAGGTCAGGTCAAGTCAATCCACTAATCTTAACATAACATCCGAGTTTCAATTACTTTAAAAGTATATATGATAATGATTAGTCAAAACATAATTAATTAATGGTTGTGTCATTTATCAAATATATATATATGGATAGTAATTAATTAATTATATTTTGTGGTTTTCATTTATGGGCGTTGAGAGATACAAGCCAAGTGATCTATCAAAGCTAGAGTTGAGAAGTGTGTAATGATTAATAAAGAAAATGCAGTGGAGAATGGGTATGTTAAAAAAAACCCCAAGATTAACATGTTAACCCTGACAATTATAAGAATGTTTTGGAGTACAGAAATAATACATTTCCTGACGTTTGATTATATTAGCTACAATCAGCTGTGACAAGAGAGGAAGGAAAAAAACATTTGCTAGAAATACTCCGATATCATCCTCAATTCTACTCTGAGTCCAAAAAGACTAACAATTCTATCTCTGTTACAAAGACTCAGGGTTACCTCCGTCCTTTATGGGCACACAGGAACGTTTTATCAGGTTTTGAATATAATTGAATCTATTTAGGAAAGGATGTTCACTTCTCAGGAATTATATAATAATGACAACTGCTAAGGAAAAGAAAATTTCTTCTTGAGACTACCAATTTCAAAAAAAAAACCGGGCTAGCTAAAAAATACAATGAATTTTCATCACGTGTAATGGGAAAACTACCTTTATAAAATAAAAAAAGAAAAACATTTTTTTTCTTCATTATTTAATCGGCCATCGTGTTCTTAACTTCTCCCTCTGAAGCATTGCCTATCTTTGGTGTACATCGTTTTAAAAAAAATATTTACAAGTATATATATATTCATTATATTTGGGGAAAATAATTACCTTTATTTTAATGCTTTATAAGAAAATATATATAATTTAAATTAAGTCAAGTATGCTCCGTTCTGTTTGATAACTAGTATTTTATTCAAAATTTTAAAATTTATTTATGTATATTGTTAATAAATTAAAACAAATGAAGACCTATGACATATTATCTGTGTTGTGTCAACATTAAAACAATTTCAAACGAAATTAAAGAAACGGTGAACTTTCCAATCTATTTTTTTACTTCATATACGAGTATAAAGGGTGAGTCCTTTATACTACAAACAACACCAACTTTTTTTTTTTAAATAGATTTTCTCCTAAGATAATTATCCGATTTTAACAAAAAAAAAACCTAGCAAATGAAAACTGAATCAAAATAAATTGTTTATTATTCAATGTAACCGTCTTTGGCGTCAAGAACAGCAATGAATCGACTTCATAAACGGGAGTAGGTTTGACGAGAGTTTACTTTGTGGGATACCAGAATTCTTCCCAGATCCTGGAGATCAGTTCGTGTTATGTGCTACAGAAGGATGTGTTGGTGTGTCACTCATCTGTGTTCCACAAGAAGAAGTCCATGTGGTTACGCTCTTGTGAACTTGGAGGCCAAACAATGATCCAACAAAATGAAAATAAGATTCTGACAACCAAGCCAATGTGTTCTTTGCAATGTAGCATGGAGAAGAGTCTTGTAATCACCAACAGATCCTTCTAGTTCATTCCTGACTCTGCAGGTAGGAGGTCTGTCCATGTTGAATAAGTTTGCAATTTCAATATAGTCTCGACCGGCACGGATCGAAACAAAAACACTCTTTCTTTTCCACGGTTCAAGAAACAATTATTCTTTGATCGATTCTATTTCTGTTTAACTAATGCCCAACACTTCTGGCTAGCCCCCAAAATAAGAAACAACGCCCTACCTGTACATGTGCAACTGTTTCAGACACTCAAAATTATTTTGTCAACAACGGCCAAACGCTCTACATTCAAATTTATGGGGGAATTAAGATATACAAGAGTTTTAAATCTAGTTTAGAACGTTTATTTTGTTTAAGATACTTAAATATTGCTCCTTTCATATAAAATTCTATTTTGTCTACTTTAACTTCAATTTGCAGGAATTCAAAGAGCACATTTGTCGAAGAATGGGAACTCAAATGTGATAAATATAATTCTAGCTTACTTTTTTGTTAACATCCAGCACGATTCCATTTTTATATAAAAATAAAGTTTATAGGAAGACCTTCCGCAATTCTGAGATAACACTCACATAATCCTAAAATTCTAGAATAAAAAGGACTAAAATAATCTTTCTTAGTATGGATAATATATCAATTTAAAAATATGTCATGTTTTGGATTTTAATTGGTTTTCCTCATTTTTTGCATGCTTTAAGATTAATTTTATTGTATTCATTTAATTGTCGTGGGAAATTTTGTTACATCGATATATAAATAGTATTGCTGAAAAAAATGTCTTATTTTACATTCTTGACTTTTTGTTCAAAAACTAACCAAAATCATCAAAAATAGACTTTTGGAAATCCATGAGGCATAGGAGGCTGAATATAAGATATTAATATTTATTAGGTTGGAAGAAAAAGTAAATCCGTATTTCTCGCTTTTTTTTTTACAAGGTTATCATGTTCATTATACGTCACATCGGATCATACGATAAAGTGTTATGAAGGAGTTAGTATACACTATAAACGCTTTTTCGACAGTATTACGCTTGACAAATTCAGTCGTGAATTATCGAGAGTCAAATAAGGAGCTATCAAAGGAAAAATTCACCATATTTACATTTTATCACTTGAAAGGAAGAACCCAAGAAAATTTGCAATGGATACGATTAGGTATGATTCTTTTTCATTTCGTGTTGCACAACAGGGGGTCTAGCGATTCCCCCCCCCCTCAATTCTGCCCTCTTCTGCGTACAACTTGGCAGTTTAAAGCTGGCAATCGAACCGAAGCGGCTAGCATTAGTGAATAAGAGACAAAAAGACATATTCAAGACCGCATACTTCTTTGATGTTGCTCCAGCAGCTCAGATGAGAAGTTCTTATGTATCCACCCCACCGTCCGGATCTACCACCAAGTGGCTACCACCTGTTCCTGTCTATACTCAATGCACTTGGGGGTACAAACTTGGCCTCAATAGAGGCCTGAGAAAATTGGATGACCGAGTTTTTGGCAATAGGGACAAGGGTTTCTACAAGAATGGAGTTATGATGTTGGATTGTCGTTGGCAACAAGTCATTCAATCAAACGGGTCAAACTTGACTTAAATCAGATGATTGTAACACTTCGTATAAAGCATTAAAATAAAGAAAAAAATACGATTTTATTTTCTCCAACCTATAATTAAGATCCCTCAAAAAATGATTTTTGAGCCTCTCACATCTTAAAACATGGCAAAAAATGCAAAAACGTATTAAATAAAGGTCTAAGGTACTAATGTATTAACCCATTAATATCAAGAATTTTTGGTGTAGTATTTTAGACTCCTGAACATTCTTTACTTTGATACAAATAAAAATCTTAAATCTAAAAAATAAAGGTTTCAATAGAATCATGCCTTTACACTAATTTTAAAGCAAATAAAAAATTGTGAAATCCCAAAACAATCCGGCTAAAAAAAAACAAAGAAACCTTTAATAACAAAAAGTATTAAAAATTGCACATAATTACAATTTTGATTAAAGATTTTTGTGATCGTTTCTCATTTACAGCAAAACGTGTTTCTGAGAGTATAAAAAGTAATACACAATTATTTAAATGGGTACCTATACACCCTCAAAATATTATTTATAATCATGTAAAAAAATTGATGCATCTAAATATTTTTCTTTTTGATCACAAAAAAAAATTAATGTATGCGAAAGCTTTCCAACTATATTTAATGGGTTATGAAGGAATTGACCAATACATAATTTATTCTTTTAAATTCAACTACTGATTATTTTAGGATATAACCAATTCATCTCTCAACTTTTTTTATTTAAAATTACCTTAGAGGCTTAAGAAAAAATATTGAAACAAAATCCCAAACCTTTGTATGTATCATCAGCGTAGAAAAGATAAATTACATTCTAAATAATTTCTTTTGAAATTTTTAGTTGAATATAATGTTGTATTTTATTAATGGGCGATGAGATCATAAATTTAATTGTATGTAGGTTTTTTTTTTGACAATTAAAAGTGATATTCTACATGTCAAAATACATTGATTGTCAAGAATTGCAAATTATTAATAAAGAGTAATTTATTTAGCATACTCTATTCAAATGAATTGTGTCCAGTAATTTTGCCATAAACTATTTCGCTTCAAAAACTTTTTCAAAAATATTAATTTTTGTTTATAACTGATGTTTCCTTTGAATTTATAAATTAAAATATGTATTGATTATAACTTTAGTAACGCATTAAATGGTTGTTTTTTGTTGAGATGATGATAGGATTGGGGAAAATGGCATAATAAGGTGTTAATCAGGGGATTGTTCTTTTATGAAGTAAAGATTGAGATAACAGTATTGATATTGTTATTTTTTTAAACTTTTATTATTGCATAGAAGTATATAGTTGTTTTAATTACAGAAACTAAGCTTAAAGTAATAGAATTTTCTCAAGCTATTAAAAATCGCATAGAGTACTAAACCTTTAGTGCATGAATTTTGTTTAATTAAAAAGAAAATTTATCATTTGTATAAACTTGTATAGGCATCAGGATATAATATCAATGAGAAAACATCAAAAATAATTTTTTTACAAAACTTTGTGATCCACTTGGTCACATTATTTAAAAAAGTAAATATTTACATCTATATACCATGGCTTTGAAAGTAAATCCGGACAAATGACTATAAATAATAACACTAGAAATTTATAAATAATAATAAAAATATTCTAGACATAGAAAAATATATATATAATTTCCTTTAAAAACATATTGCTTATATGAACATATTCCGTAGTTTGATCATAAACTAGCTTTTATCACAATTAGATAGAAAATATAGACATTGAAATTAATGCTACTCTTGTTTATTAAAAAGAGACTTTGAAGTAAAGGGTTAGTAGGGTATTTATGAGTTGTCTAAATAAGGATTGAAGTCCCCTTTTATATAATAAATGTACGTAATGGTATATAGTTTAAGCATCAATTGAGTGATTTTTGATCTGCAGACAAATAATAGAGGTAGTAGAAAAAAACGCATTATTTTTTCAATAGATGGTAATAAGTAATATGTACCTCGCTTCGTACAAGTACGATTGGCGTATACTAGATGGCGTTAGAAATATAAGGTTGTCTACTAAAAATGATTTTTTACAGTCTTTGCCAACGACTGAAAATGTGAAAAGTGTTTCAGGTCCTTATACTATAACAGCCAATCACGTGCAATGATTGTTTCGTCAATTCCGCTGAGGTAATTTTGATGTCAAAGATGCACCATGTTCAAAAAGGCAAATTGTCGAAGATATGGTTAAATTAATGGAAATTTTTGAGTTCGACAGAAATTTAGCACTATTTTTATTAGTGAAGAGATAAACATTAATTGATTTTTTTTTAAATCTAATCAGTAAGAAGAGTCACTTTATCTTTATTGCTGATGATTTAGAAAAGTTTTCATAAAGGTAATTCATGGTTCAATTTTTGTATCTTCTAAACTATCTCCAATTATTGTTTTGTGAGATGGAATGCCCCCTCTATTAAGGGACTTTAGCCGTGCTCAGGCACTATGCTGAGAAAAATAATGCGTATATTCGATGTAATTATTATTCCTCCTTCATATTAATCCAATTTTAGCATATAAAATGATTAATTAATTGACACGAATTGCAATGATTAAGTGTTGATCAATTAATAATTGATTGATTAAATTATGAGGATGCTTTAACAGTTGGCTTGAATCGCTATTAGAGCCGTTGTAACAAAAATCATGACAACCACCCAATAAATAAATTTTAAAAAGAAAAAATGTTTAATGAAAAGAAGGAGTCAATCAATCAATGATAGTGACAATGCAAATGAATCAATCGTTCGGATGAAATATGTTGGAAGCTCCAATGTACCTGGTCAAGTCCTGATTTACACTCCTCTATACGGAGGGCGTCTCTGGCTCTATCATTAATGGGAATTGTCGATCATTGGAGTAGTATAGAAGATAATATCATAGTTTTGTCGCATGAATATTTAATACATACATTATTTCTTTCAGGAAGTGTATGTTCGACAATGTAGCCATTCGGCAAAGTGTCCTAGAACCGATTTTAATATGTAAATTACTTGTAATCATACATGAAAAATGTAATATTGTCTAAGAAGATAATAATTTACAATCAACTTGCTGTTAATTCTATGGTTTTGAGTCTTCCCGCACAGCAAAGTCATTTTTTAGTCTTTTTCTCTCAGTTGAGTCTAAGATTTAGTATTTTTAGATATACTTTATGCACTTATTACATAATTTCTATGTACATAATTTGTATTTAAATACAGATTTCGTTGGTAATTTTTTGGAAATCAAGTTTTTGTTTAACATTTTGGTAAACAATAATTGTACAGATTAAAATTTTTAATTTAAAAATGTGAAATAAACACATTTAGAGTGTTGAAGTTCCGCCCCCCCCCCAAAAAAAAAAATATATATATATACATATATTTATTTAAATCATCGTCAGAATACTCTTTCTATAGTACTAAAATAACGTCAGTTGAGCATATATACAGACAAAGATACTAGTAAATTCGTCAAATTCTATTTCAGGGAAACTATAAAAAGTTAAGGAGGAAGGATGTAACAAAAACTAACAAAATATTAGAGATTGTTGCCAACTTTGTTGTCGAAGAAGTGATGCTAGATTGCCAAAAGGCTTGCATTATTAAAATCACTTGGATGAAGATGGCTGAAAGGGTTAAAGCTATGTACCAAGAATATGTTTATTTAAAATAATTAACGCACTAAAAAGAGAATCCACTGCCCAAAAATCAAAGAATTTCAAGTAAACCTTGCAACAACAATACTATTTTGGCTCAAAAACATTGAACAAATATTAGAAGAGAGCAAAAGAGTAAAGAACGATGTAGAAAAACTATCAATTTCCAAAGATTTCAGATTTTTAGTGTGTATGAAGACTGATAGAACAGCAATGTATTGTGGAAAAATAAATATACGATTGTTCCAATATTAGAAGGAAAACATCTTTCTCAGGAGGAACCCCGACTTATTCAAGAAAGCAAAGGATTGTTAGAGGTAAAGTCTGAATCATCGGCGTACAATTGTTTAGGTGAATATGACAAATCTGAAGACCATAGACATCTTTATAGATGTGAATTTGAAGGTTCTAATTGGTCATACAAAAGGTTTGTTAAATCAGGTACAAACATATTTACCTGAAGTTATTTTCGACATCAGCCAGAAAGAAAATAAGCTCCACAGCGATGTCAACCTGCATACACTCCCTTATATATGCATGCCATGGGGATACATCTGCAGTTAATCTAAACTATTCGTCAGCTTATAGGCCTTCAATAATCTTATTTGATTTTAAATTCCTTTAAATTTCAAAATGTTATTATTCAACAGCTTCATAGAAATTTTGATGTATAAACACAGCCTTGTCCTACTTTCATATTTTGTAACAAATATAGGGTGACCCATAAGTCTACAGACAACTTCAATAGCCAATAAACCACTCAAAGATGTATTTTCGAAACATCCTATTAAACCATCTCAATTAGCGCGAAATCTCCTTCAAAACAGTTCAATTCAAATGCCCACCATTTGTAGCCATTATACATAAGCTATTTCTGAAAAATGTGGTTAACCTCGGTGGTCGTACCGACTAGAAATGACCCTAAAATGAGGGTAAAAATTATTATTTTGATGTTGAAAATTGCTACACAGTCCTAAAACTACTTATATCTTAATGTACGATCATAGAAAATTTGTCGAAATTTGTAGGAGTTATGTGTAGAAAATCCCGACATGGTTGAATTTTATACACTGACTATTTAATTGGTTATACAATAATCAACCAATCTTTGTTATACATACTAGTGTTGACACTCGGTCCAAGACCGAGTTTCGACCGAATTTGGTTTGCTCTGGAGTTATGTTTTCTAAACCAATATTTCGATCCAGACCACAATCTATGACCTTAGACAGAAATTAATCGTTTTCAAAGCGTAAAACAGCTTTTTTGGTCACAAATTTAGAGCGATTTCCCCCCTATTCACCTGATTTATGAATTGCACAAGTATTATTTAAGCAACACATTAAACTTCATGCACGTGATCACCTTTATTGTATCACACAACCTTTTCCCTGAAAAGAAATAAAAAAATATCCTAAATTATTTGATAACTATGGAAGTATTATTCGATAGTTGTGTGTTGATTATGCAAAAAGAAGCAGAAACATCGTTGGTTGACATTAAATACACTTACATTTTCGTGTTTGGGAGGTACAACTGTGCAAGTGATGTTATTGTGTCAATGTTTACCAATTTGAAACACAACCGACGTCTAGGATTTTAAGAGCGAACCCCAACACTAATGAATACCTTAAATGTACCATAATTGCAAAAATGAGAGAAGATTGCTATAGGTATACATTACATACTTGTAAACAACTATTGTAGGACTTCATATTGTATACAATTTATGCGAATACAAACATATTTTGCACAAATAACAATAAATAAATAAGACATGATTTGATTTGCAAATTAAATGTACTGAATATATATATATAGAACATTGTTATTAAGAATTTTTATTCCATTTTCTGTCTCGTTATGAGGTCATTAAACGGGACACATGAGGGGGGGGGGGAGGACCAAATATGGGACTGTAGCATTAGATAAAAAAAGACTAAATGAAGGTGTCAATATTGCCCACACATCGCTCTACATAAGGTGTTGAAGAGAAGGAATTCCCAGATTATAACTATGTTTATATTTAAAAAATGAATTGCTTGTAGATACGGGTTCTTCCAGAAATGATTCCCATTAGCTACACCAGGATGTGACCACAATCCAGACTTCAAATTAAGTGTAATTATAGTGCAAACACACTATTCAGCACATTTGACTCCCTTTTTACCTGATATAAAGCCCTTTGACTTTGGAATATAGCTTATAGTCAATGAGGAGGGCAACCCAGTTTCCAACCTCATGCTGAGAGTTGTACAGGATGTGTGGAAAAGATATATCTGCATATTTTGAGTATTATCCTGCAAGTCAGTGACGAGTTGTTCAGAACAAGGTTAAGCACATTGCGAGATTCTTTCAATATTCATATTTAGAAAATGAAATGTTTATGTCTACGGTTTGTCCCAGAATGGAATTAAGTATGGACATCGTTATAATTCCTAGCTTTTTCATTGATAAATACAAAGTTGGATTTGTTTTGAGTTCCTTCATCTCATTGATATTTGCAGCTAATCCCGTAAAACAGCTAAGCAGTCAGGGTTACCAGGTGATTTTGGGTTTCTTTTGTTTTAACATATTGGTAAGTTATATTATTTGAAAATATAACTCAGAGGTGTATAAAACATGGGTCTGAACAGGATTTTTTATTTGCAAATTAATTTATTATTTAATTCTTGAAAAATGATACGTTTATTAGTACAACTACCTACTGTGTATACGAATGAGAGACGGAGACTAAAAATAATGTTTTGCTATGGTTATAAGTGCAAATCCCTGTTGGGTGTATGGTTGAATTGAAGATTGAAGTCCGAGTGATTCCAGTCTATATGTCCTTCCTAGTATATACAAAATAGGATTTGAGTTTCTTTTCATCCTCTGACAGCTGTTTACAGTTGATCTAATAGAGTGTCATGTTAGGTAAGCTACTCTTCTCATAAACATCCTTCAAATTGTTAGGATTAACAACTTCATTTAAGGTTCTTTAATTTCACAAACCGACAGGACATGTTTTATACTTAGTGATGGTGTAAATCATGTTTATTTTTTATGCAGACCCCTTTTTTATAATAGGAAATATGAGAGATTAACTTTCATTTACTTAGCATTTTTCATTATTACTTCATTCCTGAGTAGAAAACTTCACTAAATTATGTTCAAACCCTACTTGAATATTCGTGTGTGTCCATAAAAGACGTAGAATAACCTTGAGAATTTGTTGTGGAGTTGTAATTGTAAGTCCTTTTTGGACTCAGAGTAGAATTGTGGATTGACATCGGAGTCATTCTAGTCCATTTATTTCCTCCCCCCCCCCTCGTCCCAGCTGATTGACGCTGATCTAATGAAACGTCATGACAGCTAAGCTGCTCTCCTTCAAAACATTCTTCAAATTATTAGTCTTATTATGTTTTTTATTCGGGTTTTTTTTAACTTGCTCCAAGTAATAAGATTTTCTTCACTATTTATGAACTACTGTAGATATTTGAGATTGTAGAAAAAAATTAAAGTTAAAACTTGTGAAATACTTTTTTAAGTTAAAGAAGATATAATAAACTCTATTTCTACTTTTTCTACTGATTTTAAATTTATTTCTTAGAGTCCTCTGAGGATTACATACATCTATGCCTATGAACTCAAGTAACCACATAAACGAATTAAAAAGATCTGCAACTTTGGATTACGTAACTCCCTTTTAAAGATATTGTTAAATTGGTTAAAGCAACTTGATAGTGATGAAGGAAAATGCGACAACATAACCTCCTTTTTTCAAAAGGCAATAAAATAAACTTTTTAAATAAAAAAGGCTATATTTTTGTTTAATAATAATAGTACAAATTTAAAAATTTGTTTTATATAGTTTTGAAAATCAAATCAGATAGGTTGGTGTCCCCATTGTCCATAAATCGAAATTTGAAATTGAATACCCAGTGATTTTTTTCATCCCCGCATAAGCAAGCGTTTATTTAAAGAATATTTGCATTGAAATAAAAACATAAATATAAATTATAGTTTAAAATTAATATCCTCCTATAAAACTTCATTATTCTTCACAATAATTAAGTGAAACGCTTATCTAAAAAACAAACAATTAAAACTTCAAAAATGCAATAAAATAATCAAACAGAATTATATTAAACATACTTTAATATATAAACATTATACATGAAGGTGATTTTGCTATATTGACGAATTTTAAATTGTAGAGCATTTTCATGTCAGACTGACATCTATGGGATGTATAATTTATAAATGGTCCCATAAGAGGTCTGGATCTTTAACGAAAGTTGAGCGTACCTTGCTGCAGTAGCAATTTGTGTAGATCCTATATCAATCAGAGTATTAACCCGATATTCAGTAATGTTCTGAGCTATAAACAACTTATAATTACTAAGAGACGCGTCTATTGCCTTTTCTTCTTGTGAGATCTTGGTCATTCGAAAGGAAACACCAAATAGTATGATAACTTTTCAATGAGAGATTTTAGAGAGATAACAATTTTTAAGTTTTCGATGATTAGATAATTAGTTGTTGATAAATATTGGACTTTCCAAAAGTTTATCCAGTTTCAACTATCCTATTTAGACAAATTGCACTAATAGTTTAGAACTCTTGCATTCTCGCATCAACTTAAATGTATCTAGCGTCATTATTCGTGAAGTTATTTGCGTTGGAAGATTTTTCAACGTTTTTTATGTTCCTTTAATTGTTTAGATGGATGTGTACTAATTATATATAACTAAACATTATAGTAATACATTTACTCCATCTGACCATGGAATTTTCTTTGAAGTCCATACACATAAAGTATATTTCCTTCGATAGGAACGACCGGTGCGTAAAACTATACACATTGATTTCACGAGATAAATTTTTCTCGAGGTGTGTTGTCCATTGAGCTACGTCGTTCCATAAGTATTTTGCAAATTTCAAATTATCAAAATAAATTGAAAAATTGTATATACTCGTACCATAATAAATCATTCACCAAATATGTTTATCCCATTGCGAGAGGACATATTTTACAATTTAAAAAATAGATAGACAACTATCTGTGCCAATTAAAAGTCGTTTTAATTAATGTTGAACTAGCTAGGATGAGACAGGTCTCATTTTTATATTCGCTTTGTTGTATCTAGTATTTATATTGTGTCATGTGAGGTACTTATTAATGTAATCAATTGATCATCTTTTTGTCGTGTTCAATACTCTTTAATTAATTAACCATCACTTAAATAGAAATACATAGTTATTTATCTATGAATTAATGATTATATCCGTGAATATTCTTTAATTATAAAATATTGCAAAAGGTGGAATCAACACTATTTAATGAGATTACAAATATGTTCAGTAGATATTTAAATTATTACTCCAGACTTTTACTTCATTCTCAACAATTTTTGGGTTTTTTTCCTATTACTTTGGCTGATATTCTTGATGTTAAAGTCGAGGATCAGGTCTTTTCACTTCGTATTCGTGTCACGAGTACATATGAGTCTCCAGCTCTGATGTCAACGTACTCTGTAATAATAAGAACATCGATTAATTAACTGGATATATACTACTCTAACATGGACTCGAGTTTTTTCCCGTGAACTCGGGCTATATGCAACGGAACAGGAAGAAATTAACTGATTCACACTTTTTTGTATGACGATAATAATGAAAACTGATTAAGTTTTGTGGTCAACAATTAAATATAACGTACTTTTTACGTTAATTATCACCTCTCCTCCACTTTTGAATTGATTCTGGCATGTTCAAATCTACTTGCAATAGGAATAAGTGAACTCAATAGTGTTCTATCCTTAACTCATAGCTTTATTATTTAAAAAAAAAATTAAGGTGTGGTGAATTGTTAGTTGAGATATATTTTCCGCCAATTATTTGTTCTGAGAGTTTCTTGGAATGGGTCCAGGAATGTTTTTACAAGTTCCTTTTCATTGAACAAGGGTATTATAATGGATGCAGACCTAGGATTACAAGCCACATGCTCGTCAGACAAGTGCAAATCTTATTTACATAATTTGAAAAAATTCTAATTTAGTACATCAATATATAATCAAATTTAGTCATTATTTGTTCTTTCATGAGTGAGATTGGTTAAATTTAAAGCTAAATGGAAACAGTTTTGAACCAAACAAAAAAAAATTATGTATAATTCCACAATGTTTGAATAGATACATTATGTCATAGCGTTCCCTTTGTTTTACAAATCTGCATTGAAACATGAGAAGATTTAAAAGAATAATTTAAATTCTGTCTTTAATATCTTGATTCCAAAGAGAAAGAAAATAAATGCGGTTAATGCCAGAAAAATGCCGGAAAAATACACCAAACCAAATAAATTCTAACAAGGAAAAAGGTAGCAAGCATATTAATGGAGAAAAAAGTTATAACCTTGAGGTCTAACATGTTTAACGTATTGTACAGATCTAGGTGCAACTATTTATCATTTTAATACTGGAATTATTGCATATAATCACATGCGTTTTATGTTACTCGCACTTTACAAAAATATCGCTTACTAAATAAGGTCCCAACGATTTTAGTCAAGTAAAGATGGAAATGGCGTTTAAAGGGTTTCTGGCAGTGGTGACCAGAAATTAAGGCGTTTAGTTGTCTTCATAGCTGATGTGGAGAACAAAATCAAGAAAGATTCTCTTTCCGACGGATGTCCAAGGATATGAAAAATTTGTGCTGAAATCATATGTCCACTGACTCCATAAAACAGTGGAGGCTTGACAGCTGCAAAATGGTTTTCTCCTACCTCAAAAAAAATTGCGACAGAGGCAAGATTTCCCCGGAGAATAAGATATTCACCCAATATACTGTTGTAAACAAACAAAATAGTTAATTGCAGAAACGACAGAGAAGTTCAGGGTATCTTCTGTACCAAGAACCCAGCCAAGTGGTGGTCCTGGGCGTCGTCACCAGCGACGAGAAGAAGATGCCACTGTACTTTTTTAAGGTTGGAGATAGAGTGGGCACAGATGAGTACTATAAGGTACTGAGGTACACAGTGTAGCCGTGGCGGAAGAGCATCTATCCTGAGGAGAATTATTTCAGAACACATATTGGCGTCTCTTGCCACACAGCCAAGAAGAACAACAGCGGGTTTTTTTACTACAAGGTTTTTTTACGGAAACAAACGAAAGTTGAAACAAAAAAAAAAGTTTTAATTTTTATCCCGTTTTCAAATATCGAAGGCAACAACAAAATAATAACGCGTGTCCGATCTCCTACCCGTCCATGTCAGTGCCGAGAAGGTTGCAGAGACTTTTAACATCTTCATCCGTCAATTAGTCCATCACATCATCGTAGAGCCAAGAAGAACCTGCAGAACAATATACCTGACTCCCAGCTTTAAAAAAATAGCTATATATAGTATTTGAACGTCCACAAATTGGTTTTGAGTTTTGTTTTTGTGAGTCTATAGAATAACGTTTTTGTCATTTAGTCATGCTATTGCAAATTTTGGGTCCTCAGTATGTACATATATTATACCATAATAGTGTGAAATATTTATTTTCTTGTAATTACGTTTTAAAACGTAAGTCTAAACGTGTCACTTTGGGCCCATTGATGAATGACTTTTCATTTTGTTTTTGTATGTACCTATATTAAAATATTCAGAAAAATGAGTTTTAATTAATTACTAAGTATTCATGGGTTAACTGATCTTACTCTTGTTTTCTTTTCTTTTTGCAAATTGGGGTTTGAATAGATTTTTGAACACCCATTATGTTTTAAAAGCTACTCCATGTAGTATTTATTGTTACTACTCCTCATGACCATAAAATATGGGGGGGGGGTTCTTATTAATAATAATGGAAAGTCCTAATTAAAAGAAAAACAGAAGTGAAAATTGAATGTATTTTCATTAACAATTGTTCTTTTTTAAAAATCTGCAAAAAAAACTTCAAATCAATTAACATAAATTTAACTATGTTAATGATTGTGTTCAAACACTGATTATTCAATCCACATGGGGGTATATCTATTAGACTGTCCCTATTTCGGGCTTCTATTGTTCTCCCCTGCATCAACAACTTTTCTGCTGGGCACAATGAAAAAACTTTGGCAAAGTAACTGGGCTCTCAGATCAGATTTGAAGTGACGCAAGGCACTTTAATATAAAAAAAATTGGATTTTTTAAAAGTGGAAATACGACATTTTTAGACCTCTTGTCGGAAAATTGTACAATTTTTATAATTTATAAATATTTGATTAATTAATCGAAAATATTGCAAACCTTGATTTTAGTAGATTAAGAGGTCTAAGACGTACTCATTGATTCGTAATTTCTCTGTTTTATCATAGATAAAGAGACAAAATATAGCAAAATGTAACATTAGTTCAATAATAGTATTTAAATGAAGAAAAAAAACACAATATATTTGATAAATAAAAGCAAAATTAGTTTATTTGTCTATCTGTCGATGTGTTATTTTAAAATAAGCGTTGGATATATTTGAACTGACTACTTGATCTAAAAAAAAACAATCTAGGAATGAGTCCTTCTAAATAAAGCTCAGCGTGTCATATCCAAAAAGAAAAGAAAAGGCAATTGTATATATATATTATTCAAGCAAAGTTTGTCTGTTTCTCCTGCTACTCTTTGATACAGCAAGGAATCATTGAACATATATTAAACTCCTTAAATTATCAAAAACACGATGCTCAAGGTATTTTTAACAAAAAATCATATTTGAAACGGTACAAAAGGTTTAAAAGTGCTCAATTTAGTTCCAAAGATAATTTTTATTATTATTATTTATTTCACGTCAAAAATGACCTGAAGAGCCTCAAGCAAGACTAAAGTCAGTATTTTATTATCTTCCAAAAAGAAAAGGTTTTAGTGCGTGGATTTACGGATATAACCCCGAAAACAGAACAGTCTAATATATACGTATACCCATTACACAAGGCTCTTTTGAGTCATATCCTAATTAAAACACGAACACGATCGTAGATAGATATATTTATGACTATTTTGCTTTGCAAAATAAATTTATGACTAGTATTCAATTACTAAAATACTAGATGGATTTTACTTCTTCTTTTTTTTTTTTGCAAGGGAAATGTCCTCGAAATTCAAAGGATGATCAGCTATTAAATGGTAGATTTGGTTTTAATATATAATGGATAATGAACACGAATAGAATTTATGAGTGAATTCTTTTTTCTCAAGTAGACGAGTCACTTCATTTATCTTGCAGGTATTATTGCAAGTTTTTACGATGTCTACTTTGTATATGATGCCCAACAAAGCCCTAAAATATTTTGAACGATCGACCTTTCATATCAGATAGATGACGTCCTTTATTGTTGATACACGAACTTTGGTATTTTAATACCCGGCGATATTTCCATTTTGTTCTTTCTCTTAAAATAACTTTCCATACAACGATTTATAAGAAATAGTCTATTACACAAAAAAATTCAAATTCAATTGTTATCATATCTTATTTTATGATTGTCAATAATTAGTGGATTAGATAATTAGCAATTGGCGATGAGGCCATAATCTTGAAATTTTGAATTTTACGGGAAAAAAATCATGTTCAAATTACTTCACCGACTTACCCCACCACTTTAAAATCCTTGCATGAAATCAAATTTGCAGACACCAATTCATCAACACACACCTCCTAAACTGCACCTATGTTAAAAACGTCAGACGGTCAATATATTTACGAATTCAACAAAAAAAGGTAATAACAAAACCTTTTATTATAGTTTTAAAAATATGAATTTTTATACTTGCAATCTGAACATGGTGTTTTATTTGCTATAGCTGTTATCATTTATATATTATTCTTGAAGAGTGATACTAAAGATTTGTAGAGGGCTAATAAGTGAAATTCCTTGTTGGACTTTGAGTATAATTTTGGATCGACATTGTCATAACTCCTGGACATATCCTTGCTAGATACGAAGGGGCATTTGTTTTTCTCCCCTAAACTTAAAAGTAATAAATACTAAACTGTTATCTTTCAAAAACACTCTTTTAATTGACGATGAAATCAATTTAATTGTCGAGATGTCTTTTTAAACAAAGAAAAGGGTCATATTTTTTACAACTTTAGAGAGAATCCTCTTTGGAATCCCTAGTAACTCTTTATTGACAGTGTAACGAACATCCCCTTCACGTACTAAGTATAATATATGTAAATACTGAAATACTGTGATATAATATACTTTGCATACTAAAGTAACAAAAAAAAAAAAAAAAAAAAAAGAGTTACTTCTTAACCGTGTCAAGGATATTTAAGAATAGCAATCCTTTTTCGCAATGAATACCTTCAATGAATAATTAGGTAATTATATCAAAGTAAATTAATGTTGAATCAACTTAAAGTCGAATTGAAATGTTAAGGATAGACTTGAGTTTTAAATTAGAAAAGGAAAAAGAAAAATTTGAGTAGCTAAGGATGCCCATTGTCCATTTATCGTACAGTTTGGGGGGGAGCTTCAGCCCTCCAGCCAACCCCTGCGGTGTTTATTTCATTTAACACTATGAAGTAGTACTTCCATTACCCAAAAAAATTCTAAATTACCACATTTGTGGTAATTTACCCCTGTTCCCCGACCACTGGTCTAGTTGGTGTCTGATAGTTAAACTGTTTTGCCTTGAACCCTTTCACCTTAAGTCCATTTTGCCTTAATATATAAACCAATGAGATGTTCTTGTTTATTTTTGGTTCAATTTTTTAATCAAACGATCTATTGTTTTGTAATCTTTCTGCAGGAAAGATGATTGACAAAGATCATAGTTCTCATCTTTCTATTCCGATTCCGGATTTTTCCAACTTTACTGAGCTCTACAGTTGCTTCGCTTACATCTCTCATTTCCTTATGCCCTCCTACGGTACGACGTGTAAATGCTTTCCCGAATACTCTCAGTGCTTTGCCTCACTACAGCCTCTTTTTCTGATCCATCCTGGATTATAACGAAGTGAAAATTAATGTTCTTGCCTAATATTATGATTCTTCAGTTTCATATGGATATTATTTTATAAAATAAAAATATAAAAAGGTAGCGAATATGTCCTGCGGCAATATCTCATCAATGCAAAATAAACGGCTTTGAAAATGTTTGCTGTAATATTATCTAGAAACCATGTGAATGTGCCTAGGAAACACGGAAAGTAACTCTGATTAATTGTTTGTTTGTTATCTTCTAAATTAATAAATCAGGAGGCGCCTCTTCGTCGACACTTAATAACTCCAAGCAATGCCAGATAAAAAAATTAGTGATGTGTTGGTCCTTCTTTAAGCCTGAAAACTACAGTCCGGTAGAGTTCAACCTATGTCCGTGCTAGTTCAGTCCTGCATATCAGTCCATATCGCTGATAGAGCACGGGCCTTGATGCCGTCACTTATTTTTATTCATTTCTGAACTACATGTCCCAAGGACTGATAGGTCCGGTCCTAAAACTGGACTGGACTACTCACACAACACTAACTATAGCTCGTATTGTGTAAAAAAGAAATCAATATAATCAAAAATAAATAGGTAAACAATTGAGTTTATAGTTTATATAATTCTTTACCAATATATTATTGATTATTTTCTCAATAAAATGGAAAACAAATCAATATTGCTGCTGAGTTAGACATTCTAGAACCAAATACTCTTTTGTTAACAAAAACTGTATTTTGTATATTTTCAATTAATTTGTTTAATGCAAAAATTAATAAAACCTCGAGGCTTTATTTATTTTCAAACCAAACTCATAAAAAAAGGTATTTATTTTTTACATTCAATTTGCATTTCTCAAGATTATATGAATACATTTAAAATCTGTATTTACAAATACAAAGTGTGGACCTAAAATTTGCAGGAGCGTTTAATTACGACTTTATACCCGTTATTTTTAATTAAGAAGTTTTTTTACTGACAGCCGATTTAAAAAAAAAATCATCCAATGTATCTAAGTTTAAAAAAGTCAGAGAAACAAACAAAAAAGGAAACGCGTGCGCGAGATCTCCTTTACTTCGTTTTCAATGCCAAAAAGGCTGAAAAGACAGAGGGCAGCCACAATTACAGCCACATACAGCCAAGAATGTTTAAAAATTATGTAACAATTATGCACAACTTCTGGTCTGCTTCCATGTAGCTCTCCTACAGACCTGATCAAAACTCCCTGAATGATATGATTTCGGATAAAAATTCATGTTGGTCAACTCATATTAACTTTGTACGCATTTTGAAGCTATAATATTTGTTGTTGTTGCACCGGACCGAGACTGTAGCTTTCAGTTCTAAATAAGAACAGACACAAGACGAGTCTTTAAGCCATTTGATGACGTTTTCTATGAAGTACCTATATATTTTGGGAAATTCGTTCATTTTATCTACTAAAAATATCGAGTATATGCCCACAATTATGATAAAATAACGTAAGTGACACACCTTAAAATGTGTAGTGTTGTGTCGGTTCTTATTTAGGACGATGGGACGGTCCAGTCCCTTTCCATTAAGTCCAGTTTCACTTGTCGGCCCTCAAAGAAGGTAAAACAATAGTCTAAATATATATTTCAAATATCTTATGGGACTTAATAAACCATCGATATTTGACCTATCCCAATTAAAAACAGTCTTAAGTACAGGTCCCAATGATCGAAATACCTAAGGACAAATGGTACCAGTCCTAAGAGCGGACTGGACCGAATAAATAAGGGCTGATACAACACTACAATGTCCCCTCAATAAGTGAGTTTTGAATTGTGATAAAATTATATATTTTATTGTACATAAATTACATATATATTTGATGACAAGGTACAATGAAACGATTCAAACTCTGTAGTAAATGAGTACCAAACAAAAACATAGACCAACAGCCTTGCCAAAAATTGAATTAAGAAAGTAACAAGATTTTTGGCTCTGCTTCAATTTTTTTTGACATGTATTCCTTCATTTTATGTACTTTAAATACACGAAATTGTTTTTTTGTACATATGTATATTGTAGATATACATAGTTGAGCCATCAAGACAAAAGCAAGCTAGAATGATTTTCTCAAAATGGAATGTGGATTACCTGTGTACTCTACAAGGATTTGCCATCAGTTTAAGTCACCCAATTTTCTTATTAGACCCCTAGTTGTTCCGCAAATTACACTTCAATCAAATCAATCACTTAAACAAATGTTAAAATAGGGGAAAAAGTTGCTGGAAAAATATCTAAATATTCAAATAACTTTACTATTTTAATAATTTAGTTCATCACAACTATTGATGTCCAAATAATGCATAATAATGGAGGTAAATATGCAAATAAAAATGGTTTAAAAACTCACAAATACAAATGCTAAAAAAAGGCCAAAAATGCAAATAAGTATGGCAAAAAACAAGTATATCATTAAAACTTCTCAATAGAGCAGGTCCTGGTTACATTGAATTATCATCTGGTCCCTCAGACAGTCCTCCGTCAGCCTATTTCTCTTGTTAGTAAGGATATCTTAGAAAACACTGAAGGCTCTCTCATAGTTTACGGATGTCATGGGAGAGTAGATGAAGCTGGATATGGTGTAGGGATACTCCTTCATGCCATACAAATTCTCGCCAGAGAGAACTGACCCAATTTTCTCATATCCTGGAGTGTTTTCAGTATCTCCTTAAGATGCTCTTTCACTTAAAATGAATGTAAATATATTGAAAAGAAATTCTACTGGATGCATACCTATGTTTATAGAGAAAAAACGGATTGAAAAGAATCTAAAATGCTTTGGCGGCAAGATGGATATAATATATTTTTGAATATCCGAGTACATTTCCCTTTATAATTCATGGGGTCGATGGATTTATCTTTTTCTCTTCGGCCTCCAATCCCATCACTCAATCCTCTCTTCACTCTGATAACTGAATATTTTTGACCTAAAAATGGTGGGAAAAATGAAAATAAAGGTCAAAAATTCGAAAAAGAGCCCACAATTCAAATAAATTTTATTTGCATAATATGGACATCACTAATCATCGTATTTAGAATTGTAATTAGAAGAATCTCTGAACAAAATCAGTGTGAGATAGAATAGGAATGCCTAATTTAAGTTGCAATTTTTTATTTTTAACCTTTATTTAGACAGAAATTGGTTTATACAAAATTAAAACTTTCTGGTTAAGATGCATTTACAAAAATATCATTAAGCATTATAGTTTTAAATTTCTCACCATGTCTTCATACATTAAATATTCACATATCAAAATTAAAAACATTACCATCTAAAATCAATAAAATAATAATAGCAAATTTGCTTTTAATACCCACAACTAGCTCGCTTTTGTTTTACTCTTTCTAAAAAGTTTTACTATCTTCTGCAAAGTCCGAAAATGTCTTGATGTGTTTGATGAATGATATCAGAGGCCCAGTCCCAAGTACCCTCGACTGCCCTAGGTATCTTCAACTTGAACTCTCCATATTTTGCCACCGCCTAAATCAAAATACCACGAATATCCTCGGCAACCCCTGGTTCTCCTACAGTTATATTCTTAGATAGTTAACTCTTTACATTTAATAAAGTATACCCTATCAACCTAGCTTTAGGAGTAATTTCTTTCTCTTTTGATGACATGTCGAATAGAATTATCGCCGTTATTATAATAAAAAGTTATACTATTAAACTAATAAATGATCTCAGAATACATAATTGTGGACATTCCGGAAAAGCGCGTCTAATGGTATTGAATAGTTTACCACAATCTTTACATGGAGTGTCAAAAAACAAAATTCCTGTGGCTATCTGAAGTTGAGCTGTGAATTTTCTTCCATCAGCAATTCGGGAAGTCGAAGACATAATCCTATGCATCCAATTACGAGAAATGTAGATTTAGTTCCCTAATCCATCAATCACACCTTGACGACGCAGAGACCTCTTTTGAATTAGAAAAAATAATTTTCAAATGCCAAGGAACGTACACATTGTGTAGCTTAACATGTCTAACGAGAGAAAATTTAACCTTCCCTGTAAAAAAAAACCAAAAAAAAACAGAGTGAATACCAATATCATGTATGGTTAACTGATTTTTTGTTAGTGCATCCCATTCCAAAGGCACAAGGTCACATAAATTCTTAAAAAAAAGGGTTTTTCCAAAATTCTCCAAATGGGAGTCGCTTACCAAAGAACCCTTTGTGTTGCAGCAAGCAGAAGGGAAAAGTTGTCAATTTTCGAGCATGTTTCGAGCCTAACCTGGACAAATAGTTCCTCATCAAGACCAGGCCTGTGTCTGGTTTGGAGCCAGGTCGGAGGACGTGGTTAAAGCTAGAGATGGTTGGTTTGAGTTATGTTCTTCACTATAGACTAAGATTTATGAACTGCTGAATTAATTTTGGGAAAATAATTCTAATATACATTATCTTTAAATTTTCCAGATTTGAAATCCACAACTTGTAATCAAATAATACTATGGATTTAATGTTTAACCATTCGGAAGTGGATATGTTTTTTTTATTTTTTTTCCCAAATTGTAATTGTAATTTATGTGTAATATAGTCTAAACAGTTTGTTTAAAAAAATTTAAAAAAACCTTAAATAATATTATGGAAAAAAATATATCATTAATGATAGCTTTATATTAATTCTCAAAATCACTGATCGAACAAGCAGGTTATTTTCAACCTTATATTGAATAAAAAGAGATATTTTGAATTACTTATAAATGATTAGAGTTCAAGTTCTATTATACTTGATAAAAAGTAGACTGTACGATTTTCTCTCTACTCAAGAAGTGCACAAAATAAATATAATAACATTAGAACATCAAACCTTGAAATAAATTAAATAATTTTATATGTATTAGTGTTAGAGTCGAGTGTTATTCGAACTAAAAAAAACTCGTTTTTTCAGAAAATTTACAATTTTCTGAAAAAATCTTAAACTCACCCAAAATATTTTTTGGAAAATTCAACTATATTTAAACTCGATTAGTCAAAACACAAAACTTTCCAGTAGTGATTATTAGTCAAATGCACAGTAAAAAACTACAGTCACCTCCATTACTTCCCTGGTGTGTTTAGCTACCCCAAATAATGAAATATCCATGTTTTATCTAGCGTTAATCATATTTGTACCCCCACCTTCTATTATAGATTCTTAATTAATTAATTATAGCATGCGGAAACATTGCAATTTACACAATCAAATGATTCCATATTTCGAGGATTTAAACTGTCTTACTTCAAAGTTCTGAATATTTATTGTTTCTATGATATATCATCAACTTTATAAAATACACATTTTTTGCAATAATAAAAAAATGTCATCAGAGCGGGAAACATCGCTGAGGGTCCCAACATTGATTAGTGCGGATCACACTTTAACTGAAATTTCAAGGCTCATTGTAGTCGCAAGGATGGCTGTCTAGCTACTACGTGAAAAAAAAGTGAGAATGTGATGAAAATTTGGAATAAATGATGTTACAGATAGGAAATCTATTATGAAGTAAAAATTATTAAAAACTGGATTAAGGGAAATTCAAACAAGTCAATACATAATCATGCAATGGATCTTGGAGTTTCTTACACTTCAATTAAGAAAACAGTGCTTGAACTTGTTGTTAGGTCATCATGGTAATGTTAAAAAGACATATCCTTATAAGAGAGCTTGTAACCAACCCATCTTCAAAGTTGCAAAGGACTTTTAAATTACCCAAACTCTGCGCAGCTACTGGAAGAGTGCTCATCTCTTCAAATAATAAATTACTGCTGTATCATTTTGGGTAGATAAATTATGCAGAGTATGTGTCAGGCATAGATTTAGGCTTTATGGCATCGAATGGGATTGTGGCAACCTAATGGCTTCATTAAAGGTATTATCATAAATAATCATTATCATCATAAAATCAATCAAACTTTGTAGTAGAATGGAGCTCTTGTACTCACGGCCAAAAATTACCCAACATTCTCGGGAGGGAAACAGTAGTCATCTTAAATCCGAAATGATTATTCACTCGTTAGGTTGAGGATAAGGCATCTAAGAAGCGATATGGGAGTGTGGCGGCAATGAAGACAGCTGTAAATCAGTTCTGGAGTATAATGAATCTGAAATACATAAGCAAGACTTGAACCGCTTTCCAAAAGGATATCATTGGCGTAATTTAATACGACTAAAGTTTTGGATACCTACTTTGTTTCTATTTTGTGTTAGTGAAATAACGTCGTGTTAAATGAAGTGTTAATAAATTCAAAAACAGAAACTACACTACAAAATATCAGTAAATTAACGATCAAATCGAAAATTATATCATTTGTCCAACACTAATTTAAATGTATATACAATATATTTGAGCAATATTTTACTGAAGATAAGAAATCTAGGAAAATTATTTAACAAATTAATATTATGAAATTATGATTTTTTTGTTTTTATTAAGTATCTTGGGGTTAAACGGTTACAAATTCATTTGTGCATAGAAATGTATTTTACAAAACAAAATTATAATTTTTTAAAGGACAAAAGAATACTTACTTCTGTATGAGGAATCTAGATGTTATCTCATATACCTATTTGCATTATCTATTACACATACATAGGCACGTAAATTTGGACAATGCCTTACAGGATGATATCAATGTATATTTGTGTAATATATATTAGGGTGGTTTGTTTATGAATAAATTAGTCAATAAATTTCAAAAATTCACAACTGTACTCAAAAAAATTCAATATTTAGAAAAAGGATTTCAAATCATATATTTTTTACAAAAAATTATAATATTAAATATTTAGAAAAAAGATTTCAAAAAATAAGTTTTTTATGACAAAAATTTCAAAAATCAATAGTTATTCACAATAAATGAATTGTTTGCAAGAACATTTTAAATATTAAATATTTGAAAAAAAAAAATTTGAATACTAAATTTTTGTAGAACCAAAGCTTTTGAGAGAAATTATATTTTAGGGAATTTTTTTTTGAAAAATTAAATTTTTTGGAAAAAAATTCTTATATTAAATTTTCTAGTGAAAAACAAAATGCCCTTAACTTTGTAGGGGTCTAAAGCCCCTCAAGGCCGCCCCCTGTGGGCGCTCCTGTTGAAGCAACTGTGAAAGAATCTAAATAAACTCAAATCCCACTGCATATATAGCACAGGCTAGAACTACTCAGATGTCGATCCTCAATTCTACTCTTAGTCAAAGAAGGACTACCACATACATCTCCCGAGCAAACCCTCATTATTACTTTCCGAAATTCATAAACACACAAAAAATATAAGAAAACAAAACTATCGTGGTAATCCAAACAATTTAGAGTATGTTTAAGAGGAAAACAGTAAATCTGTCATGACGTTTCATTAGATTAGCTGCGCCCAGCTCAGAAATAAAGGTAACAGTGAAGGAAATGGACTGGCTTCATTTGATATCTCCAGGAGCTGACAAATACAGAAATCTCTTGCGGCAAATTCTGCAAGTGGCAAATTATCCGAAGCTAAAATGTACGAAACAAAATTACTGGCGTGAAAATTTTCGCGGTATAATTTTATGTACTGGACATTATACCGGTTTAGGCAGCCAAACGTGGTATCTCAAGCCTCCTGGCCTACATGACTTCTGTCAGGTCATAGCGTAGAGTCCTTATATATGAAGACAAACCCAAGTCGCCCTTCACAGTCACCTTAATGCTTATAGATGCCCCAGAGAAGTCATTAACGAAGCGATTCATCGATTTGATGGGGTTCTCCATGATCTTCTTCTCTAACCTTGACAGGAACTCCAAATCCCTCTTTAAATTGTGCTGTCCACTTCCTGCTTTCCTGGAGAGGTCTATTCCATCATTTTTCATCTGGCTCACCTTGAAAAACAGGCTACGGGAGTAGCCCAAGATGTCCATAGTCCTTGCCACCTCAACTTCAGTATATAAGAGATACGAGATGCGCAGACCTTTGTGTTTTTTGCACACTCATGAATACAAGATGACGAAATGTTTATAAAAGTTTGTTTATCCGAAAAGGATGACAATACCAGAATGTCAAAAAATAATCACCAAACCCTCCTATATTAAGGACAAAATTAACATTAATAAACAGTCCTTGTTTTGCTGCCCAGCCCTGTAAATATCTATAAAGTTGAAAAACAAACCCCCCTAACTTACGAATATTATGTATTTTCAAACAATAATAAAATGATTTCAAGATCGTTTGCAAGTGGCTCAAAAAAAGTTCTATTTATTCAAAAGATATATGTGCTTTTAATATGTAACTGATAAAGAAATGCATTGGCAAAAGAAATGTTATATATTTATTTATAATCTTGTACCTATTCGAAACAATCAAATCAGTTAGTTCAAAGAATGAATAGAAAAACATGGGTACATTTATCTTGATCGTGTCAAGAATCATAATAGTTTTCTTATACGTAAAGAATAAGCTTGTTATCTGACATAATTGTTTATTATAGGTATAATATATCTTCTATAGGCATATACTCTATGTATAATCACAAACCTTTTTTTCAATTATATCAAGAGACACTTAAGAATAACGTATTGCTTTCATATTTGGAATTTGACTTGAAATCTGTCCATGGATTATAGGTAACTAATGGATAATGAGCAAATGTTTTTTTGCTAATATATGCGGCTTGTCAACACGAAAACAAGCTAAAATGATTTTTCTCAAAATTGAGTGTGGATTATGTTTGTATTCTTTGACGCATTACTATCCATTTACAGAGTGCACAAATTATTTATCCGCCAATTTGGTGAGCTCTCTTAAGCAAAGGAGGCACTAATGCTGATTTTTTTTGTTGTCCCAGATATTTGGAAATGGCACAGAGTCCTTCTTGGTATCCATACCGCAAGCGACAAGGGTCCCTTAAGGGTTATTTTGAAACAACAGCAATGCAGACTGAGGTCAAAGGTAAAAGTGACTGTGGAGCCAGGGAAGCCCATCAGGGTATTTTCTCAAGATACTGTTCAAGCTTTGCAATCACAAACACCTTTGGTAATACTCATACAGGATGTGGAAGGGCAGGATCTTTGACAAAAAAGGCCAAAGAAAAGCTCTCCCAGATCAAATAGTTCCAAGACCATTTTGACGACTTCATCCCTCCGTACTTTTGTTCTTCAAAATCGCCGTATCTGAATCAGATTGATTTTTTTGTTAATAGTGGTTGGAGAGAAAATTGTGTTAAGAAAAAAAGTATTTTTTCAACAAAGATAGTATGTCTTTTCCTATATTAACATGTACATATTTAGAACAATACAGCATGATACTCTGGAAGTGAATTTAAGAGTCCTGAGCCTGGAGGCTCACAAACTAATAATACATATTATATACCTAAATAGACATAAAAGCTATTGTCTAAGAACTATAAAAGAAATATTTTTTAGGGACAACTTTTATTAGTTTAAAAAAAAATTATTAATGAAATTCGCTACGGAATGAAGAAAGTAGGAAGGTATCGACTTAAAAGGAATCCAATCATTTATATGCGTATAATTATATATACCTATACTTAAGAAAAAAATATATTCTCAAAGTAGAAATATGAACCTACAAATATGATCTTGGCAAGGTCATCATTTACTCCTTTGATTGTATCATTGTGGTGTGATAACGTTCACACTGAGTATGATCAAATTAATATCTGTTAGGTATATGATATCACCCATATTCCATTATTGTTTTGTTTTTAACAGTTTGAGCGATAAAAAGTTAGACTTTTTTGCTGTGCATTGCAATTTTCGACTATTGGAATTTTTTCCCCCTCCAACCAGTTATACGATATAAAAAAAACATATTCTAAAAGTTTGATCGATTATAATGTATTGTATTCAAACCAATCACCTCCATCCTCAATTACAGTCTCTTTACGAGGCTGAAAGAGCAAGTTGACCTTCGCCACTCGGTCCCTTGGCAAATCCTAGACTTTCTTCCTGATCCAATTGGTAAGGTCGTCTTTGGTGTTGCAGAGGATTGGGTTGGTTTGTCGTTCGTTTACCCCGACACAAAAAAAAATCGATCGGATGCAGATCCGGCGAGTTTGGAGGCCAAAAGTCCAGCTACATAAAGTAGTCAAAATTGTCTCGGAGGTATTTCAGACTTTATTCGAGGTGTAGCAGGGAGAAAAGTCCTTTAGAGGCCTCAAATTTCCTCCCATTCTTGCGCATGAACTGGCTTAGATACCGCGTTTGCCAAAGAGAACACGCCAAAGGGATCAAGATACTTCTATTTCGGGTTGTCAATCTTAAGCAATTTTTAGCGTACAATTTTTTTAATTGTTGGCAACCTCAACAATGTTTGTTTTTTAATATAATACATGTAAAAGGCACGAAATCCGCCCTGGGAGCGATAAAAAACAATTTTTTGAAGCCGGGGACTCAATGAGACGTTCGTTGGAAACGTAAGGAGGAAATGTGAGCCCTCATATGAACTCAGCTCCTGCCCAAACCTAAAAAAAAGTATCAAAATCATCCAAGACCATTTTCAAGACTAAATTTTGCGTAACTTTTGACTTTATATGATAGATTTTTTTTGTGGGGCTCGATCAAACTGACCGAATTCCATACAACAACTAAACGAACATATCATTCAGATCAAAAGGAGTTTCTGAATTTCCCATGGGATTACGACCCGAATGCCAACTCGCCGTTTCGTATAGAGACTCTAATTGACGCAGAGGGGATTTTATTGAATAAAATAAATCAAAATCTATCAAGCCTTCAGAATTTGGTTTTATTTTTTTGATTTGAAAACAGGTTGAAGAGAAAATTGCGTTTCAAAAAATCATTTTCGCGCCACAGATAGCCTGTGCATCCTGGATTAACAAATTATTAATATTAACTCTTTGTAGCCGCACTTGAAGTACCCAAAATTGATATCATAATCAATAAAAGAAAAATTGACTTATTTGAAAGAGACCATATTGAGATAAAAACGTAATTGTCTAACTTATATCAACTAATTTTGGCATTATTTTCTTCCTCTTTTTGGAGACAAGGTTGGGAGATACAATAGAATTCACACCCTGCGATAATATGTATAGTATCACTTTTATTTATGATCAATGACGTATATACCCAATCAATAATAAAAATCAACAAGGAATTCAATGTTTCCTTCGTTTTACCACAAACCTCAAATATGTAACCGTGTAAAAAACAACAATAGGAATATATCAGGTCCTACAAAAGTTTTCTGACAATTTTTAAAAATAAAAATCTCCGTGTATGCTTCAACAATTTCATTATTTTCCCCTTTGCAGCCTCAATTGCCGCTGATCTGTCCCGAAAAGTGGTTATTGCGGCCAAATATGGCTCAAAGGCAGTTGTCTACTGTTTCAATGAGAGCCTGGATAAAGTTAGGATTTCAGAGGAGCTCCTAGGAATGATCATACAAGAAATGGGATTAATGAAGCTGTATTCAAAGCTTAATAGAGCACTGGGATCTCTCAATGAAAGATATGGCAGTGGACGTCAACGTCTCAAGGCCCACCGTCTGGAGGGGGAGTCAAGAAGGCTGATGGTATCGCTCTACGATCCCAAAAAGTATAACCACAAAGGGGTATTCATTGTTTTGGCATCAGTAATAACTTAAAATACAATCTTACTCTGGGTTCTAGGAAATCTTATCCTCTTATTAAATTTTTACACAAAAAATTGAAAATAATCAACTTTGCATCTGTACTCTTCTTGTTAGCACCAAATACTCTAGTTTTGTAAAGAAAACTAGAGATAGAACATGTCTTGGACCTGTATACGAAGTAATTTTATTATTATCCGAAAAGATCCGAGACCTAAATTGCTTCCGGTTACTCGAGCTATTACAGATCTTAAAAAATAACTGAAGGATTTTGAGGATCTTCAAAAGATTTGCAGATTGCTCATTAAAGATAAAACAGATCTTGGATCTGGATCCGAAGTACTCGGATACTTTGTAGAAATGTTATATATGCTCACAATACGACTCCATTAAATTATGATAGGTAGCAGTCAAAGGTCAGGGTCAAATGTCAAGTTCACTCATATTTTCATTTGTTTAAAGCAGAATTATACCTAGATCCAGTTACAAATCGATTTGGGTAAAACTTTTATATTTTAATAGTATAACCACATTAAATTTTGAAAGGTCAAAGGTCAAGGTTACACAAAAATATATATTTCAAGTTATAAATCGGTTTTGGTCAAACTTTGCAGGAAGGCTATATATGTTAACAATAAGTGGCCATTAAACTCTGAGAGGTCAAGGTAACGGTCTCAAAAAATGTTAAAAACACATAATCGACCATAACTTGAATTACATTTGTAGTGATCAAGGCCACACAAAACAAATTGAGATATGTACAATTCACATATTATTTTTGAGCAGAGGTGGTTTGCTCACTATTTCTACAACGTAGTTGATTGTCAAGAAATTTTAAAAATTTCAGGGCTTTACAATTAAAAATTTATGTTTCAAATAAATATTCAATCAAATCCATATTACTGTTCACCTCATAGCCGAATCTTCTTTTCTACATAAATGAAATTATAATTCGTAGGAATCATTTATTATGGAAAAAAATTCGCCCACGTCCTAATTAAATACTTATTTGTTCGCTCGTAAGTCCTTTTTGGATTATCACCCTCCTCATTAATTATTTTAAAACTACTTTTTGATTCCTGATCGGTTTTCCAATTGCAAAAAAATCCTCCTCATGACTTTTTGAAAACGATGATTGCAATGGTTGTCAAAATAATAAAAGTTAAAAATAGACCTATTCAATACAATTAAAGGAGAGAAAAGCGTTCAAACAAGGTTACCGATGTGTACTGTAGAGTGTTCATTGCCTTCTTAAGACAGTCCATACGTATTTTTAGAATAATATAACCTGTGGCTTATTATAATTCCATAACGGTGCTTCAAGCATCATTAGTAGCCAAGAAAAACAAGAGGAAAAAAAATAAAACAGACACAGTTGTTTTAAAATACATTGGGAAAAAAAATATCAGTAATATGTTCAACATAAAATTTCACTTATTGAAAACAAAGTTTCTTTGAGTTGACGAAAACATTTTGCCAATATAATTTTCAATATATTCATTATGTACATTGAACTCTCCCTTTTTCGGGGTAATGTTTTTCTTCCAGGCATAATAAGCCTTGAGGCCAATAAAAAAGACTAACATTGGATAACTTTAGGTATTATTTAGCCTAGTACAGGCTTTTTTAGCATAGAAAAAATATTACTTGTTGGTCAAGGTATGTCATTTTTAGGCCTCTTGTACAACTGTCCAAAATATGATTCAATGATTAAAAAATTTTACTTGTAATATTTTTTAGTGTTCAATTTATCAGTTAAAAATATTGTGCATCCTGATTTTAACAATTTAAGGGAACTATGATGTACTTGATGATTGACAGTTTTCCTATTTTACCAAATATAACCCATCTAAATTAAACCCTTAATGAAATTATGCGGGTTAGTGAATAAGCCTAAGCCTTGCACACATTGAATGACGTGCTTCATTTTTATCTGTACGAAGTCAAATGAACTTGGACTTGGTAGACATGAAAGACTGATTTTTTCAATAATATATACACCTATACTATACATCAACATTATTTGTGAACTTAGCCCCATTGCATTGGCGGCAATCACAGCCTCTAAGGGGTCCAGAAGGCATCGCACAGATGTAGGATTTAAGGCCGTAATATTTGCTATGGAAGACTCTGCAGGCTTTGGATTCCACTTTCCACGATATGTTGTACTCCACTGGGTTAAATTCCGGCTCTTGGTTGGCCAAATGATCATATTTTTCTTCCATCCAGATCTGTCCAGAATTGTCTATGTGAGCTAGTTCACTAACCTGTTGGAACACATAATATGATTAGCCGACTTTTTTGTAATCTTGGTGATTTATACGATCTGTTTGGACTTAAAGATTGCCATGTAATCAGCTGCAGTAATAATGTATACACTGTCGAACCAAATGAGTGACATTTTATCCCACGTCGAAGTCAAGACACCTAACATCATCAAAGAAGCCGGGTGTTTGGTCTTCATGATGTAATGGAGTATGCTGGGTGCATCTTCCAAGCAGACGATCTGTTTGTTGTGTTTATGGATAACTGGGCCGGACTTGAATGTATTTTCATCGAAGTAGAGAATGTCACTGAGACAGCCTTCAAATCCCTAAATTTGGCGTACTCCATTTGTTCAGCATCAGCTGAGTGGGGAGGCCAACACTATTTGGGAAGAAGCCAGGAGCTCTCGTCATTAACTTCATGAGCTTTGAAGGTGTGACAGCAGATGCCGTCCTGATGCAGCCACCAGTGCTCTCTGTAGAACCTCTTGGCTGAGGGGAAGATCTCTTTTCTGAAATAATTAATGAATGTAGCTGAAAAGGGTTAAAATAACACCCCTGCTTTCCATCTGAGTCACTGGATTCATATTCGCCATGATGGTAATCATGATGAAATGATTTATCAATCTAGATGCCCATTGATAAACTGATTGGCTGACAAGAGCCAATCACAATGCTACATCATTTTTAACGTCAAAATTAAAAAATGTATTGTCTTCAGCGAACACACTTTTATTAGATCCTTATATGTGTGATGGATTGATGGGATTGTGATACTAAATGCATGGACTACGTTCGATGCAGTTTCCAATTCTTATTCAACCTTTGAAAAAGTTCCATTGGAATGTACCTATGTATGTATACATAAAAACCAATTAAAATAGGTATCTAACCTTGACATAACTTCTTTCTTTATTATATTTTTATTTGCATCTATGTATTTGGACTTTTTTTTAAATTTCATTTTAATTCTCATATTGACTTACACACTCATAAAGTATTCCTTGAGACCTATTTGACTTTGATGTAAGATTACTGCATAGTATTATATACTTACATAAATATGAATTTAGTAATTTGATATGAGCATTTTGTTGTTGGAAAATGCATTGATTACTGCTTGTATAACTATGACTCCCTACTTGGATGAATGCATGCCTACATAGTTCACAATGGAAGGTAAAATGCAAAAGACTAAAAAAAAAAAGAAATTGGATACAACAAAAGTCCATTTATATATTATTCCACTGCCAAAATATATATTGTATATATATATATGATAGGTTCCGTGTTCGTTATTTAATTTGGCTGTTGAAATTATTTGTATTTAGTAGGGAGGGGTTCGTATAGTTGTATAAAATATGACATGTCACTACTGGGCAGTCCATGGAAATCGAAACACTTCTTAATTCAAAAGTAAATGAAGGTTGAGTGTCCATCAAACGAGTGGTCCATTGAAATATGCAAACTTACTTATTCAATCATTAATGGAGGTTGAGTGTTTGAAATGAAAGCATAAACAATTAGTTACAAAAAAACAACCGAGCTCTCTAGCTTACGTACAAATCGAAAAAATGATACTTGAATATGAACGACGAATTTTCATTCACATATTCCAAGCAGTTGGGCATCTTCAGGATTAAAGTCTACGCCATAAGCAATTTCATAACGTTGAAAAGCAAGAAGGGATCTGTGAAAAAGGCCTAACTGGACTCGGAGGAGTTAAAGAAAACAGCCCAGGCTAATCTCCTGAAGTCCATGAGGGTCAATGCAAGAGATCTCGGGGTTTCACACCAGACTGTCCAGAGGGTTATCGAAAAAGTTAGTGGAATGAACCTTGTGAGGGTGGAGAGACCACTTGGGACACCACCAATGAAAGAAGCCTATCCCCTCCGTTGCATCGCCATTTTGAATAAGTTTTTTAAATGAGTCTGCATAGCCTATAGTGAAACCAAAAGATGTCTTGCATGGGCCCTCATGGACTCTAGGGAATTTGCCTGGGCTTACCAATTTAAAAAACAACTCATAGTTTTGCCAAAAAAAAAACAACAACACTTATTCAGATAATAATTAGAAATGCCGAGCGGCTTTTCTTCCATTATCATATTATTTTCATCTATGCTTATAACTCCCCAACTAATCATGGATGGTACTTTCTTTTGTTCATGAGCACACGCATTTATTTGACACTTTGGAAAAAAAAACCAATCGGATTATCAACTAGAAAGAAAAAATTCAAAGACATATTTTATACAACTCTACCAGTCCCTTGGACTAATACTTCAATGCCAAAAATGTTCATATATTAACCACACAAAAGGGTACCCTCCAGATAATTACTCATCAGTGGGTCCAATAGATATTTGGTACCCGTTTTTACTCGGGTATTTATTATATTATATATTTATCAGAATTGACGGCAAAGATTGGAGAAAGAGACGGTTTACATGTACGAGGAATGCTTGAAGATGACCTACTTATGGGACCATCTTTTTCAAGCATCATTCACTAGGTTCTCCCTCTCATGGGTATCCACGAGCCTTTAAGTTTAAACCATAATCCAATAATGGGAAGTGCTGGTGAGTTTACTAACGATAATTGGTCAACTCCATAACTAAAACAGTTTGGAGCTTAGAAACTGATGCTCCAAACATAGCGTTATGTACGAAAACCCCCGAAGGGGAAAAGTTCATTGACCCCAACTCGTATTTCTCCATCACCCTAAGTAATCTGAAAAATAAAAATATCAGGCATGCTATACAATGTAGCCAAAGGAACAAAGACCTTATAGTCGTAATGAGAATAGGATACCTTCTAAACCAAGTTAAAATGGATTCAAACGTAATTTTTAGGAATCAATTATCTGATCTCCGAGACATATGGTTCAGATACAAATTAGCCACATCTTTCATTATTTTTTTAAAGTCTCAAATCCAAGCAGAAGATAAAGTATTTTACTTCTATGATCCAAAGTTAGAGACTTCTTTTCATAAATTTTACACTTGCTCTAAGATAGTACCACTCATAAGAATGATTTCCTAGAACATTATAAGGTTACTCTGGAGCCTTTACATTGCCTACTATCAACTTTGCATCTATTTAAAGATGCCTTTAAATTCGAATCGATTATTAGAGGGATACAAAGAGTTATTCACGATTCCCCTCGACTACACAGGCCTGAAGTGTCTGTCATCCAAACACCGAGGCTCTGAAAGCCCCTGTCAGTCAGCACTGGCACACCATGACAGAAGAATTCATCTACAGTGGATGCCAGGCCTTCCAACACCACGCCTGGACGCTACATTAATGATTAACTGAGCTCAGATACACATCTTTTTATAATATTATTTTGTTGAAATTCTATTGTTAATTAATGAATTATATCTTGTTGAAGTTTTCAATTCAAAGTGTTGAGGTTTTAATGAACCACTCGTTAAAGTTAACTAAATGTAGAAATTATCATTATCTTACTACTTATACTTTTTGAAAATTTTGATAAAGTAAGCTCAGGGACATTCGTTCACGATTCGCGGGGACATCCTGTATGGCTAAAAACTACTCGTGGGTTTTACAATATCCGGTTTGTACACAAGTCCAAACATCATCCTAATTTTTAACCACATATGCATTTAACAAATCCATTCCTTTTATTGATAAAAAAACAACTAATCATCAATAAAATACAAATTGATTGGAAAAGTCTTTGAATCAACTCATTCAAAAGAAAGAAAATTTTCTGCAAAATATATAAATAATATTTGCGAAAATATATTTCTTCTTAGAAGCTCAATATCTTTTTAGGTACCTCGTATATTTAACTTCAATCATTTCACATAATGATAAAATATTTACATGGTTTTTAATGACAGGTGAATTGGATGGAAATTTGATTGTTTTCCTTCTACCTATGTACTTTTGGGTCAAATCCTTCTCATATAACTACTACATTGTTGTCAAATTGGGTCAACATTGTTATTCGAGGAATGCTAACGAGTCATTAATATTGGGTATTTGCTCCATTTGATGGGGGGAAATGAAGATATACAATGTAAAAGTTCTGAATAAAGGGTTGTGGGTTAAATTTCAATAAAAAATTGTCAAAATAATGTAAAGCAAAAATAAAAAACCGTTCATACGATAATCCTTTTGTACTGTTTAAATGAAGCATTACACATAGAAATTCCCATTGTAAAAGACTAAAGAAGTTAGTAATAGGAAAGCGACGATTTTATCCAAAGATTGAACTAGTGTTATTGAGGTACTTTGAGAAGGTTTGGAGTGCTAGATATAAAGAACATTGATGGTCGCGATCAAATATATTTTATTTTCTAATCACTTTTCTTAGTTTTTTCTTTACACAAATCCCGTCCTTAGTTTTGACATTCAATTGTTGTAAACGTATTGCTACAGGTATATAAAAATTAAATAAATGAAAATTAACGTTATAACCCTGGCAATTTGAAAAATGATATATAAGAAAGCAGGTTAGGGGTGACAGAGGAATTAAACCTGTATCGAGTTTCAGCAGTTCACTTACACAACCCAGGGCCGGGGTACAATATAAGAGGTCACTGATTTGTGCAAATGTGGTGGTGGTTTAGTTTAAACTGCCTTGGGTCCCAGCACTTCATATGTACAACTTGAAAGCCGGGTGTATTTTGGATATTAGAAGAGGTCCATGATGCTTAACAGAAGGGTTGCTAGCATTCATCATTTTAGTGGTCTTATCCCCAAAAATTATCAACACCATAACTACTTATATAAATTGTTTTATTTTTATACTAGCATATGGTTCCTGCGTTGCTTGTCTGAATAGAGGGGAATAGATACAAAGAATGAAGGTAGAAGATAAGAAACAGAGAGAGGGATGTAGAAAGATACAGACGAAGAAGAGAAAAAAAAAGGAGAGGAGAGAGATAGAGAAAGAGAAAAGGAAAATTAGGTCTTATTTTGGTCTTAATGACCTTGGTGGCCCATCAGACTAATTTGTTTAACCACTTGTGCAAAATTTCTTCAAAAAAAACCGACTTATAAATATATATAAAATTTAATAAACATTTTCTTTTAGGGTGACTGAAGCCCCAAAAAAGGCCTAGCAACCCTACAAAGGCTTAAGACAACAGCTGTGGTAGATTTTTTTTTATTCTGGTAATTAGTTTGATTGTCAAAATATATATATATATATATATATGTTTAATGTTCCTTTAATTGGTGAGATGGAGTAGCACTGATTAAGTATAAGTAAACATTATAGTATCACAATTACTCCAACTAACCAAGGAATCTAGTCTGAAATCCATATACATAAAGTATATTTCTTTTTCTAGGAATCGCCTGTGCGCTAACCTACGCATATTGATTTCATGAGAATAATTTCTCCCGAGTGCGTTTCTATGAGATACGGTAATTACATACATTGAATATAATCAAATTACTAACAATCATATTGCTTAGAAGGATGTTGCTTGGCGATGATATTACCCACAACAATTGTGTCTGCAACCTTTTTACCACAATCATTTTACCGGACACAGCTTAATGCTAATATATGTCCAACAAGGGCTTACAGTTATTACTCCAGAGCAACAACTCATAGTTATTCTCCGTCCTTCATGGTCACACTCGCTAGCAATTACTTTATAGTCAGATTTTCTCTCTTCAAGAATTAAATAACAATGATAAACAGCATTGGAAAATGAAAAACACTCTTTAGAAAAAATCTCTGACGCGTCAAGATAATACTATGTTATTTGTAAATAATATAACTTGCAGGTGTTTTAACCCTTCGTTAGTGAGCTGGGATTTTCAAAAATAATCAAAACTAATGAGGCAATTTGCACTACAAAATTTTCGTTAAATCTAATTAACATTATTTCATTGAAGCTTTTTGAAAACTGTATTTTTTTTTTACTTTTTACTACAAAAATTAAATTAATTTTTTGTGAACAATTATTGTTTTTTGAAAAAAAATTCAAATAATTCTTTTTAAAATTTTTTTGAAAAAATTTAATTTTTTATAAGCTGCTGTTGTTTTCTGAAATATTTTTCGAAAAAAATTTGAAATATGTAATTTAATTTTGGTTACTTTTTGTTCACAGCACAGTTGATCTTTTTTCCCCAAAAATTAAATTTTTTAAATGCTGCTGTTCATTTTTTTTTAAATTTTAACAAAAATCCAATACTTGAAATTGAATTTTAAAATTTTTTGTTAAGAGCTATCGATTTTTTTTTTTTGAGAATAGGTATGGATTTCTGAAATTGCAAAAAAAAAAACACTTCAAACTTAATTTTAGAAAATGTATTCCAAAAAATATATTTTTAGTCAATTGGATTTCTTGTAAAAAATTTCCCAACAAATTATTTTTTGAGAATACTATGGATTTATGAAAAAAAAAGTTGAACAGCTGTAGATTTTTGAAAAAAATTCTAAAAAATTTAATTTCTTTAGAATACCTATGGATTTTTGAAACTTATTTTTTCAAAAAAATTAATTTTTGTGAATATAGTGAATTTTTGACAAAAAAAAACACAAAATTTAACATTTGAAATAAAAAATTTATTTTTTCAAAAAAAAATTTTTTTTAATCTAACTCTGCTGACGCGCCTTAGTTATATAATCCTTGGAAAATAAGAATAAAAAAATATTCCTGTTGAAACTACAAAAATTCTTACACTTGGCCAATGTCATATTTTCTACAACTATGACTATATTTATGTACAAAAGTTGAAGATCACAAAAAAACGAGTCCTTATGAACTATGTCTCTATGTTAGAACGAAAACATTGAAAAAGTTGGTAAACAATCTTAGAGAGAAGTAAATCGTGTATAAAAAAATGCTTGACATGAATATAATGTAGTTAATGTCAATCATACGATGTCTTCAATTTAGATAGAAGCACATTTATTTCATCACGTAACTCTCCCAAAGAAATTGATTTTATATTTTAAAAAATTGATTGAATGTAACTGGGATATGCATTGATAACAATTGTATCTTTTTGCTCAAATTGAACAAAATACATACACGATATTCTTAAGCCTCCTCACTAGATTTTTTTAATAATTTTAATTTATTGGTGTCTCTACGACAGTATATGAAGTCACCAGACCAACGTTTAATTGTTTTTTCTGATGGAGCAGAATCCCCATTACACTTTTTAGGCATTGCTTAACTTGAAGTGTATTTTTTCCACTTTGCACAATAATTCCCAAACTAAAGAGCAAATTGTACTGAACTTTTTTGTCTTTTGAAGGTTGGTACTATGTGAAAATGAAGTAATTAAAAAATAGCGCCATCTATGTGTGAAGTCCTGGACTTTTCATCCCAATTGTTATTTAATAAATTTTTAAATGAACACTGCTAAAATCAACAAATATTTGTGTAAACTGTGTTTCGTATCTCTAGATAAATAAATTTAATATATTCATCAATTTTGAACTCATTAAAAGAATAATTCTTTGATCATCAATTTTTGTCTATATTTATAGTACATAAAAAAGATATTTTCATTTATTTGATCATTAAATTAAATCATTAATTAATTCAATTTATCTGACTGCCTAACTGTTCGACTAATTGTGTACCTTTATAAAATAATTAATTAATTTTTTTTTTGTTTGAAAATGCATTTTGTCATGAAAGTATTTTGCAAAGACTCAAGAACGAAATTATTTTATTGTAAAATAAATGCAAAAATCGTCATTTATTTTTAATTGTTCCATTTTTGAATGACATTAATTAGACTTCCTTAGTTTTGATATTATCTATTGTACACATAAATAATAGTGTTCTATTCAACTTCAACTCAATATATTGGGTATTAAATTCATATTGTTTTTCAAAAATATCAAGTTTTTATAATTTTACTTATTCTGTATTTAAAAGATTTTGTAATTTATGAAAAAAATTGAAGTTAATTTGATTTAAACCGTCTACTTTACATTTGAAAATAATCCTGGTTAATTAATCATGTATTGCTACTAATTTAAGCCATAAACAATACCACTAATGAATTTTTTCAAATGAAGCACATAGTAAAAGATGTTCCTATGTTAATCTGTTTAATGCATTTTGTATGTTGTTGGTATGTACACTTTCATTTCCAAGTGGTTTTATTTCAAAATTTAAATAACAAAGGGTCAAGTGGATACACCTTCATATTCAGACCTTGCACCTTTGTATTGAAAGATTTTCCTATGTGCAGGTAAAAGACTACATACATACACTTGATCCCCTCATCAAGGCAGCTCTTAATATCGCTGCAACTCTTGTAATCACCTTTCAGATTTCCAGACCACCTATAAGTAGGCAGAGCATAACAGGAACGGCAAAATATGATCCATGTCATTCCTGAAGCGGGCATAAAACTTCTCGACATCAGAATTTTTTTTGGAAAAATAAATGAATTAATAAGTTATAATATTTATTTTCATTTCCAAAAGAAATTTCTTGATGATCCCTTCTTGTGTGTATATATATTGGCCATTTTATTATCTATATGAAGAAATTTGGGCTATCATATACAAATGTAAAATGTTTTGAAACGGGTCAGGCTCAAACGGGGCTTTAATTTTGTTTTTGTTCTTTGTGGGGGCAGGGGGGTCATGTTAGGGAGGCTTATGCTATACCCAAAACACAAAAAATCATTTTTTGCTGCTCAAGGAGACTGAATAGGGGTTTGAGTTATTTATCTAAAAGAGATTGGCGTTTCAAAAAAACAACTAAACGAACAACTATGTTTTCTAAATTTTTCTAAAATAAGAATAAATTCTTGAAAATTGAATTTTTTTTTTTTTTTCAGATGGAAAAAAATGAACTTCCAGTGAAATATTGGATTAATAAATAAAATAAAGTTTGTATAAATAAGTATGGGCATTCGTTTGCATATAAATTTGACTCATAAAAATTGATGTTTAACTTAAATATCTGTCATTTTCTGAATAACTTTTCAATTTTTTTCATATTTTCATCGAACGTTAATTTTCAATTTTTTTTAAAGAAATTCCACAAAACGATACAATATGCAAATAAAATTTTAGACTCTTAGTAAAAATTTTAGTACTTTCAATTTCCTGAAGATTTTGTTTCATAATTTTTGTAATATTTGTACAAATGACCCAGTTATAGAGGGTTATTTTTTCACCAACATTATTCTTGATAATTTTTTTGTTTTTGCAATTGAGAAAAACAATATTGGTATAGGATTACATTAGAAATAAATAACAGTTAGTGTGATTGACTTATTTGCCTAACTACCATAACTTTTTGAGCCTTTTTTCTGTTTTTTGTTTTTTTAGGAAAGGTTGCGTGATACAATATAGGTAACGACGTGTTAGGATTGAGAAAAGTAGGATAATTCGAGCGAAATATCTTTATTTCCATTGTGATAGTTAACTTGGATCTACAATACACAAATATGATTGTTGTATAACGGATAATAACATATTCTTAATATGTCAGATATGTAATAAAATTATCGAATAGAGGGATATATTTTTGATAGAGAGGTTAAGTCCTATTATTAGTTGTTCTCATTTATACATGATCCAATAGTTCAGTATTTTGCCTAATATTAATATAATATTTTGATTCATTCTTTTTTTTTTATAAATTGGACTCCGACTTCCTATGCAGTAAACAAAGTTGGAGCTAGGAATCAAGCCAACCTTGGCCCAGAAACGTCAAATGATAAAATAAACACATAATATGTATATTTCTTTGTGTTTTGAATCATCATGAGAGATAAGAAGAAGGGAACAGCCCAAATGCTCCGTCACGCATTATTACACTGTAAATGCACCTCCTTATAAATAAGTTTGTATAGAATGGTTCATTATAAAAGTAACTTTAATTGCCAATTTTCCATTTGTCCTTGAATACAGTGAATTCCATGCAAGCTCAGATCAAATTATACGTGTTCGTGATGAAAATAGAAAAAAAAATACTAATTTGCCCTCTTGATTTAACCCCATTGTTAGGGATGGTATTTTTGTAGAGAAAAACACAATTGTATAATAAGAAAAGGAAAAAAGTTGTGTGCTTCCTCTTCTTCCTCTTTTGTCCTTATTTTAGTACAATGGTCCTCGACCCCTAGTCTGTAAACGGGCCTTTGGATCAATCAGTACCAGGGTGCACACGAATTACCGTCATTTGCAAAAGACCTAACCTTATATTTCTACTAATTCAATAATAATCGCTTTCCTAAGATGTATGAACCCTTATTATAAAAGTTTGGTAAGTGTCATGTTCCATTGGGTCTAGCAAGTGTGTTTATCAACTTGTTGCCCAATGATGTGTGCAGGAGAAGCTTTTGCTTGCATATTAGTTGTAATTGATATTTTTCAAAAATTGCCAAAAAAAAGTTACCTTTTCTGATGTTCTTGGGCTCAAATAATGACGTTACACGGAGAAGGTTATTCTGAGCAAGAAGTATCTGTAAAGATGTGCTGTAGCAAGACGGCTGTTCATACGGTTATCAGTAATTTTACCAAATTTGGGATTGATGCAAACAGAACGAGAAAACTTCCACTAGAGTTGACGCCATGATGAACTTGACTGTTTCAAGATCTCCTAATAGTTCCTACAAAAAAAAATCAGTCTAATTTGATTTGTTATGTGTGCAAAATAAGTGCCAGAATTCTATTTCACGTCGCTGTACTAAACAGTTCATTTCTTCTTCTTTTTTCCCCGAAATACATCCATTTTCTGCCAAAAATAAGAACATATCCCAAGTGATCTTAAACTTTTGCAAATGACTGTAATTGGTATTTATATTTTATTCGTTATCTAAGTCAGGGACGACAATAGGTAGAGACTTCATTTACGATTAGTAGGAGAATAAGATAATTACAAAATATAATTAATTATGCAAGTTAGTTCTTAATTATTCTTTGGCTGGTAATTTTTTAATTCACGGACAACAATCTAAAATGTCTTCTACAAGTTCTCCAGGCTCTGATATAATTGTTATGTGATCATTTCGTTGCAAAGAAACTAACTCAAGGCTCCCATTGATTTAACGTTACTACTAAGTTTTTGATGTTATTATGACATTATATTATTGAAGGAATGTGTAAAATTGTCAAAATGTTGACTGGTCCGCAGTTAGAAAAATGTTGAGAACCGCTGTTGGGTTTCAGTCTCAGACTGTTATGAGTTTTGTTGGAGCGAAATAATTCGGTCATTTTAAGAAGTTCGAACTAGACTGTTATCATTGATAGAATTTGTATGAATTGATGGAAAGGTAAATTTGGTCCAGATTCTATGGAAAAAATCGGCCAATATCGGCCCATAGGAATAAATTCGTCTAGTTCAGTCCTATTTAAAATTCGGTATAAACCAATTTAAATAAATATTAATTATGATATCAAATGTATTTTTAGATTGGGAACACGGTAGAATGACGTTATACAAAGTTTAAACAACGATAGCTCGGTAGAATTTTCATCCCGTGCTCCTTCATGGAATACGGATATCGGAATTTGAGCATCCCTTAAAATGGATGATCAAGTTCAAAGTATAACTTTTGGAGAATAAAGACGTCCACTTAGTTATCCCTTATTGAAATAATAATCATGATAGCCATTGCCAAATTAAAAGCATATCAAAATTTCAAATTGTTATATATTTTAGTTTTACGAATTATTGTACTAACGGAAAAAGTATTTTGAATTAGAATTTAAAAAAATAATAATTACGTAAAAAGAGGATTAGCAAGTTAATCTCAGTATTTGACTGGTGGATGTAGGAGGCAAGTTATCAATGGTATTGACAATAAATAAATCAAAAGGTCAAACATTTGAAAAAAGGGCTTTATATTTACCAAAATCAGTATTTTCACATAGTCAAAGGTGTTTTCACATATGTTACATATTCAAGACTGTCAAAAGGTCAAAGTTTGACTAAATTTACATCAAATGAACAGAAAGCAACAAAAAAGTTGTATCAAGAAAGTTTTAAAATAGAAATTTACCTATTATATAAACATAGCAGATCGTTTTAGTTTATAATTTTAACAGAAACAATTTTTTTGATTTTTCATTGGCTGTCTTGTAGATAGCGTGTTTGAGCTAGTATCATTGTAATACTTTTAGTGCACTAATGTTGTTTGAAGTGTAGAAAGTTTTACTCTTTATAGCATTAATATGAATCATAAATCATCTAAATATTCCCAAGCCGAGAAAAAAAAATACAAACGCTGCTGTAACGTTATTTCTTATATGATTTTATTAAAACTTTCACAGAAATCAATATTATAGAATAAATTTGACATTCAATCAATAAAATAGTCGTTGGCTTAGACTACACCTTCACAACGTCCCTGGAAACATCCACTACCTTCTTGACCGTCCTACTGGGTAAAGTATCCCAGCTCCCAGGGATCATATGCTGCTGTGTGGAGTTTCATTGGAAACCTGTACAGCATTTTTCTCAAAAAAAAATAGTTTAAAGGGTTTCATTCTTGCGAGTTAGGAGGCCAAGAATTTGGTAGGACATGTATCAAATCCTAAGAATCACAGAAAATAGAGTGTTCAATTTCGGATGTGAAAGGGTGCTCTCTTTTGCTGCCAGCAGCATGGTTGGTATTTTATGATGCTGCAGATCTAAAGAAAGACTTTGGAGTACGGATGTAGATCTTGGTGTTGACCTACAGGCCCTGCTTGAATATTAAATATATTCGGTGCTAACGATGCCAAGGATCATAACCTGCTCTGGGTACTTGGCCTTCATTATCCTAGGGACGTTATAAGAACTTTTTTTCGAACAATCTATTATTTCTCAAAATATTCTTCTAGGTTTGAGAGAATTTTGTTCATCTAAGATGAACCAGAGCAGATCAATCACAGGAGGTTTCTGTTTTCGATTGATCAAAGCCTTGGTTCGAGTGGCCCATTTCTCCTTGCTTGATGGGGTTGTTAGCTGCTCCTTGCGACGTACATAGCTGTGGTACCATAGGTCTTCATTGATGACGTGATGGTCAGTTGAACTGGACGCTATGTGGATGAGGTCAGCGAGTATTTTCCTCCAGAAAGAAGGATTGCGGACGATTTTGGTAGCTTTCGGGTGACAAGGGTTCTGGAAAATAATTGTCTGTGGGTTTTCACCATCTTGCACGACACGTTTTCTAAATGTTTAGACGAATTGAGTAGTGCACGTGGCAGCTTTAGCCAAAAACGTATTGTCTATTTTACTATTTATATTCCATAAAGTACAAAAAAGTGCCTAAATTTATGTTCCTGATTAAAAAAGGACGTTATATTTTGTTGTAAAGAAGTATAATTAGAAGTTGACGTATTAGAGTAACATTCGTACTGGACTTACTCTCCATTAGTGCTTGTTTGTATTAAAACTGCTTTGTAGGGGGATGGAATGAGGCTGGAGAAGATGTCCAACATTTAAAAGAATTACCCATTACTACAGGTTTAAAGGATTTGAACCACAATGCAATTGTGTTCTGTTTTTATAATCATCGTTAATGAAGATAATTAGTAAATAAAAACATATTTAGCAAAAAAAGAAAAAAATATCTTTATGACATATGAAGAATACCAATCTATCAAACTATCACTCTAAATTGAATTTAAATATACAATTGCATATATCAATATAATATTAAATATCATTTTTCAGCCAAATGTCCGTTCGTCAAATTGCCCTTTGGCACAAATGCTTTTAGCCAATAGTCCTAGAACCGTTTGTGATAGAGTCATATCCTTATCTTTGCTACACTAAACTATTCAACAGCATTCATAAGATTTTCTGTAAAAAAAAGTTCGATTTTGATTGATTTTTTTAGTTTCACTTTTAATATTTACTAGAGTATGTTTGTCCGGCATTGCTCGGAACAATAAGAAATTAAAAATAATTATGAACTCTTCTGCTTAATAAAAACCAAAAGATTGTAAAATTTTAAGAATTATTCTCATGCTGCTTTTATGCATATGAATTTACTAGTATATAAGTATAAAAAGTAATTTTTTTTTCTGGGTGAGACGCCGAACTCACAGACTCGCAGCTGCTTCCCTGAGCATCAAAGTACCCACCTCATATCGCAATATATACCCCAGCTCTCAAGCTATAGAGGTGAATCACTGGGCCAAAATACAATTTAAACTTTACGACCACGGCTTTCCTAGGCATCAAGGAACCCTTCTAATATGCTATAATACAGCCCCCGGGTTGTACCAATAAACTCCTGAACCCCAAAGCAAACATAAATTTATCTGCTCCCACTTCCCTGAGCATCAAAAAATCCTCCTAATAACCCAATATACACCCTGGCTCTCTGGTTGTACAGATGAAGTACTGGGCCAAAATACCGTTTAAACTCTACCGCTGCTGTGTTTATGGGCAAAAAAGAACCCTTCTAATATTGTATATACCCCAGCCCACGGGTTGTGCTGGTGAACTGCTCGGCCCGAGGGAAGTTAAATTTCACTCCATCCCCGAGCATCAAGGAACCTCCAAATATCCCAAAATATTCCCCTTCTCTCAGGTTGTATAGCTGAAGTACTGGGCAAAAATATAGTTTAAACTCTAGCCCCGCCCTGCTTGTAGACATCAAGGAACCCTTATAATATATCATAGTACATCCGAACCCTTAGGCTGCTAAGGTGAACTGTTTGGCCCGAGGCAAGTTAAATTTATCCGCAGCCCCATCCAGAGTACCAAGGAACAGTAAGTCTTTGAAGTTGTAATATAAGGTTTATTCCTATATTTTTATTTCTTCTTTTTTTTAATATTTATTTAAATCATACATTTAGATATATATATGTATATAATCCAAAATGAATATAATATGAATTGCTAGGATTCACATGAATAAGCATTTTAGCTTAAAATTAGACCTCCTACACAAGACTTACAACTATAAACAATCAAACATTTTAATAAAACGAGCACAAATTTAAATATAACAATCACATACTAAATATATTAAAGCATAGTAATCAATTCATATATTTCCCTCGATGAGAGCGTTCATACTTACAAACAATTCTTTTTAACCTAGTCGTGTGTCTAACTGAATCTGACAGTGTTTATTTGACTATGTTGATAACATGATCCCAGGAATCAACACGCATCTTTGACATTTTAAAGGAAAAACAGCATATTTAGCTGCAGAGGACAGAACTATTGATCTCATGTTTTCTCTATGCATTGGCTCTTCACATTTCAATTTATTGGCCATAAGAGCTTTGGCGCTCAAAAGATCGAAATATATTGTCCGATTTTTAGATCTTATTCGTCTTTGTTTTGTTGTCAAGCCAAATAAAAAGGTTGCCTTTAAGTTATGAACAGTTTCCCTCTCTACAATAAAAGAAACATATTCAAGTAAAAAGTAAAACAAAGGACACACGACAAAAGCATCCAAAATATTGTACAAAAAAATTCGACGATCTTTACAGGATTGTAGAAAACAATACATTCTATCGAAGCCTGTTATTGAGCTGTAATTTTTTTTTACTCACATAAAGAATGACTTGTCGTGTTAGGCAAAGACTCAGGCAGTTTCAACTTTCTTATGAACTTTTGACATATCTTGTTAGATGCATCAGTACATTAAGGCGAAATCCTCATCCTTAAGGCCCCGACCCTAGATGTAAATAATGTCTTGCAGACTTTGTAAAGGGAAACAGCGTACTCTACTATTTGACAGGGAGTTTCTTATGGGATTCGGGTATTGTAGAGTAATTATATTACCATTTATTGCTTTCATTTCTAAATCCCAAGGTAGGATTTTCTATAGCATTGAAAAAATATTCTTTGGATTCATTTTGTCTAATGATATCCACTGTCGATGTAGAATCAAAGGCATGTTCCCCATGGGTACAACTATGCTCAAGAGGACCAATCCACTACCGCAATGTTCTATGAGTCTCTGGAATATAGGTTTGGTGAAAGAGAAACAAAAGCCAGGTTATCTCCTAAGTATCCTCCATGGACTCCCCAGTAACTTTGCACAATATGGTTTTGAATAGCAACTAGTCTCTTTAAATGTGTGATCGCAGTGATGAAAAAGAGTAGGAATCACTTCTTTAGTTTTAAGCTATAAGGTTTGTGTGTCCATTAAAGGCATATCTCCGTCTCTAGTGCTGTTTATAGACATGCTATGCCAATGTATATTTGTATGTAAAATACATAAATTTCAAATGATAAGGAAAAGTTTTTCCAAAAAAAAGTATGAATACCAACCCAAAGGTTTTGTTTGAATTCTTAAAATGGTTGGAGGGATTTGTAGAGATATATACATGATATTGAGAAATCTATATTTGTAAAAGTGGTTTGATATTTATTAATAATGGTTCACCCACACACTCATCCCTTCATTTGCATCCAGTGATTAAATGTATGTACCTACAATATTCATTAGGGTGGGTCGTTTTTGTTTAATATTTTTATAGCCATGAACAAAGTTCATTTCTGTTAGGGGCACAATCAAAAACTGACATTGGCAAAGTTAGAGGTCTTTCAGTGGCTACGCTAAGCATTTATTAATATTATACATAGATGTGTGTCTGAGCTCTCTTACTCATTAATGTAGTCCCCCTTAGAAGCAATGATGGCTTCCAGGCGGTGACAAAAGGCCTGGCAGTCGCTACAGATGTAGTCCTTTTTCCTGGCGTCCAAAAAGGCTGACAGTTTCTTTGAGAGCCTCAGTATTTGGATGACTTTTCTCCTACATGGAAAAAAAAAGTTATAACTACATAAACCGTCGCATCGCGTGGTTATTCCACACGCCGTTGATTGTATTTTATCACATAAACTTTTCCCGAAATGAATCGGAAAAGGACGAATATCAGTTGATAGTTAGTAACTTCTTCCGACTATGAAACTATTGTTTAATGATTGTTCAAAATTGTTTAAAAAGAGCTAATTATAATTCAACCAATCAATGGTAAGAACAATGATTCGGAAAAAAAGAAGTATACACATCGATGGTTCACAACAAAATACACTGTATATTTTTGTGTTTGTGAGATAACCCCGTGCTCAGAAATACAAAAGTGTATACTGTATTTGGTTGTGAACTTTCCAAGTTTCCCCCTTCTTTTCCACTAATCTTTGCTCTTAACATTGATTAGTTGGATAGGAATGAGTTCTTATTAAGATGTGAACCATCATCAACTACTATTCAATACTATTTCCATAGATAGAAGAATTGCCTAACAACCAATAGATTTTGAGTTTTTTTCTGTATCTGCTCAAAGGAAAGGTTACGAGATACAATAGACGTTCAATGTCATGATTACAATCATAACAAGTAAGTATGTTCTCATAGTACGAACATTGGGTTATTTATTGCTTTGGCATCAGTAAAAATATATCTTAATCAGGAACCTGTTTTTTTAAGGTCTGAACTATGAGTAAAACCCTCCTAAAGTTCGAAACAAGTACTTGTAAGTAATCCAACTTTCAGGACAACCATGAGGAACTTAGGGGCGCCCTCCTATGTCTCTAACAAACGCCAGTTACTCTCAGATACCACCAAAAGGTCAAGACGCATAATCTTCTCCTCAACTGGATGAAACATCATTTTTTGGCCTTGGATGGCGTGGAAACAATCCAGCTCAGACTATAACCCCATGAACTAATGCATTTAGGGCACCGTTGAGCAGGAAGTGGTGAAAGTTTGAAGGTTGTGAAGGAATAGACCTATATGTCTGTTGAAATCGTCAAAAACAAGTGTAGGGCCCTCAACCCCTAGAATAAGGCAATTATTGGCACTGATAGGGGCCGTTTGAAAATAAATATGTATGTTCCGGGTTGAGTCGTAAAATGGGGGCCTGAAAGGTTGCTGTTTTTTTTTATTTGTTGTTTTCATACCGAAGATAGTCTTACGACTTACAACACTAATGATGACAAAACCCATTCACTTTGTATTTCACTTGCATTTACTTTGTATAGTTTTTTGAGAACTATTTATAAAGTATTGATAATTACAATTAATTATTATTGTAAAAAATACATATTATTTGGCTAATGATGGATCAAGATGAAAATAACCCAATCTTTAACAGAGAATACAAAATTTTATTGTGGGCCCAAAAATTTTTATCAATAAGAACAAAACTTGAACCATTTGATTATTATAGATTAAGAATAAACAGTCAAAATTCAACGGGAATCAAATTGGGGAAAATGCTTCAAAAATCTTCAGGATCTGATCAAAAAGAAAACGCTATTTTCCCTTTGCAAATTCAATTTTCAAGTTTATTTTTTATTATGTTGGTACATGTGTCGACAAAGTTTCAATTATTGTTACTTATCTTGACTGATAAAAAGGTTGGACGCCTTTTGATGTGCTTTTCATTTTCTTTAATATTGAAAAATAGGAAAAAAATAACGATTTATGGAAAAATTCTTTAAAAACTATAGAATGATTGTTTATTCTTCCAAATTTATCATTTTCTAAAAGATAACCATTACCAAAGAATATTCAATATATGAAAAGTTTTTAAAGAATTTCCCCCTAAAATAATTTTTCTTTCCATTATTTTCAATGATAGAAAATTGCAGAGAACACAAATATCTTCAGAATAAACTAATGAAACAAAATGGTGTTGTGGACATGTTTACTAATATAATAAGGAAATTTAATTGAGAGTAATTAAAATGTTCTGATGAATTTCTTTCTTTTGGAGTTATCAACAAATAACTTTTGTACAAAAAATTAACCAAATTCTAACAACCATTTTCGAGAGGGAAATCAAAAAAAGTATTACCTCTTCTTGACATGGGAATGATGAGGACCCAGAGCGTAGGAGAAAGTCTGGTTCAGATGTACATAATAAAAAGAGGACTTCAGGGTTTCATGGACGACATCAAAACTGTAAATTCAGAATTGTCCCACAACCAACATAAAGAGCATTGCCAAGAGCTTCAAGGTGGGCCAGACAGACAATCAGGGCAGCTTTAAGGGTCTTAAGGGCGTTCTTCTTTGTCCTTAGAAAGGTTCCAGCTACTGTCAGATACCAGCTAAAGGTCTAAGGCCCTCAAACCTGTACTCAACTGAATGAAGCATCATGTTTTGGTCTTGTAGGTACAATGTTGCCACACTCTGGGCGCTGTCAAGAAGATGACCTGTGCTACCCTGCACAAAACTTGAAGGCTTCGGTTGGGAAGGAATGGGTTAATATGTCCGTGGACTTAGTCAAAAGCACGTGTTATGTGTTCAAATTCCAAATTGAGGCTATGATTGGAACCGATAGAAGCAGTTTGGGCAGTAAAACGTGGCCTCGAGAGGTTGCTTTAGAAATAATTCAATATATATATTTTTTTTCAACAATAGTAAAAAATAAAAATTCAACAAAACTTGTAAACAAGGCCTTTCCAAACTTGATCACTCAATATGGTAACCTTCAGCATCAAACAAAGCCTTTACGCAAGGCCAGAAAGTCTTGCAGGAGAGGATGATAAACTCCGCAAGCATGTTGTCCCACGTAACCACTATGGTGGCATTCAGTGAGTCCACATCTGGGTGTCGATTTTTGTTGGTTTCTCTCTCCTAAATGATCAACACAGCAAAGTCCAAAATCTGGCGAGGATGGGGCCAAATCTTTAAACCTCTCGATCCTCTTGGCGTTAAATACCTCATTCAGAAGGTGGCATGGGGTCCATATGTATTCTCTATCCTTCTTCATCTTGACCACCTTGAATACTAGGCTCTTGGAGCACTTCACAATGTCCATAAAGATTATCCACTTCAACTTTACTTCAGCATCTAGGTGATATGAGATGTGCGGCCTTTTGAGGTTTTGCTCACTCATGATGAGGAGATGACGAAATTTTTATCATAGTTTGTTTATGCACAAAGGATGGGTGAACCAGAATGTCAAAAAATAAAAACCAAACCTTCATATACTTGAACGTGTTTCTGCCCAATAATGTATATATGCATATGCTATACTTGTTAGAAGTTTCAAAACTAAGTTCTGTGTACTTTATGAGAAATTTAAAAAGGTTTAACATATGTAAAAAACATTTTCTTCTCCACATTGTAGTTTCAACTGAATTAAGGAACCTTCAAAATACGTTTCATCGTCCTAAAATTTGAAATGGAAAAGTCTTTCATGCTATTAAAAAATTTCCCACCCTGATTTTCGAGCCACTCTAATGTACATTGTACATACTTAAACTGGCGTATTAATATATAAATGAATAATGTACTATTTTCGTTGCCAAATTTTCAAAGAAATAAAAAAGTTAATTATAAAAAAGCTCATTTGCGCATGTTAATGGAAAAATAATGATCCTAAGAAGACGATATTAAAGCCTTGCCTTTATGCAATTCTTTTCCTAGTCCTTTGGTCATATTACTGATTTCGTATGGAAATCCATGATCAACTCTTTAACAATTTTACAACCAGTTTGTTTCCCTATCATAAAGAAGTTTTGGGTCTAAATAAACTAAATTTAGGTATGTCATAAAATTGAAAATTATTAATTGAATCTACAAGCATTAGAAGACATAAAAATAGGTACTAGAAAAACTATCCGAGACGTCATGACGTGAAAATCATATTTATAGAATATCGTATAAGTATTCACGTTGTGAGAATAATGAAAAGAAGAAAGGGATTATCTGTTTAAGAACAAGCCTCACTAACTGAAATTTATTATATTGATGATATCAAAATTCTATTTAAAGTTTAAAGACCGCACGATCAAATTGACTGGACTTGTATATAATATGTCCATATTAAACAAATATCAATTATATTGGTAACTTGTTGAACACTTTTTCAGTGGTTTAATATTGTATTTGACTCTTTCAAAAATCCTCTTCGCTTTATCATTGAAATAGACAACTTATAATGTGGTTTTCTCTGTTTCATAAAAAAATCCCAGCTTACTTTTATGTTATCGCCACACATATTTGTTTGTTCTATACCCCAAGGGAGTACCTTCAAGTGTGAGTAATATCATTGCAAAATAATTTCCTTGATTTATTTTTAAATTCAATCCAATATTTTAAGAAATGGATCGAGAGGATTGGTAGGAGGAGGGGGGGGGGATAAATAGCTTAGGGCCCCTTAAAAAAATATGATTGATTACTCTCCGCCCTCGGCTTAGCCCGCGGATAGTGTGAGATTGCTAAAAAAAAACACCACCATTTCATCTAAGGAGCCCCTCTAATACCAAAAAATAAGTTGCAAGGGGTACTTGGGATACCCCTGAATCCATAAGAACAACTGATATTCATCCAATATTTATCAAGTATTATACCATATTTTAAGAGCCCAAAGCTATGGGTGTGTAAAAACAGATCTTCAAAATGATAGGCATCCATTCAATTTACATTTATACACATTCTATTTTATAAAAATTGAACAAAAATAGGCCAATGCATATTTGTTTGATATTATCTTTAAAAAATAATCAATTTCTATTTAAGTTGTGTTTGTAAATGCTGCGCGCCTATAAATTTATGAGGAAGGAGATGGAGCCATTTTATTTATAGGTTTATCAGTTTCATACATTCAAGTGATAAATATGTTTGTGGGTCGTATACATATATTATGTAAAAACATGGAACGCAAAAAACATTTAAAAATATGCAAATATCATTGGGGGGGCGGGGCTATATGTTGTAGTCTTTTTTTTTCCTTTTTGATGACCATAATTAAGATTTTTAAATAATAACTTTTAACATGCAAAAAAGCAGAGTTTGAAGGCCTCTGTTTCCTTAAATGCACTGGCTTTCAAACTGTGATTGATATAAATCATTCCAAGGAACACAAAATAACTGACTTTGCACTTTTACTTCAAGTCGAGCCTCAAGTATTTGCTTTCAAGTCCCAGTGGAGTTATCAGATTTCTTTTGAGCTCATTTTAGGTCCATCATATAAGATCCATAATGTTAAGGCTTTTTTTGCATTCAGTTTGAATCAGCTTGCAATTCCATGTGAAGTCATGACTCAGCGGTTCCCTTTCCCCATTGGGATATACATTCTAACACCGCGTTCTCAAGTTCAAATCCCCACCTCTAGCTTAAAGGAACTTCATCTTATACATAGAAAAACCAACTAGGGTTTTTCTCAATGAATTTATTGGTTTTAAACCTCTAAGAAATTCCCATAAAATTCTGTATTAAATTATGTATTTTAATTTGATACATTGATTGGCAGGTACAGTATGGGGTTGTACTGCGGTCTTTTCGGTACGGCCCTTACGGTTCGGTATATTTTTATCCTCGGTGTGGCGCCTATATATATAATCATATGCTAAATATTTTGGTTATTTTTTTAAAATTAATGGATTTAGATAGTGAAGTAATATTTAAATTCATAAGTATTCATTGATATCAGAAAAAAATTATGTATTTGTTTATACAAAAAGAGATAATAACTTACAAAATGATAAAATACATCCCCAGTTGACAAAAATCTAGTAGTATGGTGGAAGTATAATTTAAATAAATTTCCCTAAGTTTCCCGTGTTCTTTTAACTTCACAATACCTTGCAACTACAGGTATATCTTTATCAAGTTAAATATTTTTTTTACACAGCTGCCGATATTTTTCAAATTTATCAATTCATGAATAATAGTATTATATAAACAGTGGATATTATATCAACATCTGTTTTTTTAGAGAAATTAAGTGTATTTAGTTATAATTTATTTAACCAGAAAAGAAATGATTAAAGAATAAAATATCGAAATTTTCTGAAAAACTCCATTAATTCTATTAAACAAAACATTTTACTATTTTAACATAAGGAACTGTATACCGTGAAGGGTGTACCACGGTTCGTATAGAACCGTGAGTTCATTGTACCGTTCCAGACCTAATACATATTAGGTCGATTTTCGGTGGAGAACCGGGCAAAGTATAACTATGCCTTATTGTCCTAAATACCTTCCCAATTTCCGGTATCATTTGTCGTTGAGTCTTTAGGTCAATTTTTAATGTAGTATTGGGGTAAAGAGGCAAAGTAGAACTAGGAAATCAAACTCCACAAATTCACGAAAAACGATACAGACAATAGGGAAGGGTCCATAGGGCTATTAGACATGTTTCTACTTTGTCCGTTGCTCCAACAAAATGGACCTATTGAAGAAGATTTTATACTTTTAAAGATGCTATCATTATTCTTAATTTCTTAAGAAGGGAACGTTGAAGTATAAAGTAATAATTGGTGCGTACGCTTATGAAAGACGGATAGTAACAATGAAAATTAGGCCGGGAGTTATTAGGGGACTCCAAGTAGAATTGAGGATGGACATCGGAGTAATTACACCCTAAATAAGGAGTGTAATTTGTGTTTATTTCCTTCGTCTCACGGCTGCTTGCAACTGATTCAATAAAATTTCATGACAGCTAAGCTGCTCTCCTTCCTAACCTTACTCCAGTAGTCGAGGTTACCATGTGTGTATGGTTTTTTTGTTTTTTTTTCAAATACAGGACATATGTATTCAACACTGTCAATGATACCCAACGTAGTACCAAAATGATTCAAATGTTAGAAATTTATTAAAACAACAATTTTATACCTTACTAATCTTTTTTTTTACTTCGCAAACATTAACTTAACTTGTAGTAACCTAACTACAATGTTACTCAAAATGATACCTTTTTGAAGGTACTTTAAAAATTGAGAAGTTTTTTTTTTTGTATAAAATTATGGACTTAACATTCCATCAATCTAAATTACTTTAGGGAGAAATTTTTAAAATACTATGTTGGGTCATTAAAGGTAGGGACTGTTCCAGTTAATAAACAATGAGAAACATAATTTCAAAAATCAACAGTTGTCAGCATGGAGGTGAAAAGGCAAAAGTCTCTGATATTTTCAACGCCCCAGTAAGTGCTGAGTATATCATGAAGGTCGTAGGGTACTCCCAAAATCTTATTTACAAGATTAAAAACATAGTGGCTTTAGGTCAGTGCTTTGAGAGGTCCCCTGGCAGCAATAGAAGCTGGAAAATTGGGAGGACGTGGACACTGCAATCACCAGAAGTCAGGACCAATCAATGAGGCAAGATGCAAAGGCTCTCAATGTCATTAATTGGAATGTAAGGAGGTATGTGAAGGATTTGGGGAAATCCTCTTATGTACGACGACATCAGCAAATGATTTCAATGGCAAAACAGGCCGACTGGGTCAAGAGGAGCGAGAAGTTAGTTACTTGATTAAAGCCAAATGGGTCAATAGCTCAACCTCTCCTCAGATTTTCCCCCCTCGACTATGCCATTTTGGGTGTAGTTGGGAAGAGAGGATTGAGCACCAAAATTTAGATGACATCAAGGCCGCCGCCTAAAAGCAGGGGCGGCCACTTTTGAGGTATTCATCAAGAAGTGCAGAGGCGATTTAAGGCCCAGAATGGAGGTCATCGTAGCAGCCAAATGCAATAATTTACAACATAGAAAGATATATCAATTAAAAAGTACGTGATAAAGCCTTAATGTTGTACTTTTTTCATTCTTGAATTAGTTTACACTATTTTTTACTTATCAAAAAGTCCACGCCATTTTACCTCGTATTCGTCTGAATAGGGAAGAGACGTGGACTTTACATACAAAGAGCTTCAGTCTTAACTCAGAGCTTAGTTATTTTTATAAACACACATTCGGATATGGCTTGAAAAAAGTATAGTTTTGTTACTTAAGTATAAATTATTTTGAATGAAAGGTGAAGAGATGGTTAAAAGATCATGATGTGGACTATCTATATATGCATTCCAATCCTTGCTATATTTTTTTTGTTTTTAAAGAAAGGTTAAGAGATGCACCTAATGAATATATCCATGTGTCAACATTCCTTGATGTCCAAAATAGTCATTCCAAAAAGAGTTTATAAATGAAATACGTAGATGCATATGGAAAAAAATCCAGTCGATCGTGATTAGAAACTGAAGAGACTAAAGTTCAAGGAGAGAAATAGTTTGACTCTACATATAGTATTGAAAGAGATCAGGGGTCCATATAAATTGTTTATGATGTTAAAATGAAGTTAATTTTTTTGAATGACGATAATAAACTATTAAATACCTACCTTAAGTTAATGTTAACTTGCTTTTATTCTTGGGGGGGGATTTGAAAAAATGATTGGTATCTTTAATCACATACCATCGTAGGCGGGCCGTTTTGAGAAGGTAAAATGACTTTTTTTTATAAATAAATAAATGGCTAGTGATAAAAAGTTAATGCGTACTTTAAAAAACAGTGTGCAAAATTTCAAGTCTGAAAAATAATTTTTTTACCTCCCGACACTCGATTGAAATTCACAATGTTTTAATTTTGCTGAAAAGCTTACCTTTATTATATCAAAAATATTTAATATAAAAGGATTAGTAATATATTTATAGGTTATTGCTAATTATATTCATAAGTAGATTTTTCTAAAATAGCAAAGGTTTTACACATAAATTTACCCAGAAATAAATATTTTTCAGGCTTTATATACATTTTTTTTTTCTTTTTACGAGCAGCATTTTATTGTTTTTTAACAACAATTACTACAGCCAGTGCTGGTTTTAAGGGGTACTTGGCCTAGGCCTTGTGCTTTTACATCAAATAAAGGATCCTTGCATTTTATCTTTATTTAAAGCCCCCCTCAATGTAAAACCAGCCTGACAACAGCCATTTTCATATGAATCAATCAAAGTAAACTTATTATTCGTACTTTTTTGTCAATATAAAGAATAGCAATAGCTTATTACAGTTAGAACTATTAGTTGAATGTCATAAGTTAATAATTCCATCGCACAACCGACGAGTCTTTCCAGTATTAGAGTAAAATGTCCTACATACTTTTTATTCGGTTCCAAAATCAAGGACACAAGTTTTTTTTGTTTTTTTTCGGTAAAAATATCAGCTAATTTTAAATTATTAAACGAATAATCTTGTTTTGAATCAAAAAATATACCTATTACTGACAGACGAATATTTCCTTAATCTTCTTTTCTTTTAACAATCATTTCGACCCACCCTAATATAAAGTAGGGTGGCCGAACCCCAAAAAGTTAGAAAATTGAATACGCCTGGTTATATTTCAATGTTATGCATTAAAGTAAGCACACATTCCGTATTTCAGACGGATGGAAAACATTTTTAGCTGCCGAATCGGGATTGAAATATGACTGTTTCATTTTATTTTATTATACCTCATTTTTTGGCGTACACCACATGGTAATTGGAAAATTCAAGTTCGATAGTTACTAAAAGTATAGACTAGTCATTCTCAAACTGTTTAATTGACTTGCCCCCTTCTAAACATGTTTTGGAGTCTAAAAAAGAGTTATTTTCGGCAAATTACTGTTTTTCTAACTTTTTTATAAATGTATATCTATTCCAACAACGAATAATCGTTTATTTAAATATTTTTATATGTACAGGGTGAGGACATGTTTTTATTTTGTCTCATTTTTATGGCAAACTTTTGAAACAAAAGTTGATAATTTAACCATTTTCTATAGATTTTATTCCATATGTCCCCCTCAATTTCATAGCTTCTATACAGGGACGAACAGAAGACAGCTGGGTTTGATGAAGTCTGAGGACAAGTTGTTCTACTAATCCATGATCATGGCCTACAGGTTATCGATATTAGGGTGTGAAGTCTTGATCGTCTTTTCCTCTATTGCCCACCAAACAGCAAAGTCCAAGGGGTTCACGTCGGGTGAGGACGAAGGCAAGAAGTCTGCCAGCCAGAAGGCAGCCATGTTCTCCCAGCAGAAATGCTAAACCTTCTTGGATAAACACATAGTTGTCCCTGGCGAACGTGCTCTTCAAACATAGCAAGACATGGTACCTGAGGACCTTGTAGTAGACGTTCGTGTTGATTTCCTTGTTGGCCTTGAAGAAGTAGGGATGCATCTAGCTGCCGTCGAACACCACGACGCCGAGGACCATGACCTGAGCTGAATGTTTGGTCCTGAAGGTTCCCTCGACCTGAGCTCTTGATTCAGCCAAAAAGGACTCATTTCTCCTGTTCAGAACAGCGTTCACTGTGAAGATCTGCTTGTCGCAGATCAACTTGTGTGCAGAGGAGATCGCACACCCTCTGCTGTTTTCCTTGTTACTCCGACATTTTTGATCTCACAAAAATTTTAACAAACATCAAATTGTAGCGTTTTGTCAGCTTTTTTTAATGGCGCAAGTACAAAATTGTCATACTTTTAGAACTGAGGCTTGACGGACTCGATTAGGATTCTAATTTTTGAGTCCTCACTCTGTAAACATATTTTATGGGCTGGAGGTAAGTAAAAAAGGTAGGAACCCCAAAAAAATGTATTACTTTAGTTGCAATTTTATTATATTATGTGGTCTGAAAAGTTTCCAACCTCAACCTGAAGATGGTAGCACTCGTAAATAAAAGCTAGTTACATCTTGTATATGGGTTCTGTTAACAGTTATTCACCAAAGATTCAGTTGTTATATACAGTCGTTTGAGGGAATTACTATGAGAGTTGTTATTTTTTTTAAATGAATAGATCGAATAACGCTCTGTTGGTCCAGTTTTGGGGCAATAAATCTGAGTTTTAGCGTCGATTAATTACTGTAGATGAAACTTGAAGACATCATTATATGCCTAAAATAAAAAATACATTCCAAATAGTGGACATGCAAAGATGTACGTCATATGAAGATGCAATCACCTATGCCAACCATTATTTTGCAGAGAAAAACACCAAGTACTATTTGCTGGGAGAATTGTTTAGGTCAGAAACTTTTCAGAACACCTCCGTAAAGAAAAAAATAACATGGAGGAGTGGGTTTCATTAACAGGTGACTACAGAGGTAGGCCTTTGGGCTCCATACTTAACACAAATACCACTTCGTATCAAGCAATTATATAGGTAGGGTTAAGAACGATTTTTAAATAAGGCCAATGGGGGCCGAACTAAACCGATCAAGGCGAACTTTTTAAGGCACCAAATTATTTGTGTGGAAGAAAAATCCCTAGGGTCCCAGACCGGTGTGTATGTACTGAAAGCATCCTTGTTATTAGATATATACCTAGATATTTTCTTATCAGGTGCTAAACACAAATATCATATTTTCAATACTATTCGAAAATGCTGAGATACTCTTCGGAGTGGGTGTCGTCAATGAATTCTATTTTATACTTTATTTATTTATTTTTGCCAAATAATGAATATTAACAACAATAGTGAGAAATGATATCATTTTTTTTTGTTTGGCAGTGATTTCACTTTATATAGTAGGCCTATTACATAATGTTATAATCATGACAAGGTAGAAAAAAAACTGCATAGAGAATTGACCAAAGAATATTATACATCATCCCACATGCGTCAATTGCAAAAAGCTTTTTGCTAAAGAAGTGAATTCATTAAAATTCTAATTTCATTGTTTTTTCTAACTATAAGAAACCTTAGTTCGATATTCATTGTTAGAAATAAATCAATTTGCTTTGTAACAATGTTTCCAAATAAATTGGAGATTTTTCATATAACTATATCTGAGCTCCCACATTCAATTTTCCGGACTTTGTTTACAGATAATGTAAAGGCCACAAGAGCTTATTGCTGTCCAAAGCTTTTAAACTACTTAAAGTACAAGCGGACTTCAAAAGTCATTGTGCACGACCATGAGAAAAAGTTTGTGGTTGACGCAGTAATTAATCGGCAAAGTGCAAGGGTCATCACCTGTAATCCGAGTAAAGTCCCATCAGTTTTGAAAAACAAGAATCCGCCAGTATCAAGTTTTTGTAGTTCTGCTCAGCGATGTATCCATCATGCCACCACGTTTAATCGAGGCTGGACTTAAGATCTATAAGGCTGAGTACCTATAGATCCTGATACACGTCTTGCTACCCTGAATGGAGGATAAGTTTGGCCTGAAAAACGTGGTGCATCTACAGGTGCTCTACTCCGTGTCATCCCCCCAAAACAACTCAGCAATTCCTATGTGAGAGAATCCCGTTTTTCGTGAAGGCTGAAATCAGACCGAGCAATAATCCAGATTTGATTTGAACATTCTCGATTGCTATTTTTGGGTCATCCTTCAAGAACAGGATAACAAACGCTCCTACTAAAATCTAAATCACCAAAAACTGCAGGATGATCCCAGCTGAGCTTGTAATCAAGGCTCCAGCACGATTCAAGGTAAGGATGACTAAGATTATGGAAGCTGGGGGAGGTCACATCAAATGAATCAAAACCCAATATCACTGCAACAGCTTCACATATTTTCATTAGATTTGGTCGATAAATGGCCATGCTATAAATATTATAATTTGCCGAAATTAAATTCCCAATTGATCTGCATAGCCTTGTATATCTATAGTTGAGAAGGGTTGAGACGTGATTTTTTTCGATTTGATATTGTTTTTTCTTTGTTTTTTTTTTATAAAAAAATTAGTTGTAATATTTTTTATACAAAATTACAGCTAAGCTTCTATTTTTCAAAAAAAAAAAATCCAACTCTTAGGGTTACCACGTTAATTTTTGGTTTCTTTTTTTTAACATACCGGTGGATATCATTATTTTCATTTATGGTTATAAGTAAAAAAGGGATGTGTGTAAAGAAAAACTAAGTTTAGGGATTAGAAAAGGAAAAAAATGTGTGTGCTCTTTCTTCTTTTTTGTTCATTATTCAATCATTTGTGCGAGTGTTAACATCATTCTGTAAAAGAATATCCTTGCCTATCTTTGGTATAAATTGTTTAAAAAATGCTTCACATTTTTTTTTTTTTTTTTTTTTTTTTTTTTTTGGTCTTCTTGTTGACAAATAAATAAATATACAGGGTGACCCATAAATCTAAGGACAACAACTTCATCTTAATTCAACTTTAACTATCTTTGTTTCATGTGATTTACGCAACCTCCACTTTTGTTTGTTATAAAACAAACTTCTTTATTTTCAACGTGATCTTGAGCCACTAACGACGATATCATGAACCCGAATCGCATCATCATTTTGCTTTATTCACAAGAGAAGAGCTGTATGGTCGTTACCAAGGCCATGAAAGACCTCTATGTGCCTTATCATAGGCCACTAAACGATCAATCTGTACAAGGAGAACGGGAATGTCTATGGCAGGTCCAGGAAAGCGGTAGTTTCTCAGTAAGGCCACAATTGCCAAGAGGTTGAGCTGGGTGAAGGCACTTTTGTAGTTCTCAATTTTTTATACATGTTTCAATCATTTGGACTGACAAGAAAATCGTATCCGTAGAGCTGGCATACAACAACCACAACATCCGGTTGCTGGGTCGGATCATAGAAGGAATTCCCCTGAACAGGTACAGTGTATTCAAGGGTAAAAATTTGGCCTCAGTCATGGTCAGTGTGGGTGTCACCTCCTGCAGGATGAAAACGCCCTTGATGTTAATTCTAATAAACGTCCAATAAAAATTTGGACATGTTACAGTCACAAGTACTTCTCCGGATCCAGTAACAGCATTGGAAAGGCCGTTACTGCTTTCATCAGAACGGAGAACCTTAAGATACTACAAAGCCTATACAAGAGGGGTGTCAAACCATTTTCGATCACTTTTAGAGGAAGTGCATTTGGCCAATTTCTTTCCCATGTCTCAACGTAATGGACTCCTCCATATAGTCTATTCTAAAGAGGGCTCCGTTAGTGGGACTTCCTACTGCAGTGTCGACGACTTGAATGCCGCAATGGTGATTGCAAGGCACAACTTGTAAGAGGAGACCATCTTTATAGTGTGTAAAGCAGTTCCGAAGCGTCTAAGAGCTGTAGTTTCTGTAAATAGTGACCATATGGAATGAACTGGCACTCACTTTGAAGAAAATTTCACGTTAATTGAAATGGTGTAAAAAGATGTTTCGAGAAATGAATATTAATGTACTTTCTTGCCTGTTGAAGTTGTCCTAAGACTATATCTCGCTCCTTCCAACTCCTTACGTTCATACACAAATCCCATCTCTACTTATAATGAAATAAAACCTAACGAATACATTGGAACTTGTCTAGCTGGTACAGCTTTTTCATGGTAGCCCTGATCCTTACAATAACCTGATCACGAGTTATATGATAAATTCTTCATTTTGTCTGGTTCAACTAGTTTTATCATTGCAAACTTAACGTATAATTTGGTTGGTTGGGTTACTAGAATTTTTGGTTTGAACCGGTCTCGTTCTTTACAAAAAAAAAAAACAGTTGTAATCGACAGCAGACAAAGTAAAATAACATTTTTCTGAAAAAAATAATTTATTTCTATTTTGGTTATGGTTGACTAGGGATATGAAAATTGTCAAAATCCCGACAAGCGTAAATAAATAAAGTGCATTTTGCCAACATATAAAATATTTCTCCTCCTATTAATTATTTATCGAACGTATCAAAGAGCAAAGAACCCTATATTTTATAGGGATCTCTGTCAGCAATATATGTCTTTTTCAAAGTTAGTATAATATTTTGTCAAATTTTCTCGGCCGTGTGTTTGTACGCTCATCCCAAGTTCGATAATTTTCACGACGCAATGTATTTATTTTAAATAACGGAATTTTATACTTCCCAAACAAAATCCATAAATTGTAGGATTTAGATTAAAGACAACGAAGGAGTAGTTGGTCATCTTCATTGGATTTGTAGATGAAGTTTCGGTAGATTGCGCGTCATGGAGATCTGGACTTTATTATTTATTCGCGATAAAGTGTAATAAATTGAAATGAAACCCCACAATCGTTTAGGCCGTATTGCCATTCGAAATATTTTAATGAGCCGTAGAACATATTAAATTAAATATTTTGAAAAACGGCTACATAAAACCTAACTATTAAATACAAAATTTATTTCAACTTGAGGTCAAATCTAATTTTTCAACACCAAACTGCTTCTAAAAAGGCCAATCTGGCAACCCTGTTAGTGTCTCACAAAATACAAAATGACGACAAATATTTTTCAATCTTGGAACGTATTGTTTCTACGTGTTTTAATGAAATTTCGGCAATTTTGCTAAAAATGACTACCTAAACATTAGGTGGGCCGTAATGCAGGCCACGGGTTGGATATCCCTGGCTTAGAACTTAACATACATGAAGTTTTAATTAACTTAATTTAACATGTGGAGGAGAGTCGACAATCCCTGAGACACCTTTTTTTAAATTTATGTCGACAATTTAAATTTTAGTGTAGATCGGTCTAAAAAAGTCAATTTTTAAAAATTCTAGCCGTGATCCGAGTTTCACCACTAATATATATTATTAGTATAAACATGCTTCAATTTGAATTCTTAGTTCTATTTTAAATGCTATATATATACATATATAATATATAGAGTAGGGCGGTTTATGTTTACACCTTTTTCGAATTTCGATTACGGTTAGTGGGGAAAAGCTATCATATCGTATGAAAATTATCTATGATAAATTACATTGTCCCACGAGAGAATCTTTAGGTAAGACATCTCGATCAAACTATGAAAAAAGGCAACAGGTCTTTATTTAGTTAATATAGATCCTAAAAAGATATTTTAATTTAGATCTCATTAAATAATTTTGAAAAAAAAATTTTTAACCTGTAAAAAGTGAATAAAAAGTTGTAGTTTTTTAGGAAACTGTCCTTTTGAACAAAATAATTTAGGTAAATTTGATGATCCGCATATAGCTTGCATCATTTTTTTACCTTTTCAGAAAGGAAAAATCTAAATTTTTTAATATTATTCTATCTTTTTGTTGCATAGAGTAGCTTTAGAAAAAAAAATTATCAATGTTTTTTATAGGTAAGAGTAATGTCTCCCATAATGAATTAATGAAAAATAATGATTAATGTACTTTAATTCTTATTGACGAAATAAATAATTGATGTCTCCTTTCAAACTTTTAACTAGATGTGCTACCTAATAAAGACATTGTACGACTATGAAATTATGCAAAGTTACTTTCTTTACCAACACACATTTTTTGCAAACTAATCGTCATCGAAATTTGAAAAAAAAAGTTGAAAACAAACCACCCTAATATACAGTCTTCCTAATTTTAGAAGTTTACCTCAGCCCACATTGTGTGGGTCTTAACAAAGAAGAATTAAAGAAGACAAGAAAAATTGAAAATGGACGATAAAAAGTATTGTATTTTTTTTTTTTTTTTATTCATTCTTAATTTGTAAAATTGCTCTTGACAACAGCTCCATTTTTTATTTTCTTTAATGCATGCGGAAAAATTAGATAGTATATAAATTGCACAAAAATAGGCATGTAAGCCCATATAAGGAAAGGGTCAACTATCCATTTTCATTATAATTCATTCATTCTTCCTGGAAAGTAAGTTTTTGTGGAAATAATAATAGTAATTCATTTTGATATTGGTGTATAAAATATGATCTGGAACGCGTGTAGGACTTTTTGTAGGAGTAACAAAGGCAGGTCTTTTATTTTTTAAGCTATTATCATTAGCGTTGTGCCAGTCCTTTTTTATTCGGCACTGTCCAGTCTTATGACCCGCCCTATCAGTCCTTTGGACTGTCAATCCTGATTTAAAAAAAGGGTGATTTCATCAGGGACCGAAATTTATAAATTTTAGGACTGATCCAGTCGGGAGTGTAGTTTTCAGTACTAAATAAGGACCACCAGCACCAATTATCATTATTATTTAGAAAGGAACATCTTAATGAATCGGAAATTTATTCGTCGATTATCTTCAAACTCGGTGAAAGATAGGTTTTGTGACTCAAGGTTCCTTTTGTAAAGTTTCGACTCAATTAAGAACAAAAAAGTAAAATGGAGCAGCAAAGGAGTAAAATTTTGCAGCTTCTTTCAAGTGGCATGTCCTCCATGGCCATATCCAAGGAGCTTGGATCACATTTAGTGAGACACGTCTTCAGAATTTAAAAAATCTGGCTGGAACCATGGTATTAGGTGTTTTGGCTAGCATAGGCGAAGGCTTCCCTCCCGTTTTTGTGGAGAGGAAGGAGCGGCTTAATGCAAATGCTAAAATCGAACTTCTGCATATAAAAGTGCTGGGTTAGAGAAAATTTCGGGGACAACTTTGTCTAGACTCAAGACAGAGCTTTTTGTCATTTCCCCGCTAAGACCCAGTCCTTCCTGACTTTCATTACTTTAGGGACCTCAACATAAGGTCTACCTCCATAGACTACTCTATCTGGGTGCATCTGGAGGAGAGGGTGTGTGCTACTCCTCACAGGAGTGTCCATTGTCAAGTCTCTAGAGGCTTCCAAGAAGAAGAAGTGGACCAAGCTCGGATCTGACTACATAGTCAAGGCCTGCAAGGGATTTAGGCTTCCTATTGAGACAATTATCATAGCTGAGGGCTCACATACTGAATGAAAGTTATGCCAATAACTATTCTCTGATGATTTTGTAAAATAAATGTCCTCACAACACCTCTTGTTTAAAATCTGCTCTTGAAAAATTGAAAATAATAAAATGTGTACCAGTAGATAAGATCAACCCTGTATGATTGTAATAATTAGTTGCGTTTGCTCATAAAAGACGGAGAATAGCAATGAAGGTTTTGGAGTTAGAGTACAATTGAAGATCAACATCGGAGTAGTTCCAGTTTAGTTATCATCAATAGTTAATATTCATTCCAACTTATTTGAGGGTCCGCAGTAAACTTTACCTTTATAATGCCTAACTTCAACACTTATTACTTATCCATCAGAACCAGGACAACCAATCCTAGAGACCAGCCCCTTTGCCTTTGGATGTCGTCAACCACTACTACAAAGTCATCCTTCATTAAATTCATCACCTTGGTTTTCCTTTTAGATCTTAATTGTAAACTAAAGACATACTCTTTCATCCCGCAATTTCTAAAATGATTTATCAGATGCTAAGTTTTTTCCAGTGTTATATTGACGACCAATTATTTTCAATTAGTACATTTGGTAGATCAGAGAGGATAAATCCTGTTATCAGTATCGAAAGCGTGTGGCAACATCTTCCACATTAGAAAATAATACTGAAATAGATCCACTATTCATTACAGATTCAATTTAGATACAAAGCATTCGAGAAATGCTTTGGAGATAAACGAACCCAACGAAATTGTCGATTAACGATGGTTTTTGTAATTTTAATGATACTTTCCCAAATCCCACGTTGGTAAGGAGCTTTAGGTGGGATGAATTTCCAGCCTATTACAAATTTAGGTACATTTTTTACTATTTCATCATCCTTTTGACTTAAAAATTTTGATATCGCCCAATTTGCGCCAACAAATTCTTACTGTGTTCGCTCCTCATGACACTGCGGTTGCCTCTCTTGCTTACAAACCTTCTGAGAGAGATAAGACACTCCGGAATACTCAAAGAATTGACCTTTTTCAAGTGAACGTCTAGAGTGATTATATCGGTAAATAAAAATGGGATAAACCCCCATTGTCTACAGAAGTTTGAGCAAGTAGTCTTGTAAATTCAGCTCTTACTTTAGGTAAATTGCCAATTATTTGTGCTTGAAGTCTTGGGAAAGACCTTTTATACCGACTACAATTCCTGAAATATGAAATAATCAATCTGTTACATCCGATGATCCAACAATGTTCACGTATAGATGTATTTACTATAGTTAAACGCGTATGAAGCAATCTTTGTGTTCATTTTCAATAAGTAATTTCGAAATTTTTGATTCCTTTGGGAGGAGGATTGGATCCCTTACTTCCATATTTCTAAGACGCCCTTCAACACGAATTAATTAATTGTTTGAATGAATAAATAATTAAGTAATCACTGCATGAAAGCACCTCCTGAGATTCTAATTTTTGGAAACGTGACAAAACAAATCGAATTTTACTTTACTAAGTTCATCTATAATTAGAACTCCAACTTTACATTCATCTCTTGATGTTAGATCAGGGATGGGCAACTTCCATGATAAAGATGAGCAATTTTTTTTACAACACGTCATTGGAGGGCCACATGACCACGGAATCAATGATATAAAGTGATTAATAACTTTTGCAGACAAAACTGCCGCTTCGAGTTCGAGTCTAGCTAAAGTAACTTCCCTGACAGACCCTAGTCTTATACGACTAACGATAAAATATAGATGAACTTCTCCGTTCGCACCACGCACTCAAAGATACGCAATAGCACCATATGCATTATTTGACGCATAAGAGAAAATGCAAATATCAAGTCAAGTGTTTTTATCTATGTGTGTGCTCACGCTTCAGGGTATTCTAAAATTTTGAAGTTTTTTCAAATCTTCATTCCAAAAGGTTCATGTTTTAGATATCTCTACAGGAACTTCCTCATCTCAATCATAATAACCTTACCATATATCTTGAAGTGTTACCTTTGTCAAGAATAATACTGTAATGTTCTACGAACACCACCAACAGACGGAAGCAACGGACCGGAGTAAAATCAATAAGAACACCTTTGGATTGGGGGTACAATCATACACTAAAACATATATTCTGTAAGGGATTACATTTAAAAGGATGTACATACTATAAAACTATTAAAATATACCAACTCGTAAAAACAAGGTACCTACCTATCTATTTAAAACAAATCCCTACGTCATGATTTAAAAGTAAATAAAAGACAATACATAATAAATACTGCGCTATAAAATCCCTTGGAGTCAAAATATTTAGCCACTCTGATAAAATGATGCGTTTTTCTGAGTCCAGTTAATTATGTTCGCGACATGCCATCTCTTTTTCAGAATCTGGTAGCTTATATTCATACTCGAGCTATGTTCAGAATCTCTTCATGAGATTCTGGTGGCTCATGTTCAGGAATACTCCTTCATCTTCGGAGTCGAGCTTTTTATTTTCCAGACATTCGGTATCTTCTACCGATTCGGGTGGTTCATTTTCTGAATTTTCTATCTCATCAACTACAGATTTTTGCATGGAAGCAAGCACTTTGAATAACTCAACTCATATAGATCCAATATTAAGATCTTGAAGTTGAGTACAACAAGTGAGGCATTAGTCGTTCATAAATGATTGAAAACATAAAGCAAAAACTTAAATTCTCAAAATTTAAGTCCACTACAGAAGATATTATTGTTGTAATTTACAAAAACATTTGAAAGATTACAATACATTGTAGGGAGTGATTTTTTTTAATATATGTTGTTACTTTGATATTTCCTATATGTAATGTATTATGTAGAATAAAGAATGTATTCTGAAGATTCCATTATTACTGAATAAAAATAGTATGGAGTCTTATTAGTTTCCTCACAGCTTCGGCTTGATCTCAACGGCTTAGACTTTCGAATGCACGAACCTTTGTCGTATTAATCATTTGCTACAGGCAAAAACGATCTAAAAAATGAAAGTTGCGTTAAATCTAAAATAAAAATCGGTCAAAAAAAAACCGTACACATAAAAGAAGAGAAGCCCAAACTTCTTTGAGGCCATCAGTTATTCTACCTCTATATGGGAAACTTGAGAGAGGTGAAATAATCCCTAATCTTATGTTTATTACTTCAGACTCTTGAAGTATTTTTAGATTTTAAATGAACTTAAACAAAACATTAATATACTTATATATATATATATAAAATAAGAAATAACGATTATAAAAAATAAGTCAAAGGTCTTTAAAGCAACCATTACCTTAAATTAAGCAAAAATAATATATAAATACTAGCACAAACACGCTATCTTAAAAATATTTTATTTATATTTAGCTTGTTTATGTTAAAATTCTAAACTAAAACGATCTATTATATACTATAATTATATAATAGGTAAATTTATATTGTATAACCTCCTTGTATATTAAATTTTTTGCTGTTTTGTCTCCATTTGAAGTAAATATAATCAAACTTGTACCTCCTTTATACACTCTTGAATATGCAACACATAATTGACTATGTGAAAATATTAATTTTGGTAAATATAAAGTATTTTTTCAAATGTTTGACCCAGTGATTTATTTATTGTCATTGGCATTTCTAGCTTGCCATGTTCCTTCTTCAACCATAATGAAGATTAAAGAAACATACTAAGATTAACTCCCTCATTCTCTTCCTAGTTCGCTTTTTTAATTCGAATTTTATATACATTCTTTTATTACAGTAATTCGTTTTTGGATTTTTTTGGATTAAAAAAAAACAAAACTTTGAAACACGGGGAATCGATCTTGTTTTATGAAAAAAAAATCAACTTATTAGAGAAAAATAAAACGTCTCCTCCAGAGTCCAGGAATTTGGTATGATCAGAATTAAACATACCCTGACGTATGTAACTTGAAAAAACAACTTTTATTTTACATCTAAAGTCTATATTTGTCTCCGGTTTTGTAATATATTCGTTTTTATCATTGTTTTTTTAAGCAGTACTACATCAAACACAATCACACACATATAAATTACTTTAATGTAAGTAAAGTATGTAGGATAATTGAAATAGAAAAGCAATAAATAAATTTGAAAGGTTACGTTGACGACTTCGATGACTTGAATTGTTCCGAAAATTTCAAAAGTATTCAATAAGGTGTCCAGTGATCGATGTTTGCATTTTATTTCGAAAATATCCGGCTCGAAGAACTAAATGTTAGAAAACCTTCAACTGCCGTAATTCCCTTCTTTACCATTTTGACAGAACATTAATTATTTAATAAAAGTCGACTGTAATTATTTCTTACATAGCATAATATATTCTATTTATTTTCCTAGCAGTATATGGAAGTCAAAGTGCACACTGATTAAAATCTTCTCTCAACTTTAATAGTAGAGAATACCTTTAAATGTTTAATTATGAAAATTCAATGTAGAATGGGCATTTAAAAAAAAAATACACATGGTAACCCTGACAATTTGAAGAATGTTTTCGAGGAGAGAAGGAATAATGCTCATGACGTTTCATTAGATCAGCTACAATCAACTGTTACAAGGGACGAAGGAGAGAAGGAAATAAATATGGGCATTTGCTTGAATTATTCCGATATCGATCTCCAATTCTACTTTGAGTCCAATAAGGACTTAAAATAAAAACTCTGCAACAAATCTTTAGGGTTACACTCCGTCTTTTATGAGTATACACAAATGTTCAATCTAGTTTTCAATATAATTGAATCTATTTAGGAAAGGATGTTCACTACATAGGAGTTAAATAATAATGAAAACTCTGAATGAAAAGATAATTCATTCTTCAGTGTCCCAATTCCAAAAAAAAAAACGGGCCAACTAAAAATACACCGGATGTTCTATCAATGTCAATATTACTCCAATCATAACCCAGTCTTGCCATACATTATTTATACAAATACTATACTACAAATCACTCACTCATTAATGAGTGAACAAGAAATCCATATTTCCGCTAATAAAGTGAAGGGCATTCGTCTCCTGGAGTAGGTTCTCATCTAATAAATTCATCAATGTTCCTTCATTTCAAAGAATTGGAGTAACTCTGCTCCGGTTCTGCTCTGCCTCTACAATCATGACCATGCGGTGTATTTTTCTTTCATCTATTGTTATTAATTTGCCTTAGTTGAATCTTGCCTGAGCATGATTTAAAGCAACTGACTCTACATAAACAACCCATGGGCTAGGGGTTCATTTTTGAAGTATTTGGAGGGATCTAAATAATTTTATCTCAGAGCTCTGCGTTGTCCCTGGCTATACCAAAAATCGATATATTATTTAATGATGTTAAGTATATTTGGTATATAGTTCTTCCCAACTATGGAATTAGGATCCATTCAAATTCAACCAATTAACGTTCAGACACCCTTATTAGGAGGAAGAAGTAAAAAATCGACAGTTAATAACAAAATACACCGTATATTTTTGTGTTAAGGATTTAACCCTCTGTTAAAGCTTTAAAGTTAAGTACAGAAACGAAACCACGCGATCAATATTTGTAGAAGCTAGTGATACCTGTTTTGTCCGCTAGGAGCGTTGAATATTTCTTCATAACTATCTGCCCATCCTCCATGAATTCACGCTTTTAACGGAATTAAGAAGGCGAGTTCTGGAGAGGGAATAAAAGTCTGAATACAGCATAAATCAAAAATGATATAGTGAAGTCATCTGTGGTTTCATTAAAAGTACCATCTTGCAAGGGAAAAAGTCGTGTCCGAGAACATGTATCTCCTTAAGCTATCAGGCACGGTTTGTTACTTTGTTTTGAAGCTTTAATGACGACTAACTTATAGCACTAACTTACAGCTCTGATGACAGAGAAGAGACCGAAGGAAATAAGTAAAGACATTGGCAAGAACTAATTTGATGTTAATCCTTAATTCTACTCTGAATCAAACAAGGATTCCGTAACAAATCCACAATCCTCTCCGTTTTTTATTAGCAGACTCGAATGTTCAATCCGGTTTTCAATATAATTTAATCTATTTTGGAAAGGAAGTTCAACACTCAAGAACTACATAATAATGACAACAGCTATATAAAAGAAAATTCATTCTTAAGTTTAGCAGTTCCAAAAAAAAACGTCACTTGTTCAAAAAATAAAATTTTGGTGTTTAAGGGCACATATAATATCTTCTAACATTTACAGAGTTTTCATGAAATTATTTCATTCTAATATGAAGCGTATTACAGGCCCCTTTTCAGCTGTAGGTGTACATTTTACTATTGGATAAACTTATTTCATGACATTGTAGTAATTTCTTAGTTCTTCTACCGCATTTGTTGGGGGAGCCCTTGAGCCTTCGCTTAAAGGTTTCTAGTATTATATGCTACAACTACATATAAGAGTGTTAGCTTTTTAGGAGTGCGATTAGAAAAGGAAAAACAGTTGATGCGTGTTCTTTCTTCTTTTTTATTCATTATTTAATAAATATGTGTGTGTTAACATCTCCCTCTGAGAGAAGAATTATCACCTAACTTTGGTGTAAATTGTTTTAAAATGCACAATGAAATAAATATATTGAAATATAATAATGATATTTTCCCTGCACTAATGATATTTTGAATATAAAAGTATCTCCTCTTAATAGCAATAATTAATTTTTCCCTCCAAAATCATAAACAGGCAGCTGATATTAACAAGGGTATTAATTCATGTGTACCATATATATCGCTCCCGCCTTTTCCTCGCGCTCTTACAAAAAAACAATACTATATATGGTTAATAGAAATACAAGGTTAGACCATCATGTAATCGGGCTTGCTAGAATTCTCAATCTGATGTATTGTACCGACTGCTGGGCAAGACAGGCAGATTTTGAGATCATCATAGCCCCTTATAGTCTATGACATCACTATTACTAGAATTTTAAATTTAATGTATCGTACCGACTGTTGGGAAAGAAAAACAGATTTTGAACAAACACGCAACCACTCATCTATTATGACGTCAATATTAAAAGCGTGGTGGAAGTCAAACATCAGTCGTACACGCGTTATGGTATAACCTTGGTGTAAGCTAATATTAAATATATATTATAATTGATGTATATTTCAGTTTATATGACCGACAAAAGTTAGTATTAGATTTTTGATACATTACATAATGAAATTAATTATGTTTCCATTTATGAATTCGAAACTAGGACTTATTTACTATTTGGAAAAAATATGTTTATAATACGTCTGAACGTGTTTCTTAATAATTGTTCTCTAAATTTTACATTTACTGTTACAATATCTATAATAACCATGGTATTGCCCATGGTAGGTTACCGTTGCACACCATGGAAAAGAACTATCCACAGAAGTACAAGATGTATACTTAACATTTTTGTATATAAAAGGAAATGTGCATAACTTATCGTCAGTTGTTCCACAGTCTAAATATAAAAATTGTAATTATAATGGAGCACTTACCGATAATAATATTTATGTTATTACCTTGTAAGTTTAGAAAGGCTGTAATACAAAAGTAGATTAAAGCAAAAAAAAATGAATAAATGTAATATTATTATTTATTAATTAAATTTTTTTATACTTCATTACTTCTTTCAAAAAGACAAGATACTTAAAGTTAAAACGTATGATTATACGTTCTAGCTATCATTCAATATTTTCGTCGTTCTTACGAGGGAGGTCTGAAAAGTTTCCGACCTAACAAAATTACAAGACCTTTCTTCTGAATTTTTATTTTTCAACATAGTATCCATGAAACTTTACTCACTTCTCCCAGAGATGATCCCATCTCTGCAACCCGTCCAAGTAGTACTCGGCCTGTTCTCAGCAAAATAATTGTTTGTGAAGGTTCATTCAATTACTACTTTGGAATGACAATACAACACAAATCAAAGATGAGTTGGATTCAGTGAATTTGTACCATCATTTACAGGTGGATAATCGATTTTGTGCATTTTTTCAAAAATAATCACACCAACTCACTCAAACGACTACTATATAACAACTGTGCTTTCAAAATGATTGAAACTTTGGTGAGTAACTATCAACAGATGCTAAATAGATGTGACAAGCTTTTATCTACGAGTGCTGCCATCTTCACATTGAGATCGGAAACTTTTCAGACCACACTCCTAAAGTAAAAAGATAGCTAGAACCGTAGGAAGGAAAGACTGGTGATTGGACCGTTGAATGGTAAAAAAGATCTTAACGATTAAAAACAAAAAGACTGAAAAGAGGGGAGACTGATTAGGAAATCAGTCCTAGGACCGATCCAACACTACCCAATCGCCTTCCATATCCCTTTGTCTTATCTTCATTAGGCTAAATAATTAGTGAGAATGTTCTAACCTTCTTTGAAAGCTGGATAGTTAATTCCATAATTTGTTAATATCTTAGCAACTAATGAAATAACACAACCCAAAAATCGGATACAGAAAGTTTGTGACAAAGTAAAAGAGGATTAAAAAGTCCTACTTACGTCCACAACCTGCAGAACAGGTTCCGTAGGAAGTATACTCATTTCCAGCCCCAACTGACGTGGCACACCAGTACGAGGATCCATAATCTGCAGCTGTACACCTCCAGTATAGTGTTCCGTGGTACGCAAATGGAAATACGCAGTCAATTCCATCAACAGTTTTGCAAGCTAAAACCGAAGAGTATAAATTCCATTAATTGATTCATGGCAAATTTAAAGGATATCAGTGCAGTTCCAATACTCGTTGGTTTGCATTCAATACTCACATAAAAATTTATCACAATACATTGGTTACATAAAACGTTATTTTGGTAATTTTTAAAGCAGGATTACAAATAAAGTTGTGTAGTGATTTAGGTGAATCTTTGTAGGAATATTATATATGTTAACAGTAAAATACCATTGGCTTTTGAGACATCAAGGTCAAAGATAAGGTCACCAAAAACAAATATAGATAAATAACACAAATTTTACCTCAGGACATTTTGCCTTAAGCCATTTCGCCTCAGGATATTTTGACTTAAAGTAATTTTCCTTTAAGGATGGTTCGTTTTAATATATAAATGTATGAGCTTTATAAGCCGTTATTGCTTATTTTTGTTTGAAATTGGTGTTCCCTTTGAATTTTCTAATTCAAAATATGTAATATTCATTGCTATAAAAGGAATCTAATGATTGTTTTCTGTTGTAATAATTATGGAATGATACTTCTGCCTAATAATATGCTTGTTCGTCAATCCATGAGTCTTTCCTAGAATGGATAATCCGTCATGACTGAGGATAATTACTAATGGAGAAGTGTATAGCAATTATTTTATTCGAATCGTTGCCATGTTTATTTATTTTCGTTTCATTATACTAATTTTATCACTTACTTTGTCACTGGTTCGAATTCATTATATGGTGAGATTTTGTTGTTGTACCCATTGAAATTTTGGAGCCTAGTTCCATCATTTTTTCAACAGAAAACAACAATTTAATGCGTTCTATAGTTACACATATTACATATTTTGATTTCAAAATGAAGCATCAATTTTTACCAAAAATGACATATGAATCTATTCTATTTATATATTAAGGGGAAATGGTTTAAGGCAAAATTACTTAGCGCCTCTTTTTATTACTAGGAAAATTATTTTAGCCCGAGGTTTGAATTCTCTAGAATACTGACTTTTATTATTATTTTATATTTACATTTTATTAGATATGAACACTAATGTATATTGTTCAAAAGTGTAAAAAAAATTGGAATGCCGGTGAGCGTATATTTAAGGAAGTGTACAGGATGCACAAACTATCTATGCCGCCAATTTAGCACGCTCTCTTGGGCAAACGCCGGCTCTTAGAGAGCTGATATGTTTTTGTTTGTTCTTGTTAAATAGCTTGTTCAAACTTGCACCAGTTGTAAAAAAATTGATAAATTATTTGTCCCAAATATTTAGGGAAGGCACGGAGCCGATGCAGGAGTGAAATTTGGAATTTGAGGCCTTTAAAAGGTGATTTTGAGGGAAAATCAATGCGGGCAGAGTCTCAAATGCCTGCTAGACAATTTTGACAACTTCATCTCAATGGACTTTTTCCTTCCAAACTGGCATGATCCGACGGATTTTCTTGTGCGGGGCTCGATCGAACAACAAACCAACAAAATCCCCTGTATTACCAAAGTTGGATCACGAAATAATTCAAGAATTTGGGCGAAGGCCTGCTTGCACTGTCGGCCTCGTATAGAGACTCTAATTGAGGCTGGAGGTGATTTTATTGAATAAAATAAATCAAAATCCATCAAGCTTTCATAATCTTGTTTTATTTTTCTATAATACTGATGATTAATTATCTAGGTATGATATAGATCTAGTCATATCTTTATCTACTTTAATTCATTGAAAGATAATAGGTCAACGTTTTGAAGAATGTTCCTCAAAAAATATTTTTCCTTCTAATTTTCTTAGCAAACTCAATGTTTTAAACAGTTGCAAGCATCCCTTCACCATTGTTTCCCGGGTGGCATTCAAATGCAATTTGCAAAAAAAAAAAAAAAACCTACAAGCTTGCATAGTCAATAAAGTCAGATCTAAAAATATGAAGACCTCTCAAAAATTAATGGAGTCGTACTTTTAACATATATTCCTACAATGCTTCATCATCCAAATTAATCTGAAAGAGTAATACTGGACAATTTGCAACATTAATTAGAACTGACTCAATAAAATTATAATAACTCAAATGTATTGTCAGTGCGTGTTTGATAGATTCTATCTACTAATCCCCCCAAAAAAAAAAAAAAAAATATGCAAAAGATAAAACACATGTGTTCACAGGCTTCATACAATGATGGCGCTTTTTTAATTCACCCATTTTCAGAAAGTAACAACCAGTGGTGTAGTGTTCCTTATTTAGGACCTCGGTCCAGTTCAGCCTCATTTTTCGGTCCTTACAGAAGATAAAATTGATCCCTTGTGATGTCAATGAGAGCGTTTTTTCTTTTTAAATTATTCCGTTATAAAAAAGAATAAATTATAAAGTAATTAATAATATTGTATTATAATGATAAAAAATATTCTTTTTAGCAAGATATATGCAATAATCTTAATACAAATTAGATACGTCTCATTTGTCTTAATAAACCATCGATATTTTGACAAAAACATTGATAGGAACGACAGTTAAGGACCCATCCCAAGAACCGATAGGACTGGTCCGAATAAATAAGGACCGACACACCACTAGCAACAACTTTCAAAAGACAGCTGTCAAAATTTCATAACTGTTTGTTTATTTAGTTTTTTTTTTAGTTATTGTGGCTAGTGGGACGCTACTTTTGATATTTCCAAAGCCCTTGATCCAAAACTATTTCGTGTTGTAATTTTACGCTGCTTCTTGATGGGGAAAAAGTACCTTTCAAGCCAATTAATAGCTTAAAATGTGTTATGGGGACTCTGCAATATATTGCAACAAAAATATTGCTCCTCTAAATAAATACTTTTTCTTTTCAAAATCAGTTTTTAAAAAAGCTGACAATAATGTCTGATTTCTTTGGATGTTAGCGCAAAGATCATGTATAAATTATCTCCCTTCTCCCTAACTACATACAATTAAAAATATTGACTCACTTCCAGGTATCGTCCTTGTTGGAGACTCTGTAAGGACAAAAGAATACAAAATCGTATGAAAATATAGTCTATTATCAAATAATTACCTGCACAACCTGGAGAGCAATAATCGTACTTATTATAATTTAGCCATTCGTCTACTGAGGTAGCACACCAGGGTAAGGTCAAATTGTTTCTTATACATCCATTGTATTTTGTTCCTAAATATTTGAACGGGAAAATACAGGGTCCAGTGGGGGTTTCACAAGTATGAGAGGCTAATAGACAATAGTATAAGAAAATTTTAATATTTCCTTTCTGAAAATGTAAAAAAAAATGCACGCTATACGCGGATCATCAAACTTTCTCAAGCTGTTTTGTTACATAATAAAGGTTTTAGAAGAATACTTTTTATAGGTTAAAAAAAGTCTATCACAATTATTTAATGCAAAATCACTAAAAGGTTCTTCTAGTATCCATATTCACTAAGTAAAGAGTGTTTCCCTTTTTTCATAATTTGATTGATATATGCGACCTAAAGATACCTCATAGAGCAATACAATTTTTCATAGGTAATTTTTATACCATATGACAACTTTTCCGCACTAGCCGTAATCTAATTCGAAATAAGTTGAAAATAAAACCGCTCAAATGTACCCCTCTGATAATAAAAAACCTTTATTATTTTCATTCAAAATTCAACTGGAATCGAATGATACTTGCTCTCAAAATGATAAAATAACGGTTTGTTAAACCTTTATTTTATCATTTTGTATCAGACCTCGTATATGGTTTGAAAGCTATAAAAATACTTACAAGCCAAGGACAAAAATGGAAGGATGAGGACTGAAAACATCATTTTTTTACTTCTTGTCTCTTTAGATTCTGGAATACGAATTATTATAGGATAAGCCTTAGATCTGCAAAAAAAAAAAACTTTTAATGAAATGGAAAAAGTGCAACAAATAGCAAGATTTATCAATTAATTGTCATTGGGGAAAACTGCACTGGAGAAAGTTTACCTGTGTATAAAATTTTCCATAATTTACTAACAAAATCTGAATACCTCGACGAAAAACTTGTTTTGTGCAACAACAGAGCCAGCAAGCACGTTAAAACCACCACCGACGATTCACAAAGCATTTAGGGCCTTCCAATTACTCCAAAATGAACCCCGAACCAATGGATCGTTTAAGATACCAGCAGGGACACCATATCACAAAGCATTTATACCCCCTCCAAATACTTCACAACGAACTAAGGTAATTGGCAATTTTCTCTAGGGGCATCTATATGCAATAATTAGTTCCCTCATTTGTAAAAAAGTGCTCATGGGGACGTAGATTATTTATGAAGATATGTATCTACATTTCATAATTATAAATTCTTCAAACTAGAACCAAGCAAGGGAAGGATAACCCAATGCTCGGAACAACGTTTTTATTTATGAAAAGAATATAAATCTCAATTTCATATGATGGAAACTCACTTTTACAAGAGTTCAATCAAGACAATTTTATAGATAATACGATATTAGCTGGGTAGTATACACATTAATCAATTATCAATTTATATAAGTATTACGCCATTGATAATTTTGGCAAGAATTAATCCGATGTTATGAACAATTATACCGTCCAAAAAATCAATGTATAACTTAACAAATCTGTACCCCCTCTGTCCTTTACTTGCACAGACGAATATTCAGTCAGGTTTAAAATATAATTGAATCTATTTAGGAAAGGAAATTCACTACTCAGGAATTAAATAATAACTACAACTGCTAAGAAAAACAAAAATCATTCTTCAAATTACCAATTCCGTAAAAAAAACAAGGCCAGCTAAAAAAAAAATTAGACGATTTACATTGCTATCTATAATATACAACGGTCCACAGGTTGTTTAGGCGAACTTCTGTGCCCCAAAGCAGTTGGTTAAACTCCACATCCACCGCGTTTCTAAGCATCAACAATGTTGGTTTACGATGATATTAAACACAACATTTTTTTTTTTCTTTTCACAATGATAATGTATACCACCACGACTTTACCTCGCAACGATATTCCCCCAAACTTTTTACCACAATCATTTTACAGTGAATCTAAAATGACTGATATTGTCAACATACGCTATAAACATGTGTACCAACATAATAAAAAAATATATTTGTCAATTGAATTTGGAAATTAAAAATAATATGTTTTTTTTATCCTAGAAGTACAAGGTATACAATACAATCTACATACATATATGCCACATACCTCAAAGAAGACCAAACAGTTGGTAAACGTGATAACCTACAATACGTAGAACTACGTTTTTTTGTAGTTCTTGTTGTATTTAAGTAAGAATAATTCACTATAACATAACTATCTTATTTCACATAAATTATACAAAGTTATAAAACGAAATATTACCAAAGTTGGATATCACATAACATTAGGTTTTTATATGATATAAGTATTCATGACAACCCTTGTACCGTATACTGTACAAGGGGATGTGTGCAAAGAAAAAACTAAGTATAGCAATTAGAAAAGGAACAGTCGATGCGTGTGCCCTTTCTTCTATTTTATTTATTATTTAACATATGTGTGTGTGTGTTAACATCTCCCTCTAAAAGAAGAATTATCGCCTAACTTTGATGTGAATTGTTTTACAAATGTATAATATAATAAATACAAGCAGCTGATATAAACAAAGGTCTTAATTCAGGTGTACCATATGTCTTGCTCCTGGCTACTCCTCGCACTCTTATAAAAAAAATCTAAGTTTACGTACCTAAATTAAGAGATGATCTTTGAATTATGCAACCACTTTTTAAAAATGACACCTACAAAAGTGATGTATTGGATCTCTGATCCTTGTCATGAGTCCTCTTGGCTTGAAGTCTGTAACATTTCATAAAAAAAGTTACAAAAAAGTCCGCTTTAAGTATTTCTTTATGAAGTCGACACCATTTGGACTCAGTCCCAGAGCCGTTTTCTATATGGGACCCTGTGCTGTGTATAATTTTAAATATAGTCACCGAGAATACATTTTTACAAAAAGGCGATTAATAATTGGAAGGAACAAACTTTTATAGCAAGAAAGGGCAGTTTAACAAAATAAATCTAAAAAAAACCCGCCAATTAATGAAATGTAAACAAATTTATTAAAGCCTGTAAAAATAAAAATAAAGATAGACTTTATCTAATAAAATCCATTGAAAAAAAAAAGGCATTGCATTTATTGTCTAAAAAGTGAAATAATTTTTAAAAAAAAATCAATTTACAAAATGAATGAATGAAAAGGGCTTTATCTTGCTCATTCTAAAACTGCCTTTGCTCGAGCTTGCTGTTAACTTTAGGTAATTGTCATTTATACACATCATTCGTGTAAATAGATAAATAGATTGAATTATATTAAAAGCCTGATTGAATATTAGCGTGTGCTCATAAAAGACTAAGGGTAAACTTGAGGATTTGTTACTGAGTAAGTCCTAAACATACTCCAGAGAGGCTTGAATGTTGGTAATGTTATTATGGTGGACTCTACAGGCTTTGGACTCAATATGCCACCATATTGAAAAGTCCAAAGGATTCAGATCGGAGGACTTGGGAGGCCAAAAGTCTTTTGTCCAGAAATTCATGTTTTCTATATTCCAGGCTCGAACCATATTTGCATTGTAAGCTGAGGCACTATCTTGTTGAAACCCAAAAGTATTGTGGATCTACTGCAAAGACTTGGCTCTTCAAGATCTTTAAGAATTCCGCTGCTCTTAGCAAATACATTGGTACTTGTACTTAAGTGTCTTTAAGTCATATAATTTAATACCAGTACTTAATTATTTGTGAAATACGAGTACGGACATTTGGCTTAAAAAGTAGTACTTATGAATACTTAAGTACTTCTAAGTACTTTTGACAGTAAATTAGTGAAATTTTTTACCTATTTCGTTTAAAAATGTTTCAAAACAAAAAATATATTCAATAATTGTGATTAAGATGATTAGAACTGTCATCTATATTTCGGACGATAAATTGCCTCCTTTGCAAGGAATTCCACAGCTAACTTCCATTAATTTACTTCCTATGAAAGTAGACTAACTCATAAAATAGGATTGAGACGAAACAAAAAGTAAATATATTCTTCATAGTAATTGCACTTGTACTTAAAAATTAGTGAAATACGTTTGAAAAATATAAGCTATAGACTTGTACTTAAAAAATTTACTAAGTACTTTATTTTGACTTAAGTACATTTAAATTTACATGGCCCATCCTTACTGTTCATATATGAATGCATAGATTACTTAACATTAAGTTAAGTAATCCATGATTAATGTTACATATTATATAGCGATAAATATTTTTGCTTGGGATCTACATATTCATTATAATAATTAATGGGTTATTATTAGAACATACTATAGTGATAATTAACAATAATTAGACATACATATTTATCACCTATGTGTGAAATCTACATTTATATTTTAATTAATAGGGAGCTATACGGGGGAGTTTATCAGTGACTAGTAAGTGTTAGTAACTAATATATAAATAGATGTCGCTAGTACGCACTACTTATTATTGATAGAAGGGAAAGAGAGAGAAAATAATAACATCAGTCTTCATCACGGAGTTGAACTTATTTGAAGGAAAAGCCGCTCCGTTAGTGATTGTCTGATTACTACTACCACGGGAGTTATGTGCTCACTGGCTGCCATTACAGGAGAATGGATCTCCCTGGGAGAAAAGGAGCTGTATCATCGTATCGAACTCTATGGATCTCCTCCCTCCGTTCCTTCTGGAATGAAAATCTTTCCAGCTCCATACGGTGGACCCATACTTCATGTGGGAGGGGGGTGGGAGTGCCATTCACATCACAGAGGCTTCAGGAAGGGAAATATCTCCCATTCGGAAGATCTCTAATTTTGAAGTCTTTGATGCGGGATGGACGGACAAAGAGGTATGCGCTGCGGCCACTCAGGGTGCATTATCCCAAGAGAAAATTCATATAATATAGAGCCTTTTCATATTACGTCGACATTGTTGTTCATGTCGACCATTTTGGGGGTCAAAACAACCAAGTTTTATAAGAATGCAATCCATTTTTTTCCATTAATATTAAGGAAAATAGTCTTAATTATTGAAACTCAAAATGGACCAAGAAATAGAAGGACTTCAACCTCTGGCCTAAATCAAAAATATATCCTCTATTGCTTAGTTGTATTATATATTAGACCCTAATATGTTATTACATCGTTCGACAATCGTTATTTCCGTATTGTAGATAAAAATTAACTATTAGAAAGAATAAGATATTTTGTCCTAATCATCCTACTTCTCTCGTTCCTAATCGACCCCTAAAAAAAAGTACAAATCTAACCATATTTTACGGATTTTCTGTACATATACTTTGATTTAATTCAAATATCACTGTCTATCCTTGGTATCAAGTACTATTCAATGCAAGTGCTTTTATATTCATCATTGATGTAGTTTCATGAAGATCTATTGGAAATTTTTGTCTATTTTATGTAGTAAAAATATCAACTGTCCCAACCTGTCGTCTTCCATGATGCAATGTATGATGTCAGTGAAAACGATTAATTATTTTTTCATTTGCATATATTTCCAGACTCCAATCCTTTTGACACAGGACGGAACCGTTTATCTCTACGATCTCTTTGGTGATGAACTCCTTAAAAAGTTTAATCTTGGCTCTGAAGTGAAGGATACTAAAGTTAGATCCTGTCAATTCTTTGATCGTGATAAATCTGGTACAGGGATTGCTGTACTCACAAATTCATACCGATTTTTTTATGTTAATTCTATACTGGGTTCCCCTACACCAAGAATTCGTAGAATGCCTGATGTTCATTTAGAGGATCCTCTTGTATGGACTCTGTTTTTTGAAGCTGACGAACGGACGCCCAAAATCCTTGTTTCCTCAAAAGGTGGTGATTTTTTTCTTTCTTAACGATATTTTTTTTTTCATATGAGATAATGTTTTTTGCTATTTTTTTTTAGGAGGAGAGGATCTGGTATTGATTTCTCCAGGTGGAAGTTCTCTGTTGTTATTAGAAGAAGGTTCTGGATATGGAGTTGTTACACATATGGAGACTTCATTTGATCGACAGAAATTAGTCGTTGTTTTTTCGTCGGGCTTGGTTTGGATTGGGTCTGCTAATGAGAAACTAACAGTAAGGATATAATTGTATTTGAGGATCCCTAAAGTATCACCTTTTTTTTTTGTTATGGTTTTAGAAAATAGCTAGCTATAAATTAGACTTTAATGAAGTGTCCAAAGTGGCGTGGTGCTCTAGCGATGCCGTTGTTGTATTTCCTGCAGATGATTCCTCTCCCGTCATTGTCACAGTAAAAGGTTCTGGAGAGATGATTTTTATTTTGGGTTTTATAGCCTGTGTTCAAGAAGTGGATGGCTTAAGGATTTTTAGCCGGAGTTGTGGTCAGGAATTACTTCAGCCTGTACCCAAAATTGTGGAAGAAACATTTAAAATTGGTTCAATTTCTTCTTCTGCCATGTTACATCTTGCATCTGAAGAGTTTAGGAACAAAAGTTATAAAGCTGATGAATATCTTAGGTAAAAATCAGTCTTTTATTTTAGCATTCATCATTTTAACATACTTTATGTATCTATATATGTAAGAATGGTTATGCCCGAATTAGGAACAGCAGTGTCCAAATGTATTAAAACAGCAGGATACATGTTTAATACCTATCATCAAAAGTCCCTAATGAAGAGTGCTCAATTTGGAAAGGCATTCATTACACTTGTTCAAACACATTCCGACAGTTTTCCTAAAATGTGCAAAACCTTAAGAGTGTTAAACGCATTGAGAAACGTTCGAATAGGAATACCTCTCACCATAACTCAGTATGAGACTCTGACACCTGCAGTTGTAATTGATCGACTTCTTGCGCGTCGATTATATCCAATTGCGGCGAAAATGTGTACACATCTGGATATTCCTCAAAAAGATGGAATTAATCGTGTCATGGCTCATTGGGCTTGTTATAAGGTAAGATACTTACAAATTTTGATTTTAATAAATAATAAAATAAAAATATTCTCTTAGGTATCTATTCAAGAGGATAACTCGTCTACAGCTAGAGAAATCCATTTAAAACTGGGAACTCATCCCTCTATCTCATACTGTGATATTGCCTCTAAAGCAGCGGACTATGGCAAAAATGAACTCGCCTTTCGATTACTTGAGCATGAAGTTCGTGTTGTGAGGCAAATTCCATTATTGATGAAATTAGGCAAAGAATCGGAGGCACTTGCCAAAGCGCTTGCAACTGGAGATCGGGATTTAGCTTTCTTAGTCATTTTTAAATTAAAACAAAAGTTAAATTCATCGGACTTTCATATGTTGATACGCAAGTATCCCTTAGGTATGTCAGATTTCATTATCAAATTCAAAATATCGCGCCTCTATAACCAATTACTCTTCTTTTTTTTAATTCTAGGTAAAGTAATCTATCAAAATTACTGTCAACAGTACGATTTAGATGCTTTAAATGACTGGTATGTCCAAGAAGATGACTTTCCTGCCTTAGCGAGTGATTCCTTTCGAAGAGCATGGGAATCATCTCGCCAAGAAGAGCGCTTAGCTATCCTTGTTCAGTCAACAGAAAATTTTAGAAAGGGAAAAGGCGTTGAACTTTGTGGCTACGTAAACGATTCCTCAAAACTTCTTCGTTTACAAGATAATTTAGAGGGGAAAATGGAAACTTGCTTCATTGGAAAGTCGTTGCATGAAACTGTGTCGGATTTGATTAAACTGGATGACATGAAAACAGCAGAGAAAGTCAAATCCGAATTCAAAATCCCGGATAAACGATTTATCTATTTGAAATTGTCAGCTTGGGCTGAGGGAGGGAAATGGAGCGACATCAAGAGTATTGCAAAACAAAAGAAACCACCTCTCCCTATTAGCTCCATATTGAAGATTGTTCATCGTTTTGGAGGTGATGCAAAAGTCAAAGAGTTCAACGCTGAGAATATTATTGTCAAAACTAATTAAAGACTCTTGAGTATCAACTCATTTTATTTATTAATTGTTATGATTCTGCTATTTTTTAGATGAAAAAAAAAATATATTTATGAATGTGAACAAGTTTAAAAGTCCGTTTCTTTTGAGTTCTTGTAAATTTAAACTCTCCCAGAGCATAAGTCGAATCTTAAGTCTTTGGTAACAAGTACAAGTCCTTGTATGTTTTCACTTCAGAAATAGAAAGAGCACTTCGAGTCTAGTCTTTGATTGTGTTATCAAGTCGAGTCGCTAGTGTTCAAAATATGGAACCCCCTTTCGGAATCTAGTCACAAAAAGAAGATGAATGGTTTCCCTATTAGAACATGAGTGCAAATAGTGGCTAATAAAAGGGAATGTCATTCGAAAACAGTAGTCTGAGCTTAAAGGACTCTAGGCAAAAATTGGACACTCAAGGCAAGGAAGGTAGAATTTAGTAGTTCTCAATTCTGATTAGCTTAAAATTAGAAACTGCTACATGTTCCTCCAGACACGCAGCCAGTTTGAAAAGGACGTCTCCCCCGTAGTGAAAAGAGAAAAATAAGGGCGATTACATCACAACTATAACACGATATTATAGATCGGTGTTAGCAGAGACCTATAGGGCTCTGGGTGTTATTAACATAGTCTTCCTTATCTTTTGATTGAATTGTTTCTTTTTTCTTTAACCGCTCTTTCCATAGTCCTTTAGTCCGAGCTACATGACTCTTGCGTCTTTTATTCTGAGGAATCACAGTATTCAAATTTAGCGTGTGGATCATTTAGAAAACCGCAGTTAAGTATAGGACTCTAAATGATCATGAGTAAGTTAGACATTTAAAAGAAAGTGGAGTATTTCATCAGCTATTATGATGAATTACTATATCATAACAAACAGTTAAAAATAATATTATATCGTCATTGCTGAAATTGTCTTTTTTTTAAAGATTATATGTAATGATATAATAATGCGCGTTCGATAATTAATTAACATTATAGTACGTACAAGTAATATGAACAGTTTTTAACGAGAGAAAAAAGTATATAATATGTTTATATATAAGAAGTAACACAAAAATCAAAATTGACTAATAAAAGAGATGGTATAAAAGTCTAAAGTTTAGATTACATAATTAATAAATCAAAGTGAAACTAGAGAGGGTGGGGGGGAAATAAAACGGGAAAAAATCATACTATAACATATTCAAAATATTTGGTACATCCTGACTGACACATAAAACCTTTGGTCAATTGTATATATTTATTTAAGAGTCTAACATAAGTTCCTTGGAGAATGAGAGGATAATATCCAAGGACTCTTTACTGCATGAAGTAATCCGAATGTTCACCATCCTTTTCGAATCTTTTAGCTTCTTCTTGCATACTTTCTTTTATCTTTTGGATTGCAGCAGATTCATTCTGGTCCTGAAACATAAAATATGAAGACATTTTAGGACTTTTCCCATGTAAAAAAGGTTTTTTGTATACTTAAAAAGTAAGTAGATATAAATTAAAGTTTTAATTAAATTTATATAACTGCTTCCAGTTAGTTTAAAAGAGAGAGAGAGAGAGAGATAGGTTTGGATCTCAAGTATGTTCATTTTTATTCCTTTCATAAAAAAGAAGCCATTGAATAATTATATTTTCTTAATGACACTTGGATACTTCAAAAAAGAAAGTCAAATAAGACTGAAAATCAATTTTTTTTAATTTTATTAAAAAATAAAAAAACACAAGGCAAAACAATAAACGCAAAGATAGAAAAAAAAAATATGCATATATAAAGAGCTGAATGTTGAGACTACGCCTGGAGGTAATTTGTATTGAGTCTATTATTTACATTTTTAACAACTTCTCCTCCAAATGATCCTCCGCCACTTCCCATTCCAAATTCATTCAGATTTCCCGACTCTTCAACTCCTCTTGGTGTTCCGGGTGCGGGTGAGCTCTTCATATTATCCAATGTATCTCCGTTCAGCATAGTATTCCCATTACCTCCCCCATTTCCAGGAGGACCTGGTGGACCCCCTGGACCACCACCAGGCCCTCCTAAAGGTCCTCCAACTTCAGGACCAGATGGTGGGCCACCACACATATCCTACGCAAATAAATGTATTACTATTTCCCAAAGAAACTATAAGTTCTTGTGACCTACCCCAGGCATGTTGTTACCAGCTCCAGCAGGCTTCATCAATGTGTACATATTATCTCCCGAAGAGTTATTTGAGTCTTGCGGACTTGGCATGATTGGAGTACTAGATCCTGGTTGTGAAGATGCACTTGGAGGGCCAGGATAACCACCAGGGGACATTCCAGCCTTTAATATGAGATATTTTAATGCTACAATACACATACAAAGAGATAATTACAATAATTGACTTACAGCATTTGGTGGCCATGGAGGACGGCCGCCCATTGGAGCCATATGACCTGGAGGTGGACCTCGCATTCCATATGGACCCATGGGTCCTCCTCCCATAGGCCCAGGTCCTCTAGGAGGTGTCATTCTTGGTGGCATTCCACCAGCCATCATGGGATTACCTGGATGCTGAAGGGAGATGGAAATATATTAAATGACTCAATTTTACACGAATTGATAATTAACTTACATGAGGAGGAAGGCCATTTACACTGTAGCCGGAATTCACAAAACCCTAAAAATAGTAAAAGTTAGACACACGACTTAAGCAATAATAGTACTCATTATGGTCTTACATAGTCATGAAATGCCTTAGCCTCACTACTGTGATCGCATGTATCCCTTCGCTCTGGAGCAGCGCAGTACAGATCCCAAAAAACACTAATCAAATCAAATAAATCATCCGACTATTTTAAGAATAAATCAACACCACTTACCACCACCACGAGTGTAAAAAGCCTGGAGGTTCTCCTAATGTGATGTTTTTTTCCCATCGAATCTTAAAAAGTATAGGTTAGTTAAGCCTCACATCAAGAAAAATAGCAATAAAACGACTTACTTCATTCAAAAACGTTTGAGCTGCTTTTTGAGCTCCAACGTGGAGCAAGTACTCATAAACATAGAGGGCCAATCTGAAAAGATTTGTAAAAGTGGTTAAAACGTGATTAAGTAGATATTGAAAACCTTTTGAATATCAAAATATACGATATTTTTATGGGTATAGTATAAGCAAATTGTTTAATTTTATTTTTTTCATGCAAAATCAGGGGGAGAGGGGGTTATTAAAAAACATAATTTCGAAAAGTTATCATTATAGAATATGGTTTAATATGTATGTATTGACGAAAAAAGACCACAAGTGTTATTTGCACATATTTTTTTCTTTTGCAAATCGTGTACATATTGTGGAATCTCAAGCCATAAAATCATAATTTATAAAGCATGCCCTGGGAGAACTAATTATGCATAGGAATTGTTTATAACATTAACAACTTGAATGTAAGTGGGTACACAGTCAATAATGTTCAAATAAGATATTTTAACAAAAGTGTCTAGATCAGGAATGCCCAGCCCTTTTTCATCATGGATAACATTACAAATTTAAATATAAGGAGTTCATTATTTTCAAAACCAGTTCTTTCAAAGTTAATAGAAATACAAACCGGATTCACAAAATTTGATATACCCTTACATGTAAATCCAGAGTGTTTTACAGCTTCCCGTTAATTTGTAATTGGTAGTATTATTTAATTCCTGAGTATTGAACATGCTTTCCTAAATAGATTCAAATATATTTAAAAACCAGATTGTATACTCATAAAAGACGGAGTGTAACCCATAAGGGTTGTTACGGAGTTATAATTGTAAGTCCTTATTGAACTAAAGGTAGAATTGGGGATCCACATCAGAGTAATTATAGTAAATGTCTTTGTTTATATCCTTTTCTCCTTCCTCTCTTGTATCAGCTGAGTGTAGCTGATCTAATTAAACGTCATGAGCATTATTCTTTCTCTCCTCCAAAACATTCTTCAAATTGTCAGGGTTACCATGTTGATTTTCGGTTTCTTTTTTTAACATGCCCATTCTACAATTGATTTTCATCATTGGGTATTTCTATTAACCTTGCTTATTTCCAATTTTTAATTTTGTTACATTTAAATACACAGTAAACCTATATATATATTTTTTTTTACTTGAATGTCAACTTTTTTTATATAATATGCACAGGAAATTCTTGTTTTATTTCAAAGTCACTTAATCTTGCTTTAGTTTGGTCCATAAGTAGTATATTCCAGTGTTGATGCTCCATTGGTTAAAATCAACAAGCCATCTCTCTGATTGGCTGAACGAATTTTTCATTTTAATGGTATTTTTTTAGGGTAACAACCAGTTATTTTCGGGGAAATATGTCTGAGTGGAATTTGCGTTTATAACCTGAACTGCAGCTGTGACAAAGGGGGGAGGAGAAGGAAATAACTAAGGACATAGGCAAGAATTAATCCGCTATCGATCTTCAATTCTACTCTGATACCAACAAGGACTTACAATTTTTAAGACTGATACAAATCAGGTCATGGTTTCTCTACGTCTTTTATCAGCACGCACAGATGTTTAATCTGGTTTTATATATAATTGAATGTAGTAGACAAGGAAGTTCACACATCAAATCCATGGGATAACTTTGGTGTCCAGAATTTTGACGTACTCATCAGCCTTCAGCCTGTATCCTACAGGGATCCAGAATTCATGGCCTTCCCATTGGATGCAACCAGGTCCAACATCATCACTGAAGGAGGGTGTTTGGGGGTGGAGATATATCGGTGCTCCTCTGCTACATTCCCTAATTTCAGAACTGGATCATTCTTCCTATTGAAGACAGGGTCAACAGTAAAGGTCTTCACATAAGAAAATACTTTTCTCTGCTGTTCTGTCAATAAAAGCCGCGGAATATGCCACAGAGACTTTCCTCCTGTCTTTTTTTAGAGCCCTGTACACCACTGAAGGAGACTTGTTCGCCATCCCTGCCATGTCAGTACTTGAGGAATTCGGTCTTTTCTTTAAGGCCGACTTCAGGGGATTGACAAACCTGAGGGTTTCCTGCCTGCTCCTGGAGAGTGTCTGTGGTACTACCCGGCCTTCAACCGCACAGAGACATTGTAAATCGTCTTCTTCGAAGTCCCAGTCTGCTCACAGATGGCCTTCTAAGACAATCCTGTGCGGAGGAGCTCTGGGATCTCAATAGTATTCTCGTACTGTGTGGCCATGGTGGCGACAAAAACAATGTTTTTCTTATGTGTTCTACAACATTGTTCATCGGAACATTGTAAAAAAATTACTCTTAACCTCTCAAAATTTGCATGATACAGATGAGTAAATAATAACGGTTCCCTCGGGTACATTTTGTCCTTGACTTAAAAGTACATTTATGGTATACTATGTACAGCAATGATTGCAATAGATATGGTAAGTTAACATTAAAACAATTTTGGTAAAGAATTAAGAAAAAAGAGAAAATCTAAATGTTTTGATGAATTAAAGGGTTTGGATTCAAATTTACGGGAGGAATTTAAATTTCTAATAATGTTAACAATAGATTATAACCTTCATTCATTATTGGTACCGAATTTGGCCTCAATATGGGATTTTAAAATTAAAGACTATCAACTTCAAATGATTTCATTGTGAGGAATAAAATTTTCCAAAAGATTAATCAGAATAACTTATTAATAAAAATTGACAAATATTCGTGGAAGAATACAAATCCAATCCGCATTTACTTTTGTGTTCAATATATAATGTACTTTTATTTTATTAGGGGTTCAAAATGACTCTTACAACTAATACCTCTTCAAATAACTAAGTCCCTACAGTTGTTTTGATAAACATTATGTTCCTATGTACAACTTTCTAACAGGACCAAGGTAGATGCTTAAGCTTTTATAATCAGAGACGTACGAGGGGTTTTTGTTTCAAGTAAAGGCGGGTTACTACTTCTATCATGGGTGTTCACCCAATATCAGAGAGATAAAATTGATTACTTGGGCTGAGCAGAAACAACTTACTCTACCTGCTTTAAGTTCATCTAAGGATTGAAACCGTATGACGTCACTAAATATCCATATTTAAAGTGGGAATTGAATGTCTGGGGTTGAATTTTACAGGGAATACATCTCTGGGAATGAAATTACTAGGAGTTAAAATATAGGGAATGAATTTACTTGGAATAAAATTACCTAGCACAATAAAATACAGTGAGGATTTAGCTTCAATCTTAAAGTAAGAAAACATAGCACGATCAGACAACGGGAGTAAATCTACTTCTCTTTTTAAAGGATCATCTAAACCAGATACTCTTCTTCAATGTTTAAAATCAGAACCTGTTTCATCCCAAGCAGGGCAAAGAGTCCATATTCCGTGCATATAACACTTTTGTATAACTACTAGAGGTGGATTCAGTCTAGGCCCTAGCTCGAAATCTCGCAGTCAAAGCCTAATTTTTCCCAGCCCTGACCCGAATCTTCCAGCCCGACATTTATTTCTAGTGTAAAAGGATTCCTTTATAATGAATACATTTTCGATTTGTCAACCGATGAAAAATAAGATGAAGTTGACGTTATTGATTATTATTTATTTGTAAGTGTCAACTAATATCTTTTTTAGATCGTATTCTTATGATTGATTTCGTACCAACATACGCTAAACACCTAAAATCTATAATCAACCAAACTCCAACATTAGAAATTATCATAAACCTATTGAAATACGTTTATCAATATATAAAGCTTCAAAATTAATTGATTTTTATTAAAATTGATCGGGATTTGATTGTGCAGGGGCGTCCGCCGGGGGGGGGGGCTGTAGGTCATTCTTCCAAATTATACATTGGAACAAAAAATTGTATTTTTTCAAAAAAAAAAAAAAAAAAAAAAAACTGGCCCAAAATGTAATCCTGCGGACGCCACTGTTGTGTGATATAATTACTTCATTTTTTTTATTACATTTTGTTGTTTCAAATATATTTTGCTCACAAGAGTATATATTATAATACTTTTATTGTATAAATTCTCATATTTTAGCCCAATCCACCTCTAATTACTATAACAATTTGAATGTTTTGGTCAACTACGAGAGCGCCAACTTCTTCTTCGATCTCATCATCACTCTATATATGTATTTTATCTCTAAGGTGTGCACGTATACCCAATATATTTCCTAAAACCCTTGGATATTATAATCTTAAAACTTCAGCAACTTTCTCTATCAACATGAATAGGTTTTGTGATTCAAAATGTGTCTTATGTTTACTATGTATGAAGAAAAATGCCATGATAAATTAAATTTAGTAAGCACAAAAATTAATAACGTAGATTTTTCTCTCCACCTAACAAGAAATATTTTAAATAACAGAACCTCTTTATTTTGACAGGGAGAGGTGTAGAGGTTTAAAGATTATAAAATGCAAAGTTTTTAAAAATAAATTGCGTGTACCTACACGATAACCTGCCTTAGGGGTAAATTCAGGTATATATATTTAAATTGTGTACAAGTTGCGATTGTGAACAACAGGTCGTTAACTTTATTATATCACGCAACCTTTTCATCTGAAAAGAAACGGGGGTAAAAGATCCATAATCAGTTGGACCTTAGACAATTCTTCCCAACTAAGGAATAACTATTAAATAATTGTTGGGAATTGTTCAAAAGACAATTCAACCAATCTACGTTCAGAACACTGATGAGACATATTCTGTCGTACAATATAAAGTTAAAATGCCCACAGTGTATAATTTGAATAAGCTATAATTTAATGATAGTATCAATGTAAGGTTTGTTAATCAATTAACATGAATTATGTTCTAATAAAATATGGTGCTTTGAGACGTAGAAGTGTTTGTTTACACAAGTCGTGAACAAGCTGCGATTTTGTTCAAGTTGCAATATAGTACTTGGTATTAGGATAATGTAATAAATAAATATTCCATGGACGATCGATATATTAATGGTGTAATTTTCGGCTATTTTAATACAAATAACTAAGTTATAAGTATTCTACGGCACATTTTAAAGTTCAAATATCCACCGTTCATAAGTACATACTAACCACGTCATTTTAATAGATCAAAATGAAATTATGGTATCAATTAATAGATGGTAATTATAATAACTAATTTTGCAACTAAATAATGCATTTCAGGATGAAGAAATTGCAACTTGTACAGACATCGTAACTAGTTCAAAACATAATATGTTGTAAATAAGACACAATATTTTATATTAATCTCCTGCAAACTCCCGGAATAATATATGTAAATATTTGTGGAGAAATTACTTTTCTCTGGCTTGTGCATCAGACGGTGCTCCAGTGGACTTCCCTTTCGCATACATTCTAGCAGATCCACCTAATGTCATTTAATTAAGACGGACATTCAGTGTAGAAACTTAAGGAATAATTGCAGAGCGTGAAGAGCCGACGCAAATAACAGCTATTTATTAGATATAACCAGTCACTTTAATTATAAATAATCACAGCAATTAAATAATAGTATATATTATTATAACAAGGATGTAGGCTAGTAATAAGATGTTGTTTATATCTGTCAGTAGTATCACATAGGTACAAAACACACGCACTAGAGATCGAGTAACGATGAACGTAAGTCCAATATATTTATTCGTTAAGACCAGTTGGTTTTTTATAAAATAAATTTGTTAAAAAGTACAAATTATTCACAAAGAAACACTGAGGACGAACACTAGTAAGAAAAATTGCAGCGAGACACTTCCATATGAGGAGTTTACTGCTGATACTACTCTTTAGGAGACGACAAGGATGATATTAATGATGATGATGACGATGAACTGTCGCCTTTGACAGCCCAACTCTCCCTCAACTCACAGTATAAAACTATACAAGTACATACATACATACAATATTTGTTTCATATACATAATAATGGGATCTCTCTTTTACGCCGGTGTGTACCCTGCGTTCAACTCTGAAAGAGGCAATGAAACATTAGCAGTCTTTAGCATATGATATGTATACAAGTAGTAATTTAAAATTGCGAGGAATAATTTTAGATAAATAATTTAGAATAAATATGAAAAGATAATGTAATAATTGAATTCAGGGGTCTCAGCAGGGGGTGGGGGGAGGGACTGTAGACCCTTTCACCCCAATTAAAGGAATTTTTGCTTTTTACTAGAAAAATAAATATTTGAAATATAATTTACTTTTTCAAAAAAAATTCAAAAAAATTTAATTTTCTTTGAATAACTATAGATTTTTGAAATTTTTCATCAAAAAATTTAATTTTTTGTGAACAACTTTGGATTTTGAATTTTTTTTTTCCACAAAATTTAATATTGGGTATTTAATTTTTGAAAATTTTCGGGAAAAAAATTAATATTTGGTATTAAGTATTTGAAAATTTTCTCCCAAAAATTTAATATTTGTTAAGAATAAATAAAAGAAAGAAATATTAAATATTTTTCAAAAATCTACGACTATTCGCTAAAAAATTTAATTTTTGGAAATAAATCTAAAAAATTTAATTTTTTTTCCAAAAAATTTAAAATTTGAAAATTACTTTAATTTTAAAATTAAACTTCCAAAAATTGAAATAGATATAAATTTTTGAGATTTTTCCCTAAAAAATGTAATATTTGAAATTAAATTTTGAGTTTTGTTATGCGAAAAAATTATTTTTTTGCGAACAACTGTGGATTTTTGAAATTTTTTCCCAAAAATGTAATATTTTTAATTTTCTACAAAACATTTTATTTTTGAAATTTTTCTTCAAAATCTTTTTTTTTTTGAATAGTTGTGGATTTTTGATTTTTTTTTTCAACTATTGTAATATTTGAAATTTAGTTTTTGCATTTATTTTCAAAAAAAAATAATATTTGAAAACTAAGACTGACTCGCTAATCCTCTTTTTTCTGTTTTAAAACTCATTCAGTATTCGTTCTCCCTTTTTCCGTTATACAATAATTCGTTTTTTGGATATTTCATTTTTTGGTGGATTTTCGAATTGGCAACCTATACCTTAGAAAAAAACTTTGAGAGACCTTTGATCTTGATTTATGAAAAAAAAAAATCAAGTTATTAGCGAAAAAAAAACTTGCCCTCCAGAGCCCAGGAATCTAGTCTGATCAAAATGAAACAGGGCCTCAAGTACGTAACTCAGAATTTGGAACAACTTTTATTTTATAAATAAAGTATATATCTGTCTCCGTTTTTGTTGAAATAAATAGACTAATATTATAATATAATAGTAGATAGATACGAAATATATGTATTTATACAACATAGGATAAAGATTTTTAATAGCAAGAAAATACAATTTTGGGTGGGGGGGGGGGTCTTGAGAGAACACACGGTAGTTAGAAAATGGTTTGACTGTGTGGATCTGCGCACGCGTAGAACTCAAAAATGAAGTGTAGTAGTAAAATAATAGCTTGCTAGCTAGAGAAAGGAATAATAAGCGATCGATATTTTTGAGCTTCTGCGTCCGTGGATTCTTCTGTACTACATAAACATATATGATATAATATATTTTCGGAGGAATAACAAAAAAAAAAAAAAAAGTTATAACCGTATCAATGTACCAAGTACAGTAACATTCATTATAATTTTTACCCTCTTCTCCAAGTTCCAACTGAAATACAAATCATGTATATTAATAGCCCAAGTACAACTCTTTTCTGGACATATCGATTATGCTTTTTATGTTTATGGGTATTTGAAGTACTGAAGAGGTAATGCTGATTAGTAAGCTGACTTTACATTAATATAACGCTCTTTGATGAAAGAATGGGTAATTGGGACTTTTAGGTAGGAGGAATATTCATGAATTGATTATAAAAGATTTAGATGAGGAGAGTCCACAGGGGGTGGATTGGAGGGGATCTAAAATTAAGGAAGTTTTGCTTTTTATTAGAAAATTAAATATTTCAAATTTAATTTATTTTTCAAAAAAAAAAATTCAAAAAAATTTGATAGTGTATCAATAGCTATGAATTTTTGATTTTTTTTTCCAAAAAATTTTATATTTGAATTTTTTTTTCCAAAAATTCAATATTTGAAATTCAATTTTTGAATTTTTTTTCCAAAAAAAAAAAAAATTGCTTGAAGACCTGTTTGCTAATGAAATATTTTTCCACAAAATGGAATATTTGAAATTTTTTTCAAAAAAATTTAATTCCATATGAACAGCTGAGGATTTTTGATTTTTTTTCCCCATTATATTTAATTTTTGTCTGAATAGTTGTGGAAATTAAAGGTATGAAATTCAATTTTTGAATTTTTTTTTCCAAAAAAAAAAAAAAAATTGCTTGAAGACCTGTTTGCTAATGAAATATTTTTCCACAAAATTGAATATTTGAAATTTTTTTCAAAAAAATTTAATTCCATATGAACAGCTGAGGATTTTTGATTTTTTCCCCCATTATATTTAATTTTTGTCTGAATAGTTGTGGAAATTAAATGTATGAAATTTAATTTTTGAATATTTTTTTCTCAAAAAAAATTCCAATGTAATCCTGCAGATGCCTCTGAGCGTAGCCTAGGAACGATATTTTTGAAGAATTATTTATGTCGTTACATTTATTGTGTCACGCAACCTTTACTTTGAAAAGAACTAGAAAAAGGCACAAAATCAATTAGTAGTTAGGCAAGGTTAATAGAAATACAAGGTTATACCATAACAAATGTACAACTGATATTTGACTTCCACCACACCTTTTGATATGGACGTCATAGTGTATGAGTGGTTGTGTGTTTTGTCAAAATCTGCCTTTCTTATCCAGCAGTCGGTACGATACATCAAATTGAACATTTTAGTAAAAGTGACGTCATAGACTGTATATAGTTTTGTGTTTTGTAAAAATATGTCTTTTTTACCCAGCAGTCGTGATGGTACATCAAACTGAAAATTCTAGCATCCCAATTACATGATTGGCTAACCTTGTATTTCTATTAACCATAGTATATATGCATATATATATTCAGTCATGAGAATATGTAGTCTATCAATTAATTTATTTATCTGACAACATTTTTTAAAGATTAATTAATTTGAGCCGGTCTTTTTTCTGATTGCATCATATAAAATATCGGACCGAATATCAAACTTTCTAAGAATTACCTCCAATACCGATAAGATGCAGATATTGGATATTTTCCCTGATGTATCGGTTTTCTATTTTTATCCGACATATCAGCCCAAGTCTTGTTTAAATATAATTTTACAATGTTTTCCTTTTCTAATGTTATTTTAATGTCGAAGGTTCTCCTCTAAATATAGCAGTAATTCTTCTTCTCTCCCCCAAAATCATGAAACAGGCAGCTGATGTTAATAAGTAAATGATGTTAATACAATATTTTTTTTAGCTGGTCCGTTAATTTGTAATTGGTAATATAAAGAACAAATTATCCGCACGTCGTTGCCTTTATTGTGTCACACAGCCCTTCTTCCATAAAGAAACAAGAAAATGTACAAAAACAGTTGGTAGTTCAACAATTGTAGAAAAAATTTCACACGTTAGAATTCAACCAATCAACATTCTGATTATTCATAAGTGGAGAAAAATAAACATAAGTTTCCAAAAAAGACAACAAACTACCATGTAAATTTTTGTGTTAGCAAGGTAACGCCGTCTAAGACGTATGCCATAACTTTTATTTTGTCACGCAACCTTTAATCCAAAAAGAAATAGAAAAAGGCCCAAAATCAGTTGATGTTTAAATAATTTTTCCCAACCATAGAATTATTATGTATTAATTAATAAAAAATTTCAAATCTTAGTTTCAGAACACCGATAAGGTGAAAAGAAGGAGAAACATCAACAGCTGACAGAAAAATAGAATGCGTATTTTTGTTTTTGTGAGATGAGGCCGTGAGACCCTTATGAAGAATGATGAAAATCCAGCGTAGAATGGGCATGTTAAAAAAAAGAAACCGAAAATCAACATATTAACCCTGACAATTTGGAGAATGTCTAGGAGGAATATAACGGTTAAAAGTATTTTGCGTGTTCGGCGATTTTTTGCTATTGAAAAATATGGATCAATGAATTTGCATCAAATTTTGTATAAAAAATAAAATTAAGAACTCCAAAACACTTAAAATGTCAACAGTGACATACGGTGAAACTGTTCTTAGTAAAATTTAAAAAAATGTTTAGATGTGGTACAAACTCTTCCAAGATGGGCGGTAAAATGCCAATGACGAGCCTCGCTCTGGACACACAAGCACGTCAACAATAGATAAAAACGTTGAAGCAGTGAAGAAAATTGTTTTTGAAAACAGTCGAATCACTATCAGAGAAGTTGCTGAGGATATTGAGATATTGGTTGACTCGTGCCATCATTTTTTTTTTCGAACGTTTTAGGAATGAGACAAGTGTCAGCGAAGTTTGTACCGAAACTGCTTAATTTTGAAGAAAAGAATGGTTGCATTTTTGGCCAAAAACAACAACACAATATTACCTCATCCACTATATTCACTGGATTTGAGCTCATGTGACTTTTTCTTGTTCCCAAAACTTGAGAGACGGATAAAAGGACGGAGATTAGCAACGATTGAGGAGATGAAGACTGCATTGTAGGAAGAGCTCAAGGCCATACCGAAAAGTGCTTATGAGAAGTTCTTTGAGGATTGGAAAAATCGTCGGCACAAGAGTATTGTATCTGAGGATAATTACTTTGAAGGAGACAACATAAAAGTTGAGGACTAAATATGTATTTTTTCCTACAAATACCAAGCCACCTTACTTTATGAAGACACCTCGTATTTAAATATCTCCTCAGCTAGAGATAGCTTCTTACTGAAAAGCAACTTTTAAATATTTAGTTTGGATATTTTTTTTTAAATTGTGTACCCTTAAGATATGAATCTGTTGGCTAACGAAACAAATCAATTGTGGCAAGACGTGGATACTGGTACATCTAATCATTTGTAAAAAATGGCATAAGCAAATAATTTTTCATTCATTTGGAATCAGAAAATATTTTGATATTAAACCATGTCTAATTAAAACCTATACATGTATATTATTAGTTTATCAAGCCTTTTTTGAAAAATAAACCAAAGGTAAGTAATAACTCTCAATTCAGGGAGAGACGTAACACCACGAGGATCCATTAAAAGATGAACAAGAAAGAAAAATGTGCACACGTACAGCAGTCGAAACGATATGCTATTGATTCTTCTAGCAGTAGTGACGTCATATACTATGAGTGGTTGCGTGTTTAGTCTAAATCTGCCTATCTTACCCAGCAGTCGGTACAATACAACAGATTGAAAATTTTAGCATGCCCGATTACATGATGGTCTAACCTTGTATTTCTATTAACCTTGGTGTGACCAATCTTTTCCGTGTGTCCCTTAGTATTTATGATTATTCTTCTGCAAGATTTTTCCATCCCGGTATTGGAAAATGGAAAAATTGTGCCAAAAACAAATTTGAAATGGATTAATTTCAGTATAATAGTATATGTTTTTGCTTCTCTTATTCTAGCAATCATTAATTAATCAGTCCTTTGTGAGTATCTCCAATTAAAAGAAGAATTCTTGCCTATATTTGATGTCAATTGACTTAAAAATCCATAATAAAATAAATATATATATATCAATCCTACATTTTATTAAAATAATTTATGTGTGTGTCTAATGTCCGTTCGTCACGCTTCGATAAAAGATTAACACTTCAAAAACGAAGACATATAGAGACTTTAGACATGAAAATAAAAGTTGTTCAGAATTCTGAGTTACGTACGTAGAACTATGTTTCATTCTGATCATACCAGATTCCTAGGCTCTGGAGGAGAAGATTTTTTTTCTCAATAATATGTTGATTATTTTCACAAAACAAGATCGATTCCCCGTGTCTCGAACTTTTTTTGAGGTAATTCGAAAATGCGCCAAAAAAATTAAAAATCCAAAAACGAATTATTGAACAAACAGAGAAAGGGAGAACGTATATTAAATACGAATTAAAAAAGGGAATTAGGTAAATGATGGAAGAAGATAATTAATGAGTTAGTTTTAGTTTGTATCTTCATTATGGTTCAAGAAGGGATAAGGCAAGTTAGCAAGTCACTTCCTTAACTATTACAGTAGGAGTTTTGTTTGTTTACAAGACTCCAAATTTTATTGGCCTTTTTTCAATAAATGGAGGCAGGTATTTCATTCAATAACGTTTTCTTGAAATTTTTATTTATTTACTTTTTTAAATATGACTTTTTTCTTAGAAAAGATCAATCTTTTATATTATTTTTATAACCTTTTTAAGAAATTTTCAAATTATTAAACACCCTAACACATTTATTTCTATTGTGTCACTGATTACTGGGAAACAAAGCATTATACCTAATTTATATATTTTTTCTATTACTAATAAGCTCTTTTTATGGATATGATTTATATAAAATCCCGGTATCGTAAGCAGTGATGGGCAAGTTTTTAACTAGCTAAGTTATTGTTAATTTCGTTTTCTATAAAAATTAACTAATTAACTTTAAGTTAATTTTGAGTATTTTTTAATTAGCTTTAGTGTAATTTAAGTTAAGTTAACTTACCGAACCTTGGTTAAGTTAATGTTAATTTTGATATAAAAAAATAAATATTTAAGTTCAAATCAATTGAGAAGTTTATCAAGGCTACATAATAAAGATTATTCTGTCGGTCTGTCTGGCTGGGATTTCCTCCACTTCTAATTGAACTATCAAGACAAAAATATAGATTCAAAGTCACAACATCCTCTGTTTTGAAGCGAAAAAGTAATGCAAGGAAGGCTTGATAACTACTGGAGGAGGTTAATGTGGATTGAAACACGTTCAACGACGTGTCAGTAGATTCTCACTTAAACTTTAACTTAATAAAGGTAAGTTAAAGTTAAGATAATGCAGTTTAAAAAGATTAACTAGTTCAGTTAAAAGTTTATTTTGATAAATATAAAATAAACTAGTTAATTTATATTTAAAATAATACTGTTTAAATCATTAACTAGTTAAGTTAAAAGTTAATTAACTTAACTAACTAACTTATATAGGTTAAGTTAAATTACATTAACTTGCCCAACTCTGGTCGTAAGTATTGCATTTAAAGAAACTGTAATTACGATGAAAGTTTTGCATTTTAAGGTATGAGTGGGTTGTAAATTGTAAGCATTTTTAGAGTGAGAGTTTTGTTGTAGGTTATCTACAATGGTGTAAATCCGATGTGCGTTTTAGCTGGCCCGTTAATTTGTAATTGGTAATATAAGGAAGGAATTTTCTTTTCTTTGCCAGTTGTCATTATTATTTCATTCCTGTGTGGTGAACATGCTTTCCTAAATAGATTCAATTTTATTCAAAACCTGTTTGAATGTTCATGTGTGCTCATTAAAGACTGAGGATTGTTGCGGAGTTATAATTTTAAGCCCTTTTTGGACTCAGAGTAGAATTGGGAATCGACATCGGAGTAATTATAGCAAATGTCCTTGTGTATATCATTGTTTCCTTCCTCTCTTGTCACAGCTGATTGAAACAGATCCAATGAAACGTCATGAGGATTATTCTTTCTCTCCCCCAACACATTCTTCAAATTGTCAGGGTTACCATGTTGATTTTCGGTTTCTTTTTTTTTTAACATGATGGCCATTCTATACTGGATTTCATCATTGGTAATGTAATAGGTTTTTTATTTTCCAAAGAGCATAAAGTGAATATTTGTGAGTGCTCATGAATGACGAAGAGTAATACTCCCTGATTTCTCTCTGAGTTATAAGTGTAAGCCCACGTTGAACTAGGAGTAGGATTGAAGATCGACATGACAAATGAGTAATGGACATGAGATCTAAACTTCTCTCCTCCAAAACATTATTCAAATAGTCATGGTTACCATGTTGATTTTCGGTTTTTTTACATGGCCAAGATGCTCAGGATTTAGAATGCTAACCTTAATTGTAAGAGAAAGTTAATATATATTTCATATTTAGTGGTGAAAATTGTGGGTATTTTAGGGATGCTAAAAACAAAAAAACCGAAAATCAACAAGGTCACCCTGACAATTTGAAGAATGTTTTGGAGGATAGAAGATTAGCTGTCATGGTGTTTCATTCGATCAGCTACAATCAGCAAGAGAGAAGGTGGAGAAGGAGATAATAAAAAAAGGCAATCAACACGAATAACTCCGGACTTGCTATTATATCAGATCCTGAAGGTTACTCTCTGTCTTTTATGAGCACACACGAATGTTCAGCCAGGTCAGGAAAGGAAGTTCACTGAGGAGTTAAATAACAACGACAGCAGCTAAGGAAAGGAAAATGCATTCTTCAGATTATCAATTCCAAAAAAATGGCCAGTTAAAAAATACACACGATTTATATCACTATTCATATATAAAACAATACCTATATTAAAAATCTGAATATCAAAACTATTGTATTTTTCAATCAATTATAGAATTCCCTTTGTCTTTGATTTTTCCCAATCCTATGAGTAAATAAATCCTCATTAAATTCCAACAAAATTAGTTTTTCAAAATGCATGCCACACTGGTCTCTTATTAATCTACATACTCAAACTGTTTTACACTTTTATGTACCACTTTAAATCTTTGTACTATATTTTGTCAGTCTGTAATCCTTTTTAGCCAGTTTGGGTTACTAATCTCCACGAGCTCTACATCGTTCCTCGTGCATTTATACTAATCTAAAAATCAACACTGATGAGAATTGTAATTTTGAATACATTAATGGGTATTCACTAATTCGAATTCGAATTATCATTTGAATTAGTAAATGTACATACAATTACTTTTGAAATTGACTTCCACGTTTAAATTATTATATAAAGTCAGGTCCGATTTTAGAGGTGAGATATTTAGGGTCTACTGCCCTATCCCATCAAGCATAAATTGCAAAATCAATATTTTCTTTAAAATAGGTCATTTGAAGGAAACAAATAAAAACAGTCTCCTGTATTGTATTTTTTTTACAACATTCGAAATTAAATTCAAATTGTTAATTTAAATGAAATAAAATAGCCTTGCTTATTTATCCTTGCTCTAGGCATTTCTCATGATAAAACCGGCCTTGTTTCAAATAACAAAACATTCAACGATATATTATCGTTTTGGTACATTCGTAGGTAAAATTCATGCCGCAATGACTGCTGAAGGAGATATAGCTGTTCTCATGCAAAAGGTTGCATAGGAACGTACTGCTATTATTAATAAAATTGACTGTAAAATCCCTCTTAAATATCCTTCTGTCACGGATAAATCCATAACAAACTCTTGATATACTATGGATTTTGTCGAAGAACGTGAGAAAAAAGTGATAAGGGAACTTCTGGGAAAAAAAATTTACTAACAAAACATAGGATCATATTTCGAATTTCAAAAATGAAGACACATGGAAACCGATCAGTTGATTAGTTGACAAATGGAAACAGCCGATATGGTTCCATTTTGATACCACTATCACCAAAAAGCTGCTTGATGATGTCATAATCAAAATAGAGAGCAATAGTTTTGAAATAAGAGTAATTGTTTGTGATCTTGTGAACCACACGCTTCGTTCTGAACTTGGGATTGACAAACGAAACTTTTCCTTCACCAATCCATTTGATTTCAGCAGAGTTGTCTACATTTTTCCTGATTCTCCTCATCCTCTCAAGCTCTGTAGGAATCATTTTCTAGACAAAAGGTTTATGGTTCCTGCAGAGGATGGAACATTAGTCCCTCTTGTTAAGACTGATTTTGAGGGATTATTGATGAAAGATTCCGTAGAATTTAAAATTGATTTTAAGCTTAAACCTCTTCACATTTATTGCAAAGGAGGAGCGAGACAACGAATAAGATTGGCTGCACAAGTTTTGAGTAATACAGTAGCCAAAGCTTGCACCATTCATAGCCAAAGTAAAGAAGCAAGAGCCAAGGAAAACGCAGTAGAAATAATCAACAATTGGGTTGATGTAGTAAATAGCAGGCAAATTTATGACAAGGTCAAGCTCAGATGTGCACTGGGTATCAATTTTGAAGATCAATTTATTGCCTTGGATAAAATGGAATTGTTTTTGGATACATTTAAGGTCCTTGGAAGGGGAAATAAGAGTGAATTGTCATGGCAGAGAGGTATGCGAGTTTCAAACAAATCAACTCGAGTCTTGTACCACGATTTGATTTCTAATGGTCCTTTTTCGTTCATTTTGATGTCCAGAACTAATCAAGATTGCCTTGAAATTTTTTTTACCCGTTTGAGTTGTGCTGGTGGTGATGATGATCACCTTGGAGCCGTTGGAGCAATGAAAAGGATGAGAATTCTGGAAATTGGAAAAAATTGTGAAACTTTGGTGATCAATCTGGCTATTCAGATTGAAAAAGAATATGACATTTACAGAATTGAGGATGAAGAGGAAAAAGAATCCGTAACAAAGCAAATCACTGGAGACATCTTAGATATCACAATGGCTGAAGAAAGCTGTTCGGAAGTTGAATTTACGTTTGAAATCCCTCATGAAGTTCATGTGGATTTTGCAATAAACCATCAACTAGATCAGTTTAAAAAATGGGATCTTAAGTTTCAGGGGCTCAGTTATGTATCGGGTTTTATTGTCCACAAGACGAAGCTTTTATATCCGGATTTGGGGAAGAGGACAAGTGACATATATTTGAATGATCATGGACTGACACCATAGATATATCATTTGTCTAGAGGAGGACTGATGGTGCCATCTGATTATTTTTTAAGAGATTGTGAAGTTTTCGACCAGAAGTTCAAGGAATTCCATTTACCTCTATTAGATTATCGTCCAAAAGTAATCGAACGTTTTTGTCAAGTTTTGGAAGACTCCTTTGGAGGCAAGTATGACAAGGCTGTTCTGAATCTCTTTGCCAAGACAAGGACAATGATACAAATAAGATACCTCAATGCACAATTAGAATTTAATACTGGAGGGAGTGAAAAAATAAGAGGAAAAAAGCAAATCGGCCAATTTCAAGTTTAATTGTAATTTAACCAAATATTCAATATAATATTAATTATCACCAAATAGATTATTTTATATATGTATAGTATATAACTTATCTACGGCAAAAACCAATTCTTATTATTTCCTATGTTCTGCATTATAAATTTATCCTTCAATAAAAAGTGAAGCACATCTACTGTTCATTATGTAATCGTTAGTATAATACACAAGCCTCTAAATTTCATATTAGTGATATACTGTTTATAGTTGATGGAACTGGGGAGTCGAGGGGGCCCAGGTCCTCCCAATAATTTCATAGCAATATTTATTACTTGCAACTATTAAGAAGCCAATAAAGGTGGCACAGGAAATTTGAAATCCTTAAAATGGCTAGCAACCCCTCACCAAGGAGAATCGTGCCACCTTCCCCAGATTTTTTACTTCATCTCCCTAATATTTTTTAACTTAATACACCTTTGTGATAATAGGACCTTGCTTGAAAAGTAGAAAAATGTCAAAGAAATAGAACAACAATTTATATACTTAGTACGTTTAAACAATATAGCTTTATCCCGTCCGTGACGTCACAATTTTTTTATTTTATTTTTTGTTTGCATAGAAATGCCCCGGCCTTAAATATAGTCACCTTGAACACTTTTGAATAAAAAGGGATATTGAAAAAATGAAACAGTTCTAATGAATTCTATTAATATTTAGAGTGGACCAAGGTTAATAGAAATACAAGGTTAGACCATCCTGTTATCGGGCTTGCTAGAATTTTCAATCTGATGTATTATACCTAGGGTTGTTGGAATCGTTGAAAAAAATCGAATTTGATTGGTTGAAAGAGATTATATATAAAAAATGAATAAAATACATTGGTACCCTTGCATCTTCTAAACAACTTTTCCTCCATTTTTTACTAATCATCAGCAAAGCAACTTCCCCTCGCTGCTTTCTCACGAGCATCATCGTCATGCAGAAAAAAAACGTCCTCTCTTCATGGGTTTCTAACAACGGAGGTATTGATGTGTGTAATTATGATTTGGAGCTTCATTGCTCATAGTGCGAGGAAGGATACTCCTGGTCAGCTTCTCTTCAAAGAATTCAATTCGCTTTGTTTAGTGTCATGGGTAAAAATTTAAGTGCTAGACTGAATGATGACATCCAATTTTTAACAAAAAAAAGAGAATGGTAGCGAATAATTCAGAAGCTAATAGAAAAAAAAGCCAAATTTCAATCAAAGTCTTCTGACTTGGACCAACTTTGTACTTTTTGATTGTGCCTTTATTTTTCATATGTTTTTAATGTTTATTTTGATTTAAGTACTTATAAAATACCCCTTCAATTAGAAATATATAGCCTTATTTTGGTGATTTTCCCTACCAAAATACTTTTAAAAACTCATTATTTTGTAGCAAAACACTTTAAGATAGATATTCCCTATAGATAAGGGTGATAATTTTGGTAAGAATAGAAAAGCGTGCGAGGAGAAAAGAAGAATTACTTATGGCATCATTGATTAAATAATATACATCTTCTTCTATCAATCAGGGACGTTGTTATTCCCGCCTTTATTATTCAATATTAATATAATATGAGATGGTGATAGTCGATAGAGAACTGAATAAAATCCCCAAAATGACGTCGCCTTCTGTCTAGATTTATGAAAATGGAGGCCCAGGAATTTGGAAAATACTTACCGGATGAGAAACAGATGGTTTGTCGGATTTGTCGATATAAATGTGCCTTTAGTCCCCTGTCTAGAATTACACGCCACTCATTATCCTCATCTCATAACATGAGTATGGATACTCATCTATAAAATCAATTTGACGATGAATACATCAAGTCAGACTTTAACTTTGATCTCACAACGATGCTTATTGCATGTAATATAACCTTATCCATTGCTAATCATCTACGTTCAAAAAATTTATGGAGAAATACAAGGGTAAACATATCCCTTCCCGAGGAACCATCATTAAATTAATGGAGGATGTTGGTACTGATGTCATATATAGAAATACATATAAAAATGTTTTGAGTCATCCACACCAAATGATGATCAAGTTATCAGTAAAAAGTATTTACGAATATCGAAATGGAACTCTGAATTTTGTACTATCTCACAGTAAGTATTCAATTTTTTTTTAAATCTAACCATAAAATATGATTCTATTTTAGCTAAACATATCAAGAATTATGATACACAACTCAGTAAAGGGCAAAAACAACAGCTTAAATGGTCACAACAACGGGGGTAGTAGCTTTGGATGGTTTGCAACTAGTTTGTCTGAGACTACTTACTTCGCTTTAAGACTTGGGTATGATAATTAGGTTTTCCAATATTACATAGTCAATAAATATTACTTTTTTATCACTAAAGACTTAGCTATGGCTGATGGGCTCCAAGAAATGGTGTTCAGAAAACTCATAAAAGGCAAAAACAACTGTTTAAATGGTCACAACAACGAGGGTAGATACATTGGGTGTTGCATTATAATTAACAATTGTGTATATCCATCATGATAATAGTATGTTGTTATATAAGCATACCTAAATAACGGGGAAAATCTTTTTGATTCTCTTAATAGGGAGTAATATCGCCGGACATTACTACATAATTAGCTTTTGCTCTAAATCTTTACGATGAATTTATTTATAACATTTTATTAGTATATTTATTGTCTAATTTTATGATTTTGACATTTACTTTATTATTAATAATTAGTTAGATCTCATCGGTAGAGATATATCTATCCTGTGCACAATTGTATATAGCAACTTCCACATGAAGAAGAGGGTTGATTATCTTTTTGATTAAACTCCACGTCTCGCTTGTGTATTGCAACCTAAAGTTATGACATATTTAACTGAATTCCGATGTTAAAACATGAAAAAATTATCTGGATCAATCTATTATTTCAATATTCTGTATTTATAATTTATTATTATTAATAGTTATATGATTTTAATTGTTTAATTTTGTATATTTAACTTAAATGTTTAATGGTTTATTTTTTAATATGTAGATTATATTTAATTAAAGCCTTCTTTTTTAAACTTTGAGCTCCAAATATATTTCAAATACTCTACTTTGTCGTTTCATTAGCTATTATTCTGAGAATAAGGTTCATAATGAATTACAATTTCATGGAGTGTGACGTTTTCAAATCTACTGTAACGGATAAAAAACGTCGAAGTCAATTATACGTAGTATATCTTCATTAAACATTTTGCTAATAAATACATTCGTTATACCCTCAAAAATCATAATAAAGCAGGCAGATGATAATCACATCAGTATTTTAAACAATGACACCATATGTCTTTTTTTTCCCTCCTCCTTGCACGCGTTTTTCTCTACAATATTATCAACTATACCTATAGAATAAACAAAGATCCATATTGGAAACGCGTGAGCGCAGTGTCTTGTCCTGCTTACAGGAGTCCTTGATTATACTTAAAGTTGATAATCTTTTTGAGAAAAACGCGTTCAAGGAGAAGGGGTGGGGAGAAAGACTGATAGGAATCATTGGTGGGGAGAAAGACTGATAGGAATCATTGTTTAAAATATTGGTGTGATTATCAGCTGCCTGCTTTATTACGATTTTTGAGGGTATAACGAAAGTATGTATTTGCAAAAAGTTTATAAATATATACTCCGTATCATTGACTTAGACGTTTTTTATCCCTTACAGTAGATTTGAAAACGTCACACTCCAAGAAATTGTAATTCATCATGAACCATATTCTCAGAATAATAACTAATGAAACGACAAAGTAGAGTATTTCGAATTATATTGGAAGTTCCAAGTTTAAAAAAGAAGGCTTAAATTAAATATAATCCACATACTAAAAAATAAACCAGAATGGTACAACATTCAGAGTTCCATTTCGAAAGTAGTAAATATTTTATACTTTTTACTGATCACTTTGATCGTAATTTGGTGTGGATGACTCTAAACATGCTGAAAGTTCCCTCAACTTCACAATTTACAATGGGGTATTTCTATAAATTTTTTGAACGTAGGATTATTAACAATGGCTAAAGGTATATTACATGCAATACGCATCTTTGTGAGATCAGAGTTAAAGTCCGACTAGATGTATTCATCATTAACTTGATTTTTTAGATGAATATCCATGCTCTTGATATGAGATGAGGATAATGAGTGGCGTTAAATTCTAGACGGGGGGACTAAAGGCACAATTATATCGACAAATCCGACAAGCCATCTGTTTCTCGTCCGGTAAGTATTTCCAAATTCATGGGCCTCTATTTCCAGAAATCCAGACAGGAGACGTTATTTTAGGCATTTTATTCAGTTCTCTATCGACTATCAGTATCTAATATTGAATAATAAAGGCGGGAATTGATAACGTTCTTGATAGAGGAAGATGTTTACTATTTTTGACAATGGACAATGATACCATAAGTATTTCTTCCCCACTTTCCCCTACACGATGTTAAGTCAGTGACCCTTGGTCAACTACCGATATTAGTAGAAATAATTGACAGCTCTTTTATTCAGTTATTCATAATAAAACGATCGCATTTGTATAGCTATTGTCATTAATGTCGTGCACGAACACTTAGCCGAAAAAAATAATAAATATGATTACTCATGCTGCAATACGAGGTAGTTATGATTCGCATTCATGTTACACCAATTTTAAAAGATAAAATATTTAATTATTTGCCACAAATCGCAATGATTAAGCGCTGGTTTAATTATTTCCTACTTTTTATTTCAAATAAATAATATTTATTCTAAATCTTCTGTTTCTTTATGACAACTTAGCAAAGTATAGAAAGTCTCCTCAGCCACCTTTTTTTATTTATAAGCAATCAAAATCGAAGTAATGTTTTTAATTAGTTGTAAAAGTTGGCATTACTGCTCTCTATTATTCCTAAATGAATTAAATTTTCATTATATCATGACGCATTAGTTAATGGTTAAATTTATTAATAGTTTGAACGACTTGAGAATTTGTAATTTTACCGAATGTTTTTTTTTAAAACATTTGTCCTATAACTAATTGTTGTAAAATAGCCCTATAGAAAATGATTGGTATTTCGACTGACATTGTTTTACAATCAAAAATTAATCTAACAATTCCAACCATATATTATTTAAAGTAAATTAAAAGTAAGAGAAATAATATGCTAATTCAATCTAAAAATCGAGGTATTGCATTGCATTGTGTTGATCCCTCGTTGAGAAGATATAGGAAGTAAAAGGTGAGAAAAATAAATAAACGTCTGGAGTAGTTTATGAAAAACAAGCTAGAATTATAATTCTCCTTGATTGTCATATGAGTTGTAGTGAACCCAATCCAAGGCAATGGGAGCAGATAACATATCATCCGTGATGGCAAATGACTCACACAGTGCTAGACTGTCCTTTCCTAAATCATTACACAGCTCTCTAGAGTGTTGTTTTAAGTCTTCCGCCTGCTCTGGAGTTATCAATCCCGAAAGGAGGTACCACGTTAAATTTCGTTCAATGAGCCCAATCAAATAAAGTTCATGAACTTTGGACAAAACACCCTTCAGCCCCTCTGAGCATTGTTCCAGTGCAATCTCAAATCTAACCCGATAATGAAAGTTGAAAGGGGGAAAAAGGTAATTAAGTACATCCGTAATCTATCCGTGAGGTAGACAGCTCACCTTTCAGCAATAAGCCTGTCACCAAAGGATCTTGCAGCATGTTGAATCAAATCACTTTCACACAACATCCAGGTCTCAAAGATATCGTCAGAAGTTTTGCTAATCGACATCTTTGCCTGTAGTTCCCTAAACAGATTTTCTTCCCGTTCCTCAACAAGATGCATAATATAGGAAGGATTTGTAATGGATTTATCTGTAATAGAAGGATATTTACGAGGGATTTTCCCTCCATTTTTATGAATAATAGCAAGACGTTCCTTTGCAACCTTTTGCATGAGGACAGCATTGTCTCCTTCGGCAGTCATGGCTGCATGAGCTAGACCTAAGAATGTGCCAAAACGATTAGCCGACAAATATCCCTATTGAAAAACAAACAAAAGTAGGTAAAAAATGGATTATCATAGAAAAATGGCTACCTGGCCCCCACACCGTTCTCTACAAACCGATACTGCCTCTTCTAGATTCCAGGAAGAAATGGGTTTAAGAGCACAGCACATTGTCACAGCATGCGCATTCTCGGAACCATCTTCTTTCTGATTAGCCCAATAGTCCTTGACATGGTCAAGTCCAAAATTGATGGCAATAGTGTTTGCCAAGAGTGGCATTAGGGCTCTTTGTTGAAGCTGATACACTAATATTGGAGTATCGGACTTCCCAGTTGGCCCTACGGTTAAACGTGTTGAAGCGTAGCGTATAGCAATGGCTAAGCATGCCTTAGCACCTCCAAGAGACATAGAGGCAATACAAATTCTTCCAGAGAGCAACTGATCTGCAACTGTTAAAAATCGAGCTCGAAGTGAAGTTATTTGCGATTTAAATTCTCCTTCGGGAGTGACATCACTCCATCTATTCAATAAATTTTCTCTGGGTATTTTTACGTTATCAAATGATAGCTTAGCATTGTCGACTCCATTAAGTCCCATCTATTAAAGATATAAAATTATATATTAATTATAATCCGGTATCCAGATCAATCAGAGGGCATGAAATATATTCGCTTTACACTATTTTGCCTCAAAGATATTTCGCCTTAAAATATAAATAAATAATGATAGAATGCACAATGCATACTATCAAAATTTCACTTTGTAATCAGTTTGAACCAGAGACAAAATAGTTAATAAAATTAGTATAGTAAGAAAAATATAAATAGACAAACAGGACAACGATTCGAACGGGAAAAGTGCTTATCACTAATCCGTTACTAATTATCATAAGACATAATGTATTATTCAGGTTTGAGAATACTCATGGATTGAAGAACATGCATAATGCAAAAAAATGTCATAATTCCGTCATTATTGCAATAGAAAACAACCATTTAACATGTTTTATAGTAATACGTATTACATATTTTGATTTCAAAATTCAAAGGGAACATCAATTTCAACCAAAAATAAACAATAACGACGTATAAACCTCATTTACTTATACTTTAAGGCAAAATATCCTAGAGACGAAATGGTTTAAGGCTAAAATACAGGGCACCCAATTAAAAATGAACTTTCCTTAAATCCCATGTCCTCAATTGTTACTCCAGGTAAAACATTCATGTCCTTATCTCTTACTGGAACCAGAAATCCTTGAATCCCTTCCTTCTTTCCATTGATGGTTAGCTGAGCAAAGACAATAACATGATGAGCGTGGACAGCACCATTTGTAATCCAGTATTTTTGAGCCAAAGGTGTTGGAGTATGTATAGTAAACTCCTGATTCTCATTATCGTACACAGCTGTAGTTTGCATTTCAATTGCGTTATTTCCAAAGCCTAACTCTGTTAAACCAAAGCATCCGACATCACTAAGATTATCAATGCCTGCCAACAATTTATCGTGATGTCGCTTCGTTCCCAGTTTAAAGACAGTTCCTCCAAAAAGATTAAACTGAACAGTCATTTTTGTGGTCATGGCTGGATCAATAATGGCAGCGATTTCGTGTGCAGCGAATATCCGCCATGGATTATCCTTGAAATCTGTAACTGAGAGGAATTTGTGATCGCATATTTTCTAAAGGGTTAAAAAGATGGATTCAATATTTATATAATATTGTAATAATGAAGTTTAAACCTGAAGCTTTTGGAGCGCCAATTCTCTTTCCTCTTCAAGAGAGATATTATATCGAGGTTTCATGAGTGGATCCGACAAAAAACTACGTAAGTTATTTCGCATTTCGTGATTGTCATGGTCCAGGATTCGAGTTAGCTCGGAAATTGAAAAGTTCGCCTTTGGCCATGATAATCTCAACTCTTGAGGAGAGGCCGTATTATTCAACTGGCGGATAAAGAGGAATTGGGATTTGGAGTAGCTTTTAAGAGTGTTTCGTAGCATTCTTACAAGTTTATGTAATCTAAAGACTACGGTTGTTATGTTACTTAATTGTCCTGATGTCAACAAGAACGATGACGTCAGAAGGAAAGAGTTACGTCATGAATTGCAGAAAAAAGTGCATTTCTAGCTAACTACTAAACGCCACGGTGATTGGCTATTTAGAACGTTCTTATAGTATTTTTTTTTCTAGTTGTATCAAGACATATGGGCGGACATATGTTGGATTCAATGGCTGATGACCTGATTTCAGATATTTTAAATTACTTCTGTAGTGTATGTAAACTCTCTTCTTCTCCCCTTGTCTTATTATTTAATATGATCTAAAGACTATGTCTAAAGTATTATTCTTATGGTATAAATAGCCTGACATCACTTATGAGCTATCTTAATGTAGATTAGTAGTTTATATTATGTACAAAGAATAATATACATAATGTGTTCCTATTAAATCTATCATAGTATTATTCCTCCAAGCCTTCTCCTAGTTTCTCTCGGTCGCTCATGGATTCCCTGTATTAATAGTTTGTGTCTTATCAACCTCGCTAAGAATCAACAACTTTTTGCCACTGGCAAATTATGATTATTTAAAAATAGCTATGAATTATACAATTACCTAATAAATCTTTTAACTATAATTACCCTTCCCTTTATTATATCGTCCAACCTTTTATACAAAAAAAAAGAAAAAAGGCTCAAAATCAGTTGTTAGTTAGCCTATTTTTGTCGTTCAAGGATTGTTGATAATTGTTCATAATTTAAAAGGAGATAATTGTATCATTCAAACAATCAACGTACATCATTAACATTTTGAAAGTCAAAATTAATCTATATTTAAACTTTCAAATTGGAATAAAATTTAATATACTTCATAAAATAATCTGTTCAAAAAAACTTTATTAACCTAAAGGACTCTAGGAAAAGAGTGGACACTCAAGCCAAGGAAGGTAGGATTTAGTAGTTCTCAATTCTGATTAGCTTAAAATTAGAAGGTGCTACATGTTCCTCCAGTCACGGAGCCAGTTTTGAACAGGCCGTCTCACCTCTAGTGAAAAGAGAAGAATAGGGGCGACTACGTCACAAGAATAGCACTATATTATTTATAGGTCGATGTTAGGAACATAGTCTTCCTTGTCTTTTGATTGAATTGTTTATTTTTCCCTTAACCGCTCTTTCCCTAGAACCCTTTATATTAACCTATTGACATCTCTAAACCCCTTATAATTAAGGTAATAATTTATTGCTATTAATATTAATTAGTATTTAAAAATAAAAATATTTAATGCGCCATCTAGGTTTTAAGATACCGAACTATTACAATTCGAATGTTTTGGTTAAACATTTGATATAGGCTATAGCTTCTTTTTTAACGGCGTCAACTACTTTTTCACACCATGAGTCATAACTCTATGTTAGTCCGGATCTAACTGAAGTCTCGTCTAAGACAAGAAAAATAATAAACTGAAATGTGTTCAGATACATGACGATTATTCATGAGCCCGCTACAATTTTCGTGGAGGTTATCAACAATAAAACCTACATAGTACAACCAATAAAAGAAACCAAATATTATAATATATATTTCTAATATTATACTCGTATTTAACCTATATTCATAATTCCAATTAATTATTTTGCATCAACATCTAGATAATCTATATATTCCATAAATAATTATTAATTACTCATTCTAAATATAATTAAAGAAAAGAGTAAAGATCAAATTCTCATACCTGTATTTGAGTCCACCTTTTCAGCGTTTTGGGAAAGTTTGAATCATTATGCTACGGATCTTTCTGGTCCCGAGTTCTCTTACTGCAAGTTTTTGGGGTTCTGAGTACAAGTCTTCATGCTCCAAGTCCTTGGTAAAAATAAATTATGTCTGGATCTACCTGTAGTCTCGTCTATGGAAAGATTTCCTTTCCCACATGTCGCTATCTTTATTGTATGACGCAACCTTTCCTCAAAAAAGAAACTTGAAAAAGGCCTGAAATCATCTGGTAGTTATCCAAATAAGTCAATCATACCAACCACTAATTATATCTTATATACTTATATCACTTTCATATTATTTATTCACCATTTTTAAAATAAATTACATATTATTACAATCCACATAGAATTTTCTTCGATACTGTATTATAATATGGCTTAGTAATATTTTATTAAAAGAGTAGTTATGATTAGTTATTACATTATTTATATGAAGAAATAGCCAAAAATTCTTCATATAAATAATAAAATGGCCAATATATATATTATATAAACGACGAGGGATCAACAAGAAATTGTACCACAATTTGTTTTTTAACCTTTGACAACAATAGTTTACTTTTGGACTTGGAACTTGTGATGGAAGATATCCTAGTCTCGTTATTCTTCTTTCATTAATGATCGAAGGCCCTTTGATCCTTTCAAATATTCGTCAAATTATTAGGGCGACCACTGACCAACTTCATTTCCTTACCAGCATGCCATATTTTAACAACTATATACAGTCCTCAATTATAGTCTCTATATAAGAGGCCGAAAGCACGAGCAGACCTTCTCCACATCGTCCCTAAGCAATTTTTTTTGGATACTTTCTTAATCTGACTGATAAGCTTGTTTTAGATGTTGCAGGGGTTCAGTTGGTTTGTCGTTCGATCGCACCCCACACAAAAAAAATCCATTGGAAGTAGATCCGGCAAGTTTGGAGGCCAAAGGTTCGGCAATTTTTTTTTTACCGATGAGTGGCAGGGAGCTGAGTCCTTTAGAAGTGCCAAATTCACTTTTAACTTTGCAAACGAATATCTCACTGAGTCCCAGAGTTCGAGCAATTATTATATTGTCGCTTTCGGTACGAATTTTTCAAAATATTTTTGACAAGGAATTTCTACAATTGATTCAATTTTCCACACCTGTTGCAATTTTGAACAAGCTATCTTAATATAAAAATTAGCTGAATAAGTGCACGCGTTTGCCCAAGAGAGCAACATAAAGTGGTGGCATAGATCGCTTGCGTACCCTGTACCTACATAATACATAACATGGCCCACATTTTATTTTTGAAAACAAATATATCTTTCTTCATTTGATTATAAATATCATTCAGGCCTATTATTGATTGATTGTTTTTATTTTTATTATTTGCAGCATGATTTAATGTTATGTTCCTATAAACCGAGAAATGCATTTCCTTATATGCACTTCACATTTAACATATTGTGTGGAAAATAATCATAGTGAAAAAATAATTGTTATTACAGAGTAATTCCTTCAAAAAGTTGCGAAAGCCCCGTGACAAAAATCTATTTCTGTCCTTAAATATTAAATTTTCAAGGATGGATGATAGATTATAATTATTATATTTATATCATTTATGTTCAAATATTTTGACTACCATGACAAATGAATGTTTTAAGTTGTATCCATTTTTTACTTAATTTATCAATTATACTTTCAATTTGCTTGGACGATGTGATCAATATTTTCACAAATACGAGGTCTGGAATGTTATGACCTCAACAGGAAGATTGGCACACTCGTAAATAAAAGCTAGTCGCATCTAAAGGATTATAGGGACCTTGAGTCCTTCGGTCGCATCTATCTAGCATCTAATGACAGTTACTCATCAAAGTTTCAGCCATTTTGGACGTGCAGTTGTTACGTTACAGTCGTTTGAGTGACCTAATGGGTGTGTTTTTGTGGGAAAAAAATCTGAATTTTTAATTTTAATTTCGAACATAGTCCCCTTGTAACTCTACACACTTCTCCTAGATCTCTGTAACCCGTCTCGTCTGTAACTTCGCTTGGGGAAGTGTGTAGAAGGAGACTATGATGAAGATTAAGAAAAAATATGAGAATATTTGGTTTCTTATATTGGTTGTATTTACTATGTACGAAACTTGTAGCGGACTCATTCATCAGTACACATTTAAGTTTTATATTTTTCTTGACTTAAACGAGAATGATCAGTAGATTCGGACCAACATAGGGTGATGATGTGAAAAAGTAGTTGACGCCGTTAAAAAAGAAGAATTAGTTAACCAAAACATTCGAATTGCAATAGTTCGGTATGTTTAAACATAGATGGCGCTTTAAAATATTTTTATTTAAATATTTATCTTTAATTCTACAGTCGTATTTATATATTCAATGATATGCCCAACTGGATCCAGTCTCTCGTCTGAGAAAACTTGCTAATTTAATTATACTTCTAATATGGCTTAAACTTGAATTATTCTCGAGACCCAACAAGGGGATAAAAACAGACCCATAGTCAATTATTTATAAACTTTCTTGACAGCTAACATTTTGAGCTCGTTTACATGAATATCTCGATTATTCCCTGTTGAAAGGAGCCGTCTGAGAATGAAATACCTGGTAAGGGGGCATCCGTAAAAACTTCCGGCGTTGGAATAAATATTATTTTCAATGGTGCACAGCCTATTATTGGTTCTTCCTAATATATAATATATCTTTCTAACTCTCAGAGGAGATTTGTATTTCTGGATTGAAAGGGTGATCAAAATTTCCCTTTTTAAATTTAAGGGAAGGTGTCTCTAAAAGAGTGGGTCGATTTCAAACGTTGGTCTCATATTTTTATTAACCAAGTTATTTGTTGAAGGTCTCGGAGCGACAACCCTCGCCTTTTTCAGAATTTAGCACCAGGATCTTGGATCTTTTCCACAGTTATTTGTTGAAGATCTTGGACCGAAAACACTGGCCTTTGGTGGAACTTAGCGGCAAGATCTTGGACCATTTGCACATTTATTTGTTGAAGGTTTTGGACTGACAGCCATCGCCTTAGGAGGCATGAAGTTGCAAGATTTTGGATCTTTTCTGCAGTTATTTGTTGAAGGTTTCGGACAGACAACCTTCTCCTATGGCGGAATTTAGCGGCCACATCCGGATCTTTTGCGCTTTCTCCTCAGGAAGGGCAGTAGTTATGTACACATTGTATTAATAACAACCCTAGATTAATTAGCTGCTTGCTTGGAATCCAAGAATTACTATTCCAATTGACCTTGAAACCAAGGATTTGGTATAACATCAATGCTAAGCACTAAGAGAGTGAGGCATGCCCAACAACAGTAGCCTCCAAAATTATGTCATCTAAATAGAAGCTACAACTTATCTTAAGTTGTAACCTAATACATATGACATCAATTGTTTCAAAAGCTTAGTAAAAATTATAGGCGCTGATGTCAGGCCGAAACATAAAACCAGGGTTGTTGATTTATTTAATTAAAATCCATTTTTATGAAGAAAATTTTGACAGCAGTAATAAGAAATATAATTGTTAATTAATGGATTCTACTAGTGCTATTCACAACAAAAAGCTACTAGAGCTGTGGAGTCGGAGTCGAACTTGCTCTGAGTTGGGGCTATAGCATTGAATCGAAGTCGGACACGCTAGTTGTTGGGTAACTCATGAGTCCAAGTTTGGATAAACCTGTGTGGTATGCAACCTCGAAGAAAACAACAATATTATTATGGCTGTTACGGCAAATCTATTATTTAAGTTTAATTTTACATTATATACCTACGTCAGCAAAACTACAAGTTTCTTCTTGTTCATTTCGGTTCTCGCACCAAACAAAGGAAGACTATAAAGTACTTATTATAATCCAGTGCGCACCTTTAATAATATATTTCCTGTAAAGAGTGATTAACTCAGTGCCTCGTTTCCTATTGAAGAGTCACACAGCAAGGATGTCAACTGTGCAAATCAACTCTTCTGGACGAAAGCATACCCCAGTTTGGCAATATTTTGACAAGTTACAGCTGTAGATGCAAGCTGTAGATATAGATTAAAGTCCCACAGAGAGAAATGTCAGTATAAACAACAAGAAGCGGCAGCCACAGAGGAGGAGCTTGATGATCCAGGTAAGGAAGATAGTATATGATAAACAAGTACTGCACTGTACGTACCATGATTTTTTAAGTTTTTAAAGAAATCAAAGGCAAAAAAAATATTGATGCCAATATTTAACAATTATGTTTTTTGTTTTGTTTTTGTTATTGCTGTAAGGTGCCTCAGGAACTACAGCATTACCATATACATCTGCAGAGGCCTCTGCACTATTGAGAAGATCCTTGTCAGCCACCGCTTCTGCTGTCCAATCTGGACATGTCAAACAACAAGCAACAGCATCTCTGGACAGATTTATCAGAAAAACTTCAGACCTCTCCTTTCTGACAGAAATCTTTTGCTAGACTTTGTTTTTTTATGATGTTATAACATAGTACTACACATTGATGCAAGTCCATTGTCTATTTACCTTTATGGGATGAAAAAAATCTAAATTTTTCAAGTTTTTTGGTGTTCGGTCTGACCTCAAGTTTCCGACCGATTTTATTTGTCAGTTTAGTTTTTTTTTATAATTTCTTGATATAGTACTATACATTGGTGCAAGTTTTGTACATGTACCTTATGGTTCAAAAATCCCCCCAGAGGCTATTTTCAGGGGAGTCTGGAGGCCAGACTCACAGACTTTGATAAAAGTCCTGTGATAGTGAGACCGTTACATTGATTCAATTAATCGACGAGGGTTTGAAAATACTCCTCTGTGAAACTTAAAAATCAAATTAGGAGGAAACCGAAATTAAATAATCTTTAAACCTATAGGTGCCATTCTTATCCTTCGATCAAAGCCTTTTGAGTTACGTATATTGTTATATGTATACATATATCAGAAGTGTCCAAGGGAGGTGGGCTGGAGGGGCCCATCCCAAATTAAGGAAATTTTGCTTTTTACTAGAAAATGTAATATTTGAAATTAAATTTTTCAATCTTTTTTTCCAAAAAATTTAATATTTAAAATTTGCTTACAAAAAAATTCCAAAAATCAAGCCCCCCTCAAAAAAAATAAATATATATAAATATAATATACTGCGTATGCCCCTGTAAATCTAGTATAAATATCTTAGTTTCGCGAGAATGGAAATTCGAACATCTTGTTTTTTTGCCTGATTTACAAAAACCAGATGCAATGATGAGTTTGGAAATTACTATCCAAAAACATCCAACAAATTATGTATCTCAAGGAGTTTTCATCTAATTACCATTAATTAACCCATTAGTTTTATAATCATGTTTTATTATGTTACTTAATCATTTAAACCTATTTTCCTTCAAAAAAGAAGAATAGAGTTGCTTTTTTGAAATTATAGTGTGAATAGCTGTGGATTTTGATTTTTTATTTCAAAGTGTTTATTCATCCACATTACACGTATATGTACATACATCCACAAATAAGTATATATACAAATAAATAAATAAAACAAAAAATAAATTTGTATTGATATATGACATAAGCAAGCATTATAGCTTACTGACAATTTTCCTTTTCAGATCTCTAATATAAACAGCTCATCAGCAATATGAATTGATAACCAAAAAAAAACCAAAAAAAAAACCACACACACACACATTGATCTCGACGAAAATCCGGCTGATAAAATTTAGCATATAGTTGAGACAACAGCTAATATCGAAGACATGCAGAACATATAACTATAATTATATAGAAACGAAAAAAAAAAAACAAAAAAAACACAGGAGCACTAAACGATCGTAAAAAAAATGATTTAAGAATAAATATATAGAAATAATATAAAAGAAAAATATGTTGCCCCAGAGACATATTTCCATTTACATGTGTAATACTCTCATTCCAAAAAGTTACCACAATACCCCAAGAAAAGTGATTACATTATAATCTTTGCTACAATATTTTTGTATTTTGTTAAAGTTTTTATTAATACTAATTGTTTACCCATGATGCAAAAAGGTAAGAGTCCTTATAATATTTTGAAGTATTACTAATAGGGGCAGTTCGCATAACTATCCTATCAAGATGGCCCCTATATTTCGGGCACCCTATATTTTAAAGGGGGGTAATCCATATCTAGCGCTTAAAGCTAGTGCACTTTCTCTGCCACTTTAAAAATAATTTATTAAATAAAAGATTAGGGATAATCCACGATAAGTTTCTCTTATAGAGAAGTGAAGCATAAGCAGATTAAGTTACTTATTGAGAATAATGGCCTATATAAAATTCTAATTTACATGCAATGAAATTGTACTCGCAGTATATGGATTTACTAAATAAAAAAAGAAGTAGAGATTTTTAAGTTCTGAATAAGAAAGTGCCAGCATTCGCGGTTATACTTTTAGAAAGATAGGCATTTAAATTTCAAAAATTAACATTTCATAAGGTCAAATTTAAAAAATGTTAGTAAAATTTGATGAAAATGGTTTAGTGTATCGGATTAGTCCCCGAGTAATAAAGACAAGTTTTTTTAGTAGTACTGAATAGAAAACTAAACTCAAATGGCAGAATTATCTCTCAAATTAGGGAAGCCTGTATTAACAGAATTTTTGTACTGCCTGATAATAAATTCCACGGTTTGATAGGCAGAAGGAAAATATTTGATTAGATCACCGTACTATTCCCAACATGAGTCCCGGAGTCGCAGAATCTTCAATGAGAATGCAGTGTATCTCAATGCAGTATATAAAATAATCTTCCTCAATTTCACACCACAAATGATCGATCCCTAGGCTAGTTTTTGGGCAATGAACAAAGTTGATAATCCTGTAGAAAAAACGCCTGCAAGGAAAAGGAGGGGGGGGGGGCAGAGAAGAACTTATGGTATCATTGTTTAATATATTGATGTGATTATCAGCTGCCTGCTTTATCATGATTTTTGAGGGTAGGGTATAACGAAAGTATTTATTACCAAAAATTTTAATGAAGATATACTACGTATAATTGACTTAGACGTTTTTTATCCGTTATAGTAGATTGGAAAACGTCACACTCCATGAAATCTTAATTCATTATAAACCATATTCTCAGAATAATTACTAATGAAACGACAAAGTAGAGTATTTGGAAATATATTTGAAGTTCGAAGTTTGAAAAAAAAGGCTTAAATTAAATATAATCTACATACTAAAAAATAAACCATCATATATTTATGTTAAATATACAAAATTAAACAATTAGATTCATATAACTAATAATAATAATAAATTATAAATACAGAATATTGAAATAATAGATTGATGCAAAAGACAAACCAGACGTGGAGTTTAATCAAAAAGATAATCCCCCCTTTTTCTTCGTGAGTAAGTTGTTATATACAATTGTGCACAGGATAAATATATATCTACAGATGAGATCTAAATAATTATTAATAATAAAGTAAATATCAATATCATAAAATTAGACAATAAATATACTAATAAAAAAAATGTTAGAATTAAGTCCATCGTAAAGATTTAGTGCAAAAGCTAATTTTGTAGTAATATCCGTCGATATTACTCCTTATTAAGAGCATAAAAAAAAAATAAGTTCCCTTTATTTATGTTTATATGACAGCATATCATGAAGGATACACACAATTGCTAATTATAATGTTATACCCAATGCAACTACCCCCATTGATGTGACCATTTAAGCAGTTGTTTTTGCCTTCTATGAGTTTTCTGAACACCATTTCTTGGAGCCTATCCACCATAGCTAATCCTGTAGTAATATTTATTGACTGTGTAATATTGGAGAACCTAATGATCATACCCAAGTCTTTAAGTGAAGAAACTAGCGTCAGACAAACTAGTTGTGACCATTTAAGCACTTGTTTTTGCCATTTGATGAGTTGTGTATCATAATTGATTATATTTTGAGCTAAAATAGAATCTTATTTTATGGTTAGATTTAAAAGAAATGAATACTTTGTGTTAGATGATATAAAATTTAGAGTTCCATTTCGAAATTAGTAAATATTTTATACTTTTTACAGATAACTTTGATCGTAATTTGGTGTGGATTACTCAAAACATGCTGAAAATTATCTCAACTTCACAATTTACAATGGTGGTATTTCTATAAATGACATCATTACCAACATCCTCCATTAATTTAATGATGGTTCCTCGAGAAGGGACGGGTTTACCCGTGTATTTCTCCATAATTTTTTTTTAATGTGGGATAATTAGCAATGGATAAGTGTATATTACATGCAATAAGCATCTTTATGAGATCAGAGTTAAAGTCTGACTTGATGTATTCATCATTAACTTGATTTTATAGATGAATATCCATGCTCTTGATATGAGATGAGGATAATGAGTGGCGTGTAATTCTATACAGGGGACTGAAGGCACATTTATATCGATAAATCCGACAAGCCATCTGTTTCTTATCCGGTAAGTATTTTCCAAATTCCTGGGCCTCCATTTCCAGAAATCCAGACAGAAGGCGACGTTATTTTAGGCATTTTATTCAGTTCTCTATCGACTATCAGCATCTAATATTATATTAATATTGAATACTAAAGGCGGGAGTTGATAACATTCTTGATAGAATATGTATATTATTTAATCAATGATCCCATAAGTATTTATTCCCTTCTCCTCGTACGCTTTTGTATCCTTGCCAAAAATATCAACCTTAGCTATGAGAGCCTTGCAATTACTTAGCGCCGCTTTTGATGCCTCCTTCTCATTGAAGCAAAGCCTACGAATGAAGGGAAAATCAAACAATGCCGTGGCCTTTAAGTTTGTCAGTAATCTTTATGTTTAACCATATCAGTTCCCTCAAAATTTCCAATGCAGGGCACTCAACAAAAAGTACACACATCGTCGTTAAATAATTTGACGCAATCTTAACTGGGATGAAAAAATTTGATTCTTCTCGTTGAAATCTGGAATTGTGAGGTGAACTTCCCTCCATCATCACGTAATGACCTTAATATTCTTATCTTCCATTTTTGTAGTACGCATAGTTTGGAGCTATAATAGTCGCAAATCGTTGCATCAACAGTGGTCCTAGTGGCTTAAAATTAAATTTTAAATGTCAAGAGACAAGGGGCAGATGTAAGGCTGCCTTTCTTTGCTAAGGAAAAATAAACCTTGCAGTAAAAAAAATGTTTTCTGGATTTATGCAATGTAGTGTCATGACTTCATCCCTCAATGCAATTTTTGTTCTAACTCTTCAGGTGCTAGAATATTTTTGAAGAAGGGAGTTTTTTTATATTAATATCCACAGTACTGTTTGAGTCGTAGTTATCTGACTTACTCCACATGACTCTGTGAGCTGTCGACCATTTGCTTGAGATGTCCCCTATTGGCTTAATTAGATAGATCTGATCCCAAAATTAAAATTATTTGCCAGTAAAGTTTAACCCCTCCCCCCCCCAATTGCAAACGTGGTCTCTTTAGAACTGGAATGTAACTATGTTAAAAAAGATGCCCCAGCCAAGTGTCTTCTTCCTTCAACGCACTTTCTGCCACAGATGGAATAGTTGTAACAGTATAAATAATTTTTGACATAATTTTGTATTATAAAGATTTAAACCTCTTTTGAAGATTGAATTTTTGCCATTCGCGACACCCCATGTTGGCAAGAGAGTTTAACGATGTCCATTTTGAGTAATAAAGGGCAGTTATTTGTCTATTTAATTCCTAAAATATTGACAACATCCTTTATAAAACATTCCTCCACGGTTAAAATCCCCAATTTCCACATGCCCATAGGAAGTATGGTTATTTTTTCATTGTTCATAATTAGGCCTTATGTATTTCTTATTTTTTTAAAGACATTTAAAATGCATTCGATTCTTTTTATAAGTTTCTTTTCACCTTTTTTGTAAGGTTATCTGCGTATAAATCTAACCAAAAAATTCATTTCCAAAGTTCACACCGAATCCTTTATATTTTCTAAGTACAAAACATTGATGATCTTGACGAGGATTTCATAGTTTGAGTGTGATTTTCTAACTTTATCTAAATCAATATTCAGATCACCTATTAAAATCAGGGGGAGTGAGTTAAATTTACAGCTATTAATGATCGATTGAAAGAACAGAGAGGATTTATCATTTGGCCCATATCCATTGATAACGAAAAATTGAGAGGTATCAATTGATAATTTTATCCCAATCACTTTTATCAAGGTATTCCCTAACGGCTACTGTATTGTCAATAGATTTGGAAATAAGGGTAAGGACTCCTCTCGAGCGGCTAGATCCAGTAAAGAAGAGATTAAATTTTGGGAGAAGACATAAGGAATACGATTCTGAGCAAGTTGAAGATACTTTGAAACGTATATCCTGTGGACGTACCATGTCAAAACTTTTATTAATCATCTAAATCCGATGTATATTTTAGCTGGACCGTTTTTTTTTTTTTTTTTTTTTTTTGGAATTGGTAATCGGAAGAATGAATTTACTTTTCCTTAGCAGTTGTCATTATTATATAATTCCTGAGTAGTGAACATCCTTTTCTAAATAGATTCAATTATATTGAAAACGAGATTGAACATTCGTGTGGGCTCATAAAAGACGGAGACTGAAGATTTGTTACGGAGTTATAATTATAAGTCCTTGTTGGACTCAGAGTAGAATTAGGGATCAACATTAGAGTAATTCAGGCAAATGTCCTTGTTTATTTCCTTCTCTAGTTCTTCCCTTGTCACAGCAAATTGTAGCTGGTCTAATGAGCATTATTCCTTCTCTCTTCTAAAACATTCTTCAAATTGTTAGGGTTACCATGTTGATTTTCGATTTCCTTTTATTTTTAACATGCCCATTCTACACTGGATTTTCATGATTAGTTATTATTATTTGAAACTAATACATAAGAATATAATTAATATAATTTATCATGCAATAAATGATAAATCTTCAATAATCTGAAGCTTATAAAAAAGCTATAGGGTGCCCAATTCAGAAATCCTCATGAGATAGAGTCTACCTTCTTGATTAACGATGGATATTTTATTAGGTAGAGTTCCATAATGAAGATTTTTTTTCATGATTTTCTAGACTTTGATTTTTGTCTTCTTCAAATAATCTCAATTATCTGAGTATTATTATTTCTCTATTTGTCTGCGATGTCTTGCTTGAGGAAGTTGCTTTTTTTTATCTCAATGTAGTAAAATTTTGTTGATAAATCTGTAAATTAGGAAACTTAGATGGAATTTAGCTTATTCGAGAATTTATTATTGTTTGAGCTTAATTCATTTTGATTTTGATAATACTGCTGATAGTCGTGGAAATCAAATTGCTTACAACAGAGAACTGAATATGGGGATGGCGTTTAATTTTTTTCTAGAAATATTATTTATCCACTTCACTCTAAAAATGGATCTTTTGGTAATTTATGTAATGAAATTAAATTTTGAAAATTAAATATTTTGGAGAAAAATTCAAAAACATCTTCCCATTAGTAATGTATAAAAATGTATTGTATATTTATCTCACCATAATTTATCAATTCTACAAGATGACTTAGGGAATACATGACAGCCTAATGGCACAGTGGGTCACCCAAAAGGAATTAATTAAATTGAACTTTTTGAATATTGTCTCTACTTCAACTCGAATTTATACCCGTACTTAGATTGGCTATTCAAAATATCAAAATTTTAACGTGCAATTCTCTGAGATGAAAACAAAGAAGGATAATGCTAAAAAAATAGAATGTGACCATAAATTTTACCACCTTTTTCACAAAAACAGGACATGTTATTATTGCTTAGAATCTTTAGTTTAATTTAAAAGGATATTTAATAAAGGTTAAGGCATTGGAGAAGTTGATATGCCTCTTAAAGATGACAAAGGATGACATTTTTATTATAAGAGATAATAAAAATTGATTAGGTTCTTAACCGGCTTATCTGAAATGAAGTTCTTACTTGATAATATTATTTAATTTTTTTACGTCATCATTCTGTTGATGATTGAAGGAATTTCCAGTCTGCAGTCAACAGATGATACAAAACTCCTGTCTCCTAAAGTCCTTGATTTAACTCTAGAGATTCAGTCTCCTTGAATTTTATCAGAGTCATTAGTATGAAAGATAATTATGACACGTACGAGTATATCGAATAAAATCATAGGGCGTTTCGTAAAAAATGACCTTAATATTAGGCTGGGGGAAAAAGTAATTTCGTATTTCCCGCTCTTTTATTAAATACGTGTATCTTGTTCATTATTGGTCACATTGTATCATAGGGTAATGTGTTGTAAAGGTTTGAGTGAATACTACAGATGCTTCTTCTACAGTATTACGCTTGGCGGGCTCAGTAGTGAGTTATCGAGTGTCGTGTATGGAGATCTGAAATGAAGAAATTTGTCATATTTTACTACCTGAAAGGAAAAAAGACATCGAAAGCGACCAAGAAAATTTGCAATGTCTATGAGAAGTATACTCTTTCCATACGTGTTGCACAGCAGTATTTTTTGCTCAATTATGCCCTTTACTGTGAATAAATCCACTGTTTGAAAATGGTAATCGAACAAAGCGGACAGAATTAATGAAAAAGAGACAAGACATCATCAATACAATACCAGGACGCACACATCTTTGATGACGCGCCAGAAGTTCCGGGGCTCGGAAGGGCAGTTCTTATGCATCTACCTTACCGCCCAGACCTGTCATCAAGTGACTACCACCTGTTCCATTCTATGGAAAACCGATTTATCTATTAAAGCCAATAAGAATCTTAAAATGATATAAATCTTATCACAATTTCGGCCAAATTGTGAATAATGAAATACTTTGACGAATTATTTATGGAGTTCTATATTTAAAATAGGATTACAAACGGTTTATGGGCAATTGGTATACAATTTGACCCTCATTTGTAAATTACAATAACATTAATTATATTTATATTAATTAATAAATAAGGTGGATTAATAATAATTAATTATAGGACAGTAATATAATAGAAAAAACAGTACTTTGTAGATGATGCACTTATAATTTATGTAGCCCATAATTGCTCTATAAATTCAATTAATGCTGGATAAATTATTCCATAGATAACAAGTCGAATATTATTTTAGTTTTTTTGATAATGATGGATATCTAGGAGGAGAGCTTTAAATGGAAGCAAGCTTGAGGAGTTGTTCCGAACTAATAGAGCATTTATAAAAGGAGTCACAGTTATTAACGCTCTTGAGAGATTTTCCAATTTTAGCTGCAACTCTGTATTCAAACGCCAAGTCATTTTCACTTTTTAAATTATTCTCAGCCTATTAATTATATAGAAAGTGAGAAAATTAGTCGTATAAATGTGTTAAATTTCAATCATGTAGGAAGCAATTGCATTGTTTTAGTCATGGTAATTACGGATATATTAATAATTATATTTACTGAATGATGTCTATTGACATTTAGATATTAATGGACCATACGACCATGAGTCCTAATGGGAAGAAGGGAGGGAGGGAACTGCAATTGAGATTTCATGTTGGGGAATATATATAATATCTCCTATCTAGCTCACGACTTTACCTTTATTGTACCGGGTGGTTCATTGAAATCTGAGCACTTACTAATTCAATAATTAATGAAGGTTGAGCCATCAAAATTAATTCATTTTTCAATATATTAAAGCATAAATAATTAATTACAAAACCAAAACAAAGTTGAGCTCTCTAACTTACGTACAAGTCAACAAAACGACCCTTGAAAGTGATCTACAAATTTCCATTCGTACACTACAAGTAGTTGGGCGTCTCCATGACCACCATCTACGCCGTTAGCAAGTCTGAAACGTTGGAGACGAAGAAGGGCTCTCTAAAAAAGGGCAAACTGGACCACCCGGAGGAGCTAAAGAAAGAAGCCCAGCCTAATCCCCTCAAGTCCATGAGGGACTATGCAAGAGATATCGGGGTTTCACACAAGACTTTCCAGAGAGATATGACAAAAGTGGGTGGAAAGAGCCTTGTAAGGGTGGAGAGACCACTTTTGAATAAAAGAAATCCTTCTCCGCCGTTAAAAGACTCCATTGAATGATAATTTTGAACTTTTTTTTTTTGACAGTTTTTATACTGCCTTGATGCCAACTCTGAAGACTTACAGTGTCCTTCATCCGAACACCAAGGTCCTCAAAGACACTTTTAGGTAGCACTGGGACACTATGATAAAGGACAACATATGCAGAGGGTACTAGGCCCAATGCCGCCCGGAAGCCATCATGCCGCTAAGGGGGGTACATTTGTGATTATGAGAGCTCAGACACACATCTATTCACAGTATTAATTTTGTTGAAGCCATATTGTTAATTAATAAATTATATTTTGTTGAACTTTAAAATTATGTGTTCAGATTTAAGTGAACCACTCGGTATAACGTAAAAAGAAACAGAAAAAAACCCTATAATCAGTGTTGGTATTTAGGCAATTCTTCACAAATATTTGAATTATTATTCAGTAGTTTGTTGAGAATTGTAAATAGATTAAAAGGAATTAATTTTTATTGTACCAATTAACGTTCAGAAGCAGAGGCATCGACTGTCGACGGCAAAATATACTTATATTTGTATATTAGCGAGTGTTATCTAAAGCTTCAAAGAAATGTAGTTAAACAAAAAATCACGTGGTTAATATTTGTACATAGTTGTGGTCGTAGCAACAACCTTGTTGGTCGCTAGGAGGGTTGAATATTACTCTATAACTAGCTACCCTGCCACCATAAATTCACCCTTTAACTGAATGAACAAGGTAAACCCTGTGAGGGGAAGAAAAGGCTGCATACAGCATAAGGGAAATTGATACAGTGACGTCATGGTGGGGGAAGGGGGAGGGATCTAAATTGATGTCCTCTCTACTAAATATAATTCTACTTACACTTTGAGCATCAAATGGAAAAAGAATGGGATTATCCTTTAGATCCATAACAGCAAGACTGCAAATCATTTTCTTCATACAATCCTCCGGCTCAAGTTCTCGAATGACTTTCAAAAGAGACTTTTGTTCTTCTTCAGAGGCATCACGCCGCCTTCGGTGATAGTGGTGATAGTCATTTTGATGATAGTAATATTGCTCCTGTTTTGGTTTCTTACTTTTACTTGCCAGGGCTAATGCTCCAAGACCAAGGAGTTTGGCTGCACCTACCGCTGCAGCGAGACTTAACAAATTTGGAGAAATCGTTGTAGCTATTGCAGTTGCTCCAGTACCTACTGCTGCGGGGAAAAATATGGACTCACAGGAATGAGCAAGGAGGAGGAGAGCTAAAACAGCTGTTAAATGCAGTTTTAGCATCATCTAAAAGAAATGGGACTCGTTACAAACATCGAATAATATACATATATATAACATGTACCTTTTGCTGGATCGTATTCGAAGGATATATGGGAAGAGAAGGTTGAAAGATTCTTTGACTAGGAACGACAAACTACTACCATTTAATGTCGGAACATATTTGCTATTTATACATATCTTATATTGCATATCTTTGCGCGTAATTTTTTTTTTTAAATGTTGGAAACACGGAAAATACATTACTTATCCACGCATTAATCCTGAGTATTTATTACGTACGAAAATTGCCTTCGGCACAATTTCTGTCTTTTGAAAACTTATGGATGTATTTAAAAAATTATATGGGGAAAATCATTCGTGTCCTTGTTGACTTTGATGGTGTATTTACGTACATAGGTATCAATTGCAAACATTTTTGAATTTGTGTACGTGTAACAATGGATCCTAAGATATTTTCACAAGATATCTCCAATAGACCTGAAGTTGATTTACATTTGTATTTCTTTTTAAATGAATGTGATAAAGAGTATATTGAAATGTCGAGAGTCAATATGTAAAAATGTTTTTTTGTTACTTCCGTAAATAATTATGAAATTTTATGTATGTCACAAATAGGTTCTCCATAGTCCATAGATCAGATGTGGTGAAAATTTCGTATACTGCATGTCCAATTCCTTGAATATTCTGATTGATTCCTTCAATAGTTTCAATCCAATTCAAGTCCTCAGAAAATAGGAGATAATAGGAAATTTGGAAAGTATCTAATATCCAATGAAAAATTGAAATACTTTCCAGTATAAGTCGAGTTGTGATTTTTTTAATATGTGATCAAGTCGAGTCTCAAGCTTGTGTCTGTCATAAGGAATGAGTTTACTTAATTCACTTGGAGAAAATTAACTCTTTATTCAACCTATTAATTAGCATTGGATGGGTCTTAAAAAACTAAAAAGACTGCAGTTTGGTCCTGATACAATTTATCAACCCTACGACAGGTCCTTATTGGTTTTTGATGCAAACTACAACAGCTAGTGTTGGGTTGGTTCGGACTGAATGAACCGGACCGGCTATCCATCAGTCTAAACTGAGTGAGTCGATGAACCACTGTCTGAACCGATAAAAATTAGAAAAAGAAAACACATGACGTCACGTACTTCATAAAAATAGTATATAGGAATTACGATAATTCATTTCGTTGCTTTTTCCAAATAGGACATTCCTGTAGAGTATTACATACCGGTTTTAAAAGCTTTTTTTTTGTTGGTCTACGTCTTCAGTCCGCAGACCGATGCAGGACCGAGTCACATGACTACTCTTTTATTTTCGGACCAACCGAGTGAGTCGATCACATGATCGACTCAGACAGATAATAGATCGACACAACACTAACAACAGCTGAAATGCAGTATTTACTAAGCCCTTTCAGCTGTTCAACATAACCTCTTTCAAAGAGACAAGCTACCTGAAGTTTAAAGTGTGAAATTTGTGGCTAGAACTTATAGTTATGGGTTTTAGCTAAAATTAATTGTTTTCTTTGTTATTTTATTATTCAATCCTAGACAGGGGTGAAGAAAGTAAATAGACAGCTACGACTGAATAGGATATATCGGTCCTTAGGATTGTTGAACTGTAAAAAACAACGGACCTATAAAAAAAACTGAAAAATTATTTTAGCACGATATTTCATAAAATTATAAGACTGAAGAAATAAACTCACATGGTAGTTTCCTGTATCTAGACATAAATTTTTTATAACTTTGAAAAATAATAACTAGTTAAATACCAGTAAAAAATAATTACCTTGAGTTTTTACGGATGTATCTAATGTTGTGTTGGTCCTTATTTAGGACTGAAGACTGCATTACTATCCAGTTCAGCCCTAGAACATATACATAAAGTTTGGTCCTTGATGACGACGGCCAACTTTTTTCATTCTTTAAAAAAATAAATCAGTTCTGGTATTGAAAGTCCAAAGGACTAGTTCCAAGGACTGATATGACGGTCCTAAGGATGAATGGACTGGACCGAATAAATAAGCGGTCACTCAGCTATATGTAGTTCTGAAGAAAAAAAAAATATTGAGAAATTAAAGTATGTACACGAGGGTGGTCTGCAAAGTTTGAGATCTCAACAGGAAGATGACAGCACTCGTAAATAAAAACTAGTCACATCTTTTGACAGTTTCTTACCAAAGTTTCAGCCATTTTGGAGGGGTAGTTGTCATGAAACAGTCGTTTGAGTGAGCTTATCTGATTTTTTTTTTTTTTTTTTTTGTAAAAATGTACAAAATCGATAATCGAGCTGTAATTAATTTTTTTTTTTTTTTGAAAATATGACCTCTAAATAGATTTAAACAATAGCAGTCATATAAAAGGTCATTGAAGTCAATCCAAGACGGAGTAATTGAGCCAAAAACAAAAAGTGTCTTATGAACAATTATTTTCCAGCTAAAAACACCGAGTACTATTGGGACTGGTTATGGAGATGTAGCATCGCTGGGAAGAGTCTTTAGAGTGTCAAGGAGGCTATGTTGCAAAATAAAATTCAGAAAGATATATATTTTATCTTTGTTAGGTAGGTAACTTTTCAGACCATCCCCGTAGGAGGTATAACTTATGAACGCTAGGAGGGTGGTCTGAAGTATTTCATTGGACTACAATTTGTTTTTCTTCAAAATGAAAAATAAGAATTATATTCTGATATATCACTTGAGAAAATGAACTTTCTTGAAATGAAACTTTTCAAATTCAACAAAAAAACTATAAACTTCTGAAATTCAGCAACATAACTTTCAAACTCAAACTTCTAAATCCCTTTACAAACATAGAATTTCGTTAAAAAAGTCTTTTTTAAATAGCTATAGAGGTCAAAAAACGCCATTTGAAGACTGAAACTTTACTAACATAATTTTTTCGTTATAATACTACACAAGATCAAAATGACAGATCACCCTAAAAATTGAACACCTTATTACACACGCTAAATTAAAAGTTTAGAAGAACTTGAGCTTTTTGTGACCTTTGACCTTTTATATGACCTTAAAACTGTAGTTTATAAACTTAAAATGTTATATGAATACTCATTTAAGAATTAAAAGACTTTAATGATAACGATATTTGCGAGCTTCTTCTTATTACTTTGAAAATAGATTAAAAAAGTAGGTATTCAGGGGTAAAAAGTAATTTAGGGGGGAGGGGGTTTGTTTAAGTTGGATTTTTTCCCGGATCATGAGTCCATTACAAAAGGATTAATAGTCTAAAGGCACCTCACTCATAGTAATGATCTTAGATGATGCTTGAAGAAATGTATGCAACTTCATCGATAAAACGAAATGAATGTTTCAATACTAAAGACTAAAGGCAAATCTAAAATATATGTCATGCGGAATCTCCAAGGGCCGAAAATGTTCGCGCTAAAATTACGTAGAACTAAAATAAAATTGATTGTTGTGGAGGGAAAGCTCAGTTTATGGTCAGTTTGTGTTCAAGTTGTTTATTTTCCGTTTTCGAGCATTTTTGTATGATAAATTGTTATTACGATATTTTACAAAAGTATAAGACCAAAGTCATATCAAAGCCAAGATGACTATATATATAAGGTGTGTTGATATGAGATTTATTTGCTTTTGTTTACAATTGTATTGGCTATTTCGATGACGTCACAGTAGAGTCAATTAAGGATGATATTCAAATTTATATAACTAATTGTATTTACAAAACACCATATAATAGTATTTTATTTTCCTATCAATTATATTAGTGTAAATTTTTACCCTCCGACGATTAAGGTACTAAAATTAATAGAAAAAATAGATTGAAAGTTGTTTTGAATAAATAAAAAAAAAGTTCAGAACATATAGTTTCAATTAAATAAAGAGTTCAATAATATAATAAGAATAAGTGGATATTATGTACTAAATATGAAATGCTCATTTGAAAAAACTTTAACTAACAATACGATCTTAATTTGCCATTTATCTTGAATATGATAAATATAGAGTCCAATGTAATCATCTTGCTAACATAGCCGAATATCAAACCTTGAACAAGCCTCTTTCTCCTTGTAATTTTGACTATTTTCTCCAGAGAGGGACATATATATACATATATGTATATTTTAATAATACAAGATAAATCAAGTTATTAGGAACTATTAAGTGATTATGTGTTAAAAAAATATAAGTGACTTCTTAACTTCTGTAGATTTTATTGGAATATTTGAATGTCGTTGACATTACCAAACTTATGGACTCAGGAATCATCTTCTAAGCAGCTAAATTGCTTGTTAGCATATTGGGATATTACTCAATGGAAAATCTGGGATTTACAAAAAAAAATTACTAAGTGTGTGCCATACGAGTTAATTATAAGTTGTTTGATTGAAGACAATATTTAAAATGTATCAAAATTATATTACGACTATTTGATTCATTCGGTTTTATTTTGGACTTGGAAATGCCATTTCGTTATTGAGATTCTTGTCAGGCGAGTAGAGCCTTCAACATGATTAGTAAAATAATTATTATTGGTTTGTATTACTAACTATTCCATGCTACATAATGTGGGAATGGTTTAGAAAACTTTTTATCAATTAAAATTTCTAAATTTTCAATTATATTATACTTACCTAAATAAGAATCCTTATTAATTTTATTAATCAACAGAAACTTCTATTATACTATAAAAGTGGCTCTTTATGCTTTAGTTAATGCTCTCATTGGAAGTGATCCCATTAAGATCCCACTATGAATTTTGGATATGTTTGAAAATATATATAGAGACATGTTTTACCAAAATTAAAACAAAGTCGGTTTTGCTTCCTGGCAAGGGCACCATTTAGAAGGCCCTGCAAGAGAGACCCAAATTTTTATTTTTTGATTCAAATAAGATTATTATATAATACAAATTATAGTTTGTGTTATTGTGCATCTTTTGACGTAATTTTTCTTAAAATCGAGCCACTATTAGAAAATTATGGCCTTCTCAACAGCATCAGTCCACCGCATTAGGCCCAACTTTGAGCGGGCCTAGAACAGTCTATGTGAGTCACAGAACCCTAATATTTCATACATTTTCTTCTTTCATGTAGCAAAGGTGATGATCATGCCGTAAATTACAAAAAAGTGGGTACACTTGACGTGGAATGACCCAGTTATTCATTAACACTTATTTATAGTGAGTAACACATAACTTCTGTCCGTTGTGACATTATCAAAAAAGTTATCAATTAATGTCAACCAGACTGTGTTGTAAGTTTCTTATAGACACACCTTATATATAGTCACCTTGCATCAATCCCCATGGTTGCTTCCTGTATCTTGACGGACATTTTTAATATTTTATTTTTCAAACCTAAGAAAAATATTAAATAGTTAAATACCAGTAATATATAATAACACATAAGAGTCGGAATAGGATAATCGGAAATTACACCATTTTCCCGACGTGATTCCTATTCATTAAAAATATCCGATTCTCAGATTTTGATTAATCTTCCCATAAGAAGAGGCTTGCATCTCTCTAGCAGTTCTAGGACACTTGAGCAAAAAAACCTTATTGCCGAAAGCCAGTTTACTGAAAAAATAATTTAATGATGAGATATGTTGCGATACTATGTTATTAGATTGCTCCAATGGCAAAAATATCTTGAGAATTATAAGGTAAGAGGTAACCTCAAGATAGAGGACTGTCAATCAGGACTTGACAGGATACATAGGAGCTCCAACAGATTCGATATAAGCGATTGATTCATTCCCACTGAATTTTAATCACTGATTGATTAATTGACTTCTTCTCTTCTTTAAACATTTTTCGTCTTTCTAATTTATTTGTTTAATTAATTATTAGACAGTAAAAATCCTTATAACAGTATGAATCAACTATTAATTGATGAACACGTAATCATGGAACGGGGGTGGTTTCAAAAGTCCGACAGATGGCACTTCTGGTGGGTAACGGGGTTATGCTTGGTTAGTAACATAGAAGAGCAAACACCAACTTTCAGCCGGATCGGTCTATTTCTTTCTGTTTGGCACTCGCTTGAACCGAGGAATCGGGCGGAAAGATAATGGCGGCTGTCTTTTAGGATTCGAAAAGAATAATCCTCATCAACTATCTGGAAAAGGATAGACTTTTACAAGTGTATATTATTCATCGATATTGGGCCGTTTGAAAGCCTAGCTACAAGAAAAATGCACACGATTAGCCCACAAAAAAAGTCATTTTCCATCACTACAATACACCAGCTCACCCCTCAGCAGTTGTGGTCGCAAAATTAATAGAAATAGGGTTCCTACTCGAGATGCACTAGCAACCTCACGTACATTCATTTTTCTGTCATCCATCACCATATGATAGATTTAATCAATGATTTCAGTAGTAGTAACCTCAACAGGGCTTCCCTAATGTTAGGCATCACTTGTGCTCACATGGCCACTTCAAAACTTTGGAAACCACTTATAAACTGTTCTAATCGAAGGTACAGAGTCCCATAATGTTTATAAAAATTCTTTTTAGTCTCCTGAGGCCTTTTGCCATTAATAAAGTAATGTTTAATCAACACACGAAATTATTTTTAGTCCAGTTTTTGAACATCATTCCACTTCCACGATTTAAGCGAATGCCAAATAGAAATAAATGGACTGATCTGGCTGAAAGTTGGTGTTTGATCTTTCAAGGGAAGCTATTAACTAAACATAATCTCGATACGCGCTAGTAGTGTCATCTCTCGGACTTTGCAATGACTTTTCAAATGAACCTTGTCATTCGTGGCAATTAATTGAATATTGGATCTGTTAAAATTGGTGTAACAGGAATGGGAGTCATAACATCATCAAATATATTTATTACTTTTTTCGGCAAAGTGGTCGTTCGGCTAAATGATCATTCTGCAAAGTGGCTTTCGGCAAAGTGTCCGTACATGCTCTCTAGCAGTTTATGGTTAAAGTGTGTCCTATTATTTTAAAGATGTAAGAGTTTTAGGAAAACAATAGTCCTCAAAATGTTATCAAGTTAAAAAAAAATTGGAATGGATAAATAATGATTAACAAACGCATTTATTAATTACTAGCAGTTGTGCCAGGCATTATACGGAGTAATTAGGCTTCGGTTAAAAGACAAATATAGAAGATAAATCCCCCTGAAATCCTCAATGCTACTCTCTGTTTTTCTGAGAAGGCTCACACAAAAATATTTAATACTAATTATATCAATTCATATGACGTGTTTTCTCTTCAGTAATGAAAGAATAATAATAAGAGTTTGAGTACTTTACTCTTTAGAGCGCTCACTAATAAAAACCAACAAAATTCCTTTTAACATAATTAAGGGTGATAATTTTGGTAAGAATAGAAAAGCGTGCGAGGAGAAGAGAAGAAATACTTATGGCATCATTGATTAAATAATATACATCTTCTTCTATCAATCACGAACGTTATCATTCCCGCCTTTATTATTCAATATTAATATAATATTAGATGGTGATAGTCGATGGAGAACTGAATAAAATGCCTAAAATAACGTCGCCTTCTGTCTGGATTTATGAAAATGGAGGCCCAGGAATTTAGAAAATACTTATCGGACGAGAAACAGATGGTTTGTCGGATTTGTCGATATAAATGTGCCTTTAGTCCCCTGTCTAGAATTACACGCCACTTATTATCCTCATCTCATATCAAGAGCATAGATATTCATCTAAAAAATCAAGTTAATGATGAATACATCAAGTCAGACTTTAACTCTGATCTCATAAAGATGCTTATTGCATTTAATATACACTTATCCATTGCTAATTATCCCACATTCAAAAAAAAAAATTTATGGAGAAATACAAGGGTAAACATATCCCTTCTCGAGGAACCATCATTAAATTAATGGAGGATGTTGGTACTGATGTCATTTATAAAAATACATATAAAAATGTTTTGAGTCATCCACACCAAATGACGATCAAATAAAATATTTACTTATTTCGAAATGGAACTCTGAATTTTGTACTGTCTAAGAGTAAGTATTCAATTTTTTTTTTTAAATCTAACCCTAAAATATGATTATATTTTAGCTAAACATATCAAGAATTATGATACACAACTCATTAAATAGCAAAAACAACTGCTTAAATGGTCACAACAACGAAGGTAGTAGCTTTGGATGGTTCGCAACTAGTTTGTCTGAGAGTTCCTCACTTAAAGACTTGGGTATGATAATTAGGTTTTCCAATATTATATAGTTAATAAACATTACTTTTTTTATCCCTTAAGGCTTAGCTATGGTTGATAGGCTCCAAGAAATGGTGTTCAGAAAACTCATAAAAGGCAAAAACAACTGCTTAAATGGTCACAACAACGGGGGTAGTTACATTGGGTGTAGCATTATAATTAGCAATTGTGTATATCCTTCATGATAATAGTATGTTGTTATATAAGCATAAATAACAGGAAAAATATCTTTTTTGATGCTCTTAATAAGGGGTAATATCGCCGGACATTACTACATAATTAGCTTTTGCTCCAAATCTTTCAAATGGATTTATTTGTAACATTTTTTTTATTCGTATATTTATTGTCTAATTTTATGATTTTGACATTTACTTTATTATTAATAATTAGTTAGATTTCATCGGTAGAGATATATCTATCGTATGCACAATTGTATATAGCAACTTCCACATGAAGAAGAGGGGTGATTATATTTTTGATTAAACTCCATGTCTCGCTTGTGTTTTGCAACCTAAAGTTATGACATATTTAACTGGATTCCGGTGTCATAACAAGAAAATATTATTCGGATCAATCTATTATTTCAATATTATGTATTTATAATTTATTGTTATTAGTTATATGATTCCAATTGTTTAATTTTGTATATATAACATAAATGTATGATGGTATATTTTTTATTATGTAAATTATATTTATTTAAATCCTTCTTTTTTAAACTTGGAACTTCAAATATATTTCGAAATACTCTACTTTGTCGTTTCATTAGCTATTATTCTGAGAATAAGGTTCATAATGAATTACAATTTCATGGAGTGTGACGTTTTCAAATCTACTGCAACGGATAAAAAACGTCGAAGTCAATTATATGTAGTATATCTTCATTAAACATTTTGCTAATAAATACTTTCGTTATACCCTCAAAAATCATAATAAAGCAGGCACATGATAATCACATCAGTATTTTAAACAATGACACCATATGTATTTTTTCCCCTTCTCCTTGCACACGTTTTTCTCTACAATATTATCAACTTTAAACATAATACACATAAGAGACCAATAACAAAAACAAACAGAGACAATTCTATTTCTCATGTACATGCCTGCAATATTTCATTCGTACAACTAATTTATTATTTTTTACATCAAATATATGTATATGATATAAATCAGGGAGCATTATATACAATGCATTCTGCATACACGTACGCTGCTATATACACTCGTCTGCAATATTTCACACATAAGTTTACATTGTTATTTCTTAGATGAAAATATGTTTATAATATAAAATCATGTACCACTCTATACAGTACACCCGGTGACTCGTTTTTATATTTACAGAAATTCATACAGACTGACATACTTTGCTTTATCATTAAAAAAAAATTCAATTCAATTATTTAAAATAGGAAATACCCATTCCTGGATCGAATATGATAAATTCCGATCTTTTGGTTTTTGTATTTTCTTTGTTCATAAATATTTTTTTACTTTTAAATATCATTATAAATTATTTTTTCTTCTTCATATTCCTGAATTTAGCAGATTTTACAGGACTTGTTCACATATAGATGCGGCATTGATCATATATGAAATCAAACTAACTATGACCAAAAAATTTATTAGGTGTGGAAAAAATAGTTCATTATTTTTGATAGATTTTTGTATTTTTTTCGTCGGAAACGACGATTTCCATGATTTTATCAACATTTTCGACAATTACCCTAGCATCTTTGACATCAACATTACCCAAACATAATAGATAGAATTAAAATTGCACGTAATTGGCTATTACAGTATCAAAGCCGGAAACACTAACACGATTTTTAGCCACCTGGCTTGAATTTTTCCCTTGCTCGAAGAAAAACTGTAAAATATAGTTTACTTTTGTCTTTTCTGGTGTCCATCTTTGACATTGCTCAAGCAATACAGAGTCACATAATCACAAAATTCTTTTAAAAATTTTTAAAGTACAAAATCTAATACCATATAGCGTATTTCAATCGCACTTATACAACGCGGGATACACATTATTAGAGCTATCTATTGGAAAAATAATGGATTTATCTTTACTACAGCTATTTTCTTTAAGTTTAAAACAAAATTTTGTAAAACCATGGAAAATTTATGAATGTATTAATATTCAAGTAAATAGTGTTCAGCTGGGGGATTAACTAAAGTGCCATGGTGATTTAAAAAAAAAACATTCAAAGTCCTCTGATCTCAAGCCAGATTGCTTTATTACTACTGAGACACTTGACATTGGGAAATAAGTGAATATGAATCTAGACTGGTAAGGCTAATATGCTTTTCTTTTCTCGATATTTTGGTCTGCTAAGCATATTCTACTCTGCTATTAAATATAAATAGTTATTCGGAGCTGTTAAGTGATTATGTGTTTTACAAAATATAAAAGAAACCTCTAAACTTATGTTGACTTATGTTAAAATACCTGAATTTCATTGAAATTCCCAAACTGTTTGAGTCGGGAATCCTTCTCTATACAGCCAAATTGCTGGTCACCATATTGAAATGTTACTCTTGCAAAGATCTAGGATCTCAACACGAATAAATTAATTATGAAATGTTTGCTATAATAGATAATTATAAGTTGTTTTACTGAAAACAATAGTTAAAATGTAACAATATAATGCGATTGTTTTAGTATTGATTGAAAAAATAATAAAGTATATATGATATTCTTCAAAATTTACATTCCCTATTTATGAGTTCTCCATTATTTTATTTTTTTATCTTATTGACTAATTTGTTTTTTTTTTGGACATGAAAATGCTATTTTGTTATCGTGATTGTTGTCAGGCGAGTAAAAATTTCAAAATCCTTATTATTATTAGTTCTAGAACTATTATTGGTCTGTATTACAAACTATTGCAGGCAATATAAAAGTGGGAAATTTATAGAAAATTTGATTTCCCTCAAACTTTTTATTATAATATATATCTCTTTCTGGAGAGATAAATAAAAGTCACATGTCAACAAAGCATCATCTTCAGTTCTGTTCGCAAAAAAAACAACTATATCAACATAAATAACAAATTAATATCTGTTTGTAACTTTATTTTTTTCACATGAGGGTTTCATGTTAAGAAAAAATAATATTCTACGATATAATGATTGTTTTTTTTATTATAAAACTATACCTAATATTATGATAATGGTGTATATCCCCTATCCAAAGAAAATTGAAAAATATTCACAAATGATTAGATGCAGTTGTTCAAATTTACAACTACAAAGCAAGTAATAGTAATAGTTGTCTACCGTATTATATTCATAAACGTAGATAAGTGTTCACTATTTTTTTATTTGTCATACCTACAAGGGTATAGTTGAAAATAAAATGTAATTCCCCCTTTATATACTGCCAGTGCCCCAGTTTGCAAGTAGAAAATCTTACATCTTGAGTTAGATTCCTTGTAATCTTAGAGCAAAATACAAGTACGGGCTAGTGTTTTCCACACATATGTGACGTCATTAAAATGGGATGCTTACTTCTGTCAAATTGTAAAAGTCGTGAGCGACACATCTTTATTAAATACAGTAGCTTGATAAAAGTATTAACGTTGCGAGAATAACGAAAAGAAAAAAGGGATTAACTGGTTAAGAACTAACCTCACCAACTGAAGTTGATAATATTGATTATATCAAAGTTTGATATAAACTTCAAATACTGCACGATCAAATTGACTGAACTTGTATAAAATATGCTCATATAAAAATTGAAACAAATATCTTCATTATTAATAACTTGTTGGACAGCTTTTTAGGGGTTTAATATTGTATTTGACTCATTGACAAAATCATGTTAGGTTTTTCATAGAAGTAAAAACTTATAATGCGTTTTTCTCCGATTCATCAAGAAAATCCCAGCTTGCTTTTATGTTGTCGCTACACATATGTGAAAAAGTACATTACAAGCAATTGCAGGGTGTGTAAGGATTGATTCTTAAGGTGTCCTTTTTCACACAAAGGAAGAATGAGACTTGGAGAATATTTGGAAATTGTTGATTTTCCCTCATCAACAATTTCCAAATATTCACCAAGTCTAAAGGGTGGTTCTTCTAATCGTTGGCAAGACCAGTTATGACTTTATTTTTTAACCGGTTTTATCAAAATTTTCTCAAAAATTAACATTATAACATTAATTTGGTTTTCAATCAATAAAATTGCCGTTAGCTCGGACCACACGTTCACAACGTCTCCAAAAACGTCCAAATACCTTCTTGACCGTGCCACTCTTTGTCTCAACTCTCAGGGATCTTGTGGAGGTATGGCTTTTTGCCAATCATCTATTGTTCCTCGAGTGATGCTTCGTGGTTGGATGTTTTGATGTGGTCTATTCTTATTATAGACCAAATCGAGAATGTTGACATGGAGAATAGGATTTGTGTGAGGATATCAAGCTTTTGATTCATCTGGCCCGAAACATCCTTTTATACTTCCTGTTAGCATTTTCTTCTTTCATCCCAAGGTTAATAGAAATAGAAGGTTAGACCATCATGTAATCGGGCTTGCTAGGATTTTCAATTTGAGGTATCCTACCAACTAGAAGGCAATACAGGCAGATTTTGACCAAACATGGAACCAATCATAGTCTATGACGTCACTATTGTTCGAATTTTCAATTTGATGTATAGTACTGGCTGCTGGACAAGAAAGACAGACTTTGACAAAACACGCAACCCCTCATACATTATAACGTCAATATTAAAAAGCGTGGTGGAAGTAAAATATCAGTCGTACACGCATTATGGTATAACCTTGTATTTCTATTAACCTTGATTCATCCCTTCATTTAATACAAATTTCATTTCTAGGTCATTTTATCATTTATCTAAGAAGTGTTCCTTGGTGCTTAGAAAAAACGGGGTGGTGGAGTTTAAACTACTAAGGAGCCCAGCACTTCACCTGTACAACCTGTGGGTTGGGGTGCATTTTGGGATGCCCCGGGAATTGGCGAAGGATCTTTTTTCTGGGGGCTCAGCAGTTCACCTACACAACCTGTGGCCCAGGGTGTTTTATAGATTAGAAGGATTCTATCCTGGGTTGTTTCTTCATCATTCAATAGTTTTATCTTCCAAATATAATATAAATTGCAACGAAATTGTATACGATATTATTGTCTTGCAATAAAATTACTTACAATCATATTGCTTCACGACGATATTACCCACAACGTTTTTGTCCCACAATGATAATGTACATAACAAAATTATAACGCAACGATATTACCCCAACGTTTTTGTCCACTACCTTTTTATCACAATCATTTTAGGGGACACCATTTTAACTATTAGGACGGGTTACCACATATATCGTGGGAATATACGTCTAACTATATTTATTTACTTTGTTAATTAAAAAAACAAAAAAATTGGTACCCCTCCAACTTGTATAAGCCTGTAATAGGGATGGTATTTTTGTAGAAAAACAGCTTGTTAATACGCAACATATTCTTTTATTTGACACAATAAAAGGTTTTTTTATTTACTAAAGCTGTTATGATAACGAGACAACTAATGTTGTGTCGATCCATCTGGATTTTATCCTTAGGACTGTCCATCATTAGGACACGTCCTCGGAATTTCCCATAAAAATATCGATGGTTTAATAAGCCAAATAAGATATATTAAATATGTATTAAGATTATTGCACATATCTTGCAAAACATATTATTTTTTTCATTATCCTACGAACATATTATACTGTTACTTAGTAGTATAAAAGGGAAAACAATTTGATTGACGTCACGAGGTATTAATTTTACATTATTTAAGGACCGACAAGTGATACTGGACTGGATGGAACCGGACTGAACTGCAGTCCTTGGTCCTAAATAAGGACACTAAAGAGCACTAGTATAAGATAATTACTTGTGCGTGAAAGATGAATAGTCACTCTGAGGATTTGTTGTGAAGTATTTAATGTCCGTTTTCGTTGTATTCAGAGTAGAATTGAGTATCGACATTGCAGTAATTTCTTCATAAATTGTTGCCAGATACTGGAATAATTGAGTAGTGCCTCCTTCAGTTCCTCTTCTTATACAGTCTTACTCTATTTGTCATACAAGATAGTAAGACATTATATAATAGTTTATATTAAAATACATTGGCCTTTATTTATTCACACATACGACATTGCATAGTAAGTCTGCAACGAACTTTATCTGTGAAGTGTAAACGAATACCCTTGAATATCCCCTCGAATTATTCAGTCTGACGGGATCATTTCCATATCAAGGACTCATATGATTATAGACGATTTAATTTAATAGGCTTAAGTCTTAACAGGATTTTCTCTTTGAAGACTGAAGACAACTACATTCGTATAATTTATTTGTCTATTTGATTATAAAATACTCTCTTCATAAATGGATCCCTGATCCCCGTGAACAAATTGAAAAACTCAAGACCTTCAAAAGAGGCCTAAAAGCAATTTACAATCGGATTCGGAACAATATTCGAGTAAGTCAGGAAATTCATAGGGAAGGGACGATCCCGGAAATTGGGAGCTCTTCTTTAAATATGTGAAAAGTCTATTATAAAATATACCGAAGACAAAACTTCTGTATTAGTCCATGAAACAAGCAGCCGAGATGCATGACGAGAATACTGATATTTGGAAACAGTATTCAAGGCTCATACAATTTTATAAGCGCTCTATCGACAAAAGGGTGGGATGTTTGTCATTAAGTCAGGATTATAGATATCTATGTAACGAAATTACTGAATTAGGAGATTTTACTAATACGGAGAATATCACAAAAGACAGCTTCCATTAATATTTCAACTACTGATTTAGTTGAGAGTAATAAAGACAAAACATATATTCAAGGTTGTGACTAAGGTCGACGGGAACAACTCTATAACTAAAGCTTTAGCAGTCCGTGATATTCGTGCTGATATCTATGTGATCTTAATTAATGTCTGAAGATCAAATATCTTTTGAAGATGCAAGAAAATTTATGGTAAACTTAGAACCGACGAGAAAGAGTAGAATAGACAGTTCAGTTCTTATTCAAAAGAAATGAAAAGATAAAAGAAAACTAAACAAACAAGACAGCGCTTTGAATGGAGTAAGTGCAAATTACTTAATTATCCGTTATCAGTTATAATGTTATTAGACATGATGGATTATTCATATTGGACAAGACTCATGGATTAAGGAACAAGCACAATATTAGGGAAGAACAGTTATTTGCACTTTGTTATGATCCCGGATGTGTCAGAAGATGAGGTGGTTGGCTGTGGCGAGATAAACTAGAAAAGATTCGGAGAGCCAGGAAACGAGGGAATTATAAAGTTCAGTAATGTTGGAGATAAATATAGGAGATATCGAGGGAGTCACTAAGATTGGTGGCAGCAAGGAGATTTCTCTCGTGCCTAAACCCTCAGAACCACGAGTGGGAGGAAGACACCCTTGATCTTCATTACTGAGGGTGTGAAGGCCAATTGACATGTCTTTCTTGACATGTTACAGTCTCAAGTACTTCTTTGGATCCAGGAACAACACTGGGAAGGTTATTACTGCTTCCAGCAGGACGGAGCACCTTCACATACTGCAATATCTGTGCAAGAATGGTTCCAAAACACTTTTGAACACTTTTGGAGTAAGGGCATGTGGCACCCTTTTTCTAAACGTAATGGACTTCAACATATAGTCAATTTGGGAGAGGGAGATTAGTTTAACTTCCTACCGCAGCGTTGACGACTTGCAGGCTGCTATGGTGTCCGCATGGGTCAACTTGTCGACGGAGACCATCCGTACAGCATGTAAAGCAGTTCCGAAGTGTCTGAAAGCTGTAGTTGCCGCAAATGGTGACCATGTAAAAAGAAGTGATACTCATTTTGAAGGAAATTTCAGGTGGATTGCAATAGTATAAAAATATATGACGTCACAAGGGATTGATTTTACCTTCTTTAAGAACCGACAAGGGAGACTGGACTGGACTAGACCACAGTCCTCAGTTCCTAAATAATGACCAATACAACACTAGTTATTAGTGTTTGTTCTTCCTAAACTTAGAATCAAAGACCAATATTGGAGTAATTCTAGCCCTTATGTATTTGTTGCATACAGAGTGGGATTTGTGTTTATTTTCTTCCTCTCACAGCTGCTTGCAGCAGCTCTAATAAAACATCATGACAGCTGCTCTCTTCCTAAACATTTTTAAATTGTCAGGGTGACAACGTTAATTTTCGGTTTCCTTTTTTTACATTGATACCAAAAATGCATACGATTTACAGTCCTAACAATGTTGGTTCCTCCTTAATAAAATGAGACGATAAGTGATACAATATTTGAATGATTTATTACTTCAAATATATGGAAATATCACATGTTTCCTCCATTCATAAAAAATATATGAATATTTCGTCAGAAAAAAAAAAATAATACTCTTTTCTAATCAGGAAATAGGATTTTTTTTTTTTGATAGTACGTACAAAAATGGTTTCATAAAGGGTTAAATACGTTAAAAAAAAGGACAAAACAGGGATTGAAGGACCCCTATCTTTTAATATTCTAACCATAACGAATGTAACTAAAGCCAATGTATATATATCACTAAGCACCATACCGTTGTAATCACTCAACTATTTCTTTTGGAAATCCTATAAAAAAATATAACAAGGAACAAAAATTTACCTGCTACAAAGAGCTTTCTTATTCCCTCACAACCTCGATTACCAATAAGAAAGGATAAAATTTGAAGAAAAAAAATGGTTGGAAGCCCTCTGTATTTTTTTTTTTTTTTTTTTTTTTGAATATGATTTACTATTGCAGTGGCGTCCGCAGGATTATATGTATAAAGATATATTTTTTTATATATTCTTGGTTTTGGATTTTTTTGTTTTTTACAGTCCAAAAATGAAATTTTTTCGAAAAAAAATCAAACATCCATAGCTATTTATAAAAAAAGCTGCAGTCTCTGAAATTATGCAATACTGTTGTTGTTTTTTTCTTCATTTCATCCCTTGCAGATGTTCGTTCGTCCTTCAAGAGCCCTTCTGTAAAAAAACATCCGAGACGAGATACGATATTTCAAATACATCTGTTTTAGTGTAAGAATAGGATCCCAAAAATAATTAATGTACTCTTTCTGTTTTCCTCGCAGTCGAAGTAGCGACTTTGAAAGGGCCCTTGTCCCTTTTTGGATTGAATGAGTATTGCTTAAGTTAATTTTTCAGCATCACCAATGGAAGATGAATCCCTCTAGCATTTAACATATCTTCCACTATGACTAGGACCAAATTATTTTTCACTCCCCTAAGCCTGTAGCTAGCCCGTATGTTTTTCGTGATTTAATCTGAACATTATTCATTTCTCCCATCTGAGTCCACTGCAAAGCATCTGGATTCATTTTAGCATCAGCTTCTAGTATCGCCCTCTCTCACAGGAACCCTACATGTGGCCCCTCCTCCTTCAAGATAATGAAAGGAAATGCCGCTGTAATTTTAAATTAAGCATTCCCAAGCCTCCACAGATCTTGGGAGCTAACAAAAGGCTCGTCCCAACCGTTTTTGGGAGCCCATCGAAATCAATTCCTTTCTTCCTCAAAGTAAGGGGCAATGTCTCATCGTATGGGGTACATCTCAGGATGTGGTTTACTCTTGGAATTACCACTTGATTCCAACATTTCATTCACTTAACAAGAGTGAGTCTACGTTTTAAAATTTCATCAATGGATTTGTTAGTAATGCTATCTATCTTCCATAGGTTTTTTACATTATCGTTCTTGATGGAGATGGTATTTCTCAGGGTTGTTGCTTCTTCCACTAGATTGAAGGAACATAGATTTTGAGGAATCGTTGTCATATTCATAAGCATTTGAGATTTAGATACATTCACCCTTAAACCAGATCTTTCTCTGAATATTATCAAAACTTTTCATAGTCCAGTCTCTTGGTATTCGATGTTGCAACCACTAAAAATGACAATTTTAAATATTTAACTTTTTTTTTAAATGCATACATATATATTTTTTTAATATGATGGGATAACTGATCAGTAATTGATTATCAATAACAAAAACAAGCATACCAATTTATGCTAAATACAAAACAGATTCAAGAGTTAGTTCATTCGTGTGTTGATTTAGCATTACTTGATGAAAAGCAACAGGCAAAACGCCTCAGGATACTGAAAAGAAGCTTGATAAACATTATGGGGACTCATCACCTTCGATTAGAACATTTTTTAAGTGGTTTCAAAATTTTCAGAGTGGCCATATGGGACATGTGACGCTGAACATTCTCGACGCTCTCTTGAGGTTACTACTTCAGAAATCATTGGTAAAATCCATGATAAGACTTCTGGCAAACAAATTGTGATGTACCACTCAGTATTGACCGTCCCACGATGCTCAAGTGGAACAGTCGCCACATGATCAGCCTTGCCGAAGAAACAGGCAAACATTTGCTTTGAAGTGCTTCTTCCGCGAACAACTTTCGTTGGAGTTGGCTCATCTTAGAAGAACCACACAGTCGATTATTGTTTTGTTTCGAGCTCATACGCATAGATCTAAGATTCGTCACCTATGACGATCTTATAATAGTCTTTTCAAACACAGCAAGCGTATTCTTCCAACATTTCTTTGCACCAATCGATCCTTCTTTTGAGCGATTGTCAAATTGTGCGGGATCCAACGAGAACAAACCTTTTTTACGGTCCGGTGTACATGCAATATTGAATGTATGCTAGTGGAAGAAATTCCCAAAATTGCATCTATCTGACGGTATGTCACATGACAATCTTGCATTATCACTTCACGTACAGCATCAATGTACTCTGGCACAACAGCCGTTTTTGAACGGACTTCACGGAATTCGTCTTTGAGCGAGCGTCGGCCACGATTGAATTCATTAAACCAGTTTTTCACAGTGCTATAGGATGGTGCTTCATTGCCACACAAAGATTTAAGTTCATCAATGCACTCTTGTCGTGATAATCCATGTCCAGACCTGTGAAAAATGATGGCACAAAAATGTTCACGACTTAATTCCATTTTTTTTGCCAAATTAATTTTTTCAAGTCACTCTAAACAACACAAATGATGGGCGTACGTCAAAACATTTTATCTACAATTATGCTACAAAAATGTAAAACTTACCAAAGGAAATATCAAATTGCCCCTGGCTACACTTAGTGTAGCCTAGGCCAGATATATATAGAAACCTACGTAACCCAGTTATTTGTGCACTTTAAAATAGATAAATAAGCAGTAATTTCAATTCTATTTTGTTTGTAGAATACTTAGAAACATATACTTTTATTTATTAATCTTATGATGTACATACATCTGCTGATGCTATATTTTATTAGTTTTGTTTATTTTGATTCTAAAAATATAATAAGATAATAATTTATTCACTAAAATTTTGTTTCATTAAATGATGAAAATATTTAAATTACATTTGAATCCATTAAAGAGTTTCAATTTTTTCTTTCAGTATTTCGTTCTTATAACTTATTTAATGTTTAAAGGTTATATTGGTCTTGCTTGAAGTCATTCTTTGGCATCTCTCTCCTGCTGGCCTTTTGTTTCCTAATTACTTCATCTCTCTTTTCTTGTGAGAAATACTGGGAAAATCTGGTGTGACCATTTTAAAAACCCTCTCTGAAATTTGTGAGTGGCATGGGCATTTCAACACTTCCATTAGTGTTTGGATAGAGCTCTTCAGCTCGGAAGTTGTTAAGGAGCAGTTAAGAGGTGGCTCTGACACTCCTTCTGACCAGTTGATCAGGTCAATGATGCTAGAATCCCCATTGTTTTTAGGAGACTTTTTCTGATGCTGACAGATAAGCTACTCGGCTTTCCGTTTGGTCCACTCTTTCCCCTGATAGCCAGGATTCGTTCTACCCCGATGATTATCTCCTTCTAGTCATGAAAGCAAACTAGAGTTTGTAAGATCATTAACAGTGAGCATACCGAGCAGATCTTTTCATTGTTAATATCACGAGTTCAGGCACCTATTTTTTCTGGGACTTGAGACTATTAAGTTAAAATATGACGTGCCTTGGCAATTCAATTCACCTATGTATTGAACCAAGATGGATAATACACAAGAATTATAAACTGAAGGATGAGTCTTAAAAGTATGTAAGCAGTAGTGAGCCAGCGGATGTGGTAAACATGTCTGATTTCCCAATAAAGCCATAACACTATAGTGTTAATCTGTAGACAAATATGAAATAACCTTATCACTAAGTTTGACTAGTGGTGTGCCAATAGAGTTTCGGGGAAAGCTTAAATTGATATCCAAGGCTGTATCCGAGTCAGGTTGTACAGGTGAAGTACGGCGCCAAACTACAGTTTAAACTCTATCGCTGCCGTGTTTCTAGGCATCAAGGAACCCTTCTAATATGCTATAATACACCACAGCCTACGGGTTGTGCAGATGAGCTACTGGGCCGGGGCAAGTTAAATTTCAACTACGCTGTTTCCCTGAGCCTCAAGAAACTCACCTAATATTCCGAAATACATCTTGGCTCTCAGGTTGTACAGGTGAAATGCTGGGCCAAAATACAGTTTAAATCTACCGACGCTGGATTTTTAAGCAACAAAGAGGCCTTTTAATATTCTATAATACACCCAACCCACAGGTTGTTCAGGTGGACTACTGGCACAAGGCAAGGTCAATTTCTCCACCACCCCATTCCTAAGCATCAAGGAGCCCCCCTAATATCCCAAAATACACCCCGGCTGTCAGGTTGTGTAGATAAAGTACTGGGCCTCAAGTAAGCTTAAACTCCACCGCTGCTGCATTTCTAAGCCCCAACAACCCTTTTATAATATGCTGGAATACACAACCGCGCAAGGCTTGTGGGCTGCTGGTCCTGAGGCAGATTAAATTCTTCCACTGCCGCTTCCCTGAGCATCAAAGTTTGGCCGTGATTGAAGGACAAACATACACACACACAAGCATTCACGTTTAATATATAGATTAATTATAATTTGGTATCTGGATTTATTTAGGCACTTTATGAATCTTTCCTTTATTTTCCTCTCTTTTTTTCAATTCAAATTTCAAATTAAAATGGGAGTTTTATAATGGAAATACTGTGGTGGCCTTATCTCAACAATATACAGCATTTTTGAGAAAGATTCAGTTCTACTAACTAAATCATATAAATGACCTATTTTTAAGCGGTCATTAATTCCCAACAATTATCATTAAACAATCTTTCCAAAGTTTTTAAGTATTTGGCTCACTACTACCTGGTTTTGGCTATTTTCTGTTTTTATTTTCAGAGGAAAGGTTCTGTGATACAATAAGCACAAAGTATTTGTTGTATTAAATATGGTCTGAAATCGTCGCAGAGCGTGTAACATCCTTCCAACTAATTTTTGGTCTTCTCTATTTTTCTTTTTCAGGAGGAAAGTTTGGGAGATACCTTAAATATCAATTGTCTTAAAAGCTAAAGTAATTGTAGAACGAGCACATTTCTGTAAATTAAAGGGCTTTATATGTTTAAATATATTTAATATTAATGGACACACCTTTATATAATGTCCATATTTATGCGGAAAAGTGCATAAATATTCAATTTCAGAGTACGTATTATTTTTCTTTCTCCTTTACATTTTGACAAAATATCAATGCATTTTCCATATATATTAATTATTATCAATGTATAATCTTGATACTCTTACAATAATAATTATTATTAAACAGTATTTATGGCCCGTCAACACAAAAGCAAGTTAGAATGACTACATTTGGTTTTTTTTATACGAATTATCTCTCTAACTATCCATAAATTATTCTTATTATCCCTTTGGAGGTGACACAAATTCTACTCTTAAAGTAGCCAAAATAATTTTTTTTTAAATAATTCGATTCAGCGATATTTTTTGTAATAATGCACAGATATCGTAGCTGATCATCAGTTTTGGAGGACTTAATTTCACTTTTTACACAAAAATTCTTTGCAAAGTTTTTTTATCCATGTTTTTCAATAGTAAAACAGGTCAAATACTTCAAACTGTTATGCCTCTAACAAACAAACTAAATATATTAGCTGAAACAGTCAATATATGTTCGTGGCGCGTGTACTAATTTAGAGAAATAAAAAAGTTGACCTTACCAAATGTACGTTTCCCGCGAAATTTGAAAAGTCACCTCAGTTTTTGAACAGATTTCGTATATTCTTAAGTTTTTTTAAAATAATGTTTGTATATTGACACATCACATCTGTAGTAATTTGAGATGCAATTTCCTCAAACTAAAGGAAGCGTCGTTAATTATAGCCTAGCAGTAATTGATTCCTTTGGCGGAATATCCTTGAATACCCATTTTAGGGCATGAGTATTTTAACACTGCAATAATAAATTTTATAAAGATGAAGACCAATTCATAAATCCCTTATTTCTTTTAATTGTATGGGAAAGGAGCATAGATAAATAATTAATTAGTAGGGTAGACCAGGAAAGTTGAAATACTTCTAGGGTGGGGTGGGGAGGGGGGTAGGGGTTGAGGTGAGGGCTTAATTACTCCGAGTTGGTTTGATTTAAACTCGCCAAATTTTGACACATCTTACCTACAAGATATAAGTGCCGCAAAAAGGAATTTTTAAATAAATTTTCTCTCCAAGGAGTTAGTTACTTACGTTAATTAAGAATTTATTGCTGTTTACTAAAGTACATACACACATTATGAAATAGTACAGATATGCATACATTACAAGGCTATATATGTATATGTACTACTACAGCAGATTGATCTTAAGACCAACTTAATTTTGTAGTTATTATACATAATTTGTTTTATTTTTGTACATTTCATAAGTTTAGGAATATGAAAATCTTAATCCTCTTCTTTTATGGCTTGGTATATCTCATATAAGAGCAATGGGCATCTGTTAATAGATAATTCTGGAACAAACCATGCAACTAAATGATTAGCATTTCAAATGCATGCTCTTGGTTTTGACACGCGTTTGTAATGGATAGTATACCCACTAAGAGTTAGTAAGGCTTTTTGAGAATTTCGGAGTTATAATTCAGAGTTAGCTGCTTTGTAGTGTTAATGTTTAAATAAAATCATTTTGTTTTCTTTTGTTTGGGTTTATCCAATAATAGGGTTTTGTCAGCCAAAACCCAAAAATCATTTCTATTTTGGACTGCTTTTTGCCATCCCGACTCCCGAAATAATATTTGAATTTTTGCCAGAGTCTTCACACCTGCTGCTTGATTTAGAAGGTCTTCTTCCCCTGGCTCATCCGGCATTCTATGATCCTGTGATTTTTTCACCCCCGTTAGTGAACTGGGAGATTATACACCCCAAGAGGTATATAGATGCATTTATTACTTTGAATATACACTTTATCTCCCTTAATTTTCAGTATATTCCTGAAAATGAATAATCCAAATCTTAATTTATCTTAATAATGCCTTGTTCTGGAATTATTCGTATATTTAGCTATTTTTAATCAAGGTGAATTTAAATAATTGTTTGCTTACAAGTCGTTTTTTGATTTTTCTGTTTGATTTATTCGATCCTTTTTTTTTTTTTTTTTTTTTTTTCAGTATGAGGCCTACTACGATTATTATTAGAATAACAAATTGTATCTTTTTAAAATCCTAAGCTCATGTTCAAATTATTTTAAAATAAGAAATTATTTTGTATTGCTGTCTTATCTTCATCCAAGTATTTGAACATTTTAATTGATATTTATGAGTGCAAAATAGTTATAAAATGATCGGTCAACTGTTATCATGTAATTAAATACGTTTTTTTTTTGGAGTTTATTTGAAGACAGTTCACTAACCACGTTATTAAAATGATGTTCGATAAAAGATGGTTAAATTGTGTATGGATGTGACCCGTCAAGTTTTACAACTAGAAACTATCTTCGTAGACATTTCCCACATATGTAGATTTCAAAAATTGAGTTAATGTTATAAATTAAGAGACCTAGACTAGATAAGTTCCAGGACAATTGGGCAAAAAATAAAAATTTATATATCGGATATGAATCTCAGACAATTGGCTGATTTTTTTTTTTTTTTTTTTGTGCAAATCGCCGAAGGACAATTTGCCCAATGTACATTTTTACCGAATAATAATTTACCGTAACAACATTTCGCCGCAGACCATTTTGGATATTAGGCCGAAGAATAATTTTTATTATATATTGATATATGACCTGTATATTTTAATTCAATTTAAAATGAAATTTGCATTGTCCATATGCTATATTTGTGATATAGATTAATTAAATAGTGTTATTTTGAAGAAAAATATTTTATAAATTAATGAAAACTTTTAATTATAATTATATAAACACAATAAAGTATTATGTTGTTCGAATGTAGTCCGAATCTTTACTGTTGTAGTACTTCAAGTAAATTAAATCATAAACAAACAGGACAGCAACTCCAATGGAAGAAGTTATTATGCATGTTCGTCAATCTATCAGTAATTCATCATGTCGAATGATAATTAATTGATAATGAAAGATTGATCAGCACTTCCTCCATTGGAGTTGCTGTCGTCGTTTATCATACAGATTTCTAAAAAAAAAATAATGGTGCAAAATTTATAAAAAAATTGAGGCCTCTTACTATGCAAAACTATCTTTCAAGATTTTTACATACATTATTTTAAATGTCAGAAACAACGTTTCGGGTGAAATTTTACATGAATCTCAGTATGGCTTCTTTAAACGTAAGCTAATTGACTGCATTCCTTTCACTCTACAAACGTCTACAGAAAGTGACCAAGAGCTGACGTTAATGGCTGTGGATTTTCCCAAGGCCTATGCTACTTTATCACACGAATATATTATCAAAACGGTGTACAGAAAGGGTTTTAGAGACTACATCATTCGAATGGTCGGCGTAACCTTAACAAGAAACAGAACAACCATAAGGTATGGAAATCAGTGCAGTTATTTTGAGAATAAAAGTGGTGTACGCCAGGGAGATTCACTGTCCGCAACAATTACCATCATATGCTTCAACAAATTATTCGTGATGTTCACTCAGAACCCACGATAAAAGGATTTCAAATATCTGAAAGAACTTTAAAATATCTGTGCTATATAGAGAACCTAACTTTGGTGTTTTCAGGAAGTCCTACCAAAACATTCAAATCAATTAAAACATTTATACTCATACTTAAAAGTTTTTCCAACAAATCTGGTCTTTTTTGTGAATGAAGGGAAAACCAAACTTTTATATCCTTATGCCCCCCTAATATCCAAAGAGTGGCCACAATATAGTTTTGGAAAAAACCTCAAAATTATTAGGGTCATGGGTTGGCCCTGATAGTATATTGATCAATTATAAAGAAATCCTCTCAAGGAATAAAAATAGTTTTAAGCCACTACGCTTACCCAAATTTATGCACATAGGATAGAATAAGCGCATAGAACATTCTGCCCAAAATCACCCACTTGTTGCGAATATCTCCATTCTGTCCAAGTATAGCTTCTGAGATTAATGTAACTGAAGATTCTTTCCTTAAAATCTTAAAGAAGAAAAATATATCAACTCGAAGAATTCACAATACAATAAAATATGGTGGCTTAAGCGTGATATCATTTCCTAAATTTTGGAAATGCCTCAACTCCTATTGGATGAGGAAATTGTGGGACACACAGCCCTTTTGGAGCGTCCAATTGAACCACTTTCTAGTTACAAAAGGATTAAAATACACCGACTACACATAGTCGAGCCTATCCAAAGTCTTTGAAAAACTGGGCAGATTCTCGGCTAGGCTCAAAGGATTTTGTGAAGGTCTTGGGAAGTAATAAAAAAACTTGAAGTCTCCTAGGGATGGGAAATGCCTCTGAAAAATTACATTAGCTTCCATTTTACTGGTGACTTTACATTGGAAGTAGCCGAAGATTTAAAAGAGTCAAACTCTCTTGTACATCATATGGCTTTTTCCTTCTGTAGGTAGTTCTTAGGACATTTTTTACCAATAGAACGAGCATTTAGAAAAAGTCGCTCCCATCTTCTAGGACAAATTAAATACATCCCTGTTGTTTTGTGGTAGAGCAGTTTTATAGTCGTATGGGACTAGATGATTCAGTTGCTATATTGACATTCGAGATAACTTTACGACCTCAATACTTATTGGAATTTCTCCCCCCCCCCCCTCCATTTAATTGATGAGCTACTGTGCCTATTGTAATTATTATTAGTGATGGAAATCGTGTGTGTAATAGCCATGTTAAAAGAAAATAAACATGTTAACCCTGAGAATTTGACACATGTTTTCGAAGAGATCAGCTACAATTAGCTCTGATAATGGAGGAACGGGAGAAGGAATAAACAAGGACATTGGCAATTATTACTCCAAAGTCGATCTTCAATCATGCTCTGAGTCTAAGAAGGACTTACCTTGATAACTCCCTCGAATCCCTCAAGGTATCCGTCTTTTATGAGCAGAAAATCAGGTTTTTGAATATAATTCAATCTATTTAGAAAAGGAAGTTCACTACTCAGGAGTTAAATAATAATGACAAGTACCAAGGAAAAGAAAATTCATTCTTCAGATTACCAATTGCAAAAAAACTGAGCCAACTCAAAAATTCATACGATTTACATCACTTATAATTACAAACCTTTTGTGTTGTAACTTTATCCTTATCCATGAAGTGAAGTGCAATAATCATAATAACAAAAAGTGAGAAAATATGCGTGTGTATGGATTTCTGAGAGTGCAAGGAGAAGTCAGGAGTGCATTCATGAAGCAACAGCTGAGTAGGTAAATAATAAATGCTAATTTTCCAAGTTTAAAAGTAATAGGCTAATTGAGTGATAGACTATTAATAGTAATACTAATAAGTAATAGCTAAGTCTGGGACTTTATAATGGAGGGATGCCGACTTCTTTTTCCCTCGCACAACTTATAGACACCAGTAGCTACGGCTTGAGTTACAGTGATTATTAGTTATTACTTATTACTCAGGAGAAGGAGGGATGAGAGATAAAAAAACTGGAGACTTACTTGTAACTCCCCAGATCCCAAAGACAGTGTGTTCTGAGAGATTTGATACAATGGATCTTCCTATCAAGTATTTACATTTAGCCTATAGGGATCTACATTCGCCTAATGGATACATTGGGATATCTGAGTCAAACGCATTCATCTACTCTCTACAACGTCAGGTTCCCTTCAAGGGTTCTTCCTTCCTCACTCTCTGAATGGGATATAATCTCCTTGTAGATATGGATCCTTGAGGACAGATGCTCTTCACTATTTCCATTCATCCTCAACTCCTTCATTGAAATCCGTGCGTCCATTCCTACTTAAGTCAACAATACTTCATTCATCAGATTCCTTCAGTGTCACTGATGTAGATCACGCAAAAATAACTTATCTTTATCACAATTACATTAATTCCATTTATTAGGTAGAGTGCGGTATGTATGGTCTACATAGTCAATTAAAGATGCTGGACTCTTTTCTCACTCAAAAACAAGTAAAAGATGATTCTAGAATCATAAAGGTAATTTTCCTCTTTATTCTCTATATTTTGGACTTTAAAGCATATTATATTCTGGCATTAATTATAAATAGTTATTGTATCTTATTTGAAACTATCCTATACCTATATTAAAAAACAAAAGACTTTGATAAAGAAAAAAATGATCATTCATTTCAAAGATTGGGGAATCCAGAGTCGTCCTCCTCCAAGTCTGACAATACAATCTATGTAGAAGACTGTTTGACTTAAATCCATTTGGGAAATGAAATTGAAGGATTATTCTGTGTTAACTCTTTAGCCTTGTCATCACCAATTCTATCATCCAATCCAACGTCAAATATAGTCAATCCATATGTATTGTTATTAGTAATTAGTAATAACTCCTTGGCGAATTGAATCTATGAAAAGGTCGAGTAACTTCGTTATGCCATGTTATTCTTACGTCACAATTCTAAACATAATGTATGGAATTGTGACATAAGAATGTTGATTCAAAAGCGACATCTTGTAAGAAAAAATGGCTACGCGGGTAGACTGAATTTTTATAGTCTAGCTCCCTGGATGCACTACTTTCTTTTAAGGTTTAAGGTTTTAGTCACATCTAAAGGACTCCAGGGAAAGAGCGGTTAAGGTAAAAATAAACAATTCAATCAAAAGACAACGAAGACTATGTTCCTATCGCCCTTTATTCTTCTCTTATCACTAGGGGGGAGATGGCCAGTTTAAAATGGCTGCGTGTCTGGAGGAACATGTAGCAGCTTCCAATTTTAAGCCAATCAGAGTTGAGAACTACTAAATCCTACCTTTCTTGCCTTGAGTGTTCACTCTTTGCCTAGAGTCCTTTCGTCACATCTATCTAGCATCTTTTGACAGTATATCATCAAAGTTTCAGCTATTTTGGAGCTGCAGATATTATATAAGAGTCGTTTGAGTGAGTTGATATGAGGTTTTTTTTGAGAATTGACAAAATGGTGTATCGAACTGTCACTAAATATTTATTTTTGAAAGGCACTGTACCTAGGCTAATCAAAGATGAGTTGGATTCTCTATACAAGAATACACGGAATTTAAGTTAAAAAGTGAGAAAATCATGAAAAATGAAAGCTCGATACTCAATTATGTCAAACCACTGTTAAAAAGCAACTGAGCGTCCAAAATGACGGAAACTTTGGTGAATAACTGTCAACAGATGCTAGATAGATGTGATTACTTTTTATTTATGAGCACTGCCATCTTCACGGTGAGGTCGGAAACTCTTCAGACCCCCCTCGTTTTTACTAACACAACGGTGGACTATATTTTCAGCATTCGTAAGTCATTACTCATTAGCAGAGCATTAGTCCACTCAAGCAATCCTGAGAGCGCTCCTGCTCATTTTTTAAGCAAATGAGCGCGTTCCAGTTTTAATAAAAAATGAGTGGCACTCATTTTTTATAAAACGTATAGGTGTATTTGAATGTGACAGCTCTTTACGATTGAAATTAAATTGATGAAATTTATATTTACTATTCATTCCAAAAAATGAATAATATGAAGGATTAAGAATATATAAAACTTAAAAGATTTAAAAATAATTGGTTCATTATTTATTTATTTTTTTTTTTTTTTCCTCCAAATTTTCAACTTTTAAACTCTAGAATTTATCCTCAAATAATTGACCAACTTTAGAAAATAATCTTTCAACGTTAGCAAAGGACGGAAGTATTGTATTATTTTCTGGAAATATCTTTTGAATTTTTGGAAAAGCGTTTAAAAGATCTAAAGAGTTGTCTTCTAAATTCATAAAATTTTGTACAATTTCAGCGGGGGTTTTATTTCTTATTAAATTTTTCTTAATTGGAAAAAAGCTTGATGTTAATTCAATAGCCACTAAATCCTCAGAATTGCCACAAACAACTTCTTAGTTCGGACGATAAGGCTAACTTAATCCCCAAAGAAGATTTTCACATATACTAGCAATTCTAGAGAATCAACAAACATTCTTAATCTTTGAATAATAATTATAAACTTAATAATTGAATTACTTGCTGCAGCCTACAAGTGGATCTAATCCTTAAAAAGGTGTTCAAGTCTTTTTTGATTCCAGTTAATAAACTTGATCATGAGAAAAATCCCGTTCCATCCAATGGCAAGTTATACTGATATATCCAAACTTTGTAGCTTAAAAACAGTCTACTGTCAAACAGAAACAGTCAATTCGGATGAATGTATGTATAACTGAGAAAGTAACAGATTTGTGCATGAATAAAATCTAACGGCAATTCTGGCAAATATTCAAATAACTTTTAATAACAATTATTAAATTGATAGACTAACCACATTATCATATGAAAAATAAATTAAGTGCTAATGGTCAGTGGTTCCCAAAGAGTGTGTCTTGAGGAAAGTTCAAGTGTGCCGTACTATTTGTGACAACCATACATTATTGGCAATCGGTTATAAAAATTCAAATAATTGGTTTAATCAAAATAGGTGTGTCCAGAAATTTTTATTTGTCTTTTGGTGTCCCTTGGGCACAAAAAGTTAAGGGTACATATATTACTTGCTTCGTGTAATATCATGCAGTTAAGCCTGAACACAAGGCTCTCAAGTCTTTGAACATAGAGTTGCGTAAGATTTTTAGATCTTATGTCAATCAAAATAAAAATATAAGATTGGTTATAATTGATATATCAACCGCTGTCGTTTTGTTTAAGAATATTATTCAGTTTAAAAGAATCTTGCCATTTTTCCCATTAGACACTTTTTCTTTTTTTTATCTTGCCATTTTTTCAACTGCCATTTTTTCTTGACAATGATATAAGCACATAGCTTTTATTATCTTCTCTCTTTTCCCTCAGAGCAGTCTCCCTCCTTTCTGGTTTTGTTTCTTTTCTCTTTGTTAATTCTTCCCGCAGATTAGCCGGATTCTTCCTTTTTAGAAAAAGTTTCGGTTCGAACTACCAATTTTATCAAAATTTTTAGGATCAGTATAAAAATGAACTCAATTTGGCAAAGAATCTTCCATTTACTTAAGTTTTCACTACTATTTCTATACATTTTGTTCAAAGATGGCTTAAAAGACCTTATTTAAAAGCATTTTAATTCACATTATCATCATAGTTATAACAATAATCTGTCCTGTATTGAGGCTGTTCGGCACTTTGCAAACACTTATCGCTAAAACTGCCTCCATATAGTCCCCATAAATTATGTTCAGGGACTTTATGGAGAAAGTGATTTGATTGGTTATCTCCATAAAGTCCGGCCACCTTTACTTTGTTATAGACTTTATTATATTATATCACGAAATATCTTTAAAAAAAAGGAAAAACACCGTCATCCCGAGGGATCCATTTTACATTATTCAAGGACGGACAAGTGGGACTGGACTAAAGTGGACCGGACTATACTTGACCACGGTCCTCGGTTCTATATAAGGACCGACACAACACTAATGGCGGGGGCTCAATGTTGATATTTTGACTAAATAAATTGAACAAATTTCCTCTAAATCTTGACGCTCATCAATATATAAAGACTTAACATTTGGGTTGAATACTACTTGATGTCAGTGATGAACACTGATATTTGAATTAAATTCAAAAATAAAAATGACTAAATTTGAAAAAAAAAACAAAATTCTTGATTGATTATGGATGAGAAAGTAGGATTATTAGAGAAAAAATATTTTTTCCTTACATTGTACTGTTAGTCAATTTTATAATACGATACGAGACAATCAGACACGGGACTTGCACTAAATTTAGACGAGTCCAAATGTAAGTTTGTGTGAAAATATTTCTAAAGTAAATATAATTAAGTGAATAATTTGACTCATTCTAATAAGTGATTAATGTTTTAGAGGCAGGAAAATGAACCCCAACTTAAATATGTTTCCTATCCAATGTATTTGATTAGTATTTATTGATTAAATGTAAATAATCTTATCAATTAAGTATACACTACTTCTTAGAATTGGTCAAATAATTGACGTAATATTATTTGATATCAAAATATTTTCACACAACCTATTTATTTAATATTGTACAAGAAAATTAAAAGTCTAACCGAAAAAATCAATCAAAATCCAACTTTTTTGACAGGAATTATTTTTAAGTTATAATATAATGTTTATTCCTTAGGTTCACTTATTATATACTGCAACTGATAAACAAAAAAATGAGCTTCAGTTAATTATCATTACATTTAATTTTAATTCCTATAGTTTTTTCATTTCGAATTATGGCTCGGAATCAAAATTATACTCAATAAAACTTTGATATTTAAAAAAGTTTTTAAACTCGGTGTTTTTCTCAGCAAAATAATTGTTCACGAGACGCTTTTTGTTTTTGGCTCAATTACTCCGAGTTGGATTGGCTTAGAAGCGTCAAATTTTAACACAACAATCCTTTATATATCTGCTATTGTTTGAATATCTTTAAAGGTTACACTTTAAAAAAATATATACATTTAATGAGAGCTGGATACTCGATTTTGTCCACTTTCATCAAAACATTCACATCAACTCACTCAAACAACGGTTTTATAAAAACTGTGCGTCAAAAATGGCTTAAACTTTGATGAGTAGCTGTCAACAGATGCTAGATAGATGTGATTAGCTTTTATTTACGAGTCCTGCCATCTTCACGTTGAGGTGGGAAACGTTTCAGACCACCCTCGTACATAAAGGATCCATAGTGAAGTCAATCACTCAAACCAGTCATCTCAAGCTTCAACCACAGACTCCAACCTGACCCTGGAACACTCATTGAGGAGGAACTCCTTGCCCATGTTGGTCACTTCTTCGAGAAAAGAAGCCTGCAAGCAGTCAACAGTGTTATGCGCAAGTTTATTGGACTCTCTCTCTCCGAGACGCACAACACATAGTAGTCCAAGGGGTTCCAGTCCGTGTAGCTAAGAGGCCACATTTTCTTTGCCCAAACATAAAGCTCTTAAAAATGTTGGTTTTTGCCGAACAAATCCGGTTCCAATTACCCGATTTGGACAAACTGCACCAATGTAAAATTTTAGCAAGACAACAGATCTGTTCACATTAATTAAAAATTTATAGCATCTTTATCTATGGTTATTAACGCCAATTAGGTGAGCCCCCTGCACGGATGCGTCCAATAATGGACGCATGGCGTTCGTATTCGGAGGGTATCTCAAGAATTTTTATTCTTCTTTTACGGTTTTGTCAGGTGAATCTGATAAGCATACATTCATAAACATAGATATTGAGGTCTGAAATTGGTCCGATTTAAATTCTCTAGCCTGTACATATGTACGTACTGACTTATTGAAAGATAATCCAGGAGAGACAAAATGTTTCCCTATATTTTAATATACTTACTTCTGGGTAATTAACGTATTAGTAAATGCTTACTAATACCTAGCAATCTCAAAGTGTTTAGCGGCTCCTTTGGCAAGTTATATGCTTCTACTGTTTTATTTGATAAACTCTATAAATATAGGTTATCATTCCAACGAGGAAGACATTTTATGATAATAATTAATATTTCTTATACATATGTAGGAGTATTAACTATTCCTTTGAATATTATTATTTATGACAAAGAATTGAGTTTACGTACCTGTAAACATTCTCTCTGCCACTAAATTTCATATTCTTATGACATATTCCTTTTTGCAAATTATAATTAATCCTCGCATTGGTCTCTACCTACAATATACATAATATGTACTCCAGAGAAATACATTTATTCAACAGCATATTATTTTTAATTATGATATATTACCGAGTGGTCAATTCAAATCTAAACACTTTGAATTTTAAACTTCGACAAGATGTAATTTATTAATTAACCATAGAATTTCAACAAAATTAATATTATAAATAGATGTGTTTCTGAGCTCTCTTAATAATTAATGTAGCCGTTCTTAGCGGCAATGATGGCTTACAGGCATGGCACCCACTACGGATGTAGTCTTTTGTCATGGTTCCCCAGTGCTTGCTGACAGTGACTTAAAGGGTCTCAGTGTTTGGATGACGGACACTGCAGGCCTTAGGCTCTTTCCACCCACTTTTTTGACAATTTTCTAGAAAGTCTGGTGTGAAACCCCGACATCTCTTGAATGGTCCCTCATTGAAGGGATTGGCCTGAGCTGTTTTGTTTAACTCCTTCGGATCCAGTCTCGCCTTTTGACAGATTCCTTCTTCAACTCCAACGTTTTGAACTTGCTGACGGCGTAGACGGTGGTCCTGGAGACGTAATTGGAGTGCGCCAATAGAAATTCATTGATCAGATTCGAGTGCCATTTTCTTAACTTTTACTTAAGCTAGAGGGCTCATTTTTGTTCTGTGACTAATTTTTATGCTTACATAATCGAAATATGAATTAATTTCAATCACATAACATTGATTAATTATTTAATTAATAGTGTTCAGATATGAATGGACCAGCCGGTATATAGATAATACTTTTACAGGATTTGAAAATAAATTGGGATTTTTTTCAAATTGCTATATCTCGACTTCCACTTTGAATTTCGCGCTAAAAATGGCTTTAGTCTGACTGGCTGAATTATTTCTTTTATATGATACTTTTTCTACAGAAATGATCAATGCTATAAGAGCTGATTTCTGTCCAAAGCTTTTGAGCTTCTTGAAGCACAATTGAGCTTCATAAGTCATTGTGCACGTCGATGAGAATTTTTTTGTTGTGGACGCAGAAACTAATCGCCAAAATGTAATAATTATTACCTGTGATACAACTAAAGTACCACCAATGTGAAGTCCAAGAATCCTGGTAATGTCATGATTCTTGGAGCTGTGGTAAGCGATGGTTCATCATGCCAACACATTTTATCGAGACTGGACTTTTAAATCGACACAGCAGAGTATGTGGAGTTCCAGAAATACGTATTGCTAACCTGGATGAAGGAGAGGTTTATCCTCAACAATTTGGTACTTGTCCAGGACTTTTCCTCAGTCATTCCAATCTGAGGGAGTCCCATTCTTCGTGATGGGTGAAATCTCGGCTAGCATCATCCAGATTTTGACCTTCTCGATTATTTTCTGTGACGAATTTTTCAAGAATAGGTCTACAAACGCTTCTACCTCAGTGTTAACTCCTTAAAGGCTAGCATCGCCAATAACTTTAGGATGTCATACACAACCATCCGACAAATGCTTAGATCATTGGCAATCTTAGCTGGGGTCTTTTGGTGCGCGAATATTACCGGCACAAAAATTATTTTGTCCAACAATTTGTCGTCTTTGAATATAAAGTCGATATTTATAATTAAAAAAAATACAAATTATTATTAGAGCATAACACAACCTCACTTTAGTAAAAAAGATTATTAAGTAAGTATTATTAAAGAGTAAGTTAGATTATTATCTACAACAGTTTGCTCTAGTAATTCTTTTTTTGCCTAATAAATGAGCGAATGAACGGATCCAATATGATGGTATATATCACCCCCTCACTTTCATTGTACCAAACAACCTTTTATACGAAAAGAAACTAGAGGAAAAGGCCCAAATCTGTTCTTAGAAGTTACCCAATTATGAAATTATTATTCAATAATTGTTGAGAACAGTTCATAGCGTAAAAGGAGCTAATCTGAATTCAACAAATTAACGTTCATAAAAATTTATTACTCAGAACAAAATACAAAGTATATTTTTGTTTTAGCGAGGTAACGCCGAATTATAATATCTTTAATTTTTTTTTTTTTGATTTCTCTATTCAAACATAATTAAATAAATGATAAGCTGTTTGCCATGTTTGCATAAAAAAAACTCTTAATCCTCTTGATACGTAGGAGAATGACCTCACTAAAAATCATTAATTAAATTTCCTTGGTTGAGACAATTACTCGAACCTATCATGGCAGGGGCGACCGCAGGAGGTAGGCTGGCTGAATGGGGTGTAGTACTCCCCCAAAAAAAAAAAAAAATATTTTACTAAAAAACTAAATATTTGAAATATTTTTTCAATAAATTGAATTTTCTATGAATAGCTATGGAATTTTGAAATTTTTCTCCCAAAAACAAAAATATTTGAATTTTTTTTCATAAAGTCTTATATTTGAAATTTCATTTTGGAATTTTTTTTCCCAAATATTTAATTTTTCGTGAGCAGTTGTGAATTTATTAAAAGAATTCCAAAAATAATAATTTTATAGGTATAGCTATCAATTATTGATTTTTTTTTTCAAAAAAATTAATTTTTTGTTAACAGCTGTGGATTTTTTATATTTTTTTTTCCAGGAAATTTAATTTTTGAGAATAGCTATGGATTTGTTTTCCAAAAAATGTTATACTTGAAATTTTATTCTAATGCATTTATTTTTTGCGCTGTTTTTCAAAAATTCCAAACACCATTTGTTCTCATTCTAAATAGTAAATTGAATGAATATATAGAGTTGACAAGGTTAATAGAAATACAAGATTATTCCATCATGTAATCGGGCTTGCCATAATTTTGATGTACCGCGCCGACTTCTGGCAAGACAGACAGATTTGAACGCCATAGAGTATAACAGTGGTCAGGGAAGACGATATATGGATACTCTTTGTAACAGATATACTCTTTGACGTCACTATTAAGAAGTTTGGTGGAAGTCAAGCATCAGTCGGAAAAGCGTTATGGACAAGGCCACCCAAATTTTATACATTTTTAGCTGAGTCCCTCTTTTTACGAAGCATTTGTGCCCTCTTTGTATCAAATATCCTTTCCTGGGCCCGAATTTTCTAGCGAACACCCCCTTGTTTTAAGTGCCTGTTACAAACTGAGGCTTTATAAAAAAAAAACTAAGATTGCTAGTAGATAAAAAAGCTAGACGTGGATCGAACAAGAGAAGTCCAATTCTGGTAAAATATTCAATTTGAAAATCATATGATTTATTTTAATAAATCGATGTGAAGTAAACTATTGTAGCTCCAAAATGTTGGAAAAGAGGTTAAATAATTATAATTTAGTTAAATATTTGTTTACCGATTAAATCTTAGAAACATTCTTCTCCTCTATCAAGAACTTTGCAAATACTAATCTGAGCAGTAGTCTCTCAATAGTCATAAATTTAGACTCATAATATACATTATGCTAGATACGAGATTTTTGTACAGAAAACTCACAGTTTACTGATAAAAAAAGAAAAACGGTTGAAGATGTACTCTTTTTTCTAGTGTTGTATCAGTTTTTATTTAGGACTAAAGACTATAGTTCCGTCTGGTTAAGTTCAGTCCTAAAAAATTATAAAGTTTGGTTCTTGAATATGTCATTCAACTATATTTCTTCTTTTTTTTAAATCAGTTCCAGTACTGACCGTTCGAAGGACCGACAGTATCAAGGGCCGGTCCTAAGACTACACTGGACTGGACCAAATAAATATGGACTGACACAACTACTTTTTTTTTTGTTTATTCTTAAATAGATCGCCGTGGTGTTAACATCTCTCTCTAAAAGATGAATTCTGGTCTAATTTTTTTCATAAAATTTTAATATGTGTCATAAAATAATAACATGCATTCAAATAATTAATAATTAATTTGTTGTGAATAGCTGTGGATTTTTGAAATTTTTCTTCTAAAAAATCCCAAAAACCAAAATATTATCCTGCGGACACCCCTGAGAATACAAATGTAATCCACACTCCATTTTGAGAAAAATAATTCAGGTTTGCTTTTGTGTTGATGGGTCACATATATAATTGAGATAAAATTATATTAATTAACTATGTTACATGGAAATGATATGCGATGTCATGAGGGGGTGCGTAATATAAACTAATGAATGGAATTTGGAACTGTGAATTAACTATAGTATATGTATAATATTTATCAATATCAAATATTAGTAGCAAAACATTTTGTAATCTGAACAGATAAGGTTCATCATTCTGTCAAAAGAGCGAGTTTTAGACGAGTCTTATCTCCATTGATTGTATATCATTGGCTACTGCTAGTTAGATAGGAAATATTTAATAAATCAGGTAATAAAGAAAGATTGATGAAAGAGAGCTAGAAAAAGAGAGAAGAAACGAAGAAATGACGTAATAAGGAATTTAAAGCTCCCTCTTATGAGAAATGGAGGAAACTAAATTCGTATAAGATCAATAAAATTTTCTCTTGTGACTGAATATAAAAACCAAAGTGATGTAAACAAAACCAATGCAATACCATCCCTAAATTTAATTCATACAGAATAGAGAATGTCAACAACAACGGCGGAGATTATAGAAAAGGCCGAAATAGACTCCCTGGTAAAATATTTGTTTGTCCTTCTATTTCCGATTTTGATTTGATTTAAATTAAAAATCATAAATGTTTCTGGCGAAAATGTTGGATCCAATTCTTTGAGAAAATACTCTAGTAATAAAATATTACTTCCATAGAAGTTAATAGTAATTATTGGATTGATTTGCTAATAATGACTAGTAAAAGTAATTTCAAGATATTTGATATTCTTTGATGCTCTCCCTCTTATCTTAATATAATGTCATATCATTATCATATAATAAGATGATGTCCTATGTTTGCTCTCCTAACTAATAACTAATATTATACAAGCATAATACCTGTATTAATATTAATAATTAATGCATTAATTATTAGAATGTATTAAGACTCTAACGACTAATGGATGTCTTTTTTTTGTACATATGTTCAATGTTCTATCTTAGGAGAAAGAATATGACTGTTTCCTCAAAGTGGAAGTCATGAAGGTCCTCAAAGACTTGGAGTCCATTTTGAACAAATGCGCATCAAAATATCCAATGGCTCTTCCAAACAACGTCTTTGAGCATAAATCTCCTCCGGATGTTGAGAAATATGTACTCTCTGTTCCATCTACGACTCCTACGGATCAAGTTAAAGTTGTAGTTACCGTCACAGGAGATGCAATAACCCATGCCGACATCAATCTCAAGTTACCAAAATTGGGTTCAAGCAAGGATTTATACCAAAATACAAATATAAGAGAGGATCATCCCTGGAGGCTCCAACAAATACAAGACTCTGGCAATCATTTGTCTTATGCCATTGATGCTTTTAATGCTGTCGAAAATGACTATGCTTTTAAGTTTGTAGAATTTGATGTATGAATAGTGTAGGATATACTTACTATCATTCTGTAGGTCGGCAAAGGAATTGGAGTGTTATTTGAATCGGATCTCCTCTTTTTTGTTAAAGAGTCGAGCTGCTCTCATTAACCCTAGAAAACGAACATTGGAAGAACTTCAAAAGAACAAAAACGTCGTAAGAGACAATTCATGATTAATTTATTCATCGAAATTAAATAATGACCTATTTTCAGAAAGGATTTCAACCTCCTGTACCCTCGGATTTAGCATTAAGCTTTTATGTTCAAAATTGGAGGTTGATCTTTGCTGTGTATCATATAATTACCGAAAAAAGGAGTATCCAAATTTAATCGTTATCAGGCGGAGTGTGTTATTCCGTGGATTAATGATGTTCTTCTCTTATTAACAGTAGGACTTCAAACGGCTCAACAACTCAAGGATAAAGTATGTGATGAACTTATAATTATAACTTATGATTATGCAAACAAATTTTTTAATCTCCATCATAATGTTATAGACTTTACAAAGAATGTCGTCCCTCTATATGCCGACTTTATTAACATTATTTATTTTTCAGATCCATGTTTTTCAACAATACCAGGATTTGCAAATTTCTACTTAAAAAAGTTGTACTTATTAATATTTTAGTAGGTTGTAACAGTTGTGACTCTTTTTTTTTTTGATTTTGACAATATATTTTAGTTGTTTTGTTATATCTTTATTGTAATTAAAGCCTCATGGTGAGTTTTTAATAGAACTACTTAATTATGTATATCTATACTTCATATTTTGTTATATTCATTGTTAAATAAAAATAATTTATAATGCTTCAAATTCTTCAATTTTTCTTTTAATGGTTCCGAAGCGGATTTCTCGAAGAGTAACAAACTTTTGACGCCCTTGTTGTAAATTTTTACGATGGATTTTATCCTCAACCGTTTCAAATTCAACATTTTTGGTATCATTTAGTCGAATTTTAAGATCCTAAGTAATTATAGATAAATAATTAATTAATTATTTCCGTTAAATGGAGTCAGATGATCCTAATATTACTTACATTCATCAAAACGGATTTGTTTAAATTAATCATTTTTTCTTCTGCACTTTGACCAGTTAATGAAAAAGGCTCGGATTCTTCTTCAAATTGAACTTCAATTGAATTTTTCTCCATATCATCCGTCTCAACGTTTATTATAGTCTTATTTTCCATTAAAGCTGAATCCTTATCCTCGGTATCATCATCACTACTACTGCTAGAACTCGAAGAGGAAGAAGAACTTTGACTCATGCATGCACCAACTTCCTTCTGAATAAATTAATGATCTTATTTATAAAAAATATAAAGTCATATGATAAATTGCTTTTAGGTACATTCTGTAAATAATTGATTTCCTCCTTCAAACGTTCAGTTTGTTCCTCTTTGGTTTCAATCATTGCCTTCAATTTATTTACTTCTTCTTCTTTTTTCTCAATTTCTAAGATTAATTTTGGATCTGTTTCATTGGAGTTCATATTTAGCATAGCTCTCAATCGTTCAAGTTCAATTTCTAATGCATTTTTCGCATCCTTAGTGGAAAATAATTAAATCTCACTATAGAAAAATTCATGTGCTTAATAATAGTCACCCTGGTCTCCAGCAATGAATCATTTAATTCTTCAATTTTGATTCGAGCATCAATGAGTTCACTTTCAATGGTTTTATTTCTGTCGTTCATATGATTTAATTCAATTAAAAGCCTATTGCGTTCCTCTTCGGATTTTTTCCTTAGCTTAATTTCTTTAAGAATTTGCTCTCGTTCTAAAAGTCTCGCCTTTTGTTCTATCGTTCTTTGATTCTTAAATATATATATATATATATAAATTCGTTGAAACATCCATTTACAAAAATAAATTACATATATTTACCCTCATTTGTTGTGCTTCCAGTGATTCAGGTTTACGGAATCTTTTATACCTATATACATATAAATTAAAACGGAGGCATGGAAATGAATTAAAATGAAGTGAACTTACATCTCATGTGTTCCAGCACACAGATTATAAATATCATTGGCATCCATCGACTTTGCCACAAAGTCGATCCTCTCCAACTTTATCTTGAAAGTTCCATAGCTTTTTTTTAATTTATGAATTTCTGACCATGGAAATGATAACTTAGGATTTAGTTTATTATTTTCCTCATATATATTGACTCCCAAGGCATTTACACCCAAAAGCATTTTTGTGGAATTGGAATTAGTAATATTAAAATAAGTAATTCCATATGTGTCAAGGCCTTCAGCACCTTTACAATATTCAATCATTGCTTCTTCTTTATCCATCCCTTGATGTTCCTTATAGAAATCGAATATTTTTGCATCCCACTCTTCGTCTGTAATATCATGCTTTTGAATTACTTCTGCTGGTAAAGTTCGACCAGTAGAGAATTTTCCTGGAACATGAATCTCTGGATCGTAGTCACCATACTAAGAAAGCAGAACACATAAATTGGATCACCTATTCACCTGATGATATATTAATTATGTTTCTCACTTGATATTGAAGGACATAAGAGGCTAAAACAATCGCAATTTCTGCCGGACAATATGTAACGCCGTTCAATATATCTTGTTTCAATTGAAGAAAAAATAACTTGATGGTTAGATACTGAATTAAATCCTTTTGGATGTCCTCAGGATAGTACTTGAATCTCAGCTCTAATTCCATTTTATTGGGGGCATCAATTTTAATGTCCTGTTTGATTAATTTTGTGTCCATATCCACCCTTGAATAATTAAAAGATTAAAAATGTTTGTAAGAAAGAAAGGAGCAGTCATCTTATTTTTACCATCGATATTCTCCCGTTTTGGAGATCTTGTGACGTAGTCCAAAGTACCATGTCTCTCTGAGTCCTAGAGTATGTACAATTTGATCGAAAAGGTCTTGAGGTTTAGTTTTGGAATTAACTTTAAAATTAATGATCGAGTCAATGGTAGAGACACGGATATCAAGTATTTTGGGAGCCATTTATTTCAAGATCCTTAACTTATCTATTCTCAAAGGCTACTGCTCGTAAGGAGTGTAAAAATATTTTTTTACTTAATCATTATAAATAAATAAATGATATCTTTTCATCGTGAGTAAATACACCACATACATACATAAGTCGAGATAAGAATTAATGAAGGAATCGGCGCTATATTATTGCAATATCATGAAAGATAGAATACATAATATACACATGAGTTAACGACATTCACAAGTATTATTAGAACAATTATTTTTATCATGATTTGGAGTCCAAGGTCCTAAGGAATCCTTTGCATAAAAGTCCATGGGGTATGGTTTGTCTTCATTCCACAAAGAACTGTCCAACGCCGCAGCAGCCTCATAAGGATTCAGTAAAGGACGAGGAAACTCAGCTCCCCAATCAATGGACAATCTTGGGCAAGCAATTTGAACCCATGCATCAACAGACTCACTCATTAAATCCAACTTTGATGGAAATATCTCAGATAAAAGGAGAACAAAAACTTCACGCTTAGAATCTTGTATTTTTTTCACAAGATAATCAAGAACTCTTGGATTTCCTTGACGTCCCAATGTTCCTAAAATGACACCCCATTTCTGCGCTGAGCGTGCCTCTTCAATGGCAGAGCGACGAAGTTTTTTCATTGCACCATGATCATAGGATTCTCTTGTAAATACTTTATCATAAGGATCATATCTTTAAATAAAAGTAGGAAGGTGAACGATATAACCTGATAATGGTAACTAGTTATTAATTATTCAAAACTGTTATATACCTATAAGCTTGAATTTGTGGGTTGGCAATCATGGCGGACTCCAAATGAAACTTTCCATCACCTAAATAAACTAAAGCTTCTGCCTCCTTTAAATTTGGAGATGTACATCCAAGGATCTCTCCAGGAGATAAAGGCTTGGATTGGGGCACTAAAATATTTTCATATCCATCTTCAATCAATCGTGACTTTACATGATGAAGAGTAGATATAAACTGAATTGTAGAAACAAGAGCAAGCTTTGTTGTAGCCGGAAAATGTTTTTTCAAGGTTTGTAAAAAGTGCAAAGGATCCATTTGAATGTCTACAAAGACATAGAGTAATTTCACAGAATTGGATTCTGTTCGGTCAATGGGTATAAGACATGAGTGACCATAGTGTATCATGAAGTCGCAACCCAAAGCTTTAGCCGAAAAGTCATCTACACAACAAGCTCCATAGGTAACATCAGCCATTATCACAGTTTCTACTGAAGCATGTTTTTCCAATATATCTGATATTGACGTAGCATAAAGGGTCAAGCCTTCAGGAAATTGAAGTGCGACTCTTTTTGCATTGGCTTCTCGTAGTCTCCAAATTGATTTATGAATTTCGAAATTATAATTAGCTGGGAGAACTGAGGCATCTGATTTAATTGAAGGGTCATTGAGAATGACATCAGGGATGCGAACACGAGACCTTGCGACTCCAGGTATCACTCTTCGGTTGGGATTTGCTTTAACTACTACAACGTCCTTCGACTCCACCATTTCATCACTAAATAGATATACATATAATATCATTAAGTATCATAAAATATATGAAATACAATATATATATATTAGTTTTTAATTTAATCATATTTTCAAAAAGTCTGGATCCCAATGTGCTAGAGTATAAGCAATTAAAAATTCCACTTTTCTTATAGAGAGTTTAATTTTCTTTTTGAATGCAGCATCAATTGTAGGGATCTGGGCGCTCAAGGCTCTTCGCAAATCTGAAAGCCCTTCCAAAGGAAAGTCTCTAGCTATGAGTATTGCATCCTTTTTTGCTTCCTTAGTCAAACTTCTAGAGACGGAATATTGGGGATCTACACGTGAAGCAGCACTTTCTAGAGCAGTGTCAATGTTGCTGTAGATTTCATTGTCTAATCCTTTAGAGAGATGAATTATACATGTTATAAACAAGAGAGAATCGTCCATATGGTCTCCATAGACAAACTTCATTGCGTAGACATAGGCATATAAAACATTCAATACAGTGTAGCGAACATTGCGAGAAATGGCTTTGCTCTGAGGAAGAGGAAGAATATCCTTCGCAATGGGAGGTATATTAGAATCTTCAAGAGAGGAAACCAGCTTTTTTATCCACCAGGGCTCAAAGGTTGGAATGTACGACTCAATGTCCCCAGACTCAATAGATTTTTCAAACTCCATTCGCTCTTGTTTCGTTAACACACTCCATATTTTCTCCGTATCATTCAAATCGATGTTACCTAGTCGCACATCAATATCCTCGTCATCATCGGAGTCTGTTGAGGAGTATTGATCCTCCATATTGTTCAATTTGTGAATCCTCTCAAGGATTCTTTTAGTCTGTGTCTGAGTGTCAAGGTTTGATTCAGTAGACTTGAGCTCTTCTTGTATGGATTCTTTGTAAAACTCTTCGGAACATGCCGTATGCCCTGGACTCCGATAGCAGGGAAGTGAGCAATAGAGAGCGTTACAGCGTGGGCAGGAGTACTTCGGAGTTGAGACGGAACAGAATTGACACTGAGCCATAGTTGGTAGTGTGTTGGGGCCTGTAACAGAAAATGAGATACTATGAAATATAATACAAAAGTCATGTATTTAAAAAAATATGTTTGAATGGATTGGTATATTTAAAGAAAGGAATGGAAATGAATTGAAAAGTTATTTGTCTCTCTGTTCAAAGTTGTAATGAATACTAGTCTAAATCTGAGTTATTTCCCCAGCTTTTGAACCGTCCACTCTTGTTGGCAGAGGGGACATCGATTGTTTTGTTTAATCCAGAGACTCATGCAGCACTGATGGAAGGAGTGGTTGCACTCTCCCCAAACAACCACACAGTCTTTACTTCCAGTGCCTCCATTCGTAGCAGCCGCTGCAGCGGAGGCCGTGGAGGAAGAAGAGTTATTCTCGGATTGGCATCGAAGGCAGGCATCCATGACTTGTACACGACAAATGGCGCATGTGTCGCACTCCACATCCCATGACCACATAGCCACAGCATTCCATCTCTTGAGGCTAAAGAGTTTTTGACTAGGGGATGAGGTGGAGGAAGTCTCTTCTCCGTTCACTAATCCAGAATCCATTTTTTATTACGAATTTAAATTATTTATAGAGTAATAATATTATTATTTGAACTTGATATCAATGTTTTTAGAACAACAAGAAATCCTAACGCAGGCACAGCAGATTTATAAATAATTGAAAACCAAGAAGTTCTTCTACGTATAACTCTGTCACTTTCTATGTATAGTGACGTCATTGGGTGCATTTGTTTAGCTAAAATTAACAGATAAAAAGCAAATAAGTATTTATTTAATCTTTGTTCTTTCCATTCATTCTTTATTTATTAACGCTGTTTTTAGGTTTTTTACTCATTTTTCATCGTGCGCTATATTCCTGTATTTGGGGATCTCAATAGCGTCATTTTATGTGATACTCAAAATCATTATTATAATAAATATAATGACTTGATTTAATTAATGACGATCAAAGTATATGTCATTTCAGTGTTTATTTTGATCTTTATAACCTTGTGACGTCATCTGTTCTTATATTAGTCCCTGCCGAGTAGTTCTAATACTTTCTGGAGTGGAACAAGGCTCAGTCACTCAACCTACGGTTTCACTTGCTTCATCCGCTGGATTGTTCTTTGACTGAGTGTTATGATGATTATAATCCTCATAATAGCACCATTACCGATTTCATATCGAAGGCGTTCCCTTTCGTTGGTCACGCTATCGAAATCTTTTTTGAACATGTATTTTTATTATATAAAGCAAAATTAATTAAAAATATTCAGTGAATAACTGAAAATGGGACTGTCTACTATAATATTAATATCGTTCATTAATTAATCATCATTCCTTTCTTCGATCATCTCTCTCCTTCTTTATTCTATACTAAGATTTACGTTATATATATTGTATTTCCTTTGCCCAAAAAATGATTTCTAAAAATGTTCAATATAAACTTCTTTCTCGGTAATTTTTTTTGTAAGCCAACAAAACCTTCCATAAAGTACTCATGTAATATTAACAACTGGTACTGTAATTGTGTGACAGCAGCTTGTGTCTTCATTAAGTGGGACATTAACAAAGTTTTGCTACTTTAACTACTTGACAAACAGATTAAGCCTAATTGGGAAGGCTTTCACTGGCCGGTTTATTTCATGATCAATCCCTTACCTTGTAGTTTTGTATTTAATTCATTTATTCTGCAATATGTCAATAGCAATTGCAAAATTTTATACCCATTTCTTTTTTTTAAATCTCAAGGAATATTTGCAATATTGAAAAACATAACAATTTATGTTTTGATTTTGCAATTTTTTCAGTATATTTAGTAGGAACTTCATCTTTTTACGCGATTATAAATTTATTAGTGATTTTTTCAGTTTTAATAATTTTTAACATTATTTGATGTAAGCTTTTGATGGCTGTAGTTTGCCTAATTCTGTTGTATATATGTAGTGTAAAATCAAATAAAACAAAAAGAATGAACAAGAAAAAGTGGATTCTATTTTTAAATTATAGATGTATGAATATTTTTTCACAAATTTAAATTTTAATTTCATCAGAATAAAGAACGTTCATCCACCTATCCAGGCGCTCAGTTCTAACTCTTTTAGAGGGATCTGCCTCATCTTCTTTAAATACATTCTTGTACCTCCTTTTGTTGGACTCAATTTTAGGCTTGAGAATGTCCATTGGCACATATTTACTTTCGCAAATCATAATCTCAAGAGGATCCTTTCTCAATTCTCGTGGTAAGGAAGAGTTGGACGATAAAGAAGAATTGAAATTTAGAATATTCTTAGCGATGCTACTAACTCTTTCATTGTAATGGTTTCTCAATGCGTGTAATTCCCATAGTACGGTATTGGTAGCATTTGCATTCTCGGGATCCTCGACATCAGATGAATATAATCCAGAGCCATATTCATCCATTTCCAACATACTCTTTAATTCTGGTTTGGCAACAAAGGCCTCACGTAAAAATGCCATAAATCCCAGGGTTGCATACTCTCCCATTCCCGTGGATATCGTAGCAATTCGTTTAACAAAAGCAAAGACGCGATTTTTGGATACTTTTTTCTTGCGTTTGATTATCATATCCATGAGGGAGGAGATCGCAGTTTCAATTCCCTCGGAATGAATATTAAACTCCAAGAGTTTGGAATAAAGACAATTATAAAATCTAACAGGATCAATATTAAGAAATTCTCCTTGTCCCGAAAGTACAACGAACACAGTTTTTATAACATGTAAACTCTCAAGTAGTGTCAGAGGCTTCTTCCGATCTTTCGAAAGTAAGGCAGCAAAAACTTGGAGCAAATCTTGAAAAAAAGTCGATGTTGATTGAATGACTGAATTTACTAAGTCCCTTAAGTACATAGACTAAGAGCGGAGATTGAACTCCATTCGCAGTAGCCTTGAGTATACGGAAATAAATGGCAAATGTAAGCTTAGTAACGTCAGTGTATAATCTATAGCGTAGATTGGAAGACTCTTCACCCTTAGACTCCAAAAGCTCTTTTTCTAATTTTTCCATCTTTTTCTTATTTTTCTTTTCCCGTTTAGACATTTGAGTTAGAAGTTTCTTACTTCGCTTGGCTTTTTTTCTCAGATTCAATGGCATCATCCTTCATTTTATCAATATTCAAATCTTTTATTGGAAGAGACCCCATGACTTCAATCACTTCTTTGAATATCTTCTTTTTGGTTTTCGAAATTGCATTTAATTTCCGAACAATGATCAAGGAAATCTCTCCACGCTTGTCGCCCTTAAAAACAGACTTGAAATGACGAAATACAACTTCTCTGTACTGGTGATCTTTCGAATTTATATATCCAGAGAGGACATTAACCATATTTTGAGAATAATTAAAATGGGGATGAGCAACAAGTAATTGACCCATTACGTCAAGAGCATGAACTGAAGATGCATCACGACACTTTAGCCGATTTTCCAAACGTACTAAAAAGTTTTTCACACATATTAAAAGAGCAGACTCATACTTTTGTAATTTCAGAGTATCTTTCTTCAGCTTGACACCCTCAGGTTGTTGACGTATCTTATAGCTAGGAAGAACATCCTTAAATATTTCTACAATGGAGGTTGATACAAGGCAAAATATGGTCGTGGACACAGTTGGATCTACATCCTCAATCAACATTTTAATCAGCTTCTCTAAAATAGGAATTCGTTCTTCTGGACATTCAAGAAAATTTGTGGCCAAGCTTCCGATCGTAACTCGTTTTAGTGTCAGAATCTCTTTTCTCCGTGAAAGTAGTTCAATGACGGTAACATTATCCGGTGCTTTGTCCTCATCGACTTCTTCATCTTTTTCGGAGTCTTGCTCTGTTGCTACTCCTTCCTCTTTTTCCTCATCATCATTGTCAATAAAAAGGGTTTGTTGAAGTATCCCTTCCTTCGTTTTGATGGGTAAAAGGTCCTTTACTGATACTCTGAAAGGGTGAGAAATAAATTATATTAACATTAAGAATCCAATAAAAAGTGCATCATTAATTGGATCTTAAAAACAAAGGTTGTTGGATATTAAAAGTGTATCAAATTTAATTTCTTGTTACATATGTGATGCGTCAACACAAAACCCATATTGAAACAAATTAAAATATTGGAAATTCCTAATTTATTATTTTACTTTATAAATTATAGAAACGTCTCAATATTTCATAGACAAAATCCGGTGGGCTTGTAATTTCTCGACTTATATTCCTACTTTTTAATTACACTATGCACCAACATTTAAAATTTGAATAAAAAGTGATAAGTACACATATCAATTTGATAGTGCCTTTAAATAGAGTTAAGTATATTCGTAGGAAAAAAAAAATATAAAATCGGATTTATAATCGCATCATTATAAAAAAGACGTTCGATCAAAGGAAAAGTGTTATTGTTATTCTCATTTGTACGCAGTTTTCATTAATTACTTCTTTTACTCAGACTGAAAAATACGTTTAAATCTTTAAGAAAACAATACTAAAAATCAATTTATAGACGCCATAAACAATTTTTTTAGTTTAAAATGTCCATAACATGACATAACTACAATGAAAATTTTGTTGAATAGCTTTATTAGTTGAAGAAACAAACATGAACGAACATAATGTTTCTCCATGGTTTAGAGGTATTTCATCGACTTCAATAAAAGAAGAAGCTCTAGACATATACAGTGTCTGTAACCAAAATCTGAACAAACATAAAAGGTTCAACATGGAGAGTAAGGATTAGAGTTACAATTTACTGACTATATCTTGATACTATCATTTCATTTTGATCACTTAAAATGACATGGTTATTATGTATTTATGAGATATAAAACTGTAGGTATTTAAACTTTATACTGTACCATAGAATACTTATATTTGCGTAATTTTTATTAAAATAATCATAAATTAGACCACTTATATGTGGAGCATCCATAAAATATTCAATTATTACAAAATCCTCATTCCAAGTACTGTAAATCCTTCATTTAAAATATAATATTTTGGTTGTAACTTTTACAAACTCGCAACTTTTACACAACATAATATATTTTTATTCCTCACAAATACAAATGACTAACTATTGAAAAAAATCATCAATGTTTGTTTTTAGGGTAAGAAGTATGATATGTCAACCTTTATTTCTTGATGATACGCCAAATAATAAATCTTTACCAACCTGGATGCATGCTCATAGCGTGCCAGAGATTTAGTTTCTTCTGCTTTCAGAATATAATCAACCTCTTCAGGATCTAGTTCCTTAATCAACTGATCCCGTACCTCTTCTTCTTCTACTTGCTGCCTCTTTTCAGCCTCTTGTTGACGGACACGATCATTATCAGCTTTATAGGGGTCAAAGCGCTGGAACTTTTTTTTTCGCTCCGTGGGATTATACGAGGAATTTGTATTTGGCTTAAGCTTTCCCTTCTTTATTAATTTATTCTTTTTCTGATTGGATCGCTTTGTAACGGATATCGTTCGCGAGGATCGCTTCTTCTTAGTACCGGCCTTCATTATCATTATATATAATCTTAATTTTTATTAAAATATTACTTAACTAATAACTACACACGTGAACGATCCCAGAGTTTGTTATTGTTGTTCACAGGATTTGTTTTGTCAATATGTATGACGTCATCAATAATATTATTACACAGGGAACCGTAGTTATAGAAGTTGCATAGATCTGGAGTAGCGCTAGCTAAATAACGCAACCTGTTGTAAAAATAAAACATCGTATACGAAAATCTTATAAATAAAATAAATCATAATTTTTTTTTTAAATTGATTTGGGGTGGGCCTCATTTTTTTATCTTTAATTATTTTTTCCAAAAATTCTCGATGGTAGGGGGGGGGGCAACAGCCCTTTCACCCCACCCCCTCCTTGTGGACGCTACTGATTATACATAGCAAAATCCAGTGGTATTTTAATTAAACTTTCCATTTTTCAGTAATATAATATCTTGAAATCTCCAAATATAGTACGTCTCACAGAGTGTATTTCATAATCATTTAATGTACGTACTAAATAAACTGATGAATTTGCACTTCAAAATCAAGATTCAATTAGAATTTATCATAGTTCATAGCAAACGATATTTTCCTCACAATAGGTTGCGTGGCTTAAATAGTACTTCTCCAGATATAGTAATATAACTCGTTTTAGTAGCTCTCCTAGCTCCACCCACGAACCCATGTAAACATCAATCATTATTAATACCGCTTACACCACGTGTACTCTGTTAAGTCAAGTTACTGGACTCGGATTCTGTACAGTTAGCGGACTATATTTTGCGGAATTTGTATACTATTTTTGTTTTAAGATTCTTCTTAGTTGGAAGGATTTTTTATAAAATCAAAATGGTAAGTACTCTCATTGGACTTAATTGGCGTTATTATTTATATATGCAATTTTTTTCAGATTCGCAGACAAGCGAGATTGAGGCGTGAATATCTTTATCGAAAGGGAGTGGAAGAACGACAAAATGCGATTCAAAGTAAAAAAGATCGACTTCGAAAGGCTCTTGAGTCGAATTCATTGATCGATCCCTCCCTACGACGAGATGCTCTAGATTTGCAACAATCCATCAAATGGGACGATGATGGCCCTCGACTTGCCACCACTCTGAACAGTGGTTCCGGCGGTGTGGATACCCGGAACAGTCAAGACGATGAATACGCATGGGCAGGCGTCTCTGACCCTAAAGTCATGCTTACCACATCCCGAGATCCCTCTTCGCGACTCAAAAAGTTTGTCAAGGAAATTAAATTACTAGTGCCCAATTCTCAGAGGATCAATAGGGGTAATTATGAATTTAAACAACTCATGGATGCATGCAGAGCCAACGAAGTGACGGATGTGGTCATTGTTCATGAGCATAGAGGCAATCCTGATGGACTAATTGTATGTCATTTGCCCTTTGGCCCTACTGCATACTTTACCCTCTCAGACATCGTCATGAGGCACGATATACCTGAATTGGGCAACATGTCAGAGCAATATCCCCACTTAGTATTCCACAACTTCAAATCTAAATTAGGAGAAAGAGTAAGTTCTTGACTAAACTCCTTAATTATTGTGCCTTATTTATTATTCTATATCTTTTTAGTGCACGAATATTCTCAAATATTTGTTCCCTGTACCGAAAGAAGATTCCAAACGGGTCATGACCTTTGCCAACCACGACGACTACATTTCCTTCAGACATCATACCTACAAAAAAGGAGATGGAAAGAATATTGAACTCTCCGAAGTCGGACCAAGATTCCAACTCAGACTCTATGAAATTAAATTAGGTACATTAGAATCAATTTCAGCAGCTAACTCGGAATGGGTATTACGACCCTATATGAATACGGCCAAGAAACGAAGGTTTCTCTCAGATGACGATGGCTTTGTTGAACATGAATAATCACATATACCTGTTCAACGGAATTAATTACTACACAAGCTTATCAAAGAGCAAACTTATCAATTATGTACCTTTGAAACCTATTAATTATGCATTATGATAATAAACATATTGATATCTTAATTAATTCCGTATATGATGACATTTTAATTTCGAATTATTCCGTATAATTTCTGTCCCTCTTTGAGGTGAAAAGCATCCTTTTTGATAAGAAATTCTACTTGGCAAACTTATATGAATTTTGTACAATAATAAGACTATAATATTTGTCGTAGTTAGAATTTTATCTCAAGTATGTGTTAAAATTTTAAAAAACTATTAAACTAGGGAATTGCCGATCAAAAATACAGTGTCATCTTTATATCGTGTCTTAAAAGGTTATCTAGTAAGTTTTATTCCTATAATATGAAAATATGATATCCATTGATCTTTGAATAATAATGTAATCAATTTATAACAATATGTACTTATATGTTGGATACCAAACAGGAAGGGATAGAAAGCTTAATACAGACTATATCGATCGCTCATATCCCCTTTTCATGAGTTTAGAAGGATCAAAAGAATGTAACTCTTCAGTAATTATATTTAATTGAGCCGGTAGTTTGTTAAGTCGCAGGTATTTATGCACAGATTTGAATAAATATTGAATTAGAGTAAGTTTTATTCAAATAATATAAAATATTCACCCATTAGGGTTGTATTGATGTAAGTAATTCATTAGGATGAACAAGATTCTTAAATTTAGTGCACTAATAGAATAAATTGGAAACATCAGTCAGACTGTATCGATTGTCTATATCCCCATGATCTTAAAAAGATCAAAATAAGCTTATTTTTATTAACTAGGTACATCTAATTCCCATGAAGTAATAATGATTGGTGATGAGTGATGGCCGTGAATCAGCAGAGTCACATGTATTTACCCTCGGAGTCGGTTGGGAACTCAGAGAATATGTACATTTATCTATGATTTGGAGTCACAAATTTTAAAATAGCTGCAGATTCAGAGCTGGGAGCTCTAAATATTACAAATCCTACCTCAAGGAACTAAACGAATCATACTCTAGAAATTAAAGTCCCTGGGATAATAAGCCAACGAAAACAATTTCATTAAAACTACATATATCGAAGAATCAATTATCCTTAGTTTGAAATAATATTTTGTGATTTTGGTTGTGAATCCAGCCATTTGAATTATTCAACTCCAAATTCATTTGAATCATTTTGTAACTCTACCAACTTTATGAATTAATCACCTTAGTATTGAAAGATCAATCGAAAAAGAATATTTCATATTAATTAATTATTTGAATGAAACTTACTACATAATGATCTTGTACAGAGACGGAATGAAGTTGATACTTCTTTTTTAAAGGACACATTCATCAATTTAAATAATTAATTCAATAATTTTTGACCATTTACGTAAGTAAACCCTTTCACATTTATCTACTCTGTTTTGAGTTGTATAAATTAAGTCAATCCATCATTATTTATTCAAAAACAATTTTTTAAGATTTCAAATATTATCCCAAAATGTAAGAATTGCTGAAAATACTACGTGAATTTGAGAAAAAATTACAACCACGACAAATATTACATTGTTATAATTATATAATATCTATAAAAAAAAGGAGTCCTTGAAAAATAATTTCTCCCATTTACAGGTTTAGCACAAAAAAAAGTCCCCATACAAAGCGGATTATATATAAGGTGGACTTTTCTTGTTCTCAAGAACCGCAATAAGTGGGGTCCCTTGTACATACAGGGTAGGGCAGCATAACAGCTCGATTCTCGTCTAAAGAGATATGGGGCCCTTCCTCACCAAATTTGAATCCACTAGATTTTTCTATACGGGGTAACATTTTTTTACTTATATTGAAAATATAAAATTTTTGATGTATTTCTAAATCCATCTGTTGAGTCTACGTTTTGCTGCTATACCCTTTTAATAATGAATTTGACTTAAAATCAGGGTTAGCAAAAAGTCTGTCTAGCTAAACTTAGTTAGGGACTTAGTCTAGTGAATAAAATACTCTTTGCTTATCTCAAAACATTACAAAGAGAGAAATGCGAGTACATATATTTGGGGCTGTAAATACTAGCATTCTTTAGCGTACGAGTTTTGTTGTTGTTGAGACCTTAACTATGTTTTTTTTTTCAAGCTGTTGTTATGCTTATTTCATTCTTGAGAAAATAACATGTAAGCATTGAACAGCTAGGTGGGAGTGTGCTTATGAAAACTAGAGAGTAATACCGAAGATTTGATGTATAATTGTCTTCTATATTATTAAAGTAAAATTTGTCTGTTCATTGACATTTAAAAACGGTTTTAAAAGAGTCAGTAGTATTGGAATACCACTATAGTTTTGGTATACCGAATAACACTTTAAGATGCGACTCAAGTGGATACAACACTACGTATTCGGTATTTATGTTTGAAAAATTCAAAACTTAAGTCATATTTTTTTATGGATTAATATCTGTTCCTCCTTCCTAGTATGACTAATTTTTGATTGCATATAATAGCCTTGTTTATGTAAAATGCATATCCCTTTACATATTCTCTATGGATTAGAACGTATTAAGTTAATCTCTCAAATATTCATATCCTTGCCTTCAATATATTATGCACCCATGTCATACATGTCCTAGAAAAGAAAATTCATTCTTCAGATACCCATTCCAAAAAAAACAGGCCAGCTAAAAAATACACTGGATTTTTATCACTGTATATAATCAAACATGCATATTATCAAAGTATTTAGCATATTATATGTCCTAAAAAGCGGGAGTGGCTTTTTGAAATTGGCAATCCATATAATACTACATGGAAGTAATTGAAGTTGGCATCATTATTTTTTCTAATCTTGAGGGGGAAACATATGATATAATCTTCAATCATACATAAATAAATTTATTATTTTAATAAGTGTTAGAAACATGTAATGTTGTATCGTGATGAAGTTTGATATAAAGTATTTACTATTGATACATGTGTGCGCGTCTAAAACTGAACACTCTGAAATTTTTAAAAATATTTAAATAATTCTGTAATTTTTAAAGTGGTCGACGAATTAATTTATTTAACATGGAAGATGAGAGTCTTAGACACATGTCTATTCAATATGGCCTTCCATTTTCTCCTCTACCAACTCCAGCCTGGACCGGAACTTACTGCATGACTTGGTAATGAAGCACTGTTCGACGTTGGCTCAGGCACTCTTGAGGGCAGACTTAAGCTGGTCCTTGGACTTGTATTGGACTCCTGACAGCATCCCCTTTAAACACCCAAACACTGCGAAGTCAAGCGGCGAACAATCAGGCGAGTGAGGCGGCCAAGAATTCCGATCGAAGAAGGGTGGAGTCTCGATCTGAAGGAACTCTTGGGTAAAGTTGCTAGTGTGGCAGCTGACACCGTCCTGCTGCAACTATCACCTGCCCCGTAAGTAGCCCTGGCCCAAGGGAACACTTCGTCCTTCCAAGTATTGGCAGTACGTCTCGGAGTTAAGCCTCTCGTGGTCCTCCAAGAAGATGAGATCACATTTATAACCGTCGGACGCAACAACAGGCAGGACCTGGAGGCTGACGAAGTGCCGTTCCTTACCCACATGCACCACGTCATCATCCGCTGTAAACTGTGGTGCGGCTGCAGTTAAGAACCTTGGCAATTTCAGTAGGAGTTTTCCCCCGCGCAGAAAGATCCAAAATTGCGACTCGACGTCTCTCCATATTATCGGCTGTTGTTTACCTGTTGCTATTTAGATTTTGCTGGAGTTTTGTTTATAACTACTCAAGACCCTTGCCTCGAAGTATAAACCATTTTCAACTCAATAAAATCACAAATATGTGCATGGCGTAAAATTTAAAGAAGTGTTCAGTTTTAGACGCGTACACCTGTATTAAATCCTTAATCGCTGATAATGATGGTACTGTGGACTTCAATCGTTTGACGCTCTCTCTGCCCTGCTTTTAGAAAAAACTTGACAAATATATCGTCATTCTGCAAGGGTGGTAATCTTATATTTTTCCTGTTGGATTTGGGAGTTAATGTTAATATTCTTCCAAAATCCCTGGCAGAAACAGATGGTTTGTCGGATTTGTCGATATAAATGGGCCTTTAGTACCCTGTCTAGAATTACACGCAACTCATTATCCTCATCTCATAACAAGAGTATGGATAATCATCTATAAAATCAAGTTAGCGATGAATACATCAAGTCAGACTTTAACTTTGATCTCACAAAGATGCTTATTGCATGTAATATAACCTTATCCATTACTAATCATATATGTTCAAAAAATTTATGGAGAAATACACGGGTAAACCTATCCCTTCCCGAGGAACCATCATTAAATTAATGGAAGATGTTGGTACTGATGTCATTTATAGAAATACATATAAAAATGTTTTGAGTGATCCACACCAAATGACGATCAAGTTATCAGTAAAAAGTATAAAAAATTTACTAATTTTGAAATGGAACTCTGAATTTTGTACAATCTAACAGTAAGTATTCAATTTTTTTTAAATCTAGCCCTTTTAGCTAAATATATCAAGAATTATGATACACGACGCATAAAATAGCAAAAACAAGTGCTTAAATTGTCACAACAACGCGGGTAGTAGCTTTGGATGGTTCGCAACTAGTTTGTCTGAGACTAGTTTCTTCACTTAAAGACTTGGATATGATAATTAGTTTTTCCAATATTACATAGTCAATAAATATTACTTTTTTTATCACTTAAGGCTTAGCTATGGTTGATAGGCTCCAAGAAATGGTGTTCAGATAACTCATAAAAGGCAAAAACAACTGCTTAAATGGTCACAACAACGGGGGTAGTTACATTGGGTGTAGTATTATAATTAGCAATTGTGTATATCCTTCAGGATAATAGTATGTTGTTATATAAGCATAAATAACGGCGAAAATATATTTTTTGATGCTCTTAATAAGGAGTAATATCGCCGGACATTACTACATAATTAGCTTTTGCTCTAAATTTTTAAGATGGATTTAATTATACCATTTTTTTATTTGTAAATTTATTGTCTAATTTTATGATTTTGACATTTACTTTATTATTAATAATTAATTAGATCTCATCGGTAGAGATATATCTATCATGTGCACAATTGTATATAGCAACTTCCACATGAAGAAGAGGGGTGATTATCTTTTTTATTAATCTCCACGTCTCGTTTGTGTTTTGCAACCTAAAGTTATGACATATTTAACTGGATTCCGGTGTCAGAACAAGAAAATATTATTTGGATCAATCTATTATTTCAATATTCTGTATATATAATTTATTGTTATTAGTTATATGATTCCAATTGTTTAATTTTGTATATTTAACATAAGTGTATGATGGTATATTTTTTATTATGTAGATTATATTTAATTAAAGCCTTCTTTTTAAACTTGGAACTTCAAATATATTTCGAAATACTCTACTTTGTCGTTTCATTAGCTATTATTCTGAGAATAAGGTTCATAATGAATTACAATTTCATGGAGTGTGACGTTATAAAATCTACTGTAACGGATAAAAACGTCTCAGTCAATTATACGTAGTATATCTTCATTAAACATTTTGATAATAAATACTTTCGTTATACCCTCAAAAATCATAATAAAGCAGACAGATGATAATCACATGAGTATTTTAAACAATGATACCATATGTATCCCCCCCTTCTCCTTGCACGCGTTTTTCTCTACAATATTATCAACTTTACCTATAAGTATTACATGATAAAAGATATGATTGAGGAAGTAGTTATATTAGACCCTTGTCGCCAAAAGTAAATAGACACTGTACTAAGGAATCTAGGAGATAATCTTTATAGTCTTTGGAACGGGGTCTAGCTTCAACTGACGAGGACAATAATAAAAGAGGGAGAAAATCCTAGTAGGTAACACATAAGATATACATATATTTTATTAAAAAGAGTGATTGATTGCAAACACAACAAGATGAAGTATTATAATCGTAAATGGTTGGAGTGATTAAGATGACAAATGCTACTCTTTGTCCTTAACCAGCCTCTTCCAAGATTGGCGGATTTATCTAGGGTAGATAAATGGCTAAGATCGCTCTTACAGGAAGCATAGGCAATGGATCAGTAATGACAATGTCCAACGTTTGGAAAGAAGGAAATACTTTGAAGGGATAGTCTAAAGAATGAGCAGAATGCCCCAAATGCGGGAAGACGTTTGACCTATGCCGAGAGACAGCCAGAGCTCGGAATATACAGCCATATAAAATATGTTTATAATGCTGGCGGAAGGAGTGGAGGCTGTCAAAGACAGAAAAGGTAAACATTACGAGCCGATCTTTCAATGAGACGAACGCCTTGCTAATGAACGTGAGTGCATTGGTATTATTAAATACTATTGAAAAAATCATCGCAGCTTCCAAACATAATCTAACATACTCACAGTGCAGATATCAACTAAAAAGGAGGACTATGAAGAAATAGGCGCAAAGCATCCGAAAATTTATCCATCTTATGTAATAGCGGTGACCTATTAGATAACTACCTCCAGGTATGCTCAGGGACCTCTCCTTCGATTGCATTCAGGAAATTATCAAAATAATAGAAATTAGACCGGAATACTTTTTCAACATTCAATATGTTCCCACACAAAGAATTACCAAGCATCGATGGTCCTCCACTAAAAAAATATTGTGGACCACCAGTGACACCAGTGACTGGTGTCACCTGATGGTAATCACTTTCAAACACAACGGTAACTAAAGAAGAGTAGTAGACCTTTTCCCATTAAATAAGCATTGCATAAGTATAGTTGATAATATTGTAGAGAATAACGCGTGCGAATAGAAGGGGGGAAAGACATATGGTATTATTGTTTAAATACTGATGAGATTATCATCTGCCTGCTGTATTATGATTATTTATATATATTATTTTATTATATGATTTTTGAGGGTATAACGAAAGAATTTATTAGCAAAATGTTTAATAAAAATATACTACGTAACTAAAGAAGAGAAGTAGACCTTTTCCCATTAAATAAGCATTGCATAAGTGAGCCACGGGCTCCAAAATCACAGGGGACCATTGTCCGTCCTTTTCATGGGTTCGTTGTGGATGCATGAAATCAATACAATGGGATACCAATAAGAAAGGAAGACTGACATCTCACAGCTTTTATCAACCCAATAGGCGTTTCAGATATACTCGGGCTCCGCAAAGATTTGTTTCCAGCAGAGATGGAATGTTAGATGAGATAAAAATTGACTTACAAATAAAAGTGAGATGTGTTGATGATACACGTCTTTATGACTAGAGCTAGCATAACCATTGGTGTGGCGAATGATAAGACTTATAGAATTGATTGGGTAATCTATAATAGTATCAAATAGAGGAAAAATGCTACAAAATGGGTTAAAATTGATGGATTCCGAGTATCAGAGGACACAGTTAAGCCACTACAAGTATATGTTATTACCATCAAATGCTTTTCCACACCAAAAATTATCACATATATACGATCATGGTTTGGCTTTGTTAACCAATAAGCAGATTATACTCAATTAAGGGATTCGGTATCACCATTTAAGCCCTTGTTAAGCCTGCAAGCCGGTTTCAAATGGAACGAAGAGTTTGAGAGAGCATTCAATGACTCAAAAACAAATATAATTGAAGCAATCAAAGCCGGTGTAACCATTTTCGACTAAAACAAAAAAACCTGTTTAAGAACATATTGGTCAAATGGGTGAATGGCTGGAATATTACACTAGCAGGGAAAATATTTTTATCCAGGGCTAAAGAAAGATACTCACCTATAAAGGGAGAAATGCTTGGTGTGGCATGACCCTTATAGTAAACAAGATACTTTACTCCACGATTCAACAACCTACTCCTGGTTAAAGACCCTGGTGAAGCTCCTGGGATACATGACTCTATATGAAAAAACAAATATGAGATACTTCGTCCCGAAACAAATAATGCTGCTATAGAATTCGCACAAGTAATAAAACAGCTGATGCACATTCAAGATATCCACCTACAAAAAATCCACAAAAAGATCATTGAAGACGAAACAGTGGATAAGGTGTGTCTTGTAATGGCATCGATAAAATCTCAGTTGGAGGAATTTAAGGTCTCAAAATGGTTACTAATATCTGAGGAGACAGGAAACGATCCAATACACAGTGCTTTGTTTTACAGAAAAAACGGCCAAACCCCCTAAATATTAATATTGTTTAATTAGGTTTTTTTTTGTATATATCTAATAAAAATGTATCTATACTTCTTTGTTCCGGCATCAAAAAACAATTTAATAAATTGTTTCATTTGAAGCACAAACGCGTTGCCCATAACAGGAACGCATGGTAATCACTTGCTACCAGGTCGGAGCTGCAGGGTGGATACATAAGAACGTTCCATCCGAGCTTCCAGAGCTTCTGGTGCGTCATCAAAAATGTGTGTGGAGTTGTTTATTTATTTATTGTTCGGCATTCGTTGTATTGTTCATAATCATTCTACAGGGCGTCCGCAGGGGGGGCTGTAGCCCTCCCCCAAAAATGGAGAAATTTAAAGAAATCACTTCTATGGGGGAAAAATTAGCCCCCTCTTCCCAACCCAATCAATTTAAGGAATGGTTTTCTAAAAAAAAGTCATTCGTTGTGAAAAAAAAACTAATTGGAAAGGAGAATTGGTGTCTTACATATAGTCTTTCGAGCTGAATATCATTGGATATTATATTTATCGTTAATTTGTAAAATACCGTCGAAAATTAGGACTAAAATTTCTATAGGAACTCTAAAAGGGTTCACACAGAGTTTTGAAACGTCCATTGGGGATTTGTACAATGAAATAGATATTGAAAACGTCGATTATTTAGGTTTAAAAAATTGTCAAAAATATACTTTAGAAGAATTTGACAATTTGATGGATATATATGCTTTATTTAGTTTATTTGTTTATGGATGAAAATCGTTATTTGAGGGACAAAAAAAGTATTCCAAGGAAATTTCGTGAAGTTAATTTTGCATGTAACTTAGCTTTATGTAAAATTAAAGATAATGATGTCAAATTGAAGACATTGAATTGCGATGGGGCAACATTGAAACAGAGTAATTTACATCATTTTCCGTAGTTAGAACTTCCTAAATTTGATAGAGATTTGGTTAAGTTTTCTTTTTGGAACGTTCTATTATAGATCACCAAGAATTAAAACCAATATTTAAGTGAACTTACTTGAGATCTTGTTTAAAGGACGATGGCTTTGCACAAGATATCAGCGCTTTCAATCCCTGAAGAAAGTCATGAAGTAGATATGAAAACATTAATAGATTCGTATTGAAGTTGACGCTCTGTAGTTTCAAAATAGGTCCTTAAAATACGGGTTTACTATCTGTCAAGAATTATGCAAATTACCTTTTTCAATTTCATGATGATATATTAAACTTAAAACGAGCCTTAAGGGGTAATGGTGTTGATGTAGATGAATCTTTGCCTGTCAGTTTATAATGCCTATCTTAGTAAACAAAGTTTTAGGCTGCTTCGTGATTGTTGGGAAAAGCATGTTAATGTCCATAAAAAAGAAGATGTAAATAATTTTGAGTTTTTGGGGCACATTTTGATTACTGCTAAGGTAGTTGAATTCTGTAACTTTGTTCCTACGTATAACACTAACGGGAACAGGCAAATTCTCCAATGGAGTCGTGAAGATGAAAGATGTATACCAAAATTGTAATAATACAAGATATGCATTATAACAATGCCCAATATTCTTAAATAAAAGTATTTCGAATCGAGAAGTTCAGGTAAGATCATTTTGAGTCTGTTCTTATTGTCTGGGGAGAGGGCATAACGCACAAAACTGCTTATACAAAGATACTTGTGTGGCTTGTAATAGAAGGCATAATTCTCTCCTTCTTAAAGATAATTCAGTATCTACCAAAAGTGAAATCAACGTGGGACACATGGGTACTACAAGATCAACTTTATTGATGACGGTACGCACTGAGATCGTCTTTTAAAGAAGGAACGCACCTCACCGTGTTTTATTCAATTTTGGGTCTCAAATTAGCTTGATAACTACTCGAATCGTCAGATCATTAGGGTTAAATGGATTGAAGATATCGATGTCAATTAGTGGAGTAGCTAATATGGAGAATGAAATTAAAAATTATTATGGATATGAAATGTTTTTCATGGTATGGGATGGAGCGCTAATAGGTATGAAAGATTATGAAGTTAATAAGATATCTGACTATAGACTCGTGATACCTTTAATTGCAATTACATACCTTGGTCTTAATAATCTAAACAATGCCAACCGTATAGATCAACCCGGAAAGATAGATATTCTCATTGAGGCGGATGTCACAATTTGTTTTTTCCGCTCCTGCGATATTTGGCGAATCAAATGAACCCTTGGCCAGACATTTTAGATTTGGATGGGTCATATGTGGTAAAATACAATGCCATCCAAAACAAGCAGGAAATTTGTTTCACGTATCTCAGGATTTGGTGAATGTTGTACTATTTCAATTAAACACATAATACTACCCATTGGAAATACAAGAAAGGTTGCCTTAAAACGGTTTAATTCTTTGGAACATAAATTTAGGAAGAATCCTAGGTACAAAGATGATTATGTGCAAGTAATGGGTAATGCGTTATCGGATGGATAATTGGTGCCTGTTGAAGAATTTAAATTGGCATATACGTCCAAAGTTAATTTGCATGCCTCAGAAAGAAAAGCTCAACGTCTACGAGGTTTCAAATTGCATTTGATGTGTCAATACTCTCAGAGGAAAATAACTCTCTGAACTCTCCCTTAATGATAGGCTCTGAACTTCAATACGATATTATATATTGTTGAGGTTTTTATATGATTGCTCTCGTTGCTGACATTTTAAAAATGTACAGTAGAGTTTGTGTTCACATATGATACTACTTAATTAATATCCTTGTTAATATTGGCTACCCGTTATAGGGTTCTGAGGGGGAAAATGAACTACTGCTACAAATACTTACAATGAACTTGTTTCAAAAAGTCATCCCTAGTTTTTCCATTTGGCCCAATCCTCCCAACATATGAACTGAGTTGGTGACTGGAAGTATCCCCCTGTGCAATTTAGCCCCGGTAAGTTTCACCCTCTTACATATATTATTGCATAAATGTATCTTCTATATATAATTATAATCAGAGTAAAATAGAAAGTGGATGTCGTTGTAATTCCTGCTTAGTGATTAAAATCTTGTATATTTTGGGCATGTTAAAGATAAACAACTGATTAATTGAGGACTATGATCCCAATGATTGACCGTCCTTATGATCTATAGGACCGGTCCTAAGACTGGACTGGACCGAATAAAGAAGGACTAACACAAGACTAATGACAACTACAAAGGAAAATAAAATTCATTGTACAGATTACAAATTCCAAAAAAAAGGGTCAGCTTAAAAATACTAAACGAGTTACGTCACTATTCCTACCTTTAATCGTTGCTAGATATGGAGTAAGGTTTGTGTTTTTTGGTTAATCTCTTAGCTGCTTTCATTTAATCTAACAAAACGCTATGTCAGCTTACACTTCTCCCAAATATTCTTCAAATTGTGAGGATAACGATGTTCAGTTTCTTTTATTTTTACATATCGGCAGGACAGATTCTGTTGAGCACTGGGTATAAGATATCATGGTAAAAATCATCAATTGGTTCCTTGATACTTATAGTATTATATTTAGCAATTACTTAGCTGGGCAAATTTAGTTTATATTACTAAAATCGTTATCATAAACGAAAATAATAATAATAATATAAAAGCTTTTTGTAGTTGCTACCTGAATATATGTTTATTTTCTAAAGCCGTTTTCATTGTTCATTCATTCTTGAGGAGAGAACATATTATACGTATAAATTATAAAGTGTAATGATGAACTATTAGTTTATGAATGGCAGAGAGTTATAATTACAAGTTCTAGTTGAACTCATAGTAGAATTGAGGATCAACATCGGAGTAATTCCAGCTTTTCCGTATCATTGCTATATACGGAGTAGGGGCTTGTGTTAATATCCTACAACTCATAGCTGCTCGCAGCTAGTTTAATGAAACACGGAGAGTAACACTAAGAATTTGCTACTCAAGTGTTATAACTTTAAGTCTTTGTTTGACTCAGAGTAGAATTGAGGATCCGAAGCGGAGTCATTTCACCCTATATGTCCTTGCAATACACAAAGTAAGATTGGTGTTTTATTTCCTTCCTATCATGGTTACTTGCAGTTGATTTGTTATAAGGTCATGACAGCTAAACTGCTCTTCTCCTAAGCAACTGTCAAATGGTCAAGGTTGCCCATGTTGATTTTCGGTTTCTTTTTTAACATGCTCAAAAGACCTCAAAAGAACCATTCAAAAGAGTCTTGCAACAGAGGAGATGGGGTTCTTTCATTGCTGGTGTCAAAAGTGGACGCTTCACCCTTCACAAGGCTCTTTCCACACACTTCTTTGATGGCTCTTTGGGCAGACTGGTGTGAAACACTGAGATGTCTTGCATGAGCCCTCATGGACTTGAGGGGATTAGCCTGCTATCTTTAACTCCTCCGGGTCCAGTTTGGCCTTTTTGATAAAGCCCTGCTTTCTCTACAACGTTTCAGACTTACTGACGGAATAGACGGAGACACTCAACTGCTTGGAGTGCGCGAATGGAAATTTGTTGATCACGTTCAAGTGTCATTTTCTCGACATGTACGAATTTTGATTATTCAACCTTCATTAATTGTATGTCCTTGTTGAACTCAGAGTTGAATTGAGGAATCCACACGGTAGTCATTCCATCTTATATGTCCTTGCTATATACAAAGTAGAATTTGCGTTTATTATCTTCTTCTAATGGCTGCTCGGAGCTAATTTAACGAAACGTGATGACATCTAAAGCTCCAAAAGATTCTTTGAATTGTTAGAATTACCATGTTTATTTTCGATATTTATTTTTAGCATTCTGTCTGGTCATATTTATAAGTATGCTTAAGAATAGTTAGTATTGTTTGATTATACTATTATTTGGTCACGCCATTATAAAACCATATTTAATTTTAAAAAAAATAATGAAAATTTCATTCTAGGAATATTAAATACATATATTATTGATATAAATGATTAATGCAAATCACTTTTTACAATGTAGGTTTAGAGCTCAAATAAGTTTTGTTTTAGGAAAGTTAATCATTTCAATTATGTAAATAAGTGTTAACTGATTACTACTAAAAAAAAATACCTCTTGGATAAAGTTAATTATATGTGAAAATTAATACTTATACTAGGTTTGTGTCGATCCTCATTTCTTCGGTCCGGTCTTGAAGCGGTCCAAAAATAATCTCGTGGAATTTTACCTAAGCCCACATTTAGGACTTTCGGATGTTTTTATAGTATTATCAAAGAGTTTTAAAATTTTTGTGATGATGTTACTGAAATAGTTAAAAAGTTTGAATTATCTTTAGAATGGGAGATATTAATTACATGTTGCATGAACAAAAAGTGTTTTTTTTGTGTGTACCATAAACTCCGATATTGCTGCGGATGTTAACTTGACAGATTGTCTAATAAAGAAAATAGCTTTGGTCTTTTATTAATCTATTTTTGGAACAAACATTTTAGGTAAACGTCCTCTCGTCCCTTTTAGACTTAAATCATGTTATACAAGTACTTCCATCTTGAGAAAACTTATGTACACACCAACCTTAACACCATTCAAGGCATATTTGGAACGACAAATCCTTACAAAACGTAGCCAAGAAAGCCTGAAGGCAATAACTAATAAGTTTTTTAGTTCGAGTGAAAGTCGAAAGATCGGTCTATTTCTTTATGATTGGCATTCGTTTGAATGGAGGAATCGGCCAGAAAGATTATGGAGATTGTCTTTTGGATTCGAAAAGAATAATCTTCATTGACTATCTGGAAAAGGGTAAAACTGTTACAGGTGCATATTATTCCTCGAAAACTGAACTGCAGGAAAAACGCCCACGATTGTCCTCTAAGAATAACACATTTTTCATCACAACAATGTACCAGCTCAAATGGCGGCATATGTACACGCAAAATTAATGGAAATGAGGGTTCCAGCTCGAAATGCCGAAATCACTAGCAATCTCACGCACCTTCACTCTTCTGTTATCCATCACCATATCATAGAAACCTCAACATGGCCTCAAGAACATTCAACATCACTTGTGTCCATCTGGCCACTCTGAAAATTTTGAAAGCACTTATAAACTGTTGTAATCGAAGGTTCCCATAATGTTTATCAATCTTCTTTTAAGTCTCATGATGGTGTTTTGTCTTTTATAAAATAATGTTTAATCAACAACCGAAATTATTTTTCGTCATTTTTTTTAAAATCACTCCACATCCTCGATTCAAACAAATGCCAAACATAAAGAAATAGCTTTATCTTGCTGAAAGTTGGTGTGTGTTCTTCCAAAAGATGCTATTATCTAAGTATAACCTAAAAACGCGTCAGTAGTGCCATCTCTCGAACTTTTCAATCGACCGTCCTAGATATCCATGGGAGTGTAAACATTGCTGTGGAAGATCCCAAACCTGCCGGCGACATCAATTGACTTTTTTCAGCTATAATCTGCGAATTGATTTTTTTTTTTTTACATTTTCCTGGTAATATATTTTGATTGAATAGTACTAAGTTAGAGCTATATTTCGGAGAAGGAAAGTTTCTATATCTTCTAAATTTTAAGAAGTTGAATGTTAAAAAATCATCATTGATATATCCTATAAGTATGTTCGAAATTACCAATCGGCCATCAAGTATGATTTATAAATAAAGTTTGTTTCTGTCCGAAAGAAAATAGAGGAACCAGATAGTTGAAGTTATATTTGTGTTGTAGTTATAGTGTATTTGTTGTATTTATTTAATTCTTTAATAAGAAAGAAGAGCCATCCTGGATCCCTCTGGTCTATGTAATTTCCTGGTCTGTCGGTAAGCTTTATAGCTAATAATACATCATTTTCCTGTTATCTCTAACTGGGCAGAGCCAGCTTCTAGTATTTCCATTGAGTGTAGTACATACTCTTCCAGACTCGGTGGAATTGGCAAGATTTTATTTTTAACCCAATATATTATCCCTTGGACTTTAGAGATAGTATATTAAATTTTCAGGTTCTGTTTGTATTTTGAAGACATTGCTACAATCCAATCTAAAGCTCCGAGTACTCAGCCATTTGTTTTGACTTATTAGTAAATAAAAAGAGGTGGCAATGGGTATCCTTACCATTTTTATGGGAATCTGTTAAGTAGTTTTTCAATATTGTTTTTGGATTTAATACCTTTACCATTTCTTTCAGGTCCAGTCTCTCTAATCTTCTCTTGACGATAAGAGACAATATTCTGTTGTTTTCACCGTTTATTGCAGATCTTATTCTACTATTAGAGAGTACTTCCGTTGATTTGAAGAAGGCTGTTGAAGGATCGAGCCTACTGGTTTTGGAACGGCAGCATGATACTTATCCCTTGGTTCTACTTATTAGAAGGAAATTGCCTAGCTCTGTATCTCCACGAGAAAGGTATTGACCAACAGAAGTTAGTCCTCCTTCCCTTAAAAACTTGTCCCGACTTCTCAACCTTGGATTAAAGTTAGGAAGTTTGTTAGAGCTCATGGTATGTAGAATGTTATTCATAATGGAATCCCACAACCTACTCATCTGTCTCCAATATTGACCACATTTTTTCATCACCCCAAATAACTCAGATGGTCCCATAAATAATCTGTCAATCAGATCATGACCATTTTTTTTATTGAACTCACCCTTGATCCTCAACTCCCAGAAATCACTGCTTTTCTTCAATTTTCTAAACCATGTAAGTTCAACACTTTCCACAAAGCCTATATGTTTAGTGATCTGATGCCCCATTCTTCGATTCGCGTATATATGCATCCTCTTCTTCGTTTCCTTTTAAGACTCCCAAAGCGGACGTGGACACTTCGAACCCAAGTAGGGTTGCTTTTGAGACCAATTTGAATTTTCCAAATTGTGGCCTCAGATCTTCCTCACAATTGGTAACGATCATCGTCTTTCCTATATTAACCGATAGTCCATACTGTAAATTATTTTTTCCCAATTTATCCAAGATTGTACGAAGGGATTCTGTTACTTCCGCTCTGGAGCCTGGACAGAAAATGGAGACTTCATCAGCGTATAAATTACACTTTAGAAGTATATTTCCCAGTGATATACTTTTTATCCTCGAATCCAAGTTCCTCTAATGCCTCTAATACTTCATGTTCATTTGCTTCGTTTTTCTTGTTTTTAGTTTCATTTTGAGTGTTTCAGTTTTTTTTAACTAGTTAAATATGCTATTGTGAATTTGGAATAAGGGATTTTTAAAAAATCCAATGCTTTGATCAGTTACAAAAAAGCGATCCCCATATTTGTGGACACCTGGTATATATAACATTTCTGATTATGCAAAGAAGCTACATATCTCTATTGGACGGCGTAAGGTCATGGAGGTATATTTTAAGGAATTCCGCATTCGACGTTGCTTAGTATTTGAAGGATAAGTGTAATCGGCCCTTCCTATTTCAATAGCCTTTATTTTTTTAAATGGATAAAATTATAGAGTTATTCAAAATTACAAAAAAATAAATTAATAAAAAATGAAGTTTTCTCCAGATATTTAAAAATGCATGAAGATTTAAAACTTTTTAAAAGATGGCTCTAATCGACGTATAGAATATATACATCTTCGCTATAGGGACATTCCTGACTTTTATTATTTATGAAATCAGGTAGCGAGCTTTAGTTTACATTTGACTTTATTTTCTGTGGTTGTATTTGCAGAAATAGTGTGAGAGTTTATAGTGAGGTTGCGTCCTATATTAGTTATCTTTGATAGAGGTAGCTCTATTTAGATTAGGCACACCTTAAAAATATATAATATGGTTTAAAAGTCCATAGAGTCCATATATCTGACGATTGTTGTGTTCAGATCTACAGGAAGATAATTCCTTTTTGATTTGCATGCATAAATCATCTTGTGATTCTTTGCTATTATCGCCTTCAAATATAAGTCATTGTCACCTCGAAAATTTAACCTTATTTTATCGATACCGATACCAATTTTAGAAAAAAACAGTCGTTTCTCCAATTTAGATTAATTTTCCCAACACTACTTATAACTCTCGAGGAGGAGCAAGCCCTCATTTTTACTCTCCGTCTTTCATGATCACACGCAGTAGTTATTACTAAAGGTGTGAGCGTCTGAAACTGAAAACTTCTTTAAATTTTACGCCATGCACATACTCGTGATTTTTATTGAGTTGAAACCGGTTTAGACTTTGAGGCAAGGGTCTTGACTAGTTATAAACAAAACTCCAGTAAAATCTAAATTGCAACAGTAAAACAACAGCCAATAATATGGAAAGACGTCGAGTTGCAATTTTGGAACTTTCCGCGCGGGGAAAGTCCCCAACTGAAATTGCCAAGATTCTGAACTACAGCCGCACCACTGTTTACAGCGTGGTAGCCAGAAGGACTCCTGAGGCGACCACAAGATCTAAGTCAAGGGCTCGAAGGTCGGACGAAATGGTTGCTGCCGTGAAAAAGTCTGTCGAGGACAAGAGAGGCAAGGTCACCATCAGCGGCCTCTCCAGGGAGTTCAACGTCAGTAGAAGGACCATGGATCGGATAGTTAAGAAAGGTCTTGGCCTTAAGGTCTACAAGAGAACTCCTCGTCAAGCCCTCAATCCGTAAAATTTAAAGGAGTCTTCAGTTTTAGACGCGCACACCTGTATATACATAATAAGATGTTCCCTTCTCAAGAATTAAGTAATAAGAACAATAGATTTGAATAATAAAAAAACCTGATGATACCACCGATTAGAAAAAGCCGCTCCCGCTTTCTAAGTCCTATTTTTTACATCTATGGTAATCCATACTCAGAGACTGTATTGGATATACTAGTGTTGAGACTCGGTCCAGCCCCGATTTTTTTTTCGGTCCAGACCATGGACCGATTTTTTTCAGTCTAACTTTATGGACCGATTTTTTTCAGTCTTAGCCTATGGACTGATTTTTTCGATCTCATATAGTTATTATGAGGGACCATATTTCTTTTTTTTTCCTAGATCAACCGTCATTGATTTTTTCAAAAAAAACAACAACTCAAAAGTACACGATATCTGCTAGAACAAATACTTTATACATGTAGTATCTATTTATTTATTCAATTATTCAAGCAAATCAGTTGAGTTATAAGTTATAAGAATTTGTTTCCTCGTACATTAGTTAGTTTATTTATTTTATTATTAAGTTGACTTCGATGTTAGAGGAAATCGAAAAAAGATACTTCTAGCTTGATTATCCTTCTCAAGAAATGCTAGAATGCAAAATTCTATATTCCACAATAGATGACGGAATTAAAATTCAACCGAGCTATCTCTGTTTAAAATTCGTATGACGTTAGTGTAGTTGAAAATACATATGTTATAAACAATTTATATATAAAATGGGTCTTGACCGATTTTTTTTTTTTTGGGACCGAACTAGACCGAATTTTTCCTTTGGACTGATCTAGACCGAACTTTCCCTTTAGACCAGTCTAGAAAGTATTTTTCCTTTGAACCGATCTAGACCAAATGTTTCTATGAGATCTGCCCAGACCTAGCCCAGAATATAGAGGTCTCAGACCGGACTAGGATTTCCAGACCGAAACCAAATACTATATACCTATTTCAGGCTTCCTACACCGTTTTTGAATGTGGGGGAGGAATAGTTATAATTAAATTAAATACTCTTTGTTTGCTGATAATTAACAGTTAGTCAAAATAGAGTCAATTATCTTGCAAATTGTATTTTGAAATATTGACTATTTTTCGTTGCTTGGATATAATCCAAAAAATGCAATATACCCTTCTATCCTAAACACAACTCCCCCTCAACTCATTTTAGATCTACACGTTCATCCATAAAGTCCTACATTCCAATAAGTACCAATAATGAACCCAGGTACGGCAAATGCTTATTTTGAATCAGAAGTACATGACGTATCCCACTTACGAACCTACGAAGCCATAACGCTCATGATGTGTGCTATCTTGTGTCAAGATACAAAGGGATGTCTTGCTTTAAGGTATAAAGGAAACCTTTGTGATTTGTTAGATGGTTATAAGATTGAAGGTCAGGATGTGACAGATATTTATATTAAAAACCGTAAGTGTAATTTTGAACGTCTGTTATTTCCCTTAAAATAATTTTTTGGGGTGTTTGGCTACCCCAATATTAAAATGAATATTTCAGTAATATCAAAAAGGGATTTCCCCTTAAGAGTTGCTACATTTGATATCATCAGCTGACAAATGAAATATATCTAGTGATGCATCTGTATCTAAAAATAAAAGAAACAAAGAAATGGGTAGACATAAGAATTCGAAGAATTTTGGGCGCTATTAAGTAGGGTGGACCTTATCTTTTAAATTTTAGAAATGTTGAGGTCAGAGGGTCGAACATTTTTTCCTTTTAGGTGAAAGATATCCTATATAAATTTTGAATATTTAATAAGTTTGACCTTTTTCTGACCTTTAACTTAGCTCTTTCCATAAAAATCCTTTATAACCTAAATTTAATCTAAGCAACTGTTTCAAAAGTCTGCACCTCAAAGAGAGACTTCTTGAAACAGATCCTGACTTATGGAATGGTTGAGATGACTACCAACAAGCTCTTGATTCCATCATTCATTTAAAAGGTGTTGATTATGTTGCTGAGCGTTGTTTGGTATCATTAAAGAATATAGTGGTCTACTGACATGTAATTGATCGCAGCTCCAATTCCTCATCCAAGTGGTCTTAGATCATTGAAGCTTATATGTCATTGATTCAAGGAAAAATTTCTGTTTTAAAATTGTAATTTATAAACATATATACAATAAAAATGACTATTACTTTATTGCCTTATATTTAAAATTTAAATTAATAATAAATTAGGAAAATATATAAGTTTAATTATTGAAAAAAAAGAAAAAAATGTCTTTAGGTTGTGATATTTCTTATGCTAAACCCATAATAAAATTGGTTCACAATGTTAGTTTTCAACTTAAGCTAGCCCATAATAGTTCTTAACTACGACTAGTACGAAGTTTTTGGATTTATAAGATGAATTTAGGTAATAAAAGCTTTTTTGTCAAAAAAAAAAGTCAGAAGAAGATCAAACTTTTTTTTTTTTAATTTTCCTTTAATTGGTTATAAGTTAATAAAGTATAAGTAAACATTATATTATTACATTTACTTCATCTGACCGAGGAATCTTTTGGAGAAATTCATATACATCAAGTACATTTCTTTCTCTAGGAATCGCCTGGGCGCGAACGCACACTGAATTTAAGAAATTAACTTCTCTCGAGTGCGTTATCGATGAGCCTCAGCGATTCCAAAGAGGTCAACTAATTTAACCTGATCAGTATGCTTCACGTAAAAAATTGACCATGGCTAATGATTTGGGCAAGATAAATTAATAAATATGGATAGACAAATACCAAAAATTGCAAATGATGGGAATCTTTTCTCTTTTTGACCAAATAAAATCAAACATTAGTTGAAAAATTAAAAATATTTTCGATTGAAATTTTATTCAGCTAAATTTCTTTTTATAAGATTTGTTACAATACGAAGTTATTAAATGATATTTAGGACAAAACTCTCATTTTTGATGTGAAAAAATCCTAAAATTTCAAAACTTTGGAGTCGGTGAACTACCTTTAAATAATGTATTTCACCTAAAAGTAAGAAATTGCGACCCTCTGAGCTCAACATTACGACCTTACTGCTTAGATGTCACAACGTTTTGCAAAGAGCAACGAGTTGTTAGAGGCCGAAAATAAATATAATTCCCACTCTTTATTAGCAAGGACATTTAGGCTGGAGGGACTCCGATGGTAATCCTCAAATCTGCTCCGTCCTACAAGGACTTACAGTCGTAAATCCTTATTGTTACTCTCTGTCTATCTTTAAATGTTGTTTCTTCAATAATCAAACAATAATGATAACAGCTTTTGAAATAAATAAAAAACAACTTTTTGGAATGTGGATGAAGAATTATGGAGAAAAACTCTCCAGGAAAACATGAATTGGAGGGCCAATTTTAAGAAGTATCCGGAGGTCCTCTCCAACATGGAAAGGAAAATCAAGGAGTACCCCAACATATTGATGAGTCGCCTGGGGATTGTACTAAATACATGAGGAACACCCGCTACCTTCTAACAGAGGTTATGAAGGCCAGGAGACTCGAGAAGTAAAGAGGCAAAGAGATGGGGGCCAATTCCTTGCCAGATTTGAGTCCTCTAGACTAGCATTATGCAATTTGGAGTAGTAAACCAACAAAACTCCATACCAAAAGGTAGACTCACTAACGACTGCCATAGAATCTGCGTTGAAAAAATTGTCTGAAAGGTTGCCCAGTCCTGTATGATAAAAATGTACATAAAAGGTTGAACAGAAATATGATTAAATAATATTACAAGGCTATTTTTGTCTATTTGGTAGATAAACACCCCAGTGAATTTGCAGTACATATATATACTGTTTGTTTATTTTTTCAATTATAGCTTGTTTGCATACGGACTACACAACAAATATAACCCCTTCACATCCATGCGCATAAATATAATGGAAGACTGCATCTCGACCTGTAAGAATAATGAGAAGTGCTTACAACTTGTATTCGATACAGCATCAAGAACATGCTCTTTATATGATGAAATTGGGATATTGTATCCGGAAACAAACAAAATTTTAGCTACAGAATGTCTATCATCGTTAAAAAACATCAAAAATATTATAACTTTTCATTAATTTAATCAAGGAACGTGCATTCCTTTTTTTACAACCAAATAAGTGCATTTTTTTTTAATAATGCAATTATTGAATATTCCATGGATGCTCAATATATTAATGATGTTATTTTTTGACTATTTTACTAAAAAATTAATGAAATATAAGTACACTATAGCACATTATAAAGTTCACATACTAGTAAAAATTTTAAAGTAATACTTTTAGTTACTTTCCAAAAACAAAAAAAAACAAAAAAACATGTGTCTTTCTTGTGAATTTCCAGACCATCTCAATTTATAAAGTTTCAGGCCAACAATCCATATTTAACTAACTCTTCAGTATGTATTTTTATTTGGAAAGAATTTGTATAAAAAAATACGTAAAAAGAATAAGTAAAATATTTATTATATGCTTATTGTGAAAAATCAGTCACTTTAAGTAATTGCATTGGTATATATCAAATATAAATAGATGCATACAATATGGTAATATTTATAAATTAAAAAGACAGATATGTAGTTATAAAATTTATATTAATAAAATTTAGGAAAGAATCAATGAATAGACTAAAAGATCCAGTGTTTGATACTTAGGTTTGTTATATTTCGTACTTTTTAATTTCCTCTTGTTTTGGCTTGAAGTTAGGGTTTCATAAAAGAATTAGGCATCGTTCAACTTATTCATAGTTATCTATTTCTTCCAAGTCATCTTCTTCTGACGGCAGTCTTCTTGTCTCTTGATTTCCCTTTCAGATGGAGTGCCTCTAGCAAGAGCCAAACGATAACTGCTTATTGACTTCTTCTGGGACACTTCTTTTTCTGTTTCTTCCCTTTGAATCTCATTTAAACATTCCTTTTCGAAACTTTGAGGATAATTCAAAGGGATTCCATGTATAAAGTCATCTCTGATTGAGGATTGTTCTTCACGGTCGAATATATGAGGAATGGGAGAGGAATTTTGAAAGTATTCATCCAAGTCGGGAATTACTGGCTCTTGAGTTGGTTCAGTAGCATTGCAGCTAAGGAACTTCCTTTGGGCCTTCTCTTCCTCCTCCATTTTTAGTTGTAATTCTACATCAGGGTCATTCCAAAAGTTGTCTGGGTTAATGGGTGTATTCCCAAATGAGAGTTCCAGAGCTCCGGTATATTCGAATTGTACCGATTTCTCAATATCTGCATTCAATCTATCAACAGCTTTACTCCGTCTCTCTCGATCCTGTTCTTCTTGGCTTATAAAATGTTTTAATCCCTCAGGCTCCCCTTTCCATAGATGGGGAGCGAATCGGGAAATTCTTTCTTCAATGGCATCCAATAGTTGATAATGGCGGCCACAAAATTTCTTCCCCGTGGGGAAGAAATTTTGTACATCCTCATGGGATAGATTGGGAAAAGGACTTCTGTAGAATGAATTCATGTCTAATCAACTATCATTTATTGAGTCGTTAGATCAATTAAGATTGAGGCTGAGGATCTCAAGTTGACCCTTTTATATGTACTCTTAGTATCCGCCGGTTATTAAGGAAACGGACCCTGTCTTAACAACTTGAGTGGGAGGGGGAAATTGGAAATAATTTTTGAAAGCTCTTGTTTGTTTCATAACAATGTATTCATCAAATGTCAATATAAGTAAGAGTCTAATCCCAGTAGGATGGCCCATTCGTGGGTACATAAAAATGCACTTGAGAGTCTTTCTTCTTTGTTTTTGGATGATAATAATTAATTAATACTTTTTTTTGTTTTTGTGACCAATGCGAAACATTATTTTTGTTATTGAAATTTATCTAAAGAGGAAGAAAATGAAGATTCTAAAATTAACAAAATAGAGATGAAGATGATTTTTTTGAGAAATATTTTATTTGCGAAAAATAACTGAGGTCAGAAGTCGTGTCATCACAGCTGGTTGGACCCTTACACAGAGTTTGTTCAATAATATCAGGCTATGTATATCGATATTTGATCTTCGGAGTAGTGGATTTGTCTTGAAGGTACATTTATGGCGTTTCCACTTAAGGTTCAGCATCCCATAAACTTTACAAAGCCAATGGATACGAAATATTTAAGTCTATAGTTGATCTTGATAGTTGCTGTAAAGTGAATTATAGAAAATAGTGCAGAGCCATTTTTAATGAGATCTTTAACAACAATACATGGGGTTCTAATGTTGACATAGCTCTGACTAGGATCAGGGATGGTTTTATGGAAATCATTCCGGATTCTCTAAACCGATTATGTAAATCAGGTTTGTTTTTTTATCTGTCCTGTTAATCTGTAATTGGTATTATATAGCAGGAATTTTATTATCCTTAGCAGTAATCATTATTATTTAATTCCTGAGTAATGAACATCCTTTCCTAAATAGATTCAATTACATTCAAAACCTGATTGTGCATTCGTGTGTGTTCATAAAATATGGAGCGTAACCCTGAGGATTTGTTGCGGAGTTATAATTGTAAGTCCTTGTTGGACTCAGAGTAGAATTAGGGATCAATATCGGAGTAATTCAGGCAAACATCCATGTTTCTTTCCTTTTCTCTTTCCTCCCTTGTCACAGCTGACTGTAGCTGATCTAATGAAACGTCATGAGCATTATTCCTTCTCTCTTGCAAAACATTCTTCAAATTGTCAGGGTTACCATGTTGATTTTCGTATTTTTTTAAATACCCATTCTACACTGGATTTTCATCATTACTCGAAACCAAATAGGAAAGTTGAGAATAATAATGAATATACAAGTCGTCAAGCATCAAGTATTTGCATCCCCTGATATCCATCCCATAGATAAATAGATACAATTCAACATTATTACTATTTTAATTAAAAACTAATAACTATTGAAGAAAAATTATTATTATATTTGAGGATATGAATTAGTACATACTTTGGAGATGAACCACTCAATGCCTATCCTTATATCATGAGGACATTACAATGAGAATATTTTCGGGACTCAGTCTCACTTCTCAGTTCATCCAGATCTCTTCTCCACCATCTTAAGGAATGAGGTAATTTTTCACATTCGTAGGTTAGATGAAACGAGGTCTCCAACATTTTATGTCAAAAATAACAATTTCTCTCTTCAGGATCTTCTGTGATCTAAATTTATAATTATTTCAATTAATAATAATAGATTTTTACAATATATGTATGTATTTTATGATGGTAAATTTGTCTAATCATTACTAAGTGCATACTTTGTTTCATCAATATTATTTATCAATTGATGTTATTATTTCCCCCCATAATATTAATTTATAATTTTATTTACATATATAATAATTAAAATTTAAAAAAAAATTTATATCATTGTTATAACTGTATAATTACTATTCTATAGTGTTTTTCTATATTTAATATGCATGTATTTTTCGTACTTTTACTCAATTACACTATAAAGGGTTATGTTTGATGTGTTTTAATATATAAATGATCTTTATTAATCACACTTTTATTATGAATTCCATGACTTTACCAAGATACACTTTCTTAACTATTCACAACTTTTCAATGATTAATATTTCAGAAAAATTATAGACAACTACAATTAAATTACAATATTTAAGATAACACTTAATTTTTTTTACAAAAAAAATATCCATAATATTGTAAATCTAATGGAATTTAGTATTTATAAAATATGTTATCTTGCATTCTAAGAATTCATCTTGACTCGAGTTCCGAACTTTGAGCTGTACAGGACATTCCTTCCGAGAGATTACTTGGAGGAAGATCTACTCCAGATATATGAGAAAGAAATGACTATTAATATTCAATTGAATAATTTATTAAAGGGTATTCACCAATGCCCTAGCATATGAAGGATTAGGCCAAAGAGAAATCCTCCATATCCTCGAAACCAGAGAGATTATTTTCTCAAATCCCGTAGATAAACTCTTTCGGCTATCATCACAGATTGTTCATCACGTGATCAATTTTTTTCAAAATTTTGAAGGCTATTGGAGTATGTTTACGTCGCTGTTGTTTACGTTTATATATCATGAATCTAACTTATAAGTAAATGCACAATCTCTCAAATTTTGTCTTGTCAAATGATTAAATGACGTCATTTCACCACCTCAAAACGGTCACCTTTTAAGGAAAAAGTTTATTTTAGTAACTTAATTAGTTAATTATTGGTTACGTGGTCCGTGTTTCTTTTATAAAAAACTAATTTTCATACTAATACAATCAAAATTTTGTCAAATTTGTACCTAATGCATGATAAACTATTTGCATTTAAAAAAAACAAAAAACAGTTTTAAGGTTGGTTTACTGATGGATAGAGGTTATGACTTGGACTCAAGACTGGCGACCCGACTAGATCACGCAGTTTAAGACTTGATTTGGACTAGAAAGCTTAGACTTATTATTGTCTAGAACTCAATGTGCATAGGGGTGATACTCAGTCGCTCCTACAGAATGAAATATACATTCATCGTGAATAAATAAACAATTCCTAGATCAGACGCCGTAATTTTAATACTATAATGTTTACTTATACAATTAGTCAATGAAGCTAGCTCAACCTGACCAATTAGAGGAACATAAAAAAAAGATGCTGACGAAAATGCTACGGTCACTACTTGTTCGAAGGATGTCTCTAACAGCGCTAGGTACTATTGCCTTAAACTATTTTGCCTCAGGGTGTTTTGGTGAAGCTTCTCAAACAAATATTTGCCGTCAGTCTGGGTAACTTTTACAAACTTGAGGAAGCTCTCTTTCTTGATGCCTTCACTCGTCAGATATCCCAGTGACAGACTGAACTGCTCCGTGTTTGACATATCTGATGTCTCATCAAAAATCACAGAGAACCAGTAGTCATCATCGCCGGCACAAGTCTTGACATCTTCAATTATATTTTCCGTCACTTTGGATGCTATAATCTCTATCAGCTCATTTTGGATGTCAGGTGAAGTCCATTTGGCAAAACCTGCCCCAGCTGAACCAAGTTTTTTGTCTTCGGCCTCCAGTTTATCTTTGAGAATATGATTGTCGTGTGAACGCAGGGACAAAAGCTCCAAGAAGTTTCCTCGATTGTTTTCATTAGATTCCGTCAACTTTTCTCTTGTTTCGGAATCGCCCCTAAAAGACAATCCTTGCTTTGCGAGGAACCCAACAGTTTGGAAAAGATACCTCAAATAAGCTCGCCACTTCACGACTTCCTCAGCATGTTGAGACTGAACATGGCCGAGAACCGAGGTATTCTTTCTCTTTGATGTGAGGTAATTGATCCACTTTTCCATCGACAGTTTGTGTTTTTTAGAATGAACTTTCAACGAGGAACTGTTTTTCCATGTTTTGAACTCAAATTTCCCAAGGTTGGAAATGGAAAATTTGGAACAGGCGAAACACTTGGCTGACTTTTCAACCTCGTCATATTCTAGCCACGGGAACTTACGGAACCAATCATATTGAAAGTCTCTGGAGTATTTGTCATCTATCTGAGGACTGTATGTTTGTAACTTGGGCTGTAGAGGATGATCTCTCTCGACTTTAGGCACAGTTTCCCGCTCACTAAATTTCTCGCTTCGACACAGACGGAATATTTTAATTCATGTGTTTGGAGATATAATATTTTATGGAGGATATCGATTTTTTTTATGCTGGGGTAAAATGAGTGGTCAAATTGTAGATTAAAATCAGGGGTGATGGTCATCGATGGATTCTAATTATTGTGGGCTCAGGGAGTTTCTCCCCTTCAAAATTTTTTCGAAAATACTGTTAATTTAAGTGCAGTTTTTAGGCAATATGTGAAAAAATATAGCCTATAAGTGAATATATATCCATATTGGTGATTGTTTTCATTTTTATCAGATTTTTGACCATTTTATTGCAGGGTGGGGGCATCCCCCCCTCATCCTTAATACAACTCTAACACTGGGTACAACTAAATAAAACAGCTGTTTTCCTAGTATGAAGGACAAAAAAGATCTCTTATTAGTTCATAAGGTATTATTGTCGCACACACTTGTGGTATGCTTCAAAGTATCTTTATTGTTTGATACTTCCCCTCAGATCGATCTAAAGACTTATCGTAATTTAATAATGGTTTTTTATATTGATTTATAACAAAATTGAGGGTTTTAAAATGTCTTGCAGAGCTTGAAGGGTAGAATGTAATCAAACGTTGTAAAACCAAAGAAAGGAAGACCGTGTATCCGTCGACTAGTCATTGAGAATATCGGGTAACTGCCTCAATCATAATACATTTCCATTCAAAGTATCAAAATTTCGAGTATTATCGATAACCCTCGTTAGTGCTAATATCATCATGAAGGGCATTTTCTTTCTCATTAATTTGCTTCTGAGTGACATTAAACCCAAGTAATATCCTCTCACAGATTTGACGAGGTCTCAGACTTTGAGGGAAGGGAAATGTACACATTGAAGGGTTCTTCCTTTTAAAGAGATGTGATTGAGCCACTAAGAGGCGAGATCCCTAAAACAGAATGTGAAGTCGAACAGAGTATCAGAATTTTTATGGATTGTATATCCTCCAAAGGACTAAAATATGAGCTCATAAGTTGGAAAAGGATAGGCGAACCCACAAATCTGAATGATTGGAGGTTAAGATCCATCCAAATCACCTTGAATTACTTTATAGCTCATACCTTTCACACTATTCAACATTAATATTCGAATATTAATTAAGTAGTCATAATATGAATAGTTTTTATAATAAAGTCATCATTAGTATGACGTATTGTTATTAGAGTTCAAGCATCAACAGTTCACATGGTACACGAATAATATTAACATAATTTTTCTAATGCTATTTACGCTTATCATATATTTTCAAGAATTTCCATCTTTCTTGGTTATTTTTTTATTCATTCTAATACTACTTTTGAAAAACATTATTTTATTTTGTTACCAACTGCTAATTACAGGGTGCGTGAACAAAATCTGCCGCTTCAAAAAAACAAAAACTACAAGCTTATTTTATAATATTTATTGATAAAATAAACACGAGTATATTTATTAGGATATAGAGCAGCTATCTATTTAATGTAGCCCCCGTCTGCGACCAAAACCCGCTCAATGCGGCTACGAAACCGAGCACATGCATTTTGGATCTGCACTGCTTCGATCTCACTGAATTTTCCTTGATGCAGGTGATGAGAGACTGCTTGGTGTTATGGGAGGAGCGGTTGATCATGTTCTCCACGTAGGACCAGACATAGTAGTCCAACAGGTTCAAATCCGGTAATGAGGGAGGCCAAAAGGAGAAGAGTACGAACGCAAAAGCATTGTTTTTCAGCCATTCTTGCGTCCGCTTAGCTTTGTGGGTCGGAGCCGAGTCCTGATGCCACATCCACAGCATGTCTCAAAGATGTGGGGTAGCATGACATGACCCTCACTTGAAACGACCCAAAGACAATGACAGTGGCCGGAAATCGCTACAAATGGTCAACAATAACTGAAGCCTATGACCTGGGAAAAATTTTAACACCAAAAAGAGACAGATCAGACATCAGCTGATGGAGTAATGTCGTCTTTAAAATGCGGCAGATTTTGCCCACGCATCCTGTACTATTAATTAAGAATAGTTATTAATTAATATATGCATTTAATTTATAAACTTATATTTGACTGAGTATGAAATGACACAAATATAATCGAAAGGCTTCGATTTTATATTAGTTAATATAATAAAAATAACCGTCTGTAATGTATTAAAGTTTTCTTCCCCCTTGTTCTCTTCTCTTATTTTCTTGTATATATATATATGTGTGTAAAGTACAGTCTTTTACTTGATTTTAAGTATAAATAGTTGTGTATTTTATGTATGTATTAGAGTAGGTTTTTGTATTCATAAGAATACAGATGTTCTTATAAATAACCGTTGTATTATTCCTCCACGCCTTTCCTTCTCCTCACTTCTCTCGGTCGTCCCGGATATCTCCACCTTTAAATAGATTGTGTCTCCTCAACCTCGTCAAGACACAACAACGTCGCAGAAAAATCAAAGGTTTATTTACTTGGCTGGAACGTCCATCTCAGGGAAGCTAAAGTACATTGGTGATATTTTTAATAGTGGAATTAATTTAACTGAATGTCAAAAAAATGGAATTCTAAAAAAAAAAATTGAGTTTCACAAGTGTGAAATAGGTCCATGCAAGTATATAAAAGTGATTTTTTTATTTACATGGGTCTCCGTTAAGATGAAATTAATGTTTTTATTATAAAATTTTTTATTATTTTGTACAAACTTAGAAGTACTATAACTCCAATACCATATAATTTTATTCCACATATCGAAACAATTTTTACACAAACTACGATTAGCTCAAGTATGATTTAACGTTTATATTAATTTTTTAAGTATGGCCTTTATTTTTGTATAGCTTGATAACGTATTGTTTTGTGGTTTTATCTTTTATTTCAAATTGTCTTTAGGACGACCTGCATGCAGGTAAAATAGATCGTAAATAAAGTTGTACTTGTGTACAAAAAATAAATAATATATCAATATAGGATTTAAAAATCCAAATCCTATGTAATGCTTTTTCGAGTTCATAATACGTAGAGTCCCCTACTTTAAATAATACAAAAGTCAACATATAAATATAAATAAAAACTGCCGAAAGGAAAAATACTAAATTAGTGTTCATTTCAAAAAGGTAGCCTTGCAATTAGATTAATATTACCTATTTTTTCTCTCGTTTGAACTTATTTCGATGGTATGCATTGAAAAAATTAACCTTATTATTTCATTTTGTAACCATAGCAGTATTATTATGAATATTAAAAAAATAATGTGTTATAAACTTTTAACGATATACCAACAACATATATGCATCTAAAAAATTGTTTAGTTGAGAAGTACATTTTTTATTCACTTCAAAAAAATCTCAAATCGAAATTCGCAAAGAAAATTGCAAAATAACTTTTTTGCACTAATTTTGCAAAAAAAAAATAGTGGCATTTATTGGAATTGTAAAAGAAACACCAATATTTATTTTGTACTTGCAAAAACAAAATAGGTATTAAAAATAATGTTGTTGAAAAAATAACACTCCATAACTGGTTCATATTTGCAAATATTGCAAAAAATTTGCAATAAAATATTCTGGAAGTTAAAAATACTCCAGTTACATTATTGCTTTGGCATTTTTTTGCGCAAAAAACATCGTCTTCCGGCATTTTTTCTTAAAAGACTGAAAATTGACGTTTGATAAAAAAATGAGGGGAAAAAAAGAGAGAAAAAATCAAAAAATTATTCAGAAAATGACATATATTTCAGTTAAGCATTAATTTTTATTTGGAAAATTTATATGCAAACGAATCTCCGGACAAATGGTTTTTGTGTTTAGGGTAGAGCATAAGCCCCCTTATATGACCTCCCCGGAAATCGACACCCCCGTCTTAGCCTGTCCCAGCTTAAAAGAGGGACTCCTGCAAAATCTCAGCCTCCTAGGTTAAATGGTGGGGAACGTACAAATGACATCTAGACACACAACCTCTCATTAATTTTTCAAAATGATTGTTACCAAGTGGATCTCAAAGTATTGTTAAAATTATTTTTCTTATTAAAAAAATATTTTTGATGTTTTTTCAATTATATTATATCCTGATGCCTATAAAAGTTTATACAAATGAGAATTTGTCTTTTTAATCCATTAGATAAAATTCAGGCGGCAAAAGATTAAATTTGGTGGTTTACGCTCCCAAAATGATCGACATCAATAATAATGACGTCATTTGAAAATGCTCTACTGAAACAATCATATAGAATTATAAAATAAATTCCTGCTGTGAAACCTATAACATAATTAATGTTAGAAAATGTTAACGCTAAAAATGTTAGTATTTACTCAATCATAACACAGGGGATAAATTTTTTACAATTAGATTCAAAACTACAATTGAATTTATCTATGGGCGCAGAGTCCCAAATTGATCTAAGTTTTTCTTTCAGAATTCTGAAACATCTGGATATTAGCTATTAGCTATTAGACTATTATCGTTCAGTCATCTTTTACTCTTAAAACAATCGCCACATTAAAAGTAGGATTAATAAAAGTTATCTTAAAGTGTTTTTTTAAGATTAAAAAGTGTTTTTATTGATTCTGTATCTTGTTCTGAACTCGATATATTTGCATTTTGAGGCTGAAAAATGATGATAAACGAGACTCTTCTTTAGATCCTTATAACTTATTCTGAATACATAGTGATGAGAAATATCATGGCGTATATTATAGAAAAATATTCAATGTCTAATTTAAAAAAAGATCTATTGAAAAAATATGCATGTCCAAGGATTTTGTTCCGTTTTGTGGTGATCCCATTTTTTATTGGGGTTTATGAGCAAATAGTCAAAATTATTATCATACTTTTATCCCATTTCAGTGTCAATTTCATGACTTTATGTTCCGTCAAAGAAAGATCGAGGTAATTGAAGGAACATAATTCTAAATTGGTCATACATCTCAAGAAATTTTCGAATTTGGATTCAAAATTTCACGAGGGATGACGGGAGGAAGAATTCATCCGAGGAAAACTCATAAGAATGAGAAGGAAATACTAGGATGGAAACAATAAAGCAATCCATTCACGATTAAATTATTCATTGAATATTTTTCTATCATATCCCCCCATGTGAAAGTTATAACCACTCCGCCACTACTGGAATGTTGTTAAATAGAGGGTGGACTCTTCAAATATTCACATGAGGGAATGGGTCATAATTCAAAGACAACATTAGACATCAGCCTTACGAATATACCAAAGAAATTCATGGAAATCAACTGTTTGTTAATATAAAGCAATCCAGCATGGGAGTAACATATGAAAATCGGTGTCCCATTCAATTCAATGAATAGGAACAGAGGTGCACCGTCATCATGGTATTGGTGCACACCAGTAGCAAAAGCAACCAGTCCCAGCAACGGTCATGGTCTTTGAGGTAAGCTCAGTAAGGATGACCCCACATCTTTGATACTGACCTGAGGGTGAACACGGACGTTTACCTGGATGTTCTGATAGCTATGGTGTACCCCATGGATACAAAAAGTGGCTGGAAACCGTCTGTGGATATTGTAGCAGGATAGTGCACTCTTTCATGTCTTTGGTAGCTAAATGGAACCGCTAAAGGAGCATTCCCACAACTTTGTCCTAACTCACCAAACAGGAATCCCCCAACTATTTATTCTGGGGCGTGTTAGAAGCAAGGACCAACCGACGTCCTCACAAAAAAGGCCTCCCTGATTGCCTCCATCGAGGAGCAGGCAGCCAGCAAGGAGAAATACCTGGTGAAGAAGGCTTGTAGCAGATTCAGGAGCAGGGTGGAGCAAGTCATTGACCCAGAGGGCTCCTAGATTGAATAAATGGATTCCTAACATGAAAATATAATAATATGTTTTTTTTCTTGTTTCAATAAAATCAGTTAAATATTGAAGAATTCATGCTTATTGGTTTTACAAAAATGAGTATCACTCATGTTTGAAGTCTGCGCCTTGTAATTATTATTGACATAAATAAATTTTATAATAGAAACATAGTTCATACAACTGTCAAGAATCCCCCCTTCAGACTGGTCTAGATACCTAATTAGATCAGTGCAAAAAAAAAAAAAAAAAAATAGAAGCATCCTTAGACATATTCTGAATTTTTGATTGAAACACTAATTTTTATCTGTTGATTTGTCTATTATATATTCCTGTTTAGACTAATTGTATCACGAAACCTATCACTCTGAAGAAAAGCAGAAAAAAGGTCCAAAATCAGGTGGTAGATGCCACCAACGCCAGAATGTATAATGAGATATAGTTGATAATATTGTAGAGAAAAACGCGTGCGAGGAGGAGGGGAAAAAAGACATATGGTATCATTGTTTAAAATACTGATGTGATTATCATCTGCCTGCTTTATTATGATTTTTGAGGGTATAACGAATGTATTTATTAGCAAAATGTTTAATGAAGATATACTACGTATAATTGACTTCGACGTTTTTATCCGTTACAGTAGATTTGAAAACGTCACACTCCATGAAATTGTAATTCATTATGAACCTTATTCTCAGAATAATAGCTAATGAAACGACAAAGTAGAGTATTTGAAATATATTTGAAGCTCAAAGTTTAAAAAAGAAGGCTTTAATGAAATATAATCTACATACTAAAAAATAAACCATTAAACATTTAAGTTAAATATACAAAATTAAACAATTAAAATCATATAACTATTAATAATAATAAATTATAAATAAAGAATATTGAAATAATAGATTGATCCAGATAATTTTTTCTTGTTCTAACATCGGAATTCAGTTAAATATGTCATAACTTTAGGTTGCAATACACAAGCGAGACGTGGAGTTTAATCAAAAGATAATCACCCCTCTTCTTCATGTGGAAGTTGCTATATACAATTGTGCACAGGATAGATATATCTCTACCGATGAGATCTAACTAATTATTAATAATAAAGTAAATGTCAAAATCATAAAATTAGACAATAAATATATTAATAAAAAAATGTTAGAAATAAATTCATCTTAAAGATTTAGAGCAAAAGCTAATTATGTAGTAATGTCCGGCGATATTACTCCTTATTAAGAGCATCAAAAAATATTTACCCCGTTATTAAGGTATGCTTATATAACAACATACTATTATCATGAAGGATATACACAATTGTTAATTATAATGCAACACCCAATGTAACTACCCTCGTTGTTGTGACCATTTAAACAGTTATTTTTGCCTTTTATGAGTTTTCTGAACACCATTTCTTGGAGCCCATCAACCATAGCTAAGCCTTAAGGGATAAAAAAGTAATATTTAATGACTATGTAATATTGGAAAACCTAATTATCATACCCAAGTCTTAAAACGAAGTAAGTAGTCTCAGACAAACTTGTTGCAAACCATCCAAAGCTACTACCCCCGTTGTTGTGACCATTTAAGCAGTTGTTTTTGCCCTTTACTGAGTTGTGTATCATAATTCTTGATATGTTTAGCTAAAATAGAATCATATTTTATGGTTAGATTTAAAAAAATTGAATACTTACTGTGAGATAGTACAAAATTCAGAGTTCCATTTCGATATTCGTAAATACTTTTTACTGATAACTTGATCGTCATTTGGTGTGGATGACTCAAAACATTTTATATGTATTTCTATAAATGACATCAGTAACAACATCCTCCATTAATTTAATGATGGTTCCTCGGGAAGGGATATGTTTACCCTTGTATTTCTCCATAAATTTTTTGAACGTAGATGATTAGCAATGGATAAGGTTATATTACATACAATAAGCATCCTTGTGAAATCAGAGTTAAAGTCTGACTTGATGTATTCATCGTTAAATTGATTTTATAGATGAATATCCATACTCTAGTTATGAGATGAGGATAATGAGTGGCGTGTAATTCTAGACAGGGGACTAAAGGCACATTTATAAGACTTAATATATATTGCTACCCTACATTCAATAAAATTAGTATTTAATACCGATTCAACATCATAGTTATTTATTTCCTTTCATAAATCGTTGGAAGTTTTCTCTCGACTTATTTTTCTTGAGAACAATAGGAGATTCGAACTGTTGTTCCTTATTAAAGCAGTTTACAATTTCCTTCAAAACCATAGTTTTTAATATCACAATGAAAAAATTCAAAAATATAATATTCGTTCTGCTCAAATACTGTGAGGTAGTCTCAACTGCACCTCAATTAATAAAATGTATTAATTGAGTTCACAATCTCAATAATCTATGACTTAAATGATAAATATTACGGAACAATTTAGTTTCATTTGCAACAAAACCTCAACCATTTTCATATTGAAAAAATGTACTAGAATCTTACATAGTATTAAAATAATTTATGATGATAAAATTTATCTGTGTGTCTGATTATGAATTACTATACTTTTAAATTTTCCCGCTCTTCCATAAATTTAGTAATTCATATTCTAATGTACGTCCCGTTCAGTAGAAAAACAATTATAAAAACGCATCTATTTCAAAAAAGGAGACGGATATAGACTTTAGACATTAAATAAAAGTTGTTCATAATTTTTAGTTACATACGTATGGCTATGTTTCATTCTAATCCGACCGTATTCCTCCACTATGGAGGGAAAGTTTTTTTTTTTGCAAATAAGTTGATTTTTATCATGAAATAAGATTGATTTCCCGTGTCTCAAAGTTTTTTTAAGGTATGGATTGTCGATTTGAAAAGGAACCAAAGAAATTAAAAATTCAAAGGACTAATTATTGTACAAGCAGAAAAAGGGAAAAGGTATACTAATTACGAATAAATAAAGGGAAGAAACGAAGAAGAGGATCAGGGAGTTAGTCTTAGTATGTATCTTCATTATAGTTCAAGATGGAACATTTTCTATAATAATTGTGTTTATTCCAAGATCCCCCTTCCCTGTGGATGCGATGAGTTTCCCTTTTCACGTATAGGAAAACATTTCCCAATTAAGTTAGCAATGACCATAAATAAATCACATCATACCCAGACCCTACAAAACTTTATATATTCATCAAGAAAGTGTAAATACTATTTAATGAATAATTCCTATACAGTAGAATTGTAATAAAATTTTATTATCCATTTAATTTGGTAATAGCTGTTACTTTTTAAAAGTTATTATTTAGGTATTAAAAAAAACAATCTCTGCAACGTTTCAATAACATAGAAAAAATATTTGCTTAATAATATGATTTTTAAGCATAAGAGTTCAAATACTGATTTTGTACATCTTACCTATTAAGCAGATGTTTCGAAAAGTGGAACCTCTAGAAATAAATCTTTAGTTAAGAAACGTACTTTAAATAATCTTATGATACAGAAAATAGATATATTAATAATATCCTTAACGATAATATGCACAACATTTATTTCGATGCAAATGACAAAAAAAAAGTAAAAATTAATCGTTTTGTGAATAATTGAACCTTTTCATACTTAAATTGAACTAAAAAAAATGTTATATGTCTTGTCAATAATCACGTATGAATGTGTCATTCTTATTTTTAATTACTTTTTATTAAGGTGACGTAGGGAATTTTTTGAATAATTAATGTACCTTTTACCTGTAATTCTTACTTTAAGTACGTACCTATTTTACATTTTAGTCCCTCTGAAATATATTTAGATATTGTATGTTTGAACCCCCCAATGAAGTAGTGATTATTGAAAACTCTTTCTCCGGTCGGTTCTGTAGTATTTTAGGAACCCTACATCAAGTTTTCTTATCTAGCCAATATTCATTTTGAACTTTTTTCAAAAACATCGCCATAAATGAGCAACACTACTATTCTACCTACGGGAGAAGTAAACAGTCATCACTTAAATAAGTATTACTATTAGAAATAAAACAGAAGTTATCTATAATTTGATAGATCATGGATAAAAATTATTCTGGTTGGACAACAATGGATTTCAAGCGAGATCCCGTAAAAAGAGGCGATAGGAAAAAATCACTTCTGATTGAGCTTTCCAATCATATGATAGAAATGATAATTTTGGAGGATCAGTAGTGATGATTCCTTATCTGATTCCAATGGCAAATTGGTCTTCAATTCATCTGAATTGAAGACTATTGTTTAATCTGACAAATCGTCTATTACCCCTGTGACGAAGGCCCTACATTTAATTAATTATTTCAACTTATGCGATAAAATGTTTGAAATCCCCCCCCCCCACTCTTTTTCTTAGCCTTTTCTTCTATCTATTTCCAAGCCTTTTCCTTTCTTCTTGTCTTGCTATATGAACCTTTAATAATTAAATAAATTGATCTTATAATATAATTCAAAATGAGCTGTACTCCCAAAATATTACAAATATATAGAGGGTCTTCTAAATTGAAGTTTTGTAAATAATAGTCCATACTTTCAACTATCAAATGAGATATTTTAAGACTTTCTGGATTTATCATTTTTGGAGCTATGAGCCTTTGAAAAAAACAAACCGTTTTCATCTTTAAACAAAGATTACTCAAGTTCTAAAGATAAATATATTTTTATCTATATTTTTAACAACAAGGGGTTAAAAAAGATTTGAAAAAAAAAAATTAAAAATTGCCAAAGATAAAAACAACTTGATAGCCTTTTTCTGAAGCCCCGAAAAATAATAAAGTAAAACTACGATCATACATGGAATTAGGGGATCAAATTCTACTACTTCGATTTTGTGACATTTTTGCTGTTGAACAACATTAGTAATTACTGCCTATGTAAATGCCATTCACAGTAGTTTTTCTTTCTTTCAATTATATGAACAAGGACCAAGTTGATGCGTCATCAAGCGGAATAAATTTTTTTATTAGCTTGCTCGCACGCCATTAAAAATAAATAAAAAAATAGGGTAATCTATGTGTGAAGCCCGTAAATTATAATCTCATGTGTTATGTTGTTGTCATTTGCAACCTGGCTCAACTTTATCAAGTAATACATGGGTAAATATTGATTTTGGGCCAATCGTGAGCGTTTTTCTTGAAGCTCGGTTTCCAAACTGTCCGATAACAATGAATAATGTGCACCTGTAATGTTACATGTAACTTTAGTTTTACTCTTTTCCAGATAGTTGATGACGATTATTCCTTACGAAACCAAAAGACAGTCACCATTATCTTTTCGACCGATTCCTAAATTCAAACGAATCCCAAACCAAAAGAAATAGACGGATCTGGCTCAAAGTTGGTGTGTGTTTTTCCAAGAGATGCTGCTAACTAAATAGAAGTCAATACGCGCCAGTAGTACCATCTCTCAGACTTTGCACGGACTTTTCTAACGACCCTCGTTCATTTGGGCGTCTCATACCATAAAGTACTTTTTCCATAGCATGACAAAATAGGCAAAAAAAAAAGAAAAGACGAAAAATCAGAAGAAGTATTATATGTAGCCTATAATCCTGTAAATGTTTCCGAAAAACTTGCACATTTGTGCGGCGACAACATAAAAGCAAGCTGGGATTTTTTTTTGATGGAACAGAGAAAAACACATTTTAAATTTTTTTCTTCAATGAAAAACTGAAATGGATTTTTAAAGAGTCAAAACCAATATTAAACCACTGATAAACTGTCCAAGAAGTTATTAATAAAATTGATGTTTGTTTAAATTTTTACAAGAACACATTATATACAAGTTCAGTCAATTTGATCGTGCGATATTTGAACTTTAAATCGAATTTTGATATCATCAATATAATCAATTTCAGTTGCTGAGGCATGCTCTTAACAAACTAATCCCTTTCTTATTTTTACCTTATTCTAGCAACGTGAATACTTATACACTATTCTTTAAATATAATTTTCACGTCATGACGTCTCAGTATCTTTTGTGATCTCTGTTACCAAATGTCCAATTTTTATCAGGTTTGTTAACCTTAAAAACCAGGGCTCCAAAGGCCCTTATCACTTTTTTTGAAATTATAGTACTCATATCAACGGATACGTTTATTATCCTGTCGCGATATTGAGAAAAAGTTATCCAGCTTGCTTTTATGTCATCACCACACATTTTTTCTACTGGTATTTCTAAAATGGTAAAAAATGTACAACATTTTGAGGAATTTTGCGCTGTTAACAAATAATAAAAGTACTATAAATACAAAGGAAGAAAAGTTATTAAACTTCAACTGAATAGTGGTTTGTACATTATTTAAACAATATTTCCATTCCTAATTATTATCATTATCCCTAGGATTTCATAGAATATGATCTAACATTATATATTTTAAAAAACCCAGATACTAACGTGTAGTCCTGACAATTTAGGGGTGTACGCAGGATTATATTTTTAGGGAGCTTGGTTTTTGGAATAATTTTGGAAAAAATATATATTCCAAAAAATCCGCATCTATTTACAAAAGTTGTTTATGATTATTTTATTTTTTTTGTAAGAAATGTCAAAATCCACAACAATTTACAAAATATTAAATTTTTGGGAAAACATTTCTAATATTATTATTTTTTTTTTAATTTCAAATATTCATAGCTATTCACAAAGATTATTTTCAACTGTAAAATGAAAACAATAAACAAAAATCCTACTCCGGATATCTCAACGACGATACTCTAATGTAAATCCTATGTTATTCTCTTAGTCTCATAAATCCTTTGAATCCTTGGTCTTACGTTCCGTTCCGTCTTTCATAAGTATCAAACACTAATGATAACTTGATGATTTAGGCTTTTTCTCTTCAAGAATTAAATAATAATTATAAGAGCTTTGGAAAAAATAAAAATAAAAATTTATATTACCAACTTTTAAAATAATTGGTATAAATTTAGGTCATATTTTATACAACTTTACTTGTTACTTCAAAAGAATTTTTTTTCGCTATGTATTGGTTAAAAATATTTTACATTGCAATTTCATTAGTCATCAATTTGTTTTTATTCTTATCAAACCCACCCAAGAAGTTATAAATTATTAAGTCTCGGTTTTTGTGAATTCTGCGTAGAAATTACATAAATATATTTTCATTAATTGATAATTAAATAACAGCCACTAATTAGAAAAAATGAAAGCAAACATTCATTTAAAAAGAACACCAATTTTCAATTAGGATAGACACTTGAACTCGGAATAGCATTTCATCTTGAGCAGTACCTCAAAATTAATTAATTCGATTACTTAACTGTACAGTATTAGGTTACACTCAACCAATTAACATTATTATTCATTTGCTTGGAGCAGTACCTGTAAATTGATACTCGAGTTCTATGAAGTAAATAAAAAAATTAATTAAAAATACTCGACTCGTGGGCATAAAAAGCCGAGTGTTACTCGGTACTCGTCAAAACCTCAGAATTCCCCAAAACATGGGATTCTCTGTTTTTCTTTTTCGATCCCATTGTATCATGTAAATCTTCCTAGACTGACTGACTTCCTTTCTCTGTTAAATTTAGAATTTATATTTTGTGAAAAGTGTACTCTTAATCCCAGTTTATTCTAAAAGTAATCTTTGTCAGGTGTACTCGATATAGGTTGGAATTACGCAGTTTATTTAGCAGAATATCAAAAGTCCTCCTCAGACCAATATACATATGACGAAATTGTCTGTATTAGTATAGATCAATGGATATTTCTAAATACATGAGGGAAGGCCCGCTATTAAACTTAAACTCAAATGTTCAAATTTGATATTCACTTCACTAGCTACAAATTCTTTTGGGGCATTCCTTGAAATTTAAGCTTAAACATAATCCTGATTCCTCTTGGAACATTTAAGGATTAGGTTATTTACTTTGCCACAATTATTATCTTTTTAGCTTAAATAATAGTTACTAGTGTTGAGACTCGGTCCAGCACAAATTTTTTTTTTCGGTTCGGTCTTAAGGGATTTTTTTTCTAGACCGATTTGAAGCAATTTTTCCGTCCAGACTGCTGTATCAGACCATGGATCGATTGATTTCGGTCTCATTTTGTAGACCGATTTTGATTCGGCCTCACTTTATGGACCAATTTTTTTTCAGTTGCAAATGATGGACCGATTGTTTTGGTCTCGTATATTATGAGAGACAATTTTTTTTTCTATGTAGATAAACTGTCATTCATTTATTTTCAAAAAAAATCTCAAAAATATACGATAAGTTCTAGAACAAATACTGTATACATAGTTATATATCAAAATTCATCCAACGTATCTCTATTTAAACTCCGGATAACGTCTTGTACTTGAAAAAACATTTCATGTAATGTTATAAACTATTCATCTGTTAAATCGGTCTAGACTGATTTTTTTGTGACCAAAATAGAGCTATTTTTTTAGACCAAACTAAACCTAACTTTTCCTATGAACCAATAGAGACCGAACTTTTCCTTTGAACTGATCTAGATAAATTTATATATTAGTCTGGTCCAGACCGAGCTTTTTTATTGGACCGAATTAGTTCGGTCCAAAAAAAATATAACGATCACAGACGAGTCTAGGATTTCCAGACTGAAAATCAACACTAGTAGTTACGTCTTGAAATGAATTCATTTTTTAAAATTTTAATATTATTTGTATTCGATAAATAAAATAATAAATCGGCGATTAAGAATTTTAATGATGAGGAAAGTAATGGGGGGATGTGGAATGGGAAAACATGTGACGCTAACAGCCCTATTGATCTTTTTGAAACTCTAGTTCATCCAACAAGATTGGGAAAATATCAACCTTGCATATCTTATACCATTTATACCAGGTTTTAAGGATTAACCCCCCATCTATCCCCCTCCCACCTAATTATGGAAATAATTTCTTTCCATCTGCTCATACTCTATAGTCTATGCACCAAAAACATGAAGTTTCTTGTGTCAACAACACGACCTCAATCAAACACCACTTGGAAAACATTCATGAAGTCGCTTTAAACTATTTTATCAATAATAAACCATCAGTCTATGATTATATCCCTTTATAAGATAAGTTGTCTGGGCCTCAAAAAGAAATGATTGATCGAAAGGCAGCTATGATTCCGTTCAAGGATTTAAAAAAAAAATCCATTGTTTCAAAAATTCTTTCAAAAAATATGAGTTTTTCAGTTAACAAAAAGTGTTGGACTGAATAAGGACTATTCAGGTGGGTAACGAGTATAGCTCGTAATTCCTTGAGTATTTTTTTTGAAACTCGAAAATATTCATGTTGTAAAATTCAGCTCGCAGCACATCACTTAACAACATTATGATTTAAAGTACCCTAAAAAATACACTGTGACTCTTTTTATGGGCTTGTTAAATTATTAATATTATAAATAATAAAACATTTAATTTTCATTTTTTTTAAATGATAAGAATAAATTATTTTTTGGGGAGAGGCCAGAGGTATTGGAACCCCTCTAATTTCATAATGGGGGTTCTTGTACCCTATAGTCTTCGTCTAGATTAATTTTGTCTTTAAAAATCCTTAGAAAAAATGAAATTAGTACAAAAATGATTACTTCCTAAAGTTAGGGATCATTAGTGTTGTGTCCAGTCCAGTCTCAGGACCGGGCCTATCAATCCTTGGGACCGGTCCTATGGGCTGTCAGTACTAGAACTGATTTAAAAAAAGTAGACATGAAGTGGAGTGGCGTCATCGAGGACCGAATGTAATAAGCTTTTGGGACTAATATCCAGGACTGAACTGGACTGAACCGAGACTGAGCTTGACGGGACTGCAGTCTTAAGTCCTAAATAAGGACTGACACAACACTAGAGTTCATATTATATCTGTAAGTGACTTTAGGTAGATTCTTAGATGCTGATGAAGATGATAAGAAGTGATCATTGTACAAACTTACTGAATTTATACTATAAACACTTTCTCCTTACATGAGGTTGTGTGACTGTTCCTTAGTCAACTCCAGATATATGTACAACTCATTGATACTAGTATACTAGTCCAGGGAGAGGAATGCAAGAAAGTTTCTACTATAAAAAGAAAGAGAGAAAATAAATATCGGAAGATAGCTTAGATAGTGAAAGTATTGCTGGTTGGTAAATAATCTTAAGCTTGTCCGTCAATTTTAGGAGGGAGAATTGCTCATATTTGAGTTATTTTTTTGAGAAGTTACTCAATTTTTCAAAAATTAAAATTGCCAAAAGGTTATTTGTCAAGTTTGTGTTTTGTCTATTAATTTTATCTATCAAATTTGACATTAACAAAAAAGATTTTTTCAAAACTGTCACATATTTGTCAAAAAGTCCACCCCTTCCCTCTAAAAATGTAGAAAAATCCTATTGACAGCCCTTGAGATATTTGTGGGAAACATAATTCCAATCAACTAATTCCATATTTTAGTTGTTAAATATGCAAATTGAAAAATTAGATATGTACATTTTTATAAATTCATTATAGAGCTTCTAAGACCTTGGCATTCAATATAATTTATTTTTTTATTTTTACTTTTCAATGCCACCTGGAATATTTGCTAATATGTAAAGTAATGCATATAATCCCAAATATTAGTTTTTTTCTTCACATACTGTTATTGAGAAAGTTAGGTTTTAATTGTAGGAATATTTTTAGACCATTCACTAAATTTGAAACAATTGATTTTTGAAATATTAATTAGTTATGGGTATATTGTATGAATTTGCCATTTGGGGGGTCATATAAGGGGGCCTAGTGCTATACCCAAAACATATAAACCGTTATTGGAGCTGAAGGAGGCTAAGTAAGGGTTTGAGTTATAAATAAAAAGATATTGGCGTTTCAAAAAACAACTATACCCATAAATACATTTTCTAAGTTTATTCAAAATATAAAAAGTTATTGACAAAAAAAGATATCGGTGAAAAATGTAGTTTCGTTTTTTTTTCAAGTACAAAAATTAAAATGTTAATTTTTGCTTTAAATGCTGCCCGTAATGTTCTGTCACTTGACGTCTCAACTAATGTTCCCTCCCGGTCGGATGTGAGATGATCAACCTTCATGAGAGGTGAATGGTGATCTTATCTAGTCATATTTCTCTAGAACAGTTTCCTCTGGAAAATACTTGATGAAGCATTCCACGAGAGACTAAAGGTGCACAGTCATACACTTTTGCACTGTTTTGACTCTCTGTGCATTTTCCTAGTTGAAGTCGTCCAGCTCAGAAAATATATTGAAACTTCCCAGTCTCACTTGCCCTGACCCACGCTCTAGTTTCCTCTTGAATACGCAGATTTTGTCATTCATTGACAAGTTGTAGGTGTTTTCACCTTGCCAGATTAAACCCATTTAATTTTTTAAATATGCAAACAAATGCGCCAGTATTGTTATCCATGCAGGGTCATTGAGGTAGTTGGGGACCTGGGATCCATGCTTCATCAGAAAAAGCCGCAACTCGTCTCAAAGTTTATTCAGGTGGCTGAGTACATTTACTTGTGAGAGCCATCATAATTTCTTATGGTATCAGAGCAATCCCTTATGCTCTGATCGCAGTTCATTAAACATAGAGGGTAACGTTTTAATATTAAGTGGACTTGTTTTTATATAGTTTATAATTTTAGCCGCAGTGTTGAAAACATGTTTAAGGTCTGGTTCAATCGTTTTGCTGGCAAGCTATTCCCTATGAATCATACAGTATGTGAAATTTATGTGCGGTGCCACTTGAAGAACTCTTGCTTTTGGCCTTTTCTTTTTCACCAGCATCTTTCCGTACACACACCGATGCAATTTTTCCAACATAGTCCCTCCTCTCCTAGTTTGCTGTCAAGGTTGCTGAAGTTTGATTTGATCAAGTTGATCACTTCTCCTTTTTCTTATTATTATTAATCTAGAATATAATCAGTAGATATTTGAACTTTGAACACTTTACCTTGGTGAGCCCGACGGGATTTGAAAAATGACCCGAAAGCAAACTCTACCACCTGTGTCTCACCAAAAACGTGCATGATCAATTTACACGGAAGAGGTGAATTTAGCAATGGCTGTTGCGGAACTCCGCCTCCCTAGGTTCAATTTTTTGGATGTTGAGAATTAGTTCCGGGTAATTGATTTTGCGTTGAGGGGGATTTGTCATACCAAAGTTAAATACAGTCTTATGGCGTCAGCATTGCCGGGTGAGGTTTTCAATATTATTCCTATTAGTGAGGAGAATTTCACCCATGAGGGAGCGAAGAAATCCATAAAAGTCCAATATGGGCAATCATCTTCTACAAGGATAAAAAGAATAGTCGACATGATGGTTGATACTTCCGGGCTCTTGGGGATGGAGGTAAAAGATGAGGTTGAACGTCTTCTGGATGAGGAATACCTAAAGGATTTACGTGAAAGTTTGATTAAAGAGACACTAATAAGGAATGCTTCAAAGCAACTTCAGGTATATTTGAGAGCACAATCAACACTTACGACTAAGAACTTAGCTGATATGTGTATGCTACGAAGGTAGTCACAGATACTTCCATTTTTAATGTCGAAGATCCATCTTCTTCTCCCACTGTTCCACCTTTGATTAAGAAGATACCTAGTGGAGCTTTTTCGAAGTCCTCGACATTTGTAAAATTTAGAAAAGTATGTTATTATCATTGAAAATTTGGATTGAATGCAACTGTGTGCTCTGGCCCTAATAGTCATTTTAGTTAATTGATTTTAAAAAAAACCTAAATTGTCCTCGGTTGGATGGCACTGAGGCATTAAATAAACCTTTAAATTTCTTATTACGGAAAGACAATAGAAATTCAATTAATTTTCTTGTAGATACGAATGCCCAGGTATCCGTTATATCCACGAAGAATTGTGAAAGACTTCATTCGTGGAGGAAAAAAGGGTGGGGAAAAAGGGGAAAAAAAAACTGATGGGAAATGTGGAAACTATGCTATTTAGTGACACTTATTTTGAAGAGGGATTTTACTGGAACGATGTGCTGTACTAAACTACTGCTATGTCTCCTATGTCTTCTTTCGGCTCATCTACAATTCCATGGTGTTATTCTAATATCAACTCATATGTATATATAATACAAAAAAAATATATGTTTTTTGGAATGGAAAGCCTTAATTTAGAAAATATTTTCAATGCACATATGTTGGTATATTGTTTGAAGTTTATAAGTGAATACATAGATATATTTAACTTATTATAATACATATATTATTATGCTTGCCCGCACTGACGGGTATAAGGTAAAAGGAAAAATAATATTTACCATTGTCAATGTGATTGCCCGCTCCCTCCTTGGCCTGAGCAGCACCAAGTAGCACTTTACTAGTGCATTTATATTGTTTAGTCCGTTGTTCCCCTCGCTTCAAATGACCTCAAATATCATTTTTATATAAAAATTTTAAATTCTTTATTTACAAAAATTTCGGATTTACCCCATAAAATTTAAGATCATAGGAATTTTCTTACATTAAGGTAATCCTGGTCAAAGTCATCTAAACTTGCACTTTCTTGTTAGCCTAAGTGAAAAATAAGCGCATTTTGCTATGCATCATTTGAATTGTTTGGCTGAGATATGCTAAAAAACAGACAAAAAGCCGGAAGCAAACAAATCATGTAACTACAGTAACCCTCCTTTTGTAAGTGTAAATACAAAATTCTCATAAAAAATTAGAAATTATTGTTGATAGATATTTTGCTTATCTAAATTTGTTATTTTTCACACAAATCTGTAATGTCTACAAAATAGATAATATAAAAACAAAAACACTTTTTTTTTTGTAGTGTAAAATTACAATACTTTAGGGCTGTTGAGATACCTTTAAATCCTTTTCAGAAAAAATGAAAGTTAGGCAATTATATTTATTTACTAAAAAAGAGCCTAAGGTCTTCATATTTCGAATATTTAAAAAATAAGCTCCACACTAATGGACAAATGGTCTCATTATGTAAGTTCGTTTCTTATGCTGTATTCCGTAGGAGGGGGGCTCAGAGTCGATGGAGGATACCACATCTCACTATGTAAATCACCACCACTTTTTCTTGTATCTACCATGAACCATTACAGTATAGAAAAAGTATTACAAGAAGAACGTAGAAGGTATCATGGAAAGAATCTTCAATGTCATAAAATTCATTAACTCATTACTTCAATGATAGTCTAATCTTACGTGCAAAGATAATCGAGCAATTGTGATCGACTGAGTTGAGATCACCCTCCTCCTAATCCAATATTATATTCCTTGCATTTTGAAATATTCCTTGCATAGTGAAATAATTTCCTTATTGTTAAAAGGTTGCAAGAATATAATTTCAACTATCTGATGTCGCTGTCTACAATTTTTAGATTGAAGGAAAAAATATGACTTCCAGGAAGTCTTTTACAATTTACCCTGGGTGATATCTTGTTAAGGAAAATGAACCAATTTATCTCTCACATGTATTTTTCAAAATGGGTTGATATTCAACTCCATTTCAAAACTAAACTTGTTATTTTCATTATATTTTGTTGAACTAAATATAGTACGCTGTATAGTCTCAATATCTTCTTTCTAAAGGGCTTCCACGAACTTCCTGAATAAAACTAAATATAGAAAAATATTTTTTTTTTGCACTCTAATACCGGGGGTTCATTGATATCTGAACTCTTACAAATTCAATAATTAATGAAGGTTGAGCGATTGTAATTAATTCATATTTCGATATATTTAACCATAAACAATTAATTACAAAACTAAACAAAACCTGAGCTCTCTAGCTTACGTACAAGTAAAGAATTTGACACTTGAACATGATTGACGAATTTCCATTCGCATACTCCAAGCAGTTTGGCGTCTCTATGACCACCTTCTACGCCGTCAAACAGTCGGGAACGTCGAGGAGGAAGACAGACTCTATCAAAAATGCCAAAATGGATCCGTAGTAGTTAAAAAAACAGCCCCAGCCAATCCCCTCAAGTCTATTAGGGCCCAAGAAGGAGATCTCGAGATTTCACACCACACTGTCCATAGAGCTTTAAAAAAGTGGAAAAAGAGCCCACTTTTAACAGCAGCAATGAAAGAACCCCATCTACGCAGTTGTAAGACTCTTTTGAGTTATTTTTAATAACTAATTTTCGACACTTTTGCTCTCTACAACCCTCATGGCAATACCCTAGACTACACCTTTTGAGTTCATGTTCAGGAGAAGGCCTGCAGTGTATTTCATCCAAACACCCTCAAGGACACTGTCAGCTAGCACTGGGACGCCATGGCAGAGGACTATATCCGCAGTGGGAGCCAGGCCTTTCACCACCACCTGAAAGTCATCATTACCGCTAAGGGGGTTACATTAATGATTAAGGGAGCTCAAACACACATCTATTTTGTTGAAATTATATTGTTAATTAATAAATTATATCTTGTTGAAGTTTAAAATTCAAAGTGTTCAGCTTTTAATGAACCACTCGGTAGTTAATATCATATTCATTTTCAAACGTTTTTTGCAATATTTAATAAAACTGTTTTATTTATAGATTTAAGTGCATCAGGGACAAGGTGTCACACTATCCAATTTCAAGTTGTGACATATAGGGTCATAATATGATACAATTACAATAATCAAAATAGAGTTTGTAGGTACATATTTCCAGACCCCAACAATATTTTAATTATTTAATTATATTATAATATAACCGCTATATAATATATGAAATGTATAATAATGAATTTAAAAAAAATGTGCTATAAAACAAACCAACTTATATGCATGAAAATTTTTTGTATAGATGAGAAATACATCTTTTATTTTTGTCAAATTCCCAAAAATCATTTTTGTGGAAATGTTTTGCACTGATTTTGTAAAAAAAAAAAAGAGAGTAGTCCGTAACATTTATTGGGATTGTAAAGAGGAACACAAACCTGCCAAGTTTTTTTTTTTTTTCGTATTTGTAAAACCAAAAAAGTTATGAAGAATTATATCGTCGAAAAAAATATGGCTATTCCAGAGAAATTTATTTCATCTATAAATTCAATATTTCTTTGGAAATCCATTTTTCACCTGAAAAAAAAAAAAAGGAAGCTGCAATTTTCACCGATTTCTTTTTTTACCCATAACTTTTTTGATTTTTAATAAATTTAGAAAACCTCATTTTTCGTATAGTTACTTTTTGGAAAACCGATCACTTTTTGATTTAAAATTTAACCCCATATCTCGTCTCCAAGAGCTCCCAAAAACAATTTTAATGCTTTGGTTATAAAAAAGCCCCCTGTATAATCCCCCTAAAAAAATTGTCAGCCCCATCTTAATCTGACCAAGTTAAAAAGAAGCACCCATGCAAAAGTTTCAGCCATTTAGGCCAAACGGTGTGGGAACCATAAAAGACACCCATCAAATTCTGTCTCTTCTAAAATGATTGAGACAAGTTTGTTTGAAGGGAAAGGAAAAGAGTTAGCTACAAAATTTCACAAGAATAAATTTTCTCATGAATTTACGGTGAATAAACAATCCATAATGATTATGAGACTAAATATGTAGCAAAACCCAAAATACCACATTTGCACATGTTTCTTCATTCGTTGCTGAACATGGAGACTCACAATTTTCGCACGTACTTTTTGATACGTTAGAAACTCGGCAAAACAGTGTATGAGATCTTTATGGACCTCACTATCTTTTACTCCGTTGCCTGCCCTATTTGTGCAACCATCTTTTGGTGGGTTTATAAGATTCTGAAAGCTTGAGAATGGTGTCTCATCGGGACGTCCCCGGGAGACAAGGACATCCAACAACATCAAGGACCAAGTAACGAACAAACCCCGATTGAGCTTCCGAGTCGTCTCAGCTGAGCTTCCCTTACCACCCACAGTGGTTTTTAGAATCCTGACTGATTATCTCCGCTTTAAAAACCTCTATCCCGTGTGGGTACCCCCATTCTCTCTCTTAGGCCAACAAGGATGGACGAGTGAAGTGCAGTTCTTAAAGCGGAGGAAAGTGGAAACGTTGAAACAGAGTCCTACAGCCTGGATCTCAATCCCTGTTTTCTTTCGTAAGTTGAAGCACTTGCTCCGGGATTACGATATTGATAGTCATCAAGACCTCACACGCAGCGTTCAGCGGGGGATGAAGTGAGTATATGAAGATTATGATTCATGCTGAAATCCTCTTTTAATTATGATCCCCATTCCTGCTAATCCAATTTTTAAACATAAAACATAAAATTATTTGCAATCATTCAGTTTTATTTAAGGGGGAAGGGGGTTATTAGCTTTCTTATCCTTAGGCAGATTCCATCCTAGTTTAGGGTTTATTTTTTAAGTACAGTTTATTTATGTTTTTGCTAGGATTTAATTACAGGGTTTATACTGTTGTAGGATTATTTTCCTTAGGTTATTTATATTTTACATTTATTTAAACATCGGGTTACTCTCTAAATTAATGGGGAGCCGGGGTTTCAAAAATTCAAACTTTCAGCTAGATCAGTCTATTTATTACTGTTTGGCTTTCGTTTGAATAGAGAAATCGGCTCTCTTTTGGATTCGCAAGGAATAATCCTCATCAACCATCTGAAAAAGGGTAAGACAGTGCATATTATTCATCGTTATTGAACTGTTTGAAAACCAAGCTGCAAAAAATGCCAATGTTTGGCCTCGAAAAAAGTCTTTTTCTATCCCAACAATGAACTAGCTCGCACCTGAGCTGCTGTGGTCGCAAAATTAATGGAAATAGAGTTCCAACTCAAAATACGTACAGCACTAGAAATCTCATGCACATTCCCTCTTTTGTCATACATTCCCACATCATGGATTTTATTAATAGTTTCTATGGTAGTAAGCTCAACTCGGAGTCCAGTACGTTCAGCGTTACATGTGGCCACTTCGAAAATTTTGAAACCACTTATAATCTGTTCTAATCGAAGGTGCAGAGTCCCCATAATGTTTATCAAGTTTCTTTTTAGCCTCTTAAGGCGTTTTGTATTTCATAAAGTAATTCTTTTTCACCCATTTTTTTGTAAATCACTCCCCTTCTTCGATTCAAACGAATGACAAACACAAAGAAATATAACGATCTGGCTGAAAGTTGGTGTGTGTTCTTCCCAGAGATGTTACCAACTGAGCATAACCTCGATACGCCCCAGTAGTGCCATATCTTGGACTTTACACGGACATATCAAACGATCCTCGTACAAGTTGAGCTATGGTACAAATATAACTTGATAAGCAAATTATACAAGTTCCACCCAAAAAGTGAGATGAATTATTGTTAAATGGAAGATTTAACAATAATTGAATATTTCCTAGATTTTCTGTTTATTATTATTTTATTTTTTCACTCATGTTTAAGTTTATTCTTCTTTATCTTTTTTACCAGGTAAATGAGTCCTCCTACTTCAGAATTTAAAATCAGAGGGTATTAACCACCCTCGTCCTATGTAGTGTTAATTAATGAAAATTTCAGGCAATGGCTTCTTTTTTTTGAAAAGATCGTCATTCTATAATATATTGTGTGCATATTTCTTGGAATTACGTTTCTTTAGAAAAAACTATTAACATAATAAAATTAACCGTAAATTGAATTATAACCTCTTAAATGTCTTTAGTGTACAATTTTATTGTAGTAGCTATTATATAAAAGAAAAAGATTGCATCGTCCACTCATTAAATGGTTTTAGTGTAATTTCAGTCAATTTAATAATACGTTTCATGCTCCTTATCAAATTTATAGCTGATTTAAGTGAAATTAAAATTAAATCCAAATTCAAAAATGAGAAATTTAGTTTATTTTGTTGATTGTTTATTATATTCAAAATATATGCAACATCTAGCAGTTATGAGCATTTTTTTTATTTTGTTCAATGTATGAATGCTGTTTAATTGACTCGGGACCTATGCACCATCTAACGACTATAAATAGTTATTTAGTATAGATGAATTCTACTTAGAATGATCAAAAATATACTGTCATAATTATTTCACGTATTAAATTTAAAAAGAAAGGTGATGGGTGTATGGAAAGAACAGGATCTAAGGCGGATTACCACATTTACATGTTTAAGTGTACGAGGTTTTTTTTAAAAGTTTCTGACCTCAGCGTGAAGATGGCAGCACTCATAAATAAAGGCTAGTCACATCTAAAACACTAAAATAAACAATTTAATCTAAACACTAAAATAAACAATTTAATCTAAAACACTAAAATAAACAATTTAATCTAAAACACTAAAATAAACAATTTAATCTAAAACACTAAAATAAACAATTTAATCTAAAACACTAAAATAAACAATTTAATCTAAAACACTAAAATAAACAAAAACTATGCATATAAATTATGTTAAGGACTCACACAACCTCGATCGAAAAATATAGAATATAAATATTTCTTTATAAATATATAAATTCATATATTTATATGAATTTATTATAATTATATAAATATTTATGTATTTTTGTTTTAAAATAAGTTTTATAATTTTGTAGAGCATAATTATGAGTCAGATACTATGAACTATTTTCTTAGTTAATATTTTAGGTTTGTGGTTTATTCTAAAAAAAATACATAACCCTGTCCAAAAGGTTGACTTGTATTAAATTACATAAGATGAATCTTAGTCGAAAGACGTGAAAGGAATGAACTGTGGAAGAGTTGAAAAAACGTATACTCAAAATTTTAGACAAATCAGAATTAGAGATAAGGGAAAACATTCTTGATTGATTTACATGACTCCTCTTTCCCTTAGAGTCTCTTTAGTCACATCTATCTAGCATCTGTTGACAGTTACACATCAAAGTTTCAGCTATTTTGAACGCACATTTGTTATTTAACGTGAGTGTTTTTGTCAAAATGGACAAAATTAACTATGGAGCTGTAATTTTTCATAATTTTCTCATTTTAAACTTGGATTATTTTGATTTCCATACGCTTTGATATGCGTAGGAATATTGCCTTTAAAAAAACAAAAATATTTAACGACAGCTCCATACTCAATGTTGTCCATAAACAATATAAAAAAAAAACTTACATCAACTCTCTTGAACAACTTCAACACGTCCAAAAGGACTGAAACTTTAGTGAGTATCTGTTAACAGATGCTAGATTGATGTAACTATCTTATATTTATGAGTACTGCCATCTTCATCCTGAATTTGCAAGCTTTTCAAACCACACTCGTATATACTACATATAGGTAAGGGTGTTTTTTTTTGGTAAGAATAGAAAAGCGTGCGAGGAGAAGAGAAGAAATGCTTATGGCATCATTGATTAAATAATATATATCTTCTTCTATCAATCAAGAACGTTATCATTCCCGCCTTTATTATTCAATATTAATATAATATTAGACGATGATAGTCAATAGAGAACTGAATAAAATGCCAAAAATAACGTCGCCTTCTGTCTGGATTTCTGAAAATGGAGGCCCAGGAATTTGGAAAATACTTACCAGATGAGAACCAGATGGTTTGTCGGATTTGTCGATATAAATGTGCCTTTAGACCCCTGTCTAGAATTACACGCCACTCATTATCCTCATTTCATATCAAGAGCATGGATATTCATCTAAAAAATTAAGTTAATGATGAATACATCAAGTCAGACCTTAACTTTGATCTCACAAATCTGCTTATTGCATGTAATATACCCTTATCCATTGCTAATTATCTACTATTATGCCATTTATAGAAATACATTTAAAAATGTTTGAGTCATCCACACCAAATGACGATCAAGTTATCAGTAAAAAGTATTTACTAATATCGAAATGGAATTCTGAATTTTGTACTATCTCACAGTAAGTATTCATTTTTTTTAAATCTAACCATAAAATATGATTCTATTTTAGCTAAACATATCAAAAATTATGATACACAACTTATTAAATGGCAAAAACAACTGCTTAAATGGTCACAACAACGGGGGTAGTAGCTTTGGAGGGTTCGCAACTAGTTTGCCTGATCCTATTTTCTTCGCTTAAAGACTTGGGTATGATCATTATGTTTTTGAATATTACATAGTCAATAAATATTACTTTTTTATCACTTAAGGCTTAGCTATGGTTGATAGGCTCCAAGAAATGGTGTTCAGAAAACTTATAAAAGGGAAATACAACTGTTTCAATGGTCACAACAACGGGGGTAGTTACATTGGGTGTAGCATTATAATTAGCAATTGCATATATCCTTCATCATAATAGTATGTTGTTATATAATCATAAATACCGGGGGAATCTATTTTTTATGCTCTTAATAAGGAGTAATATCGCTAGACATTACTACATAATTAGCTTTTGCTCTAAATCTTTAAGATGGATTTATTTCTAACATTTTTTTTATTTGTATATTTTTTGTCTAATTTTATGATTTTGACATTTACTTTATTATTAATAATTTTTCATTGTTACTTATATGATTCCAATTGTTTAATTTTGTATATTTAACATAAATGTATGATGGTATATTTTTTATTATGTAGATTATATTTAATTAAAGCCTTCTTTTTTAAACTTGGAACTTCAAATATATTTCGAAATACTCTACTTTGTCGTTTCATTAGCTATTATTCTGAGAATAAGGTTCATAATGAATTACAATTTCATGGAGTGTGACGTTTTCAAATCTACTGTAACGGATAAAAAAAGTCGAAGTCAATTATATGTAGTATATCTTCATTAAACATTTTGCTAATAAATACTTTCGTTATACCCTCAAAAATCATAATAAAGCAGGCAAATGATAATCACATCAGTATTTTAAACAATGATAACATATGTCTTTTTTTTCCCCTTCTCCTTGCACGCGTTTTTCTCTACAATATTATCAGCTTTACATATAGGGGAGTCCGCAGGATTATATATACATAAATATATATATTTATTGTGAGAAGTTTTGTCTATAAATTTAATAATTTTCTGTCTAGTAAAATAAATTTTTGTAGTTCACGGTGCTACACCTCACTTTCACAAAAAATTTACATGTATTTTCTTGTCAACTATCTATGTTTTTGTTTCGTTTCATTTAATCAGTGTTTTAACCGTTGATTGGTAGAATTTGAGTTATATTCGCGTAGCCCTCAATATAAAAAGTCCGGGACCTGAATATTTTTTCCTTCTTCCTCAAAAAAAAATCTTTATCATGTTATAATCTTTTTTTTTTTTACAACGTAATGTAATAAAATGTACATGTAATAAAATATTTTATATTTTTGTTGTAATGATAATAAAGAGTCACAGGCGGATGAGAAGCGTTCAGGCCCTCCAACACCGGCATATATTTCATTAGAAACTGTTTTTAGTAAATTAATAAGATACCCCTATTCCAACGACCTTGCTGTTGAACACCCTTTCGGAGAAGAATGGAGAGACTAGACCTAGAAAACGACATGACAAAAGGAAACCAATTATGAATTTTTAAATAACCCTTCAGCCACTCTCATCAGAAGTGGCTCAGGTATATGTCGGCAACATACTCACTTTTTATCGAGAGTGAGTCCGTAGGATAGAAAGTATTCATTCTGTCATTAGTGCCACTTCGGAGGGAGACTCACCCAGTTGGATTGGCTTGTCGTCACATATCCTACATAGGATGAGTGTCTCAAAATAAAGAACATTGTTTTCAAGGTCCAGGAAGTGCTCTGCACAACAAAGCATACGAATGCAATTATTCCACTCGGAATCCAAAGCTACGTGTCCACCTTGATTAATATCATGGACTCCTTCTCATGTGGAGGCACAGCACTGGCCAGATAATAATTTTTAATAACACTGTTGACAAATAACATCCAACCAAGGAGCGTTGTCTGTTTGTATTGACCTGCTTCTGTATCTCAGAAAATTTTTAATGGGAGGGAAGTTTACTGTAGTTGTGGAATTATATTATTGATGTAATTTTATTGCAATGACCTACTTAAACGCATGCTATATATAATTTCCTAATCATATTATTTACATTCTGTTAAAAAAGTACTTGAAATTATAAAATAAAACACAAATTTCACTCATTAAAATTTAGTTTGTCGTCTTCAAAGTAATCTCCATTAGATGCAATACACAAATGATAACGTTTTTTCCAGTCTACAAAACATTTTTTAGAAGAACTTTTTGCCATGGCCTTTAGCTCTTCCACAAATTTAGTTTTGTGGATTCAATAGACTCCAAACGGGTTTCATGTAGTAGTAATTTAAGTTTGGGGAACAAAGAAATGTCACACGGAGCTAAATCAGATGAATATATCTATTGTATTTATTGCGTGTTTGGCTTTGGATTTGCTCAATATTTGGCTCTGTGCGATGGTGCGTTATCGTCGTATAAAATAAACGAGTTGTTTTTCCATAATTATGTCTCTTTTTGACGGATTTTCTAACACAAACGCCTTAGTACGTCCAAATAGTAATCCTTGTTGACCATTTGACCCTTTGGAATTAATTCATGATGCACTGGACCGCAGATATCAAAGAAAACAATGAGCAGAACATGGCATGTCTTCGACGATCTCACGGCCCTTCTTGAACACTTTGTACCCCTCATATGAACGGGTTTTTGATAAAACTGATTCCCAATAACTTTTTCTAACATTTTCAACGAATCAGGGCATGAATTTTCGTTCGCAACACAAAGTTTAAGTCAAACTCTTCGTTCATTCTAAAAAGAGTGGAGCATTAGTAAGATAGACTAACTTATCCAGCTGTTGCAAGCAAACTGGTCCACTGATCGAGCTCAAACTTGGCAGCATAATGAAAGACAGTGCTGCCGACCTAGAAAAAAATGATTTTAAATCCCTTCAGTGCGGGCAATTTAAAGTAACAATTAATTGGACTTTTTTGACAGAATGTATATTGATTTGGTATAATTATAATTCTAAAGAATATAATGAAAAATAAAAAAATCACAGTCAATTAAAAACCTTTAGAAAAATAATTAAATATATGTAATTTCTACGACCCCCCTAAAAAAATGGAAATCGTAGACCGGTCTGAGACGGTTATATTTTGAGTTAGACCGAGTTAGTTCAGTACAATGAAAACGCTTAGAGTGGACCGGTCTAGATCGGACCAAAGCAGAATTTTGGTCTAGATCGTGTACGACTGATGTTTGACTTCCACCACGCTTTTAATATTGACGTCATAGTAGATGAGTGGCTGCATGTTTTGTCAAAACCTGATTCTCTTGGCCAGAAGTTGAGACGATAAATTAAATTGAAAATTCTTGCAATAGTGACGCCATAGACTATGAGTGGTTACATGCTTTGTCAAAATCTGCCCATCATTCCCAACAGTCGGTAAAAAACATTAGATTGAAAATTCTAGCAATAGTGACGTCATAGACTATGGGTGGTTGCATGTTTTGTCAAAATCTGCCTGTCTTGCCCAGCAGTTGGTAAGATACATCAAATTGAAAATTGTAGCCAGCCCGATTACATGATGGTATAACCATGTATTTCTATTAACCTTGACATCATATGTATTTTCATGTACAATGACGTCATAAGAAGTTTAAACAGAGTTAGCTCGGTTGATTTTTAATCCCGTCTTCTCTTTATATATCAGTATTTGTTCTAGTACGTATCTTGTAGTGTTGATATATATTTTTTTAAATCAATGACGATTTATCTAGAAAAAAAAAGGGCTCTCATAATTTATGAAACCGGAAAAAATCAGTCCCTAGGGTAAGACAGAAATAAACCGGCCCATAAATTGAGAACGAAAAATAATCAGTTAATAAAGTGAGACCAAAAAATAAGTCCACGGTCTTAGATCGTGGTCTGAACCGAAAAATCAGTCAAGAAAAAATAACTTAAGACCGAACAGGAAAAAAAATTCGGTGCTGGACTGAGTCTCAAAAATTCGAATTACCTATCGCATTTTAGGTTTTTTTTTCCTTTTCGGTGGAAAGATTGTAAGATAAAATAAAGGTTAGGCCGTTTTCTATTCAATTTATTATTCATTCTGTTCAAAAAAACCCTATTTAGTCACTTTGAATGATATGAAAGTATTTTCCGTCCCAAAATGACCTCAGCAATCTTGAGTAAGTACCCCATTGGTTTGATTCGCAAATTGATATCTACAAAAAGTTTAGCTAATTTTCTGGAGCTTGTGAAAACTAAATTTTTATTTTCTTAACGATACGAGATATTCTGAAAATTGTCCCTAAATAGTCGTGCTACAAATTACCGCAAGCTTATTTTGATGGCGTATATACATAAAATTCTTCATTTAATATTTAACATTTTTGGAAATATTTTGCTTAATTTTTAACATAATTGGATAAAAATTAAGAGTTATTACTGATGCCAAATTACCCAATAACACACACACAAAAAAAAGACTAGAATAGAATACGAGGATCGTTAACATCTATTGGAAGAACACACATCAACGTTCAGCCAGATCAGTATATATCTTTTTGTTTGGGATTCGTTTTTAATCGAGAAAGTGGAGTGATTTACAAAAAATGGGCGAAAAAGAATTTCGTCTGTTGATCAACAATTATTTTATGGAAGGCAAAACGCCACAGGAGACTCAAAAGAAGCTTCATAAGTATTATGGGACTCTGCACCTTCGATTAGAACAGTTTATAATTTATTTCAAAATTTTCGGAATAGCCCCATGGACACAAGTGACGCTGCACGTTCTGGACGCTATTCCAGTAATCATTGATAAAATCCATGTTATGATGATCCATGAAAGAATGGTGAAAGTGTGTGAGATTTCTAGTGTTGTAGATACTTCGAGTTGGAACTCTATTTCCATTAATTTTGCGAGCACAGGAGCTCAGGTGTGAGCTGGTTCATTGTCGGGATCGAAAAAGACTTTTTTCGGGGACAAAACATAGGCATTTTTTTGCAGCTTAGTTTTCAAACAGTTCAATAATGCTGAATAATATGCATCTGTAATAGTCTTAACCTTTTTCCAGATGGTCAATGAGGATTATTCCTTGCAAATCAAAAAGACAGTAGCAAAAATCTTTCCAGCCGATTCCTCTATTCAAACGAAAGGCAAACAGAAAGAAATAGACCGATCCGGCTGAAAGTTGATGTGTGTTCTTCCATGAGATACTACTAACTAAACATAAACCCGATACGCAACTGTAGTGCCATCTCTTGGACTTTTTAAACGTCCCTCGTACTGGGCCGTGCAAAATTATTTACCGATGATGTAAATATGTTTTTTAAGAGGTTTTGTGGCAACCAATCTGATTGTTTCGTATTTTTACTGTTAAAATAAACAAAAATCCTTCCTGTGAGAGGGTAACAACTTCCACACGTGAGACCATATCCAATCAGGAAACAAAGAGGATCGAAATTGCAGCCCTCCTCTGAGTGGTAGTGCCTCATAACAACATTACGGAACAGGTTGGGGCCTCGTTGAAGACAATTTACAACGTTTCCAAGCGCTTGGAGGCTGGGGGTGATCTCAAGCATTCCCCTGGGGCTGGCAGGAAGCCCACTGTCTCAACAAGGCAAGTAAAGGCAGTGTTTAAGAGGACTCCCAACAGGTCCATTGCCGACATGGCCAGAAAGATGGGAACGTCGAGAGCAACTGTTTCAAGGGCATTGAAAAGGGCAGGAGCAAAGTCCCTAAGGAGTACTGAACGTCCTCTGCTAACTGAATGTCAGCGAAACGTCAGACTTGAGCTTGCCAAGAAAATCTTGAATTATATCAAGAGCTCATCTGGACGCATCATCATTTTTCCAGATGAGAAAACTTTTACGGTCGATCCTGTTTTCAACAGGCAAAATGACCGTGTTGTGAGGTTTGGAGATGTGCAAGATAAGCACCGCTATGTGGCAACAACAAAGCACCCTGCTTTGGTGATGATGTTGGGTCTCGTGGCCTCCAATGGGAAGGCCATGAAGCAGGTATGGTTCCCCACTGGCTACAGATTAACAGCGGAGGATTATGTGAAGATTCTGGCGTCCAAGGTCCTTCCGTGGATCAAATCCATAGTCGGCAACTCTCCTTGGGTTTTTCAACAAGATGGAGCACCCGCCCACGCTTCCAAGAAAGCTCAGGAGTGGCTCCAGGACAACATGAACTTTTGGCCCAAGGACTACTGGCCCCCTCAGAGCCCAGATCTGAACCCACTAGACTTATCTACCTAGGCGCACGTGGAGACCAAGGCCTGCAAAAAACGACACAAGAACATAAATGCCTTAAAGGCTGCTGTCAACAAGGCCTGGGCCTCCATGGACGCCGATTATATCCAGCAAGTCTGTGGCAGCTTCAGACGTCGCCTGACCAGTGTCATTGAGTCAAATGGTGGCTACATTGATTAAATTTGATCAAAAACTATTTTATTATTCTAAAAATGTATGAATAAATTGTTTCTCAAGTCATTCGAAATGTCATTATTGTCCGCGATATGTTCTGAACAAAAATCGGTAAATAATTCTGCACGGCCCGGAATACCTAAAATTATTATTTTAAGATTTAACATTTTCTGAATTAATTTGCTTTGTTTTCATAATTATATAACTATTGAGTGCGTTATTACTGTTGAAGAGAGAGTTTATTCAAATTTTGGCGCTTTTTTTTTTATAGAAAATAGATTCATTTCTCTACTCTTTAAAAGTGTATTTTATGTTTTATTTGTCTTTCAAGACAGGATGGTTTTATTACCGTATTTTTTATGAGTAGATGCGACAAGATTTGTATTTATTTGTAGTTTGGTCACTTTTAAAATGTTAGATTAAATCCTTGTATTTTATTTTATTTTAAAATGCCAAATTACCCAACAATTTAGTCAATTATTTGATTAATTGTAATAATTAATATAATATTTAAGAGACCCCTCCTCCCCCACCAAAAAAAATTAAAGAGTTATTTCTTCTTATAGGAATTATTTTGCTAATGATGACAAAAAAAATTCGCGAAATTAGGTGTAAAAATTTAATTTTTTATAAATAGCAGCGGATTTTTGAATTTTTTTCTAAAAACTTCATTTTTCAATTTTTTTTTTCAAAAAACTTATTTTTCTAGAAAATTTAACTTTTTGTGAGTAATTATGGATCTTTGAGATTTATTTCAAAAAAGTTTATTATTTTTTTTTCAAAAAATTTGATATTTGAAATTTAGCTTTTTGTGAAAAGCTATGGATTTTTGAATTTTTTTTAAAGCAAAAAATCCAAAAACCAAGCGTGAAAAAAATCACTGGAATCGTTGTCGTGCAACACAAACCAAAAGAATGTTGGTCCTGTATACCTACATTGCAAATTTCCTGGACGTTTTTGACGAGTTTTTCCGTTTCTGATAGTAAAAATGTAGAATATGGTGAATTTCTTTATTTGAGGACTCCATACTAGACGCAAGATAATGCACGATTGAACCAGCCAAGCGCAATTTAAAAGCGTTTGCAGTATACACGCACACCTTTACAATACGTTATCATATGATGCAATGAGCAAGATATACGTAGTTAAAAAAAGAGAGGGAAATGCAAAATTACTTTTTGCCCAATCTTATATACAAAATCTACATTATTTTCTTAAATGATAAAATATAATTAATTCATAATTACATAATTTAAAAAGAACGCTACACTTAACCTTAATTATTTTTTGACATAAAAAAACTGCTGAATTATACTTTTTAATAGAAACTTTTTTTTTTCCAAAAGAAAGCCTCTTTATTTATTTTTTAATAATCCCTTAAAAACTGATGCATTATTTTTTTTTCTCAAAATAAAACACTTGAAAAAAAAGTAAAATCGATTAAATGTTTTTATAGTTTGCTATTAATAAATGTAGTTTTTGTAGGGATTATTATTGATTTCTTTCTTATTCCAAGTTGCCTCAAACCTGTAAAAAGCATAAAAAATACTCACCAATTCAAATCGAAAATTATCGAAAACTACAGTGTGAGAACTATAAAATTAGAATCCTCTTTGAGGCCATCTAGCCTCAGTTATAGAAGTTGGACAATTTTGTACTTGGCGCCTTTAGAAAGAACTGACAAAGAACTATAATTTGATGTGTTTTTTTTTTGTTTTTGTGGAATCTAAAATGTCCGAGGAAAAAACAAAATGCCGGAGGGCTGACAAGAAAATCTTCATAGTGGACACTGCTCCGAACAGGAAAAATGAGTGCTTCTTGGCTGAATCAAGAGTTCAGGTCAAGGGAACCTTCAGGCCCAAAAATCCAGCTCAGGTAATGGTCCTCGGCGTCGCAGTATCCGACGGCAGAAAGATGCCTCCCTACTTCTTCAAAGCAAACGAGAAATCAACACAGACGTCTACTACAAGGTACCATGTCTTGCCATGGTTGAAAAGAACGTCCCCAGGGATAACTATGTGTTTACCCAAGACGGCACCCTGGCACACACGTCTAAAAAGGTGCAGCATTTCTGTAGGGAGAATATGGCTGCCTTTGTCCTCGCCCGACGTTAACCCTCTGGACTCCGCTGGTTAGTGTGTCTTGGAGGGCAAGACTAACAATACTTCTCACCCAAATATCAATTCCTGGAAAGCCGTGATCACAGAGGAGAGGAACAACTTGTCCTCAGAGATTTTCAAGGCCAGCTTTGCTTCTGTTTGTTCCTGTATTAATGCCATTATTCAGAAAGGTACATGCAAAAAAAAGTATAGAAAATTGTTGGATTACCAACTTTTGATTCAAAAGTTGGCCATATAAATGTCACAAAATAAAAATATGTAGAAGTGAAAACGGCTAATAAATTTTCTAATTTTTGAGTACTCACACTAGATATTTGGAACAAAAAACTTATTAACAATTTCCTGTTTTGAATTACACAAGGTATAATTTTCCAATGTTTTGTAATTTTTGTTTAAAGGGGGAAATTCCTAATATGTTGTTTTTTATAACAAAGGAAATCACGGCTTCTACTATGATATAAGCAAACTTGTGTAAAATTACTATTTGATATAGAGCATATACAGTAGATTTTCAACTTTTTTCGAATTTCGATTATCAGTAGTGTGGAAAAGTTGCCTTGGGGTATTAAAATAAAGTGGTACAAAGTTTCAATGTTCAAACGATTTCATCTTTAGGTCGCACAATTTGTTTCAAACTTTTTAAAAATTGATAATATTTCCATTTTTTTTGATTAATCCATACTCTATATTTTTTTTAAATTTAAAATTGCTATATATCAATAAAATCTACAAACAATATTTCATAGACTTTTTTCTAAAAGGGGTGTTTATCATAGAAATTTTGATGATTCGCGTTGATGACCCCCCACCAAAAAATATAAATATATATATATATAATCCTACGTATTCCCCCTGGAATATGCTGATGCACTCGCCAAGAATGACATAATCAGGCATGAGGAATTTGGACATGGAAGTTCCCAAAAGTGCAGTAATATTTTAAGATTGACAATTGCCTGGTGCGGCGAAAAAATACTTGCACTGATTTTTTGCTACATAAATCAGAGTTTTTGTGAATACAGTAAAATTGTTCAGGTCAAATAAAAAAAAAAAATAGATTTTCCAAAATGTCTTAGAAGCTGAGAAGATGTCATCTGAATGTGACCAACGAATTTTGGTCCGGGCACATTTGGACACTGGCAAGAAACCAACGGAGATTGTAAAGCACTTGGGGATCTCCAACATGAACCAGGGCATGAACATGGTGTTCCAGCAGGATTATGCGTCAGTACGCACCTCCAGAAAGGCCCAGAAGGGGTTGGAGGACAACTTGTCTTTCTGGCCACAGAAAATTTGTCGCCCCCCCCTACTCAGCAGATGCCAACCCCCTTGACTGCACTTTTTGGGTGCATTTTGAGTCCAAGGCCTTCACCGTTCGTCACCTAAACATAAATAACCTCAAGGACACCGTCAACCAGCACTATGATGGATAAAAAGCACAACATGTTGACAAGAGGGGCCAAGTTGGGAATTGATCCTTTATAAAAACAGAAGAGTACATATAAAAATTATAGTTGGCCTACTTACAAGGCATATTTCCTTCAGGGTGAAAGTGTGATCATGAAAACGGAGAATAACGCACAAAATTTGTAATAACTCAGAACAATGCCGGGTACTACTTATAGTTTTTAACAAATATTGGATTAATCTTCTTCTAAATATTATTGTGATGTTAATAACGTGAAAGTTGAAACTGTAATTAAGTACATATTTTAAATTCTGAGGGAAAGGTAAAAACACAAATTTTGTGAAACTTTTCAATTGTCCAGAGTTTAATTTTAAAGTTTTATATTTTATGAAAAGTAGTTTCTTATTGCCCATTACCCAGATATTAACCAACAGTAAAACAATCACGAGCTATAAGTTGTCATTTTCCTTGTTAAAATGTTTCATTACCCGTCAACTTTCATTTCAATTTAGCAATTCGACTCAAAGTATGAGTTGCGATCGATCATATCAAAATGTTCCAACATCTATTAGTAATTTTAAAAAGTTTGATCTTATTTATACAATTAAAAAATAAAGCTTTTGAATATCGATTCTTTGCAAGTTTTCCAACACATAGAAAAATATATTTTTCAAGATCCATTTATGCTTTTATCGATCCAACATTGACAGATGTTACGTAAACACTTTCTATTTTTGAGTAAATAGATATGTCAATGGGGAACTATGACGGCTTTCTTTTTATATTTTATATAATGTTTATAATATAGAAATAAAATATATAGACTGATGATATTAGGAACAAAGGCAATTATTTGACATCGCAATAGCAGATGAGAGAAAAAAGATAGTTGACCAAAACAATCGAACTATATCGGTTTTAAGAAAAATAATTAAGCCTTTCAATCTATTGACGTTCATGCCTTTGCTTCATCTCCTGAATCAAGCCATATATTTACACTAATTAAATCTATTTCAAATGTTATCCAGGCATAACATTTTATCATCTGGGAAAATCTGATAAAGTGAGAGAACTCAAGGGATCAAAATTTGGAACATAATTAGCAAATCTTATTCAGTTTAAGAATCAATTTTAATGAGGGAGTTCACATTGGGGTTGCGAACTTTACATGCATTGGCCACAATATGCAGCTAAATACTGTAGTCCAGTTGGGTGAAGTCAGGACTCTTGGGGGGCCAATAGTCCTAAGCCCAATAAGCAAATTCTTGGGGAGATTCTTACGGATGAAGTTTTGGACGGCTTTGTTCGTGTGCGCGGGGGCCCATCCTGCTGAAATACGACAGAGCCCTCCCTGTACAAATTCCAGAGACACGGGAATACCTTCTTCTTAAGGATGTCAAAGTAATCATCAGCTTCAAGGCAATATCCGGTGGGGGAACCAAATTGGTTTAATCTTTTTCTCGTTGGATACGACGTGGCCCATCATTATCACAGACGCGGCATGCTTTATAGATGTCACGTATGTGGCGGAGTCATAAAGGATACGTCGTAGAATATCCATACCTGGTCCAATTTGCTCGTTAAACACGGAATCCACCGTGAAAGTCTTCTCATCTGAAAATAAAACGATGTCGACTGGATCTCGCTTCCTTGCGTTCAAGAGTTTTTCGACCACTCCAACCTTTTTGTGACAATAAGGGCCTTTCAACTCTTCTGAGGATTTGCCGCCTAATATTTTCAACTGGAGAGATGCAGTCGACCTTGCCACCAGGGATACTCTGCAATAAATGTGATCGTGGAGTTCGGGTTGGCGATCCCGGCCTTTTTGTACCTCGCCAGATCTTCTTTTTGTTTTCTCCCACTTCCACTCCTTCACTTAAGGTCCATTTTTATAGCGTTACCCCCAAAATAAGCTGTAGTAAAATTAATTGACCCCAAACTAGTGCCGGGGCATCCGTCAGGTTGTATATTTTTTTTCGCAAAAAACAAAAAAAGATAATAACTTATTCAAAAAAATTCAAATATTAAACTGTTTTGGTTATTTTGGGGGAAGGGGGGGGGTATTTTACCTCTGTTCCCCGACCTCTGTACTACGGGGTGAACTTCTTTTTCGTATTAGCTTCTTCCACTTTATAACCAAATCAATGATATTTTGTTATGAAGCTACATAAGATTTGGTAATTAAAGTAAAAAAAAAAAGAAAAGAAGGAAATTGACTTTTCTGTGTACTGCCTCTTACATTAGGCCTTCAATTGAGATTCTAATATCTAATTTTAGAAGACAATATATATGTATATATATGTTCAACCGGTTTTTTTTTAATAAAAAAAAGTTATATTTATGGAAGGACCTTTTCCGGAAAGGGAAGTCTTCTTATGGCCTCTATGTTTATATTTAATTTAATGACCTTTTATTTAAAAGGTCAATCCCTTTACCTATTTTTATAATAATTTCTTCTTAATTAGTGTATATATTTAAATTTTCATAAAATGATATCCAATCAGAAGGGCCTCTCCAGAACCCTCGGGATCCCCAAATCAGAATATATCATTCCAATACTTTGAAACGTTCGATTTTTTTATAAATTCTTGAAAAAGTTTCATTCCCTGATTCCATCACAATTCTAAACAATCACGTGCAGTTTTTTTTTTCCATAAAATCTCATTTTTTGTGAACAGCTCTGGATTTTTGACGTTTATTTCCCTAAATCTAACATTTGAAATTTTTTTTGCGAGAAAATTTATTTTTCTATTTAAAAAAAAATTGCAATTGTAATAAAAAAACCAAGCTCCACCTCTGCAAAAAAAAAAAGCAATAAATAAAAATATATACATATGTAATCACACGACAAAGTTGCAATTCTTTTTGTTCTGTCATAAGGAAATAGACCTGTGAATAATAAGTGATAATTTTGTAAGGCGTTTCATATTACATGTTGAAAATTATTATTTATGCTAAAATTACTTCATTTTTTTAATAATACTACTGTGTTCACATTTTACGTAGTAATATTTAAATTACTTGTGTACATTTTTTTCAAAAATGTTACAAAAATTATGTTCATTGTACAGACGTAGTGTACAAAAAGTATTAAGACTTTCTAATAATACCGTTTAGGATATGTGTTGTTTATTAAATCTTAAATTTCTGATTATTTTTGAATAGGTTAGATTTTATGCCTTCGATTGATGTACGTGTTATAAATAAAAATTATATATATGTCGCGATGGAGGCAAGAAGAGTCATCATAGGCAATGTAATCCGGGCCGGGAGGACCACTTCAGACATCATGGAGGCCGTAAACGTCAGCAAGGCCACATTTGGTCGGGTGAGAAATTGTTTGGCTGATGGGGACAATCCCAAGAGTGGAAGACCCACCGAAGTGAAGCCTGACGACATCGTGGAAGCCTTTAAGGTCAACCCAACGATGAAGATGTCAGAGTCCACCAAAAAGAAGAAAGTGCATCGGTCTACTGTGGCCGAGGTCATCCAAAAGGCTGGAGGAAGGTCGCTTAGAAGAATTAAGAGGCCACTCCTGTCCCAACGTCAAAAAGAACTCCGTCTTCAGCGTTGTCAACAACTCTTGAATATCCTGAAGCACAACAGCAGGTGGATAATTTTTTCTCTTCTGAAAGGAATTTTACCGTTGGCCCCGTCGACAACAAGCAAAATGATCGGATGGAATGTTTTGGCAATGCTGACAACAGCCTAAGGACAGTCCCGAAGACCAAACATCCAACTTCTGTGATGATTGTGGGGGTTATGGCATCAACTGGAGAAAAAATGTATTCAATTTGGTTTTTGTTGGATATCGTTCTCACGGGCGATTATTTGATGGTCTTGAAGGAAAATGTTGTTTCATAGATCACCAAGACCATAGTGAAGTCCAACAAGGTGTCATACGTATTTTAGTAGGACAAGGCTCCGGCCCATACTGCTAATACTGTACAAGAGTGGATGGGTAGCAAGATGAACTTCTGGTTCAAGAACTTTTGCCACCCTTAGATCCCAGATTCTAATCCATTATATTACTCAATTTGGTGGCAAATTGAGAAAAAGGTCTGCAAAGTCCGTCAGCCGAATATTGATGCTCTGAAGATCTCTGTTAACCAGCAGTGGGTGATCATAAAAAATGACTACGTTGCCAATGTGTGCAAGGTGTTCCAGAGGCGGTTGGAGGCTGTCATTGAGGCTGATCGTAGCTGGATTCCTAATTAATGTGCATTGTTATAGTAAAAAATATTATAAAATAAAATTTTCTATGTATAACATCATCCTGATCAATTATTAGTCTTTTAATGACTACTTAAAGGCAGATCTCAGTACTTTTTTTAAACTCGATATTGTGTAAACATGAAGTTTCTATTAAATAATGGAAAACTTCTACAACATTTTGTAAAATATACGTACAATAAATTGTAGGGGAAAAAAATACCTTGAATATTGTGTTTGTTGTGACCTCCTTAACGTCAAATATCCCAACAATTGTAAAGTAATTCCTTCCATTAAGAACTTATACACGATGACTTTGAAAACACGGTCACTTACCTATGTATATACATAAATTAGAAATAATAATATCCATATATTAGAGCCTTAAATAATTCTAATGATTTACTAATTAAGTCCAAACCGATTTTAAGTACATAAAATATAAACATTTAGACGTGGAATGCAACGATGAATTTGATAATAACTTCTGATTATAATAATTATCATTTATGGGCAATTAATAACCATTTCCTGAAGGGATAAAACATTTCTTAAAAAAAAGCAGGTAATTTTCTTATGACTTTCATTGATACGTCTCGGGGTTGTACACCACCTATAATTCCTGGACAAATCCGGCATTTAACTATTTCATAATATAGCTATGAGAACAAAACTTGCAGAAGGTACGTGTGGAAATCTAAAAGTGTTTTGGAGATTCCCATAGAAATGCTGGATTTTCATTTCTTAAATGGGAGAAATCAATTTGACGTCATTTATAATTTGTGTAGATAAAAGCTTAATTATTCATCCAGTTTATATTTTTTTCCAATCTTTTTCTTCGTTTTATCGCATTATTTGCTGGAAAATAAGTCATCTTAAGGTAGCTTTTAAAGTTACAGATGAAATGCAATGGATAAACAAAAAGGCATAATGGCCAATATTAAATTTATATATTTAGTATATTGTAAAGTTTTGGATCAATTTGTCAATGCAAAGTACATAAATTTTAATCCGAAATTGGCACCTTCAGTCTTTATTACTGCGCAATATGAAAGTCTTATTATTAAAATTTTTTCTTTGAACTGCAGGTATTTACTTTTGCAAAATACTCTATTCTGTAATTCCTGAAAATTTTATTCAATTCTCTGGATGTTTAAGAAAGTTGTGTTATTTTATTGAAATATCATATTCGATCACAGATTTTGGTGTAGGTTATAATATAAACAGATGGGGGAAAAAGATGAAATTACAATGATAAATTGGTCATATCTTCCTTAATATTGAAGCTAAAGACATGAATCTCTTTTAATTTAATGTCTATAAATTAAAATAGGATTAAAAGGAAATAATGAATAATTATTTCTCACTTTTCCAAGTTATGAAGAACAAAATTATTAAGTATATCCGTCATGATATAAAAAACGACCATGTCAATTTATTACTCAAGTCTTATCATTTTATAAATCGTACACAGTATTAAATAATTTACGTGTGTCTGTGAAGGTTGTGCCATTATCGGTCTAGCGGTTCCGGTTCTTGAACTGCTAGAACTGGAACCGACAAAATCGAACCGAGGCCGCAATATATTGCTTATCAGTATCGGTTCTTGTGCTTTTGTTCCTATATATAATATGTAAAGAAAATACAATATATATTATAAAAAATAAATTAGTTTAAATCAATAAGTTATTAAGTTTTCGGAGTTTAAAAAAATGCAATTGTAGCGTCTTCCAATGATTTTTTTACGACGCCAGGGTGATACAGTTATATCTGAGTTTAAAATAGCTAAGGGCTTAAGGGGTTTAAGGTACCAGACGGTGAAAAAAAAAAGAGGGAAGGGGTGTGATAGATTATGAATCCAGGTCCGCTACTAAGATTACCGAACCCTAAAAATGATAACTATAATATTTATTAAGCAAAGGTTTCCCAAACTTTACTATGGCAAGGCTCCCTTCACTAATACATTATTAGCTGAGGCCCCCTTTATACAATATGTGTGTACTATGTATGTGTCGACTAAAGGCAATCCTCAATTCTCCATCTTCCAGCAACCCCTCCCCCGTAGGTTCCCCACACGGCTCTCACTTTGAAAATGATTGCATTAAGCAATCTTGGTTTTTGGGGCTCCTAAGGGAAATTTGGGGGAGTACATAATCATTTTATAACGTAGCTGCAGCCCTGTTTGTATCAAATACAATTTCATGGGATCGAATTTTCTAGCATCACCCCTTGTTTTAAATACCTTTTACCAAAATGAGCCTCTATAAAAAATACTAAGACCGGAACCGAGACCAATAAAGCTGACCTGAAATCGTTGAAATGAAGGAACCGAGACCAGGACCGATAGAAACGCTAAACCTTGGCGTATATTTGTGATGTACGTCTAGCTTTGAAAAACAATTATACAAACGCATTTAGTTCAAAAATGGAGACAAATGCAGACTTTAGACATAAAATAAAAGTTGTTTTAAATATTAAGTTACGTACGTTAAGCTATGCTTAATTATAATTCGACGAGATATCTGAGCTCTGGAGGCAAAGTTTGATTTTTCGCTAATAATTTGATTTTTTTCATAAAAAAAAATCGATTCCCCGTCTCTCAAAAAATCCATAAAACGAATTATTTTACAAACAGAAAAAGGGAGAACGTATATTAAATACGAATAAAAAGGAAGAGGATGAGCAAGTTAATTTTAGTATGTATCTTAAATCTTCATTATGGTTGAAAAAGGAACATGACAAGTTAGGGATGGCAATGACCATAAATAAATCAAAGGGTCAAACATTTCAAAAATTGCTTTATATTTACCAAAATCAGTATTTTCACATGGTCAATTATGTGTTGCATTTTCAAGAGTGTCAAAAGGGGATGCAGATTTGGTTATATTTACATCAAATGGGCAGAAGTAAGAAAAAATGTTGTATACAAATGAAATTTACCTATTATATAATTATAGTAAATCGTTTTAGTTTATAATTTTAACATAAATAAGCTAAATATCAATAAAATCTTTTATATTTTTCATTGACTATGTTTAAGATAGCGTGTTCGTGCTAGTATTTTAAAATAATAATTTATGATAAAAAATTCTATAAAATTGAGAAAAAACAAATTGAAACTCAAAACTAAACGTGAAAGAAAGTTTTCTTAACACATGAAGTAGGTGCAAATATTGTTATTTTAGGGGAATAAGCGAAGGTGTTCATCCGGTGTGGAATGGGCATGTTTAAAAAAAACGAAAATCAATTATAACAATTATAATTATAACTCCTCAAGAAATCCTCCGGGTTACGCTCCGTCTTTTATGAGCACACATGAATGTTCAATCAGATGTAGAATACAATTGAATCTATTTAGGAAAGGAAGTTCACTACTCAGGAATTAAATAATAATGACAACTTTTAAGGAAAATAAATTTCGTTCTTTATAGTACAAATTACAAATTAATGGGCCAGCGGAAAAGGCACACCTAATTTACATGTATGAGAACTAAATCATTAAACCAAGTAGCGAAACACGCCCTAAGAAAATAGCATGGTAAGTATTTTTTACATTTTTTCGCTAGATGTCGCTTTTCCTATGAATTCAAATAAATTGAACACAAACTAAACGTGAACAAAAGTGTTCTTAACACATGCGGTCGGTGCAAATATTGTTATTTTTGGGGAATAAGTTTTGTAAAGGAATCTAACAAAGCTCGCCTTGGCAAAATTTGCCGTGTGATTACTCGCCCTGTGAAAAAACTCGCCGGCAGAAGAATCCCCTACCTTCATTTAATATAAATATTATTTACATTAAATAAAGAAATCCAATATATTTTACATTTGTAATTATTAGAAATTTATAGCAAAATTGTATTTTTTACTATTATTTAAAATATTAAAGAATCGGCCTCTGAATTTTTTTTGGAATCATCCCATCACTAATAATTATCATTGAAAGAAAATAACGTCAAATAGTACAATAAATATTTATCTAATTTCAATTATCATGCAACCTACTATATACATTTAAGTCAAAAATGAAGATTTGCCCTTTTTCAAAAATCAAGGTTATGTGTATGTAAGTAAAAATACTACTAAAAATAAGTAAAAACTTATCTTCGACAAAAGTTAAATATGCAAATATACCTTTCCCAGTAAGTGAAGGAAAATATTTAAAGATTATTTTTCTTTCTTCCATAAAACATGCTTCTAAATACTAAAGGAATTCAAAAATTAATGCGTGATTTGACATAAAATAAATAAATTACAATCAATGCTTTTTGTATAAAAATATATTTATTATTATATTGAATATATGTCAATAATAGTGTTGGATTCGAGACAAAAAATTCAATTTTGAGTTTTTGAGAATTTCCACATATTTTTTGGAGAGATAAAACAAACACAATCTTGAACACAAATGAAGAAAAGCAGAAATGTCAAATTTATTTTTTATCATAAATAATATATAGTTCCACATTTCAGAGATATACCTCAGCAAATTAAAGGCTTCATATTCGAATTTATGGGATAAGTTGATTCACCAATGAGCAAAGCATTTGTAAACGGCGCTCAATTTTCACCATTCTTGAGCGGGAGCGCGCTCAATGTTTTGAATAATGAACGAGAGCACACTCGCCATTTTAGAAGAGCGATAAAATCACTCAAATTTTTGCTAATTTCTCTTTCCAGTTCTGCATCTTCTGAGTTAACATCAAAAAATTTGAGACTTTAAGAATAGTTGTGAAGATTGCAAGCAAAGACAATTAAAATTATGTCTCAAGATAAGCCAAAATCTTTTATTCTATTCTGTATCTGTAGTCCTCTGCTGTTTTCAGTTGAAAAATTTTCCTCTCATCTAGCTGGCCACTCCCTGAGAAGACTCAGAAATTAGTTCCCTCAGAGACACCACCAGTTCCTTCGTGTGTGCAAATTAAATTATTTATATGTAGTAAATTAACATAAGATCTCAGAATCTCACACAAGCATAAGTTCAAAAAATGTTCCGTGTTCCATTTCAAACTAACTATCAGGCTTAACTGGAAGCTAATGCAACAAAACCTCGTAGTAAAATTTCTCTTAAGAGAGTGCTTTCCAAACTTTTTTTGCCCAAAACAATTAAAAGTTTATTTACATACCTATTTTAATTAAACCAATTATTTGGATTATTATAAGCTATTGCAAATAATGTATGGTTGACACCAATCGTGCGGCACACTCGAACTTGCCTCAAGACACCCTGTTTGGGACCCATTAGTACTTAATATGATCTTATTTGGATGTGGTAATGGGAGTTCTATCAACTTAACAATTTTTATTCAAAGATATTTGAATATTTGGGAGAATTGGCGTTAGATCAACTCAGGCAAAAATGTTAACTTCTGACTTATACACTCCTGTCCTCAGCTACCGTTGAGAGAGTATTTTCTTAAGGCTGTCTACTATTGATGTCAAAGTTTATAAGATGAAACTTTGAAAAAAAAAAAAAAGAAGAGAACTTATGTCAATGAATCAAATATTCAATGGTTAAACCATTGGATTAATCATTTTATTAATTTTAAATATAATTTTAGATCTTTAAGTTTTATTTATTCTTGTACCTTATTTCTATTAATTCTTTGGAAGGAATTATATATACAAATTTCAGGAAATTAATAGAAATCATAAAGAGCTGTCAAATTCAAATACTCCTATAAGAGCTCAAAAAAGAGTACCGCTAGTTTTTAATTGAGCGAGAGCGCTTTCATTGCTTTAAAAACGGGCGAGATTGCGCTCATATAATTATTAACTAAGGAGAGCAGGCTCACAATTTCTTGAGCAGATTAATGCTCTCCCCAGGGGTGTTAATTTCAGTTTACAGCCTACATTTAATTTAAGAGTCCTATTTTATTCCCAATATGACCTTTCAAATAACTCATATCAAATATTAAAATCTAAAACTTTTTAATTATGACGATGAGTTTTTGCTACTTTAAGTGTAATTTATTGGGTCTTCAAAGAAGTAGTCAAAATAATCTGTTGATAGACGATAATTAGTTGTAGCTTGTTTTTGTGTTGACGACCCAATATGCAACGTGTGTGTGTTCCCCTTTTAAATGGTACATCTACCGTTTTTAATAAGTATGTGAGTTGTTTTTTGTTCTTCTTTTGAGCAGGGCCGTACGTAGGATCTTTTCCAAAATGAAAATTTATTAGACAAAAATTTCAAACATCCACGTTTCATAAGTTAAATCCTTTTTTTGGCGGGGGGGGTACAGCCCCTCCAGACCTCCCCCTGCGGACGCCCCTGACTCGTATTACGAGTATAGTTAAGTCAAATTTTTCAAAAAATAAATAAGACATGTTTGAGTAATTTTCAGAAAATTGTTTGTTTTAGTATCAGTCGAGTTCAAATCTAACACTAATCATTAATATGTATGTAACGAAGCAAATATCAAATGGGAATTCGAGAAACATGCATAGTATAAAATAGTCTTGGGGAACAAGTAATTTTGTATTTTACACTTTATTTCAATGCTTTATAAAAGTGTTAGAATGATTCAATTTAAGCCAAGTATGCCTGGTTCTGCTTGATAATCCATTGCCAAGGAGAATCCAACTTCATATACAAGATATACTTAGTTAAATAAAGAAAGGGCGGAAATACGAAATTACTTTTTCTCCAACCTAATATTTATTCAAATAAATACCCTTTGGAAACATCACCCAAATTATGAAATGTCCTATCCCCCACCCATTTGATCTGAAAAGAATTGATTGAATACGAAAAGACATAAACAGTATTAAATCAAAATATTATTTAGTTTTCCTAGTAAAAGAAAATAAATTGTCATTTAATGGAGTAGCGTGCCACATAGTAGTGGACACAAAGTCAGGTTTAGTTATATTACGGATGATGAGAATGTCCAAAGATTCGTGAAAGGACTATGTATTTAATTTGAAACCAACGGTTCCGAGGTACAGAGAGACTTAGACTGCACAAGTAATACAAAATGTTTAAGAACAATACGGACCCCTGAAAAACTCGCAATGGACGAGCTAGCTATGAAGACGTTCACTCTAGTAGGTTTGTCTTCTATTTGTAGGGTTAGTTCCATGAAAATCATAGGGAGTGATACCCGGAAAAATAGGGATAACTGAAAGGATTAGAAAATAACTCAAGTAGGAGGCATTCAAGAAGTGGTGTTACAAACGCAAACACTCTCGTGTAGATTTTACTATGTAAGGAGATCACATCCTTCCCTTTATTGTATCACGCAAACTTTCTTTCTAAAACTTATATCTTAGCATAAACATCGACAGCTTATAAAAAAATACAGTATGGCTTTTTGTGTTAGAGGTAGAAAGAGGAGACTCAGGTTTCCTTATTTGTTAACATATATATTTGGTGAAATATATTAATATATAATATATTTTGAAACAATCCAAAGATGAAATATTATCATTCATATTGAGTTAAATAATCCAATATCATGTAGACAAACTATATAACATTATAATCCTTATCAATATGACCTAATATTACATATGTGCATAATCACATTAAATAAAATAGGATTCAAAATGGTGATTATGTACTTAATACATACATAACCTAGCATGTACGGGATCGTTTGAAAAGTCCGAGAGATGGCACTACTAGCCCGTATTGAGGCTATGTTTAAGTTTGTAGCATCTCTTGGAAGAACACACACAAACTTTCAGCCTGATGAGTCTATTTCATTCTGTTGGGAATTCGTAGGCGAGTGTTCTTCAAAGAGATGCTACTAACTAAACATACGCGCCCGTAGTGCCATCTCTCGAATTTGCACGGACTTTTAAAACGACCCTCGTACACCTAAAATTATTAATTTAATATTTAACATTTTTGGAATTAATATGCTTAATTTAAAAATAGAGATATCGGAAATGTTAAGGGACAGTTAAAATTATGGTGAGCGTAGAACCTCACTTTATGAGAATGTCATAAAAATATAGTAACCTTTAGAGACGACTTATCCTCACAACGACTAAGTTATCCATGCTCGATGATAGGGTATAATTTTCATAATTGGGATAAATAATTATTATAAACATTCAAATTTTGCTCTTATCAAGATGAATAATTTAAAAAAAAAAATAACTTCACCTTTATTTAGCCAATATTCACCTCCCTTTTTCTTTTTTATTATGACACGCTGAGCTTAAACTACACACACTCGTTACTACACCATTATTTCGTTGATAAAGTATTCAGACAGTTCTAAGATATTAGGCAAGCACTCAAAATGAACTTTGCATTATTATAATAGAAGATTTAAAACTAATAAAACTGTAGGTATCAGTGCCAAAGTCAAACTTGAGAATTCTGTGATAAATTTCAAACTAATTATCAGGCTTAACTAGATGTGTGTGAACGAAACTTTGTAATTATATGTCCCCTAAAACAGTGGTTCCCAAAATTTTTGTGCGAAAGGCACACCAAAACACAAATGCATATTCTTGACACACTTATTTTAATTTGACGAGTTATTTGGATTATTATAAGTTATTGCAAATAATATGTGTTAGAATATTTGGTAGAATTGCCGTTAGATCTACTCAAGTACAAATGTTAACTTCTCATTTATACACTGCAGTCCTCAGCTATCGTTGAGAGAGTATTTTCTATAAGTGGTCAAAAATTTAAGGATAGATGTCAGAGTTGAAAAAATAAAATTACTTATGTCAATGAATCAAATATTTAGGGGTTAAAACACTTTTTAATTGTAATCATAAATAGTTGTCAAAATTCCAATACTCCTATACGAGCAAAAATATGAGCTGGAGCGCGTTCAGGATTTCTTGAGCGGACTAATGCTCTGCTAATTAGCTAATGCTAATTACAGAACACGGCATTTGAACTTTAATATGGGCCACATAATACTTATTAATGACCATTCAAAATTACAACAATAATATTTCTCTAATCTAATGAAATTTCAATCATAGGATTGCAATTAGTAGAAGTACTGTAAATTCTTGATTTAAAATGTTTTATAATATTTTTTGTTTGGAAACGGATCCATTTTTAATTTTAAGTACAAGTTATAACTTGTACAGAATCCCAACTCGTATACAAAATACGAATGTATATTACGACTACTTTTTAAAATATCATTTATCAAATGCTTTAACAAGTTTTAGATGTAATTTGAGCTCAATGTTTTAGGTAATAAAAAATATAACATTAGTATAAATCCTTTTAAATTAATTGAGTGCTGTAAAATGTATGAAAGTAACTTATAAAATCATTCTAAATCCTCATTTGGAAAAGGAGAGAAGTAAAATCAATCTAATTATCAAATAATAGTTACGGCACATTAATCATTTGGAATAGTTATCTCAACGAATACATATTATTTATAACAAAACGTTGCAAACGAAAAAAAGAAAATCTATGCATGTTAGAATTGGTGCTAGAATTTAACAATGCTAGACGCTATAATACGGTGTTCTACTATATAAATGAACAGTAATATTCCGACCCCATTTTCAACTACTTATGACTAGTTCTTATTTTTTAAATTCATAAAAATAGGCATCCGCTATTGATAATCCCTCCACATATATAGTATTTAAAAATATGTATGTATTATGTGTTATATGAATACTAGGAAGGATGTATAAAAATAGAACATATCGCTTTGACAATATGTTTCTAATTAATTAATACATTTGGTCGAGCCGAACTCCCAAATTTTATTAAGATCTAATAATAAATTAATTACAGTGGAACCCACTAAAGGCGTCAACGCTTAATACGGATATTCTTGATAGTGGACATTTACCCAAGTGCATCATTATTTACTTATCCTCCGTTAGTTAACGTCCTTTTTTTTGAAGTAATTAATTAACTTCAATATTATGCAAATTTTATTTGTTCGATACACAATTACGCTTATTAATCATAACAACATTAGATTTGGGCTTCAACAAAATGGATGCCCTTCGTGATTATAATAGTTTAATTATTATAATTTCATTTTCGATGACAAATTCTATGAAATATTAATTACTTTTAACGAACTTTTGGTACAAAAAATGAAGTAATTATCTTTGGTTTTATTGCCTGTGATGTGTAGAATAACAGCCGATAATACATTTGTAGCAATGTATATACTAGTGGTGAGACTCGGTACAGCACCAATTTTTTTTCGGTTCGGTCTTTAGTGATTTTTTCTAGACGGATTTTTCGATCCAGAGAGCGAAGCAATTTTTTTTCGGGCTCAACTTGAGGACCTTTTTTTTTGGTCTCAATTTATGGACCAATATTTTTCAGTTTGATTTATTATGAGAGACCAAATTTATTTTTATTTTTTTAGATTAACTAGATCCAGATCAATTTACCTGTAAAAATCGGTCAAAACAAATTTTTCTTTTCGACCAAACTGTTCCTTTGGATCGATGTAGACCGATTTAACGGCCTCAGGGCGTTCTAGGATTTCCAGACCTAAACCCAACACTAGTATATACCTAAATTGAAAAAAAAAAAGAAGGGACATAGACAAAGCAAAAGTACAACTTAAAAGTGAACAAATTATTAAAATTTAAAATCTACCAAACCTTGTTTTAATAATGAAATTTTAGCTCATAGTTCCATGAAATACATTTTTGCAACAACAAGAAGTTGCATTCATTCAAAAATATATTTTTTTTATATTGTCAGGAGTATATTAATGCTGTTTCCAGCCCTAAAATCTATTTTGAATAGATATAAAGCAATGTTATCAAATTTGGGGTGCATAAAATCCCAGTTCCCTAACGAAGGGTTAATAGAGTAGATCCATAATGATAATCTTCGTTTAAGGAATATCAATCTATGAGCAGGCCATTTCTAGATTTTTTTTTCTTTTGACAAGAGTTTAATCAGTTTTGTCTAATATTGTCCATCAGTTATAGAAAATAGATTCCATTTGAATGGCCTTATCGGAACTAAACAAAGTATCATATCAAAGTAAGGCTCCAGGCTATTGTTATTTTCCTAGGCATCTCGACCCATCCTACAAATGATAATATAACATAATTGACAATAAAATCAATTAAGTAATGGGCTATATAAATTATTTAAAAGTTAAACAATAAATGGGGAATTTTTTTCTTTTCAAAGATTGATTTTTTGTTGACACAATACATATAATCTTGCGGAAATAATAATTAAAAATTCATAAGTTCTCTTCGTATATATTTAGTTAATGAAGACATCTTTTACTTATTTCAAACAATATAAACTTTTAGACATGTCAATTTTGAATACCACATAGGTAGTGCATCAACACTAAAAGACTCTTGAATAAAAATCAAGAAAAGAAAAAAAATCCCATTATTTCAGTGACATATTTTGAGTCAATTTTGTGGAATGAGTTAAGAGATCACATAATTGATAACTTTTATTTGATTGACTAAATATCGACTTTTCAATCAAAAATATCCTTTTTATTGTCACCCTCGATTTTGGGTACTTCAAATGAAATTTACAGCCCCTCCAACGGGTTAATGAGAGTAATTTAATGATAGAAATTAACCATAATTATTCATTGAAGAATACAAATGTAATCCGCTTTCAATTTTGGAAAGAAATATTCAAGCATGCTTTTGAGTTGATGACCATAAGTCATAAACAGAGTGAGATTCCAAATATTTTAATTTATAAATGAATAATAATTGATGGATAATTCATTAATTAGAATGTTTTAAATTGCAGCACGCAACCTATGTATTCATTCGCTATAGCGGATTTCTCTACATTGTAGGTCCTTCGAGATTCGGCTTAAGCGGGTTCCACTGTATAAGTAATAAAAACCAGTGACAACTAATTCAAGAAGAAAAGTCTTTGACTTTACTTAAATCTAAAACTCTATGTATATTTAATTCAAAATAAATAAGCAATACTATTCAATCTTATAATCAATTGCTCCTTCTTTTAAAAAAATATTTATGATAAAAATGACGCATACATTTCTTAAATTATAATATATATCAATTTTGTTTCATTTCATTACAAAGAACTACTTAGTACATGATCGTAGACAATCAAAGTTCATGCAAGTATGTATTTATATTAACACCCAAGTACATGACTTTTTCATCTTGTACTATGAAGAATGGGAATAAATAAGCTTAAAGGGGGTAGCCCTAAATATATAATTTTAAATCACTAGAAGTCCGTTTTTGTTTACTAATCGACCAATTATGTTCAGAGATATCCTACTTTTTTCTGGATGCAGCTTTTTTCTTCATCATTTGTAACCTTTTATCCACAGAAATTATATTTGAGGAGGAATTCAAACAGGAAGATAGTGATGATGATAATCCAATTGAGGAGGAAGATCCATTTAATGAATGACTCGTACCATTGTGTGGTTTGGATAACAGTCCTAGATGGGGAATATGGAATCATTATGTCAGTCAATTAATAAGGGACATTTAAACAAACGCAATTAGGTATGTTATATATAAAATAAAAATAAAATCAATGTATAAACATAACAAAACTAAAAGTTTTTGATGGACGAATCGAGGTATTATTTCCATCTCTGAATTAAAAAAGCTTCACGCATACAATATATTATTAATGCTATGAAAATGCAGGACTTTATAAAGATCAAAACCCAATGGATCGTACATATATGTAAGCTTAATCAATGGAAATTACCAATCTCATATATATACTTATGATGGTATATATATATTTGGCCTGCCATAATTTATACTGCTCTTCTTGTATACATAATCCATCCAAATATGAAATCCGTCTAAGTGACATACATTCTTTATTTTTATAAAGCTCTTGAGACCTCCACAAATTTGAAGCCAGTGAATGTCTGTCTTTCAACAAAATCTCTTATTCAGTGATGTTTTCATCTACAGCTTTTCAGAGGAAAAATGAATTGGAGGTGCACACAAAAAGGTGTCCTCAAAATGTGAAGACACACAAAAAACTTTTCACCAAACAACAAATCAAATATTTGCTATGAGTTCAGTGTTTTTTCTTCTTCAAACGTCTTTACAAAATCAAGATTTTGTCCTTTGCTGCTTTAAATAGGTAATTCTCGCATGATTATTGCCACCTTGATTTTAATTGACTAATAACAGAAGCATTTTCATGACTCTTAAAAGAATCAAGGCAAAATTGACGATTTATTTGCTCTTTGAATTAATAGATTGGGATGTATTTAGCCATGAAGAAAATACCTTAGGCTAATTCCCTTTTCATCTGGAACATCTGCAAATTTGATGTAGCCTCCTCTCTTCCAAAACCATTTCCTCCCAGTGAGTGAGAGTTCTCGGATATGTGAGTCAGACATTCATCACAGAAAAGACAATATATCATATACAAGATGCTTCTCTTCTTGCACACTGAAGACGGAGATGAGAACATAGCTCCTCCACAGATGATCATCCTTTTGATAAAAGATGTAGGTATGCACACACAGCTTCATATTGAAATTTCTGCGAAACTCACTTACGAGTTGAATCTGGTAGGAACTTTACCTTGAGGCAAGATGAACTCTGAAATAGTGGACATTGGTAATATATGTGTAAATAGACTACCTCAAGACAGGATCTTTATTTATTTTTATAATATATCATAATTGCCCTCAACTGAAATTAAAACTTTTCTCCATATAATATTTAAGCACGATGACACTGATATAAGATAACATATACACTCACACAACTGCTGAAAATAAAGACACAAACAATAGTAGATTGACTTACTATTTGATGATGAGGACTTGAGAGAAGCTGACGATTTAAATGAGGACGTTGAAAGTGATGAAGAATTCCCACTCGATGATTTAACATTGCTCGATACGATCTAGGTTACAAAAAATAACAAAAAAAAAAAAAAGACAAAACCTAAGTGACTATGAATTCAACAAACTATGCAGCAAATGCATTTTCAAAATGGATACATCTATATATATATATATGAACATGGCTAAAGTAACTATGTTTCACTATATGAAGAAAAAAATGAAATATATTTGAGTATATAATAAAATACCTTGGACGCATCAGGGATCCTTTTAAATAGAGAACCAGACGGTACATCTGTTTTACTAGGAGATTGTCTACTTCCTGAGGAACTTTTAAGGCCTGAAGTTGAATTCCCCGTTTTGATGGAGGGAGACTGTAATCAAAATAAAAATAATTAAATTTATATTAGACTTCAATTTAGAAACGAATTAATATTGTATAAACTAATAAATTGATAGCAATGTGCAGCTCTATTGATTTCGAAACTCTTTTTAAAAAGAGTTAAATAAAGACTGAATGCAATAGTAGAAAGGAAAGCAACTAACCATTCTTTTGATAGTCTTCGAACATTGCGAACAATGCCAAATAAGCCTAGGATCATCTGCATCGTCATTGGAAACCATGGGACTGTGACATTCTTGATGATATAAGTTTTGACAAGTGTGACACTCCATGAGTATGTTACCATTTTCCTGGTTCAAACTCTTACAAATAACACAGGTCAGGTTATCCAGATTCATTTCCAAATCTCCAATTCCAGGATCCTCACCACACGATGAATTTCCACCTGAAGGATCTTCTCGTGAACCTGGTGGGGTTGGGCTCGGCGTGTGACTCTTACTACTATTCCAGCCTGGGGAACCCAAACGAGAACGTTTGTTACAAGGAACAAGTTCAGACAAATCCCTTTTGAGTTTGTCGAAATTTCGTTTCTCCACATCCCGTCGTTTACCAGGGGAGGACATTCCTCCAACATTAATCTTGCAGCCAGTACGCTTAGCTTTAAGGGCTTCTTCATAGAGGGATCTCAACTGGCTTACAGAGTCCTTGGATCGTGAATGGAGGAGCCTTAAGGCTTTTACAAACACGGGATCTAGCTCCATTTCTTACCTAATCATAAAATAAATTGTTAGGAAAAAAGGCATAAGCATTGACTGACAGTTTATATGTCATGTCCCGTGCGAGCCTAACATACAAATGAATTCAAAAAAGAGAATCGTCTCTTTAACCATACTTTTTTTCTCCCTCTCTTGCTCTACTACTCCCTTCCTTCCTTTTTTCTCTCTCCCTCCCTCCCTCTTTCTTTCTTCCTCTCTCTCTCTCTTTTATTACCTCTTCTCTTTCTTTCTTTTACGACAAACACCCAACAAACATCCTCATTACATCCACTAACAAAATAATACGTTACCTTAATCTGAGGAATCCTCACTGTTTCTTTTGAAAAATATAATATAACTACTGATCGATGAAGCAACCGTACAAAAAAACCATACAAACTCACTATCACCGTTCAGTTCGAAAGACCTTTATCCACTATTCAACGACAGACAAAAAGTCTTTTTCCCCTTTTTAGATTTCTTGAACAACATTTCAAAAAAAAAAAAAAAAAAAAAAGCGTTGTCGTCATGGAGGAGTAAAAACTAACTCAGAGAGGAAGAGAGAGAGAGAAAGAAAGAAAGAGAACAACTAGTCTAGTGTGAGAAGAATTGAAAAGGCGCTCACGCCTTATGCTATTATGAGCGTTCATGCCTGTAAAGAAACTATGTAAATGCTTATTATGTAGAAACAAAGTATGTAGAGTGATGTGAATACGCGCCTGCGCAATTTTACATTTCAGCTTGTCTTCGTTTTAGCAGTGAGTGTTGGCATATATCATCCTGGAGATCCTCGGAGTGTCTGCTCTCCTTGATTTCGGGATATTTCTTCAGTAAGGATAGTGTTTATATTGGTGTACTGTTTGTATTTATGAGTGAAATGGAGTAAGGATGTATCTTTCCCTAAAGGGACTTCTACGTTGCGTAAAGGTAATTAATTTCCGGCAATTTGTAATCATTTATTTTATTGATTGATTTTAATAAATATAATTTTCGTCAAAAAGTAGCTATTTTTTTAAAATTTAAGATTTTGAAGATTCTATAATTATATGAGATAGAATATACACAAATCCATCTCTCCCACAACGATGTTAATTAATATAATATACATTATTTTCAAACTTGGGGAGGGAATCTGAGTCTCACATGGCATTAATTTTCAACTCTTATGTTCTTTTTTTTCAGGTTGAATTCTATTTTTGAGACTTTATTCTTCATAATCATCATCATGGCTGTATCTTTCGATCATCACGATAGAGACAGGTAAGAAGGACTAATAATATCCTTAGAAAGGAAAAAAGGATGATCATAGGCTGCAAATCAGATTCAGAATTCGTCAAATCGGGAAATAAATATATATTCCCCCTTGTTATTCGTTAAAAATCAATATTTCTTTGTGCTTATTTTATATCATTAGTCTGTGGTTAGGGAGGGGAGATTAAAGCTATGTTTTCATAATATACCGTTCGAAATTATGTAATTAGTTTGTAATTTTACGCCATATAAAACATGCATATCCTAATTCAGTTTTGCTCCTGGACTAAATAAAATACTCATGTATAATTGTTTCGTATTACATTCGATCTTAACATATGTATATTTACACATGGATTTCTAATATGTTTAATAAAAGTAATCAAAACACACATGTCCCATAATTTAGTCCAATTGATTAATTAAACTTTTGAAAATACTCTGGAATGAATCATTCTTAATTTAGTTTGCTTCATTTCATCCATACGGATTGTTATACATTAATAAATAAATACCTACATATTGTATACTGTATCAGTAACAATATTGTATAATTTCTCTCATTGCCTTATAATGTAAAGAAAAGGTAGTAAATTACTTTTTCGAATGCCTTATTTTTTACCAGAACCTAAAACAATTACAGATTTGATGTAGATATTTCTTCCAATTGACCTTTCAGAGTAAACATTTGTAATCTAATCTAAGATTCAATTAGCTGTATATATTATTTCTTTGCTAAACGAATTGAATTACTGATTGTTATTCAATTCGTATTTCATATATTCTGTATATATATATTGGATAAATGAGTCAATATAATCATATTATGAATGCCGATATAATGTTTTCCTTCATATTAGCCATGTATGGGGATGACTAAAAAAAAACAAAACACGTTCATTTTATTGACAAATCAATGATCAAATTTGTTAATGTCTAATAGAATAAAACTTAAAAACTTACGTTTGTATTTTTTTCTTTTTTGCTGTTGAAAATATTAAATAAACAAGATAATTCGGCAATTACTGATAATGTTTTTTGATAAAATATTACGCATACATATGTACGTTCAACTGTAATTCTTAAATGATTGGATCAGTGTCCTATGAGCATTTGATGTTTTGTTTCTCTCTCTATATATTATATGACTGATTGGTAATGTCAATGTCTTTTTTAAAACAGGGAAGCTACATATCCTTGAGCACATTATATAATTCTTAAATTATTTTAAACAAAGTGCATAATATATTTTTAATGATAAATCAAATACTAAAAAATATGAAAACTTCAATTTTTGACTCATATCATCGTCATATTTGTGACTATACAAGAAGCCTAAAATTGGGCAATTTTAACCCAAAAATCTCTTTTTTTAAATTAAAATGACGTGGACCACGCTAAAAATAGCTTGAAAGGGCTAAAACTTGGGCAAAGTCATTTTTTTGCAAGCAGAAAAAGATTTTTATTTTGGGATAAACAACTGTAACAGTCTAATGTAAATATATATGTTGTGTACAAGTTGCGATTTTGTTCAAGTTGCAACTTGTATAATCAAATTGTACAAATTGCAACAAAAAAATGAGATAAGTTTTTTTGAATGAGGGATTGTCAGTACTTGAGATGAGAATAATTAAATATTTCATGAATGATCGATATTCTTATGATGTCATTTTTGGCTATTTCAATACAAATTACGAGTGATGAGACGATTAAAAAAATAAAAAAATACCGATTCCGATGCAATTCTAGTAAAAATTACGATTCTGATTCTTTAATATTTTAAATAATAGTTAAAAAATATCATTTTGCTATCACGAGCGTCCACAGGCTTAATTATTTTTTTTTCTACAAATTTGAAAAATTAAATTTCAAATATACTATTTGATATTGAAATCAATTTCAAAAACCCATGGTTATTCTCTAAAAAAATTCCATATCCACAATTTACAAAAAATTTCAAAAATACACAGCTATTCACAAAAAATTTAATTTTTTGGAATTTTTTTTCCAGAATCTAAAGCTGTTCTGAAAAAAAAAATTCAAAAATTAAATTTTTTGGAATTTTTTTTATTTTATTTCCTTATTATATTTTATGTAACTTAGAAGAGTAATAAGTAGGTAATTAAATATCAGTAATAAATAAGAATCGGAATTACAAATAAAACAATATTTTCCGATACTGACCCCGACTCCGATTCCGAAAAAAACTCCCAATTCCGAGTAATCGTCCCGTCACTAATTTAAGTACTATTAGTCAGTATAAAGTTTGAGAAACACTGATCTACCATATAGTTAATTTAAAGAGGTTGGTGAGTTGTTTTCATGTTCGGTTTGCAAAATGACTATTTGTTAACAATTAATTAATAATTATTTACGTCAATTAATTGAAATCAAACAAGTGAAGGAAATAACAATAGCATGTATTATATGAGCACTAATAAGATGATATTAATCAATAATAACAACTCACGAAAAAGAGTCAATTGAAAAAACTTGCTCCAATTTTATTTAATAACACCATTTTTATTTTTGACTCTTTCTATTTTCTCCAAAAACAGGCTGAACAAAAAAACAGATATTTTTAAGCAAGTATACATGGATATTAAACATTATTATAACTATAAATAAACCGTCTGTACCCATGCAAAGCATGATATCAAATAACAGAAGATGATATGAATGAAATTTGAACAGAGAAAATATAAAGTTGGGATACATTTATTATGTACAGGGTATGGCAGCATAACGTGGACTCGGGAGATGTATTTATAAATACATCAATGATTTAAAATTTTCAATAATAGGCAAAAAATAATGTTAAAAAAACATGTATACAAGGTTTTTGCAAAAACTTTTTTCACTCAATATGGCTACCTTCATTATCAATCACAGCCTTTATAAGTCCCCTGAAGGCTATGTAGGAGTTAATAACAAACTCCTCTGACAATTGTCTCATGCAGCCACTATGGAGGACTTCAGGGAGTCCACAGTTGAGTATGAGGTCCTGTTGGTGTCCCTTTCCAAAGTACCCCATATAGAAAAGCCTATGGAGCTCAAATCTGGTGAGGGAGGGGGCATATCTCTTTGGACCAGAATCGAGCCATCTTATATGCACATAACTTTTGGTAATTGGCGAACGTGTGAGAGGGGTGCCATTTGGAGTCCACACGTAGTTACCCTCCGGGTAGTTTAGTTGGTCTTCAGCTATACAAGATAGTGTACCTAAGCACCTTATAGTTGCCTTCCTAGGCTATTTTCTATCCAGCTTTGAAAAAGAACGGATGCGTCTTCTTTCCATCAGAGGCAACAACGCCGAGGACCATTGGGGGGGGGGGGTATTTGGTGTGGTAAAACCCTTGGACCTCATCTTTTTTTTCTGCAAGCCAGCAGTCGTTCTGGCAGTTGTGAAATTGATCAACTGTGAAAATCTTTTTATCCTAGAAAATTTTCACAATTTACCCATTTTCCTTGATCCATGTGAGGATTTTCTTGCACCTCTGTCAAAAGGTGGCGTGGGATCTTTGGGAAAGAAACTAATCCCAAGTTGTGCTTTATAGCCCTCCTGATAGTCTTAAGAGCCACAGAGAAGTCGTTAGCGAGGCGATTCATCCTTATAACCTTCTCCAAACTGAATAAGAACTTCGTACCCTCTTTGAATTATTCCCTCCAATTCCTGACATCCTGGAAAGGTCTTCTCCATTTTTTTTTCATCTTGGCCAACTTAAAATAAGGGTCCTAGAACACTTAACAATGTAATCTTCATCTGTAAGATCTGAGATGTTCTGCCTTTTTGCTTGTTCCTCGCTCATGATGATGAAATGACTTTATGATTAGTATAATTTGTTTATGTAAAAAGGACGGCAGAAACAGAATTTCAAAAAAATAATCACTAAACCTTTTCATAGTAATGAGAAAATAAACATTAATTAACAGTCCACGTTTGGCTTCCCTACCCTGTATGTTGTGTTTATTATTTAATTCCTGAGTAGTGAACATATTTTCCTAAATACATTCAACTATTTGCAAAACCTGATTGAGTATTCCTGTGTGCTCATAAAAGACTGAGTGTAACTCTGAGGATTGGTTGAGGAGTTGTATTGCAAGTCCTTGTTGGACTCAGGAGTAGAATTGGGGATCAACATCGGAGTAATTCTAGCAAATGTCCTTTTTTATTTCCTTCTCTCCTCCCTCCCTTGTCACAGCTGACTGTAGCTGATCTAATAAAACGTCATGAGCACCATTCTTTCTCTCTTCCAAAACATTCTTTTAGTTGTCAGGGTTACCATGTTGATTTTTGGTTTCTTTTTTTTATAGACATAATTCTTTACTGGATTTTCATCATTGTATATCATATATAAATATAAAATATATTTGAGGAATGCTACCTAGTGCACTTGAAAAGGCTGTGGAGCGCAGTGTTTAAGAACCACTGCTTTAGATAAAACATACGAATTTGCAATTTGCCTTATTGTTACATAAAAAAGATTAAAATATCTCTGTTCATCCGTCACATTTAGTGGAATAATGTTTTTGGGGGCAATGAATTGGTCATCATTGTAGAAAAATTATATGTGTATTAATCGTCTTTTATTTTTAATGAAATTGTTTTAAAAATCGATGAATGTTATTTGAATAATGCTATGAAATATGTATACTATGGCTGTAAACAAGCGCGAGCTCCTTATCATTGATAAGGTATTTTATGTTTTTTTTTTTTCAAGGCATATTTGAACAAAAGTATTCAAAAGTTATGAGGGATATCTTATGGTATCATTGTCATTACGAATGTTATATACCGGTTATTACATATAATTGGCTATTATTCTAATTTAAAAAAATAGGGTGTAGTCTTTCATGCTGATATACAAATACTTTAGTACAGGGAGGAGGAATATAAAGGACTCTTGATTGTTACTCTAAAAGTTCAAAAATCATACAGATCATTTACTATGACTCCTGAAGCTATTAAGATGCTTCATATTCACAAAGTAATAATAAAATAAAATTATCTTCGAGTATTCTTAATAGTTAAACTACATAAGACTCCAAACTAATTTATACGGTACATATTTTCGGGTGTCGAAGGATTATATAATATATATATATATTTTTTTTTAGGGGTGGGGGAGGGAGTAATTTTTTGGGAAAAAATTGGAAAATTAATGTTTTTTAAAAAAAAGTAAATTTTCTCGAAAAAAATTTCAAAAATCCGCAGCTTTCACAAAAAATTAAATAAAAATTTAAAAAAATCCAAAATCCACAGCTTTTCACATAAAATTAATATTTTGCAAAAAAAAATAATTCAAATACCTAACTTTAAATATTATAATTTTTTTTTAAATTTAAAAAAACCCATTCATTTTTTGGGAAAAAAAATTCAAAAATTAAATTTTAAAGATAATGTCAAAAATCAACAGCTTTTGAAAAAAAAAAAAAATTGGGGGAAAAATCCCAAAATTAAATTTAAAATATGAAAGTTTTTGGAAAAAAAAATATTTTTTCTCTAAAAAAAAAACAAAATCCATTGATAATTTATTGGCAATTTGTTCCAATTTAGAAACTTTTTCTTCACGTAATAGAAGTGAATCGTTCAGAATTATTCGAAGGATTCGAAATTTCTTATCTAAAAAAATAATAATATAAAACTACCCAATAATTGCGCACCTCTTCCATAAAATAGCCCATGAATAAGGGACATAAATAGTTGAATATTCCACAGCTGAATAAATATATTCATATGTCATTATGTACAATGTAAATCTTATGTCTTTTTCAAATATATCATATTTGTACTAGGGATGTACTCATACCAAATTTGGAGCTGATTCCAGTTCCGATACCATCTTTATGGACGAATCCGATACCGATTCCTTATTATGTATAAATGAATTTCATAAACAAATGAAAAAATTGTTTACTTTTTTAAAAGTATTAATTACGGATAGGAAAAAAAATCCATCAATTTATCAATCAAAATTAGTTGTTGTAAATTTTAAAGATTTGGTTGCCTCATATTAGGGAGCTCCTTTGTTAAGAGTGTAAGAGTCAACCTCCTCGCCCCTCAAACTCTCATCTAATTTCAACTGCCAACAACAACAACAAAAAAAAACCTGCGACACGAACAAAAGGCAATTTCCTATGATTTTACAGGTTCATGAGATCAAATGGTCTTGAACTGTCTCCAGTTCCTAATTGAGTATTTTGTATGTACTCGCCATTGCAATTAATATATGTATAAACCAGTACTCGAGTCCAGACTTGTGTCTTTTTAATGGACCTGGGACGAATACTGATGACTTGAACTTGACTCAGAAAATATAGACTCGACTTTAGTTCTGTTAAATATTTATTCAAGAAGTTACTCAATTGAGTTCAAAGTAAACCGCTCAACATCAATCCTACTGTTATGGACTACTTGAACGGCTCATGATACAATTAAAATGTATTGGGTAACAATTATTTCTTAATTGTTACTTTCAAGTAAATTTCTAGTACAAACTTGCAAATTAGTATAGTCTTTCTTTTTACTTCCCTCATCTTTTCTTTTATTTTGAATTTGTCTGAATGATGTCGTCTAGTCTAGCTATTTAATTGATTTGTAATCGTAATGTTGTCTCTAAAAATGAGCTTAAATAAGTCATATTATCAATACGAATAATTATGCATAGGGAGCGGCATTATTGAGCTGATTCCGATACAAATGCGCCATAAGTTGAATGCAACTTTATCGTTGATGACTCGTAAATCAGGTGCTATTTTTTCACTAAATTTTTAACCTTAGAATATGAAGGGCACAATTTTCCCATAGAAAATTCTATTCCGCCTCCGATATTAAAGGAAACGAACAATATTTTTGCTATTTTGATATATACTAACGAACCATTTTATTGTACATTGGGTCACACAAAATAATATAGAGCTCATTATTCCCGTTTCAGTTATTATCTGTGACGGAAAAATGTTATGATTTAAAAATGGGTCACGTGCAACTTTAACGCTGAAATATCGTATACATACAATTCGTTTGATAGATTGTCGTATTTTTTCGTCAAAGATAAAAAATCATTCTAAAGGTCAGCTGATCTAACACAGATGTACACTGCTAATTTGGGGTTATGTATTAATTAGTGATAGGACGATTAATCTGAATCGAAGAATCGCATGTTTTTTCTGGAATCGGGATCGGCATTCGGAAAACAATATTTAATTTGGGATTCCGATTAATATTTATTATTGGTATTTATTTAACTATTTATTTTTTGTCAAAAAAATTAGTTTAATTTAAAAAACAAAAAAAAATTTTTGAATAGCCCTGGATTTTTGAAAATTTTTTCCAAATAATTTTAATTTTTTGTGAATAGTTATAAATTTTTGAAAAAAATGTAAATATTAACCTGTATATTTGAAATTTAATTTTGAAAAAAGTTTAATGTTATATTTAAATTATTATATTATTTTGATATCAAAATGGTATTTTTTAACTACTATTTAGAATATTAAAGAATTAGAATTGTCATCGGGAATATTTACTAGAATCGCATTGGAATCGGCATTGTTTTTTTTTTTGGGAATTGTCATATTAATTACAAATTTGAATATTAATTAAATAAGGCATGAACAAAATAGAAAAAAACCAGTTTATATCCTCGAGATCGCAACTAGGTTTTTTTTAAAAGAGCATTACTAATTAACAATAATAAACGGAAGACCTCTGCTATGCTAACAAATTATTAATAAATCAACAATGCTTAAGTTTACGCCATTATCAAATCGATCAATGGCTTCTTTCTGTTTAATCCTTTTTGTAACACAGATGTGTAACTAATAAGAAAATATTGTCCAAACGGAAGAGACTGACTTGATGTAGGAGATGACAAGGCAGAAAAGACGTCATTTTTATACTCTTTAACAGCTTTATGATTTTTTTTATCATAATCAATACACTTAAAAGGTGTTAATTGTATCTCATTTTCATTTAAATTAATTTTTTTTAAAAGTTTCTTCATCTCGATCGATATGTATCTTTTCCCAAAGTAAAAAAAAATAGGGGATATTTATTTACAGCCGTTTTCACTTCAACATATTTTTATTTTGTGCCATTTTTATGACCAAATTTTGAATCAAAAGTTAGTAATTCAACAATTTTCTACACTTTTTATTCAATATGTCTCCCTCCATTCTGAATGAGGGCTTCAATACGGGTACAAAAAGACGCAAAGCTGGGCTGGAAGATATCCGAGGATAAGTTATCCACATTATCACGGCCTTCAGGTCATCGATATTCGGGTGAGAAGTTTTGTTTGTCTTGCTCTCTACGAAATACAAAACAGCAAAGTCCAGAGGGTTCACGTCGGGTGGGGACGAAGGCCATAAGTCTGCTGGCCAGGAGGCACCTTCTTGGACGTGTGTTCCGGAATGCCGTCTTGGGTAAACACATAGTTGTCCGTTGGGAAGGTGCTCTTCAATCATACGAAAACATGGTACCTGAGGACCTCGAAGTAGACCGTATTTCCTTTCTCGTTGGCTTAGAAGAAGTAGAGAGGGATCTTGCTGCCCTTAGACGATTTCCATCTCGTTCACCATCTTCCTCATGGATATCTTTGGGTCCTTCCCAATTTGCACCTTAACTATGGTCACAAACTCGGCACTCCTCTTCCTGTTATGGCCTTCGCTTTCAGGCTTCCTGGAGACCGTGTTTGAGTTGTTCATCGCCTTCCTGGTATTATAAACGGTGGCCAGGGACACATTAACAATGGCCGAGATCTCCTACGTTATCGACTTATGTGCGGGGGAGAGTGCCGTTTTACTTGTTGCTCAGCAATTTTTGAAGGCACAAAAACAAAACATACATCAAATTGTTGCTTTTTGTCAGGTCTTTCGAATGGCACCAAGTACAAAATTGTCACACTAGTTTGCTTATCCTGCTCTTATTTCTCTGTATTTATCACAAGTGTACTAACATTTGTTTTGTGGTACATAATGAATGTGTTAGAATTGTAATCGTTATTAGATCTATAAGACATTAGAACTGCGGGTTTGCTAAAAAGAAACCCCAAAATCAACATGGTAACCCTCACAATCTAAATAATATTTTGGAGGAGAGTATCTAAGCTGTCATGACTAGCAGCTTTGAGAGCAAAGAAATAAGTACTAATCTAATTCTGTATCTAGCAAGGACATAGGGAGGAATTACTTTAATGTCGATTCTCAATTCTACTCTGAGTCCAACACGGACATACAACAGGGTCTGGGCTTTATAATTTTTTTTTCCAAAAAAAATTCAATGATATTAACAATTCTATAATCATAGCTATTTACAAAAATAAAATTTTTTGTACAAAAATTTCAAAAATCCATAGCCATTTCTAGAAAATTAAATTTCAAATATTAAAGTTTTTGAAAAAAATTTATAACATTAAATTTTTTGGGAAAAACTCTCAAAAATTCATAGCTATTCACAAAAATAATAAATAACAAAATCCATATCTATTCACAAAAAATATATTTTTTGTGAAAAAAATTTCAAATACTAAATTTTTTGGAAAAATAGTTTCAAATACTAAATTTTTTGGAAACAAAAATAAAAAAAAAAAAAATTTAAATATTACATTTTTTAAAATCTATAGCTACTCAGAGACAACCTAATTTCTTCAACAAAAATTTCAAAAATGAAATCTCAAATATTTTATTTTTTGGAAAAAAATTGAATTTCAAATTTTAATTTTCTTGCTCTGCTGCATAATTTTCCCGAATGACGAAAAAAAAAGTATAATAAAAAGTAAAAATTGATTATTATTTTTTTAAGGGGGCTACTGCCCCTCCGGCCACCACCTATACCCTTATGATTAGGGGTGTGTCAGTCTTTCTTTTGAACAAATTGCTTCAGTCCAGTTCAGTCCCGGTCTGGTATAGTTTGGTCCTGCATAGCAATCATAAGAACTTATAAACTTCAGTCATTGAATAGGTAAATTAACTTGATTTCCTCCTTGTATAATCAGTTCTTGTATTGAAAATTCGAAGCACTGACAGTTTTAAGGACCAGTCCCAAGGACCGTATTGCACTGAATAAATGTGGGGGGCAATAAATGTAGCTTTTTTTTTGTCACAGGAGATTATCCCAAAAGATACTGCCCATAAGTGGATTAATAAAGATTTGCTTCATATATTATGACAATTCATTGAGTAGAGTGTTTCTCAAACTGTGAACCTCAACTCAATTACGCAGATGTGATTTTTTTTACTTCAACAATCTAATTTAACATATCAAGTGTATTTTCTTGTCAAATTATACACACTTTTTGGAAATTCTTGACATGGTCATCACCGATTAGTATAATTTTTGATAAGAGTGTTTATCCTACTAAAGAATGCTATGTTTGAAATTTTAGACCTATGTAATCACGAGGCTCAAAGTCAAGCCCTTTCTGAAGGATTCTCAAAATTCAGTAGGGCATAACTCTGCTCTGACTAAACTGATTTGAAAAATGTTTGCTTTAATTTACCCACAGGAGCAATGGCTTCAATTTAACTTTAGTTTAAAAATAATATTTATGTAAAAAATACTTTTCAAGCAATATTGTGATATATTAAAAATGGTGCCCCATTCTAGCTGCAAGTTTGATTTTACCAATTTTGTGTTAGAAGCTTAGCCTACTCATACACCATGAGTATCCATAAAATTAGAGTTGGATCTCAATAGAATTATCTTCATTCGGTCTATAATTGAAAAAGGTCATATTTAAAAAAAGTGATTACTTTTTAGATTAAGGAGAGAGGGTTTGCAACTCACAAAGTTTGTGAAGCACTGTTATGGAGTAATATTTTATATCAATCTCTATTATTATTTTCGATTAAAGCTAATCTGCTTTCATACAATACTTTTTATTAGACCAATATATAGACGATATATTGAAGCAAGCAGTTTGAGACTCACTTAAGGGATCATTAGTCAACAATGTTGTTATCTTTTTTTGTGTTTTTGTCATGATTTTTAAGTCTTCTTTTTATCTCAGCTTTATCCCACTAAGACAAAAATGTACTCTCTATTTTTGGATCCATTTTTCTGCTTTACTGCAAATATAAGTGTTTTGAACGTTGATTGTATGAATTTGTATGACCTTTTTGTTAAATTCTGCACCATTTTCTACAATTTTATTAACCCGATAACGCCCACTTGGTTAATACACAGTCATATTTTTTCTAATTTTTTGAATTATATTAAGTGGTTTTAGCACATTTTCGATAAGGCAATATGCAGTGATGTAAATCCGATATATTTTTTAGCTGACCCATTTTTTTTTTCTTAGCAACTGTCATTATTATTTAATTCCTGAGAAGTGAACATCCTTTCATATATAGAATCTATTATATTCTAAACCTGATTTAACATTCGTGTGTGCTCAGAAAAGATCTTTATAATTTGTTGTGGAGTTATTGTGAATACTTGTTGAACTCAGAGAATAATTGGGGATCGACATAGGAGTAATTATAGCAAATGTCCTTCTTTATATATATATATATTTCTTCTGTCACAGGTGATTGTAGCTGATCTAATGAAACTTTATGAACATTGTTCTTTCTCTCCTCCAAAACATTCTTCAAATAGTCAAGTTTACCAAGTCAATTTTTGGTTGTTTTTTATTTTACATGCTCATTCTACACTGGATTTCCATTACTAGCAATAAGGTTCCTACACTGGGAGGTCATAAATAAGAAATCTGTATTTTTTGTTTGATAAATGATCAATTGATGATATATTGAAATTGTATTCATGATGTTTCTGACCCTAAAAATGATCAAACTGCTCAAAGTGAGGATTCTAAAACTCATGTATTAAATATGATACGTAGGGCGTTATAGCAGGGGTAATTGCCAACTGCTACATCCTATTTTGTACCTTTTTTATTTCTCTTTTTGAGGGAAAATTGTGATACACAATAAAGATAACGCCGTCTGTTCCTAATCTGATTTACAACTTTGAGTTTAAAACTCTTTTAATTATTTTTCTATATAGAGAAATAATCCATTTTTTAATGAAATAATGAGCGTGTGGCTATTTTTTTTTAGAAATATGTATATATATAGTTGGTAGTAGTGTAGTGTCGGTCCTCGTTTAGGACTGACACCAGGCCTACTTGTCGCCTGTCTGCCCTTAAAGAAGGTAAAATCGATCCCTCGTGATATTTTTGAGGGGTTTTTTCTTTTTTAATTACTCTGTTATATAATGGAATATATTATATGACATTTATTTATAACGTGCAGAAAAAAGTACCATTTTTGACGCCCACCTCTCCCTGTCTGTGTTTGACCAAAACTTGATACCCCCCTCCGATTGGACGTCCTTAATTTTTTTAGATCCCCCCTGTATGTATTTGTAAATAATATATTGGTTATCTTGAAGAGCACTGATCAGGGCTGTCCCCAGGAGGCCCTGTAGCCTCCTTACAATTAAGGAATTTTTGCTCTTTACTAGATTTTTTTTCTCCTTCACACAAATTATATAACAGAGCAAAAAAATTAATATCTGATATTTTTTTCCAAAAATTTAATTTTTGCTCTGCTAAATCTACGAATGACATTTTTTTTTTAGAAATGAAATCCTTATAAAAAAAATTAATTGTACAAAACAAAAATTTCTTCATTTAGGAGATGCTTTAACCCCTCCAGGAACCTCCCTCCCCCTTTGTGGACGCCCTTGTTGATATACTTCATATAGAAAAGGTATTGTTGATTATTGAAATAGTGATGAGTTCTCAAGATAGTGGACTCTGAAATATCCCGTAATCCCTCCCTCCCCCTCATCCTAACAATCTTTAAATCACCTCAATTTCGGCATCCAGAAGGTCTGATATGCTCTGCCTTTCTCCTTCTTGCTTACTCATGATGAAAGATTTGAGAAATGTTTATTATTGTTTACTTATGCAGAAATGACAGGAGATTTGGAATATGTAGAAAGATCACAAAACCTATCTATTTAAATAACATAATTAGCATTTTTTAACAGTCCACGTTTTCCTTCCGTATATTTTATAGATTCAAATGACTCAATAATACTTATATAGACTATAAAATAGTGTGTTGGAGTTGGAGACTTATCAGCCCTGGATAGGACCGGTTCTAAGACTGAAGTTGATCAAATTATTAAGGACAGATACAACGCTATTTGGTAGTTAGCTACAAGGAATTTATTGCTGTTGAATATATCTACTGATCTATTCCTGGGAACTCTGTTTTATTGCAAGATAAATCAATGGGATCTGATATTCTTATATAGCATGTAGTTTATATATTATAATATTTGACTGAGTTAGAAATTTAAAGAGGTTGACAACCTACAACTCTCCGTTGTCAATCTTAGTTTTTTTTCTCCTTATCTTTTTGTCTATTTATTTCTAAATATAAATGTTTTTTTATCTACAAATTTTGATTTAATATACGCCACATTGTACATTAGAACATATGCACGCATATTCATATTGATTTGCAACAAATGCCTTATTATAAATATACAACCAAGCAACCAATCAAGACAATAACTTTCTCTAAAATACCTTTAAAGGAACATCTTTAAAAAATAGCAAATATACACCAACGTTATCATTATCAGGTTGTTTTGTGCATAAAGTTATCTCTTAGTATTCAAAATTGTCGTTTTATGTATAGAAATATATTAGTTTGTACATAATATCTATGCCCACTACTAATTCACCAACTGAAGACATTGCCAACATTTTAATACAGGGGCGTCCGCAGAGGGTAGGCTGGAGGGGCTGTTGTGGCTTTTACTTGAAATATACTTAAATTTTTCAAATATTATATTTAAAATAATAATAATTTTCTTTGAATAGATATGGGTTTTTGAAATTTTTCTCTAAAAAATTTAATTTTTTGTAAACAGCTGTGTATTTTAAAATAAAAAAAATAATTTTTTGTGAACAGCTGTGGTTTTTTGGGGAAAAAAATACCATTCTTTCAATACAGGGGCGTTCACAGGGGTGGGGCCATAAGAGGCTGTAGCCACCCCAAATTAAGGAATTTTTGTTTCTACTTGAAAATTTAATAATTGGCATTTAATTAAATTATTCAAATATTAAATGATAAAAAAAATTAACCTTCTTTGAAAAGCTATGGATTTTTGAAATTTTTCTCCAAAAAATTAAATTTTTTGTGAACAGCTATGAATTTAGTAAAAAAAAATTCTAAAAATTTAATTTATTGTGAATATCTGTGGATTTTTGATTTTTTATATCTATGAATAGCTGTGGATTTTGAACTTTTTTCCAAACATATTTTATTTTGTGAGTAGTTGGGTTTTTTTGAAATTTTTATTCTTAAAATGTAATATTTGGAAAAAAAAATACCAAATTTTTAATATTTGGGTTTGGTTTCTTTTCAAAAAAAAAATTAAAAACCAAGCCCACCCCATAATATAATCCTGCGAACGCCCCTAATATAGCCCAAAGGAGTAGTGAAAATTTATTTACATGATTCACTACATAATTGCCATTGATGATTCATATTTGACACTGACAAAGAGGCTTTATTACTCATACAAACTATATTCTTTTTATCAAGAATAAATAAATAGAGCCGTCTTATATTAATAACTCCTCTCGGTACATTTGTAAACTACGTCTACACGTCCGCAACCTCTCATCCTTGTAATTCACCTTCAGAAATTTGATATGATTTGTATGATGCTGTATTCCATGGCATAGTCACATATTATAATCATTACATTTGCAGACTCATGCATGTGCTATTATAAAGATAACGCGATTGACGCTTGAAATATTTGTATATGTTAACCTTGATATTTTATTTTGATTTAGGCTTGGATATTATACACGTTAATATGTTTCATAACTACGAAACTTTTTTTTATAAATTTTACTTTGTTTTTAAATTGTTAGAGAGGAAACTAAGGAGTTTCAATTAGTGATGGGATGATTCCAAACAAAAATCCTGGTTCCGATTCCAAGGCAATTCTATTAAAAATTCCTGATTCCAATTCTTTAATATTTTAAATAATAGGCAAAAAATACCATTTTACTATCAGGGGTGTCCACAGGATTATATTTAGGCGGGAGAGGGGGCTTAGTTTTTGAAAAATTAAATATTGTGGGGGAAAAAAAAAAAAAATCCACAGCTGTTGAAAAAAAGTTAGTATTACTATTTTTATTTTATTATTATTTTCCACAGCTTTTCATAAAAATTTCAAAAATTCCCAGCTCTTCTCAATAAATAAAAATAAAACTGTAAACAAATTTCAAAAATTATATTTCTAATATAAATTGTTTGAAAAAAAAATTCAAATATTAACCTTTTTAGAGAAAAATTGCAAAATTATATAGTTAGACAGAAAGTTTAATTTTTTGCATAAAAATTTGAAATATTAAATTTTCTAGAAACAAGTAAAAATTCTTTATTATTATTATTAAACATTATTTTCCCAATTCCAGAAAAAAAAAAACCAATTCTCCGATTCCAATTAATCGTTCCATCACTAGTTTCAATGAATAATTCACTGGTAATTTCTCATTCTCTATTTTGCTTGTTGTGTTGAAGGAATTCAAAATATTAAATTCTTTAGTTATGTTTATCATTCGACTACTATTTCCTCTATTTTAATGTACAATTTTTTTTTAATGTACAGTCACATTTCGTTTTTGTGCTGGCTATTTGTTTGAACATAATACTATTACGTTCTTCCTTATTCTTTGTCATGAACTCCCGTCATATTGGTCACATAAATCCTATTATTCAAAGGATTTATGTGAATTGCTTCATTGCTTAAAAGAAGATCATTCTTCTTCAACCAATCATCGTTCAAAACACCAATTAAGAGAAAAGAAGCAGAAACTTTGACAGCTAACAACAACAAAATATCACATCGTAACCTATATTGTAACACGCAACCTTTCACAGGAAAAAACAAATCCGGGGGAAAGGCCAATTCTTCTCAACTATGGAATTGATATTTACTCATTGAAAGAAATAGATCAATATGCCGGAAAGTTGGTGTGTGTGTTCTTCCAAGAGATGCTACTAACTAAACATAGCCAAGATACGTGCCAGTAGTGCCATCTCTCGGACCTTGCACGTACTTCTCAAACGACCCTCGTACATCTGTCCGAAAATTATAAATAAAATACTTACTATTCGAGAAAAATTAGGAAAATGTCAACTTGTTTTCGTCCTTTTTCTGTTTCTTTTAGATAAAAAGGTTGCGAGATTCAATAAAAGGTACGACTTGTTAATTTGGCGCCATCGTTATTTGTATTTTCTGTCTTTTAGTCGATACTATCTTGGCAACGAGAGCAAATCTTTGAGGAGTCAAAAAATGAAAAACAATTGGGCTCAAAATGAATCTTTGAAACTATGCCCTCAGAGAAAAATGCATATTAATACATTTAAATCCTGAATTAACATTTGCATACGATATTTTAAACCACTGTCACGCGTGTTTTTCTTTTATTGTTGTTGTATAAGCGGCCGTGAAACTGAAATGCATTTAAAACAATACAGCGCTAATTATATTTTGTGCTTTCATTTTGCTTTGTTTTTATTCTAATGAAGTTAATAAGATTAATTGCATTGTTCCACAATGGAGTATCTATTGTTGCTGATGTTCAGATTGAATGGCCATGATTTTCTCCAAAAAGTTTGTACGTCGAAGCCATTCATTAAAAGCCAATATTACCATTCTAAAACAATATTTTCGTAGCTTTTGAATGTTTGTATCAAAGGAGGCCGAACTATGAATCATTTGTCTACTTGTATTGATCATTTTCCCTTCTGTACAAAGATATCAGTTGACTACATATTTACCAAGTCCCCAAAAAACCCGTTGTACACACCTATATATTGTAAAAACACTTATTACAATATTCCCCTTCACGTACCTGGATTGTGAAACATGGGATGTTTTTATTTTCACAACTATATTGTTACAATTAAAAAATAAAATAAAAAATAATAATTTTTTCATACGTCCGTTTGAAGTTTTGATATAAAGACAATCTATATAATATTAATTATGCGAATGTATGTGTGTGTGTTCGAGAATCACGGATAAATCTTTAGGCTCAGGAAATGATTCTGGTAAAAAAAAATTGGCGTTTCAAAGCACGCCAAGACTAATGCATATTATACTATAAATAAATAACTTAAAATTCTATGAAGTATTCTAGAAAAGGTTGGTATGTATCTTTGCACAATTTTTAAAAAAAAGGAGATTGATTAAAGAGAGAAAAAAAAAAGAGAGATTAAGACAAATAATTTTTGATAATAATATGAATTTTGAAAATTGTGCGAATGGCAGTTCAACTTGAATATTTTTTCTTCTCTCAACTTTAATTCAACCATGCAAATTTAATGTTATTATTGGGTATTTCCATTATATTGCAACAAATGCAATATACCCACAGTTGAATTATGTGAAAGAATATTTAAAAATGTCATGTATGCAGTTAAACTTACACTGGCAAAAAATAATTTTAAAATCAACCAACAGGTTTTTAATTTGCATGGTTGAATTAAAGTTGAAGAAAGTAACTCACATAAATAATTTTTTGAGTGGAATATGGAACTCTAGAAGAAATCTAAAAAAAAAAATCTTCTTTAAAACTTTGTGCAATCCTTCATTCTCAAATTGGGCCCCAAAGAGATGCCTCTCAAAACATAAAATCAGTGCTTTCCTTTAGTTTAACACTAATTATACCATCAAATTTAAGCTCCTTACCCCGAAAAACATATAATTTGATACCAAAATCATACTTCTATGATAAATATGACTTCTAAAATGAGTAATTAATGTTTTTCAATATGTTAGCTCCACCTTGTGGTTAAGATTTTAAAATTATTTACTTAGGTGATCATATTTAATGATACTCTATGGAACAACGTAGTACAAAATAAATTTTCATCGCAGTGAGTTTAAAATTGTTTGAAAATTTGTTGAAATTTAATGTAACTAACGCTACTCTAGATAATTGTATATTCCTTTTATGACTATGGAAATGGTTCATATCGGTGAAACCATATAAATCTATAACATTACTCTACAAGAATATATTAACGGATATGCTGAATTAATTATTAATATTATTCGTATATGTCCGAGGTTACAAATACAAAAATCGAAGAAGAAAAATCCGCTATTAAATATCAAGGCGTTTGAAGCAGACGTGACTGTATTAGCTAGTGTTGTGTCCGTCCATTATTTCAAAGAATCATGGATTTGAATTGATTCCAGAATTTGAATAAATTTTCTATAATTTATAAGTCAATTCCAATGTCAAAAGAATCATTTCCACGACTATATATATATATTTAGTTTTATGTCATGAGCAAAACTCCTCGAATGGTACTCGAGTTTTATGTAGACGGGAAAAACAGGGCTCGTATACCGAAAATGCAAGAACTTACTCGTAATTTGTAACAACTTTTTCTTTTTCAAACACATTATAAATTTTTATTCTTCAAAACTTATTTTTGTATTCAGATTCAAAAAGTTCCGTGTGCACACGAGGAAGAAATTTGGCATATTTTCGATAACTCGTCAAGAAATATGATTCTTAGACTGACGAGTTTGTTAGCGTGCAAAAAGTATTAAAGAGAGAAACAAGCAGTTAGGCGAGTAGCGAGTATTCAATCGATTAAAGATTTTTCAGGCGATTATAGCTTGTAATTCCTCTAGTGTTTTTTTTTTTTTTTAGAAAATCGAAAATACTCGAACAGTAAAATTCAGCTCGTGACACATCACTATTTTTTTAAATGCAATAAATGATGAATATATTACTCTACATATATTTAGTTAAATGCATCACTGAAGCAACTTAATCATCCACATGATAATTTATAGTTTTATAATTGCCATTTGACTTTGATTCATATTTGTACATCCTGGCATCGTAACTGAGTTCTGGACTTTGAATCGATTCCAGTTTATTAGGGTCGAAAAGGAATTGGGATTCCACATTTTTCTGAAATCGTCTTAATATTTATTGGGATAGGCCAAACACTTTGCAACAATTTGCCTTAAATCAGTGAGTATTTTTTTTACAGTCGCTAAATATATATGTTCAAACTTTCCTTACGTTATTTTGAATAGGTTGTTTTCTTACTATTTGACAGCTTTGTCAGACTAGTTGTAATTGAAATTCGAATAGGTTGCACTTCAACATAAAAACAATCTTGAACACAAATCAAGTAAAGTAGAAAATCCCATTTCATTTTTGTAATTCTTATATGCATACAGTCCAATATTTCATTGCCATATTTGAGTCAATTATAGGGTATATATTCAAATTTCTGGGATGATTTAATGTACCCAAATAATTTTGCTATGGTTAAGAATCTTTGTTTGATTTAAAGGACTTATATATATTGACTTCGATTGGTCCTTTCAAGTAAAATCTGTCAATTTCTCATTCTTCAACTATGATGATCAATTTTGTCGACTTTCAGTGCAATTTGTGCATCCTGCAATGGGTTAATAAGAATATTTTCTTGATAGAAATTGAAGATAATTCGGAGAAAAATACCAATGCAATCATTCTAACTTCCTTTTGTGTTTTTATTAATAACAAATTGAGAGAAATGCCATGATTAAATCGCTCATCTGAGATGTTAGGAACGATTTTGAACAAATATTAGATTACGTGCATAATGAACCCATCACCCAGATTGTTCGTAAACCAAATATCTCGCAATCCAAAGTATGTCTTCAACTAATGTTTAAAGCAGAGTTAGCGTTCCGTCAAAAGGACTCGTAAAATTAATTTACCACAAACTATTACAGGGATATCTGCGTGGAAAAAAAATTTCAAAAATCTATAGATATTCATAGAATATATCATTTTTTGGAAAAAAAAATTGAAGAATTAAAGATTGAAAAAAAAAAAAAATTGAAAAATTTAATTTTTTTGAAAAAAATTTCATAAATCCATAACTTCACAAAAAAAAAATTCAAAAATCCCAAACTAAACAAAAAAAAATAATTCAAAAATCCAGAACTATACAAAAAAAATTTCAAAAATCCAGAACTAAACAAAAAAAAATTCAAAAATCCAGAACTAAGCAAACAAAATAATTCAAAAATTCAGAACTAAACAAAAAAAAATTCAAAAATCCAGAACTATACAAAAAAAAAAATCAAAAATCCAGAACTATACAAAAAAAAAATCAAAAATCCAGAACTATACAAAAAAAAAATCAAAAATCCAGAAATATACAAAAAAATATAATTATTTTGGAGGAAAATTTCAAAAATCCATAGCTATTTAGAAAAAATTAAATTTTTAGCCCTTATTTATTGTAAAAAAATGTCTTCCTCACCAAAAAAAATTCTACCCAAAAAAAACCATTTCCTTTATTTTTTGGTGGAGGAGGGGGGATCTACAGCCCCTCCAGTTGTCCACTAAGGGCATGTTGTTTATTTCATTTAGCACTAGGATTACATTTTGGCACTTGTTTACTTTTTTTCTTTCCTTCGCAAAACAATTAAATAATTATTTTATAAGTTCAATTTTTAAAGTCTGTTTTCGTATTTCCCCCTCTCCCTCCTATTCATGTTATTAGTATTATTATTTTTTTTTGAATATTCAGAATGTGTTTTGATATTTTTATCAATAAAGTAGATAACTTTTTTTTTTTTTTTTTTTTTTTTCTATAGCAGATCTGCGCTAGAAAGTTATGTTATTTTATTCATGTTTTGGCATTTTGTTTTAAGCTTATAAATACTTTGTAATACGGCCCTAAATGTCACATGTATCTAATTGTAAATACAGGATTTTGATCTATGGAATTTGTTTACGTCTTTAATCATTATTGTTGTTGTTTTTCACTTGTTATTAACACTTTATATATGTGGTCCGTCGCACAAAATCAAGCAAGAATGATTTTTATCCAAATTGTGCATAGATTTATTGTATACGAGGGTTGTTTGAATGGTCTGTGCAATGTCCAAAAGATGGCACTACTGGAGGTTATGTTTAGTTAGTAGTATCTCATCGAAGAACACACACCAACTTTCAGCTAGATCGGTTTATTTCTTTCTGCTTGACAAGTGTTTGAATAGAGGAATCGACGGGAAAGATTATGGCGACTCTCTTTTGGATTCGCAAGGAATAATCCTCATCGGCTATCTGGAAAAGGGTAAAACTATTACAGATGTATATGATTCATCGTTGTTGGCCCGTTGGAAAATCGAACTGTAGGAAAAAGGCTGACGATTGGCCCACAAAAAAAACCCTATTCCATCACGACAATGCAGCAGCTCACACTTTAGTAGTTGTGGTTACAAAATTAATGGAAAATTAGGTTCCAAGTCAAGTCCGTGTTCTTCAAAACTTTATGTACCTATGAAGTCAAACAATAAATTAGGATTTTCTCCAATTTTTGAACAAGATTATTTTTATGTTGACGCAACGCATCTGCTTCAAATCATTACATACTACTCGATGTACTTTGTTTATAATAACCTTTTGTGGACAAAATTGATATGTGGAATAATACATTTCTTATCATATTTTTCAATCAACAACATCCAAACATTTCCACCTGATGTTTGTACAAATTCTAACAAAAGGTCTAATTATTTACGTCAATTCATTTTATAATTAGCTTGGAATGTTCTACATAATATTTCACAACAGAGGAATTAAGTAATGAACAGTTGTGCAGGGTTTGAAAAGGGGTATTTAGAAAGAGAAATAATCATTTGTCAGTCATCAGTTTTTGGAATCATATTGAAAGAAATTATTCTGTTTTCAAAAAAAGAATATGTGCACAAATTCTAAAAGGGCTTGATTTTTTTATCTATATAGAAAAATCTAGCGTACGAATACATAATAAAGTATTTATTTATTTATAAAAAGCATGTTTAGCAGGCCCGTATTTTGTGTATTGAATACAAAAAAATAAAAAAAAAAAGATTTCCCTCCTTCACAACTTACTATAATAATATTTAACATTCCAGATGATAGAAAAAGTTTTTTTTTTTTTTTTTTTTCTAAAAAAAAAAAGTATTTGTTTTTAGTATAACTTCAACCATTGTTTGTGAAGGTTGCAACGCTGCCTAATTTTCTTAGCCTGTAATGTAAACGAAGTGATTGTGACTAACCAACTCTGGAGATTAGTTCTTGACATTATTTCATTCCGTGTTTTAATTTTACTAAAATATTTATTTTATATCGAGGATTTTTTTAATACTCATTGTTTTTTACAAAAATGGGAACCGCGGTTGTTCCACATGTGACAACAGTGAATATCACGGATAGTGATGCAATTTTATCATCCGTATATCGACTTTCCTCCGAGATATTACATCGTAAATGGCTGATGAAACAAAGGTATGTTTTTTAATCCCCTGTAGGATTATATTGGTTATAAAAGGTCATATTATACCTAAGTTGTGCAACATCATCGGATGAATAGGTGGATGGAGGGTTAGGTTGTTGTATTTATCTGCTCTGTTCATGGCGGTTCATCCATAATCACTCAAATCCGCTCCTTCTCATAACAACAAACCGTAATGACGGCTCTTTTCAAGAATAATCCATATTATTGTGGTCAAGAAATCATTTTCCAATCTTAAGATTTTGTGAAATCGAAACCAAGACGATTCTCACACAGCAAGGGGTCAAAACCAAGTCTAAAAATCTAAGTTTAATCTAATTAAATTGATCTTGATTCGATACCTATACTTTGAGGTATCGAGACGAGACTTGAGTTTTCAACTCCTATTGAGACCAATACGGATCTTGAGAACTAAATCATGAAGAATTCCACAGTTTAGAAGACAATGTCCGGGGTGTCTGCAGAATTATATTTGGTGTGTGTGTGGGGGGGTTTTTTTGATTTTGTTACAAAAGAAATTGAAAAATTGAATTTTTGGAAAAAAAAATCAAAAATTAAATTTCATATATATAATTTTTAGATTTTTTTTTTTAAATTCACAGCTTTACACAAAAATTTTTAAAAATCCACAGCTATTCTCAAAAAATTAATTTTTTTGGAAAAAAAAAATCTAAACCTAAATTTCAAATATTATTTTTTACTTCAAATATTGAATTTTCTAGTAAAAAGCAAAACTTCCTTAATTAAAGGAGGGCTACATCCCATCCAGCCCATCCCTGTGGACGCCCCTGACTATACATAATCATTTGAGACTTTTTCTCTTTGTAGAAGGAAAGGTTGAGAGATACATGTATCAAAGATTGTCACATCGTCTTGACGTACGTACTCAGCACTTCAGACAAAATAATTTTATCTGTTGACCAACATCAAAAGGCATGAAGCAACAGTTGTAACTTGGTGGTTTTATACACTGACATATGTATATATATGTGCATGATGTTTATTTTTATTTGTGTGTAGGCCGTGAACGTATTATATTTAATGTATATTGGGCCACTAATACCGTAGGATTTCACGTTCGTTGATTATATACCTATAGATATATAAAGGTAGTTTACTTGCTAATTGTTTTTAAAAGTCCTTTGTTATGTTCTACATATATCCATGTATAAAATATGTTATTCAGGCAGAGAGATAAGAGGGAAGGAAAGTAATGGTGTTATATAACAAATTGACCAGACTCAATCCTTTTGCCCTCATTATTGGTATTACTCTGTCTAAGACCAATATTTTTGACCAAAATTTTTGCTTGTTTGGTTTTTTTTAAAGACTGATTTGGATCGATATTTTGGTCCCTCTAGACCAGTGGTTCGGCTACCACTTTGTGTACTTGGAGACATATTTTACAAGTGGTATATAACTCTGGGGTGTGCTGCTGGGCATGTAGTCCCCCAAATTAAGAAATTATTGTTTTTTACAAGGAAATTTAGTGGTTGAATTTTTTTTTTTCAAAAAATTTAATATTTTAAATTTAATTTAATTTTCTGTGAATAGCTATAGATTTTTAAATTTTTCTCCTAAAAATTTTATATTTTGTAATTTTTTTCTTAAAATTTAATATTTTAAAAAATTTTTTTTTGAAAAAGCTGATTTTGGAACATTTTCCAAAGGAACTTAATTTTCTGAGAAAATATATTGATTTTTGAAAAAAAAACCCGCGAAAAATGTAATATTTTGAAATTAAAAAAAAAATTCAATTTTCGATATTTTTTCAAAATTTTCAATTTAAGGAATTGTTTCCCAGAAAATTTTAATGTTAAGAGTTCTTTTCAAAAAAATTCAAAAAACCAAGCAACCTTTCCAGAATATAATCCTGTCACTGAAGCTAAAAATGCTTTGTGTTGCTAACGAGGTACTCTGGTTAAATAAATATTTTGCAAGTGGTATACCACTAAAAAAAAAAATTGAGAATCCCTGGTCTAGACTGTAGATCGAAATTTAATCCTTTGAAATTATGTTTCCATTTTTTCGGTCTCAACACATAGATAAATTTTTTTCTTTTTCAAACTATGGACTGATTTTCTACTCTATACTGATTTATGTGGGGTACAAATATGATTTAATTAACACATTTAACTTCATATTAGATTCTTTTGCTGATGGTCAAAATCTTGAAACACTTATGCCGTCATAAACAATTTATCTATAGAATCATTATATGAAATGAAACCGATCCTCATTCGTAGTTTTTGTAAGACCGATACAAACCGAATTTTTCTTTGGGAATGGCCTCAAGGAGTTACTTTAATTAAAACATCCAACTTTCTTTCGGAAAAGAACTACAAAAAAGGGCCAAAATCAGTGTTAGTTGTCTCAATCGTTAGAAATTGGTCAGAGCTTAAAATTGGGTAATTTGAATTCAATCATTCGATACTTACAGGAAAATAAGGAGAAATATTGACCACAAAATACAGTATATATATTTTTTTTTTTTGTAAGCGAAGTAACACCGTGATCTAGATCGAATATTTTCTTTGAGACCAATCCAGAACGAACCTTTTTTATGGCCCACTAAAAATCATATCGATCTCATACCGGTCCAGTATTATCAAACCGAACCCTTACTTTAATACTTACTGAATCCTATAATATTTACATTCATGGAATATCTATAATATTAATAGCGTTTTGGGAAAGGTCATCATATTTCATTATACTATGCTTGTAGGCCTATAATATCTATGTCAGCAAGTCGATATTGATTTACTAACAACAGTTTATTATTATATTGAGTGTGAGCTGTAATGTTGTTAAAGGAACAAGTTTTGTTGCTTTTTTTTTCTTACAAAAAAACATCAAGGGTTTAATCTAATCATATATAATGTCTGATGGTGGCCCAAAATATCTGTATTCAATACTATCATAGTAATAGTATTTATAACGATTTTCTTGTACTAATAATGTATGCTCAAATGCGTGGGCTCAAGTGGTGGTGCTCTTAAGAGTGGCTCAAGAAGCAACAGCGACAACAATAACATAAGATGATTTTCTACTATTTTTAGAAATCTACTTTTTCATCATTATTTGATAGTGTTGGATGTCGGTTTGGACTTTGTTGACCGCTCTGAGATTGTTATAATTTGTGGTGAACGGAAATATGTAATTAGATCATCCAATAGATGTTGGGGCATAGAAAAATTTCCCCTAAATTGTTATCATCTAAGATTTATATAGGCCCCTAAAGAAAAAGTCGATGATGATCTCAAATTATTTATAGAACCAATTTTATAGAGCATGAATTGTTGATGACGTCATGATTGGTTCCAAATTGTGAGACCAATCGGTACTAACCTAACGTTTTATGAAGTTTAAAGTGTTTTATATGTCTGCTATTCGTATAAGTGTGATGGGAAGAAAATTAGACCATGGAATGATAATTCAATCTTCAAAATATCCGTTCAAATCGCTTACAAAATTGATTTAGAACGAATAAAAAAAAAAAAAAAAAAAAAAAATATCAATACACTCACTTATGCCGTGGTTTCGACAACAAAAATATTTATTCTTATCAGTTTAAAAAAAAATAACTTGACTCTTTCCGAACCAATAGGTGGAATTCATTTCATCAAATTTTTTTGATGAATTGCGAAGATATTTTGTAAAAAAAAGTCTTAATGCAATTTTCTCAAATTCTCAATTATTTTATTTTTTTAATCCCTTCCAATTGCAAAAAAATTAGCAAATTTAAATAACATCAAACTTATTATAGAATTGAAAGATTTAATACAGAACTGGGATAATAATTGATCTTGGACAGAGTCTCAAACATAGAAATGAAAATAATTTGTACTTGGCTGCAGGGGTTAGTTAGGCAGACATAAAATAAATATTATGATCTTGTGAAGTTAAATGTAGCTATTGTCTGTGGTCTGCAAGTAGATATTATATTAAAAACAGGAGTAAAAAAATCATTCTATTAAATTTATGGCTGTTGCGGCTAAATACTATTCCTTAATAGTCTGTAGGATTATATAAAATATATTTATTTTTCCGGAAAATTAAATTTCTCTGAAAAAAAAAAATATAAATTAAATTTTTGGGAAAAAAAAATAAAAAATCCATAGCTATTCTGAAAAAATTTAATTTATAGGAAAAAAATTACAAAAATCCAGAGCTGTTCACCAAAAAAACAATTTTTTTTCTATAATTAAATTTTAAAAATAACACTTTAAAAAAAAAAAAAAAAAATTCATAATCCATTGCAATTTCCAAAAAATTTAATTTTTTGGAAAACAATTTGAATAATTCGTAGACATTCTCAATAAATTAGAAAAAAACAAAAATTGGATAAACATTTCTAAATTTAAATTTTGGCTATAAAATTTTTTGCAAATAAAAAATTCAAATATAAAATTTTTCTGAGAAAAATTTCAAATATCCATAGCTATTCAAAGACAATTAAACTTTTTGGAAATAAAATTTAATTTTCTAATAAGAATAAAAAATTCCTTAATTGGGGGGGGGGGCTACAGCCCCTCCAGCTTTTCCTCCTGTGGACGCCTCTGCTTAAGATGCATACCAAACTCAACAGCTATATGCAGTGGAACAGGCTTTTTTATGGTCCTTTATTGTTTTTCTCTGCTGTCTAAACAATGGTATTTCTTCAAAAATGCCTCGTGTTTATTGTCAAATCTCTTTTGAAGAGAATAGGTTTTTTATATAATATGTATAATTACAAACGACATAATTGTTATAAATCAATCAAGAACTAGCATTGTTAAAGGAAAAGGAAGGAGGAGTTAGGCTATTAATATGTAAGCACTCAATGTCGTTGCACTTCATTTGATGATAATGATCAAAAAAAATATGTAGTTATTTAGTTAGGCTTGTTAGTTAGGCGTTTAATAATCAGTTTTTCCAAGTGTTGTGACTCGGTCCAAGACCGATTTTTTTCTTCACTTTGGTCTTAAATGATTTTTCAATCGATTTGAACCAATATTTCGATCCAGATCACGATCTTAGGCCCTAGACTGCAATTCAATCGTTTTCAAAGAATTTATTTTTTGAGAATGGCTTTTAGAAAATTTAATGTTTTCTAATTTTATAAAAGAAAAATCATTTTTGATTTCTTTTCAAAAAAAAATTAAAAACACCAAGCCAAACCCCCCTCCAAAATATAATCCTGTAGATGCCGTCACTGAAACTAAAAATGCTTGCTTCCTGGCTAGCAAGGGGTTTCTTGATTTAAATAAATATTTCACTAGTGGTGCATGACGAAAAATAAGTTTGAGAATCACTGCTCTATGAAATCGGTCTAGACCGATATAGATCAAATTTTTCATTCACACTGATCTAGACTAAATTATTCTTCGAGACTGTTCCAGACTGAATTTCTTTAACGAATCAAATTAGTTCGAATCACTAAAAATTAAAACGGTATCAGACCGGTCTAGGGGTTTCAAACATAAACCCAACACTATTTGTTATTACGTCAACGACCTACAAAACTAGTTATCTTTTAATAGGAGAAATTTTTATTCTTGGTGCTGTCTATTTAATATTGTCTACATTATTCATGTACTCTGTTATATGATAATGCAAAATTATAATATTTGGCGTGAATAAATAATTTTGTAGAGGTATGGGGTGGCGGACAACGTACATTTGTTATGCCCAATTTTTTTCTTTTTTATATTAGTACACTCACCACGAACATATATTTATTGATTTAGCTATATAATATGTTTTGTTTGTTTTTAAGAGGCTAGTATTTTGCTTTTTTGGCGATTTTTTGCTTTTGAAAAACATGGATCAAAGTATTTACATCAATTTTTTTTTGGGAAAAATGAAATGAACATTTTTTGGTCATGTTTTGGACAAACATAAATGAAAATCACGAATAAATATTTTTCTGCCAAACTATTTCTTGTCAGTGTCTTTGTAATACCAGAGGCACATATATAAATCAATATCCCATTTAGTCTTTTAAAAAATATAGTTGTTGAGAGGGGGTTGTACCCCTTGTTCCTAGTGATCTATCCCCCTTACTTGCTTATAACCAAGTACTTATAAACAGTAATGAGAACTATTTTTATTCCTTCAATAGTTGATTGATAAGAATCTCGATTTCAAGTTACTATTTTGTAGATCTTACTTTTTATATAGCTTCATGGTTAAATATTCGGTCGTTGATCATGAGACAGTTTGACCAAGCGGACTTGCATTTGGTTCCAAAAAGTTTATTATTCCATTAAACCAATGTTGTAAATTCAGAACAATACCTTCAATATATTATCTTTTATTTAATTTTTACTCTTTAAAAGTGGATATCGGAGTTCTATATTGTGCCATACAAGTTTGTAACTTATTTTGATAACATTCACACCTTCATAACATATATGGGAAGAATAACAAAGCTCTGAGCAGTGAAAAACATTTCTTTTTCAAATATTATTTTAAAAAACAGTAATTTTTTAATCATCCATTGAATCTCATGACGCGAGTAGTATGTTTGAGAGTCATGATTATATTGTAAGCCCTTTGCTCAAAGCTTTATCTCAGCAATTCTCAGACTTTTTATAACCTTATAGTATATCAGATCTCAGAGTATCACCATTATAAAGAATCCAAATATAATCATTAGCCAAGTTTCAACCTATTAATGCAGTTCATCTTCGTGGCACTAGAGGGAGCTTGTATATCACTCAAAACCACTGCTCTATATAATTGATTGATTGCTCAAGTTTTGATGTATACAATTTGCTACTTGTACACAATATTTAAATGTACTTAGATAGGTATATTCACCAACAGTGTGACTAAACTTCTCTCTATAGCTTCAAAGACTTTGATTGATGAGGATATATTATTTTATTTCGACTGCCAATTTGTAGGCTCTTGAGGTATGAATCATAATTTGTATATTTATATATTCATTTCAAAGTTTCAAATAATATGTAAGGCTTAAAAATAGTTCATATTGACCTTCTATCGGTTAGTCATTTTTCATCAGAAAGTTAATTGCAGCATTATTGCATTGATAATTGACAGCAGATTGTTAGAGTGATTCAATTTCTTATAATCATACGAAATATACAATATTTTCCATGCATGCGTACGTACATATATAATTATTCATTCTGCTTTTATTTTTCCAATGATTGTGAAATAAATTATATATTCAATTAATTAAGTAAGGTTTGGTCCAGTAGACTCAATTTATTACCTTTTTATTAATGGTGCATCCACTTTTGGTATTGATTTTCATCAAATGAGAAAGCCATTTAGTAAAAATAATGTTTCATTCTATGTCATGTACAAGTTGAAATTTTTTCATGTACTACTTGCATCCAATAAAATGAAATAAAGCATTTGAACACTAGAAAGCCCACATTTTTAATGATATTATTGGTTGTCATTTTGACCCAAAATATCTTTTCTGGGTAATTGATTAAATTTTTAATAAAGGCAATAACAAGACTTGAGATTTTAGCTCTTAATCTAAATTATTTCTATTTTAGAAGAAAAACGATTGAGTGATATTGTTCTCTTGAATATTTTTGGGATACCTCAAATTTATCCCGAGTTGTAATTTGAGTACAGCTAACAACTCCCATGGGGCATTCCATGTTAAGTGCACACTCTCTTCTGCCATCACCGATTTTGTTAATTTTTCGTTAGGATGTATATCCCATTGAAGTTACAGAATGGGTGAAATTGGAGACTTGTGGAGGCACAAGGTCCTGTTTAGGAGTCCCTTAATGTTTGATCCCCTTCGAAAGACCTTTGAAATCGAGTAAGCCATAACTCCATTGAGAATGAACTAATTTCTCTTCTTTTTTTTTGCATTAAAATACCTACAATTGTAAGAGCTTCAACTCATATTTAATAAAAAAAAATAGCATATGTTAAAAATACTATGAAAACATTATTGCAAAAAAATAAATAATGACGCCCCTGCCAAGTTTCAAAATTAATTTTGCCATTTCTTGCAAGAACTTTAAGCTACTTGTATTCTATATGTTTAGAAAAAATTAGAGTGGGATGTCAATGGGATCACCTTTATTCAGCCTTATAACTGGAAAATGTCATAATCTTGTCAATCCATTCTTTTTATTTAAAACAAAATGTAATTCTGTGTCATTCTTCCTTTTTGGCCCCACATACGGCATACTCAAATATAACTGTTAAGGAGTGCACATGTTGTGTGAACAAAGGTGTAAAACCAGAGTCTCTAATCAGCTGTCGCTGGTAGTATTACATATCACAACAATAAAAATATTATTTGTAGGTATAAAATAATTTATTTCATGTTCAAAAAGAATTATAAAACTTCTCAAATCAAACTTTTTTAATTCAATATATTTATGATAACCTACACTTTTCATACAGCTGTTGTTGTTTTTTTAATTTGTGAAATAAGTAAGAGAACAGTGCCCTCGATCAGTCAAAGTAGAAATTGTCCATACTTATGCATTAATATCACTATATTCTTGTAGAAAATCCCATCTCGTACTCAATATGTATAAATCGGTCTTTCATTTGATTCTACTTCTTCCATATAAATAAATTAATTATTGGTTCATTTATCAATCCTCACTCTTTTTAACTGACAAAAATATTTCATAAATGTTTTCCTTGGCTAATATGTGATACGAAGCACAAATTAATGATGCAATTTTATAAAAGAAAGAGAGATTTTTCTATCTGCAACATCTGTCGGTTTTTTTCTTCCTTCTTCAAAAATTCTTGGAGAGGAACATTAAGTACTTCGTGTATTACTATTATATATTATAATAATCCTTCATTTGTGCAATGAACTTATGAAATAATTAATGAGAATTGAATTATCACATATCTTTGAAGCATGTAAAGAGGACATTGGTGCCAAAATGTATTTGCTAGTGAACGCAAACTAATGATTGAATTATTAGACGTCTAAGAACAGACACAATTTGTTTTAATGATATAGAACATGGATGGTCAACTTCTATTATAAATAGGGCCTATTTTTTTTCTGCACTATCATTGGAAGGCCACATGAACCAAGCATTTCAAATAAATGGATATGACAGACGCTAAAATTAATTTTAACATACAAGCTTTTATATTTAATTCAAATCATAACATATACGGAAAAATGCACGTGAATTATGATATATATAAGAGACCAATGACAAAAATACATGGAAACAATTGTGCTCTTATTATTCATGCGGACGCCTGCAATATTTCATTAATATTAGTAATGGGACGATTTCGATAACAAAAAAAATCAAATTTTAAATTTTTGTGCAAAATAGATTAAAAACCCATGAATATTCTAAAAAAATATAATTTATTTGAGAAAATTTTCCGAAATCCACAACTGCTCACAAGGAAAAAGAAATGAAATTTTTCTTTTTAATATCAAATTTTTGGAAAAAAGACATTCCTATATTAAATTTTTCTCCAAAAAAATATATAGCTATCCACAGAAAGTAAATTTTTACTTTCTGTTAATAACTATATGTTTAGTAAAAAAATTTGAAAAATTTAATTAACTTTAAAATATTAAATCTTTTGAAAATAAATTAAATTTTCTTGTGAAAAGCAAAAATTCCTTGCTTGGGGGGCAATTCTTTTTATAATCTTGCAAAGTAATAAATAAGAATCAGAATCGCAAATTAAACATTTATTTTCTGATGCCGATACTGAATCTGATTCCAGAAAAAATATCCGATTCCTATTAATCGTCCCATTCACTAATTAATACGACTACATTATTTTTACTTATTACTTATATCCAGTACGCTGACTAGATTTAATTCATTTTTAAATACTGTAAATGTATCATTCTTCGTCTAAAAAAGTGAGGAGGGGGGAGCAATGATTTCCATGGTTCTCACATTGCCAGAGCTCTTCAGAAGCCCATACTGTGATATCCAAGAGTTGTTAAACATTATGTTAATTCATAACTATACCCATATGTTAACGATATTTGCCTATGATAAAATTATATATATGCATGACACCTCCAAAATGAAGGTGTTTTGACATAATGGGCTCCTTTGTTTGCCGTAAAATATTAATGCGTAGTTTTTCAATTTGACACACATACAATACTTTTAATTTCAATCACCTATAAGACACTAAACATATTTTAAATAATCTGTCTATATACAGGGTGCACGATAAAAAATGAATGGGCCAAACAATTAAAATTTGAACTGTTAATAACTATTTTTAATTAATCAACTTATTTCACTAAAACTTCTTTCCAAAGTTGTACCTATACTAACGAACTTTCTAATTTCAATAAAAGAACCACCTTTATTAATCTCAACTATGTATAACACGGTAAAATTCAAAAAAGGTCAATATATATTTCATAGGCTGTGCGTATTGTATATATAATTTGTATTTCTGTTTCCTTTATATTAGCCAAGGTTATACCATAATGAGTGTACGACTGATGTTTGACTTCCATCATTCTTTTTTATATTGACGTCATAATGTATGAGTGGTTGCTTGTTTTGTCAAAATCTGTTTTTCTTGCCCAGCAGTCAGTACGGTACATCAAATTAAAAATTCTAGCAATAGTGACGGGATAGACTATGACTGGTTGTGTGTTTTGGCAAAATCTGTCTGTCTTGCCCATCAGTCGGTACGGTACATCAAATTGAAAATTCTAGCAAGCCCGATTGCATGATGGTCTAACCTTTTATTTCTATTAATCTTTATATAAACACTATTTTCGGGGCTCTACGGTTTGAAATCCAAATCCAACGAGCTTTGTAATTTTCTTTCGCAGAATTAGGACGTCAAGAAGAACATCAACGTTTATTCTTTTGTCTTCTTACGGCGCCATTTTTGAATTAATTTTCTTTAAACAAAAACAAAAGTAAACTTTTTAAACAAGACTTTATTTCATTTTAATAGCTTAACATCGTATTTAATAAGAGTTTAGGCAAACTTCTTACACCCACCATTTTGAATCATGCACACTGGATATGTAATATAACTACATTGTTATCACGATACCAATATTTTCGTACCAGTTCGTTTACCAATATTGATATCTGTAATTTCGATATCTTTTTGACAAAATAAACTAGTAAAAAATTAAATAATGGAAAAAAATTGAAATAGGGTTTTTTAAATATAAAATACATTTTTTTTAAATACATTTACCTTCATTTTTGTATCTAAATGTTAATGACAAAATAGTTGTCCCCTCTCTTTTGCTCAATATATTAAACATTTAACAGCAAAATCTTAGTCTGAGGGGGGAGGCAAAGGAGGGATTATTACACATCTATAAAAACAAAATACAAAGCTTTGTATGTGAAGGGTCACATGAACATTCAACTTTATGTTATTTACTACGATTAAAGACATATTTGAAATCATACATTTGGAAACATATCTTTAGAGCAGTGCATGTTACAGCACTATAACGTTGATTAAAGAAAAAATTAATTAAATCAATTTTAATTATGTTGTTCATGAATGAGTAGTGATTTGATTTTTGGACAAAACTAGATTTCCTTGTTTCTGAGCTCCATTAATTTATCTCTCACACACAGGTATACATATGTGTAGTAATTACTTCTCTTATTTTTATTTTTAAGGCATAATTATCTTTATTTTCGTTTTACAAAAAGGTACAGACATATCCCTATATACAGTGCGTTTAAAAAGCGCGGAAAATTAATATAACCACAAAAATTTAGTGGGATCAGACATCTGATTGTCCCTTAAGATGAACTTTGTGTTATGAACATATTAAAATTCATTTGCATGCTCTGACCATATATGAGGGCTGTCCCAGAAGTACCCGACCCAACAAAGAAAATACAAAAATTTGGGACGGGGAAAAATACTTCTCAAAAATTATGCTATGCTCTTGTGAAACTTTGCTAAAAATTAAATTTAAACTTCTTCACGGCACTGTTGTTGCTCAAGTCTTGGAAATGTGGCATTCATTTTGTAAAAGCTTTTTCATGTCCAAATTATCGGATAATAAGTGATGTACATCATTTTTTGAAGTGCTTACAATGTCTGCTAGTTCATGTACTTAATGACAAAGATCCACTTGTGCCACTTTGTTGATTTTCTTCACAATTTCTGGAATTATCATTGCATTTGGTCAACCACTGCGATGCACGTCTTGTCATCTAATTAAACTCAGATAGCCAAAATTTTACTTATGTAAACGATGGAGCATGCTCACACAAAGCATAGCCTAGACCAACTTTTATATTGGTTGGGCCAAGCCCTTTCAAATAAAAGTACTGTACCACTGAACTATGACCATTTTTCTCTATTTTGATAAATATACTGACAACGTTCACTATTTATGCCTGCCAAACAAAAACTAAAAAAACAACGTGGCTCCTTCAAGCTTAAAATATTTGCTTTATAGATTATGTTTTTCTAATAGAGTTTTTTAAACAACTACCACAATCTCTTAGTCAGGCCCGTAACGTCTGGGAGAGGCCATTGTATTAGGATTGTCTAGGGGAAAAATACCTCTTGGATTCTAGCGTCATGAGGGTCAGACGTTAGGAGACAAGAATGGTGCAATTATTAGTATCTGGTAGGTTTCTACAGTATGTATATGGCCACACGATGGAATTGAATTTTGAATCCCTATATAATACAAAATCAACTTCATCTTCATCTCAAGGCCCAACCAGGCTTATGATCCCAAGTAATGTGGCATCTTTTTGAAGATCTATTTTATTTCTTTTAAATCAAGTATGAATTGACCTTACAGTTTGCAGAGTTGTCAAGAAATTGTCAATTTTCGTGAGCAATTAAGTTTTCTGCATTTTTTTTAACGCACTGTATTATTGTAGAATTACGAACAACTTAACTATTCCATCTTTGAGTACTTATGTTTTTAAAAAAAAGAAAAGATTTATAGAGTCAAATTCAACTTATTATATGTGTGTTCTTGTTAATGTATTTTTACACATTTTGAAATAAGGGTGAAGCACATCGTTGCAAAATAAAAAGTAAATGGGAAAAAAAGTTTTAACACATGTAATTTATATCTCTACTTTATTATGAGCTGGTTGTTGTGATACTTCGTGTTGAGAAACAGGCACGAAGTTATTATTACTATGCTATTTTTTTAGTTATAAATATGATTTTCTCAATTATGACAATAAATAATTTTATTTTTTTTTTTTTTTTGGAAAATTGGGTTTGGGGGATACACCTCTTCAGTCCATCACCTGCGGACGTCCCTAAAGGAATCATGGATACGATACAATGAGTTGTTTTAGGAATTACTCATTCACGAATCACGCCTTATTCATGTTCATGTCCTTGGGTGAGGCTTAAAGAAAATTAAGAAATGAAAGAAACTCCATCGATGGAAAAAAAGGTTTTAGTATTCAACAGTAAATACTAAAACTAAAGTTTCTAACTTATAGTATTAAAGATTGAAAAGGCAGGAATAATTAATGTGGCAAAAATTAATGGCCGCAAAAAATTTTGCGCCAAAATTACATTGAGTAATTTACTACGTGACTTGTGAATTCATTCTCGCAATTTATGGAAGTAAAAGCTACGTCCAGCAATTATATCCCTAACAGTTGGACTATTCAAATCCCGAAATGTTGAAGGCTGTCTATTTTGCTTGTAAATAGTCGATTTGATTAAAATACAAGGTATAAAATAGTTATGACATATACACAGCCCACAGGCCGAACCTGGTGCTCAGACAGAGTACAAATCTGTATAATTAAAAAACCTAAATATAAATTAATTTTTGTAATTGGTCTACCCTTATGGAAATCAGACCGATACAAAGTGAGTTTGATACCCCTTTTAAAGAGAAACACGTAATATTCGAATATGGACTTATGCCTATAACGCCCAATCGCAGATTTTGAAAATAGAGAATTTTGAAATATTGCTTAGAAATTGAGATTTTTTAAAATTTACTGACCGACTATTATTACTAATATTTTTATATACAAAATGAATATTTTTTGGCTACACCGTTATAAGTTTGCCCGGACGTCATACTTTCTCATTCTCTCTCAATATTGGTGACAGCGATTCCAGAAATTCAGTTATTGCAATCTTTAAATACTAAGGAAATAATTTCGCTAAATGAAGAGGTACGAAAATTATATTATTGTATTAAGGGGAAAGGGACTTGGAGTAGATCCGTGAACTGTGGATGTGGCCCGGAGGAGATCACATCTCCTCCTGTTAAGTGTTACGACTTCGATCCCTCTCCTATATCCCCCTGTATACTCCATAAGAGATAATCTCATAACCTTCTCCACATAAAGAGATCTTCCATCTACTTTCATGATCCTCAAAAGTGCTAATTGTTGTAATATCTCGAAAAAGTCGAGGTCTCTCTCCTGTTACTCTTAATAATAATAATATATTCTTTGCTTTGTAAAGTTAATTCCTTAGTATTTAAAGATTATGATAATTGAATTTCAACTTTCCACTGTCGCTGTCTCCAATTTGAGATAGAAAAAGAAAGTTTGGCGTGTATAAAAAGTATATATATAATAGTATACCCTATTTTTTTTTCATACATCATCTCTAAAATTAAAGTTCTAGTTCTCTAAAAACACATAGTTTTTCCTGCTCCCTTATGACGCAATACATTTGCAACACTGTTTGGTCATAAATATGAAATTTGCAATTTAATTATGTAATTATTTCTATGCTAATGAAACATTGCTGTATTAAAATCCCTCTATTTTATTATTCGTTCTGCTTCAACATGTAAACAATTTTGGACAAAAATCATGAACAGACGAAAATCCTAAATATTTGTTTACTTAATATATTCATACAGTCCAATATTTCATAGACATATTTGAGTCAATGATAAGCTTTGTGTTCAAATTTTTGTGTTCAATCAAGATACTCAACAAGTTTAGCAATAGTTTAAAATTGGGGGTGTAGCAATGCATTGGAATATGTAAGAATCGGCCTTTTTTGAAGTATCAGGATCGGCTTAATAATGCCAATTCCACAGATAAATGTACTAAATTATTTATATAAATCAAATTTCTAATTTTATTAACTGAAATGGTCAACGAATATAAGGAAATGATAGTATAGACCAATTTAGGTTTAAGACTAGAGTCTCCTAGCTGTAGGGGCCCAGATAAAAATATTTTTTCCTTAGTTTTTATTTTAACAAATTATAAGTAAAATAATAGCTGCAAAACGAAATTCCGGTACATTCATTGCAAATGAAATTCTATTTAGAAGTGTGTGCAATATATATGAGCCAACCAGGAATAAAATGACTCATGGTCATGCGGAGAAATTAACTTTTTATATATAATTTTAGTTTCACAATTATTCACAACTAATTATAATCATAATTATGATTGATATATTTAGTTCTAGGATGTTACGCCCCGGTGAGTTTGGCCATGCCGAAGTTTCACCCTCATACATATTATAGAATAAATATGTCTTCTACATATAATTTAAGATTTAAAATTAGTTTCCCCACAATTAAAGTCATTTGTAATACCTTTTGGCTTTCAGTAGTGTAAAATGAGTGCATTTAATTCAATTTTAATATATTTTAAAATGGAATTTATCACACGGTTCGAATTCATTATTATAAGAAACAACATTGATTACATATGAAATTACTCAAATGCCATAATTTCATAATTAATTACAAAGGAATTGAATAAAAAGGAAGACCTGTAATTTATATATGGAAGATACATTTATGCTCAAATATATGTATGAGGCGAAACTTCCAAGGACAAAACTGCACAGGGCAGAACATCCCAGGGCAATACTGCACAGGGTGTAACTTCTGGCCACAGATATATTTTAGGGCTTTTCTTGTCAAGCCTTAATTAATAAAAAGCTAAACATTAAAAAAAGTAAATAATTTTGTGGTTTTGTTTATGTAATTCCTTTTTATATAGTATCAAAAAAGAATAGGAATAATTCATAAAGATACTATCTGAATTGTCCGAAATTTTGATCTCGGTACATCTCTATTTAGAAGATTTAATTGATATTGGCCCAAATAAAATTATTTTATTGTGACAATCAATTTTGGCTACTTTAAATGCAATTTAATAAGAATAGTTTGTTGATATAGGTATATGATAATTTGTTGAAGAATACAAATATAATCCACACTCAGTTTTGATAAAAATCACTCCACCTTGCTATTGTGTCGACGATACACATTTAATATATATATAATAGATGATGAATTTTAGTTTTCTCCGAACGTGATTCATATATTTTAAACCATTGATTCTGGATACATAAAATTAAGGCTTCCTTTGTATTTCCTCATTTTCCATCAAATGTTATTAATGTACGTAGAAAAGTCTCTTCCGAGTTGATAGTTGTTGTTTTTTTCTTGAAAAATGACTAAACATTTTGTTAATGTATGTATATATAATGATTAAATGATTTTTTTAATACTGATGTTGTTCGTTGTCCTTTGACTGCATCCTCTTCGTATATTTCATTTCCGTAGCATAAAAATAAATTATCTTCATCCTAGTATACATAACATACACATACCGATACATTTTACGTAACAAAATTGGGAATCTTTAAACAGGGGCGTACGTAGATGCAATGGATGGTATATATATATATTATATTTATTTATTTTGAAAAAAATTCCAAAAAACCATTGCTATTCACAAAAAATTAAATTTTTTGAAAAAAACTTGAAAAATTATATTTCGAATATTAAATTTCTTGGAAAAAATTTCAAAATTCATAGCTATTCTAAGAAAATTAAATTTAATTGAAATAAAATTTGTTAAATTATTTTTTTTGGAAAAAAAATTGAAAAATTAAATTTCAAATACTTAATTTTTTGGAATTTATTTAAAAAAATTAATGCTATTCAGAGAAAATTAAATTTTTGGGAAAAAAAATTCAAAAATCTGTAGCTATTCTCAGAAAATTAATTTTTTGAAAATAATTTAAATATAAAACTTCACATACTAAATTTTTTTGAAAAAAAAATCAAAAATTCATAGCTATTCGTAGAAAATTTGAATTTTTTTTTCCTTGGAAAAAGATTTCAAATATTGAATTTTTTTGGGAAAAAAATTAAAAAAATTTTAATTTAAAAAAAAAAATCGAGACTGAAGCCGTTGAAATGGAAGAACCTGAGTCTTGGATCGATATAACCACTGAACCTGCACCGGACACAACCTTGCTACTGAGTGATCTTAAATTTTCATAATTTGGTCTATATAAAGAAAAAGTTGGACATTCATGTTCTAAACACATTAATTATTTTTTTTTCTTCAAAAAGTGAATATACATATATTTTTTTCTTTCTTCATGGTCAATAGTTATTTTTATGAACCAGAATGCTACAAATATCTAAGTTAATAAATATCAAACACCTGATTTGGAGTAATTACATGCAGATATCATATAGCAATTTATATTATCTATCTAAGGACATCAAACATTATTATCAACAGTTGGCATTCGCTTTGTTCTTGTCAAAAGAGTTGACCTGTGTACAATGTAATTAAGTATTGGCACTCCTTCTCACGCCCAGGGTAACATTGTAATGGAATAACTCCAATGAACGAATAATTATGAATAGTTTTTTATACCCGTCTATCATGCGAGGATTTTTTTATTATTAATAATTTGGCACTTCTCGACTGGGTCAAAGCTTCAATTATATACATAGATACACCTATGTTATTGCCAAGATACAAATTGTAATTTATACGTATCATAATTTAGTTTACCACACCAGTCGTTTTAATTACCAACTATCTATTTACATTGATGATGTCATTACCTTCGTCTCTTTGTTTATTTGTAAGACGAATTACCGAAAACGTTATTCACCAATTTTTGTCAAACTCTGTAGAATGAGGTTATCAAATTTTGAGAAGTCTAGGTTAGATAAATTAAAAGGTCAAAAATGCATAATGAACCATCACTTTAGGTGGAGGCTTGCGCTTTACCGTGTGCCCATTCTAGTTTCATTTTGATAACGGTTCACACATATAAATGAACTCAAGAGAAAGTAACTAAATCTGAGACATTTCATGGTGGTACTGGGTGGTCCATGGAAATCCGAACACTTTCTAATTCAATAATTAATGAAGTTTTGAGTGAGTGAAATTAATTCATATTTCGATATGTTAATGCATAAATAATTAGTTACAAAACATAACAAACCTGAGCTCTCTAGCTTACGTACAAGTCGAGAAAATGACACTTGAACGTGATCGACGCATTTCCATTCGCACACTCCTTAATGCTGGGCGTCACCAAGACCACCTTCTACGCTATCAGTAAGTCTGAAACGTTGGAGAGGAAGAATGACTCTGTCAAATAGGCAAAACTATACTCATAGGAGTTAAAGGAAACAACCCAGGCCTATCCCTTCCAAGTCCATGAGGGTGGAGACAAGAGATCTCAGGGTTTCACATCATACTGTCCAGTGAGCTATCAAAAAAGGGGGTGGAAGGAGCCTTGTGAGGGTGGGGAGGCCTCTTTTGACACCAGAAATGAAAGAAACCCATCTCCGTTGGAAGGTTGTAGTTTTTTTTTGACAATTTTGGCCCCTTAAAGCCCTGATGCCAGCCCCCTCGACTACACCTTTTCTTGTGCATGTCGAGGGGAAGGCCTGCAGGATCTGTCATTAAAACACTGAGGCCCTCAAGACCCCTGTCAGCTATTCTTGGACGCCATGACAGATGACTACGTTAGCAGCGAGTGCCATGCAATCTTCCGCCACCTGGAAACCATAAATACCGCTAAGGTTGGCCACATTCATGATTAAAAGAGCTCAGACACACATCTATTATTAATATTAATTTCGTTGAAATCCTACTGTTAATTAAGAAATTATATCTTGTTGATTTTTTAACTCAATGTGTTCAGTTAATAATGTATGCTACGACTCGTAATGGCAACATAATGGATATCCAATTTTTTGATTTTTTAAAAAATTTTTATCGTATATAAAAAAAATTATCAATTAGTACAATTTATTTTCTAAAAAAAGGTTAACTGAAAGAGGGATATTGTTGTTATTGGATTTCTCATTTATCTGCTTCTGTTTGAAAACAGATATGAAAGGGGGTTATCTACGATTCATAGAACTCTGGATTGTTGAATGATATAGTGTGCTTCATATAACTTATCAATAAGTAATTTTCACTTAAATAGTTTTTATTATAACATTATTATATGAAACATCCATTTGATATCAAATTATTGCACTATTTTAATCAAAATACTAATAATTATTTATCTCATTTTTTGGCAGCAATTCCTACAATTTGCATATACAAATTGCAACTTGTACCCAATACTTTAATTAAATGGGCCCATTACTTTTAGTCATAGTTCTTTATATAGGATTTTTTCATTCTATAGTGTTTGTTTAATACACATCAAGTCTTGACGTTGCCTAATGAAATTAATGTTCTGATTTACGTTATAAGTAAATAATAAAATTCAAATATTTGACTTGTCATGCATGCATTATGACACTTTAAAGTTCGACAATAGACTTATTGGTGTAAGATTATTGATAACTTGGGCTACATTGATGAAGAAAATAATAAGAACTTCATCCAATTTTCGTTAGTCTAGGGTTAATCATTTACATAATCTACTGACACTAAAAAGGAAATAGGAGACAAGATGGTTGAAATATTAAGAAAGCAAAAACCATGTATTTGAATTATGTTTATGATTCACGTAACCTCGATCACAAAATATAGAATATAAATACCCTTCGTAGATTATTAGGGTTAAATATTTTTGTTTTAAAATAACTTTTATAATTTTGTAGAGCATAATTATGTTTCAAATACTATCAACTATGGTTTTAATGAATAGTTAATATTTCTGGGTTATTCTAAAGAAAAATACAAAACCCTGTCTGAAAGGTTGACTTGAATTAAATAACAATACATGAATCTTAGTCAAAAGACGTGATAACAATGAACTGTGCAAGAGATGAAAAAGCTGAATTTTCGACAAATTATAATTAGAGATAAGAAAAAAAACATTCTTGATTGATATACATGATCCTGGTAAACAATTTTTAAAATTTTGGAAGATATTAATAAATATTGTGGAATCTAAGTAATTTATTTTGTAGTCACAGAAGGAAATAGAATCATTTGGTGGCTAGTCGTGAAAGATCCAAAATGATTCCATGTTTCCTACAATACAAGATAAAGTTATAATTAAATATTCATTTATAGGTTTCTTAAAAACACTGCGTTGATTATCTTTTGTACTGTCGCATAAATTGTTAAAGACGTCACCACAAACGAGTCTTCAATATATATTTACCATTTCATTTAATGAATGCTAATATTATATAATTAAATAACTAAATACGAGATTTCTCTAGAATTTCAGGTGGGTGCAAGTCCTACATCAAATCCGAAAAGAAAAATTGTCTTATTTGAAGATACGGCAAATAAATAGGCCTGAAGTCAATGACAAAAAAAATCGTCGACGTATTTAGTTATGTCTGTTAAATATACGCAATAGATCGAAATTTTTGATTTTTCTTATAGTGTTGTTTAATTCCTTATTTATTCGGTCCAGTCCAGTCCGTTCTTAGGAGCGCGGTCCTTAATACTGTTAATGTTGTTTAAAATATTACCCTTCAATCAAGGTAAAAAAACAACAACATTCATTTTGTAAAACTAAAAAGTATATATTATATAAAAACTACCATCTACATGGATAATTATAAGCTTGGGCTCCTTGGAACAAACTTCTTACAAAAATGTTCTCAAGCCAAATGACGCATATTAATATTAATGCTTTTTAAAAAGAAGTAAGTAATAAACTAAATTGTATTTCTTCCTAGTTCGTTTACAAACAAAAAATTTTTTTTTTTAAAGGTTAATGTAACAGATGGACTTATTTTTTTTTAAAGTCTATTATTTTATATGAAACAATGATTTCTCCTTGAAGGTGGAGGAACGCAGTTGTGAAAAGAGAGACTTTTTTTTTTTTTGTCTATAATAATTTGTTATAGTATTATAGTAAATAAGAAAATGGTGGGTTTTTCTCCTTTATCATTCTAATAAAAGAAGAGAAATTGAAGGATTAGAACCAAGAACCAAGTCTTTACTTCTTTTTTTTTTCTTTTCCTAAGTAAGCCTGTCGTTTAAACAGAGTTTATCATCTAATTTATGAGATAAAAACACATAAATTTGATGTAAGAAAATGGGCAGAAGTTGTATCAATAAAAAAAAGATATGAACACCACGTAATAAAAAACCACTGTCATATTTTGGACGACACTACTTGATTTAAATAATACCTACTCCTTTGTAATCTAATCATGTACTACATACATTAAGCGTTTCTTACGTGACCAACACTATATGTAGTTACATCAGGGACGTTTGCAGTGTGTGGGCTGTTCTCCCAAATTAAGGATTTTTTGCTTTTTATAGCACAATTTTAAAGTTAATGTAATTTTTCAAAAAAAAAAAAAAAATTCTATGAATGGCTTTTTGAAATTTTTTTCCAAAAAATTTAGATTTTTAATTATTTTTACAAAAAATTAAATTTTATACAACAGTGTTGATTTTTGATTTTTTTTCCAAAAAATTTAATCATTGAATTTTTTTTCCAAAAAAATTAATATTTTTAAATATTTTGTGAATAAGAGCGGATTTTGGCGAAAAAAAATCCATAAAATTTAATATTTGAAATTGAATTTTTAAAATTTTTTTTACCACAAATTTAATTTTTTGTATCAACCTTTGAGTTTTTATTGCTAAAAATGTAATTTTTTAAAAACTTTTTGTAAATACCTGTGGATTTTTCATTTTTTCCCCAAATAATGATTTTTGAAATTTTTTCTGAATAGCTGTGTATTTTGAAATATTTTTCCTACAAAATTTAATATTTAATTTGTTTTTCTCGAAAAATTTAATGTTTGAAATTTAATTTTTCAAATTTTTTGATCCCAAAAAATAAATTTTTTTTGGATTAAAAAATAAATATATCCAAAAATCAATTGCCTACCCAAAATATAATCCTGCGGACGCCCTTGTACATACGTATTACATAGGCTATGTTTTTTGGTTTGAAACATAAATTGATCCTATATAATCATTTTTTGGTTATTAAAGTCGTTCTATTCTTGTTTGTGGAAGATGAGGGGGGATATCCCTCAAAAACCAGGGTTATCCCATGACAAATTGCCTAAATTAATTAGACTAGAACTGATTAAAAAAAGAAGAAATAAAGTTGAGATACGTCATCAACGAGCAAACTTTATAAGTTTCACGACTGATATGGGGTACTTGAGCGATAAAACACTACATAGAGGAGAGGAAGTGTTTTGGGTAGAGATGAATAGAGCAGTATTATTTTTTGTACATTAGTGGCTATATACTTGGGTGTCTCTTATCTTGTACATTAAAATATCAATAGTGTTATTTTCCTTCTCTCAACCTTTGAATCGTTTTTAATTGTGAAAATATATTCATGAGCCAAAAGTTGTACAATTGAGCGACATTCAGAGGTAGTAGTAGCCTTTTGCCAAAAAAATTATTTGATTTATGAAACATTGATAATCAAGGGTCACCTTTCAATATACCTAAATATCAATAATAGTCAAAAATGTCAAAAACAAAAATTTCTTGATTCTTTTGGGAGGTATAGCCTATCCAATATGTTTTTGTGGGAGCACTATCTTCTAGGAAATACTTTTTAAAATGATCTAGAAGTGACTAATAAAAAATATGCATATTCATCAATCATCATTATTTAAATTTTTATGGCACAATTTAAATTGTATTATTTTTTTTGGAAATAATGTCACGATCCTTGTGGGGATCACTAACCCCCTTTGGTAACCACTCATGTAAAACACTTTGTAAACGAGAGTCTCTCTCAGTGTTTATTAATTCTTTGATTATTTTTTAAATTATACGAGTTTAGGTTTTCTATAATCAACATAATCAATATTAATTTTCAATCTTTATGATCCTTTCAATGAAGGTCATGAAGGAATGATTGTATACATATTAAAGTGGATGAACAAAAAGTGTTTTCTATTCATAAATACACCATTATCCAATCTATTGTCTATAGTTTTATGCATAACATCTTCCCAAAATTTTAAATAGGATATATATATTTTATAGACGTGCTCAGGACTTTTTTTCCCCTTTCAGCGTAATAATGATGTTCTCAATATTCCCCCTCTTTTAAATGAAAAAAAATAAATATGACTAGTGTTGTGTCGACTTGAATCGAATCGATAAATTAGAAATGGGGAAAAAAAGCGAAAAAATTAAATATCTTCTCACTACACATGCATTAATGTTTATTAATTTTAAACTATATATTCAATACTGAAGACTCGGTCCAATATCGATTTTACCACAATCTTCATTTATGAGTTGTACAAATACGATCTATATAACTTGATTTGCGTTATTGTCCCTATGTTCATCTTTTTAAAGAACAGATGACGTCATCAAAAATTCATCTAATTTAGTCTAGACCGGTTTATTTGTAGGACCGATCCCGACTAAATTTTAATTTTAGACCATTTCTACCATATAAACTACCCAAGCTTAGCAAGTTCGTTAAGTGGTAGTATTTATCGGTCTATTACTGGTGAGTGATTTCGAGACGGATATTGACTTCATTATTACTAGGCTGTGGGTAGGTATGTAGAAAGTAGTTAGTTTCCTGGGATTGATTCCATAAGGTTACAGTGTAGGGGAGATATAAAATGAATGTCCTGTCTATGAAAGAAGTTGCAGAATCCCCCTAATATTCTTCATATATCTTTGAAATTGGATTATGACGAGTGAAGTAACGATATCGAGCGATAATTTTAGCTAATATTTCATTATAGCTACCATATCCATTAGTTGGAATCTTTGAAAGCCCTAAAAAATGTCTAAACTCATTGAAAAAAATATATAAAAACTAATTTGGTCCTATAAATAGATTAAATTGTGATGGATTAGAAGATCACACAACTCAAAGCATTTGATGAGGTTTTGTGACAAAAATATGAAGTCAACCCTAAGTTTTTCAAATTTAAAAATCCACTTTTCCATTTGAGTCTAGTCGAATCGAGTGCAAAATATTTTGACTCTACACAACACAAAAAAACAAACAAATTTTAAGCTTTCAGTAGATGATTGTTATTTTATTTTAAAAAAACCAAAAGAGATGCATTAAATTGCTGCATTTGGCGGGGAAATACATTTTCGTCTAATTGGTGTAAAAAATATATCCTCTTTTTTTGGATGTAGATAATTGGTTGATGTCAAAACAGTTTGATTGTCAATGAAGGTAAAGGAAAATATAATTATCACTAAACCTTGACACCTGGGGTTAATACCTATGTATTTTTCACTTCTCCATTTTTAAAAGCAAATGATGTGGTTTATCTCCACGTTTAAAAAAAAGACAAATAATGATTACTTTTGGTTTGGAATCATTTTAAGAAGAAACAATATTCATGAAATTCATTTTTTTTAAAAATATGTATATGAAATAAATACAAACTAATTTTTGTATCCTGATGAGTTTGGATTTGAAAAATACGGATTATTGTTAATGAGGTAATAATTAACCTTTCGTGAGGGAACTGGGATTTTCTGCAACCCAAATTGATAAAATTATTTTAAACTTGTTTCAAATAGCTATTAATTTAGGAAACAACATTAATATGCTCCTGAAACATCTTTCAGAAACTTCATAAAACTGTTATTATTGCAAAGATGTATTTTCTTGGAACTATTCGCAAATTTTCCTATTTATTTCCCTTTTTTCACTTTAAGTTATTTGCCTTTCTACAAATGTAATATCGGCTGTTATCTCATATGTCACACTCAATCTCATCAAAGTTAATTTGACCATTTTTTGTATCGAAGGTTCGTTAAAAGTAATTCATATTTAATTAAAAACAAAATTATACTATTTCAAGTATAATAATAACAAATAATATCATCTTGATGCCCAAATCTAATGCTGTTAAGATTAATTAGCGTAATTAAGTATATGTCAGAAAAAGGATGTTCCGTAACAGAAGGCTAAGTAATATTCAATATGGGTGTTATTTTGTGTGTGAAAATGAAACGAGGATCATACCAAATTAAATGATCAACAACGACCAAATGTTATCTGACTACTATATAATTTGATGTTTTTCTAATTTATGAGATTAGGGCAATTTTTTTTTGGGAACACACTATATCCAAAAAGTAGTCATGTCTTAAATTTTACGAACGCGTCCGGATTTTTAGTGAGTGCCTCCTATTCGTCAGATACAGGGTCACGTAGATTCTTAAAAAAAGGTATCTTTCCAAGATTCTTACGAATAATATCCACGGTTATTCCATAATCGTAAGTGGGTGATTTTTTAAAAAATTTATGAAATTGACATTTCCCAGAAAAGATATTACTTTCGGGGCTCCGTCTCTTCCCGATTATGAACCACTGAAATAAAGGATATTAGTGAGCTTTAACAACCTTGGAGCTTCATATTCTGTCTAAAATAGATGAAAAAACCAAGTCAGAATGTTGATTTAAACCACATTATGCAAAAGGTTTTCCGTATTTGTACTTACATATGTATTTAATGTAATATGTATTCTTGCTTCAACTTAACCTTGTTATTGGCAAATACGTGTTAATAGGGATCTTGTTCCAACTAGTAAGCAATGACAATACAATTCTACGTTAATAGTAATGTCATTAACGAGTACATTGCTTTTATTTTAACAGCCTTGGGATAAATCCAAACTCTTTATTTATTTTTCTATGAAATAAATACATAACATTCAATACACTATAAAAATTACTTGAATAGAAGATGCTTCTTTGCCCTTTTAATGACAATTAGCATTTTATGATGTTGTCATAATAATTACAGTATATTATTATATGTAAAACCACTCAAGCATCAGCTTTTATGCTGACAAAAAGAACTATTATGAATTGGTTTGAACAAAGACTTTCATTTATAAATTTAATTTGGCAAGTAAAATGTAATTATAACTATAATTAACCTTGAGCAAAGCATGGCCGTATAGATGGTTGCAAATTTTTAAGTCCTGCCACCCGGAAAAGATAGGGTGGGTATTCGCGGGGAAATTATATAAAATGTATGATAATTTTGTTGTCCCAAATGTATTATTTTTGATAAGAGAAAAACTGAAAATATTGTCTAAAAAAGAAAGTTCAAATTACAGACATTTTTGTCATAAAATAACCTTCTCCCCGAAGAAAAATCCTAGATCCGCCATGTTGCTATTCAATAATATAAAAATATACTTACAAAGTCAACTAGTGATCAACTACATACCAATTACTCTTATCCAATGTATCTCCTTATTAATAATAAGGTGAAGAACATTTAAGTAGCTTAATCACTTTAACTGCAAATAGCAGAAAGAAGATGGAAATCAAAAGTTCTGTTAGGGTAATCATATGATGTTCTGCCTTCTGGAATTGCATCTCAAGCCTTTTGTGACCCTGATTTATGGTGCACTCACACAAAAACAATCTGAAGCAGAAATCAAGGGAATGAAAAAATCCCTAATATATTTTTTACATGATATAAACCAAACCAGGGGTGTCTGCAGAGCGTGGGCTGGAGCCCTCTCCCAAATAAAGAAAATTTTACTTATTACTAGAAATTCAACATTTGAAATTAAAGCAAATTTTTCTACAAATAAATTAATTTTCTCTGAGTTGCTTTAATTTTTGAAATTTTTTTCCACAAAATGTAATATTTAAATTTTTTTTTTTTTCAAAAAAATTTATAATTGAAATCTAATTTTTGATATTTTTTTCAAAATTTTTTTTTTTTTTTGTGAATACTTGTAGATTTTAAAATTTTTTTCAAAAAATTTATTGTTGGTCACCAGGTGTGGTTTTTTGAAACCTTTTTACTAAAAATGTGATATTTGAATTTTTTTTCAAAAAATTTATAATTGAAATCTAATTTTTTATATTTTTTTTCAAATTTTTTTGTGAACAGTTGTAGATTTTTGAAAATTTTTTCAAAAAATTTAATTTTTGTAACCAGGTGTGGTTTTCTGAAACATTTTTACTAAAAATGTGATATTTGAATTTTTTTTCAAAAAAATTTAAAATTTAAATCTAATTTTTGATTTTTTTTTTTCAAATTTTTATTTGAACAGTTGTAGATTTTTGAAAAAATTTTCAAAAATTTTAATTTTTGTCACCAGGTGTGGTTTTCTGAAACCTTTTTACTAAAAATTTGATATTTGAATATTTTTTCCAAATAAAAATATAATTTCTTTAGAATAGCTGTGATTTTGATTTTTTTTCCCCCGAAAAAAATGAATATTTGATTTTTTTAAAATATATCTTTCCATTTTTGGATTTTGTCACTCTTCTAAAATGATGATCGTTATTTAAAACAATGAGCTCACCCTCGCTAAAGAATTTTAAGTTCTTCTCAATAATGCTTTGCAGATAATGTTTTTAGTATATATTATATGTTTTTAAAAATTGTATAGCTTTAACTATTTAGTTCTCACCCCTTGTGGTTTCAAAATCATTCTAACTTGCTTTTGTGCTGACAAACCACATATATGTAATATCATTTTTCGTAAGATAATATTCATTATTACATATGAGTTGATGTAATAATTCCAACGAGATAAATGTCATTCTGATTATTTACTTGATGTCTTGAATATTTTATATTTGCTAAGTCTTTCCTCGCTTCAATGTCGTTTCTTTTATGGATATTCTAAATGCCAAAATCATTAATACTCATAATAAGTAGTTCTTAAAAATATTTTATCTCGAATCAAGCTACATTTTGGTATTTTTGACTAGTGGTATATACGAGGGTCGTTTGAAAAGTCCGTGCAAAGATAAACACTAGTGATGTGACGAGAGTTGAATTTTGCTGTTCGAGTATTTTTGAGTTTTTAAAAATGCACTCGAGGGATTCCAAGCTATGTTCGTTACTCGTCTGAGTACTCGTTTTTCTCCTTAATACTTTTTGCATGCCAACAAACTCGTCAGTCAAAAGATCATATTTTTATTCAATATACATATATATATTCTTTTTTTTTTTTTTTTTTTTTTTTTGGCTTGGTTTTGAATTATTTTTTTTTAAATTAGAAAAATTATTTTTTTTGAACATAATTTCAAATATTAAATTTTTGATTTTTTTTCAAAAATCCAAAGTTATTCACAAAAAATTAAATTTGTTGGAAAATATTAAATTTTTGGGAAAAAAATTTCAAAAGTCAACAGCTAGTCACAAAAAAACTAAATTTTTTGAAAAATAATTGAATTATTAAATTTTCTCGTAAAAAGTAAAGGTCCTTTAATTCCTACAGCCCCTTCAGGGCGCGCCTGTTATTGAAAATATGTCTTTTTATACTATGTTTCTCATTAGTTACACTAATATTCATAACCGGCTCGGATAAATCAATTTCCGTCTTCGTGTGCTCATAAAACTTTTTGAATCTGAATACAAAAATACGTTTTGAAGATTAACAATTTAAATTGCGCTCAAAAAAGAAAAAGGAGGAATCATTAGTTGTGAAGAGTCACGAGTAAATGCTTGCATTTTCGGTACACGAGTTGAATGTTTCTTGTCTTATTTTGTTTACTTCATAAGACTCGAGTACCAAGTGAGGAGTTTTCCCCGTGGTACATCACTAATAAAAACTATTTAATTGTGTAGGGTAAAACTTTTTTATTTTTCATCATAGTCGCCTTTTAGACTTATACACTTCGTCCAACGGTGTTCTAGTTTGTGGACCCCTTCCTTGCTGTGTGTTCTTTCAAGATATGCTACTAACTAAACATAACCTCGATATTCGCCAGTAGTGTCATCTCTCGGACTTTGCAAGGACTTTTCAATAGATAATAATATTTTTCAGTAATACGTTGCATGTCGTACCTATCTATGCAAACTATAATATATGTGCCTTATTGAAAGATATGTGGGCTATTCTCTAAACTTACAAACTCCTTCTACAGCAATCATGGCATATGTTTCAATTAAGTGGGTTGACTTCTATATATTATATGTATGTAATATTTTTACTTGAGACGTACACCAAACAATTATTGCTATGATTTTTTTAATTCGTAATTTATTATTATTGTAAGGAGTGTGTATAAATTTTTTTTTGGCAAAGGAACCCTCTGTTGATAATTATGATCACAATATTTACTGTGAGTATTAAAAAAAAAAAAAAAAAAAAAAAATAAAATATGCAATATGGGCGGGGTAGATTAATTCAAAGTCCTTTCGTTCATTTGTTAATAATTGAGTATTTATGCATTAGTGTAGCTCTGTTTATCAGACTTATAATTATAGAAACGGTATTTGTAGCGTCACAGAGGTCTCCGCAGGGGGTGGGGTGGAGAGGTTGGTATAACCCCATCACTCCAATAAAAAATGAATTTTTCTATTTTGAATAGAAAGTTTTATATTTGAATTTTTTTGCAAAAACTTTGAAATAATAGGGAATTTATCTTGTTAATTGTGAAGAGATGTGGATTTTTGATTTGTTTCCCCAAAAAATTTAATAGTTCAACTTCATTTAATTTTTTTTCTGTGGAGCTTTGGACTTGAATTTTTTTGCAAAAACTCTAAAATAATATATTATTTATCTTGTTATTTGTGAAGAGATGTAGATTTTGATCCCCCCGTCCAAAAAAAAAAAAAAAAAAAAAAAAATTTAATAGTTAAACTTTATTTTATTTTTTTCTATTTTTTTTCCCAACAAATTTGAAATTTTTTAGGAAGAGCTGTAATTTTTTGATTTTTTTTGCAAAAATATATAATATTTGAAATTTAATTTTAGAAATTTTTTTTCAAAAAATTTAATTTTTAGTGAAAAGATGTGGAACTTTGTATTATTTGTTTTTTCCAAAAAATCGAATATTTGAAATTTTTTATAAAGATCTGTGGATTTATAATTTTTTTTTTATAAACAGTAATATTTTATGAGTAGCTTTGGATTATTGAATTTTGGGAAAAATGTATAATATTTGAAATTGAAGTGTAGGAATTATTGCGAAAAAAATTAATTTTGCAAAAATTTTCCAGGGAATTTTAATTTTAGATTTTTTTCCATAAATATCCAATTTACAATTTTATCTTTGTTTGCAAAACATATTCAATTCCTTAATGGAGTGTAATTACCTTGAATGCAATATGGCTGAAAGATGACGTCATTTACTGTTACATGTCAAAACAAAGTTATTACAGAATGAATAATAAAGTGTTTGTTAGGGCGTCTCATATTACCCCTGTTACCCCAACGCAATTTCTTTTCTGCTTGCTCCATTAACCTAATTTTATATACATGAAATTCCACAATTTAAAATGAATTAATTACTAATTTTTTCATTTAATTTTTTTTAGGTAAGATAATTGGATATTATAAACGGAATGTTCAAATACGGGAAGAAAATCTTTATGGAAACAATAAATTTTTGAAATAATTTCTGAATAATTATGATGGATTTTTTTTCAAAAAAAAAAAAAAAAAAAAAAAAAAATCGTCCCAGTTAACGATCTTTCAAAAAGTCCCTAATCTTAAAAGGGCATCATTTGCACAAATATTATAGTTAAGTATCTCACTGCCCCATTTTGAATTAGTTGAGTGAAACCAAGGTTAATAGAAGTACAAGTTTTTACCATAACGCGTGTACAACTGATGTTTGACTTCCACCACGCTTTTTATATTGACGTCATAGTAGATGAGTGGCTGCGTGCTTTTTCAAAATCTGTTTTTCTTACCCAATGAGACCGAAAAAAATTGGTCCATCACGTTAAACAGAATCAAAATTGGTCCACGGTCTGAAACTGCTGTCTGAACCGAGAAATCGGTCAAATTGCTCTAGAAAAAATCACTCAAGACCGACCTGAAAAAAAAAAATCCGGTGCTAGACCGAGTCTCACCACTATTAATTAACTCAAATATGTCTATCAAATACGGGAATTTATATATAGATAAAATAAAACCATAAATTGGGATTTTCTTGATTTTTGTTCAATATTGAATTTATGTTGTCTAAATTGACTTCAATTATTACTTTTAATATCACATTTAGTTTGTCAATGTACAGAGTTTCATATATCTATCATGAGTGAACTTAAATTGATGGAATGATAAATAAAAATAGTATTGGTCGAAGGATGATGATTATGTTTCTCAGAAAAATAAGGAGCTTAGTCATGTGAACCTAGATTATAATCGTCAATACCAAATAGAGAAGTGGCTTCATGTATATAGTGTTTTTGTTCCATAAATTACTCTGATTCAATTTGTGTTAACCATTATGAATTGTTAAGATACTTGTTTTTTTAGATACAAAAGACTTAATGGATGTTATTCAAATATCAGCCATGGTCAATTTTCGCTACCTAGCTCCACCTTAGCTACACACGCTACATGCAAACCGCCTGCAAGATTTCAATAATAAGACTACATTGTTATTTCTTAGATAAAAAAGGGAGCATTATATTCGGTGGACACTATATACACGCTCAATGATACATTTATATTTTTCATGTTAAAAATATGTACATTAGGGACACTGTTTACTGAGCATCCTGTATACACGCTCAGTGCTATATGTAAAACGCCTATATAAAGTACACCCTGTGGATATGCTCGGTACTACATTGTTATTTCTTATATAAAGAATATCTACATATATGTTATACATCAGAGAACACTATATTCAATGGACCCTGTATACACGCTCAATGCTACATGTCAAACCGCTAAATAAAATGCACCCTGTATACATGTTTGACGCTAAATTGTTAGTTCTTATATCAAAAATATGTACATATATGATATACATCAGAGAGCACTATATTCAGTGTACCTTAAATACACGCTCAATTTTTTTGTAGATTTTTTTTAGAAAATACATTTCTTGATAGCTTTGAATATCTCGGGGTGTCCTGGTTTGGGAATCACTGCCATAGAGAGGAACCATCCGTGCATTATTCGCATATGTTACGTTGATGCAATACGCTTATACCAAATTGAGTGGATAATTTGCCAAGATTTGTTTATATTCCTCCTCCCCATATTTTTTTAATGAATGATTTTTAATGTAGTGGCATCTAGCTAATAAAAAAAATATCAAGATGAAATAATAAAACAACAGGTCATGCGACATTTTTATGACCTTCTTTGCATTGTGGAAGAGTTCATCATTCCAATTGATCATTAACTCCATCTCTCCCACATATGATTACACATTCATAGTATTCAAATCCTACACAGCATCTCCCTCGACACGCATATCATATTATTCGATGCAGTTTCAATGCTAATGAACAGACAATTTTTGCTTTATATTAATACATTGTAAATATTTGTTTAGGATTTGGAAGGAAATCCGTTTTATCTCTTCCTACAATATTCATATAATAAGTTCTTTTTCTTTTTTTGAATGCTATAGAGTTTTTATTCAAATTGTTTTCTATATTCTAACAAAATTGGTGTTTTTTTTTTTTAAATGAAGGTTTCCGTTTGGTACAGTACAAAAAAAAGACACATTCATCATATTAAATGTATACTTATAAGTATATTAATACTTTGAAATGCGAAGAACTTATATTTATTAGACAAATTTCTATTTGGTTCATATCCTGTGTTGAGAAAGGCCCCAAAATTTGAAGGAGCATTTAATTACAAAGTCTCATTATGCGACCAAAAAACAGCTGAACCATCACAAAAACAAGATAGGGGTGGCTATATTTCAAATATTAAGCTTTTTTGATAAAAAAGATCGATTTAAAAAAAATAATCCATACCTATAAACAATTCACCTGTAAAATGGGCCTAGATAAATTTTTTGGGTACCGATTTTTTCCATCGGATGGATCTATACCGAACTTTTCCTTTGGACCGTTCTAGAACGAATTTTTATCTGAGACCAGACCAGACCGTGCTTTTTTGTTGGATCTGACTAATTCAGTCCAACATAAAATGTAACAGTTTCAGACCGAAACCCAGCACTAGTCAATAAAGTATATTTGAACCGATTCATTGATGAATTATATGAATATTTAATTGTGCCTTTTAAAATATTAATGATGGATTTAGGAGATTATTCTGACTATAATTCAGTTCAATATTCAATTATGATTTATTGTTAATTTTGAATAAGGTTCGTGAGTATGCTCCGAACTTTGGTCCCTTGAATCCATTCACTTTTAACGTTTTTTTAAATGATGTAATTTTTTGCTTGCATGAAATTTTTGAAATAGATTTAATTAGTGTGAATATATGGTTTGATTCAGGAAATGAAGGTGGAGCAATAAATAATGTATATTATTACATCGTTCTACAATCTTATTTTCCATATTATAGAGTCCTAAATTGATTTTTATACTCAAAAATCACTGTTTATCATTGACATCAAGTAGTATTCAATGCAAGTGCAAAGTCTTTTTAAATTCTTACAACCATTTGACGTAGTTTCATCTACATTTATTAGGAATTTGTACATTTTATATAGTAGAAATATCGACTATGAGCGTTTACTTCAATGTTGATGCAATATATGAATTTAGACTAAAAATTTAACAAAATATTTAAGAGGAAAAATGGATAACTAAAAGTGGCAAGCAAATTTGTCGTCGAATAAAAATTAGAACGATATAATTTTACGATGTAGTATTTAACACCTTTGTACAGATAAATATCTAGGTAGATTACTTTATGAGTAATTTGTATATACCTTGTACATACAACAGGGCTTCAATTCAATATAAGTAAATAAGATTATTATTCAGTATTTACACACTTAGGTAGAATTCGTTCATATATACATCTGGTATTAGTCTATACTTCCTGTGACCTGTTGTTATTTATGGAAATGACAACATTCGATATATATAATATGTATTCGTTTTGAGTAGGGTTGCATCGGTCCTTAATATGGGACTTAAAATCTGTACGTTCCAGTACATTTCAGGGTCGTCCGCAGGGTGTGGGCTGGAGGGGCTGTAACCCCTCCCCAAATTAGGGATTTTTTAATAGAAACTTTAATTACTCAGGATGAAAAAAATTATGTCAAAATAGTGTAATTTTTTTTTTCAAAGAATTTCATATTTGAAATATAATTTGGAAATTTTTTCTGAATAGTTGTGAATTTTTTTAAATTTTTGTGAATTGCTATAGATTTTTTAAATTTCTTTTCAAAAAAAATAATTTTATGTGAATAGCTGTAGATTTTTTATCAAAATATTTAAAGTTTTAAATTTTTTATAAAAGATTTAATTTCTTGTGAGCAGCTGCGTATTTTTTAAATTTTTTACAAAAAAATTTAAGTTTTGAAATTTTTTTTTGGAAGAAATTTAATTTTTATAATAATTTGTGAATAGCTGTGGATTTTTGGATTTTTTTCAAAAAAATCCTAGCCCTTCCAATCCTTCCAATAGATACTGAGGGTGGCCATATTGAGTGAACATCTTCACAAAGGTGGTGTCTCAAAGTTTTGTAAAAAAATTTCAAAAATATTTATCTAAAAAATAAAATTTTTGACATTTTTCTAAAATCAGCCATTCAGTCTACGTTTTGCTTCCGAACCCGGTATATAGATATATATATATAGGTATAATCCTGCAGACGTCCCTGCTATCCCGTTTTGTCCCAGTTAACGATCTTTAAAAAAGTCCCAAATTTTAAAAGAGCATCATTTTCACTAACATTATAGTAAAGTATCTCACTGTCCTATTTGAATTAGTTGAGTGAAACTTTAAGTATCTTTTAAATTTTGCTAGTGATGTGCCAGTCTTTATTTAGGACTGACGACTACGCACGGCGTTACCTCACTAAAAAAAACCCTATTATTTTGTTGTCAGCTGTCAATTCACTCGTCTCACTTGATCCGTCATGACTAGTTCATAACTCATTCTTTTGATCTAAATAGTTTTTATAACCGAAGTAATCAGTTGTTATATACTTATGCTCCGTTCCCAAAAGGACAGGAATACAATTTCTTGTTGATCCCTCGTCGTATAAATATTAGTGTTAGGTTTTATCTGGAAATCCTACACCGATCTGAGACCGTTATAATAGCAAAAAGTCGGTCTAAATCGGTTCAATGGAAAAATTTGGTCTAGTTTGGTTCCAAAACTATCTGTTAAACCAAGTTTTAACAGAGATAGCTCAGATTAATTTTGATCCCGCTGTCTCTTATATGTATTCAGTATTTGAACTAGAAATTATCGTATACTTTTGAGATTTCTTGAAAAAAATGAATGACAGCTGATCTAGAAAAAAAAAATGGATTGCTCATAATATATGAGGGCGAAAAAAATTGGTCCATTAATTCACAACGAAAAAAAATCTGGATGTTTGCGGGGATCTCATTTTTGCGTGTTGCTACTTGATGTATAAAATATAAATGTAGCAACGAGCATGTGTAGCTAAGGCTCAGTGTGTCATATACATATAAATTAGGGGAGTACATATATAGAGTTGTAAATCCTAAGCATTTTTTGACTTGCCAATTTTTTTGTTGGCAAACTGAATATTATTTTTTTAGCTATTATCAATTATGATTGTTATTTTGATATTGAGGAGAGAAAATCAAGATATTAAGTATAAACACGAGTGGATGTGCTCATGAAAAGAGAGTAACACTGATGGTTTCTTCGAAAGTTTTCTTCTATCACGTTGCTACCTTTATTGTATCACACAACCTTTCATCCAAAAAGAAACAGGAAAAAAAGCCATAAATCATTAAACAAAGGAGTCAATCATACCACCAACTGTCATTTATTTCTTATATTCTCTCAGTTATAATTGTCGAATTAGTACTTTTAAAAATAAATGAAATAGTTGATTACAGGTGATTGAATAGAAAAACGTGAGTCTCACGCCTATTTATACCGTGCGATAGCGAGTTTGTACACGAAATGAATCTTTCTTACAGTATTAAATATTTCTTTATTGAAGTAATCACCTTCCTGTTTCGTCAATTTTAATGCATAATGATTTTTTTTTCCATTAAATAGGCCCACATAATACAATAATTACTTAGTGATGCGGATTACCTGAGTAGGAAATTATGTTTAATGTAATGTAAGATCTTTTCCCATACCTAAAATCTCTTACATGGTATATATCAATAAATAGTATACATTTATGTACATGGATTATTTGATTTCCTCATGCCTGTGATTCCAATTCACTTTTCATTCCTCCCCCATAAAGTATATATTTGTAAATACCATATAAAGCTTATAAAAAAAAAAGCGTTTAATTAAATTGATATATTATTTGTTATGTTAGACTTATATTCAACTGGGAATAGTATACTACACTGTTCGGAGTTATTAGGCGTCGATGAGCCGACAAAATTTTCTCTATTAATATTAATGATGGGACGATTAATCGATATCGGCATCGGGAAAATAATATTAAATTTGTAATTCCCGTCTCATATTTATTACTTTGCTAAGTTATGAAAGAAATAATGAATTTTCGTTTCATGAACAGTTGTCATTATTATTTAATTCCTGTGTAGTGAACTTCCTTTCCTAAATAGATTCAATTATATTGAAAACCAGATTGAACATTTGTGTATACTCATAAAAGACGGAGTGTAACCCTAAAGATTTGTTGCAGAGTTTTTATTTTAAGTCCTTATTGGACTCAGAGTATAATTGGAGATCGATATCGGAATAATTCTAGCAAATGTCCTTGTTTATATCCTCTTCCCCTTGCTCCCTTGTCATAGCAGATTGTAGCTGGTCTAAAGAAACGTCATGAGCATTATTCCTTCTCTCTTCCAAAACATTCTTCCAATTGTCAGGGGTACCATGTTGATTTTCTGTTTCTTTTTTTAACATGTCCATTCTTAACTAGATTTTCATGATTAGCTATTATTAAATAAATTGCAACTTGTACAAATAACAATTTGTTCAAAATCGTTGCTTTTGTGTAAAACAAATGTATATGTTGTGTTAAATATATTGTGAGTCATAACCAAAGACGACCTACATTCTGATAGCGTGCCTATAATAGCGACATACATCTAATACCACAAATAAAATATAAATAAAAAAAAAACCTCAGGTCCATGATTGATGATGATTATCTGATAATAAACGTTTTGAGAAATTTATATCATAGTAGGAGCGGGCTCTAGAGAAAAAGAAACAGACGTACACAATACGTTGCACTAAACACAGACATTGCCCTTATCTGTGTTGGTTATAATGTAAAAAGGGAGGCTCAGTAGATGTCGTCTTATTTGTTTTTCAATAATATCCGTTAGTCGAAGTAATGATTGAAATTTATTCTAACTAAAGATGTCAAAATTAATATTTAAGGTATTATATTATTATCTTGTTGGTCATCACTGTTTTTCTATCTGGAGCCAAAAAAAGAAGACATTTTGTTTGAAAATTTATAAAAATATATATATATTTTTATAATTTCATAGAATTCAGCTTATAACACTAGCCATTGTCTATGTGTGTGTGTGTGTGTGTTTGTGCGTGAAACCCGTTTCTAAGATGAGGTTTTTCAAATATTATTACCCTATGGAAAATCACATCAGCTGAGGATGTTCGAATTTATGAGTCATTCCTCAAAATATGTGTATTTTGTTAAGTGTTTTTTTTATTTTCAAATGATATAATTCAGTTACTGTTATTTTATCTCATTAGTAACGTCAAAACATGTCAAAACTATTTATCAGTTTATTTTTTTCTTATGATAGTTGTAGAATAATGATTACAATGTACAATCATACAGCTTTTATTTAAATAACTGTCATGGCCACTAGAGTACCCTATTTAAATGTGATTGGAAACAAACATTTGTATTTGCTCTGAAGAGCAGCTATGGACAAGGCATAATAATTTGTGCAATGTCTTGTTGTCCTATCATGCCAAACCTTGTCAATGGAAAACATGCTTTTGACTATTTCATATTTGTCTTTCTCTATGACAGTTGTTCTCAATCACTGCTCTGCGTTGCATTTTTAAGGGCGCCGCGAGAGATTACATAAATAAAACATTCGGTTGACCATATTGTATATGCTACAAGATATTATAAAATCATATCGGGCACTGCATTGTCTGAAAATTTAGGAATCACAGGTCAATGCTGTGAAATACAGAGAATGTTTTATGTTTTCTCCAAAATATGTAGTTTGTCAACACTTTCCTGGAATTGTAGCTTTTTTGGTTGGTGGGACCGGGTAATATTCGTATCCGATTCATGTATATGATAAACATACCTGCAAAAACGATAATTACTCGTTGGCGGTAAAAGATAGATAAAAAAGTATTCGAATCTGTATATATTAGCCCTTCCCTCACTTTTACCAGGATATTTGCTTAATTATCTGTCAGTAATAACCGTTATATTCGAGTCTTTCACCTATGCTATGATTACTTATGTACCATTGATGACTGAGCATACAAAGTACTTCATATAGCTTTTTGTGATATCATCATCTGTCTTCAAAAGTCTGATGACGTCACGTAAATTATAGTTAGTACGTATCCCACACTCTGGCTCATTATTGGAGGGTGGGAACAAATTTAAAAGTGGGGGGGGCAAGTTCATAGTAATAATGTACACATTAATTACACTAAAATCACGCAACCTTTCATTGTCAATATCTTTTTAAAGGGAATAGGTATTTTAGGTTTCCTTTTTTGATTGCCTATGTTCATTAGTCTTTTATTGTTAGATGGATTATATCACACTGTCAACTTTTTTATTTATAAAAATGTTTAAATTTGGTTGTTTTTGCCTTTCCCAAGATGTCCAACTTACACATGATGACGTTACTGTTTATTCTATAGAAGGTTTGCATATGGCATTAGTATTTTGGATGACTACCATTTTGGGTCCTAAATAACCAAGTTTTAATACAATGAGACCCCTTTTTTTATTAATATCAAGGAAAAAAGTGAATTATTATTTTTATCAAAATGGGATTGACCAATTTAAGGAATTAAAACTTAATGTCTATTGCTTAGTAATATATTATATTAGGCCCTAAAATGTATTCAAAATATGTTATTATATTGTTGTTATACAATCTAATTTCTATATAGTTGATAAAAGTTCATTATTACCATGGAAAGAATAAGACATTTTTATCTAATTATCATACTTTTCTCGTTCCTAATTGATAAAAAAAAAAAATAATTGTACAAATTTAGACATTTTATATACAAATACTACTGTATATACTTGGCATCAATTAGTATTCAATGTAGGTGTTATGTTTTCTTATTTGTAAATCAATTTGACCAAGTTTAATCAATATTTACTTGGAATTCTCCCTTATACCAAGTTCTAAAAATATCTTCTTCAATAATGTTGCAACTTATGACATCACTGAAAACGCTTTGTAATTTTAAAATTACAAGTTTGCAGGATTTTATTTTTTTGAAAGGGAGCTTGGTTTTGTATTTTTTTTGAAAAAAAATACAAAACCACCAAATATTCACAAAATAATTAAATTTTTATGAATTTTTTTTTTCTAAAAAATCTAAATTATTCTCAAAAATTAGATTTTTTAGAAAAAAAATCAAAAATCCACAGTTATTCACGAAAAATTAAGTTTTTGGCAACAAAATTTTCAAAATCGTCAGCTGTTGACAAAAAAATTTCAAATATTACATTTTTTGTGAGAGAAATTACAAAAATTCAAAGTTAATCAGAGAAATTAAGTTTGAGCACCCCTCAGTGGATATTACAATATTCGATTCTATTCGATTCCAAAATTCAATTACCCGTGTCTACTCGGTTTCAAAATAAATATACCCTCAGCCCATCCTTATAATCAAAAACTTTATATTACGCTGGATAGTTGGTATGCAATTAGCTTGAAAGTAATAGATATACAATGTGGTTGGTTTTTTACCCCTGTAGCTTCTTTAAATTACCTTTCCTTGTAAAAAAAAAATATATTACATATAAGGTTCAGAGGTCAAAACTTTTATTGGCTAAACATGTAAAAAAAATGTTTCCATTTTATGTATAAAGGTTAATAAATAATACAATATTGACCCTCCAAGATGGCGTCTACTTCAATGATGATGCAGTTTATAAATTTAGACTAATAACTTGACAAAATATTTAAGAGGGAAAATGGATAACTAATAATCCAGTATTTTATCTTTATTAGGCATAAAAAAATCCATATAATAAGCAAGGGGGCCCGCAGGGTGATGGCTGGAGGGGCTGTAGCCCCTCTCCCCAAATTAAGGAATATTTTATTCTTACTAGAAAATTTAATATTTGAAATTGAATTACATTTTTCCAATTTTTTTCCAAAAAATTGAATTGTTTGTGAATAAAAATGGATTTTTTAAATTTTTCTACGAAAAATTTAATATTATAATTTTTCTCTAAAAATTTTATATTTCAAATTTAGAATTTTTTTCCTCAAAAATGTTTTTTTTTGTTATTATCTCTGGATTTTGATTTTTTTATTTTCAAAAAAATAAATTTTATGTAAGTGACTATAGATTTTTTCAAAAAAATTCCAAAAATATTAATAATTAAAATTTTTTCAAAAAAATTCATTTTTGTAAATAGCTCTGGACTTTTGTAATTTTTTTCCAACAAATTTTTGAGTTTTCTGTGAAAAGCTATGGATTTATGAATTTTTTTCCAAAAAATTGTTATTTTTGATTATTTTTTTCTAAAAAATTCATAACACCAAGCAGACGCCCCTAATAGGGCAAAGTAATAAAGTAGGAAAACATGGATCAAACAATACCTACATTCAGATCATAATAGTTGACTCTTTCTCTCTTTCTCCCATAGTTAATTCCACCATCATTCACAATTGATAAATACCACACTATTGTATTCTTCCAAACAATGTCTATAAATATATCAAAAGTTTATAGTTGTTCTACATGATAGAATCCGTTATAATTTGAAACAATAAATCCTTCTCAATTTCACACAATAGTATCCTCAAAACAAAAATAACTCCTTTTTTTAATTAACTTTTGATATCTCTACTTTTGACCTTCATTGGTGTTTGTTAACTCAAATAGAATATCTTTAAGACTGTAATCCTATCTCTTCAGATCAATAAAAAAAATCAAGAAAAACTTTGAGAGATGCATAGAACACTTTATCTATCTACTAAGTTGTATTTCCTTATACTAACGTAAATGAGGCTGAGTAAATGAACAACTAATGTCAATGGCTAGGCTAAACCTTTCTATATGTAGGTTTTATTAATTCCTTTTAAATGGGGTACGAAGGGTATGGCCAATGAATTACATTCATCTGTAGCATAGAAATTCCTTTCATTCATGTGATACTTTTATAGAAGTGTATACTTTGGTATTTTAGCCTATGTGATGATGGTTATTTTATGGAGGAATATGAGTGGGTATCCATACCTTTGATGCTTATATACATACATATATCTTGGAGCTATCACTATCTAATTTTAATTATGACTTGTATGATTCTCCATCAGATATATGTGTATATGTTATACGCTTTATTTTTGGAAACGAAAAGTAATCCGAGTATAGAGAAAAATTAGAAATTAAGGATATCTACGATGAGAAACTTTTGTGGATTTTTTACTCTACATGTGTTTTTTAGCCTCTGGCTGAAATGTTAATTTGGATATCATGTACATTACGGAGTTATTACATAATATTAAGTGTACAGTATATAATAATAAATGTTATTTTATGTATAATAAGTTGATGTAAAAAAATTTAAATAGTTAATTTATTCGCTTGGTTGTACTTTTTCTGTTGATTAACAAATTTCTTTTCTTTTTTTGTTCATTTGATTGTGTGTGTAAATGGACATTTTCATCAATTATTACTTCTTTTTTGTCTATCATGGGAAAAATATGATAAAATTGTAGAACGCGTTTAAATTTTTTTTTTTAACAAAAAGAGTATTAAAATTCCATACATTGTACATTTTAGATGTTTAGACCTGTAATAACATATTGTACAACTTATATATAAATGAGATGGAACATTTAAAGTGATTAATTGAAAGTAACAATGAAAAAATGAAATTTCCATTAAGTAGCCAATACAATATTAGTGCTAAGTTTGACTTCTTTTGTTAAAATTATTAATTGATATGCTGTTCATGACATCTCAGCAAATAAAATGTACCACACTTATCTACAATAAATAACTACTTCATATGTTACATTAATTAATCAAAATGCAAGGTCAATTAATAATTGATGATTAAATTGGCTGGTGTTAAATGAAACTATACGTTATGAAAGTGAGATTATATATATATATATATATGAGACGTGTACACGTGGCGACATGTTTAGAATGTATAATTGATTTTTAAGAACTTGACACATATTTTCAAACCTCAATAGTTTTCTTTTTCAAAATGAAGAGGTTATGTGATTTAAAATGTGGCTTGTTTTGAGAGGAGTATTACTTTTTGTAAGCACGGTAGTTACTAACTCGTGCACAAACATATATTTTTCTAGTATTTTCTCTTTCTCAAACAACTATATTTTAACATCTTTTGAGGTAATTTTTGACTTAAAAGTATCAACAATTCAATATGGAGCGTTTTAGGTGTCTTTAATGGGGACCAGTTGATTTTCTTCTCCGATGAAGAATTTACGTAATGTATAATGACTTCCCAAATAATAATCTATAATATTTCATAAGTGCAAATATGGCAGTTTTTTGTACAAAAAAATGAATGTATACTTAAGATATTTTAAAAGTTTGAGTCGTTTACTGATTGTTTGTTCTAAAATGGGTTCCTATATTTGAAAGGTAAGAAACCTCGGATCTAGGGACATATGGATCTCATTTTATGTCCTATGTTTAAATACTTACTTTACAATTTATGTTCAAAATAGTCTAAATCTCTATGTAGAGAGTCTGGCTCAGCAGAAAGATTTTTTATTACACTTTCTTTTGATGGAAAATATGATTTAATAAAATGTAAAACCTTCATAGTTTACTTCATTAAAGTTATGGGTTTTTTTGTTTTTTGTTTTCTGCAATATATTTTATTACTACAAAAAATATGATGATATCAGCACTAAACCTCTCGGGTAATTTGTACCATATAAAAAATTGTAATCAAAGCAAAATTGCTGGAGAACTTTACTGCTTTAACTTTACACACTTATCAATAATTAATTGCACTTCAAATGAGTCTCTTATTTAATTAATTTTTTTTTCCAAAAATTCTTCTAATTCTGTATTAAGTTCTAGTAGTACTTGACACGTTAATTAAAAAAAAAAAAAAAAAACTATAATTAGTTTTTTTCTATCAAATATGGTTTTCGAGAGATTCCGCTTTGAATTTTGGAGTATATTTACTCGATTGGTCACAGCTAAAGTAATCTAAGCAAAAAGTGGATACTCAAGGTAAGGAAGGTAGGATTTAGTATTTCTTAATTCTGATTAGCTTAAAATTAGAAGCTGCTACATGGTCCTCCAGGCACGCAGCCTGTTTGAAATGCCCCCCCGTTGAACTAGAATTGGGCACAACCTGGGGAATAACACTATGGGTTTTCAATTATTTTAGCGTCAAAGGATTTCATTTGAAGCGTAAATAATTATGTTTTTATATACTTAATTTTATTTGGTTTAAGAGATTTAATTCAGCTTCAATGTTGCTTCGTTTTCATTTCAAAAACGAGAATATTTTATAAATATGTTTTTCTCTTTTATTTTTATTTTTGGCCATTCCGCATAAAACAAATACAAATTTGAAATTATCATTATTTATTTGCACGAAATAAGTACATTGCCAATTGTAGTTCTGTATTTTTAATTATCCACACATAAAATTAGTATAAAAATAAGCTGAAAAGTTGAAATTAATTGCAAATTCGTGATCATTGCGTCAAGTATTAATAAAGCTACTTTAGTAGATATTGGGTTTATGCATTTTTCTTTGTTCGATAATAATTACTTAATGTGATTTTATAAATTATTGCTCCTTGAAATGCTCACTCCATATCTATATAGTAAATAATGTTATCAATCACTATACATTATATTGAATACTTAAATAGCCACTCATTTCGAATTAAAGATGCATTTAATTAAGCATCAGTTGATATCAATCCTCGGTCTATAGTTTAATTTGCACTATTAGGATTGCATCAATTGTTATTGTGAGACTTAAAATCTACAATGTTGCGTTATTGGTCCTTGAAAAACATCCTTAATTTTAAAACATCATTTTCTCTGAAATATCAAAACTTATAACTTTCAGTTTACCAATTGAATTCGTTCACTGACCCTTAAACACCTTTCCTTGAAGTCCATATGTCAATTTGGACATAATTTTCATTATTCTAAATTTAAATTAAATTTATTACATATATATTATTTCCAATTAGATTTCATGTCTACAGCTCATAGATAATCTATATACAGAGCTCCATGATGAAATCTACACCCTCTTTTTTGTATTTACAAAAAACAACATAAAATCCTTTATTTTTAAAAGTTTTCTAATAATAAATAAAATCATTGCAGATCATCTATTTTGAGGCTTACCCGATATAATTGCCTTCCACCTCGATCATGCCCTCAATACGGTATCTGAAGCGGGAGCAGGGATTGATTACGAGGTCCCTGGTCATAGATGTGGAGTCCTCCTTGATGGGGCCACCAGACTTGTCTTAGTTGTGTGGGAACGTCTATTAATGTGTACCTCAAGGTATCCTCATACATTATAATCCATTGGATTAAGATCGGGGCTGCTGGGGAGCCACTGGTTCTTGGTATCGAGGTAGTAGCAGTTCTTGAATGAGACCTTTTTGTTTTTTTCTCTTTTCGAATTGTCTAGTTTCTTCCTGGAATCCTAAATATATCGCATTGTCAGCCCAGTAGTGCTACATATGTCACAGTTGCTGATATTTCCTAGATTATTAACTAGACACATAACTACGGGGTATCTCCATTCCTCCACTGTGAACTCAATCTTCGGCAGCTTCGAGTATCGTTCTTCTATTGTGACGAAATTAGACTGAATGAATGTAATTTTGTCTGTAAATTACGTGGGATTTAAAAAAAAACACCTTATACAACGATAAAATTTGGTTCCAGGGCGACCCAATGAGGGCGCGGATTTAATCTTATATAAATGATGACATCATTTGCTTATATCTATGAAGATGATGTTGAGCTAAGTTTGTTCTAGTGACGTCAAAATATTAAACACAAATTCTGGTATCGAAATTGGAATTGGTATTTTGATACTTTGCAATAGTTTTTCGATATTAAAAAAAATGGCATTAAGGGGGAATCAATCTTTTATTATAATAATGTTTTATTCTTGCTATTTTATATAATGATAATTTTGGCGTAAATTATGTGGGTTAAATCTATGGCAAGGCATTTTTTGTTAATGACAAAATGGTTTTGCAGGTACTGATTCTATGATCAATTAAGTATAGTATCGTTTAAATTGCGTAAGTATTCCGGACCTCTATTGTACTGGTATATCGAACTACATTTGTTTGTTCTATGTAACTACATTTGCTTACGACGTCCTAAAGATATAGGACGAGATGTCAAAATTTTGGGTCAAATACAGCGGGACAGGTAATCAATTATTTTGATTATAGTATGAAAAATATCCAAATCAGTCTGTATTTTAATTTTCAGTCGATTTTTAACTGTTTGTCTCATATGAACCTTTAATATGTATTAAAGTTTCTGAGAAGCCGGGAAGGATAAAAAATAGAGTAGATGTCTGGACTAAAGAATACAGTTGACCACCCTATAATATGTACTCTTTAATACCGATAATGGAACCATTTACAATTTACAATATTGATGCAGTTTCATATAATTAATGCAGTGCTCTCCAGTGATATCATCAATTTGTAAAGATGAATAACAAATTAAAGTTGAAACTTCTCATCTTTTTTTAATATTTTAACATTAATCATTTTTTGTTAAATGGAAATGGCAAACTCTTATATTTTCCTTACAAAATAAAGATAATTTAGAAAGTGTAAAATTATATTAGGATTTTTATCAACTATTACTATGTAAATTAATATATTTTAATGGTTTTATTATTATTATTATTAAAAAAGTTGTATTACACAATAATTAATAGAAAATGTAATTATTTTAGTAATTAATTGAATTCATGTTTTTTCTACATATGTGGCGAAAATATTCACTGTAACTACAAACATTATCGTAGAACAAATCATGTTTGCATGTCAAGGGGCCACTGTACAGGGTGAAAAATCAATTGAGGCCCGTTTTTAAACCTTTTACTAAGATCTCTATTACTTTTCTTCAAAATAAAGATAGAAACTTGAAATTTGGTATGATTAATCTTTTATTAATGTACATAAAAATATATTAACGGATAAAATCACCACCAGCTGCAATGACCTCCTCCAGGTGGGGCTGCACGCGCGAGCAGGCCTTGATGATTTCGTTCCTGGGGATGTGGCTGAATACCTCCATAATAGAGATGATGAGGGAGGCCTTGGTGTTGTGAGGGTGATGATTGGTATCCCTTTCAGCCATGGTCCACAGGATTGAGGTCGGAGATGCTAGGGATCCAAATTTCTTTCTCCCAGAAGAGAGGAAGATTCTGTCTGCACCATGAACTGGCCTCTCCGTAGTGCAAAAGATTTGTACCCTTTGCCCTCCTTCACAATTGTATCCATTAAGGTGTGAGACATCCCCAAATCCCTGGACATTGAACTGATGGTCCTGCCAGTATCCTCCTTGATGAGGCTCTGTGTGGAGTTCACAATATCAACATTATGAGTATCAGAACGACGCTTGTGAGTGTTTCTTTTTACGTCAAACTCTTTAGGGTCACTTCCCTTCTCACAATATTTATCATAAATACGGCTGAAGTTCTTCACAGTGTTGTAGGACACTTTGTTTAACTGGGCAATCTCCTTGCTCGTCCTTTGTGCTCGAAAACCACACACCATGGCTCCACAAATCGCCTCCTGCAGATTCACGTTCATAGTTGAACGTTTTTGTTTGATTAACATAGTTAGCTAGCCTGGCATTATTATGGATAGATTACTTTTAAAAACGGGCGTCATAGCGTTTCCACCCTGTATATTACAAAAAACAATTTTGCTCTTATACAATCTATTCCCCCAGGGATGGTGGTTTGATGTATATATTTCAATTTGTTTTGTTTACAAATCAAAAGCGAACTAATTAAGAAATAACAAAGTTATTTAAAGACATAAATTTAATGTTCTATTAATTGTATAATTAGTTTATATTCTATATATATACAAATGATTCATATTAAGGTCAGAGGGAGATTAGTCCATTTTCTTCTTGAGTGAGTAGTAAAAACTATGCATTGGGCTTCAGTCTGGTAATTCTAGACCGTTATAATTTTTGTTGGACCGAATTATACAAAATAATCAGTTGACTTTTGGAATGACACCCGTGATAAAAGCTTAGGTGCACTGTACCAATCCTGGATATTAATTATTGAAGTGACATCCCAATTGAGGTTTGAAGAACAGTATGGGCCTACACTGATATCTCCTTAATCACCTCCATCATTTTTTTATCTTATTTTTGATAATTAAAAAATATCCAAGGATACCAAATTCTCAACTTTTGTCATAACGGTACAGTCTAATAAAAAAAAAGTAAGTTAATGTACATAATAACTGAACTAGACCGTGAATGTGCAAGTTGCATATTAACTGAAAAAGATCGTTAATATGTAAAATCATTGAAATCATAAAATTCACGGGTTGTAATGCACCGCCAATTCAAGTAGTATCATCAAAGACGCCATCCACTATAACCCCAGTTGATATCACAACCCACGGGTTGTTTTGCGTGACAACACGACTAACAAACGGGTGGGAACCCACCGTCAATTCATGTAATATCATTAAAGATGGCATACACTATGGTCCCGGTTCATATCACAACCCACGGATTGTGTTGCCTTCCAATAAACATATTTGGACTTGGTGGTGAGTATCAACCCATTTGTTAGTCGGGTTTCACGCAAGACAACCCATGGTACGGGATATCAACCGTGGATATACGGTAATACATCAATTGACGAAGGGTGCTGAGTCTAAATCAAGTCCTCTGGACATGCTCATATTCAAAGGGCTGATCATCAATTTTCTATCTGTGGAAAGCGTCTTGGAAGATAATGTGAAATTTATGATTTCAATGATTTTGTACATTGACGATCTTTTTTCTGTTTTTATGCACATTAACTATTATTATTTTTTTTTTTGGTATATTAATGGGTTTCTTACATTAACTGCAACATATATATGTATTGACTTCGAAGACGATTGCTAGATAAGATGGAGTGTTTTTAGAACCATAATGCTTACTTATACTTTATACGAGTAACTGGACATCTGAGCAATTAAAGGAAAATTAAATAGTACATACTTATTTAAGACTTAACATACTATGTATTAATTCATCATTCCATGATTAAAATAAAGATTAAACTCTATTAGGTAGATATTTAGTATGTATCTCTGTCTAATAAAGATTGTCTGTGTTGTTGCTTACTTCATCATCTTATGAGATGTACAAATATGTAAGAATAGAATTTGCTTATCCCATATTTTACGTTCTCTTTCCGAGTTCCTACATCAAATATGGAAATACATACATTTATAACATAGGTGTACCCCCACCACTCGAACTGTACTGCATATGATATACAATGACTACATATTAAGTTATTGTAATGTGCCTTGCTATGTATGTATTAGTGATGGATCAGTTCCAAAAAAATCCCAATTCCGATTCTTTAATATTTTTAAATGATAGTTGAAAAATACCATTTTGCTATCAGGGGTGTCCACAGGATTATATTTTAGACGGGGGGGGGGGATTGCTTGTGGAACTAAAAAATAAATAAAAAAATAGATAAATTAAATTTTTGAAAAAAAATTTCAACTACACAATTTATTATTAAAATTTTCTCAAAACCTACAAATATTTACTAAAAATTAGTTCTTATGGAAAAAAAAAATTAAACCCAACGGTAATCACAAGAAAATACATTTAAAAAAAAAAAAAAAATCAAAATTCACAGCTCTTCTCCAAAAAATATTTTTTTTTGTAGAAAAACTTCAAAAAACCCCAACTGTTTTCAATATAAAAAATAAACTATTTGAAAAAAAATGCCAGAAATGAAATTTCAAAAATAATTTTTTTTGAAAATAAAAATTCCAATATTAAATTTTTCAGAGATAAATTTCAAAAATACATGTTTATTCAATGAAAATTCAATTTTTTGGAAAAAAGATTGAAAAATTAAATTTTTAAAATAAATTTTTTGGAAAATAAAATTCAAGATTAAATTTTTCAGAGAAAATTTCAAAAATACATATTTATTCAGTGAAAAAATTTCTAAAATTTTTTTGAAAATAAAAATTCAAATATAAAATTGTTCGGAGAAAATTTTTCAGTGAAAATTAAATTTTTTCGAAATAAAAAAAAAAATTAAATTACAAATAAAATATTGAATATTCAAGTAAAATATTTTTATTTTTTTTTTTTTGGGAAAATTGATTATATATTATTATTACTTTTTTCTTTTTCTTCATAATTCTAACTAATAAATAAGAAAACATATTAACATAAACATTATTATTTCCCTGATGCTGATTCCATAAAAAAATACCCGATTCTTTGATTCCGATTAATCGTCCCATCACTAGTATGTATTTGTTTGTGAGCTATGATGAAGAATACGGAAAGTAATGTTGGAGATAATGAAGGGTTTTGATGTACTTAGAGGAGAAAAATAACCAACCAACCCTCTGTTAGTACATATCTTCCTATTTCCTTCCCAACATCATATTGAAGTTATGTTCACCCTTTAATTTAAATACATATATTATTCATAGATATGTACAAGTATGGAAGGTGCGGCCCGGGATTTTTTTAAATAATAAATCTTTTTCAAATCAAGGGTTTTTAATCTTTTTAACTTTCCATAAACAAGCCTCAATATATCTTGTGTTGTTAATATTTGAAACCTGGCAAAAGGATAGGAAGAGGTGGGGTTTAGTCTGGTTTTTATGTGTTCTTGACCTATCAATTTGTTGCTGATCTTATAAATGATAAATTCAAGTATTATATCTTCTTAAAAGAAGTGATTTAAAGTCTTGTTACGTTGGAAAGCAAGAAAATATAATCCATACAATCAACGCAAAAAGTATTCTACACAAAAAGAGTTTTTCATGAGACTTTTTAAGAAGCCAACTGAATGATCTCCTTTAATGTAATGTTTTGCGTGGTTTTTAAAAACAAAATTATTTTAGGTATCTGTTGAATTATTGTCGCATCATCCATTTAAAAGGCCCACCCTCTTTCACCCCACTCCCATTTACATGTGTTTTTGTTTTATGTTTTTAAGTAGTTTTTTAATATTGTATCGAGATTCCTTTTATTATTTTATGAAGTACAGATATGCCTTTTGGCCAAGAAAAGAAAAAAAAAAAAAAAACGTTTGTAAAAAGTGACCCGTCAAGATAAAAGCAATCAACAAAAAGAGTCGATATTTTGTATTTATGAACTAATTACATCTTGTACTAATTCACATGAATGATGAATTCCTTGTTAATTTTTTGTTTTTTGTTTTAGGTAAGATAAAACAAACAGATATGTGTTTAAATAGAATGTTTAAATACACCAAATAAGGACCTTATATAAGTTGGAGTTAAACATGTTAATCTTGTGAAGACCAGGAGAAATGTGTTGTATTAATTTAGCAGACGAATGACATACAAATTTTAATCCGATACTAACATCAGATTTGTTGTTTATACCAATGCAACATTTGCAATATTTTCATATATTAATTTGTTGTCAAAAATGTTCAGAATTAGCTCGTCTGATAAGTATGCTAGAATGTTTTTTTCTTAAAATTGGGTGTTTATTAAATTTGTATTCTTTGACGATTTATCGTCAATTTCTATTAATGAAATATTCTTATTAACCTTTTGCCTGTGCTACAAATAGTTCTTAAAGTAGAAAAGTTAATGTTACAGAAAAATAAATTGACAAATTTTATTAAAAAGGCCACATCGGGCCAATATTGGTCTTTTAAATCAAATAAAGGTTATAAACTACAGCTAACAATCTGGGGTATCTTCACTTTTCCCCAGCAATTTGAATAAAAACCCATAATTGATTCAAATATGTCTATAAAACATTGAGTTATATGTATACATATATGAAGTAATACATAATTTGGGGTTTTCACATTTTTGTTCAAGATTGTTTTTATATTGATGCATTACTATTATCATTTTTGAATATGATTAATCCTTTAGAAACACTGCAAATTGCGCTTAAATGTTGTAAAAAGCCCCTCCCTTTAGTATTCAATAAAGCAAAATAAATAAATAATTTTATTTGAAAGGTCATATCGGAGGGGTAAAAATATATAAATACCGGGTGTAGAAAAAGTAATGAGACCTCCTTAAAATACTGTTTTGTTGATTAAATCTAAAAGTTCCGCTTTTAGATTTTGAATAGCTTAGATTCTAAGCCTATGTTTGATGTACATATTTAAATAAAAATTATGTATATGTTGCGATGGAGGCAAGACGAGCCATCATAGGTAATTTAAACCACACCACGATGTCCACCTTGGCCTTAAACGTCAGCAGTCACGTTACCCGTAGCCAACTACTATATAGTGTTTTATGAAAATGTTGTCCCATAGACCAAAAAGACCATTAAGAAGTCCAACGTACGTATTTCAGCAGGACTGGGTTCCGGCCCATACTGCTAATATTGTACAATGGTGGATGGGCTTTTGGCCAAGAACTTTTGGCCCCCTCAGAGCCCAGAATGAAATCCACTAGATTACTCCATTTTCTTGGCAAGTTGAGAGGAAGGACTTCAATGTCCGCCACCCGAATATTGATGCTCTGAAGACCTCTGTTAAGGAGGGTCATGAAAAGTGACTGCGTTGCCAATGTGGTCAAGGGGTTCCAGAGGTGGTTGGAGGGTGATGGATGCCAGATTCTTAATAAATGTGCATTGTTATAGAAAAAAATATTATGAAATAAAAAATTTTGTATGTGCAGCATCATCCTGATCAATTATGAGTATTTCAATAACTACTTAGAGGCAGGTCTCATAACTTTTTCTAGAACCGGTATTAACTCATCAAATCAATAAAAGGCTCATAATTGGTAACCAAAATATATAAATAAAGTATTGGACAGTTTATGAAGTATATAAGATTTTTTTTAAATACCAAGAATTCTTATTTACTTGATTCTTTTTTTTTTTTTTTTTGCTTTGTGTAAGCACCACATTTTTTATAAGTAAATATTAAGTTTTCACTTTCCCTCTATGTGCCTTGACACATTGGGTACATATTTTGTTGTCAGCTGTCTTTCATTTTTATTACGTGAGCAACTTTTCTATATTAGCTGACTATATATCTATAATATATGTATATACGTACAGTAGATTTAAAAAAATCAACGTACTCTTATGGATAAATATTGTGTGTCTTTCATATACTTTATATTGGGCAGAATTCCATAAAGCTTGAAGCAGGTCAATATTATAATATTTAGGAACAGTAAAAAAAAAATCATAATCGATTACTTGAAGAAGTAGGAAAAATATCCCTACTTTTGTTTGGCGGATATTTAAGGACTATCCTTTAGAACAGGGATTTTCAACCTTTGAATATTTTGGGCTGCATTGCAACTTGAAATATTTTAATGAGCCAGAGAACCTATTAGATCAAATAACGGGTGGAGAAAAAGTCCCGCTACCATTTTGATTGCCTATAAGTCGGTTGAAAGAAAAGATAAGTAAGTTTGGTTTTCATAAAAAGTTTATTTCGTCTTGACATTTTTTTCCCGTTATAATTGGAAAATTATATCGGTTAAATCGGTGACTGCTATTCGAAAATAAACAGAAAAATCTTCAATTTCACCAGACAGCCTTAGGATTGCATTACTGTACTCAACTCGTTGATCTCTCGGTAGCAATTTATGATAAATTTAATTAAATTTTGTACGGGAACATTTTCAAATCAGTTTTCGAAATTCCCCTTAAACTGCGTGCAGAAATGTGTAACTGGGAAACAAGTCTTCGAATTGATGTTTCTGGAGACTCTGCAACACTATCGTGACCCAGAGCCACATTTACCGCGTTATGAGAAGTCTGTTGTCTTCCAGAACGAGGTATGTCTGCTGTCGTACCCTACTTCGCACGATTACGATATCAAAATGGTAGTGGGACTTTTGCGGCACCCCTTATCAAGAAAAATGGATTAATGAAAAAAAACTATTAAATACATATTTATTTCAAATTTAGGTCAAATCTAATATTTCAAGGCCAATCTGACAGTGAACATTTTTCAAAAATTCCTTTATTTGGGAAATATTTTCCAATGTGTGTACGCGTTCTATGTGTTTTGATGATATTGTGACAATTTTATTTTCACTTGTATTAGTGTATACAAAACGAACGAAAGTTGTGCCGTCTGGCGGGAAAATAATAAAGTTCCCTGAATTATAATATTATATGTAAATTCAGATTAAAACTGTTAATTTATTTATGTTGCACCCCCAAACTACATACTGTCACACCATCTTGCGGTTGATATATGTACTGTTTTGTTCCATCATGCCCCATTGTTCAGGGCTTCAAAAGAAGTAATTCTGATTCAACCAATCAACGTTTAGAACACTATTTATTAGAAAAAAGCAGTAAAATCGACAGCTGGCAACAAAATACAATGAAATTTTTTGTATTAGCGAGGTGTGATGTCGAAATTTTGGGGTGATTTATTGATTTTGTCTACTCGAAATAAAAGTTGGGAGATAAAATAATGTTGTCAATGAATTTATAGACTGATGTTTTGTTCCAACTAATCTGTTACATGCATATATTAGAAAGAAAGAATGGTGTTAAACGATCTGATACCCCTCTATCATCATATGGCTGTGATTAGTATAATGATAAATGTTATTTATACATGTATACTATATATAAATAACATCAGTTTGCAGTGATCGTTGTTGCCACATGTTGATGCATTGATGAAAATCAGGAATTTATATTTATGTATTTATTTATACATACATAAAATATATATTTTTATATTTTCTCAGGTATATTTTTCCTTCATCTTGTATTTAATTAGATTTATGTAACGGTTAATTCAGAATTTGAATTCCTTTAATTAGTTATTTTGACCATATGACCTAAATGCATTTTTAGAATTACATACTTGGATTTTTTGTTCTTCTAATATCAATTCACTGTAGTAATTCATGAGAAAAATGTTGTTAAAGTCATAATATGTCCTTTCAAAGAAAAATTGGCGTGCTGATGACAATTTTTCCATATGTATCATAGTACATTAAAACTAGTGTTGAGTTTCGGCTTGAAAATCCTGGACTAGTCTGAGGGTGTTTTAATTTTTGTTGGACTAAAGTTATAAATAATTTTTCTTTAAACCAGTGTTCACATAAAACAAATGAGACCCAAAAACCGTTCCACATGTTGAAAACAATGAAGAAATATCGGGGGGTACTTACTAATTGTAGGTTTTTGGACTGGAAGGTGTCTGAAACCATCTGAGACAGTTATATTTTTTGTTGAACCGAATGAATTTGATCCTAATTTTGGTTTGGACCGGTCACATAAAAAAATTCCGTCGGGATCTGTCTCACAAAAAAAATATAACTTGATTGGTCTATTATAAAATTTGTTCAAACCAGCTTAATGGAAAGACGAAGTGTTGATGACGTCATGAGTGTTTCCAAATTGTGAAAGTCGATTCAATGACGTTGTAATTGTACAATTTGTATTACATGGAAGGATAGAAAATTGCTCCATTGAGTGGGATCGAAATAACCCAAGACTATTCAGTCTCACAAGCTATTATCTGAGCGGTCCAAATCCCTCCAGACCGATCTTGAAATTGGTCTCGGACGACGTCTTGACACTAATTAACATCGATAACTATATAATTAATCCCATTACGGTATGAGGTATTAAAAAAAAAAAATTAAAAAACGAAAACAAAATAATTAAAAAAAAAAAAAAAATGGAACGTCTTCTTTAATCATTTTTTCCTTTAATGCACGTTGCTGCATATCTCTAATACTATTTATTAATATTATACATATTCTTCTTACGCGCGGGATTATTTCTTAAGAAACAACCGTACGTAAGAAAATAAAAAAAGAATGAAGAGCTGAACGCTGCTACCATGGGATGTGAATTGAAGCACGAAACAGTTGCTTCTTGATTCTTGCTACGACAATACGTTCAAGAGAGTTGTTGTATAGAACAAAATATTTAATGTGCTGTTTTAAATCAATTGTGTCAATATTGTGATTATTCTTATATAATAATACCATACAATATATACTAGTGTGACGTGAGAGTCTTTGCATTTTGAGGCACGCATTCGTCGTTTTCCCCCACTTACCATTTGTGAGTTTAATATTTTTTTTAATCATTGTTTCATGCAATTTATTTCTTTTTTGTACGTTCATCATTCTCGAATTTGTATTATAAAGTGTAGAATTAAAACACCACATACTTAATTTATATCTACGGCTCTAATACTTTATTTGGCTTCATGCAATGATAAATTATAAAAAGTCGAATCAAATGAAGATTTTAGCTCCTTTTTATAAATTAATTTTTACCAGAGATCTACTTAGACATACGTCATAGATTTGCTTGAATGACGCAATTTACACATAAGGGCCCCTTGTATGACTAATACAAACCGTTTTATAATTTAATACATGTATATTGATCGTGTCATAAGTGCGTTTAATATTTTGTTTAAATTTGTCAATTGACACTTTTGTCTAATCCCCAAAGCTGCCCATCTCTACAGAGTCCTCTGGTTAAAAGAGTACATATAGCAGAGGTGCATTACTCAATTTATAGTTAATTAACTTGGTCTGTTCTTGGAACCATATTGACTAGAAACCAAATGAGCCCGACTTGAATTTACCTTGAAAAAGTCATTTTTTTTACCACAGCTCTGGACTAATCTTTTATATATATGTTTAAAGTGGCTTTAACTGGATATTGGATAATAATTAAAATCCCAGTGAAATCCACAATTTTCCACAATGTTCTCAGAGAGTTTCTATTACATACTAATCAATATTTTTATATGTGCTGTTGTTTCTAAGAGGAAAAAAAAGAGACTCACACGATTCAACCACAAGTTATATAATTTATAGTAATTGTAAGTTATTTTAATCCTTTCACTTTTAAAGCATTTATCTCTTTTTTTATATACATATAATATGTCAAATTATCTCATAATTTTTTTCCTTGATTCTCAAAAAAACAATACAATATCTTTTTGGGGCGAAGAGAAATTGAAAACGTTATGTGCTTATGTAGTACCTAAGTAAGAAATAAAATGAACGGTAAGGTTGGTAAAGATAAAATTTCTATTATTTTATTGACAGATGATAATTCTTCCATAGCAAACAAGTGAACCTGCATGAAAAATCCTTTTCCTAAGAACGCTTTTAATATATTTAAAAAAAAATAGCTTCTATTGGTTCAGAAGGATTCCCCTTTCCTCTCATTATGTCTGTAGGTGTTATTTCTTTAATGCAGCATGACTTCATGCATATGCCTTTATTTATAAATACTTTTTGTCTTTGCTAATAGTAGGAAGCAAACGGTGCTACCAATTGTTGTCATATTTCATTATAATGCATATATTCCAAATATCCTGCATACGATTTTAATTGAGAGTGATGGTTTTTGTAGTTGAAAATTTGGGTTATTTATTTTCCAAAGCTGTCATTGTTCCATAACACTTGAGGAGAGAACTTCTAAGTATAATGTGATGTATGATGATCAGTAAAACCGGATATTTCTTGGGAAGGTACCGAGTGGTCCATTAAATCTGAACACTGCGAATTTTAAACTACAACAAGATTTAATTTATTAATTAACAATATGCTCTCTTAATCATTCATGCAGCCGTCCTTAGTGCCAATGATGTATTCCAGGCGGTGGCAAAAGGCCTGTCACACACTGCGGGTATAGTCCTCCGTTATTTTGTCCCAGTGCTGGCTGACAATGGCTTTGAGGGTCTTGGTGTTAGTATGATAACACTACATACCTTCCCCTCGACATTCACATAAAAGGTATAGTCGATTGGCTTGGTATTAGGGTGGTAGGGGGCCAATATTGTCAAAAAAATAGTACACAAGAACTCAAAATACTCAGTCAAAAAGTCTTCCAACGGAGAGGAAGGGTTTCTTTCACTGCTGGTGTCAAAAGTGGCCTCTCCACCCTCGCAAGGCTCTTTCTATCCACTTTTTTATAGCTTTCTGGACAGTTTGTTGTAAAAATCCGAGATCTCTTGCAAAGGGTTTCATGGACTTGAGTAGATTACCCTGGGCTGTCTTCTTCCAGGCTACGTTTTTGCCTTTTTGACAGAACCTTTCTTCCTCTAACGTTTCGGACTTACTGACGCCTTTGACGGTGACAAAAGTAGACGCCAACTGCTTACATTGCGTGAATTGATATTCGCCAATTACGTTCAAGTGTCATTAAATATATATGCTTCAATATATCAGAATATTAATTCATTTGAAGCACTCAACCTTCACTAATTATTGAAATAGTACGTGTTCAGATTTTAATGGATCACCGGTATAAGGGTAAGTCCTGGTTATACTAGCTAAGAGTAGAATTGAGGATCAATATTGAAGTAATTCCTGCATATATCTTTGTTCGATACGGAGAGGGATTTATGTTTAGTATAATTTCTATTTATTGTAGAGATCAATCATGGTTGCAGCATTTGTGCATTGCTTAAATTAGAGGTCAAATCAGTTTTATTCGGATTTACATTTATTTCTTTTCTCTCAAAGCTGTTCACAGGTAATCTCTTGAATCATCATAAAAATTAAGCATCTCTCTTCCAAAAAATACATCAAATTGTATAGGTTTTTTTTAACATTAAATTAATGGTCATATTTTAAACAACTATAATTTCCACCATCTATGAGGATATTTTAAATTATTCCTGGTAATATGTATTTTGAAATCCTGCATCAGTAGTTAGTCCTAGTTTTTTTTTTTTTTTTTAAATACGTATTTGATATTTTATATGCTATCTAGAAAATGTAATAATTGTTATCATTCATATTTGGGTTCTAATGAAAGAGCAGATTATTTTAACAGACGTCAATGATTGTATTATAAACCGAAAGTGACGTCATAACAGAAACATATGGTAGTTGATAGTGTTGAAACTTGGTCATAAAACCAAATTTTTTGGGGTTCGGTCTTAAGTGATTTTTTCTAGAGAAATTTGGACCAATTTTTCGGTACAGATCAATGGGACCGACTTTTTTTTTTTTTTTTTTTCTAGATCAACTGTCAATCATTTTTTTTTTAAACTCAAAAATACACGATAAGTTCCAGAACAAATTCTGTATACATATGAGAGACGTTGGATTAAAATTAATCCGAGCCATCTCTATTTAAAATTTGTATAACGTCATTGTACTTGAAAAAACATATAATGTCATGTTATAAATAATTTATCAGTAAAATTAGTCTAGACTGATTATTTTGGGATCGAACTAAACCTAATTTTTCCTTTGGACTGATCTAGATATATTTATAAATAGAATGTACAAATTTCCCCCAAAAATTTCATATATAGTAATTGCTTTTGAAACGAAATAATTATATAGATTACAACTTGATGTCAATCAAAAAAAGTGATATTTTAATTAAATCAATTATGTTTTGGATAGAAAAGTGATTACAGACAGTAGGAAAAATATTGAAACTTTCCAAACGGAATTGAGAATTAATTTATTAGCTACACAATGTAAATGTGAATTTATATTGTGTAGCTAATAACATATTTTTGTATTGCATATAAGGGATCTGAGATATAATATTTTTGATAGAGGCTAAAGGTCTGTTATGACTTTGCAAATAGTTCACAATTTTCTTACAATCAAAAACACACATGGGTGTTTATTCTTCTAAGATTTGATTGTTCATGCCTCTCCCAAAATGGGAGACTTTCCATAAAGCTCACGTCACTTAAGAATGATATAAATGTTGTAAATATTATTTCTTCTAAATTTTAGCCAGACGTGTGAGCCATTAAATCTTTCTTTTCTATTCATTTATTTCGAAAATGACTGACAGTAATTGAAATTTATCATATAAAATATTTGTTACAACATATTTTAGGGGCGTCCGTTGGATTATATAAATATTTTTTTTTTAGGGGGGGGGGATACTTGCTTTTTGGAACTTTAAAAAAAAAAAAAATACCAAAAGTGTAAAATTTAACAATTCACAAAAAAATAATTCTTTTCGGAAAAAATTCAAAAATCCACAGTATATAAAAAATTTTATTTTCGTGAAAAAATAATTTAAAAATTAAATTTTAATTTTTTCCAAAAAAAATTCAAAAATCTACATCTAATTACAAAAAATTAAATTAAATTTTTAAAAAAATCCAAAATCCACAGCTATTCTCATAAGATTAATTTTTTTGGAATTTTTTTTTTAAATCTACAGCTGTAAACAAAAATTAAATTTTTAGGGAAAAAAATTCAAAAATTGACAGCTGTTGAAAAAAAAATCAAAAATCCATAGCTGTATACAAAAAATTAAACTTCTTGAAAAAAAAAATCGAAAATCCACAGTTGTTCAAAAGAAATTAAATTTTTTGGACAAAAGTTTCAAATGTCCATAGCTATTCAGAGAAAAATTTTTTGAAAAAAAAAAAAAAAAAAAAAATTGTTGTAAAAACCAAAAATCCCTTAATTTGAGGAGGGCCTCAGACCATGCACCCCCACTTCCTGCAGACACCCCTATTTTCACACCTAATAATTCCGTACCTTTTTATGAAATCCGCAAGGGATTAACTACCTAAAGAATATGTATTTGTCAGGCTCACATTTGTTGTTTTTTAATTTACAAATGCTGGGAGGGAGGGATAAGGTCGATGATAAATCACCAACAAAAACGGGGGTTATTTATTTACTGTTTTGACTCATGAAGCAGTAGAATATTGTACCTCCTCTAAGAAAAAAAGTTCTAGTGTATTAGATTTACTTGTATCTATGATAATAATATTCATCAGTTTATATTTGTGAAACTTCATAACACTTGATGCTGAGTCAAGAAAATTTTCTATTAGTTTACTTATTGTGGAAAAAGAAAAATTATTATTAAATTAAAAAACCGTCAAGTGCTTTTTTTTTCTTTTTTTCTTTACATTTTCTAATAAATTTTTTGCATATAAATTTAGCGAATGCTTTTTCAGAAAAGGATTTAAGAGTGAATCAAAGTACTGCTTTCTAGGTTAGTATTAGTGATGAGACTCAGTCCGAGTTTGAATTATTTTAAGGTTTGGTCTGAAGGGATTTTTCAAGACCGTTTTACCGAATTTTAAGCCGATAAATAGGCTGTTTTTTTAAGTCAAAAAATAACTCATATTTTGTCCTTTCTAATAAATATACCAGGTCAACCGTCATCTCTAATATTCAAACTTTGAGAGGTTAAGAGTAATTATATTACAATTTTCCTATGAGCAATGTTGTAGAACACATAATTACCTATCGATTGCTAAGAAAAAAAAACGATTTTTTTTGTGGTTATACATAATTTGACTACTGACTGAACATGAACAAATTAGTTGAGTCTTACTAAAAAAAATTAACGGTCTCAGACTGGTGAAGGAGTTCCAAACCGACTAGCGGTGTACCGGTACTATATTGGTACTGCTCTTCGGACCCTTTTAAAACGGTTGATATAATATATCTTGCAGGTTAGGAGGCTGGCACTCTCGCAAACCCCACATATCCCTCCAACCCAAACCAAAATAACGACATTTTTGTTTCTAAAAGTATCGAAATACCCTAATCGCAGTGCTCTAATCTGGTTTTTTATTTGGGAGGGATCTGACTGGAGTAACCATTAATAGACTGATAGATACTGGGCCGTGCAGAATTATTTAACAATTTTTGTTCAGAACATATTGCGGACAATAATTACATTTCGAATGACTTGAGAAACAATTTATTCATACATTTTTAGAATAATAAAATAGTTTGTGATCAAATTTAATCAATGTAGCCACCATTTGACTCAATGACACTGGTCAGGCGACGTCTGAAGCTGCCACAGACTTGCTGGATGTAATCGGCGTCCATGGAGGCCCAGGCCTTGTTGACAGCAGCCTTTAAGGCATTTATGTTCTTGTGTCGTTTTTTGCAGGCCTTGGTCTCCACGTGCGCCTAGATCGAGAAGTCCAGTGGGTTCAAATCTGGGCTCTGAGGGGGTCAGTAGTCCTTGGGCCAAAAGTTCATGTTGTCCTTGAGCCACTCCTGAGCTTTCTTGGAAGCGTGGGCGAGTGCTCCATCTTGTTGAAACCCCCAAGGAGAGTTGCCGACTATGGATTTGATCCACGGAAGGACCTTGGACGCCAGAATCTTTACATAATCCTCCGCTGTTAATCTGTAGCCAGTGGGGAACCATACCAGCTTCATGGCCTTCCCATTGGAGGCCACGAGACCCAACATCATCACCAAAGCAGGGTGCTTTGTTGTTGCCACATAGCGGTGCTTATCTTGCACATCTCCAAAGCTCACAACACGGTCATTTTGCCTGTTGAAAACAGGATCGACCGTAAAAGTTTTCTCATCTGGAAAAATGATGATGCGTCCAGATGAGCTCTTGATATCATTTAAGATTTTCTTGGCATGCTCAAGTCTGACTTTTCGCTGACATTCAGTTAGCAGAGGACGTTCAGTACTCCTTAGGGACTTTCCTCAGCCCTTTTCAATGCCCTTGAAACAGTTGATCTCCACGTTCCCATCTTTCTGGCCATGTCAGCAATGGACCTGTTGGGAGCCCTCTTGAACACTGCCTTTACTTGCCTTGTTGAGACAGTGGGCTTCCTGCCAGCCCCAGGGGAATGCTTGAGATCCCCCCCAGCCTCCAATCACTTGGAAACGTTGTAAATTGTCTTCAACAAGGCCCCAACCTGTTCCTTAATGTTGTTATGAGGCACTCCCGCTCGGAAGAGGGCTACAATTTCGATCCTCTTTGTTTCCTGATTGGACATGGTCTCACGTGTGGAATTTGTTACGCTCTCACAGGAAGGATTTTTGTTTATTTTAGCAGTAAAATCAGATTGGTTGCCACAAAACCTCTTAAAAAGTATATTTACATCATCGGTAAATAATTTTGCACGGCCCGGTATTAATATTGGGAAAAAATATTTGGGACCTTTGACCCCCTTGTAATTACGATCCTGTACCTACATTGATACCGGAACTAGTAGAAAAAATTGTCTTTGTGACAAAACTAGATTAATTTTTAGTTTGGTGAGACATCCAAAATAAAGTTTGCTCTTAATTAGTGTTTGTTAAGTTAGCCATACATAGAAGGCCATCAGTTTTTTTGTTTTTTTTTTTTTTTTTTTTTTTTTGTTGGTTTATCATTCCTTCATTAGTTTTTTATTAATAGTAGAGTATAAATTGCAATGCTATTGTTTCTTTAAATAATATGGAGTTGTCCTTATATTGTTTGCATATTGTTGCATATTTGTGAAGGGGATAATTAAGCTGGAACTTAATTAATAAAGACCCAAGATGCATATTGTAGGCAATGATTATAAAATATGTCCTGAGGGTATTATAAAGAGACGTGTTTTTGATATCTCACAAATGAAGGTTTTTGTTTCTTTTAAGAGGAATGCGTATATCAAACAACGGTTTTTAAAATGTTTAATGTCTCAAAATGCTGAGAACAGCAAAATCCAAAACTGTTCCTTTTGATAATGTGAAGAAAAAATATAAATATTCAAATAAACCATTTCAAATAATCATCATGTATAACACTACATATAGGGGATAAAAGTAGAAGAAAAGTCGACAGCTGTTAAAGAACTACTGTATTTTTAAATTTTCTTGTTGATGGGTTAACATCACACTCTGAGGTATTGATATATGGGGGCTCAAGGTTGATATTTTGACTATGTAAAATGGACAAATTTCCAATACGTCTTGATTAAACTCCATCAAACGGTTTACGAATAACTTTTGAATGAATACCAACATTAAAAAGTGATATTATAATTAAATCAAAGTAAAATGTACTGACAATCCCTGTGAAATGTCTAAATTTGTACAACTACATATCTTTCTTTTTTTTATCCATTAAGGACGAGAAAATTAGAGAAAATATCATATTCCTTACATTTGAACAGATAATTGATTGTCAATGCTATGGAAAAACGAATATCTAATGAGGTATTCATTAGTGGTGAGACTCGGTGAAGCACCGACTTTTTTTTAGGTTCGGTCTTAAGTTATTTTTTTACAAATCGATTTGGACCGATTTTTTATTCGGTTGGTCTGAGACAGTGGACCAAATTATTTTCGGTCACATATATTATGAGAGACCAATTTTTTTTTTCTAGATCAACCGTCATTGATTTTTTTTTTTTTAATCTCAAAAGTACAGGATATTTTTTAGAACCAATACTATACATATACATAGAACGATAAAATTGTCTCCCTAGAAAAGGAAGATACTTCTAACTTGATCATCCATCTCAAGAGATGCTCGAATTCAGAATTCTATATTCCAAGACAGACGTCGAGGTTAAAATTCATCCAAGCTATCTCTGTTTAACCTTCGTATGACGAAGTTTGTACTTGAAAATACATATGATGTCATGTTATAAACAGTTTATCTATTAAATCCGTCTTTTGGGACTAAACTAGACGAAAGTTTTTCCTTTTCACCGATCCAGACCGAATTTTTCCTTTGTACCGATCTATACCAATTTTTTCTACAAGCCTGATCCAGACCAAGCGATTTTGCTATACCAAATTAGTTCGGTCCAACAAAAAACATAACGTGCTCAGACCAGTCTAGGATTTCGATACCGAAACCCAACACAAGTATATATATATATTTTTGAAATATTAGTGTCTGATATATAAAAAAAAACTTTGCAAAAGTGGGATACTCTTTTCATAAACATTAAAGTTTAATTTATTTTGCATATTTATTTAACTTTCAAATACAATAGATCCCTATTTTCCTTAATATTAAAGAATTTTTTTTGTTGTGTTATAATACTTAATTGTTTTGCCTCCTAAAATGGCCGACATCAACCATGCTGACGTTACATGAAAACGCTCTATTGGAAGATTGACGTAGACATATTAATATCTACAATATCATTTTTTGTACCTTTGTTTCATATAAATAATATAAGAGAAATTTCTTATGATCATTACTGATAGCCTGGAGTATCCTTGATATGTATTAAATATATGGGTTCTTTGTTCTATTATTTATATGTATATATAATCCTTTTGTTAATAAATAAATGATTTATTAGAAGTTAAATAATAAAATAGCAAAACGGACCTTTATATAAAGTAATCTCTCTCATATGCTTTAAAAATATATTAACAGAGACGTCCGCGGGGAAATATATTAAGGAGGGGGGAATCATATATTAAATTTTTTGGAGAAAAAAATCGCGAATTAAAAAATATGTCAATTATTTAATCAACAGATATTCCCATTTTTTTTTTTCAAAAAATTGAAAAAATTAATTTCTTGAGAAAAAAATTGCAAATAAATTAATTTGGCAAATTAAATTTGAGAAATTAAATTTTTTGTAATAAAAATTATTAATTTATATGTTAAATATTAAAAATACAACTATTCACAAAAAATCAAATTTTTTCAAAAAATATTTGAACAATTAAATTTTTCGGGGAAGAAATTAAATATCATATTTTAAATTTAAAAAAAAAATTTGCAAAATTAAATTTCATATATTAAATTTTTCAAACAATTTAATATATGAAATTTTCCCAAAAATAAAAATTGAATCATTAAATTTCTTGAAAATAAATTCGAAAAATTTAAATTTTTTGTAATTTTTTATGAAAAATTATACTGTATTTATTAAATTTTTTTGCGAAAAAAAAACAATTTAATCATTATATTTTCTTAAAATAATTGCGAAATTAAAATTTTTCCGAAAATTAAATTTTATTTCAAATAATTAAAAGTGGAAAAAGCAAAAAAGTCCTTAATTTACATTTAAATTTACAGCCCCTCTAGCCCACTCGCTACGGACGCCACCGATTAATCACGCACATTTTTGCAAACTAATTGCATGCATTTGACCCTTACTTTGGGTGGATCCTCACTCCTCATTTGCATAAATTAAACCAAGGAACTCACCTCCCTTAAAATTGCTATCAGTCAACATTTTATTTGTTTTGTTAAAAAGACGAAGAACCCAAAACGGGTTCTCAGTAGTTATGGTCATTTACTATGTCTGTAATAGTGATAATTATGTTGTTGTTTTTTTCAGCAATAACTGGCTCTGTTTATCTTTATATGACTATCTATTACCCTGTTACGTATTTACTTGCTTCTTACAAACAACATAAATATTATTTCGTCAGATCCAAACCCAATTTTTTTAAGGAGTGTCATTTTCTAGATTGTACCTACGATATAAAATATTTCTTGGGTGTTCATTACTCATGGATGTGCTTGAATATGTTAAAGTAATGCGATAACAACACAATTGTTGCTTTTTTTTCTTCAACCTACTCTTTTTTTGGGGTAGACTAAATCCTAGGTAAGAGCTCAATTATTTCAGGCAAGATTTGAAGCTTCATTTAGATGTTATCTGACGAGACACTTGTCTCTGTTTGGTCTAGTTTGCTTGAGATATTTGCATATTAAATGTTTCGGGGGATTTAGATCATTTTTCATGTTCGTTTCCCATTATAACTACTAAGAGCGAGTTCATTTCAGGTATTTTTTTGTTTTTTTTAAAAAAAAAACAACAATGTAAGATAAAGTCAATTAAATTGTTTTTAGAAGGTTCCTTATAAGAACTTTATTAAACCCTTTGCAGGGGTGTAGCCACCTCCCCAAATTAAGGAATGTTTGCTTTAAACTAAAAAAAAAATGGCAATTATTTTTTTGAATTTTTTCATCAAAAAATTTTCTATTTGGACTTTTTCATCAAAAAATTTTATATTTCAATTTTTTCTCCAAAAAAAAGTAATATTTGAAGTATAATTTTTGAAATGTTTTTCCAAAAAATTTAATTTTCAGAGAACAACTTTAGATTTTTGAAATTTTTGATTTTTAATATTTAAATTTCTTTCCAAAAAATGTATTTTTTTGTGAATGGCTATGGATTTTTTATATATAATAAATTTAATTCTTCAAATTTCTTGCCAAAAAAATAAAAAAAAAATGTTTCTAAAAATTCCAAAAACCAAGCACCCTCCCCTAAAAAAAAGAAGAATCAATAAATATTATCCTGAGGAAGCCCCGGCTGTGTGGTCATTTTGTGCAATCTTAAATTCAAATCAACAAATATCATTTTTTCAACTTCATAGGAAGCTTTCTCATCTGTCAAACAAATTCCCAATTTATCAATAAATCAGTTATTTCGCATCCTGATTCTCATGTACGATCTTAATAGGATTTAAGGCCTAGAGTTTTACCAAATGTTTATAAAAGATGACTAATTTGGCAATAACAAGCAAGAATTTAAACAAAATAACTGAGTTTTTGAGTTTTGCATGGATTTGAGTTCGTTTTAGAACAATATTATACCAAGTATTAAATTCAATCAAGTTCTTTTTTTTTTGAGAATTTCCACATCCTTTTTTATTCATCAACTCTTTTTTTATTTTTAATGAGAGAGGTCTGTAGTTTTATAATGTCTTTTTGAGTGGTCCTATAATTTTTACTTTTCATTACTCAAATGTTTGCATTTGTTTTGATTATTTGAGTTCAAGTAAAGTTGAATTTAAAAAAAAATATATATTGGACATGTTTGACTAATTCTCAGAAAATATTCAACTTTTGTAAAGTCTAGTTTTTTTTGTTGCTTTTTTAGTTTGATTAATACTTTAATTCATCAGTATTAAAAAAAATATTTGTTTTTTTAATAGCTGGAATTTTTACTATTAATTTTTGCATTTGTTGCCTGTCGACAAAAAAACACAATCTCGAATTACTTTTCTCAATGTAAATTATGGGTAACATTTGTATTCTTCGAATAAATATCATCAATTTTCATCAGCCGATTTTAATAATTAACCCTTGTTATGTGCTGCAAAATACCCTTAAATTAGCCAAAATTGATTGTCACAATTAAAGAATGAAAAATTGACATATTTTGTTTGAAAGGCCATATCGGGGCCTATAAAAGTCTCTTAAATCATATAAAGGTTATATATTGCAATTAAAATGATTGGGTATCTTAACTCTTCCCACAAATATGAATACAATGCCTATAATTGATACAAAAATGACTATGAAATATTGACTTGTACTCGTATTTATAGGAGTATATGAAATAAAAAAATACAATTGGATTTTCTCTTTCTTTTTGTTCAAGATTGTTTGTATATTGACGCGCCATATTTGTGAATATAATTTAGCTCCTTGCCTAAAACGTGTCTTCCAACATTTGTTGCACCTCGACCTATGTATAAATATTATATAGGGATCTGTGAATATTGATTGATTTATTTATGCACGCACGTAGATGACATGATTTACTTCTTATAAAATATTTCAAGTCATATGTGCCACTTGTTTCAATAACATCTGTTGTTGTACTATGTGAAGTAATGAATGCATGAACAAAATCCGTATGTATACAATATATCATTTATAACTCAGTCTTAGTTTAAACTTTCCTTTTTCTATTAAATATTCATTAGTAATTTTTTATAAGGAGATCTGAGATGACAAGTAGGTCTAAGCTACATACTTCATCTGAAACATAATGCTTTGTTTTTTTGTTATAAAAGACCCGTAGTAATTTTTTTAGTCGATCCACTTATATTATTTTCATTTATTAACTAGTCACGCAACTGATTCTCGACTCTCACTAAGTGATTCTTTTTTTGCATGTATATATTTATATGTAAAATATGATATTTGTAAATCAAATATTAGTTGGAAACTCGTTTTGAGTTGGGTAATTTTTTTTATAAATTTGAATCAATATTTCGGTCCCATTCGTAGACCAAATCAAATCGTTGTTCAATCGTTGACCAATTTTTTCGTCTCAATCTATGGACTGATTTTCTTTCCTACCCTGACTTAGGAGTTGTAGAAATATGATTTATGAAACACACATGACATCATCAACAATTCATCTATAAAAATCAAAAATCCTTAGCTATTCACGGAAAATTAAATTTTTATAAAAAAAAATTTAAAAATTTAATTTTTGATAAAAAAATTCAAAAATCTGCCGTTGTTCCCAAAAAATTAAATTAAAATTATTAATTTCTCTGGAAAAATAATTTAAAAAATTAACTTTTTTAGTAAAAAAGAAAAACTCCTTAATTGGAGGGGGGGCAGTCTACAGCCCCTGCACCCAAAGTGTAAGTTCTTGTTGTACTCAGAAGTAGAATTTAGAATCGACACCGGAGTAATTCCTACCTATATCATTGCAGATACGTGTCCCAATTAGTGTTCATTCCATTCTTCTCATAGCTGGTTACATCTAATTTGATAAAACGTTATGAGAGCTAAGTTGATCTCCTCTAAAATATTCTTCAAATTGTAAGGATTACCATGTTGATTTTCGGGTTCTTTTTTTTTTTAGTATAGCATATTTTCTACAACTGTAATCATAGTCATGAAATTGAAGTGAGATTGATGTGACATATAATTAATTAATTTATTCCTTTAAGCGGTGACGTGTGTCAACTACATACATATCCCTGGCAATCAATACTATACAATTATCTCTATAAAATAGAAATAGCCATTTATATTTTCAAGTTACACGTAAAAACATACTGTAAAAATAGTACGAATATGTATTATGTAATTACCTAAGAGACTCTGAAACGTGGGTGAGGCTCTTCGTAATCATCAAGGTGGCAGATTAAATACTTCAACTTCTTTTAATATTGTAAAATATTAAAATAAGTCGATTATGTATTATATAGGTACCTACTAAGTTTTCTCTCCCGGGATCTCTTGGGGTTTTACACCTGCCGGAATTCCCCGGGAAATCATGCATTTAGTTATATAAGCTTTATTTAATATTTATAACAATAAGTGCATACCGAGTTGACTTGTAGCCTTCGGGTGTGGATGTGTATTTCACAATTATACAACCCCCTCAGTTCCATCAAAAATTAGCTCTTTTATCAAGTACTATTTACAGAGATGCCCGGCAGTTTTTTACAGATGTAAAGTTGTTGTTTTTTTACAAGTCTATAAAAAAACTACCCGTGCATTATTTGTAATAATCAGTTATTCTAATCGGAAGCATTTTGGAGATGTTGAAAAACAAAAAAAAAAACAGAATTAACATAGTAAGCCTGACAACGTTTCATTAGATAACAGTTGTAACGAGGGGGTGGGGAAAAAGGAAATAAACAAGGCCATTTGCAAGAATTACTCCGATGTCGATCATGAATTCTCAAGTCCAACAAGGACTTACAATTATAACTCTGCATCGAATCCTCTGGGTTACTCTGATTGTCTTTTATGAGCTCGTGTAAATGTTCAATCCGTTTTCGTATATCAATATATTAAATATGAACGTGTGAGTGGATGTGTCCGGCAATCACGCCCAAACCAATGCATGGATTTTGTTGAATTTTTTTATGTAGGTTCTTAAAGCTCAAGAGCTGGTTCTGCGAACAATTTTTTTTTCCTCCAAGGCCATGATGGCTTGAAAATAGCATTTTTCTAAAAACAAATTTTTGATTAACAAACAATTACTGTATATAAATCAAAAAATAAAGGCCGTAAAATTATTCTCTCTGCTTAAAGTATGTATCTTTACACACATAAAAAAAAGGAAAAGAAAAGAAAATAGGACAAAGGATTTATGATAATAATATGGAAGTTGCGCGAACAACAGTTCAACTTGAATATGTTTTATTCTCTAAACCTCCTTGGAAATAAAGTAAGTGTTCTAAGGTACATAACAAAATACAGCGACAATAATTCTTTATTTTTTCTTTTATATGGAGCAGAAGATTTCAGAATTAAATTGTAATTTCTTAGTGACCAGGCAAAGCCGGACAAACCTACTCTTATATCAATAATATGTTCAATGTAGTAGAAAATAACTCTAAGGGAATTTAGTCATAATGAGAGGAATATTGGAAACGAAAATTCATTCTTCGGTTTGCCAACTCCATAAAAACGGGCGAGCTAAAACATTCACCCGATTTTCATTAAAACTAATAATGATACAAATATCCAAAAATATATTATTCACTATTCTAAAATTTGGGATCCCTCTCAAATACAATTCCCCGGGAAATGAGACACCCTAGTACCTACATAGTGTTTTTAGCATGAGTAAGGAATAATTTCAAACTTATGAATAAGATTAATTTGATTTTTTTTTTACATGGTTCTCCTACTCAATTCACGAAAATAGAGTATGTGGTTTAAAAAAATCATAATTAAATCATTTCAAGAAAATGAATCATGAATAAGTACAATTGTCGAGTTATATAACTTAACATCATTTATAGGTACTTATTTGAAAAATTCCCCCTTCTTTTAGGTCAGGTCTTATTTTGCTGAATCTTTCACATTGTTTGACACCAAATATATCCTAAATTATAACCGTACGCTAACATTGGGTTGAACAAGATCAATAGAGTACACAGCTTCAGGGGCTTCTGCAGGATAATATTGGGGGGGTCTTCGTCAACATTCTCGTTCGTCCTTTTACTTATTGAATAGTCTTTTATTTGATTGAATTTGATGTAAATCTATATAATCATTACCAGACAAACAAATATTTTCCAATGTTTGCTTGTTTACAACTTCTAATTAGATATATTTCCCTGATTTCTCATTTTATTGAGAATATACAGACACATGATATCACGCATTACCTTATTTAAAATCTTATTTACTGGCAAAGCCATAATTAACGATCCATTATAATTAATCCTAATTCTTCTTCGAGACATGTTTTCTTAAATATATAGTTCATTTTACTGAACATAAGGGAAACTTATTTTGAATTGTATATTTATTTCTTGATATGTTTTAAACTAACTACACCTAAATACAAATTCGAGAAGCCTGCCATCACGTACATGCTTGTATCTTTAATTTTAAATTATAATACTTATGTTTATTGTTTGTAGCAATATGACCATTGAGAATAGTCGGAACATTGCTCCCCATGTGATACGTGACGGACCAAAATATCTTTCAAATCAAAGGTAGTATGCGTTGTGAGAATATATGAACAATATTTTTATATAATAATTATGAGTCAATGCTTAAACAATGCTTGTTATTGATTGTGTGGTTTGATACTTGATATAGCTCACATTTGAAATAATATGAATTGAAATTACATTCGAAATGGAGCTTAAAAAATCAATGCTAAGTGACAGCTCATTTAAGAAAATGGTACATACCAACAAGTTCAATTGATTCCATGCTTTATGACGTCATATGTATTTGAAATGAGCAAATGTGAGATGATGTATTATAAAGCTACTTTAAGGATCATTGTTATACTTAAATAACATTATAAAATCATGTAAGACCCGAGTTATAAAAATACTATTTGTCAGACCGAATTTTGATGTATGAATACTTATATCAGATATTGAACCTCTCAACTTTTGGAAAATTAGTAAAATTATATTAACCTATATTTATATTGGGTATGAGCGTTGTTTACTTTTATTCATTTGTAAGCAAATCGTCAGAGAGTCTTGTGGCAAACTAATACAACTCCCTAAATTATAATATTATTTAATGAAAAATAACATGTACCTATGTTTGTTACATATGGCACTGTCAATATCCTTCTACGCCATTTTTTAACATCAAGCTACAGACTATCACAACACCTTCTGAATAACAGGGGCGGCCGCAGGGAGTGGGCTGCAGCCCCCTTCCCCCAAATATCAAAATTTAGAGAAAAAAAATTTAATATTTGAATTTTTATTTTTCAAAGAAGTTAATATTTGAATTTTTATTTCCCAAAAAATTTAATATTTGTAATTTAATTTTTAAAATTTTTTTCTCCAAAAAACGTAATATTTTATTTATTTATTTTTTTAAATTTAATTTTCATAACTATGGATTTTTAAATAACTGTAATATTTTAAATTTTTTGTGAATATTTATAAATTTTTTGGAAAAATAGTTTAAAAAAATTTTTTTTTTAACTTTTTGGGAATACCTATGGATTTTTAGATATTTTCACAAAAAATGTAATATTTGAAAGAAAATAATTTTTTGAGGAAAGCTTTGGATTGTTGAAATTAAAAAAAATAAAAAATATTTGAAATTTTTTTGAATTTTATTTTCTTTTTCAAAAAAATTTCCTTATTTTGTCAATGGCTTTTGATCTTTGTATTTTTTTTTCCTAAAACTTTAATTTCATTTATTTAAATTTTATATTTGAAATTTCCTTTTTCAAATATTTTTTTCTAAAAATTTTATTTTTGGATTTTAAACTCCAAAAATCAAGTCCCTCCCAAAATATAATCCTTTGGACACCCCTGAATAATGTAATTTTTTTAGTTTATTCATTCCTTCTCGTTACTAAATATTTGTACTCAAAATATTTGATTGGAAATAGGGGTCTGTAATTATGATTAATTAACCATTTAAAATTGTTTATGATATCAATTATAGATACTTAAATGTCCATATAATTGAACCTTTGAACGTAATAAATGATTAAATAATCTGAGCAATATTCTTAATGAATTATCCATTCATCTTGTGATAGTTGGCAAAGTGTATATATGTATCCTTTGGCTTCTATTATTTAATTAGAACTGTAGTCATTACTAAGGGTACAATTTTAGTGAATAGATTACATAGGTCAAGGAATACTCTACCCATGGAAAACACATTCTTTTTTTCTTGACCAACTGAGGGGGATTTTTTTAGTAGCATATATATGAAAAGAAAAAGTGAATTGATTTAAACAATTGTCTAATGAATGTCTAAATCAATTAATATATATATTTTTTAGCTGATCTATTTAGTTCATGTCATCAAAATAATATTCTTTTTTTTTTTAATAAAAAAAAGTTTTACTTTTGTCTATTTATAATAACATCAACTTTTGCGTTGTTCCATTAAATAAATCAGGGCGGTATTTCATTATGTGACCTTGGGATACAATTGGGTATTCAGTGAGTTCATACAAATTTGACTGAATTTAGTGGAATTTCTATTCTTTTGTAAATCAAAAATTAAAAAAAAATCGTGATTTTTCTCAACCTTTTATTTTTTTATAGTCTTGAGGAGAGAATGTCCAGGTATTGAGTGAGTTGCAACGTGTGTAAAAACGGAGGGTAGCACCAGGGGTTTTATGGCGTTATCTTTTATATTATCAAAGCAAAATGTGTATGTTAGTCGACGCCTAATAACTCCAAACAAGTTTGGGTACTACCGCTAGTTTATTCCTTAAGCCATACATTAAACGATTGTGTTAATTCAATTATCTCTCATTTCATAGCTAGTTAGAAAAAATAGCTTAAAATTCTTTAAAAAAAGAGAGCACGTTTTATTTATAGAATAAGTATTCCTCGAATATCTACACATTCTTTTTCTTAACCGTCATGAAATTAAATAATGAATGTAGGTTTTTATTTATTTATTTCTAAATCGCTATTCGTGACATTTGATTCCATTAAGACTTTTTAATAATTATTTAAATCATACATAGAATATGGAATAATCTTGTGGGGATTCACATACAAGAAAATTTAATTAAAATTAAGATTATCTCATAAACGTGCGATACGAAGCATTACAATCTCAAACAAGGGACTTGGAAAGAAATCCCACAATACCTATGTCTATATGTAGATTAATTTTTTGAACCTTGATCCATGGATTTTTCTCTATTCTTCTTCACGTCAAAATACTTATATATAAATTTTTACATGACTTGTTCTTACCAATGAAAATGAAATCAAAACGGAAGATGTCCATTAAAAAAATGACTGATTTTCTCCCAATAACACCTTTTAAATTTGTATTTTAATCTTAGGAACAAAAATATGTTTTCAACACTTTTTGGATGAGTCAATACGTTTGCAACACTGGAAGGTCGTAACTGAGCAAATCAAACTTTTGGTTGTTTAACAATCTATCTTTTATGCATCCATGAAGTTTTTGGAGCAGACAAAAAATTGTCATACTTCTCAAATCCATGATTTCAAGACTCATATATCAAACATGATATGTATAGTTACATTGGGGTCAAAAGAGTAACGAATTATTTCAGAAGGAGTAGTTGCTTATGTTTATCAAAGACCAATATTCTTTTGACTCTGTATTTGTTCAAGTTCAAATTAAGCACAATTATGGTTGGATAATATATTGATTACATATTATGTCTAAAAATGGACATTATTTCAAAATATACACAAATACTTAATTTGAATTAAAGCTTAACCGGTCTAGAGTTTGTGCTGTCATTAATTACTTTAATTTTTGGTTTAATATTATTTGAGTATTTTTTTCAAGGTAGGCGCATATTTAACCTTCCAAAAATACATTAACATGTTGTCATTATTTTTTTTTTTTATCCAGCACAAACATTAAAATAAAAACGCGTTTGATCTTAAATTGCAAGTCAAATATCCGAATATACCTACAATCTGCTATTAATGGCAATTATTTAACTATGACTGCAGCTATTTATATCTATTTTTTAGAGCGTTATCATTTGCATATCTATTTAAGCATAAAGGAGAACGGGGATTTTTTATTATTATAATGGACGTAGATTTTGAATGCCTTTTGTTTATATATAGTTTTAATTGGGGAGATGAGTAATGAGCGAACAAAACTCTATTGTGTTGTGATTCATATCGATACATTTGAGCATAATTATCTTTCCATCGAACTATTAACAGAGTGCTCAAAAAGGTGCACACTGTATCTTCTTTAATCGCAGTTTGATTCAAGGATTTTAAAATATAATAACATATTGTGATTACAAGGAAGATTTGTGTCAGAAAAGTGCTTCTATGAAACGAAAACTAATTCAGTGTTTGCTTCTTGAACATAAATTAACAATCATTTGATGTCAAACATCAGTGTATCTTACCTCAATAAGTTGATTATTTATTGCATATATTGTTTTTTGATGAGTTTAATTAAGTAATCCATGTATTCTAAATTAATTGAAAAATGCACTTGTTGTTTAAAGCATTCATGAAATAATTATCTCACAAATTGAGCACATCGTTATTTTTGTAGTATATCGCAACCTTTCTTCTAAAAAGAAATATAACAAAAGGCCTTAAATAAGTTAGTAATTTGCCAAGTCTTTCTAACTATGTAATTATGATTAAATAATTGTTGGTAATTTCTCACAGCTTAACAAGAACTAATTCGAATTAAACCAATCAACGTTCAGGAAACTAATTAGAAGAATCTCGCCAGCTGACAACAAAATACCATGTATATTTTTATGTTGGAGAAGTAACGTCCTCTGTGATATCCCATTAAATTTTATAACCGATATAAAGAAAATAACACGATTATAATTGCCTTAATTAAGACCTTGAACAATACTTCAAAAAAAAAAAAAAAAAAAAAAAAGCCTAAAAATAGCTGTAACGTTTTTTGTTTTGTTTTTCCTGTCTTTTTTTCTGAAGCAATCAATAGGACTGACTTACTGATATGTTAAAAATTACTATCTTCAATTTTAACATGTGCACGTTACGATTTTCTACTAATTGTAACTTGTTCATAAAGATTGTATGAGCTGCAATTCATTTGTCTTATAATGACATATTGAACTGTTGCAATGTCAACCATTTTAATTAACAACAATTAATTGATTTCATTTTGATTTATTTAAATTACTTACTTGAGGACATTTGAACTTTTTTAAAGTGCCACAGAGTACTTATCAATTAGTCATTGACATTAAATAGTCATAAAGTACACCATTAATAATATTACACATTCCATGGTACTTCAATAATTTCGTTATAGTTCACATAAATTATTTACTGAAAAAGCACCATCTCATTTTTTTGATTACAACTTCCATAATTTGATTATATACGCTTAATAATTAATGAGACATTTTTCCAAAGTACACAAAATTATACAATTTTATTATTTTCTTGTCTCATTCAGAATTTCTTTATTATGTGCTGTTAAAAGACACTATTAAATAATTAAGAATGTATCAATTTTGATAAATGTGATTCTCCATATTATTTGGTCATGTATTAACTGATATTTTATTAATATTTATAATATATTTTTTTAAAGAAATAGTTGGGGAGAAGGGGCGTCAACAGGATTATATTTTGGGGGTGAAGGTCTTGGTTTTTGGATTTTTTAAAAAAAAAAAATTGAAAAAATTCAAAAAAATAAAAATCCATAGCTATTCAAAGGAAATTAAATTTTTCTGGAAAAAATTAAAAAATTTTTATTAAATATTAAATTTTTTGAAGAAAAATTTAATATTTTAACCTTTTTAGTAAAAATCAAAAATTCCTTAATTTTGGGAAGGTAGGAACTGCAGTTCCTCCAGCCTACCCCCTGCAGACGCCCCTGGAGAGGTAATGACTATCTTCTCTAATTACAAAAAAATAACATCGTCTAGTGTTTTTACGACAGCTTGTTTATTTCACCAAGCCCATAGGATTAAAATATACGAGTCCAATTCGTGTCATTATTAAAGTGAGCATTTCAAAAATTAAATCATCAAGGCCAGGGATGTACAAGGGCCACTAATCAACGCTATGTTGGTATGGAGAGCCAGATGACATTAAAATATAATTTAAATAAATATGCATAAGCTTATCTAAATATTTTTAGGAGAAAGGTCTGTATAGAAAGCTATTGAAGGCTGGCGGTTACGCGTTCCTACTTTAAATGTAATTATAATGCTTTTTAAAAATAAGTAATGTAAAGCTTTTAGAGAATATAATCGTCGATACTTATTACTTAATAGCTCTATGGAAAAACCATATTTACACAATAATGGAATTTTAATTAAAGTACGTTATGTTTTTTGAAGTACACCTCTGGCTTGTCAACACAAATCAAGCTAGAATGTTTTTTCTCAAAATGGAGTGTGTGCTACATTTGTTGTATATCATCAAATTATTATGATTCACACTTTTGGAGGGCCTGTAAGTTGCAATGAGAGTGGTCAAAATTGATTTTCACAGTAGAATAATGAGAAAGGGATATAGCATATTTAAAAAGAGCCATATTGTGTTCAATATAAGTCTCTTAAATGAACTAAACTATAGCTATAATTATTAATTATCTTAACTCATCCCACAAATTTGAATAAAAACCCTATAATTGACTCAAATATGCTTATGAACTATTGGGCTGTATGTACGGGGTTGATCTTATCTAGCGGTACACATTTTATTATTTTCATTAACATAATGACATTGGTGCAAAATCACATAGGAGGACAGCTTGTCTCTGACTAGAGCAAACTGTGAGGGTTGGAAAGAGGAAAGAAAATTCTAAATTTTCTCAAGGCCAACAAAAATTCAAGCAAAGTTGTGCTCTTTTCAGATGAAAAAATGTTCACTGTTGAGGCCACTCTGAATAAACATAACAGCTGCTACATCACAACGGAACATCAAGACAATGTTATGTTTCAGCTTCAGTGAGACATGTCTTCAGAACCAAAAATCCAGCCGGAACCAGAGTCTTGGGCGTTGTGGAGACTGCACTCCAATTTTTGTGGAGAGGAAGGAGCGGCTCAATGTAGATGCTTACATCGCACTTCTGGATAAGAAAGTGCTCCCTTGCGCCAGAGAAAGTTCGGGGACAAATTTGTTTTCACTCAAGATGGAGCTCCGTGTCAATACACCCCTAACACCTAGTCCTTCCTGAGAGAAATTTTTGGGGACCTCAAAATGTGGCTGCCCTCCTCTCCAGACGAGAACCCTTGGACTACTCTATCTAGACAGGTCTGGAGGAGAGGGTATGTGGTACCCTCTCCCATGAGTGTCCGTTCTCTAGAGGCTTCCATCAAGAAGGAGTGGGCCAAGTCTGACTACATAGTCAAGGCCTGTAAGGGATTTTGGCCTCTTATTGAGACAGTTATTAGAGCTGCGGGCTCACATATTGAATAAAAGTTGTGCCGATCACTGTTGAGATGAGATGATTTTGTTAAATAAATGTCCTCACACAACCTCTTGTTGAAAATGTGTACCCTGTATACATAGGAAGTAAAAAAAATGGGATTTTCTCCTTCTCTTGATTTTTGTTAAAGATTGTTTTTATCTTGACGATCCATATCTATCTAAACAGTTTGAATGGGAGAAGAATGATTATTTATTGACATCTTGGATTTTTTTTTTTTTTTTGGGTGTTGCTACCAACAGTTATCTATTTACTCATTGAACAAACTGTGTTCATGTTAGTTACTCCACTCCCTTCTTTGAAAACAGCGTCGACCTCTCCTATGTTGGAATTAAATAATACCTACCTATAAAGTAGTTATAATCTTAACTATCAGTCCTTTTTCCTAAATATTACATAATCATTATTTCTCTGGGGTTGATCTATGAATATTTAGATATTGATTCGAATTCTCAGAGTAGACTAATTCTTACGTATTTAATCAATTACCAAATATTTAATGTCATAATAAAGAATGTCATTTTTATTTTAATGTGTGCATAAAAAGACAATTATTATCTGATACCCGCTGCAGATGTAGTCCTTTGTCATGGCGTCCAAGTGCTGGCTGAAAGTGGCATTGAGGACCACGGTGTTTGAATGGCAGACACTGCTTGCCTTTCCCTTGTCATGTACCCAAAAGGATGTAGGAGGAGGGGGGGGCAAAAGTGTCAAAAAATAGTTCAAAAAACTCAAAAGAGTCTTGCAACGGAGAAAATGGGTTTCTTTCATTGCTGGAGTAAAACATGGCCTCTCCACAATGACAAGGCTCCACTTTTTTATGGGTCTCTACACAGTATGGTGTGATACACCGAGATCGCTTCCATGGCCCTCCGGGTCCAGTTTGGCCTTTTTGACAAAGCCCTTTTTCCTCTCCAACGTTTTGGACTTCCTGGAGACGCCCAACCGCTTGGAGTGCGCCAATGGAAATTGGTCGATCACTTTCAAGTGTCATTTTCTCGACTTGTACGTAAGCTAAAGAGTCTAAGTTTGTTTTTGTTTTGGAACTAATTGCTTATGCTTTAATATATCGAAATATCAATTGATCTCAATCACTCAACCTTCATTAATTATTGAATTAGTAAGTGTTCAGATTTCGATGGAGCATCCTGTATATGTACATTGAGCATTTGAATAATTATGTGCATTATTATATGTTGATGGTATTCCAAAGTACATCTGTATTTTTATCTTATTTTTACTGGATTTTAAATACATTACATTTCCTTTATAATAACTTTTTTTTGACAGTTAAATTACACAAATTAATAAACAATCAATCATAAAACATGCTGCGTCGCACATTTGATTCCACTCACAGTACCCATTGCATTGCAATTTGCAATATATATCTTTATTTATTGCATTTTTATGTTTGCATTCATGTGGAATTTAGTCATATTCCCTTTATTTTCAAACTTCATTTGAAGCCTTTCAAACATATTATCGAACTTTTATCCTAAGAAGGACCAGACTCTACAGATTTTTTGGAGGAGACTGATAGTTATATTGATTTTCGGTGAGTAAAAGTATTAAACTAATCGTAAAATTTATTTTTTTAAATCTGGTAAATATAATCATATAAATGTTTGGTTATGGCCATTTGGGCCACTTAATAATTGTCTTTTCAATATAACTAAACTTTAGGATCAAATTTTTTTACAGGAAAAATATACATGGATTTATTTCTTTAAAAAAAAAGTGCTATTAAGCCAAATTATGCGACAGAGCAAAATGTATCTGTTTCTCCATCAAATACTTAGGCCCATGAAAAAGCACCAATCTTAATTGATGTAGTTGACGTAATTGAGTGGAATTCATGTTTCAGTCTAGCTGAAGAATAATTACTTTTGCATATCAGCTTAGGGAACTTTGCTTTTTTGGAGCCATTGCTCTTTATAGAAACACCCCTTTTCTTAGTCAAATAGGCCTCTGAAGCTGTTGATGTAATTCAAGGTTGATATACTCCATCGAAACAAAACAAAAAAAAAAGATTTATTTCATGTTTTAGTTTTGTTTCATGTTTTGCATTTCATCCATTTATATAAATATTTATTTACACCATTAAAAAGTAATCAGGTATCAAGGACTCAATTTCTGATAGTGAATTGTGTCATGTTTGAGGGAAATGATCAATAACTTGAAATCAATCAGCCTGTTTAGGGTTGAGTATATCTATATACATTGTATTGATTACAAGGACGTGATTTTTCAATTGTTTCTATTTGTAGATTGCTACAAACTTAATCATTTATTAAATAAAATACGTAACCTTTTAAGGATATGATGTGATCTGCACATGTATTTGGAAGAGGGTATCTATCTACTAATGAGCTTAAAGACATGAAGGAGGTGTTGCTCTCTAGATAAGCTGCAATACAAATTATGATTCGAACAACCCACCTCCCCTTACTACTTGTATTCCAGAGATGATGAAATATGTGGGTGCAGAAGAGCGTCGTCGTTCTCTGTACTTTACAAAAAATGGGTGTGTATATTGTACCATATTGTGTCTTATATGAGTGTTATTCCTATAAAATGAGTGAAGAGTTTGTAATTAGAATTGCATCCATGTACATGAAACTTCTTCAAAATCTTTACCGACTACTACTCCAACACACATTATTCTTTTTTAACGATATGTTTTATATCCAATATAACTACACCATTTGAGTCTATATACATTAAATATAGATTTAATTTATAGCTATAGACAGTTATTAGTTATATGTTGTAAATAATTGTGCTATGTTTAAAGAATATATTTGGAATATAAGATACTTAACTGGGTGAACAAGATATAAAACGGATCAAAATCTATCTATTGCTGATACATACATTGATAAGTTTTGGATAATACACAATAAACACAACATCTCACTGCAATGTTAGACTTTTCTCTGATGACACTGACTATTGACAAGCCTAATTAATTAACTAACATGGCTTGTGGCTATGCTCTACCCAAAATAATAATTTAGACATTAGAAGTGTTTGGGAATTGCGATTGTTTGGACTATAAAGCACGTTGAAAATTTGTGAAGTAAACTTATAAATTAGTTAACTTAATAAGTTTCATAAATTAATAGTACTAATACATATAATTTATTACTATTTAGAAAATAACTATACGAATACTCAATATAAGCCTTAGATTATAAATAAGTTCCGTTTAATTAAATTATAATAACTTTTGTAGCCGGACTAGGAGTTCCTACAGATTTTCCGACTCCGCCAAAAATGTATCTGAATCCGTAGCCCTGGTTTAAACTAATTAATATACCAGCTACCAGTGACGTTACTATCCCCTTTTTTAGTGATAATAATTGATACCATACATTCATTACTCTGCTCAATAAATGGCGAAAATTATGAAGAAATAAAACGGTACGGCGGTATTGTCATTTTTAAATTTCAATACAATGGATCTCGAGGACTTATAATCTCTCCTGGACGATACAAACTATCAAGAATTTTCATCCAATAATAAAAATTCGGAGTATTCTATGAAAATGGTTGGAGATCAAAATATGTATAGATTCTCAAATTTTGGTCCGAAACCCCACACCCCGTAGACGGACGTCCAATATTATTTCTTAGGCCGGAATTCTAGTCTGGATTAAAATTCTATCCTACAACTAATCATCTCCTACTTCTCTTAATAAAATATGTTGATTTATCCTTTGGAGCACCGTAAAAGAAGCTTAAAGGTCCCACAAATTCTGTGTAATATTATTAAAGGAAATTAATATGAGATATTATATTTGAAAGGGGCCATAATGTGGCCGAAAATAGTCACATAAATCAAATGAATGTTGGAAAACTATAGTAAATATTGGTTAGTTCATTATTGATTATAATGCCCATAAATGGTCTAAATATGACGATGAAGTAAAAAAAAAATTGGGAATAACAATTATTCAGTCATAGAATTCACATTACGACATGCAAATAGGATAATATTAAGTGCTAGAGGGTAGTAGTTCTTAAAAAGTGTGTTTTGAGCAAGTTCAAGTGTGCCGCACGATTTGTGACAACCATACATTATTTTCAATAGCTTATAATAATCCAAACAATAAGTTTTATATTTTTTTGGTGCGCCTTGGTTACAAAAAGTTTGGGAACCACTGTCATTGGGGACATCTATTACGAGGTTTCGTGTGCTATCATCCAGTTAAGCCTGATAATTAATTTGAGCTTATGCTTGCGAGAGATTTTGAGATCTTATGTCAATTGACTTCATAAAAATATAAGAAAATCGTATTTCAGTTATGAAAATTCGTTTACAAAAAATAAAGTTTTATCTTCGAAAGTAATATCCACACACGAAGGAGGTGGATGCGTCTATGAGGGAACTGATGTCTGAGTCTTTTTTGAGTGGCCAGCTATATGAGAGGCAAGCTCTACAAACGAAGATAGCAGAGAGCCACAAACACAGCCTAGATAAACAGATTCTGGCTTATCTTGAGACATAACTTGAACCATCTTTTCTTTCAATCTTTAAAATTATTCTTTAACTCTCAAATTTTTTGAGGTTTTCTCATAAGAGCTAGAAACAGAAAAAGTCATACAAACTTATATAAATGGGCGAAAATTCGAGTCATCTTATCGCTCTTCTAAAATGGGGAGTGCTCTTTCGCTTATTATTCAAAACAATGAGCACGATTTCGCTCAAAAATTTTGAGTGCCCCTCACTAATGCTTTGCATACAAGGGAATATTTCGCAGACATATTTGATTCAATTAAAGGCTTTGTATTCATATTTATGGGATGAGTTAAGATACCCAATTCAGCATCAATATCTTTTTTTTCTTGTAATGTATTCATGATTGTTTTTTTGTTGACAGATACATAATTATATACTAATATATTTTTCAACTTTATTTATTTCTTTATTAAATGTTTCCTGTCTCTTTTTAAACAATGGGAAGCGGATCTATAGACATATAATGGCGGTTGTTGTCTTAAAAAGAAAATTATACTAATACAAATAGTATTGATAAATCAAGTATATTTAATTAGGTTTTGATAGTTGTAATGATAACTAATTTTCATGGGAAGAATAAAATCAAATTATTATGATCATTATTTTTTCATAGATAAAAGAATTAAAGAATTAATGCATAGTTTAAATTCAGAACAGATGTGATGAACAAAGGAAATTATCTCTACTTTTTAAAATCTACAATGGAGCAATATTTCAATATTAAATTCAGCTCTAATTTTGATCAAATTTCATAAAAAAAACACTAGACATATAATAATTAAGGATCTATACCTTATCTTAAACCTCTTACAAACTAATTTGATGATACACTTCCAAAGAGTGTAGCAGTTTTTTTGAGGGGAGCCATTTTTATGTCAAGAGACAAAAAACTGTTTTTAAATTTTAGAGTTAATATTGTTGCAAATACACTAAATTTGACCGAATATCTTTTTTAGAAGAGAAAGGTTTTTGACTTTTAACTTTTTTGCTTAAGTAGGAAAAATTTCGCTATTTGAAGGGGATACTGTATCTCCGGCCCCCTCCCCCACAATTGTCCTTTAGGGAAGGGATTAAGGGCCGTAGACTAAAACTTTTCTAATTTTGACAGAACTTTTAAAAGTTGGTAACTTTTGACAGAATGTATTGGACCAAGTTTTTATTATTTATAAAAGTATAATGACCTTTTATATCAAAAAAAAAAATTATGACTTTTTAATTTTAAAAAAACATACATTTTATTTCCGCCATTTAAAAAAAAATTATTTCTAATTTTGACAAAAATAGTTTTATATTTAATATTACAAACTTTGTGAACAACACAGCTATCTTCTATACTCATTTGACTACAAAAAAATTGTTTTAGAGAAGGGGTATACCCCTCCCCCTTCACACACACACATCCCTCTGTAGTCACGCCCTTGTACCCTCTCAACCTCGACTGTCAAAAATAAAAATTTGAAAGAAACATATGTTAGCTAGTCTTCAAAAAAATTATTGTTCTCAACTGTTAATTGTTATTAAGAGAATAGTTATTAATTATTATAAACATTGAATTGGTAATCTTATCAATGACTGAGGATGAAATGACACAAATTATATACTAAGGTCCTTGATTTTTAAGAATTAATATAAAAATTAAAAGCTAATTGTGTAGAAATGGGACCGATTTTAAACCCCATATTAAGGACGGATACAATCTTAGACTATATTGCATGTTCCAACAGATAATTGAGAGATGACTTCTTCTTTTGAAAAAAGGTGTAAAAAGATATATATTTTCACCTATTATTTAAAGATATACTTTGAAAAAACAATGGCTGTCATATGAGTAGGAAGTGTTTTAAGCTGGAATTCAATAATAGAGTTATATATATATTATGTACATATCTTGGAGGTGTAGTATTACTATTGAAAAATACTCTTGAGTCATTCAACACTTTGTTTGAATAAGAATAGTAATCCATATCACCTAGAATAATATGTGGTGTGAGCCTTTTGACTGATACCATAAATTGCATCATAATTGAGGGCCATGTCATATTGGGTGCTTATAATTTATACATATTAGGATCTGATGTATAATCAATCTAGACATTAGAGGGATAGATTTTTGCTGGTCAGTTTTGACATGCAATCGTTTTCATTGATATTATTGAAAAAGGGTTTTTATTTTTATAAAACTTGGTTAGTTAGGCCTAAAAAATGGCCAACATTCACTGTGATGACGTCACATAAAAACGTTTTATATCTTATCGGTCCTTAATATTGTAGTTACAATCGGTCACGTCCCTTTACAAATGATCATTTTCGCTCATAACATAATAAATTACCTTAATTTACCAATTGAATTATAGTTTAGTGAAGCTTTAAGTATCTCCCACGTACAAAAATAGCAGGCCATTATTATTAATTTAGGCCTAATTATAGTATATATTACAATTATAATAATTGGCGATAATTGATTGATTATGGCATCACTGGCTGATATCTATGGTGACGTAATTGAGTAAAGATTATTCTATTGGATCTAGTATATTTCCACCTTCCCTTCTCCAAATATATATATAAAAATACTCCAAATCAGTTGGTAGTCAGTATTTTCCACCGTTTGGGATTTTTTCCTTTAATTATAAGGAATCGTTTACAACTTATTAACAAGAGCTAATTCAACTTCAACCAATTAACGTTCAAAACACTAATAAAGCCGTTGACAAAATGGCACCAAACAAAAGATTACTAATTTTCATGTTAGTACGGTAAGGGCTTTGTCCTATATGACTGATATCATTTGATATATTTTCTGTATATGTATTGTAGGTTACATACTCATACGTAAGATATTGAAAATTTGGTTTGTTTTGATATACTTTTTGCAATGTAATTAATTTCCGATAATTTATAGTCTTATAAACTTGTTTCTTCAGTTCTATAATGGCACAAAAATAATACTGATTTTGATCTTTGAATATATCTGATCCGGAATACCATTTCCATCATGAATACCTCTGTATATTATATATAATAGGTACTGATACAAGGTTTCATTCATGCCATACCTTCATACGATAATAACTATCACTCTTAAACGACAGATACCTACTTTGTTGTTATTTTAAAGTAATCATTAATCATGAAAGTAAACTACAAATTATAGGATTTGATCATCCTTGAGGTGTGGGGGTTTATAAGTACATCTTTATAATGAAATATGACATAGTGCTCATTATTATTTATTTTTGTTTATTTCAGCTGGTACTTCGGAGCATTGAGTCGTATGGATGCACAAGACTTGCTCATGACAGAAAGAGAAGGGGGCGTTTTCCTTGTTCGTGACTCTGGAAGCATTATTGGAGACTATGTTCTCTGTGTCAAGTTAGTTTAATATTTCCAATTACATACATGAATCTCAGTATCAATATTTATCCATCATTTTTTACAGAGAGGACAGTAAGGTATCGCATTACATCATTAATAAAATTCAACAAGGCGATCAAATGCGCTATCGCATTGGGGATCAAATGTTTACGGATCTTCCCGCCTTACTCAACTTTTACAAAGTGCATTATCTCGATACAACGCCCCTCATTCGACCTGCACCAAAAAAAATCGAAAGAGTTAAAGCCAAATATGACTTTGATGGAAGAGTAAGTTATCCTGTATTAATATTTATACGCTATTCATTAGATAACGAATGAGTAAATATCTATTTACTTGTGGTAATTGGTGTTTGCTGCCGTTTTTTTTGGAACTCGAAAGATATTATATGAAATTCTTTTTTTTTTTATCATTATATTTTGAATGCACAAATGTGTAGGTTTTATATAAATACGTATATGAATATGTATAATTAAATAAATGATAAATTTAAGTGTTAGATTCATTTTTTGATACTCTAATATATAATGTAACATTACATCATGGTTTTTTTATTTCTATCCAGGATCCAGATGATCTACCCTTCAAAAAAGGAGACATCCTAACCGTAGTATCCAAAGATGAGGAACAGTGGTGGACTGCAAGAAACGCTCTTGGTCAGACCGGATCTATCCCAGTACCTTATATAGTCAAGGTATATAAAATACATAAAATGTTTTCCTATATTTGAATTTAAGCACAACTTGGTAAGGTGTGTCTTATCAAAAGGAAGTATGTGCTGATGTAAATCATTTACTATGTTCTGTACATATGTGTTTACGGTACTCAAATACTTTAAGGGAATGAGCACTTTCATAAAAGGCTTATGAAAAATGTGTAAATAACCTATTGTGATATATTGGACGTACATAATTCCTACACATTATCTAGTCTTTGGTTTAATTCATTCATAAATTATCAATTATGGGATCATCTTAAAGACAAATATTTCTCTGTGCGTACTGTATATCATTTCCTGTATTTGAATATATATTATTCTTATCTCTTGTATTGCTAGATAAAGAGTGGAACTATTCGGAAATTAAATACGCAGAGAAGCATTGGATATTGCAAATATTTAAAAGTAAACTTGCTTCTGACCATGCTTTAAAATGTCTAATAAATTATTTATTATGTTTTGTATAATGTATTTTAACAAGTTTTATTTATTATTTTAACAGATCGAAGAGCATCAGTTAATCACCAATGGAACTACTTCAATAAGTTCATCAAATCTATCAGACTCTACACAGAAAAGCAAACCTGCGAATCATCAGGTATTCTGAATGTTAATTATAATTTATTTTGTATTCTTACTTCACTTTTTACTAATAGAGAAAACTTCCTGCGTATGCTCGAGTCAAACAAGCACGTGTTCCTAATGCCTACGATAAAACAGCTCTTCGACTTGATGTTGGAGACATCGTTAAAGTCACAAAAATGTCCATTCATGGACTTTGGGAGGGTGAATTGAACGGAAAGGTGGGTCATTTCCCTTTTACTCATGTTGAGTTCATAGACAATTCCGAATCTGGCATTGAGGATGACTGTTAGTTTATTGTAACACATCTAAACGGGAAAAATATGGAACGTTACGCTCTCCTTCAGACTTTTTTGATTGCATGGAAAAAGTTTTGGACGATTACATAAACCTATTCATATAATATATATATATTTAATTCAAAACTTTAATTAATTAATTATTATTATTACTATCAATATAAAAATATCTATAATTATATATATCTATATATAAAGTAAATCCTTTTATATATTACTAAAAATATATAATCATATATCAATTTTACCTATGCTTTGATTGTATGAATAATTTGGCCTGTCTTAACTCTGTTTCTTCATGTTATTATTATTACCAGACTTAGTTCAATATTTTTGTTCATATATAATCATAATTTTGTTTAGAATATATAGATTCATTTACTTGGAAACTTTCAAATAAACTTTGAAAAAAAAAAAAAAAAACAACACCACACCAAATTTTAATCAATTTCTTCTAGTAGGTAGAAAAAGTCGAACTTCTCACAGATTTCAATTTATATGAAGTCCAAAAGAAATTCCCTGCAATATTCTGCTGTTGTTTTTTTTCTTCATTTAATTCAATTACAATAATCAGAGTTCCCCTCTTTTTACAACCTGGCCTTGTTTCTTTCCTTTTGTCAAATCATATGATCAAAACATTATGTATCCTCAAATATTTTTTTTGTTATATTTGGATTTTTATGGGTGAAAAATGTATCATTTTAAGTTATACTACCGTAAATAAAAAGTAGTTAAATATCTAATTCATTAATTATTTTAAATAATATAATTATTCCGGTTGTATATTATTGTGAATCTAAGGATGGTAAATATCAATCAGTTGTGTCTAATTCAAACTGTAATGCTGTTTAATAACGGTCTCTTTAAATTTTAGTCAAACAAATGTTGTATTGTTTTTTAATATTGGGTTTACTTTTCGTTTCTCTTTTTCAAATATTTAAAACTATTGTTAATTGCAAAATGCGTTTGCTTTGTATTTTACCCTCCGTAGTCCCTCATATAGATATCATAATACCGATTAGTTTTGAGTCCTTATTGCTATTTTTCAAATTGATTTATTTGTTTAAATAATTTTAATTTGACTGTAAAGAAACGCATTCAATAATGTTTCTTCAAAGTTCATATTTATTATTTAGTAGTGTTGGATTCGGTTATTACTCAAAATCGATGAAAAACTCAACTTTACCTGAGCCGACAATTTTCTGAAAATTATTTGTTTTCGTCCTTGAAAATTTGACTTTATTTGAACTCCAATATTCAAAAGTTGAAACAATTGAATAATGATGAGTCCACCAAAGGACAGTAAAAAAACTACAGGCGTCCCTTTTTTATTGAATGAAGTGTTGATTTATATAACATTACCCGTGTACAAATTATTAAAAATTCAGTTAAGATTTTTAAATCGAATTCAACACTAGTATTGGGTTATTTGTATGCTGATAGAGTTTAATATGATTTTTGACTCCTTGCTTTTCAAGTGAGCTTTTATGACATTTTTATTATTTTTATATTTAACATAGATAACTTTAGATTGTTGAAGGGCGCTGTAGTCGCAGGATTTAATTTCAACTATTGTCGGGGGTAGAAAATCAATCAAATTTATTATTATAAGGAAAGAAAACATGAAGGGATCATACAATACTTTATACTTTTATAATAATGCAAAACATTTATGTTTAACGTACATATGCGTTATGACGTATTATAATTTTGGATGAAGAGGTCGTGGAGGCAATTATAATCATTTATGTTCACTATTATTATCTATTCACTTATTTAATTTTGTATTGCCCAGATATTATAAAAGAAGTCTTTTATCTATCCGTGATGGAATAAAACAATTCAAATTAGTGTCCAAAATGGCTCACAGTTTGGCTTTTTTCCAAAATTAGGGTGATATTTTGCAAGGTTGAAATAACTAATAAGTATAGAATTATTATTTTTTTTAAATATTTTATTTTTAAACATAAATTACTAAACTAAAATATTTCATCTATCTTTTAACGTCACTTTATAAAGCTAGCATTAACCATCATCTATGCGATATTTAATCCTTTATATCTATGGACATAATAATAGCATCTCTTTTCATTCAAATAAACCATAATTTTTTGTCAAGGACTGGATAAAAATATTGATGTTTATTTTAAACTATAGCTTTATGTTTGTGCTACAACTTCTATTATTTAATTTTTTAATTTTATTATTTTCTACGGTTTTTTTAATGCAAAATAAATAACATTAATTATATATTAATCAATTCTGGAATAGCCGTATTCATTATCGAATATAATATAAGAGATTCCCAAACGAATTATTTTCTTTAGACACATGTGTTATGAAAAAAAAAATGCACTCTAGTTACGAACATTCCTCTGGGAGGAATGTATCTCGTAAGGAATGGTATTACTCTACATAAATATATGATGTAAAAATATTTCCTTATTAATCAATGTAGGTATGTGAATTCTCAAAATACCTTCAATGATGTCTAAGGGTATGAAGAAAATGCAACATTCCAGAATTGAGTCTTTATTTTTCATTAGTTACAGTTTATTTTATCGAAATATAATTTTCATTCGTCCCATTTTTTTCTTACAAAGAGCAATTACGAAATATCATTTCTATCCGTTACATAAGGGAGCACTCATTTTGTACAAATGAATTCAAGATTAAAAAGGAATTTATCTTAGAATGCAGTATCCAAAACTGATCTCAGTTTTTTAGTCATCTGAATTGTGAAATATCTGGGATTATAGTGATTTGAGACTATTATCGTTCAGAGCCCTTTTTCACTTTTAAAACAATCCCCAAATTAAAATTAGGATTAATCAAACGTATGTAAAAGTGTTTTTGTATGATTAAAAAGCGTTTTTATTGAATATGTTTCTTGTTCTAAACTCGATATATTTCCGTTTTTAGGCTAAAAAAGTGATGAAAAAACGACACTCTTCTTTGGATCCTTATAACTTATTCAAAAAACAATGTGATGAGGAACATCATAGCTGTTATTATAAAAGAAATATTCAATATAAAATTTAAGAAAATATGTATATAAAAATTATGCATCTCCAATGCTTTTTGTGCCATTTTGTATTTTTTGAGTGATCCCATTTTGAAATATTAAAATTATCTACTTATCGTGAATAGGTCACTTTATTATTTCGATATTGGTATCTCATTCCAAAGGAAGGAGTCCACTCTAGTCCCTAATTAGGTATGGTAGTGTTCTTCGGATGGATTCTCCTCCCGTCGTCCCTAGTGGAATTCGGAGTCCGAATTCGAACATCTCTTGAGATTGATTATCAAGTTACAAGTATTTTAATTTGATTATCTTGATCTTCCTTCTTTTACGAGGCATGACGTCATGAAATTGCCATTGAAATCGGAATAAATATCATCATAATGTTGACTATTTGCCAGGACAGTGACTATAAAAAATGTGATCACTACAAAAGTGGAAAAAAAAATCCTTGGACATGCATGTTTTTTAAATAGAACTTCTTTCAGATAAACAGTTCGTTAAAGAAGAAGGTCATGTCCTAAGTAAAGAAGACGGTTGATCACTCCATATTCTCATCATATTATAATTGTAAGGATTCACAAAGTCTTTTTAAACGTCATGCCCGTATTTTGAAATTTTTGAAGAAAAATGAATTATTTTGGCAGTTTTGTTTTACAAATATTAAGCACCGCTCTAGAGGGGGACCCTTAACTATTATAACTTATAAATCTTTGGACAGAAACTTCAACTTTATATTTCTACTAAAAGGCTATATATTTTTTAATTCGGGTTGTTGCATATGATTGACACAACCTCTAACTTGGTTTGCTGTTGTACAAACTTTTTTCTAAAACGTGTTCTTGAGCCTTTAACAACGACATCACATCAACATATCTATCTGGACATGCTTCAGTCCCAAATACTTCCATGGATCCAGGAACAGGACTGTTGAGGGTCTTACTGCTTCCAACAGAAAGGAGCACCTTCGCAAAGTCTGTTGAAGAGTGTTACCAAACCACTTTTGGAGCAGGTACATATGACTCCCTTCTTCCCAAGATCTCAACGTAATGGACTTCTCCATATAGTCCATTCTAAAGAAGGCTCCGTTAATGTAAGGCCGCCCTTGTGTCTGCAGGGGACAACTTGTCGGAGGAGACCATCTGTGCAGCATGTAAATCAGTTTTGAAGCGTCTGAGAGCTGTAGACTCGGTCCAGACCCCTATATATATAACCGTCTCAGACTGGTCTAGGATTTCCAGACCGAAACCCAACACTATTAGTTTATGAATGAGGGCACAAGAATGACGAAAAACTTTTCCTTCTATCTTTTCAAATTATCATGTATCAACAAATGACGGATTATTTGAATTGGTTCAAGTGCTTAATTTCTTTAATCTATTGACGACGGGTCATACTTATTATTATGTTAATAAGAATTGTATATATTATTATACTCGTATCTGAATTTGACTATTATTTTTGGATTTCTGATACATAATTCTTTGAGTGAAAAAAGTATTTATATTTTGTAAGCAGAATTAAGAAAATATCATTGAAATGATTTACAGCATAACGTTATGAGGATCCCCAAGTGATATTCTACCCATAAAAAAACATTGTTTCAACAAAAGAAAGACATATATACATACTCGTACACTGCATAACCATTGAATATTCATATATCTTGCAATTTTTCTTCTTAAAAAACATAAATAAGGTACAAAATCTTAGCCGAAACTATGAAGCTATTATTCAATAAATGTTCAGACTTGTTCACAGCTTAACAAAGGCTAATTCACATTCAACCAATCAACGTTCAGAAGACTCTTAAGGATAAAAGAAGATAAAAAGTCTATAGCTGACAACAAAATACTTTGTAAATTTTTGTGTTTGTCAGAAAATACTCTTTTCTGTCAAAATAAGTATCTGACTTAATTCAAATTTTACAGGAGAGCCAAAAACGTAGGTATAAGAAATATTATTTATCTTGCATTTTTAATGGGTTAACGGCCAAATTTTATTTATTCTTTAGGGGTGTCTGCATGGTGTGGGCTGTAGGAGCCATATCCCCCCCCAAAAAAAAAAGAAACTTTTCCTTTTTACTAGAAAATTTTACATTCGGTTTTTTTTTTAACTTGAATTTTTGGAATGTTTTTCCAAAACATTTTATAATTTGTGAATAGCTGAGAATATTTGAAATTTTTTTCCTAACAATTTATTAATTGAAATTTAACTTTTAAAAAAATAATATATTAATTTTTGAATTTTTTTACAAAAGATAAATTTTTTGAGATTTTTTTTGAATTTTTTTCCCAAAAAAATTAATATTTTTTATTTTTTTACAAAAAATTAAATTTTTTGTAGAAAAACTTTGGATTATTAAAATTTTTTTCTAAAAAATTGAAGTTTTGAATTTTGTTTTCATGAAAATTTATTTTTTGAATCCCAAAAAACAAGCCCCCCCCCAAAAAAAAAAATATATAATTCTCTGAATGCATTTTCTTATATGGAAGTGATCTTAAGGGTGATTCAGGTAACTGCTTATGTAGTAGTGTTTATAATTTTAGGGTTTATTAGGGTAGATTCCTATTTAGATTTATTGTGTCACCAATTAAAAAATCATGTATCGAATGATTTTTTTGAAAAATGATAGAACTCCCCAAGAATATTTAAGCAATGCAAGAAATTGATAATGGAAAATTTTGCAGATACATATTTTTGCAGGACATGGATAGTATAGAATTACACTATGGCAAAATAAATCCATTAGTGAATAAAATGCGATCGAAAAAGAATACCCGAATATCTAAAACTCTCTTTGGGATTAAGATTCTGAGAAGATTAGATGAGTCCCATTCAGAGGTGAAGATAGCGAGGGAAATTCATTCTACCATAGTTTTCTTTGGAGGTATACTATATCAAATCACCCCCCCCCCTCTATAATTAATGCTTCATACTTTTTAAAAAACCGAAATATTTATTTGGAGTTTTAGGGTTAGATTTTTTGATGCATACATATTAACTATATGCAATGAAAACTATCCCAATGAAGACGTCATTGTTATCGTGGCCGGAAGTTACGCCCTGGGAAGTTCTGCTTCGGGAAGTTTCGCCCTCATATGTATACATATTATAGCATTCATGTATCTTCCACATATAATTTAAGGTCTTCCTTTACTTCAACTTGAAGTCCTTCGTAATTAATTATGAAATTATGGCAATTGAGTAATTTCATATGAAATAATTGTTGCTTCTTATTATAATGAATTCGAACTGTTTGATATGTTCTATTTTAAAATATATTAAAATTGAATTAAATGCACTCATTTTACAATACTGAATGCAAAAATGTATGCCAAATGACTTCAATTGGGGGGAGACTAATTTTAAATCTTAAATTATATGTAGAAGATGCATTTATGCCATAATATATGTATGAGACCGAAACTTCTGCAGGGCGAAACTTCCCAGGGTGTAACATCCTAGAACTATTGTTATATATATATATATATACATTTAAAACCCTCAACTCAAAAAACTTTAATCCTCCCTTACGGTATTTATCTAATCATTAAAAGCTATGGAGTTTGAGGTCACTTTAAACTAAAGGAATAATACATATTCCTTTAAATGGACCCGGATAAGTAATTATCTCCATTACAAAGTCAGAAAAACTTACTGCATCAAAGGTGCCATTGATCGAAAATACATTAATTGATCGCCGGAGAAAAAAAAAATTAAAAAAAAAATTCGCTATATTTGAGTAGATTTTTTTTTGTCATTAAATTGAGTTCATTCCTTTTTACATTGTTGGAAGCAATTCGTTGTAAGAAAAAAAGAACATGAGAATTCACAGATGTATTCTTTGTCAGGTGTTGGTTGGTCTACTCATTCCTGAAGGTTAATTTATCCGTCCTTTGTATTGTATAGACTATTGTCCAACTATTGTTAAGAATATTGTAATAATAGAACATGTCGATCAAAGTAACAAAACATTCATAGACACAAAATGGTGCAGATTATTTAGACTCTAGCAAACAAACAACCAAGTAAACACAGGGCCATTACTAAGATTTTTTTTTTTCTAAGGGGAGGTGTCTGTTTGACAAATTTTTGACAGATTTTTTTTTAATAACTACGACGTGTGTCAAATAAAAATTTAAAAAAAGGTACCAATGGCAAATCGACAAATAACTTCATTATTGAATATAAAAACAAATTTAGATAAAAAACATTCTCTGAAAATGTTTATATATTTTTTGGAGGGGACAAGATTTAGCCAAATAAGCTTTTTTTCTGAAAAATACTTATATTAGGAAAATTTACATTTGAGGCATAAGCAAAAAAATTAACGCTATAATTTTTCTTTTCCATAAATTTGACAACTACAGATGGGGGATTGCCTCCCATAACCCATCTTAGTCACAGGCCTCAGTCAGTATCCCTCATTCATAACTCATACAAGAAATAAAGTATTACATAGATTGGCTAATACAAAGATTACTGTAGCATCGGTCACACTTGTTGATATCTAATTTTTGATTTCTTGTGGAAAGCTTAGTTTGCTGTGTGATAATGGCAAGTCACTAGGTAATGCAACTAGTAAAAGCTAGTGGATATATAGGGAACTTGATTCAAAGGCTTTAAAATTGAGTAACCCAGTTTTAATTATTATTATATACTAACATTTTCATTACAAAAATATATATTTGTGGGTGTATCTAAGTTAAATCTAATTAGTTTCTATTTATTATTTTCTTGCCCTTATAATAGACCAGCTGCCGTTTCTCATTTAATTTAAGGATGAGTTTACTTTATATTGTTTTTATTTTCCATCTCTTCCAAATAAAAAAGTTGAGAGATACAATGAAAATTTATCGTAACTACTAGTCTGTAAAATCATAAAATAAAATATGTTGAAGTATCTTATTCCGTTGGATGGACTATAACAAGGGCGTCCGTAGGATTGTTTATGATTTTTGTATCCTAAAATTAAATTTTTTGGGAATTTTTTTTTCAAAAATCCACAGCTATTCACAAAAAATTAAATTTTTTAAACAAAAGACAAAAATGTAAAGCTATTCTTAAAAAATTTCAAAAATTACCAGCTATTCACAAAAAAATTAAATTTTTTGGAATTTTTTTTGAAAAATTAATTAAATTTCAAATCTTAAGTTTTATAATAAGAATCAAAAATTCCTTAATTTTGGGTGGCCCTTTAAGCCCACCGCCTGAGAACGCCCCTGTATAATTGAATGTTTATTTTGATTTTATAATTCTCATTTTTTAAATCAGCATCAGCAAATATATTAATTTTCTTTCTTTGCACATCAATATATAATCTTGTGAAAAGTAAAGTGGTAAAATTGACGTTATTAGATTTTTTTCCTAATGAAAGTTTATATGCGTTTATATATTTGGCTCTATTGGAAAAACAACAGAAATTGGAGTGACAGAAGTTAAATGAAATTCAATTATTTTACGAGCTATGAGTTTTCCGTCCTTGTTATCGATAATCAATCTTTGAAGAATATCCTGAATTTGAAAGCAATCTACATTGCACAATTTTTACTGTACACTAAAACAGGTTATTTCTACGAAAAAAAAGAAAAAAAATTGTTTCACTGAGCCACAAAATAATAATATGATTTAAAAAAGCATTACTAAACATTTTTTTTTTTTCATAGATGTAATATGTTCAAAACAAAATTTTATTACATAATATCTTTTAATTAGGTAATTAGATACAATTATAATGTTATGTTTAAAATAAATTATGATGAAAATATACTTCCTTTATAGATTACACATAAAACTTGTTATCAATTAACATGTTATTTTCAAAATTTTGAATAGGTAAGAATATGTACAATGCTTTAGTTTTAATTTTATTACTCAAATAATCCCGTCATGTCATTAATTGAAAATACAGAAAGTAAGATTAGTAGATTTCGACATGACGAACGGGATGTTTTTTTTTCCAAACACAACGTACATAAATCTACTTGGAGTTTGTCTACGAAACTATAACAAACTTAAAAAGTATTAATTAAACTTACCTGATATTTTTATTAAAATAATTACAAATACATTCTAAATATTTCCAAATCAAACCTACAAGCAACGATAACAATACCACAAAGTTATTTTAAAAAAATATATATAGTATTTTAAAAGTTTTTAGTAATCCAAAATTGCAAAAACGTAACGTGTAATTTGATAATAAGATGTTTTATGAGAAATCTATAGAGGAAGTCTTTTGTTATTTTTTCAGAAAAAACATAGTGATTGTATCTAATTACCTAATTAAATCATGCAATGAAATTTTGGTATTTGTATGACAAATTATATGTTTGTGTAATTTTTTCTAAAAGTCTGTTATTATGCTTTGGCTATGTGAAACATTTTTGTTTGCAGAAATAACATGTTTTATACGAAAGGTACAATATTCAGTTTACTGATTGATATAGGTAATTATGTAAAAAAAAAAAATTATGTTATACCGATGAATGTTAAGATTTTATTGGTTATACATATTTGGACAGACATCATTTACGAGAATAGTTTGTCATTATTTTTAATGAAGGATCAATTAAAAAATGTGTTGTTCTTATAAGCATTTGATATTTATACTTACTATTGTAAGTGATGTTAACAAGGGACATAATTCATTAGTACCATAAGGTTCGTTCCCGCCTACTCCTAGCGCTCTACAAAATGTCTCTTCCTTAACACACCAAACTATAATGAGAGTAAGTTTTATATGTACATCATACACATCTAAATAAAATCTTTAACTAGAATGGGAATTCGGTAGAGGGCAAAATCTCCTGCCAAAAATCAAATTGAGTTATGTATCACAATATGTTCAAAAGTTATGGTCAATTATGGATTTTTTTACGTTTTGTGTTACCTAGACCTCTCAAAAATTTAATGATCTCTTTCTGTGACCGTATATAATCTTCGTTCCAAGTTTGATCAACAATCTTTTACTTTTGCCGTAATTCAGCAGGGAGTTGTGGAGGGGGTGGGCTAGAGGGGTTGTAGCCCCCGTCCCCTCAAAAGAAAAGAAAATAATTTTTACTTTATACTAGAAAATTTAACATTTTAAATATTTTTTCAAAAAATTTAACGAGATTTTGCAAATTTTATTCTTAGAAATTTAATTTCACGTGAAGAATAATGGGTTTTTGAATTTTTTTTTTCCCAAAAAATTTATTTTTTTGAGAAAAAAAAATTAATATTTGGGTTTATTTTCAAATAATTTAATAGGATTCTTATATTTTTTCCCAAAATTATTTATTTTCTGTCGATATCGATGGATTTTTGAATTTTTTTTCAAAAAAATTTAATGGTTTGAATTTTTAATACAATTCTTGTGTGAACAGCTTTTGATTTTTGAAATTTTTTGAAAAATAAATTTTTTTTCGAATTTAAAAAAAAATAAAATTTAATCTTTTAACTTTAGTTTAAAATATGATATTTCAAATTTAATTTTCAAATTTTTTTCCCAAAAATTTTAATCTTTCAATTTTTTTCCAAAAAAATTCCAAACACCAAGCTCTTCCCAAAAATATTTATTTTCTGTCAATATCGATGGATTTTTGTATTTTTTTAAAAAAAAGTTTAATATTTTGAATTTTTTAATACAATTTTTTTGTGAAAATTGATTTTTAAAAAATTTTTTTTTCCAATTTTTTTTTTCGATTTTTAAAAAAAAATAAAATTTAATATTTAACTTTAGTTTTAAATATGATATTTGAAGTTTAATTTTCCCCTAAATTTTAATCTTTAATTTTTATTTAAATTCCAAAAACCAAGCTCTTCCCAAAATATGATCTTGCAGATGGACCTGTCCAGTTGACAAACAAACAAACGAACAAAAACATATCTCTGTTCAACTTTGTTTTTGGAGATTTTATAGATAAATCCTATCCAGCACTTCCACTAAAACAGTTTTACTTTTTTTTTTAAAGGGGTGTTGGTTCCGGCAAAACTGGTTAAAGATGAGTAGAATTAGGGACAAAATCTTACTGTAAAAAAAAAATGTCAAATCAAATGCTATTTTCATCCATTTATAATGCAATCTATTATAATGAAGGATTAATCATTTTGTCACATGTTGAAATTAAAGATTCTGCACACGAAATGATATATAAGCATTGTTTCATTAGATATCATTATTTATTTATTCTTTCAATTGTTGTCTTGAATCATTTGAGATTAAATGAAACGTAAATTCCAACCTAAGTAATATATAAATAAGAGGATGATAAAATCAATGTGTGCTTTGTTCAATTTATAGACACATTCAGAAATTGACATAAAAAAGCACGTTTACCTCCTACGATAATACATTTAAGTTTCACCCAATCGATTAATTTTTTACGTAGTACAAAAACTAAGTATTAATTCATACACTCTTTTCTTGAGTCGGAGATTTATTAAAGAAAGAGAGAAACAAAATAGAGTCATGTCATATGCACACAAATACGTAATCCCAATAATGAATGAAGTTCTATATTTGATAATAGATACAATCAAAAAAATAATATAAAATTGTGATGTCATTGTTACATCCAAATAAATATTTTTTTCCCTTTGACAGGCAGAAAAGTCCCCAAGATTATATTTATATATATATTTTTTTTTTTTTTTTTTTTGGGGGAGGGAAATTAAATTTTTTGAAAATAGAAAAAAAAAAAGGATTTTTTTTTCATAATTCCATATTTAATAACAAAAAATGAGATTTTTTGTTAATAAATTTCAAAATAAATTAAAAGTATTAAACTTTTTCGAAAAAAATTTCAGAAATCCATATCTATACACCAAAAATTCAAAATTTATGGCAATAAATTTTGTTAATTAAATTATAAAAAAAATTGAAATATTTTTCAAAAATTCATAGCTATTCAAAAAATTAGTTTAAACAAAACATGCTTTGGAATAAAAATTCAAAAGTCCACAGTTATTCCCCAATTTTTTTTTCAAATTGTTTAGGCTACAATGTTGATTTTGTGTTACTTTTTTGAATACGCACAATTCTCATCACTATTGATGATGACGTATTTTGCAAAGTTTGAATAAATATAGTGCCCCCCCCCAAATTAAGGAACTTTTGATTCTTTCTAGAAAATGTAATATATTTTTTGGGAAAAAAATTAAATAGCTATGGATTTTTGAAATTTTTCTCCGAAAAATTTAATATTTGAAACTTAATTTTAGAATTTTTTTTTCAAAAAGTATCATATTTTGTAAATAACTCAAAATTTTTTAAATTATTTTCACAAAAATTGAATTTATCAATTTTTTTTCCATAAAAATGTAATTTTTCAAATTTTTTCCACAAAAATTGTAATTTCCCTCCCTCCCCCCTTGCAAAAAAACAAACACACCTGCAGGCCCTCCTGCGATATACACTATTAACTTTTATTATTAAGTATCGATGGGTCATTGAATCCTATATAGATACATACATGGGAGTCTAGTGACGTCATTTTGTTTTTGTTTTTTGCCCCACTTGAGTCATAGATCATTCTTTTTTTTTTTTAATGTTCCTTTAATTGGTTAGATGGAGTTGCACTGATTAAGTATAAGTAGTATTACAATTACTCCATCTCACCTAGGAATCTTTTTTGAAGTCCATATACATCGAGTTTATTTCTCTAGGAATCACCGGGACTTTTATTCTTTTTGTATTTAGATACATTTTTCGTTAGTAATTCTTTGGATATAAACAAATTAAACGATGTTCAAGTCAAGTAATGAGTTTTTTTATTCAAACTTAAAATTTTGGTCAATATGGTTGTTATGATTAAAATTTGCAATAAATTTTTTTGAATGACACCCATGGTTAATACTAAAAAAAGGTTAGACCATAATGTAGTTGGCCTTGCTAAAATTTTCAATTTGATGTATCGTATCGATTGCTGGGAAAGACAGGCAAATTTTATCAAAACACGTAAACACTCATACACTATGACGTCAATATTGAAAAGGGTGGCGAAGAGTCAAATATAAGGCGTACACACGTTATGGTATCATCTTATAATTTTATGAACCCTGAGGAAGAGTAATCTTTGCTCAAATTTGTAGTTTGATATTATAAAAATGTTAAACAGTACATATTCAGGCCCTAATTTGATCTGTTATTGTATTTGCATTAAAAAAAACAAAGTTTGTCTGTGTGAATGTATATGAAAACGAGGCACCGGGTGTACTGTATCTAGTGCCCCCCTGATGTATATCATAAACATACTTTGATCTAAGAAATAACAATGTAGTAGTATTAATTAAATAGGGCATGCGTGTGGATATTGTATTAAACATGTATACAGGGTGGACTATATATAGTGCTCCCTGATGTAAATCATATAAAAGATAACAATGCTGTCGTATAGATGAAATATTGCAGGCATGTGTATGTACCGAGTCGTCGATAATTCGTCGATAGAGTTTTTTTGAATTTCTACTGAAGGTTCCAAGGATTCTGAATATTATCATTTTTGTCCATTATGTCCCAACCAGAAAATATCTCTGCGCTCCTCGACGCACACGTTTCCACCAAGGAGATTGTGAAACAGCTCAAGTGCAATTGTAAGACCGTCTACAATGTTAAAAAGCACATGGAAGCTAGCCAGGACCTGAAGCAACACAGTGGAAGCGGTAGAAAAACAAAAAGTGGATCTGGTGAGGTACAAGGAGGATGCCATGACTAACTCGAACTATGGATCACATCTGTTGCAGTGGATCTTTGAATGGCAGGGTATCTGGATAAAAAAAAAAAAAAAAAAATAGGGGGCAAACCCCTCAGAAGAGTTAAAATACCCTTATTGTCTCAAAAACAGCGTGACAAGAGTCTTGAGAGGGCCAAAAAGCTTTGGAACGCGAGGAAGCGAAATTCAGCTGACATCGCTGTTTAATAGACAAAATGACCGGGTATTGACATTCCCTGACAAACTCTTAGATAACTCCACCAGGTATGTGACCACCTCAAAGTATTCCGTGTCCATTATGATGATGGGCCTTGTTGCATCCAACGGGAAAAATATGAAAAACAATTTGGTTCACCATCGGATATTGCATTAAAGTTCCCGATTACCTCGTCATCCTCAGGAATAAGTTAGTCCCGTGGCTCTGGAAATTGTCCAGGGAGGGGTCTGTCGTATTCCAGCAGGACGGGGTCCCCCGCATATACAGCCAAAACTGTCCAAAAAAACCTTGGCAAGAATCTCACTAAGAATATTGGGCTAAGGTCATATAACCCCCTCCCCCCCCCAAGTCCTGACCTCAACCCACTGATTACAGCATCTAGATGCATATTACAAATTGAGGCTTGTAAAGTTGGCCACCCAATGTGAACTTCCTCATAGACGCAGTGGACAAAGCCTCGACCTCAAGGTCCGCTAAGTACCTTCGGAATACCCGCGCCACCTTCCAACCTTGCCCTGATCGCTGATTCACTGTTGAATGTGGCTATATTGATTAAAAATGGTAATCAAAAGGATACAAATCTATTCAATATAATATATTTAAGTAAATAAACATAGATGCACCAAGTGGGGAATTTGTTTTCGACGACCCGCTATAACAAGAACACTGGTTTAAAAAAAATTATTTATAAGTCTCTTATATATGTCCTAACAAACCACAACTTTCAATAGCAGGTCATAATCAAACTCATAACGTGTGGATGTTTATGGGAATGGTAAATACTTGTCTTCCGTTTGACGAGTCTGAGATCAATATTTTCACTGTCGAATGGAACCCTTTGAGTAAAGTCGTTGCTTGTGTCGGAACAGAAAGGTTCATTTACTGCAAATGAATTCATTTTCAACAATCTTATTTAATTATTATTACTATGTATTTATCCTCTCCCCAATGATTTTAATGACAATTATATTTTATTCTTTCGATCCTTGAATCTTAGAAAATGAATTATCCTATAATATCATGTGCATTTTCACTATATGCTTACATTTGAAAAAAAAATGCAAAAACAGGTATTTTAAAATTAACTTTGTTTGTTTTTGTTAGTATGTGTTCTAAAGATTTAAGTACTTATTGGTCATCCTAAAATATTATATTTTCCTTTGAAAACACATATCATATTTTTTTTTCATTCTTAAGGTTCGAACACGTCATATGAATTGATATATATATAGAGATGTGTGAGTCTGGTCATAGATAACGGGGTGTAATTTATTTGAGAGTTATTTCATATATCATTAAAGCAAAATTTGTCTTTTAGCCTGCCCCTAATTAAACGTTAGTTTATATTAAAAAATTACTTATTTGGGAAAAGGAAAAATATGTCTTTATTAGAGGTATTTTGTGTTCCATGGATGGGTCAAGAGAACAGCTAAAATATCGTTTACAATTATTGTTAAAAGTCTTATATTGTTTGCACATTCTCACAAAAAAAGTACGTCACAATATCACAGCTACAAGATACATAATATATCAAAAAGTGAATTCTTGTCAACTCGATCCTTTTTCGCCCTATTTCCACACATATGTAGAATACAAAATAACTGAAAAGATGGAGAATACATTAATTTTTTCTCGTATAAACTGTATTATATAATATGCCTACATATGTAGGCCCAGATGCACACATTTCTCCTTTTTGAGAGTAATCATTTTTCAACACACAAAAGGGTAACTACTACAACGCTTCATCATTAACATAATAGATTCAGCAGTGCTAAGCAAATAAACACATACCCATCCTTTGGAGGCGTAAATGATAGAGTGTGCCAGAGATCAGTTCTACTAACATAGTAATAGGTTGGAGAAAAAGTAATTTCGTATTTTTCGCTTTATTTCAATGCTTTAGAGAAAGTGTTACAATCCTCCAATTTAAACCAAGTATGCCCGTTCTGTTCGATAGCTTATTGCCAACGATAATCCAACTGCCCTCTAGTAGAAGCCCTTGTCCCTATTCGCAAAAAACTTGGACATTCAATTTTCACAGGCCTCCATCGAGGCCAAATTTGTAACCCCATGTATGTTTGCCAAAGACAGGAACAGGTAGTAGTCCCTTGGTGCCGTGCCCGGACCCCATAGCATGTTTGCCAACCACAGGAACAGGTGGTAGTTCCTTGGTACCATGTCCGGACCCCCAAGCATGTTTGCCAAAGACAGGAACAGGTGGTAGTCCCTTGGTGCCATGTCCGGACCCTAGAATGAATGTATAACAACTTCTCATCCGAGCTCCCGGAGCTCCTGGCGCGTCATCAAAGATGTGTGTTGCCTGGCGTTGTCGTGATGATGGCTTGTTGTGCCCCATTCACCAATACTGGACGCTTCTGTTCGATCCCCGGCTTCAAACGGTCGGGTTTTTCACAATAGAGTGTAGAATTGAGGAGGGGAAAAAATGTTCGACCCACTGTTGTGTAACACGAACGGAATGAGTATTTGTCCCGTATACACCGTAAATTTGATATGTCGCTTGACAATTAAAAAAAAAAAAAAATCCCGATGCCGATATCGATTCTATAATATTTTAAATAATAGTTAAAAAATACTTTTTTGCTATAAATTTACAAGAATTACAATTGATAAAATCTATCGCCTGCCTTTATTTAATGTAAATAATATTTACATTAAATAAAGCCAGCGAGCTTTTCCATAACGAATTTTCTCATGTCGTGTAAAAATCCATAGGCAAATTTATTTAGGCAAGCCTTCCTAGGTCCCTTTACAAAACTTTTCCCCCTAAAACAACAATATCTGAACGGACTGCATTTGTTTAGAACACTTTTGTTTACGTTTAGTTTGTTTTCAATTTGTTTTTTCGAGCATTTTTATCATAAATTATTTTATTAGAATATTTATAAAATTATAAGACTCGAGCAACAAATTCACATGGTCTTTTTTTATACATTGATGGATATCTTTAATATTTTTTTTTTTACATAACTTAGAAAAGTAATGAATAATTAAATACCAGTAATAAATAGTAATACCTAAGAATCGATTTGCAATTGTAACATTATTTTCCGATTTCAGAAAAAAAAAAATTCGATTCTCCATTTCCCGATTCCGATTAATCGTCCCATCACTAGTAAAAATGTAAAATATGGCGAATTTCTTCCTTTGAGACCTCCATTCTTGGTACAGAATAATTCACTACTTAATGGGATTAGTGCAATACTTGCCAAAAGTGGTAATAGTATACACTCACACCTTTACAACATCTTATCGTATGATCCAATGCGACCAAAAATAAACAAAATATACTTAATTAAAAAATGGACGGGAAATACGAAATTACTTTTTCCCCAACCTAATATATATATGTCGGTATACTATAAGGAGAACATTTACATATTTATTTATAGTCGTATAATTCTTTTTAAATAAATGTGTACTACTTTGAGTTGAAAGATCATATATATTAAAGACATTAAATGCCTATCTATTTTTTTAGGAGGGTGTGTAGTATCCACGATTATAGGTAGTACTTGTATATTAAATGCAACCAAGTTGTTTTATCTTACTTTTTTATAGCTCACATTTTATTCATATTGTCTAACAAACTACAATAATATCCCTTTTTTTTACGCGTAATTCCATATATTCATGGCGAAGCTAATTTTTGAGCAATTATATATCTTGACTCTCTATAAGGCAACAATGCATTATTAACTATATTTATAGGGTGCTTTACATTCTAACTACTGCCAGGACTTGAACTATAATTGAAACTTAATTTAAGAACACGTTTCGGCGTTACCTCACTAAAACAAAAATACCAAATATATTTTTGGTCTGCTGTCGATTCCCTCATCTTAATGGATACGCTTACACTTAGAGACATAGAACACAAGGAAAAACTTATTTATTTTTGTTTCAGCTGTCAGTTGTTGGCTTATTGAAACCTTTTAATTGAAAATAACAGGGACTGCAACTAAATGCATGCTTATTGATCTGCAGAAAAAAAGAAAAAAAAACAAGTGTCATAATTAATTTTCTCCTCTTCTCAGACTTATAGCATAAAACGCATTTAGCTAAAAGTACTGTTTTTTGCTCCCCTAAGCAAAATATTAGTTTAAAAAAAATTATATTATTTGCGGCTTCTCTGAGAATTTTCAACTAGGCAACCGCCTAATTTGACTACAACTACAACAGGCATGCCTTTTTGTGGTTCCTCACTCATATTACATAGGCACTATTTTTATAGAAAATGAAGTAAAGAGATCTAGATATCAACCCTAATCGTGAAAACAAGTCGGAAACGGATCGAAACAGCTAAAATTTAGATAATTATCTACTTAGAGCTGGGAACTGTTCAATCAAAGAACCGTATTGCAAACAGAATAGAGAAGTTTAAGGCTCTGTTACATCATTAATACTTGTTTACGTACGTGTTTTTTAATTTATGAAATTCAGAATTTAACTCATAAACTTATTTGTACGCATTCCAACCCATCACGATCTTGAGGTTTCTCTGTTCCATGGCTATGGAGATGTATTTACTAAAATTCTGTTGTCAAAATGTATACATTTTTTGTTGTTTTTAAAAATATTTCATTGTTCTCAATTAAAGCTATAATTATAAGTCCATAAAAACAAAGGTCATTCAACAAATATGCCTTTTCAGTAGTAACAAAGTACTCACATTCCATTCAAAATTGTCCAAAAATGTTTATACCTTTTGATCAAAAATGAAAAATACAAGAAATATTGTTGTATTCCTTACTCAATCTAATCACGACCCAACTTCTTCTTGTTTTTTTCACAAAGGATCTTACTCAGTAAAATGCGAGGTAGCTCTTACGTATCAAACTATCTTACTTTCAAAGTCGTAATTTTTTTAGTGGGAGGAAATGACTACTACGCCTCTGATATAAAAGTTAGTATGTAAATTTTAAAGGTGTTAGTTTCCCCAAATTACAAAATAGAATTAAATAGTTTAAATGACAGTTATAGGTAATTTAATTTATTTAAATTGATATTTAATTAATAATTTGTTCAATCGTTTTGCCATCGTTAGGCACTTCCAATTATAATCGAAACTGGAATGAATTGTTTATGTTTGAATGGGAGTTCATTCATTATCTAAAAAGACAATTTTATATAGGGCTTCGGATCACTTAGAGACACAAAACGTGCCTCAAATTAAAGGAAGGAAAATACTTCCCGTCCATATGAAGTGATTGCCATCTTTACTTAAGGTGTGGAGTATTTAAGTTCTGTAAATTAGGGTGATTTGTCCTTAAACTTCTTTTCAAACTTTGATTACGTCTAGTTAGGAAAAGTTATCATGTGATAAGTAAAACATTTAAACTATATTTTATTTTTTGACAAAGTTATCTTTAAGTAGCACATCTGGTTCAAAGTTTGGAAGCAGACAAAAGTTACTTATTTCGTCAATAAATATTTAAAAACAGCATTACTCATTATTTTGTATGAATTAATTATGAAAGACATTATTCTAACCTATAAAGTATTAATTAAGTTTTTTCAAAAGCTACTTTAAGAGATAATCACATAAGGAAATTTTGATACTTCCTTTCTGAAAATTTAAAACAAAAGATCTACGGATCATCAATTCTTCCTAAAAATTTTTCTTGTTATATTCTACACAATTTTAGAAAGAAAAAAAATTTAAATACTTTTTATTAGTTAAAAAAATGTCTATCCAAATTATTTAATGCAAAATAACTAACAATGTCGTACTATTATCTATATTCACTAAGTAAAGCTTTTTTTGCTTATTTTGATAATTTGATCGATATGTGAGACCTCAAAATGACTTTATAGGACAATGCCACTTTGCATATGCTATTTCAATACCCTATAACAACTTTTCCAAAAAAAATTGAAAATCTACTGCACTTAATGTCCATTATATTTTACACGTCTAAAAAATTCAAGAAGTTGTGTTACAATTTCCCTATATCTACCATGAATATATGCTATCAAATATACTAATAATTTATTGTTTGTTAAGATCTTTTTGGCTTGAAAAGTTTAAACTATATAACCATATATAGGATATGACTAGCAAAAATAAGCATCAGAATTCATTGGACTTACAGCTGGAAAGAAACATTCCGTTCCTAATATTTTGTAGCTAAATCAAAGTACTTACTTTCAACTTTGAGTTAGTAATTATATTTTGAGACGTATCAACATCAGGGTTGACCGTAGTCCTAATGATTCAGATACCAGTGGATATATTGGATAACACAACATATATTCTTTGAGTATGCCACTAGGAATATGTATACATATATATATTGTCGCCCTTGGAGCTATACCCAGCATATCTAGGCATGATATGTCAGTCAACATAACGTTTCCTTTTCTTTTTCATAACTCCAGGGATTCATGGAGTATCCGTACGATATAATCATGAACTTTTGAGCATATCCATAATGTATCAAACATTTATCATTTCTTAAAATCCACCTGAAAACGTGAAAAAACCGTTTCTAGCTAGTACAATTATAATTAAAAATCCTCCTTGATTAAATTTATTAAAAATTGCTAGAAGAAACTGTTAATCCATATTTTGTTATTTAATATGTAAAACTCTTTTTAAAGTTTTACTTATTTTAATATCATCAATGAAATTTATATTTTTATTTTACGTAAAATTATACAAACTAATGTTTGATCCAATTTTTTTTTCAAAATGAAATTCTTTGATAAAATGAATTCAAAAAACGTCAATTAGAAAATTTACTTTGAATATATTTTTGTATTATTTTGTGAATATGATCTCAATCTTTATTCAAGAATTTGATTGTGATGAAGTTTGAACTTCATACTTTATTATTAAACTTGTTTGTATACACCTTTGTATATATTTGATATTCAAATCAGTTGGATCTAAACTATTAAAGATCTTGTAACTGTCACTAACTTTTTTTTTTATAAAATCTACATATATGCATTATTTTATTTTGTTACATTGATGATTAGAGTTGATTAATTCGTTGTTCAAACTTGCTTTTACAAAAAAAACTTTTAATATCTTGACAGAAGGAGTTTGTTTGTTTATATTGGAAAATACATTTTTAACAAATAAATTGAATATTTTAAAATATTGTATTGCAAAAGTTTGTTGCTATTTTTGGATTTTAATTACTAGGAATCTTAAATATACATCAGGAGCGCGTCTGTCGTGGGGGATCCGTCACCTCCCCTCCAACTATATGTATATATATTCTTGGAGACGCCCCTGTACATAGTTTGTTTAGCTTAACATTGCTGGTAAGACGTTCAGTAATACTTAATAAATAAGAATTATATTTATGTGTTTTCCATCTTCGTCGATCATTAACACAATACGATGACTAAAGGGTTTGCAGGTCTTGACCATGCCCGCGGGGGATACTTTGTCCCAGTACTGGATAATGAAGGCCTTCTAGGAGTCGATGCGATTGTGTGAATTGGCAGATAACTTCCTCTCTAACTCCCCCTAAAAGAAGTATTTCATGGGATCCAATTCGGATGAGTTAGAGGGCTAGGTCTGGAGGTCCCACAAACTTGACTTCTCTTCTTTCAACAAGTATTGGGTCTTGGGGGCCTTGTGAGAGAGGGCAGAGACTTGTTGAAGTAGGAACTCGACATCATTGGCCTCATCTTTCATCCAAGGTATCATTTGGTCAGACAGAAGTTCACAGTACCTGTCGGTACCCACACTCTCTTTTGTCTCAAAGAACATGGGAAGCATGCCAATACCATTATCCCCCTCATGACTCGCAGGGTAATTACTCCGGGTGGAAACTTGGTTTCAAAGACTTGGGGAACAATAACTCTATCTATGGCCAACCATCTGTCGTTCTGGATGTTGAGGGAACTTTTGACAGTCCATTGTTTCTCATCCGAATAAAAGATGATTTGGTTATCATTGGACTTCCAATTGCTCAGCAATTATCTTCCCTGGGTTGCCGGGTGGCATTCATTTTGAATGTAATTTGAATGTTATAAAGGCAGTATCAAGTCATCTTCAGGTCAGTGTTTATAACCCTAGAGACTGTTATACGGCTTACATGGGAATTATTTGGCAAACACGTGAATCAAAGTCCTAGGATATGCCTTCATAAACAGTTTCAGACCCATACTATGAGTCTGGGAGTGCGTTTTTATAACTCAAGGGTTTGTGGGCTTTTCTCTATGCCCCTCCTCTTTCCAGCAGTTGTAGACGTCGACACCCGAGTATCTTCTTGATGCACACTGTGCTCTGGTCCTATATAAGCCAATTCGATGATGGTGTTCCTCCGGATCTTCTCCATCGTAAATAATTGTTTTTAATTAAAAGTTATTTAACAAACTTAAAGCGAACACTCAAGGACTCACTTTAAAATTGAAATAATAGTTCAGGATGTAGTTAAATATGATTTGATCAGAATGAAAGAGCCTACTCGGAACTGTTTTTCCTTTTCTAATTGTTAAACTTAGTTGTTTTTATTTTATTTACATGATCCCCTCTTTGTGTATAGCTGAGATACAGCAGCAAGGACAGATGTATAGTTCGAACCTATAATACAAAAACATAAAAAAGCTTTGAATATGTTGTCTGTCAAAATTTCCATATGCGAAAATGTAGACAACAAATAACCAGTGGCAGAAATGAGTGCGATAAAATTACCAGTTACATCAAAACTCCCATGCCTAGTTGTTGATTGTGGTTGTATGAATGGGTCAATATAATTGAGGTACTAGGTTTTTATTGACTTATTATTTTCTCTACTTTGTGACCTCTATCTTTGCATCATCTTCAGTTGTAACTACAATTAAACAGTCTCTTGCCTTTAAAATCCATTTATTTAATCCTTTATTCATTTATAAGAATGCTCTAAATTTAAACATGTCTAAGCGATTAAGTCGTATGCTTTTATTTATTTTATTAACACATGTTGATGCTATGAATCACATACATTTACCAAATTGATTTATATCTATAGTTTTGTTCCTTGATTAAAATAGTTGAGTTTTATTGAAAATAGTGTGGGTACGTGTATTTTAAATTAGCAATATCTATTCTGTTAAATAAACTACGAAAGATATTGTATATAAAAAGAATTAATTAAAAACCTTCAACATAATATAAATCATTTTTAATTTCAGTATCTGTCATTCTATAAAAAGGAATACAATTAGAATACTTTCAATCTACAAATATATTTAGATATAAGCTAGCCTATTTACACTTAATCAATAATGAAGTTAAATACGAGCATGACTCATTGTCATTAGAGATAGGACGGACGGTATAAGTAAATTTATATTATCTGAAAATATCCGAGATCCTATTCCCAAAGTTTGGCTTTGGATAGCCAAACTTTTATGGAGCATGAAAAATATCTGAGGAATTTTACGTATCTTAAAAAGCTGATTGGTGCAATTGGATCTACATGAACAGTTATATGACGTGGTTATTTAACAAAAAAAACTCAGAAAAACGGGGTAAAAGTCCAAGGGTTACTCAATTTTTCACAACTTTCGAACTACTGTTCAATAATTGTTTAGAATTGTTCAAAGTTTAAAAAAGAGCTACTTATTATTCAATCAATCAACGTTCAGAACACTGATAAGGAGAAAAGAAGGTAACAATCAACAGCTGACCAAAAAAAAAAAAAACAGTTTGTTTTTATGTAAGAGAGGTAACGCCATGCACACAAACCCCAAAATGTACAATGTATTTGGTTGTTAGTTGTCTAAGTATCTTCTTATTTTCCTTTGATCAGTGTTCTTAACATTGATTAGTTGGATACGAATTAGTTCTTATTAAATTCTGAACTGTTATTAACTATTATTCAGTAATAATTCCATAGTTGGAAGGATTGGCCAACTACCAACTGATTTTTGACCTTTTTCTGTTACTTTTTGGACGAGAGGTTGCGAGATATAAAAATCCTGATTTTATTTTATTTAAGTCTGAACTTCCGATAAAATACTAATAAAATTCTAGACAACAATTCCTTTAATTTTAGCTTTGGATCTAAATCCGAAATTTCAGGTACCTGAAATTTATCCAAATCGATTCTAATCAGGGAAAATGTGGATCCGTCTTATCTTAAATAGTAATCACCTTATTATAAGTAATTCCATACTGAGCCATATTGTATCTTTATGGATACACCATACATCACTCATTCAATCAAAGGCAATGAGGTATGAGCATTGAGTACTTATACAAATTTTTTAAACAAAGTGGACTCTCTTGAATACTCACATAGAGGGGGCTGTCAAAATTATTCTCAACCTGTGTCATTTTTTAGTTTTTTCATGTTCTATGGACTCTTGCTAGTGCTAGGGACTCTTTTACATGGGGCACACTGATTGAATAGGAATACATTGATTTTAAATCCTACTTAGATAGTTATATATAAATATATACAGTGGGCCCCTGCGTATGGTGGTTTTTGGGAACAAGAAAAATCGACGTTATATGATATCTGCGTTGCAAAGTAACTTTTTTAGCACTACAAAAATTATTGTATACCTCAATATACAGTATATAAAAACTATGATATGAGGGAAATATACTGCACTATAGTGGGGCTCTGAATAATTCCAAACACAACGTTATGCGGTTTCTGTGTTGATTGATAGGGCGTTACGGCAAGGACCCCCCTGTACAGAATACAATTATGATATTAGTTTCATATTATTTGATTAAAATATGTACATCTTAAATATGTCCTAAAATTTTTTAAAGTTCTTCACCTCATCCATTCAAAATTTAATAACATTTATTATACTCGTATTATAGTTCTTACTTACAAAATCAAAATCCTTTTTTTGTAACTGTATCATGAGTTCCTCAGATATGTAGTTTTTTTTTTTAAGGTCTAAACAAGCTATAAGCAAAGCTGTGGATCTAATTTTAAATGTATATCACATTCTTCTGGAACACACCAAAAAAGATAGAATTTGTTAACTTCTTTCATGGTTTGAATTTTGCATTTGGTCAAATTTAAATGCCTCGTGAACCCTTAAAAAAAGTGTATATAAAATCAAAAGATGGTTTATTCTTCAAGTTGACTCACTGACTCAAAAGATAAGGAACGTTTAAAACTTGAAATGCAGATTAACTATTAACTTAGTTGCAAAAAAATATCTCCAAATCTCGGAAATTGATTTTAGAATTGTAAAAATAAAATCAATTTGTATTTTAAGAACTAAAATATGAGTTTCATAAAATACATCAAATTTTGAATTGATGAGGTAAAAAACTGTCCCTTTCTTTGGGATGACATGCTTAAGATTTATAACTGAGTTGGATTTAAACTCAAAATATCCTCATTCAATCTGTGTTGAAAATGTATTTCAGTTGTATTGCGAACTCTATGCTCACTAGCAAGAGAAATTACCTTCGATTGTTTGAGTGACGTATAGTGTTGTTTGTCTTTTTGGCCTACAAAATTTGTGTCATTAAAACTTATTTTAAAAATTAAAAATTTCAAGGTTTTTTTTAAAAACAAATGTATCAATAAATACACTAAATTCTCTGCAATTAATAACTAATAAAGTTATGTCGAATGACAATGAGTGATATTTAACTTAATTAATGATTGAATATACAATATGTACAATAGAAATCCATTTCGGATTCCCCCTCTGCGCAAATACCTTTTCCACTGGGGCCCATTAAAACACTGATTTTGGCAAATTTTAAGGTCTTGTAGATCTTTTGTCCGTGATATAGGTAATTAAAAGTGTAAACAATTGAGTTTTTGGTCGAAATAGCCATTTTTAACCTTGTGTAAATAGCTTTTTTTCAAAATATTTGCCTATGCTTATAGGCATCGTATTTTTAACGGTAAAAATAACATTATTGACACATATAAATTAATTGATAAGAGCTACTTGCACAGATATAGCTTTGTAGAAAGAAGGGGCTTAAAAATGGTCAATTTCTATTGTAAATCCACTTATTTATCCACTTATAAGCACGAAAGATCTCAAACTTTGCCAATGTGAGTTTTTAATGTTTTCTACCAGTCTTTATGCGGAGGGGAAAAAATATAATTTACATCTAGTATATTTATGAAACAAAACGTTGACGCGTGTCTTTAGTCCATAGATTGCTTATGCTGAGCAAAAGCAAGGTGATTCTTTTAAATCCGAAAGTTAGTTGATTAAAACAAATGAAAATATCAAATACTCCAAATCTTGTATGGAATCATCAAATAAATTAATAAAAATTGAATAGTTTCATAAAGAAAATATAATTAAAAAATATGGTGATGATAAAAACAACATTTGAAGCGCCCTCTATGTTATTGACATACCTATTCATTACTACTACAGTTGTAATATTTTGGTCAACTACAGCGGCGTTAATTGATTTTACACATCATCCCTCAATATTTTTATCTACATACTTTAATTTCGGTGATGGAATTTCTTTTTTAAAACATATGCTTCCTCTATTTTTGTAAATTCTAGGATCTCCTAGAGTTGATAAAAAAAAAATGTAAATTTTATATTGTTTTAGGAAAACCATCAAAAATTATAATGGAGCTTAAATCGATGAAACTTTAAAATTTTAATGAATCTTAGTAGTATACTTGTAAATGTTTTTAGTTTCGTTGTTTATGAATAGTAAAGTACAAAACAAAAGGTTTAAACTAATATCAGAACGTTATTACTTATTAGTTCAATGCTAATAACAATATTTGAAATATATACAATATTCATAAATTAATATTTGGCCTTCAATTTTAGTTTTAATAATAACATGCGTATTATGTATGTAAAATATGTATATAATACGCAATAAACACAAATAATTATTTCTATGTTGTTAGAAAGCTATATTTTTGTTGGATTAAATCGTTTTTAAAAACGTCAAACATGAAATCCATAAACCATTCATTTTGACAATAATGATGATATATAATACAATAATTTGATAAATCAAAAAATATCTTATATTAATTGATGATACATATTTTAATGTAATGGATTTAATCAGCAGAGTAAAAAAGAAATAATTTTTTCAAGAAATGGCTTTGGTAATGTGTATTTCGCGAAGTATAAATGCGATCGGTTTACTCTTAATGGTGGTCGAAAGATAAGATTACGTACTGATAAAATTTCTTACATAGTTTTGTGATTGTTTGAGCGGGCGTAAAAGATTGACACGAATAAAGAGAAAATACCCCATATTTTACAATTTCTTTTCGATAAAGACGAAAACTTAAGCCTGTAGCTAAAAATGGGAATAGTGATTATGGTTTTGATACTGTAACAGCAAATCACGCGCAATTTTGGTTTTGTCGATTTTGTTCCAGTATTTTTGATGTTAAAGATGTACCATGCTCTGGAAGGCCAATTGTCGAAAGTGTGGATAAAATGATGGAAATCTTCGATTTTTTTAATATTTTAAAAGTGACATTTTGTGAAGAAAAGGTTTTTTTTTTCATTTAGTTATCTAAATTTGAATATATTTTATTTTAACGAAAATAAGTTAAGGAACGAGTGCTTGAACGGAAATTTCTTAGAAAATGAACGGATGAACAGAAAAATTATTAACTGGTCCAAGCAAACTTCTTTATATTTAATTCAATATATACTAATTGCTATGGGCTATATATTTGAAAATAATCCTGTTTACAACGACATAGAAATGCACCTTGTTAAATATTACATACTTAATACTCCATAATAATTCAACACACCTTTGTATAAACTATGTGCAAATGTGAAAAAAGGCTATTGTTCACTATTTTGCCTCATTTTGTATTAAATTACGTTTTACAAATATATACAGTCAATCTTGATTTAACTGCTACTTGTGTTAAGCGTATCACCACACTAAGCGGCCCTGTTCAGTTTTTTATTTATAATCATTGAAAAATAGGAAACTCAGCTTAAGAGGTTACTTGCAATAAGCGGTCACTTTTTTTTTTTTAAATTCACCGTTCATTAATTTGTTAATACATAAAACTAATGTGTAAAGACAGATACATGAAAATACATTATAGTTTAAATTTATAGCTTCGGGGTTTAAATTACATCAGTATTCGAGGTTTTGAACATTCAAAAACAAAATCAAGATAAAAATACGAATGTTAATTAGTTTGTAAAATTAGAATAAAATTCATATTACAATGTAAAATATAAATTTCAGCGACACATTAAAAGGAACAAAAATTAACCAACCAATTAAAAACATAAGACGGACTAAATGAGTTCGATAATTTTTTTAAATATTTCTCTTATAATTTTATTGTATTGCAAACAGAGAGGTGGAAAGTATTTTATCGCTCTCCCAGCCATTGTCCTAGAATCGTGGTTCCCCAATGAAGGTATTTTAAGGGATAAAGCTGCATATCTTGCTCCAGCTGTCAGTAAAATACTCCTCAATTCTTAGAGCCGTAGTGATTTGTACAATGAAGAGTGGTGAACTCTATTGCTTAGCATCTGACGTAGTCCCATGGCCTCCGAGTCCATAAAGGATAATACGCTTTAAAATGCTGACTGCATGGAATTTCACAAAGGCATAGTCACTTGAAGACTTAGTCACAGTCTTTACACGGTCTTGTGAATCTGATACAGTCCGCAAAGATCTGGAGTTGGGCTGTAAACTTCCTGATGTCATTGATTTTTGGAGAGGACCCAACGATCCTTCTTTTCCCAATTTTGAGAGAGACTAAGTAATACTAAGTATTTTTTGCATATCTTAATAACTTTGAAACTATTTTAGGGGACGGATATTTTTAGATGCTCCGGCTTTGGCAAGTTTTGCTCTTTCAGAGTTTTTAATAGAGGTTATCTGAATCTACCATCAAGAAAAGGTACAGGTTGTTTAAAATCGTGTAAAGTAAACAATGTTTTTTTTTAAATTTCTCATACATGACCACTTACTACAGGTTTGACTGTATATACAGTGTTTTTTATCGTACTATGTCAAACCTAATGTATAGGTATTTATCATGTATGTCCTTATTTCCAATTATTTCTATAATATTTGGTCTATAATAATTATCTAAGGGATTTGGATATTTCTGAAGCTAAACGGTAGCGGTTTGGGCATGATAAAAAATCAACATGGTAACACTGACAATTTGTAAAATGTTTTTGAGGAGAGGAGCTTAACTGTCATGACTTTTTATTAGATCTGCTACATGCAGCTGTGACAAACAGGAGAAGGGAATAGAAAGAACAAATCGAATAATTGGAAAAGAAGGAAATTTTGACCAAAATAGAATTTAATAAGAGGAAATTTGTTCCGAGGGATAGTTTTTTTTTAATTACGTGAAGGAACGAAGAATAAAACAATTCGATAATAATAGATACTTCTTACCGTTGATTGTCAGAAAGATCCAACGACTACATTTAGAATCCAAACCAATAGATTTGTTGATGGCCCTCCGGAATATAGGGTTTGATTTCCCCTTATATTGGTTAAAATATCGAATTATTACGATCTCTCTCCCGTTTGGTAGTACTCAGACAAGGTCTATCGAAGACAAGATTTGATTCTTCTGTAGGAACAATATAGAGACGTCCAACCATTTTTTATTTGAGAAAACAAAACAAAACAATGGGTAACATATGGTACCAGTTAACTCTGGATTTTTTTTTTTAAATTCTACTTGATTTTAAGACCAAAAGATGTTTGTTTTATTTAGATTGGCCTTGTGTCAGAAAAAATTATTTGTAACCAAAATACAGCATATTTTCTATAAATTAAGAAGAACCACCTGTCTCCCTCAATGTTAACAGGTGTACCCAGTACATAATGTATAAAGAAAGTACTATTTATATTTAATTTACTTTTTTTTTAAAGTTATATGTTTATAAAAATTGTCGACATTTCTAATTTTCCCCCAATTTGACTCCCCTTTCTCTTTTGATGCCGCCTGACACTTCGTCAGAGCTTCAAATTGAAACTTTTTTCTTCTTTTTTGTTTGAAGGTCTTTATTTTAGAATATATAATATAAAAAATACATCATCAGAAATGGGATAATTACATTTATTTCAAAATATAAATAGACATTGCAGTTTGAAATTGGTTCCAAATACAAAGTCCTCTTTAGTTAAAAAAGTAGACTAAAAATCTATACAATAAATAAACAATTCAAAAATTAGAATGAATTAAAAACCCCAAAAATAAAGAAAAACATCAAATACCGAAAAAGTCAAAAATCTAAAACCAAGTATCTAGGATTTGGTCCTTTTTTATGTCGATTTAAGATCTTGATAATACGATTTAAAATTTTAACATATATTATAGAGTTTTCAGGAAAATACTGTACAATATCTAGCGCTAAATCAAACGTCAATGTATTTTCCTTAGGTATTTTCAATTCAAAAGCCATGTATCAAGACGCAGTCGAAATTAATATGCCTCTTAACTCCATTGGTTCCTTCAAAGTCACCTTTTTGCCAAATAAGACTTGCACTTATGTAGGTCAAACCCGATTCCTTTAGGATTCTTCGAAGAAATTAACTTATTTTTGAAAAGCCCCAAAAGAATTATGGCAATTTGGTGAGGTGTTTATATGACTTTCTATGTTCCACACATCAAACTTCCACATTAAAAGCAAAGACAGACATTCAGCAAAAGCATGAACAACTGCAATGAATCCCTTACTACAGTTCCGTATCCATTTGAAATTGGACAGTGAATTTCCTGCCATTGGCAATTCATTATATGGCTTGTTTAATCGTCCTTCAAATCTAGAATACGGATAAATTTTCGTCAAACTGTGATAGCTTCGGTTGATACTTTTTTTAAATGAACCCATTTTCATAGGCCAAGGAGTGAACACATAGTATGTTGCTGTTGTCCTTTGCAAAGGAAAAAATATCTTCCCCTTCGAGAAAATATCGTCACATTTAACATCATGTATCAAAATTACTTTATCTTTACTTTTGATATGGTTTTTAACTTGTCTCTCCTAATTGACTGTTTACTTTTTCAATATCAAAAGAGCTGGTCTCTGATAACATTGAGGTTGATGTATCCTCAAAATATAATAAGTTGGCCTTCATTTAAGACATTCGAGGCCGTCTATTCTCAGTTCTAAAAGTTTGATAATTTTGTGCTTAGTGCCATTCAAAAAAGTTACAATTTGTTATGCTTTTGAGCGACTAAAAATGTCCAAGTAACAAGCAAAGGGGCGATGGGTGTGCGATCTCCTCCGCGCATAAGTCGATTTCCGACAAGAAGATTTTCACTGCTGACCCTGTTCTGAACCGTAGGAATGATTGTGTTTGGTTGAATCAAGAGCTCAGGTAAAGGGAACCATCAGAACCAAACATCCAGCTCAGGTCATGGTCCTCGGCGTTGTGGGGCCAGACGGCAGCAAGATGCCGACCTTTTTCTTTAAGGCCAATGAAAAACATCTACTACAAGGTCCTTAGGTCCCATGTATTGCCATAGTTGAAGTGCATGCTCCCCAGGGAAAACTTTGTGTTTACCCAAGACGTTACCCGGCACACACGTCCAACAAGGTGCGTAATTTCTGTAGGTAGAAAGTGGCTGCCTTCTGGCCTTCGTCCTCACCCTACATAAACCCCCTGGACTTTGCTGTTTGGAGTGTCTTGGAGGGCAAGACGAATAAGATTTCGCATCCGAATATCGATGCCCTTAAGGCTGTGATCACAGAGGAGTGGAACAACTTGTACTCAGATTTCATCCAGGCCAGCTGTGCTTCTGTTTGTCCCTGTATTGAAGCCATCATTCAAAATGGAGGGGGAAGTATTGCATAAAACGTGTAGAAAATTGTTAAATTACCTATTCTCGTTTCACAAGTTTGCCTTAAAAAGGGCATAAAATAAAAATATGGAAATGCGAAAACGGTTTTTAAAATTTTCTAATTTTTGAGTCATTATCCAGTAAGTGCAAGTCCTTGTTGGACTCTGAGTAGAATTGAAGATAAATCTCGGATTAATTCTTTTCTATGTCCTTACTGCTAGATACAGACTGCAACCAGTGTTTATTTCCTTCATCTGACATATTATCAGAGGTAATTTAATGAAACCGTAGAGACAGCTAAGCTGCCCTCCTTTCAAACATTATTCAAATTTTTAGTGCTATCACTTTAATCAACAGTTTCCTTTTTTTACATACCGATTGGTCATACTTTTTACAACTATAACAATTTATATATGTACCAAAATTTGGTAACCATATGTATTTCTTTTTTTGATTTTTAACATAGATTACCTAATCAAATTAACAATCAGATAATAATATATATGAAATGAATCAAGATATTGCAATTCAACTTTATCTTCATAATTTTATGTATTTGTTTGACACTTTTATATGAAAATGTACGTAGTTTCACTGATCAGCAAATATGATACTGCCACATAAATCTCATCTAGGAGGTTATATTTTTTAAAATGGAGATTTTTAACCAATAAAAGAGATAAAGGCCATAGCTTTAACAGTAAATCTAGGAAGCAAAATGATTGATATATGACTCCTTTTTTAAGGTTAATGTCGAGGCTCTTGGGCGGCCAAATTGTCTTCAGCCATAAACCTGCATCCATTCTTGTACAGTTTTGGAACAAGAACTCCGTTATTCTGGCAAAATAGGATGATTTACCGACCTCTTAGTTTTCTAGGAGACCTGTACTGCAATCTTGGTTTTCAGGATGTCCAAGTAGTCGAATTTCATCTTCTCTATCTTCGTCATCTTTATCTGCAAATTGACATCAAACAATTCATTTAATTTAGGCTGTATAATTAAACTAGTCTTCCTTATCTAGGATGGTTCATGAGATATTCCTAATGATTCTATACTGTTTCTTACGCGGATGATTGGGACAATCTCCAGTCATTAGAGATTGTCTTGGACATGACTTAGTGAAATTTGTTGTTGAGCCCATCAAACAACATTTAAAAATCAGTAGAAATGGGGAAACAATTAGTCACAAAACCTAGAAAAATGCAATTAAAATTAGGTTAAATACTTTTTATTAGCTGTTAATTTCTTTCTTTTTAGTAATATTATTCAAAATTATAAATTGATATTACTGTTGTGCATTCAATTTGGATATTTATATTGTATACCGTGCACATTCACTTATTCGAAAAACATTTCACCGCAAAGGACACTTTGCTGAATGGAAACTTTGGCGAAAAAATAATTAGCTAGACTAAAGATTTTGGAGGGATTTTTTTTGACAAAATGAGCTAAAGAATAGTGCTATATTTTTATAAATTGAGCAATTTGTATTTAAAGAAAGATACTGTTTTATAAGGAAAGTTTAAAATAATTAATGTATCTGCATATTTATCATAATTTATTGATAAATTTTGCTATATTATATTGGCAAAGCAATATTTTAGAAGTATTTTTTTAAAAGTACTAAAAGACCGTCCTTTTTATTAGCTGGTGAAAATTTGAAGTGGGAGAGATCTTCAGGAATCTTGTTAAATGGAGGCATCTCATCATTAGCAACACTGATATTACGTCCAAACTTTTGTATAAATGGAAGATCAGGATTTCGATATTTGGCGCCAAATTATTTTTCCTTTGTTGTAAGATTCAAAGGCGAATATTCAACTGTTAGTTTTGTGCCAAATTTCCCCTTCCTCTAATTGGATATTGTCGGAATCTAGCTTCCTTACGTATCTTATCCGATATAATCATGGCCCTAATTGCATCATATACATATTTTACCTCCAAAAAGAAAAGCATAATGAAGAAGGGTTTTAGCACGTATATTTTCCTTTGAAAAATATTATCAAAGAATCATCCAAATCTGGTGTATAATCTAACTAGAATACAATTTTTCTTTATTTTTTTTATATCATATATATTCATAACTTTTTTCCAGCAAAGTGTCTGTTCCGAAAAATAGCATTCAACAAAGTATTCTAGAACCATTGTATACTTACATATATAAAATATCTATCATCAAATAATGATTTTATGTACATAGACATAAAGTAATAACCAAGTTCTAGTCCACTATTAAGAACCTGTATTTCCTCTTGAAGAGATAAACTTGCATTACCATTAATTCCCTTGTCCCTACATACACCGTATACATATATGTATCTTGTGAAAGCCTTCTCCAAATTTCCACGGATTAGAGTGTCTGATCATCAAATCCTTTCAATTGTTGTCATAAAAAAAAAAGATGGGTTTGTTGTGGAATAAAGAACCACAATAACAACATTATTATATAATACACAGTGTGCGCCAGAAAAAATACAGCATGCATTAAAACTTTAATAGATTCCTAACAAATTAATAATGATGGGAAAATTAATCGAAATCGGAGAATCGGTATCGAGAAAAGAATCTGGTATTTGCAATTTCGATTCTTATTTGTTACTCCTGTATAAACTTTTTATTACTTTTCTAGGCAAAAGCCCCCCTCCCCCAATTTAAAAATTTTGAGTCATGGGGTTTTGAAATTTTTTAATTTTTTGTCAATAGATTTTTGAGTTTTTTCATAAAAAAACTCCGAAAACCAAGCCCCCACCCAAATATAATCCTGTGGATGCCCTGATAGCAAAGTTGTATTTGTTAACTATTATTTATAAATTATTCCAGAATCGGTATCGGGAATGTTTACTAGAATAGCATCAGATTGGGCATTGGGAATTGTCTCATCACTACAAATTAACCTTGGGTAATTAAACATATACTTTTTTACAAAGAACCGTCTGGAAAAACCTTTCTTTTTACTTCATACAGTTTTTTTTATCAACAAAATTAGTTAGGTGATGATGTCGAAGAAACGTAGACTGCTTGATTTGCTCCACGTGGGAGTTCCTGTTTGTGTTGTAGTCAAGATTGTGGGAGTGATCAGGTCTACTGTTTGGACGATCAGAAAGGCGTTTGAGGATGATGGCAGATATGAACGGAAGTCTGGTATTCGGGGCCACAACAAGCAATCGGAGGAGTTCCTGTGTTCCTTCGATGACATGGGCTTCAAGAGCTACTACCACCAAAAATGCATGATCATAAGAGCAACGGTAAACCAGATTGACTAAGGCAAAAAACAAAACAAAAAAAACAACTCTTAAATTGGATAAAGGGCAATTTCTTGACCTGAACATTTTGGCTTCCTTCCTCACCATATCTAAATCCACCTGACTATGTTATTTGGGACGCCATTGAGACCAAGACCTGTGCTGTCCCACACATAAATACTATTAATACTATTGAGCTGAAAGCCTTTATTGGGTGGGAGTAGATGGCTATGTCTGATGAGGATTTCACAAGTTCCTTCGATGAAATGGGCTTCGGAGGCTACGACCACCGAAAACACATCATAACAACAAGGGTAAAGGTTACCAGATTGATTAAGTCCAAAAAACATCTAAATTGTACGAAAGACGATTTCTTGCCCTGGACATTGTTGCCACATTCCTCACTATAACTGAACGTACTTTGCTATGTGATTTCGGGCGCTATTGATGCCAATACCTGTTCTTTTCCTCACAGTTGATCTGAAGGACTCCAATGGGCGTAGTGGATGACCATATCTGATGAACATGTCACTATAGTGTACATGGCCTTCTGGCCTCGTGCAGAGGCTGCTATTGAGGATAAATTGGACATTTTTCATTTTAAGCACTAAGGTATGTTTCGTTATTAAATTTGAAAGTGCTAATGTTAATCACGTTTGAGCTCTTGCAGATTTTGTTAAAGTTGTCCGCTTTTTCCTTACGCACATTGTATAGCAATGAGTATATAAGTTATTCATTATATTCTCATTTGGAATTAGGTTGATCGGATACAAGGGAATCCTTTTATAATATATATAAAATGTGCGTTTATATTCTACAAACAAAATAAAACTAAAATAAAGATTCTCATTATCGACCAAAATAAATATATATATAGTCATATGTAATAATATTTCATGCCAAGGCATACTAAAGAGTTCTACATATTTTACTTGCTCTTTCCCGTTGCTGTTTATTTTTGTTATTTTATGAGAAATATTGGAATTAGGTATTATTTTATTATTTATTACAGCATTTAGTGCAAAAAATAGAAATATGATTGTATAATGTTTATATACATACTCGTATGTATATAAACTGAAATATTCCATTTCTACGACCAATTTTATGAACTATTTCCGAATGGAAATAACTTATATTTGTATCAAATGAGTCCTATATCAAAAATGTTTATATTAGAGTTGGGTTTCGGTCTGGAAATCCTGGAAAAAAAGCTCGGGTTGGACCGATCTCATATACAAAATTTGGTCTAAATCGTTCCAAAGGGAAAATTTGGTCTAGTTCGGTCCCAAAAAAATCAATTTAGACCGATTTTATTTATAAATTGCTTATAACCTGCCATTTTATGTTTTTTCAGGTACAATGCCATTATACAAAGAGATAGCACATATTAATTTTGATCGATAACTTATCTTGTACTTTTGTGTCTAGAAAGTGAGACTAAAAAATTGGTCTACGGTCTGAGACTGCGGTGTGGAACAAAAAATCGGTCCAAATCGGTCTAGAAAAAATAACTTAAGACCGAACCAAAAAAAAATCTGTGCTCGACGAAGTCAATTTTTAATTTTTATTAGTATCCAATATGGATATAACAAATTACAATAAATATATCATTAATTAAGTACTATAAATATAATTGTTACGATAAAATATTGATATTTTTATTAACTTTGTAGATATATATTATTTAAAACGCCGTCTACAGAAGGCCAGTCAAGTCGCAGGAAGTGATTCCTTACTATGTTTGTTGATATTTCGATATTTCTTTAATACTACCTCCCTGGATCGTAATTCGTGATTTTAGATAAGGGAATGCACACTAGATCTATTAAATTTATTCTTTCCATTCTTCTTAAAAGCAGGAACGTCTTAGGATTTAACACCACAGTGCTTTACTGAACTTGTTCTGCTTATATCACATATATAATATTTAGTGTGTTTGAAGAAACTCATCTCAAGTTGAATTTTAGCGATTAATCAAATCCCAAAACTTGAAGAACACCATCAGAAATAGATCTACAGGACTCCGGTATCTCATTCCAATATTCAACTACCCTTAGCAGACGATTGGAATAGTTGTAGAGGTCCCATGAAAACTCTTTCATCAATTAAATGTCCAGTGTTTTTGGTAAAATTTTCCTTGAGTAATCAATTGCATCATTCAATTACACTATCCAACAAAATCTTTTTTTTATAGTACTAGAACAGCATATGCTTAACTTAGTAGAATTTGACGCCCTGGTTCTAAATATAGCCTTATTTCTTCTCTTTTATCCTCGTGGCCTTCAGAAAAATACCATCCATTAATTGTTATTTTTAAGGTTCAAAGCGTTTTTCAAGCACTTCGTGTTGAAGATAGGAATAAATTATGTGACAATATTTTAAAGTATGATGTTAAAAAACTCTAAACCCATTTTTAAAATGTCTGTTTTATGTTTATAACTCGAATTATCATTGTTTAATGTTGCAAATATATGCTTTTTATTAAGAGGCTCATAGCTTCAGGACAAATCATTCAAAAAGTTTAAAAATAACTTATTTGTTAGCTGAAATTCTGCAAGTATGGAATTCCTTGTGAACTGCCCCTGGCCGCTAGGATTTTGTTTCTTGAGTGTCTGCTTCAAAGACTTCGTCAAAAGTACGTCTCTTGGAATCCCTCACTCACTACGGGTCTACAACGAGTCATCTTGTGTCATTGGAGCATAATGAATCTCATTTTTTGTATGCAACTTGTACCATTAGTTTATACAAGTTACAAGTTGTACACTGCATATATTCATAGATATTAAGGCTATATGAATTTAATTATATCTGATATTAAACAAACTTGCCAGATTATTTTATGTGTAATGGGGGTTATGTACATGTGTATATATAATGGTTATTAATAATGTCTTATATTCCAAAATTGGGTCATATACAATATACATAAGTAAAAAGCTCGTAAGTTTTTATGGAAGTACATATTTTATACAAGATACAATTTTAATGACTCTCAATATTTGGATCTTTTAACGATTAGAGGGTTTCCTGCTTAATTTGAACTCAAAAGTTAAGACTCGATCTACATGGATCTGATTTTTAACAGATTTTTTCTATCTTTTTCAATTTTTTTTTCACTTCAGAGTACTTTTTAGTAGAAAAAAATAAACAGAATTCGAGTTAGAGATAGGACAAACCGAAAAATATTTTCTTGGCAATTAATAATAATAGATAAGCCGTTAATTAAAAAATTACCGCTAAATGTTTCTTATTTTTAGTATTAAAATACCAAATCGTTCTATAATAGTACTTTACTCAGCGTTTTTAGCAATAACTAGTACATAAAATACATTTCAAAAACAATTTTTCAAAAGCTGATACTTGGTTCCATCGTGGCCATTACTTTCGATTTATTATAATACATCCACTGGACATCTAAAAAAAAACCTTTAGACTTAAAATTAATATCCGAAAAAAATATGGCCTTAAAGTGAGCTCAGCAGACATCTGATAATATGAACTGGACTCGATCATAATATTTAAGGGCTTGAACTTGTGAGCTAAGACTTAATACTCGATACGAAAGGCTTTGATCCTAACTAGACATGCTATAAAATGAATTTCTTCACTTCCTTAAACCTAAATATAGGGTTAAGGTTTTTTATAGGAAAATAAATATAGTCCCATGAACTTTAACACCGTTAAATCATGAGTATTGTTCCTTGATGTTTCGTAACCTAAGTCAGATTTAATGCCTTGGAGTGTAATGACGCTTCATACAGACACTGAAAGTGAAGTTCAAGAATGATGAAAAGACAATTTGAAAACTTTTGAAACCAGATCTTTTGGCCTCTTTCTTCACCTGATCGTAAACCCCTTGAAATGATCAAAGGGTAGGCCAATTCAGTTTCCGGGGTCAGGAAGGAATCCCTAATGACACCTGTGCAGGATACGCGGTGAAATTTTGGGAATGCGTTGTGTGTTCAAGGAGCAAGCCAGCGTCAAAGCCTCTCCGCCAAGTTGTTCAAAACTAGAACAAGTGCAATGAATGAGATAACTCTAGGACAATATTAAACATGTAAAAAAATATTAATAATAAGTTAAGTAAAAAGTTAATTGTGTTTTTACTTTATTTTTACAATAATCTTAAAACATAGTTAAGATTATCCGATATAAATGATTCCAAACGGGTTTCTGGCTAATTTTCAGTCACTGGCAATAAAATAAGTGCTCACATTCCGGTCCAACTCGAAGATTTTCATTATTTTATCGACATTTTCGACGTCCATATTACAAGAATAGAAACGTTGGAAACACCACTTTGTTATTGCATTCGATACTGTATTGGGTCCATAAACAGCACATTTTTTTTAGCGGCCTGCTCCGTCTTTTCACTTTGGTCGTAGTGTTACTGTAGATATATAAAATTTTCTCTTTTTTTCACACACGTTTCACACAATACACAAAATCGCAATTGATCTTTTTTCACCTGAAATGTATTAATTGTGAGATACAACTCACTAAAGACATCTATAAAAAAACTCTCAGAACTTTTTACTTAATCTAATAAATACATATTCTAATACGAGTCATAATTGTTTGTTAAACTCTATTTCCAGACTATCCTGTATATACCCAGGTATGTATGTGTGATACTTAATCTTAACTAAAAAAATACTTTAGAATAGTCTATTTAGTTAATAAATTGCGTGATGGTTGTTTCTTAGTATTTATTGCAGTTCATAATACTGGTTTTTACACCTATTAATAAATATAAACTGTAAAAAGGATGAAATAGTATTTTTTTTCTTTCAGAAGTCCTACTGGATGAGTAAGATCACTCACCAAACTTCGATTCAGTTTTTTTCCCCACTCAACAAAATCTCTTTTACAACACTAATATTATTATTGGAATGGTTTTTCAAATAGGTGAATAAATAGGAAAATGTTACTTGCATCAATGGATTTGAAGAAAAAAAGTTCTTGGCATTTTCTCATATCATTTTATTTCGATAATAAATTATTATTATTATTTTTATTTTGAAGTTTTAGATGTCTTTGATGTTCTCATCTCTGTATGCCAAAAAAAAATATCAAAATGAAGATTTAAAAAATAAAGTAGTTTCAACAAAAAGAAATCACGTGTAAACATGAGTAGATTAGTTTCTTTTATGTAATTGACAAGGAAAAAAAAAGAAAAAAAGAACTCCCCCTTCAGAAATTGTTTTTGATTTTTTTCTTTTTTTTGAAAATACATATAGTGTTTGTAATCAAGTTTTAAAAGTTTTTTTCATACTCACTTGTAGATCCAGTATGTAATATTTAACTTGACAACTTATTACTGAGGTTGGGCAAAAACATCCGAAAAGAGGACAGTTTAGTTCCTCCTTTTTTTTCTTCTTTTATACAAACTCAGGCCTAAAGTACATTATTGTCTATGGCTATTTTTGTTTCTGTATTCATTATAATGTTTGACTTATTACGTTGAGAAGTACGTGGTTATCATTATTAAACATTATGTGTTGGAAAATTGGGAGATAAACACACTCTAGGCAAAAGATCAAAAAATAATTCGAATCCATTATATTACACTGATTTCTAAGTATCAACATAAAAGTTGAACGTAAGAAGACAAGTATTCCGATACTATCTTTATGAACGATTCTAATACCGATTCCTTATTATATACAAAGGAATTGTATAAAAAATATAACAAAACTCTTTTCTTTTTTCAATATTTAACTTCTTAATTAATTATGGATAGAAAAAAAAATACATAAGTTTATCAATCATAATTAGTTATTAATAAAATTAAATTTTAATTACTCCCTGTGCTCAGGTGTCAATTAATTTCTGGTTGGCTCATATTAGGGAGTTCCCTTACTTTCCTCTATGCTATTGAACTGTCTCCAGTTCCTCACTGAGTTTTATATGCATGCCTAGCAATTGAAATATGTGTAAACCAGTTTTCGAGTCCGGACTCATGTCTTTTTTTAATGGACCCGGGACGGATACTAATGACTCAAACTTGACTCAGAAAATATGGAATCGATTTTAGGTCTGTTATAAACAATATTTTTTCAACAAAAATACAAAAAAGAACTATTTAGTGAAATAGTTACATAATAGTTCCAGAGATAACCGCTCAACCCAACTCCTACCGTTACAGACTTCTTGAACGACTCATGACTCAATTCAAATGTATGGAGCATTAAAAATTTGGTTATTTTTAAGTAAACTTCCTGTACAAATCTTCAATTGCGTATAATCTTTCTATGCATTTTTTCGTTCCTCAGAACCTTCTTTTTTATTTTTGAGTTTGTCTGAACGTCGTCATCAAGTCTACTATTTTATTGATTTGTAGAGAGCTCAAATAAGTCAAATTATCCTTGTAAATCATTATGAATAGATATCGGTGGAATCGGCATTATTGAGCCGATTCTGATAACCAATACTTCAAAAAGGCCCATTCCGATACTGATTCTAATGAATTGGTACACCCCTTCAAAGAAGTCTTTTTTTATGACTCATCATATTTCATTCTTCCAGCAAAAGGCCGATGATAACTTATTTCAGAGTCGTCCCTCGAAAGAAGAACTGAACATATGAAATTTTTTCCTTGGCATTGCTCAGCCCACTATTAGACATTTCTTTGTGCAAGGACATGACATGGCACTCCCAAACATAATATATTTAAAACAGTGAAATGAGTTTACTTTTCTGGGAGACACGTGATTTAATAATTTGGTATTAATTTGTAGTTACAAAAATTCAGTACATTTAGGGTTAGAATTCTTTGGTGGCTCCAAGTTGTATATCTAAATATATTTATTCAATTGAATTTTGCCTTTTTATTTACTTTATATATGCACGAGGCCCAGCCAGCCACCCTATAATTGTACATGAAACTTTTGTACTGACGTACTTTATCCCGTTTGGGAATAAGTTGTAATTCCTTCCGTTCGTCATATATAGCTTTTTACAAGGGAGTTTAACAAAAACTTTTTTTGATGAGTCTAAGTAAATTTGTCTTCCTAAAGATCCTCTGGATATTTGCATAAAGATATACAATTAAAATTGTTGAACGGAAGGAATTATAATTCCTTTCGAAATAGACTAATCTTAAATCAAAGAGGGAACTCTTATGGGCAGTGAAGGACATTCCCCCTTTTTCCTAAAGGGTATTTTTTTGAAAAGTATACATTTCTTCTATGTTTGCACAAAATAAAGCAATTAAGCAGATGCTTTCTTGTCGTCAGTCGAGTGTTTGAAAGTTTATAAACAGTTTGGACGGGCGAAAACACAAGTTTGATATAATGTTATATAAAATATGGTTACTCTAAGAAGCAACATATCTGCAGAAAGAAATCACTATAGAGAGTCCTCTTTGCCAGTAATTTATTAATTAACAATATAATTTTGACAAAATATCAATTATATAAATAAATGTGTGTCTGAGCTCTCTAAATCATTAATGTAGCCACCCTTAGGTGCAATGGTGGCTTCCAGGCGGTGGTGGAATGCCTGGCACCGCTGCAGATGTAGTCCTCTACAATGTCGTCCAAGTGTTGACTGACAGTCGCTTTATGGACATCGGTGTTTCAATGAAGGAGACTTCAGGCTTTCCCCTCAACATACACTCACAATGTGTAGTCGAAAGGATTGGGATCAGGGCTGTAGGGGTGCCGAAAGTTGCAAAAATAAGAACTCAAAATACTCATTCAAGAGAGTCTTGAAACTGAGGAAATGAGTTTCTTTCATTGCTGGTGTCAAAAGTGGCCTCTCCACTCTCACAAGGCTCTCTAAACATACTTTTGTGATAGTTTTCTGGACAGTATTGTGTGAAATCCCGAGGTCTCTTCCATGGGCCCTCATGGACTTTAGAGGATTCGCCCGGACTGTTTTTTTTACTCCTCCGTGTCCAATTCGGCCTTGCTGACGGCGTAGTCCTGGATACACCCAAATATTTGGAGTGAACGAATGGAAATTCGTCAATGACGTTCAAGTGTCATTTTTTCTGGACTTATACGTACGCTAGAAAGCTCAGATTTGTTATATTTTATAACTAATTGTTTATGCTTTAATATATCGAAATATAAATTAATTTCATTTATTCAACCTTCATTAGTTATTGAATTAGTTAGGGTCTATATTTCAATGGACCACCCGGTATTCCATCGTTTATTTTAATTTAATTTAAAATCATAATATGATTAATAGGTTTTGTTCATCTAGTATATATGTCATATAAGTAAATTAATTAACGTTATTTTGCAGAAAATATTTTTTTATTAATAATATTCATTAATGATTATTATTTGAACACAAGACAATAATATGTGGTTCGTTTATCATTCCATATGATGGATTATCCATTATGCAAAATACTCATGGATTGACAAGTAACCATAATATTAGGGAAGAACCGAGATTTTCCAATAGATTTGGCGCCAACTATTCGTTCCTCAATTATATCCTAATTAGATACTTATCTCATTATAAACAGAGCTGTAAAACATACTGAATAAATGTGCGAGTAAATTAACAATAAAAGTGTCAGGTAGCGGTCTGTTCATTCTAGAACAGTGAGTCCTAACCTTTTCATAATTAAAGAACCCCTCGACGTTTTTTTTTTTTTTTTTTTTTTTGGCTAGGTAGTTGCCAAATATTTAAATATCCGAATATAGTTTTTTTAGAAATATATTTCTTGATGGCCTTGATAACCTAATAAAGCCCCAAACTATGTTCCATGGAGCCTTGTTTACTGAATTAATTACTGTTCTAGAGGTATATCATTGTTTTCCTTTTTTAAAATTTGCTGCTGTTGTCATATATAATAAGGTTGGGCATATGGGTGAGCAATAGGAGAAGGCGGGAGCGATATTATGGTACTACTATGATATGAAGGATATAATATATGTTTCTGCTCTAAATAGAAATGAAAATCTTCTGTATTTCAAATAACTCTTATAAGAGAAAGAATGAGTAGAAAAATAGATTTATTTTTACTAAAAATATAAATGATACTTAGGTTAAGCACAAAGGTAGGCGACAAAGTGTTGATTCTTTTTAAGAATGAGATTTTATCTCAACCATATAATACAAAAATATAAAAAAATCAAACCTCTTCAATTTATAAATCACAATTTTTATGAAATTATTTAATTCTAACATCAAGTCTATCACAGGCCCTCTTTTCTGCGAAAAGGTATATATTCGAATATTTGAATCTTATAAATAATTGTTTTTTTTTCTTCATAAAAATATTACAAATGGTCGACAAATGGCCTTTTGAACTTATCCTATGTCATTGACCTAATTTCTCAGTATTTCTAGAGGCTCGCTTGAGTCTTCCCTTACAGACTTCTAGTATTATATATCTCAACAATGATATAACAAAGAAAGAACAACAACGATAAAAAGAGCACACAACAACCGTTTTTCCTTTTCTTATCTCAATATATTCATTAATCCATACTTTTTACTTACCTTTAATCATCGCTCAACTTACAGCAAATAAGAAACGTGATAAACTAAGTGTTATGACCTCTGACAACTGAAATTTTTATTCCTATTTTACGACATATTTACGACTTTTTTTATACATTGTCCTTCAATTAGTCTAATCCAATTACTACTCAAAGTTTTTGAATGTCTATTTAACAATTTACATTTTATTTTAAGTCTAATATTGCAATGATAACATACTTATATTTATTAATTAACCTGACTAATCATATTAGCCTGTTCCAAAATTATTGAGACAAGTTTGTTTGAAAGTGAAGGAGAAGAGTTAGCCACAAAATTCCACCAACATTGATTTTCTCATGAATTGGGTGGTGGAAAAACATTCCATAGTTATTCAGAGACTAAATAGCTAATGCCAACACGCCACATTTGCTCATGTTTCTCCATTTGTCGATGAACATAGAAAAGACTCATAATTTTTGATACGTACAAACGGGGCAACGTAGTGTCTGAGATCCACCTCGACCTCACTATCGTTTACCCTGATGACTGTTCTAATCGTGCAACCATCTTTCGGTGGGCTGGTGAGATCTGGGACAGCACTTTTAAGCTCACGAAATGTGTCTCATCATGTCGTTTCTGGGAGACACGGATACTCAACAACATTTCCCAAGTCACAGACCTCGTGAAGAACAAACCCCGATGGAGCGTTTGAGAGGTCTCAACGGAGCTTTCCCTACCACTCACAGTGGTTTTTTAGAATCCTGACTGCTGATGTCTGCCTTAAAAACCTCCTCAGCTTGTGGGTACCCCATTCTCTCTCTCAGGCCAACAAAGATGAGTGAGTGAAGTAGTGTTTTAAGCTCTTTCAGGACTACGGGGAGTAGTTTTTTGAGTCCCACCTGTTTGTAAAGGACGAGTCAAGTATATTAATTTCTTATTGGTGAAAGGTTGTACCTTTGTAAAAAATTACATGGTTACAATAGTGTACTTACATAAAAATAACCTTTAACATATCCTTAGAAAATAATTAGGATTAAGCTTTACAAATGTGTCTTTCACATGAATATTAATAAATGCATTGCTTTGCATTGCAGGCAGAAGAACACAATCAATTGTTATAATGTACCAACACATATATATATCCATATATACACATGTATGCATAAATGTCATAAAAACTTTGCGAGACAAAGGCCCATTATCAAACATTAGAACACAAATGAAGGTTTAAAAAATAACAAATAGGTATGCATAAACATATGAGAAAACCACTAAAGTTAATGTTTTGCTGACTCATTCGTCAAGGCAAAAATTTAGTGATGGGGCGATTAAACGAAATCGGTTTTTTTTTCTGGAGTCTGGATCGGCATAGGGCAAATAATGTTTAATTTTCGCTTCCGATTCTTATTTATTACTAGTACATAACTATTTAATACTTTACTGAGTTGATGAAAAAAAAAAAAAAATTGAAAACAGCTATAGATTTTTGAAATTTTTCTCGAAAAAGTTTAATCTTTTGTAAAAAGTTATTGATTTTTGAAGTGATTTTCTAAAAAATCAATTTTTTTGTGAATAGTTGAAGATTTAAAAAAAAATGTTTATTATCAAATTCTATATTAGTAATTTAGAATATCAAAATTAAATATTTGAAATTTAATTTTACAAATTTTTGTTCCAAGAAATTAAATTTTCTTCGAGTAGCTATATATTTTTGTAATTTTTCTTCGAAAAATTTAATAAGTGAATTTTTCAAAGATTTTTGTATTAGAAATTTATTTTCAAAAAAATTATTTTTTTTTGAGAAGAGTTGGGGATTTTTGAAAATCTTTTTTTTTTTTTTTAAATTGTTTTGAAAACAGCTATAGATTTTTAAAATTTTTCTTCGAAAAATTTAATCTTTTGTATTATTTTATCAAGGTTTTCAACAATTGGCCTTCCAAAGTCTGGTGACATCTTTGACATCAAAATTACTAGAACAAAACGGACGAAACCAAATTTTTTGTGTAATTAGCTTTTACGGTATCAGAATTATACACACTAATACGATTTTCAACCGCCTGGCTTGTGTTTTCTTCTCGTTCAAAGAAAAACTATATAATAAGGCTTATTTTCTCTTGGCTGGTGTCATTTTTTGACTTGCGCTCAAACAATACTGAGGCGAACAATAATAAAACTGTCTAATAACACTTTTTTAGTACGAAATATTATCTGTAGTAAACTGATCGCAGTTGTAGAACGCGATATACACCTTACTAAAGCCATCTATTGGAAAAATAATGGATTTTCTTTTACAACGCCTATTATATATATTTATATGTTCTAATTGAGTGGTTCTCAACCCTTTTACAGTGTGTACATTCCACATAATACAACATCAAGATCTCCAAATATCATTATTATGACTAAAATATATCTAAGTTTTTTTAAAAGTATTTATGACGTTCCTCTAACGTACCACTAGAGGGAGATTGTGTATCACAGTTTCAGAACCACTTTCCTAATATATACTTCACAACAATCATTTTGCTATATGCAAGTAGAAAGCAGTGGAGTGTTGGCTATTTACTAGGTGTTTGCACAGCGACTTTACAACTGAAAGGCAGCGTTATTTAGCCATTAATGAATTCTTCTTTGTACAATTCATTTTGTATATGTTCAGCATTCAATCGTTGGCATGAAGTAAGTTTTTTTTCCAGCTTTTCAACTCCAGCATATAACGACTGGTTTTTTTATCCATTCTCAGCCTCAACTGTCAAAAGAGAAAGGAAAATTGAAACAAAAAACAATACATTGCTTGCTTTTCTGTACTTTTCTTGTTATTACATCTTAATTATTGTTTAAAGAATAGTTATTCATTTCTATAAATATTGAATAAGTAATTATATCAAAATATTTATTAATGTAGAAAATGACACAAGTTTTATACAAGGGATTTTGATTGATATAAATAAATATCTTATGCAATACCTTTTTCTAGTTTATAACACAAGGTTTTAAATCATACAAGAATCAACTTATGAAAATAATAAAAACAACTGAAATGAACATTCTCAAAATTTATGTTTATTTCAAAAAGCCGTTTATGTACTTAGTCTTTTAACTCAGTGTTTTAACATTCGAGCAAGTATATCAATACTTTCAAAAGTTCGGCATTCTTTAACTTACTTTATGCTAGCGTTGAGCATTGCAACGTTTTTAAGGCTGATTATAGAGAAAATTGTATGGCCAATACATTTTTATGCAGTAAAAAATATATGAGTTTTGTCATTTAAATCTACTAAATTAATTACTCCATTTTATTTATGTAAATGTGCTATTTAATTATTGAAAAAAAAAAAATTATCTATTACAGACAGTCTTTGAAATATTTACCTTCTTTCTAAGTTATTCATTTTTTGGAAGAGAAGAGAGATCAAAAGTTGACAAACATTGAAAGGTATTGTTGACGTTGTGATATGAAATTCTGCACAGTATAACTATGAAAATTTGCAATACATCTTTGTTCGTTAACTATTTATTTTTGTACTCTTTTTCTTCAATTGTTAAACTCAAATTAAATCTGGTTAAGTTGTAAACATATCCTGCCTATTAAAAAGAAAAAATAACAACTGTTAGAAAGAGTCACTTGCTTAGCTAACTATCTATCAGTTAATTTTTGGCCATTTTTTAAACTCTTTTTGAATTAAGAGGATGAGGGAGACAATGAAGTCAATTTGAGTGTGGTATATAATGTTATTGGTTTAATTATAGAAATGAGATAAACATTATGCAATTTTTTTGTCCGAGAGATCACTTTTTGTCAAGTCCTTATCTTCCAGATGGCCTCTGAAAGTTGGGTTAACAGTTGTCATACATACATTGGCAGAATTAATTTCATTTTTTTGGGTTTTTTTTATAACGGTATTGTATATTTTATTTTTAGACAAATCTTTAATAAAATTTTACATCTTCATTTACTCTCAATCTAACGTAATTAATTATATACACTTATCACAAAAATCTTACTTACACAAAGTAAGGCACATCATTCGTAGACAGAGTAGTATGATTTTATAAGTTTGGCAGGGTGTTGTATCACTAACAGAAAAATATTAAACTCACAACATATTTTAACAATAAGAATTACTACAAGCTTAGTTCAAAACGGGATTCACGATTAATTTTCTGTAAAAGGATGGTGCACATTACTAATTTGTGGACACTGGTAGAAAGCTACAAACTATTTTAAAGCAACCTTTTCAGTCTTTAGCCTCTGTGAGCAAATTTGATTCCGGTACAAATTAACCGCCTTATACACAAATAAGTTCTAACCGAGCACAGAGTGTCTGAGTTGGGAGATTGTTGCTGTCTAATTGTTGGTCTAAGTAAGTCTTCCATCAAGTTAGAGTCTATAATATGTCTCGTACTAAATGATTAAGACTTCATGTTTCAAAAAAAATATCTTTTTCACAACGTAATAACCTTTTCACAGTATCAATATTTTAACACCGTTTCTGTTACCAAAAATAATTTTTGGTATTTCTTTACTTTTCGAATAAAAAAAACTGAAAATGTCGTTAAGGGCAATTCACATGTACTTATAGTGACACTATCGAATTTTTGTTAACATTTAATGACAATTATTTTTAAATAACAATTTTAATTCTATATTTTTTTATATAAAGCACAATTTTGTCTTAGATTGTGGTTAGAAATGTTGGGAGTTAACGTCATCCACGGGTCAATTTTTTTATGTATTAAGGGGACTGCAAGTTTTGGTTTTTAACTATTTTTGTATAATACTGTATTAAATATGTATGTCAATTCCCTAGTGTCATTATAAAAATGGTGAAACGAACAACACTCCAATGTAATATAGAAAATATTTTCGAGTTAATGCGGTAATTACCATAGAAAAAATAATATTATAACATAAGAGGGTTTAGCTTTTTGTAGTTGCTACCTGAATACCATGGGTTTCATTTACCAAAGCTGTCATTATTATTCTTTTATTCTTAAAGAGAGAACAATAAGTATAAAACAATTCCTAGTGCGTGCTAAAAGTAGAGTCAGACATAGTATTTGTTGTGGAATTATAATTGTAATTCCTCATTTGACTCGGAGTATAATTTAGGATTGACATTATAGTAATCCACCCTATACCATTGCTAGCGTGTATTTATTTATCTAATCTAATAGCTACTTGCAGCTAATTCAACGAAACGTCATGACAGCTATATTGCTCATCACCCAAACATTCTTCAAATTATCAGAGTGACAATGTTAATTTTCAGTCTCTTTTTTTAAACATACCGATTGATAATATTAAATTCATCCATGATAATTACTCTGATGAAAATGACAATCTAATAACGAGTAAAAACTATACTTATAATTATTTAGCAAAAATAAATAGCTTGGTTAAACGTTCATACTCGAATAGTATTTATTTTTACAAAATGCACACGATGAGAAGTTGTTAAAAATTTCAAATAAAGTACATACATGTATATAGAATTATCACAAATGATAGAAATTGATAATAATAACCTAATAAATAAAATTCACAATAATGTCAGTATACCAAAAACTATTTCCTTATATACAATTTCAAAGATACCAGAAACAGATAATTCGTGACGTCAAAGGATTATTCTTAGAAGTCTCCTCAACCCAGGAGGGACTCAACCACATTTAAAGTCTTGTATGAATGATGCCCGAGACAAATTCATTTTAAAGCACAACTCTCTGAGACAAGATCCTATCCGGTGACTTTCAGAATGTGGCATTCAAAAATATATATTCAAATTAATGGTAATTATATTGAAAAGTTGTGAAAGTAAAATTTATCCAAAAATTAATGGTTTTAGAGGATGTGTCGCATTTGAATAGTGGATCTAAAAATACATTACTTATTCAAAGTAACCTTATAGAATATTGAATCTATATACCTTCTTATTTTAATTATGTATGTATATTTACATACTATGTATACTTATGCATTGATCACATATTAAATCAAAATCCTCTTGTGTGTGTAGTCATTACTTTATACACCTAGGTGCATATCCCCAACTTAGAAAAAAAAATCAAATAAATACATATTTTTAGAATTTTATGTAAATCTGTAGGTAAATATCGAATAAATAAACAAATTATTAATTTGAGAACATTAAAATATCATACTAAATAATGTGAATTTCTTCATTTTAAATCTATTTTCAAAATATCGGTTTTATAAATTATCCAAATCTGTTTTTTGAAATGTACTCGTTTTATAATAACTCTAGTCTCCAATATTAAAACACCAGGCAGGACTGGCCATAGCATGCACGGGACCCAAATCCCAATCTGGGTCGAAATAAGGAGAATGGTTTATAACTAATCCCAAAGTCGGTTTTAGAGGTCTTTGAGCAAAGATATATCTTTCTTTCTTTACTTTTTTATTTTATTTTTTATTAAAAAAAATATCCAATATTTTATAATTACTTGTCCGTAGAATTATATACAGATAGCTTGGGGAAAAATTAATTATGTATATTTCGTTTTAATTAAATAAGTTATGGAAAGTGTTTCAATCATCCGATTTAAGCGAAATATACATTTTCTGTTCGATAACTTGTAGCCACCAAGAATCCAATTTCATAATGCCCTTCTCGTATAATCCCTGGACCCTATTGGGAAAAACTCGGAAGACCAATTTTCACAGACCTAATTTATACCCCCAAGTGCGTTGGTCATTGAAAGGAACAGGTGGTAGTCTCTTGGGGTCTGGTCTAGACTGTAGGGTAGATGCATAAAAACTTCCTATCCCAGCTTCTGGCACGTCATCAAAGATGTGTCTGCCTGGGGCTGTCTTGGTGATGAAAGTTGATGTCTCCTACTCACCAATGCTCGCCGTTTCTGTTCGATTTTTATCTTCAAACAGTCGAGTTGTTCACAATAGAGGGCAAAATTGAGCGGATATAAAGAAATTGCTCGAACCACTGTTCTCCAAAAAGAACCCAAAGAGCCCCGTATGCATCGCAAATTGTCTTGGTCACTTTCGACACATTTTCCCCTTACAGATAATAAAAATGTTAAACATGGCAAATTTCTTCCCTCGAGGCCTCCATACTCGATGCACAATAATTCGTTTCTAGAATATAGTCCCACCTTTGCAACGCTTTATAGTATGATCCAATGTAACCAATAATGAACAAGATATACTTGTTTTCAAAAAAGGGGCGGGAAATACGAAATTACTTTTTCCCCAGAGGGGGGTGAAAATTTTGAAAACATATAATTTTCTTTTGTTCCACTACATAATTTGATCGTTGACATTTATTTTTTAAGAAGAAAAATCCTTAATAACAAATAACCTTTTTTTTTCTTCCTAAGTGATATTTTTTAATAGTTTTCCCTACATTGTCTTTCTAGTGATCTTATTTGTTTTGGTATCGATATCAATTTTTGTAGGCTTTTATCTCATCACAATCTAGGACACTTCAAAGTCTTCATCTTTTCGATGCCAATGCCAAGACACTATATTGATGAAAATGTCATTTTATAGACAAATAATGATCAATATTGTTTCTTTCTCTCGATTTCTCAAACTTCTGGTCTCGGTGCCAACAAAGGTTGATTTCGTTTACTCAAACTCAGCGTCTATATCCTTCAATTTATTGGTTTTGTCTTGTTTCAGCTTTAAATTCTCGGGTTTGATATGAAGACCAAGATAAAATCAATTAAATGAAAACAATAATAATAATCAAAAAAGGATCTAATTTCAGCTCTGAGCATAGAGTCGTAAGATTTTGAGACCGTAAAGAGTAGTATTATCATATTATTTTGCTTGAAATATCCATCACATTTTAGAGAGTTGTACATGAAAATATTTGTTTGCATTATTGATCATGTCTGTCATAGAATGAGGGACTTTCAGGAGCTTTTTTCTTCTTCTTCATTGTCCATAACTTTACAAAAGCCAATTAGAATCGGCCCAATCAACTTTTAAAACACCAACAGGATGAAAAGAAGCAGAAAATAGACAGCTGAAAACATAATATGCTTATTTATGGTGTTTCTCCACTTATAGAACAAAATATATTGTATCGAGTTGTTACCAGTGGATTATTCTTCCTCATTTTCACGAGAACGTTGATTGGTTGAATTCAAATTAGCTCAAGTTGTCATTTGAAAAAAATCTCAACGACTATGGAATAATCACTCAATAGCTAGGTAGATTTGGCTAATTCCACAAACTAGTTAGAGTTCCTAACCCCTGTACCTTTTTGAATCAAAGGCTGTGATCTATAAGGGATAAGTTAAAGCTTGATTCTGTAAACTCAAATATTTTCTTACAGTTTCAAATAAAAATATCTCAATTATCGAATATACAAAACATCTAACAATGGAGGAGAACAAATTGACTGGCAAAAATTAGTCAAATAATTTCAGACACTTTTTAGAAGGTTGAGATATGTTATAAATATTGCCTCGCAACCTATCTATGTACTAATTTCCTATTCTTAAGATGATTTATATTTCACAACAACTTGTTTTCCCTCATATAACATAATAATGCAGGGTCATATTTCAAATCCCTTCATTAGAGTCAGTTGAGTGTATGTACACACAACCTGTTCTCATTTACATTATTTCTTGTTTGGAAAATAAACCATTTTTTCGACAAAACAACAATAGAAACGAATCGTTGTTTTCTAGTAATATTATTTATTAGAGTTGGGTTTGAGTTTGGAAATATTCTAGACCACTCTATGACTGGTATAATTTTAGCTAAATATGTCTGGACTGGCCTCGTCGTAAAAAGTTGGTTTACAAGAAAAAAAAAATCGTGACAATTTTTTTAGAATAGGAATTTATATGTATATGATTTGAATTTCAGTCATCAGTCTTAATTACGTCAGATCATTTTTGCCAGTGCTTTCCCCTCCCGCCCCCTGATATTGGGTTTTACAATATCCTCTATGCAATGCAATGAATCATTGGTTTTTCGTACACTGGCAAGAAAAAGTTTGGAAAAAATGGAATTGCATTGATTTTTCTAACAACCTATGACTTTTTCATCAAGTAGCACAGTAATTAGTCTATTAAAATGAAGAAAAAAGTTTAGGTTTAATATGGGTATACATATTTATAAAAAAATAAAATCAAAGTATTTTTGTTTAAATTTTAGCTTCATCAAAAAATCTTACTCTTGACGTTTTAACTGCTTTACAGACTTTTGACATTCTTGCTGTTAGTTTTTCAAGATAGGTAGGTGTGATATAATTCCAAGCATTTCCTCAATATGTTCCACAGCTTAATTTTATTTGTTTGGGACTTTTCCCGAACATATCTGTCTAGGTGTTTCAACAATAGCTCTATTAGGTTCAAATAAGATGATTCAGCATGCCATATCTTAATAGATAAGATATTTTAAACTGTATTCTTTTCAATAAGTTTTTTCAGAGCTTGGATGTATATTTGTGTCGTTCATTAACTACCAATCTCTCATACTTGCCAGAGAGAAACATTAAATATCAAGTTAAGCCTACCCAAAACAGCTGGATTGTTACAGACAAGTAATAAAAAAGTTATTTGAAGAATCTATTTTTTTTTTCATAATTTTCATTCGGTTAAGTTAGAAAATATTGATAAAGTCATAAATATTGATGAAAAGGACGAAAAACTATGTTTTTTCCAAACTTTATCTTGCCAGTGTATACAATAAGCTGATAAACAACACTTTTTATAATATCTTGTTACACGATCTGTAAAATTTAGTTATTTGATTCAATTGTATATAGTCTATGGAGTATTGTGCTTTATTTTAAATATAAATTTGAAACTTTTTAAACGTATATGGTTTTAAACCTTTTAACATTCCATGAAACATTTTCAAACTATAGTGACGCTATGGCCATAGTGCTGCGAAACGTTTCAGACATTTACTGTGTAAATCACTGTTGAAATAAAACATTTATGGATGTTGCTAAATCGATGCATGAGAAATATTAGATTTATCTGTATAAATACTTGCTTAATATGTTAAAAAACATAAATAATATTACATTAAAATTTGATTCAATAAACATTCAGAAGAAAATGTAGTTTTCAGGGTTCTAGAATGCTTAGAATATGCTTTTGCTTCCGAAATTGAAGGATATAATTGAATTTGTAACACACCCTTTCCCTCCTATTATATAAGTGCTATCAAGAGAGAATAAAGGAAGAGACAGAGAATGGCGAATCAATGATGGTTACAATGGTAACTGAGAAGGGTGAAGAGGTGCAGTTGCTTTAATTATTGAATAATGTTGAGAAAATAACTTTTTATATTAATATTCTGACAGCCTTGTATTTATAAATAAAAATGTGTTTTATATGACTACACTGGCAAGCCGTGATTCAGATCGATTCAGAAAAAATAACTTTAGACCGAACAAAAAAAAAAAAATATATCATTCTCGAACCAAGTCTCAACACTAATATTTATCCATGTATATAATTTGACCACTCTTTTCTCTAATGAACTCAAGGAGCCCTCGAGTTATTTGACATGGGAAATATGGTTGATTTGCCAGTTGCCTCGAAGGGATTTTCTCCCTTCATTTATATTCTGTTATTTATGTGTTATGTAACTGAAAGAATCAGGATATATTAAGATAAGTCCCTCTTTTCTCTCTAAGGAATGATAATTAAGTTACACAAGAATATTCAATCTTCTTATGTCTATAGAGTCTATTAAAAATAAAGAAAACTTATGTATATAGACTGTACATATATATATATTATGTGGTCCACTTTTAAGTCCTAGGTTCAATTATTTAATTATATACAGTCATATAAGAAATTATAGCGTCATTCCTTATCAAATCGCCTGAAGGTTTTCAGTTTTCACCTCAATAACTCATAATGGAAAAAATTCAGAATATATGTACATAAAGCCGTCAACATAAAAATAAGTTGGCATATTATATTCAAAAAGGAGTCTAAAATACCTTTTTATCCTCATTTTATAGGACATTAACAAACTAAAAAGAATATATTATCCGCAAGGTGGTGTAAAATTCTGTCCATATATATTAAGTACGAAATTATATCCTTATCTAAGAACAACTGAGATGCACACAATTAACTTTTATCTCCTTGGCAATCAAAACAGTGCATACATGACGGTTGGACTTGACAATTTCAATTATTTTATTCAAATTTTTGACAAATTGTCTTCCATAGCATAGTGCATCTTAGACATGAACATTACCAGAACGGAATAGACGAGAACCCAAAATTATGCGTGTGTTTGGCTGTTACAGGATGAGGACAATGAACATTATTCAGATTACCAGCCACTTACGTTTATCGAAGAAAAACTCTAAAATTTTGCATATTTTCTCTTTGCTGGTGTCCATCTTTGACGCATGCTCAAATAATACTAAGTCAAACAATCACAAGACTGTTTATCAATTTTTTTTGAGTACGATATCTTATCTTTCTAAAGCCATCCAGCCTAAGCCGATTGCACTTATACAACGTGAGATACATATAACTAAAACCATCTATTCGAAAAATAATTGATTTCTATTTAATATATATAATATTTTCAGTCAGAGTTGTGCATTACTTTGCTGCCAGATGGCACCACTCTCAGTTTTCAAACTATAATAAGTATCAACGTTTACGCTGCGTTATCGTCAAATTCTATTTAAAATTAATTTGATAAAAACTTCGAATTACCCCAAATTCCACGTAAAGATGCATCGTTACAATAAAAAGGGATGAAATGACAAATTTTATTTGAAAAGGGACCATATTGGGGGCAATAAAAGTCTCATCAATCAAATTAAAGTTAAACCTTAATATCTTATGGGTATCTTAATCAATAACACAAATATGAATACAAAGCCTATGATTAACTCAAATATGTGGATACAGGGGCGTCCTTAGGGGTTGGTAAACTAGAGGTGATGTGGACTCCCCAAATTAAGGAATTTTTACTTTTTACTAGAAAATTAAATTTTTTTTTTTTTGTTTCAAGAAATTTAATTTTTTAATAATTTTTTCCCAAAAGTTAAATTATTTGTTTACAGGAGTCGATTTTTGATTTTTGTTTTCTTGAGAATAGCTCTGGATTTTGGATACTTTTTTCAAATAGTTTAATTTTCTGATAACAATTGTGGACTTTTGAATTTTTAAAATAAAAATAAAAATTTAAAATAATAATTACTTGAGAATACATGTGGTTTTTTGAGATTTTTTTTTGAAAAAAATTTAATTTCCTGAAAATTACTTTGGATTTTTTAAATTTTGTTCAATAAACATAATTTTTTAAATTTCTTTCCAAAAAAAATAATTTTGGATTTTTTATCAAAAAAATTCAAAAAACCAAGCCCTCCCCAAAATATGATACTGCAGATGAAATATTAGGCGATAAATATGTATGAAGTAAAATAAATTCCTTTTTTGATATTTGTTCAAGATTGTTTTTATATTGACAAATAACATACATAGATTTTAAGTATTAATTCCGAATCCATTTTTTAAATAATCAAATGATTAGTTCCGCCATATGCAAATTTTTATTTTTGTCATTAGTCATTTCTTCTGAACCTGTAATTTCAATTGAATAAACAGAAAGTTCTGATAAGCAAATATACGGGATGAAAGTTTGATTTCCAACTTCTTTTTATATTAGCTCGTATTGGGGTCAGGATCTTATTTTATAAATCTTGAACTTAAATTCGACCTCCATATTTGTATATATTTTAAGTTTTCCTACTTAAGAAGCCTGCTACATATTTTTGTTTAGTTTCATCATTTCTATGACTTGTTCATTAAGGTAAGTGTACTTTTTTGTTGAATCTCGAAAATAAATAATTGGATCTCGTCAATCAAACTATATCTGAGTCAAATTGAAGTTCTTGTAAAGCTCTGAATGTCTTCTACATTATCAACAAATTTGAAGAAAGTAATTGTTTTTGTTTTGGAGATATTCCAATTCGAACAAGGAACGAAATACAGTCTATTATATATATATATGTACCATTATTCGAGATGAGGAAGTTTTGAAATCCTGGCGAGCGTATATATATGTATATTTTGTAACGTAAAAGGTATTTGTTTATGTAAATAAAACTACATCCAAGAGCGTCTGAAATAACAATAACTATATTGGTAAAAAGCTTCCTTATTCTAAAGAATTTTTATTGATCCTTTTTCTTCTCCACTGTTTCTGTCATATCATTGATCAACTTACAACCAATAAAAAAAATTATATATAGACAAAACAGGGAGCCCTCACGTAGCTTGTAAGTAGTAAAAAATAAGTAAGCTGCCGGTATGTAAGCCAACAAAAAATAAATCGAAATTACGTCCTAAATAAAATTTTTATGTTAAACAGAGATCTTTTTGCTTTTTGATTTTTATATCTACAAGGAGCACTAATTATTTAGACCTCTGGGGTGAGGAAGTAAAGCAGATTGCCAGGTTTAATTATTATTATTATTTTTCATGAATCGGTACCAAGTTTATATATACGTCTCTAAAGATATTATTAATTGTTTTATTAATTATTCGTCCATATATTGAAAATAAATTGAAAATCGAGTGTATTTTTTAATACGACCGATTTTTTGGAGTTGATAAACTGAAGAATGAATATTCATTTCTTAAGCTGTTGTCCTTATTATTTAATTCCTCATGAGCTGTTTTTCATACAGACACTGCAAACTTTAACCCATGCTTCAATAAAATATTCTTTTTCACCTAACAAGAATATAAATATTAAGTATGCACCGAATAATCAAATTGATTGTCCATATTCCTAATATTAAAAACAAAACAAAAGTCAACATCGTAACCCTGACAATTGAAGAATGTTTTGAAGTAGATCAGGTACAATCAGTTGTAACAAAAATAAGGAATACGGGGAGAAAGAAAAAAAAAATATTGGCAATAATTACTCCGATGTTGATCCCCAATTCTCCTTTTAGTCGAACAAGGTTATACAATTAAAATTCACCCACAAATCCTCAGGGTTACGGTCCGACTTTGAAAAGCATTCACGAATGTTTAATTAAGTTTTGAATATAATTGAATCTATTTAGGAAGGGATGTTCACTACTCTGGAATGAAATAATAATAATGATAAGGAAAAGAAAACTCATTCTTCAGATTTCCAATTCCAAAAAACGGGCCAGCTCAAAAATCAAAAGGATTTACATTACAAAATATACATACCTATTATGTAATACTAGCCATCAAGGTGTTACTAGCTTTCATCATTTTTGGCTTAGTCTAAAAAATTATCAATATTTTTCAATTACCGATATATGATTACTTATATAAATAGCCTTATTTTACATGTTTACTAGTAGAGGGCGCCTTCATTGCAGGGCTGAATATAGTGCAATAGAAACAAAGGATGTAGGTAGAAGAAAAGAAATAGGAAGAAGGATATAGAGGAAGAAGAGAAAAGGGAAAATAAGTTTTATTTCGGTCAAAACAGACTCTTAATGACCTCAGAGGGCCAAAAAATATCATAAGAACATGTTTAGTACGTTTTACGTCTATTTGCTAGATTTCCGACAGATCTATTCGACCACCATGAACTCAATATATGATAACACCAAAAACAGACTTATAAATTTATATTCATGGTTCGGAAGCAAAACGTGGACTGTTAAAAAATGCTAATTACGTGATTAAAATAGAGAAGTTTTCTGATTTTTTTCTGCACATTTCGAATCTCCTGTCCTTTCCGCATAAGTAAACAATAATAAACATTTCTCAAATCTTTCATCATGAGTGAGCAAGAAGCAAAAGGCAGAGGATCACCGAACTTTTGGATGTCAAAATGGAGATGGCAGAGATTATGAACATTGTAAAGTGCTCTAGGATTCTCATTTTCAAGGTGGTCAAGATGAAAAAGGATGAAAAGTACCTCTCAAGGAAAGAAGAAAGTGGGGGACACAACTTGAAAAGGGATTCTGAGTTTCTGGGGGTCCTGAAGAAGAAGATCAAGGAGGACCCCACAAAATCCATGAATCGCCTCCCTAACAAGTTTGACGTGGACGAGGGTACAATCAGGAGGGGTGCAAAAGAGGACTTGGGGTTGTCCTCTAATGCAAGGACCCCATACCATCTGTTGATGGATACTCTGAAGGCAAGGAGACTGCAGAGGTGCAAGAAAGTTCGTGCGTGGATCAAGGCAAATGTATCCACAATAAAAGTTTTCTCTAACGAGAAGATTTTCACCGTGGACCTGGTTTACAACCTTCGGAACAACCATTGGCTTCGGAGATCGCCAGAAGAGGTCAAAAGGGTGCTCCGTACAAAACATCCGGTCCAAACCATGGTTCTGGGGGTTGTGGCGTCCAACGGCAACAAAATGCCTCCCTTCTTTCTTAAGGTTGGGGAGAAAATCGGCCAGGAGGCCTACTACAAGGTGCTGAAGTTCTCCATTCTGCCATGGCTCAAGGCCACCTATACAGAGGACAACTATGTGTGGTCCCAAGTTGGCACACCCTCACAAACATCGGGGAAATACCAGAAGTTTTGCGCCGACAACACGGCTTATTTTTGCCCAAGGACATGTGGCCATCATCTTCACCGGATTTGAATCCGTTGGACTTTGTTGTGTGGGGTACTTTGAAGAAGGAAACTTACTGGACATATCACACGAACATGGCCTCCTTGAAAAGCTGCCATTGCGAAGGAGTGGAACAACTTGACCGATAAGTTCATCATCAACTCCTGCAAGGTTTTTCTGCCGCCGTGAAAAAAAAAAAAAAAAAAAAAAATTCAAAATAATTTATCAAAAAATAAAAATTATTGACATTTTTCTAAAATCAGTCATTCAGTCTACTCTTTTGCTTCCGAACCCCATATGAGATGATCAAATTTTTATTTTTGGGCTCATGCCCCACTAAAAAGGGGCTAGGGATTCCAATGCTGACCATCAATATAAATGAAACAGTGAGTAGTACGTTTGTAGAACAAACTTATGATTCTCGTTTATTTTTAATCCCTTAGGGGATTAAAAAAGTTTATTTTATTAATAATATTTTCCGGAAGGAAAGAAAGACTTTTATTTTTTAAATGAATTATATTATAAAGTTATCTTCTTCAGCTCAAAGAACCATAAAAATTTCAGCCACTTCTTTTTGTAACTTTTCCCCCTTTCTGTATTGTTGTTCATAAAATAATAATAAAAAATTTCCCCTCCTCTCCATTCCCCCTAGTGTTTGAAAGGTGAGCACTAGGGATATTCAAGAATGTATACATATATTTTGACTCAGTAAGTCATTCGATCTTCAAAAATTGGAATCTAAATGTACATCTTTGATCAAGTTATCGCAATATTTTAAAATATTAATTTTACAAAACCTCTACATAACCAAATGAACTTGTTTCACAATTAATTGATTTATAAAATTACTATTTTTTTAAATGTTCCTTTAATTGGTTAGATGGAGTTGCACTGATTATGTATAAGTAAACATTATAGTGTTACAATTACTCCAACTAACCTAGGAATCTTTTAGTGAAATCCCTATTCTTAAAGTATATTTCTTTTTCTAGGAATTGCCTAGGTGCGATCAAAAATTGAATTCAAGAGAATGACTTCTCCCGAGCCATTTGTAGATGAACTACGCCGATTCAATTTTTTATAAAATTATTTTGATAAAAAAGAAAAAAAAAATTGGGAAAAAATTAAAAAAAAAATTTTTTTAACGAAGAATATAATTTTTTAGAAAAAAAATTATGAAGGTAAATTGTCATTTAAATAATTTTTTTGAAAAAAAATTTGAAATATTTAATTTTTTCTGAAAAAAATGGAAAAATTAAATATTTTGGAAAAAAAAAATAATAAAAATTAAATATTTTGGAAAAAAATTGAAAAATTAAATATATAAACAAAAAAAAATTGGAAAACAAAATTTCATATTTTAAATTTTTTTGCAAAATCTTCAAGTATTAATTTTTACCCATTTTCTAAATTACCACATTTTGGATAATTTACCCTGGTTCCCCGACCACTGTTCTAATTGAATTATCTCTGTCTTGTACGATTCTTACCAACACTATGTATACTATAAATATTATGTCCATACTATGATTTTGTGGTGGTGAGGAGAGGGAAGAGGTGGAACTTTCTTGATATATACTTATATCATATTGTTTCTTTTTCACTTTTCACCCCCTCCCCTCTGCTTCATTTTGTTTTTGTTATTATTCCTGTTGGAGGGATAATATGAACTACAAAGTTGCATACAATATCATATTTCTTCATATACATATATATGTAGTATATACACCAAGCGTGGAAATTGAATTTTCTTTTCTTTTTTGGTAGGGATATAAGTTTGAAGGAGTCTCGGCAGGGCTCAAGAATGTTGAAATAATATGAAACAAAATATAAGCTTTGGGGGGCTTTGTCAGTCAAAATACAGGTAAAGACATATTCAATTTTGAATATCAACATTATATTATATAAGTATATATTTATTACAGTTGGACCCGTCAGTTTCAAACCCTCTGTTAGTGAACTGGGGTATAATAAAGCCTTAGATTTATTATTTTGCTTCTTATTACATGGAACCTACATTTAATCGCCACTGCTTTTCAGTATTCGGCTGAAATATTAAATCAAAATATATGCAATTATATATATATCGTAGATATGGATTGTTAAGAATTTATTCGTATATTTAGCGATTTTTAATCGAGGTTTAGTGAATTTAATTTACTGTTTTGTTTAAAAGTAATTTTTTTGGTTTACCTTTGGATTTCTTCGATTCTTTTTCATTGTGATATATTAAACCATAAACAATTAGTTACAAAACAAAAAAAACTAAATATCACCTTTCTATTTTACGTACAAGTCGAGAAAAATACCTTTCAACATGATCGACGAATTTCCATTCCCACATTCCAAGCAGTTGGGCGTCTCCTCCAGAACCACTGTCTACGCCGTCAACAAGTCCGAAACGTTGGAGAGGAATAGGGACTTTGTTAAAAGACCAAAATGCACTTGGAGGAGTTAAAGAAAACTCCTTGGTCAATCCCCTCAAGTTCATGAGGGCCATTATAAGAGATATCTGAGTTTCAGATGTGTCTAGAGAACTATCAAAAAAGTGGGCGGAAAGAGCCTTTTGAGGGTGGAGAGGCCAATTTTGATACCAGCAAAAAAAAAACGAACATATCCTCCGTTGCAAGACTCTTTTGAGTTCTATTGCACTCTTTTTTGACACTTTTGCCACCCTTACAGGCCTGATGCCAACCCTTTGACAACACCTTTTGGGTGCAGATAGAAGGGAAGGCCTACAGTGTCTGTCATCCAAACACCGAGGCCCTCAAAGCCACTGTCAGTCAGAACTTGGACGCTATGACAGAGGACTACATTGACAGCGGGTGCCAGGTCTTTCACCTCCACTTGGAAGCCATCATTGCCACTATGGACGGCTACATAAATGATTATGAGAGCTCAGACACACATCTATTTATAGTATTAATTTTTATGAAATTCTATTATAAATGAATAAATTATATCTTTTGAATGATAAAATTAATAGTGTTAGGATTTTTATGGACCACTCGTAGTTGTGTCGGTCCATATTTATTCGTTCAAGTTTAGTCTAGTCTTAAGACCGGTCCTATCTGTATTTGGAATCGGGTCTTAAAACTTTCGTCCTTAGGACGGTCATTACTAGAACTGATTGAACAATGAAGAAATAAAGTTGATTGATGTAATCAAGGACCAAACTTAATAGGATTTAAGGAATAATATGCCGGACTGATCTGGAAAGGATTGTAGTCTTCAGTTGTAAATGAAGACACACACAATTTTATAAAGCACACAACCTAATCAAAACGGGATGGCTACTAGTTAGCATTAAGTAATGAATATTTCATATAAATTTTTATCGAAAATAAAAAAAATAATGTTTTTACTACAAGAATAACAAATTTTATCTTATTAAAAACCTAAACTCAGGTTTTCAAGATTATTTTAAAATATGTATGTTTTATATTCATCCGAGTATTTTCAACATTTAGATACTCAGGATTGCAAAATGGATGAAAAGTTGAAAAAAAATATATATAAAATTTAATTGACGTTATTATTATAATCGTTCAACAATTTATTATGTAATTAAATACATTTTACTTTTGGGATTTTTTTAACGAGTGATTTAAAAAAAGAAAAAATATTATTACAGAAATAGTCCCATGTGTCAGTGGGCGGGTTATTTTTAGGGGGCATAAGGGGCCCTTAACTCAAATCTCACTTTTATAAGTGGTCAATTCTGGATATAGTTTTTTTAAATTTAAATTTTATAAACTGATATTTAATTTCTATTGACCTTTTCCACAAAATGTCATTATAAAAATAAACTTTTAATTTCTAAAAAATAACGTCATGTAATGAAATATGCACTCAGTTTATTAGAAGGCCATGCATTAAGAAAAAATTCTTTATTTCTATTAAAAATATTTCCAAAAGTTTAATTTTACCTTCTACATTCGAGGACTTTCCATAAAAAAATGTGTTAAACAATTTTTTTGCCCATTACTCAAATAAGCCTAGAGATCCCATTTTTCAAGTTAGATCCCTCGAAGTTCAAGCTAAAGTCATTCGCTATATAGCCAATATGTTTGTATTAAATAAATATAACAAACATGAAGTCAAACAAAATAAATATACGGATGCCTCACATTAACTATGATACTTGAGACAGGAAAAAGTCTCATGAAGAATGTCCCAAAGGGGTTACATGCCAAAAATGAGCAAAATTCATCCAGTAGGATAAGCTATATGTGACAAAAAGATCTACAAATACAATTATTTAATTGATATTATTATGTAAATTAGTTCCAGAAAGCTTTTGAACCATAAGACGGGTAATTAATCATTTTAATTATTTGACAAAAAAGTGCATATACTCTACCAAGCAAGTCGTAGGGACATATATTACAGAATGAATTAATATAAAAAACTTCTTACATACGATAGAATCAGCAGTACTATAAATCTAAATAATTGACAAATTATTACAACAGATTTTAAAAGTACTGAATTAATGTCTAAAAAAGAAATGTATTTATCTCCCCCAGTATTTCTACAAGATATGATTCAATTGCAATAGACCCATCTACTACTGAAAAAAATAAATATCAGTATAACATAAGGAAGGCTTTTATAAGGCTTTTTTAAGGAAGGGTATAATAATAAGATAAATCCTACTTCATAGATAGTAGTCTAATTTTTTTCTAGTTGTGTATAGCCCCGTGACAGTCCTTATTTATTCAGATCAAGTCCAGTCTTGTAACCAGCCCTTTGAGCTTTTATTTATAGAACTGATTACAAAAAGAAGAAATAAAGTTGAAAGACGTCAACAACTACAGAACTTTATAAATTTTAGGACTGATATGCAGGATTGAACTTGACCAGACCGTAAATAAACTGGGCGGATATAAAGTCTTCAGTTATAAATAAGGACCGGCACAACACTAGTAGGGCCATATATATATATACATATGGCAAGGGTTGTGCCCTTATAACAGGAACCGACAAAGTCAAATCTGCGACCGGAATATAGTGCTTACAGGTTTGCGTTCCTGTGTTTTTGTTTCTATATAGAATATATTAAGAAAGTATAGTATATATATTTATTATAAAAAGTAAATTAGTTTTAATCAATAAGTAAATTTCCTGAGTTTTTTGTGCAATTACAGCGTTTTCCAAAGATTTTTTTTACCTCACCAGGGTGATATTTGAGTTCTAAATAGCTAAGGGCTTCTTATTGATCTAGAAAAGAGGTTTTAGGCACCAGAGCGTGTAAATAAATGAGGAAAGAGGTGGGATAGATTATGGATCCCGGTCAGGTACTAAGCCTTTCGCTCTCTATAATATGATAACTAAAATATTTCTTAAGCAAGGGTTTCCCAAACTTTACTATGCCAAAGCCCCCCTACACTAATAAATTTGTAGTTGAGGCTTTATACGAAATATGTGTACTATGTAAGTGCAGACTGAAAGAAATCCTCAATTCTCCATCTTTCTACCTCCTCCTAGCCTCCCCTTACATTGAAAACCATTGTCTTAAGCAGCCTTAGTTTCCGGGACACCTGTTGGAACTGGAGGCACTATGCACTCTACGTATAAGGCAGCTACAGTGCTGTTCGTATCTAATATCAGTTTCCGTCCCAAAGTTTTCTTGTGACAATCCTTGTTTAACTGCCAGTTACCCAATTGACCCTCTATAAAAAAGAACCGTGACGAAAGACTGGAACTGAGACCGATTAAGCTGAACCTGGACCAAAACGGTACTTTCTTGCAAATCATATTTTTCTAACTATGTATTTGAAAAACACTCAGAGAGGCTCACTAAAATACAAACTTAACACTCAAGTTTAAATCCAAGCATCGAATCTAGTTTATTCAAGACCTGTTTGATCACAGAGAGGATTAAGATGTAAGGGTTTATGTTACTTATGAAATGAATAAAGATTGTGGTTTTCGATTTATCTACATATTTGGTCTCGAAATTTATATTCTGATAGAAGTGAGATATTATTAAATAATATATAGATCATATTATAACCAGTTTATAAGACTATCAACGTTCAAGATGTTATCAATATTTTACATCTTCACATTTTTCCCAAAAAGAGAAAATATGTTTCAAAATTTGCCAATTATGTATATAGAATATTTCAACTTTCGTAGATAATTAATTGCTCATTGCCGAACAACAGTGAATTGGAGATCAACCAACGAACGTTTATAGTCGAGTATGAGGGCGATAAGTATAAAAATCAACAGCTGCATAAAATATAAAAGGTAAATTTTGATATTTTCTAAATCTTGTTGTGTATCTCGCAACCTTTCCCCTAAAAAGAAATATAAAAAAGGAAAAAAATCAATCAGAAGTTTGTCAATTCTTTCTAACTATAGAATTAAATTATTGAATAATTGTTAGGAATTGCTCTCAGCTTAACAAGAGCTTATTCGAACTTAACCAATAATAACAGGAAAATAAGTGGAAAAGTCAACGTTTGACGACAAAATACAGGGAATTTTTTTTATGTTAATGAGATAACGCCATAAATGATGTGTTTCCAAAATTTCATACTTTGATCGGTTTTTTTTTAAACCAAAGAAAGGAGGTGTTTGTTTTCCAAAAGCCTCCTACTTTTGAATAATTTATTGATATAGCTTAGACATCCTAATATGTATAATTCAATCAAAATGATGTTCCAAGTTTAATAGTTTTAAAATTACAACAACAATTTGTGAAAATTTACAGTTACTCTTACTAGAGATGTAAGCAAGCAGAGTTTCACCAGGCTCAAGTTCTTATTTTTAAGCCCAACAAGTTAACCCTTTACCTTCATAGTAATGTTCACTCTTAAGCTTGAAAGACCCAACACAATAATAATACGCAATCGCTTTATTGGAAATCTGGAGAGGAACTGTTTCCGATACAAAATACTGGAAAAAATTACACGTTCGTTGACCCGTATGCTTTTCGAAGTACCTTATTCTATCTTCTAATGCGTTTATCAAATCTTTCTTTTTAAGGGGACTCTAATTTGAACCCACAAGATTGAAAATTTCCACATGGAAAACAAGTTACTGGGAGTTGAACTATAGAGGATCAATAAACACTATTAAGAAGCATGGTTAATTATTCGATGCTAGTACTGAACTATAGTTTGAACATTTTTTGGGTATATAAAGCCAGGGGTACACTTCAAAATCATGGACGTCTGCTCACCCTACTATTAAATACTATTTTTCAAAAACAGTTCTATATTTTGAACTCCCAAGCTTTTCAACTTATTCGAAAAACCGAGCCCAAATATTTGAATGTTTTTAATAAGCCCTCCATAAACACAGCCGAGCCCATTAATAAGCTTGTTTACAACTCAAATGGTTACTTCTTTAAAAATAAATGTGTTTAAATTTTGTGAGTATTTGAAGGAACTTCCAGAGCGTCGTATTTGGAAAGTAGAAAGCATTTTATTACTTTCATTCCTCCATATAGAGAATAAATATTTATAATCTATGGAAGGGGAAGGTTCGAAAGAAGTAATATAAAATTTGATTTCATATTTTCTTATTGGAATAGATAAACTTTTATACTATATATATCTATGATAGGAACATCCATTTCAAAACAATAACTTCGTCAATATAAATTTATTTATAGTTTTGTAATAGAAGTTTTTTAAAAGAAATTTATCTTAAAGAAAATGTATTGATACAAGAAGCCGAAAAGGATTATACAGTCACAAGATAAAATAAAATATTAGGCCAGTTTTCAGAGTGATTAGAAATGTATATTCTTCACAAAATCCACATCCATCTACTCCTTTGATACTTGCTAATGTTAAGTGAATTGTTACTCTAGAAACAACGCCTGCATATAGCTGGTGGAAGTAAGCCAAGCTTTTGGAAGTGTTCATATCTATTTGTTAGTCTTAAAACACTGAGTAAAAACTATTAACTATATGCTAATAATTGAATGACAACATTACAATCATACTAAAAAATCAAAATCAAATGATGGCTAAATAACGCTAACAATTCTGTAAAAATTCTGTGTAAACGTGATACCGTATAGCTAACATTGTTCTGCTATCTACTTGCATATAGCTGATTTTATGCCAAACACATTTTGCCAAAAAACAATTTGCCGAATTGACATTTCACCAAACGAATATTCGCGACAATTGGCCAATAAATTATATTTAATTAATTGATATATACGACTGTATATTTTAATTCAATTTAAAATGGTAATATGATAAATAGTTATTGCTCAAAGGAAAATTAATGAGTGTTGTTTAAATTTTTTTTTAATTAATTATTTTTATTAATGATAATTATATAAACACAATGCATATGGTTCGAATTTTTACCGTTGTAGTATTTTAAACATATTAAATAATACGCAAATACGTCAGCAATAATAATTGAAAAAATACCCGGCATTCTTCGGTGTTATTGGGCTTTGATTAGCTCTTCCATAATAATATAATGTACCCCCTTTTCTTTTCTATTTAAGATGACACTCTGAGCTTTAGCTACAGACGCTAAACCTCATCTTTAATCACATGAATTATTTTTTATACAAATTTACTCAATTTTACTCCTTTCTTACAATATTCCAAAACAACCTCATTGATAAAAATAAGTCATCCACAGATAAACAAACAAATAATTTTTTTTATTGATATAGATGTGAAAAAAGGGCCTATCTGTGGAATGTAAAAACCCCACCTGAAATCAGCGTCGACAAACTTCACAAGAGAATGGAAACTTAGAATACAGTTCGTTTATATTGTATAAAAAGGGAGACGCAGTTTACATTTTGCAGTTGACAAGCCAGGTCCGATTTGCGATCCATATCTTCCCTATGTTAATGGAAACATACTTTTTTAATTACGCTTGAGTACAAAGAAAATCAAATGAAACTTGGATACAAACCATATTCAAATGACAACATTTTTGTTGTCCTAAATTCCACAAACTTATTCATAGTATATGCTATTGTAAATTTCAGAAGTAAAAGTTGGTTTTTAATTTTATAATGAGGACTTTCCATCACTCAAAAGTCAAAATAAGTTTTGCCAAACTTATTTTGATTGATAAGGGATAGTTTGAAAGCAATATACTACATATGTCAAAACTTTTGCTAGCAATTCAATTTAGGTGAAGGCTGAATAATAGCTCTAGCAAAATATTAGAAAGGAAAATACAAGTAAAAGACATGTCTTTATAATTTAAAGTTCTCTCAACAGTAAAAAATATCTTGTAGATCATTTAATTTTTATCTTTTGAATAGTTCCCAATAATTCCTATAATTTAAAAATGATTGCACTCGAAATTTTAAAGACTCTTTATTGTACATAGAGTTAGGATTTTTAGAGTACTTCAAGAACCAAATCTATTTAATTTAAAGTAAGAAGATATTAAAATTGGGCTTGTATAAAAAATTCCTAATCATAAGATTATCAGTGCGCTGAAATGTATAATATATCATCACATTGCGAAACGATGTTAGCAAAAACAGTAATGAAGGATATATCATTGATTACAATTATATGATAATTATCATCAAAGTAATATGAAGCTAAATGCCATTTACATCCATATTCTATTGTAAGGCAAGGTTGATCAGCCATTTGGATAGGGCCAGTTGGGGAAGGATGCTTTTCAAACTTAAGCCATTCCTTCCTCTATAGTTTTCTAAAAGCCCTCAAAAATCTTAAGAAATAAAAAAATCATTTATATAGCATTTTATATGAGTCGAATTGAGGATTAAGATCGATTCATTCTTTCTCATGTCCTTGTTTGTTTCCTTTGCCATATCTCCTTTGTCACAAATGATCTAATTAAACGTCATGACAGCCAGGCTTCTCTCTTCCAAGACATTCTTCAAACTATCAGGGTTACAATTCTTTTTCTGTCAAAAAATTTCGTTACTTAAATTAAAAATGAGGACTACTGCATAGTCTACACTAAATGTCTCTACATTACAATTAATTAAGTTTTAAAAATAAATTATTCTTAGACATTTTAAAATTTTCATGCAATTTGTAGACACACATGCTACATAACTTGTGAAAGAACCATTTTCTAAAAAAAAATAATAAATAAATAAATTTACATAATATGTGAATATTTAAAAATTACTTTTCGAAAAAGATGATAAATTTTGCTTTTGGGGAAAAAAAACACGTGCCTTTGTTTTTCACAATTCTACCTAGATTCAATTAGAAATCCATAAAAAAGCTTATAATATACTATGTGAAAGTAGTCTTAATGTGTTCATTAGCTGAAAAAAACAACAAAAATAACAACAAAAATACAATAGTTTTACGTAAATGTATATTTTTTGTTTTCACATAAATTGAAATGAATCTGAAGGATTAAAGAAATCTATATGAAAGGATATTTCAGCTACAAAGATGGAGAAATAAGAATTATTCTATCTTAATAAATATATCTAACTGAGTATCTCTCATGGGATCTCATTTTTCCGGTGTTTTGCACCTACGAGAAATTGTCAGGGAATAAATAGATGTATACCAACTTTACTCTTAGTCACCGGCTGGGTGGCGTATTTTGCAATTACACTACTCACAGCTCCACCAAAATTTAAGCTCCTTCATCACTTAAATTTTTTATATTATTATCGCAGGTTGAATCAGGTTACGAATTCAAAAAAACGAGACCCACAGACTCTAAAAAATAACATACAAGCCACTAATAATAATGATAAAGTAATTTAAATGAGTATCGAGATTATGAGAAATATCCAAAAATGTATTCATTCTTCAAAAAATCAGCGTGTCTCAGATAATCGTAATAAAACTTTGGAAAGGTTTAATTGAAATACTAATACTCTTCCCATTTTTTTTGTAATGTGAACTGGTGAATTAAAAAAAAAATTAGATTAAATCAATTTCTTCATCGACTAAGGACAAAAGAGATGTAGGCCCAGGGAAATCGTGTGCCACTGCTTCTTGACGCAGAAATGAGTTATGATGAGATCTCCTGCATCGTCTCTTGCTTCAAGGGTCTCATAACCAGGAATAAAAAGCTAAAAGAAGACTACAAGAATCTTGAGTTGAAACATGGAAGTTATGGGAAAACATGGAAAAGGGCATTGTTCATCCTAGTCTTATTCCAAGGCCCTCAAGCTCGGCAAGGACGTGTATCTGGGGATTGTGGACACAGAAGTCCTTCTCTGGTTTAAGGGAAACATCCTCAATTAAGTTTTAAGCCAACTTTCTAGCCCAGGCACAAGGACAAAAAAATCAATTGTGGCGTAAAAACAATTTGGCAAATTTATGGCCCTCGAAAGTTAGACCTCACCAGACATCAGTAATCCTGATATTAAATATTGGGGCCATCTAGAATCAGGCCTGTGTCACTACCTTTAGAATTTGGACACCCTTAAGGTTGGTGTAGAAAAGGAATGGACTGACATCTCCGAGTAATACTTGAATAAGACCTGCCAGGCCTTCAGCCCAAGGATCGAGGCCATTTTAAAAACCAAGGTTAGAGACTTTGAGATTTAATTATTCATATAAGGTAAATTAAAGCGTGACCGGTAATTTCATTCCCAGTAAATTCATTCCTTGCAAAATTCATCCCCTGACATTTCATTTCTACTTTGAAGATTGATATTTAGTGATGTCACGCGGTTTATGTTCCTATACTAAGTTTTTGTTTAGGCCTGCAGAGGGAGAATAAAATTTCTAGGATTGAAAAGACAGGGAATTAATTTACTAGGATTGAAATCACCTAGTACCAAAATAAAAATATAAAGACAAGCTGTCTTACTACTTGTATTTCGAGAGAATATTGATAAAGTTCAGCTTTTGAAAATTCGTGCACGATTCGCAGTGACATATTCAATTTGCTCTTTACTCACATGATCCCAATGTTTCCCGGTATCCCGCTATTTAAATTATTATTTCCCGGGGAAAGGAGAAACCCTACTACCTACCTACCTTATATATGTAGGTATAAACTAAGGCAGGTAATGTTATTGAAATACTTGCCTACTTAAAATAAATGAGTCTCATTTATGCATTACAAATATATTTATATTTTCCTTTTCGTTTGTTGTAAGGTAGGTATACTTTAGTATATAGAGGTGTTTACTCCTTCTTTATAAGTATCTACATACTAGTGTTGTTTTTTTCGGTTCGGTCTTAAGTTTTTTTTGTCTAGACCAATTTAGACCATTTTTTCGGTCCAGACCACGGTTTCAGACCGTGAACCTATTTTTTTGGTCTTACATTGTAAACGGATTTTGATACGGTCTCCCTTTATGGACCGATTTTTTTTAGTCTCATATATTATGGAAGATCAGTTTTTCTCTCGATCAACTGTCATTCATCTTTTTCAAAATAATCTCAAAAGTACACGATAAGTTCTAGAACAAATACTGTATACATATAAGAGACGGTGGGATCCAAATTAATCGGAGCTATCTCTGTTTAAACTTTGTATAACGTCATTGTACTTGAAAAAACATATCATATTATATTATAAACAATTTATCCGTAAAATCGGTCTACACCGATTTTTTTGTGACCGAACTAGACCGAATTATCCTTGGGATCGATATAGATCGAATTTTTATATGAAACCGGTCTAAACCAAGGTTTTTTGTTTGGCCAAACTAATTCAGTCAAAAAAAAAAAATATATATATATATAACGTTGCCAGGACTGTATAGGAATTCGAAACCGAAACCCAACACTACTGCATACCAAATACATATCAAATTAGTTCATTTCCGAAATAAGAGGGGAAAAAAAGCATAAATTAGGCTCTTATCAACGGAATCGATCCAAAAAGAAAAAATAGGTATAAAATTGTGGGTTGGGTTTTGTATTTTTTTAAAGCAAGAATATACGGGTATTTAACTTCGAACTTGGTTAAAACCGGCCAGCTACTTTATGCATGTTATTAAAGCGCAACCAAGGGCATAACTAGGGTTTCTTTTGGGGAGGGTCGTGAAAATGGTTAAAACATCATGTTGGAATTTTTTTCATGATCTTTTTTAAAGATGATCTTTTAATCGGTCAAAGGGGATTGAACTGCTGAAATATTAAGTAGTAATTATTATATTACAATTACTCCATTTGACCTCGAAATTGCCTATCAACTCCATTAGGATTGTACATCCTAGCATTTTTTAGCGTTCGATATTTGTTGTTGATGGCAATCTGAATAGTGTTTTTTAGTTTCTAAGGATGTTATTATTATTTTTTATCCGTTAGAAGAGAACATTTAAGTATAAAATGTAACTAAAAGTGCGTGTGCTGATGAGGGTTGGAGAGTAACAAATAGGATTTGCTGGAGAATTATAAGTCTCAGTGTAGAATTGAGGATCGAAAACAGAATAATTCCCGCCTATGCCCTTGCTTCATATGGAATGGGACTTATGTTTATTTCCTTAATCTCATATTTCATTTAATGACACCTCTAGCAGCGAAACTGCTTTCCTCTTTAACATTCTTCAGTTCTTGTAATTGTTCAGATAGAGATGCACTGATTAAGTGTAAGTAACCATTATACAAGGGGGCCCATTGAAATCTAATCACTTACTAAATCAATAATTAATGGAGGTATAGTGATTGAAATTAATTCATATTCTGATATATTAGAGCATAAACAATTAGTTACAGAATAAAACAAATTTGAGCTCTCTAGCTTACATAAAAGTCAAGAAAATGAACCTTGAACATGATCTACGAATTTCCATTCGTGCACTCCTTGATACTGAGCATCTTCAAGACCACTGTCTACACCATCAGCTGAAATGTGAGGCCTATATTGGACCAATTTGTTGTCTTACTTTTCTGATAGATAACAGAAAAATAAATTATGGATGTACCTGACTATTTTTCAGAGGGCAGAGTCAACTTATTCCAGATACAAAAATATTGTTCGGTATATATATTAAAATTAGGTTTTACAGATGAGACAGTTTTCTTTCAAGACGAAAAAATGAGTAGATATCACTCAATTTATGATTTCAATTTTGAAAGGTGGATATAATATCGATTTAGTGAGGAGGTAATATCCAATTCAAGAAAAATGTGTAGTAAGGATATGTTATAATCAACAACGATGAAGACTTTGCCCACTTAAATACTTACTAGGAAATATCGTTATTGAAAGGTTTGATTTTATCTAATATTGAACTCATTAATATAACCTTACATTGTTTATTAGTTGAAAAAGTATTTAAAACAAAAAACCTAGTGTATCAAAATGTTACAATTTAAAAAGAATCTTAATGAAAACAAAAGATCATTAACAAAAGGTTTGATGATATTTAATTTTGAAGTCGTTGATATAATTAAACAATGTTAATTATATGTAAAAGTCTTAAAAACATAAAACTCCCTTTATTCACATGTTCAATATCAAAAAAATCTCATATGAAATCCATCCAATAATATATATTATTCATACGTATTTTAAAGAACATTTTCAATTTCCATATAACCATAAAAAATTGAATTTTTATTCTTTTTATTAAAATGATTTCAAATCCTTTGCAAAAAAACCCATCTCTGTTATTAAAGTGGAAATATTCGATATTCAAGCTAATATATATGTATGAACAATATGTATAATAATACCCAAATCTTTCAATATCCTTGTAAATACCATTATACCAATTTGCAAATTATTTGTACACATCTACTATGAAGTGAATAAATGTATCATTCATTTCAATTCATATTATAGTAGTAAATGAATACACTTACTCATTTAAATGTAACAAAAATAAGCCTCTTATATGCACATTTAAACTTGGAAGAAAATATACTATGAATAAATCACATTATATGAAATAATATATAAAGCTTAGTAGGTTATATGCTGCCCAGAAACGCATACAGAATTTTTTAAACCTCTGTTACATCCCTTCAAATCCTAACATGAGTACTTCTTTTGGTAAGGCTTAGCTATCCCAATATTTAAATGGATATTCTAGGAAAAAAAACTTTATTTGTCAAAATAACTAAAAACCAATGTGTGATATGTTTAAATAGTATATTTATCGATATGTTGTATTCAATATGTCCTCCTTTAATAGCAATAGCAGCCTCGACATGCCAGTGAAGATATTAGTAACTGTTGACGAGTAAGGCTGTGGTTATGGCGTACAACACTATCAATATGACAGATTGGAGCGAATCCAAATTTCGATGAAATGTGTGTCATACATTTTTCAAGACTCACCAAAATAAAAAAAAATCCAGGGGTTTGTGGTTGGAGGAGGCCCACATGGAGGCAGGGCAGAAGTAAGCCATATTGTTTCTGCAGAAGCTTTGGTTATTCAGGGTTGTATGAAGCTGTAATGCTTTTTTAGGTAGTCTGGATGGAGATGGCAACGGTTTCTGCAGCCTTCTCGACACTGGTGCCAATGAGATTTCACACGCGTTGCCTTTTTTGTTGGATCTCCTACATTTTTACGTTTAGAGACATTTGATAAAAACAAAATTTGTTTATATATGGATCCCAACTCTGTTATTGTTACAACTGTTACAATAGTTGTATTTTTATTTTTATTTTTTGAAAGAAAAATTGTAAGATTAAACTCCTTTGGGGGAAAAATTGATAATTAAAATTTGAAATATAGAACTTTTGGAGAAAAAATTAGTAACTAAAATTTGAAATATTAATTTTTGAAAAGAAATTCAACAATTTACTCATATTCTAAAATTTTTTCAAAAATCTACATCTGTTAACAAACAATTAATTTTTTGGGAAAAAAATTTCAGACATTAAATTTCAAATGTTACATAGTTTTGGGGAGAAATTAAAAAAATACATAGATATTCACAGAAAATAAAGTTTTTTGTAAAAAAAAAAAATCTTTTCCTGTAAAAAGCCAAAATTCCTTAGCTTTTTTTTGGGAGGGGGGATATTTTAAAGTGGCCATATCTAGCCTAATATAAGTTTCTTAAATCTAATAAAAAATTTTAATAATATAGCTTAAATTATTGGATATTCTAAATCATTCTACAATTTTGAATACTACATTGTCACATACATACATTAATTGTCTCAAATATGCCTATAAACTATTAGGCTGTATTTTGAAAAAAAAATCCGTATTTAGTAATTCCAAGAAGAGTCCAATATCTTTATTATCATATTTAATGTCAAATATCACTTTCTTGTATTGCAGTTGAAGTCCTTGAATATTTTTATCAAGTACTGTTCAGCCCCTTTCCTTGTAAAACATGCTATCTCTCCGGAAAAAAAAATTTAACCTAGGCAGAGCATCATAAAAATATTTTCGAAACAATTACAGAACATATATTTTTATCATATATGGGACATGTTGGAAAATAAATTTCATTACATAATATTTTGTAATAGCAATAAATTATCATTATTTATTCTGAAAAAATAATAAAATACTTCCTGATTAGATTTATCCTTAAATATTTTATCATTTACTTATCTGTTATATTTGAAATTTTGCCTTCCTAAAAACTTATAAATACCAGAGACATTTTATTTAAATAACTTTACAATATTGTTATCGTTGCTTGCATGCTTAGTTTGAAAATTTTAGTAAGTGTTTATAAATATTTTAATGAAGCATAATCAAAGTGTAATTAATGTTTAGGCAATTCCTGGTTTCTATTTATTTATTTAATCGTTATCGATTATATTATTTGATCTAGATATAGGGACGTCTTTTCAGAACTGTTTCTTCGTCAATGACATTTGAAGAGTTAAATTCTTTCATATATATTATGTGAATATTTCCTTATGTTTTGATATCTTCAAAACCAGATTTTTTCCTTTGTTAGATGTCTTGTCAGCTACTTCTCCTAAACTCTGCTTTTTCAATATTTACTGGCATTGCCACTATATTTGTTAATTTTGCTATACTAACTGAGTAACTTGAAATTAAAATAGCCATTACAATGGCTTCTCAAAAATGCAATGGTTCACACCTAATTAATGATTGCTCCGTTGGTGATTATATTTTTCCTTACTTTTTGTGTTATCAATTGATTACTTGATGTAATCGTTTGATTAATAAAATTGAAGCTAAAAGGTAATCTCTAAGTAATCGTCATAGATCTATACTGAGATTTATTCATTATTTTAAAGATTTTTAAGTATTTCTTTATTTTTTACGATAAAAAATAATAGTTTCATCTAATTACATAATTGCAAGATATTATGTGATAAATTTTTGTTTTGAACATGATAAATTGTACAACAAAATGAATGCTTTCTAATTTTTTTGAATATCTTTTTATTATGTTGTGGCTAAATAAAACATTTTTTTTCAGCAGAGACAATATATTTTATCAAAAAGGGGCTGTGTTCTCCACTCAATTGTTTTTGAAGCAAATTTCAAGCCGTTAATTATTTATTAAGTCTTTAGAATGTTCTTAAGTCCGTTTTAAATTAGTTTTAATAAATATAAAGTAGTGGACACAGTCGAACCAAATCTAAATAGCTATTAAGTAGCAAATAACTCAAGTTCCCACCAATAGGGCGTGAGCAAATTAAACAAACTATATTATCCGTAAGGTGCTATGACAAACTGTATCTTGGAAACGCAGGATAAATAAATTAATTTTTTAATAAAATACAAATTCATAGCAATCTCTATGTACATAAGTAACATACTTATATCTATAATAATATATATGATAGTTATTCTGGAGTGAATAAAACCTTGTAGGTTTTTGAGTGAAAGTAATTATTCTTAAATACCAAAGTATTTAAGAATAAGTGTTTTATTAAGTGTTTCGTATACTTATTTCGACTACACAAAGAGAGATCAACTTAATCGTAAAAAAAAAAGTATCATCCAAATCCGGAGCGACTGTAAACGACATCGATCACAAAAGTAACAAGGACATATTACTCATTTTCTTATAAGAACCAGCAATCCTGGGAGTAAAGAGAGGCCAGGGATGTCACTTCCAGAGTCACCAAGTGTGAGAAGGAGAATTGAAGAAATATAAGATTACACCAAACACTTTGAACTACTTCTAAGGAATTCCAGGGTTGAAAATGTCCGAGGAGAACGCCAGGAAATGCTCAAACTCTGCTGGCAACATCAATAAGTATTCGAAAGTCTTGACAGGAGGCCAGGAAAAGGGAACAACGAGCGAAAAACATGAAAACACTAGACAATATTCTTAAAGAAGAACACCAGGACACACTTGAGAAGATTTAACCCCTAAGTCGTTTGAGAAGACAATGGTGAAATAGTCAAAAGAAGAGAATTCCACTCCATTAATATATTTAATTTAACGAGATACATATTTGGAATCGATACGTCCGAAGTAATTGACTTTAGAGAACATGTAATATTTAGACCCAGATTCACAACAAAAACCCAACATGATTTAATTAAAATGCATGAGAGAATTACTTTGCCAATGGTAATCAACTGAAAGAGAATAATGAAATACATACAATAACATCATAGATTGCAGAGAATTAGCAAGTTTGTCGTAGTATTTATCGTCATTATGGTTGAAGGAGGAACACATTTCTCATTATGATGGCCAAAGGGATAGAAAAGCTTCAAATGTTGTCGATTGACAAGTTTGACTAAATTCTGGATTTATTTAAAACATTAATGAAATAATTCAAAAATTAAATATATAATACGGGTACGTCCTAGTATTTTATAATTTAATACGTTATTTTTCTGCAAAGTGGTACTACTCCCTGTCGCTTTTTAAATATTTTTGTATTTATTCTGACTCAAATTTAGTTTTTTCCCATCAAATATATTCTAAATAGTTTCCTACTTCATAATCAGGGGAAAAATTTAAATAATTTTGAGAAAGTTTATTTGAAGACAGTGTTTAATTCAGTAAAGTCACAAGTCAAGTCTTAAATAATAGGGATTCCAGCCTAAGTTAGGGGCTCAAGTTACGAGTTCCACCTTTTTTAAATAAAATATCTCATTAAATGTATATACAGGGTCTCACAGATACATCCGGACAAAACCAGTTTTTGGTCATAAATATATTTTGTTTAATATCAACTAATTAATTTAATTTCACTCGATGTAGCCTCTAGATGCTACGACTATGGAGACGCTGTTGTTGGGGATGATATACCTCTCTGGACCACGTTCTTTATCTACCCTTTATACCCTTCTAGTTATTTTGCTCCTACATTTATATTTATGATGTCATATACTGTGGTTGAAGATGGTTGCATCAGAGTTTCAAACTTGACTGAGTCCAAAATAGTGGCACTAAGACTCTTCTCCATGGAAACAATTATGAATTTAGGAAATATTTTTAAAAGAACACTACTACTAGAGGAAATATTTTTTGAAACTGATCAAATAAAAAACAAAACAATTGTATTTGGTTCTACTCCTTATTTATTCGCAAGTCTCCCTGTACATATATCTCGTATTGCAAGCAATATCTATGCCAAAATAGAGTATTCATTATTCGACCATGAAGAAAGAACTTGTTCTTCAGAGTTCAGCACAATGTTAAACATCAACATTTCTTATTGAATATAGGCAAATCAATGGTGAGAGACTCATTGAGTGTGTTTTCTGCCCTCAGAAGGATCATGACAATTCTGGATCAAACGAATGCTAAGATCCACATGTAGAATCTTGTATGGTCGTAAATTTACGGCCCAATTACAGATCTCAACAGGATATATTTCATTTTATGAATCTTGTAAAGACTGTGGGAAAATGAGGATTAAAAACTGCATCTATGTTAACTTTATTTCTTGCCATCGCTGGCCATTTTATCAATTCTCGGTCAATCCACAATCAAGAGATTTTGGGAGCCCTTTTAAGAGTCGGGATATAGGTCATGTAAAATAGACACAAAATCAATTTGCTTTTCTCTTTGACTGTCAATTATGCGAATAACGGGAGTTGTTTAAGCTGAAATTTAACTGTTGAGGTGAAATATTTTAGATAATAAATCTATTAATGCCTCAATTAACGATGAGTGTTCCTAGTGCAAAACACTTATTCACCAAGCCATAACCATTAGATAAAATAGTTTGATTTTAATAAATTTTTTTATAAAAGAGAAAATAGTTTGATATTATTTACAAAGAAAAAAATCTTCTTTTTTTAAATACTATATAGCTAATCATATTCCTTTATGTAGAAGATTTTATCTATACCTTAAATAATTAAAAATATTTACAACGTAGATGGGAGAGAAGGGAAGGTTCATTTTTGCAAATAATGAGCAAAAAATTGATGTAATAATATAATATAATAAAGAAAGTTATTAAAAAAATTTATAACAAAGAAAAATAATTTAATTACCTTATTACAGACTCCTAAAAAAGTTATTTCCCCCCCCCCTTTTATATATGTAGATATACAACATAACCTAATAAGAAACTCACTTACATACATGGTACATCAATTCTTGCCCTTGGCTAATCAAAATGAAATATGAAAGATGAATGTTTTACTATTTTGATAGAAATATATGTAAGGGTTCTTAATAAATAATTAATTTAGCCCAAAAGAAATGTATTATTAAATATGAAAATAATTTTATATTTTACCAATTTATTTTTGTAATTAATTTTTTTTTGCTCGGAGTGTCATTGGGGAATAAGGCAAAAAAAGAGCGCGAGAACAAGGCAGGAGCGAGACGTATGATACTACTAAATTAAGCTTCTACTGACTATCAGCTCCATGCATGATTTTGAAGGGGAAAAATGAACTTCTACTCTAAAAGGAGAACCTTCAACATTTAAAATAGTAAGTTCAGGAAAAATATTGTAATAGTTTTTAAATTCATATATATTCATTTTCCTATGCATTTTGTAAACAATTTACACAAAAAATGGGGAAGAATGCTTACTTCAGAGGGAGAAGTAAACACATGCCCCTGACCTATTAAATAATGAACAAAAAAGAAAAAAGAGCACACACAACGATCGGTTTTCCTTTTCTAATTTTTAAACTTAGTTTTTCCATTACAAACTACTCAACTCTATGCATAATATATGCCTAATGATGGGCAGTAAGTTTCAATAAATTACTGTTTTGAGATTAGAAAAGGAAAAACGGTTGTTGTGTTTGCTCTTTTTTTCTGATTTATTCATTCAATATCAAATCATTGTTACAATCACATCTTCTTCTAATAAATAATTTATAGTTTGCCTCCTTCCTTTGTGCAATATAACAAAAATTATTAGTGAAATGCATAAAAAAAGTTATTCCTACGTCTTAATTGTAATTAATTGAGGCCATCAAATTTGTAGCTACGATAATTGTCAGCTATATAGAAAGCTATATTCCTACTCATAATTGGTATATTTATTTTTGTAAAAAAAAAATCATTTTTATTTTGTATACATGTAGTTTACAATTGTCACTAATAATTTTTTAAATCCATTTTTAACATTTAATATCTATTACTTCTATATCGTATCATATGTCATTATTAATTTGTTTGATTTTCTGTGTATAACTTTTATAAATACTGCTAAATAATTTTTTTTGTAATAGTTAATCCTTTTTTTAGTTGTGTTTTTTTTTGTATTACCCAATACAGTATTCCAAAATTTGAAAATTTAAATTATTTTCCACTCTTTCAGTGTTATTTAAAATACGGAAATTAACATTGATATAATAGAATCACGGGATATTCATACTCTCAAGTCATAAAATCATAGGCAACTGATTTTTTAAAATAAACTTTAATCAATACTAACTAATGAATCTCTCCCGCCCTTTCTTCGCACTCACTTGTATCCCATTCCTATATATACCTCGCCAGTGTGTAAAAATAAAACATGGTAAGCCTGATATGACGATTTATAAGATCTCCTGCAAACAGCCCTGAGGTGAAATAAATAAACCCAAATCGCACTCCGGATAAAGGATGGAATTACTCTGATGCTTATCCACAATTCTTTCTACTCCAAGACCAACAAGGATTTACTCCTCAGCAAACCTTCATGCGAACACACAGTAGTTATTACTTTATACTTAGCAAGATGTTCTGTCTTCGATAATAAAATAATAATGGCAACAGCATTGGAAAATATTAAAACCTGCTTCCGCATTCTTGGACAAGTTTTATACAACTATGTAATAAGGGTTTTTTCTTCAGGGCTAGGACTTATTCATTTCCTAGTCAGATCTCATTTTTTCCAAATGTTGGATGAGGTGTGACTAGACTATTTATATAAATAAGATTTGGGTTCATTTTTGATTTAATAACGATTTTTATAAACATTATATATCTAACTTCTTCTGAAATATTTATATATGTCAATTAAAAAAAAATCAATACTTTAAAAATAAGAAATTCCAAGTGACATCCCATTTCTCTGAGAAAGATTCTCCGTCTCCCCTCGTTGTAACTTCCCTATGTTTAATTACTTGTAGTTTGTTTAAATACCCAAAGATATTGGCGCTACCTTGGGGGGAAGTATTACTTAATAGTAGTTTGTATATATATTTGTTTATGACGACAACTTAGTATACCTACACCATCTTATGGGTATTTATGGTATATTAGGATGAAACTCAAATTTGAATTGTTCATATTGTGTGTCCTCTTGTTACGTTTTCTTTTTGATATATTTCGTCTCCTCTTTATATATATAATATTTCGTCAAAAAGGCTAAATATTTTTTTATACAGGGTGAGGACACAAAAATTAGAATCCTTTTCGAGCCCATCTTCCCTCTCAGTTTATAAAAGTATGACAATTTTGACCAAATTTCAAGGAACATTCAAAAAGCTACATTTGAATGTTGATTTTGTTTTTGCGGGATCAAAAATGTCTGAGCAACAAGCAAAATGGCAGAGGATGTGGGATCTCCTCCGCACACAAGTCCAACTCCGCCAATAAGATCTTCACAGTGGACACTGTTCTAAACAGGAAAAACGATTGATTCTTGGCGTAATCAATAACTCAGATCAAGGAAACCTTCAGGGCCAAACATCCAGTTCAGGTCATATGTCCTCGGCGTCGTGGCGCCCAACGGCAGCAAGATGCCTCCCTACTTCTTCAAAACTAATTAAATAGTCAATACGGACGTCTACTTCAAGATCTTCAGTTTTTATATCTTAACATGGTTGTAGGGCACGTTCCCTAAGGACAACTATGCGTTTACCCAAGAGGGCGTCCTGGCACACACGTCCAAGAAGGTACATTATTTCTGCAGGGAGAACATGATTGCCTTCTGGGAGGAAGACTTCTGGCCTTCGTTCTTAACCAACGTGAACACCCTGGACTTTGCTGTTTGGAGCGTCTTGGAGGGCAAACGAACAAGACTTCACACCAGAATGTCGATGACCTGAACGCCATGATCACGGAAGAGTGGAACAACTTGTCTTCTGATTTCATTAAGGGCAGCTGTACTTCTGTTCGTCCCTGTATTGAAGCCATCATTCAGAATGGAGGGGCATATATTCAATAAAAAGTGTAGAAAATTGTAAAATTACCAACTTTTGATTAAAAAGTGTGCCATAAAAATGGCACAAAACAAAATTATGCAGAAGTCAAAACGGCTTTTAAAATTTTCTAATTTTTGGGTCCTCACCCTGTACAACACAATTGCACTCCAATTATTGGCTTCAGAAACTGATTTAAACCGTTTTAAATGTGTCCCTACCAACGTATCTCTATAGCACCAGTAATACCAAACAACTTTAATTTCATTCATACAGTCAAGCCTGGTCTAACGAACGCCTGTTTTAAATGTGTCATCGCACTAAGTCGCTATTCCAGTTTTCGAATTAAGAATTGTTACAAAATAGGAAACCTGGTTTCTATGTGTAGGTTACTAAATGACCTATATTTTTCGAAATTAATATTTCTTTCCTTTTAAACATTACCTTTTTTGTAAAAAAAGGTCATCCATTTATATTATTTTTATTGTTTTTTTAGAACAATGGATGACAACGACATTTGGGGAAATCACTTTTTAAAAGAAACAAAACTTTCGATTTAATACTTCTTGAATTGATTAATTTTTGGCCAATTTAAGAACCTTTAAACCCTGTCAAAGAAGACAAAACGGTTGAGATGATAATTAAGCAGAAAAATATATATTGGTAAACTATGTTCCCTCATTTACACACCCTCGATCAAAAAATAAGTATCAAATTGAGGCCTTAGAAGAACAATTAAAGAAAAGCCAGGCCCATTCCCTTATATACAAAATGTGAAAAGCATCAAGAGTACTACATTTGATGATTTAAAGTCATTGGCTATAATTTTCATCCTATGATCACTATGAAGATCTCTGGCATATAAAATTTGAAACAGTATAAATATAAAATTGTTATTTATATAATTTTTTTTAAATATTTTTATTTTTTTACGTAGTGTAACAAACAAACAAATTACAAATGTAACAAAAGACCAAAGATCACACTTTTGTAGAGAGCAAAGATAATACAACTTTAATGTTTCTCAACAAAAATTATAATTACGACGAATGAGGCAAGTCAAAAGATGAAGATATCGCAAGTAGACAATTAAAAACCTATCAGAATTCAATGTTATGATTTTATTTTAATTGATCTGTTTGTCATCTCTTTCTTACAGTCTAATTAGTAGGTTGGTTAATCTTATGTATTTTTTGCATGCTATATTTTCTTGTTATTAGCAAATTTAAGAGTTTTTTTTAAAGTTTTTAAAACTTTTCTGATGATTCTTTAATTTTTTAAGAGAGAAGAGTTAATTATTAAGTAAAGACTAATGATTTGCTGCATGTTATTAATTTGTTAACAAAAAAAATACCCTATTTAATTGTTGTCTGCTGTCGATTCCCTTGTTTCACTTGTCACATATAGACTATTTCATAATTAAAAGACAGAGTAACAAGTTTTACTATACCTACTTATCAGGGCGATCCCTCTTCCCCATCCTCTTTTGATCTTGCTGGCCATTTGCATAGTCTTGATGTTTGATATGCTAAGAGTAAATCCCAAATTCCATAAAAATTGGCGAATATCTAGCTTTGGCACATTCTTGTTTTTGATCAGTGTTATTTTGAAATTTTTTTTCCTCTTTTTCAAATTAGTCCGTCAGGAATAATGTTTCAGTCATAGTTTTGAAAGAAATAAAGTGAATAATTGTTATGGCTTGCATGTAGACATAATATTGGGGAAGGATTCATTACACATTCTTGTGACACATTGAAAATTAATGTATCAAAATGTTTCTTTATTTGAAAGATTTAAAAAAAAGTTTTGAAAGATTAAGCCACAAAAAAAAAAAAAAACAGATTGTCTTTCAATATATACAATAAGAAGAAAAATGAAAACACCAAAAAATATGATAGTATCACTCTGCAAGAAAGGTGTAGTAGAGCTTGTGGATCTAAGAGGGATCAATAAAAATATTATTTCAGATCACACTTGTTTATCTTGGTGGCGAACCTCTGAAATTCAATAACATTTAAAAGACTTGGAAATCTTCACAATGCTTGGTACTCAATGCTATACTCAATTAAAATGATCAGCCCGAATAAAGGTATTGCCTCAAGGAACAGTTTTTTCACCCAGACAATCGGAAAATTTAATATGATTTGTCCATTTCTTTGTATATTGTTATATTCCTTGGTAGATAAATTCCTAATCTTCAACTTCTGATCCTATAAATGATTTAAAACTTTTACATACTATCCTAGAATTTAAAATTTACGGCTTACTTGATTAAGAGTCGCTATTAAACCAATGGGGTTGCATGTGTGGTATTTTAATGAAGAATTGGTTTCATTGCTCAGTGAGTCAATCGATGAAGAAGCAAAAATAAGGATTAAGAGCATAATTCTCGAAATAGAAAACCCATTAAAATGCTTAAACGAACATGAAACTGGGGTTGGAAAACCAAAATTTACACTTATACTTAAATAAAAAAAACTGATTCGTTATAATTCATTGGGCCATATGGTTTGGCATTATTTTGAATATTAAATATCAATTTTGATTTTTTAAAGACACCTGTATCTAAACGGAAATCAAATAGTAGTTATATTAATAAAAAATATATCGTGGAAGACCTATCTTTTGTAAATGATGCCGCAGAGATGGGATTGAAGCTTTCTATGACTATTTAGGAACATCCAAAAATGTGAAAAACTTTCAAAACATACTACAAGTAGTCGATAATTGTCATGGTCACATACCAAACAGGCGAAAAAATCAATCAGATAGTAAAATATGCTATCTAATTCCGTGTGATTAAAACCTATATTTAAAGAAAATATAAATTATTCAGATTTGTTAAACAATGTATATATGCTTATCTTATGAAAATAATCCAATATATTTAATATGAATATGCCAACGCAAGATATAGTCAAATCTTCATTGAATTTTGAAGAGTTGTTCCAAAGATTCAGTCTCTCTCAAGACCAGAACAAAGGCCGATCTCATCCCATAACTTTTTGAAAAAAATGTACCAGAACGATCACCCTAACACTTATATTCCGTTTTCAAAAGGACTTGAATACAATTTCTTGTATATCCCTTGTCGAATATCCTACATAGTATTAAAATAATTTATGTGAGTGTGAGATATACGTCGTCCCGCTTTGAAAAACATTGATAACAATGCATTTATTTCAAAACTGAGACAGACGTAGACTTTAAACATGTAAAATAAAAGTTGTTCAGATTTTTTAATACTATGTTCAATTCTGATCAGACCACATTCTTGAGCTCAGAGGGCAAGTTTGATTTTTCGCTGATAAGTTGATTTTTATTTATTACATGATTGATTCGCCGTATCTCAATGTTGTTTTAAGGTATGGGTTGGCGATTAAAACAACATCCAAAAAATTCAAAATTCAAAAAACGAATAACTGTTCTAACGGAAAAAGAGAGAAAGTATATTAAATACAAATTAAAAAAGGTTATTAGGAAGATGATTGGCAAGTTAGTCTTAGTATGTATCTTCAATCTTCATTATGGTTGAAGAAGGAACATGACAAGTTAGCAATGACATTGCCATTAAATGAATCACAAGGTCAAACATTTAAATAAATTACTTTATATTTACGAAAATCTGTATTTTAACATAGTCCATTATATGTTGCATTTTCAAGAGTGTCAAAAGAGGGTACAGGTTTGATTATATTTACATCAAATGGACAGAAAAAAACAAAAATGTTGTATACAAGGATGTTTGACAATAGAAATTAACCTATAATATATTTAAATGGAAATCGTTTTTTTATAATTTTAACATAAACAAGCTAAATATAAATTAAATCATTTTCATTTTCATTAAATATCTTTAAGATGGCGAGTTTGGGCTAGTATTTGTATGAATAAATTTCGGCTATCATATGCAAAAGTATAGCATTTATATTCGTATATGTAAACGTGCTCTACAACTGCAGTTGTTTTTATCAGAACTAGCCGCAAGCTATTAAAATTGATTTGTTTTGCCCCTACAGGCAGCAACAATTTTCTTTCCTTCCCTCATCTTACGGAAGTCCACTCCCTCATTGTATGTTATATGTACATAATATTATGTTTCCCTTTGATTACCTTTAGTATTTTTGATTATACATAATTCAATAGAGGTTTGTTCATCATATGTACCCCTCTGGTATTACTGATATTAGATGATTAAATTAACATATTTTATTCATTAAGTTCGTATAAAATTGAGTTCTTTTTTTTTTCATGACTCTTAAGATCCATTTACTTATATTTCTTTGAAAAATAATGGATATTCATTGTTGTACCTACTTGTGAAATAACGAAATGTACACAGACACAAAGTATTAGAATGGTTGCATTTATAATATTGTAATTGAGATAATGATATAGTCTCAAAGATGCATAATGTGTTGGGGAAAAAAAAAAATTAGTATTTTTCACCTTATTTCAATGTTTAATAAGAAGTGTTACAATCATCCTATTTAAGCCATGTATGCCCCTATTCGATCACTTGTTGCCAACGAGGATCCAACTTCATAATAAACTTCTCGTCCAAGCCCAAGTCCTAATTGAAAAAAACAAAAAAAACTCGGACAACCAATTTTAACAGTCACCTATTGAGGCCAAATTGTTCCTCAAGTGCGTTGACCATGGACAGGAAACATGTGGTAGTCACTTGGTGCAAGGTCCGGACTAAAGAATGGATGCATTATAACTTCCCATCAGAGCTCCTGGAGCTTCTGTTGCGTCATCAAGGATGTATGCAGCCTGACGTTCTTTTCTTTACAATTGCTCGAAAATATATAGTAAGTTGTACACTAGAACAACAATGGTATTATTTTTGATACCATTTTGAATTTCCTGTAAAATGTTGTTTAATGTTTAAACCCTAGCTTATCAAGGTTGTTTGAAAAGTCCGTGCGAGGTCTGAGAGATGGTAGTACTGGTTATGCTTAGTCCGTAGCATCTGTTAGAAGAACACTCACAACTTTCAGCCACATCGGTCTATTTCTTTCTGTTTGGCATTCGTTTGAATCGAAGAATCGACCGGAAAGATTGTGGAGACTGTCTTTTGGATTCGCAACGAATAATCCTCATTGACCATCTGGAAAAGGGTAAGACTATTACAGGTGCATACATATTATTCATCGTTATTGAACCGTTTGGAAACCGAGCTACAAGAAAAACACCAACGATTTGCACGCAAAAAAGTCCTTATCCAACACGACAGTATACCAGCTCACACCTCAAAAGTTGTGGTCGCAAAATTAATAGAAATAGGGTTCTAACTCGAGATGCCCAAATGACTAGCAATCTCACACACTCTTCTGTCCTCTATCTCGAATCCCTATATAATGAATTTTATTTATGTTTTCTGGAATAGTAACCTCAACAAGGCGTCCAGAACGTTCAACGTCACTTGTGCCCATGTGGCCACTCTGAGAATTTGAAATCACATATAAACTGATGTAATCGAAGGTACATAATCCTTATAATGTTTATAAAGCTTTTTAGGGCTCCTGAGACGTTTTGTCTTTCAAAAAAGCCGAAGAAGCTTAAGGAAACATCCCAGGCAAATTCTCTCAAGTCCATTAATGCCCATTCATGAGATCTTGGGGTTTCACACCAGACTCTCCAGAGATATATCAAAAAAGTGGGTAGAAAGAGCCTTGTGAGGGTGGAGAGGCAACTTTCGACACAAGCAATAAAATAAACACATTTCCACGGTTGCAAGACTCTTTTGAGTTCTTTTGAAGACTTTTTTGACACTTTTGCCCCCCTTTAGGGCTGATGCCAACACACTTGACAACACCTTTTGGGTGCATGTCGAGGGAAAGGACTGCAATGTATATCATTCAAACAATGAGTCCTTCAAAGGCACTGCCAGCCAGCACTGTGACGCCATGGCAGAGAAACATATCCACAGTGGGTGTCAGGCCTTCTGTCACCGCCTGGACCCTATCATTGTAACAAAGGCGGCTACATTAATGATTTAGAGAACTCAGACACTTATCAATTATAGTAGTAATTTTGTTGAGGTTCAAAATTCAAACTGTTCAGATTATTTAGTGGACCACTCAGTAAATGCTACTCCCAGTTTTGAGTTTCTACTCTGTAGTTTTGAATTATTATTTTTTGCTCATTTCGATGCAAGGAGTCAACGAAGGGAAATGCACTACCATCTTGTTTAGAGTGTGTATTTACTGTTATTTGTGTAAAAAATTAAAAGAAACTATTCACTAAACCTTTTCTTAGATGTCGTACTAATTTTGTGCGGGAGTTTACTCTTTTTTATTCACTAAAACACAGATGATATCATTTTTGATACTAACTATCCGTGAAGAGAGATGCCATACACTCGGTGTTCTAGTGCTTAAGTACTGTTTCTTAGATCAGTGCTGGGACCGTTCTCCCACCCTATTCTCAATCCCTTGAGGAAAACAATTCTATCTTCTTTTCTTCATCTTTTTTTCCCCTCCCTTTGGTATTTTTTTTTTTTAAAGTCAAGTATTAACAATTTTTGTATCTAATATTCTACAAGGAATATTTGTATTCCACTGTTTTTTTGTTTTTTATTAATACTGATAGTGTCTCAAGGTCCTTTGGCGAAGGTTGAATACAAAGAACTTGTAATAAAAAAAAAATAATAAGCGCTATTATTACACATATGTAAAGACTAGAATGTGAATAAAAAAGTTAGCTTTTCTCTCTCTATAAACGAGCTGGATTAATTAAGAGTTTCTTTATATACTTATGCGTATATACATAAGCAAACTATTAAATATTTATGTCGAATAACTTATTTTTACCTTATTTAAAAAAAAGAAGAAGTAAATAGACTAATTCATGAGAAAGGGCTAATACACACATAAATAAACTTATGTACATATAAAGTTGAGGGGGGATAAATCTGAAAATATATCTCAAGAAATAAGGTAAATGAGTTTAATTATCTGTTTATACTAGGGTGGCCCTTAAAATCAATGGAGAGGGTGTACGCTTCTTGCCTTCCATTTTGTTCTCATTATAACAAAACTTCACTATGCAATATATATTTGACTTTACGAGGGTCGTTTTTTTTTTTTGATAATGTAACCAAAGGTACCCAACCACTCGGACAGAAGATGCTCTTGTGGGAATTTTTTTTTTGCACTCTTCTTTTCTTGAAAGTGGAAAGTTTTAATTCCTTCTCCTTTTCATTTGTACTCAAAAGTAGAAACCTCTGCAAATAGAGAAATATACAATTTGAGTCAAAAGCTTACGAGCTAAAAACCACCTCTGAATGTTGCATAAATGCTACTACTTTTGGTACAAGAAGATATTTTTCTATTTGAGGCGATTGATTGGATGAGGGAAGGGATTGGATTAAGAAGAAAATGTAATAATTCAAGTAATCGGCCTGAATGTGAATCAATCCAAGATGTAATAAGTGTAAAATGATATGCTTGATAAAAATTTGTATTCAAAATGTATATCGGTATATCGCTGTAATGTTTATTAAGCAGTATCTATTGGAAGAACTCTCACAACTTTCAGCCAGATCAGTCTATTTATTTCTGTTTGGTATTTGTTTGAATCAAGGAATCGTCTAGAATGATTAGGGCAACTGTCTTTAGGATTTAAAGGAATAATCGTCATCGATCGAAACCGAGCTGCAAGAAAAATGCCAACAATTTGCCCAGAAAACAAGGCCTTTTCCATCACAGTAGTGCACAGGCTCATACCTCAGCAGATGTATTCGCAAAATGAATGGAAACAAAGTTACAACTCAAGATGTCCACAGCACTAGCACTCTCATGCACCTTTAATCTTCTGTCATCCATCACCATATGGTGGATTTTATCAATGATTTTTGTAGTAGTAAACTTAACAAGGAGTCCAGAACGTTCAATGTCACTTGTTGCCATATGGCCACTCTGAAAGTTTTGAAATCACATGTAAACTGATCTAATTTAAGGTGGAGAATTCTCATAATGTTTATAAAACTGAATTGGAAGAATAAGATAAATATTACACCAAAGAGACTTCACAACCCTCTGAAATATGGTGGCCCATCTATTATATTTTTCAGCGACCTATGAAAATCTTTGCATTCATACTGGCTTAGACATCTTTGGACGAAAAATCATTACTTGAACCATTACCTTTCCAGATTCATAAGAAGGAAATACTCGGATTATCCCACAGCCGGCCTCAAAGTAGTGCTCCATGAGTTGTCCAAATATTCTGATAAGATGCAAATACTCTCGGAGAGTGTTTGGTAAATACTTATATCACATTAAACGACTCTTAAGTAGGAATTCCCAAGAAGACATTCCATTCAAAACATTAGATTTGTAGAAGCATGATATATGTGTTGACCTACATTTACTTGAGTACCTATATATTAAAAGAAGGGCTGATTATCAACCAACAAGAACCAAATATTAATGTAAATTCATGTATCGTTACTGTTTAATTATATAAGTTTGTTCACATAAACATAGAGCCTTGCTTCCTGAAAGATTATATCATTTAAAATATTTATTCTTTGTAAATTTAAGTTCAAAGTTGTATTTGAGGCACAAGAAAAATAAATTAACTGAGGAGTAAAATTTTTAATTAAACTATGTTGCCCCCCCCCCAAATATATATACTGCCCCACCATTTTGTAACACAATAACTCCATGTTAGTTAGCTCATGCCCAATAGTTAGTCCTTAATTAGAAATGATGCCAATCTATTCTGTTGCATACAAAATACTTTAAATTTCAGTCAACAAATTCAATTGGGAATTTTAAGTCCCATATTATTATTTTCTATAGCTTATAAATTGTATTAACAAATTATAGAAGTTACAAACTAAACATTAGATGATGAGTTTTGCCTGAAGAATTTACAGTACTACTTATGATGAAGATGGTGGATATTTTTTGATTTGTTAATGATGTAATTTTGGACTATTTTAATTAAGAATACAACATTTATAAAACGTATTCGAATGTATATAAATTATAAAATTCAAATGCCCACCATCCTACTACTTGCAAATACGTAAATTACAAATGAATAATTGAAAATCATGTAAAATTAGTTTTTTCGTTAATCTTATTATTGTGGATTTTAGTAAATGTAATGTTGCTATTATCTGGTAACTATTTTATAATGTACTAGTTATAATATAAATTTTAAAGATGTATATAAATATATGCTCGTGTGTGTCGAGTTAAAACATAACCACGATCTAGAATAAAACATTAAGAAAATGAGAAATATCCAAATACTTTTATCGATTATATTTTATACACATTCAAATTAATGAGATAGGTTGAAGTACCCAAGAACGTTATCGCTTAAAATACCTTTCTTCATGAACATCCAACAACATAGGAAAAACATCGTCCATGGGCGTACTTAGGGGTGTATCTAGGCCATTTTTTTGGATGGGGTCTTGAGACCCCTCAAAAGTTTTTATCATATCTTATAGATGTATAAGTCTGTTTTTGATGTTATCACCTATGGAATTCAAAATGGCCCAACAGATCAGTCTGATATTAAGTAAGTAGACCTATAAAATAACCAAGCATTTTGTTATGATAACTTTTGGGCCTCCAAGATCATAAAAAGGTTTTTTTTCCTTGAAGCAAGAATAAAGAGGTCTCTTTTTCTATATTTCTCTCCTTCTCTCTTCCTTTCTACCTGTGTATCTTTCCATACCCCTCACTCTCTTTTTTTCTACCTTCATTCCTTGTTTCTATTCCCATCTATTCAGCCCTGCAATGCAGGGACCCTCTGCAAATATATATATATATATATATAATACAGCTATTTATATAAGGAAAAATTTTAAATGTCGTACCCATAGAGTAAGATAAATATAGGGGTGACTAGTATTTTTACATGGCTTAGTTAGTCACATAGGAAATACATATTCTGATTGTCGGAAGTTTAATGCAGCTGCTGTGTTTGATATACTAGTAAATTTTATGATAAAGTCCGAAGGATAAGACAACCTATATAATTGATAACTTTTTCGGCAATGTACTATTCGTTAAGCATAGCAACATGAACAGCTGAAGGCAATGGAACAGTATACTTGTCACCTCCCCATTGTTTTCCTCTATGGCCGTACTCCAAGAAAAAGTTTTAAAATTACTGCTGAAATATATTTTTTAGAGGAAATTGTTCAGACCATTGATGTCTGGGCCTTTTTTGTTGTTGTTTAGTTAATCTATAATATTTTTTTTTTCTCCACTTATGAGTATTAAATATTTATTATTTTAAAATTTGTTTGAAGATATTATTAGTTCAGCATGAAGTAATAATTATAAACTAAAATCTGTATTATAATACTATATTATGTTATTTGGAGACATATTATAACTATGAATATTCTTATGGAACAACCAACATAGTTTCTTTCAATTCCCTATAATTTATTGATTAATAAACTGTTAGTTTAGTAGAAGTTAACGCTTTCAAATTAATAATCGGGCAAATCAAATCCAGTTGCTTTAATTTTGGTTTGAGAAGGATATTTATTACAATTTTTATGGTTAAGTTGCAATTTGGCAACATTCTTATTTGATAATTTAGTGCATATATTGAAGAATATTTTTTGATCATTTTTTTTTTTTTTTTGAATTGGGCTTTTATTAAAATTATCATTTTAATAGATAGAACAAAATAAAAATTAAACTAATAATACAATATATCAAGAGGGATTGCGATAAAATTAATCATAAAAAAGCGTTATAGTTTAAAATGTATACTTTAGTTCTAAATAAAGAAAAACCCTAATTTCTTCTGTAGCCTTTTCCTTCCCTTTGGTCATTCCAAAAAGAATGTAGGAAAACCAGTACTGGGGAAGGTATCCCTTCAGTTATTAGAAGATCAATATTCAATTCGAAGAAGTATGGAAAAGTTAATAATACTGGTCATCTTGTAAATGCATGGATGATTGAGTTAAAAATCTTTTCACAGTCTTTGCAAGATAAGGTAAAGTAAATACGACCTGTTGAAATTTGGAGTTGATCCATAAATTTACTATCTTCCTTGACAAAAGTAAGGGACTCCATTAATACCCTTTCCCATGTTTGCAACTGGGCAAGAAGATCAATGTATGCTAAACAAATTTTCCATGCAACAGGAGAATGCTAAGTTAATGCACTAATAGCTAAGCTTAGCTTATACAAAACCAATTATACATCAGTAATCTTTATATAACATGTCGGCAATATGTACTAAAGGCAGTTGTAGGCCCTGTTTGGGCAAAGGTGTTTTGTTTAGTCTCTATGAAATCCCTGGTTTAAACACTTCAAGGACAAATTGAGTGACTTGAATAAAGAAGATTCAAAAACTTCACCATTAAAAGATTATTTCTGAAAGGAAAAAGATAGAGTTGATATCACGGAACTTCTTTATTTTGAAGAGGAAAATATTTGATTTTTGACGAATATAATTTGAAAAGTTCATCGAAATGAATTGTATATTGTCCCAATCCAAATTTATTAACATGTATATGTGTACAAGGAGATACAGAGTAGATCAGCAAAACATGGACTGTTAATTAATGTTTATTTTCTCATTACTCTGAAAAAGCTTAGTAATTATTTTTTTATATTCTTTTTCAGCCGTCCCTTTTACATAACAAACTATATTAATCATTTACTCATTTCATCCTCCTGAGCGAGCCAAAAGTAAAAAAGCAGTGCATCTCAGATCTTCTAGATGTTGGAGTTGATGTGATGAAGATTTCGGACATTGTAGAGAGTTCTACAAAAAAAAAAAAAAAAAAAATGGAGAAGACCTCTCCAGGATGTCAAAAAGTGATGGGATAATTTAAAGAGGGTACAATGTTCGAACTATGCTTCGAGAAGAATATAAAGGAGGACCGCACTAAGTCGATGAATCGCGACGCCAACAACTTCTATGTAAGTCTATAAAGCACAACCTTGGATTAGTTTCTTTCCCAAGGACCCCACGCCACCTTCTGACAGAGGGCATAAAAGCCAGGAGGTTAGAGAAGTGAAAGAAAATTCTGAAATGGATCAAGGCAATTGGTCACTTCTGAAAATTTTATTGCTCAAGAAGATTTTCACAGTTGATCAATTCCACAACCACCGGAACGACCACTGACTTGCAGAAACAAAAGAAGAGGCCCTAGCCCAGTTTACCATAGCAAATATTCAGCTCAAACAATGGTCCTCAGCGTTCTGGCCTCTGATGGAAAGAACAGGCCTCCATTCTTTTTCAAGGCTGGACAGAAAATCAGCCAAGATACCTACTAAAAGGTGCTAAGGGTGCCATGACTGAAGACCAACTATCCGTAGGGTAACTATGTATGGAATCAAGACGGTGCCCCCCTCGAATGTCCCCCAAGTGCCAAAAGTTCTGCACAGATAACATGACTTGACTTTGCTCCACAGAGATATAGCCCCTTCCTTGCCAGATTTGAACCCACTGGACTTTTCTATATGGGGAACTTTGGAGAGGGAAACCAACAGGATCTCACACCCAAATATCGAATCACTGAAGTCCTCCATAGTGGCTACAAGGGAAATCTTGTCAGAGAAGTTTGTCATCAACTCCTGTATGGTCTTCATGAAGGTGGCCATATCCAGGTGAAAAAAGTTTTGCAAAACATTGTTAACATTTTTTTTTTACTTATTATTGAAAATATAAATTTATTAAAGTATTTCTAAATCCATCTCTCGAGTCCACGTTTTGTTACCCAACCCTATATGTGTTAACCCATATTCATTGAGTATATATGAAAAGAAGATTTGTTATCAACCAACGAGAATCAACTATGAATGTTAATTTATGTATTTTTAAAATTTTTCACCAAGGTTGACTCAATCAAGCTAATAGTGAGGGATTGTTCAAAATGGTATTCAATGCGTATATTGTATAATACATGAGTAATTAAATAAGCCTAATGTATGTAGTGTAAATATGATTGATTATATACATTTATTTAATAATAATATATATGCATGTCATGCAATATTCAATATTTGTCTTGGTCCCTACTCATCTATACCCAACTATACATATATATATATATGATTTTCTTCAAATAAAGTGAGTGGATATATTTACTCAAGATATATTTGAAAGTCAATAAGCCTCAGAAGTTTCGTGTGATTGAATACAATACTCTAAATAATAATTTATATGATTTATGTTTAATATTACTACTTAGGTAAATACAGATGAGTTGTAAAAAATATGACAAAAATTAACGTAGTAACCCTCACATTTTGAAAAATGTTTGGGAGAAGAGAAAATTAGGTGTCATTGCGTTTTATTAGAATAGCTGCAAACATTTATGTGAGAAAGGAAATGAACACATCTCTTATTTTTTACCAAGCATTGATTTAGACTGGAATGAATTCCATATCCATCCTCAACTATACCCCGAGTACAAAAATAACAAACACTTATTAGACGTGGTTGGACATATTGTATAAGAAAATTGATTTATTTTATATGATACAATTCGAAAAAAAGAATAAATTGTAAATATATATATATTCTCTTTTAAATATTTGATTCACTTTTTCATCTCCTGCATAAAAATGTTTCACAAATTTTTGATGCAATAAAGATCACATCAATTCCAATACCATATTTCGTTGTTCGAAATATGTAAATTCGAGCATCACTTTTGACATATTCTCAATATTTTTCTGCAAACAAACTGGGTTTGTAAAGTGTTCTTTTTTTTCTAATTACATGCTTCTTCAATATATATTATTCAATTTTTGTTGCCAGGGAATGCCTAATAAACAGAGTCCTGACACTTCCATAAATGTATGAATGTATCAGTTATGACTTAAGCTCTTCTTAAAAAGAGTACTAAAACGTAATGACAATGAACTGCTTTACTACAAGTCATTCTTCAAACTGACAGGGTTACCAGGTCATTTTTCGGTTTCTTTTTTAAAGCATAACACATGCCGAATTTTATACAACTCTATTAATACATTGCTTTCGTTGCCTTAAATTTGGCATTTTTATTTGCTTTGATGTTTGCATATTTTTTGTGAAAACTAATATGTATTTAAATTAAGTAGATTTTTTGATTTTTTAAAGCAAGTTGATCAAATAACAAACTTGTCAACTTTTTGATCAATCCATTAAAGGACTTACTCCCTTACACTAATTGATTTAAATTAAGGGGTTCTACTCCATTGAATAAAACTCTATGATCAAAATAATCTTTTTTATCGTGAACAAAATATGAAAAATTCATAATTATCTATTGCGCTGTTACACTCTATTCATTATAGACCTATAAATTATTCATATCCTTGTTAATTTTTGTTATAAAACTAACACCTTTTTATCAGGCTAGCTTATGAGCTGTATGTGCCTCAAAATAAAAATAACAACAAGACTCATTTCCAGAACCCCTTAATTTTTTTATACCCCGTCAACATCTCAATAAAAATGTCCCAAACGTATTGATCCTTTTCCTAACGCTATTTTATGACCTCATAATGGAATAAATACATTGTTTGCATAGCAAATTTTAAACAAGGATAAAAAATTACATTTTTCCAGAAGATAATAAATAAAGGAAAAGTCTTCATGTCAAACTCAATTTCTGCTCATCATGGTCAAAAATAAAGAGTTCAATAAGGACGTCTTGTGAGTGCGTCCACAATAAGGGAAAGGGTTCACAATTTCAAAGTATGAAACCTAAACAGACATGAAAAACAGACATGACAGAAAGTGCAAGGTGTTCCCCAAATATACAAGAGAGGTAGATAACAACCCCAAGACCACAACTAAGGACCTAATGGAAACACTTGAGCCAGAGGTATGTGTCAATGTGCTACTACCATCCAGCCAGTCTAGCATAGATGAAGTCTTCATGAACATATCTAGCGGGAGACGTGGCTGCTCGGGGGGGGGCGGGGGATGTAAACCCTCACTGGGTCATCTTTTTTTAAGGTTATCTGGAGTAAGATCCAAGCTTTTGGTCCATCATCCTGTGGTCTGATGACTCTGCATTAGTTTCATCCCTAAGATAAAAAGTCACAATAAAGGTCCCAAATATAAATTTTTTCCAATTATATAACCATCATCATCCCACGATCAATTAGCAATTATATTTTTGTTGTTTATTGACGAACAATGATTAATTCATCTTTTTCTGAGTTAACTTTTCATAGTGGATTCATAATACTATTAATTAAATTCTACATTTTCAGCAGCAAATTGTTCAAAAATGACTTAGGAAGTTGTCCTACCATTTATTATATTTATTCCAAACACAAGTACCACACTGGGGTGTTTAGCTACCCCGACGTTCAAATGGATATTTTAGGAATAATAAAACTTTAACTGACCATATAATATTTTACTAAAATATGTATTATATCTATAGATTAATGAATAAAATAAAATTTGGGGGAAATTTTTTAAATTTTGTAGACTCTAGAGAATATCTTATTTCTAAATTAAGAATTGATAAGACTTTTTCCGTTTCCTTTCCATCTTCCTTTTCTTCAGTCCTCGTTGGAGTAAATAGTTAATAAGAATCTATAAAAATATTCTTCTAAACCTCGAAAAAAATTAGCTCCAGAATTTGTGAACAACTTCCCGAATGCCTGCATTAAATTTAGTATAAGCTCAAAAGTTGACGTAACATATTATTGTTTTTAGTATTTTATTAGTGTTTTTTGTGTACAGGTGATATCAAAAGTTGGATTCCTTTTTCTCACTTCTCTCCTTGATTATATTATTTGGAACATTGTACACCATTAGTGGGAGTAACTTATAAGTTGGCTAAAATATTTTTTTTAGTGCTCTATGTAAGAGGGATTCTTTTATAATTCCACGAAACCTATTGTTGATAATATAAATCAAAAGGCTCGATTACTTACAATCAAATATATATCAAAGTAGAGTTGTTGATTGTAGATGCTGGCACATCCAAGTGTTTTAAATGTCTTATATTTGGCAGTAATAGTTAATTATTGGTTCATATTAAATTGCAAACATGTGTGTACTAACAAACATAATATAATGTTGATTAGTTTTATCTATTATGTGAAAAGACCATCTCTAAATAATTTATATTTAACTGGCTGTTAAATTGTTTAGCTTTTCTAGGTAACTTCAGACGTAGTGTGAAAAACCATGCGTATCTTGGTCATCTTCAAAAAAACAAGCTTAAAATCAGTATAGTAACCTTCACAGTTTGAAGAATATTTTGGAGGAAAGCACCTTGGTTTTCATGACGTCTCATGAGATAAGCTACAATCAGCTTTCACAAGGGAAGTGGAAGATGCAGGAATAAACATGAACTTTTGCAAGAATTGTTCTGTTGTCGATCCTCAATTCTACTGAGTTTAACATGAACTTACTATTATAACTCTCCAACAAATCTTCCGTCTTTTATGGGCACACATGAATGTTCAATCAGGTTTTGAATACAATTGAATCTGTTTAGAAAAAGAAGTTAACAACAACTCAGGAGTAATATAAGAACAGCTAAGGAAGAGAAAATTCATTCATCAGAGAAAAACCGCAAGATTTACATCACTAATCATACGTATGACTATGCATGGGATTTGGAGAGTGGGAGGAGATTGTGAGAGCTTATACTATTACTGAATTAAAAGAATAAGCTGTCAAATAAAGAATTATTTCAAATGAGAAATAAAATGAATTATTGCAAAAAGCAGAATCATTAGTACAGTGAAAATATTATAATTATATATAAATAAATAGATATTAAGAGTTTTTAAACTAGTTACACCAAAGGTAGGAAATTATTTTTAATTCTGAGATAAGACGTTATCACCACGACGACCTATTAAATAATGAACCAAAAAGAAAGAAAACCACATGGAATAACCTTTTTTTTTTTCTTCTTTTCTAATCGCTGAGCTATGTTTTCTGTCAAAAAAATAACATTCTTGCGTATGAACATTATAGTCTGAAGAGATGAACACCCAGATAAGATTTTTTTTTAAAAGTAAATAAAAGTTTTAATCCAGCTGCTTTCACTTTGGTCTTAACTCCGAGACCAATATTTTGTTGGGAAACTCCACCTACTTCATCTAGTTTGAGGTTTATCGAAAAATTCAGGAAGATATGGGGAATCAATAAATGTTCCAAGGTGATTTTAAGAAGCATTCAATCCCTCTGACTTCCAATTACACATGGTGGGCTAATTATAGGCTCATTATATTTGGCTGCCTACAAATAAATCGGTGTTTTTATTTGTGTGTGAGATGAAAGAAGAGAATGATATTCATTTATTCCTTCTCTCCTTTTTCACAAAATAGAGAAATGAGCCTTAGATAATTTTTGGGAATGGTTGATGAGGGGACATCTACTTGTCGTCAGACTTAATGAGAACTAATATTATTACACTAAAAAAATTTTATACAGTTTATGGACTACTGCCGATTGACAAGACACTCTAAGCTCTAGATGGAATTTTTATTGACTATGGATGGTCTATTTTATATGATAAACTAGTTTGAGATATGTAAATACTTAATTATCGCATTTTAACATTTATATTGTTTTAAATATCTGTGTGTGGGATATTTTGAAAGTTTGATTAGTTGTTGGTTTTAGAAAGTTTCCGTTACATTAAGGTTTTTACTTTGAAGATAATAAACCACCCGTATACTGGGGCAAGATTTTTTTTTTGAAAGGAATGGTATTGAGACTTATATAAAAATAGTTTTGAGACCATGACAAACCACATTATCTCTTCCAATTTCCAAGTTCTTGGGAATATATTATAAATCTATTTGTCTCATATTTTAAACAAACAGTATATTGAATTTATAATGAATATAGTTGACAAACATTTCGAACGTTTGGAAATAAAAGCCTAAAACAGGAATTTAAAAAAAAAGATAGTATTGTTGAAACTGCAACTGGATTTGATTGAACTGTAATCAAATAATAAATTGATTGAGTGTTCAAGTCATCATTTTGTACAAAAGAATTATTAATGGATTGCGACCAGGATATGAGCTCCTAAAACAGTGGAGTCCTCATTTTTGAGGCCTGTCGAATCCATATGATTGTGTTTTATCTGGGATGAATGGAGTGAAAATAATTATAATAGTAAATTAACTCATGAACACTTAAATTAGAAAATGAGGATTGCCAGAACTAGCCTGGGTGTTAATTTTAAGCGCGAGAAAATTACAGGTATTACAGTTATAACAATGTATGTATTAATAAAATTATTAAATTGAATATAACTACGTATAATACCTGTATTTTTTTTTATCTTATTTATTGTTCAGTTGAATTTCAAACAGACTATTTATTAGTGTTTTAGAAGTGTCTACACATGATATTTATCAGTATATGAAACAATAAGTGTGCATTATAAAATCTTTTACTATTATATAAAATAAATCATTAGTTTTTTTAATTGAATACATATTGAACCATAAAAATATGTTGAATTTTTTGTAGTTTTCGAAAAAAGACTTAAAATATAAACATGTAGAATTGCGGGAATTTATATTATATATACATATATAAAAATAAGGTTACCATATGTTCGAAAAAGTAAAATTATGCCGAGTCCTGTAATTGAAACAGTTCTACCATGAACAATTAAAGAATAATAATTTATAAAAGTCTGAAGAACCATATTGTAAATTATAATCATAAGAAAATATACGATATTCCTAATAATTTATGCTTATTTGTAAAGGTATGCCCTCTTGCTACAAGGCATGCACTTTTTGTCGTATTCATCGACAAGGTTGATACGTAATATGAAATTAAATGTATATAACATTATTCTTTGAAACTTTGGTTTTTAGATTTTTTTTGATAACAATTCCAAAAATTATTTCAAAAATTCCTACAAATTAAAAAAAATATTTCAAAAATTAAATTTTAAATATAAAATTTTTGGGAAATATTTGGAAAATTAGTTTTTTTGGAAAAACCTTTCAAAAATTATTATTTTTGGAAAAACTTTTCAAAAATTAAATTTTAAATATCAAATTATCTGTAAATTTTTAAAAATTTACAGATAATTACATTAAAAGTGCAAAACTTTTTATTTGAGTCTTTTGAACTCTTTTTTGGCACTTTTTCCCCTCTTAATCCCTGATGCCAACACTCTCGACTACACCTGGGTGCATGCCAAGGGGAAGGCCTGGGACGCCATGACAGAGGACTACATCTGCAGTGGGAACCAGGACTTCCATCACCGCCTGGAAGCCATCATTGCCGCTAAGGGCGGCTATATAAACAATAAAAAAAGTAGACAAATATAGTATGTATTAATTTTGTTGAAATTCTAATACATTAAATAATAAATTTATTCAGTTGAAGTTGAAAATCCTTTATATGTACTTTCCCCCGCTTTGTAATTCAATCTATAGCAATTGGTTATCTTTTGGAGCACTCATACCCGAGTCCAATCTCACTGACATTATTCCTCTTGTATCATTTTGTCTAATGTTTCGTTTTCAGGCGAGATATCACGCCTGTCACAAAAAAAGATGAAGAAAAAGAACCAGATATCCCGCCTAAAATCTTTTAAGGGGTTAAATAATTCAAAACAAACTTTTAATTTATAAAATGTTTTTGAAATGTCATTAATCATGTAATAAAGGATTTCTGTGTTTTCTTAAGAAAAAATACTCTTTACAATAGATTTGTTCTCATTACTATAGCCAACAGCTATATTTTTAGTTGTAATTCTACTTATGTATATAGTTTATTTGTTCATTATTCAGAAATTAATTAAATAAGTTGGAAGAGTTCAACAAAAGATCTAATAATAGTGTGTTTTTTTAAGTAGGTCAATTTATTTAGGTTAATAAAATCCATTGTTGGATGAAGCTTTGAGAAGGAGTCAGTTACCAGAAAATTTGATTATGTTTTCACAATGTTATCTAGGTGCAGTGGTTCATTTGCAATTTAATACTGCTAATATTTCCAGTAAAACCTACTACTTATTTGTCATCAATCTTTTTATCCAGCCATTTATTCCTCACAATATAATTTTTTTCGTTCAATAGGTATTTGTTCTTATTTACATTGACACTCCACGATGTTGAAATTCAAAAAAAAAAAAAAATACTTCACTAAGGCAAAGTTAACTTTTCACTCATATAAAGTCCGTGAAAAAAATAATGACGTCTCGTTCCCTTATCATTTCCTTTAACAGATGAAATTGCATTAGTAACATTTAATAATTAATTGATCTAAAGGAATTTCTTGGGATGGTACATCTGCGAGAAATTCCTGAAAAAAAAAACCCCAAATATTTAGTAGGAAATTTCGCATTTCTTATTTAATAATACAAACTCTTTTATTATAATTAATTAAATGAAAAGTTAACTGCATAACATTAAATATTCACTTGAGGGTAAGGTTTTTTTTTACACTGTGCAAATGATGCAAAACAAAGTGTCTATAATAAATATTTTATTGTAGCTTCACTTTATAATGTACAAACATTGATTCATTGAAGATCTTTCTCAAATGTTTGACAAAGAATAGATTTTAAATATGTGCTTTCTTCATTCGATGCGAAATAAATTAGTTAAATTTTATCCTGCAATTTCCGAGGATCCTTAAAGGAAATAGGTCTTCCGGTATTTTGCTGAAGAAACATTTACTAGGAAATGAGAATCCCTTGTATTTAGGGAGATAAGGGGGGCTCGTTGCCAAAATTTGATACATTGGCATATTACTCAGCCTGTAGAAAAGATAATGAGTTTTTTTTATGTCTAAGTTCGAAACAATATGTACCAATTTCAATATATATTAGTTTAGCTGTAATATAGCTTTAATGGTGGATTTTTTTTAGCCAACTTCCTCTCCCCCCCCCCCTCTGCTACTCATAACTTCAAACACTTATCTCTATAAGTATATTTGATGACAAATAACAATATTTTCTATACAACATGAAGAGTTGACCACTTGATTTTCAAAAGAAAACTAATAAAAAGAGAATACATAAGTTCAAGGCTGTTCAAAGTGGGCAAAAAATGTGTGGATAGTTAATATTTGTATTTTTTTCCCGACTGTCTAAAAAAATTACACTTATGAAAGTAAAAGGGTTATGCTGGGAACAGATTTTATAAATGATCTCTTGGTGGAATTATCTCCATCTTTAGGGGCAGCACATAGGGTTGTTTGGAAAGGTACACCGTCATTTTCATCCACTTCCACCATTGATGTGGTGCGGCAGAATTCTAAAAAGAAATTTTATTTTAAAGACCTCGTGGAACCAAAACAGTTAGAATGGTTAGCCTTATCGAGGGGCATTATGTCCTTTCACAATTTGAGCAACGACTTAAATGTTCAACTGTGGGAATTTTTTATACCCACTAAAGAGAGCTGCAGACAATAACATGATGCCAATTCCATGGCATTTGAGCAGGTCTTTTGAATTAAATTATAAAGAGGAAGCTGACAAAAATTGTGACAAGTTTTTAAAAATATTGGGCCTGCCCATGTCGTGGAAGAAGAGAGTCATGGGTTCTATTTTAAAAGTAAAAGATGGAAAGCGATTCACTTCGGAACTTCAAATATCGTCAGGATGTATCTTCTTCAATACTCCTTGCAAGGACTGTGGAAAATTGGCTTAAATACTTTTGCTGACTGTCCTTCACAACATACACGGAAAAAATTCATATTCCTTAACATAGCAGGAATAAGTAATAAATTCGTGACTGCTATTCTTTTATTCGGGCTCACTTCAAATATGTCGAGTGTTCCTACAAAAAATCGTGCCATAGAGTTGGCTCTTTCTTTAGCTGTAGAAGTAGGATTGCAGAGAAGCTGACAGAAGGCGCCCCTATCCAAAATGAAGAATTTAGAGCTATTTTTATTTCAACTCCTGCAAGATAATCTGTCTTTGCCCTTAAAATTCTGGATTCTTCTAATCTAGCATGTAAGTACACGGGGGATTTGATATGCTACTACCCATATGATTCTAAAGACAATATTACGTTTCTTCCCCGTCTAATACACATCCACAGACGGGCTAAAAAGTTTAGTGCATACAAAGCTACGTTTTTTTTTAGTTGTATGATTTTGATAATTTTTATTCATTTGTTTTCTACCTGATCATTTTACTAATTTTATTGAAGATTTTTATGAAATGTGATAAACTACTACAGAGTATTTTAACTATCGTTGGACTCACCATGCTAATTTACTGTTGTAATGATTTTAGTTTAGGGTTTTATTTGTAAACTAAAGAGTTTATTTATATATGTTATTATATATGTAACTTCTCTAAACGAATAAAGTCTTTATGTGAAAAAAAGTAACAATTGTCAGTTGGTACAACAGATTTGATTAAAAAGTCCCACCGATAAAATTGTTTTTTTTGGTCTTAATCTCAACTTCCAATGTGTTTTAGTGGCATAAATGGATGCTTTCTTAAACGCACATGATTGTTTAAACTCTTAATATACAATGAATTTTGTCAATTTAGTAAAATGAAATAGATATCAAGGAGAACTGAAAATCACGTAAATGCACCACCAAAGTTCTAGTTTCAACAGAAAAGTGATGTCCTTTTCAGATGCAACCTTAACTTCAAACGTAAACAGAATCTTTTCTCTACCAGTATCTTTCTATTTCTAAACTCTACTTTGTTATTTATTCTTGATATATGTTATTTTATAGTATGACGAATTAGTAACATACTGACGAAAAGGCTTAAAACACAATATTTCCACTGCCGCCTATCCATAAATTTATAGGAAAAGACAAAGTACCTCCCTCACGCCCAGAATTTTACCCCATTGACTAACATTAGTTGAGCAGTACTGAAAGTAGGTCCATCGCTTCCAGACACCTTAATTTAGAGGCTCTAAAATCATCCATTCGTGATTTTTAGTCAAGCTTTCCAAAAACAGAAATTATCTTGGTCATACAATCAGAAAATACATCATAGTTCAGCATGGGGAGCACTGAAAATCCTCAACTAGCTGTTCTTAATAACACAGTAATTTGCAGTCATTCCTTCAAAATGTTAGATCACAACTCGTAGAAAATTGCGAGTAATGGAAAAAAAAAAAAAACTTGCCCTTCTTTGAAGGATTCCAGATGCTTTTTTTATTCTTGGATTTATTCAAATTTCAGCTTTATATTATGGGGCTTTGTTAGAGGGCTACTTAAAATAAAATTAAGAGTCATTGAGTTTTTTAAACTCCAAGACAAAAATAATATTATAAAATAGAGCCCATGCATGGCTTTTTTTGTTTTGTTTAGTAAACTTTACTTCATTCAACATGAATCACAACCCAACCAGTCGTAAGTGGAACTAGTATAGGAACCACCAGCCGTTTTAATTGGTTGTGAAGGGATTGAACTGGAGGAGACAAGTAGGAGTATTCACTGTTCCTAGGTGGTGAACTTTATCGTAAGAATAAAACATCTTTCCTTATTGAGATGGGGAATAGCGTCTATGGGAAGTTGCTCGACCACCTTTTGAGCGGGCTCTCACAGAAAAATAATTCTTCTTCTTTTCAAGATTGGATTCAATTTAAACACTCTCCTCTTTTTCCTTATCCATAAACATAAAACCAAATTCCTATTGTTCATGTTCCCTTGATTGTTTTTTTTACCGGGAAGTTTACTTTTCCTCGCATAAAACATAGCAAACTACTTGCTTGGCAAATGGAATTAACATTTCTAATTCAAAGGAAGTCTCTACCTTGTCAAAGAGTGATGGATGGATAAGGGAAGTAAGGCTATGTAGTTAATGAATGCATCCAATTATGTAATCAACTTCACAAATAGCTGATGGAAGACAATTCACAGCTCAATTTCAAATAGACACATGAATCATGTATTTCTGTACTCCATGTAAAGACTGTGCTAAATTATTCCACACCACAATACACACTTTCCAAAATGTTCTCAGTTACACATTCTGAGATCAATTATTATTTCAAACTTGGCTTTTAAGGCGGATTTATGAATATTTATGTATATAAGCCTTAGTCTGGTGAAGAAATTTAAAATTATAATGTTTTATAATATATTTCTTCAAATGCATCTTCCTAAGACAATGTTAAAAAATAATTTTATATGTACTATCTGCTATCTAAATAAAGGGGGGACAAACTTCCTTTTCATCAAAGTGCTCCTTATCATATGCTTATATTCTATTTGAACGGATTTTACTACTGTATTAGTTCTTTGTACTAATCAACAATTCTATTACATTTGACTTATTTACAACTTTCAAGTACCCTTAGTTTATAATTTTGTTCCATTGCTTAGTAAGTTATCTAATTTTGTATCCTTTAAGCTTCAAAGGAAGGAGGGAAAAACCACCATAATTCCCTTATGTTTAAATACTATAGGAACTGTTTTATGGCATTCCGGTTTTCAATTAAATAATAAAGAAGGGGATTGGAGCTCTATAAATGTATGGTTGTTGAATTGTAAGGGGAATAGAGAATAAAAAGAAAGAGCTCCACATTAATAAAAGGCCATCCATTAAATGAAGGTAAGATGAAATAAATAAATAAATAGCATTAAAACATAATGGATCTGACAATAAAAAACACTTCCTCAAAAGAAAGAACGTTCTGAAAGGGAAGAGATTCAAATAATAAATGAGTTAAGGGCTAACCAATTTTCCTTCTCTACTTTCATCGAACACCTGATCCTTTTCTCAAGGGATATATGTATATGTATAAAGGACAATGATATATGTAAGCTGGAGGATTGATGTCATCTATACTTTATTGTAAAGAGTGTAGATATAAATATATGTATGTCTAAAGAGAAAGTCAATTATACAAATGCACAAAGTAATTAGGGCGCGACCATCATCTGTTATTGTTTCAATCGATCTAAAGCCAATGAGTTTATCCATCTTTTTACATTAACTTTTAAAATAAGTTGGGTAAATGTTTCTTTTGGTGGTTTAAAATCGCTCCTTTTGCCACTTCTTGCAAAAGTACCAAATTTTAAAACACCTTTTACATAGGTATCATTTTTACTGTGACTATAGTTAAGTAATTTAGTTTATTCTTGAATTCATATTTTCTTACAACCTAATACCTAAAATGAGGAGTAATATGAAACTCTTTTTGAAAATCTTTTTATATTTATTTATTTTTAATAGTCATGTAGGTAGAGCTTTCACAGTAGATAAAAAAGTATCTTTAGTTGTACACTAAAAATAATTATCTCTAACACATAAAAATATTTAAATTGAAAGGCCTTTCTTAAAAACATACTCATGTTACCGCATATGCAGAGTAATACAGGGCAATGAAGTTGCATTTTATTTCGGAAAATAAATTAGTTTATTGCTTTTATTTAGCTACTAATTACGTAATATTGCATAAAGAGTATTAATACAAAGACTTAGGGAGAAAATATAAAGTAGTGTTTTTTAGGGTTCATATAGGCCACACCTTCTACTTCACAAATTTTGGCTAATTTATGCCAAAATTCAAAGATATGCCTACTCTGGATGTACTTCTTACAAATTGAGGGGTTGGAAGCCTCATTCCAATGTCAGGAACATCCACAAAGCCATAGACAATAAATACCATGTGATTAAAATTAAAATCTGAACACTTTGAGCTTTAAAATTCTGAAAGATATAATTTATTAATTAGCAATAGATCTTCAACAAAATTAATACTATCAATAGATGTGTGACTGAGCTCTCCTTATCATTCATGTAGCCGTCCTTAGTGGCAATGATGGCTTCCAGACGGGGGTGAAAGGCCTTGCACCCACTGCTGATATAGTCACTATCATGGCGTCCAAGTGCTGGCTGACTATTGCTTTGAGGAACTCGGTGTTTGGACGACGGACACTGCAGGCCTCCCCCTCGACATGCACACAAAAAAGGTATTCGAAGGGGTGGATATCAGGGCTGTAGGGGAGCCAAAAGTGTCAAAATAGAGTTCAAAAGAACTCAAAAGAGTTTTGTAATGGAGGAGATGGGGTTATTTCATTGCTGGTGTCTACAGTGGTCTCTCCGACCCTACATGGCTCTTTCCACCCATTTTTATGAAACCTCTCTGGGCTCTCATGAACTTGATGGGATTGCTCTGGGATGTATTCTTTAACCCTTCCAGGTCCAGTTTGGTCTTTTTGATAAAGCTCTTCTTCCACTCCAACGTTTCTGACGGCGTAGATGTTAGTTCTGGAGATACCCAATTGCTTGGAGTGCGCGAGGGAAATTCGTCGATCACGTTCAAGTATCATTTTCTCAACTTGTGCGTTAGCTAGAGAGTGCAAGTATGTTTTTTTGTGACTAGTTGCTTATGCATTAATATATCAAAGTATGAATTAGTTTCAAGCATTTAACCTTTTTAAATTATTGAATTAGTAAGTGTTCCGATTACATTGGACCACACGGTATTACCCACAATTAGTGTGTCTCATAATACCCAAAAGAGCAATTTTATATATTTTATTATGCCATTAATCCATTAAAAGAATGCATTAAAAATATAGCGGAAAAAGTAAAAAAAATCTATACATACCTTCTTTATATGGTTGACATAATTTAAATATTTATAAAAAATATGCATGTCCAAGGATTTTTGTTTCATTTTGTATTTTTTAAGTGATCCCATTTTGAAATATTAAAATCATCTACTCAACGTGAAGGGATCGCTTTATTGTTTCGATCCTGGTATCTCATTCACAAGGAAGGAGTCCACTCTATTTCCTTATGACGTCTGGTAGTTTTTCCGGGATGAATTCTCCTCCTGTTGTCTGCAGTGGAATTTTGAATTCAAATTCAAACATTTCTTGAGATGTATGATCAAGTTCGAAGTATGTACTCTCGATTCCCTCGATCTTTCTTTTACAGAACATCATAAAATTGATATTGAAATGGGGAAAAATATCATGATAATGTTGACTATTTGCAAGTACATCACGATAAAAAATAGGATCACTACAAATGTAACAGATATCCTTGGAGAGACATATTTTAAATAAATATTTAAAAAAAAAACATTGAATATTTTTCTATAATTTATGCTATTATATTCCTCATCACTATGTATTATGAATGAGTTATAAGAAGGATCTGAAGAAGAGTGTCGTTTTCCATCCTTTTTCAGACTAAAAATTGAAATATATCGCGTTCAAAACATGATAAATAATCAATAACAACACTTTTTAATCATAAACACACTTTTACATACGTTTTATAAATCTTACTATTAAATTGAGTATTGTTTTAAGGGTAAATATGACTCTGAGTGATAATAGTCCCAAATTACTATAATCCCAGATATTTTTGAATTAATATGACTGAGAAAAAAAATAAGATCGGTTTTGGATTTTGCGTTCAAAGATGAATTCCTTTTTTTGATTTGAATTCATTTTTACAAATTGAGTGTTCCCTTATGTCAGGGGCAGGCAACCTTTGAGACATGGAGTGCTAACTTCAACCTTTATAATCAATGAGTGTACAGTAATTAACAGTAATGGTAAAATACATACACGAACTACAGGAATATGCTGTAATTTGCGCGTGCCAGTGAATATGCCTCTGCGTAGTAGTAGTGGCACGCGTGCCATAAGTTGTAGACCCCTGCCCTATGTTATTTGGAAATAATATATCCCCAATATTAGTGGTTCACAATTGAATATTAAGTAGTATATGAAACTTCTACTTAGGAAAAATAAAGTTTTTTATTAATAAATTATACATTTTAGTGTTGGCGTCGGTAAACATCGCAAAGAAGTATTCGCGTAAGGATTTAAAGTGAGGATGTAGTAGCTGGTTGATAATATTTTCAATTGTTAAAAAAAAAGAGTATTTTATTCAGCAAATCTGTCAACATTATTCTTCTTTTTTAAACTTATTATTATCATGTAGAGAGCGTGTTTAATGTTTAGTTTTGTGTATTTTGGGCATGTTAAAACAACAGACACCCAAAATCAATATGTTACCCTTTACAATTTCAAAAATGTTTTGAAAGAGAGTAGCTTATCTTTCATGACGTTTAGTTATATAATCTACAATCAGCTGCAACAAGAGAAGAGAGGAAGAAGGAAAAACAAGAACATTGGTTAGAATTGCTTTATTGTCGATCCCCAATTCTACTCTAAGTTCAGCAAGAACATACAATTAAAACTCTGCAATAAGTTCTCTAGGGCACTCTCTGTCTTATATGGTCAAACACGAATTTTCAACAGAGGAAAACAAAGTTTATTCCTCAAATTACCAATCTGAAAAAAAGGGACCAACTAATAAGTACACACGATTTACATCACTAGTAATGTTCGTAAACAGTCCATCTAATAAAGTATTTAGATAGAAAAAATATTCATTGGGCTGTGTGTATCATCTTTGAAAAGACTTCCCCTGCCATCATAAAATATTTGCAATATTTGAAGAAGAACATCCGCATGATTATCGAAAATAATGGGTAATTATTTTTTTCTTTTGTTTATCTTAAAAAGACCGCAAAATTTGAAATTATATATAAATAAAGTCATCGAGGACAGACGTTCTCGTGACTGAGCCTGTTGTTCGGATGAGATATAACGTTCACAAAATGATTGTTATGATACATAGAGGATAGATACATTTACGTAAACTAGATTTGGGGTAAGATTGATCACAAGCCAATCTTTCTCCCAAGTTTCTATACTGTTTTCCTCTTTTTTCCAAGATTCTCCGCACAGATTCAACTCTACAGCATTCACAGAACAAGATAAATTATTTGCCCTTTACAAAATGAGACTAATTTATAAGTCTCTTTTTTTCTAGATTTGTTTCAGAGGATTGTAGACTTTACAAGACGACATCTTATCAATTTCTCCGTTGGTGAACGGGTTACTCACGACTGATTTCCATCCTGATTTCTCAATTTCTGAGTTGAATCTGTTTTTAAGGGAGAACAATAAGTATAAAATAATCACTAGTGTCTGAATAACGAGGAGTAACTCTGAGGATTTGTTGTTGAGTATTAAATTCAAGTCTGTGTCAGACCCCGAGTAGAATTGCGGCTGTAATACCTGCCTTTATCATTGCTACATATACGGAGTGGGGTTGGTTTTTATTTCATTTATCTCATAACTACTCAATACGTTAATTCAATATTTTAAAATTTGTGTGAAAATAGACTTTTATCCGTAGTTCAGAATATTGTTACTATTTTTGAAATTAAAAAAAAAAAAAAAATTTTCATGTTCGAGAAGTAAAATTTTGTATAAATCTGTAACTTTTAAATAAATATACTCTTCATATATAGAATTGAAATATTTTTCAAAAAATAATCGAAATCAATTATTTTAATTTACAAAACTTGTATGAAGCAATTTTTTTTCCCTTTGAACTTCCAATTTAAAATCCCTTCTTTTTTTAATTTCTATGTAGCCTTTCTATATGTTTTACAGACTATTTTCTCACATTTAGAATGTGCTTTCAGGCTTTTTATTGCCTTATATAGAATCTTGCGAAGTGAGGTCAATCATTTATGATGATTTATTATAATTTTGTGTCTAAAACCAAACATTTTCTTAAGAATTAAAGATGTAATCACATCTTGCGACTAAGATATTACGAATGTTTCACAAAAAAAAAACCAACCAATAAGTGCATATTTTACACATGAATTCCATCGTGTCTGATGAAACTTTCGAAGCTTCTTCCACTTGATTTGTAGACAATACCACCACGTCTTTTTTATAATGACGATCGGTCTGGCATAATTCATATAAGTCACGCCGCCTAGACTTTGCTTCGATTAACATCATCCATTGCAAGTTGGTTACAATGTTTTTGCAGTAATTACTCTCTAATTACTGCAAAAATATTGGCTTTCTTTTTTTTAGCATTTTCGTTTCTAGATACCTGACTTACTTGCAGCTATTACATTATGGGTCGAAGTATTTTGTATACACGTCAGTAATCTTTCTGTTGTGGTTCCTGCTCTTCTTTTATTTGGCTTTTATTTTAGAGATAAAGACAATGACGAATAAATTGCGCATTGATTTTAAAAATGCATTTTTGACATATAATAACAAACCTTCCCTCCACTAGTACTCTGCCTCCAGTAGAATTACTTGTTTTCTGAGCATTTCCATTTTGCATTTACGTTTTACATCTAATAATTGAAATAGTGAAGAATTGATTTTTGCACTAAGATCAATAAAAAAACTGAGTTTTTCTGAAAGAAGCCCTAAATGAAAGAGGGAAATCAAAACTTCATTTCAAAAACAATTCATAATTTTGATCCCATCCTCTCATCACTTTCCAATACTGAATAGTTTTCCATAATTCGATTATTTGTTGTCATCTGAGAAAAATTTGAAATTCGATCAATCATTTAAAGGTCGCTTTGTGGCTACGAAGAAAGAGGAAAGTTTTTATTTGCTTACTCATAAAAAAAAAAACTAAATAGTAATAACCCTACCAGTGATTGCTGATTTATTAAAATGTCCTGACAGCTTAGCTAATGTCCTCCTAAACATTCACCAAGTTGTCAGGGTGATCGCTTTCATATCTCTTTTTTTTATTCCCCAAAAAGGTCTTTATTTAAATAATTATATAAAAGCAGGAAATTTGTGGAATATGTATATGCATACATAAATAAACATTGTAGATTAAAATTAATTTCTTATGTAGATACCTAAATTTCTTGGCATAGCTAATTATGTACTAATCATTCAAAACATGTTTTAAAAGCATAAAACATTTGACACATAAACATATTAAAATCATTAAAATATTGAAGGTTATAATAAACTATTCCCAAACCTCCAACAAGATGCTTCTTGTAATAGTTGATAATACGTTTTAGCATTTTCAAATGCCTAGGATAAGTTGAAGGGAAGTATTTTATTAATTCAAACGCGTAGCCCCATGACGCATCGTTAGTTAGGTTCTGTATCTTCAATTTTAATTTATGATGATTGCACTATAAAATGTTATAGATGCCATGCCAAATAATATGTATGCCTTCACAAAAATTTGAGTTAATTTCCGAATGAGTTCTTGATTTACAATGATAAATGACTTGACGATGTTCGAATTTGTCAGGGTGACTAATTGTTGCCAATAAAATAACTTTTTATGAAAAATTAAAAAAAATAGGCTTCAAATGAGTTTTTTTTTGATAAGAAAATACGATTCATAAAGTTTTAAAAATTTCTAACAATATTTAGAGGTAGCTCAACGGCCCAAAAGTTTTGAAATTTTATATATTCCTAGGTAAAAACGTGATCCTGCTTTAATATCAATCGTAAACTAATAAACATTAGAGCTTGTTAGTGAAATTAACAAATTTATTCAATTTAAAATTCTATCAAAAGTTTGTTATAATAAATTATAGTTATGATAAATCATTTATACGTTCCTAAAAGAAAGATAAAAATATTGAAATAAAATGTAATCTTTTTACCTCTTTGTCTGTTATTCTACGTATCACAGCGAGTGAGGAGCTATTGATAACTACAAACATTTGCAAATCCATTTTTTCACTTATATTAACAAAAAAAAAAAAAAAGTAAAAATTTGGATGACTTTAACCTTGATGACCTTTTTTATGACATTTTTTGAGGAAAAACACCTATATAGCCAAGTTTTAGTTTTTAATAAACCAAATAGTGTTTTATAAAAAAATATTGCAATAAAAATTTGGAAAGAGCTGATTTTACAAAAAAAAAAAAAAAATGAACACCAAAGTCATTTGAGTCAAAGATTATTTGGAAAAAAGCTCTTTCCATTTCCATGCAGGCACCATCAGGGAATTAATTATCGGGATTGTCTCCAAATAGTATTTCTCCTGAAGTTTTACTGTTTAAAAAATTTACAGAAAATTGGCATACAAATTTATTAAAAAACATTTGATAAAAGCTTAACTTAACTTAACTAAATTAGTTAATTTTACTAACATGCTGAAATGTGTAGTATACGAATGATATTAAAACAAGATCATGTTTAATACAAAAATATGTAAAATTTCAAAACTTTAGGGTCGTTGAGCTACCTCTAAATATTCATTTATCTGAGTATTTTGGTATTTAGGGATGTCAGAGAAGATGTTCAATTAATATAAATATAAATTTTAACATTGCAAATTTGTAGATTATGTATATATATTGGCAGTGTACTATAATCTTACACTTTCATTCATAGTCAAATATATGTTGTTATTCAAATCCTTTTTTTTATTTTTGGCATCAAAAAGTATGATTACAAAATAAAGCCTTTTGACAAATCGTCTACACTGTCGTTTTTTCCTTGTTTATTTACAAACATATGTAATAAATAATACATATGAATGAATTTTAGTACTTTAGCATATTGTAGGTATATAATAACAGCAATTACCTTTATTGATTACACTTTTGTACATACACGACATTGTGACAATTTTTTATTCATTCATATCATTATATGTACTTATTTGCTCCAAAAAATGACGTCACAAATTTTTTAATCAGATTCCAAATAACTAGGTATTTTTATACAATACAATTTTCTGATTTTCTATTATATACGTTCTAATCAAAGAATACTTTTTGTATTGAACACGCACTCTTTTTCCCATTCAATTTTTTGACCAACTAAGGGCTAATTTTGTATTTTATTTAGAGTTGAATGGTTATGAAATGAAAAACGATGATATAGTATTATAGTTTCATGACTGTAGGTCCTCTTTTAAAGACACAGAGGGTAGGGTATTTATTTCAAAAACAAGAGACATATTTTAGAATTGAAATTAAAGTTGTTTAGAATTCTGTGTTACGTACATAGGACATGTTTCATTCTTATCAAACCATATTCTTGGCTTTGACGAGCAAGTTTTTTTTTCAGGAAATAAGTTGATTTTTTCAAAAAACAAGATCAATTCCCCGTGTCTAAAAGTTTTTGTAAAGTATGTGTTATCCATTCGAAAATCCACCAAAAAAATTAAAAATCCAAAAAAATGAATTATTGTACAACGGAAAAAGGGGTAACGTATATTGAATACGAATTAAAAGAAGGAAATTAGGAAGAAGATGAGTGAGTTTGTCTTATAATGGTTGAAGGAGACACACATTTCTAATTATAAAGGCCAAAGTGATGGAAAAACTTCAAATGTTGTCCATCGACAAGTTTTACTAAATTCGTCAGTTATTTCAAGCATTACTAAAATAATACAGGCACATCCTGGTGATTATGCAAAATAGATGAATAAACCCCAAAAATATTTTAATTCCTTAAGATGTTCTTCGCACGACAGTTTTAATTCAATTTTTTTTGCATTGCATAATTATTCTACATCTAGAAACAAAGAAAAATAGCTGTTGAAAAAGACGGCGTTGTCTGTATACAATATTCCTTCTTCTGATACTTATGATTTTATATGGGTTGTTCCTTGTTCGGGGACACCTCTGTACAAATTCACAAATAATCCAGAAAACTGAACATCCCACCTGTTCAATAATATATGTATTTTTCAGTAGGATAAGTGCTAAGGTGGGGAATGATTATTCGGCCCAAAAAAGCTTACTCTTTCTCTCCGAATTTGACTTTGGATTAATGTTCCTGTTTCCAAAGAAGAAGAAAGGTCCTTGCAGGGAACACAATTGCCTGCAAGGGCTTTTAAACATTCTCGGAACGGACAAATCCAAGGGGGACATCCATAAAGGCCTACTCAAAGTGATATGACCGACATAGCAATTGCATGGCCATCAGAAGTGATTCTTTAGACAAGTTATAATAAAGATATAAATTTGTGAAAAGTCGACAAATAAAATTTATTAATCAATTTCACTTTGATGTCAATTTAACCTCGTACACCAAATTGATAACTTTGTAGAAAATAATGCTCTTTTAGCAAGGATTGTACAACTGGTGGGATCGTCACACTCTCCCCTTTTTCTTTCGCAAGCGCAAAGATTTTATTTATGAATATATTTAGATGTACAAATATAAAAATTAGTACATTGAAGGAAATTTTCGTTTGTATAAAAATATCATTGAACATAATATTTAAAAATTAATTTCCTTCGAAAAGAACTAAAGACTCAAAACAATCAAACTAATAAATGCAACGTTTCATATAATCAGTCAGATATACATAATCAAATAAATGTGTCCAATGTACTTAACTAAAGAAAGCAGCAAAACAACTCAAATAAATAAAACAGGAAAATAAAAATCCAACCGCTCGGGAGAAGTTATTTTCTTGAAATCAGTGTGTGTACGTTCTCACTCAGGTGATTCCTAAAGAAAGAAATATACTTTATGTATATGGATTTCACAAAAGATTCCTAGTTAAGATGGAGTAAATGTAATACTATAATGTTTACTTTACTTAATCAGTGCAATTCCAGCTAACCAATTAAAGGAACATTAAAAAAAATCAAACTTAATCAGTATTGAATTTACAATTACTAAATAGCAGTAAAAAAATGTTTATGTTAAAATTCAGTTATTGTCCAAAAGGAGAGTTTGCGGGATGGTCAGGTCTCACCCACTTCCAAAAGATTGATTATACAGGACGACAGACAAATATTGCGAGCTCATTCATTTGGGCCCTTTTTTGTTGTGCATCTTACCAGATAGGCTCTTTTCGACACAAATCATTTTAGATTACTTCTTTAAAGTGTAGTACTATTTATGCGTCCTTTAAATACATTTGCATCTTAAATACTAATTATTCCAGTAATATCTAAATATCAAAATAGAGCTATATTTTCTCTGAAAAAATAATTCCAATCAGACAAGTTAAACTTTTGTTAAGAGTATTTAAATAAAAACACATTAAAAACGTTCATTAATTGATAAAAAAACTGAAATGATAAATGATTATATCGTATTATATCCTCCATTGTAATTATCTTCAATCAAAAGTAGTTATATAATATGAGATCATCTTACTATTAATTAAATCAATACAATCAGGGGTCTTAAATAATCAATAACAACTATAAATCACATATATCAAATTGATATGTATCTATAATTGGAACAAATATGGAATATTTTGACAAAGATTTTGTCAAATATGTATCGTTCAGTGTATAACACAATAGTTTAGTTTATCAATATTGTATAAATGTATTTATTTATTTAGGTATGAAAGTGAACAAAAGTAAAAAAAAAATTATAACGCTGAATAAAGTCTTGCTAAAAAGATACTGTAATGAAAAAACTGCAACAAAAATACTCCTGCTCAAAAGAATCAAGCGGAAATGAATGACCCGCGCATTTGATATGGATATGTAATATGTAAACAAAAGTAATTTTGCCCTGTTTCTGCCACTTGTCCTTACACTTTTAAAAGGTAGACAGAGCCTCTACAGGAATATTTTACTTGAGTATAAAAGTTTAAAAAGTACGAGTTTTTTTTTATACTCTATGTCGGTGGTTCTCAAATGGGAGTACTTTCACCTCTTGCGGTACTTGGAACCACTCCAGGGGGTACTTGAGATATTGAAAGAATATTTTACAAGTGATATATAACTCAGGGGCCTCTGCAGAGAGTGGGATGTAGGCCCCCTCCCAATTAAGGAATTTTGATATTTTACAAGAAAAAGTATTTGCGATTTTTTTTTTCGAAAAATGGAATATTCTGAAATTTTATGTAATTTTCTTTAAATAGCTATGCGTTTTTAAGCTTTTGAAAAAAATATAATTCCCAATCCATAGGTGTCGACAAGAAATTAAATTTTTTATCAAAAATTTTATATTAGAAATTTTTTTGAGAATAAATTTGGATTTTTGAATACTTTTTACAAAAAATGTAATTTTGTATGAACAGCTGTAGATTTAGATTTTTTTTCCAAAAAATATTAGTTTTTTGATAATAAATTTGGATTTTTAAATTTTTTTTTCAAAAAAGTTAGATTTTTATGAACAACTGTAGATTTTTATTGTCCAAAAAACTTAATTTTTTTCAATAGAAATTGATTTTTGTAATTTATTTGCAAAATAATTTATATTTTGAGAATTTACATTTAATCTAATTTTTTCAAAAAAAATTAAATTTTTTACGAATAACAGTGTAATTTTGATTTTTTTTTACAAATAATTTCATTTTTTGGTTTTATTTAAAAAAAACAAGACTCCCTCCACAATAAAATCCTGCGGACGCCCTGTCATGGAAGTTAAAAATGTTTTGTCCTGGTAAGTAGTTCATAAGTTAAATACATATTTACAAGTGGTAATCACAAAAAAATGGTTGAAAATCCCTACTCTATGGTATATCATACTTTATTTCGGATATTAATTTCACCCACAACGGAAAAATACTATAAAAAAAGTGCACAATTTGCTAAATTAAAATTGTTTTTGAATAGATTTGTTACTTTATTATTTATAAGTCTCAAAATAAATACATCTTTTAATTGCAACATTTTCTAAAACCTTCATTAATGAGGATTGTACTTGTAATAGTGTACGTAATTTTTTGAGTATAAATTATTTTTCTTCAATTAATCTAATGAATTAGATTATTTTTATAATAAACTGATGATATCATCTACGTAATATTGCATTTAATCAAGTGGGATATTACCTACATAATATCCCACTTGATTAAATGAAAAATAATAATTTTACTAAACAATGCCTATCTTAATAACAAAATTTGTACAAATGAATTGAAGCCAATAATCGAATTTATCTTTGATTGCAGAATTCAAAACTGATCTCATTTTTTCTTTCGGTCGTTTGAGCTCTGAAATATTTGGGATTATAGTAACTCTGAAGCTTTTATCGTTAAATGTCATTTTTTACTCTTAAAATAATCACCAAATTAAAAGTAAGATAAATCAAACTTATGTAGAAGTGTTTTAATTGACTCTACAAATTGTTCTGAGCTCGACATACAAATTCAAATAAAGTAATTATTAATTTTATTTGAAATATGTACATTCCCTACTTATCGCGAATGGATCACTTCATTGTTTGGATCCTGGAATTTCCTTCCCAAGGAAGAATTCCACTCTACTCCTTTATGAGGCTTGGTGTAATTCTTTAGATGAATTTTACTCCCGTCATCCCTCGTAGAATATGGAATCCGAACATCTTTTGAGATAGATGAACAAGTTATAAGTATCTTAATTTGATTCCCTCTATCTTCCTTTGGTTCTAACTCTTGGAGAACATAAAAGGTTACTTCTTCTGATTTAAATAAATGAAGAATGATATTCGCAATTTTCAAATTTAAAGGACATCTTGATATCTAATTCATCTCCATTTAAATGCGTTTTTATATATATTTTAACTTTATAGTAATAGCTTTATATTGTTGAAATACATATTATTGAATATATTAATCATTGTTATACATAGATATATCTCATATGTAGCTTAGCTTTGTTTAGTTTTCGGCTTAGGATAAATTTTTATCCCATCATCATCCCCATATATATAAGAAACCGAGTATTACTTGTTACGGATCAAGTATCTCGGGTCTCTTCTTTTGTCCTAATTCTTCAAGAACTTAAAGTCTTTAATTAATAAAAATCAATCTAAGCAAATGAAAAGCACAACTATATTTAAATTTTTTCTCTCCATTTACATAAATATTTTTAATATATTTAAATTTTATGACTACAACAGATGTATAATATTCTTGGTCTGATAATACCTTATCTTTTATATTATTATATTTACATATACTACATCTAGTATCTTATTTCATGCCAATATAATCTTAGTGTATGGTTTAACACTGTCCAAGTCAAAATGTATATTTTATCTCTAGTAATTGATCATTTTGTAAATTATCTTTAGTAACAATTAGGAATGTACGGAAACAAAAAAATAAGCTTATTGCAATTCTAATACCGCCTTTATGAAAGATTCCGATTCCTTTTTATTATTATGTAGAAAGGAATTACACTGCGCAGAAAGATGCCCCAACGAAAATTACGGCAAAAGATTGCTCGTATTTTGTTCAAACTTAATGAAAAAGGGTGATTAAAAACGAACAGTTTTTGGATTGTAGAAATAAAACACATATAATGTTATATTATGGTCAAAACTTTATTATGAACCGAAAAAACAGTCCTTTACATTTATTTCTAGAAAATAATCACCTTGATATGTTGGCCGCAACTGGCCTTTAAATAATCCATTCTTTCACGCCAATTTTTGAGGACGCGTTCGAGCATTGTGACCGGAATCTAACGAATAACTTGCTCAATATTTGCTTCCAATGCTTCAATCGTGGTTGGTTTATCCACGTAGACTTTTGCTTTTACGTAGCCCCAAAGAAAAAAGTCCAAAGCTGTGATATCACACGATATTGGTGGCCAATTCACCAGGCCAATCGAGCGGTGGTGAATCGATTCTTCATGATCGGCTACACTCTCGGCTACGGCTGCAATATTTTCTACGCTGCAAGCTGTACGTGGCCTACCAGACAACGGGACATCCCAGCAAGTTGCTGCCCCTTCAAATTTTTCGATTATTCGGCGAATTGTGGATTCTGAAGGTCGATTATGTGGACCATAAGTTGGGCGTAATTTGAGAAAAACTTATTTCACAGAACGCTGATTTTCATAGTACAATTGAACAATTTGTACGCGTTGTTGTGGCGTATATCTTTCCATGAAGAATTGTACAACAATACTGAGTAAAAATGACGTATGAATTTGACAGAACTCGTGCGCCCCTGTCAAAAAATCCCTACTGGAAAAATCCGCTCGTTTTGAATCCCCTTTATAAGGATATTTTTAATATCGTTAGAAAAAATGACGAATATGATGATAAAATTATATACTTACAAGATTTCTAAATAATTTGAATCCATTTAAGATCTTTTAAAGTTATTGTAAGAAATTTATTGAGTTATTTTAGGTAAAAATTTATAACATATATATATATATATATATATGCGCTAACAAAATTATAATTATTAAAATTTAATTTAAATAACCATTTACTCACAGGATTAGATAACTTTTTTCCAGCATAAATCAGTTAGATACTCTAACCTTTCCAAATAGAAAAACAAAAAATTAATTTAAAAATTGAACGTTCCCATTAATAAATGAAATAAAAAAACAATAATGGAAAGTACAATTGAAATACAAATAATGTTATTTGCATGTAACGAATGATCCATAAGGAAAAAAAAGTTAAATGGCGTATAAACATGGAAAAAATGCATTTTACAATTTGCAAACCAATGGTTTTAAAAGGTTGCTTTGGATGTATTGGATTTTTTAAGGATCCAGGAGGTACCCCAAGTACCCTGTGCAACCCAAGGGATTGGAACTATTTTTCCGTATTAGAGGGGTTCCTTGGATGTATTGCCAGTGGTTTTTAGAAATCTCACACTACTCTTGAGCCAATCCGAGGGCGGGGGTATTAAACCATATTTTAAGAGGCCCTAACCTATTTATTCCTTACCAATCATTTCCATCTATTTTGTAGAAGATTGGATTGAATTTAAAAGAATGCAAATAAATTGTATTGCAATAATATTACTCACAATTGAAGATACTCTCTTTGGGGATGGACCAAATAAATATGTATAGATATTTGTTGTAAATAATATTAAGCGAATTTATAATGAGTTATTATTCATCATAAAGCTTGAACAAAATACGGACAATTTTCTCCCGGGCAATTTTCCTCCATGGCATTTTTCCTAGTTGCGGGAATTACATAAAGAAATAACAAAATTATTTACATTTTTTGATGTATAACTTATAATAAATTAGAGCTTGACGAGAAAAGACGTAAATATATCAATCATATATATAATTATACAAGGCCAACCTTTATTATTTACTCATAAGACTCTGCACCTTCGATTAAAACAGTTTATATGTGGTTTCAAAATTTTCGGAGTGGCCATATGGGCACAAGTAATGGTTAACGTTCTGTTGATGTTATTACTTCGGAAATCATTGATAAAATCCGTGATATGGTGATGGATGACAGAAGAGTGAAAGTGTGTGAGATTGATAGCGCTGTGGGCCTCTTAAGTTGGAAACCTTTTTCTATTAATTTTGCAATCGCAACTGCTAAAGTATTAGCTAGTGTATAGTCGTAATGGAAAATGACTTTTTGTAGTACAATTGTGTGCCTTTTTCTTGCAGCTCAGTTCTCAAACAGTCCAATAAGGATTACTCCTTGTTAATCAATAAGACAGTCCCCATAATAAAAAAGAAAGAAATTGACCGATTTGGCTGAAAGTTGATGTGTGTTCTACCAAGAACTAACTAACTAAACATAACATCTATAGGTGCCAGTAATGTCATTTCTTGGACTTTGTACGGAAATTTCAAACGACCCTCGTATGATAAAATAAAAATCCCCCAAAAAAGGCATTAAATCGTAAAAATCGGCACCTTGCGTTATGAAATTCTACATTAATAAAGCAAAGTATTTTGTTTATCGACACCTCATTTTTGAGCGTGGATATAACATTTTAGAACTATATGTCTACTCGTTCAAAGAAATAACAATGTATTCGCAACAAGCGTGTGTTGCTAATGTGCAGCACGTTATATTAGAAAAGAAAAAGAAAAAAATCTCTATAAGTATTCAAAACTCAGTCGAACATCAATTTTTTTTTCGTTTTGGTCTTAAGTTATTTTTTTCTAGAACGATTTAGACCCATATTTTAGTTTAAACTACAATCTAAGACCGTAGACCAAAATTTAATCCTTGTCAAAGAGAGACCGATTTTTGTCTCAATTTATGGAACAATTGTCCCCCTATCCTGATTTATGAGTTGTACAAATTTGATATATGCAAGGCATTTAACTTCATATTACGTTATAGTAGGTCAATTTTCACAATTTAGAATCACACATGACGTCCTCAATGATTCAATAGAATTGGTATTTACCGCATTTTAAACGATACCATTTTTGCTGTAGCTCATGGAAAACGTGATCGGGAGAAGTTATTCTCTTGAATTCAACGTACGTTCGCGCCAAGGCGATTCCTATACTCCAAGTATATGGACTTCAAAGAAGATTCAGATGGAGTCAGATGGAGTAAAGGTAATACTATAATGCTTACCTATACTTACTCAGTGCATTTAATAAATCTGAGGAATGCGGTGTACTCTTGCTAGGTAAATAAGACGTTGAGAGGGCCGTTTCACAACTTTGTTTTACTGGTTTTCATAGAGAGTTGTTCAATACTTAACAAATACCAGTTTAACAAATCAACGTTCAGGAAACTAACCAGTGTAAGAGAAGAAAAAGAAAAAAAAAAGACTAAAAATACATCATAAATTTGTATGTAAGTGATATAATGTCACGTTAAGGATGAAAGACAAAGAACACATGGTTGTTATCTTTCCAGACTCCTCATTGAGCTCGCTTTCATACTGATTTAACTATACTACATTTTAATTGGATTATAAATTTGAATAATCCCTTATTCAAGTCATTTATATAACCATAATCTGGTGTTAATATAAATGCTTTAAATCCTCATTTCTATTCGTTAGATGTACTATTAATCTGATTATTATCTTTCTTTGTCAAACAAAATAAATCTTTTCTTTGGCGAAATAGTAATGAGTTAATAACAATACGGATTAAACTATAAAGTTAAATTGATTTAAAAGAAGCTTTATCTTACCTAAAGTGTCTGCCGACGAATTTGGCACAAAAACACTTCTATCCAAAAATGTAATACATTTCTTATTTTGAAGGATAAAAAAAGAGGACAGCTAAATTATGTTCCACCTCTACTCAATTAAAATACTGCTTTTTAGGCTCAATTATCATCTCAACCACACTTATAAAGGAAACACGGACTTTTTATACAAAACTTGTTGTCTTTTTTCCCCATCTCCTGCTAGATTGAGTTTACCAGAGATACTTTAGTGGTATGATGACGTCTATTGGTATGATATTTAAATATAGTTCCACACAAAATACCCAAATAATTCAGACTTCGATATATCTTTACCAACCATGTCCTTACAGTTCACTTTAAGCCACTGGATAATATTTAGGTTCGATGAAGGCTTTTCTTAGCCTCCATAACGTTTTCCAAGGTGCATATGTTAGTTTAGATATATCCTTGTTAGACATTTTGTCTTTCTTGATTACCGAAATCATGATCACAGTGGAGCTAAATTATTGTTTATTGAATTGAATTTATTTTAGCTCTTCATGTACAGGGTGGGGACTCAAAAATGAGAAAGTTTTAAAAACCGTTTTCACTTCTATATATTTTTATTTAATACCATTACTATGGCAAACTTTTACAGCAAAAGTTGGTAATTCAATAATTTTCTACAGTTTTTATTCAATATATCCCCTCCATCCTGAACAATGGCTTCAATACGGGGACAAACAGAGGTACAACTTGGCTTGATGAAGTCTGAGGACAAGTTGTTCCTCTCCTCCGTGATCATGTCCTTCAGAGCATCGATCTTCGGGTGTGAAATCTTGTTCGTCTTGCCCTTCAAGGTGTTCTAAACAGCAAAGTCCAGGCAGTTCACGTCGTGTGAGGACGAAGGTCAGAAGTCTGCCAGCCAGAAGTAAGCCATGTTCTCCCTCAGAAATTACGTATCATCCTGAACGTGTGTGCTGGAGTGTCGTCTTAGGCAAACACATAGCTGTACCTGGCGAAGGTGCTCTTCAACCATGGCAGGGCACGGTACCTGAGGACCTTATAGTAGACGTTCGTGTTGACTTTTTCATTGGCCTTGATAAAGTAGGGAGGCATCTTACTGCTGTCGGAGTAAATCTTGTACGTGGAGGAGATCGCACACCCTCTTCCGTATTGCTCGGACATTTTTGATCTCACAAAAAACAATGCAAACATTGGACCAAGTACAAAGTTGTGAGACTTTTAGAACTGAGGCTAGACGGCATCAAACCGGATTAAAATTTTTGGCATCCTCACCCCGTACTTGTGCCAACCTGACAAATCTGATATTCCTAAAAAGCTAAAAGTCTATGGTTTTTAACGCTCTAATAGTTTGATTTCTACTGTTTGTTATCTATGGGATATTTCGGATTACATTTTGCAACAATTTTGTCGCTGTAAATTACCTTCCTAGTTTTTACAACTCTATAAGAAACACTTATGCTTATGTTTTCATAAATTAATATTAGTTGATTATCATATTTTATGCAGAGATTAAAGTTATATTAATTATTAAGTCTGTAGATATAATATAAAAATTATTGTAATTATTCTTGTATTTCTCTTTAATTTACTTTTAATATATTTTAATGAACTCCAATAGTGTTTTCCTTGACATCAATTTCAGGATAAACCATTTATAATTAGTTTTTTTTAAAGATAGTTTTAATAACAAAAGCCCTGAAAGTATTTAATGTATTAATGACTTCTACATGAATCCACTATTTTAGAACTTTGGTTATAGTGTGTATAAATTAAGCCTTGTGTTGTAAAGAAAGGAAGGGATATCATGTTTTTATCTAAAGGAGACTTATTTCAATCCTCTATTATTGATCTGGAAAATCATTTACCCAAAATTACTAAAAGTGCTCTTATTCATTTGAAACTTTTTATCTTGAAGCATTAGATTTAAATATATACCATTTTTTATTTACCTTGATCATGCCTTGTTTAGGATTTATTTGTGTATATAACAATTTCTAATCCAGGTTTAGTGAGTTTAATTATCTATTTGTTTATAATTTGTTCCTTTGTTCTTCCTTTTGATTTAATTGATTCCTGGTTTTTTCAATTCGAGAAAAGATGAAATTGATAAGTAAAAATCTAAGTTTAAGGCTGCTCGCTGTTGTATGTCCCTGCTGTATGGTATAATTATACTTGCATATTCTTTAAAATCCAAGAAAAAAAAGAAGAGAAAATTAATTTATAGATTATTTTAGCATAAATATCCCGACAACAGATGACGTCACCTCAAGTCAACAACAATTTCCTCAATGAAAGCGTAGTCTGCTCTATATATTCTCTGTGACTGAGAGATACAATAATGTAATATTGAATCAATTATTTTATATAATACACACAACATCATCCATACTAATATGGATACTAAATATTTCATAGATGTGAAAATGAAAATTTCAGGTTTTTACTATAAGGGTAACAAATTATTCTTGCGGAAATTCCAAACTCATTTTGTTAAAATAATATTAAATTGAAGATATATTTTTTCCCAATGTCTAACAAATTGATTTTTCTCTTTCAAAACATCTTTTTTGCTCTACCTGGACTACCTCTAGAACTTAATTACTAGTTTTCTAAGGATTTATGGATTTTTCATTTTTTTAGTGCCTAATTTAAATTTAACCAAGTGCATAAAGTATTGCTCGGAAACAATCATAGAAATATAATTGTTAAAAAAAAAAAAAAATCCAAAAAATCATTATCTATTGTTACATGTTACAATTAATCAAGATACTTTCTTTGAGTTTGTGTTTCCAAGACGACTCTGTTATTGATTAAAATCATGAATTAAAGGTCACACTTTTGTTAAGGTGAATAAATCCATTGTTAGAGAACTTGGGATAAGTATTAGGGATGTACGATAAGCAATTTAGTCGAATATCCAAATTCATTGGCAGTTGTTAATTGGTAAATACCGATTGATTGGCCAATTGTATACTAATATTTTTATTAAATATTAAATATAGTTAAAATAAGCCTAGTAAATAACGTTACTGCATTAATCAAGCCGGCTAACACTTACACACTTAATTTAAAGCTGTCGGAAGATGAAGAGTCATTTCATTGCACATGCTAATTTACCCTTAACCCTGCGTTATTTTCTTGATAGTCTTTTCTTACGTTTGTTATAAATATTATCCTCCATTTTCTTTTATATTAAATTAAAGAAGGTGTATGTTTTGTATTTAATTACCAGCATTTGCCAATTACCGATTAATCGGTGTCATTTTTCCAATAACCAATTAATCAGTACCCACCTAGAAGGGATGGATGTGTGTCTCAAGGAAATACACCAATGAATCAGTTCATAACTACGCAAAGAACGTGAAACAGCTACCATGCAAGTAAACAAAAAAAATATTAATAGTCTTACTTCTAATTTTAGTAATACTTGACGCGTTTATTACGAATTTGAAATTATATTCTCATATTAAATCTTTTTTTTCTGTTTATAGGTTTGAGTTAATTTTTATGTGAAAAAAAAATCCTCAATAAATAAATTTATAAAAAGAAATTGCAATATTCTATAGTGAATTAAGAGTACGGGCTTGTATATTATGTAAACTCAACTTGAGGAAATACAATTTAAAGAGCTTAATTTTTAATTTGATTACGAATTAAAAGGATTTATTTGAAGCATAAATAATTAATTTTTTGTTGATAAAAAAGTATTTCTTTCAAAAAAGCTTTAGTTTAGTAACAATATTGATTTTTTATACATTTTATCAAGAAAAAAAATCAAGGTTGAAATATTAAAATATAAAATAAGATTTTACTTAATTACATTTGAACATTTTGTTCTCTTTTTTAAGACGTTTTATACTTCATTATTATGAATTTTAACAACTTAAGAGCTATTTTACAATTATTGCATAAATGTATAGAAAATTTTCAGGTTAAAAAGGAGATCTAGAACCAATCTATTTGTAAAAAAAGATATAATTTTTGTCAATTGGTAAGTTTTGTGCTTATATCCGTGATATCTCCTTTGTTTTACCTCAATGATGATAATTCTTATTGGTTAAGATTCTCCCAAAAATACAATACCATCTTCAACAATGGCAGTCCCTAAAAACTCCATATGATTCATGATATATCTCAATCTAGTCAAATCCATATTTAATAAAAATAAACTTGGTACATTGCACTCACTTATCAATTAATTCCAAAATAGATTTTAAACAGCTTATAAAATTTCTAAAATACTTGGAATCATATATTTTCATCAAATACAAAAATTTTCCAGTTTTTACATTATATTTTATGACGTCTAATGTAGTATGAACCTTTATTCAGGAGGGATATATCATTCTGATTGCTTGGAAAAATAAATGTATAATCATAATTTATGATTATGACCTGCAAACAAATACTTACACACATATTTGGGGTCGTTAAAGTGAGACGTTTATTTAGATCCGTCCTCGTTTTTTTATGCTACAAATATATTGTGGTTACTCATTGTTTGAAGAAAAATATATGTCATATTTGTTTGAATAAAAAAAATTGGGGTGACGGACAAAATGAAATAAATCATACTACATACTTAGTCTCATTTTTCAAAAGAATATATTTATTTAAGAAGTGAAAGCTCAGATTATATCATATAAAAGAGTTTTTGTGGTTATTGCTAAGAAAACTTTTTTTATAAAATAAGTGAAATTTGATTTATAATAAATATTTATATATTTGGAAAATAATAGAAACAGCATTTCATTGAAACATTTCATTCCAAAATAGTTTATTTACAAAATTTCCATATACACAAACAAATAATTAGGACCTGCTTGCTGGCGTACAATCAAACTAAGCCTAAATTTTTTCTAATTTATTGTTAAATACCGAAAATAAACAATTTTAAAGTGAAGGATTTGAAAATCAATTATTTACTCCATACGGCTTTGTCCCACAAATATAAATTAAACTATATCTTACAACCATTCTTCTTGTGAGAGAATACTCCTAAAATTAACTTTTTGTGACCGCACTATAACCATTCATCGGCTTCATTGAAGAATAACTACTAGGAAATTGCTTGTAGCCTAACAATAGTTGGTCCAATTTTTTGACATAATTTTATTATAGGTATATTCTTTCGCTACTTGTCCATTTTACTACAGCTCTTGTTTCGCGTTTATATATTTTTTTTTTCATGAAGCTTAAAAGATACAATAAAGATCACAATTCATTTGGATTGATGAGACTCTAATTCTTACAAAAGTAAAGTGAAACATTTATATGTTTGTTCAGAAAATATCAAATAAGTGAAAAGTGGTGAACCTATAAACCATTTTTCCCAAATATGAAAGCTATATTTTTCATCCATTTCCTGCATCAGTTCAATGTAGCCGTCACTCTAGAGCAGTTTTTCTCAAACTGTGCGCCTCACAGATAATCCAGGTGCGATCCATATCCTCTTATTAAATGTGTTATTTTTCTATATATTTAACTCAAACTTAAGATGTAAGTCCTATTTTGTTTACAGTGCGCAATAAAGTATCTTTAGTATTGTAAGTGCACTCTGTCTGTTTTAGTTTGAGAATCACTTATTTAGAGCTATAATTCTAAATAAGGGTAGATCTGAGACAATTTCAACATTTTTTATTTTGAACTCAATTACTCTGAGCTGGTTTAAATTAGGCTCGTTAAATTTTTAACCAACATACTAATACTAACATATGTCTAATATTGCTTGAATATATTTAAATGGTATGTTTATAATGGGATGATTCATCGGAATCTGGAAAAGGTAAACTCATGTTCAGCGGGAAGAATTTGGTGGATTGAATAATGAGGATATTATTCAGGTAGCGGTACTCAAGTCTCTCTCCTCAAAAGGGTACACATACATTCAGCCAAGTGGACTTTTTCTGTCTTCTTGTGTGTCAACTATAAAAAGGTGGATTTGAAATTTTAAAACAATGTATCATTATCGAAATTGTGTCCCAACAACTTATTCAAAATTAAAAGCCTAAAGTAGTATTTTATCTTTCAGACATTTCATTTGATATTAATTATTGTTTGTTAATAACGTTTTGGCTTGAAATCTTTAAATAAAATATGCTGTCTTGCAACGATCATCATCAGAATCCTTTTGACATATCACAAGTAAGAAATATTCAATACCTAATAATTTGCAGCTAAATAAATGTATATTTTTTCAAGCTTTTTAGTCATTATATCTTGATACAGATTAACACCAAAGTTTACCTTAGTTCTAAGATCTCAGAAGCCTATGTATAAATTGGATAACGCTACAGATACTTTATTAGTATTCCACAAAATAATTTATATAATACTTTATGGTCATACTTGGAGATATGTCCAGCGTATTTATCCATGATGATGTCAACGGATAAGAAGTTGCAGTTTAGAACTTTTGGGAGTCATAGTGCATCAGTTTCATACAATCATCAACTACACAGCGTTTACATAAACAAAAATAGAATTATCATTTCTTGAAATATATTCAAAAAGATGAAGAAATGGTATATAACTTTTACACATTTATTATAATTTATTTTGTGTAAACCTTTATATATATTTGACATTCCAATCAGTTTGATATATGTATTATACTGAAGGCCCGTAGTTTAATTAAGTCATATCTCTTAGCATTATTTTAATATATTTACTTAAAAAATCATTTAATATCCTCTCAGAATGAAATTGTCTTTTGATATAAAAACATAAATCTTTAACTAACAAATTCCACATTTTTAGAGATTGTATCTACAAAGTTGTTAAGTTTGTTTAAGAACTGAAATTTATTTTAGTCTTAATCCTTAAGATCAATCAGTTTATTATTAAACGTTTGAATCAATCGATGAACTTAAAAGTATATCGGCTATGACGTCACGCTCCTTCAACAAATGAAAAAAGGAAAACCCTTGGTGAAGGACACATCAGTCCAAATATGCGTAATTGACATCCCTTGTTTTTCAAGTTAACTATCTTAAAGCCAGAGCATTGTCCGCTCAAGAAATCATGAGCACGCTCCCAATTCGACTCAGTTACTAATTTTATGAGCGCAATCTTACTCCTGCTCGTTTTTTTAAAGGAATGAGTGCTTCCACTCAATTAAAAATGAGTGGTGCCCAATTTTTTTACTCGTATATGAGTATTTAAATATTCATTGACAATTTTTTTTTCTTCTAAGTTTTCATCTTTTAAACTCCGTCTTCCATCCTTAAATAATTGACCACCTGTAGAAAATACTCTCTCAACTGAGGACAGCTGTGTATAAACCAGAAATCGAATATCTTTGAATAAAAAGGATTAAATTGATAGAATTTACATTATCACATGCAAATAAGATAATATTAAGTGCTAATGAATAGTACAGTGCGTCTTGAGGCAAGTTCAAGTGTTTCCTACGATTTTTGACAAATCAATTTTATAAAATGCAGAAAAGGGAAAAGTAATACACATTTTTAGAAATGAGCAACCATTGGAGCGATTTTATCGCTTTTTTAAAATGGTGAGCACGCTCCCACTCGTTATTTAAAAAAATAAGCATGCTCTCGTTTTTTAGGAGCGCTCAATTGAGAGTTGCTCATTATTTCTTTACATAAAACTGTCCTATTTTCTGAAAATAAGGATTTTGTGATATGAAAGAATCATTGAATTTAATAAATGATTTAATTGAAAACCATTTTCTCCATCTTATTTATGAGATTTAATAAAAAATTACTTATTTCATTAGTTAAATTTTTTTTCTAAAGTAATAATAATGTTATTTTCTTATCATAAAACTTATTTCACTAATCTATTAATGAAACTATATGTTTTGTTCTTTTGTCAACTATCGATTTTTCTTTCATTATTGTTTTTATGATTGTTCTCAACATTGATTGGTTGAGCTCTATTGTTACACTGGGAACGATTCCCTACTGAAAAGGCACAGCAGTTGGGAATATTTGGAATAGTACCAACTGATTCTGGGGTTTTCCTTCTTTTCAGAAAGAAAAAGTTGATTGATACAATGATGATTACATCTTGAACAATGATATAAATGGATATACCAACTGACAATCCTTTAAAGTATAAATAATGATATGTAAATTGAGCATCAATGTCGTTTATGCTAATTTGACAAATTTACAGAAAGAATGAATATTTACAAATCAATATATATTTACATATAATAGGTATAGTAACAAGAAATCCATTATTTTTCTGATAGATAGCTTTAGCAATCTAGATCTTGCGATGTATAAATCCGATCAAGTTAAACTAGATGGCATTAAAAAGCTAAGATTTCGTATTAAATGTACTTTTTTTTACAACTTTATTATTATTGAACTCAGTATTGTTTAATCGAGCATCAAAGAGGGACACACGCAAAGAGACAATTCACTATATTTTACAGTTTTTCCTTGATAAAGACGAAAACGCTAGCCAAGTGGCTAAAAATGTAAATGATGTATATGATCTGTATATTGTAACATCCAATTATAAAATATTTTGATTTCGTCGATTCTGTTCTGGTTATTTTGATGTCAAAGATGTACGTCGATCTGTCAGACCAATTATCGAAAACATTTATAAAATTATGAAAATACTCGAAGCCAACCATCATGTAAGCACTGTTTCAATTGCCCAAGAGCTAAAATTTGCACAAAAAAATGGTTGGAACTACTTAAATAAGGTTTAAAAAAGAAGCTGAATATATGCAGCACGCACGAGTTAACTCAAAAAAACCTCATGGACCGAATATCCATCTACAAATTCCTGCTTAATTATTACAAAAACGATCTATTTCTGAAGTAATTGGTTACATGTAATGAAAAGTAGGTCACTTACGAAAACATCAAGCGAAAACGGTCGTAGTCAAATTCCAGTGAGCCGGTGCAAATAGTGGCGAAGCCGGGAAGTTTTTACTGTGTGTTTGGTGGGATTAGAAAGAAAATATCTACTATGAGCTGCTCCCCTATGGCGAAACTCTTAATTTGGAGTTGTACTGTCAACAATTAGACCATCTCATGGAAGCCATCGTCCTTCAGCGACCATCTTTGTAAGTAGGAGAGGAATTGTGTCCCATCAGGACAACACAAGGCCACAAACATCAATATTGACTCGCCGGAAGGTCCAGGAGCTTAGTTGGGAGGTAATTTTGCATCCACCTTATAGTCCGGACCTGGGACCAAGAGATTGTCCCTTTTCCTCTCTATGACATATTATTTTGTTTTGGAAAAATTCGCCTCGAAAGAAGTTTGTGAAAATCGACTCTCCCACTTTTTTCCAATAAGGACGAGGATTTGAAAGATCCATTATGAAACTACTTTTTTACAAAAAAAAAGATATATTTTACCTAAATCGGATAATTCCTACTCTGCTATGGTTTCATTGAAATTAAAAAAAAAATTAATTATTTTTTTACTGTATAAAAGTTTTTGTGATAAATTTATTTTGCTTTAACAAAATAGACTCTTAGAAAAAGGCAGTGAAAATAATAAAATATAAATTTAGTACTTCAAATATATTCACTCTTTTACAGAACTTCTATCAAAAAATGAATAGGGATGGGACATTTGACTATTACAAGGCAAGTTGAAAATAAAGTTATAATTTGTATCTAAAAAAAATATCATACCTAACAATTACGCGAATTAAAGGAACACAGTAAACTTTACATATTTTAAATCTATCAGAATTCAAAGCACTAAGTGTATTGTGTATTCTGGGACATATTTTCTTTCATGCACAAGAATAGTTTACCATTTATTTTAAGTAGCAAGAGTACACGGCATTGCTCTGAGATATTGGATGCTGACAGACAGAGACACACACTTTGCTTTAATAATATAGTTATGTACTCCCCTTTTATTTTCTAATATGACACTCGGAGCTTTAGTTACACACGCTCGTTGATACATTGGAATTTATTTGTTCAAGTATACAAAAAGTTCTATGTTTTTAAGCAGACACTCAAAAATGAGTTACCGAGAGACAAACTTTGCTTTACTAACATAAATTTAGACTTAATAAAGAGACTTATTATTCTTATTGGTAAGTAACAATTGTTTATAGAACGAATATGTGAACCATATGATGACGTTATTTAGCAAATATGATTATACTTAAGACGGCACCCGACAGAACGACGTCAAAATTAGAACATTGAAATACCTAATTATTTATTATAAATATTGTACCTTATTAACAGTGATCCCGAAATTTAGAAATTGAGATCCTGGGAAATGACAAACATATATGTATTTATAAATTTAAGGGCTGGAGCGGTAGGAATCGCGGTACACCTTCACGGCACGCAGTTAGGTAAGTTATTTTGTACAATGTTTTTTTTAAGTATATAAAATTAATGTAGTTGTCCAGTTTTTGTTCAGTAATTTTATTCTTTAATAATTTATTTTCGGTACAAATAAATTAATTATTCATGAATTTATACTTTTTTTCCAAAAAAGATGAGCTCGTCTATATTTCCCAGTAATAAACAAGACCATTAAGCAGTCACAATATCACCAGTAATCAAAAAAAAAGATTTCACTCGATACTAATTTTCCTGTAGTTGCGAGGTACTGAAAGGTTCACTGGAAAATTTAAATAATCCCTCCAGCATACTACTGGGTTTTCCTCAACTGGGATTTTATCAATTTGTATTCATTATCTCTTTTTATAAACAAATACATCAAGTATTTCTTATATAACAGGATCCTTATGGATGAAAAATAATACCTCACTATCTAAATCTATTCATTAAACACAAAATAACCAAAAAAATTTATAACATAAAAATATTTAATATATGATTATAAATATATGTACTGTCGTACCACACCTAAGGTAAAAACGTACCAAACCGTAGGGGTTGTTACCTAAACGAACCATGATATAGCCCCGTACTGTACCATCCCTTATGTATGTGTAAATGTAAGCAATATAAACTTTCAGTAGATTACTTGACAGCCTCTGCAGCGAGTGAGTTGGCTTTTTGTTTTGTTTTTTTACTTACTGCAGGATAACAAGACATATTTTTATGTTATATACATATAAATAACCTCACAGCGTTTCCTGCATAGTTTATGCAGGAATTTGTACCTTAAGAGTATTGCGTGTACCTTTAGAAATAAAAGCACTGCTTCATTGTTAAAAGTCACTTCATAACAACAAAAAATAATTCTTTATACATTTGAATCAGTATATATTTTTGAACAGCGATAGATTTTAACAATGAGAATTTCAATCTGGAAATTGCTTTTATAATTATTTAAAGATAATAGGTAATCATTGTCTTAGACATACTTTAATTGTAAAATGTTATTTTTAAGGCAAATTGATTCATTTCAACCAACGGCAATATCAAAAACCAATAACGCTTTACCTAAAGTTAGTACAAGAAAAAATAATAAAGTAATTGTTTTTAGTTTCTTTATTAATGCCACCATTACTCTTAATTTCATGATTTTTTAAATGTTCCTTTAAATGGTTAGATGGAGTTGCACTTATAAAGTATAAGGTAACATTATAGTATTACATTTACTCCATCTGACTTACGAATCTTTTGGTAAAATCTATATACAGAAAGTATATAGATTTTTCTAGGAATGACCTGGGCGCGAACCTTGCACATTGAGTTTAAGAGAACAATTTATCCCGAGTGCGTTGTCCATGATTTATTAACTTTTATATATTTAAAATTTAAAAAAAAAATCTAATATTATATATCGTAAATTATATAACGTCAAAATGTCAAAAACTTAAAAAAATGTATATATTTTTTCATAGCAAAAATAGAAATAAGGACATAGGTTTGTTAAGCTAAATAATAGTCTTTTAATGACTTATAATATTTGCCTATCATTGCAAAGTTTGTTTATTAATAAAACATTCATTAAAATACTAATTTCTTCATGTTTAAGTCCCCAGAACTCAAATTTAGATTGAGTCAAAAATCCATTATTTCATTTGTATACTGATCTACTGTCAATAATAACACAAACCAAACTTTAGTCAAATTCCTTTCCTCGTGATAGTATATATTTAATGACTTATGTAAATATATATCAAATAAAAAAATTACTAATTAGGCATTGCTTGAGGTCAGCCTGACTTCCCTGACAAAAAAAAGTCGTATGAACTAGAAAATAGCCAATCCATAATAAATACTAAGCTTGAAAATATCTTGATTTCATTTTTGGTGCTCCATTGTGCTGTTTCCAGAAGTAGTAGCCTTTTTTTTAATATGGAGGGTGAGGACAATTGGTTTATCTTTTGGTTTGAAATTCTGTAGAGCGTGATTACATCTTCAATGTAATGTCTATGGTATAGCGCAAGTTTTTTAATTTTGTATGAATAGTTGTAGTAATCTCCCAATGAAGGAAACGTGGGCACAAAACTGACTTTTACTTTTTCCACAGCCTAAATCAAATACTTTTAGGAAGATTTCCAGATTTTGGATCCGCACATTGAGATTTTGTTCAATAAACAATAGTTTCATGGGTGGAAATTAATATTGGATAAAGATCAGTAATATTAAAATCATTCAACACTTGAGTGTCTGCTGTAAATTAGGAGTGGGAGAGCACCAGAACTTTAATATTTCCCAGAGAGGGACTTGCTTCGTTGACATTTTGTTAAAGAAACATATCTTGAAAGACTTTTACACACAGTCTACCAGAAGAAGAAATGGAGACCCAAGATGGCCAATCCTTATTTGGAAGATTGAAATCATCACATCAAAAAAGTAGATTAATCTTATATAAGTATTAATTAATTGGTCTTCATTCTCAACAGCTCTTGGGAATTTGCAAAATTGATATGAAAAGATTGGCTTTATCTGAATATGTTTAGCAAATTTTTGAATATCCCACTTTTTTAATTATATTTAAATAAAAGTGCTGAGAACATCTGCACTGTGGACAAGGGAACATCTGTGTCAGGTATGAAGTGAAGCTAGCATGGAGGGAGAGCTGTCCTCGAGGAGACACTAATTTATTCTTATTGAGGGTCCTCTTATTGAGTTCTATAAAACTCAATAATTATGTCTAGGGATGAAATTGCGTGTATATTGGGCATCTTTTAAAAAAGAAAAACCTGAAAATCGACATAGTAACCCGACAATTTGAAAAATACTTTGAAGGAGATTATTTTATCAGTAATGAAGCTTTATTTGCAACAATAAGCTGCGGTGAAGAAATAAACAAGGACATTGGAAAGAATTACTCCCTTGTCGATCCTCAATTCTCCTCTGAGTCCAACGAGAGCTTACAATTACAACTCTATCCCAAATACTCCAGGTTACTCTCCATCTTTTATAAACAAACACAAATGTTCAATCAGATTTTGAACATAATTCAATCTATTTAGGAAAGGGTATTCACTACTCAGGAGTTAAATAATAATGACCCCGCTGAAGGTTCTAAATATTAGATTTGCCATAAGTACACATTTCGAGGAAATTATATAAACATCAAATGCACAAATTCAAGCAAATGATATAAACATCAAATGCACAAATTCATGCAAATAATGCATATTTTAGTCAATTTGATTATATTATTAAATAATTTTATCAGATCGTATAAAATCACTTTCAGGTCCGAGTTGGCCAGCAAGCCGCCTGTTGAGGGTCACTTTACAAGGAGAACGATATAAATAAAGGATCCTATGATTATCATATTGAAAGTAAAGTATAATGACATTCATTAAAGTATACTGCTGCTATAGGAGTAATAAAGGGCTTAGATAAAAAGAGTTTTAACTCTCCTTTGTATTGATTGAAATACAGGTTTGTAACTACACACATTTCTCTTGAAAACATATTTGGCAAAAGGCACAAGAATATGTTACTTGATACAAAAATACAATAGAAAAGTCAATTCATTTCTAATAAAAATGTGAAATTACGATGGAAATTAGGGATCACTTGACTAGAACATTTGATTCAAAATTAAGATTTAATTAAGGGCGAATAATTACAGTTTTAGACCTATATACTGACCCTAAGAAGTTAATATTATAGTTATTAAATTTATATGAAAGAATACAAATTTAAAAGTATAAGAAATCCAACTATCTGACAGTTTAATTTTATATATATGTAAATAACATTATCCATGATTATATAAAATTTATATCATATTTTTGTACAAGAAATTGGTTATATGAGTTATATAAAGTTTTTTTTTTTATATTTGAACGGCTCAAATACTGAAATATCTTTTATAAGTACTTTATGCATATTCTTTCCAATAAAACTAATATTTTTCACTTAACTAAATCATATAAAATATATTAGAATAAGAAAAAAAAAATACAAATAAGAAAACAAGAGAGAATTATCGATATTATATTTTTTACAGGCGTAGTAGTCCCTTTCCTATCTCTTGTGCAAGGGATTCTAAATAATATGTCTGTAATGTTATTATATTTTCTTCCTTCCTTCTTACCCCCCTCCTCCTCTTCTCTTTACAAAGATTCCTATTGCCTCTTCATAAAACTACTAGGAAAGATTTGCATATCCCTTGAAAAATGGAAGAAAAGACAAACTATTGGTTATTGGTTTTTAGCTTTAGAAAGGATAAAAACCCACTTAACATATTGTTTTAAGCTTTAAATCGTTAGGATTTAAGACATAAAAAGAAATAGATGGAGAGATGTAGATAAATATTAAAGTGAGTTTTTGTGTGTCCTCAATATGTAATCGAGTTATTTTACATAGGTTATTCTACTAGGTCGTGATCTTTATTTAGCAATCCCACTCTGGCCCTGGGCCGCTCCGACGCCGAAGGGTATTCAACCATATTTTAAGAAGCCCTAACCTATTTATTTCCCCTCTTGACCAATCCCCTCGATCCATATCTGAGAAGATTGGGTTGTATTTGAAAGAAACTTACAAGGAAACTGTATTGAAATTATATTGCTCACACTTGGAGGTACTCCCTTGGGGAATAAAACAAAAAAAGATGTAAAGATATTTGTCATAAATAATACTATTCAAACTTTATAATGTATTATTATTCATTATGAAGTTTGAATAAAATACCGGCAATTTTTCTTACTCGCAATTTTCTCTCCGGGGCAATCTCCCACTGGCAATTTTCTCCTGGGCAGTTATCCTTGTTCCTTTATTTCATGTCTCATAATACAGTGCTTTAAGAAACGCAGATAATTAACTTACCCATTAAAACCTTCCGGGGCTTATTAGACAGTCAATCAGACCCGGTACTGAAACTGACTCTTTCTTTTAACTCCACAAGTTACTTCATTTTGTACAAAAGAATCTTACTCACATCTTCAACCTGATAGATTTTCTTGCCGTTGGGGACATTGGCCAAAGGAACTGCAACAAATTCACGTTTTATTTCCATTTATTCTTGTAAATTAGCTAAGGAAACTCTGATTTCAACTTGAAATATTTTGTTTAAAATCCTCGTTAATATTATTTTGAATCAACTAGGACTTCCACAGTTATTTTCAACTCAACCTCTCAATGTGTGTAAACGTATTAAGGAATCCCCTTTTGGGTCGTATTGGTATCAGAGTCACATCAAGGGGTAAAAAATGTAGCAAATAGTAACATAAGCCAGCTTTCTCTCTCGACTGAAGTTTCAGCAGTACAGATCCTAGAATATAGTGACATCATGTAATTGAATTTTGAATCTGTTAATAATACAGAATTAAATTTATCCTAATATCAGGGGCTAACCAGAAATTTGATGCCAATAAATGTGGAATTAATAAACTAACAATTTTTGTGGATGAGTAAATTTTCTGCAATTTTTTTAAACGCACTGTACAAGAAGTCAAATAAAATGCGGAGGTGTTGTGTACTAGTCAGGGCATTACTGATTTTTTTATTGTCTTGTACTTGACTTGGAATCAGAGCATGATGGTTCAGACTTGACTCGGGCTTTGAACCATATAAATTCAGGCTTGCAGTGATTTAGGTTTCATATCCTTTTGAATAATTGTCATTTGGAAACTAATTCGTATAAACTCTCTTGCTCTTCAACAATACCAAATATATTTATAGGCAACTTTAGAGTTTTCCTCCTTTTTATTTTTTACAAACTTATATTTCTATAAAATATTTGTCTAGGCTCAGTCTAGAGTCAAAATCGATGGACTTGAATAAAGATCTTCTATAAGATTTAATGTACAATTTAAACTTTAATTTGTTATCAAATGTTGAAAACATATGTATAATCCCTTTTCATATCAGTGATCTGAACGTTGATTGATAGCATTTGATCAAGCTCTTCTTCAGCTGTGAACAATTTCCAATAATTATTGAACAATAATAATGCCTTAGTTAGGAAGGTATGGCTTACCACCAACTCTTATTGGGTCTGTTTTGGTTTCGATTTGAGAGGAGGTTGCAAGATAAAATGTAAGTAACAGGGAATCATTTGTAAGCGCCATTGTACTCTGAATTCAGCCAGAGAAGGATAGGAACACAATAACTTATTTGTCCGAGTGTTATACATTAGTCGTAATATCATTTGACCGTCTTCTTCTATATAAATTAATATATTTACATAATTACTCCCTCGAATTTACTATGAAAGATAAGTTAATATTAGTGATGGAACGATTAATTGGAATCAGGAATCGTTTTTTTTCTCTGGAATCAGAATCGGCATAAGGAAAAATAATTTTTAACAAACGGTTCCAATTCCTATATATTATTATCTGATACTAGTATTTAACTATTCATTACTTTTCTAAGTTACGAAAATATAAATATATATATCCGTCAAGATATAAAAAACGACCATATGAATTTGTTACTTGACTCCTATAATTTTATATATTTATACTGTTATTTTTTGGGGATTGTAAAGGGATCAAGGAAAGTTCGCCTTCGCAGAATTTTCCTATGCAAACTTAGCTGTGGGTAAAGAGACTAAAAAGGAAAAAGGAGACAAGATGGTTGAAATAAAAAGTAAACAAACAAAAAAGTGTTGAAAATTCTTGCAACCTCGATCAAAAAAGATTGAATATATATACCTTTCGTATATGATTATGTATTTTTTTAAATAACTTTTATAATTTTTTAGAGCATATTTATGATTAAGATACTATAAACTATTGTTTTAATTAATAATTTATGTTTTTGGATTATTTTAAAGAAAAAGCATAATCCTTTCGGAAACTTTGACTTCTATTAAATTACATTAAATGAATTTAAGTCAAAAGACGTGATATAACAATAAACTTTGCAAAAGATAAAAAAGCGTATATACTAAATTTTGAGAAGAATCACAATTAGAGATAAGAAAAAAGATTCTTGAAAGATATACATAACGCCTCTTTCCCTAATAATTATTTTAGCTGTTGTATTACTCGCCTTGGGAAAATTGGTTTTGGAAAAAGTTCGCTGGTTAAGGAAATTATACAATAAAATACATTAAATAAAGGAAGGCGTTTTATTTTATCAATTATAATTCTTATAAATTTTTAGCAAAATATTATTTTTAGCTATTATTTACTAAATTAAAGAATCGTAATTGGGAATTTTTACTAAAATCACATCCGGATTATTTTTTTTGAATCGACCCATCAATACTTAATATAATATTTTCAAGAGTTGATTCACTCTTAAAATTAATTCAACTTTGGATTTAATTTTTATGAGAATGTAAAACATATCATCCGAGTTATGAAAAAAAGAACGAACATACATATTATGTTTGTATACGTTCCCTGTGGATCTCAAGGGGAGAGATATAGATAAATGCCATAAAAAATTAAGCCTCACTTACTGATAGCCTTTAAATACCAAGAACCTTTCATAATGAATTCCATACAATATAAAATATAACAGATTTGGGCAGCCTCTCTGCATAGTCAGAAATGTTATGCATTTATGGTAGTGTTTTTGCAAGCAATTTCTATGACAACATTTGAAAAGACTAGGTTCTCCAAAAATGAATAATAAATTCAAAAAGCAAGCAATATTGGTATATATATTATATTAACCAATTGCCATAGTTTCCATAACAAAACAAACACAATTGTTGTAAAAATGCTCTCTGTATTCATGAAATGTTTTTTCTGAAAAAGAGATCATGTTTGGCAAAGTACTATGCAAAAATTTCCCCTTTGTTATGACGGCAAATATATAGGTTTATTTTTGTCGTTTCATCCGTTGTAAATGTATCTCATAATATGCATGATAAGATCTCTATTGTACCCTTCAACCTTTCTTCCAGAAAAAGAAATAAAAAATTTCAACCCTATTTTTTATTTAATTGTCCAAAAACAGGGGCGTCCCAGAATTATATTTTGGGACGGCTGGGAATGATAACTTTTTGTTAAAAAATTTAAAATTTTCAGTAAAAAAAAAAATCCAAATATATAATTTTTTCGAAAAAATGTTACAAAATCAAAAGTTGTTCACAAAAATTACATTTAAAAAATAAAATTTTTCGAAAAGAAAAATTAAATATTTAATTTTTGGAGAAAAATTTCCAAAAATTTATAGCTACTCACAAAAAACTTAATTATTTCGGAGGAAATTTGAATATTTTTTTTGAAAAATTCAGTTGAATTTCAAATATTAAATTTTGTAGTAATATTCTTAATGGGGGAAGGGGAGGGTACAGCCCCTCCAGCCTACCCTCTGTGTATGTCCCTGAAAAATTGTTCTCAGTTTAACAGAAGTTAATTTGAATTCCATCAATTAACGTTCAGAATTTAATGAAGGAGCTAGATAATGATAAAAATGATCAATTGAAAATAGATACAAATGTTACAAAATTGTAAAATGTTATGCTTGTGAGACAGGTCTGTAATTCCAAATAGTTTTTTAACAAATTATAATCTTAATTACAAAATATTTTGAATGCATTTGTAAAGGAATAAAAAAATAAATCTTATTCATAAAATCTCCTTTATGAATGCAGATTATATTTTAGTTCAAAGAAGTGTAAAATAATACATATGTAGAACCATACAATTCTTACTCATTCATAAGAGTATTTTAGTTTGCTTTCGTTTTTGTAAGGAATTCCCTAACATTAAGCATTAAGAGAGTAAATTAAATGTTATTAAGAACTTGATGCATTCTTGTATTTTTTGAATGATGCAGAAATACGAACATAAGTATACTATATGCATATATAGTATACTTATACATAAGTAGATTCAATTAATGACTTCAAACTATATTTATTTTTAAGAAGATGAGCAATCTTGATAATTCATTTTATGAAGTTGTTAATTGACATCTACGTACATGAATAGGGGGAAAGTTCTTTAAAAAGAGCTTAAATTTTTGTTTAAATATAATTAAAAATTGTTTGCTTTATAAAACGCTAATAAAGCTCCCGAAAAATAATGATAGCTAAAGCTACAATGTAAATATATAATATTACTGGTGGTTGTTACCTTTGTATATATACAGTGTCTTATTGCTATGCGTGAAAAGAAGAAAGCATTAATTATCTAAAATGGTGCATTGCATTATAAATATCAATTATTAGTATTTTTTATAACATGACCGAAAGGCTAAACGTTATTTGATAGGTATTTTATAAATCTGCCATACTTTTCAACTACGGCCTGGAGTTGCTTTGTAAATGCTTTCCATAATTCACAGACTAATTTCTTAAAAGATATCTCCATTTCTGGAGAAATTATCTTGTGAAAGACTCTATCTTTTTCAACTAGGGCTCAATATTTATATTGCAACTTTTCCACATCTTTGTTTGACTATCTTTAAAAAAAGTAATCGAAGGATTTAAATCTGGGCTCGAAGTTGGCCAAAAACCCATATATGATTGCAATAATTTTTGTGTTTTTTTTTTCCGATATGACAAGGAGCTCAATTTATTTGATATTTAAATTTTTGGTTGCTAACTTTGTTTATTGGTACCAAGGGAGGACCACAGGTTCTAAAATCTCGGAGATATATGTATCTTAATTCAATTTTAAGCACTTTTTGAGAAAAATTTATGGAAGTCTTCCTCCGAAGCTTGAGATTACTCCCCAGACCATTACTGATGTAGGAAATTTCGATTTCAGAATTACTTTATTCCTCAAGTGAAACATCCTTACCGATTATTCTGTTATATTGACGATTAAATTTAGCATCGTGACCAAAAATGTTCTTATCTGAGAAAATTATATCTTTGTCCTGTGTGATTTTTTAAAGATTTATTTTTATTTTTCAGGATTGTGTTACTCATTTAGGAAAAGACAATATTGGTACTTAAATAACTTCATTTTGAGGTCCTCCTCGTTGATTTGGCGAACTATCCAATGAAATAATCATATGTCAAATGTAATTTTAGACCTGGATTGTTTTGGCTTTCTAGCGATTCGGGGATGGATCTAAAAAATAAAAAATATTGTTAAAGTAATCAACATAGATGAAAATGATGAAAAAGGTTTTTTTTTCTAAACTGCTAAAAAGTAATGAGTACCGCTTTAGAAATGAAGAAAATATATATTTAGGTAGAAATTATAAAAATTTGGGCCCCTTTCATCATAGTATTATTTTGATCTTTGTTTTTAACACAGTGTTTTACGTCTTTTTTTTCAACTAAAAATTCTTTAGCACTGGTTAATATTAACATGGTTGAAAAATTATTTTACAAATGTTAAATCACTGAAAAAAGCTTAAGAATAACCCTTACACAAGATATATTTTGTTGATTTTTCTTTAAATGGTCATAATTTGACTTTTATGTAGGGGTATTAAAAACCCCAACCAAAATTATCCACTAGGATTTGCAGGAAAAGGAAAGGATGGCTAAAAGGACCTATTCTAAAGTTGCCTTAAAAGACTACTCCATAGAAAAATCAATAGGTTTAACGTAGAAAGTTGAAGAGCTATTATTCATTATATAGGATTTCTTCGAAATGTATGTATATATAGGGAAAACCATACCATTACGTAAACAGATGGGAGGATTTGTATTTCTAATTTTTTTACTCAATGACGTAATTACCGTGTAACCCTAGGAAATGATGAACAGCAAGAAAAAAATAACTAACAAAGATAAATAAAATAATACCCTTCCCTTTTAATATTAACAATACGTATACATCATGATAAAAAAAAGATGTTTGATACACGTTCCTTGGAAAAAGTCTTTTGTTCATTGATAGATTAAGTTAAGGACTTAAAAAATAGACAAATGACTCTGTTTGCCTCCTTGTTATATATTCATAAATATCTATTTTTAGATACACATCCTTTCCATGAATTTTGAAAATAAAGTATGTGGTTTCTTTTATTTATTTATTAATGAATATTGTAGACTAAAAAAGTAGACATATATTCTGTTGTGGTTGCCATTTAAAATGAATTTGCTCATTTAATGACCATATGATATGCATGTTCAAATAATATTTTCTTTTTGAACGGGATAACTATTTAAAAATTTTGGAAATGATAATATGTTTTATAGTGCTTTAATATTGATTAAAAATGGGGACCGTTAATTTTGGAACATTCAGTGGGGAAAAACGGAAAGATTACGCGAAAAATCTTTGAAACGTGTTCATTTAGTCCTTCATTTCTACGTTCATCTTTTATTGATCTCTAAAAATATATTTTACTCCAGTACTGAAGTAAATGGCAATAAGACGACCACGTGATCAACTTTCGTGCGGGTTTAATTGGCTGTGATATTAATTTTTTGTCCGCTAGGGGGCGCAAAAGGAAGAATTTCGTATCTTTGGACAAAAATTGATCATTTCGTTTTATAAAATATACGAATCAACGATGAAAAATTATTAATTCAGCGCCAAAATGCCTTTTTTCAGAAATTAATGGATAAAAATGTTTAATTCTGCTCTAAACTTCATATAAATAAGCTAATAATTGCTGAGTTTAAAACGTTCTAACATTTCACGCACAAGATATATTCCAGTTTTTTTTATATATTTACATATTACCTATATCTTTGTGTTGTCTCACTAATATATAAATTTATATTATATTTTTTTGTCAGTTGTCGATTTTTTGAATTCTTTTGCTACTAATTAGTAATGTACTAAGCGTTGATTAATTGAAATCAAATTAATTTTTTTTAAAGATGTGAATAGTAATTTAATTTTTCTGTTATTGATTTATAATTTCTGATTGAATATAATAATTTAATAATGGATGTATCAGTCAACCACAGTTATTAAGTAATTATTAAAACATTTTTCATAATTATGTGGTATGTTATTCCTTGTTCTAATAACTGTCCATTCCTGAAATTAAAATTTGATTGAAAATAATAGAAAAGGTGGACATTTGATAAAAGAATATTCTACCACTTAAATAATAATAAGTAAATCTCAAATGAAGCTTTCACACTAAAATCAACAAATATGTACATAATTATATACTTAAGAAGAGGCGAATAAAGTTTCTGAAGTAATTCAAGGACTTATGAGAAAATATCATGTCTCGATATCTTGGACTTGTAATATTGGGACTTTCTACTACCTCCGTGGACCAAAAGTAATTGGATCTTAATATCAAATTTTCTATATAGTTTTGTCTTATAAAAAGTATTTACAATCAGACAGATCTAAGATTTCCAGACCGAGAGCATTATAACATTATGAAAAGTGGACTAATCGTTAATTTTATGAATTTTGGTGTCAACACTGAATTATTTATTTCATACAATCACCACTGTATCTCTTGTTTCATGATTGCAATTTGCTATCTGCGTCTAACATTTTATATCATTAATGTCTAAGCAATTTTTAAGCCAATTTTGTGAGTAGTTATTTAGTAATTGATATTAAAAGGTTGTCTTTAGGGAAATAGTTTTAAGCTGTATTGTTTATAAATGTTTCTAATGGTGAAAATTTCCAATTATAAATTTTGTTTTATTCTTTCTTGCTTTTGAGAAATAGAAATGGACGTTTAGTATTATTTTTATTTTCTATAGATGAATATAAGTGTTGTGTGTTGCTCTAAAAACTTAGACCTGTCTGAGACTGCTATGATTTTTAGTCGACCCAACCAAGACGGAACCAAAAAAAATATTTGGATATTGAATGAGTCTCATCTGTTAATTTATATGATGTAAGGCTATTGACCCTTCGTTAGTGTGGAGTGAGTTATCATGCTGTTAGTTAACTAAATAAAAAATAATACCCTAAAAACAAACGTATTTAATGACATGGTGAATAGTTAAACAATTATTAAAATAGTTAATTACGTCATTTGAATTTGGGTATCATTTTATTAATTATAATATTAATTTTTTACTCGTAAATCTATATATTAGATGTGAGTGTCTGTGTATATGTATGTTTGTCCTACAATCACGGTAAAACCAAATTTTGGCCCAGCACTTCACCTTTAAGAGGTTTCCTGGATGCTCAGGGAAGAGCCGTTGCAGAAATTTAAATTCCCTCAAGCCCAGCATTTCATCTGCACAACCAATGGGTTGGGGAATTTTAGAAGAGTTACTTTGCCCATAGAATCGCAGCGGCGGTAGAATTTAAACGGTATTTTTGCCCAGTACTTCCTTTGTACAATATAAGGGTGTATTTTGGATATTAGAAGGGTTCTTTGATGTTCAGGGAAGTGACAGTGAAATATTTTAACATGCATCAGGGACCATTATAAATTTTACGGTCTTCATTTTTTGTTTAATAATATGCAGAACAGTTCTTACTAAATTGTAATTTCTTAAAGTACAGGACAACGCCAGACAAACTTACTCTAATATCAATAAAAAGAACATAAAAAACTTTTATAAATATAAAAGATTGATTAAAAATTAATCTTTAATTTAAAGTGATCTTAACAATATCAATAAATGCATTAAGTTTTATTTTTATAAAAAATTCTACGAATCATCCATAACTTAATGGAAAATTTTGGAATCACATTAGTATCCATCAGTTTTGATGAGGTTGCGTTTTTTATATAAAATTATAATAACAATTATACATCGTCTAGCTACTGATGTACGCCTCAGTCCTTCTATTAAAAGAAATTAATACTATAAATAAAAAAGAATGACTTTAAGCAAAACAAGTTAATTACATTCACTAAACCTCGATTAAAAACTGTTAATTATACGAATAAATCCTTAACAAGGCATTATGAAGACGAATAAAAAATAGCATTCAATCTGACTTAACGCTTCAGGAGCATATTGAAAAGTTTTGGCGTTAGAGGTAGAATCAAAGGAATAAGAAATATTTTTTGGGGTGTATAATATCCCAGTTCATTAAGGGAGGGCTAAGAAATGTCAGAATGTCATGGACTTGAAAATGCTATACCAAACATGATCCAATGACTGCTTAACACAAATGAAATACCCTTTTAAATGTTAGTAAAAACCTTATCTTTTATTTTATTTCTTGATATTACAAGTGTACTATAACTTTTTATTCAATTTCTTCAAAAAAGCTCGAACTTTAGAAACACAATTTCCCACCTAGTTCGACTGAAATCAATATTTTTCTTTCTTTAAGTTTTTCTTCTTTAGAGTGCTTTTCTACATATATTTAGGTTGATAAACCCAAGAAAAGAGTGAATGGGAAATAAAATATTCTCTCACGCCACATTAAGGGTAACAATTCTACTCTTTCTATTACACTACATATCTCATGAATCATGATGCTCGCATTTTTATTTCCTTCTTTCCTATTTTCGTACCGTTTCTGTATTGTACATATTGTGAAATATTTTGTCATAAGTATCCTACCATAGAATGTATTCTTTCTATTTGAGTAGTGATGTCTCGTCTTGTTTTGTTCTGAAACTGAAGTACTTGTTGGAATTGGTAGTATAAAAATTTCCCAAAAGAAAGTTGACCATAGAAAAGTTGACCGAAACAGAATATTGTCATAAAAAAAAGCTCAACTTTTAGTTAGTTTTTAACATACAAATGTACTTTTAACAAAACTTATGTTATACAACTCTTGAAATGCCCTAAATTCATCAAAGGTTTGTCTTAAATACGATTTAGTTTCTTGTAAATTTATTTACCATAGTTACTTTTATAATTCAAAGGCGAAATTGACTAAATGAAGCTTCTAAATGCATTATGTTTTTGCACTTTTGAATCGTGTTTGATTGAAAATAAAGGAGGATGGTTAAAATTCTTATTTATCTTTAATCTTTGACTAAATAAAGACAAATTTATGCTTATATAATTGACTTGACGGGAGGGGGAGGGGTACCTATTTAAATATTTCTTAGGACGGGAGGGCGAAAGAGGGATATTGGATATTTCTGAGTCCACTATATTGAGAACTGATCACTGTTTTACTGATCTGCAAGACCAATAACCAATATATTTTATTTCCAAATACAGACTACTTACATTACTATAACGCAGTTTTCTATCTTGGTACTTCTGGTGCATAAAGTGTTAGGAAAATCTAAGGATGAAGTATTCACAGGTGTTTTTTTCTTAAATTTATAAGCAGAAGTACAATCTACTTCTCCCAACCAGATTCCACTTCCAATAAGTATCAAAATGAATAAAAAAGTACATTTTAAAAAATTGATCGAAGTGTAGTGTCGAGCTTATCCCAATTTAAAGAATCAAGAAGGTCACAAAAAAAGATCTAGGAGAGTTAAACCAAGTCAAAGGGTCTCCCAAGGAGTACCCAAATATTGGAGGAGAGGTCTACAAGAAGAAAATACATTTAATGAATTGTAAGGTTTTTAACTATAAAAATACTAATACCAATTTATGTGACGGTGATATCTTGTTGGGGGGGGATAATAGCTTAGTATGTCCAGTCTGATTGGGCTATACCAAGTAAAGCTAAAAAAGAAATACATAAGGAAGTTAAGGGACTGTTGCTCTCCGGAGCTATTAAGATGGTTACAAATTATGATTCACCTCGGTCTTTTATTTCAAGAATTTTTGCTGTTCCTAAGAGAAATTACTCTCATTATATATTTATAGTTTACCTCATGGTTTTTGTGCAATTTTGCTTCGGGTAAATTTCCTCGTCAGGAAGTTTTATTAGTCTCTGAGTTTAAGGTCTGAATCATACCCAAAATATGTAAAAATAATAAAAATGACATAATAGATAATAGACAGTTATATCGTCACTAATTTTTTAAGGAATAATAGATATTATTATCGTCCACAAAATTTAATTTAAGCTTTACTAAATTAATTCACTAAGTGTATGAACTTTGTTTACTTATATTAATTTCATTACGAAACGATAAAAAGTCTTACAACAAAATAATATAACTTCCTGATTGATAATATTATTTAACATGTTTATTAATTTAAAATTTATTTGGTGATAAAACAATAAATTGCAAATGGAATAACATGTTTAGTTTAAAGATGTTGCACCTCTCCCCCCCCCCTCCCAACTAAATACTATCCCACAACCTAGTAGATAATATGTTTTTCGTTTAGTTTTATGACCCAACATTAAATTTCAGTACTTACTGTCATATTAGTTAAACTTATACCTTTCCAGAAGGTCGTTTGTTCAAGGAGCTATAAAATTAACAGGACCAAGTATCAGTCCCATTTTTATGAGTGGTGCAATCCTACTTTTAAATCATTTAAAATGTACATATAAAGATAGAGTGAGCTAGTTTATTTTCTATACCTTCCATTCCGACATTTATTTCTAATACAAAATAATTCCTTTACAATTAATTGATGACGTCATTTTTGATTTGACACCCTATGAAAAATAAGCAGAAGGGGACATTATTGATCATTTATAAATTGTAATTTCATGAATGATTTTGTACCAACATACACTTAACACCGAAAATGCCTAATCAACCAAAACACCAATATTAAAAATGGAAAAAAATAGCTTTAAAAAGCCGTAAACACATATAAATAAGTTTATCAATATATAAAGCTGCAAAATAATTGCCTTTTTATTAAATTGATGGCAATTTGATTGAGAAGGAGAGTCTGAGGGGGGGGGGGTCCACTCCCTCCTCCCCAAACGAAGAAAAATATAATATCCTCGTAAGAAATTATGTATTAAAAAAAAGGTCATTCGACCAAATTATGTAGCAGAGTCCAAAAACATTATTTTAGAATTTTTTTCAAAACAACCAGCCCCCTCCCAAATATAATGTTTCAGACACTCTGTTGTGTGATATTTGACTTTATTTTTCAGTTATTACATTCTCATGTTTTAAATATAATTGGCTCTGATGAATATATAATGGAATGTATTTTAGCCAGCAGGCTGGCCCGAAACCAAACAACTTGTAGCCTGTCTTAGCCCGAAGTACATTTTTTAGTCTCTTGTTGACATGCAGGTAAGTTGACACAATCAAATTTCCTAGTATGTTTCTACAATTTGTGTTTTATCACTTTCATGGAATAATATTGTGGCTTTTCTAATTTATTCAGTACAGCTTTGGGAAGGTCAATCCATCAAGCCTTAGTAAAAAAAGTTTAAAAATGGAGCATATTAATCTAATTTACTTTACACATATCATGCAAAAAACTGTATGTATTCAATATTATGGATTTTTTATAATGACTTAATTTTTTTCTTTTTTTTTCAATTAATTATAACTGAATAATTAAAAAGGAAAGCAAAACTCTCAATGACTTTACATGTGTCAATTTTACCTTTTATCTTGTAATTAGAATATGCATTGTTACTTTTCACATTTTCCCCAAGGTTTAATTAAATTTTTGTGAACAATAAGTATTTTGTTTTTAATTATATATATTTTTTTTTAATCATATATTTTATATATACTATAATAGTAACTAAATTAATCGATTATTTAAATTATTTTTAATTTCTAAATACCCAATACGAACTGGGACTGCTGTAGCTCACACACGAGTCGAATGTTAATTAAAAATGTACAAAGTATTATTTTAAAAGTAAGGTGACTTTTCAAATTTTGCGGGCATGGTACATTTGGTATACTTGATTTTTTAATGTTTAGTTTGTTTATGAGAGGTATAACGGTTAGTTGTATTTTGCGTTTTTGTCAATTGTTTACTATTGACAAATTTTGATCAAAGAATTTGTATCAAATTGGATTTAAAATGTAAAATGAAGTGCTCCAAAACACTTGAAATGTTCAAAATAGTATACAATGAAACTGTTCTTGCTAAAAAAATATTTACGCGTGGTACAAACTCTTCCAAAATGGCCGAAAAAAAATGCACAATATGAGTCTCACTCTGAGCGCCCAAGTATGTCAACCATTTATGAACACCGTCTTATCCCCATCAGAGAAGTTGCTAACATTTTGGAACGTTTTTAGCATGAGACGAGTGTCTGCGAAGTTTCTTCCGAAACAACTTATTTTTAACCAAAATAATCGTCGAAATCAGCACTAGAATCAAGCCTCAGCCACTAAATTCACCGAATTATGACTTTTTCTTGTTCCCAGAACTGAAGAAACCTACAAAAGGACGGAAATTTGGAAAGATTGAAGAGATAAAGACTGAATAGCTGGAGAAACTCAAGGGTTTAACGAAAATTGCTTATGAAAAATGCTTCAAGCATTGGAAAAAGCGTTGGGACAAGTGTATTGTATGTTAAGGGGATTATTTTCAAGAGGTCAACATAATATTTTTCCCTGAAAATACAAAGTCACCTAACTTTTCCGTATACTTTGAAAAAAAAAGACTTATAAACGTTGAAAAAAGCTATCCAAAAAAAGTCGGATCATGTTCAAAAAGGAACATAACATAAATATTACATTTTTCAAAAAAAATGATAATTTTAGGGATAAGAAAAATATAATTTTTGGAAAGGAAACTTTATTTATTGTAAAATAGCCATATAAAACTTAAAGCAAATCAGACAATTTTAGGCGTGTTAAAGGAATATTTAGTTTAAAAAAAATGTTTTTTGGGGTTTTGCCGTGACAAATAAGATGCTATTTGTAAAAAAGTATACCTTGTAGTATGGTTTAATCAGTTAAAAATACTATGCACCTTTTTTTAATTTAGTAATTTAAGTGTTATAGTATGTGATCAATGATTTGCAGTTCCCATATTTTATCAAAAATAACACAAACAACGTTTATGCCAGGAAATCCAGACATGGAGTACTAACTTCAACATTCTAATCAATGAGTGTGCCACCATCAACAATAATAGTGATGAAGAATATCATAGCTTATGTGATAGAAAAATATTCAATGTATAATATCAAAAAATATCTAATTAAGAAATATTTAATTCTAAGGATTTTAATTCCATGTTGTGAGCAAAGCCTGCTGCACATGCTTCAATAAAGGAAAGGATGAACGAGGCCAAACCCAAGGAGGTTCTGCATTTCTTTCAAAATTTATTTTGATGTTATTATCAAAGCTAAAAACGGTTTTATTAAGTTATAAATTATAGGCAAAACACTTTTTTAACCCTTCGTTAATAAACTAGATTTTTTTTAAAACAAGATTTATAAAAATACTTTTTATTCCTCTAAATCTACATTGGCATGCTCATACTTTTTTGTATACTTCTTAAAAGTTAAATCAGATTATATATAATGCTTTATGTTTTTGAAAATGCCTTATTTATGATTTATTTGTATATTAGCAATTTTTTATCGAGGTTTAATTAATTTAATGAATTATTTTGCTTAAAATTCATTTTGATTTCTTGAATACTTTTTTTTTCAATTTGGGAACTGAGGGGAACAATGGTAGTTATAAGCTTTTAGTACTGTGAAAATAATGTTGATTAACGGGAGATTTAATATATATGTACAATATACCAATTGACATTTGCAAGCCTTGTAGAAAATTGAAAAATAGTTACCTTACACCTTCTGTACTGGAGTGGAAGAAAAGTTATCTCCAAAAGGCCAAACTGGACCAATAAAAATTACAGAAAACAGCCCAGGCAATCCCCTTAAGTACATGAGGGCCTATGCAAGAGATCTAGAGGTTTCACATCAGATTGTCAATAGAGCTATAAAAAGTGATTCTCAATTCTACTACAAGTCAAAGAAGTGCTCAAATTAATGACTTATCGGCATTAATATCCGTCATTCTTGAGCAAACACATTCGAGGTTACACATCATAGTTAATACAAATAATATTTTCTCTCCTCCAGCATGAAAGAAAAAGAAAAGAATTGGTAGTGTGGTCGCAACTACCAGGAACGGGGATCTCTGACATTCTAATATTACTTTCGTCATTGTGATCTCTAGTGATGTAGATCTGGTGTGTTTTTTACCTTTGTGACATTCTCTCAGGTCTGATTTTTTTGCTTTCTAAGATTTCTATTATGTTAAAAAACTTTTTGACCTTTATGCTCTACATATAATGAAAAACGTATTAAAAATGATTTCATTATTGGAACATGCTTATATTGATCTACTGTCATTATAAATTAATAAATGCTTTTCAACCAAAACAAAAAATCATTTTCAGTGCATGTATGTGTACATTTGTCTAATAAATTATACATATAGGTAAAATGTATCATAACAAGCGAACAAAAAACAATACCCCCCTACATTGTATCACAAATGCATGGACAACGCATAGTGATACGTTGTACAAGTTGTTTAAGCTATTAATTATTTAGATAAGTATATATAAATTAAAAAGAAGTACTGGCAAGAAATAATTATATATTTTTACCATTCATTTTTTCTTTTTTGGTTTGTTTTTTGGAAGAGAAAATGGAAAGGTAATTTTAGCGTGTAAAAAGGTACACACCAGGGTTTCTCATTTTCCGGAAAATTGTCATTGAGCAAAATCATGGGAAATATATTTTTAAACTTCGTGAACCCAATACATACTATGTCTTCCTATTATTAAATTTTAAGGAATCGTCGTAGGTTATGGACAACACGCACAGAAGAAATTATTCTTTTGAACTCAATGTGTATAGTTTCACACTGAGGGGATTCCTAACGAAAGAAATATACTTTATCTATATGGACTTCACACAAGATTCCTACCTTAGTTGGAGTAATTGTAATACTATAATTTTTACTTCTACTTAATCAGTGCAACTCCATCTGTCAAATTAGATGAACATTAAAAAAAAATAGTCTCAGTGCAATGGTTTTACGTTGGATGGCGTTTGGAAAATAATATTTGGAAGATAAAAAAACTATTTCGAAAGTTTGTGATTGTTTGACTCAGGTTTGTATAACGCACGTCAAAGATGGACACCAGCAGAGAGAAAATAAGCATAAAAATTAATTAAAAAATAAAAGCACATTAATTAATTGATTTCTTTTTACGGTACCTAATATAATGTATTTTGCTTAATTTTTATCATTATTATAAATAGTGCACATATTACTTTTAAGAGGCTGCAAATCCGCTTTTTGGAGGAGTTCTGTAATCTGATCCCACCTGCAAAAATAATAATAAAAATAGCAAGTGATATACAAGCTAATTTTTTTTAGACGAAATGAGAGAGTTTCCTTCCGGGAAAATTGACTTTGAAAGTTCTATATTTCAATTATGTTACCTCAGTGAGTCTAATGTTAATTAATTGTTCATACTGAGCTTTGCCAAAATTTTTAGAGTAAAATGACGGAAATAAACAATGATATAATAATTTTGTATGCATTTAATGTCCAGAACCATTTTGCTAAAATAGTGATATTAACGTTATCAATTTTAGTAGGTGTGGCTTTCATCACTTTATTAGAGTGAAAGATTATCGACTTTTCGCAAGCGCATAAAGGCCAAAATAAAGTCTAATTTTTAGGGATGTAACGTCTTTTTCGATAGTAAATAAACTTCTCATAAAGGAAAAAGGAAGTTTTAGTTATGTCAGTTACATTATTTATTTAATTTGACCAATTATCAGATTATGAGTTTTTTTGTTAGTTTAAAATTTATAGACCTTTGAAAGATGATCACCGTAGTTAATAACTTTCAGGATGCAGCAGAATTTACTTAAGATACTTTTGATGTAGGCCTCTAAAATGACAGCCAACAGCTTATTGATAGAGTCATTTAAAGTCTCAAATGATTTTACAGACCTAGGACTCTACTTACTACCAGGGGATTCAGATCTGCTGACAGAAGAGCCCAAGAGTTCTCGTCTCAGACGTAATCATTGTACCCCAACCAGTCCTGAACAGTTTTAGCTGCGTGAGCGGGGGATTCGCCCTGTTGAAATTTTTTGTACAAATTTTGGCGGCAAGCAAGGCTCCCATCTTTCAACTTTGTTGTTCTTACGGCATGATCACACACTTTAAAGTTATGAATTTAACATAACCAAAAATAAGAGACTCCGTGCTTTATGTAGAAGAAAAAAAAGAATCAAAATGCCGTAGGATACCTTGAGTCAGTGACGTCACATGCCCCTTCTCCTTAATTCTTTCTATATTTCTTTCCTTCTCCCTGTCTCTACCTTATTCTCTTCTCTCTGTGTATTTTTCTACTTCTCTCTCTCTTTGTCACTTTATTCTGTGACCATTCTTGGTTTCTATTCCCCTCTATTGAGCCCTGCAATGCTGGTACCCTCTGCCAGTATATATATATATAATAAACCTACTGATATATGTAATTATAAAACGGTGTTATAATTTTTGGGGGGTAAGCCCCCCCCCTCCCCAAATGATGAAAGCTAGCAATGCCCTTGCGCTGGTTTATTAAGTTTAATAAATGATCTCAAAATTATTGTACAACCTGGTAAATAAATTAGGCTTACATTATGACATCATTAAATGCAGGAATTCTTGTAACTGTAAAACCTTGAGAAATCCTGGGAGAGAAAAACCTAGGACACACTTGAAGGTAGGTAATCAGTTGAATACACTTTTTAATTAATGTATGTATGTAAAATATACTTCCAAAAGAGGGGGGAGGAGAAAAAAATCATGTCGAAATTTTATTAGAGGGAAGATTTAATTTATGGTCCCGTCATAATTCAAAAAGAATTGTAAAACATATTTTTTATAACATATGAATAATAATAGTTGCAAAATATAAAATGCATACTCTCCCAACAAATAACCATATTATACTTATAAAATGCATTATAAAGATTGTTTCCCTCATTGTGGAGAAAACAAAAAATGTTGCATCTCAAAATGAGAAAGATAACCAATTATGTTCCCAATTACCTCATTTATGAAAATTTCTTCATCATAATATATATTAAGTATGTACAGGGTGAGAAATCAAAAATTAGAATCCTCTTCAAGACAGTCTAACTTAAGCTTTAAGAGTCAAATAATTTTGTACTTGGCACCATTTGAAAGAACTAACAAACAGCTAGAATTTAATGTTTGCTTTCTTTTTAGGCAATCAGAAATGTTTGAGTAAAAAGCAAAACGGCAGAGGGTGTGTGATCTCCCCTTTGCATAAGTCCATATCCGATAAAAATATCTTCATAATGGACGCTGTTCTGAACCGGAGAAATGATCGCTTCTTTGCTGAATCCGTTGCTCAGGTTGAGATAACTTTAAAGCACCAAACATCCAGTTTAGGTCATTGTCCTCGGCGTGGCTGTGTCTGACGGCATCAAGATGTATCCCTTCTTTTTCAAGGCCTACAAGAAATTCGATACGAGCATTTACTACAAGATCCTCTAGTACCGTGTCTTGCCATGGTTGCAGGGTATGTTCTCCAGGGACAGCTGTGTGCTTAGCCAAGACGGCGTCCCCCCATAAATGCCCAAGAAGGTGCTGCATTTCTGCAGGGAGAACATCGCTGCCTTCTGGCCGGCAGACTTCTTCTTTTCGTCCTCACCCGGCGAGATCCCCCTGGACTTTGATGTTTGGTACGTCATGAATAACTTCTCCTCGGACTTCATCAAGGTCAGCTGTGCTTCAAAAGTTTGTGATAAAAATGGCACTAAATAAAAATATGTTGAAGTGAAAAGGGCTTTTAAAATTTTCTATTTTTCAAGTCCTCACCCTGTTTTTGTATGTAATATTGCTCTTTTTTTTATCCTCTTTCAGTTGATTGCTTCTTTGAATGTATTCCCTATTTAAAATCAACGAAGAGCATGTACTACGCTCATTTTCAAAAGTTTCTTTGATCTTCTCTGCTTGTAGTTAGGTTTTTTTTTAAATTGCATATAAACGCATACATAAAGAGGTCGTAAAAATGGTTGTAAGGCATGGACTTGTGACTCGACTTGGACTTGAGCCCATACTATAAGTAATTGCACCTCAACTTGATATCAAAATCAAATACCTTCAACTTGACTTGAACTCAAAATCAGTCAAGAAATATTATAACACTATCACCTCCTTTTTATAATTATTGTTAAAATTAAAATGAGCACAAAACAAATCAGCAAACTCAAGCTGGACTTGTTTAAAATATTTAAGTACTTAAACTTGAGAGAAAACACTTGAGGCTTTAATTGGACTTGATGTATGAGGACTTTTTCTTACCTTTGGTGTAATTTTATAAGTCTTTTGTTTTACAGAAGAAGAAATCTTCAGTTTTAAAGAAAATTAATTATTCCATGGTATAAATTGATACCTTATTGTTATTGCAGACAATATCCGTGTCAATTAGTTTCTTATAATCCATCATTTGTATAGAGTTTCCCCCGTTCCAGGCTACAAGGACATATCATTTGATAGGTTAGTTTTAAAATATAATTAATAGAACTAAATTATACATTTTTTTAGTAAAATAAAGCAATAACAGACATATTTTGTTAAGTTGTGTTAAATTTAGGTGTTCTTATGTCAAATTGGGTTTGAGTTATTTAGATACAAGCAAAAATGTTTCCAACTGTTCACGGTCTCCTTCTTCTTCAAAAACGACATATTTTAGTTAAAAAAATTAACGTATTCCTAACAAAAAGAGTATAATAACCTAACTGTTCCATATATAGCTTGGTTTAGTCTCGCGTACTAAGCTTTTAGTTGATAGATAATATTTGATACACTGAGTTGCCAATTTTAATTGCAATCAAGTGAGGTTCAACACAAAAATAGATAAGCGCTAGTTAAGTTACAAGATATCAAAGGTATTCGCTTTATGATTTTTTGGCATATTTAACAACACATATTTATATAAAAAAATTGTAAGAACGATGTAAATCTTTATTTCCCAACCCTTGAATCATGCAAAATATAAAGTTAGTGCAAGAGCAATCGAACTTATTGATTGTAACATAAAAATCTGAATACATTGAATTTTAAACTTCAAGAAGATATAATTTATTAGTTAGCAATATAATTTCAACAAACCAAATACTTTAAATGGATGTATGTCTGAGCCCTTTTAATCATTAATATAGCTGCACTTAGTGCCAATGATGGCTTCCAGCCGTTGGCAGAAGACCTCCCGCCAATTGTGGATGTATTCAAGGGTTGTAGGTGACTACAATTGTCAAAAAAAGTGTTGGAAAGAACTCAAAAGACGCATTCAAACGAGTATGGCAACGGAGGAAATGGGGTTCTTTTGTAACTGCTATCAAAAGTGACCTCTCCTCGAAATATGAATTAATTTCAAGCATTTGACCTTCTTTAATGATTAATTTAGTTAGTGATCAGACTTCAATGGAATACCCGGTATGCAATTATGTTTAAAAATAACATCGATTCCAATACTACTCCCAAAAGACTGCAATGCTGATTCAATATTGTTCTGAGTCCAAGTCAAGTCAAAATGTATAAAAAAATAACTCAAGTACTCAAATTGGAGATTTGATTGAAATTTTAGAAACCTCAGTATTTATCATCTGTTGGATAGGATCATTTTAATAATACTATATTAAACTGTTTAGACGTCATTGCCTTTCAGTAAAGGTTCATTACGTGTATTTTAAAATAATTGTTGTTCGAAAAATAAATAAGGTATTTAGTACAACTAAAAAAACAAACAACTTTATAACTTTTTTTTAAGTACATTATAATAATGAACTCATTTAAAATCTGTGAAAAGTTTGTTTGGGTTAAATTAATATTGATTTATAACTAATAAATTGTGTCATTCGCATAGAAATGCACAAATTTATGTAACATTTTACAAATAACTTTCAAATTGCCAACTTTGGCCTTCGTTACAACTTTGAGTATGCATAGGAACGACTTGCATAAATCATGTAAAAATTTTATTGGTCAACCAACCTGGGTTTTACCTATTTCTAGTTCTTTGACGGGTGTTGTACAGGCCCAATTTTCTAAAATACATTCCTTGGAGTAATCCAAAGGATTCAAATTTGGGTTGTTGTGGGCCAAAATTCCTTGACCCATAAATCAAAAACCAATAGCTTTTCTCTTTTGATTTCCCCATGGTTATGAGCAAGTTACTTTTGTAAATAAACTGTTTATTTGTCTGCCAAAATAATATCCAACACAAATTGATAAAAAAACTGTCAATCAAACTTCTACTCATTTATATAAATTAATAATTAATTTAAAAATAACAAAACTTTACAAAAACCTGAAAGAGAGTTCGTCAATATTTTAAAATGGTATGGATTTGTGTTTAAAATATTCTAACTAGATTTTTAACTGATCTAAAAGTAAAATTTTTTGTCATAATCATGAAGTTTATTAAATCATATTTCATTGTTTTTCAATTATGTACAATTTTTTTACTTGATTTAAAGTACTTTATATAGGAACAAAAATAAAATCGAATCAGAATAATTGCAAAATAATAGGTTGGGGAAAAATAATTTTCTTTTATTTTTATTTCAATGCTTTACATGAATTGCTACAATCATCCAATTTAAGCAAAGTAAAACATCTTCTGTTCGATAGCTTGTTGTTACAAGAGTCCAACTTTATAATGCCCTTCTCGTAAGGGCTCCTGTCTTTATTGGCAAAAACAAAATTGGACAACCTCTATTACAGCAAAAAATTTACCCCAAGCGCGTTAACCATAGATTTGAATAGGTAGTTGTCACTTCGTACCAGGTTCAGATTGTCGGGTGGATCCATAAGAACTTCTTTTTGCACTCCAGGAGCTACTGGCGAGTAATCAAAATTGCAGCCTGGCTTTGTCTCGATGATGTCTTGTTGTCTCCTCTCCTCTCCAGCTTCAAACGGTAAGTAGAGGGCAAAATTGAGCAGTGAAAAAATGCTTGAACCACTGTTGTTCAACACGAAGGAGTATCGGCCCCTTATAGATTGCAAATTTTCTGTGTCTCTTTCGAAGCCTTTTTCCGTTCCTGTGGTAAAAATGGCGAATTTTTTACTTTGAGACCTCTATACTTGTTGCAAGATAATCCACGACTGAACCGACCAAGCACAATATTGTCTGATAAGTGTTTGTAGAATACACTCACACTTTTAAAACACTATACCGCATGATCTAATTTTACCAATGATGAACAAGATATAATTAGTTAAAAAAAATGCAGGCAATACGAAATTACTTGTTATTTTTTGATTTTTTGTTACTCGTTGTGGACTTTTTGAAAAAAATTTAAAAATAAAATCTTTATTTAAGTTTTTTTCCAAAAAAATCAATATTTTAATTTTTTCCAAAAAATTAATTTTTCAAATTTGTTTAAAACAAAACTAGAATTTTTACAGGAATTTCATTGGAATCGGAATTTTATTGGAATAGTTCCATCACTAGTACATTGTAGGTATATGGTTCTTTTAAGGAGGAGAGATGGATAATAAATGGTATCTTTTATCTACTTATGACGTATCATTTGATACTCCCCTCTAGGTATAAGGCTTTTTTTGTTCAGAGAACTCAGCGAGAAAGTTAATCCAGAAATTAATACAAAAACTCATGTGGTTTATGCATTGAAACCAAATTTAAGGAATTAAGGAATGTTTACTTGTTATTAGTAAATTTATCTTTGAAATTTAATTTTTGTGAGTATATATATATTTTTTTTCAAAAATTATTATTATTATTTTTTTTTTGAATACCAGTATATTTTTGATTTCTTTTTTCCAAAAAAATTGATTTTTTATTAATAGTTGTGGATTTTTGAAAAAAATTAAAAATATAATTTTATATTTTAACTTTTTTTTTTTTAATTAATTTTTCAAATTTGTCTAAAACAAATTTAGAATTTTTACAAGAATTTCATTGGAATAGAAATTTTATTAAAATAGTTCCGTCACTAGTACATTGTAGGTATATGGTTCTTTTAAGAAGGAGAGACAATAATAAATTGTATCTTCTATCTACTTATGACGTATCATTTGATACGTCCCCTATAGGTATAAAGCTTTTTTTGTTAGAGAACTCAGCGAGAAAGTTAATCCAGAAATTAATGAGAAGGCTCGTGTGGTTTATGTATGTAGGAAAAAGGGGATGTTGACGTTTGCACATGCAGCCATTAATAATCCTTCAAAAACAGGGTTTTTTTTTCAGTTCCTTTGAAGGATTAATCATTAATAATAATCAATAGGATTTATGTATTTGTTATTGTATGAAAAATAAGAACTCAAGAGGTAAAAAATGATTAATTATATCTTTTATAAATACATATAACATAAGTAGAAGAGAAAAAAACCCTCTTCAAATTCGATTCCTAGGAAACAAAAATCATCATTAATCAATCTCAGAGAATATTGGGGACATACACTCATGGTAGAACACATAAAATACTAAAACATTGATTTGTAATTGGTGGTAATTAAGAAAGGGTCGTAGATATGATTGCAGGATTTAGTTTCACTAAAAAAGCTGGGTAGATTGCCTTAAATATAGATTACAATAATATTCTAGGAAAGAGATGAGTTTTTTGTGAGTTATTAGCAAATAATATATAGTAATATGATTAATAATTTAGATTTAAGGGAATTAAAACAAGTTTATTTATGTTTCATATTCAAAATAATTGATTAGTTGATAAATATAAACGCATAAGTGATTCAATTTTTTTCCTCGGAATATTAATGTAATTTATATTCAACACAGCTTATTAAGCTTATTTTACGAACATTTCTTTATTAATATTAAAAACTAAATTGACCAAAAATCAATCAAAATTATTTTTACATTGAAATAAAAATAGGGTAGAAAGAACTTGAAAAACAAAGTATTAGCTTTTTTGTAAGGTATTTAATTTTACTCAATTTTTTTATGGTTATATACTTTTTTTTTTAAATTGTTATCAAGATTAACTAATAAATGATTCTTTTTTCAAATGTTCACAGGTTTTAATTAATTTGTTATGTACTTTGATTTTTATCTATTTAGTTCTTTCATGATGAAATATGTCACTGAATCATAGTTAAACCCTAAAAACTTGATTTAAAAAGAGGCTTTAATTAAGTATTAAGTTTAAAGATTGAAATTTTCGTATTCTACGGCTTTAGTAACAATAATAAATGTGGGTTGGAGCCCCTGGGGTAAAATTATATTACATCGTATTATTACTTAGTATATATATTATTGATATTGAGATCTGAATTGCTTTTTTACAAAGCTTAAAAGAATATGCAAGTTATATGTCATGGTACTTTATCTGCAATATTAATTGAAAAAATTACTCCAATTTTATACATTACGAAAATATGTCACTACTAGGATGATTTTTCTAACCACCCTGCAGGTAATATAACAAAAATAGGAGGTCATTTCAAAAAAATGATGGAACAAAGATAGTTAATATAAACTTCCTAGAAATAAGGAACTCCAAAATACCTTGTACCCAACCTAGCCCGCTCTCCTCTAACTACAATATTATTAATAATTACTCAATTTTCAAAACATTTATAGTAAATTTGCCCGGGACATTAAGAAATGAAAATTAATTAAGTCTAAAACAAAAAAAATGTAAAATATTTAGAAATATTCTTATGTTGGTTTATGATTATGAATATACTAATGAATAGTCATTATTTTCTTTCAGACCTTTAGGAAGTAGTTGCTTTATTCTGGGTCAGATGCCGAACTTGCTGTCTTGGACCTGGTTCCCTAAGCACCATGGAAACCTTTTTATATCCCAAAATAAATCCCGGCTCTCAGGTTGTACAGGTGAACCAAAATACAGTTTAAACTGCACCACGTCAGTATTTCTTAGCAACAAGAACACCTTCTAATATGCTAGAATACACCCTCGCTACAGCATCAAAGAACCCTTATTATGTCTGAAAGACGCCCTGGTCCTCATGTTGTACAGGTAAAGTGCTAAAAATGTTATTTAAAGGCCACCATAACCTTGTATGTCAAAAAACTGTTACCAGAACCGTATCTGGAGCCTAATTAACACACATGAAAATTTTCAGGAAAATCAATCCATGTGTCTGGCCGTGATTGAAGGACATACATACACACACAGACATTCACATTTACTATGTAGATAGATTATCAATTGCATTGAAGATTTTGTCAGAAGGATGTAAAAATTTAAAAATTTCTGAGACTTAAATGGATGCCCGTTCCTAAGAAATTGAAGTTTTTATTAATTTAGGTTTATGTGACGGATAATTTTGAGCCTTTCTTTTTTTAAAAGAAAAATAAGCTGTTGTGCTCATCTTTCTTAAAGATTCGGACAAGTGTTGAGAATCGGTTCAGTACCGGTTTTTTGTTTGGTTCGGTCTGAAGTGATTTTTTCTAGACCGATTTGGACAGAGTTTTTGGTCCAGACCGCGATCTCAAACTGTGGACCAATTTTTTTCGGTCTCACATTGTAGACCAATTTTTATTCGGTGTCACTTTATAAACCGATGTTCGGTCTGAATTTATGGACCGATTTTTATCGGTCTCATATATTATGAGATACCTTTTTTTTTCTAGATCAACTGTCATTCATATTTTTTTTATATCTCATAAGTACAGGATAAGTTTTAGAACAAATACTGTATACATATAAGAGACGGTGAGACTCAAATTAATCGGTGCTATCTCTGTTTAAACTTCGTATTACGTCATTGTACTTGAAAAAAAATTATTTGTGTTAAACACAATTTACCTATAAAATTGGTCTAGACCAATTCTTTTGGGACTGAACTAGACCAAATTTTTCCTTTGGAGCGATCTATACCGAATTTTTATATGAAATCGATCCAGACCGAGTTTTTTTGTTGTACCAAGATAGTTTGGTGCAACATAAAATATTACGGTCTAGAACTTCCAGACCGAAACCAACACTAATTTTGCCGACTCTGCAAGAGAGATATTTTTATTTTTGAAATTTATATATTTAGGAAAACAAAAAAAATTGCATTTTGACAAAAATATGATAGAAAACACAATATGATTGCCATGCCTATGGTATTTGAGGGGGTTAATTTGCTCAGATACATGATAAAATAACTTGTAAGGACTTACAAGTAATTGTGAGTAACAGATAGGAAGAAAATAGAATGGATACATCGCTTTCTTATTGCATTTATGGCACATAGAACCCGGTTGAATCCATTGATTTAGGTAAATCTAAAAGAGGTTTTATATTCTAAATTGATCAATTGTGAAAAATTTCTGTTTGTAAATTTTCGTATGGTGTAAATCGACACACTTTTTTTCTGTGATTCTGTATCTAAGACATTTCATGACCAACTATGTGCAAAATTAATACTATGAAAATTGGTTTACACTTAAAAATAACTTAAAGTGTAGCATTTGTTCATACATATATAAATTTGAAAATCCATAAAAAGATTAGTTTAAATTACAAAGAAAGCCTATTTCCTCTCTTCTCCTTTCGTCAGATAGTGTATCTCTAATTTAATGTCTAAAGATGTTTCGTAATTTGATAAAAAAGTTCATAATTATTTTTACAAAATATTATTTATCACAAAAAATAAAATACGACATCTTCTCTCCTTTACTCAATCATACTTCTGGAAAGGATTAGACGGTACTCTAGCGAAGATTCATAAGTAGCTAAAATTGAAAAAGTTATAACCTTAAAAAATTAAGATCAAGAACTATGTTCACAATTAACGTAGTCTATATGTTTATTGTAATTAATAATTACAAAAATAATTATAATATAAGTTTTGTTGAGCTAACTGAAAGCTTTTTACTAATTTAGCAATGATATATTTTGAAGCAATGGTGATCGTTAAAACCTTTGACGGTCGACTTTTAAAATATTATAGTTGTTGCAAATTTCTAGTGACTAACTATCTGGGTAGTATTTTGGTGGGAAAAGAAATAGTGTTTATATAATATATTTTCACAGTAATAGGAAGACAATCAAAAATGTCATAATCATTTATGTCCGTTTATACTTAAAGTAATACTTATGTAATATTTTAAGTTAATAACATATATTTTTAATGCCGTATTAAAGGTCGAAGGTCCAAAATAGTCTGACTTATTCAAAATTTATATTTTAGCGTGTGCACTAGTCTGTCCAATTTTTAAGCTGACTTTTTAATTCGACCTTTTGTTGTATTTTGATGAAAAAGTTATGTTTGTAAAATTTCGACGGTCACAAATGCGTTTTTGTGACATTTATAGCCATTTGTAAATGACTTTTTAAATACATTATTTATTCGTAAAGGATAGTAAAAAATACTGTTATATGGAGTGTCAAAATCAAATATACACATGTAGTTGGACAACGGATAATAAAGGAAACTGTTTATGAAGTAACAGATGAAAAAAAAAATCTTAAGGTACATTTTGGATATTTTTGATTGATGCAGTTATATTTGAAGTCATTTTCCAGATTAATAAATAGTGAAGGTGTACAACTAATTATGACTTACCTAATATACTTCTCTCTTAAAAGAAGTCATATTTATCATTGGAAGTAAATTGCTCAATATTAACAATTTCATGAAATAATTAATATTAGCAGGGTTCAGAAAGACTAATTCGTTCCAGTTGATTTATCTTCAACTTTCATTGTCCAGGAGAAAGATAATATTATCAAGCAAAAGTTTTTAATTAATTATAGCTTCAATTTCGTATGAAAATCACCATCAAGGACCTTTGAAATTGTATTTAATGGTGCTTTTCTCATTACTTTGTCTAAGAAACCAATTAATACTGAACTTCTTTCAATTAGATATGAACAATCTACTGAACACATCAAAATATTCCAATCCAAAGATATATTTTCTTGGTCGATGGAATTTTTCAGCTAGTTTGAGAAGAGCCATTACTTTTACAATTTTGTCTGAATTAATTGAGAGGTGGGCAAGGAAATATATCTTGGATAACGAAAGAATTTATTGGCTTCAAATCAAGATAAAGTTCCTTCATTTTAAGTACTAATTTATTATATCAAACATTTGTGGATGTTGTTAAACGTTAAGAAGATTATATTAAACACATTAAAAACTATTTTCAAAAGTACTTAAAATATGCTCTTGCATCTGTAAAATAAATCTCAAATTGATCATGATTTTAAAGTATCAATCATGCCGCATATAAAATTGGAGTCAAATCCGTTCATTCTTGAAAATTTATTATGAACCATATTGTTTGCATTGGTTTAGTCGATAATACAAAAAAAGACATTCCGCAAAACTCTGTTTCACCCTGTATTTTTCTTTTTGAACTCTTTGACTGATGAATCAATCTTCAGATGTTTTATAGCATGTAAAAAAAGATAAAAAATGAAGAGGTTTCTATAAATAATGGTAAATGGTGATTTGTAGCTCCACTTTGTAAGGCATTTATAAGATAAATGAATAAGCCATTTACAATCAATTTATATTGGCTATAACATGTCTTAATGGCTCTTTTGATAATATGATGTACAGTTTTTGATATAGATAATATTATAAATATATAAAAGCATTATTGATTTATTAGGATAAATTTGTTCTGATTACACATCACACGCTTCTTATATTCTTATTCTTTAAATATTATTAATTTCAATTTCCAGTATAGATTGGACAAAATCTGATTCACTTGTATTTAGTATATCCATTTTATACACATAAGGCTCAAAAATATTTTGCTGGGGTTTTGGTAAAGGGCATTTTATCCGTGACCAAAAAGTTACCAAAACAAGATCAAATGAAAAAAATGTTTGTTTTTCTTTTTCCAAATTTCAATGTTTAAATCGGATTGTTTTGGACTTGAAACCAACACCAAGAAGTTACAGCCATCGATAGCTATATTTTGAGATGCTGCGACGATGATTTTGAGGAGTTGAGATCAAGACTGTATCAAAAGTTTGAGTCCTCGAAATTAAGTCGAAAATGAATGAATGATGGAAGTTGACATATAATTTTTTTTTTTTTCTAGGTCTTTATTTATCCACATTACACGTATACATACATATACAAATAAGTAAATAAAACAAAAAATAAATTTGCATTGATATACAATATAGGCAAGAATGATAGTTTACAGTTAATTTCCTTTTTCATACCTTTAATACAAATAGCTCATCAGCGATATCACTTGATAACAAAAAAACAAAATGACTACAACAAAACACACATTGATCAACACGAAAATCCAGCAGATAATTTATTATCAGGCACATAGTTGGAACAACAAAGAAAATTGAAGACATGTACTACATATAATTATAATTATATAGAAACAAAAAAAAAAAAAACACACACAGGAACACTAAACGAAAGTATCGTAGAAATTATTTAAATGTAAACACATAGAAATAATATAAAAGAAAAGGATGTTGCTCCAAAGACAAAATTTCCCTTTAAAAGTCTTAATGCAGTCATTTCATAAAGTTACCATAGTTCCCCAAGAAAAGTGATAACTTCATAATCTTAGTACAATATTTTTTTTATTGACTAATAATAATTCCACGGTTTTATAGTGTCATTTTAAGGCAGAAAGAAAATATTTAATTAGATCACTTTCTGACCTGCAAAATATATTTTTTAATTATTTTAGAGGAGAAGTCCCTTATAATAGAGAGATCCTGGAACCTATGAAAAGGGTTACGTTCTGAGGCAACTTTTCTACACATTTCTTCGTCGGCAATTTCGGGGATGCTAAAAACATTCCATGAACCACAAGCAAATGTACGTCAATATAAAGATCCCCCCCCCCCTCATTATTTCTTCAATATCCTTTTCCATACGTAAATTTTTTATTCTTATTTTATTGAAACAAGTCGATGCCCGGACTTTTGGTATCGAGACCGAGAAGATAACAAAACTTTGAACGATCGATATTTGAATAAAAAAATCTGTTTGTCTTAAAGAAAAATAAATGGCACCCGGAATTGCCATGAGTTATTAGGGGTGGACTAACAAAGAAACTGTGATTGAATTCATTCAATGATAATCCCCTAAAAATCCTCAATGTTACTCCTTATTTTTCAAAAACATACTCTCACGTAGTTACACAATTCACAATGTTCTCTCCCCATGAATGAAAAAAAAATTAATGGCGTCAGAATAAATACAATACTATAACGTGATGAGCCAAAGAGTACTTTAGTATCTAGAGCACTACCTGGCTTTACTATAGCTACACATGCTCGTTGTTGAGTCCTCAACTTATATTTATTATTAGTGATGTAAATCGTGTGCAATTTTTAGCTGGCCCATTTTTTTATTAGTAATCTGAAGAATGAATTTTCTGGTCCTTTGCTTTTGTCATTATTATTTAACTCCTGAATAGTGAACTTCCTTTTCTAGAACATACAATTGGCTACCAAACCTTAATGAACATTCACTTCTGCACGTAAAGACAGAGATTAACCTTGAGAATTAGTTGTAGAGTTATAATTGTACGTGCTTCTTGGACTCAGATTAGAGTTGAAGGTCGACATCGGGGTATTTTTTGCCAATTTTCTTGTGTATATCCTTCTCCCTTGCCATATTGGATTGTTGCTGATCTAATGAAATGTTATGATATTTCTTTCCTCCAAAATATTATACAAATTGTCTGAGGTACCATGTTTATTTTCGTTGTTTTTTTGACCTCCCGAAAATACACATGATTTTCCTCACTATTTATTTTATTGTAAAAAAAAGTGATGTATATCTAATGTATTTTTTAGATTGTCCGTCTTGATGGAATTGGTAAACAATAGAATTAACTTTTTTTCCCCTCAGCTGATGTCATTGTTATTTAACTCTTGGATTGTGAACATCTTTATCTACTATATCTACTGTCTGCTTATAAAAGGGGGAAAGTAACTATGATGATTTATTGGAGAGTTATAATTGTAAGTTTTTGTTAGGCTCGCAGAAAAATTGAGGATCGACATTGAAGTAATTCTCGCCCATCTCTTTGTTTTTTACCTTCTCCCCCTCCTTCCTTGTCACAGCTGATTATAGCTGATTTAATAAAACATCTTAACAACTGCTCTCCTCTAAAAAATTTCTTAGAAATTGTCAGGGTTACTGCCTCTATTTTTGGCTTCTTTTTTTAACATACCAAAATACACAGGATTTTCATCACTATTAAAAAATGACTGTTCAGAATCCAAATATGGATACGTACCTATGTACATATAAACAAACTCTACTTTATAAATATAGATTTATGTGATTCTTAAAGTTTGTATTTTAATAGTTAGACTGTCACTCATATATAAGCTAAGATTATAAAATTTAATTGATTGTATGCGTGGCGTTTTTTTGCTTACATTACATTGTATTTTCAAATTAATTGACATGTAACAAACCAATTGTTCAAAAAACGTATCGGAGTAATCTGCACTTCCTCAAATATTGTCACTTAGTTTAAATTAATCTGCATATGTTTGAAGAAGAAAAAAAATGCAGTTCTCAATTTTATATTCTACTCTTAGAAATTTCCTTTCACATATGTAGAAATACTAATATAACTTCTTTTACAATCCATATGGCTCTAATTTGCATAAAACCAATTTTCCTTTTCAAGAAAATATTTTCCAAAGTAAAAATAAGTAAAAGATTACTCATCTAACGGGGAAAATAAGCATACAGCTATTTATTTAAATAGATACTTATACTTATAAGGAATATATTTTTGTATATTTACCAAACCAATAACCATATATTTTTTACATAGGTATGTATGTAAAATATAATTATTGATCATAGTGTGATAAGTATAGCTAAAATTCTTGGAATTATTATCGGTTTGTAAATTTGTTTTTTTATAAGGTACAAGATAAACTTATCAATATTATTTTTCCTGTTTCTATATTTATTTATAGCCATAATGTAAACATGCATTAAGGCAGGAAAGCCTTCTTTTTCTCTGCCAAACAGAAATAAATATACCAATCTGGCTGCAAGTTTATCTGTATTCTTCTTTGTAACCAAAATACGGACCAGTAGTGCCATTTCTCAGACTTTGAAATGACTTTTCCAACGACCCTTCTACATATTTGATTCAGATTATAAATCTGTTTATGGTTTTTGCTGTTATTATATTTCATTACGAGCTAAAAATTGTTCCATTGTCGAATTTTCATTTTTTTCCCCCATAAAATTGAGGATAAACAGACAATATAAGTAGCACTTTTGTCATCTAATTTTTTTATCTAAAAATATAATATAATTTGAGAAATAAAGTATGTATTAAATATTTTCATCCTGCCATCAGATATCTTTTAAACTCAATATTTATTAATTGTAGTATTTTCAATATAAGTTAGTTACAATAAATTAAATATAATGGCCAAAACCTTTTTGACCTTTTCACAAACAGAATAAAACTTTTAATAAGGGTGGACCACATCAAAAAATTTGTTTTATTTATAAATATGTATCCACGCTGAAATCAGAACAATCAATACTTGTAACTTTAACGAGATATATTTCCGTAGCCAATAAACATATACAAAACAAATTTGAAGACCAGCTGTAACGCTATATTGAATCCTCTTATCTTTGATGTGTTCATAATGGCCTCAAGACACCTCTGCTTGGCACGTCTTCCTAATGTATTCTTTGCACATATCGACCCCATGTGAACCCCCAAATGAAGGAACTTTTTGGTTTTTACTAGAAAATTAAATTTTTGAATTTTTTTTTCAAAAAATTTAATATTTGAAATTGATTTTAGAAATTTTTATAAAAATTGAAAATAGCTATAGATTTTTTGTCAACAGCCTTGAATTTTGTTTCCTAAAAATTTAATTTTTGAAACAACATGGACTTTTTCATTTTTTTTTTCAAAAAATTTAACTTTTCTTAAACAACTGTGGATTTTTTTAAAGCTATGGATATTTGAATTTTTTTGCCAAAATTTTAATTTTTTGTAAACACCGGTGAATTTTTGAAATTTTTTTCTAATTAGCGATTCTAATTTCGTTAAAACCGCTATAGATTTTTGAATTTTTTTTTAACAACTGTAAATTTCTGAAATTTTGTGTCCAAAAAATTAATTTTCTTTTTAACAGCTTTGAAGTTTTGAAATAAAATAAATAAAAAATTAAAACTGTTTTTCAACAAGAAATAATTTTTCAAATTTTTTTCCACAAAATTAAAAAGACAAAACAATATATGATCTTGAATGCCCCTGGGTGTCTGTGATTGGTATGATATTTTTTAGTCTAAGGGTACAGGCCTAGACCTGTACATGCATCCAGAACGCAGAGTTCAAGGGATAGTACTGGAGGTGGGCGATATATTAATTTTGGCCAGAAATTGATGTTATTGATCCAAGAAGTAAGCCCGACACCATGGGATGAACTGAACCACTTGATTATATTTCCTGCATCAAGAAGTGCGCAGATCTTCAGACGATTGTCACATTCAGATGCCATTTTCTTGATAACTTAAAAAGATAAACAAATTAAATTTCTACCATGTGTTCAACTATATTAATGTCCGTCCCAAAAAAACTTACAAAAACCTTTCAATTTGCTAATAACCTGCGTCTCTGGATATGTGAAATCCCTCTGTGTAACAATCACATGTAGTTGTTTTTTCCTTTCTTTAAATAAATATAAAAATAACAGTAACTATGTTGCTGATATTCAAGTTGTTTGGACACATTTCGTCTGCTACAGTTCGTTTGATTGAACACCAATATTGTCATGTAACATATTAAAATTACAATCAGATTCATGGACATGTTTTCAGCATTTCCTCTGTTGTTTAGATTTACAACCCAATTTTAGAAAGCGGCTTTGTTTGTCGAAGCTTGATAAATTTAGCCATATGAATGACCATAAAATATTGTACTTTTCCAAAATAGAAGAACATAAATTAGATTTATCAAATTATTCCTTTGGTTTGTAGAAGACTTTTCATGGGATTAACATCAAATTTCCAAATATTGGAAAAATATTTAAAAAAAAATATTTGAAATGAATAAGTTGTTAGTGTTTTCAATGGCATCACAAGTTGTATAATAAGTTTTTTTGTGTTTCCTAAAATAAATGTCATTTGCAAATTAAATAAAATAAAAAGTCTTGCATTTTATTTTTGTTCATAGTAAAATTTAAACACTGCCTAGGGACACATTTTAAAGTAAAAATTAAAGGTCTTGTGTCAAAATTATTTTTAAAAAAATCGAAAAGTTAAATTATTAATTAAAAAATTAAAGATTTGAAAATATGTTATAATAAATTTAAAATTTGAAAATCTTTTATACAAAATTTAAGATTCGAAACTTTTTTTTAAAAAACAAGTAATAATAGAGCTCAGGACATTGATCTTTGCTTAAGACTTAAATCACCGTAAAACCGACCTTGTCATAGATTTCAAGCTGTCACTTACAAATGCTCTAATGAGTCAAAATTTTCAAATAACAAATAAAAAGGGATTAAATAAATGGGTTGTAATGTCATTAATAACTCATTTTAAATATGTACATTGTATATAGATAGAAAAATGTAAGTTATATACTTTGATCGGCTACAAGCTATATATAATGAACAACATAAAATCAATATTTAAACAAAAAGTTCAATTCTCCTGTCAAAAGCTGCATATACCATATCAATGTGTGGGTTACCACATCCATCATGCGTGTTCACGCAATTTATTTATACGAACTTTTTATATTATAATCTTCAAACCTCAGCATTTTCCTTTCAAAATATAGAAGTGGTTTTCAAATTTTTCTTGTTTGAGGGGAAAAAAATATCACGTTAGTATTTTTTGTGCTTCTAAATTTAATTTATCATCGTATTTTCACTTCTAAAAACAAGGGACATTTTAAGGCAAGACTGGACACAAGAAAGTGAGAAAACATAGCCATTTTCGACAGGCCACTACACTCTCAGATATTGAATATCATAAATAAAATGCAGCATAAGTAGAGAAGAGTTAAAGTAGAGTCGTTATCAGCTGATTTTTTTATTCCATAATATTAAGGATAATTGCTAATTTAATATTCAAAATGACAGCCATTGTCCAAGTAACGTTGGGAAGGTACATTTTTGAAATCAAATTACTAAATACTGAGGAAACCTAACTTTTCACAACTATGCATGCTCAGACTTTAGGTCAAACTAAAGGTGCTAAACTACCCATTTCTAGTTGTTCATAATAATTGACATCATAGAAGGATTTTGTCGATCAGTAGTACAAAAATGACACATTTAGCCAAGTATCTTACACCATCAGAAGAGCCTAGTACAAATACTTAGTCTTCAATATCAATTTATGGAGATTTAGCAACTAGAGCAATGTTTGTACTATAAGCAGGCCCAAAATTGAGTGAATAGGACCGGTGGATACTGAGAAATAGTGACCTAAGCATAACAGGTCCAATGTAGAATTACGGGTTTGATAAAAGCAAGTTTTTTTAATGAATAAGTATCATTACAAGAGGATGACAATTTGTCTATTGACTTTAAAAAAATGTCCACTCATCTATGAGTTGTAGAAAGTGTTGCTTTAGTCGCACAATTTGCACACCATCCTAAATTTGGAAACCAATCTAAACAATTTCGATTATGAGCTTTGGAATAATTAAAGATGAGAAGTTGAAGTTTGTAAACATGCCAAAATCTCAAAAATGAATTTTTGGAGAAGATACGACTTTTCAAAGGTCCAGTCTTGCCTTAAATCAAAGAATCTCTTTATTTGGAAATGGGATCACTAAGAATAGTTTTTTTAAATACCTGTAATGAGAAATTATAAAGTTCTTATAACAAATTGTATACAAGTAAATACGTTAGGGCAGTGTGTCTTTTTTTTTTTTTAAATTTAATAACTCAATCATATCCGTCTCCTATCCATCACTAGTCATCACTCATCTCCATTGCCGACTTCCCACTATGGATCCCTCCATCTACAGCCCTACACAAAAACTACTAACTAGTGTAGAAACATTAACCGTATGACGTCACTAGCTATCCATCTTCAATGTGGGAATTAAATGTCTGGGAATGGATTTACAGGGAATGAAATTACCTAGTCCCAGATAACTCATGTAGACCAAATGCAATCTATATGCTCATTGGTCGTAGGTTGGAGGTTAGTTGTCAAAGCTCTGCATGGCATTGCTAATTTTGATGATGTAAGATTATGTACATATCTCTCAGCCACGGAGTATTAGGCAAAATTATTAGAAGATCAATATTTTTTTGATTGTAACTGCAAAAAACGTGCTGAAATCCCCTGAATCACACCTCAGCAGTTATGGTCACAAAATTAATAGAAGTTGGGTTTCTACTTGAGATGCCTACAGCACTAGCAATCTCACACACCTTTACTCTTTTGTCATCCATCACCATTTTATGAATTTTATCAATGATTTCTGGAGTGGTAACCTCAACAGGGCCTTCAGAACGTGTAGCGTCACTTATGTCCATGTGGCTATTTTGAAATTTTTTATATCACTAATAAACTGTTCTAATCGAAGGTGCAGAGTCCCCATAATGTTAATCAAGCTTCTGTTTAGTCTCCTGAGGCGTTTTGTCTTTCATAAAGTAATGTTTAATCACCACAAGAAATACTATTGCTTCCATTTTTTGAAAATCACTCCACTTTCTCGTTTGAAACAAATTTCAAACAGAAAGAAGTAGACGGATCTTTTGAAATAAGGAGCGACACATCATTACTTTAAGTGGTTATTGTACTTTTTTTTTCTTGAGTAAAAAAACTTTTATTGTTTTACTAATTACTATTTTTAGACAAAGCGGGTACACAATTTCTTGTATAAAAATAACTCAACAAAGGAATAGAGTAATGTTTTGACGTTTCTGTGGTATTCAACGAGTGAGAAACCTGATTTGTCTCCTTTGTTATTATTTTTATTATGATTATTTAATTCGTGAGAGGGCACTACTTCCTTTTTCAAGTTGTATAAAAAGAATCACATTTTTCGGTTGTAGTAATAAAATCTATGAATATCTCACACAATCTGGATTGCATTAATTCCTTCGAATTGATATATTTGTTACTGACTCATATACTTGGAATTACTTCAATACCTAATCCACAATAAAAACCCATATTTCCTCATTCGTTCTGTTATTTTGCTGACTTTATTTGCTTAATGAAGCTCTTGCTCTTGCAATGAAATATAAAATTACAAAAAGGTTGGAAACTTTCTCGCTGTAGTTCAAAATGCATAATTTACTTTAGTGTAAATGTATATTTTATTGGGGAATTCAAATTGAGGTCCTAATATATTGTGGGGCTCACATATGTACTTGTTGTGTTTAAGTAACTTTTGAATATATGCATTTTTTTTTTAAGTTGATAATAGGATATTTTTTTAGGAAAAAATAGTACTTCCAATGAATACACTATGCAAAAAAATGATCATTAAATGTTTCAAAAAAGTTTTTAGAGTAATACTACGATTTAGTGCCATATTTCGAGACAAAAGAAGTAAATGGATGAAAATCAAATCAATAAAAAATTGATACAAACATTTCAACAATCATTAAGATATAAGGGGAATATGAAGCATCGATTAATTTGTTTTAATCCCCTTGTTTCTAAGTTATTAATTACATAGTTAGTTCTAAACTCATAAGCGATTCAATTTTACCCACCTTTATATTATTGCAATCTACATCCAAAGCTACCTAAACAGCTTAACTATTTTATTAAATTTCTTAATAAATATTAATAACTAAATTGACCAAAACTTAAACTAATTGTCTTAAATTAAAAGTATTTTTTTTTAAATTGAAATATAAGTTAGATTCTATAACTTTAGCAACAGAAAAAGATTAGTTTTTAAGTAAGGTTCTACTCGATTTTTTGGTGGTTATTTACATTTTTTATTAATTGTAGTCAAGATAAAGTAATAAATGAATCATTTTTCAAATGCTGAAATATTTGTATCAATTTATCATTTACTTTGATTTTCACCGATTTAGTTCTTTGATGATGAAATATGGGGCTGAATCGTAGTTATACCCTAAACACTAGATTTAAAAAAAATAGCCTTTAAAGACAAAAAAAGTGTTGTTTCATGGTTTTATGTAGATAATATGGGCACTTTTTTTTCTCTTTTTTTGTTTTTTTGACAAACTGGACCTATTGAGTAGATAGTTATGGATGGAAAGAAATGATTTCGTTACATTAAACAACCGTGTTCATGTAATTAAAAATATATTTGTTGATGTATTTATTTTAAGTCAGTTTTCCTAATTAAGGTTCTTAATAAAGAACCTTAAACAATTCATTACAAGATTGTTTTAATTCAATGTTCTCTTTCCATTCATAACTATTTTACTAATAGAAAAAATACCCTGTAATTGGCCAGAAAGAGAAAAAGCACTCTATAAAAGATTCCATTTATAGAGTAATCCATGGATAATGTTTAATGATGCATAAAATATCTTTTAGAAACTAATAATTAGCGTTGTAATTACGAAAATTTGAAAATGTTCCAGAGAAGTGCAAGATTATGTTTATTTTTTAAAGTGTGGAGGTGTGCGTATCTTCAATAGTGCATGAACAATTCGATAAGTGAGTTTTAGAGATTCTTTTCTCTCGTGAAAAATTGCATCTGTCAAATTGTGAAGTCTCTGTGTTTATTTTAGTGTCTTTTTGAGTGATCTGGCTTTGTGCTAAATCTAGAATTTTTCCAATTTTGCTAGTGGATTTCCGAGACTCTATATTTAATATACTATTCTGTTTCTTTCTTTTGTTTAAAAAGTGTCGACGTCAGCCGACGAGTGTGCTTGCATATATATATTTAAACATTCTTCGTTTCTATGTTATTATTAAATGTATCTCTGATGGGGATCATCTCGTTAGAGGATTCATTGGATCCAATTCCTAAGAAGCTGAGTTATGCAAGTATTGCAGCAAGACCCAAAAAAATGATGGAAGATGCGACGGAGAATATCAATTTCAATTTTGATTTTAAGTGAGACACTTCAGTCCATGTATTGACGGATGATAATGATAGTTCATTAAGACAAGGCTATCTCGATTTTGTGGATGTCATTAATGCTGCAATTTTCTTTGGGCTCAAAGAAGAAGGAGCCGATGTACAAAATAGGGCTCCGGATTTGAAGCAGGTATACAAGACTTTAATTCCGTCTGTCATTTTCGGTCAAAATAAGAATTTAAGGCTCCGATAGACTAAATGAACGAGAATTAAAAATTTAAAAATTGAAGCAGTAAAACAAAATAGGGAGATTTAAAGATAAATCTATGATAGCTACATTGCTATCACAGTTTGGGAAGGTCTGGTCCATCTAAGTGCCCACCTACAAATAAAGATGCTCACTTACAATTATATAGTAAAATCAGAAATACAAACAATGTAATAAGTATGAAGGTAGATCCAAATGCTATCCCTCAAATCATACTTGTTGGGGAATGCTTCGTCAATCTAAAATTTGATAGTGTCAAAATGCAATGTCATCCGTTTTTTAGTCTGTGTCATACAAAATTAACTTGTATCGTAAGTAGAGTTCAATCGTTTGGCTATGAAAAGTTCCTAAACACTAAAATCGAAGAGTTGCTTGTTTCCAATGAGAGAACTAGTGTCGACAATTTGTATGGCAAGGTTATATGAAACTCACAAAGATTTAAATGTTATGCCCCTCAAACAGAGGGTATTAATGGCATCAAAATCAGTGTCATTGGAACATTGGATGACAATTTTAATCAACTAAGTAACAACTCCTGAATCTATTGATAAAAGGAGTACAACATTCCTATCAGAAGAGCCATCGGATGCTGCTAAATCCTCTGAAACTCTGGAGCCTCTAAACTACTTTCCCCACAACGTCAGGCCTACTAATTAATGTAAGAAGTTGAGTTTTGTAAAGAAGCTCCGATTTTATGGATGGGATTTAATTGATCTATGAAACTCCTCCGTAATTTCTTAATGCCTACATATCATGCGTCTAGCTGAATTTGATTAAAATTTGTGAAAGAAGGTGGACAAAATACTTCTCAGATTCCTTGATCTCAGCACAAAACGTAACATTTCGAAGAGGTGGGGAGGTCTAGGAATTATTTGTTTCCCGAGATATATGGAAAGCTATGTCATCAGAGTGGTTGGTGAAATGCTTAAAAATAAAGGACTTATGGAACCACTGTGTCATGGATAACCCCCTAAATGAAGAGAACTGTCATCTAGGCCTGAAGTCGATTTTCAAAAACTAAGTGCAGTTGGTTATATAAATGAACTTATTTGGGAAAATAATTAAATGCTCAAACAAAAATATCCATTAAAGATAATGGATTCCCTATTACTACACTTAGTATTATTGATTTAATATAGCCCTCATTTTTTGTATAAACCACATTACTTTTCTTAATAAAAAAATATATTTATTTCCAAAACCTCGCTCCAGGATATGGTTTTTAATTGCATCTTATATATTTTTGGCTGTACATAATATAACGATAGTCATAAATAGAACTTCTAAGAAGAAACTATATCCATTTTTCAATGGTTTCTTTTATAATAAATTACTTTTTTGAGCCTAAAATAAATTAGTATTATACAATAATAATATATCATGAAATAAATGAAGCCTCATAATTTTCTAATAGGTATTTGTTGCTCCTCTATTCTTCTTTTTTTCAAGGAGGTAACGGAAATGGAGTGTTTAATTAGACAAATAAACTAAAAATATATAGATTTCCGATAAAAAATAACATAAATATAAGTGTATATAGTACATACATAGCGAAGAAGGAAGGTATCCAGGTAACCCTGGTGATTTCCCCTACCATTCCCCCTCTCCTATAGAAAGCCCTCTCTCTTTCTCTTCCAAGTACGTACTAGGTAGACAAATATATTAAGGATAATGAATAATTAATCCCTTACTATATAACATACTAATATTGATTTTGAATAATCATATTTCTATGTTATTAAAGGCTTCTGATGTACACTGTACAGCCTTATGATTAAATATTAGTTCCTACCATTTGGAACTAAATCCTACCCACTTTAAATTATATTCTGACAATCTGTAGATTAATGAAACATTTTTGAACTTATAGCATATATGAAAACACTAGATCTTTTGACATATTTTATCTTACGGTTCGTGTTGCATAACAGCGGTTAGAGCAATACCTCCGACTCAATTCTACCCTCTAATGTGAGCAATTCAAGTATTTGAAGCTTCTGATTGAACAGAAACTGGCTATAGTGCTGAATAGAAGACATCAAGACAACACCAGGCTGCACACATCTTTGATGGCGCAGTGAAGCTCCTGGAGCTCGTAGGGTAAATTATTATGCATCCCCCTTACAGTCCAGATCTGGTACCAAGTGACATCCACATGTTCTTGTATATGGTCAACGTGATTAGGGGTATAAATTTGGCCTATTTTGAGGCAAGTGAAGAAAGATTGTCCAAGGTTTTTGCAATAGGGACAAGGGTTTCTACGAAAAGGGCAATATGAAGTTTGATTATCGCTGGCAAAAAATTATCGGACAAAACGGGGTATACTTAGGTTTTCATCAAAGGATTTTTGCACTTCTTATAAAGCATTGAAATATAGCATGAAATACAAAAGTGTTTTTTGCAAATCTAATATATAATTATCATATTTTATTCAATTTGAAGAAGCTCTTTTGTCTCAAAAAAATAAATTAATCCTTTGTTATTCGTTCTTTGAGGTCATTTAAATTTCGCAAATGGTACATATATGTACATGGTGGACCACAAATACGGTAAATTCATATTTGTATCTAAGTTTTTTAATTATAGTATTAAATATCTAAAATTTGAAAAAAAAATATTCAAAATGGCCTCCACATGCCGAAATTACAGCCTTGAGTCTATTAAGTATGACAACGCCGCGGACAAGGCCTATCTCCATGCGAATGTTTTCCCATTCCCGGATTAGGGAGGCCTTAAGTGCATCCAAACTTTGGTGATGTTTATTACAGCCCCTTCTGCCAGAATGGACCGGGTTTCAAAATACATGGGGTTCAAATCTGGACTGGATGGAGGCCAAAAGTTACGGTTCCGAACGCTAGAGATATGAGTCTTGCACCACCTCTGCATTATATTGGACACATAAGAAGGAGCACCATCTTGTTCAATGGCCAAATAAGTACCTTTTTTTAATAGATAATTTACCCATGGAAGAAGACCTTTCTCTAGTATGGTGTTAACGTATTCTTAGTTATTAATTTTTATTCCAAAGGATAAAAAGGCTCATCTTATCAAGTTTGGTCCTTTTTGTCTCCTTGTATCTGTTTAAAGTGCATTTTATGAAGGTTCTATTAATATTTATGAAATTTAAGGCCTTAAACATCTCTAGGTTGGTTTTCCCAAGAAGTGAAGCTTGAACACAAGCATCACATTTGCCTTCCATGCTCTTTAATGAAGGATCACAAAGAATATTTCTTATATACGTTGACAATTAATCACTTATTTACTTCAGAAATTTTTAAAATGATATCTGAAAACCTTTATTAGTCCTATAAGTTGAAATATTTATTACAATTTTTTGGGCCCACTTTCTACATGTGCTCATAATCAAGAGGGTAAGTTCAGACGGGGATGGAGGCCAAAAGTACTTTGCTCATTAAAAACGATTTTCATTAACGGAATTTTAGGATTTTGCATTCATATTTGTAATTCATTTAACACAGAACCAGACGTAGAATAGTGTCGTTTTGACATATAATATTATAATCTATTTTTCTCTCCAACTTTATTTTATAGTTGATACATTTTTGTGAAATAATTAAGTGTTTATGAACAGTTCTTCCTAAATTCAATTATTACCCATTAAAATAAATAATTTTTGGTTGTTGACTATAATGGTTGTGAGGGATTCCAAGAACTATTGTAACATTTGACAGGCTGTATTAAAATTATTTGGATGTAAAATTATTTGGACTTATTCTTGATTTCATAATACAGATGTGATATTCTATTTAGTGACGAATTTCTTGATTTATAGCCACTGATGAGTGAATATAATGGATATCACTTCGAAAATTTACTTTATGTCTGGATTATTACTTGAAAAATACAAACACTAAAAAGAAAAAAAGAAAAACTATCTCGACTAAAATCGGTTCTCTTCATATAACCAACAATTAAGGCCTAATTTTTTACAAGACTGCTTCTCAAAAATGATTTAAAATATGTAATTAACACATCTAAGCATATATATATATATATACATTGAAGATAATTTGTTTTTTCTTTGCACTGTAATAACTTTTTTTGGGGGGGTTTTGTTCATAAAATAAATAAATTGATATACTTTTATGGAAATCAATCATTCAACAAAATCCTTTTATTTTTCAATTCTATTAAAAAAACAATTTTTCCTGCATACATTACAGTGAGGAAAGAGGTAAAAAGGAGTAAGTGATAAAATAGAGGTATTGATACTTGATTGATGAAGAAATCATGTTTTCAAGGTCATTGACGGCCTTTTAAATAAAAATTGGACAAAATAACATAGTGATTAAATGATGTCAAGGATTCTGGGCGTAGATTGTACAACTATGTATATATTTTAAAACAACAGACTTTCTATATATGTTCTTTAAAGATGTTATAATTTTATATTTTTCTCAAAGTTATTCCACCTTTTACTTAATTTGTAAATGGGTGTCTGGTACTAATAATATGATAATGTTATCACTTTATGTTGTTGTTTTTATTAATTAGAGGATCTTGATACTGTTTCATGTTCTAATTTCCTGAAAAAGTTGAATAAAAAATGTTAAGCATTAATTTGATAATACACTTTTATTGGACTGATACAAATTATTCTATAAGTATCTGTTCTTTCAAATTCCTAGCAACGTGGATGGTAATCCAAACTGTTTCATACTGTTCTTTGAATTTTGATTTTTTTCATATTTCGTTAAATTTTTGAAATGAAAGATTACCTTAAATGAGAACTGAAGAACTAGCTGATCTTTAAACGTCTAATTTTAAACTACAATTTATATTCTTATCATGAAATATATACTGTACTGACTACAAACGGACAAACATTCATCTTATGATCAATATTTTTCTGAGTAATTTGCAAAGAGATCCAAATGGCTAGTAAATAACATTACAAACATATGTTTGTCTTGTTCAGGCAGTGTCTTCCTAGAAATCGTTAACAAATTTTCCTATGCTCAACTTTATAAAAATTTTCATAGAGTACAAAAAGTTAGATAATAAGATTTTCTATAATTATTTTACTTCATTATATAAAAAATTAAATCTCAAGAAGGGTAACCCTTGCCCTTCACCATGGTCTCCATCCTAAGCCGATAGGTCATGTAGATATTCTTCATTTGTTATTTTGACATGCACACACAATCCTTCTTTACGGCAGCCTTTAGGACATCCACATACAAATAGGTGGCGACACAGGCTTTCTTCTCGATGGTGGCTCAGATCTCACAGTCAAGAAGGTCGCAGTCTAGGGATGACTGAGGCCACATTGACCAGGACCAGATTTTATTTAGGCTGTTTTCACAACATTTTTTCCCCTCTCTTAGGGCTCTTTTAGTCGTCTATCAGCTTTTTAATCTTGGTGAAAAGGCCCTTGGAGCAGAGAGGATGTGTTAAATGTCATCTTAACTTATTCTTGCAACAAAAATGTTGGGAGACTTTTCTTTTGGTATCCATATGAGTTGTCCTTGGTCGGAGAAAGAAAGTAAATTTGTTCCATAATAACTGTTTTTCTTTTATTGATTTTTAGTGATGATATTACGGAATAAATCAGTAAATTTGTTAAAAAAAGATGTAGTTGTCTTAAATGACGACAAATTCAGTTTTCAACATTCTTTAGTATTAACTTGTACTCTTTAAAACAGTGGTTTTTCTCGACCTAAGGAGTATGAGAGGGTATTTGAGGTAATTATACACCACCCTCAATGTTAAAAAAAACAACAACTTGCAGAATCAGAATTTTTTATTTTATTTCCTCAGGCAATTACTTAATTCTCCCAACTGTTGATCAATTTTTATTTCTTAAACTTTGTTTGTTTTTAAGAAAAACAAAAATTGATATTTTTTTAAAAAATCCAGGTAATTTTTATGTGTAGATTATTTTGAGGAAAAATATTTGATTTTCTCATCTGCCATAATCCAAGAATTGCATTTATTATTAGAATTTTCAGAAAGAGGCCAGAATATTGAGAAGAAGCTAAAATATACTTTTAATGCTCCATAGATCTTCTTTTTCAATTAGTTCATAGCATGAAAGTCTACCTTTGAAATTAAGGATAGTAAAATCGAGTACTTTTGTTGTGGCTGAGTTTTCTATAGTTTTCATTGAAATTCAAAATATTTATTTTTTAAGAATCTTTTCTTTGCTACTCACAAAACCAACTTTTTCTGAATGGCTACAATATAACAATCTAAATTATTAGGAATCAGTAATTACAAATCTTTCAAAGGCCTCAAAAATGTTATTGAGTCAGAAAGTTGCAGCTGTATCGTAAATTTATTATTTTCATTTATCCTTTTAAGGGAAGATATTGTTTTTACCATTATCTGATTTGGTAAGAAGTCCAAATGCATTCTGTGTTGATTCCGCAGACAGTTTATTTCCTTATCAAGACTTGGAAGAATCTTTTTAACATGCAATGGACATTGGATAGGTACAACTCAATCATTTACAAGTATTTTAAGTGTACTATTTTTCAATTAATAGTACAGATACCATTAATGAAAATGAGAAAATTATGGAAACCCCGGGGAGAGTAAATTAAACAAACTAAGTGTGTAATGATCTCATTAATTATTTCTCCCTATGTTGTAAAGTTAAACGTATCATCAGTAATCACGGATAAATATAGTTTTTGTGATTTGTATCAGTAGATATGGTACCTTTTAGAGTTGAATGATGTGTCAAGAGTTTATACAGTGCTTTTAACTTCGAATATACATGGACATATTTGTCCTTTAATGTAGTGTGAACATAAGTATTTGTTAAACATCAAATTTCCACCCTTTTGATACATTTTGGTGTATAAACCTCTTTGTTCTGTTCTATATAATATTTGAATAAATTTATTTTTGCCTCCCGGCAAAAACGAGTCAATTTCCTGATTTTTATAAAAGTTACAAAAAAATAAAAAAATTGCAATATTAGCATTATTTTATTTACTGAGTGTATGATGTACACTTTCCAAAATTCTATGATTCAACGAGTCATTTGATTATCATAAGAACATGTAGATTGGATTTCAAGGATCCCCTGAAGGAAATTATCTACTTTTGTAACTATCAATCAATTAATGCAATATTCCAAAAATCCAACATGGACAATATTGTTTATTGTTAAAATCGTCATTGAAAATAGTTCAATGAAATTTGACTTGATTGGGTAGTCACTTTTGTAATGAATATTTGTTTCTCCTTAGTAAATAAATTGCTATACAGTTTAAACTTTCACGCCCCGAATTAAGTTTTAAATGAAAATATTTATTTTTAAATATTGAAACATGAATATATGGGTTGTATATAGTTCATATTTGTAGTTCGTATCTGATTATTTACTAGGAATTTTGTCCATCTTGTAAAATGAATCGGATGTAAAGGAGAATTGAAATGAATGTAAATGCACCGTCTAAGGTTTGGATTCGACTGAAAAGTGGTGTGTTTTTCTGATGCAACACTAACTTAAAACGTTAACCAAATCTTTTATCTATCAGCCTTGTTCTGTTTCTGTGCTCTACTTCTTTATATATTCTTGATATATGTATTTTTTTATAGTATGACGAATTAGTCACATACGGGCGTTGAGAATCGGGGAAAAAAATCGAAAAAACTCGTGTAAAGGACGTCTACAAGATTACTTATCATGTTATGATCAATAAATAGGATTTAAATTATAGCTTTCAAAATCTTTATGAATTATTTTTTGCAGAATCTTTTTTTCTTCCCATGAACAGTTTAATATTTAAGTTAAAATAATGCTCATATTGTCTCTGTTATTCAAACTAGCCAATTTGGTGGGGGGTGTTGTGTCACTCTAGACTGAAGACTGGAGTACCTTCCAGTACAGTCTGAGTAATACTAATTTCCAAAAATTTCCAAACTTCCACCACAAAGCATCAATCACATTTGTTGACCAATTAATTTCAGTAAAACTTTCAGAATCCTCGAGGGCGGTGATGATAGCGTATTTAAGAAACTACGCAACTTTCATGCATTCAGTCTTTTTTATTGAAGATTTTTTATTTATTTATTTGATGAAGTCAGTTTTAAGGTAAATTTCCCAGCACAATCAGTTACTTGATATCTTGGCTCTCACTTTTGCACTTCAATATATAAATATACTCACTTTAGTTTAGAAACAGAAAATCATTAAAAAAAAAAAAAACCTTTAACATTTTTGTTAAATTGTAACTCCGCAATATTTTAATACAATAGTTGTAATAATAAATGTCATATATCATTACTTGCTAAAGTATTCAATTCAAAAGTTATATTTTATGCACTAAAAATCTTTATGAATGAGTTAATTACACATATTAATCTTTTATATTAATAAAACAAAGTAGGATTCATTTTTAACAAGGAGCTTTTGTAGTTACAGCCCAGTGCGTTATATTAAACAAAGAAAGAAAAGGGAGCGAGTATAAAAAAATATTGAATGTGACTTTTGATAAGGTTTAACCACGAGCGTGTGTAGCTAAAGCTCAGCATGTCAGTTAAAAAAGGAAGTACTTATCTATATTATTAAAGCAAAGTTCATCAACGGGTAATAAGTCCAAGTTATGCTGTAAATATTGAAAATAATACTATATATATATAAACTGTCGTTTCTTATATCTATTTTCCACCAAATTTTAATGCTTGTATTTCAGTTTTAATCGTACTGGAATCATAAATAAATTGATACCAGCTATTTAACTTTAATTCTTCAATTCCATAAGAAAGATGTAAGACAATTGTTTAGTTCTAAAAAAACCTACGCATCATATTCGATATTTGCGTTTTGGAACCCTTGATTTAAGCAGTTTGAAAAAAATTGGGTAATAAATTTTATAAATGCAACTATAAATAATTAATCAATGGAATATTAAAAAAAACACAAATATGCATTTCTTAATTATGGCCATCAATTTTGACAAAAGTATTGCATTATCAAAAATGTTTGAAAAGGATGTGGTAAAAAAAATCTAAACTTAGAGATGGGTATGGAGAATATCATTTGCTTTATTTATAAACCTTAGCCAAAACATTCAGAAAGTTACTTTTAGCTATTTGAAAAATGTATATTTCGAACCAAAAACTAAAAAATATCAAAAGTGAAGAAAATTGACGGTTTCTTTTTTGTTCCCTAACAAATTTTCTAATTGACAAATTACTTTTCTTTAAAAGAAAGCATATATATGAGACCATCTTGATGTTTTGACTCTTTTTGAAATTATAAAGTAGGTACATTTGGTTTACTTTGAGATACCCTTCACGAAATTACGTGACAACAATTAGGTTTTCTATATTAATTTATAATTTAACTTGTCATGCTATATACACGCTACAAAGATGTTACTAAAATTGTTCCTACATTTTCCACCACAAAAAGTAAACGAATCAATCCGATAATATTTAGCTTTTCATTATACAGGATGGTCCATGTAAATCGGAACACGTACTAATTCAATAATTAATTTGGGTTGAGGGATTAAATTTTTTTCATATTTAGATATATTAAAGCATAAACAATTAGTTCCTAACGAAACACAACTGAGAGTGGAGAGGCCACTTTTTATACCAGCAATGATCAAAACCCATCGCCTCCATTGTAAGACTCTTGTGAATAAGTTTTTTGATTTTTTTAGACCCTTTTGATCCCCTTCCCTTACAGCACCGACGCCAGCCCCCTCGACTACACTTTTTGAGTGCATGGCGAGGAGAAGGCCTTGAGTTTCCATTATCCAAACACCGAAGCCCTCAAAGTCACTGTAAGCTAGCACTGGGACGCCATAACACAGATCTAAATCTACAGTAAGTACTACACCTTCTGTCACTGCATGGAAGCCATAATTGTGTTGATATTTTCATTGATGATTCGGTGAAGGGTAGACTGCCAGGTTTGAAGATTTTTACCTTTTTACCAATAGTTTCAAGATGATAAATATCAGAAGTGGGATCCAGTAATTTTTTTTGCAATTCCAAGTAGAGTTCCAATTCTTTGGTATTGAGTCTCAATTCTTTGCTTCAAAATCCGAGCTCATAGTTTTATTAGACTTCATTTATGCTCAATTCAAAAACAAAATTATTAATGTGTTTTTTAATCTTAAGGTTTCTTACATGGAATTACACAAATACATATTATTTACAGAAAATAATAAATTATGTTTTTTTATTTTGATAATTTAACTGACGACAAATTGTAACTATCTCCTCCCTTGCAAGACTTTTTAAATGAGTCTTTAGAGTTCTTTTTAACACTTTTGCCTCCCTACAGTGCCGAAGCCAACCTCCTTCTACACCTCCTTTCTGGTACATACTGAGAGGAAGGCCTACAGTGTCCGTCCTCCAATCACCGAGGCCCTCACAGCCACTGTCAAGCATTTGGACACCATGACAGAAGAATACATATACAGCAAGTGCCAGGACTTTTGCCGCCAACTGGAAGCAATCATTGCTGCTATGAGCAGCTAAATTAAAGATTAAGAGAGCTGAGACACTCATCTATCTATAGTTTTAATTTGGTTAAAAATCTATTATTTGTTATAAAATTATATCTTGTTGAAGTTTAAAATTCAAAGTTTTCAGATTTGAATGGACCACTCGGAATTCCTGAATATGAATTCGATATACTTTTACATACTAAAATTTCATTTAGTCAGAATATTGTTATTTATTAAGAAAATTGGTTTTTAGAGAAAGATACCAATGACGGTAAGCATCAAAATTTAGGTATTGAAATGCCGTCTAGGTAAAACACTTATTTGTTATTGTTATTTGACCCATAAAACACAAAAATATCTTTGAAGTAGTCTGTTGAAGTAGGTGTAGCCTTCAATGCCTTTTTTTTAAATAACAGTTTTAGTCGATTATTTCAGTTTATAGTCATATTTCAAAATGAATAACTATGTGGATGGAAAATAAACATTATAAAAATAGATTAAATAGTTTGTAAATAGCAATAAATATTTTAAAGGTAGGAAAAGTTTAGAAATTAAATATAACTAATCCAATAATAATACTTACATCCATTCAAAATTACTAATTAATTACATTGTATATAAAATTGGATAATATTTGATATTTCAATTTGGATTAATTTTCCTGGATTTCAAATTTTAGTTACTTATTACAATTAGTCAATAAAACGACTTACTCATATCTAATTTTGAAACATTCACACGCCACCTTAAAATGCTTATTTTATAAATATTCGAAAAGACAATTAAAAGTTAAACAGAAAATATTAATCAAAGTCAAACCTTTTTTTGAATGCAAAACTTTATAAGTTGTAATATTAGATTTTTTCTTTAGTTTTAGCAGTATTTAATTCTATTAAATTAAAAAAATTAGCTTTTATATAAGATTATACTTCGTTTTTGTATTATTAAACACATTTTGTATCATATTGTATTCAAAATAACTAAACTAATAGTATATCTTGACATTTGAAGATGTTACTTCAGACTCCCTTAGAACATAATGCAAAGAAAATTTGGCAAACATATATTGGTCTTATCGACCTTTAGTAAAAATGGGAAAAGGTAAAATGGAGTCCTTCACTTTTGTCAAAAAGGATATGAAATTTAGGTCTGAGTTCCAAATTTCGACAGGCTGTATTTACTTCAACGGCCCTTGTAAGGACTGCAGAAAGAATTTTACATTGTCAGTTTCAAGTTATTTTTATTAGTGATGGGACTTAACCAAAAATCGTGGGGTGGGTCAGTTGGTATTGTTTAATTAGCACTTTAACCATTTATTACTTTTCCAAGTTATCAAAAAAAAAAAATAATAATATTATTAATAATATCAAGGGCTTTTTTTATCAATATTGTAATAGTATCAGTTATTCATGCATTTGCAATATCCCTATCATTATATGGTCTTTGATATTTCTTCGATTTGAATATTGATCTTTTTCATTCTAGTGACTACTTTCCCGAGTACTCGTTTCCCTACATTCTTTTGGAATGACCGAAGGGCAGCAAAAGGTCATGCCAGAAACTAAGGCTGTCTGCTTGGCTCTAGTTAGTGCTAAAGCATACATATCTAGCTGCCTCACTTCTGGGTGTCCTATAAGCTTTTACTCCTATTGGAAAATGTTTTATAGCATTTGTAGCAAGAAACACAGCCTTTTCCAATAGGATACTCCATTACGAGGATAGAGAATGGAATTACGTAGCAGATATTGTTCAATTTTTCCCACAATGGTCATGTAGGGTCTACTCGACCATTAAAACGTTTAGTAAGAAAATGCCTGATGATGAGGAAACCCACAAAAATTTGATTAAAATTTCGAAACATACATATCAATCCTAAACAATGCATTGTTTCGATGAATAACTTACTGCATATAATCAGCCCTAATGTTTCATGAGCTTACTGAAAAGTATGGGTGATAAAATGTAGACTCAAAACAATATTCAATATTTTTATAAATCTTAAGGGTATCTTTTATAAGTTACGCACGTCATACTTTCTCTGTTTATCTCGAAATTTTAGACAGCGACAGAGAATAGTTGAAAATCAAATCTTGGAACCTTTCGAAAATAAGGAAATAACAAGGGTACGCCAAGGGTAGGGACGCAAAGTGAAGGGAAGAATATTATTGGCTGAGGAAGAGAAGACTCGAAGTGAAACGGAAGGACTTGACTTTTTGGAGTTGTTGGGTTAATTATCACTTTAAAGGGTCATGGAAACAGATGGAAGGTCTCATTTTGTCGAAGAATTTGTTAGTTTGGCTCTTATGGAGTATTCGGTGAAAGGGCAGGGGATGAGTTGTGTCAGAGTCCATCCGTTGCCGTACTGAGGAATGAGGCCGTAGGAGATCATATCTAATTATGTAAGGCATTACGTCTTTTTCTTATATCTACCATGAATTATGATAGTAGAATCAATTTTAGGAATACTTTGCATGGGATTAGTAGTGTGCACATTCGTACAAGCGTTTTTCTTCTTGGGCATCGATGAACTCGGATAAGAGTGAATTCAAAGCCTAATTGAAATATTTTTACCCTTAGTTTACAATCTATAATCATTATCCTTATTCAAACTTAATTATTTGGTACCTTCTAATAATTAATATTATATTACATTAATTATCATTTGATTTTGTGATGATTTGATCGATCGTTATACTTGGAATAAGTTTACAGGTAGGATTATACAATCATAGGAGCTTTTACTGTATATTTCTATTGTGTCCTTTGGAATGAATTAGATATGGCACACTTTACTGTAATGTATAAGTATAACTTTGTTGATCCCTTGACTTGAGCTCATACTCAGACGATAGAGTCTTTGTAGACAAATCTCAAGGGTATGTTCATCCCCCGCTCCTCCTCCAAATACTCCATAAGAGCGAAATTAACCAATTCTTCCACAAAATGAGACCTTCCATCTGTTTCCGTGACCTTTCGAAGTGCTAATTAACCGAGCAATCCGGAAAAGTCGAGATCCTTCCGCTTCACTTTGTGTCTTCTCTTTCTCAGCCAATAATATTCTTTCCTTGACTTCGCGTCCCTACGCTTGACGTACCAAAGTTATTTCTTTATTATTGAAAGGTTGCGAGAATTAATTTACAACTATCCTCTGTCGCTATCCCCAATTTCGAAAAAGAAAGTATGACGTGCGGGCAAACTTATACGCGACACCCAATCTTAGTGTGTATATTATCCCCATTTCTAACATAGAGTTCAGCACAACAATAATCCTTCAAACCTGACTCCTTGCTTGGGGAAAACATTAAAATAGTTTATACTTATCTATTAATAAAAAGTTTGTTTAAAAAATTTTAAATTTTTAAATTTAATGAAGATCCTTCTATTATTTGACAGTGACTTAGAAAATTAATGAATATAAATTGCGCGTTAAAATGTTACTTGGAAAATAAAAAACTATACTATAAACATCTTATTAAACTTTAAAGAGCTGTGACACGTATTGAAAACTTTTACAAAGGAAAACATCGTTTCCAGGTCCCTATGTAAATAATACAATTATGTTTTGTAAATAGTTCTTTCAAAATACTTTAGCGGAAACAAATATGTTTTGTTCATATAATTTCTATACCGTTGTTTTATATTCTAATTTAATGAAAGAAGGTTTTAAGCAAGAAAAAAACGTACAATGCTTTTGAATTAATTTAATTACATTGTCATATACAATTTGACACTTTTTATAATATGTTAAAACATAGTAATATCAGATTTTATTTATTATACATATAAGTTGACTGTACATATACAGTAAAAAAGATAACAATAGGTGGAGGGAATTGCAATTTTGTTGCATAATCTACTAATATCAGGGGTTGCCAAGTAATCATGTAAAAATATATAAAATCTATATATGCAGATATTTATTTCGGAGTAGAGAAAAGGTCAACAGTGTAAACAACTTTCTTTAACCCTTTGTATAACAGTACTATTATATGTAATCTAAGTTCAAAATGCTGATATTATTGAATAAAAATGTGCCTAAGAATTTAATTTTATAGAACACAATTTTTATTATTATTCTACTAATAAACAATTTACTTACAATTTCCTAAAGATAATTATATAAACGTTAATGAAACTGGAAGAATTGAAGTAATCGTGAAACGGGTAAACTCCGGTACTTCTAATGCTAAAATGTATGAATATTTATCCTTAAACACATATTAACCCAATAATTGGTGCAAGGCATCCTTTTTCGAAAGTAGAGACTATTTTCTGAAGTGTTGCTCCTAGGCAACATGATGCATTAAAGGGTTAAAATCCAGTTAGTGAACTTGGGCAAAAGTGAACATAAACTGAATGTAATATAATTTAAATTAGTTATAATTTCTTTACTATGTCATCCATTTTGCTATAAGAAATATCAAATAAAGGCCAAAATACTTGTTTGAGTTTATAGCACGGAGAAAAAAGTATTGAAAAAAATCCTAAGAATTATTAGTTTGGAGTTCTTAACAAGATATAATTTGGTACTAACATCTAAAGTTCATATGTTAAAATTTATACACGATAAAGATTTTATACAATTTTCATTACTTTTCACAAATTTTGGGCGCAAAATATCTAAAAGAACAGTTTGTTTTAGAAAATAACATTGTTTACGTTTCACAAATTGAAAAAAAAGAAGGTAAGTGAAAAGACGACCTAGAAGTAAATGTACTAATTAAATTAAACAAACTTTGATTAAAATTGCAATATATACGAATAATTCTTAGAACCGTCATTATTACAACAACAAAAAAAGTTGCGTATATTTTCAAACAATGTTATAAGAGGATGATTTTAAGTTCTGGTCCTAAAATTTGGCTTAAACAGAATTAAAATTCACAGTTCACTAACGAAGGCTTTAAAGATATTTAGTTATTGTTGTTCATTACAAAGAGCTGGTGTACAAACCCGGTTTGGACTATGATTTTGTATATTCATAGTTTCAATTTTCTAATGATGTTTACATATTGTTTATGATATCATCAGTAATGCATAAATTATGTCCTATTGGTATGTAAAAATATAAGAAACATAAAAATTTTGTTTTCACCCGAACAATTTGAAGAATTTTGACGAGTTGAAGCAGCCTTGAGATGAGGCAAACAAACCATACAAATCCTACTCTGTATATATCAAGAACATTTAGGCTGTAATTACTCCAATGTGGGTCATTGCTTCTAGTCTGAGTTCAAATAGGATTATCACCAATAACTCCAGAGAAACCATCATTGCTATATTTTGTCTTTAATAAGAACACAAACTAATTTATACTTACATGTTCTGTCTTCAAGAATGAAGAAATAATGATAACAGCTTTGGAAAATAACAAAACACTTATTAATATTACTAACTAGAGAATTCAATTAATGGTAAAACGAGGCCACTCGTCTTGTAAAATTATGCAAAGAGTCGAATCCCATGTCTTGGGCGGTTTCCTCGCACTCTTAAAAATGTACGCATTTTCAAAATAAATCAAACTTTTTGCCTTTATGTATTAGTCTGTTCTGCAATGATTGAGACAGGTTCGTTGGAAGAGAAATATAACCAGCAACGAACTTTATCGAGAAAAAAATATTTGAAAGTTATTAAGAGACTAAATAGCTAATGTTTACATACCAAATTTGCACATGTTTCTCACGTCATTGCTGAGCAAGGGAACTTACAATTTTCGCTCGTACTTTTTAATAGGCTACAAATTAGGTAAAAGAGTGTCTGAGAACCAAACCGACCTCACTATCGTTTAATTTTATACTTGCTGTAGTCGTGCTAAACCTGCTTCCAAGACCACATCTAGTGGAAAGACAATAATAAAGTACCTACAGACGGCAGGAAACGGTTTTTCAGACTAAGAAAGAAAAAAAAACTCACTTAAAGTAACTTCTGCTAATGTAGGACAACGCACGTCTTCACATAGTCTACGACACCAAGAAGTTCTTAACATGGAGAAAGGTGTAAATGATCAAATAGAGTCCCTACAGCCAATCTGTGTGACCAATTTCTATTCCAAAATCTGAATAACCTCCTCTGTGATAAATACAAATCTCTCAACGAATATAATAGAATTAGATTTAGTAATGTGTATCTCGAGTCGTACAAGTCCAATTTTCTACGCTAGATGTTGTGAGAAAGATACAATTTTGTACTAAACACAACTCTTGAACCAGTTTTGTGATTGTTTGACTTATTATTATTTGAGCACATCTCAAAGATGCCAAACAAACACCAATTTTGATCTCGTCTATTCTGTTCCGGTAATGTTCATGTCAAAGATGCACCACGCTCTGGAAGGCAAATTGTCGAAAATGTGAACAAAATAATAGAAATAGTCAAGTCCAACCGTCGGGTATGCAAAGTTTTGATTGCCAGGGAGATAAAAATTAATGGTTTGAATCAAGTGGCCGTTCCTAGAGAAGGATATTTACTCACACTTTATATATATGGACTACCAATACAATTTCTAGGTCAGATGGACTAATTGTAATACTTCATTGTATATCCATACATAATCAGTATAACTCCACTTGATCAATTAAATTATTTTTTCTATTCAAGTCCATTAGAAATAATGGATTTCTTCTAAATTCCTTTCTTGTACACTTAATATTACTTAATATAAAATATAAATGTGTGTGTACTTACATAGAGGGCGCTGTTGAACATGTTCTCAGCATGCATCATTTTTTTTAATAACAAGCTACAGAATTTAACAACACCTTACAGATAATATATTTTTTTAGTTTACTCATGTCCTATGAAATTGAGGATAAAAAGCAACTTAGATTAATTTTTGAAAACAACACCCAAACTGTTTTTTTATATTGACGGCTATATGTATTAAGTTGCTCCAAAGTGAATGAGTCTGCTCTAGTAAAACAAGAAATTACATTCATAAGTTTAAAAAAAGGACTCAATCATGTCAATCTGTTTCCTCCAGCTTGGATAACGTCATAACAATTGTTATCCAACTTCCACTACTCCCTGGAGATCTCCAGGCAGGAACGATGAAGGTGATGAAGTTCACTAACTTTATCGGCTGCTAAACATCGAGTGTGAGGTCTTCATGACTATCAAAATCGTAATCCCACAGCAAGAGCTTCAGCAAATGGAAAAAAAATCGATCACAGATATTCAGATCCGGGACGAGGGACGCTGTTTGATTGTTTCCACCTTTTTCTGCGTTAACAACTCCCTGGTGTTGTTGGCTATTGGGGACGTGCGTTATCCTACATGAACAGAAGTTCCTTCAGATGAATTTTGCTCTTCTTTAGGCTTTGTTCTTTACCAAGTCTTCGACTTGGGTAATGTTGTTGGGTTTCCTTGTCTCCCGGGGACCTCCTGATAAGAGACTTTTCTCGAGCGTAAAAGTGCTATCCAAGATCACACCAGCCCCACGAAATATATTTGTATACGACTAGGTAGCATCAGGGTAAACGATAATGAGGTCGGTATGGATCTCAGATACGTTTTTGCCCAGTTTGTGGTGTATCAAGAAATATTTAGCAACAAAGATTCTTAATATCCTTGTTCAGCAACGAATGAAGTTAGTGAACGAAGAGGAGCCCTCCAGGCAGTTGGGGGAGTTGGAGAACCATTGCCATAACGTTTTCTAAGCCGGAGGAGACTTTGTGACATGATTGAGTACTTTTATTAAACTTTGGCATATAATTTATTGTCATACTGGGGAGTCTTAATCATTTCAGAACAATTAGATAGACATCCGAGGAGTTTGTGTCTATCCTCTAGCTTGACACGGAGTGGAATTTGTGTTTATTTTTCTTCCGTCTATCTACTTGTAGCTTATCTTATAAAGACTCATGACATTATCATATGCTATTCTTTCAAAAATTATTATAATATTCAAGATTACCATATCATTATTCGGGGTTTATCTTACAAACCGGCAAATAATATTTCGTCTAACTCCCCATTTCTTATCGTTTCTTTAATAGTGATGGATTTTAATGTAACTTCATTTCAAATTGCCAATATGAAAACAAAAATTATAAAGATAAATCATTGATATAGTAATTAGTAAAAGACGTCCAATACAATAATTGGTTTAATATAAAGAAATGGAACTTGTAAACATACTAAGTCCCAAACTGTGTGCATACATCATAATTTGCTTTTGAGACACTTTCTTAATCTTTCTTCTACACGAAAGATATCATGACAACAGCAAATTAGGTCAAGTATATCTACTAAATAATAATATCTTAAATTTTTAGTACAGTTGTAGTATAGGAAACTACCTACATATACAGAGTGCAGGAGGTAATTTTTCCGTGCTTTTTTATTTAGTTCTATCATAATCAAATGGGGAAAGAAAAACAAAATTGGTAGAAATAACATTAAAATAACTATTACTTTGAATATAGATTTTAATCCTATCTCTCATGAATTAAAAATTGATGAAAAAAAATCAATCTTGCTGTTTTGTAATTTTTGAGTTTTACAAACATACCCAAGAAAAATAAAATCTGATATCTTTGAAAAAAATACGAAAGGTTGCCATCAAGCAACATTTTGAAATCATGGTCAATAATTGCTAGAAAAATAAAATTATTTTATTTGAACATTCCAAAATTTCCTAGATATAACTATATAAAGGCTATTGAAACTAGAATGCTTGAAAAAATCGTGAAGCAAGCAAGCTCTGGTATTTCCAATGCTAAAACTCATTAATATATATTCTAAAGACATATTAACACCATAATTCTTTCAAGTTATCCTTTTTTGATATTTTCTAATAGCAAAGACTAATTTTTGAAGTGTTGCTCCAATGAAAAAAAAAATGGTTAACGGCAAATTTTTTTTAGTAAGGTTGTGAAACATTCAATCAGGTTATTTGCAATTCATGATTTATCTTGAAAATACCCTGCGTAGGGTTTATTCATATATTTAACAATTTTTATAAGGAGGTTTGGATAACTCTGGAACAAATTTAGATACATAAGTCAATTTGATTTTTTAAAATAATTTTTGCGTGTCGAAATTGACCTGAATCCCGTTTATTGAGAATCCCTGATATGGAAGCACATTTGTTATTGTAAAAAAGAGATTTTCAATTAAAAGTGTATCCTTTTTTTACTGTACACTGTTTTCAATGTGAGTAAATTTTGTGAAAAATGTCATTTTGCACCCTGTATATATTTAAAATATATAAGTACTGAAAGGAAGTAGTTATAAGAAGATATACTATACCTGTATATAGGTATAAAACACGTAATTAGCGTAATTACTATAAAATATTAGATTTCTTCATTTATGTAATAAGTACAATTATACGATACAATATACGTAAATATGAGTAGATAATTTTTATGTACTTTTAGTATTTAGTTAACAAATGTATATATAGGTATATACATTTTAAAAAGCTTTAAATATATTTATATTTCAATTTAAATGCAATGACAAATGTTCTCTAATTTCATCTTTCATAAATAATTACATTATTACTTAAATTTGAAGAATACTAAATTAATACCTAAACAAATAAATATTAAAAGTTAAAAAAATAAAGGACACAATATAGCTATTGTCATCACTTAAATTAATATTAATCCCCTTATATCTATGCACACGTATTGTACACAACCATAACGGATACTTTTCAACTAAGTGTTGAAATGCACCTTTTAGCTTGAAAATATATCATATATGATAACCCCTCTCCCCTTGTAAGATATCACTTTGCTGTACAACAAATGCCGTTGCTCTATTATTATTCCTCATGATAAATGCATTCTTTTTATTCCCCTTCATGAATTCACCTTGTTAATTCAATCAAAAAGGTCAATTCATTGATGTTGTTTAAAATGTAGTGATGAATAAATATTACTCAACACCCATAGGAGACAAAATTGTTGAAGTAGTGTAGCACACTATATTTGGACAAATGTTGTGCCCGTGGTCTTTGTTTTGGGCCCTTCCTCTTAACGTAGATAAAAACAGAAAACTAGCAGTGACATTGATCAATACATTCAAGAGAAAAAAAATGGCTGATGGGATAAAGCAATTTGGTGAATCGTTGATGATTACCCAAAGAAAAACCCTCACGATGCTAAAGCTGAATATATAATAATAATAGAAGTTATAAGAAGCTATGGCGTGTCTACATTTTGGAGTTAATTGCTGATCCCTCAACCATACCACAGATTTTACCAATTCAAGAATATCTGATAATGAAATCCAAGTTTTCTGAAGTCAAACTTCACTGTTAAAAAATAATTCAATTTTATGCATATGAAACAATATTGTACTGAAAAAAGATAGAACATTCGAGTATAAAAAGGCTGTTAAAAGGACAATCGTATATCGTCTTACCCCTGAGCCCTGTATGGTTGCGAGTAAGGACCTATAAATAAGAAAATGTGGTAGAAAAATGAAATGCTGTTGTCGAAGATAAGGAGCAATCAACCTCAGAACCAAAATCAAACAAAGGAACGACTCTCAGAAGAGACTCAACCTCCTTCGTGTGAAAGAGTATGTAGTAGCAATTAATTACAGATAGAATTCAAACCGAGTATATTTCTATAAATAACCTGGAACCAGGTGAAGAAGATTCCGACGTTCAAAGATCGCAAAAATATTTTCCTCTTTGAGGGACTCAACTTATATTGAATTGGAAAATATATCTAATAAAAATGGACATAACAATGCAAATAAATCCAAATTGGACTTGCAATCGCAACTTATTTTGAAACATCCAACTTGCTCACAATCTTCAGTAAAAAGAAGGTCTGGAAGACCTTCTTTTTCTTAAAAGGAGAAAAATGGCGCTGAAACTTGAACTAAAAGTTTTTTCTAAGGATAATATCCCAAAAACCATTACTTTGAAATATAGAGGTAGTGAAGTTGCAGTGTGGATGGAATTATTGAAAAATGACTAATTAATGTTTCCAAGTGAAATTGTTCCTTTTATTTAAAATCTGTAAAATGATGGAAAATAAAGGCAAGATCCCCAGCTCACTTACAAAGAAGAAAATAGCTCTAATTCGGAAGAAGGGGGACGTTTTCGATTTTAGTTACTGGAGACCATTACAGCACTCAACCATTCATACATAATTCTTTCAAGGGTTATGGCTGAAAAGTGAAGGAAGTTCTCAATTAAAAGATTGAGGTTTAACAAAAGAGATTTTTAGGTTTTATTGACATGGTTGCAGAAGGCAAATATTTTAGAGCTGTAAATGCGAGCAACTTCTGCAAAGCGTTTGATTCGATTACACACAAACAAATATTTAGAGCAGTTAAACAACATATAGATTAGCAATAATACCTTTTTATCATACTATCATTTTAAATGGAATTAAAATATGTAATCCTATGTATTAAAATATTTAATATCATTTTGGGACAATTAACCCAAATAATCTTTCGGCAACGTGTTCTTGGGAAAATGTTTTTTTGCCAATTGTCTTAGAGGGGTTGAGGATAGAAATAAGTACAGATTCCAACCCATATCTAGCTACAACATACATACTAATTACGCTGAAGACAATTCTCGATTCAACTCTGAATTCCCTTTTACTGGGTTGACCAGGGAAATTGGATCGCTTAATAGTTGATTAATTAATGAAGGTTTTGTGATTGAAATTAATTCAGATTTCAATTTATTAAAGCAATACAAAACTAATCTGGGCTTTTTAGCTTATGTACAAGTCAAGAAAATGGCAAATGATTTGATTTACGAATTTCAATTCGGGCATTCCAAGCAGATGGGCGTCTCCAGGACCACTGTCTACGATGTCAGAAAGTCTGAAACATTGGGAAGCAAAACTGGAAACGGATAAGTTAAAGGAAACAGTGCAGACAAATCCTCTCAAGTCTATGTGGTTCCATACAAGATATCTAGGGATTTCACATCAGCCTGTCCAGAGAAATATGAAAAAAAGTTGGTAGAGATAGCCTTGTGAGGATAAAAAGGTCACTTTTGATATAAGCAATGAAAGAAACCCATCTCCCCCGCTCCAATACTCTTTTTTACGAGTTTTGACTGAGTCCTTTGCGTTTTTTGAACTTGTTTTTTGACACTTTTGGCACTCCCAGAGCCCTGATTCCAAATCCCTTGCATATAGCTTTCGGGTGCATGTCGGAGGGAAGGCCTACAGTGCCCATTATCCAAAAACCAAGGTATTCAAAGCCCCGATAAACCAGCTCTGTTACACCATGACAGAGAGTTTCGGCATGCAGTGAGTGCCAGGCCTTTCACTCCCGCCTGGAAACCGTAATTGCCGCTAAGGGTGGTTACATTATTGATTAACAGATCTCATATACACATCTATTTATAGTATTAGTTTTGTCGAAATTATATTATTAATTAATACATTTTATCTTGTTGAAGTTTAAATTTCAAAGGTTTCACATTTTAATGGACCACTCGGAACATATAACTCTACATTAAATTATCGGTTATACTTTATACTTAGATTTCTTATTTTCTAAATCTTACAAAATAATAACAACAGTTTTGGAAAATAAAAAAAACATTGATTTGATAGCCCAGAATTGAAACATGTAGTATAATATATCTTTCTTAGAGAACCCCCAACTGTATATATACATAGAAAGGAGTAACACTCTAGAATTTCATTAAATTCACTCATAACAACTATAAATAGCCTTATTTTAAATGTATCAAACAATTAATAGTTAGTTCTACTAATAAATATGTACAGGGGAGAGAGATAAAAATACATTAATTTAAAAAAAAAGTAGGCTATGACGGTGAAACTGTCAATCCTAATTACATGTACATATGTAGGGACAAATAAAGTTGTGCCTAAGATCTAATCTATATTCTACCACCCAATTTTATTAACAAAAAATATGTCCTATTTTTTGCACAAATTAAAAACAAGACTAGTTTAATTGTATTATTTATTGCTTGCGCAAGTGTTGTGCATCAGCATGAAATAAACTTGAGCAAAAATATAGAGAAATAGAAAATCCTATTTAATATTTTTATTTACTTCATACTCGTAAATATGTTTGAAAACAAAATATATGAACCCTTACAGATTTTGTTAGTCTACCCACTGTCCAAGAAAAAAACCACTCTATAATTGTAAATGTAGTTTTATTTTAATTTTTGGTCACATCATATGAACAAACAAAAAAAGGTTTAGAAGAAGGAAAATGCTAAGTATCAGATAGAAACTTAAAACTGCCACACTTGTTTTATATTGATTTGAGAGGTTTTGTGTATGGAAGTTATAATGGTATAGATAGTCATGTATTTTAAGTACCTGCTTCAATTTTATTTTTTTTAAATTGGACGAGACATGTCATCCAAGTGAGATTCAAGGCTTAGGACATCAACTCTTATTTGTGTGGGTAACACTCCAACACCCATCTTCGCAGTTATGACCGTTATGCCTCCTTTCCGTAGATCAATAAGGACTCGGGAAAGGTGACCACTACCAAACACACAGCATTAGCCATGGTGCTAGGCATTTTTGCGCTCCTGATCTGGTTAATAGAGGGTGTCAGGCTCACAGCAGCCATGTATATCCACGTTTTTAAGGCAAACCTGCTCCCTTGGTCGAGGAAAATATCCCCTAAAACAATGTCGTCTTTCAGCAAGATGGGTCCCGTACATACTGCAAAAATTACTCTGACCTTTCTAGCTAACAACTTTGTTTCTCGGCTAAGGGCAAATAAATACTTCCTTGCATCGAAAGGAGGATAGGCCAATGGGCCATCCTCCAGGAAATCTTAGTCGACAACCTCCTTTCCTGAGGACACTGTAATGGGTCTTCCAATACCACAATCCCTCAAAGCATACAGCCATGGCAATGAAGAAGGGTCTCGAGAAAAGGTGCACACAATAAGATAATGGAGTGGTCTAGCCAGTCTCCATAAATCAATCCATTAAAAAATTCAGTGGGGAAATTAGAAAATTGACGGGGGATCAAATATTTATTTTTTCCATTACAGTGTACATCCAAGACAATATATACTAGATATGTTTGAGTCAGTATTAGATTAATTATTCAAATTTCTGGGATGAGTAAAGATACTTTAGAATCTCATCTATAATTGTGAACCCGTAGTTGAATAAATATACTTATATTAATCCCGATATCGTTCCATCCATTCAAATACAACCTATTAATTTATCATTCTTTTATTTGGAAGGTCAACTTTGGCTACTTTAAGTACCATTTGATAGAAATGAATGATTATTTCTCAAAGAATACAAATGTAATCCCCACTAAATTTTGAAAAAAGGCAACACCAACATTTTAGTTTGCTTTACTGTTAAGGGATCACATATGTAGGATTCGTTCTGAATATTCTATTAGAATAAGAACACAGGTATCATTGAAAGAAAAACCATATAATACTAAGATTTATAGATTTATAATACATTGAAACTTTTATTTCATCTCCATGTTCTATTACTACTATTTTGTCTCCTGGGAGAAAGAATAAGATGAAGGAAATTAGAAAAGTATAAAATAAAATAATAAAGGGTCGTTCGTTCGTTCATTTTCCCCCTCTCAGAGTCTTACGTTTCCCATTTCTTTCTTTTCTGAACAGTGAAACGAATGAAGAAATCAGGGAAGATGTAATTATGTTCTCCCCCCTTCCCTTTGGATCCATTATCTCACATACATAATATGAACGTATAAGAAATGGAAGTGAGAAAATAGATATAAAAAGGGGACAGTGTTTCATTAATTAAATTTTATTTTTTAAATTTGGTCTTTGGATATAAAGGTTACCCCGTATTCAGCGCGGAGGACGGGCAACTTTATTAAGTGCTACTCCAAGAGAACTTGTATTAAAATTAATTTACCCCAAACCAGTACAACGGATAATATTTTGAGGGTGAGGAGGGGGGGCTTTTTTTTTTTTTTTTTTTGATAAGAAATCCAAAAATAAAAAGTTTTGAAAAAAAAAATAATAGCTTTTAACAAATATTAGATTTTTTTGGATAAAAAGACAAAAATTTACAGGTGTTAAAAATTTTTTTTTGGAAATTTCAAAACTTAAATTTATATATTAAATTTTTTGAAAAAAAACTCCAAAAATTATTTTATTTTTATTGAAATAATCTATTGCTTTTAACATAATGTTAATTATTTTGCGAAAAAAAATGAAAAGTTTCATATTTTGGAAAAATTTTCAAATATTAAATATTTTTTTGAGTTAAAAAAATTTATTTCTGTTCGTAGAAATTTTTTTTTTTTTTTTAAATTTCAAAAGTTAAATAATTTGCGAAAACTTTCAATGAATAATTTTTGTTTGGTCTACAATATCTATTACTATTCATAGATAATTCAGTTTTTTGGAAAAAAATATGAAAAATTATATATTTTGGAAAAAATTTCAAATAATAAATTTTTTCGTACAAAATTTCAAAAATCCACAGCTATTCACACAAAGTTAATTATATAAAATATTCAGTTTTGATCTTATCAACAACACCTTGAGACTTTAAATAAGTCCCAAAACAAAACAAAAACTGTTTTGACTGAAAAGATATGTACTTTCTAATACCCCCCAAAAAAAAAAAAGGATCGAATATAGATTTGGAATGAGTCAAAGCTTGTTCGTATTACAATTAAAAATCATTTGATTTTGATAAACACCAAAATATAAGCATATTTACTTTAGTATAACTTTATAAATATAAGGCAATCTAGTTAAGGATATCTCTTATCATTGAATTTCTACACTATAATGGCAGGCTATGCTGTATTAAAATTGCAAATATTGTACATCATTTAAAAACATATTGTCCATAATATTGTGGTATCATTTTCTGCTAATTATTTTAGCTTAAATATATATATACTCAAATATCTCATAATGTAAGTTGATTTTATATAAGCTCGCCTTTGTAATAGAATGGAAGTTCTTTTACCTGCTCTTTTGAAGTACTTAAGTATTTCAAACACAATGTTTAATTTTCTTCTTTACAAGCCAAACACAAAATTATCTGACAGATAGAAAAATCCATTCCCTTTAGCATTTGAACATGTCGTATCTTTTTTAATTTTAACTAACATGATATGAATATCCTTGTATAATATGATTTAGTAGTAGTTATAATCTAAATATGATTAATCAATAGAGGTTATCAAATTTTTCATCTGTTGCCATTTATACATTGTTATAACATTTTAATATAATCATGTTCAAATTACTATTTTTAAAATGTTTTATTTTTTTAATCCAAATTTTGATTTAACATATGAATTTTTCTAAATTATTTTTACATCTTTATTTAATTAACTTTTGTCATGTCTACAAGAAGAAATAAAAGAAAGAACGGCCATTTTTTTTATCAAACTGAATGTTTTTGTAATTATGTTTAATGAAATATATTGACAGTTAATAACTTCATATCAGGCTACTCAAAACAACTTTTCCTTAATATAAAATTGTTATGTTTGATGGATGGCAAAAAAAAAACAATGCCCCATAATCTGGATTTGATGATTAAAAAGTTTCGCTAGATGACTTTTTTTCATTTCAGAATACTTTTAGTAATGTATTCACGAACAAAAATAATAAATTGTAAGTGCGAAACATTTACAAAGGGTCTTGAACATTCTGGTTGATCTGCAGAGCCAATTATCCAAACATTATAGAACATTAAAATATCCTTACATTAGTACTGAAAGTACAAACTGATGAAATAATAATGTTAAATATTGAAATATATCCGGAAATGTATTACAAATAGAGAATCAAGTTGCTAATTAATCGAAATTAGAAGTTTAAATACAATATTTAACTGTATTATGGAGGTTTATTGATAAACTAATTCTTAAGATATTTTTTATACACAACAAAGTACAAAATCAAAAGTTTAATTTTTTCAAAAAATAATGCAACTAGACCCTGTAGTTTTGTCTAAATCCTTAGTCTCCAAGTTGGTATCCAAGTGAAGTATAATTTAAAATGATTCAAAGTTCGAGTCAATATAAAATAGCTCAAGTTAGTAGTTAAAATTAAATCGTAGATGTGATACATAGAATTGTTAGGTGTAAGTTTGATTCAATACAAAAATTAAGAACTGTTTTTATCATATATAGTTGTTAAAATAATTAATGCTTGTGTCTGATGTACGTCCCAATTAGAAATACAAAGATAAAAATGCATTTATTTCAAAAACAAAGACATATACAGACTTTAGACATTAATAAAAGTTGCTCAAAATTCTGAGCTACGTACGCAGGTCTATGTTTCATTATGAGCAGACTATGTAGTTTCCTAGGCTCTGGAAAGCAAGTATATATTTTTTTGCTAATAAATTGATTTTTTTTTTTAATTTATAAAACCAACATCAAAGTTTTTTTAAAGATATGGGTTGTCGATTCGAAAATCCACCAAAAAAAAACAAAAAAAAAAACAACTTTTGTACCCACGGAAAAAGGGCGAACGTATATTAAATACCAATTATAAAAAGGGAATTAAGTAAATGAAGGAAAAAAAGATAAGCGAGTTAGTATCAGTATTTATCTTCAATATGGTTTAAGAAGGAACATGGCAAGTTAGCAATGGTAGTAAACAATTAATAAATCACTTGGTCCAGCATTTAAAAAAATGCTTTATATTTACCAAAGTCAGTATTTTCACATGATCAATTATATGATGCATTTTCAAAAGTGTCAAAAGGTGGTACAGGTTTGATTATATTTACATCAAATGGACAGAAAACAACAAAAAATGAAATATACAAGGAGGTTATACAATAGAATTTTGCCCCCTTTATATTAATAGTTCATAATAGATTGTTTTAGTTTAGAATTTAAACATAGACACAATCTTTCTAATTTTTTATTGGCTAACGTTAATATAGCGTGTTCGCTCTAGTAAGTCATAAATATATTTTTTTAAACGACATAGCTTACGCGACAATGAGCTCGGATTAAGTTATTCTCTTGAAATCAGAGTGCGTAGGTTCGATACCCGGTCGCTACTAGAAAAGGACATATCCATAAAAGTGTATAAAATATTTCGTATAAAGGGGTTTTTATAGTTTGTAATGGGAACATGATTTTTTAACGAGATAACATTTATGTATAAAGTAATAACTAGTGAGTGGGATCATTTAAGACGTAGAGTGGCAATGAGGGATTGCAAGGGAGTTTTAAGCGTTGAATGAGAATTGATAATAGACATTTGCTCATTCATCTCCTCTAAGAAACGTTTACTGTCATCATCTACGCAGCAATCCTTTCAAAACATTCTTCAAATTGTTGACGTGGACAGGTAAATGTTCATATTTTTTAAATTTTTACATACGAGTGGAACATATTTAATTACATCAATAGATCTACATAAAAAATGTATCACAAACAGTTTTTGGAGTCCAGTTCTTAATCCAAATAAAGGTACATCCCGTATCTCAATCTCTGTCACCGATTTATTTTCCGTAAGCTGAAGCATATGCTCTGAGATGACAATTTTAATAACCATGAAGACCTTACACGCAGCGTTCAGCGGATGATGAAGTTAATGAACGAAGAAGAACTCTTCAGGCAGTTTTTGGAGTTGGAGAATCATTGGCAGGATAGAGGAGACTATCTGACACTTCACACTATTAACCTTGGAAGAACAAGCATCCGTCGAAAAAGAAATTAAAACTCTTCGTCCATAATGGAAAAAGGAGATATAAAAAGAGAATCCTCAAATGGATGAAGATAATATAAAAATAAAAGTCTATTGAGTTAAATTAATTACCATCAAATCTCGAAAAAATGAAATGGATATTCATTCTACTCCGATATCAGTTGAGGATTCCGATCTTTGGAAATTATTCCAAGAATCTACTCCCATTAATTCAATCCGGAGAAAGAAGCCGCTATCAATAAAGAGATCAAAGTACTTTTTGAAAACTTTGAGTAGTAATTTCCTGTCCTACTAGGGCAGTCTCAATCATTTCAAACCAAACTAATACACTACTTTCAATTTCCTATGTCAGACAGATAAAATTGTTGTACTAAAATGTTTATTTATAGCAAATCAGTTCAACTCCATCTGACCAATAGTAGAAATAAGTATCAAATAAAATTATATAGTTCAGCTTTCATATGCACTCAAATAAAAATCTTATAAAAATTTTTTAATATAAAGAACATGCTCTATTCATTTTAAAATAAATGATTTCCCATTGATATGGTTTCAAACTGGAGAAATGAACGTTCGATATCATTCTGAGTCCGAATGTATACTGGTGTGATATTTGCCTGGAAAAGTTGAAGTAATATTATTATTTTTTTAAATATACAAATAAAACACATAGGCGTTATATTCCTTTGAAAATGAAAAATCATTTATTTATGTTTCAAATGAGTACATTTAATTTCATTTGAAAAAGATGAAGGCCTAAGACGTTATTAATCTCCAAATAAAAGTCAATACTTATTATTTTTGTAACACTACTTTTTTTTATCATGATTGAGTGATTAAACATAAAATATATAGAAGAACATATATTTAAAGTCAAGATTACATTTAAATTAAATAAGTCTATCTTTTTTTTAAATTGAGTTTGAACATTGTATTTAGGTCAAAAATGCTAAGATATTCAAAAGTCTCACAATAATAAATTTAACTAAATATTTGAAATTTAAAATTGCCCAAACTGTCTTCGTTTTATTGTATTTGCTTGTATTTGCAGTCTTAAAATAAATAAATGTGTAGGTCACTATTTTTAAAAAGGTTACGATTCATCAATTGAATTAGGAGTCGAATAAAAAAATCTTTAATTATCGTTAAAAATGAAAATTTGGAGTACTTGTCTACAATACCCAACCTAAAACGAACCCTGTCTCCATAAATTGACCTGATAAAAAAATTAACATTTTCTTTATCTACGTTTACAAAATAAAAGGTGAGATTTGTAATTGTGACTGTATATTTGATACTAGATACTAAGTTTGAGATTCAAATCAAAGACTCGAGACCTGACTTGGAATTGCATGCTACGAGTAGAGATCTTGCTGGATTTTTAATCACTTTATAACAAATATTTTTACAATCCAAACATTTTTTTTTCGTTGTAAAAAAATATACTTTTTTATTGTTTTTATGGAGGGAAAAAACTAAATTCAAGTCAAAATAAGTAAGAAAATATTATCGACGAGTCTGCACAATAATTAAGAGTTGATTCCACTCAAGCCATTACTTTTGATTTATTATAACTAATTTATAATATACTCAAATCAACAAATAAATAATTATGAACTTAAAATCCCCGCCAATCTTCTTCTTTATAGAAATTGGTTCAGTAGAAAGGAAAAACCAAACAAAAAGAAGAAGCAATCAATCCAAGAATAATACACTCAAACCCAATCACAACATGGTCCCATAAGTGGTTTCAGTACAGGCTGTCGAAATCCTCGATATATACCAGCAAGTCGAATAAAACTGAACATGGATGTTTTTTCGGTAAAGAAGCGGTAGAATCTTTGTTCGACATATTTTATTTCTGTGATTGAGTCAGACTTTTATTGTTGATGGTGGATAATATAATTACCAATAGGCTTAACATAGCATCAAAGGCATCAAACTGGTTCATTGCTCTTAAATTGAGAGGAGAGTATGGCTTTAAAGTCGAAGCAATAGTTGCAAAGACACTCACGATTATTTACGCCTCTAGAACAAAAAGGACTCTTCTTCCCGCAGGTCTAAACAGAATAATCGCAATATATTTTCAAAAAATGGAGTTTGAAACTGGACAAATTTTATAATTTAGTTTATAATGGAGATTGTTATCCACATCGTTTAAATAACTTTGGAATCTTTGATGTTCTTTTTAAATAATTTGAAAAAAACTTTGGTTTTTTTTATTGATTTGTTTTTATAATTTATATTATTTATCTTTAGTGGGAAGGACAATAATAATAAAAAAAACTCAAAATCAATCTAGAGACTCAAAAGGAGTTTTTGATTAATTGGACTTTTGAGCAAAGCCTTGGAAATTGATACCAAAGACTTTCTCCTACCAAAATCTCAAGCACAAATAATAAGTTACTTCATCCAATTGTATACTCTTTATTAATTTTTATTATACGTTCAGAAGTTAAGGATAACTACAGTCAATGAATTACACACTAATTTGTTGTAGTTCCTAATATTTGTATAGCCTTTGATAGACTATAAACTCACAACACTTATAACTCAATTTACAATTATTTTTACCCTTTATAAATAACTCGACATTAATGCTGCAAAAAATGTGAAGAGAGTAAAGGAATACAAAAGACAGGGGGATCAATTGGAGATAAAGTTGTCAAACAAACAATATATATATGTACAATACATAGAGAAATCTACAAGAAAATGTCTCCCTTAAATCTACTCTACATACAACATAAGATGTAGATTTTCCAATATTTACGTAAAAAGATGTGAATAGTTTTTTTATTATTCAATTTTTTTTCAGTTCCAGGGAAAGGGGAAAGAATTGATACTTTTTTTTTCTTATTTTCATATACTTTTGGTGAATGTATGTATGTTTTTCGGGAACAAATACTTCAAGAAGATGACAAAAGAAGTGGAACATATAGCTATATACATAAATATATCAAGTTCTACTTCTTTTTCTGGAAAAAAAAGAATGTCGAAAGTTGGTACTCAATATAATATTCTGTCGTCACTCTTTCGTTTAAATTTTTTTTTCCATACTTTATAATAAATACAATCTATATTTGTGCTCTGATGGAAAAATTCATTCCTGTAAAGTATACAAGAATATTTCATAGCTTTTTTAGTTGAGAAGATTTATGATCACGTAATTTTTTTCATAAATTGTGGGAACAACACATCTGGACAGGACAAGGCAACATGTGAGAAAATTTTAGATATAAGTAATGATGAAAATACAGTTTAGAATGGACATGAGGAAAAACACAACGAAAATTGTCATGGTGACCCTGCACATTTGAGGAATGTTTTGGAGGAGAGAAAGAATAAAACCTACGACTTTTCATTAGATCATCTACAATCAGCTGTGACAAGAGAGAATTGAGAAAAAGATATGAGAAAGGAAATTTACTAGAATTACTCCGAGTGCGATCCCAAATTATACTTTGGTTCCGAAAAGGACTTACAGTTATTATTCCGCAACAAATCCTCAGGGGTACACTCCTACTTTTATGAGCACTCACGAATATTCATTAAGGTTTTGAATATAGTTAAATCTATTTAGAAAAATATGTTCGTTACTCAGGAATTAAATAATAATGAAAATTGCTGAAGGAAATTAATTCATTTTTCAAATAACCTCTTACAAATTAACAGGCCTACTAAAAAACACACACTGGATTTACATCATTTGACATTAGTGTATTCAACACTGCATAAGTGAATTGGGATAATAAACACACCCACATTGATCAAACTAATTTTAATTCCTTTGAATCTACATTTTATTTACAATACTTTTCAAAATACTCCTAAAACATTTAATCAGATATGCAGTTCTTTCTTTCTTTTGATGATACCTTGTTTAGGAATTATTTGATATTTAAACATTTTTAATCAAGGTTTAGTTAATTTTGTTAACTGTTGAATTAAAAGTGGTTCGCATGTTTTTCCTTTGGGTTTCTTTGATTTTTGATTTTTGAAGGTGAGGACTGAGTATATTGATACATTTATTGAATCACGTAATCTTTCCTCCAAATGAAAAAAAAAAAAAAAATTGTCGCGAAATCTTCTGTTAGTAAGCCGAATAAGTCAATGATACCAATTAGTCTTTGTTGAACTCCCCCATGATCACCATAGCCTAAAAATCACTGTTGTTCCTTAATTTTGTAAACAAAGAGAAATTCAGCACCTGCAATGTTTGGTCCTTCTATTTGCGTATTTATCTGTGCTCTAGAAATGTTAGCACTTGATCAACCAAACACATTCTTTTTCTCTTTATTTGAAAATAAAAGTATATATCTCCTTGTGAAAAATTGTTTATTTTAATACTTATTTGATCCCAGATCTCAAGTTTTTCAAATCTTGTTAGTGGTACACCTTTAAAAAAAGTTAACCTTCCTTTCGATACTACTATTTTTTCGTTTCCTTTTAAGGCTCCCAAGGTAGACATGAATACTTCAAACTCAAGTAGGATTGTCGCTAAGACGAATTTGAATTTACCAAATTATGGCAGTCTATATGGGATAATGAATGCTAGGTGATTTCATTTAGAGTAAATTCATTACTGTTCTTTTCATTCCTAGTAATTTCATTCCCAGTAAATTCATTCGCTGTAATATTCATCTCCGAACATTTTATTACCACTTTGAAGAGGGATGTTTAGTGTGATGTCATACGGTTTATATTTCTATATAAGTTAGTAATTTTTGTGTAAGACTGTAGAGGGAGGGATTGGTAATGGGCATTCAGCACTGGAGATGACTGATTACTAGTGATAGATGGGAAACAGATATGAATGATTTATGGTGTTTATGGATACGAAATGATAAATCTTTAATATGGAGCAGGCATGGTATACAATCTGTGGGTGTTATTTATACCTTGAGAAAATAATTAAATCCCTTCATTACTACTCTTCTTCATCGTCTATCGCTTCTCGATCCTACTCCTTCTCATCCATCGAAAATCCTCCATTTCATCATCCCCTTTTCTCTTCCCTTCCACTTTTCATTATTCAAATCTACGTAAACAATAAGAAAGTTGCATAGAACCCTCCCTCCCTTCCCCAGGATCACTTACTCTCCTTTGGTTCAAGTTCAGCTCTGGATTGAATCCTTCACAATCATCATCATTCAAATGATCATGCTGCGGCTCCCTCTACAGTCCTACGCAAAAACTAGTTACTAGTTTAGAAAAATAGATCATGTGCCATCACTAAATATCTCCCTTAACAGTGGGAATGAAAAAGTTGTGGATAAGCTTTACAGAGATTTAATTTACTTGGAATTAACTTAATACCAATCCGAAGGCAGGGAATTAATTTAAGGGGTATGAAATCACGGGTCACGGTAATAGTGGTAAATTAATGAGAGTGATTTTGTTTTATTTATATTTTTTAATGGTCATTATAAAAACACACCACAGTTGTATTGGTTCGAATGTAGTTCAAATCTTTATCGTTCCAGTTCTTGAAATAATAAAAATACACAACAGCAACTCGAATGGAAGAAGTTAATATGTTTGTTCATCAATCAATAAGTATTTTCCAATATGAATAACACTATGTAACAATTACATGATCAAAATTACTAGCAATAAAATGAAGCCAAAATTATCATTAATTTTTCAGAACAGAATCCAAAACTGACCTCAGTTTTTATTTAGGTTGTCAAGTTTGAGAAATAAATGTGATTATATAAATTTGAAGCCCTTATCGTTCACAGAAATGTTCAAAATTAAGACAAACGCCAAATTTACGTAACATAAATAAACCTAATGTTTAAAGGGTTATTATGTATAAAAATGTTTTTCTTGATTACATATCAGATTTTGAACTCGACATATTTCCATTTTTATGGGAAGACATGATGACAAACGACACTATTATTTAGACCCTCATAACTTACTTATTCATCATTAATAGTGATAAATGTTTCAATATTATCAATAGAATTATCATACTAAATTATAATACTAAACTTTTTGATTTAGAGACATACAAAGAAATTAAGATATCTCACTCTTGAGTTTGCTCCTTGATAACTATGTCTCTTGTGTTTCCTTTTTTCTTGCACAAAGACCATAGCTTTTAACTATACAATTAAACATTTCTAAGTTATTAATTCAATCAATTTAACAGTCATTATATAACTTTACGACATTTTACGATACGACATTTACGATGGAGAATAGAGCAATGCAAATTTTAACTAATTGGTATACGAGATATTAGAAGAAATTAATTGACCAATTTTTGTAATTATATCTTTTGCTTCCATATTATAGTCTTCCTACTCCAGAATAACTTTCAAATAAGCTATGACTTTATGTATTCCATCAACAGTCTGAACTTTATTTGACCTCACAATAAATACAAACTTTGATATTGGAGGCTTCTTATGACTTTAATAAGGATAAAAAGTAATCTCTTGCTCTAAAAACAACCTTAATTGGAAATCTGACAAATTGTTGAGTTGATGGGAGAGTGAAACACGTTTATTTGTTCATTTTATAGTTTTAATTATTTACTGCGTCTTGCTTCAGAATATGCCCAATTCGTATTTCACCTTTCGAAAGATTAAAGAGTATATTTCTGGTACTAGACAACGGGCTTCAAAATATGAAATGTAAAACTGCAGGCTTTTGGTATCGCATAGGTCGTCTTCAATGTCCTTATTTCAAAAAGGTAATTAGTCCACACATGAATCTAATAGATATCTTATCTTTTCTACTGATATCTTTAGTCCAGAGCCTCCAATAATTTGAGGTAGTCGGTTCTACTCTTGCAAATTAGAACACGGCATTAATTAGAGAAGGGAAAACACCCTTTTGCTAGTCCACGTAGAATCTTTAGTCATACCCAAGTTCTTGAATATTTTTATCGAGTCCTTAGATGTGATTCAAGCTCATTTCAAGTCCATTGCTATAATATAATGTCCATAATGTTAAGGTTTTCCTGAGTATACAATATACTAGCTTTGGAATCCAAGTGGAGTCACAACACTTAGCTATGGAATCCATTTCAAGTCTCAAGTCTTTGATTGTGATATTGTCTTCAAAACTTGGGACTCAAGTCCAACTCGAGTCGCAAGTATTGAGTCCAAATTCTCAACTCTGACCATAATTCACCATTGTAATTTAAATTATACATTTATCATTATATAAACAATTAATGAACGATAAATGTATAATTCTTCTCTTTGGTGGGTTATCCAAAAAAGGAAAAAGACATGGAGTAAAATATTTTCTTCTTTCCCAAAAACAATTTTAGGTTGTGAGGCGTGCTTTATTCCTCTTTATTAGATCCCAGAATAAGGTATGATATGTCTCTATCAGCTCCGTATTGATGTTAGAGGGATTGGATTGAAATAATATTATTATGTGCCAAACTAATTAGTTATATCTATTATTGTGTTGGAATGAAAATTGCTATCCTATAAGTATGCAAACATATTGACCTGTTTATCATTTTTTAGTACAGCTGGTATATATTAAATCTAATTTGCTCCATAGCTAATTTATTTTTTGTACGTTTCCTCTTCTAATTATACATACTTTATGGAGACACGCTAAATTAATAGAATAATAACTATTTCTGAAAATCAGCTATCCTAGACGGCTATAGTTATACACCTTGGAGGCGAAAAAATAAAATATTTTACGTAATAATTTTGAAATAGCGTTCTGGTCTGTGGGTATCAATCTACCATAATGTTCCACAACTTTTGAACAAATAAATTTCACAAAAGATTTTATATATTATAGTTGAAAAAATTCTAATACAATCAGAAATATAAATTAATTGGTAGAAATTATGATCTATTCTAATTTTTTCTCTGATAAAAAATGCCAGACAATTATATTTAGAGCACAAAAATCCTAAATTGTTGTAATAAGGGCTTTGGTGTTGGAGTCCCAGATTTTTGCTACGAGTCGGAGTTTGAAATTTTGTACATTGTCGAAGTCGTATATTTTTACAATTTTTGAGTCGGAATTGGAATTGCATAATTGAAAAAATTGCCGTTGGAAGGGCTAAAGAAAGGATGAAATAAAAACAAACCTATGATACCTAATATTTTAATACTTTATGACGTCACATACCCACTCTCAAAATGGATATAATTACAAGAAAAAAGAGCCAATAAGGGTGCAATAATAGATCAAGAAACAAAATGAAAATGATTGATCCTATCCTTGTATTCAAATCTGTTTTGATTGATATGGTAAGCTCGGATGCTCCAGAAAATTCAAATAGCTGGTTTTGGAGTTAAATAACTTTAAATAGTTGTAGTTGGAGTCGAATAATTTACATAAGTCAAGTCGGATTTGGAGTTGGAAAAAAACGCCCCTCGGACTCTTTAACCATGGTTCCAGTCATGACTGATATGCATTTTGTAAAGTGAGATGAGAATACAGACCGAGACTGAACACTGTGTTAATATTGTCTAAATAAATAATACCGTAGTCTACATTACCGCCCTGTCATATAATTTTTGATTAATAATCATCCGATACACAATAACAAGTCACACAAATCGTTTGTATTTTTCAGCTGGCCTGTTTCCTTAGAATTGAAAATCCCAACAATGAATATCATTTTCCCCAATTGCTGTAATTATTATTTTATTCTCTTTAGTGAACTTCCTTTCTTAATATATTTAATTATATTCCAAACCTGATTTAACAGTCGGTTTTGCTCATCAAATACGGAGCCTTAAAGATTTATTGCAGAATTATAATTGTAAGGACTTGTTAAAGTCTGAGTAAAATTGGGGATTGACATTGAAGTAATTATTAGTGATGGAACGATATAAAAAACCGTCAAAATTCCCCATGCAAATTCCGATCAAATTAATATTTTAAAATAATATTTAAAAAAAAAATACAATTTTCCTGTGAATTTCTAAGAACCACAATTGATCAAATTAATTGCCTTCCTTTTTTTAATGTAAATAATATTTCCATTAATTTTTTATTACCTGAGCAGCTATCAAAGAAAAAAAATAAACACAGGTTCAACTCCATATTAAGTAAGGATATAAAAAGGAATGACTATGATATCAAACCTGTGGGAGTCTGCTTGTGCAGACTTTATAAATTATAAATATAGAATAATAATTAGCCCACCAGAATGTAAGGATCCAAGAGATATTTTGTGTAAAAAAAAAAAAAAATTAAATAAATCTTTTTTGAAATTATACCTTGAATATTTTTCTATAATGTAAGCTGTGATATTTTTCATCACTTTGCATTATGAATGAGTTATAACAGTCTACAGAAAGGTGTCGTTTTTGACCATTTTTCAGCCTAAAAATGGAGATATGTCAAGTTTCAGATCAAGATATAGAATCAATAAAATCACTTTTTAATCCTAAAAAACCCTTTTACAAAGTTTTTTTTCTTATCGTACTTTTAATTTGGAGATTGTTTTAATGCTAAAATTTTACTCTGAATGATAATAGTTCCGAATTAGTGTAATCTCAGATATTTAAAAAATTCAAACGACAGATAGAAAAATTGAGATTCGATTTGGATTCTACACTCAAAAATAAATTCCATTTTTGGACTTGAATTTATTACAACCAAATGAGTATTTTTCTGTGATATTTAACATCTTTATTATATACTTTTATCCGGATCTCAATTAATGGGTCATATACAAAGTATGTACGCAGGTTTGTAGGATTTTTGCACCGTCACCTCTTCCATGTTTGCATTTGGTACTCATTACATATTTACTTTATTATAGGTTGCGCTATAACTATCTTTTTTAAAGCAATACCCTCCTCCAGTTAAGTGTAGGTTCAGTACAGTTCAGTCTTAAAAAATAAAATATAGGGTAATTGAAGACGTCACTCAACTTAATCAGTTCTAGTATCTTAAGTACCAGTCCTAAGAATGGTCCTAACTGGACCAAATAAATAAGGACCGACGCGACACTCTGTGAATATAGCCCTTCAGAGTGCATGAAAGACTTCTACTTAAAATATTATCTACATCGAATAAATGTAATATTTTGTGGATATTCAAAACAAATAAAAGTTTATTATGTAAACAACCAATAAATATATTTACTCTACTCTGACTACGTTATATGTTTTTCAAATAATATATCGAGATAAATTCATAAAAAGGAAGTGAATATTTGTTATATATAATTTTTGAGTTTAAAATGAATCCCTACATAATTAATCTAATAAAGTATTACTGTTATTTTTCTTTCTAAGAAATGAGTATTATAACAAAATACATTACTTTTGATTTCTACATAATATTAATAACTAACTTATTACATTAGGAATAAATATTTTAAACCACTGCACATTAAATATGCAAATTCGGAAATATATTTAATTAAAACAATAGAAAAGAAATTAAATATTCATATATTATTTCCTTTTAAAAAGGGTTTAGTCCTAATCCGCAGAATGACATGCAGTTTTTCTACCAAAGTACTAAATCCTAAAATAATGACCCATTTAATTCGTAAGTAAAATTACATACAGAGAAGGTAGCTTATAGAATTGTCTTTTTTCCATGGTTTTGTGTAGAATGTCGATACATCATGAGTATACACTCTACAGCTACATTGAGTTGTTTAAGATTAAAACAGACTAGCACTAAGTTAATTCTTAAACATCATTTCTTCTCGAATATATTATCTTGATGTTTTAAACATATTATTTGATATATTTAAATAAGTTTATAAACACGAGTTCATTAAACTTGTATTAATAAGTACAAAACGATACAATATCCCTTTATTTTATCTATAAAAGACAGGTAAGCTTATAAAAATCAATATTTTAACCCTATACACTTGTTTGGTCCTATTGTCAGAGAAAATTAAATTTTGTGGATAAAAAATTACAAAAATGGAAGTTCAAATATTAAATTTTTAGAAAAAAAATTCCTTTTTGGTAATACAAATATTTACAATTTTTTTTACATTCCATTTAAAACTTAATTCAAGTTGTTAAAGGTTAAACATCTAGAAAATTCATCAAATTTTTTATTTATTTATAATTACACAAAGATAAAATCATGTATATACATGTTTATAGCTTTACTCATATTTTTCAAAGAATTTTTTTAAATGAATGATTTTGACAAACAAAAATTATATTATTCAAGTTTATTTTTTCCTATGAACTTCAAATTTATACATTCTTCTATTTTTGAACTTTAATGTATCTGTTCTATTAGTTTCACAGCCTTTTTTGCATTTTGGTTTGATTTGATAATGTCATTTATCGTTTTACCACATTTTCAATGAGTTTTCCCTATTACATAGAATACTTCGAAGTGAGTTCAACAATTTCATAAAAGTTGATGTATAGTTGTTTTGAGTCTCAATCAATCATCTTCCTACGAGTTGGAGGTGAAATCACATTCTGTAACTAAAATAATACAGCCGTCTGACATAAGGAAATTAACAATAACTATATATATCACTAGTGATTTCCAAATTTTCTGTTTTAAGTTTGTTAACTTTTTCCTCTTGATTTGAGCCAAATTAGTAGTTATTTTATTATAAGGATGGGCCGTGCTTATTTCATATAAGTACTTGAAATCATCTCACCATCCGGAGTTTTTGCCCCTGTTAACATAATTCTTTCCAACTTAGTTAAACTATTTTTTGAAAGAATCGTCGTTCATTGATATAGTTTTTAATATTGACTAACTCAATTCGTGTTTGGTGGATTTTCTGTGGCTAAGAAAATTCATAATGTTTATTTAATTCATGGTATATGATACCCTTGGCAAAACCATTTTCACATTTTAAGACCCCAAGTATGATTTTCAAAGTACCTTTTTTAGCGTAACTACATAATATTTTTTCTTCGCTAAGTTAGTTGCCATCAAAATGAATGGGAAAAAAAAATTTCAATCAGTAATATTTAAAAAAATCTTCTTTTTCATTTTCAGGCATTCATTCATTACTTGTTTCGGATACTTGACGGGCTTGGAGTGGATATATTAAATTCCTGTTCAAATATAGTTTTAAGAACATCATTTGTCTTACGGGTCGAAATATTGTTTACTAGTTTCAATAAAGTTATTGTCGTGGTTTCTGCTATTCCTTTATTTAGATTGTATTGTAAAGATGAAGACCATGAGGAATAAATTAATTTTGTCTCAGAATCCGTTATGAGATTCAGATTTAGTTATTTCATAGTGAAGGCTGAGTTGGGATTATTGGTATGTTCCTATTCTTGGGTGCAATGATTTTAAAAGTGCCCTTTTGACTAACCAACTTTGCCTCCTCTTTTAATCTGCTTATGGTAGAATTCTTTATCTATAAAGTATTTCCATTCTCCATTTACGTTGATGACATCGAATAATTAAAATAGTGAAATATTGTATTTTATAGATGGATTTTTAATGTTTGTATGACTGAGATCAATCAAGTAATCAAGTTTTTTTTTATGAATAAGTGCCTTAAAAGAAAGATTGAAAGCAAGAATTTAATTAAAACAAAAAAAATTATCCTGTTGTCAATTTTCACTTCTGAATAGAAGAATGAAGTTACCAATAATTTGACGATTTGTTGACATCCAGCAACGATTTAAACGTCAATAAACCATTGCACAAGTACTATTAAGGTCCCTTTTTGGCTTAGAAAAATGAGGCTGATTTTTTTATCCAAATGGACTAATTCATCATTGTTTTTTCTAGTATATACTTCGTTTAATTTTTAAAAGGGTACAATGACTTCTATAAGCATACAGTGTTGTTTAATATATATATATTAAACGTATAAGTATAAGCTTTATTGCTCATACAAAAGCCGTCATCCTACTTATAACATAATTAATGAATTTCAATAAGGGGAAAGATATATGATAAACTGATATCATTTATGACATCTAAAAACAACTTTTTTTCGAAACGAAATAATTAAGTTTCAGGTTCTAAATCTTAAAAAAGTAAATTAGTAATCAACCTAATGTGCAATAGTTAAGCTAAAAAATTGACATTGCAAATTGTTCAGTGTCAAACATGACTCCTTGGCCGTTTTGTTTTTAAATAAGTTATCTTTACTTATTGAATATGTGCTATTTTTCAAACGATGTTTGTATACCCTGAAAAGTGAATAGGTAACCCTGAGGGCCTCCAGGTGTGGGGCGTCTTGTCAAATTATATATTCACAAAATTCTTATAAATTGAGGAGACTAAAACAATAAACTGTCTTTCAACACCCCTTCTCTTTGATAACGAAAACCATTATAAATATAAAATTGTGGAGTCTGGGAACAATAATTAGGCTCTCCTTCCATGCCCTTCTCTTTGCATGAGGAAACCATCCCACAAATAATGTTGTCTTTTGTCCAGCTCCTTTATATCTTAGGAATACAAATTTCACACACATACATTTGACTTATGTCCAGCTCATTTCGTTGTTTAATATCAATTATGAGTTACCTCAGCAACAGTCTTACTCTTAAAGCTAATAACTTTTTTCCATTTACGGGCGTTTGGCTGCTATTATTTCATTAATTATGATAATAGGAGGTTCGAAGGTATTCTTCTACTTAGCCTTTTTCTAAAATTCAAGGGATGCTTATTTAATTGATAGGGGTTTTGATAGGGCCTTCTAAAAAATCCTGAGGTCTTACTCTTCCCTGTGCAGACTACTACAGGGTTCGATCCCAGGATCCATGGGTACATTGCAATTTATTTTATCGATAGACGGAAGGCAGATTTCGGCCGTATGATATCTCTTCTTCCGTTTGTCACTGTATGGCGTTTGAATATTGTAGAATACTGCCATATTCTTTCCAATTAAATTTTCATTAGCAGGATATTTTGAGATTTATACTGTAGTCTTCAGAGGCTATTTCAAGTTCACTCCGCTACCACCAGATGTTTGATACATATACAGCAATTGTAAAAAGGATGGTAGTTGATTTATTACGGACCAGCAAGTCTTTTTTTGTAGAAAATGTAGAAATACATTTGAGGAATACATCACTCATATCCAGCTTGAACTGAGTGTGTATTATTATACCTAGGGAAAACAGTGGTATGAAATGTAACTGATATGTATTTCTAACCCTCTGTAATGTGTGACCTCATGGCCAGCACCAGTATTCACTTTTGAGTGGGTGGGCACTATATACAATTAAATTCCTTGCAATTTTATGAAAATGAATTTAATTATAGAATACCAATGATTGTAATAATTAATCAATAGTTTTATATTCTTATAGATATTGATTTAATCCAAATGAATATCAATTGTTTTTTAATTAGAAAAATGTAATATAATGATAATAACAAAAGATATATTTAATTAATATTAAATGAGTGGAAAAATATCTTCAACATAGCCTTAGCATGTTGTGACTATTTCTTATAAATGAAGAAAATTAATGAACAAATTTAATCAAATAAGCACGAAAATGTTTCCCCATCTATAAAGAGGCATAATGAGAATGCAGATGCGATAAATTTCCGTACTTATGTGAATGCATGAATGCTTTTTTTAAGTAAAGTATGCAAAAATACAAGTGTAAAGGTGAATTTACAATACAACGTAAGAAGAGGCGTCGAATTGTAAAGTTTCATCAGGGGCGTCCGCTGTATTATATACATATATATATCTTCTTTTTTTTTTTAGGGTGGAAGGGGAGAAAAGGGATTGGAATTTTTTTGAACTTTTTTTTTTACATTGCATATTTTGGAAAAAAATTCAAATATTAAATTTTTTGTGATTATTTCTATTTTCAGGTTGGCCCTCTTTCTTCAAGAAAGATATTTTTGAGTCCTATAACAGGAGCTTTCATTGACAATCTACATTTACAAAATTTACAACCGCCAAACTTCAGTATTTCAATAACTATTGATTACTTCATTTTTTTATTTCTCTTTAAGTAAATATTCATTTTAAGGTTTGACAGGGATAGTTTTTTTATACAAAATGAAAAAAAACAACAACAACAATGATCTCCAACATATCTGATTCCAAAATTTAGGTTGATTAGGTAATTTGTAATTGGCTATTCTGCAAAAGTCAAAAATTAGGGATAGGACGATTAATCGTAATTGGGTAATTTGCTGTTTTTCTCGAATCGGCATTGGGAAAATAATACTTAATTTGCAATCCCGATTCTAATTTATTACTGCTATTTCAGTTTTACTACTTTTGTAATTTTAAAAAAAATAGCCCAATCCCCAAATTAATTTTTTTTGTCTTTTTACCAGAAAATTTAATATTTGAAATTTTATTTAATTTTCTGTAGTTAATTGTTTGTTTGTTTTTTAAATTTTTCTACTAAAAATGTAATAATTGAGTTTATGTTTCAAGAAATTTTATATTAAAAGTTTAATATTTGAATTTTTTATTTGAATGGATATTAGTTTTTGAAAATATTTTCCAGAAAATTAAATTTTTGGTGGATAGATGTTGAATTGTTGTGGTCAAAACAACTTTCCTCAAGATTTGAGGGCATTATGATTTTATGTTTTTAAGGATACCGAGTCGAGACTTCAGAACAGAAGAGTTTTTCACATTTGTAATCTATTTTTAATCTAGTTGCTTTGGTCAGATCAACTTTTTATTACCTTTGTCTTAAATTCCTCGTTAAGACTATGAAATTGGAAGAAATGTAGAGAGCAGGCCGTTCCGGAGAGTACTAAGTAACTTTATGTACGAGAAAGTGAGCTTCAAGCTATGATCCATTGAGTATTTAATAAGTATAACTGATTAAATATCCTAAATAACTAGTAATATAAATAAAAAATTTAATATTTTGATAAATTCAAAAACAAAACACGATTGGTAGTGGATAAAATGAAAGTATTTACCCTTTTATATATGTATGTATATATTTATCTAAAAATAACTTTTACTGTTTTCTAATTTAGCTTCAAATGAAGAGCAATATTAATGCCAAAAATAGAACTAATTTTATATCAAATAATGAACATTCTAATTTATTTGAAAATGCAACTTCACATTTACTATGGTTGACGTCTATATTGGATATATGATAAATATACTCTTAGATAACGAATAATGTGTTAAAAAAGATTGTTGCAAAATGTAAAATGACCCTAATATAATGTATTGTACTAAAGAATATTGTGAAAATTTCTTAGAGTAATGACTAAATGTAAATGTAGATGGATGTAAATTGTGTAATTTTTTTAACAAGTTCATTTTTTTGGAATGGGTCATCGAAAGAATAAATTTTCTTTTCCTAAGCAGATGTCATTTGAATTTAATTCAAGACTAGTGAATTTTCTTTCTTACCATATTCAGTTAAATTCAAAATTCGAATGAAAATTTATGATTTCAAAGAAAGACGGAGAGTTATCTTGAAGATTTGTTTTGGAGTTATAATTCTAAGTTCTTGCTGGACTAAGACTATAATTGGACTTTGGAGTAATTATTTCTTAATGTTCTTGTTTATTTCCTTCTCTGGCTCTCCCTTATTACAGCTGATCTCCTCCAAAACATTTTTCAAACTGTCAGGGTTACCATGATGATCTTCACTTTCTTTATTTTTATTTTATTAATTTTTTTTGGGTGCTTTAGAAGGTTTTGAGGGCTGAAAACCTTACCATAAAAAAGCTAGTGACGCCATTGCTTTTAGCGATTTTGTCACTGATGTGGAGAACAAGTTGTACAATTTTTAGATAACTAATCAAAGACTAAGCTATTGCGTTGAGTTTTGGGCTTCTTCTGTTTATTTTCCTTATTATGGAAAATTGAATTTAATTTCCAATCTTTTTGTTTATGATTATTGTTTTGAAAATCTTATCATTTTTTCTCAAATAACTTTTACAAAAATAATTTTTCCCATTAATGAGCTTTTTTTAGAATATAAATACCATTTTTTTAAATCAAGTGCAGATCATAATATATGTGCATGGAATACTAAACTGACGTAGGTTGCAGTGGCCAGCTTTGATAGCCATAGGAGTTTTTTTAAAATAAATTTGAGTATATAATGATATACATATTTAGGACACCAAAGGAATGTGTAGTTTCTTTATTAAAGATCAAATACTGCAGTCAAATATGAAACATATTGAATTTCAATGCTAAATTTACTAGATCCTACAGAATCTCAAAACTTTAGCATTTTAGAAACATTTATTATTTCTTTAGAGGCTCGTTTCCCTTTATTTGCGCACCCAAATATACATAAAAATATTTTGATGATCAATAGAGGCTTTTCAATGTATCTGGAGCCAGCCATTTACCTATATCTACAGTAATTTCTTGAATAAAGATAAGAAAATGTGGAACGACGTAGCTCAATGGACAATGCAATTGCGAGAAATTATTTTATTGAGCTCAATGTGTGTAGATTCGCGTCTCAGTTGTTCCTAGTAAAGGAAAAATACTTTATGTATGTCTATGAACTTCAAATACAATTTCTAGATAAGAAGGAGTAGGTGTTATACAATAATGTTTACTTACATTTACTTAATCAATGCAATATGACAATTAAAGGAACATAAATTTTTTTTGAAGTATATTTTCTTGCAGCTTTGCTTTTGAAAATTTTGGATTTTGAATAGTAACAACCGGGGTTTTGTTGAAAAATTCAATGGGAGAGGCCTGACCACTATTCTATAAAAATATGATGACATTTCTTTATGGAGACCTTCCTACACTTTTTTAATTAATTTAAACCATATACTTAAAGATTGAATTTGTTTTTTTACCTTCAGGGGAGTGGTCTATTTTACCAGTTAATCAATTTTAATAATTTATTTAGCCAGGGAATTTCCCGTGTTCCTTACAAATGATATTAAATATTCATTGAAATGCCATAAAAAACTCTACTCTAGTGCTCCATCATTAGTTATTTCCATTTTTAGATTTGTTTAAAGTGGCTTTTTAATACAACTTTCCTTTCTATTTTTGCAATAAATGTATATTCCAAAGCAAATACATATTTCTAAAAATACTTGTTAAGATACAATATTTTAATAAATTATGTGGTTTCATCTTTATTAAACTTTATGCATATTTAATTAATATATCAAAATATAAACTTGCATAGATATACAATATACATGTGCAAAACTTACAAATATTAGATATCATTGTAATGTTAAAACATACATATTAACATTAGGGCGGTGATTTTTTTACTCTTTTTTTTAAAGTCAATTTTCTGTACAAACTTTGAATGAAACTGTGAAATCCTAGTGTGACAAATCACCTTTAATTAATCAAAATCGTAAAAACATTCATGCGTATATTTTTTTAAAAATCAATTATAAGAATATATGTACAGTCAAATGCAGATATAAAATGGTTGTACATAAAAAAATACGCTTATGGTCAACCAATACTCAGATATAACTTTTTCATCCATAAAAACATAAAAAAGATAGCTCATCTACGAGATTATTTCTATCCTGAGGGAGTATTGGAACTTGATTGGATTCTTGAAGTATCCAAACATTTGGATTTTATTTTGTACAAACGGGAGAATCCAGCATTGCCCAGAGTAATAAAGTGTCAGCTAAATTTTGCTTTAAAGTATATATAAGATTTTAAACGGTATTTTGGCCCTGTACTTCACCTGTACAACATGAAAGCCCAGGTGTATTTTGAATATTAGGAGGTTTCTTGGATACTCAGGAAAGTAGCTGCGAGATGTAGAATATACAAACATGAAAAAATTCAATTTTTATTATAAAAAACTATATTTTTGGAAATTTGTCGGGAAAAGGAATAATGGTCTACTTTTCATTTGTTTTCTATATGCAAAATGAATTTATTGGAAGCATTATTAATCAATAATTTTCTTTGTTTTCTATTACAAAATGAATTTATTGAAGCATTTTTAAAGATCTTACAAAGACAATTGAGTAGCAATATCGTTTTGATTAAAAAACTAAAGTAGAAGTTTCTCAATATTAACTTTAGATGAAGACATGTTTTTATAAAATTATTATTTTTAAATAAGGACCTATTTTAAAGCATAAAGTTGGTAGAAACGATTAAATGAAACATAATAAAACAAACCTTTTCATTGAAATGGCAAGCTACGAACTAAAATCTAGACATGGGCTGATGTCAAAATATTTCCAATCCAACCTTTGATCTATTATCATTGAAGAAATATTTTTTGATCTGATACTTCAGGAATTATCGGATGTATTTACAACCTTGTTAGCAGTTGTTTGTCAAAATTATACTTTGCCAACATATTCGTATTCTAAGAACACAATATTTAAAAAAAAAAATATATATATTATAGACTTTTCAGACTTTTATTAAACTCTGGAATTTGACACGTCATTTTGAAGTTGTAATAATTATTGAACATGTTGCTTATTCATCTTACTTTAGCCCTTGTTGATTAATGCTTTGTTTGATCGAAAAGGCTTATGCGTAAGGGACATATGTATTTGAATTAAAAAAGTAGTTTTTAAGGTTCTAAATTCTCTATATCATCCCAGTTTATAAATGTTAGTAAGTTGAGTCGTTTATTAAAAAAAGGGATAGATTTTGTCGTCGATGTTCACTTACTCTAATGGATAGAAGGCAAACAATGTGTCACACTATTTTTAAGAAGTACATAAGTCATAACAGATGCATAAATTCATTAAACTAAGAGTAATCAGTACGTGTAATAAACATTCCCTGGCTACAAAAAATGTATAATTTTTTTATATTAGTCCATGTCTATTGGGGACGAGATTTATATATTTTTCTCAATAGCTAGTATTCCATCAATTTTAGAATTGATGGAATAATGTAACTTTCTTCGTTTTGTCGAAAAACCATAGAAACGCTGAAATTGTATCTCTAACAATTCTCTAAAGTACAACCATAAATAAAATTTTGCAGTTTAACATAGAGCAAAACATGAGAAGAAATCCAAATTCAACGAATGCCTTCAAAGAAAAATCTATTTTTATACAACAAAAAAAATAAATTGTAATTTAGATTCAAATTCATATTTTGAAATTAAATAACTTCATAAATGAAAGTTTAAATTAATAATAATTTAAAAAAACACATTTTAATATTTCAGAAATAAGTTTTTTATTTTGATATCTTGAATACTTTGCTACAAAATTATCAGTAATAGTAATTTTTAGAAATTATACAGAAAGTGAGTAAAATGAAGCAAAATGTATTGCAAAAACGAATGTTTTTCATTCGTTTTATATTAAAGGTAAACCATAAAAAAATAAAATTTCGAATTACAAGTTCAAAAGGTTTCACATCAAAAACAAATTTGATTTTGATTGATTTTTTTCAGTTTAACTTGTAATTTTCTTATAAAATATTTAATAAATTTGTAATATTTTAGAGGCAGGCAGATTATTCGAATTTAAATATGTTTCATATCCAATGTAGTCAATTCATATTTATTGATTGGATGTAAACAATCTAATTAACATATGATAATAACTTTTTTAGCTTTTTTTCTCTATAAAATATTCATTATTCCTACTATTGGTCAAAAATGTACCAAATTATACTTAGTTTCGATACATTTTTATAAAACCTTATAATGTTTATATATTAAATATTCTATAGGAAATGTTAAGGATAAATTAAAAAAATCAATCAAAATCAAACTTTTTTTGACTCCAAAATTTTTCTTAAGGTTATTCTTTAGTTATAATATAATATGATTTTAAAAAAAAGATATGCTAAACATTTGCCTTCAGATAAGACCCTTCCTTTTATTTCATTTTAACATAATTTTACCCATTTTATAGGATCTGTATTTTAGATAATTTTGTATATATTTTATCTTTTGATTGCTGAAATGTTTTACTAATTGTTATTAGCTTTAATTTTAATCTGTATAATTTTTCCTTTTGAAATATGGGCTTGAATTTAAACATTTTTATTTTTAATCAAGACAGAGCTCCCTCCGTGTCATGGCACTGCTAAGATCCAGGCCTTCCTGAGAGATAACTTTCTCGACTTTTGGGACCTCGACATGAGGCTACCCTCCTCTCCAGATGCAAACTTATTGGACAACTCTATTTAGGCGAGTCTGGAGGAGAGGGTCTGTTGGACTCCTCACAGGAGTGCCCAGTCTATAGAGGCTTCCATCAAAAAGGAGTGGACCAAGCTCGAGTCTGACTACATAGTCAAGGTCTGCAAGGCAGTTAGAGCTGAGGGATCACATACTTCATAAAAGTTGTTGTGAGGTCTATTTTCAGATAATTTTCTAAAATAAATGTCCTCACAAAACCTCTTCTTCAAATTTTACTCTTAAATGAGTATTACTAAACAAGATCAACTCTGTATAGCTTTTAGATTCTAATCATATTTTAATTAGTAATGTATTTTTTTCGAAATCGGGAAAAAACACTTTGTAAATATACAATAATGACGAATAATCGATCTTTTTCTGGGAAACTGAATAAATTTATTATTGTGGATAAAAATAAATTTTGTCGTAAATATAACAGATAATTTTATAATAATATGAAAGAGTAACCTGACAAAATTAAAATATAAACATTATTATTTTTTGCATGAAATAATATATATCACTGTCTATTAATTGTCTATGAAGTTTTGCTCTCTGATGGCCACAAAAGTAGAAACTTTATATTTTTAAGGTCATTTTCATGTTTCCATAGGTAAAACAATCAGAAACACTAGATAGCAATCCAAGGGTGCAATTATTAGTTGGTGGATGTTTGAGCGAAAAAGGAGAAATTATTTAAATTGTCGATTTAAATAAATATTGAAAAATTCATAAAAACATTTCGCGGAACTCTACAATAATGGATAAAATATTCTATTAATCCATTTTTTTTAGAAAATTAATTCTCCAAATATTCTTAAAAATAAGTTTTAATATATCTCAAAATATATTTACATATAGTGCATAATTAATGAACAAATAAGCTTATGTGAAATGGATTTGTAAAAATAAATATTGAAAAAAAATTAAAGTAGCACCATATCTAAATATTTTTTTTAAAAGTACGTTAATCCATCATTACTCTAAAAAAAATAAAAATCAGTCAATTGAGAGAAATGTAAAATATACTATTTTTCCATTAAGAAAAGATTCGTGGAGTTGAATTCTTTTGATATATTATAAAAGCAACCATTAAGTTTTCTATTCTTAGTTTCCTCGGGTTTTCCTCTTCAATTTTATATTGAATGAAGAGTATGTACATGTATGTATTCTATTTGATTTGCATTGGGGAAGACTAAGGCTAGTTGCAATAGGGATGGTTGCAGCTATAAGAGGTGGCCGGGAGGACTGTAGCCCCAAAATTACAGAATTATTTATTTCAACTGGGAAATTTTCTTTGAAATAATTTAATTTATAAAATTTAATTTAATTTTTTTAAAATTCCAAAAAATTTCCGCAAAATTTAACTTTTTCTGAATATCTATGGATTTTTAATTTTTAAAAAAATATGAATTACAACTAGAAAACTTTTCTTTATTAAAATTTAGTTTTTTTAAAAATATTTAAAAAAAAAAAAAAAAATATTTGAATATTTATATATTTTATTAAATTATAAATTTTCACAAGAAAATTTTCTTTGAAAAAATTTAATTTTTGAAATTCAATTTAATATTTTTAACAAAATACTTAAAAAAATCAATTTTCTTTGAATATACATGAATTTTTGTATTTTTTTCAAAAATTCAAAATCTAATTTTCCACAAAAAAGTTTTTCAATTTTTTTTTCCAAAATATTTAACTTAGTTTGAATGTCTTGATTTTTTCATTTTTTCCAAAAATTAAATATTAAAATTTAATTTTTGAAATTTATTTCGAAAGACATTTTTTTTAATAAAATGTTCTGAATTTTTGATTTTTTTTTTCAAAAATATATATTTAAAATTCTTCATCATAAAACTTAATATTTAAAATTCTTCATCATAAAACTTAATATTTAAAATTCTTCATCATAAAACTTAATATTTAAAATTCTTCATCTGTTAAATAATTGAGTCAATACAGTGAGTATTACAATTGTCTTCTCTTACTTATTTTAGTTGTAAAATCTTTTTACAAAAATGACTTAGTAGTTTCATATTCGACGTAATTATTTATAAATTTTCCAATTTGACTAATAATCTTTCGAAAATAAGAAACTATTCACGATGCTTATGATTTATTATTTTTCAAATGATGATAGTGATTTTATAAGTCTCACGCGGTGAAAATGCATATTTATTTTTTGACATTGAACGGTTCCACTTATATATTGAACGGGTCATCTCATATCAAATCAAAGAAAAGGAAGACAAAAAGTGACCTAACCATCTCATCATTGGACTGTATTAAGTTCAAAAGTACATTATATCATAAGAATACTACGTATGACAAAATTTTGCTTTTGAAAGTAAACCAGTCTCAAGATATAAATATTTTATTAAAGCCCTCCTCGGACCTATAATTATATTGACTTGAAATGAACATAGAAAAAATTTGTATTCAAATACTTTTAAATTTATTGAAGGGATTCCCAATTTTTTTTTTTTTTTTTTGCTTCTGAATAGTTTGGAGAGTAGAAAACTAATTAATTAATAAAAAAATATATTTATCAATAACATTTACCATTTAAATAAAATATTAGCTTGTTGCATGGACATAGATTCATTTACTTAAAATGATTGAATAAAACATTTTTTTGTAGACAATAAGACAAGTTATCTCAAAAAATCATAAATTTTTATTGCTACCCAAGATCAAAATAGATTGAACTTGGGAGAACTGGATTCTTTGAGTCAAAATATAGCTTTAGTTTTCTCTATCACCCTTAAAATCTTCAGAAAAGGACATAAGGATATTAATAATTTCACTATTGTTTAAGTTTGCATATAATTCATAGACTAACGTAAGAAGATGTTAAACAAATGTTTGTCAAATCCTTATTATATTTACATTAAACACAAGTCGTCTTTGTATAAATAAGAAAACTGATGCTTTTTCTTTAGAGGCTCATAACTCCAAGATTTACTATTCAGAAGTTGAAGAAAAAAAAATTCATTTCATAGTTGAAAATATGGGCTTTAATTTGAAATAAAGACCCTTCTTTTAAACGCTTCTATACTATTTGAGATAAGATCATCACAATATTTACAAGATAAAGCTTTTTTAAAAATTAATGTTATAACAAAAGTAATTCATTTTAATTGAATGCTATACTTCACAGCTTTATTTGGTTTTGAGAGTAAAAGGGATTACTCATAAAAATTATTTGATTAAAAAAAGGACATTTAAAATCATTAAATGTGTACTTGGACCATGTGCTACAAAAAAAATGTGTGATTTAAAAATAATGTATAAGGAACATGATATATTTATGCTGTGTGTATATGGCATACAATAGTAAAAGGACTTTATAAATCTTTTTAAACTATATATATATATGTTTTCTCATGCGCTATTAAAGGATTACTCGCCTTTTTTTTCTATTACAAAAATTACTTTAGTTACCTACTTTCAATATACAATACATATGTGTGTTAATACTTTTGAAAGGCAAGCAAATCTCAATTTTTATATAACAATATTCATACTTACGACATATACATATAATAAATCGTTTTTTTATGCATTTCGACTCTTACATAAATGCATACAAGCACAAATAAATTCCCAACCATTTTAACAAAATAATATTAACAATATATTTATATACCGGGTGAAGACTAAAAATGTACACAGTTTTGAAATCTACTATAATAGTATATTATAGTAGATATATGTCTCTACATATGTACCCCGATTAAAATGAATAGGGTATGTATTTCAAAAACGGAGATATATACAGACTTTAGATATAAGATTAAAGTTGCTCACAATTTTGAGTTACATGCCGAAGGCCATGTTTCATTCTAATCAGACCAGATTCCTGGACTCTGGAGGGTAAGTTTTTTTTTCGATAATATGTTGATTTTTTTCATAAACCAAGATCAACTCCTTGTGCCTCATAGCTTTTTTAAGGAATGGGTTGTCAATTCAAAAATGCACCAAAAACATTAAGAATCTATAAAACGAATTATGGTATAACAGAAAGGAGGAGAATTTATATTGGATACGAATTAAAAAAGGGGAAGAAGAGGATGAGCGAGTTAGTCTTAGCATTTATCTTCATTATGGTTGAATGAGGAACATAATTCCAATTATTATCTTGCCTATTGACAAGTTTGACAAATTCTGGGGTTATTTAAAGTATTAATAATATAATTTAAAATAAAAAATATAATAGAGGTAAGTCCTTGTGTTTTATAATCTAATTACATTTAAGTAGTGGTGGTACCAAGCATTGCCAAGAGTTATTAGGTGTCGACAAATAGACACACTTTACGTTAATAATATAAAAGATAACTCTACAACAAATCCTTGATGTAGCTCTGTGTTTTTAATAGGAACACTCACACGTAGTTAATCAATACTGTCAGGTTATCTTCCTAAATATTAAATAATAATTATAACAGATAGATTTTAAAAAAATGATTTGATGTGTCAGGGAGTACTTTATCTCGTTGTTTTACATTATCTAAAGGGTTTTTGTACATTTTTGAGCACTTTGCTGTAAAAATTAATAAATATATTGGATGGTTATTCATATTGCAATACTTTTTAACTATCGATTAAAATAGTCCAATGACATACACATCTTTTCAAGTACAAGTTCAAAGACAACCTACCTCAGGATAGAGGAGTGTCATTTAAAACTACATAACAGCTCAAAAAAATCTGATATAAGCGATTGATTCATTTGCATTTAATCTTAATCACTGATTGATTTATTGACTTCTTCAAACATTTTTTCTATTTCTAATTTATTATAAAATAAAATACTTTTTTTCTTTAAATTGGTAGAACATGAAATCAATTACAGCTACATAGTTTTGCTGCATGAATCATCATCTGATATATATAGTTTTATTTTTTTCAATTGAGTGGTCATTCAGGTTAATGTCCGTCCAGTAAAAGGTCATTTAACAATATAGCTTTCTGTATAGGTTATACAGATTCTTTTTTTTTTTTTTTATAGAAAGTATTTCCATTTTTTTTTCTTTTTTGATATGAGATGAACTCTATATTAAAATCCCTTTTTTTCTTTATACTGCATATGTATATGACATACATAATGGAGCGCAATATATAAAGTACTCTGTTTGCATACTCGATGGTAATGCAAATGCCCTACGAGATTTCATAAATAAGAAGATGTTTTTATTTCTTGGATCAAAAATGTTTTTGTTATTTTCATGCAGCATCTAAACATACTTTCATACCGATAAATGTGGCTTTATTAATATGGATGTTACAAAAAATATCTCCAATACTGTCAGCTATTTCTCTATTCAGGTATATTACCATAGACTGTGATATTGGTGAGTATCCTTTGACAAAAAGAGACACAGGACTTATGGATGTGGTCCGGATCCATTTTATTCGAAGCTTCTTTTATAGACTCTACATTTTCATGACGTTCTCATCAAGGCCTTCATGTCAAGATCCGGCCTTTACTAATAATCAAAAGTGATGTAACTTCTTTCTATGTACCCACAATTTGTGAAACGGTTTGTCACAGAAATGGAAGAACACGTCATTTTTACATTCCATATTAATTGAAAAAAAAAAGAATATCACAAGAAATTCAAGCTTACCTATTCCATGATTGAAAAAATGAGTTCTAAATTGAACCTGTGGCTTATAATTTGTGAAAACGAGCAGATTTGCTTATTTTCTTGTCCATTGTGTACGATTTGAGATCTTTTGAACGGAGAGATTTGTATAGCAAGAAATAAGACAATAAGAACATTAACTTTAAATGTGGAACAAACTAATTTTTATTGAAACTGCGGATGGTAATGTACAGTACAAACTGACCGACACGCCTGTATGAAAATCAACAAACAAATATGCTAAAAAAATCCTATTTCTATATTGTCGGGATTTCTATATAAGAAAAATTTATTTAGGAACGTTCTGCTGCAAGGCTTTATTCAGTATGATAATTTCATATGACCAAGAATTTGAACCTTAATGCTAAAGTAAATGTTTGTTGATCTACTTTAAAAATATCTGCTTATTGTAACCTTTCATAATTTTTATTATTGAAATCCTTTTATATACATAATTTAATTAAGCCCCTTCTTTTCCAAAATATCCTTTCAAGTGAGACAATTAAATAATATTGGTCTAATACCTTCTCAGCACACTTGGTCGTAGGTAACTGCAGATTCAGTGACGGTAATTAATTAGACGACCTGGTGTAAAAAGATGAAATACGAAAGTATTTTCAGTATGCTCCTCAATTATTCAATCAAATTATATGCATTTCTTTATTTCATCTTGATAATGCCTTGTTTAAGATGTATTTGTATATTTAGCAATTTTTAATCCTGTTTTGGTACAATTAATCAACAGTTTTTGTAAAAAGGTGTTACTTTGTTTTTCTTTTTCGTTTCTGGGATTCTTCTTTTTTTTATATTGTGAGGACTGAGGTGTACAACTGTTGTTAAAAAAATGTAATATTGTAGCTATTATTTTATATAATACAAGCAACCTCATTAAAATGATAAGAACCTTTTTGATTAAAAATTAATGTTTTTATTTTAAGAATGACAAATTATAACTTGTTGAAACCCAAAACACATATTTTAAGATTATTTTAATGTAAATATTTTGTTTTTTCGTATTTTTCCTGTATTTTAAGCATGTAAACTGATATTTAAGAATGAGCAAGGAATGAACTAGTTAAAAAATTATTAAAAAAAACTTCTTTTTTTTACGGTTTTTGTTTAACGAGCTCACATTCTGCGTTATGAAGAAGATGTTTACATATAAAGGGGTAATCAAATGATGTTTTTGATTTTTATAAATCATTTTTATTGTACGTGAATTCTTAATCTGATTTATAAAATTTTATGAATTTTTTGATACTTTAACAGTTAATATATTGTTACTATTTGAGTTTTATAATAAATTGATACTAGCGATAAGAAAACATCCTGTACAAAAATGAGTTTGGTTCATATTGTACAGTGTGCAATAAGTTCCAGACTCATTTTCGATACCTTTATATGCGTATATATCAGAACATTTTTTAGATATATTACTAAAACTCCTTTGCACCCCTTGAGATGGATATCATAATAATTAAAGAGTGGAGGAAAGAACTTGGTTGAGCTATAAATTATGCAAAGAAATCAATTGATGCATTTGCAAGATATGTGATGAGCGTGTTCACACAAAGAAAGAGATAGAAAGAAAGACGAGGAGATGATGATAAGTGCACCACCAATATAAAAATAAGTAGATAATTTTACTTGATGCATTTTATAATATAGAATAAAAATAAGTTGAAGAAAATGCAAGTTGAAGCAACAAAGCTGAAACTTTATGCATTGAAACACAAAATAAAAATTGTGGCACCTAAGAATATAAGAAGAAAAAAGAAGGAATATATGTTGTTTATAAACATGTGCATAGCAGGTAAATGCATTGTATATGTTTCACATTATATATATGAGCATTGATATGCTTTCAAATCGTGCATTTGAATTAAAATAATACGTTCAATTTGTAAAAATGGAGATTTATGTTATTATTGTTTTATTAAATGAGGAATAACTAAGTAGGCCTACTTTATAGGTGGCTCGAATTCCATTATACCAAACTTGCTACAAAATTAACAGTCAAGTTAGAATATTTGATAACCAATCATTATTAGCCTTCTCTAAAATGAATGAGACAGGTTCGTTTGAAGGGAAAGGAGAAGAAGAGTTGTCTACAAAATTCCACCAGCATCGATTTTCTTATGATTTTTATGATGGAAAAATATTACATAGTTATTCAGAGACTAAAAAGCTAATGCCTACTTCCCACATTATCACATGTTTTTCCATTTTGTTGTTGAACATTGAATAAACTCTCAATCTTTGCTTGTACTTTTTGATACATGGCAAGACAGTGTCTGTGATCCACACCAACCTCACTATCGTTTACCCTGATACCTGTTCTAATCTTGCAACAATCTTTTGTTGACCTGTTGCGATCCATATGGTACTTTTAAGCTCGAAAAGGTGTATCATTTGGGCGTACCTACGAGATAACTCCCCCCACCAACATGCCCCAAGTCAAGGATCTGGTATAAAGAAACCTCAATTGAGTGTTCGAGAAGTCTCTGCGAAGCTTTCACTACCACCCACAGCGTTTTTCCAACCTAAAGAAGAGCAAAATTCACCTGAAGGAAATTCTGCTAATGTGGGACAACGCACGTCGCAACAAAGGCAATGTCACCAGGTAGTTATATGTTAAGTGTTTTGTTAGCTCCGTCATCGTTTTTTCCACTAATACATAAATGTAAGAAATACACCCAGGCAAAAATTGGCAAACACAAATTTTAATAGCAAATTTTTAGATTAGTACTAAAACAATTAGAAATTTGTAATAAAAAAAAATGAATAACCTCTTCATTGGAGCACAATTTTTTACCAGCAAGCATTCTTTTAGGTATGCAAACAGCCCGTGGTCACTGCAAGCCACATCTGGAGAGTAAGATGGATGTGGAAGTAAATCCGTTTTTCCTTTATTTATTTCGTCCTTTAAACTATATAATATTCACTGATAATGTTATTGCCCTTTTATTTCCTGCTTTGGACGAGGTTCACCAGCTGCTATACACTCAGATGATGATTTTTTTGATGTCGGATTGAAGGGATGTATCCATGTTTCATCCATTTTCACATACCAACGCAAGAGTTTTGGCTTGTTACGTTAAAACATGGCCAAACACTAATCATCATCATCAGCACGTTTTTTATTTGTTCAACGGTGAGCAATTAAATAGAGCTTTCTCATTGGCAAATACTCATACAATATAAAGCATTATGTTGACTATATTAGGTAACTCATACAACTTCACTTTGCTATCACTCAAAATGATTTTGTAGATTTTTTTGTTGTTGTTACCCCCTCATTTGGATGTCCTCCACGTTCTGGATCATTGGTGTCTTTACGATCACTTTTGAAATAAGAAAACTGACGTTTAATTGTTGTTTCAGATGGAATAGAATCCTTTCAACTCTTTTCACGCCATTGTTTAGCTTAAATGGTACTTTTTCCCATAAATAAATAGTGTAAAATTAAAACGGGAAATTGTTTTTGACCCATTGTTTTGGAAATAGCAAAATTAGCGTTACATTTTGAACAAACTAAAGAACAGCTGGTCATGAAATTTGTACAGCTGTCTTTTAAAGAGTAAAACTAACTAAAAATGAGGTGAATTAAATCAATATCGCCATCTATGTGTGAACTACATGACTTTTCAGGCCGTGTGTTATTTACAGACTCTAACTTTTTTTATAGACATATCCATAATGAGGTGAAGTAATATTATCACGAGCAAAATGCTATTTCTTAATCTAAAATACTGATTTGAGTTGTAAATTCTGAGCATTCACTTTTTCTTATTATCCTTTTTATCATTACTCTAAAATTGTTAAGGAGATAAAATAACTACGTATTCGTGTCCTCATAAAAGGCAAAACACAAGTTGTTGTAGAGTTATATAGGCCAGAATAAAATTCAAGATTGACCATAAATACTCTTTTCCATGTTCTAGCTAGATACGTAGTGAATTTTGTGTTCCTTCTTTCATAGCTTTTTTAGGTAATCTAATTAAAATTCATGACCGCTAAGCTGTTTTTTGCTCGAACATTCATAAAATATTTAGATTGGTATGTTCTTTTTCGTTTACTTTTTTTAAATAGTGAGAATGCTGACAATTTACAATTGTAATACAAACCCTTAGTCTGTAGTAATGACATTATTTTAAAATTATTAGTATATGGTTGGTTATTTTTGGTCTAGTACACTTGGGAAATAATCCGTTCAATCTTCTACCTATCCTTATATCGTAAGAACATTACGTTGAGCAAATCTGAGGAACACAGTCGTATATCAAAGTTCAACCATATCTCTTCTACCACCATTATGAGGATCAGGGTATTTTTATACATTTGTAAAATAGATAAAACAAGGTTTCCAGTTTTTCATGGAAAAAAACCAAAAAAAAAACCATTTTTCTCTTTAGGAATTTAAAAATGCAGGATTTTTCTAGTCTGAACATCAATCATTTTTGATGTATCAGTGAGTGGATTCTTTAAAATAAAGTTTGTATTCGTTCTATAAACATCTTCAAAACCAAGTCTGTCGAACTTTCACCTCGAGCTAAACGATGAGACTTTTTTTTCACTACCAAAACTGAATTTGTTAGAGCTAGGACACACTTCTCTTTTCTTGATCTGATTTAATTATCAGATCTCTTGATATTCTGGTCCCCTCTCGTTTACCTTTAATTAAATTAAATGGAGAAGTGTAATTTTGTTTTCTTTTGTTTTTTACCCTATATATGTTAATAATTATACCTAGTTAAGTTCAAGCTTTTTCGTTGATTTCCAATACTTTTAATTTAGAATAAGGATACTCCTTTCGGATTTACAAAAATTATGTAAAATATAGCATAAGGGATCTGAAATTTTGCAAATAGTTATTTATTTTTCTCTCTAAAAGGAAAGATCATAGTGCAATCAAAATAAACTTACCACAATAAGAATACATTTAATGGAACACATATTTTTTGGGTCACAATGTGCTATTTTTTGAGGCTTTCTTATAAATAAGTCCATATTACTTAATCATTTCTTCTCCTTTTTTTTTAGAACTTTACTCCAACAACGTCTGAGGTACACAAAAAGGCACAATACTGAAGAAAAAAATAAATTTTGTACGTGATTTGAATAGTAAATGTATATATAATTAATTTATTCGTAGAATTAAGAAATGGGTTTTGTATTTGTGTACGAAGTACGTAAGCCTTTTATCGTTTGTGCTTGAGGAGAAAACTCACAAAAGTACTTAATTTCTTTTTCACTCTATTTTGGCCAATTAGTTCATGAAAAATGCATAAGGCCAAATAAAAATTTTGAACTGTTATTGTGTGTGAGTAATCGCCAAGTATAACAGCAAAAAAATATATTTGAAAGATTATATTTTCATGTGTTCTGTTTTTACATATTGTACATATACTGTTCGAGGCATAAACGTAATCATTTATTTTATAAGGACAAGTCTTATGCAAATGTTTTTTCAATGGGTCAGGTTTTGTTGACTAATGTTTTTTTATTTTATTATTCAACTTCTTTGGAGAAATTGTTAAGCCAGGGTCGTTTGAAAAGTCCGTACAAAGACCAAGAGATGGCACTACTGGCAAGTATCCAGGTTATGTTTAGTTAGTAGAATATCTGAGAAGAAGACACACCAACTTTCAGCCAGATCAGTCAATTTCTTTCTGTTTGGCATTCGTTTAAATCGAGGAAATTGAGTAATTTTCAAAAATGAATGAAAAAAAATATCGTGTGTTAGCATTAACATTATTTCATGAAAGGCAAAACGCCTCGGGAGAATAAAAGAAGCATGATAAACATTATAAGAACTCTGCACTTTCGATTAGAACAGTTTACCGGGTGCGGCAAAAATATATTTTCACTTTCAATCTAGAACTTTATCAAGATGTATTTTAGCAACTAGTTGTAATAGAGTATGTCAATAAAGATAAATATAACTAATTTGATGAATCATCTATGTAGCACCCCTTGTCAGCAGCAATGACTTCCAGGTGGCCACAGAAGGCTATGTACCCATTACAGATGTAATACTTAGATATTACATCCAAATATCGGTTGACGGTGTCCTCAATAACACCATCAATATTTTAAATATGAAGTACTCTCAGTCTAAATATTTGTAGCAATATTCATAAAAGTTACTTCAAAATGGCGAACCTGACATTTTGACCGTAGAGTAACGACTAGTAATGAAAATCGTGTGTATAATAGGCATGTAAAAAAAAACAACCGAAAATCAACACGGTAACCCTTATAAATTAAAAAATATTTAGGAGGAGATTAGCTACAATCACCTGTTACAAAGGAGAAGAGGAGGAAGTAAATGAATAAGAACATTGGCTAAATACCTCCATTGTAGATCTTAAATTCTACCGTGAGTCCAAAAAATACTTACAATTACAACTACCCAACAAATCCTCAGGTTTACGCTCCGTCTTTTATGAGCACCAATGATTGTTCAATCAAGCATTGAATGTAATTGAATTGGCTTAGGAAAGGAATTTAACTCAGTAATTAAATAAGAATGATAATTTGAAGGAAGAGATCATTCAGCCTTCAGAATAACTATTCGTAAAAAACATTGATTTTTTAACTGGATTTTAGTCATAAAACAAATACGTAAACATGATTTTAGTCACAAGTGAATGTTCCCTTGTTTGGACAACAATAAAAGAGTCCCTTCTGTATTTTTTTCCCCTAATACATCCCTCTTTTGATTTGAATTGTTCATTCTTAAGTAATAATAAAAAAAATATTTGACCACACTTTAAGGCTTATGGATTCCATTTTTATTAAAATTTTCTTGCTTTCATTAGAAAAAACTGTTCAAAATCGGGGGAAAAATTTAAACTTTCGTTCTTAATGTGTTAAAATAGAAATATTTTTATAAAATATGGACATCTTGTATTTTTCTACAGAAAAAAGCTCAAAAAAGTGTCCAACATTTGCTTAACTAAGAAAGTAAAAATATTTTCTCCAAAAAGTATTGAAAAGGAAAGAAAGAAAACAGCTCGTCCATTTATCTTTAACCCAGGCTCCACTCACGCTAAAACTGACCCTGTTCTTATGATTCTCAAAATTTAAGAGTAAACCATTCTAACTAATTTTATGTTTTTCTCCCACAAATATACATAGAGTGGATAAAATCCATTATAATACATACTCTTCCTCATCAATCAAAATTTTAAAGTAATAATTCAAAACAGGCAGGAACAATAATAACAATATATTATGTATTAGAAGATAGGTACATGAAAAATAGACTAACAAGTTAGTTATATAATATTATTTATAGGTAAATTATATATGTATAAAAAAATGAATAGATTTATGAATGAGGTTGCTGTATATAAATTAAAAATTGTAAAAATAAGGAATAAATATACTTTTTCCTATAAATGTACGTGTATGTATGTACGTCATAGGTATATAACTCAAGTTTATTTCTCTCTTTACTCAACCAATGGAATATGTACAGCGTGCGTAGGTAAAAATGCCCAGTCTGATAGTCTTTACTCTAGAGACTTTTAATTTAACAATTGTTTTAGAAGGACATTTGAAAGACAATGAAAGTAATAAATATTGACCCATTACAGGCAATTATTATATAGGTCAGTTAGGATCAATTCAAAGGTTTATTTTACCTATTCAATAGTTATATTACAAAATGCCGATTAAAGGTGCCAAAAAAACTTGTAGGAGGGTTGTACAGAAGTTTAGAAGTGTTTTGGAGATCCCCATAGAAATGCTGGATTTTCATCACTGAAATTGGAGAAATCAATTTCATATCAATTATATTTAATGTAGATAAATTCTTAATCTTTCACCCAATTTTATATATTTTCTTTAATACGTCGCTTTGTTTAATCACAATATCAGCTTAAATATAAATGACTTTAATATAATCCTCAAAATCATATAAAGTTATATAATGGATTAAATATAAGGTTAATTAGATGTTGCAAAATATATGTATTTAGATTTAAATTAACTTTTTGACTAATTTGTTGATGCGAAATAATTAAATAGTAACCCGACATAAGCACCTTCAATCTTAATTACTGAACAATATGAAAGTAATTTGGCGTATTTCGTTTTTTTCAATTAAAAGTAATTTAAAAGTAAGATCTTTTACAATATACTGTATTCTGTAATTCCTGAAAATGGCATTCAATTCTTTTAATGTTTAAGAACATTGTGTTGTTTAATTGAAGTATCATATTTGATCAAAGATTTGTGTGTAGGTTATATCATAAACAATAGGAAAAAAGTGATGATATTCCGAATATAAATGGGTCATAACTTTCATAATATTGAAGGTGGAGACATGATTTGGGTAATGAAATATATTTTTTACCATTAGATAAAACAGGTCACCAGTATGAGTGAATGGAAATGATTAAAAAAGAATCCAGAACAACAATAAGGACCACAAAAACATTTCCCAATGACATTTTATATTTATACAATATACTTCTCGAGATATTCATCTTTTCCTGGAAGCCATAATTTTGAATGGAGACTCACTCTCCATCAGATACAAACTTTAAAATAATTTATGTGACACCCCAGTTATGGATTTCTTTTATATGGAATATGATGTTGAGTATTTCGAAAATTGAAATAGACATACCTATATGCAATGGTAAATTAATTTACATATCTCCTAGAATGGGTTAAGCAAAGCTTATTAAATATGTGGTGTGTCAATATAAATTCAATAATCAACAAAATTTAGAGAAACATAAAAATTAAAAATTCTTTTTTACATCATATTTTTTGTACGGGATGAGTTAAGATACTCAATGCACAATCTTCAGCTTAGGGTCTTTAAATGGATTTAATCAAGTTATAATGACCCCAATATAGTTTTTCAAATATAATCTGTCAATTTGTAGTTTTTTTTATGTTGAGAAATCAGTTTTCGCTATTTAAAGTGCAATTTGCGGCGCTTCCAGTAGATACAATAGTTTTTTCAATAATACAAACGTAATCCACACTCAATTTTGATAAAATAATTTGTGTGCAGACACATTGCTAAAAACATTTTACCGAAAGCCACTTCACAAATAGCTAATTTGCCAAATATACGCAATCCCAAATGGACCGTTTGCTGAATGAACACATTGCTGCACGATTACTTTCCCGAAAAAAATAATAAATAATTTAGTGTAATAATTTCGTATGATTTAATTTATAATTACCACACTGGTATATTAATATCTCAACACTTTATAATTTTAAACTTCAGCAAGATATAATTGATTAATTAACAATAGATTATTAATAAAAATAATACTACAAATAGATTTGTATGGAGCTCTTATAATCCTTGACGTAGCCGTCCTCAGCAGCATTGAAGGACTCCAGGCGGTAGCAGAAGGCCTGACACTCGCTGCAGATGTAGTCCTCTGACATGGTGTCCCAGTGCTGACTGGCAGTGGCTCTAAGGGCCTCGGTGTTTGGTTGACATGCATCCAAAAGCTGCATCAGTGGCTCAAAAGTGGCCTCTCCACCCTCCAAAGGCATCCCCCTCCCCCAACACTTTTATGAAAGATATAAAGATAGACTGGTGTGAAACCCCGATTAATCTTTCATGAGTCCCTAAGGATTTTGATGGAATTGGTCTGGGCTGTTTTTTTAAACTCCTCCAGGTCCTGTTTTTTTTCTGACAGAGCCATTCTTCCTCTCCAACATTTTGAACCTGAGGACGGAGTAGACGGTGGTTCTGGAGACTCCCAACTGCTTGGAGTACGCTGATGGAAATTCGTTTTTTTTTAGTTATATGTAAATTAAAGAGATCACTTTTGCTTTGTTTTGTTACAAATGGTTTATATCTTAAGATATCGAAAAATTAATAAATTTTCTATCACTCAACCATAATCAATTATTGAAATAGTAATTGTTCAGATTTCAATGGCCCACCCAATAATTGATTCATTTTTTTATTATCAGGATGCTTCAACCGAACTGTTATTAGAACTGCTGTAAGAAAAATCTTGACAATTATATAACAGCATTATTGCGCTGAAACTAAAATATTACATGTTACCTGCTATCAATGTTTGATTTATTGTTAATATCTTATTAATATTTTCGTATTGCTTTTCAAAGTGACCCGTTGCGTGGTGTAAGTTTCTTGTCGAATGACCCACCCATCTTGAGAATTTCTAAAGTCAGAGACGATAATTAATACATGACAAAACTTAATCATTAAAATTCATGGCAAAAATTACACATTTTACCCTTTAAAATTAGAGTAACATCAAGGGGAATCATATTTACTTAGTATTGGAGCATGAATCATAAAAAGTTTTTTAGTATTTTTCGTCTGGGTATTTTATCTGCAAAATTACATTTGGCAAAGTAACTTTAAGAAAAAAAAAACATCGGATAAGTGCCCTATGATAAAAATATTTATTTAAAATAACAAAAATCATATGTATTGTTTAACTCGTTGTTGCTCTCGGCATAATCTGACAACGGAGGTCATATTTATATTAAAATCACTCCAACTAAAATTATTTTGTAAAACTTGTATTTCACGGAAATTTCTGACTAAATTTTATAAAACTTAGTTATATATATTTTTTTTTTAAATAGAGATCACCAAGGTCAATGTCATCCATATTGGAACAATGGATGCATATCTGTATATCAGAATGTTTTGTCGAAAACATCCAACTTAATCTTAAAACAATTAGAACTGCCGAGCAGTTCCATTATAACTATTATATCCTGCCATAACGTACTTTTATCATTACGATGTTTTGTTACGATTCACTTTTCATTTTGAAAAGATATATTTGTGAAAACAAATTTCTGTTTAGAAAAGAGTAAGGAATGAAAATCCCTACATATCGCTTAATCATAAGGATTTTTTTTTCCTTCGATGAATCAGTTTATCTTTACAATAGATTATATTCCCTACGAGTGGCAACAATGCATCATGCTTATGTGATAGCATTATTGATCTTGAACTCTAGAATACTAATAAAACTAATATTTCGTTTACTTTTACTTCCTTGGGCTATCTCAGTTCCCTTGAGTGGAGAATTGGCTTAAACCATTTTTGCCCAAGGACAATTTGCCAAACAGACGTTTCGCTGAAGTTGAAGGCCTCATTAAAGACAAACCCCTCTTCTTCTGACAAATTAAGGATCATAAGTGGAAATCATTTTTCTTATATAATTTTATGCTTGTTCATGAATCCATATCCATCATGTCGAATGATAATTAGTTGATAACGGAGAAGTGAGAAGCACTTCTTCCATTCGAATCGAAGTTAGTTTTTTTTAGTTATTTAAAGTACTACAACGGTACACGTTTGAACTAAATTCGAACCATATTTTACTACGTTGTGTGTTTAGAATTATCGTCAATAAATAAAAGAAATAAAGTAAATATTTTTACACAAAAGACTCATTAATTGAACTTATAAGTTAAATATAGTATTTTAACTCTACCTGTTTATTATACTATCATTTTAAATTATATCAAAATATGAAATTGTATATATCAATATTATAAATATCATTTTTTGGCCAAATCTCCACAATAGTACGTCGGAAAAATAATGCATATGCACTCAGTACTTTAGTATTCACATATTACTTATGAATTATGATATCTTTATTCTCTCGATTTGAAAACAAATTAATGATGTTTCCATGAGCTTACTATTCATTTTTCTCTATGATATCATTTCAGTTGCAAATATAGGGGTGTACATATAAAGAAATGTAGATAGATCTATAATATATAGTTTTCACGATTCTTTTTGTCAGTACATAAATCTTTAACAAATATAAATAAAACTATTTATACCTACAACATTAATGATTATTCTTCAGTGAATGAAATTTTCAAAAAGTTTCTTTCAAAGAGAAGGATTCATTATATCAAAAGAAATTCATAACTTATCTTGCAATAAATTCTCCCTTATTTTCTATCAAAATCTAATGTAAATACTTTTCTAGGGTGTTTGAGCACTTCAACCTTAAAATTGTAGCAAAATAAAATATGATTTATCTGAGTATTTGTTACATATGATTTTTACTCTAAGTATCAGTTAAGAAATTGAATACTTTTTTTATACTATACATGTGGATTAATTATCTAAGAATGGTAGTTGGAGAAAATAACACAGGGTTACAATTAAGTGGAAAATTTTGTTCAAATTTGTTGAAGAAAATAATACAAATTATCCATGAACGCAGAATCCAAAATTGATTCAGTTATTCTCTCAGTCATTTGAATTCTGATATATCTGAGACTTTATCAACTTGTCATTTTTTACCCTTAACACAATCCTTAAATTAAAAGTTAAATAAATAAAACTTATGTAAAATACTTTTTAACAATAAAAAAGTGTTTTATTGATTTTATATCCTGTTACCTTATAACTTATTCATAACAAATGGCGATGAGAAATATCATGGCTTATATTATTGAAAAATATTCAATGTATAGTTTTCGAAAATATTGCATCTGAAGGATTTCTGTGAAATTTTGTACTGACACCATTTTGTATGAGGGGGTGTACTATCAAATAGCAAAAATTATCATCATATCTGTTCCAATTTCAAAGGAAAATCGAGGCCACCAAAGGAAAATACTTCTAACTTGGTGATACATCTCAAGAGATGTTTGGATTATGAATGCTATGAGACACGACGTACGAGAATGCACCCGAGGAAAACTAACATACCTCATAAGAGAGTAGAGCAGACCCCTTCCTTAAAAATGACATACCGGGTTCGGAACAAAAAATGCGATTTTTTACGATGAGTAAATAATTTATATATTTCAAAATGGGGTATCTTAAAAAATAAAAAATGGAACAAAATCTTTGAAGATGCATAGTTTTTAAATATATATTTTATTAAACTATATGATAAATATTTTTCTATAATATAAGCTATAATATTTCTCATTACTATGTTTTACGAAAAAGTCATCAGGATCTAAAGAAGAGTATCGTTTTTCATCATTTTTCGGCTTAAAAATGGAAATATATCGAGTTCAGAACAAGATATACATAGAATCAATGAAATAACCTTTTAATCATAAAAAACACTGTTACATAAGTTTAAAAATACTACTTTTAATTTGGGGATTCTTGTAGGAGTAAAAATGACTTTGAATGATAATAGTCCCGAATTACTATAATTTCAGATATTTCAGAATTCTGTTGACTGGGAGAAAAACTAAGATCAGTTTTGAATACTGCGCTCGAAAAAAAAAATCCTTTTTTGGCTCGAATTCATTTGTACAAAATGAGCGTTCCCCTTTGCAATATTAAATGTTGTAAAGTGTACTAGTATGCGATAAATTATGTCTAAATTAATTCATTATAATTTAATAAGGACTGTTTTATATACAGAATCCGACATCTTACTCTTCCTTTCATATTCTGCGTTAGGATGGATAAATAATATGAACACATAAAAAAACTCTTTAAAACCTCGATATTTTTTTTATTCCCCTTTATTCGTGGTGTTTAATTAATTAAAAAATACAGGAGAGACCTTGCTGCTTTTGCAAGAATCTTACAAAGTTATTCTTCTATCTCTTCTAGGATTCTAATTGAGTTATCCCTGGTAAGAATATCGTGGAAGGTATAATTAGGGATCAACTTTGAATAAAATTGATAAATGAGGATTGACAAGGCAATTAGCAATATCCAAACCTTTAGTTTTCACATTCAATGAATGAATACATTATATTACTGGTATCATTCTTCAATGTTTTTAATAACTCCTTTGTAGCCTTCACAAATTAAAACATCAATCATTATTTCCAGAATCTCTGATAACTCAAAAGCTAATAAAGTTTAATTTACAAAAATGAATACAAGGAGTAACCCTAGGGCTAAAAAGCTCTGGCTCATTAATGAAGACACTTTATTTTGTTCAAAATTATAATAATTTTTTTATGGAGCGGAGTTCCATTAACATTTTTTGAGTTATTGGTTAGCTGAAACGGCATTTTTTCCCCATTAAGAAGTAGTGTAAAATTAAAAATAAAATTTTTTTTTGACCCATTGTTTTGGAAATAAAAAAAGTAGCTTCACACTTACCACAATCACTCACAATCTTAAAAAAACAGCTGTCTTTTGAAGGTAGCTAATAACTAAAAGTGAGGTTATTTATAAAAATAGCACCATCTATGTGTAAAGTCGGGGACTTTTCAGCCCATGTGTTAAATAATAAAACAGCCTTCGTATGCATCGGTTTGTTAATATTTAATTTTAATAAATATACTTAACAGCTTTGATAAAGTGCATTCAGATGTAGACTAAATACTTCATGCATGTACCTATTAACGGAAAATATATTGTTTTTTATAAAATCTTCTTAGAAAATTAAAGTAATGTATGTACCATTTATATATTTAGTGCTTTTAATGGTTTTATTTTATCATTAAGAGAAATTAAATGTTTTATTCGTGTAATAATTTTTTATTACTTTGTACAAAAAATATATATATATATTAATGTAATGGAAAGTGTATTTTTACGTATGATGTTAGATTAGTACTCGGATATTATATTGATGTAGATTAAAAGATCTTTGTAAAATAACAGAGGGTTAAACGCAGGACATATACAACTGGCTATCACACACACGTTTACCTTCCACGCTATTTGTAATCTTAGAGACCGTGATGCAAATGCTACATACGAGATATTTATTTTATATCTGTTTGCCTGTATAAATGATTTGTAAAGATGTTATTAAAATATTAAATAAAGGCATGTATAAAATTACAGTTTGCCATATCCAGAAAATCCTCTGAAAAAAAAAAAAAAAAAAAAATCAATCCAAAATTGGTCTCCGTAGTAGATTTATTAATGTATCTTTACTCGTTGAAATGCATATGTGAAGCAAATGAATTTTAATCACAACATCATACAGAAGAGTTGAGAAAATGATCAAAATTCCCTTGAGTTTATGTATATCAGAAAAAAAAGTATATTGGCAATTATGTCAGTTTTCACCTCCCTAATCATACAACTAACGACGCTTACTTTAATGATTTTATATAAAATTTTTACATGTCTATTTTGTTCAGGTGAAGAAATCTTAAAAAACTATTTTTTTTTATCAAAGCTGGTTTTCTAATAGTAAGTTATGTTGAAATTCGGAAAATTAATCGGGAATGGAAAGTTGTAGCGTAATTAATAAAAAGATCAGCTAATATTTTTTCTGTAAAGAGGCTGTACAATCTTTATTCCAATTATTTAACAATAAGGATCAAGATACTCCTCTGATATCTATGCTGAAGAGTATTATTGCGTCACTTGTAAATTATTTTTTGCCGCGTGGGATAAATCAGACTTATTATTTGCCCTGATATACAAACTATATACATTGATTTTTTATTTTTAGAAGGTTGTGAAATCATACCTTATGTTATATAAGGGTGACCCGGAGTAGGTGTGTGGATTGGAGAATAATCTTCATTAACATAAATTAAGAGTTATTTAGGACATCAGACATTTCAAACACAATGTACATATTAATAATCCTTATTTTAAGACTTTATATTAATTTATGATTGTATCTCATATAGCTTAATACTTATTTTTCTTTATTGATTCAAGTTATGGAATATTAATGCCCTGCTTTCTAAGCTCAAAGAAGTCTACAAAACAGTTTGTTTTGAAGAAAGTATCATATATCTGAATAAGAACTTATTAAAGCCCTCAGAAGTAATTTAAAAGGAGCGAATGACAAAAAAAAATTAAACTTATTTTTAAACTAGAGTGTACTCAGCAGAGCACAAAATCTCTTTCTATAATCAATTACCGACAATATTAAGATTCATTTTTAAAATGTATTATTAGTCAAAATAATACATTGTATTTTTTGAAAATAAAGCAGCTTTTAGAAGGTCCAAATCAAAGGAAAAGAGGACAAAGGAATAGGTAGATCCAGTCAAAGGCACCATTAATGGCAAAAGATGCAGAATGACCTTGAATGTTGTAATGTTGAACATTTTTTACCTTTCTCTGTAAAAAAAGTGCATTTATTATTCTTACAAAATGAAACCAATTTGAGATATGTATCTCAATTTGTTCTATAGTCATGGTTGATTTGAGTTTTAAATACGTGAACCACTCAAAATTTAATTATTATTTTTTTTTATATAGGGTATATCATCTTCTTAGTTAGTTTTTCTAAAATCGGTCCGTAGCCTATTTATTATTACTGCATGCAAATGGAGGCAATTATACTAAACATGATAAAATCTTTACTCGGTTTTTATAAATCAAATATGAGGCCGGGAGATAATGAATATGCATTCTGCAAGAAAGAATTGTTTATATTTAGTGATGTATATTATGTGTATAATAAGCATGTTCAAAAAGAATGCAAAAATCAACATGGTAAGCCTGACAATTTTGAAGAATGTTTTGAAGTAGAGCAGCTTTCAGTATATCAACTACTAGCAGCTGAGTAGCAGAGAGTTGGAAATAAACAAGAAGAGGGGTAATAATTACTCCGATGTCGATCTTTAATTCTACTCTGAGTCTAACAAGGACATTCAATTATAAGTACGCTTCATATCTTCAAGTAGTTTACTCTCTGGTTTGTATGAGTAAATACAAATGTTCAATCAGCCTTTGAATATATTTCAATGTAATAGAATAAGAACTTGACAAGTTGACACAGTTTGCCGGCTTTGAACAGATCGGCGAGCTGAGATATACACACGATTTTCTTGAGTATTTCTTTCTATTAAAAAAGGTAAAAAATGTGGTTTAGAATTACTTTAGACTATAAATCTGTTATTCAGACTGGCTCGTAGTGACATTTTCGATGTACAAAGATGAACCAAAGATAGAATATGACAAATAATATATGTATTAAAGAATGGAATTAAATAGTACCACTTGGACTTCAAGGATATATTGCAATTCTGATTCCGATCTCCATATAGGAGATCTTTTTATGTAGAGGGGAACCATCATTTTTTAACAATTAATACCATTTATAAATATGTTTTTTCATAATTCTTTACTCAACTTCCTCTAGAACCACGTGTCTCTTTTATCTGCGTTTACATTGGTTCTTATGTGTCCTATTTATTAGATATTGTTTATAATCGAATATCTATTATTTAATCATTACATTTATATATTTTTTGCTTAGAAAACACTTGATATATACTAAATACTAATCTTATCATGTTATTAAATCTGTCAGTACTTGTTATCAATTTGTATGTTGTAATTACTTATAAAATAACATATTATTTTATTTTTAAAAGTATATTAATTGCAAAATGTTAATTTTTGTATTACATAGAAATAATTGTAATGTTTTAATATATAGCTAAACATATAAATTAAACAACAAACAATTTATTTAATATATATGGTATACTTAGAATGATCCAATTTTGGAACGGTAACTTTCTTATTGTAAGACTTAATCGAAATTTTTGATTATATCCGATTTAGTGTATCTCTTCTTTTTTCATAATTGTTATACAGATTGTATTAATGGAATATCGATGTGCTATTTTGTAATTTCCAAAAAGTCCAAAAAATTATACTCAAAATATTTTGTATTTAGGAAGATTTTATATAAAGGAAATGTAATTTATTTATTTGCCCAAGCCAAAAATGAGGAAAAAATCAGATGAAAACAAAATCTTAATCAAAATAATCCCTTTTCCTTTCAAAATAAGTAAATTTTACCATGGAACGACATATCTTAATGGACAACGCGCTCGGGATAAATTATTATCTTGAAATCATTGTGCGTAGGGTTTCTATAGAAGAAAATATACTTAATGTCTATTAACTTTGCAAACAAAATTCCTAGGTCATATGTATTATAATGTTTAGTTATTCTGAATTATTGTCAACTTTATCTAACCAATTAAACAAAATTATTAGATTATTTATATAATTAAGTTTTAAAAAATGTTTGCGAATCAATTGTTATGTATTGAAGTCGTATTATCTTTTTTTTAGAATGGACTAATTAATAAAAAGATTAATATGCTCTGCATAAAATTAAGATTCTAATTTCCTAATAAATATGTAACTTTAACAAATCTCCTGTTGAGATGAAAAGCAGATATCTCTCAAATATATGTACATGTAATTAGATAGATAGCAAAATAAATCATTTTAAATATCCTTCAAAACTCACTCATTCATTCATTTTAGAGGAAGTCTTTCTCTAAGTGGAAATAAATTGGATGAGGAAAAAAAAAAATTGCTGACGATAAATTTTTTCTATTTTTTATTTTTAAGTTTGACTGACATTTTTTTCCCTACTTTCTTTTGCTTCTTTAGATATTAATCTGTCAGTGATATAAACGAGAAAAATATATAATAAAAATTGGTTTTATTTTATGTGAAGACTATTTTTGATTTTCTTCTTCCTTTTTCTTCCCCACGTCGATGATGATAAAAATACCATCATCGACATTACAGACAAAACCATCATACAATATAATAGAAAAAAGAAGAGAAAAATCTATTTGTGTTGTGTGGAAGTCAATGCCCTAAAAATAGTGTTCATTGTTTAGAATTTATATATTATATCTTCTTTAGTTCAGAGATGTGTAAATCCAATGGAAATGTAGATCTTCTATCTTAATTTATTTCTATAGAAAAAATTGACCATATTCGACAAAAAATTAATCACTAAAAATTGAGATGTTAAAAAAATTGAAAAAATGACATAATATATTTTTATTTATAATTTGATTTACATTAGAGAAGGGTTTACAATTCTAGTACTAAGGCATAAAAACAATATTCCTATTCAACTATTGATACTTTATATAATTCTACTAATATGCAATACGGATTTTCCATGCTCTGGCTTACATATATTAATAGAGTGAGTGTACTTCCGTATAGTGGTACTGACGCATTTAGAACGGTACTATACTAAACGGATATTGGATTCCGTACTTGCAGTATTATAAGATATAATAATCTTTTAATGACGTAAACCCTCATTTTTTTAACACCCTCACTTAAATAAACTTTCCTCTTATAAAAAGAGCAGAAATGAACATTTTTTTTTATAAAAAAATGTAATTGAAAGTTTGAGTTCGATGCTTACACGAACAAAATCTGGAAAATGGTCCGTATGTGCATGTCAATTTCCTTTAAAGACATATTTTTATTTGGAAAAATATCAAAAAGTAACAAAATACCCATACGTATATGGTAAAGGTACTGGAACCGTTTCAAAAAAATATTGATATCGTGATAATATAGGAAATTTTCAATATACAAAAAAAAAAAAAAATGCTTCAGATTTTTTCAACAGAATTAGGCTTTTAAATCTTAAAAATATTCTGTACATAAGAAAAGTCAATCGAATTTTAACATGGTAAAACTAATAGTTTAAATAAAGATTGAGGAGAGAGCAGATTCGCTCTTATAAAATTTCATTAAATAGATGCAAGTAGTTCTCAGATGAAGGAAATAAACACAAGTTCCAGTCCTAATAAAGCAAGGTCAATTGCAATAATTAAATAAATTTTTGCTTGGTAAATTGATTACATTCAAATTAAAAGTATTTCTGTAATGCCCCATAGAACACTCAAAGTCGGATCAACTTTATAGGAGGCTAATCCAGGCGGCAGACTAGGCAAGGGTTACTCTATACATGATTGGTTCCTGATGTGTTATATTCATTCGCAAAACGTTTCTATCAGTTAGGGGCTAGTAAAGAGAGTTGTTTAAAAAAATTAGACCCCCCCCCCCTTCTTTCACTCAAAAGAAAAAAATCTTACCAATCTTAATTTCTCAACATAAGTTTTTGGGTAATTTATTCTTTTGTAGGCAGTCTCATATCTTTTCAATTTTATTAGAGATTAATATATTTTTTTCTCAGAGTAGCTGAAATTTCGAAAAATGATATATTAAAAAGTACAAAAAAATAAAGGCCCTTAAACAATAAACCATGAAATATATCTGGTCGATATTTTTTTAATTTTTTTATGCGGAAACTAGCCGATGTTGCTTAAATCCACCTGGCAGCACTACTCATCCCACTGAATCCATTAAAAAAAAATTGATGGAGAAATGAATTTGTTAAATTTTATTTTTATTCTTTTTTCTAACTATAACATCACAGTTAGAATTCAATCAATTTTTTTCGTAACTATGTAATAATAAAGGGAATTACAGATAAATTGTGAATTTTTCAAATTCTTATATCTTAGCGCTCACTTTGAATTTCTGACTATAAGTTTATTTGCTGTGACTGACTCAATGATATCTTTCATATAATACTTTATTTACAGTGAAAGCTAATGGCATAATAGCTTATTGTTGTACTAAGCTTTTAAACTACTTGAAGCGGAAGGGGGCTACAAAAGCCATTGTGCACGCCAATGAGAAAATGTTTTAAAGTTCAAGTATCTGACTAAAGATCTTCTTTTTTTCTTTTAGTTATGGCAAGCACTAGCTCCATCAAGCTGCCATATTTCATCGTGTCTAGACTTAAGATCAATACAACTGAGTACCTATAGCTCCCAATACCTTTATTTTACTCTGAGTCCAAAACAGGGACTTAGACTTTATAGGGTCACAAATAATCTTCAGTATTACATTAAAGAGACAACACATATGTCGTTACACTTCATACCTAGATTTTCTTTCCTTAAAAATGCAGCTTTACAAAATAATAAACAGTCTTCAAGTTGCCAACAACAACAAAACCAACACGCCATTTTTTTAACTTTACAACTCTAAAGATAATTATACTTGATAATTTGCATCACATAAGCAAATAGTCATCGATTTATTGAACCGAATCCAAATAAGTTGAAATCAAAATTAAGAATCTCTACTGTATTAACTATACACATTTTTTCTTAATATTTTATCGAATCAGAGATGCAGTAATCAAATCTGAACTATAGTACTACTGTGTAAAAAAGAAATCTACTTCTCACCCAGATTAGATAGCAACTTACTATCCTTAGGTAGTGTACCTATATGGTAAAATATCGATAAAAAAACATGTTTATCAATCATTTTAAACAATCTCTGGAGACGAATATTTCAATGCATTATTATAAATTGAAATTTTTAAAATGATTTGGACGTTAATAACTCCTCAAATAAGTATACTAGATGCTAAAACTAAAAATGTCAGATTCAACATCATGCAAGAATTTTGATATGTCCGAATTTTCTCCAATCATTTAATTGGAAGCATATTGATTAAAAAAAAAAAAAAAAATTGTCAGACATTTACAATATTGCCAAATCTTAATCGATTAATGATTCAAAGTATTAAACCAAATAGTACCGTTATCAAAATTGCATTAATCATTCAAAATATAACCTCGTCTCAAAAAACTATCAACATAATAATTAATATCAGTGACGACTAAAAAATATGTTTTGAATAATTTAGAAATCGTTAGAGCTCAAACTTTATTATGTGGATCGTAATGTTTTGTATGTATTTAAGTGTATAAAGGAAAAAAATTTATTAATGATACATTTATAAATATACTATTAAATTTAACTTTCCTCCGGCCCAGCTATGCAACTGAACTACCCGTGAGCTAGAGTGCATCATAGAATATTATAAGGATTCCTTGGTGCCTGGAAATACGGCGGCAGTAGATTTTATACTGTATTTTGGGCCAGCACCTAACCTTTACAACCTGAGAGCTGGGGTATATTTTTGGGATATTACGAGGATTCATTGATGCTCAGGGAAGCGGCGGCGGAGACATTTAACTTTACTAGGGCCCAGCAGTTAACGTGTACAACCTGTGGGCTGGGTATATTAGAAAGGTTATTTGGTGACTAGAATAGAAGTGGCGGTAGATTTTAAACTGTATTTTGGCCCAGTACTTCATCTGTACAAACTGAGACTCGGGCTGTATTTTGGGATATTAGGAAATTTTCTTGATGCTCAAGGAAGCGGCGGCGAGACTGTGAGTTTGACGTCTGTCCTTGAATAAAACAACTACTTCCTCATCTCGTGAAAGAGGAGTGATTAAAACACATTATACTCATACTTAACAAGCCAACATTAAAATAATTCTTAAAATTTTGCGGTCTTCTTTTTTTGTTTTATATTAAAAAGAAGAGTTTTTAATTAGTTTTGATTTCTTAATGCCGTGTGCAACGCCGGGCAAACATCTTCTAGTAATAAAATGTAATTTTAAACTATGTATTTTATACAATATTTTGAATACTCCTTGATACATGTGTTGACCTTAATTATTTTGTAAAAACAAGAAGAGTTTACGTTTAATTTAAGTAAATTTTTGTTTAAACTTGCTCTTCTCTACCTTACCTCAATTACAAACATGATTACTTTTTTGGAGTGTCTAGGCACCTCCATGAAAATATAATTCCATGAAAGTAGATATTTTATCAATATTAATTAAGTTTTTATATCAGAAAAGTTTAATTTTTGTTCAATAATAATAGTACATATTTAGCTAAAGTTTAAAAATCATATCAAATAAGTGACGTCCCTTATTGTCCAAACTTTGGTATTTTCCAACACAGTGATTTTTCTCTATATTTGTTTTTCTTTAAATGACTTTTTATTTGGAGTTTTAGAGGGATAGTTTTGCTTAACAAAAAGGTATAATTTAAAACTAAATATATTTCATTCCGTAACTGTGAATAATAAGTTGTAATAAAGTAACTTAGTGGTTAAAATTTTAAAAAGGGGCATATATTGCTACCCGTTTGGCTAATTTTAAAATTATTTGTTTAGGTGATCATGTTAAATAATACTCTATGCAACAGTGCAGATAGAATAAATTGTTTGAAAATTTGTTGAAATATAATGGAACTACCCTTTAATAGTTAAATATTGGTCATTTAAAGAAAATATTTGTCTTTCCAAAAATAGTTCTGTTTTAATTATTTGATTTAAACGAACTGCATTAATACAGAATTCTTACATCACACCAGATCTGAAAACATTAATGTAAGCTCTATAGCATAATTATCTGTGGGGTGATATATGTTCAAATAATTTTGTACTTTTTAAATTATGAAAATGAAATGAAAAATTATTTTTTGTAATTTAGAAATTGAAGCAGTTAATGGTATGATTTTTGATATATTCATATATCAATATTTTGAAGTTTGAAAGAATAATGACAACTGATAAGGAAAAGAAAATTCCTTTTTTATACTACCAATTACAAATTAATGGGCCAGCTAAAAAACACTCACTGGATTTATATCATTGTTTAGAACAATTATATATTAATATATGTGTATAACTATTTGGACCAAAGAAAAAAAGAGAAAATATTTACCAAACGTCGGATTAAAAAACTGTATTATCTTATCTCCCCTTCTGAATTTTTTTATCTTATTAGAACAAAGTTATTAATGTAAAATGTTATAATAAAACTGAATTTTTAAAAGTTAATATTATTATTGTTTTATCTAATATTTTTTATTTTATTTTATTGTTTTAAATTGACTGCAATTATGACTTGTTTTGTTTTTTATTATTAAAGTGAGCATTGTCGTTTATTGATTCCCAGGCCAAATATACTAAGAGGTGGTTCCTCGGTCGGTTGGTGGTAGATGGTCATTAGAGGGATCAATAGCTCCCTTCCAGATTGGTACTTTTATTCTATATCCAAAAATTGGTAGTGAATTTACAAATTTTGGACCCAATTGAAGGTATTAATTTTGGAAGAAGGAATTGTTTCCTAAAATAAATATTTAGTAAACATGAAGTTTAGGGACTTAGGAAGGTATGTTAAATTTAGACTTTGGTGATAAATTAATTATAACATCAATTTTTTCGATGAATTGTGGATTAAACGAAAAAGAAAAAAAGAATTAGTGTCATATCAGAAAAAATAGAAAGTTTTTCAGCCAAATAAATACATTTTTTGAATTCCTTGTATCAATTGGCTTTTGTGTTCCCAATTTCAGATCTAGTGCACATCTACAACGGATTTTATGACCAAAAATGATATTTTAAATGTTGTGATTTAGAACAGGATTCTAGACACGGCTGATGTTTAAAAATGTGATATCTCAAGAACTGCTGGAAGTTAGACGCCCACTTTTTTTCCAGATGATTTGATGAAGTATTTACCATAAGGTAGAAATAAAGATTTGTAAAAACTATAATCATTTGTGTGCTTTATAGGCTTCTATGTATTAGAATGATGACGTATGTGAAAGACGAGCCAATAAGAGCGTCTTTGTAAACTTACTTACCTGGGGCCTATAGGGTGATAAAACACACGGATCACTACTACCCCTTAGATTGTGGATTCAAGATATACAATATGTCAAAAGATTGTTTGAAGCCAGCATTTCTACGGGTGAGTGTTCTCGAGGAGTTCCTTCATCTGAGAGGAGCAAGGTCTACTACCTCATCGTCGTAGTTCCCTCTTCCAAAATTATAATTACAAATTGCTTGTTGTTTACTCGTAAAGATGACATTCCAACAAGATAGACTCAGCGTGCTTATAGAATGTGCAAATGATCTGAATAAAATAAAAAGTAATTAGTATAAACTGAGATAGAGAACATCAGGGATTTAGATGTTTCAAATATTGACATGGTAAAAAATGTTATAAACAGCTTGGAAAAAAAATTTCCGTATCCCAGGAATATGTCAAGAAACCTTGATCTGGGAATGTGATGGACATTTTTTATCAAATAATACGTCTTATTCCAAATATCGCTCCTTTAGTAAAATTCCATGAAATAAAAGTTCAAAATCGAACAAGTCAAAAATTGCTTATGAGACTGATCATACCTCAACTCCCGTCGACATCTTAAAATTATTTAAAATTAAATTATTCATACCGTTTTCTTGTGTAGAAAAAATATCACTTCAGACGAAACGAGTTGCCTGTTATTCAAACTATCAAACATTTAGCGACAAGGGAAACAATGATACAATTCGAGCATTAAGTGCAATCATATAATTAAGTTACTATCTCAAAGTAGAGCAAATAATTATGCGTTGACAACAAAGACTCAAGTAATATCTTAATAAAAATCCAATCTCCCGAAAGAGATTGCATGAACTTTTAAGGTGTACACATGTTGCCCAAAATGACTATCTAATAACTAATTCCATTATATAGTGTCTTCAAGCAAATGGTAGAAGTTTTTTGACTAGTAATTTTTTAGTAGAACACAAGTTCCATTATTGTTGCCAGTATTCAAACTTGTAGTGTCAAAACACATTGTTTTTTTTTGTTTTGTTTTTTTACTTTTTTTTAAAATTTATAATTAATTTTTTTAATTTTTAATTTAAACTACTGAACCGTAATTAGAAATTTTGAAATATAGTTTAGTCCAATAGAGGGTCTGCGATATGGAGAAGAAATAAAAAAGAGTCATGTGCTAAATTTCAATCATCTTCAATTGAAGTTATTTTAAAAATATCAAAATTATTTTTGCTGAAATAATTATCGAATATATTTTATTGTAAAGTTAGTAAGCTCAATTTATTGTTTTGAAAAATCTTTAATTTGACGTATATGGACAGTATCAAAAAATACTCAGTTCTTTCCATAAAAGTATAAATTATCCAAAGTTGAGCTATCTCTAAATATTTCCAAAACTGTTGAAACTTTTCTTCAATGTTTTTTGTACAATTAGGAACCATTTTTTAGCCACTTACTTTTCCCAATAAATTGATTTTATTATCACCATAGTGGTCATGGATAGCTTTTTACTAGTTTTGAGCTCACGGACAATTTGAGAAGGAGTACTAGGTGCAATGAGATCTAATACACCTTCAACACTTATAAACCGGTATTCCGTTTCTTATATATATAGCTTTGATCAAGCTAAAACAGAAACCCCTTGTGACAGATATTGGCTGGTTCTGCTCAAAAGTTGAACATCTTTGTAAAACCCAGAAGTATAATTGGAAAAACACTATATGCGGGGATGTTCATGTAAATTGGGACATTTTTAATAGTCTATAACTCCCAAAATTTGTAATTTTAGAGCTTTTTTTTTGTACACAAGTTATTCATTCATCGATGAAGTAAAGGATTATTTGATGTGTCCGCAGTTTGTGGCAATGATCTTGTCAAGGGGGCTCCGGAAGGAAGAGCAAGCCGATACAGCGTGTCCGGTATTTGCCTGGACCCAGATCTTCACGGTCTATTTATTGAGGTCGGCCAAATTATTGTGGTGCTTCAAGCAGACTGCCTTACTAATTCCCCTTAAAAGAAGTAGTCTATAGGGTTCAAGTTAGGAGAGCTAGAGGGCCAAGTCTGCTGGCACCAGAAGGCGACGTTTTCGTTGTTGAGCATGTACAGGGTCTTCTTGGTCATGTGGCTGGGGGCTGAGTCTTGTTGGAAGGTGAACTTGTTTCTTTCATTGTTGACTTTTATCCATGTGAGGATTTTGTACTTTAGTACCTTGCAGTAATTTTCAGCGCCAACCCACTCTTTTGGTTAAAGAAGATAAGCAGCATCACTGCCTCCTTGAACCCATGACCACAGCATCATAACCAAGATGGTAAACTTGGTTGTGCATGGGACCTTTGTCTTCTTTTGGGCAAAGAAACAGTAGTTTAGACTGTTGTATAGCATTTTTAGGTCCACTTCTCATCATGCTGAATCCATTTTTTTTTGAAGGTTTGCCTCAATCAATTGTTTTTCCTTACTCAATTTTTGTTTTAGTAATTATTTGAAAGAATCTTTTTTTGTTTAAACTAGACACCCCAATTTCAAATCTTCTGTTCAATAAATCCTGTAAAATTAAACTTTTCCAAGTTAAAGTGCATTAAAAAATGTCTCAATTTACATACATATCCCTGAAAACAAAAAGTCCTTATATCGTCCCTAAAACGATGAAGCCAAAGTAACCAGAGCATGTTAGGGTTCCTGGCATTGTAAACAGTGATGGTAACGTTATAACGCCCTTCAACTTCAAAGCGGGTCAAAAAATAAAGTAAAGTATAAACTAACCAAGATTTGGATTAGTGTTCTGCACACCAAAGTCTTTCCCTGGATCCATAGTATCATGAAAAACCAACCTTGGATCGGGCAAGAAGACGAAGCACCATATGACATCTGCAAATAAAGCTAATCTTTCTTTAACTCTGAGAATGTGATGTACGTTAAAACTAAAAAAATTTTTTTTAATTTCAAAAATTGTTTATAATATAAATATGATTGATAAGTTCGTTTATAAATTAAGATTCTAACTTAACCAATAGTTTCATCAAAAGGACACAAAAGTATTAAGTTCCTCATCAAAGTATAATGATATTTATATTTGCTTGGTATTGCAATCTATAGAACATCTATTGTATCTTAAAATTGATGGTATAGCGAGTGGTTCCTTTAATCTGAACACTTACTTATTCAATAATTAATGAAGATTTCCTGATTGAAATTAATTTTTATTTCGATGTATTAACGTATTAAAAATTAGTTTTAAATCAAACCTGAGCTCTTTTGCTTACGTTCATGTTGAGAAAAGGAGACATTAACGTGATAGACAAAATTTCATTAGTGCATTTCAAGCAGTTGGGCGTCTCCAAGACCATTGTCTATGCTGCCTAAAAATCTGTCTAAAATGCCAAACTTGACCCATAGGAGTTAAAAAAGACAGCACAGTCCAATTCCATCAAGTCCATTAAGGCCCATACACGACAAATTTTCATACTGTCGAAATTGTTTATATTACATTTCTTTACACCCCCCCCCAAAGTATAATGATATTTATATTTGCTGTTTCCCCAGGGGTCTTTATTTTCAAATAATTTAAATAAATGCACACAATTGATATTGAAATAAGATGGATAAATTATATTTTATATTTGTGAAATAAGAACATAAACTACTTAATTAAACTACAATTGCCTCAATAACTTAACTCACTCGTTAAAAAAAAACCAAGCAAATAAAAATTACTTATAACTCTAAGCCAAAAATGTGTAATTTGATTGCAAATCAATTTATTCAGCTTGTACTGAGCTATAATCACCTTTGTTGAAATGAATTCCTTATCCCTTAAAAATATAAAGTAATGCATATGTCAACTAAATTTTAAAAGAGTTTAAGCATTCTTTCTGATTGAATTTCATTGAAACAATTATGTTCTTCATTGAGACAAAATAAATTCCCTTTAAAACTCCTAATATAATCGTTTTAGTACCAAGTCATTTCTGATAATTGGCTTGATATTGTAAAGAGTTATGATGAACCAGACAGAGTTTTTGATTAAGGTATTATTTAAAAAGAAGAAGTTTAGTTATGTTTCACTTATAATATGTCAATATATTGCTTAATGGAATTGAAAAAATGCAAATTTCAATGCAAAATATTTTTACGTTAAGGGGTTGTTAGAGTTTACCATTTCAAGTGAAAAGTAAAACTTTGTATTTGATTCAACAAGACATTTCACATCAAAACTAACGTATAAAGTATTTCTGTTCTGATTGTAAAGAAACATTGTCTTTAAATGTTTCTTCTAGTTAAAATTTAGCCATATTGCTTGATGTTAAGAGTTTTAATTCTTTGGAAGTTAACTATACAGCCTAATAACAATATCTCCACTTATCCCCAACTGCGTACTATGAGCCCCCTTTGTTCCTTTTCCTACATATCATATCAAAGTCATTTAGTTTGCGACTTGTACTACAACTAGCATAAACTTTGAATGTATGAGGTTTATTTTTGGTGTTTTGCTTCAAGTAGTTACGTTCGTGGAAGTGTATTATCATTTTGTTTACTGAATTACGTTCTTCTGGTTCAATTTCACCAAAGTTATTGTTCAAAGAGTCAATGAATGGTCTAACTTTGAATTGTGTATCATACTGGTTCTCTGGTTTTTATATTGTCATTATTTTTAGATGAAGAAAACTTAGAAGTTGTTCAAATCAATTACGTGTCATAAATACAAAGAATCAGTGATGAAAGCAAATTTATGAAGATTTATAACTAGTTTTAAAAGAATTCCCATAACTAACATACAAAAAAGGATTTTTATTTTATAATGGAAATCATTACAAAAATCACTTTGATGCCATATGGTGTCAAGCTACTGTAAAAAAATCTAGACAAAAGAATATTGATATTCTGAGCAAACTTGAAATTCTAGCATCATCTATAGGATCTTTACATTCAATTATAATAAATAAACATACTAATATTCTGTATGCCTTGTTAGTTATCTGTGGTTGTATACAGAGCAGTGTCGACAAACTCCCTCGAGAACACTTAATGTGCAACAGATCAGCTATGGAAGAAGAATAACCTTCAACTAACAACAAAACTTATGCAAAATATGACATGTACCTATAGGAATCTTAGCTAGGCACATCGTAATGTTCAATAAGCCAGAAATCGAATTTGAAGTTCATGATGCCATATTTCATCATTGGGAAAGAAAGAGTTAAAATATTATGATTATATTTTATCCAAGAGGAGTATTGAAGTGGATCCAATTCATTTGAATTTTATTGAAAGAATTTTCAGAGCCATCATCTAAAAAGAAATTGAGAAGTTTTTTGGGATTAGTATACCAATTGGCACAGTTCTCACCAAGAATTAGTGAAGTTGTAGGTCCACTGATAATCCTTTATCAATGAAGGAAATTATATAAGTTTTAACTTCACCACCAAGATTATCACCGTTTGATCCAATGTAAGACACAAACTTGAAGCTCATCCATCAAGAATAAATTGATTGAGAAGCATGAAGAAGAATGGAAATTAATTCAATGTGTTTCCCGATTATTATCAAGTGCTGAAACCAAATACTCCATGATAAATTATAATGTTTGGGTGTAGAGTGGGCTATAAAGAAATGTCACATATATCTAGGAGGATTACTTACATTTAGTGTAATTACGGATCACAAACCAATTGTTCCTATTCTTAATTATAACACCATAGATAAGTTAGATAATTAGATTTAAATTGAAAATATCCATGTACCTATTTGAAAATAAATGGATAAAGGGATAATATCATAAAGTACCACATGCATTATCGAGATCACCGATTTATCATCCGGAGGAAGATGAAGAATTGAACAGAGATCTAGAATGTCACAGATAACAAGTTATTAGAGTTGCTCTTGTTAGAACGACTCATTTAGAAAATGAAGAAATATTCGTTGATCCATTCGTTGAAAAGAGGCAATTAAAGATCAAATATATAAAAATTTAGTCAGTCCAGTTGAAAAATAAATTATTAAATGATTTAAGTACTGAAAATGGTATTTTTTTATAAAGGAATAGGCTGGTAAATCGAAAAGAAAACCAAGTTCAAGTTCTTCAGGGATTGCACAGTTCACATCCAGGTATCGAAAAAAGATAGCGTTTTTTTGGCGTTGAATGAAATCAGAAATTGAAGAAATGATTAGTGCATGTAGAAAATGTATAAAAAAATTACCTAAGGCCCCAAGTCCAATGTGGCCATTTGAGAGCTCGTCTGCAGATTTTTTTTAGTATCGAAGAAAACATTCTTGGTATATGGAGATCATCTTTCAGGATATCCTCAAATTCAAAAGACTTCCATCTTCGGGAGAAGTAATAGTGACATTAAAAAAAATATTTTTTTAAACCCGGATTTCAGTGAAAATAAGAACAGATCCAGACCCTCATTTTAGTTCCTGGGAATATAAGACATTAAGAAAATTGCAACATTTATATGACATTTTTGCTCATAAAATCTGTTCTAGAGTTACAATATATCCGAAATTTGGACCAGTGAAGCTAATTTATGCAAGAAATCTAAATTTTTTATTTTGTTCAATCCACATTTCATCGAAAAAATTGATGTTGGAATAAATATCTGATCAAAACTGATTATTAACAACCTTTCCAAAGTGTCTAAACTTTATTTTCACCAAATATTTACTTTGGAAAACCATTCTTTCTTAAAAAATTATTACCTTCAGTTTGGTCCAAAATTCTTAAATTCGAAAAAGAAAATAAGCAATAATAAGCTGGCTCTTGGGTACTCAAAAAAAAAAAAAAATTTATAATGAAGCTCTTTTTTGGGTACACGAATTTAAATAATAATAAAGCTTGCTTTCTATGACAAAAATAATAAAATCAAATCAGAAGAATACTTTAAAAGTGATTTTCAATTATAAATCCAAAACAATGAATAATCATGGAGGAGAAATACGATGTTGGGGAAATGCTCAAGTAGAATTGTCATTAATTGGACTTCAATAGAACTAAAGGGATGCTCAGCATGACACATTTTCATCCAAACGTTTGTGAGGAGACATTGTGGAGAGCTAGTTTGCTAAAGAATCGAGCAAACATCAATCTGCAAACATCATGAATATTTCTTTGGCGATAACTACTAAATAAATAGAAAAAAGTTTTTGATGTATTGTCCAAACACAAACGAAAAGTTACTGATGACCACTTGATCTCACTGGAAACGGCGCAAATGTTAAAAGAAAAGTTTCACAACATCGCGCCAGGACAAAAGTTTGGATTTAAAAACATTAAAAAACGATCACACAACCCATACAAATGTTTTATGAATAGAAGATAACTTACATTTTGCTATTTGTGAAACACCAAAAAGGAAGGTCAATCGATCTCTGGAGGCTGCTGGTGTATGTTCCATACACTTACATAGATCAATCTATTTCTGGAGGCTGCGGGTGTATCTCATATCCACTTACATGCCATCCCACAGCATGCTCGACTATCGGCAGCAAAAGTGAAATTATCCAAAGTGGTGGACAAATTGCAAACTGATACCTGTGGTGCATATAGAATCGATGATCTCAATTTTCCCTCCACTTCCAGTGACGCAACAGTTTATCAAGACAGTATTTGAAAAGCTCCAGAACTTGATCTTTTGCACAATGTAATAAAAGGGAAGTTGCCCCAAGCTTCTTACCCCGAGAAGGTCCAACAGTTCAGTGTGTACGAGTACCTCATCCGATAAGCCAAGGATCTCAAACAGGAAAAGGGAATTTTAGCTTTTCCAAATCTTAAACGAGGTAAGACTGTGTCTCCAGAAATTATGCTTTTCGTCACTGCCTCTTATCCAGTCTATGAGTACAGTCGGTAATTACCAGGGAAAGGATTTTGAAAGTGTTAGGCACAAACAATATCAACAGAAATGATTGGTGTTGGGTAACCTAAATGAACTCCCTATCATCTTTAAGGAGAATAATCTGGGGGTGAATATTAGATTGTCGAATCTCTGTTCTTTGCAACCCAAATCGTGCATTATGGCTGGAGCAAGTGCGACACACTCTGTCTGTGTATGTACGCATCGCAAGTATGTCAATCTTTTGGTGGATGCAATTTCAGTTGGTGGTAGATGGGCATTAGAGGGATCAATAGCTCCCTTCCAGATTGGTACTTTTATTCTATATCCAAAAATTGGTAGTGAATTTACAAATTTTGGACCCTATTGAAGGTATTAATTTTGGAAGAAGGAATTGTTTCCTAAAATAAATATTTAGTAAACATGAAGTTTAGGGACTTAGGAAGGTATGTTAACAATAGACTTTGGTGATATATTAATTATAACATCAATTTTTTCGATGAATTGTGGATTAAACGGAAAAAAAAAGAATTAAGGTCATGTCTGAAAAAAAAAAAAGTTTTTCAGCCAAATAAATACATTTACTGAATTCCTTGTATCAATTAGCTTTTGTGTTCCAAATTTCAGATCTAGTGCACATCTACAACGGATTTTATGACCAAAAATGATATTTTAAATGTTGTGATTTAGAACAGGATTCTGGACACGGCTGATGTTTAAAAATGTGATATCTCAAGAACTGCTGGGAGTTAGACGCCCACTTTTTTTCCGGATGATTTGATGAAGTTTTTACCATAAGGTAGATTAAAGATGTGTAAAAACTATAATCATTTTTGTGCTTTATAGGCTTCTATGTATTAGAAAGATGACGTATGTGAAAGACGAGCCAATAAGAGCGTCTTTGTAAACCTACTTACCTGGGGCCTATAGGGTGATAAAACACACGGATCACTACTACCCCTTAGATTTTGGATCCAAGATATACAATATGTCAAAAGATTGTTTGAAGCCAGCATTTCTAGGGGTGAGTGTTCTCGAGGAGTTCCTTCATCTGAGAGGAGCAAGGTCTACTACCTCATCGTCGTAGTTGCCTCTTCCAAAATTATAATTACAAATTGCTTGTTGTTTAGTCGTAAAGATGACATTCCAACAACATAGACTCAGCGTGCTTATAGAATGTGCATAAGATCTGAATAAAATAAACAGTCATTAGTATAAACTGAGATAGAGAACATCAGGGATTTAGATGTTTCAAATATTGACATATTAAAAAATATATCAAATGTTGTAAACAGCTTGCAAAAAAAATATTTGACTTCTTCGAACAGGCTTAGGTTTGTACAAGTAGGCAAAACTGTTTTAGAAAATTGTATTGATTACATCATCATTAAATCTTCTGCTCATTAAATTCAAAAAAATTTATTCGTCTTACTTAAAAGTTTCCGTATCCCAAGAATCTGTCGAGAAACCTTGATCTCGGAATGTGATGGACATTTCATATTAAATAGTACGTCCTTTTCCAAATATCGCTACTTTAGTAAAATTCCACGAAATAAAAGTTCAAAATCGAAAAAGTGTTTTGAGACTGATCCTACCTCAACTTTTAAAATTAAACTATTCATACCGTTTTCTTGTGTAGAAAAAATATCACTTCAGACGAAACGAGTTGCCTGTTATTCAAACTATCAAACATTTAGCGACAATGGAAACAATGATACAATTCGAAAATTAAGTGTCATCATGTACTTAAGTTACTATCTCAAAGTAGAGCAAATAATTATGCGTTGACAAAGATTCAAGTAATATCTTAATAAAAAATTCAATTGCATGAACTTTTAAGGTGTACACATGTTGCCCAAAATGACTATCCAATAACTAATTTCATTATATGGTGTCTTCAAGCAAATGGTAGAAGTTTTTTGATAAGTAATTTTTTAGTTGCACACAAGTTCCATTATTGTTGCCAGTATTTAAACTTGTAGTGTCAAAACACATTGTTGTTTTTTTTACTTTTTTCAAATTTATAATTAATTTTTTTAATTTTTCAGTTAAATTACTGAACCTTAATTAGAAATTTTGAAATATAGTTTAGTCCAATAGAGGGGCTGCGATATGCAGAAGAAATAAAAAAAAGAGACATGTGCTAAATTTCAATCATCTTCAATTGAAGTTATTTTAAAAATATCAAAATTATTTTTGCTGAAATAATTATAAAATATATTTTATTGTAAAGTTAGTAATCTCAATTTATTGTTTTAAAAATCTTTAATTTTACGTATATGGACAGTATCAAAAAAGCAGTAATTTTCAGCGCCAACCCACTCTTTTGGTTAAAGAAGATAAGCAGCATCACTGCCTCCTTGAACCCATGACCACAGCATCATAACCAAGACGGTAAATTTGGTTGTGCATGGGACCTTTGTCTTCTTTTGGGCAAAGAAACGGTAGTTTAAACTGTTGTATAGCATTTTTAGGTCCACTTCTCATCATGCTGAATCCATTTTTTTTTTTGAAGGTTCGCCTCAATCTATAGTTTTTCCTTACTCAATTTTTGTTTTAGTAATTATTTGAAAGAAACTTTTTTTGTTTAAACTAGACACCCCAATCTCAAATGTTCGGTTAAAAAAATCCTGTAAAATTAAACTTTTCCAAGTTAAAGTGCATTAAAAAATGTGTCAATTTCCATACATATCCCTGAAAACAAAAAGTCCTTATATGCTTGATGAAGCCAAAGTAACCAGAGCATGTTAGGGTTCCTGGCATTGTAAACAGTGATGGTAACGTTATAACGCCCTTCAACTTCAAAGCGGGTCTAAAAGTAAAGTAAAGTATAAAGTAACCAAGATTTGGATTAGTGTTCTGCACACCAAAGTCTTTCCCTGGATCCATAGTATCATGAAAAACCAACCTTGGATCGGGCAAGAAGACGAAGCACCATATGACATCTGCAAATAAAGCTAATCTTTCTTTAACTCTGAGAATGTGATGTACGTTCTGGCGAGTTTTGGCCTCCAAACTTGCAGTAATTGCACCTTTTAGGTTTCCAATGAAGGTCGTCACAGCACCACAATATCTCTGAGAGCTGAAATAAGGATGTATTTCCAGACTTTACCTACTCGGAGGGTCAACTCGTTGTAGATGTAGAAGATGCAGTAGTAGTCGACGTTGCAATTGTTAAAGATACTGTAACAGTTGAAGAAGATCATATAGAAGATCCTGTATTAGATGTCGTTTTTACAGTTGTTGAAGATCCTCCATTAGTCGTCGTTGCAGTTGTTTTAGAAGATCCTGTCATTATTGTCGATAATGAAGTTGTTGAAGATCCTCCATTAGTCGTCGTTGCAGTTGTGGAAGATCCTGTTTTAAGATTAGTTAACAAATTAGTCGATACAGTTGTATGAAAGAAGATCCTACAACAAAAACAAATATTGATATTAGTTGTTTTAACCAGAAGTTACATTTGTCATTGTCGACGATACTGTAGTAGATGAGTTGTGAAGATCCTCCATTAGTCGTCGATATAGTTGTTGAAGATCCTCCATTAGTTGTCGCTACAGTTGTCAAAGATCCTGTTGCAGTTTTGTCGATAGTCGTCAGTTGTCGAAGAAGATCCTGCATTAGTCGTCGTGGATCGATACAGTTGTCGAAGATCCTGCATTAGTTGTTGCTGCAGTCGTGGAAGATCCTGTATTAGCCCTAACTGTAGTTGTTGAAGATCCTGTGTTAGTCGTCCTCCATTAGTCGTCGTTGCAGTTGTGGAAGATAAGATCCTGCATTAGTTGTTGCTGCAGTTTGTTGAAGATCCTGCAAAATCCTGTTGTAGTCGTCGTTGCAGTTGTGGAAGATCCTGTATTAGTCGTCGTGGCAGTTGTTGAAGATCCTCCATTAGTCGTCGTTGCAGTTGTTGAAGATCCAGTAGTTGTAGTAACAGGTACTCCTGATTCACTTACTATAAGTAATAGTTCATATTTGCAAATATATTTTTTTCTTTTAGTATTTATTTATTAATTACCCTGACAGTTATTATTACAGTATCCATATAGTATGGGTTCGTTAGATACAGGTTCCACCCTTGTGGCACACCAAGGAATGGTGCTATCGACAGTTGTGCAAGTGCTGTAGCTCTGACCATTATAAACAAATGGAAAAATACAACTCCTCCTATCAAAAGTTCCACACACTACAAATCAAATTGTAAAAATTGTTTAAAAGTTATTATTGCATCAAATCTAGATTTTACCGTTTGCTCCCACTGTTGATTCACCTAAATAATACAGGAATGAAATGTATAAATGAATTTTGGTGGAATTAACACATTATATAATGTCACTCACTTGCACAGCTAGAAGAGCATATTCCATAAGAAGTCAAAATATTATCTTGTCCAGTTGAAGTAGCACACCAGTTCAATCCTCCAAATCCTACAGCTGTACATGTACTAAAGGTATTTCCTAAATACTGAAATGGAAATTTACAATTGATTCCATCGAGTGTTTTACATCCTAGAACCAGATAGAAGGTTTTCAAGTTGAACAGTTTTTATATGTACTTTAGCTTTTTAACTTACCTCCTGCAATAGTTGTTGTGGAAGCTTCTATATATAATATAAATAATAGGAAAATAACATTTATTCTATTAGAGAGATAACTAAGTAATTACTTACGTTTACAGTCTTGAGAGCAATAGTCGTAGTTTAAGTAGTTTCGATTGGCATCAACTGAAGTGGCGCACCAAGGTTGTTGGCTGTCTTCCAGGGTACATCCTTCATAAGTTACTCCATTATACTTGAATGGAAACTGACAGGGTCCTGAATTTGTGCCACAATTTTGAGCATCTGTAACAAGAATACAATTCCTCTCATCATCACTCAGACCCTCTTTATGTACTTACAGACATCAGCAGATAGGGATACTATTACGACTAAAACAGACAAACTCTTCATTTTTTGAGTGTTAATATGAAGTTCTTCAAATTGTGAGTGATATTTGTTTCAAAGTTTGATCAAAAAGTAAACTCTGATCATTTGAATTTCATTACACATGTGTCAAAAAAGTTACTTATCTAATTAAAATATTAGGTCAATCAATTTATATGACACACCCATTTAGGCAATAATAATTGTATACCTTTTATAAAAGTCACAAATTGGCAATTTAAAAGCTAGATAACATACTTATAAATATTTGTTATTGTTCCTATTTGAATTTGTTTTATGTGAAAAATTAAAATGTCAAAAAATATATTTGTGCATCGTATTCGTCTTAATACATATATAAATATTCAAAAAGTGGGACGTGGTTTTAGGGCTTTTTTTTGAAAAATACCATGTTCAATAAATGTAAGTAATATGTATTAATTAATATCGGAATTTCTTGATATTCTATTTATCAAAATAGAGTTAACTTGGAGTAAAACAATACCAAAATTAGTAATAACCCTATTTTTTATAAAATTACTATTTTTACTTATACGGAAGGGACCATTGAAATCTGAGACTTTGAAATTTAAGCTTCACAATGATAGAATTTAATAATTAAAGATAGAATTTCGACCAAATTAATAATATGCGTAAATTGAGGTGTGTCTCTCTTAATCTTTAATGTAGCCACACTTAGAATCAAAGATGGTTTGCAGGCGGTTACGGAAGGCCTGGCACCCGCTGCGGATGTAGTCCTCTGTCATGGTGTCCCAGTGGTGGCTAACAGTGTTGTTAAATACCTCAGTGTTTGGATGATGAACACTACAGGCCTTCCCCTCTTAATAAACCCAAAAGGTGTAGTCAAGGGGTACGCATCAAGGCCTAGGAAGAGTGAGGCTAAAGTGTAAAAAAAGCGTTTAAAAGAATTTAAAAGACTCATTTAAAAGAGTTTTGCGACAGAGAAATGGACTTCCTTCATGATTGGTGTGAAAAGTAGCCATTCTCACAAGGCTCTTTACATCCACTATTTGTTACCTTTTTGTACAGCCTTGTGTGGAATCCCTGAGATCTCTTTCATGGGTCCTCATGGACTTGAGGAAATTGGTATAGGGGTTTTTCTTTAACTCATTGTGTACAGTTTTGCCTTTCTGACAGAGAGTTTCGAACTATTTTTTTGATATTAGAGGGGTTTCTTGGATACAAGGCATGCTTTGGTGGTGATTTTTATCAATCCCAGACTACTCCGGGAACAATATTTTAAGTGACCCTAAGCTATTATCCCCCCTCCTCCTCCTCTTTTTCAAGAATATTACTCACACTTAAGGGTAATTCGATGTGGGATAGAACTATCAGTTTTGTTTAGATAATTGTCATAAGCAATATGAAGAGAATTTATAATGTATTATCATTTATCATGAAGTTTGAAGAAAATACGGGTAATTTTCTTCGGAACAATTTTACTCCATGGCAATTTTCTCCAAGGCAGCATTTCACGCACAGATGTAACAGAATAGGAGTATTACAAGAGAGGGTATCAGTGACAGACAACCCATTAGCAATCTAAATAATCTCAGGAACATCTTCGGGAGAAGTCAAAATGACCAACCTTTAGTTGTCTAAGATATATTACAACAAACTTTTATCGAAGAAAAACTGCAAGCCAGGCGGCTGAAAATGTGAATAGTGTTTATGGTCCTGATATAAGTAAAGTTTTGATTTTGTCGAGCACTATTTTGATTCCCGAGGAGATAAACAGTAATAAAAAAAATCAACAAAATCTACTCAAAATAATGGATTTATTTTCTTTACATCTATTATCAAAATTTAATGATGAATTTAACCAAAAAATTGTTATAATGCTGGTAATAATTCTTTGATGTTTGTATGGAGAGAATTGTTATAATTACAGTAATATAATATTTAATACACATTATTGAAATGGGTTCTTGCAGTTACTTACGCAACTTCTTTTTATATCAAAAATTAAAAAGTTTATGTTTCCTTTGCAAAATCTCTCTTGATAAAAATTTTATCATCTTCTTTATTTTTTTTCTAAAAAGTTTTCAAATTATCAAGTAATAAATTAATTTTCAAAATTAGTCACAAGTAACAAATATTAAAATCAAAGGACTAAATAAAGTAAGAATTGCAAAATCGATAATAATTTTTGGACAAATTCAAATATGTACATAGCTAAATTTGAATTTAAATGGAGGAATGTCCCTCTACCATGTTGCCATTTCGGTTATGAAAGTTTTTTTTTATAAATTCCATATTTTATTTAGAAATTAAAAGATTTACTTTTTATTTGGGAGATGAAAAACGACACTCTTCATTGGGCTTTTAAAACTTATTCATCATTGATACTGATAAAAAATAACATACCTTATACTGGTATTTTAAAAAATATTGCATGTTTATTTAAAAAAAACTTACTTTAAAATATGCATCTCCAAGAGTTTTTGTTTGATATATATATTTATGTGTGTTTTTATTTTTATTGGTGTACAAAAAACATTACCTTAATATTAATAATGCTTTCAATCATTACGTTGTACCAAATAATAAATTATAAAATTTCATTGCATTTTAAATTATAATCCTGTACAAATACCAATAAAATAAAGAATGAAAATATTTAAACAAGGTAAATTCTTTACTCATTATTATTTACAAGTTTTTTTTTTAGTATTACAGATTCTAAATTAAATAATGAACTCATGAGAAGGACACAAAAGTGTCATTCTTAACGTACAGTGTAATTATAAGTATATTCTATCTATTAAATGTGAATGCCTATATGTGTGTGAGTCCTTGTATAACGCCTAGATTAATGGATGTATTTCCACAAATTTTTAAGTAGATTTTAAAACTAAAAATACGCCCAGGAAAAAGTTCACTTATGCCAGTAATATACTTATATCTTAAATAATTTTTTTAATTTCAAAAATTGTTTATAATATGAATATGATTGATAAGTTTGTAATTAAAAAAAAAACAATAACTAATTATCAAACTAACATTTTAAATTGAATTAAAACATACAATTATAAACAACAAAATATTAAATCTTCTTTTCTGACAATACATCTGTTTGTCTAATTCCCCTTTTTTATTTAATATTTTATGCCAAATTTTCTACTACCGTTTATAACACCTATTGAAAAATTAATCAGAAAAAATCGCGATTGTGGTTAATTTTCAACTCCTTTTATACAAAATCATAATTCAACTAATAAATTTTTCAATTACAATTATGTCAACTTCCTTTGAAGTTTGAATATCATCAATCAATAGCTTTTTACTAAACTAAATTCATAAAATATATCTTAAAAGTAATATTAAATGTTAACTTTTTCTAAATTTTAATTTAATATATACTTGAGTGTCCTTTTTTTTAGAGTGATCTGCTAGTCTATATTGATGAAAAAGTTATTTTAAATAGATTTTGTCTTCAAAGTTTGTTTTTGTGTCCTTTATAGCCATTTGAAAATGACTTTTTTAACAAAACTCTCTATTTAAAATAATTCAGGTGGTTGCAAATTTAAAGTTATGTGGGTTAATTTCCTAAGTTTCAAGAAAGCTCATTACTGTAAGTAACAAAAAAAAAACATAATACAAATTTTTCATTTTAAAGAAAAACAATTTGTAGCCAACAAACTACTTTGACTACTCAAATGAACACTGTACTGACCTTCGTATAGAATTGAATTGGTATCAAAGGTGAATCCTAAATGTTATTGCAAATGGCACAGGTTACATAAATTATTCTTATGTGTAGTGTTATAACAATATTTTTACATAGTTGATCATAAGAGCAACTATTTAGTCATAAGTAAATTTCGTACAAAAATGATGCAATATTGCTGAAGAAACTTCTATACAAATATTATAAAGTGAATTTTAAATATTTGTAATATATATTTTGGGATTGATGCTATTAAATATTTTTTTCAGTTCCTGGAAGCCATTCTCATTGATTATTAGTGAAGGTGTAAAATGTAAATACAAGGCGGTCAGAAATCCCGTATCTATAGTATATTACAAAAAATTATTACTTTGTTTAATAAATGAAGCCGTTTTTATAATTGAAAATAAATCCAGTTTTTTTAACAATTTCATAAAATATAAAACTTGGGCATGATTAAGAATAACAATTAGCACTTTTTTTTTATTTATTGTAAACTTTCAATGTCCAGAAAAAAAGATAGTATTAAAATAAAGTTATTATGTCAGGATAGTTTTAATTTTGTACGACATTACCATAAAGGCATATTGAAATTATATTTAATGTCATAATTACCAAAACTCATAAGATGATTTAACGAAAAGATCAGCAGTAAAATCAAATATCAATGGCATCATCCCAGCGATGAAATTATTAATTAAAGTTTTCAAAAGGATAATTTAGTGTGTGTTATGTTTTGATTTGACTTTCGGTTGTTGTTACTTTGTTTTCGGGTTTGTGTATGTGTAAGTATTCTTTTTTTATTTTATGATAACTGCGTCCATTTTCGTAAAAATACTGTTGGGGCTATTTTTTCCCCGAATTGTTTTACGATTTAAATTTTGAATAATTTTTGACCACTATTAAGACTAATAGAATAAAAAAATGACAGTTGGCCGAGAAAAAAAAAAACACAAATTGAAATTATATTTAATGATGCTCCATTGCTTGTCTTAAAAAATCGTTTCATACATTTCTAAACTTCTTTTGGCTGGATATGATAAACCAAAATCTCCAAATTCAAAAGTATTTCCCCCTGTTGATGTTATCCCTGGTTTACTAGCAAAGAAACACCATTATCCATAAAATATTCAATATGATTTCAACTATGACGTCATACCCCATAATAAATCATAATTTTTCATTGCATTATTCAAATAAAATCCTGCCCTTCCCAAAAATAACATTAAAATAATTTAATTTCTTTATTCATTGTTAATTTTAAAGTTCGTTTATAAATTAAGATTCTAACTTAACCAATAGTTTCATCAAAAGGACACAAAAGTATTAAGTTCCACATCAAAGTATAATGATATTTATATTTGCTTGGTATTGCAATCTATAGAACATATATTATATCTTAAAATTGATGGTATAGCGAGTGGTTCCTTTAATCGGAACACTTACTAATTCAATAATTAATGAAGATTTCCTGATTGAAATTAATTTTTATTTCGATGTATTAACGTATTAAAAATTAGTTTTAAATCAAACCTGAGCTCTTTTGCTTACGTTCATGTTGAGAAAAGGAGACATTAACGTGATAGACAAAATTTCATTCGTGCATTTCAAGCAGTTGGGCGTCTCCAAGACCATTGTCTATGCTGCCTAAAAATCTGTCTAAAAGGCCAAACTTGACCCATAGGAGTTAAAAAAGACAGCACAGTCCAATTCCATCAAGTCCATTGAGGCCCATACACGAAAAATTTTCATACTGTCGAAATTGTTTAAATTACATTTCTTTACACCCCCCCTGTTTCCCCAGGGGTCTTTATTTTCAAATAATTTAAATAAATGCACACAATTGATATTGAAATATATATATAGATGGATAAATTATATTTTATATTTGTGAAATAAGAACATGAATAAGCACTTTGGCTTAAAGTTAAACTACTTAATTGCCTCAATACTTAACTCACTCGTTAAAAAAAACCAAGCAAATAAAAATTACTTATAACTCTAAGCCAAAAATGTGTAATTTGATTGCAAATCAATTTATTCAGCTTGTACTGAGCTATAATCACCTTTGTTGAAATGAATTCCTTATCCCTTAAAAATATAAAGTAATGCATATGTCAACTAAATTTTAAAAGAGTTTAAGCATTCTTTCTGATTGAATTTCATTGAAACAATTATGTTCTTCATTAAGACAAAATAAATTCCCTTTAAAACTCCTAATATAATCGTTTTAGTACCAAGCCATTTCTGATAATTGGCTTGATATTGTAAAGAGTTATGATGAACCAGACATAGTTTTTGATTAAGGTATTATTTAAAAAGAAGAAGTTTAGTTATGTTTCACTTATAATATGTCAATATATTGCTTAATGGAATTGAAAAAATGCAAATTTCAATGCAAAATATTTTTACGTTAAGGGGTTGTTAGAATTTACCATTTCAAGTGAAAAGTAAAACTTTGTATTTGATTCAACAAGACATTTCACATCAAAACTAACGTATAAAGTATTTCTGTTCTGATTGTAAAGAAACATTGTCTTTAAATGTTTCTTCTAGTTAAAATTTAGCCATATTGCTTGATGTTAAGAGTTTTAATTCTTTGGAAGTTAACTATACAGCCTAATAACAATATCTCCACTTATCCCCAACTGCGTACTATGAGCCCCCTTTGTTCCTTTTCCTACATATCATATCAAAGTCATTTAGTTTGCGACTTGTACTACAACTAGCATAAACTTTGAATGTATGAGGTTTATTTTTCGTGTTTTGCTTCAAGTAGTTACGTTCGTGGAAGTGTATTATCATTTTGTTTACTGAATTACGTTCTTCTGGTTCAATTTCACCAAAGTTATTGTTCAAAGAGTCAATGAATGGTCTAACTTTGAATAGTGTATCATACTGGTTCTCTGGTTTTTATATTGTCATTTTTGTTTAGATGAAGAAAACTTAGAAGTTGTTCAAATCAATTACGTGTCATAAATACAAAGAATCAGTGATGAAAGCAAATTTATGAAGATTTATAACTAGTTTTAAAAGAATTCCCATAACTAACATACAAAAAGGATTTTTATTTTATAATGGAAATCATTACAAAAATCACTTTGATGCCATATGGTGTCAAGCTACTGTAAAAAAATCTAGACAAAAAAATATTGATATTCTGAGCAAACTTGAAATTCTAGCATCATCTATAGGATCTTTACATTCAATTATAATAAATAAACATACTAATATTCTGTATGCCTTGTTAGTTATCTGTGGTTGTATACAGAGCAGTGTCGAAAAACTCCCTCGAGAACACTTAATGTGCAACAGATCAGCTATGGAAGAAGAATAACCTTCAACTAACAACAAAACTTATACAAAATATGACATGTACCTATGGGAATCTTAGCTAGGCACATCGTAATGTTCAATAAGCCAGAAATCGAATTTGAAGTTCATGATGCCATATTTCATCATTGGGAAAGAAAGAGTTAAAATATTATGATTATATTTTATCCAAGAGGAGTATTGAAGTGGATCCAATTCATTTGAATTTTATTGAAAGAATTTTCAGAGCCATCATCTAAAAAGAAATTGAGAAGTTTTTTGGGATTAGTATACCAATTGGCACAGTTCTCACCAAGAATTAGTGAAGTTGTAGGTCCACTGATAATCCTTTATCAATGAAGGAAATTATATAAGTTTTAACTTCACCACCAAGATTATCACCGTTTGATCCAATGTAAGACACAAACTTGAAGCTCATCCATCAAGAATAAATTGATTGAGAAGCATGAAGAAGAATGGAAATTAATTCAATGTGTTTCCCGATTATTATCAAGTGCTGAAACCAAATACTCCATGATAAATTATAATGTTTGGGTGTAGAGTGGGCTATAAAGAAATGTCACATATATCTAGGAGGATTACTTACATTTAGTGTAATTACGGATCACAATCCACTGGTTCCTATTCTTAATTATTACACCATAGATAAGTTAGATAATTAGATTTAAATTGAAAATATCCATGTACCTATTTGAAAATAAATGGATAAAGGGATAATATCATAAAGTACCACATGCATTATCGAGATCACCGATTTATCATCCGGAGGAAGATGAAGAATTGAACAGAGATCTAGAATGTCACAGATAACAAGTTATTAGAGTTGCTCTTGTTAGAACGACTCATTTAGAAAATGAAGAAATATTCGTTGATCCATTCGTTGAAAAGAGGCAATTAAAGATCAAATATATAAAAATTTAGTCAGTGCAGTTGAAAAATAAATTATTAAATGATTTAAGTACTGAAAATGGTATTTTTTTATAAAGGAATAGGCTGGTAAATCGAAAAGAAAACCAAGTTCAAGTTCTTCAGGGATTGCACAGTTCACATCCAGGTATCGAAAAAAAGCACGTTTTTTTGGCTTGAATGAAATCAGAAATTGAAGAAATGATTAGTGCATGTAGAAAATGTATAAAAAAACCTAGCTACCTAAGGCCCCAAGTCCAATGAGGCCATTTGAGAGCACGTCTGCAGATTTTTTTTAGTATCGAGGAAAACATTCTTGGTATATGGAGATCATCTTTCAGGATATCCTCAAATTCAAAAGACTTCCATCTTCGGGAGAAGTAATAGTGACATTAAAAAAATATTTTTTTAAACCTGGATTTCAGTGAAAATAAGAACAGATCCAGACCCTCATTTTAGTTCCTGGGAATATAAGACATTAAGAAAATTGCAACATTTATATGACATTTTTGCTCATAAAATCTGTTCTAGAGTTACAATATATCCGAAATTTGGACCAGTGAAGCTAATTTATGCAAGAAATCTAAATTTTTATTTTGTTCAAATCACATTTCATCGAAAAAATTGATGTTGGAATAAATATCTGACCAAAACTGATTATTAACAACCTTTCCAAAGTGTCTAAACTTTATTTTCACCAAATATTTGCTATGGGAAACCATTCTTTCTTAAAAAATTAATACCTTCAGTTTGGTCCAAAATTCGTAAATTCGAAGAAGAAAATAAACAATAATAAGCTGGCTCTTGGGTACTCAAAAAAAAAAAAAATTATAATGAAGCTCTTTTTGGGCACACGAATTTAAATAATAATAAAGCTTGCTTTCTATGACAAAAATAATAAAATCAAATCAGAAGAATACTTTAAAAGTGATTTTCAATTATAAATCCAAAACAATGAATAATCATGGAGGAGAAATACGATGTTGGAGAAATGCTCAAGCAGAAGTGTCATTAATTGGACTTCAATAGAACTAAAGGGATGCTCAGCATGACACATTTTCATCCAAACGTTTGTGAGGAGGTGTTGTGGAGAGCTAGTTTGCTAAAGAATCGAGCAAACATCAATCTGCAAACATCATGAATATTTCTTTGGCGATAACTACTAAATAAATAGAAAAAAGTTTTTGATGTATTGTCCAAACACAAACGAAAAGTTACTGATGATCACTTGATCTAACTGGAAACGGCGCAAATGTTAAAAGAAAAGGGTCACAACGTCGCACCAGGACAAAAGTTTGGATTTAAAAACATTAAAAAACGATCACACAACTCCATACAAATGTTTTATGAATAGAAGATGACTTACATTTTGCTATTTGTGAAACACCAAAAAGGAAGGTCAATCGATCTCCAACCCCAGTTCTGATGCCCTATGTCAATTACAGGTCAAAGAACTGGAAGACTTTTATTCTAACGCAAAGTTCCACTATTCCCAATGGCAAACCACAGAGCGAGCAATTCTTACCACTCTCAAAACAACCTGCGATGAGTACAAACAATTGCTGATTTAATGAATTATTGAAAATGTTGAACTTTTCATGTGAGCATTGTCGTTTATTGATTCCCGGTCCAAATATACTAAGAGGTGGTTCCTGGGTCTGTTGGTAGTAGATGGTCATTAGAGGGATCAGTAGCTCCCTTGCAGATTGGTACTTTAATTCTATATCCAAAAATTAGTAGTGAATTTACAAATTTTGGACCCAATTGAAGGTATTAATTTTGGAAGAAGGAATTGTTTCCTAAAATAAATATTTAGTAAACATGAAGTTTAGGGACTTAGGAAGGTATGTTAAATTTAGACTTTGGTGATAAATTAATTATAACATCAATTTTTTCGATGAACTGTGGATGAAAAAAAAAAAAAAAGAATTAGTTTCATATCTGAAAAAATAGAAAGTTTTTCAGCCAAATAAATATATTTTTTGAATTGTTTGTATCAATAAGATTTTGTGTTCCCAATTTCAAGTCTAGTGCACATCTACAACAGATTTTATGACCAAAAATGATATTTTAAATGTTGCAATTTTGAACAGGATTCTGAACAAGGCTGATGTTTAAAAATGTAATATCTCAAGAACTGCTGTGATATCTGGACGATATTTATTTATTATTTTATAAGGTAGAAATAAAGATGTTACTTAAAAACTACCATTTTGTGCACTACTATCCCAGGCTAAATCCATTAAAAAAAATTTGATGGAGAAATGAATTAGTTAAATTGTATTTTTATTCTTTTTTCTAACTATAACATCACAGTTAGAATGAATTTTTTTTTCGTAACTATGTAATAATAAAGGGAATTACAGATAAATTGTGAATTTTTCAAATTCTTATATTTCAGCTCTCACTTTGAATTTCTGACTATAATGTTATCCTTGCTGTGACTGACTCAATGATATCTTTCATATAATACTTTATTTACAGTGAAAGCTAATGGCATAATAGCTTATTGTTGTACTAAGCTTTTAAACTACTTGAAGGGAGTGGGCTTTTTTTAAAGCCCCTGTGCATCCAATGAAAAAAGTTTTAAAGTTCAAGTATCTGACTAAAGATCTTCTTTTTTTTAGAAAAATTTAGTTATGGCAAAATAACTCCATCAAGCTTTACAAAATAATTAACAGTCTTCAAGTTGCCAACAACAACAAAATCAACACACCATTTTTTTTTGCCCCAAATGACTATCCAATAACTAATTCCATTATATGGTGTCTTCAAGCAAATGGTAGAAGTTTTTTGACTAGTAATTTTTTAGTAGAACACAAGTTCCATTATTGTTGCCAGTATTTAAACTTGTAGTGTCAAAACACATTGTTGTTTTTTTTTCCTCACTTTTTTCAAATTTATAATTAATTTTTTAATTTTTCAGTTAAATTACTGAACCTTAATTAGAAATTTTGAAATATAGTTTAGTCCAATAGAGGGGCTGCGATATGCAGAAGAAATAAAAAAGAGATGTGCTAAATTTCAATCATCTTCAATTGAAGTTATTTTAAAAATATCAAAATTATTTTTGCTGAAATAATTATAGAATATATTTTATTGTAAAGTTAGTAAGCTCAATTTATTGTTTTAAAAATCTTTAATTTGACGTATATGGACAGTATCAAAAAATACGCAGTTCTTTCCATCAAAGTATAAATTATCCAAAGTTGAGCTATCTCTAAATATTTCCAAAACTGTTGAAACTTTTTTTCAATGTTTTTTGTACAATTAGGAACCATTTTTTAGCCACTTACTTTTCCCAATAAATTGATTTTATTATCACCATAGTGGTCATGGATAGTTTTTTACTAGTTTTGACCTCACGGACAATTTGAGAAGGAGTACTAGGTGCAATGAGATCTAATACACCTTCAACACTTATAAACCGGTATTCTGTTTCTTATATATTCAACATAGTTTTTTATTCAAACATTTGTAAATAAAAAACATTATTTGAAATTTTATCTCACTCCATAAAATAAATTTCTAATGTACTTCATTATTTACCTCATTATGGAGACTTGAATGGGTTATTAAAAACTTTGATGTTGACAATAAGTAGTTTGTATGTCAATCTCGAAATTGTAATTAGATCAAATATTTATTAGTTAAGTTGTATTTAAAATGTATCTAATATGTTCGCTCATATAGTAAAATGTATCGCTCAAAAAATTTTTTGAAAAATCATGTTTAAAATGAAGTTCCCACAAAAGTAGAAAATTTTGGCTATTTCATGGGTTAAAGTTTTGATCCATTTGGTTCATTTACAGGACTAACCTGAACTTTTAAGAGACATGTCGCTTAGATTGGATGATGCTCTCCCGGAACTTGTAGAGGGATAGTAACAATTGAAAAATATAATATAATTTATTAAAACAGTTCCTAGGTGTTATAAATAGTAAAATATCATTTTCTTTAACAAAACTTATCGTTCTATACAACAGTCTATTGTATCATCCATGAAAATATACGGTATCAAAGCTGTGCATGATGCAAGGGGCATCTTCTAACACTGTATAGAAAAACAGACAGAAAAGTTACCCAAAACAAGGTTTTGATCAAGCTAAAACAGAAACCCCTTGTGAAAGATATTGGCTGGTTCTGCTCAAACGTTGAACATCTTTGTAAAACCCAGAAGTATAATTGGAAAAACACTATATGCAGGGATGTTCATGTAAATTGGGACATTTTTAATAGTCTATAACTCCCAAAATTATAATTTTAGAGAATTTTTTTGTACACAAGTTATTCATGCATCGATGAAGTAAAGGATTATTTGATGTGTCCGCAGTTTGTGGCAATTATCTTGTCAAGGGGGCTCCAGAAGGAAGAGCAAGCCGATACAGCGTGTTCGGTATTTGCCTGGACCCAGATCTTCACGGTCTATTTATTGAGGTCGGCCAAATTATTGTGGTACTTCAAGCAGACTGCCTAACTAATTCCCCTTAAAAGAAGAAATCTATAGGGTTCAAGTTAGGAGAGCTAGAGGGCCAAGTCTGCTGGCACCAGAAGGCGATGTTTTCCACCTTGAGCATGTAGAGGGTCTTCTTGGTCATGTGAGAGGGGCTGGGTCTTGTTGGAAGGTGAACTTGTTTCTTTCATTGTTGACTTATATCCATGTGATGATTTTGTACTTTAGTAACATGCAGTACTTTTCAGCGCCAACCCACTCTTTTGGTTAAAGAAGATAAGCAGCATCACTGTCCCCTTGAACCCATGACCACAGCATTATAACCAAGACAGTAAACTTGGTTGCACATGCGATCTTTGTCTTCTTTTGGGCAAAGAAACAGTAGAAGCACCATATGCCATCTGCAAATAAAGCTAATTTTTCTTTAACTCTGAAAATTTGATGTACGTTCTGCCGAGTTTTGGCCTCCAAACTTGCAGTATTTGCACCTTTTAGGCTATTTTGTCTGGTAAAATATTAAACAGGTTTCCAATGAAGGCTGTCACATCACCACAATATCTCTGAGAGCTGAAATAAGGATGTATTTCCAGACTTTACCTACTCGGAGGGTCAAGTCGTTGTAGATGTAGAAGATGCTGTAGTAGTCGTCGTTGCAATTGTTAAAGATACTGTAACAGTTGTGGAAGATCATGTAGATGTGGAAAATACAGTATCATTCGTAATTGTAGTTTTAGATAAGTCGTTTTTACAGTTTTTGAGGATATTGTAATAGTCATCGTTGGAGTAAAATATTGTAGGAGGCCTGATATTTTCGATCCATCCGGAATATTTTCTTTCCTTAGGTTTTAGACTTAATCTATCATCTGTCATATATATCTTCATAGCAAATGTATCAATAATGAATTGTTGAATTCTTAGTAATAAAAAAATTTACATTATGACTAGTAATATCCTCATAAATATTGATATCTCATATCACTTAAATGTTATACAGTAAAATATGCAGCTTCAATATAAAAATATAGACAATGCAATGGACGTAAGCATAATTTATTAATAATTTGTGTTTTAAGATAGAGTTAAAAAATTAGGAGCACCAAATCTTTTGGCGTTCAAAAGATTTTTAAATTAAGAATATGAAAGAAATGTTATGCTAAGTCGTAAATATATAACAAAATAAATTAATACATAATAAGGCTACAACAAAAACAAATATTGATAAAAAATCCAAAAACTCAATCAGGAGGCATCAATGAAAAAAAAAAAATCATTAAAATATTAGCATATTGACTATGTTGGGTGGTCAACTTTAACCAGAAGTTGCATTTGTCATTGTCGACGATACTGTAGTAGATGATTTTCCAGACATTGTTTTAGTTGAACTTATAAATTCTGTACTATTTGCTGATATAGTTGTTGAAGATCCTCCATTAGTCGTCGCTGCAGTTTTGGAAGATCCTGTATTAGACGTCGTGGTAGTGTTTGAAGATCCTATAGTAGTGGCATTTGCAGTTGTGGAAGATCCGGCATTAGTCGTCTCTGTAGTTGTGGAAGATCCTGTAGTAGCCGTCGTTGCAGTTGTTGAAGATCCTCCATTAGTCGTCGTTGCAGTTGTTGAAGATACTGTATTATTGGTCGATACAGTTGTTGAAGATCCTCCATTAGTCGTCGTTGCAGTTGTGGAAGATCCTGTATTAGTTGTCGATACAGTTGTTGAAGATCCTCCATTAGTCGTCGTTGCAGTTGTGGAAGATCCTGTATTAGTCGTCGATACAGTTGTCGAAGATCCTGCATTAGTTGTTGCTGCAGTTGTAGAAGATCCTGTATTAGTCGTCGTTGCAGTTGTTGAAGATCCTCCATTAGTCGTCGATACAGTTGTCGAAGATCCTGCATTAGTTGTTGCTGCAGTTGTGGAAGATCCTGTATTAGCCGTAACTGTTGCAGTTGTTGAAGATCCTGCATTAGTCGTTGATACAGTTGTAGAAGATCCTGTATTAGTCGTCGTTGCAGTTGTTGAAGATCCAGTAGTTGTAGTAACAGGTACTCCTGATTCACTTACTATAAGTAATAGTTCATATTTGCAAATATATTTTTTTCTTTTAGTATTTATTTATTAATTACCCTGACAGTTATTATTACAGTATCCATATAGTATGGGTTCGTTAGATACAGGTTCCACCCTTGTGGCACACCAAGGAATGGTGCTATCGACAGTTGTGCAAGTGCTGTAGCTCTGACCATTATAAACAAATGGAAAAATACAACTCCTCCTATCAACAGTTCCACACACTACAAATCAAATTGTAAAAATTGTTTAAAAGTTATTATTGCATCAAATCTAGATTTTACCGTTTGCTCCCACTGTTGATTCACCTGAATAATACAGGAATGAAATGTATAAATGAATTTTGGTGGAATTAACACATTATATAATGTCACTCACTTGCACAGCTAGAAGAGCATATTCCATAAGAAGTCAAAATATTATCTTGTCCAGTTGAAGTAGCACACCAGTTCAATCCTCCAAATCCTACAGCTGTACATGTAGTAAAGGTAATTCCTAAATACTGAAATGGAAATTTACAATTGATTCCATCGAGTGTTTTACATCCTAGAACCAGATAAAAGGTTTTCAAGTTGAACAGTTTTTATATGTACTTTAGCTTTCTAACTTACCTCCTGCAATAGTTGTTGTGGAAGCTTCTATATATAATATAAATAATAGGAAAATAACATCTATTCTATTAGAGAGATAACTAAGTAATTACTTACGTTTACAGTCTTGAGAGCAATAGTCGTAGTTTAAGTAGTTTCGATTGGCATCAACTGAAGTGGCGCACCAAGGTTGTTGGCTGTCTTCCAGGGTACATCCTTCATAAGTTACTCCATTATACTTGAATGGAAACTGACAGGGTCCTGAATTTGTGCCACAATTTTGAGCATCTGTAACAAGAATACAATTCCTCTCATCATCACTCAGACCCTCTTTATGTACTTACAGACATCAGCAGATAGGGATACTATTACGACTAAAACAGACAAACTCTTCATTTTTTGAGTGTGAATATGAAGTTCTTCAAATTGTGAGTGATATTTGTTTCAAAGTTTGATCAAAAAGTAAACTCTGATCATTTGAATTTCATTACACATGTGTCAAAAAAAATTACTTATCTAATTAAAATATTAGGTCAATCAATTTATATGACACATCCATTAAGGCAATAATAATTGTATACCTTTTATAAAATTCACAAATTTGCAATTTAGAAGCTAGATAACATACTTACAAACATTTGTTTTTGTTCCTATTTGAATTTGTGTTATGTTAAAAATTAAATTGGCAGGATCTTATTTGTAGAATTTCACCTTTTTGAAAAAAAATCTAATTTCATAAACGGTTTAATAAATATTTTTGTGCAGAAAATTATTTTTTCCTTTTGGTTTGTGTAGGATATAAAACTTTTTTTCACTGCGTCTGTATCTTTTTTTTTATTTTGTTTAATTCATGAATACCATTATTAAATTAATTTCATATCATACGGATAAATAATCCATAAATCCTCCATTAAGTTTGTCTTAGGCAATTCTTTGGGTGAACAAATTTTGGCATGGAAAAAAATTATGTTGGTATTTTATTACTTTAAATGTGCAAATAGTTCATTTTCGATATTTTAAAAACTAATTTTGAATTTAAAAGAAAAAAAAATATTTCATAAATCTATTTTACACGAGCTTTTACAGAGTCCTTAGTAACCAATCACATTGAAAAAATTAACACCACTTTTTTATCAAACTAAAACTATAAAATAAAATGAATTTTCTGTACAGATACAACAATAAAGAGAATCTTATTGCAAAAAAAAAAATATATATATATATATATTTGTGCATCGTATTCAGCCAGACATCCCAGTCCAATCCCCTCAAGTCAATTGAGGCACATACACGAGAAGTCGAAGTTTCACACCAAACTGTCCAGAAAGCAATAAAAAAGTTGGTGGTATGTGTCTTGTGAGGGTTGAAAGGCAACTTTTGACACCGGCAATGAAAAAAATGCATCTCCTCCGTTGGATGACTATTGAATGAGTCTTTTGACTACTTTTAAAATCTTTTTTTTACACTTATTGCCACTCTACGGCCCTGATTCTAATCCTCATGACTACATCTTTATAGTGCATGTCGAGGGAAAGGCCGGCAGTGTCTTCCATCCAAACACAGAGTCCCACAAACCTACTGTCAGCAAGTACTAGGATGCCATGCCAAAGAACTACATCCACAGATGATGACAGGACTTCTGCCACCACCTAGAAGCCTTCCTTGCCTCTAAGGGCGTCTATATTCATGATTAGAAGAGCTCAGAAATATATATATTTTTGGATTAGTTTTGTTAAAATTACATTGCTAATTAATAAATTGTATCTTTTTTTAATTTTAATATTAAAAGTCTTCAGATTTCATTAAGCCACTCGCTAATGACTGATCTTTGGTCGTCATTTCTTAGAAAATTATATAAGCTGTCAAATCTATCATTGTATAAACTATTAAGAAATTAGGAGGTGCCTTTGTGGATCTTGAAACTCCTGAGGTGGTTTTTTATTTCCTTCGACGCTTCAAGCTTATACTGGGCATCCTGTTGTCCAAGAGCATAGGCAATTTTTCTAGGAGTTCTTGGATATAACCTCTGTATTTCTCTGTTTCCAATTTGTAGATGAGCAACAGATGAGTAAATTAATTCCTTTAAATGTGCGTAGATTATTTTTTAGGTTTCTGTTCTTATAATGAGAAAATATTTACCGGCGAAATTAGTTTATTCCTTTTCAAAAAATTATCTATGAAGATCTATACACTTTTGCATAAGTTTTACTCAGTTTTCGAAGTAGTTTTTCCATTATGATTGATGTAAATTAAAACATAGGTTTCAATGTATCACAGTGGCTTCTTCTTCTGGTGATGAAAATTGCTGACCAATTAAATTTATTATTGATGTCTGGGAATAGAATAAAGTCATTAGTGGTTAAATCAGGGCTGTCCAGAAAATAAGCCTTTCACATTTCCATGTTTTGACTGATCAAAAAGATCTTTGTTGGAGCCGAAATATGAACACTTGCCTTGGAAAAGTTTTTCGCATCTTCTACCGTTTATACGGATTTCTTGGAGATTTTTGGCAGAACAAATAGTAGTGTAACATTCAAATTTAACTGTTCTATGTTGCTCGAATGCCACCTTAACTAAATGGTACGTAGCTACCGAAAAAAACAAAAAACAAAAAAACAGGCAACCATTTGCTTTGAAGTACTTATCCCACAAATAACTTTTGTTGAATTTGACTCTTTTTGTAAGACCCCTTAAGTCGATTGCTGTTGTTTTTTTAGGCTCATATGCATAGATCTAAGGTTTCTCACCTTTGTAAATACTAAAAAAAAAGCTATGATAAACCTCTAACAATTTTTATTAGAATTTCCAGGCACCGTTCAACCAAACAAATCTTCTTGAAAGCCACTTTTCATTTAATATTCTGTAGTAGCTGAACATACTGATCCCCAAATGAATTAATTTTATCATTGTACAGTTCCCTTGATAATCTGAGTCAAAATTTATGAAAAATGAGTCGACCATATTTTTCACGACTTAATTTCATTTTTTTACTGGAAATAATATTTTTAATCACTTTAAAATACTCAAATCCCGCGTAAATAACAAAAATTTATTATAAAGCCAGTACTTGTAATTAACAAGCTATCAACTAGATAAAACAGATGGAGCTTACAATAGTTTGTTTGAGGCAAGGAATATAAGTAGTTTTTAAGTATAATTGATTGCAACAAGATATAATTGTGGTTCAAGTTACATTTTTAGTATTTAGAAGCTGCAGATATATAATATATATTTGGTTAATTAGAAGTTCCTCTTCATTCAATTAATATTAACTACAGAATTATAAATTAAATACGTATCTATGTATTTATAATTTACATTATGAGGAATAAATGTTCATTGAAGACAGAAAGAGTATGTCTTTTTATATGTATAAAGTTATTAAAACAAGATTGAATGAGTAAGAAACTTCAACATGCTTTCTGCTTCACTGATCACTAAAAGGAATTTATACATGAGAAAAAGTACATACATGGTTATGAAAATATACATATTATAAACCCAGATAAGAAAATACTATTTTTTTATTTCTTCAAGATCTATATATTTTTTTATTTTTTTATCTTAATAAAAAAAGAAAGATAAAGTGAAGATAAAATATTTCTTTTGAAGTGATTTACTCTATATCAAAATACGTATGTATAATAGGACGACTTGTTTTTCCACCTTTTTTTCGAACTGCATTTTCGACAATCTATAGATTGAAATAACTATGCTTGTGAGTTTTCTACTATTTTGGCATTCCGTTCACTTTATTTCCTTATTTCAGCCAAAATTTATGTTCTGTTCTACATTCTAATCATAAGGTAGACATCTGTACGAAAGCAACTTATTTGGTTTCATGTATCAATATTAATTAATAAATACAGAATCATTATCTGCATAGATATTTTGCATTACCCTTCGACAAGACCCAAGGTATCCCCTTTGTTGAGAAAGGGTTCATTCACTAACTTGGAAGATTTATGTACGATTTACTAATAAGCAAGTAAGACAAATCAATTACAATTTGCCACTCCGTTATTGCAGAATTCAGTTTCTCATTGATTGAATGATTAAAGATTGTTTTCCTATTGTCTAATTTATTGTTTTAATAATCAAGTAATTTAATATTATAATATACAATTCATAAAGGAATTAATTTGATTTCTTAATTAGTTCAAATATATTGCCTTGATTGAGTAATAAATCATTGGGAAAGGTGGAGCAAAATATTGGCTACAGATTCTTTTGTCGTTTCCTTATATTTTTCCCTCAATAAAAGATATTCATCTAAATAACTTCAAAATTCAACTCCCACATTGAAAATGCTTCAAGGGGAATAGTCGCGTTAATCCAGTTAAACTTAATGTTGGTATGAGCACCTGTTAGGGGATCCATAGCAATTATTTATGCTTGAAAACAAGGTTTTGATAAAAGTTTTGATTGATTACAAATGTAATTTCTCAAGGTAAAAACAATCAGATGCACACCATTTCAATCGAAGTGCAAAAATTTGTTAACTAGTATTATTAATAAATGTCAAGACAACCTTCCTAGTTGGGTAAAACCCTAACTCCTAGTGTTGCCCTTCAATACTCATTCTTTATTTTCTATTCACAGTCACTTTTCTTAGAGTAAGACACTGAAAATGACCCATGTAATGGGTCTTTTATCATGACAATGTTACGAAACTCACGGCCAAGAGTGGCTCAAGAAGAATTTCATTAAGGTTATGGAGTGACCTTGGCAGTCTCCAGAACTTACTTCCATAAAAATCTTTATCAGTGTGCCAACTTACTGCTGCGGTTTCAGTAGTTTAATAAACAGCCTGGAACGCCGATTTATCTAGCACTAAGTACTGGACTAAATAATCGATAATTATTTGTGATTGAACTTGATTTTATATAATGTATTGCTTATTAGTAAATGATTTTACATAATAAAAATGTGTACATAAGATAATAATCTGCCGTCATCATTATTGGATCGATCTAAACATAACACTTACCAGATCCTCACAATAAATAATTCAGTGGGAACCTTTTGATGTAAATTCCATTATAAGTGTACAGTAAGTTTATAGAAGCAGGATTCTGACTCCTTCACTCTTGGACTAAAATCTTTTCGTAAAATTTGTCGAAAAACATCATCTTTTGTCAATAAACGAAAATATGTTGTCAAAGTTTGTATTGATTTCAAAATTTCATTATTTTTGTATAAAAAGTACTTTTTAATAAAGTAATTTGTCAAATCCTTTTTATTTATTTTTCTATGGCAGTGGTGTAAAAAAATAATATTCTGAACACATGCTGCCTAGTATGTATTTAGGACAATGCAATTAACTTTGTTGAGACATAATTAATCCTAATTACATTTTATAGAATGATTAAAATGACATATCCAATCAAATTTACTAGTTCGTGAAAGTAAAACATTGGTATACTAATTGAATGCAAATATAACTTACATTTGGCAGATAATTCAACAAATAGTGAAATAAAATAGTAACTTAAAAATTACATTCTCCAACACTTGTTTCCAAAATGAGAACGAAAAATAAACTCAAAATGACAAATGGAGCTGTTTTATAGCTACTACCTACCAACTATGATAGTTCAATAATAATGAGGGAACTGTTGATTTCAGGAACTTCTAGTAATGAAAGTATCAAACACCTAAAGTGGGGTCCTTATATTCCAATTTCATTTTTTAGTTTCAAGCCTTTTCTCACAAGTTTAAGTCAAGTCCAAGTCCTTTAACATATTTATCTAGTCTTGTTGATATATTTAATATCGTTTTGAGTTCATTCTTAGTCAATAATTATATATATGTATATTTTTTTAAACTTCCAAATTTAAATTTCTTAAAATTAATTTGAAAAATTTCATTTAATAAAAAAATTTCAAAAATACAATTTGATATTTAAAATGTATTCAAAATTCAAAACTATTCACAAAAAAAAGATATTTCTGGAAACAATTAAATATAGCATGCCTAGTTTCAAAAAATTAAATTTTTTGAAGAAAAATTTCTAAAATCTGCAATTGCTCACAAAAAGTTTATTTTTTAGACAATTTTTTCCTAAAATATAGTTAAAAAAACTTCATTTGACAAAAAAAAAATCAAATATTATATTGTTTAGTAAAAAGCAAAAATTCCTTAAGTTAGAAGGGGGGGGGGGGCTACTTTTTTTTTTCATAACTAAAAAAAGTGATAAACAGTTAAATATCATTTATAAATTAGAATCAAAATCGCAAATTAAACATTATTTCCCTAAGGCACATCCCGATTAGAAAAAACATCCGATTCTAATTTATCACTTATTATAATAAAGAGTTGTTAGGGAAAGTTAACATAAAAATTTAGAGGAGTCCCAGCCAAAGCGTTGAATAGTTTTGCTGACAACATCCATGCAACGTCCTGTTCAACTGTCCATTGTGTCATGAATGAAGACCTATAGTACCATAGCTATGAACGTCACAAGGGACAGCTTCTAACTCTGTCAAATCGGGAGAAAAGATCACTCGAGCCAGGGCTTTGATCAACTATCAGCAGAAGCCTCAAGTGAAATTTTTTGTCTGGTTGCAATATTTGATCAATTTCTGTCAAACCCAGAAGCATAGTTCATGGAACAATAAGTGGTTTGCATAAAGTCATCGTAATGTACTTATTATCATGAAGGCCAAGTATCAATAATAAGTTATGTTTCTTCGGGTTGTTAGTAGCAAGGGTCATAATAATGTCATATGTCATATGGATGTCTATATTAACTTTTTGAAAATATTTTTTTTTTCCAAATGTGAGTGAGTCATTTGTACATTGTAAAAGAAAGTTAAAATGTGACTTGTAAATTCAATAAATCACTAATATTATAATAGTATTAATAAGGAATGTACGGAGTGGTTACTTTCAAAAATCACAAATGTTATTTTTTCTTCATCACACACAGTGTTCGCCCTATTAATTAATTGTTTACATGAAAAGCTGATTTCCACACAATTCATTTGCAGTTACAAATTGGAAAACAAACGGTGAATCGGTAGCGGAATAGCAATAAAATAGCAGTTTTTCTTTTGTTTTTACGGTAGAGATATATTAAGTTTCATAAATTACTGTAAAATACAGCAAGAATCGGTTTGAGTTTAAAGTATAAAAAAATGCTAAAGAGAAGGTGTACGGAAATGTGATCATGCTCAGGATGATATTTTGGTCGAAATTATCAGCTTTGCTCCATCAATTCAAATCAAAAAATTGACAAATATATTATGTTGTTAATTATAGCCTTCAAAACACATAATGCATAAATTATTGAAAGAGTTATCATATTGTAGAAAACTAGGTTTTTGAAATAAAATACAAAAAATTTCCTCATTGATTAAAAAATTTGGAATTTATATCAAGCCTTTATAGTTGTTTGAAATGTCAACATTCAATGTATGTATGTATGTATGTAAATATATATATTCAAGTATAAAATGACTATATGTATAATTGAAATACATGACACAATAAATAGACAACTCATGTAAACTTTTATTTGAAATTAACATAATTTGTTCTTAGGTCTATAGTTCAAAAGTGCATTAAATATTTCTATTTTTATACACTTTCAATACATATTTAATATATGTAGCAGTATATCCTATCTCTTCGAAAAATAAAATGTTTTTGCATGCAATAAAATTTTGGGAGAGGACCCACGCTTTTATTCCTTTATAAATATTATAGCTATATACCAAGTAGTTTATTAAAGTCAGAACAGTGATTTTTAAACCTAAAAAAGACATAATATATTAATTAAGAAAATAATTTCAACAAAATGAATACTTTAAATAGATGTGTGTCTGAGCTCTCTTACTCATTAATGTAGCCCCCTTAGTGGCAATTTTGGCTTCAAGGTGGTGCCTGAAAACATGGCACCCATTGTAGATGTATCCCTCCATTATCCCAGACCCAGAGTTGCCGGAAGAGGAAATTGAAGGAATCGGTGTGAAGTTAAAAAAGACAAGGTATAGTCCAGGAGACTGGCATAAGGGCTATAAGGGGCAAAAAGTGTCCAAAAAAAGATTTCAAAAGACTCATTGAAAAGAGGTTTGTAACGGAGAGATGGGTATCTTTCATTGCTGGTGTCAAAAGTGTCCTCTCCACCCTCACAAGACTCTTTCCACGCACTTTTTTATAGCTCTCTGGACAATCTGGTGTGAAACTCCGAGATCTCTTGCATAAGCCCTAATGTACTATACTTAATTGGCCTGGGCGGTTTCTATTAACTCCTTTTGATCCAGTTTGGAGTTTATGATAGAGACAATCTTCTTTTCTAATGTTTTTGGCTTGCTTTCGGCGTAGATGCCCAAGTGATTGGAGAGTGCAAACGGAAATTTGTCAATTACGTTCAAATGTCATTTTCTCAACTTGTACGTAAACTAAAGAGATCAAGTTTATTTAATTTTTTTTATCTTTTAATATATATAAAAATGAATTAATTTTAATCACTCAATCTTTGTCAGTGTTTGAATTAGTTAGTGCATTGATTTCAGTGGACCATTAGGTAGATTCACACACAAAAAAAAAATGATGTAAATTAGGAATTTGAAAATCAAAATTCGTAAATCTTTGACAGACTACTTTAATCCAAATCGTAAAAATATTGGATGTATTTTTGAGATTCACAAATCCATTTGAAATTATATTTATATATATTTTCTAGATTATATAAATATGTTTTACATTATTACCAATTACAACCATTTTTGGAGAAACTATAATGGTAGTTTTCACTTAAATCTTTAAAATATTTATGGACCCACAAAATATATATATTTTTTTCTGTTAAATGTTGTTCACTTTATATTTATGTATCAAGAGAAAAAAATAATATATAAGTAAGTTGAATAAATTGGAAGTTTGCAAAATCTTCCAAAGTCTTTTTAAACTCAGGCATGTGTTCATCTCCACCTTTGACTCTATTTCCAAACTTTTCCTTATATAGAGCATCAGGATTTCTGTGAAAGATACAAATTATATTTCAGATATATTTCTCAAGGATTTTTTATTTTTTTGGCTTCAGAAAGTATAATCAGAGATTCAGTTTTAGATCTACCAATAAAAAATGAAAGATTACCTTAAATGAACGACAAATTGCTTCGAATGGATGGATCTTCAAGACCTTGATGTCCATTTTCAATGGCACCGAATTCTTTATTATTCCAATCATATACAAATTTTGTTGATCACTTCAAAAAATTACATTTCAGTCTTGACTTATGACCCTAAAGATTACAATGTGTTCCAGTATGAAAGTAGGTCAAGGTTTCATGACTTAACAATGACAGTTTGTCTGGACGATTTAATAAGAGTATTTTAGTTAATAATCTGGATCCCTCACTTATATTATCTGATTGCCATAGTTTTCCCACACAAAAGATAAAGTTTTATATAATTTTTTTCCCGTATAATGAATGTTAGTTTTTATCAGTGGAGTTTTGCTTAATATATATGATCTTTGCTGTTGTTTAATCTTACTATGATCTAAATTGTATCCTTTTATTTTATACCAATCTAGAAAAATGAGCAATTTTCACACAAAAAAAGCAGAATAATAAATTTTTTGATTGCTCATAATTTCTTAAGCTTAATCATATTCATAAAAATTAGAATCGTGAGCTTGTATTTACAATAATGTAAAAGAGGTTAGTCATACATACAAAAAAAATATGGAAACAAAAATTTATCATTTGTTTTTGGGAACCTCCAAAGACCCACTCATTAGCGCACATATTTTTCACAAATTATTAATTTACTCATAACACAACTTTTCCTAAAACTTTGCTTTCAAAACTTGAAAAAGTTGATCAAACCCCCTCAAAACAACCACCTTAATGTACAGGAGTTTTTAAATAAAGCAAAAAAATAATCCAGGAGTATACAAACATTTATTATTCGGAAGTGTGAAATTTGGTGTTTGAGATTATATATTAAAATATCATATAAAATCAATATTGAGACTAATTATCAAAATAAAAAATGAAATACCTAACATTTATATAATGTTTAATGATAATATAAAAATATAAAAAACCTATTAAAAGTCAGAGGGTATAACTCATAAATTGAATATATACATGTAAATCTCTGAATTATCCTTCCTAATTGATACTAATGCTGGGAGATTACTAATTCCACTCCAGGATGAAAGTAGTATAAAACCTACAAACTATGGCAGCTTCATTCAATCGTTAGAGTTACTTAGTGTAGAAAATGTACAAAGACTCAGACTTCATTGTCAGTGATACTAAGTTAAGATTATTTTACTTCGATTTTTTTTATGTATCTGGCAAAATACATAAAAAAATCAAAGTGCTTTTAAGGAACGAAAATTGCTCTTAGGGTTTCTTGCACTTCAGGATAAGTTTTTTTTCAAGGAATGGTTTGCTTTGTATAATGTCTAATTTCGAGATCACAGGCATATCTGTTATTTCTTCGATCAAGAAAATAATAGGAAAAAAAGAATCAAATTATATATATCTTTAAAAATAATTATATATAGTATTTGCTAACCTCGTTGTTTTAGGTTTGTGTTACGAATAATTATATTGCAATTTTCTTGTTAATTTTGCTTGACTTTTACTTTTAAAAAATAACCAAAGAGCAATTACAGGAAGTATTGTAAAGTTAAAAGTATTTAGATAGGCGGTTGTCTGGCGAAAAATACTAAAATCTACAAATTAAATAAATCAATTATATTTCCTTCAATAGTAACTGTATCATTGTATTAAAGTAGAAAACACCTTAATTTGACTCTAAAAATGCTATGAATCTTTATTTCCTCAAATTTGGGATCTTTAAATATAATGTTCGGGTACATTTTAGAAAAATAAACTTCGGATCTATATCCAAAACCAAAATTAGATAAATATTTGTCTAAAATGTTTTAAATATTTTATCCACAGTTCGAACCTTTTTAAAATAGAATCCGGATAAGGGATACAATTTTACTCTGAAAGATTAAGTAGCCCAATTTTATTAATATTATAAGATTTTTATTAGTTATTTTTATAATTATTGTTGAATACATTGCAAACATCGTTATCTATACTACATTTCGCAATCTCTTTTCGTAAAGCAAATATGAAAAAATACCCAAAATGTTTTAGTAGTCAGCAAATTATTATTATAATTAAATTATTATTCAAGAAAATATGACAACTTTTCACAGCTAAATAATAACTAATTCCAATCAAATCACCGCAAATTTTATAGCGAGAAAATAGAAACGTCAGCACATATTTTCTACGAGTTTAATAGGGTGAATCCTTTTGTAAGTGTGTGTCAAATAAAATTGAAAGAAAAACTACAAGTCTCGACGTAAGAAACAGATTGGGTAGTAGTTAAACTTGGATGATATCATTTTTGAAACGGGTGTTAAGCAATAATATTAGCTTCTTAAGATTTTTTTAAAGATTCGTATAAAGGTCGCATCCTCAAAATCAGTATGTGTCTCAGATCCTTTCGGATAATATTAATTTATTCATACTTTGTCTCCGGGTACTCAGCATCACTTGAAAGATGCATTCTAAATTAAACAAATAATTTTTTATGGATATGTCACATTGAAATGAAAAGCTTTGCAAAATACATTTCAAATAAAATGGATACAAATCCGAATATCTATGTATGTTATCTAGTTTAAATATGCCAATTTCAGAAGTTGATGATGCAAATTTGCTATCAATTACAATTGTCAGAAATACAATGTTGATGAAACTGTTTGACCTAATATTTTAACAGGCGGAATAAAATTTTATTTGACACCAATTCAAATAAGCGAAGTTTACTTTTTTATTAAAATGTGAAACAAATATCATTCACAATTTGAAGAACTCTATAGGAACATTAAAAACAAAATGAAGACTTTGTCTGTTTTAGTCGTAATAGTATCCCTATCTGCTGATGTCTGTAAGTACATAAAGAGGCTCTGAGTGATGATGAGAGGAATTGTATTCTTATTACAGATGCTCAAAATTGTGGCACAAATTCGGGACCCTGTCAGTTTCCATTCAAGTATAATGGAGTAACTTATGAAGGATGTACCCTGGAAGACAGCCAACAACCTTGGTGCGCCACTTCAGTTGATGCCAATCGAAACTACTTAAACTACGACTATTGCTCTCAAGACTGTAAACGTAAGTAATTATTTAGTTATCTCTCTAATAGAATAAATGTCATTTTCCTATTATTTATATTATATATAGAAGCTTCCACGACAACTATTGCAGGAGGTAAGTTAGAAAGCTAAAGTACATATAAAAACTATTCAACTTGAAAACCTTTTATCTGGTTCTAGGATGTAAAACGCTAGGTGGAATCAATTGTAAATTTCCATTTCAGTATTTAGGAATTACATTTACTACATGTACAGCTGCAGGATTTGGAGGATTGAACTGGTGTGCTACTTCAACTGGACCAGATAATATTTTGACCTCTTATGGAATATGCTCTTCTAGCTGTGCAAGTAAGTGACATAATAAAATGGGTTTATTTCACCAAAATTTATATTTACGTACAATTTCTATATTGTTTAGCTGAATCAACAGTGGGAGCAAATGGTAAGATCTAGATTTGATACTATATATTTTTTTAAACAATTGGTACTATTTGATTTGTAGTGTGTGGAACTGTTGATAGGAGGAGTTGTATTTTTCCATTTGTTTATAATGGTAAGAGCTACAGTACTTGTACAACTGTCGAAAGCACTGTTCCATGGTGTTCCACAAGTGTCGAACCTGTATCTAACGAATCCCTGGGATTTGGATACTGTAATAAAAACTGTCAGGGTAATTTATAAAATAAATAGTAAAAGAAACAAAAATAAATTGCAAATATGAACTATTACTTATAGTAAGTGAATCAGGAGTACCTGTTACTACAACTACTGGATCTTCCACAACTGCAACGACGACTAATGGAGGATCTTCAACAACTGCAACGGCGACTAATACTGTATCTTCTACAACTGAAACGACGAACAATATTGGATCTTCCACAACTGCAGTGACCACTAATACTGGATCTCCAACAATGACTAATTCAGGATCCTCAACAACTACAACGACGACTACTTTAGGATCTTCCACAACTGCAACGGACACAACTACAGGATCTTCAAAAGCAACGACGATATCTAATACAGGATCTTCAACAACTACAACACCGATCAATACTGAATCTTCAACAACTGCAACGACGAACAATATTGAATCTTCAACAACTTCATCGACGACTAGTACAGGATCTTCAACAACTGCATCGATGTCTAACACAGGATCTTCAACAACTGCATCGACTTCTAATACAGGATCTTCAACAACTGCAACGACGAACAATACTGAATCTTCAACAACTTCATCGACGACTACTACAGGGTTTCCAACAACAACAACGACGACTACTACAGGATTTCCAACAACAACAACGACGACTACTACAGGATTTCCAACAACTACATCAACGACTACTACAGGATTTCCAACAACTACATCGACGACTACTACAGGATCTTCAACAACTGCAACGACGAACAATACTGAATCTTCAACAACTTCATCGACGACTACTACAGGGTTTCCAACAACAACATCGACGACTACTACAGGATTTCCAACAACAACAACGACGACTACTACTGGATTTCCCACAACTACATCGACGACTACTACAGGATTTCCAACATCTACATCGACGACTACTACAGTATCTTCGACAACTACATCGACTACTACTACAGGATTTCCAACATCTACATCGACGACTACTACAGTATCTTCGACAACTACAAATGCAACTTCTGGGTAAAATTTATCAACAAACACAGTCAATATGTTAATGTTTTCATGGCATTTTGTTTTTTCCATTGATGCCTCTTCAATATATTCTTGGATATTATATATGAATATTCATTATTGTAGTAACCCTAATGTGATTTAAATTATTTTATAATATATTTATGACTTAGCAGACCATTCCTTTTGTATATTTTATTTTAAACATATTTTTCTTTTGAACATGAGATGATGTGGTGCTCCTGATGGGTTAACGCCCTGTTAAATCCCGAAGAATTAAGAAATTATACATACGTCGATAGCATTGATGATAATAATTTTATCACTCTATTTTTTTATATTAAGGCCTTGTCTTTCACTGTTTAACATTTCAGTGATAATATATATGAATATTTACAATGAAATTACCATGACATACGGTAAATTTTATTTTAACTATGAATTCAACTATATATAAGGTAAATTTTATTCAAACTATGAATTTAATACTACATAACTGGTATACACGACAGATGGTAGATTTACTTTAACTCCTAAGAATGGGAAATATCCTTGGTGAATCTGGAATATCAACCCTCCTACTATAATTAATACGGCTTACATAATTTACAGTAACAGATTACCAAAAGTTATGCAGAAGATTTTAACAAAAGGTTTAAATCTATAACTGATCGTATATCGAAGGTGTGGCAATTGGAATAAAACATTGGTTATCAACTACGAATTAGAATGGCCTTGAGATAATGGTTTAAGGTTTTTGACTACATATGACTTGAGCTGATCATGATATGTCTCCAATTTAATTATTTTTTGTATTCCTTCATTGCAATGTTGAGAGTTTTATACACACAATGGCATGCAGAGTATTCAATTGGAAATAAGTAAAGGATGTTGAAAAAGAGATATGACATCTCCAAATAATTCATACTGTCTCAAAATCAACTGATTGAAGAGATTAACTTTTCTGGGCATAAAAATGGAGGTCATGAACATATTATTGCAGTCTTGGGGTCTGGGGTAGCGGCCATATTTGGTAGTTGGTATTGCCAAGAGTATCAATATCCTAAGAGAACTGAAAGAATCAAAAACACAAAATATTTCAACCACTAAAATTAAACTTTTCTGCCAGTGTATGAATCGAATGTGAAATTAGAGATCCAACAATTTTCGAAATATTTATAATGAGTACATTCAAATCATGGCAAAAGGTAAGAAATTATAATTTATAATTTTTTTGTCACACACAGGCAGTGGAAAATATGTTTAACAAGTAAAGGATGAATAACAACGTGGAAATAACGCTGTTCTAGATATGGCTTTACTAGATCCAGAGTACAATCTTGAGTAGATGTATTAAATTCCAACCACCGAGACAGTGGAGTTTCGGGCGTCATGGAGAATAATGTATGACACAATTATCATCCAAATTTAGATTTGTTTCGAGTTGCAATCATAACCGTGTGGTACGCAGCCTTAACCGTGAAAAGCCTACAATGTATTTGCTTGCGTGTCTAGGACGTAATTGCTTGTGAAGGAGGAAATATTGAATAAAAAATATAGCTAATTGCAAATTGGTTTAGAGTTGTCTTTTCTTGATTTTATCAAAATTACGCTTATTTTAAACAAGTCATACTACTGCATTTTTTGGGTCCACACATACCAAATTTAGTGAAATCAATTTTCTTGTTAAAGTTTATCATGGAATAACCCATTTTTATAAATCAAAGAAAGTCCCAATTTCAGAGAAAATATGTAGGGTATTGCTCAGATACTTAATATGATGACAAAAACATTGAAACACTTCTTAATATTGCTATTGTTGTAAAAATTAATGTATATTTGACAAGAAACGTGAGAAAAAATTTAAAATGCATTATTTTTAATTAAAGTGCAATTAAGAAGCATTATATTTTGACTATCTGCATATGTACTTTCCTCAGTAATTATGTTAATTGAAAAGTAAACTCAAATTTTAATTTGCATATGTTCATTATTCTGTTTAGTAAATGTCTATCATTTATATATTTTAATATAAAACATATTTAAAAGATTAAAAAATTACCTTTTGGGTGATTTAAACTAGTTTTCATCTGATATTTTATACAAAATTTTATATACTTTTTGTAATTTCTATTTTATAAAACATTATGATCCAATGTAATCATTTTTAACACGTACGCTGTTTAAGTGTTTGTTTTGCAACTTCCAAATTTTCATCTTCTTCTTTTTGCATGCATGCCTTTACTTTTCATTTCATTTCTTGAGAGAGTACTAGAGTTAGATGGGTCTAAAAAAAACTGCAGTCCTATCACACTGTCTCAAATAAAATTTGTCAGTCCAAGGACTGTTACTTATCAGTCTTTGATGTCAATTGCAGCAGCTGAAATGACATAGTCACTAACTATGTCTCTTTAGTTGTTTCATACACACAATGACATACAGAGTATTCAATTTGAAATAAGTAAAGGATGTTAAAAAAGAGATGTGAAATCTTCAAATCATTCATACTCTCTCAAAATCAACTGATTGAAGAGATTAACATTTCTGGGCATAAAAATGGAGGTCATGAACATATTATTGCAGTCTGGGGTAGCGACCATATTTAGCAGTTGGTATTGCCAAGAATATCAAAATCTTAAGAGAACTGAAATAATCAAAAACACAGAATATTTAAACCCCTAAAATTAAACTTTTCTGCCAGTGCATGAATCGAATGTGAAATTAAAGATCCAACAATTTTCGAATATTTATAATGAGTAATTCAAATCATGGCAAAAGGTACGAAATTATAATTTATTGATTTTTTTTGTTTAACAAGTAAAGGATGAATCACAATGTGGAAATAACGCTGTTCTAGGATATGGCTTTACTAGATCCAGACTACAATCTTGAGTAGAAGTATTAAATTTTGGACTCAAAAGGAAGTTTCCATTCAACTTTTTTGTCGTGGATTATAATTGATACTTGTATTATTTAATTTTATTTGACTTTTACCATGATTTTAATGATAAAAAAATCTGTCAAAATTACTTTTTGTATTTATTATAGACATATGTTTAAAATCTTTGAAAAGTAAATTATTTATAAAACGTTAAATGTTGCATACTAAATTAAATTATGTTTAAAAGGTGCGTATTTTTGAATTCAATAAAGTTAATACGTATTTTCTGGAGTGCATTTTGTGATGAAGTACTTTGTACTTTTACTAGTCACGTTAGCCAGAAATTAGACATAGGTACATTTTGTATAATTTTTTCAATACATATTTTTATTCACTAACTATGTCTCTTTAGTTGTTCAACATAATCTCTTTCGAAATACAAGATAGCTGAATTTAAACTAGGAAGTGTTTAGCGAGAATATATTAAATACGTTCTAGCTATAATTAATAATTTTCTTCGTTTTTATATTAATGAATATTATATTATGAGTGAAGAATAGATTTAAAGATAGCTATTGCTGAAGGACTAAGGTATAGTAAAATACATCAGACTGATGAAAAAAATAAAGTGTGTCCGGAATACTGTCATGGAGAAAATTGGCAGTAGAAAATTGCCCTGGAGGAAAATTGCCAGTTAGGAAAATTGCCCGTATTTTGTATAGACAATATTATGATTAATAACTAATTATAAATTAGCTTATAACTATTTTTGAAAAATATCTAAACATATTTGTTTGTTCCATTTCAATTTATCCAATACATTCAAGGAACTCTTCTAACACCACAAACTAGTTCCAAGCCCTCGGGTTTTGAAGGGTACTTTAGGGTACCCCTGGATACTTTAAAAATACTGTCGAAGCATCTTATACATCCAAGGAACCACGCTAATACCAAAATAATAGTTTAATCCAATCACAAGAGTAGTGTTTTTTTTTGCAATCCCACACTACCCCCGGGCAAATCCGAGGGCAAAGGGTATTCAACCATATTTTAAGATGCCCTAAGCTATTTATTCCCCCTTTTCCTCTTTTCCAATCCTCTCGATCCATTTTTTACAAGATTGGATTAAATTTTAAAAAATGCAAGGAAATTGTATTGCTATACTATTACTCACACTTGAAGGTACTCCTTGGAGGATGGAACAAAAAAATATGTTTAGATATTTGTCGTTAATAATATTAAGCGAATTTATAATGTGTTATCATTCAAAATGAAGTTGGTACGAAATACGGGCAATTTTCCAAACTGGCAATTTTCCTTCAGTGCAGTTTTCCACTTCCAATTTTCTCCATGACAGTTTTCCAGACACACTTTATTTTTTTCATCAGTCTGATGTATTCTCAATCCGTTTAGTTAATTGTCTTTCAGAATTAGCCTGTAACATAGTATATCTGAAATCCAGATGGACAATGCTTACATTGCAGTGATTGTTATACCCTCAGCCAACTTGATGGACAGAATAGCCAGGCAAGCCTTCAAAGCCAGATTCAGAATCTTCCAATTTGTTTAGATGATTTTTTTTCTATTTTGAATGAGGGCATGTCAACTGCATATATGAGAAAATGTGGAAAAAACTAACAAATAAACCATTTCAAAGTAATTTGGGGAGTAGAAACATACAAAAAGAGCCAAAAGAGAGCATCCATTCCGTGCAAAACTAACGCTTAAGAGTACTGAGAAGTGGTTTACATAATGCCGTTTATCAAGAACTTTAGAAGTTGGAGCCAAATTTAAAGACCATAGTTGTTTGCAGTCATTTTTGCAACACAGATAACGAAACAATACACCAACTCTTCTGTGACATATATAAGGACATGTACAAACGGAAATTATTTATTCTAAAAGGACGACAAAAAATATCATTCGTATAAGTGTAATTCCTAAGATTAAATTTGCAATCAAGGTTCTTCAAAAAATGTTACAGCAGCTTAAAATTTTTATTTAAATGCTGCATTTGATATTCCTTTTAATTAGTTTGTTATTTTATATTAATGTTCCTTATAATGATCTTTTTATTATAGTTTTACGAATAAATGGTAAAAATGAACTATGATGTTTTTATATCACAATTTATGAAATAAAGAATGCCTATGGCAAGAAAAAAAAAGTATGTCTCTATTGGTTAACACTTTTTATATGTTGAAAAAAAAGATGTGCAGAACTTTGAATAAAAATATGTATTGAAAAAATTTAAAAAATGTACCTATGTCTAATTTCTGGCTAACGTGACTAGTAAAAGTGTAAAGTACTTCATCACAAAATGCACTCCAGAAAATACGTATTAACTTTATTGAATTCAAAAATACGCATCTTTTAAACATAATTTAATTATTATGCAACATTTAACGTTTTATAAAAATTTACTTTTCAAAGATTTTAAACATATGTCTATAATAAATACAAAAAGTAATTTTGACAGATTTTGATTCATCCTTTACCTGTTAAACATATTTTCCACTGCCTGTGTGTGACAAAAAAATTCAATAAATTATAATTTCTTACCTTTTGCCATGATTTGAATGTACTCATTATAAATATTTCGAAAATCGTTGGATCTCTAATTTCACATTCGATTTATGCACTGCCAGAAAAGTTTAATTTTAGTGGTTGAAATATTTTGTGTTTTTGATTCTTTCAGTTCCCTTAGGATTTTGATACTCTTGGCAATACCAACTACCAAATATGGTCGCTACCCCAGACCCCAAGACTGCAATAATATGTTCATGACCTCCATTTTTATGCCCAGAAAAGTTAATCTCTTCAATCAGTTGATTTTGAGAGAGATGAATGATTTGAAGATATCATATCTCTTTTTCAACATCCTTTACTTATTTCCAATTGAATACTCTGCATGCCATTGTGTGTATAAAACTCTCAACATTGGAATGAAGGGATACAAAAAGTAATTAAATTGGAGACATATCATGATCAGCTCAAGTCATATGTAGTCAAAATCCTTTTTTAAATCCAAACCATTATCTCAAGGCCATTCTAATTCGTAGTTGATAACCAATGTTTTATTCCAATTGCCACACCTTCGATATACGATCAGTTATAGGTTTAAACCTTTTGTTAAGTCTACTGCATAACTTTTGGTAATCTGTTACTGTAAATTATGTAAGCTGTATTAATTATAGTAGGAAGGTTGATATACTTGATTCACCAAGGATATTTCCTATTCTTAGGAGTTAAAGTAAATCTATGATCTGTCGTGTATACCAGTTATGTTATTAAGTTCATAGTTTGAATAAAATTTACCTTATGTATAGTTGAAGTGATAGTTAAATAAAATTTACCGTATGTCATGGTAATTTCATTGTAAATATTCATAACATATTATCACTGAAATGTTAAACAGTGAAAGACAAGGCCTTAATATAAAAAAATAGAGTGATAAAATTATTATCATCAATGCTATCGACATATGTATAATTTCTTAATTCTTCGGGATTTAACAGGGCGTTAACCCATCAGGAGCACCACATCATCTCATGTTCAAAAGAAAAATATGTTTATAATAAAATATACAAAAGGAATGGTCTGCTAAGTCATAAATATATTATAAAATAATTTAAATCACATTAGGGTTACTACAATAATGAATATTCATATATAATATCCAAGAATACATTGAAGAGGCATCAATGGAAAAAACAAAATGCCATGAAAACATTAACATATTGCCTGTGTTTGTTGATAAATGTTACCCAGAAGTTGCATTTGTAGTTGTCGAAGATACTGTAGTAGTCGTCGATGTAGATGTTGGAAATCCTGTAGTAGTAGTCGATGTAGTTGTCGAAGATACTGTAGTAGTCGTCGATGTAGATGTTGGAAATCCTGTAGTAGTCGTCGATGTAGTTGTGGGAAATCCAGTAGTAGTCGTCGTTGTTGTTGTTGGAAATCCTGTAGTAGTCGTCGATGTTGTTGTTGGAAACCCTGAAGTAGTCGTCGATGAAGTTGTTGAAGATTCAGTATTGTTTGTCGTTGCAGTTGTTGAAGATCCTGTAGTAGTCGTCGATGTAGTTGTTGGAAATCCTGTAGTAGTCGTAGATGTAGTTGTTGGAAATCCTGTAGTAGTCGTCGTTGTTGTTGTTGGAAACCCTGTAGTAGTCGTCGATGAAGTTGTTGAAGATTCAGTATTGTTCGTCGTTGCAGTTGTTGAAGATCCTGTATTAGAAGTCGATACAGTTGTTGAAGATCCCGTGTTAGACATCGATGCAGTTGTTGAAGATCCTGTACTAGTCGTCGATGAAGTTGTTGAAGATTCAATATTGTTCGTCGTTGTAGTTGTTGAAGATTCAGTATTGATCGTCGTTGTAGTTGTTGAAGATCCTGTATTAGATATCGTCGTTGCTTTTGAAGATCCTGTAGTTGTGTCCGTTGCAGTTGTTGAGGATCCTGAATTAGTCATTGTTGGAGATCTAGTATTAGTGGTTACTGCAGTTGTGGAAGATCCAGTATTGTTCATCGTTTCAGTTGTAGAAGATACAGTATTAGTCGCCGTTGCAGTTGTTGAAGATCCAGTAGTTGTAGTAACAGGTACTCCTGATTCACTTACTATAAGTAATAGTTCATATTTGCAATTTATTTTTGTTTCTTTTACTATTTATTTTATAAATTACCCTGACAGTTTTTATTACAGTATCCAAATCCCAGGGATTCGTTAGATACAGGTTCGACACTTGTGGAACACCATGGAACAGTGCTTTCGACAGTTGTACAAGTACTGTAGCTCTTACCATTATAAACAAATGGAAAAATACAACTCCTCCTATCAACAGTTCCACACACTACAAATCAAATAGTACCAATTGTTTAAAAAAATATATAGTATCAAATCTAGATCTTACCATTTGCTCCCACTGTTGATTCAGCTAAACAATATAGAAATTGTACGTAAATATGAATTTTGGTGAAATAAACCCATTTTATTATGTCACTTACTTGCACAGCTAGAAGAGCATATTCCATAAGAGGTCAAAATATTATCTGGTCCAGTTGAAGTAGCACACCAGTTCAATCCTCCAAATCCTGCAGCTGTACATGTAGTAAATGTAATTCCTAAATACTGAAATGGAAATTTACAATTGATTCCACCGAGTGTTTTACATCCTAGAACCAGATAAAAGGTTTTCAAGTTGAACAGTTTTTATATGTACTTTAGCTTTCTAACTTACCTCCTGCAATAGTTGTCGTGGAAGCTTCTATATATAATATAAATAATAGGAAAATAACATCTATTCCATTAGAGAGATAACTAAATAATTACTTACGTTTACAGTCTTGAGAGCAATAGTCGTAGTTTAAGTAGTTTCGATTGGCATCAACTGAAGTGGCGCACCAAGGTTGTTGGCTGTCTTCCAGGGTACATCCTTCATAAGTTACTCCATTATACTTGAATGGAAACTGACAGGGTCCCGAATTTGTGCCACAATTTTGAGCATCTGTAATAAGAATACAATTCCTCTCATCATCACTCAGAGCCTCTTTATGTACTTACAGACATCAGCAGATAGGGATACTATTACGACTAAAACAGACAAAGTCTTCATTTTGTTTTTAATGTTCCTATAGAGTTCTTCAAATTGTGAATGATATTTGTTTCAAATTTTAATAAAAAAGTAAACTTCGATGATTTGAATTGGTGTCAAATAAAATTTTATTCCGCCTGTTAAAATATTAGGTCAAACAGTTTCATCAACATTGTATTTCTGACAATTGTAATTGATAGCAAATTTGCATCATCAACTTCTGAAATTGCCATATTTAAACTAGATAACATACATAGATATTCGGATTTGTATCCATTTTATTTGAAATGTATTTTGCAAAGCTTTTCATTTCAATGTGACATATCCATAAAAAATTATCTGTTTCATTTAGAATGCATCTTTCAAGTGATGCTGAGTACCTGGAGACAAAGTATGAATAAATTAATATTATCCGAAAGGATCTGAGACACATACTGGTTTGGAAGATGCGACCTTAATACGAATCTTAAAAAAATCTTAAGAAGGTAATATTATTTCTTAACACCAGTTTCAAAAATGATATGATCCACGTTGAACTCAGCATCCCTATTTATCTTAATAAATACTTGGAGCGACATCTACATAAACAATTACATTGTGCACACAGTTAATTTATGGCATCACTAAATCTTTTCTTTGAAAAGAAAAGGTTATATTCCCCAAATCAGTGTGTAGTTAGCTAATTGGATTTAATTTGAAATAATTTTTTTTTTTAAATCCCAATAGGCATACCTTTATATATAATTCTGACAAACAAACATTCTAACTGAACATAACACAATCCTTGCACATAACTGATATGGGTTCAATAAAAAACAATAATAAGAAAAATGACAATAAAAATCACAGCTTTTTTCAAAAAAAAAAAAATTCTTCCATACAAGTACCCAAAAGTCCAAATTAATAACAATAATAGGAAAAGTTAGCTACAACATCGAGTTTCTTTCACTATTATACCTTCCAAATTTGTTGGTATGGGTTTCCTATTACATCTGCAAGAATATATTATGAAATGCACTTTATTGATGATGGCATCCTCCTTAAAAGCCTTGGGAAGATTCGGATCGGTGGCTACTACCCAATCTGTTTCTTACGTCGAGACTTGTAGTTTTTCTTTTAATTTTATTTGACACACACTTACAAAAGGATTCACCCTATTAAACTCGTAGAAAATATGTGCTGACGTTTTTTATTTTCTCGCTATAGAATTTGCCGTGATTTGATTTGAATTAGTTATTATTTAGCTGTGAAAAATTATTATATTTTCTTGAATAATAATTTAATAGGTGGAATAATAATTTGCTGACTACCAAAACATTTTGGGTATTTTTTCATATTTCCTTTACGAAAAGACACAAACCTAAAACAACGTGGTTAGCAAATACTATACATAATTATTTTTAAAGATATATATAATTTGATTCTTTTTTTCCTAATATTTTCTTGATCGAAGAAATAACAGATATACCTGTGATCTCGAAATTAGACATTATACAAAGCAAACCATTCCTTGAAAAAAAACTTATCCTGAAGTGCAAGAAACCCTAAGAGCAATTTTCGTTCCTTAAAAGCACTTTGATTTTTTTTATGTATTTTGCCAGATACATAAAAAAAAAAATCGAAATAAAATAATCTTAACTTAGTCTCACTGACAATGAAGTCTGAGTCTTTGTACATTTTCTACACTAAGTAACTCTAACGATTGAATGAAGCTGCCATAGTTTGTAGGTTTTATACTAATTTCATCTTGTAGTGGAATTAGTAATCTCCCAATTTAAAAGCATTAGTATCAAAACATTAGGAAGGAGATAAGACTTTTATTTTTTGCTCTATTTTAAAAAGTGTTTGTGAATCTGTTTTGACAAATTTCCAACACTTAAATATAAATTTTCTAATAAAGTATAATGGCCTAAACATAATTCAGAGATTTATATGTTTATATTCAATTTAAAAGTTATACCCTCTGACTTTTAATAAGTTTTTTTGTTATATTATCATTAAACATTATATAAATGTTAATTATTTTTTATTTTAATAATTAGTCTCAATATTGATTCATTTTTTATTTTAATAATTAGTCTCAATATTGATACAAGTTAGATCATAGTAAGATTAAACAACAGCATAAATGTTTGAAGCAAACATCCACTGATAAAAACAAACATTCATTAGGCGGGGATAAAAATATATAAAATTTTTATCTTTTGAACAATACAATAATTATTTCTAAATTCTTAACTAAAACATTCTTATTAAATCGTCTAAAACTCATTGTTAAGGCAGGACACCTGACCGACTTTCATACTGAACACATTGTAATCTGTAATTTTTTGAAGTGATCAACAAAATTTGTAATGATTGAATAAAAACGAATCCGGTGCCATTGAAAATGGACATCAAGGTCTTGAAGATCCATCCATTCGAAGCAATTTGTCGTTCATCTAAGGTAATTTTACATTTTTATTGGTAGTTATTACAAAATCTAAAACCAAATCTCTGATTATACTTTCTGAAGCCAAACAAAAATAAAAAAATCCTTAGGAAATATATTTGAAATATAATTTTTGTCTTTCTGATGATGTATGCGAAAGATTGGAAATAGAGTCAAAGGTGGAGATGAACACATGCCTGAGTTTAAAAAGACGTTGGAAGATTTTGCCAACTTCAAATTTATTCAACTTACTCATGTCGGCGCAAAATGTTCTTCAAGTTTGTTTAAAACTATTGATACTGATTGAAAGCAAAAATTAATATTAATGAAATCTTCGTAAAACCTTGATTTGTTCATTTAGTTTTACAAAAATGATTTAAGAAATATCATAAATATAAAAGAAAACTAATTAGTTTCAATTATGGCAATGAGACTGTATTTTTCTTTTAATACATATTGCTCAATTTTGATATATTTGGCTCTCATTGTTCAACATTAAGAATCTATTTTTTGGCCACAAAAATTATTCGAATTGAAAGTCTATGTATTATCGATAATTAGTACAATGTTGGATATAAACGATATATTATTTTTGTCTCTTGATACATAAATATAAAGTGAACAACATTTAACAGGAAATGTATTTATATAATCTATTAAATGTATCTAAATATCATTTCAACTGGATTGGAGAATCTAAAGAATACGTCCAATATTTTTACAATTTGGCGTAAAGTAGTTTTTCAAAGATTTACGAATTTTGATTTTCAATTTCCCAATTAACATCCTGTTTTTTTTTTTTTTTTTGTGTGAATCTACCTCTGAAATCAATGCACTGATTAGTTCAATCACTCACAAAGATTGAGTTATTAAAATTAATTCTTATTCAGATATATTAAAAGATAAAAAATATTAAAAAAACAAAAGCTCTTTAGTGTACGTACAAGTTGAGAAAATGACATTTGAACGTGATTGACAAATTTCCGTTTGCACTCTCCAAGCACTTGGGCATCCGAAAGATCACCATCTACGCCGAAGGCAAGTCAAAAATATTGGAGAAGAAGATTGTCTCTATCATAAACTCTAAACTGGACCAAAAGGAGTTAATAAAACAGCCCAGGTCAATTCACTACTGTACATTAGGGCTTATGTAAAAAAACTCGTAGTTTCACACAAGACTGTCCAGAGAGCTATAAAAAAGTGCGTGGAAAGAGTCTTGTTAGGGTGGAGAGGCCACTTTTGACACCAGCAATGAAAGATACCCATCTCTCCGTTACAAACCTCTTTTCAATGAGTCTTTTGTTTTCTTTTGAAATCTTTTTTGACACTTTTAGCCCCTTAGGCCAGTCTCCTGGACTATACCTTTTATATGCCTGTCGAGGGGAAGCCCTGCAGTCCATTTTAACTTCACACCGAATCCTTCGATTTCCCGCAACTCTGGGTCTGGGATAATGGAGAGATACATCTGCAATGGGTGCCAGGTTTTCAGGCACCACCTTAAAGAAGATATTGCCACTAAGGGGGGCTACATTAATGAGTAAGAGAGCTCAGACACACATCTATTTAAAGTATTCATTTTGTTGAAATTATTTTCTTAATTAATATATTATGTCTTTTTTAGGTTTAAAATTCACCATTCTGATTTTAAAAAACTACTTGGTATATAGCTATAATATTTATAAAGGAATAAAAGCGTGGGTCCTCTCCCAAAATTTTATTGCATGCAAAAACATTTTATTTTTCGAAGAGATAGGATATACTGCTACATATATTAAATATGAATTGAAAAAATTATACAAAATGTACCTATGTCTAATTTCTGGCTAACGTGACTAGTAAAAGTACAAAGTACTTCATCACAAAATGCACTCCAGAAAATATGAATTAACTTTATTGAATTCAAAAATACGCATCTTTTAAACATAATTTAATTATTATGCAACATTTAACGTTTTATAAAAATTTACTTTTCAAAGATTTTAAACATTGTCTATAATAAATACAAAAAGTAATTTTGACAGATTTTGATTCATCCTTTACCTGTTGAACATATTTTCCACTGAGTGTGTGTGACAAAAAAAATCAATAAATTATAATTTCTTACCTTTTGCCATGATTTGAATGTACTCATTATAAACATTTCGAAAATCGTTGGATCTTTAATTTCAGATTCGATTAATGTACTGGCAGAAAAGTTTAATTTTAGTGGTTGAAATATTTTTGTTTTTGATTATTTCAGTTCCCTTAGGATTTTGATACTCTTGGCAATACCAACTACCAAATATGGTCGCTACCCCAGACCCCAAAACGGCAATAATATGTTCATGACCTCCATTTTTATGCCCAGAAAAGTTAATCTCTTCAATCAGTCGATTTTGAGAGAGATGAATGATTTGAAGATATCATATCTCTTTTTCAACATCCTTTACTTATTTCCAATTGAATACTCTGCATGCCATTGTGTGTATAAAACTCTCAACATTGGAATGAAGGGATAAAAAAAGTAATTAAATTGGAGACATATCATGATCAGCTCAAGTCATATGTAGTAAAATCCTTTTTTAAATCCTAAACCATTATCTCAAGGCCATTCTAATTCGTAGTTGATAACCAATGTTTTATTCCAATTGCCACACCTTCGATATACGATCAGTTATAGGTTTAAACCTTTTGTTAAGTCTACTGCATAACTTTTGGTAATCTGTTACTGTAAATTATGTAAGCTGTATTAATTATAGTAGGAAGGTTGATATACTTGATTCACCAAGGATATTTCCTATTCTTAGGAGTTAAAGTAAATCTATGATCGGTCGTGTATACCAGTTATGTTGTGGTAAGTTCATAGTTTGAATAAAATTTACCTTATGTATAGTTGAAGTGATACTTTGAATAAAATTTACCGTATGTCATGGTAATTTCATTGTAAATGTTCATAACATATTATCACTGAAATGTTAAACAGTGAAAGACAAGGCCTTAATATAAAAAAATAGAGTGATAAAATTATTATCATCAATGCTATCGACATATGTATAATTTCTTAATTCTTCGGGATTTAACAGGGCGTTAACCCATCAGGAGCACCACATCATCTCATGTTCAAAAGAAAAATATGTTTATAATAAAATATACAAAAGGAATGGTCTGCTAAGTCATAAATATATTATAAAATAATTTAAATCACATTAGGGTTACTACAATAATGAATATTCATATATAATATCCAAGAATACATTGAAGAGGCATCAATGGAAAAAACAAAATGCCATGAAAACATTAACATATTGCCTGTGTTTGTTGATAAATGTTACCCAGAAGTTGCATTTGTAGTTGTCGAAGATACAGTAGTAGTCGTCGATGTAGATGTTTGAAATCCTGTAGTAGTAGTCGATGTAGTTGTCGAAGATACTGTAGTAGTCGTCGATGTAGATGTTGGAAATCCTGTAGTAGTCGTCGATGTAGTTGTGGGAAATCCAGTAGTAGTCGTCGTTGTTGTTGTTGGAAATCCTGTAGTAGTCGTCGATGTTGTTGTTGGAAACCCTGAAGTAGTCGTCGATGAAGTTGTTGAAGATTCAGTATTGTTTGTCGTTGCAGTTGTTGAAGATCCTGTAGTAGTCGTCGATGTAGTTGTTGGAAATCCTGTAGTAGTCGTAGATGTAGTTGTTGGAAATCCTGTAGTAGTCGTCGTTGTTGTTGTTGGAAACCCTGTAGTAGTCGTCGATGAAGTTGTTGAAGATTCAGTATTGTTTGTCGTTGCAGTTGTTGAAGATCCTGTATTAGAAGTCGATACAGTTGTTGAAGATCCCGTGTTAGACATCGATGCAGTTGTTGAAGATCCTGTACTAGTCGTCGATGAAGTTGTTGAAGATTCAATATTGTTCGTCGTTGTAGTTGTTGAAGATTCAGTATTGATCGTCGTTGTAGTTGTTGAAGATCCTGTATTAGATATCGTCGTTGCTTTTGAAGATCCTGTAGTTGTGTCCGTTGCAGTTGTTGAGGATCCTGAATTAGTCATTGTTGGAGATCCAGTATTAGTGGTCACTGCAGTTGTGGAAGATCCAATATTGTTCGTCGTTTCAGTTGTAGAAGATACAGTATTAGTCGCCGTTGCAGTTGTTGAAGATCCTCCATTAGTCGTCGTTGCAGTTGTGGAAGATCCAGTAGTTGTAGTAACAGGTACTCCTGATTCACTTACTATAAGTAATAGTTCATATTTGCAATTTATTTTTGTTTCTTTTACTATTTATTTTATAAATTACCCTGACAGTTTTTATTACAGTATCCAAATCCCAGGGATTCGTTAGATACAGGTTCGACACTTGTGGAACACCATGGAACAGTGCTTTCGACAGTTGTACAAGTACTGTAGCTCTTACCATTATAAACAAATGGAAAAATACAACTCCTCCTATCAACAGTTCCACACACTACAAATCAAATAGTACCAATTGTTTAAAAAAATATATAGTATCAAATCTAGATCTTACCATTTGCTCCCACTGTTGATTCAGCTAAACAATATAGAAATTGTACGTAAATATGAATTTTGGTGAAATAAACCCATTTTATTATGTCACTTACTTGCACAGCTAGAAGAGCATATTCCATAAGAGGTCAAAATATTATCTGGTCCAGTTGAAGTAGCACACCAGTTCAATCCTCCAAATCCTGCAGCTGTACATGTAGTAAATGTAATTCCTAAATACTGAAATGGAAATTTACAATTGATTCCACCGAGTGTTTTACATCCTAGAACCAGATAAAAGGTTTTCAAGATAAACAGTTTTTATATGTACTTTAGCTTTCTAACTTACCTCCTGCAATAGTTGTCGTGGAAGCTTCTATATATAATATAAATAATAGGAAAATAACATCTATTCCATTAGAGAGATAACTAAATAATTACTTACGTTTACAGTCTTGAGAGCAATAGTCGTAGTTTAAGTAGTTTCGATTGGCATCAACTGAAGTGGCGCACCAAGGTTGTTGGCTGTCTTCCAGGGTACATCCTTCATAAGTTACTCCATTATACTTGAATGGAAACTGACAGGGTCCCGAATTTGTGCCACAATTTTGAGCATCTGTAATAAGAATACAATTCCTCTCATCATCACTCAGAGCCTCTTTATGTACTTACAGACATCAGCAGATAGGGATACTATTACGACTAAAACAGACAAAGTCTTCATTTTGTTTTTAATGTTCCTATAGAGTTCTTCAAATTGTGAATGATATTTGTTTCAAATTTTAATAAAAAAGTAAACTTCGATGATTTGAATTGGTGTCAAATAAAATTTTATTCCGCTTGTTAAAATATTAGGTCAAACAGTTTCATCAACATTGTATTTCTGACAATTGTAATTGATAGCAAATTTGCATCATCAACTTCTGAAATTGGCATATTTAAACTAGATAACATACATAGATATTCGGATTTGTATCCATTTTATTTGAAATGTATTTTGCAAAGCTTTTCATTTCAATGTGACATATCCATAAAAAATTATCTGTTTCATTTAGAATGCATCTTTCAAGTGATGCTGAGTACCTGGAGACAAAGTATGAATAAATTAATATTATCCGAAAGGATCTGAGACACATACTGGTTTGGAAGATGCGACCTTAATACGAATCTTAAAAAATCTTAAGAAGCAAATATTATTTCTTAACACCAGTTTCAAAAATGATATGATCCACGTTGAACTCAGCATCCCTATTTATCTTAATAAATACTTGGAGCGACATCTACATAAACAATTACATTGTGCACACAGTTAATTTATGGCATCACTAAATCTTTTCTTTGAAAAGAAAAGGTTATATTCCCCCAAATCAGTGTGTAGTTAGCTAATTGGATTTAATTTGAAATAATTTTTTTTTTTTTTTTTAAATCCCAATAGGCATACCTTTATATATAATTCTGACAAACAAACATTCTAACTGAACATAACACAATCCTTGCACATAACTGATATGGGTTCAATAAAAACAATAATAAGAAAAATGACAATAAAAATCACAGCTTTTTTCAAAAAAAAATTCTTCCATACAAGTACCCAAAAGACCAAATTAATAACAATAATAGGAAAAGTTAGCTACAACATCGAGTTTCTTTCACTATTATACCTTCCAAATTTGTTGGTATGGGTTTCCTATTACATCTGCAAGAATATATTATGAAATGCACTTTATTGATGATGGCATCCTCCTTAAAAGCCTTGGGAAGATTCGGATCGGTGGCTACTACCCAATCTGTTTCTTACGTCGAGACTTGTAGTTTTTCTTTTAATTTTATTTGACACACACTTACAAAAGGATTCACCCTATTAAACTCGTAGAAAATATGTGCTGACGTTTCTATTTTCTCGCTATAGAATTTGCCGTGATTTGATTTGAATTAGTTATTATTTAGCTGTGAAAAATTATTATATTTTCTTGAATAATAATTTAATAGGTGGAATAATAATTTGCTGACTACTAAAACATTTTGGGTATTTTTTCATATTTCCTTTACGAAAAGACACAAACCTAAAACAACGTGGTTAGCAAATACTATACATAATTATTTTTAAAGATATATATAATTTGATTCTTTTTTTCCTAATATTTTCTTGATCGAAGAAATAACAGATATACCTGTGATCTCGAAATTAGACATTATACAAAGCAAACCATTCCTTGAAAAAAAACTTATCCTGAAGTGCAAGAAACCCTAAGAGCAATTTTCGTTCCTTAAAAGCACTTTGATTTTTTTTATGTATTTTGCCAGATACATAAAAAAAATCGAAATAAAATAATCTTAACTTAGTCTCACTGACAATGAAGTCTGAGTCTTTGTACATTTTCTACACTAAGTAACTCTAACGATTGAATGAAGCTGCCATAGTTTGTAGGTTTTATACTAATTTCATCTTGTAGTGGAATTAGTAATCTCCCAGCATTAGTATCAATTAGGAAGGGTAAGACTTTTTGTGTTTGTGAATCTGTTACAAATTTCCAACACTTAAATATAAATTTTCTAATAAAGTATAATGGCCTAAACATAATTAAGAGATTTACATGGATATTTTCAATTTATGCCTTATACCCTCTGACTTTTAATAAGTTTTTTTATATTATCATTAAACATTATATAAATGTTAATTATTTCATTTTTTATTTTAATAATTAGTCTCAATATTGATTTTATATGAGATTTTAATATATACTCTCAATTACCAAATCTCACACTTCCGAATAATAAATATTTGTTTACTCCTGGACTATTTTTTGCTCTATTTTAAAAAAGTTTTAATTTATTTAAAAACTCCTGTACTTTAAGGTGGTTGTTTTGAGGGGGTTTGTTCAACTTTTTCATGTTTTGAAAGCATAGTTTTAGGAAAAGTTGTGTTATGAATAAATTAATAATTTGTAAAAAATATGTGCACAAATGAGTGGGTCTTTGGAGGTTCCCAAAACAAATGATACATTTTTCATATAATTTTTTTTTTTTTGTATTGATGACTAACCTCAAGATCACGATTCTAATTTTTATGAATAAGATTAAGCTTAAGAAATGATGAGCAATCAAAGAAATTATTTTGCCTTATTTTTCTAGACTGATAAAATAAAAGGATACAAGTTAGATCATAGTAAAGATTAAACAACAGCATAGGTTATATGTTTGAAGCAAACATCCACTGATAAAAACAAACATTCATTAGGCGGGGATAAAAATTATATAAAATTTTTATCTTTTGTGTTGGAAGACAATGACAATCAGATCATATAAGTGAAGGATCTAAATTCTTAACTAAAACATTCTTATTAAATCGTCTAGTTCATTGTTAAAGGACACCTTGACCGACTTTCATACTGGAACACATTGATTTTGAAGTGATCAACAAAATTTGTATATGATTTAAAAACGAATTCATTGAAAATGGACATCAAAGTCTTGAAGATCCATCCATGTCTAAGGTAATTTTACATTTTTATTGGTAGTTATTACAAAATGATTATACTTTCAAGTAAAAAAATTGTTATTTGAAATATAATTTTTGTCTTTCATTGATGATGTATGAAAGATTGAAAGAGTCAAAAGATGAACACATGCCTGAGTTTAAAAAGACGTTGAAGATTTTGCTTCAAATTTAAAACCATGTCGGATTTGTTCATTTAGTTTTACAAAAAATGATTTTTGTTCAAGTTTTAAAAAATATTTAAAAAATATCATAAATATAAAAGAAAACTAATTAGTTTCAATTATGGCAATGAGACTGTATTTTTCTTTTAATACATATTGCTCAATTTTGATATATTTGGCTCTCATTGTTCAACATTAAGAATCTATTTTTTGGCCACAAAAATTATTCGAATTGAAAGTCTATGTATTATCGATAATTAGTACAATGTTGGATATAAACGATATATTATTTTTGTCTCTTGATACATAAATATAAAGTGAACAACATTTAACAGGAAATGTATTTATATAATCTATTAAATGTATCTAAATATCATTTCAACTGGATTGGAGAATCTAAAGAATACGTCCAATATTTTTACAATTTGGCGTAAAGTAGTTTTTCAAAGATTTACGAATTTTGATTTTCAATTTCCCAATTAACATCCTGTTCTTTTTTTTTTTTTTTTTTTTTGTGTGAATCTACCTCTGAAATCAATGCACTGATTAGTTCAATCACTCACAAAGATTGAGTTATTAAAATTAATTCTTATTCAGATATATTAAAAGATAAAAAATATTAAAAAAACAAAAGCTCTTTAGTGTACGTACAAGTTGAGAAAATGACATTTGAACGTGATTGACAAATTTCCGTTTGCACTCTCCAAGCACTTGGGCATCCGAAAGATCACCATCTACGCCGAAGGCAAGTCAAAAATATTGGAGAAGAAGATTGTCTCTATCATAAACTCTAAACTGGACCAAAAGGAGTTAATAAAACAGCCCAGGTCAATTCACTACTGTACATTAGGGCTTATGTAAAAAAACTCGTAGTTTCACACAAGACTGTCCAGAGAGCTATAAAAAGTGCGTGGAAAGAGTCTTGTTAGGGTGGAGAGGCCACTTTTGACACCAGCAATGAAAGATACCCATCTCTCCGTTACAAACCTCTTTTCAATGAGTCTTTTGTTTTCTTTTGAAATCTTTTTTGACACTTTTAGCCCCTTAGGCCAGTCTCCTGGACTATACCTTTTATATGCCTGTCGAGGGGAAGCCCTGCAGTCCTTTTAACTTCACACCGAATCCTTCGATTTCCCGCAACTCTGGGTCTGGGATAATGGAGAGATACATCTGCAATGGGTGCCAGGTTTTCAGGCACCACCTTAAAGAAGATATTGCCACTAAGGGGGGCTACATTAATGAGTAAGAGAGCTCAGACACACATCTATTTAAAGTATTCATTTTGTTGAAATTATTTTCTTAATTAATATATTATGTCTTTTTTAGGTTTAAAATTCACCATTCTGATTTTAAAAACTACTTGGTATATAGCTATAATATTTATAAAGGAATAAAAGCGTGGGTCCTCTCCCAAAATTTTATTGCATGCAAAAACATTTTATTTTTCGAAGAGATAGGATATACTGCTACATATATTAAATATGAATTGAAAAAATTATACAAAATGTACCTATGTCTAATTTCTGGCTAACGTGACTAGTAAAAGTACAAAGTACTTCATCACAAAATGCACTCCAGAAAATATGAATTAACTTTATTGAATTCAAAAATACGCATCTTTTAAACATAATTTAATTATTATGCAACATTTAACGTTTTATAAAAATTTACTTTTCAAAATTTTAAACATTGTCTATAATAAATACAAAAAGTAATTTTGACAGATTTTGATTCATCCTTTACCTGTTGAACATATTTTCCACTGAGTGTGTGTGACAAAAAAAATCAATAAATTATAATTTCTTACCTTTTGCCATGATTTGAATGTACTCATTATAAACATTTCGAAAATCGTTGGATCTTTAATTTCAGATTCGATTAATGTACTGGCAGAAAAGTTTAATTTTAGTGGTTGAAATATTTTTGTTTTTGATTATTTCAGTTCCCTTAGGATTTTGATACTCTTGGCAATACCAACTACCAAATATGGTCGCTACCCCAGACCCCAAAACGGCAATAATATGTTCATGACCTCCATTTTTATGCCCAGAAAAGTTAATCTCTTCAATCAGTCGATTTTGAGAGAGATGAATGATTTGAAGATATCATATCTCTTTTTCAACATCCTTTACTTATTTCCAATTGAATACTCTGCATGCCATTGTGTGTATAAAACTCTCAACATTGGAATGAAGGGATAAAAAAAGTAATTAAATTGGAGACATATCATGATCAGCTCAAGTCATATGTAGTAAAATCCTTTTTAAATCCTAAACCATTATCTCAAGGCCATTCTAATTCGTAGTTGATAACCAATGTTTTATTCCAATTGCCACACCTTCGATATACGATCAGTTATAGGTTTAAACCTTTTGTTAAGTCTACTGCATAACTTTTGGTAATCTGTTACTGTAAATTATGTAAGCTGTATTAATTATAGTAGGAAGGTTGATATACTTGATTCACCAAGGATATTTCCTATTCTTAGGAGTTAAAGTAAATCTATGATCGGTCGTGTATACCAGTTATGTTGTGGTAAGTTCATAGTTTGAATAAAATTTACCTTATGTATAGTTGAAGTGATACTTTGAATAAAATTTACCGTATGTCATGGTAATTTCATTGTAAATGTTCATAACATATTATCACTGAAATGTTAAACAGTGAAAGACAAGGCCTTAATATAAAAAAATAGAGTGATAAAATTATTATCATCAATGCTATCGACATATGTATAATTTCTTAATTCTTCGGGATTTAACAGGGCGTTAACCCATCAGGAGCACCACATCATCTCATGTTCAAAAGAAAAATATGTTTATAATAAAATATACAAAAGGAATGGTCTGCTAAGTCATAAATATATTATAAAATAATTTAAATCACATTAGGGTTACTACAATAATGAATATTCATATATAATATCCAAGAATACATTGAAGAGGCATCAATGGAAAAAACAAAATGCCATGAAAACATTAACATATTGCCTGTGTTTGTTGATAAATTTTACCCAGAAGTTGCATTTGTAGTTGTCGAAGATACAGTAGTAGTCGTCGATGTAGATGTTTGAAATCCTGTAGTAGTAGTCGATGTAGTTGTCGAAGATACTGTAGTAGTCGTCGATGTAGATGTTGGAAATCCTGTAGTAGTCGTCGATGTAGTTGTGGGAAATCCAGTAGTAGTCGTCGTTGTTGTTGTTGGAAATCCTGTAGTAGTCGTCGATGTTGTTGTTGGAAACCCTGAAGTAGTCGTCGATGAAGTTGTTGAAGATTCAGTATTGTTTGTCGTTGCAGTTGTTGAAGATCCTGTAGTAGTCGTCGATGTAGTTGTTGGAAATCCTGTAGTAGTCGTAGATGTAGTTGTTGGAAATCCTGTAGTAGTCGTCGTTGTTGTTGTTGGAAACCCTGTAGTAGTCGTCGATGAAGTTGTTGAAGATTCAGTATTGTTTGTCGTTGCAGTTGTTGAAGATCCTGTATTAGAAGTCGATACAGTTGTTGAAGATCCCGTGTTAGACATCGATGCAGTTGTTGAAGATCCTGTACTAGTCGTCGATGAAGTTGTTGAAGATTCAATATTGTTCGTCGTTGTAGTTGTTGAAGATTCAGTATTGATCGTCGTTGTAGTTGTTGAAGATCCTGTATTAGATATCGTCGTTGCTTTTGAAGATCCTGTAGTTGTGTCCGTTGCAGTTGTTGAGGATCCTGAATTAGTCATTGTTGGAGATCCAGTATTAGTGGTCACTGCAGTTGTGGAAGATCCAATATTGTTCGTCGTTTCAGTTGTAGAAGATACAGTATTAGTCGCCGTTGCAGTTGTTGAAGATCCTCCATTAGTCGTCGTTGCAGTTGTGGAAGATCCAGTAGTTGTAGTAACAGGTACTCCTGATTCACTTACTATAAGTAATAGTTCATATTTGCAATTTATTTTTGTTTCTTTTACTATTTATTTTATAAATTACCCTGACAGTTTTTATTACAGTATCCAAATCCCAGGGATTCGTTAGATACAGGTTCGACACTTGTGGAACACCATGGAACAGTGCTTTCGACAGTTGTACAAGTACTGTAGCTCTTACCATTATAAACAAATGGAAAAATACAACTCCTCCTATCAACAGTTCCACACACTACAAATCAAATAGTACCAATTGTTTAAAAAAATATATAGTATCAATCTAGATCTTACCATTTGCTCCCACTGTTGATTCAGCTAAACAATATAGAAATTGTACGTAAATATGAATTTTGGTGAAATAAACCCATTTTATTATGTCACTTACTTGCACAGCTAGAAGAGCATATTCCATAAGAGGTCAAAATATTATCTGGTCCAGTTGAAGTAGCACACCAGTTCAATCCTCCAAATCCTGCAGCTGTACATGTAGTAAATGTAATTCCTAAATACTGAAATGGAAATTTACAATTGATTCCACCGAGTGTTTTACATCCTAGAACCAGATAAAAGGTTTTCAAGATAAACAGTTTTTATATGTACTTTAGCTTTCTAACTTACCTCCTGCAATAGTTGTCGTGGAAGCTTCTATATATAATATAAATAATAGGAAAATAACATCTATTCCATTAGAGAGATAACTAAATAATTACTTACGTTTACAGTCTTGAGAGCAATAGTCGTAGTTTAAGTAGTTTCGATTGGCATCAACTGAAGTGGCGCACCAAGGTTGTTGGCTGTCTTCCAAGGTACATCCTTCATAAGTTACTCCATTATACTTGAATGGAAACTGACAGGGTCCCGAATTTGTGCCACAATTTTGAGCATCTGTAATAAGAATACAATTCCTCTCATCATCACTCAGAGCCTCTTTATGTACTTACAGACATCAGCAGATAGGGATACTATTACGACTAAAACAGACAAAGTCTTCATTTTGTTTTTAATGTTCCTATAGAGTTCTTCAAATTGTGAATGATATTTGTTTCAAATTTTAATAAAAAGTAAACTTCGATGATTTGAATTGGTGTCAAATAAAATTTTATTCCGCTTGTTAAAATATTAGGTCAAACAGTTTCATCAACATTGTATTTCTGACAATTGTAATTGATAGCAAATTTGCATCATTAACTTCTGAAATTGGCATATTTAAACTAGATAACATACATAGATATTCGGATTTGTATCCATTTTATTTGAAATGTATTTTGCAAAGCTTTTCATTTCAATGTGACATATCCATAAAAAATTATCTGTTTCATTTAGAATAAATCTTTCAAGTGATGCTGAGTACCTGGAGACAAAGTATGAATAAATTAATATTATCCGAAAGGATCTGAGACACATACTGGTTTGGAAGATGCGACCTTAATACGAATCTTAAAAAAATCTTAAGAAGGTAATATTATTTCTTAACACCAGTTTCAAAAATGATATGATCCACGTTGAACTCAGCATCCCTATTTATCTTAATAAATACTTGGAGCGACATCTACATAAACAATTACATTGTGCACACAGTTAATTTATGGCATCACTAAATCTTTTCTTTGAAAAGAAAAGGTTATATTCCCCAAATCAGTGTGTAGTTAGCTAATTGGATTTAATTTGAAATAATTTTTTTTTTTAAATCCCAATAGGCATACCTTTATATATAATTCTGACAAACAAACATTCTAACTGAACATAACACAATCCTTGCACATAACTGATATGGGTTCAATAAAAAACAATAATAAGAAAAATGACAATAAAAATCACAGCTTTTTTCAAAAAAAAAATTATTCCATACAAGTACCCAAAAGACCAAATTAATAACAATAATAGGAAAAGTTAGCTACAACATCGAGTTTCTTTCACTATTATACCTTCCAAATTTGTTGGTATGGGTTTCCTATTACATCTGCAAGAATATATTATGAAATGCACTTTATTGATGATGGCATCCTCCTTAAAAGCCTTGGCAAGATTCGGATCGGTGGCTACTACCCAATCTGTTTCTTACGTCGAGACTTGTAGTTTTTCTTTTAATTTTATTTGACACACACTTACAAAAGGATTCACCCTATTAAACTCGTAGAAAATATGTGTTGACGTTTCTATTTTCTCGCTATAGAATTTGCCGTGATTTGATTTGAATTAGTTATTATTTAGCTGTGAAAAATTATTATATTTTCTTGAATAATAATTTAATAGGTGGAATAATAATTTGCTGACTACCAAAACATTTTGGGTATTTTTTCATATTTCCTTTACGAAAAGACACAAACCTAAAACAACGTGGTTAGCAAATACTATACATAATTATTTTTAAAAATATATATAATTTGATTCTTTTTTCCTAATATTTTCTTGATCGAAGAAATAACAGATATACCTGTGATCTCGAAATTAGACATTATACAAAGCAAACCATTCCTTGAAAAAAAACTTATCCTGAAGTGTAAGAAACCCTAAGAGCAATTTTCGTTCCTTAAAAGCACTTTGATTTTTTTTATGTATTTTGCCAGATACATAAAAAAAATCGAAATAAAATAATCTTAACTTAGTCTCACTGACAATGAAGTCTGAGTCTTTGTACATTTTCTACACTAAGTAACTCTAACGATTGAATGAAGCTGCCATAGTTTGTGTGTTTTATACTAATTTCATCTTGTAGTGGAATTAGTAATCTCCCAGCATTAGTATCAATTAGGAAGGGTAAGACTTTTTGTGTTTGTGAATCTGTTACAAATTTCCAACACTTAAATATAAATTTTCTAATAAAGTATAATGGCCTAAACATAATTAAGAGATTTACATGGATATTTTCAATTTATGCCTTATACCCTCTGACTTTTAATAAGTGTTTTATTTCATTTTTTATTTTAATAATTAGTCTCAATATTGAATCTGAGATTTTAATAAATTTCCAACACACTTAAATAAATAAACTTTTTTTTTGCTAAAAAAGTTTTAAATTTAAAAACTCCTGTATAATGGTTGTTTTGAGGGGTTTGTTCAACTTTTTCAAAAGCATAGTTTTATTGTGTTATGAATAAATTAATAATTTGAAAAAATATGATTTAGGTTCCCAAAACAAATGATACATTTTTCATATAATTTTTTTTTTTTTTTGATTGATGACTAACCTTCAATTCTAATTTTTTTAAATAAGATTAAGCCAATCAAAGAATTGATATTTTGCCTTATTTTTCTAGACTGGTATAAAATAAAAGGATACAAGTTTCATAGTAAGATTAAACAACAGTTTTTGTTTTATCCACTGATAAAAACAAACATTCATTAAAAAAATTATATAAAATTTTTATCATTATATAAATGAAGGATTAATTATTTCATTTTTGTCATTTTAAGGCAGGACACCTAATTTCAGTTATAATCTTTAGGGTCATAACTATTGTAATTTTTTGAAGTGATCAACAAAATTTGTAATGATTGGAATAAAAAAGAATCCGGTGCCATTGAAAATGGACATCAAGGTCTTGAAGATCCATCCATTCGAAGCAATTTGTCGTTCATCTATTTGAAATAAAACCAAATATTATTTTTGTCTTTATATTTGAAATATAATTTTTGTCTTTCACAGAAATCCTGATGATGTATGCGAAAGATTGGAAATAGAGTCAAAGTTGGAGATGAACACATGCCTGAGTTTAAAAAGACGTTGGAAGATTTTGCCAACTTCAAATTTATTCAACTTACTCATGTCGGCGCAAAATGTTCTTCAAGTTTGTTTAAAACTATTGATACTGATTGAAAGCAAAAATTAATATTAATGAAATCTTCGTAAAACCTTGATTTGTTCATTTAGTTTTACAAAAATGATTTAAGAAATATCATAAATATAAAAGAAAACTAATTAGTTACAATTATGGCAATGAGACTGTATTTTTCTTTTAATACATATTGCTCAATTTTGATATATTTGGCTCTCATTGTTCAACATTAAGAATCTATTTTTTGGCCACAAAAATTATTCGAATTGAAAGTCTATGTATTATCGATAATTAGTACAATGTTGGATATAAACGATATATTATTTTTGTCTCTTGATACATAAATATAAAGTGAACAACATTTAACAGGAAATGTATTTATATAATCTATTAAATGTATCTAAATATCATTTCAACTGGATTGGAGAATCTAAAGAATACGTCCAATATTTTTACAATTTGGCGTAAAGTAGTTTTTCAAAGATTTACGAATTTTGATTTTCAATTTCCCAATTAACATCCTGTTCTTTTTTTTTTTTTTTTTTGTGAATCTACCTCTGAAATCAATGCACTGATTAGTTCAATCACTCACAAAGATTGAGTTATTAAAATTAATTCTTATTCAGATATATTAAAAGATAAAAAATATTAAAAAACAAAAGCTCTTTAGTGTACGTACAAGTTGAGAAAATGACATTTGAACGTGATTGACAAATTTCCGTTTGCACTCTCCAAGCACTTGGGCATCCGAAAGATCACCATCTACGCCGAAGGCAAGTCAAAAATATTGGAGAAGAAGATTGTCTCTATCATAAACTCTAAACTGGACCAAAAGGAGTTAATAAAACAGCCCAGGTCAATTCACTACTGTACATTAGGGCTTATGTAAAAAAACTCGTAGTTTCACACAAGACTGTCCAGAGAGCTATAAAAGTGCGTGGAAAGAGTCTTGTTAGGGTGGAGAGGCCACTTTTGACACCAGCAATGAAAGATACCCATCTCTCCGTTACAAACCTCTTTTCAATGAGTCTTTTGTTTTCTTTTGAAATCTTTTTTGACACTTTTAGCCCCTTAGGCCAGTCTCCTGGACTATACCTTTTATATGCCTGTCGAGGGGAAGCCCTGCAGTCCATTTTAACTTCACACCGAATCCTTCGATTTCCCGCAACTCTGGGTCTGGGATAATGGAGAGATACATCTGCAATGGGTGCCAGGTTTTCAGGCACCACCTTAAAGAAGATATTGCCACTAAGGGGGGCTACATTAATGAGTAAGAGAGCTCAGACACACATCTATTTAAAGTATTCATTTTGTTGAAATTATTTTCTTAATTAATATATTATGTCTTTTTTAGGTTTAAAATTCACCATTCTGATTTTAAAAAACTACTTGGTATATAGCTATAATATTTATAAAGGAATAAAAGCGTGGGTCCTCTCCCAAAATTTTATTGCATGCAAAAACATTTTATTTTTCGAAGAGATAGGATATACTGCTACATATATTAAATATGTATTGAAAGTGTATAAAAATAGAAATATTTAATGCACTTTTGAACTATACACCTAAGAACAAATTATGTTAATTTCAAATGAAAGTTTACATGAGTTGTCTATTTATTTTGTCATGTATTTCAATAATACATATACTCATTTTATACTTGAATATATATATTTACATACATACATTGAATGTTGACATTTCAAATAATTATAAAGGCTTGATATAAATTCCAAAATTTATAATCATTTAGGAAAATTTTTGTATTTTATTTCAAAACCTAGTTTTCTCCAATATGATCATTCTTTCAATAATTTATGTAATATCTGTATTGAAGGCTATAAGTAAAAACATAATATCTTTGTTAATTTTTTTATTCAAATTCATGGATCAAAGCTGTAATTTCAACCAAAATATCATTCTAAGCATGATCACATTTCCGTACACATTCTCTGTAGCATTTTTTTATACTTTAAACTCAAACCAATTCTTGTTGTATTTTACAGTAATTTATGAAACCTAATACATCACTCCCGTAAAAACAAAAAATAAAAATGCGATACTTTATTTCTATTTCGCTTCCAATTCACCGTTTGTTTTCCAATTTATAACTGCAAAAGAATTGTGTAGAAATCAGACCAAAATTTTCACTTGAGGCTTCTACTGATAGTTGATCAAAGCCCTGGTTCGAGTTATCTTTTCTCCCGGTTTGACGGAGTTAGAAGTTGTCCCTTAAGACGTTCATAGCTATGGTACTATAGGTCTTCATTCATGACACAATGTACAGTTGAATAGGACGTTGCGTGGATGTTGTCAGCAAAACTATTGAACGCTTTAGCTGGGATTCCACTGAATTTTCTAATAATTTTCCTTAACAACACTATATTATAATAAGTGATAAGACCATAAATTGGAATCGGATGTTTTTTCTTGAATAGGGATGGGCGTTAGGAAAATAATGTTTAATTTGCGAGTTTGATTCTAATTTATAACTGATATTTAAGTGTTTATAATTTTTTTTAGTTATGTAAAAAAATAAAAAAAAGTAGCCCTACCCCCTCCTACATTAAGGAACTTTTGCTTTTTACTAAAAAATATAAAATTTGAATTTTTTTTCACAAAATAAATTTTGTATAAATATGTTTTTGGAAAAAATGGTCTAAAAAAATTTATTTTTTGTGAACAATTATAGATTTTTGAAATTTTTCTTCAAAAAATTTAATTTTTTGAGAATAGCCCTGCTATTTTGTAATTTTTTCCAAAATATTTTTCTTTTTGTGAATAGTTGTGAATTTTGAATAAATTTTCAATATCAAATTGTATATTTTTCAAATTAATTTTAAGAAATTTAAATTTGGAAGTTTAAAAAAATAAATATATAATTATTGACTAAGAATGAACTCAAAACGATATTAAATATATCAGCATGACTAGGAAAATATGTTAAAGGACTTGGACTTGACTTAAACTTGTGAGCAAAGGCTTGAGACTAAAAATGAACTTGGAATACCTTTTTTATAACAATTTTTTCATGCAAAATAGTAAACACCTTGCCATTTGATATCTTTAGGATGTCAGCTATCTTGTACATTTTCATTTTACCATTAGACAAAACTATTTTGAGGACTTTTTGTATGTTTAAGGGAAAATTAGCAGAATTTTGGCAACCAGACCGTTCCTCATTATTTGTATATGTACTTCCACATTTAAACTCAGCAAACCAACGTTCTACAGTCCTTTAAATGGAGTAGAGTTCGTATAACACTTATCAAGCCAAACTTTTGCGTTTATAGTATTTTTTCCCATCAAGAAGCAATGATATACCAACAGAGGGAATTTCCTTTGAATCCATTTTTATACAAACACCAGAAGTAGCGTCACTTCAAGCATTGTAACTTGTAAACAAATAGTCTGATTGTCATAAAAATTTGATATGTTTTGTTTAAAGTCTGGAACTACATTATTGCTTAAAATTTCCAAACATAGGAACGGATACATGGTTGACTGCATCAGAAGTGATCAAGGTTATTCAAGTTATAGGATCCAACAAAAGAAGAGTTTTTAACAGAATAATCAACAATTTTTTGGGAAAAGGTTGTGATAGTATCCTATTTTATCGTTTTAATATTATGTACTGCACTTGATTTGGATATTTTAGTTCGTTTTAGTGAATTTGTTCTGCATTTTTATTTATAGTAGATATGGTTCAACTCCAGGGTACTAATTTTAAACTACAATGTTTTTTATCTATCTGTACGTAATTGTTCTGGACTTTATTATTATTTTACATTTATTATATTTTTTGTATATTTATATATATTAATATGAAGGAACCGAATAATATAAAAAAACTACGTAAAACATTTAATTTTATCTAGTGGTACAATTAATTTAAATTTTAATCAATCGGAAATCTTCTCTTCAAACTCAATGAACGATAGGTTTTGTGACACAATATTCCTTATGTAAAGTTTTGACTCAATTAAAAGCAAAAAAAACGACGACGAGAAAAATGGAGCAATAAAGGGATGCACTTTTAACGCTTCTCTCATGCAGCATGCCCCTACGGCCATATCCAAGAAGCTCAGGTACAGTTTCAGTATGTTCATTTATAAAATCACGTTTTTAGGGTGTAATTTGAATTTAGAGCCGTATTTCAAAATACAATATCTTTATCAAAATAAATAGTTAATGTAATGACAAGTGATACAAAACATTCTAGCATTCGAAAAAAAAGTATTTATTAAGTTATCTTAAAAACAGTTTGTACAAAATATAATTTGGAAATTTATATATTTCTTTTCAATGGCATTATATTATAGCTAAAACTAATTAATAAATCTTATATTACAACTTAAAAAGATTTACTGTCAAAAAAAGTTTGATTTTGATTGATTTTTTCACTTTTAATTTTCTTTTAAAGTTGTTTGAGAATGCTTAAGAGTTCAGGAATTAAATATAAATAAGTTAATTATTTTATTAACTATAATGAGTAATGATTATTTTACATGTGGGAAAAGTTCAAAAATGATTTATAAATAAGTCAATTTAATTAATTATTTCATGTCAATAAATAGTTCTCAAACACAGAGAGAATAAGACATATTTAAATAAAGTTTAATCATATTGCCTCTAAAATATTAATTACTTATTACAATTTAATTAGATAAACTCTATAATTTATTTTTTTGAAGGCACTTTAAATTTTTGAGGAGATACAAATTTAAATTTAATGGATTATAACTTTTTGCATAGTTCCAGCTATATGATGCGGAATACAATATTACAAAATATGTAATGTTTGGCAACTCGAAAACGCAATTGTTATGTTGTAAATCTTTTGACTGTCCTTACATTTCCTACACCATCTTCAATGACACTTCTTAGAAGGACTTGCGCAAAGAACCCATTAGTGTTAATCTTTGTCTTTCAGATAGTAAATGTATTTTATACTTAGGGGGGAGGGCATTAAAATCTGAATACTAATTCAATAATTCATTAAGGTCTAGCATACGTACAACTCGAGAAAATGACACTTGAACTTGATTGACAAATTCCCATTCGCACACTCCTTGACAATGCACCTATCCATGACTACCGTGTACGCCGTCAGCAAGTCCAAGACTTGGAAAGGAAGTGAGGCTCTGTTAAAAAGGCCAAGTTGGAGCCACAGGAGTTAAAGAAAACAGCTCAGGTCAATCCCTTCATGTTCATTAGGGCCCATGTAAGAAATCTCGTGGTTTCAGACAAGACAGTTCAGAGAGCAATCAAAAAAGTGGGGGGAAAGAGCCTTGTGAAGGTCGAGAGGGCACTTTTGATACCAACAAGGAAAGAAACCCATCTCCTCCAATGCAAAACTCTTTTTAACTATTGTTGCGTGCATATCAAGGGGAAGGCTCGCAGAGTCTATCATCATACACCTATACCCTCACAGCCACTGTCCGCCATCACTGTGTTGTTATGACAGAAAACTACATTGCCAGTGGATGCCCACCCTTCCGCTGCTGCCTAGAAGCTATCATAGGCGCTAAGGACGACTACATTAATGATTAATTGAGCTCAGACACAGATCTATTTATATTATTAGTTTTGTTGAAATTCTATGTTTAACTAATAAATTATATCGTGTTGTAGTTTAAAACTCAAATTGCTCAGATTTCAATAGACCACTCGGTAGATATTATCTCTTGAAAAATGAAAGAAAACGGCTTTTGAGAATTTAAAACCCTTGTACGTATTTAATATCATGTGTTTTACAACTCTATGTATAATTCTGTTGATGTATAAACCATTTTCTTCAAAAAGGTATTGAATAATATGTTTTCCTACAAGTTGCATACCTTCTTCCTCCTTACCTCCTTCCCTTTCTTTGAAAATAAAGGCGCAGAACCGGTTATATATTTGTATATTACTCAGATACCCCTTTGAGGAGAAAGAAAGTGGAGAGCCGTAGTAGGAGTTTCAAATCTTTCCTCTCTTCTCTCTCTCCGTTTCATATACGTGCTTCTTCTTTATTATTGTTATTCATAAACCATTCATTTCTTCTGCTCTTTTCAGTTACGATTTAGACTCTTCAATGAACGGTTGAATGTGTATGTATTTTAAGAATTAAATCTTGTGAAGTGAGCGCTTTTCTCTGATCTCTTTTCCAAATCCAATATGAAGTGACTACAACAATATTTTTACAAAAACTGATTTTTTTTTTAACTTTTTAAATATTTAGATATATAATATTACATCACAAATTGATTTTTTGGGGGAAAGGGATTTCACCGCATTTATTTCTTCGTCTGTAAAATGTGGTGGGCTGCAGAGTTCATATGCCTTGCAATTTTGTTACGAACCTCTTCAGCAGGTTATGGGCTCACAAAAGAGGTCATAATACTCTATTGGAATACAACTAACCCCATGTAAGTGAATTTTAATATATATCATCTTTGCTTATTCAAAATGTATTTCATAGTATGTAAATTACTGTGGACATATGTCATTAAATTTTAGTACCTGGATAAATTATTAAGGAATCCCATGTTAAGTTTTGGGTAAATAAGTCTTGTATTGTTTGTTACAAATCATAAAAAAATATAAAACAATTGTTAACAATTGGGATATTCTTATAATTAGTTAATGTGTTTCAAATTAACCACATAAAAGTTAATCAAATCATAGAATGATTGACTAACCTACACAAATAAAGATGGATTGAAATTAAAACACTATAAAAAACTAATTTTTAATAGATATTTGGGCAATTAGTATTTGAAAAAGGTTATTTCAAATAAACAAAAGATTTTTACATATAGATCTTACTAATTAAAAATGTCATATTATTACTTTTTTAAATATTTATTAAAAGTACTATGTCGCTTATTTATGATGAATTTTAAGATCCTTATTTTTTACAGAGTTCAAATTTATTAAAAATACATTATTTGTGAAAGACTTAGATATTTACAAATTTGTTTATGTGAAACTTAGATTTATATATAAGAAAATCTGAAGAATATAAATGTCCATATTTCTGTCAAATTTATTAGGAATGTTAAAAAAAAAGATAATAGTTATATCTTATAATATTATTGTTCTAAAAGTGTACACTTTTATATGTATGATTATTTAGATCCACATACAAAAAAATTCAAACATATTTTCAGTGTTCACATAGTGAAATAAACGGTCATTCGCACTTTAAATAGGAATTTCGATCATTTGCAGTAAGTTCGATTTAAATATGAAGGAATTCTGTTGAGTCTAAAAAATATTGTAATTTTGCATTTCGGACTCTTGGATCTCCATTTATGTAAAATAAACTTACTCATATTGAAAATTTACTTAACTATATTAAAACTAAAATAAAATGGTTGTCGATACGAAAAAAATATAGACCCATAAAACTTTTTATGCAAAAGATAAAATTGTTTGAAATTAAAAAAATCTCACAAAATTAATAATTGTTTTTTATCAGGAGCTTTAGAAACATATTTTATGGGTTTTTCAGTACATTTTTGAATTTTGTACCAGTTTATTAATCTCAAAGACTGATGAAAACTAAAATTTGTTTGAACTTGGTTATGGGTTTGGACATTTTAGTGTTTAATTTTTTTTTAAATGGGGAAAATGTTTAAAACATAATTAAAAATTACATTTATAGAATGATTTTTATTCTACTACAAAGGTCATTTGGAGTGTGAACCCTTTGCTCCGAAATATAAAAGAGACTTTAAAGAATGCTTTAAAAATAGAAATAACTTTGGAGTCTATTTAAAAACTTGATTCTTTGATTATGCGATCAGATTGAGTTGCAAATCTTTAAAATATGGTCCTGAATCCAGGTTGAGTTATATATCGTTGGTTCTGAGAGAAAATATATCTGCTGATAGGGATATCTCCGATTATAGTGTCCCTATTTACAGAAGACGTATGAATATTTGTAAATATATCCTCGAGAAGTTGTTATGGCGATTTTCTGAAAACATATCAATTTGCCTCAACTATAATGTATCAAGTAGATCCAAGCAACTCTTTAAACTTATATCCTCATATCTTCATGAAACATTACTGAACTCTTGGATTAATCACAACCAATTACATTTTCATACAATTTGAGGATTTACGAATAATTAACCCTTGTTAATCGATAATATATTTCCAATTGGTAAAGTGATATTCAAAATGCACTTCAATACAACAGACTTATGTTTTTTTTTATCAATTAATTAGCCTGAATTTCATTCCACAATTTATTCTTTAAATTGATTGCTATGTACTCAACTGGATTTTTTTACCACAAACCATATATTTTCTTATCAAAAGAAAACGATATAAAAATGATTTTTTTTTTCCTAAAGTGTGAATTCAGAAAATGAGTCGCGGCTAAAGCGTGTAATCACTCATAAATTGAGCTGTAAAAAATACTGAATAGAGGCTTGCATAAAATGTAAATACAAATTTTAAGTTAGCAATCAGCGTAAATCAGTCCTTTAGTAAAATTGTATTCAATAAGCGTTGTCGATAGGTAAAAAAAAAGAAGTAAAAATATCATAGTTATATAACATAAATTTGTGTTTATCACAAGATACTACCGACAGCGCATATATTTAATACTTTCACCATAAAACTTTCTTTATTAATATAGTTGTAGGAAATATTATGTAAAACACGGGCAGTACAATTTGTAGTTGCGACCTCAACAATATTTTTTATTATTAAATGTTTTTATAATTATTCACTAATTTTTGAATAGAAAAAATAACGAAGGCAAATATTACGACTGAAGATTTTTTTAAAGAGTTATAAGAAAAGTATTTGCAGAGTCCGAGAAATGACACTACTGGCTCGTATTGGGGTTATTTTTAGTTCCTAGCATCTCTTGGATGAACACACATGAACTTTCAGTTCAATTTCTTTCTTTTTGGCATTCGTTTGAATCGAGGAAGTGGAGTGATTTTCAAAAAATGGAAATTTCGTGTGTTGATTAAACATTACTTTATGGAAGGCAAAATGCCTCAGGAGACAAAAACAAACTTGATAAACATTATGAGGAATCTGTACCTTCGATTATGACAGTTTATAAGTGGTTGTAAAATTTTCAGAGAGGCAGTTTGGGCACAAGTGATGTTGAACGTTTTGAACGCTCTGTTGAGGTTACTACTCCTTATATCATTGATACAATCTATGATATGATGATGTATGACAGAGTAGTGACAATGCGTGAGATTGATAGTGATGTGTATATCTGGACTTGGAAACCTATTGCCATTAATTTTGCGACCACAAATGCTGAGGTGTGAGCTGGTGCATTTTCATGAAGGCAAAAACTTATTTGTTGACAAATTGTGGGCGTTTTTCTTGCAGCTCGGTTTTCAAACGGTCCCAAAATGATGAATAATATATACCTACAATAATTTTACCCTTTTCCAGACGGGCGATGGGGATTATTTTTTGTGAATCCAAAAGACAGTCACCATAATTTTGCTTGACAATTCCTCGATTCAAACTAATCCCAAACCGAAAGGAAAAGACCAATCGGGCTGAAAGTGGTGTGTGTGCCATCCAAGAGATGCTTCTAACTAAACATAACCTCGATACATGCCAGTGGTGTAATCTCTCACACTTTGCATGGAGTTTTCAAATGACAAATTTTTTCTGGACGGACAAATTTTCTAATATTTTTTTTATAAGTTAGAAAAGTAAAAATTGTTAAATACTAGTAATAAATAAGAATCAATAATGCAAATTAAACATTATTTCCCCGATTTTGATTCCAGAAAATAACATCCGATTCTCCAATTCCGTTTAATTGTCCCATGACTAGTATCTACTCTAAAAAATGACTTAATTTTAACGTTTATACAGCCAGACTTTGTTTTATTAATATAGATTTACAATTTAATACGTAAATGATTAAATCATTTGAATAAAGTACAAAGTATTTATTTTGTATACAATGGATGTAAAAACACTGTCTCGAAAATAGAAATCCATTTTAAGAAGAAGATTCAAACTGCTTTCATCATTTTCCCTCTATAGATATACAAAAATATAAATATATATACCTATGTATTGTGTATAAATTCAAACACAATATGTATGCATAATAAATATGTTTATAACATAGGAATGAATATTTTAGGATTGATTAGGGAAAAGAGAGAAAATGAAGGGGGAATATTACATCTTATGCTATCCTCATTGAAATGTCTTTGATTTTGTTAAAGTTTTAAATCATTATTCATTTCTTTACTAATACATTAAGATTATGAATATTATTCCTTCTATAGGTATATAAGTATGAATGTATACTCCGCAAAGTCAATATTTGTTCTGCATATACACAAAAAAATACTTTAATTTGATAACAAATGTTTTTTACTTTTATGTATATTTATTTATTTTTTTATATATCACATCCTTATTTTATTGTATATCGCAACCTTTCATACGGAAGGAAACAGAAAAAAAAAACCATCAATCAAAATGATCGTAAGTCAGTTCTGCATTAAGTATTCTCAACTTTAAAAAAAGTAAACACATCGACAGCTGACAAAAAGTAACAATAAATTTCAATTCAATGATGAGTTTATTTCTGAAACTGAAGACTATCTTTAGGAAAAAGATTTTATAAAAGTGGTATTGAAACGGTAAAGAGGCACTGGAATGGTTTAAAGGCTCTTGATGGAGATTATATTAATAAATACATCAATTTTGAATTAAAAAAAAACAACATGTTTTCTTTGTGAAGCTCGGTACTTTTCAGCCTATGTGTTATATTTAAGTCCATAAAAAATAGATTATTTTTATAAGCATAAAATGTTTCAACATACAATAAAATGTATTTTTAATCATTTAAAAATGCATTACATGTATACTTATATATAATTACATGGTTCGTAAACTGTTTGATGGGAAATTAAAGTATATTTTGATATAAGTATTCTTATATTTTTTACATTTAAATGCATTTTAATTATAAATATTTTTGTAAGATATCACTTCAACTAATAGATAAATATCTTTATAAAGATCTACAGTAAGCCCTCATTATTTTTCATATATATATTCCGATCTTCTTCACCATATGCATAGTCTTAAAGCTCAACATACTGAGGTTAATTCCTTAATCTTCGTTTTCTCTTTTTCATACAGAGAAGTAAAATTACTTAATGTGTTCCTACAGTACCTCACAAAAAAAAAAAAAAAAAAAACACGATATATTCGGACAAGGTCACTTTTTAACTAATTATTATTTACAGAAAATATATAGAATATACACAACTGCATCTAATACTCGGAAAATATATGCAGCTTGTAAATTCATTCAACAATTGTGTAAGAAAAAGTTATGTTGAATTGCTTGTAGACGTCATATTGCAGAATGGTTACATACCCATTTTGGGGATGCCTTAAGGATTGAAGTATCAAAAAGTCCTGAAGTTTTTAATATAAAAGATTTTAAAAGTTATCAAATACCAAACCACACAAAACTGATTGACTTATAGTACCTACAAGAAGTAGAGAAATCAAAACAGAAAAAAATGTATGATAAACTCACACACTTCAAGCAAACTTTGGAGTTTAACTTTTCAAGAGAGATCAATAAATAATTAAATGAGCTCCCACTCACCCACTCATTTACCTTTTTATCATTATCTCAGAAATAAAAATAAACAAAATACCTAACAATGCTAGGTAAATAGCTACAATGTTATGCTCAATTAAAATTATTCTACTATCAAGTCAAATAAATTAATTGCCTATAAAATTGGAAGATTAAAATAATTTGTAGATTTCTTCGTAGATTTTTATATTCCTTGGTGGATAAGTCAACAGTCTTCTGTTTCTATAAATGAATTAAACCTTATTCATACTATAATTTAAAAATGTAGAGCCTACTTTATCAGGAAGTTCTATCAAAGCAATTGTGTTACATAAATGGTATTTGCCATAAGAATAGGTTCCATTTGTATTGTTTAGTGAGTCTATCGATAAAGCAGCAAAAATTAAGATAAGGAAGAAAATTCTTAAAATAGGAAACCCTTTAAAATGTTTGAATAGAAATGGAACTGGGTTTGGAAATGAAAATTTCTACATATAAGTAAAAAAAATTAGCAGCAGAAAGGGGATTGAAGCATTGCAATGACTTTATAGAAATATTCAAAAACAATAAACACTTTCAATACCTACTACAAGTTGGCGATAGTTGTCGTGGTCGCAAAACTGAGCAGCAAACAAATCAATTGGATAATAAAAGGTGATATCCAACTCCATTAAAACCTAAATTACAAGACAATTTAAATTATTGAAGATTGTTAAACAATACTAATTGTTTTTGTTATGAAATAAAATGATAATTATCCAAATGTGCAAACACGAGATATTGTCCAATCTCTGCAAAATTTTAAAGAATTATTGTAAAGGTTAAGTCTCAAGACATGATCTTAGGCCAGCGAAGGTTGATGAAAGAAGAATTCCATCATGCCTAGAAGGTTACATGTCCCAGCAGATATACATATTAAAAACTTTGAGGATTCGGGGTTGCCCTCGAAAAAGCAGGTTTCGCCAGGACCTTTGCACTAAAAAAAGTCCTTGTTGGACTCTATTACTGAATTTGAGGACGGACATAATGCTGAACAATTTCTACCTATTTAATTGCCAGAGTGATTTTTGTATTTATCTCCTTCGACTGATAGCTTCTTACAGCTAACTTAATGGAACGAAATGACAACCACGTTAATTAACCATTTCATTTATTTAACATGCCGGCATTTATATATTATTTTCATATATGTTTACAAAATGAAAGTACGTAATTCTTAATAAACAAATAAACTGTAGTCGAATTCATCAGCTATGTCTCCTTGAGTTAATAATGTTTTTGAGTCATTTAACATATTTATGTGAAACAACTTTTAATCCTGAAAGTTTATGTTAAAATAAAGAATATTTATTGCATTTTTGCAATTATTAATAAAACTTCCTTCAACAATTATAAATAAAAACAAATAAGAGCCCATAGGAGGAAAATGCCAGTTTATTCATATTGCATATCAATGTCAACGGATTAACAAAATATAAAGTCAAGTAAAAACTTATCCTAACGCGGAATAATTTCTATTTTATAATTAAATTGAATAATATAAATATTTTTAAACCTGAAATGCCCATAAAATAAAATAACCAAATACGCGTGAACTGTATTACTACAAAGGGTGTTAGAAAAAAATATTGATATCTTTTTTATTTGTTCAGCAATGATTAAAATGAAAATTTTAGTAAAGCTTTTATTTTATTAAAATAATTGTTATTTAAAAAAAAAGTACTTCTAGAACTAAAATGGCAAGAAAGTCCTAATAATATACTGCTTCATTTATGCATATAAAACTTCATTTTATGAGCATTTTAGTTGTTAATGTTAAATTTAGTCAATTTGTTTCACATTCGGGAATATCCCTCCCCCCCCGGCGGTACTATTATTTTTGTTAAAAATTCAAAAAAGTTCATTTATAAGTTACTTTTTCAAGTTAAAAATACATGTTAAATAGTCGAAATCCATACATACTTTTTTTAAATTGACATCTACATCTTTAATATAATATAAATAAATTATTGTTATTTATCGATTTATATTTTTTGTCTTTTATCAGCATATGTGGCGGGTCAACACAAAAGTAAGCTAGAATGATTTTTCTTTCCAAATTGAGTGTTGATTAAAACTTTTATTCTTCGGCAAATTATCTTCAATTTATATCACCAAATTATTCTTATCAACTCTTTGGAGGTATTGCAAATTGTACTTAAAATGTGCAAAATTTATTGTCAAAATAAAGGAATGATAAATTAATGGATTTTATTTGAAAAACAAAATTGAGGACAATATTTTCTTAGATCAAATAAAGGCTCTAAATTTAGTTGAAATTCATGAGTATCTGAACTCATCTCAAAAATTTAAGTAATATGTTATAATTGACTCAAATATATCTATGAAATATTGAATAGGATGTTTGTAAGAAGTTTAAAAATTTTCTTGGGTTTTCTTCTTATATTGATTTTAGTTCAAAGCATTTTTTATATTAAGTTTAATGTTCCTTTAATTGATTGGATAGAATTACACTGTTTAGTATATATATATGTAAATATTTTAGTATTATAATTTACTCCAACTGACCTCATAATTGTCTTTTGAAGTCCATATACATAATGTATGTATATGGACTTCCCTAGAATCAACGCCACACACACATTGAGGTCAAGAAAATATTTTCTACCATGAAAGCTGTCGACTGAGCTTAGTGGATTATATTTATGTTGACGCATCATAAATTATTGAGCTGTAACAGCTTACTGCATAGATGGGTTAAGTTAGTTAAAAAAGTTTCAAGCAAGATAATCGATACTACAACTAAACTATGGTCTGATATTGGTTCCAAAATTTGCATATTGTTCTTCACATTCCAAAAAATAAAAATGCTGTAATTATAGCAAATTAAAGACAAAACTATTTTTTAAATGCTATGGTCATCTGTTATCCACGTATTTTCATAGGAATTTGTTGATAAATATTACCCGCAGTTTTATCATCCTCTTTCTCTACAATATTCATACCCTTAAACATTTTTTAATCGAGGTTGCGTGAGCCGAATTTGAATCCCTATCTTTTGATTTACTCTTTATTTCAACTGTTATGTGGCCTCTTTCCTTCGAGTCTATTTATTATCAACTTGTCCCTCTCACCAACTATACAAATTTATCTAAAATATTTTTTGAAATTGCATATAATAAAGGATTTGATTTTTGGGGTCGTAGGGAGACAGTTAGAGCAGTTTTAATGGTTTTTACTGTATTAAAAAACTTGTAAAGATGAGTTGCCTGTATTATTATTTTGAGTGGAAAAAATGATATACTACTTTCAGGAGGAAACACTTTCAGATTTGAAAAAGCATAAGTGTAAGGAAGACTTTTATAGTTATTTAAAAAATATAATTTTTATACAGTTAAAAAAAAATACATTTTAGAGAAGAGGAAATTATTTCTTTATAGATAAATGTGAACACTGCGAAGATTCATGTAAGAATTAACAAAAAAAAAAAAAAAAAAGCACGTGCATTTTTTCTTTTTATTTCTAAACAATTTTTACAAAAATCCCATACCTACCTATGGCAGACTTAACAATAGAAACAATAACGAACATATGTATCTAACAAATTATCATAAAAAGAGGTGATTGTCATAAACAGAACATACAACAATGGGCTCATAAAAAGAATCAAAATGGAAAAGGGATTAACAGATGGATTAAGATTTGAAAAAGTAGAGCATGGATGATAATAATAGCATTTGTCTTTGTTACTATAAGTCTGAAGACATGTTGGTTACAAAGATAAATGTATTTATGATGAGAAAAGGATGAGCTGTGCTTGAGCATCGTTCTATACATACTATGTTCTTATAATAAGTTAAAGATACATTTATCGATTTGAAAAAACTAAAAAGTTACTTTTAAAAGTCTTGTCTAATGCCTTTGTAAATATTGAGAATATTTCGAACCGATTTATAAAATAATGATCCTTTATCTATGTACTTCAAGATCATGAATGTTTCAACGACAATAACCAAAAGTTACCAAAGCATAACATAAAAAATAAATGACCCCAAGTGTGAATGAATAAATAATAATAAAATCAAAAAAAGAACGGGACGAAAAGTATTTGGTAACGAAGATTTATTTTTATGACAATGACGACACTAAATAAGAACAAAAGCTTTGTTCCAGGATACACTCAAGTTGTAGTGGCATTTTCATTTATACTAATCTTATGACCTGAGTGTTACCTGGAAATTAGGACACTTTTAATATATAATTTCAATAGCTTATATTTTAATAATAAATAGGTACGCTCCAGTTATATTTTTTTCTAATTTCTTTACAAACTCAAAGAAAACAATTACTTTTTAATGGAGTTGCCCTTCGTGGGGATTCTAACACCAAGAGTAGTTCAGAGATTACATTAAAGGGTGAGGAATCAAAAATTAGAATTTTTTTTGATGGCGTTTAGCTTCAGTTTTAAAAGCTTAATAATCATGTCCTTGCCCCCATTCGAAAGACTGACAAAAATCTACGCTTGTATGTTGTTTTTGGTTTTGTGCGATCAAAAATGTCCGCGCAACAAGCCAAATGGTAGAGGGTGTGCAATATCCGACAAAAAGACATTCAGAGTAGACACTTTTCTGAACAAGAGAATTGATTGGTTCTTGGCTGAATCAAGAGTCCAAGTTGAGAGAACCATCTAGACCAAACATCCAGCTCAGGCCATGGTACTTGGCGTTGTGAGGTACGACAGTAGCAATGTACCTCACTACTTCTTCAAGGGGAATGAGAAAAATAGCACGTACGTCTACTATAAGGTCTTCAGGTACCATGTCTTGGCATGGTTGAAGAGCACGATAGGCAGAGACAACTATATGTTTACACAAGAAGGCGACCCTGCACACACATTCAAGGGAGACCATGGCTACCTTCTTGGTGGCAGACTTCTGTACTTTGTCCTTACAAGGCGTGAACCCCTTGGACTTATCTATTTGGCGGGTCTTGGAAGGTAAAACGAACATAACTTCTCACCCAAATTTCGATGCCCTGAAGGGCGTAATCACGGAAGAGTTGAACAACTTGCCCTCAGACTTCATCAAAGCCAGCTGTTGCTATGTTCGTCACTATATTGAAGCCCTCATTCAGAATGGAGTGGCACATATTTAATAAAAAGTTTAGAAATTTGTTAAATTACCATTTTTTGCTTTAAAAGTTTGCAATTAAAATGACACAAAATAAAAATATGTATAAGTAAAAACGACTTTCAAAATTTCCTAATTTCTGAGTCCTGACCTTGTATATTCTACGCTTGTTCCCTCCCTGTACTCATTGATGGAGGCCTTCAGGGCAATAATATTTTTTTGGAGAAGAATAGTGTAGGTCCTTGACTCCACGTACAGTAAGCAAGTAATGTAAGACAGATTCAAGTTAGGGGTGTAGGGAACCTACATCGACATTAGCCATAAGTTTGCCTTATTGTTGTGTTCACAAAGAAACTTCTGTGTGGTGTCATAATTTCAGGAGCGCCATCCAGCTGTAGAACAATAGCATGGGTGAGGAAAGTGTTTTTGAGTTAAAAGAATTAGTAGGAGTGTCCTAACTTCCACAAAAACACGATATTTATGTATATAAAAAAATGTTTTGACATATTTCCAGAATAAAAGCAAGAAATAGAAGACAAGTTGGTAATTTACTTTAGAAATATACGTATACATTTTATTAAACTGTTTCCTTTATTTTCAATTGAAATATTGTAATCCTGTTTGTAAATGAAATTTAAGTATTTACTTTTATAATTTCTAAAGAATGAACAATTTTCTTTGCTATTCATAGCCATATGTTTTTAATTCTCATTTCATCAATATAAGAAATGGGTACGGGATTTTTTAAAGGCCCATGTCACACTTTTTGAATCTGAAATCTGACCCTGCCAGCAAAAAAAAAAAAAAGAAACAAAAACACTTAAACGTGTGTGAGTGATGAAAAAGCTAATTTTGTTGGAGAAAGAGTCTGTATTATTGTAAAATATATAACCCCACCCGCGGGATAAAAGTCAATTCTAGTCTCATAAAGCCAAGTAGATCCAAGACTTCCTCTGGAACAATAAGTATCACTTCTGGGCTTCCTCCAATTAACCCTCCTGCAGCCTTGACCTCAATCCCCTGGACTTTACAGTTTCGAGTGTCATGGAGAAGAATGTTTGCTACAACACACATCCAAATTTTGATTCGATCCGAGCTGCCATTATTACAGCACGGTAAAGAATTTGAGTTTTTTTTTGTACTTTATTGATTCCATAAAAGTAAAGTTTTTCATAATTCAGTCATTCTACTGCAACTTTTGGTTCCCCACTCTGTATATATTTTCCTCAGCTATCGAAGTGTCTCCTCTAGATTCTTATTCGTGTTATAAATATTTTTACTGATTGATTTTAAATTCCTTACTATCAAATAAGGAACAGTCGTCCTACAGTGGGACAAAATGATGTATTTGTAATTTGGTTTATGATATAATTTAAGATCTTCAATGTCGCTTAGTTTATGTATTTACGAATACACAATTGATATTTTACGCTCTACATGCTTAAAATTGATCGTTCAGAAAGGATGATAGTAATTCCAAAAAAAATACGTTTTGAATTATTTTAACTCTATACTACTTCATTGTAGATGCATCATTTATTTAAATGAATGTGCTTTAATGAACCTGTATATAACTTTTGAGGATATATGTATATAAATTTTCCAAATGAGCTAGTTATTTATGCTGTCGTGAATGGGTAGGTCTTCTTTGGAGGGGGGAAAAATATGTTATTTACTTTTAGTTAATGTAAATTTTCATATCCTTATAATTAATGATGCAAATGATATGAAAATTTCAGAATTGGTATACATATATTCTACACGTTCTATTAAAGAATCGCTGACTTTAGTGAATGTGGATTAGGGTGAAGCTCGTTTTTATAAAGTGGTATGAGAATTGTGTATCTTCAATTCTAAAAAAAAAGTGTAGTAACTTAAATAGAGGATTTGCACCTAACTGGAAGTGTAGATATGGAATTATCATAGGAACTTATAAGCCCATAGAAATAAATTGACGAATTTGGCTGAAAAATGGTGTGAGTCATTCCAAGACATGCTACTAATTAAACATAACCTCTATAAGCACCGGTTATGCTATGGAAAAAATCTTCATAATTTTCATAACAACATGTATATTAAGAAAAAGACTGGAAAAGATTTCTTATTTATGATAAAGCAATTGTATTGATAAGACAAGAGCTATGGTTTTGTTTGTTTATTTATTTCTTTGGTAGTTTGTTCTCTGTTTGGTTATTGTATGTAAAATAAAGAGAGTATATAAATAAATATATGTAAAAAGTTTTTGTTTTGTAGTAGCAATATTATTAATAAATTTATATTATGTTCATCTCCAAAACTTTTATTTTGCTTTATTTATTTGCAATATTATGTATTTTTTATGATAAAGGCTTAACTTCAATAAATAAATGTAACAGGGGGCTTTATCCATGAATATAAGTATATTTTTTTTACATACATACATACTCTAATACCTGTATATACAAGATTGCTCTTATCACATTTCGCTATTTTCAATCCGGAATGACATTGATGCAAAATCACATGAGAACTTCTCTCCGAACAGAACAAGATGACATAGTGGGAAAGAAAAAGGATATTCTAAATTTTTCGAGGTTAACAAAAATTTAGGGAAAGTTGCTTTTATGGAATCACCATAGCTCAGTGACAACGCGCTCGGAAGATATTATTCTCTTAAACTCAATGTGCGTTCTATCCCAGGTGATTCCTAGAGAAATAAATATTTAATACTTTATGTATGTATATGGATTTCACAACAAGATTCCTAGGTTAGATGGAGTAATTGTAATACTATAGTGTTGGCCTTATACTTAATCAGTGCAACTCCATCTCACCAATTAAAGGAACATTAAAAAAAAACTCTTTTCTGATGAAAAAATGTTCACCGTTGACGCCACATAGAATAAGTAGTACAACCGAAGATCCAGACAATTTCTCTGCTTCATTTAGACATGTCTTCAAAACAAAAAATCCAGCCAGAACCTTAGGCATGGATATTGTGAAGTATGGCCTTTCATTTTGATGGAGAGGAAGGAGGGGCTCAATTCAGATGTTTTTATCGAACTTCTGGATAGAAAAAAGTTCGTAGACAAATTTGTTTTCACTCAAGACAGAACTCTGGATAATCGCGCCGTTATAATCTAGGCCTTAATGAGAGACAACTTTCCATTCTTTTGGGATGTCAACATGTGGCTGCCCTCCTTTACAGATATGAAGCGTTTAGACTATTTTATCTTGGCATAACTGAAAGAGAAGGTGTGTGCTGCTTCTCACAAGGAGTCTCTAGTGGCTTCCATGAAGAAGGAGTGGACGCAGCTCGAGTCTGTCAACAGAGTCAAGGTCTGAAAAGTGATTTTTGAGTTGTAATGAGGTAATTGAGGACTCACATTTTGAATAAAAGTTGTGCCGAGCAATGTAGTTGGATATATGTCCTCACAAACTTTACTTTAGAAATATTGAAGAAAAAAAGCTCTCTATCACTGGATAAGATCAACCCTGTATATTTAATTACGTTACAATGGCGCACATCATTCTTTAAATGGAAAACATTGACTTATCAGGAGAATACAAAGTTTTGTTTGCGATATCGGTCATTTAGTATTACTGGAAAACTGACAATGTTAAGTAAACCATTACCAATTCTAGTACTAAAACCGATACATAAATTTTGTTACTGTGACATAATAACCCCATGCTTGTTGCAACCAGTATTAAATTTTATGCTACAAAATTTGCAACTATTAATAATGGACAAATCTTAAAAGAAAAAACATGACATTTTATGAAATCATAAATTGTAAAACAGATATAATGTATTCAATACAAATATATTAATTAGATATTGAGTCACATGGCTATCACATAAGGATACTGTTGATTTGTAATGAAGTATTTGATTATCGTTCATATATTAGGATTTATTTGGTTCCCTGTATGAAACCCCATTTTGTATGTAATATGTATATTGGTATGGTATACTCATTAATGTATACCAAAGCTATGCTATAAATTATTATTACCTCCGCAAACAAAGTATATTTATAAATTTTTGCCTTGTTGTGTTTGTTTGTAAGTGGAATTACGAAAAAAGTTATCAAAAATATTTGGTTAAGCCTTGTAAGAAAATTATATATACTAGTAGTAAGATATCATTAAATTATAAGAAGTCCTGATCACAAAAAAAACTGACTGATACGTTTGATCAAATTGAGATACATATTTGAAATTAAATTTTATGAGGTCAATATCACAGAAACGTGAAAATACAAAAATGACCATAAGTTAACAACAAAATGAGATACAGTACACAAATGAAAATGAATATTTAGAGAAAATACATTTAGGTGAAGGCTTATACTAAACGGAGGAGGGTCCATTCTAGTTATAGCTAGAATAGAATTGTATCATTGTGTGTGTCAATCCTTGTTTACTCAATTTATTGACCCTCCTTTAGTAAACTGAAATATTATACACCCTGAGATTTTTAAATATGCTTCTTATTTCTTATTAATCTAAATTTAATTGGGAATACTTTTGTTCCAGAAATATTAAATCATATTTATACCTCTCGTTATTTATCTTGATAATGTCTTAATTATAATTTATTCGTATATTTAGCAGTTTTTAATCGACGTTAAGTTAAGTTGATTAACTATTTTCCTTATTATTTATTCAATTTGAAGACGAAGAATTACAGTTGTACCTACACTATAGTGTTGTAAATCCGGTGAATTTTTTAGTTGCCCAATTTTTTTTAGAGTTGATAGTCTCAAAATGAATTTTCTTTTCCTTAGCAGCAGTTGTAATTATTATTATTGAACTCCTGAGTAGTGAACATCCTTTTCTAAATGGTTTCAATAATATTCAAAACCTGATTGTGCATTCGTGTGTGTTCATAAAATATGGAGCGTAACCCTGAGGATTTGTTGCGGAGTTATAATTGTAAGTCCTTGTTGGACTCAAAGTAGAATCGGAGATCGACAAAGGAGTAATTCTTCTACACATCCTTACTTATATAATTTTCTCCTTCCTCCTTTGTCATAGCTGATTGTAGCTGTTCTAATGTACGCCATGAGCATTATTATTGCTTTCCTCCAAGACATTCTTCAAATTATCAGTGTTTTTAGTAGTGATGAATATCCAGTTAAAAAAGGAAATTGAAAATCAATATTTTAATTGTCTATATTTTATTTTATATAATACATGCAACCTCATCAAAACTGATGAGTACTAATTTGATTCCATAAATTGTAATTAAGTAATAAATAATTCATAATAGTATTTATCAAAAATTGAATGTTTTTACTCCAAGAATAACTAATTATAGCTTTTAAAAACACTAACTCATGCTGTTAAGATGGTTTTAAAATTATGATTTATTTTTTATTTATGTTTTTAATTTTTACAAGTTTTTCAGCATTTTAATGGATATTTAGGAGTGCAAAGTAGAAAGAATAGTTTACAAAAATAATACAAAATTCAAATTACGTAATTATAAATATCTTTCAACTATTTAAACTGTACTAAATACGTTTTGTTTTGGGGGTTTATTTTTTCCCCAGTTCACTAACTGCGTTATAAGGAATAGGCTGAATATCGGAGGGTTAGAGATTTAAATAATAATTACACAAAATACAAGGTAAATATAGCTCAATTAATAATTAAATTAGGTGTTTTTCACCCTTCATGTTATCAGGGTCTGTGAAATTAAGGTAACAAAAAATTATATAATGTTATTAAAACCAAGTCTTTCTGTTTTTTTGCTTCATTTAAGAACTTTTTTTTTATTAACATTTATTTTTTGATAAAAAACTAAAAGTTTGAAAATTCCTGTTTAATCAACTAAAATGCAGCTTAAAGTCAAAGTGGTATACAATTAGTTATAACATTAAAGAAAGTTTACAATAATTAATTTTCTATGGCAATGTTTTCCTTATAGAATATGAACATTTTTGACTTGGTTTTTTGATTACTATGTATATTCAGGAAATCTACACCATTTTGTAGTTTTGATTGCTTTGTTCATGCTTTTCTCAAAATTTTAGTTTTTTTTAATAGCATTCCCCCTCTTCCGCTGTACTACGGCACAAAAAAAAAAAAATTAGTTTCGTTTTCAAACTTTTGTTGAAATAAAAATAAGCAAAGTAAAAAAATACTAATTCGCAAGAGATTTGAAATATTATTGAAAAATCAAACCCTTTTATGGGAAAGTGAAAAGTTTTATGCTTATATAGACGTAAACAAATTAAGTATACTTTCAAATAAATAAAAAGTTACTTGTAACAGCCTATATATATATTTGTGTTTACATAATGTCTCAAAGCGTACACATTGTTCTAAAAAAACACTCATTCAAATCAAACTAATAGACTTATTCCGTATGTACATTTGTGGTCTCTCAACACAAAATTAAGCTAGAAGGATCAATCTTAAAAAATCCTTTTAAACTACATTTGAAATTTTCGATAAATTATTAGAATTATTTATATAGGTACACCATAAATGGAATTAGAAGTAACTTAAGTTCCTAGTTGCAACAAACAATTAGAAATTGACAGATTTTATTTGAAAGACCATATCCGACCAAATTAAGTCCTTTAAATCAAATAAGAGTACTAAACCATCCCTTACATTATATGGTATGTTAAGTAATCCCACAAACATGATTACAAAATACATAAATGATCTAAATAAGTCCATGAATTAATGATTTGATTGGAATATATAACAAGCACTCAATTTTTATTATTTAAATGCCAATATCACTACATGTACATCTTAGTCGACAAAAAAGCATGCTAGAATGATTTTTCTCAAAATTAAGCTTGAATTACATTTGTATTTTTTGACGAATTATAGTCGGTTTCTATTAACAAACTATTCTGATTAACCCTTTGGAAGCCCTGCCATTTGCACTTAAAGTAGCTAAATTTCATCGTGGCAATAAAATAATGAGATTATGACAGATGGTCTTTGAAAAAGAAGCCATATCGGGGCTAATATATGTATCTTCAAGTCAATAAAGGTTCTAAATTATATTTTGTTTGTTTTTTTAAATTGTTAAATTAAATTGATATTATTGATATTTATATATGGGGTCGGTGTTATTAAAAGAAGTAAAATGTCTAACAACAACATTAACAATGGATTTTCCTTGACCCTTTGTCGTCAAACCTCATCATTAGGGTAATATCCCGTTGATTAAAAGCTTCGAATCCTATAGTAAGGCCTCTGTATTTACATCAAACAGCGTAAACTATGTTTAAAATTCGTGTAATTAAAGAGTCAAAATTTTAAAATAGGCTGTGGGTTGACATGAGGTAGTAATTATCTAGTCTATTATGTTCACATCCACTCTGTATTCTTATTTAATTTTCTCAAATAGGTTGGTACAGATTCCGAGGGTCTTGAGCAGTCGTAAGAAGAATTGCCATACCGTTTCTTTTCCTTCCTTTTAGAGTGAATAACTCTGCCTATCCTTTTCTGGATTAGATTTGTTCGTGAAGAGGCTTGAAGTAGCCATCCTATAGGGAAACCATTTTTATCTCGTGTTTGAAAAAGGATTCCGCATGACGGTTCGTGGATTATAATCATTGACGTCCTGCATGGAACTTCTGTACTTAAAGTCTTCTCTCAACTATTATTGGACAAAGTCTATTGCAACCAAATTGGCGTTCGTTGATTACATTCCAGTAGTTTTAATGTCAAAGATGTACTAGGCTCTGGAAGGCCAATTATCGAAAATGTGCATAAAATAATGAAAATTGTCGAGTCCGACTGTCATCAAAAAAATGTTTCATTACCAAGGAGATAAAAAAAAATCAATTTTTACAATTTAGTTTTTGTTCAAGATTGTTTTTATATTGACGTGGCATACTTGTAGTTATAGTAATTGCCAATACTTTTTGACATAGTTTTATTTAAATTTGCTTTAAGTTTGAGTCCTTTTTTTTTTAAAGCATTTAACAAATAAAAATATGTTTTATAAATTCGTCTATATGAATATAAAATGATTGCAAATAACATGAAAGATAAACAACCATCGGAAAGTAACAAACAAACAACCCTTCCAACATAAAAGCTTTCTTTATATTCATGGATATTTAATCTTTTCACGTGAATAGCAATTTATATTTAAATTAGAAGACTGATGCAGTTATAAATTAGAATGGAAGGGTTGATCCTTTGTTCTCTCTTCGTGAAGCTAGTTCTTTTGTGTTTTTCTTCTCATTTCCTTTTTGTGTTAGTTGTTAAAGGAGAGAAATAGGAGTGGGGTGTCAAATATAAAAGGCTACTAATGATGAAAGGAGGACAATCTTCAAACCTAATTACTAATGTTACAAAATAACAAACCTGCAATTACAGAAACGGCTTTGCAAATGATATCTATGATTAAAGGAAAAGTAAAGTCGAGATTAAATGTAACATCTTGCAAAATAGTGCCCTCAAAATCAGTGATGCAAAATAGTTAAAAGGGAAATCGGTTATAAATAGCTTTTTAAACGGCTAAAAATCAAATTAATATAGAAATTAAATAGCTAAAAAGTGGCTAAATTGATATGAATATTAAATGTCTTCAATAACTTCAATAAATTAGCTTATACATAAAAAGCAAGAATTGTTTTAGTATAGAGTTTGAAACACAAATGTATTTTTAAATAAATTATTCTTCATTTTTACCCAAAAACTATTCTCATTTACCCTTTAGATGTGCCGTAAATTGTACTTAAAGTACTCAAAATTGATTGTCAGAATAAAAGAATAAGAAATTAATAGATTTTATTTAAAAGGCCTCATTGGGAGAAATATAAGTATCTTAAATCAATTAAAGATTTTAATCCATAGGTAAACATTTAGGATATCTTAACACATTACACAAATTTGAATAATAGGCCGATAATTAACTGAAAAATGTTTATGCAATATTGACCTTAATGAATGTATTAAGTGACTAAATTATTTTGCATTTCTTCATTTCCTAATTTTTGTTCAAGATTGTATGTTTCTTGACGCACCATATATACATTATTATAAATTTATATGACAGATTGTTACCTTTGTGATACATTCCAACCTTTTATCAGAAAAAAAATAAAAGTAATATAGGCTTAAAATCAGTTATGAAAATATTATTCAATAACTGCTTGGTTTACCGCGCAGCTTAACAAAAGCAGGTAATTGGAATTCAACCAATCAACGTTTAAAACACTGATTAAAATAATAGAAACATGAAAATTGACAAAAAATACGGGTTATGTTTTTGTGCTAGAGATAAATTATCATAATTCTTGTTACTAAAAAATTGCAAAGAAATGAAGTAGAAAAAATCAATTGGTTAATTAGAAATCACGTTAAAGTTTGACTTAAGCAAGCCTGAAAATTGAGTGCTAAAGCAACACTATCCAAAAAATCAACCACTTGTACGTATCTTTTTTCAGCTTTTTATTTGACAAATATTGATCTTTTTTCCTGTTCTGAATATTGATTTGAGAAACTAATATTAACTTCTTACTAGATAGTAGCATAAAGAATATTTGAGGAAACAAATCAAGGCTTAGAACATGAATAAGAGGCTACAATAGATCAATCAATGCCTGAAAAGACATACATATGAATTTTTCAAAGATAAAAATGAAAAAAAACATGAATATTTATATCTGCGTTGTAATTTCATAAAAACATTATACAAAATTATACAAACAACAGACGTAACCATTATTTATTTTTATTTTAATCTCATTTTTATTAATGTGCCAATTATGCAAATTGTTCAATTTGCCATTGAATGTGACGATAAATCGATTTCTTAACCCTAATTTATTAGAGTATTTCATGATAACCAAAACTATTTACAATCAAATTCGATAATGTAAAAATGTGTATTTTCAAAACTTAAACAGTCAAAAATATTGATATTAGCAAAAAGCCATTAAATTTATTGTCAAACTTAGAGTAAGCAAAGTATTTATCGTAAAAAGTATGATGATAAAAAGGTTATGTATTAATTGAGTTGCAAGAAAGGCCTTTTGTCCATCTAGGAAAGTATTTTTCACAAAAAATATAAAATAAATTTGGCACATCAAAAACAGATCAATATATTTAAACTAAGAAAAATAAGATTAAAGTAGTATAATTCAATAGCAACTCCTTCACAAATCCCTAAATAATAAAAAATTCCCGGTGTTGCCCAGGAAATTTAAAAATCAAGATTAATGAAGAACTCTTCTGCCTAATTTAAAATAAAGATCGTAAAATTTTAAGAATTATTCTCATGTTGGTTTTATGAGTATAATTATAGAAATATATAGGCACTTTTCTTTCACACAATTAATAAGTGGCTGCTTTATTATGGATCAGACGTTTAACTCACAGTCTTGCAATCGCTTTCCTGAGCAGTAAGGAACCCTCTTGATATCCTAAAAAACCCTCTGGATATCAAATTGTACAGGTGAATTACTTGGCCAAAATATAGTTTGAACTCTATTGCTGCTTCGTTTCTATACACCAAGGAAAATATGCTATAATACACCCCAGCCAACAGGATGTGTGGGTGAACTAATGGGTGAGAGTCAAGTTAAATTTCTCCCCCGCCGCTTCACTTCTCATCACGAAACTCTCTTAATATCACAAAATATACAACGTATATCAGGTCGTACATGTGAAGTGCTGGGCCAAAATATTGTTAAATTTATACCATATAACATTGGGTACTTTTCTATCACTTTTCGGGGGAGAAAACTTTGAGAGATGCAATGAAGGTTGATATATGTTTTCCAGCTGATCAATAGGTATCTTTTGTTATACAATATTTGCAATATAAATGTATATATATATAATTTTGAGAGTTTGGATAATAAAATAAGTCCTATTGTTCTTTTCTACTAAGTTCCTATACAACTAATACACATCGTAACGCAACAGCAATCATTATAAGTAATTAAATGAACAAAAAAGTATTTGTTGAAAGATAAGTATACAAAAAAGTAATAAATATATTTAAGTATATGGATATTTATTTTACAATTGTGCATTCTTTATAAACAGAAACTAAGAAAAAGATATGTACTTTTCTTCTTGTATAGTACCATTTCATGGGTCAAATATTTTTTAAAGCAATCATTATTATGTACATATATCAATACCTGTTAGTGCCGATGAGATCTTTAAACACCTCTGTATTTAAATTAGTTTAAACATTAAATATGTCGATAAATATTTGTTTTTGCTGATCTAAATTAATAATTTAAGTAATTTATTCTTAGATATCAGGTATATCAAAAAATTTGTAGCCTAATTTAAATGAAGTGATGTAAGAAACATGTCCTTCCGGTATTTCAAAATAAAGTAAACTGAAAATGAACGTGATAATCCTGACAATTTGAAAAATGTTTGAGAAGGGAATAGCTTACCTATTATAAGATCAGTTGCATTGCAGCCATGAAAGAAAGTTAAATAAACAAAAATTCCTTTTTGTATTCAGCAAGGACATATTGGTTGGAATTACACTCATGTGATCCTTAATTCTACTCCAGGACCATGAAGGACTTACACTTACATCTCCCGAGCAAAACCTCACTTTTACTCTTCGTCTTTCATGAGCACAGACACTAGTTATTACTTTATATTTAGATTTTCCTATCTCAAGAATTAAATAATAATGATTTAACAACTAGAAAAAGGATATTGTATAAAACTTCTGCCCATGGGATATAATTAAATAATGGTGCGTATGAATGCAGGAACTTCCAGGTGGAAACTTGACCATAATCACTTGTGTAGTATTGATTTGAGAGATTCTGTATCAGGAAATTCGAACTTTCTGTAATTGTATATGTGGTCATGTACATCAACGACTTCCTATTTTTTGAATTTGTTTTAAATCGGAAGAGAAATATCTAAGTAATGAGATTTAAGTCTGAGTGAATCAACTTTTCTCAGTGTTTATTATAAGACTCCAACAGATGTAGCCAGGGCGACAGGAATGGCTTTCAGACCATTTAAAATGTTAAGAGGGGGCCTTTTAGAGGAAGGAGAGCTCCTGGAAAAATCCCATCATTAATGTGGATGCCCTCAAGGGCTCCCCCAATCTGGATATCAGAGGTTTACATGCCCACAGAAGCAAAATACTCGGATTTTTTCAATGCCAATTGCGTTCCTAGGCTCAGGCAAATATCCCCAACGGCAACATCGGCTCTAGAAGAAATGGGGGCCCTGTACCCCTGTGAAAATTTCTCAGACCTTCTTAGCTTTCTGGTACAAAAATGTGGTCATCATACAGTCTGAACGTCAATTCCCTCACCTTGTTATTTCGATCCACTGATCAAGAGGAGGGCATGTAGCATCTTTCACCCGAACGTTAAAGCCATGAAGGCCTCCTTCAACGAGGAATAGACTGAAATGAACCTGAATTTCATTCAAAATACTTGCAAGAGGATTGTTGCCATCTGTGAAACCAATAGCGGCCGAATATAATTAATCATTTTGACATTGGCTATGTTTCGGAAAAAGATTAATAAATAATTTTGTTTAATGTATAATTAACAATTGGCTACTCGGTATTTTTATATTATTATAGTTAGGAAATATTTGCACAAGATTTCAGACTTATCTATAAGCTTTTATTCAAAAAATATCATTTCAACTATTATGTATGTTATGAATTTGGTACCAAATGTTGTACATTGTTTTAAACTTTGTAAAAATAAAACATTGATTTTATTATTACTTGTACAAACTGGCAAAAAGTGACCAGTTACCCAACTTGCCCCGCTATTTCCCTATTTATAAATATTGTTAAGAAAAATTCAACTGCTGTGGCTTTCATATTGAAAGAACAGAAAAGACTTATAATTTACTAATATAACTTCTTTTTTTTTCCTTCTTCAAGATACTTTCTTTTTACACAATGGTTTATTATTGTTTAAACATGTATGTGTAAAAAGTTTAGTTAAGTTCCTGTTCAAATATATGTAATAAAGAAGCTATGTATGGATATATAAATAAATAAAAACTTAATATTCTGCATTTCTAAGCCATTGATTTATATAGTAACAACATTTTCCGCAATAGATTTACTCATATTATAAGAAAGAAACACATTTAAACATAAATATTTATATTTGAAACATTTATTCAACCAAAAAAAATGTAAAAGGCATCTTGGGGTATTTATTTTTCAGTTTTTGTAATTAGAATTGACCTAGGACTACTAGAAAGAAGGAATGGAGACATAATTGATACAGTTTGGAAATACATATCCTATTTGTCTTTGATATATAATTTTTTTATTGTTTTATACTTTATAACCCCTTAAATAATAATGAGTAAAGCTAAATGATTACAATCAACAGCTTACTCAATTATGTCTATAATGGTCCTCCATAATATTCATTGTATTAACACTTAATATTTTTTTTTTTTTTAAAAAACTGTGATCACGAGCCTGAAAACTACAATTTTATAGCGTACAGGGTTCGGAAGCAAAACGTAGACTGAATGTCTGATTTTAGAAAAATGTCAATTATTTTATTTTTTGATAAACAATTTTGAAATTTCTTCAAACAAAAATTTGAGGCACGATCTTTGTGAACATGTTGACTCAATATGGTCACCCTCAGCAGTAATCATAGCCTCCAAACGGCGGCGGAAAGCCTTGGTGTCCGATGGCAGGAAGATGTTTCTCTTCCTTTTTAAGGATGGGGAGAAAATCAGCCATGTTGTCGGTGAAAGAACTTCTGGCATTTGGTGGATGAGGGTGCACCATCTTGGGTCCAAACATAGTTGTCCTCTGGGTAGTTGACCTTGAGCCATGGCAGTATGGTGAACCTCAGTACCTTTTAGTAGGATTCCTAGCTGATTTTCTCCCCAGCCTTAAAAAGGAAGGGAGGCATCTTTTTGCCGTCGGACGCCACGACTCCCAGGACCATTTTTTGGGGTGATTTTTTTGTACGGAACACCTTTTTGACCTCCTCTGGTGATCTCCGAAGCCAACAGTCGTTTCGACGGTTGTAGACTTGGTCCACGGTGAAAATCTTCTCGTCAGGGAAAATTTTTACTGTGGATACGTACGAACTTTCTTGCACTGCAGTCTCCTTTCCTTCAAAGTGTCCATCAACCGGGGCGTGGGATTTTTGTGTGCAAAGACAACCCCAAGTCCTCCTTCACATCTCTCCTTATTGTCCCCTCGTCCACGTCGAACTCGTCAGAGAGGCGATTCATGGATTTTGTAGGGTCCTCCTTGATTTTCTTCTTCAGGGCCCCCAGAAACTCAGAATCCCTTTTCAAGTTGTGTCCCATACTTCTTTCTTTCCTTGAGAGGTATTTTCCATCCTTTTTCATCTTAGCCACCTTAAAAATGAGGCTCCTAGAGCACTTCACAATGTCAATAATCTCTACCACCTCAATTTTGGCATCCAGAAGTCTGAAATCCTCTGCTTTATTGCTTTTTGTTCTCTCATGAGGAAAGATTTGAGAAATGCAAGTCTTTAATGGACTTGCAGTAGAATTAAATAGTTCATATATTATGCATCACTAGTTATAGCCCTCCCCCTTCCTACATTCAAAAACGATGTCCAGAGCCGAAACACTTAAACACTAAACACTTAAAAAATGCTGAAGTACAACTCGTAGAATATTGTTTGATAATTGAAATGTGTGTACTTATAATGAATATTTATTCCATTGAAAAGTTGTCAAAAATTTTTATCCACAAATAACATACTCAAAGGTAACACATCCCTGAATCTTATTTATCTTCTTTATTTTCCAGATTCCGAATCGACAATAATGACAACATCATCGACGTAGGAAGCTCTCCCATGGTCTATGATCAAGTCAATATTGTCTGTCCTGTATACAGTCCTGGCTCTATTTCTGAAGAGAATACAGAACAATTTGTAATCTATCATGTGAATAAAGAGGAATACGATACATGTAGAATAATGAAGCCTTATCCTCGGATCATTGCCAAATGCAATACTCCTTTTAAACCTGGATATTTCACAATTAGTTTCCGTTCCTTTAGCCCCACACCCGGGGCACTAGAGTTCCATCCAGGGAAGGACTATTATTTCATTTCAACCTCTTCAAAGGACGACATACATCGACGTTTGGGTGGATCTTGCCTCTCGAATAATATGAAAGTCGTCTTTAAAGTAACGGACAAAACGGCTACATCTACACCTGTAGTAAAAACCTCAACACCGTCAATCAACACGGAGAGGAATTACTATGCTGCCTACAATTCTACAAGTCAACGAATTGATCCTTTCTACGTGAGGGATACCTACTACAACGACGATGGAAAGGAAGAGCTACCCAAAAAACAGCGACGGAGGAAAAAACCATGGAAGAATAGTTCACAAAACAGCATACTCAACGATCAAACGAGTCGAGAGGCCTCATATGTTGAAAAAGTGAATAATCTCATGAAACAAGAAGTTATCCGTTCCAATGACTCTTGTCATCCTCGCTACTCCTTAGCTTTTCTATCTTTTCTTCTGTTTGCCATCAGTCGAATAAGATAAATAAGTCTAAGATTTGTGAGTTAACATTAGAGTACAAAGAATCCTTCAAAAAGAGACAGTCAAACAACACCCCCTCTCCAAAGTCTTTTTGGTTTTTATTTGATGTTGAGTGTTACACTTCATTATTTTTACCTATATACATATAACTACATACATACGTTTGTCACCACCACTTTCAATCCATCACCGACTGATAGACTCTTACTTATTTAGAATATATATAAATCAATAACTCATCTGTTCTGCACTTAAAATACACATGGCTAAATGAATACAAATATATATATATATAATGTATTTAAAATTACTTGCCTTGAAGCTTACTTTAAGTAATCATTAAATATACATCTTTGTAGATTTATCCATTCAAGAAATTGGAAATGGATGAAAACTGTGATTCATATTATTAATAAATTATAATATAATAACAATTTAAGTATAAAAAAACCTATTCTATAAAAATATCTATATATTTTTGTCTTGTACCTTTTACTGTGATCTCCATAATAATATGTATTAATAATTTTGAAAAAAAAAAAAATCATTTTAATTATGTTTTTTTTTGTTAAATACATAAATTATTATTTTTTTTTAAATCAATTGTAATAAAAAAATTGTAGTGGGTTAAAATAATTAATTATCCTGAAAAGATAATTTTCTTAATCAATAAGATTTTTAAAAAAATATTTCACAACTTTTTTGTAGCTTAAAAATATAAAATGTACGTATCGTTGTCTTTTAAAAGTCGTGTTTTATTTATCAATGACTAAATTAATGGATCTTTATTTTGTAACAACTAAATTAATAAATCGTTGCATACAATTCTGTTGTATCGATCATGAGAAGAAAAAAAGGAGAATTGATAAAAGCTTTTTCTTGTCTATCTATTTTCAATCCATGATCTTATTAATAAACTTAAATCTCGTACTTTGAAGTCTATCTTTATTTTTAAATCTAACTTTTATTGTCTCTACATTTAGGAATAATAGTCATATATTTCCAAGTTGGAATAAATTAGACTTTTGGAAATTTAACAATAAAACAACAACATATAAAAGATCGACTTAGTTATTCTTAAAAATGTTTCTTTTCATTACCTATTTAAATTATTGTTATTTTACTATTTTTATTTTGGTAAAATATTACTGTTATACCCATACGCCGGAACTTTAACTTTTTTAACACTTAACCTCGAATAATATTTGTCTCTCAATATAATTTTAATCAAATCAATATACCAGGTGGAAACTTGAAGTTTACACACTTTTGGAAAGAACAAAAAAATAGCTTGTCATCCTTTAATTATAAATTTAAAAATAAATCTTTCTTTATTTTTTTCTGGTACATAGCCAATATAAAATTGATTTATTCCATTCTTCTTCTATTGGCATTACAGATGGCGAAAAGTCTCTTTCAAAAAGAGTCGCAAGTATTGCAAATGAAGGTCGGCTCCATGACAGCCCACGTCTTGTCGAAGGAGGCATTCATGGCTTTGATATTTAGGTGACAGATGCGACATGTTGTCTTCGATGTGTGGCCAGAAAGAAAAGTCAAGGGGATTAACATCCCGAATGTATGGTAGTTACATTCCCTTGTCCCAGAAGGCATGCTTTTAGCTAAAATCGGCTAAGTAATTTTTGTAGTGTGAGCAGGGATCCATCCTGCTGAAACCCCGTTGCCATAGGAGCAATTTGCTAGGACCCTGAAGAGAAGGTTGGCCTTGAAAATTTTGATGAATATGTCTGCCATGAGCCTGTAATCCTCCGGGAATCATATCAGGAGCCCTCATTCTTGTCTATGGTCTTGTTGTGTTTTATCCTCTTTTTAACATTATAAATGGTCCTACGAGCCTTCCACGAGCCTTCCACTCTGCCTGGCAACCTTTGTTGAAGTTTGACCCGCACGAAAAAGAGTTGACGCTCTATGCCTGGTATATCGATGCAATTACATTTCTCGTTCGATTTAAAAAATTGAAAAAGTAGCAAATGCTTGATATTCATGGCTACAAATACAACTACAGACAGATTTAATTTCCAAAAAGCGGAACCTATCAAATCAGTATAATACAAATGTGTAAGTTTCAAGTTTCCACCCGGTACGTCCTGATCTCAACCCTCTCGACTTATTTTTGAAAAAAGTATAATAGCAATACTTTAAACATCAATTAATAATTTTGCTCTTATACTGAGAGAGGGGGGATAAATTAGATATGGTGACGTCATCAGGGAGCCTGCATGGAGGGGGGGGTCCTGTACCGTAAGTCCTATTCAATAGTTATGACAGTATGTGTTTATGATTTATGGAGTAGTAACCTCAACAAGGTGTCCAGAACGTTTAGTCTCACTTATTCCATATGGCCACTCTGAAAATTTTGAAACCACTTATAAACTGTTCTAATACAAGTTGTAGAGTCACCTGAACATTTATCAAGCTTTTTTCTGTCTCATTATGATCGGGAAGACATAAAACTTTACTACGATCAAAGAGTTACGTGTTATGAAACTTCTTTGAATGATTCCCATGTTTTGATTAGCCTTCCATTTAACATAGTTACAGGGTCTTGCAGATAAATTAGGACTGACTTTAACTGCATCCATATCAATAAAAAGAGCATGAATAATCATTTTAATATACCATTTGAGAAGTTATACTATTACTTTTTGATTGAGTCCTTTTTCTGGTGTGATCAGACAATAACTAACGATGGAGCAGCAAAGAAGGTCAACAATTGTCCCACTTGATGACGCAGGGGAACGATCCTCTTGCTAGAATGAAGGAAAAACTGTATCGTGGACAAGACATACAACAGACAAAAATGATAGGTGGCTGTCCCATGAGAAGTCCGCCATTCCTCACACCTCATTAGAGCAAGTTTATGGCATCCATTATGGCCTTGAGTGCCCGGTGGATCAACGGGTCAGTGATGCCCCCATTCTTCTTTAAATCGAATAAACTGTCGGGTCAGATAGATACTGTAAGTTTTTAAAGAATATTATCATTCATTGGATGATCAGGGAGGCTAATAGAATCCAGTTCGTGATTCAGCTAGACTCTGCTCCTGCAAACACGGCCAAAAAGACTCAGGACGTTCTTAACAGCAAAACAATCTCTTTTTTGGAGCTACAAAACCAAACCTTCAACACGCCTTATATGCCCCCTTGGACTTCTACATATAGGGGAAGTTAAAGAGATAGATTTGTGCTAACAGGCACAACAGCATCAAGCTTTTAAAGTCCTCTCATTCGACGGCTATGGATCCCACAGAAGTTGTCAAGGGGTACAAGACCTTCAGGCAAAGAATCAAGAGAATGGTTGCCAAAAATGAAGAGCACATTGAATAATATTATTATCAATAAAATATAAAATAAATTGAATTATTACAATTATGTTCAACTTGCAACCTTTATTGATCTAGAAACAGTTAAATTAGCTGCAAATTTATATTCAAGACTCAGTAAATCCTTCTTAAATCTCATATTACGAGAGATGTAAATTTCTAAATCTAAATAATAACGTTAAGAATTGGATGTGCAATTATTTTTGAATATTTACTATAATATAATATTATAATTGTAATGGAGAAAAATATTTCCAATTATAATGGCTAATGGGGTGGAAGAACTTCAAATATTGTCTATCAAGAAGTTTTACTAAATTGTGGAGTTACTTAAAGTATTAATAATATAATTTGAAACAAAATACAATATATATGTACGTCCTAGTAATTAATAATACAATCATAATCTGCACAGGAGCATTCATAAGCTGAATAAAAATATACAATTACATGTTTAATATAATTTCTCAGCCAAATGTACCAAATTGACCTTTGGCGTAAAGTCATTTTGCAAAAAAAAATTTCAGAAAATAGTCCTAGAAACGTTTAAGCTAATGAACATCTAATAATAATTTGAAACATAAACTATTTTACCCTAAATCCCTAAGGTGTTCAATCTTTAAAAAAATATTTATTCATCAAGAAATATAAAAAAAATAGCTGAGCTTTATTTTGCAAAAAAGCACAACTCACTGGCTCGGAGCATATTTAAAAAGTAGTAAAGCCCCGAAGCAGAGTTATAGGCTAAGAAAAGCTTTTACATGATATTTTTTTTTTAAATGTTAGAGTTCCTACGATTTTGTTTGCATAATTTAATTACATATTTAATTTTTGAAGGAGCTGCTTTTTTTCAACTTTTTAATTGATAACTCTTAACGAAACTTTTTACCCTTTTGAAAATTAACAATGCATCAAACTATTAATACGTGAACAATGTAAATATTCATATGGCCATTGTGCAATGTTCATAAAACAGTAATCAATAAATAATATTTTATGGAACGAAAGCCTTTTTTGTTATATTGGGTATTTTTTTGTGTAAAAATACAAAACAATTCGAATTGATCTTATTTATGACACTAACAAGGTACCAGTAAATTCATTAATTTTGTATATTGTGCAAAAGTTGTACAAAAAAAAAATTATACAAGATAACCACCATTTCTTATTTTCATATTCTAACGCAATTAATTGCTTTGCGTGTTAAGTCACACGTACATTAACACATTACATTATAATAATTATATAAAACTGTTGGAGAAACTTCAATGATATAGTTTGTCTATTTATGACTCAAATAAGATATTTATAGAGAAATTTCAAAAGATCCATAGGATCCCAATAAGATCCTGCTAATTAATTAACTTATCGCCAATATCAGTAGCATTTCGATGTAAGTTGAGACATAGGATTTGAATAGACATTTTTTAATTAATTATTGTGTGGAATCTTGAAAAATTATATAAGCATATTTCGAAAATGTCAATTTTGTATTTGGTGCTTGAGTCAAATTTCAAGATAAATATCATGAATACATGTATAATTTCTATTATTTGTGGTAATTATAAACAAATGGATTGTGGACGAAGCTCTCACTAGCTGCTCTTCTCAAAAATAAATAGAGACTGGTTCAGTATGACAGAGGAATTATAAAGAGGGCAAGGATGGTACTAGAAAACTGCCTTTGGGAAAATTAGCCTCGAGAAAATTGCCAGTTTAGATAATTGCCCGTTCAACCTTCATGATGAATAATAACACATTTTTAATTCACTTAATATTATTAATCACAAATATCTAAACATATTTATTTGTTCCATACCCCAAGTTAGTACCTTCAAGTCTGATTAATATTATTGGAATATATTTTCCTTGCCATTTTTTGAATTCAATGCAATCCTTTAATAAATGGATCGGGAGGATTGGTAAGGAGGAGGAGGGATTAATAGCATTGGTCCAATTAGAATATAGAAATTCGACCCATGGCATTTGATCTTTACCACTACCAAGACTTTCACGCCGAACCTGATGGTGTAATCTATTTTTTGGGATTAGAGGGGCCCCTTAGATGTATTGGCTAAGCTGACAGTGTTTTTAAGCATCCAGGGGTACCTCCAAGTACCCTGTACAACCCGAAGGCCTGTAACTATTTATTAAAATTAAAGGGATTCCTTGGATGAATTGGCGGAGGTTTTTTAAAATCCCACACTACCCCTGGGCCAATTCATAGCTGGAGAGTATTCAACAATAATTTAGGAATTTCTTGGCTCTTTATTCCTCCTCCATCTTCCTCTAATATTGCAATCATTTTACTTACGCTTAAAGGTAGTTTATAATGTGTTATTATTCATCATGAAGTTTGAACAAAATACAGGCATTTTTCTCCCTTGCAATTTTCCTATAGGGCAATCCTCCATGGGCAATTTTCCCCAGGGCAGTTTTCCGTGCCCAGTCAAGGATACATGTATTTTAATTTTCATGAGTCGTCAAGCTTGACCAGCAGAAGCATTACCAGTCAATTAAGTATAGGGCATTACCCTCTCCTTGATTTAATTCTCCGTCCTGTGCTGTTATTGTATCCAAGAGATCAACTCATTTATGTCCTTCCTATATTTGGAAACGCTAATAGGACATTTCAGATTTACTAACATTTTTTTCAACTCTATTCTACCTTTTCGCCTTAAAAAATACAATATCTTTGAAATTGTCTCTGAAATTTCGTTAATAGTAGGATATTTCCTATGAAAACAATATATTCTTATCAATTAGTGTGCTTGCACTACTGGTTAGAGTTTAAATTTTGAACCATATGATTTTAAAAAATGAAATCAAGATATAGAAGTATGAATGAAAATGATTAAAAATTGATTCCGAGCAACATTTTTGTATTCCTTGAAACCACATAATATAAAATGCTAATTTCTAAACTTTTAATATCCGTATAGTATCCTTTGTACTTGTTACTAATAGGATTTAAAGCCTAATTACAGGATGCACCTTACAAATAGGGAATATTCTCACAAAAAGTTGAATATCTAGTAGCAACAGATATAAAAATAACCCTCAGATCTGTCCCATCAATCACTCCATCCTTTGCGCTACACTGAGCTATGAAATATCTACAGTTTCTAAATGGCTGTGTCTTCATCCAAACATACAAAGAGTTTTCTAAAGATTTGGTTCAAAATATCTTATTTTGCTTTGGTTAAGGAATATAAAAACCCCCAAAACAGACAATACAAGGTAGTGAAAAAAAAAGCATGCATAGTATTGTAAAATACAGTCTTTGTTTTTTTTTTACAATCTAATTAACATTTAAAGTTATAAAATAATTAAAATGCATAATAATCTTGGATATAAGGTCATTACTGATATACGGTAACTTTTTTCAGACTTTTTTGGACGCATGAAGAAGATTCCCTACCCCCCCTCCTCCTAAGTTCATCTCCTTTCACCGTCTCCCACACATTATCATTCAGCGTACGCGTACGTACGTACGTAGTGGTTGTTTTGGAGAGGAGACCAACACTAATTGTATTTTACTGTTAACTGTAGCTACTTAACTGCCTTTAGATGAATTGAAGGAAACTGCAGTACTGGCCAATTGCTCTTAGTGTAGTTAATGGCACAATTTAATATAAAATATAGATATTTAAGTTGCTACAAACACTATATTATTTAAAAAAACATACAATAAATAAAATCTAAAAAAAAATTTCACAATAATCAAGGAATTTAAACTTGCCCAGAGTCATCTCCGTCATTCTCGATTAAGGGCAAGCACCTCTGAAACGCGCCGCAGATATTGCATATCCTCTTCGGGGCCACTCACTCGAGATCAATGGCTCTCTCAAAACTCTACAATAGTTCTTTATTCGATAGCTTCCTATCACAGTCTTCGCATGATAGTATGAATAAAATTATAACCAAATCCAATATTGATATAAGTTTTAGAACTCAAGTCTACTTGCTAAGTAATCCAGGCTTTTAGCAATTGTACTCGAATACTCTGTTCACTATTATCTTTTTTCGAAAAAAAAAAGAAGAAGTTGAAAATGAAAAATATATTGAATAAAACCTATTTAAAAGCGTTTCATAAATTTAAAATCTTTTATAAAGTTTCAGTATATTGTACTTAAAGCTTTATATAGTCTTAAAAACTAATATAAAGCACATTCTCTACCTCTTTTAGCTGAGAAGACAATTAATGAAGAAATTCGTGGCTGAAGACCCATTTTTATTCAAAGTACCTCCCTTCACTCAAAAGGTCAAACAAATTTAGAGGAGGTGGGCTAACTATAAAATCCGTTTGGGAGCAGCATACTGCTTGAAATGGAGGGATTAACGTGAATATTTCGGTACATTATCCGAAATAGAAAATACATAAATCATTTTATAGCTTGAAGGCACAAATAATAAAAAATTTGAAGTTTCTATTCGCTCTTACTTATTTCACAAATTCATACTGCCTTGCAGGTATTGTATTTTGTATAAGAAAAGTATTAGAGTTTACATTCATTTTTACTATATTTGCTACGGTACATGGAATCCATCAATGATTGAACTAAATTAACATGTTTTTAACAAAAAAAACAATTTTTTTTATAAAATAAGATTTTCTTCCATAACCATTTTTTGAAATAAAACTTTATTGTTATCCAATTTTGATCACTTTTGCAGGAGTTTTATTACTGGGGAGAAGTTTTAATCGGATGGAGCCCGTCCGGCACGAAAAAAAAAATTGCAGGGTATTTTTACGAATACCTAAATTCATAGCGTGGTGGTGAGTCTAGATTTTGGTTTGGATTAAGTTGGTTTTATAGCACACAATCTGATGAGGAGTTTAATAGGAAAATCATGGGTCAAAATATTCATCTCAATGGCATTTGTTTAAATGCAGAATTTTGTAGGGTTGAGCAAATTGGTAAAAAGACAAATTATCTATTAATGTGTAAGATTCAAATGTCGTCTAATGATGTCACACTTTCTCTATAGTAGTTATTGTATTTCTGTTTCTTCTTTGTGATAACAACAAAAATTAACTTAACATTTGTTTCAGAATATTGCTGAAAAAATATTCTTATTAGAAATCTATTATAATGGCAATTTTCTTCTTTTGTTGTGAGGTAGTATGAACTCCTATGAACAATCAATATAACAATGATAATATTGAAAAAGGTGTAAACGAAGCTTTAATTGATCATAATGTTCCACGTTGCATAAGTTTTTCTATTTTTCTTGTTGTATTTGTTTCTTTAATGAACAAATATGGACGTATCGTGTAACAGAAATATATTGCTTAGTATGAAGAAACACAGTCATTGATATATTATTTTGACCTTGAGTTAATACAATACAAGCATACAATTATGTTTCATCAATACCTTATATAATTGCATTTTATCTTGACTACTCTGACAAAACATGTTTTATTCTCATCGGTGACTAATCCCTCTAAATGGATGTTGCAATATTGTCTTAATATTTTTTCATCTATAATGTTTTATCAAGGGAAAGTATTTGACTTATCAAATATCTGCAATATACATGTTTGGTTACAAAAAAATCGAGCAGGGGTGTAGATAGGAGAGAAGAGTCAAATTTGTAACTCTGTGGGAATGAACTAAAGGCAGGGGCGTCCTTAGGCGATGGGATGCCCCTACCCCCAGAATAAGGAATTTTCCCTGTTTACAATGAAATTCAATATTTGATGTTTAATTAAAATTTCAAATTATTTAAAAAAAAAATGACTTTCTAAAAATAAGTTTGAATTTTTCAATTTTCATTCCAAAACAATTACTATTTGAAATTATTTCCCAAAAGTTTAACTTTTTTTTAAACAATTGTGGATTTTCGAAATATTTAAAAAAAAATTAATTATTTGAAATCTTTTTCCAAGAAAATTAAATTTTAGTGACCAGCTTAGGATTTTTGAAATTTTTTTCCAAAAAATTTAAAATTCTTAGCATAATTATAGATTTTCGATTTTTTTTTATGAAAAAAAATGATTTTTTGGGAAAATCTAAGGATTTTAGAGAAAAATTAATTTATGAAATTTTTCTAAAAATTTTAGTTCTTAGTAAAGTTGTGGATTTTTGAATTTATTTTTGTGACAAGCAGAAAATTTTTAAATTTAAAGATATAATTTTTTGAGAATAGCCGAGGATTTTTAATTCTGAGAAATTGATTGTAGCATTATCAAAGAAAAAAAAAGAATTTATTTGAGTATTCAGGTTTTCCTATGTATGTTAAGTTTTTAGGTGATTCCATAAGCCCATGTAATAGAATAAATTATACTGTGATTTCGGTCTATAAAACTTATATCGCTGTGATTTACCCAGATTTTAAATTTTGAGCATAACAGATTGATTTATTTTTATACACAAAATCAGTATCGAGATATCTGGGATTCAACTACATATTTTTTAATGTTGCTGGATATTATCTTTTTACAAGACTGTTTAAAATGTTTGCTTAAGCAAAAATTATACTATCTTTATTTAAATATTGTTCATATACGGAAAATCTAATAGAATTAAAGCACCGTTCTTTAGTTCTTTTGAAGATGAGGTAGCTGATTTAATAGTGTCCACGGCTTGAGGTAAGAAACGGATTCAAAATATGTGTGGGACTGGAGGTAAGAAATAGAATCAAGATAGGAGAAGGGTAAGAAACAAATTTAAGGTTGAAGGAAGGGTCGAGGTAAGAAAGGGATATATGGTATGAGGGGAACTTGAGGCAGAAAAAAAAACCATAAATAATAAGAGGAGATTTTGAGGTAGGAAACTAACTTAAATTAGAATTAGTGCTAAGGTAAGAGGTGAGCTTGGAAGGCTGGAGTTAGAATACTGACTTAGAGTAGGGGGATAGTTTGAGGTAGGGAACATTTTTATGATGGGAAAAGATCTTTAAGTAGAAATAGGGATTTATTTAGAAAACATGTCTAAAGTATGAAGAGAGTGCGAGACAGGAAATTAACTAAGATAGGCTTAATGCTCGAGTTAGGAAATTGTTTCAAAGTTGACTGTGATTTTGGGGTAGAAAAAGAGTTAAGGTAGAAAACAGATTTAAGGAAAACGAGATTGATGTAGGCAGGGGCCTGAAAAGTGATCCATAAGTCCCATAATAACTTTTTTCCTGCTGTTCTAACAATTGATTAAAAGAACAATATGTATTTCAATGTATTATTTCCTTTCTTCTGTTAGAATTGCTTCTATATAAATAGTTTTCAGGATTCGAAATTGGTAATTCCTTAGAGAAAATGCATTGAGCAAGGTATCAAATATTGTGGTATAGGGGAAAATTCTGAATAAAGGAGGGAATAGAAAAAAAAAGATGTTGTTTTAATTTTGTAGCCAGGTACTGTTTAATACAAAGAGTCTTAAAGCTTTTAACTAAGTAGCCAAACGGGGATCCGTGTGATCAATACTTGAAAAATATATTAGTGCACCAAAACTTCTTTTTTAGCTAGAAGTACCGTTTTATTTATGTTTTGGAGAGATAATTAGGAGTTCTGATGTTATCAAATAGACTTTATTTTTTTAGAAGATGCTCCAATGCTAATAAATAAAGAATTTATCAATATATGACAATTTTTATTTCTTTCTTATGTTTTCTATTACTAATGCTGTTTTTATTAACTTTCATATCTCGTGTATTACTCATTAGATCTTTAGCATCTATTTTGAATGTATGCATATTAAAATATTATACGGCCATATCATGTATTGTGAGTTACAGGGTTTAAAGTGTATTTAAGGTCAAATTTCCCCTGAAAAATTATTTTATATGAAGTCTGTTAGGGAAATTTTGAGAACACAACTAATCAAATTCTATGGAAAATCCTAGTACCGGAAACAAATATCAAGAAAATATATTGACAGAGAATGGGAGTGATATACAGATTCAAGGAAACACGGTGATCATAATTCACTTATATAAGAAAACACAAAGAAGTACACCCTGCAATAGCAAAACTAAGGCAGTCCCTTCTTTTTTTTTCAAACCGACCTGAAGATCTAAGTTCATCTTTGTGGTTGTAAATTTTCGAAATCATTCAATAATAATTAAAAATTAATTACGTAGGTAATATCTAAATCTTGAAAAAATCTATATTACCATTAAGGCTACAAAGAAATAGGAAAAAACGTAAGATTATTTTGTAAGAATAAATGAACTATCTGCGTCAGGAAGGAAATAGCTGAGTGACGTCATATTAAATGCAACAGTTTATAAAAAAATATTAAAACGTTGCACCATTGTATCTCTTCAAGCTAACGGTCATGTTTAGTTAATTTTTTTTTAATGATTTAAGAGTACTCATTCATAGATGAATGAATGAATAGATGTATCTGTAACGACTAATGCCCTTCTTAACAAGAGTGCAACACAAATTTGGCCACCCTAATCATTATATTAAGTAAAAATCTAGGATAAAATTTATTCGTTTACTAAGTTCCCTTTTTGAAAAACGGTTTTTACCTTTAATAAGCCAAATTGACATATATCAAACGAAACAAACCAATTGTGACAAAGCAAAACTTATGTTTTCAGCAATATGAGTGTATCTAATTATTGGCAAAATATCACATTCACGAATATTTAAATATCAGCTCTCTTAAATTGTAACATGTATCAAGAATACAAAAAAAGATTATACGACTGTTTTTCCTAAAAATAAATCAAGGACAGTTTTATATTTCTTGTTTATTGCTTTACAATTTCAACACGTTGCGTGTGAGGTTCAATAGATACGTATATCCTTTGTTACAGGAATTTACAAGTTCTACAATGGCAATACTTGAAAAAAAAGGAAATTATTTAAGATATTGCCTATTAATGGGATTTTGAACTATATTGATTCATTCATTTGTATACTCAATATGTTTAAAAAAAATAATGGTGAAAAAATTAAAAATTCTCCCATTTTTCAATGTTTTTTGAAGTTGCTTATATTTTTTTAAATGACTCACGGGTGGGTCACCTGCACTGTATTTGAAGCGACAGTGATCTACTGGTGGGCCACCTTACACGCAAAGTTCAAGGTAGCCCACCAGATAAGTTCAATTCGTTTTTTATAGACTTTAAGAAAAGCTTGTCTTTTTTTCCTTACAATCAACCAAAAGAACAGTATTCCACATTATATATTCCATTCTTTCCTCCGGGAATTTGTTTTTGGTCAAAATATACAATTCTTCAGGAATAGATAATGGCAAATCAGACTACAGAATTTACAAGTTATAATAAATTGATAGGAATAGCTTGTGTACTATCCAACCATTTTTAACATATACAGCTCCAAAAAAAGTATATATGAATGTAGATATGTGATAATTTATTATTCCTTTTAAAGGTCCGAAATATTTTTCCAAAATGTTTTGCAATCCTATCACTGAAATAGTGGGCATCTGTCCGTCTTGGAAGATATCACACTTAATGTAGTAGATGCTTTTTCAACTACTTCCAAAGAGAGGCAACTTTCCCAATACAAAAATACAATAATTTTTCATTAATCACTCCAGAAAATGTTCGTACCCGATTGTAAAGGTTATTAGATGAATTTCTAGTCATTTTATTCTGTTTATGTTTGAATCCATACTATAAATAATGAGTATATAGTCTCCGAACTGTAGATCTATCCATAGCCAAGAAAAAAAAAAAAATGTACTTGTTCGGCCACATCAAACATTGTCAGATAAACTCTCCATTTAGAAACGTGTTCGTGTCTAAACCGATTTAACAAGGTTATTTTTATTTCAAAAGTATCCAAAGTCTCACAAAACAAGAACAGCCATTTTCGAGGAACCTTCAAAGTCCTTGTCATTCTTCCACATCAACATTGCTAAGTGTTACATTTCCATTTTCTGAACATCTGATATCAGAGATATCGCTAACAGATAAAAAACCATTTGGGGAACTCATGATAGTATTAATAACTAATTAGCCATTCTCCAGTTTTTGCCACATTCAATAATCCTTCAAGACCATGAAGTTATTTCTGGAAATTGAATGTGTCTATCCTAGAAGCAGGAGGAACTTGTAATGCTATATCTGAAATCATTAATAGGAACAGATTATTAGTACATCCTGGAATAATTTATACATAGGATTGTCTAGGAAGTATCGGAAATTCAGCAAGGAAAATATTCATGCATAAGGAAGAGAGGCTGCCTTAAAAAAAAAAACTAATAGGCGTCTGGAAAACATAAGGGGGATAATAATATCACGAATACAAAATTGGAGGAGATTATAGAATATGGAAACACTGACCATTATAAGGAATAAATTGTTGGAGTTTAATGTAAAAAGCATATCTTCCTTTTAAAGATCTGGAGAAATCGCTTTCCACAGGGAAAATGACTTCCATAAAACTTTCCTCGGGCAAAATATCGGAGACTCTGGAGAAAGTATCCATAAAAACATGCAGATTCCAAATACTATAGCTGTTTGGTATACAAGTCGGTCAGACTATGTATTACTATCAAAAACTGAGGATTATGAAAGATTATACAAAATGGAAACCTTTGTTGTCTAAAAATTGGGGTCCTGGAAGAACTGAAAATTGATCAAAATTATGATATATTTATATATATAGACACCCATCACTGAAGAAGAAATTATGATCTTCATTCCAGGTTATGACAATAATATAAAAGCCCTGCACAATCAGGGTTGCCTTATAAATTTTTTAAAAGGTTAAAAAATTTACTTTCTCCAATCCTCGAAGAAGTTTGTAAGAAAATATTCAAGAATGTTTTTGTTCCTGACTTCATGAACAATGGATCCTTAACTTTAGTCCTTAAGAAGAACAATTCAATGTATCACATTAAAAATGACAAACAGATTTTTCTCCTGAATACCTCATATAAAATACTCACTGGGATATTCCGAAGACTTTCAAAAATTATTCCATACATTATATGAATGAATCATAAAGGATTTGTGTTGTCACGCCTGTTAGAGAATATACTACACTCTATACAATATAGAGTAGACTTTTGTGCATAATTCAAGTAGGCTACAATTTTTGTCGACTTCAAAAAGGCATTCGATCCAGTCTCATTCAAGTCCATTGTCGAACAGACATTGACTGCCCCATAGGTTTGTTTACAAGGTTTCAGCCTTTCTTAGGAATTCATTATCCATCATTGACATTCTCGGTGATCACTTTATGTTTTACATTCAGCACAATAAATTGATTAAACGAGATAATCAACTCCAGTCTTAAAAGTCTGAACAAAAAATATATAAAGTCACTGATGCGCTTATTATATTCAGATGATCTAACCTTTTTTTTAAAAGGGGAACCCAAGAAAACTGGCAAATTTGATCTTTCACGCCATCAAAGTCATTCAGGATTTCAAAAAAAAATAAAAGTGATTCTCTCTATCAACATCGAGAAGAATCCAATCTTATCGAATTTTTTTCAGAGATGTGTTGGCCTTAGTGAAATAGATTTTGTTCAGTCCTTCTCACTTCAATGAATTGAAATTTATAGCTACAGTGGCCATTCTGTAAACAAGTTATTCATTTACAAAAATAGATCTATAAAGCCAAAACTAAGACTTTGATAAATCGTCCAACATAATCAAGCACATTATAATCTAAATTTATATATATTTTCAATTGGTTTCTTTCATATAAATTGTTGATAAATGAAAAAAATATAGGAGCCATTTTATGCTATATATGGCTTTTTATAGAAGTTGTTCTTATAGAACTAATTAAAATTTAATTAATTATTATATTGTTAATTAATATTATAAAATATCATTTATATCGAACTTAAAATAAATACGGTGTTCCATAGTAAATATGTATAGACTCCATCTTATTTTATAGACAATGCAGACAATTTTGGGGGAGTATTATTTTCTAGTTCAATTAAATCATCAAAGGAATCAATAAATTGCTGATTATAAAAATATTTTTAAGTCATTCCAAAGCTTCGATCAGCAGAAAACTTGGAAAATAAACAAAAATGTATCAAACTCTTCCCTAAATTGCAATGTAAGCTCAAGGCCAATACTAAGGTAATTATGGTACTGACCCCTAAAAAACAATTCCAAAATAAATTGCCAATTACAATATTATCCTAAGAAATCACTCACCGATAGTTGTGGATTGAATTTCAACTAGACGAAAAAAATGCAATATTTTATGATTTAAAAGTGATGTGATATTTTTAATGCCCCGTAATCATTTTCAACAAAAGTAATACAATTAAATCCTTTCTTGTACTAAATATGGGGGAAGTAGGAACATTTAAATATTTTTAACAGCTACAATATACAACTTAATTTGTTCCGATTCATCAAATATTTATATTTAAGATGTCTATGCTCTTAATTTTCAACTACAAATAGAATGATTTTATTTAAAAATAAGAAATTAGTCTTTCCTACTTGAATAGATTATTATGAAAAGTCCATCGTCCAAAATTGAATTGTATCCATATTATCTTTAGCAATAACTAGCTCGTGTGTGTCTTTGCTTTTCATTTAAAAACAATCCAAATGTTTGCTTTTTTTTGATTTTTTAATGTCCTATCGTCTTCAAAAAAGAAAGATAAATTTCTTAAGCAAAGAGGGTAAAGTTGTTTAATTATCCTAAGATATATGGTAAACGTCCCTTCTTCCTCCCGTAATTCGTAATTGTTGACATATGGTCACTGGGTTTCCGATGGTTTATATAACTATTTTTACATCAATATATTTCATAACCAACATCTTCGCAAAATAGAGCATAACTTTGGTATATCATCTGTCCATTCCAATGACTTAGAAAGGGGAAAACCCTCAAATCTGTATAAAGAGGTAACCTCCAAGAATTAAATCACCATATTCATTCATGAATTTTTCAAGAAAAATGTTGAAACCTTCTCATGGCTTCTATTGTAAAAGCTGTTTAAAGGATTGAACAAAAGATATGTGTTTCTTGAGGTCCTAATTTGTAATAGCATCTAATTTCACAAAAAAATATTAACCATCAATTGCTCTTTCTTGTCCACAGAACGAATTGTCACGTCAAGGTGTAAAGGTCACATATTGACTTTGGAGGGTAAAAACATGTTGTTTGACATAATTTATATGAGTAATAACAAATAACACTTAGAAACTGAATAAAAATGGTGTCTAATAGTAATTGTCACTGTGTATGGTTTAATTGTAAAGAATATTGAAACAAATAAAAATAATTTGCTTTCTCGGTGACAAAATCTATGCTCTTCAACTTTTTTTTATTCATATGTAAACTATTCCGTGGTTAAGGAAATTGATTGAATGAATGAGATGTAACTCTACTATAAAAAAGACATGAATCCGTGTGAGTCTCTAGAAGACAACTAATTCATGATATCTTAATGTATAAATAAAAACAATGATTAAATTGGGGGGATTATATCATCTCTTCTAAATTTACAGGTGATAAAAAACATAAAAAACATAATGTATCTTTAAAAAAACAGAAACGGATCAATGCTATTAAAAGTATTATTACGCTTTAATTGGATAGGTAATGGACTTAAGATTTTTCAATATCGTACATAGCTTCTGCCGTTATGACAAACCACGTACAACCTCGTATTACGTTTTGATATTATTGTTGACTCTTGATTCCATAGCTTGGTAAAAGGATTTAGCAAAAATACAGATGATCCAACTTCAAGAGGCTAAAAGGGCTTAGATCGTGTATTGACTAATGGCTTTTGTTTTTCCCTTATCCATTATTACGTTCATAAGTTGAAGGTAATGCAAGAGCTTTGGTTTTCTGGTAACGTCCAAGTAACCATTGAGCTAGTAAAGAACCGCCACAACGAGGTGTGTTTCTCCATTCCAAAGGAACAAAACGAAACCCTTTAAAGTTTTTGATATTCTCCAAAAAAAAATGCTTCATTTCACGGTCACAATTAGACTCGTGATGGTAGACAGAAGAGAGCTCGTGATTAAAATTATTGCTATTGTACAAGTACTCAAATTCTTCTTGAAATTGAGGAACACCATCCGATCTTAATTTTAAAGGCTTCCCAATATCTAAAAACCAATTTTTGAGAGCAGAGCCAACTGTATTAGCATCTAGACGACGTAAAGGTGTAACCATTGGGCAAACACATTGTTTGTTGGCAAGAATTTGATAATTAGTTCAATCCTGTTTCCCTTAGTAAAAAGAAACATATTCAAAAAGGGTGAGAAGCATTTTTTCACATTAGAAGCTCAATTGTTTGTGAAGAAAATATTCTTTAACATTCAAGACAGATGAAATAATTCAACTGACATAATTTTTCATCTTCGGTCAAAAGTAGAGTATATGTAATAACTTTTTTCTTGCTTCAGTTTGGACAAAAAAATTCTTAAATGATAAAGAATTAGACATAATCATAATCGATAGATAATCCACTCCATGGAGATTGGTAATTGAGAACAATATGATTCTTTGTCAAACTATTCAAATCTTTATAGTTATTCAACGTTTGAAAGATATTTGATATTCAGTATCTGAGTTAGCAGTATCAGTTATTGATTTCAGAGCAGGCTCTAGTTGTTCTGCTTGCTGTGCCGCAGACTGTATAAGTAAATCAAGTTTTTCTGATGGTTACTTAAACAGAGGGACGATAAAGATCGTCTCCTATGCTTTGTAATTACCAGGGACCCCTTTAGCAGTATTCCCTTGTATTACCAATCACGTTCTTTATTTTCCCCATTATTAAACGGAGGAGAAGTTTATGATAAATGATAATGTCAAACTGCTTACCTCCGAGGTAAAGGTGACTCTGGAGCACTGATTATTGAATGGTGAGACATTTCCCTTAAAAAACAGCTTAATTATTTTCAGCAGGACTTCAAAACCAGGTGATGATTTGATTTATCTATCATTTTTTGCTTAAATTACTTAAACTTTGTTTTAAAATATAAAAAAGTTATCTCAGTGCAGTGATCAGTCTGCATTGAACGGTATCTTAAAGTAAAATGACTCAGAACAGTTCTATTAGGATTTATAAGAACATCTTTGACTCGATCTAGCTCATTGGTCCAGAAAAACGCATTCTTTATACATAAAATACATTGATGATTGGCATGTTTAATATCAGTTGCAAAATCAGAGAACTGAATTGCCAGGCCGATAAAAGAATGCAAATCTGTGTAATTTTTGGGTCTAGAAAAATTCTTCTGGAGTCAATGCAACATAAACTATTATGGCGTTAATCAAATGGATTAAATAAGTACTTGATATATTTTTATTTTATAACATACAAATCTTTAGAAGACAACCAATTTATGAGAATTTGTGTAACTAAAAACAATGATAAAATAGAGAAATCCATTAATATAACCACTCAATTTTAATAAATATCTTAGCCTATGAATATGATCGATTGTATCTAAAAGTTCATAACCAAGGTCAATTATAGTAAAAATTAATAAATTGAAGCTCTATACTATAACTAATTTTTTCGAACAGCTCATCCCACGAATTTCAACGTAAATCCCATATTGAACCAAATACATCTAAAAACTATTTGGCCTTTAATATTTATATGCCAATATATAAAAGTGGTTTTTCTCCATAACTTAATTTTTACTCAAGTATTCTTTTAAGTTGAACCACCAAATATATAGAAAATATATTTTTTCTCAGTTTCCAATTAAAAAAAATAAAATAATATAATTAAAGTAGATTGTTATATAATTAAAATTTGATCAATGGTTTGGCTCTTTTTTTGAATTGATAAAAAAAAAAATTTCTAGTGTAAAAAAAAATATTTTCAAAGCCATACTGAAATAAGTTGAAGCTCGGGAATATGTTTCACACAATTTTTCATTAACTTTCATGTAATAGGAAGAAGAAGAGGAAAAAATGAAACAGTTCACAAAAAGTCATCTATATCGAATGAGCCATAATCTAAAAAAAAAAAAAAATATATATATCCATTTTGACAGTAGCCTTTTTTTTTTTTTTTTGCAGCTTTTCTTCTTAATGTTTTGAAGAATAAAGTTTTTGAAATGGAAATTGACGTTTTTAAGCGTAGTTAAAGTTAAGTTAGGACACAAATTCCTCAAATAATTATTGATAAAATCACTGTCGTATGGTGCAACCTATAATATATCCATTTTTTTTATTTATGGATTTTTCAAACTGAGCAAAATCATCTTTTTTTAAAGGGCTCATTCTATCGATATTCAAATTCGAAGAAACATTCATCATATTTTTAGACTCTTTCTTACAATTAAATTAATCAAAGCTTCCCCTCAGTTTTTCCCTCTGGTGTTTCACCATATGCTTCTCATTTTTCTAAGTGGTCATTTCATCCATTTGATAACTTTTACGAGCCTTTCTTTTGGCAAAAATCTCCGATATATTTTTTTGTTCTTTTCTTGATTAGCAGATAAGTTTTCACATGTTTTTCTTGATTGACCCATATCTTTCAATTCCCTTGATTCATTGTCCCATGAGTCTTTCTTATCATCTTTATTATCCCACTTGTAACGTGCAGATATTTTATTCAATGCCTACGGTTTAAAACCAGCTGCATCTCAATCGACATACGACTTAACAATAGTGTCCCTTAAATTTCACGTGAATGAATTGATAATACGCATTAAAAAGAAACAACTTGGCTAAATTCTTCAACACAATATTCATGAAAAAATCAATTCAAATTTCATTATTGGAAGTAGGGCATTAGACTTTATATGAATAATTTTTAGGAAACCTGTTGTGGGAAGAGTAGAAAAAGTCCAAGTCATTGAAGTGTGGTAAAACGTTTTTTTTTTTTTTTTATTGTAGGAGTAAACATTAATGTAAGTTTTCAATAAAAAGTGAAAAGAAGGGTTGCGCCCCTTCACTCCTAGTTCCAACGTCTCTGAAGGCAGTTTCCTTTATTTTCCACAAAAACTTGAAAATGATTGAGTTATTCTGCCGATAGACTGATAAGTTTTCTAATTGGCGTTCTAGGTTTTTTTATATACATAGAGATGGGTAAAGTCACTACTTTAAAAACAAATTTGCAGGTGCAAAATTTAAGAAAACATAATTAATATGATCCTGATAGTTAATTGCACTCCCCAAATGTATACACACATGATTATTTCACTGATACGTGATAGTATACTTATATTTCAGTCCAGTAATTATAAAAGGCTATTATTAAAAAATATTTTTCTTACGATCTATTGATAGCTATGTCGGCCAAAATTAAATAATAGTTTGTAAATTGAGCGAGAATTATTCAATTAAATATAATCTGTTGATTTACGTCCATTCTACATTATCGAAAAAAATATTAGCAAAGACAAAGTTACATAAACACAATCAAATGAAGGTTGATATCATTAGTCATATTTTATGAGTGAATTTCACAAGAATAAATGATACTCTTCATGAAAAGTTTCTATAATACCATCCGATTTGAGCCTCAAGTCTTTTCTTACAAGTGCAAGTAATTCAACCTTTTCATCGAGTCCAATTCAAATCCTCAGAAAAAAAAGTAGATACTCTAAAGGCGTACCTTACATTCAAAGAAAGAAATTACATTATTTTAGTTTTGACACTTAGTTTTAGAGCGCATGTCAAGTTTAAGTATTTTATTGTGTGATCAAGTTGAGTCCAAGTATCATCATCCACTGGTTTAAGTTATACATTATTAAACAAATCCTCAATACTTTCAAAATGTAGCAAATACGGATGTTAGAAAATGAAATTTAATTTGATATTAGAGGATATGTAATTAAATTTTTTTTTTTTTTTTTTGTTCTTTAAATTTGTGAGAGGGAGTTGTATTGATTAAGTATAAGTAAACATTATAGAATTACAATTAATCCATCTGACCTAGGAATCTTATTTAAAGTCCATATACATAATTTATATTTCTTTCTTTGATAATCACCTGTGTGATAATCTACGCACGCACATTGGCACCAAGATAAAAATGTCTCCTGAGCACGTTATCCAATGAGCTACGTCGTTGAATCTGGTTATTTATTTTTATTAAAGAGGAAGGAGAGATGTATTGGAGTAATTTGAGATTTTATTACGTCTTTCAGAGATTGTTCCTTGTCTTTAAATTCCGCGATATAATTAAAAAAAGAGACTAATTTTGGATCTTTATATATATATATTAGGGTGTACCGTAATGACATAAGTTGAGGATTCGGTAAATTTTTATTTTGCATAAAATTACTCTAAATAAGAAAATGACCATCAAACGTTCTAACAAATGGTTCTTCATGGATGTGTTTTGATTAAAAAATATGTAAAATGTTGAAAAAAACGGAAATTTTGATATTTCTCCTTTAAAATTTTTTATTTGAATCTACTTAGAGGATTTTTATTTTATTAAGTATTATTGATGGAGCATTTATTTTGCAATAAAAATAAAACAATCTTTCTTGAACTTGCCCAAGAATGAGTATTTTATTTCCAAACATGCAGACAATAAATAAATATTTTCTTTTTGTATCGCGTGTAGCGCGCATTGATTTATATGTTTTCTCTTCAATTTAAATACTCAAATCCCGTTTGTTGATAGCACGTGTCTAATATACTATTAGTAAAAATATTCTTTCGTTACTCATTTATGACAAATAAGTCACTCATTTATACCAATTTATAATTTTAGACTACAAAAATTGTCGAATTATAAAAATTTGACCTTTCATTTATTATTCCTAAGTTTCTAGCATTGATTTGTTTTTATTTCAGCATATTTTTATATTTATAAGTTTGATATTATTCATTCATATTAAATATTTTTTTCTTTCGATAAAAATAATCTGTTGACTTTAAGGAATGACTACCTTGATATAGACTTAATGGTTTTATTTAATAATTGAAGTATAATCCCGATTGACTTAGATGAACAGTATGATGCCCCCAAATCACTTCCATTTCTTATGTATCAAATTTTTGATATCGCGAATGGTCTATCTTCGTGCTTGGAGCTTGATAGTAAACATTGTAGAACATGTTCAGAGTGCAACTAATAGAGAAACTTTTGGTCCATAGACTTGTTTGAATTGTGGGTGAACTTCTTACCAATAAATTACTGCTATGCCACATAATAACTGAGCTCAATGGTCCAAAAATTGAGCTAACTCGTTTTCATGTGTCCTAGATTATATTAATAATATATGTATATCAAATTAAATATACGCTTATTTATTATAAATAGGGAAACTTGGGAAATATTTTTTTAGTAACGTTCACGACATCGAATTAAATTATAAATTTAGACAAATAAACACAAATTTCCCCTCACGTGAAATTTCTGAAATTGTCGTTGATAATTTGTCTAATAATCAATTTTATGTTTATCGCATTACAAAAATAATTGTGTTAGGAATTGTAGAGGAATAATTTCTTCAAAAGAAAATTGTCATAGAAATATTTACAAGATATCATTGAATCAAAAAATTTGGCCCCTAGTTAATGCAAGAGCTAACAAGGGTATTATCCATTCTAAGCTTTCAAAAAATGTTGAACTTCTTTATATTTGGAATCAAATACATATAACATAAGTCTTCTCAACAAATAAAACCGTTTCTCAACAATGGTGGTAACTTGAGATATTTATGGAAAAATGATGTAATTAGACAATTAATAACTTTATGTAAGACTTCTAAGGGGAATATTAAAATAAAAACCATGCATATAAATTGCATTGAAAAAAAAGGAATAAAGCTGATTAGTTTAATATTTTAGGGAATCATTTAAATTTGTAGAGAGTTCTTCTAATATATTGCTCAATAATTATGAAACATATTTAATTGTCATAAATTTAGAAAAATAGAGACAAATTCTCAAATTATAATAAGTGGAACATTATGTTGGCAGGTATGGATTTCTTATTTTGGGAGGATACATTTGGCAATATACCCAATAACATATATAAATCCCTCTTTCTGACAGTTGATTTTGTTGGGAATACTTGCAAAATATTCTGCCTTGTAGTTTCCTTTTTTATCTTCTTTACCAGATTCTGGCTCTTTGAGTTAAAAAAAAATGTTCAAGCTTTGGAGTTCAACAACGTTACTTCCGATGCCTTTGTCTTTCCTGGGGATCCCTTTCGTTTTGAAAGCCCAAACAAAAACTAGTGTTTTGTGAATTTTGATTCTTGGTCATCTACTCCCTTTACGTTTAAGGGAATAAATAGTTTTGGAATTCGAAGACTGGGATAATCTAAGAAAGTGCGTATGGAGGAGTTAAAAGTTTTCCACAGTCTTTACATGTAGCTTTAAGAAAATTATGCCATCTGGAATTTGAAATCTTGCAGTACATTTTTTGTCGTTATAAATATATAGTTAAGTTATCTCTATTGTTTCATTCCAAGATTACGAGAGATCTAAAATATCTAAGGGATAATAGAAGATAGTATAATTGCCTACCTCCAAGAATTTTTTTTGAGAGAATAAAACAGGGCCTTCAGCCACGAATTTTCTTAATTGATTGCCTTTTCAGCTAGAAAAGGCAGAGAATGGGCCTTATATAAAACCAGGGAAACTATTTTAGCACGATACAATTCAACTATTGTAAAACATTTCCTCAATTCTCTTATTTTTTTTATACACCAATTTGTGAAAGTTTCACATTGTCTTTGCCAATCAATGACTAAAATTTTTGATATTCCAAACTAAAAGTTTAGTCGAGGAGTCTGGCTTCCAAATCCTTGCTGGGAGAACAGCATTTTTACTTTTATTAATTATCAAGCCAGACCTGTGGGAATATTTTTCAAAAGACTTAAAAATGAATTCAATTCTTCTAACTTACTAACGTTCAGTGTTGGCTTCGATAAATAATTTGACATCATCTGTATAAGTATCAAGTACATCTTTAGAATTTCCTAAGGAAACTCCATAGCCCCTATATCTCCTATGCAGAGATATACCAAATTCTTCAATTGAAGGTAATAGATAACAAAGGTGCTACTGGAAATCCTTGTATACGGCTTCTTTTGAGAAGAATACACAACTGGCAATCTCGATTGTAGATAATCCATTAAAAAGCAAGGCTTTTATGAGATTGAAAAAACGCTTAAGCAATAGCTTTTCACAGCCCGAAGTATATGGCAGTGTTTAATGGAATCGAATGTCTTGTGAAAATCCACCGCAATGATTACTCCAAAAAATTTATTCTCCTTCAAATAATCAACAACGGGTTTAATATTTCTATAAATATATCAGTTATTTTTCTATTTCATAGAAATTCTCTTTTTTTTATATTTTTTTTTATTGCGAGACTCCACCGCCAGTTACTATACAAACGTATGAGAAATATTATAAATTTCATCAAATTACTTACTATGATTACAAAACAATATTCAATATTCTTTTAAACTTTTCATACCGGCTTGACGCCACTAAAGCAGTCCTTCTATTTAGCTTGACCCTCAATCCGTATGATGCAACAATTTGAAAAGGAGAGCTGGCCCGTGTATGTTATTGGCATACCTTGTATTTCAAGTTAAACTGGAATCACCCATATTTATATTAGATTTTTTTCTTAAATTGTATTTTTTAAATGTTGGGAGAATTGATTGGTTAAACAAAAATTTAAACAGTTTGATTGTTTAAAAAGAACAAAAAAAAATGGACTTGAGATTACTGTTGTAATTTTCATTCAATGTCGCTCATGAAAATATGGTTATTCCAACTACACAAGTGTTTTTGGGGAGTAAACGCCTATTACAAGTCCTATATTTCCCTGTCAAATGCGTTTTGTAATAATTTCAATTTTAAGAACGATAATAGTATATTAATTTACCTTTACACCTACTATTTACATAGTCTGATCTAAATAGTTTCTAATTATTTAATTTAAAACTGCTTTACCTTACCAAATAAGGAAATTTGTTTTTTAATAGAGTGATGATTATTTTTATACTTTTATAATACAATTTTTAAAAGCTGATACATATATTTGAAATGTCTTGTTGCAAATTTATAATAGTTATTATGTCTCTTAAATTTTTTATGTGTTTATTACAAGTGAATTTAGTTTTTTAAGTACAATTCGATTCTTTATTTGTGTTAAATTCTATTTATTACAAAGTTAAGAGAGTTATCAAAATAGACTTAATAAACATTTAATTTCTATAGATTTGTATTTTTCTATAACTCACCATTTCTTCTACGAAATCGATGAAAAAAGCTTTTTAACATATTTTCCAATTTTACAAAATGTACCTACGCATGTAGATGACATCTATATTTTTTATTAAAAAATACTATTATAACATTTAGTATTTGGTAATCTGAATTTATAGTCAGCTATATTTATATTGTTTAATATATTTACATTAATTTTTTTAATTCAAAATATTCTAATAGATGACTTGTAGCTCACTCTCTGTTTAAAAATTCAAATAAAAAGATTTTTTTTTATTTCATTATTTAATGTATTTATGAAGGAATACTTAAGAGTTAAAATATTTGTCTTTCGTTATTATTAATAGAAATACAAAGGTGAGCTTCTGTGTTTTCGTTGCCTTTTAAAATTTAAACTCATCCATAAATCTAGTAATTCATGGAACATCGCAAGTGTTTTCTTTTCTTTTGTTCTGTTTTTTTGTCGCACCGAGTGTGTGTAGTGATCTTTTTTTTTTTTTAAATGTTCCTTTAATTTGTTAGATGGAGTTGCACAGATTAAGTATATGTCAATAGTACATTTACTCCAAGTAACCTATGAACCTTTTGGTGAAATATATGAACATTAAATATATTTTTTCTCTTGGAATCACCAAGTTCAAGAGAATAACTTGTCCCAAGGGCATCCCAAGGGCATTGTCCATGAGCTAGGGCGATTCTATCATTTATTTACATATATAATTGAAAAATTCTTAAATCATCTTTATCAATCTGTTGCTGAACTTAAAAATGATTGTGCACACGTATAACTTTATTTAAAATCTATTTTCAATGTAAGCAGATTATTCGAAACAATTAAAAATAAAAAACAAAAACCACAATACAATACAGCATCATACTACATGAAAATAAAGACCATACTCAAAAATTTAAAAAAAAAACATTAAAATATCCTTGATCAAATCATCGTTGGTGTTTGTCCTTGTTGATTTGAATATGACTTCTATATCTTGAATAAAGTTATATGATATTGGAGATCGAGTACTTCTAAGCTCATCCACAATGATGAAAACTTTTGTAATAAAAGCATTAGTTTCATCTTGATGGAGACCCATTTGGCCTTGTATATAAAAGAAAAGTGTCTCTGATATAAAACAAACCCATACATATGCAAAACTATGATTGGAATCGCCATAGCTCAGTGTCAACGCGCTCGGGATTCTCAGATTATTCTCATGAACTCAATGTGCGTTCGATCCCTGGTGATTCCTAGAGAAAGCAAAATATAATTCTTCATATATGTAAATGGATTTCACAACAACATTCCTCGGTTAGATGGAGTAATTGTAATACTATAGTGTTGGCCTTATACTTAATCAGTGCAACTCCATCCAACCAATTAAAGGGACATTAAAACACAACCAAAAAAAAGCTTTATATATATTTTGTTTCCTAAATCTCTTGTGCCTTCATATTTTGACAAAAAATAAGTGTCTCTAAAAAGGCGTTACATTAAAAATAAAGTCTTCCTTCTAGGCTCTTTCCATAAATACTTCTTGTTGAGAACGTGTAAGTGACAATTCCATATTTAAACCTATAAACAAAATAATCAAATTGCCCATTCGATAGGCTTTTAAGGATTTTTCCGAGTTGGTGCATCTCCCGCTGTACGATTTTTAATCTTTTTTTGTAAGTCGAAAAAGCTGTGCCCGACACCTATTTCACGCCTGTAAACCTCAATATTTTTATGATTCTTGGCCTTTCCATTTTTTGACTTTTAGACAGATTGATGGACGTTCCAGCCATGTTTAATAGATTTCTCGGTACAGGCTCTTACGAATTCATAAGTGGGAGGTTTTTTGAAGATAGGTCTTGGTTTATGATTCTAACGCTGGTTCAGAACGAATTTATTGTCTTTAGTGTTCCAATAATTTTATTAGGACCTTTTCCTCTCATTAAATCAATTTCACTTCCCATTTTTCTCCACTAGATTATGTTCCATTAGCATGCTCCAAAATATGCTCCTGTAAAACAGTCTCCTCAATCACAAAAAAAACTATGATTTTCAAAAGTATTTGATCTGAAGCAGTTCCAATTCTCCCTACTTTCTCAAACAAGTTATTATCTTCCAGGTTATCCTTTTATTTGAGAAATATTGTTTTTCTATTCTGTTAGCATGTCCCCCATTAAAAAATAAATAAATATGTTGCTGATCTTATAAATTATAGTTTTAAGTTTTATTTAATGAAAAAAATGTCTTCTACGCAAGGAGAAGTTCTTCCGACTAACCATTTCAGACATTCTGTCCATTGTTCGCATAAGATTTTTAAAGAAGAAAACTTAAATATTTATTTTAATTTTGTGTTTTTTACTTGCCCTGAAGTACAAAGGAACTAGGTATTTTGGACAACCAACTCCGTTTTTCGTAGCTATGAAGTCCATTAAAAATAAACGAATAAGAATGGAACTAATACGTCAGGAAGACACCTCAGCGGAAAAGCTGGTAAACAAACGTTTGAACAAACTAGGTCTCCTATGGTTTACATCGATACAAAAAAACTATTTAAAACCTTATTACTTCATCAAAGCAAAAATAGCTCCTCCGCTACAGAATCGATTTCTCATCCGTTTATACGAATAAGTCGAATAAAGAGGATGAGAGTATGAATTGGACATTCTGTAGCGAGAAAATAAAAAAGTCAGCACATATTTTTCACGAGTGTAATAGGCTGAGTCCTTTGCTAAGACTGTGTAATGTAAAATTAAAAGAAAAACTACAAGTCTTGACGTCAAAAACTGATTGGGTAGTGCCCGCAGATCCTAATCTATTATTTTTTCTTTAACCCATATCAGATATATCTTATAATCAGTTAGAACATTTGTATTTGTTAGTCATAATTATAAATAAAGGTATGCCTAATGAGCTTTAAAAAAAAATACAAACAAACGCAGCCTGATATACTGGCAATCCGATGGGCAGCTTTTGACGATAAAGGCCGTGTATATGGCGTACTGCACTGCCATTATGACTCCTCGGAGCGAATTCAAATTTGGGTGAGAGGTGCGGAAGACATCTCATACTGTAAAATACAGGCGTTTTAGATTAGGGGAAAAGAAAGGTCACATGCAGGGAGACTAGAAGTCATCAATATTATTGCTGCATAAGTTATGGCTGTATTGGTCTATTATGGACTTCTTTGTGTTATAGGTAGTCTGCATGGAGATACCAACCGGAAGACATTTTGAATAGAAAATATTGTTTAATATAGTATTTAAACATATCACATATTGGTTTTTAATTATTTTCTTCTTGATTCTATAATAATCACGTTTTTCGTAAATTAGCCACGCTTCTTTTTTGGTCCACATTGTGTATGATATCAAGCAATTGGAATTTCCTTACACACAGTAGCAAATAATCACAAATTATTTTAAAACTAAACTGCCAACACTAGAATTTATGTAAGAGTTAATATTATAAAGTTAATTGACATCATATTATAGAGCACTTTCATGTGGTACCAGCGTTGTTCAACTCAACCTACTCGAATTGCCACATTTACAACATCAATATTCGATGAATCTGCATACAACTTTACAAATTCAACCATTGAACGTTCAGCACTCGGATAACTGGATAAGAAGCAGACAAATCCACCGCTAACAACAATATACAATCTAAATTTTTTAAGACTAAAATTTAAAATGTACTCCAAAGCTCATAATACAGTAGTATTTACTAAAATATAATTATATAGTTTTATGTCTTATAATAAAAACTTATTTGGTATTTATATCAAAAACAGAGACAGATACATCCTATAGACAATAATTAAAAGTTGTTCAGAATTCTGAGCTATGTAAGAATTATTTATATCAGACCCCATTCCTCGGCTCTGGAAGTCAAGTTTTTTTTTCACTAATAAGTTGCTTTTTTCTAAAACAAGATCGATTCTCCGTGTATCAAAGTTTTTTAAATGTATGGGTTGTTGGTTCGAAAATGCAACAAAAAAAATTAAAAATCCAATTTTTGTCAGTTGTATTCAATACAAGTGTACACACATGAGAGTTGTGCTAGCCCACCTTCATAGAAAGAAAAGCAGAGTATTAGAGTGAACAGCGTTAAAATAAAATATATTTGATATCTTGGATCTACGTACATATAAGCAAATAATAAATATTAGAACAAAGAAAAAAGATTCATCAATACATTTGTACCTACGTGTTTATATATATTAGGCCGGTTTGTTTTTCAACTTTTTTCAGAGGTCTGTAACTTTTTTTGGCTTTACCCAAAAAAAACTTGTTGTAAAATTAATTTAACCTATACTAGTGTAGGAGCATCTGTGCAAGGGTAGAGGAGCAGATTGGTTTTTGGATTTCTTTTGAAAATAAATCAAAAAATCTGAAAAAAAACTTCTAAAATCTATGCCCATTCAAAAAAAAAAATTTATACCTAATTTCGTGTAATTTTTTTTTAACTTTACCAATAAAAATTCTGGAATAAAGCAAAAAAATCTTAATTTTTATTTGGGGAAGGGGTATGGCCCCTCTATACCGCCCTTGTGGATGCCCCTATTATTTATTTCATTTAACACTAGGAAGTAGTACTTCTATTATTCCCAAAATTTTCTAATTTAACCCTGTTCTCTGACCACTGCTTTTACCTATAAAAATATTAAAAAGCTTTTTTCTAAAGCTATCCTACTAATACTAAAAAAAAATTAGTAAATGAAAAATTAGTTTTTTTTCTTTTTGAAAATGTTAAACAATACATGTTGAATCATATATTCATTATTTTTTAGAAAGAAAACATTTTCGATACATTTTATAGGTTAGAAAAATGTGTATCAAAGCTATTTATGCAAATAACTAAAAGTTTATATTCACTAAGTAAATAATTTTTTCCTTTAATCTCTTCTTTGATCGAGGTATGTACCTAAAGATGACCTCTTATGACAATGCAGTATTGTATAGGTAATTTTTATACCAAAAAGCAACTTTTCCACATTAATCCTTTAATCCCCTACTCGACTGCTGTTTGGTAGAGAACATTTTGAGTCACCATATCTGGATATATACATACAAATATATTTTCTTTTAGTTCAATGCATAAAAATTATGCACATTCTTTAGAATGCACTTTTACCATGAATCAACATCTGAACTCTTTTGTAGAGGCCTATCAAAAAACCTGTGGGGCCTGTTAAAAAAGCAACATCTTTTTTTTTTTTTTTTTTCTTTTGGGTGAGGATGTTTAAGGGTTTACAGTGATCAAAATTCGAATAAAGTTGAAAATCAAACCGACCTAATATTCATATACACTTACTTATCCACCTATTCAGATCATTTAAGCGAACACCTCCTGTACACCTGTACTTACTTATATCTACACTTATTACCAATATCAAAAGACCTGCAAATTATCAAGTTGTAATCTCAAATGAAAAATAACTATATGAAACATAAAGTTAACTGCAATTTTCAGGGACCATATGCAATGCTTTTGTAACACAGTTTCACTGTTAGAGATATATTAATATTATTTTTTTCTTTAATGTTCCCTTAATTATCCATCTTCAAACACAACAGTCGAAAAGGAAAGTAAATATTTAAAAAAATCAAAACAAATGGTAGCTAGCATTCTGTATTTAGAAACATAATTACTAATGGTTACCTATACATTACCTATATATTTTTTTTTTTTTTTTTGTAAAAATATTATTAATTTGAATTATAATGAAAATATTTGAAAAGAAAAATAATACATAAAGAGCGTTTTGCGCTTCGTTTTTATATTTTTTCCCTACAAAAGAACCAAATTTCATGATATATTTTCATTTGGTTGAATTGTTAGAGTTTTAGAGTGACGATTAATTTTTTTATGTAAAAAGGAATCCAATTTGTAAAGTGTAAGTTTAGACTGATTTTTTATACTGATTATTATTAATAAATGAGACTCAATTATCCTTACTAATTATTTAATTTTCTCTGTGATACAAATATATTTAACTAGAATATAACTTCATTAAAATGAGATAATTTATATCATAAAAATAATAGTTTCTACACTATCAAGCATCATTATACAATTTGCATATTAATAAATGGTTATCCTTTTTTCCTAGTAATATGAATAATATTTTAAGATATCCCAGATATATTTTTTTTTTTTAGTCCGGATACATCTCTGAATGCTCTTCAACAACTTGCTATAAGAATTGAAGCTGTGATTTATCCGCTTTTAATCACCCACTGTATTCTTTAATAAGTAGCAATCCTCGTTCTACTTGGTCATTGACAACTTCAAGAGCATTAATTAGTTCAAGGGATTTCTTATAATAATTGTTACTTTTCCTCAATTTTGGATCAAATTTTAAGAACTCTTCTGGGAGTTTCAGTATCTCAATGAATTTATTTGACTTTTCTGTAAGAAAGTCTTCAAACTTTATATGGATACTTTTTTGAGTTGAATTTTGGTTTTATTTTTCAATATTTTCATTCGAATAATATTATTTTTTCGATGCCAAACTCACTCGACGATAAAATTGAGCCAAACTTATAATATCATTAGATAAATACACTAAATAGAATAAAAATAAATTTTATACCGTCTTGAATTTAGAATATTAATTCTGGAATAATTGTTAAGTTATATTATCAAATTCAAATAATTAAATAAAGTATTTGAGGCTGTAGAAACAGAGATCTATGCTTTGAATTAAGATAAAAATATTCTGCTATCCTTGTTTCTCATTTGATGTTAATTTAAATTGTGACTTAAATAACCAAATTTAAGAAGCTAAAACAATACTTTAGACAACCAACATGCGTGGTGTATTGGACCGATACACATAAAATTTTATTTTATGTTTTGGAGTACCACCCAAAAATATCATTGTGAGTTCCAAAAATTAAATATAATCATCTCTTGGAAAACTATGTTAAAGATGATTGTTGTCAAAATTGATAGTTTCTTCTTGTATATTTTCAATATGACATACTATGTTTCTATTTTTAGTCCCAGGCTCGTAATTAGTTTTATTAATTATTTGCCACACTTTTTGGAAACTTTTGAAGAGCAGAACCTTAATTATTAATTTTATAATCTTATGTCGTCATACAAATGGTAATAATTTTTTAACAGGCAATCAAATTTGACCTGGTCATTGATCTGTTCGGTTCCATTTTTGTGAATTTTCAATTCTGATTTTTTTGGAGTATTTTTACACTTTTTAATAGTTTGAACCAACTTTGGACAAAAAAAAATAACATTAAAATTTTTCTTGTGACATTGTTAGTCTATTTTTAAAATTGATTTATATTTTATGTGGGATATCCAATTCTGAAAAATTACAATTTAAAGGAGAAAAAAATTACCTATCAAATACAAATAATTAAATAAAGCATTTGAGGCTGTAGAAGCAGATTTTGTTGGGTAAAGAATAAGACTTTGTTAATTTAAAAACAAGGTGATTTTAATTAAAAAAATTACTTTTCTATTATTTACAAAAGAGGCATTGCTTCTAATTCTAACCGGTTTTTTGATAAAAGATTAATTATGCTGAAATTATATAATTGTGAAAATCCAATGATAATACATTGGTTTTTATTAAAAAAGAACTAAATAAATTATATGGAACAACGGTGCTTATAATAAAATCAATATTACTCGTTAATTGGATCTTTTAGAATTAAATATTTTTTCATATCCAAAAACTATTTACTCATGCCTCAATTAAATTTTTTACTTATAAAAAGTATCTAATTTATGAAAAGTGTCAAGGTAGTAAGAAGTTCCAAAAAAATATAATCAAAAGCCGGGTTACAAATCTATAATTACCTCAGCAAGTACTACTATATAATTAGATACAGAATAAAAAGTTTTTTTTTCTTGTTAAAGGTTGTTATCAAATACTACACTAAATGCCCAATGGGTATAATTAATATACTGATAAAAAAAAGATCAACACTTGTGTTCCCTCCTCCAGATGCAAAATAATTAAAATAAGTTTACTTTTTAGAAAAATATTCCTAAAGAAATCATTAGATATCTAATTCTTAAGGACTCAAGATCAAAATGAATATTTGGATTGCTTCTATTTGCATTTTTTCGCTAGCTACTTCTGTGTGTAAGTTAATAAGTATTTGTTGTTGAACACTGACAAATATTCCCCTATCGTTTGTGAATTAAAGTATAATTTTCAAAAAGTGAATATTCAAATTGTATTACTTTTTAGCTAGTCAAACTTGTCAGACGGCTAGTGGGCCCTGTGTCTTTCCATTCAAATATTTAGGAGTAAGTTACTCAGAATGTTCTATGATGGATTCGACATTACCTTGGTGTGCTACCTCAGTAGATGCAGGCAGAACTTATACAAACTACGATTATTGCCCTCCATCTTGTGCACGTTAGTAAAAAATAAAAATACCTTTAAAAAAACTGAATCGAATATGATTTTTTACTCTATTGTACTTACAGAATCTCCAACCACAGCCGGTGGTAAGTCATTACCTTTATATCAATTAATATTTGAAACCTAAAAACAATTGCAAGAGCGTTTTCCTTCAAAAATTAAAAAGTGATGTTCAAAACATTTACATCACATTTTGATTATATATTGAGACATATTGTGAATCAAAAACTAGTCATTTTATTAATTTTTCTTTGAGATATTGGATAAAAACATATTTGTACAACTGATCAAGGAATTACTTACAGAATTTATTTGAAAGAATTAAGTTAATATATACTCTTCAATAGAAAATAATATTTTCCTGGTCCTCTTTAAAATCCCACATGAATTCAAAGGGTCGATGAAGGACATATGAGTATTAAGCAACAAAAATTTAAAAAAAAATATCAGTATATGCAACTCAAGGAAAAGAACATTTTGCTCCAAATACCAAATAGATAATTGATGCATTCATTGCTTTCCATTCGATTACAAGTACATATAGATGCAATTGTCTTTAAATCTGACATTTCTTTCAATTAATTATATTTGTTTTGTGATATAAAAATATATTAGCAAATAACTATCATACAATATACATATTTAGTTGTAATAATAGTTATTGATGCCACTGGATATAACTGATTTGATAAAATTGCGAATATTTTCAATGGATGAAGCAAAAAAATAAGCAAAATAATTTTAAGGGAGATAATAGATTATTAGTCATTGCTGGGCTTTCGAAAAGGCCATTGAGTGTGATAGGGTACATGTACTAAATTGCAATAAAAATTATCTGATCAATGATATAGAAAAAAGCCGAAATCAAAAAGTATTGCAACTGTCCCTGCTCTAATTATTTTTAGAGTCGATATCATTTAAGGTATTCCTTTCATTTTCAGCATGCCAAACAGTTGATGGAGTTAGCTGTGTATTTCCTTTTGTGTACCAAAGTACATCATACAGTAATTGTACAAATGCAGATTTTGGATCCACATTTTGGTGTGCCACTGCAGTTGGGACTGGAAATGTTTACACCTCCTACGGAGTATGTTCTCCGGGATGTCTAAGTAAGTAGAACCTTTGCACGCTATACCTAAACATATTAAACTTTCAGTGTGTTCACTTATTTACACCACTCTCTTTTTGTCCCTATAGCTAGCGCATCCACCACTGGTAATAACTTAAGTATTGCTATTAATAAGGACACAATATATTTATGATTTATATTTTAGCTTGTAAGACTTCTAATGGTGACAGTTGTGTATTTCCGTTTGTTTACAACGGTGTTAACTATACATCTTGTAGTATGGTCGAAAGTTCTTTTCCATGGTGTGCAACCTCTGTCACGAATGGAGAATACAATGGTAGTTATGGATATTGTGTACCTAGTTGTCAAGGTTTGTAAAATATTTTTTTATCAAGAAACATTTAGTGTTATAATCTTGCTTCAATCAATCTTTGTTAGTTGGAGTAACTGCACCAGTAGTGACAACGACTACAACTACGACAACAACTACTACTACTACCACGCCAAAGGCATCATTTACTAAAACAACACCATTAACAACAAAAGCTCCTAGCAAAGGATAAAAACCTATGATATTTTATTATTCTGAATGTAGTTTGATATGTTCAGGGATAATAAAGTCCAGTAAGTGACATGTTGTTAAAAAAAACTTCCCAATTTATTTCACCTCAAAATTATAATAATAATAAGTCAAAGCCCAGACTTAATAATTAATTTCATTGACAAATTCCTTTGGGCAAAAAAATCAGGCTTATACATATACGGAACCCTGAAGGAAACATATATATATATATATATATTTATTTTTTTGAACGCTCAAAATGAGTTCTAGCCTTTCCATTTCTCTAGTACCTACAAAAAAATCATGAAATGAAAGTTTATAAATTTTTTTAGTTTTTTAAATATAATTTAAAAGGGTGATTAAACAAAGACGAACGCTTGGAATACCAATTTTTTGTGAGTGGCTCAGGGGGAGGGAGATGTGGGGCCATTTTTTGAAGGCTCTTACAGAAGATGAAAGTTTCGTGTCCTCTACTTTTTCTCGAACATATTATGAACTTAAGTAGTTTAATAATTCTAACTAAGTGGGCTTAGGCCCATCATTTGGTAGTGAATATCAACAAATGGGCCACAAAAAATTCTGCCCTTTTGTATTGCAAGGGCTGCAGTAAAGTCCGGCCTAACTACATAGTTTCCCTCTGGGTAGTAGGACTTCACCCAGGGCATGACCACCCAGTTGACAACGTCCTGTTACTCATTGCCCCCGATTTTTAGGCCTTTTGAGAGATATTGCTGCGGCATCCTCTTCCTGTCTGATGCCACGACTCCCAGCATAATCGCAGAGGCTGGGAACTTAGGCTGGTTGACCAGCACAACCTCATCGACCACGTAGGTGAGGTAATGGTCGTTCTTGGAGTTTCTAAACTCGTCCACGCTTCATTTTTTCTTGACTTGTTGTTGTGGTAGGTGCAAATGAAATTGGGTATACTTTGCCTTTTGGCTTCCATTTCAACAAGGAAAAAACCGACATGCGTTAATTGTAGTTCATTCGAACACTAATATTCACCAAATCATTGTGTTAAAAAGTCCCGAAACCTAGTACAGTGTAAATGGAACTACCTTATGATCGGAACACGGAATGGAACTGAAATACTGGCTGATCAATGAACAGCCATATATATATATATATTTTTTGAATGAAACTCCAAAATAGCGGAACACCTACAAACCTAATAAAGATACTCGCTCTGAACAAAATAAATGTCAAAGAAATAGATCATGATAAATAAACAATTCTGAATGAAACATCTACTGAATTATTCCTTTTCCAAAGAAATTTTGTTATATGTAAGTTACACTCATCTATAAAGATCGTATTTAAAAAAAAAAATTGTATAAAATATTTAATAAGATTAAGTTTAATTTATTTCTTATATCCCACATGTAAAGACATGATGTTTTTGTCAAAATCTTTTAAACAAAGTCGAAATCATATGTAGAATTGGAAACTTTTTTTGTTGGCGCAAGAAAAATAAGTTTTATATGTTATCAACGATTCAACGTTTAATAAATGTTTATAAAATTAAAAATGTAATATAGTATTACTGCTAACTCATCATAAAATTTAAAAATAATGAGTAAGGTAAATTAATTCAAGGTTTTTGTATGTATATTTGTTGCATAATTAGGTACCTTTTTTCAAAAATACAACAAAGTTATATTAACTTCTTGAAAAAATAAGTTTTCTAAAACCAAACATAATTTGTCACTAAAATTTGGTATGTTATCACAAAAAAATGATTCCTTCGTATTCAAAAAAAAGATAATAAATGTGTAAAGGCTATATGTGCACTGTGTATAAAGCATATATTTGTAAAGATTACCTTTATACAACAGCATAATTTTGGAATGAGTAAAAAATAAGTAAAAAGTTACTTTTCTAATATAAAATATATATAATGTAAATAAGTGATATTTTTAATCTCATTTTAAAATCTATTTTCTTTTCTTTTTTTGAAATGATACTATTGATTTCATATATATATTTTTTTCCACAATTTCTTTAAAACAGTTTTTTAAAATATATAATACATAAATTTTGTATTAAAATATATTTCTTTTTTTTAAATTTAGAAATATTTTTTTTCGACGGAAAGAAGTTATCTGAATGCATATCTAATAAAATTGATTTTTTTTAAATGATAAATTTAAGCTACTTTTTTTTTTTTTTTTGGGGGGAATGAAAATGTTTCTGATTTTAGAGCATACATTGCCAATTTTCTTTTGTTTTTCAAAGTCGGCCAAATCTTTATGAGATGATTCAGAAGCTTGTTAGTTTCAAGGATCAGTAACCACGATCTAATCCTAAGTTTACTAATATCTCTTGTTGAGATCCTTAATTTTTTCAAGGTAATATAATTTTCTAATTCTGAACAATAACTTAATAACACTTTCATTGGATTTGAAAAATGTAATACTGTTTGAATTGAAAAATCGATATTTTTATGGATTCCTGCTCAAAATTAGATTGTCTGATATGTTTGTCTAAATTTATTTAGACATTTATTTTAAATTTTTGTCTAATTTCTAAATCATTTGCCAGTATTTTGGTTATAGTTAGTTAGTTAAGAATTATTGCTGTTTACCGTAGTACATACATACATTATATATTAGTAAAGATATGCATATATATTACAAGGCTATACATACATACGGCAAAGAGCACGATCACAAGAAAGGGTATTTGTGCTACTACAGGTGAAATTGATCTTAAGACCTAATTAATTTTATAGTTATTATATATAATTTGTTTAATTTTTTGTATATTTCATAAGTTTAAGAATACGAAGATCTTATTCCTCTTCATGCATGGCTTCCTATATCTCATTTGAGAACAATGAACATCTGCTAATAGAGAATTCTGGAAGAAACCATGTATTTAAATGATTAGCAGTTCGAAAGCATGCATTTGGTTTTGACTCATATTTGCAATGGATACCATAATCACTTAATGCGAAGCATTTTTTCAGCTGTTACTGGCGTATGGCTCTATTTTGAAGATTTGAGATTTACTGAGTTTTAATTTACGGGTAGCTGCATTGCAGTGTTGAGTGTTGATATGAGAGTAGCTAATGATGTTGTTTCCTTTTGTTTTGGTTTATCCAATAATAGGCTTTTGGCATCCAAATCGAAGAACATATATATTTGGGACTACTCTTTGCCATCGCGACTTTTTGAATAAATATTTGAACTTTCCCAGAGTCTTTCACACTTGCTGCTTGATTTAAAAGGTCTTCTCCTGGCTCATCTGGCATTCTGTGATCCTCAGTAGTATTCTCTCTGACACTGCCAGTTTCCTTGGCCTTTGGAGCATCTTTACAATTATTTTTACTAGTGTCAGTATGAACACAGACATTCACAATTTCCTTCGTGCAATTACTTTCACTATCATTAATAATGGTAGTTTTTTTATCTTGATTAAACTTATCAACACAGGGTTTAGAATGTTTTACTGACACCTTTTCCGCAGTTTCCTCACTTTCTTGAGTCACTGGCCCGTTCTGAGTGTCCTGAAAGTTTTCTTTCAGTTAAAAAAACTTTTAGGGTGAAGTCAATATCTGGCAGATCTTCAAATGCTGCTTGATCCACATGTAGGTGTAGTACTTTTCCTAACTGTGTTTTTTTAGAGTATTTTGATCTTATGGTTGGATAATTTATAAAATCATCAAAGTTGGATCAATATATAATGTCAGGTTATTGGTGTCTTTCGACTTAATACTATAATCTTTACTGTCATTTTCTGGCTAACATTAGGAAGCTTTGATTTTCTCAATCCTTCATCATTTTTGTCCATTCATGATTTAGTGAAGGGTTTTTATATGTAATACAAATGGAATTATTTTTTAAATTGTTTCAACATAAAATAATTATTTGACAAAGTTTTTCTTCTACTCCTATATTAAAACAAATATATACAATAATATCTTTGAAATATAATATTGTGTCAGTACAATCATGATCTTTATTGCATCTGCAGCAAGATATCCAGCTTTTTCCTTGCGTATTCCTAGGAGAAATTTCTTGGATTGGGACTTCGCCTCGGATTTGGTTCGATATTTTCTTTTTGGTCGGTTAGATATTATTATATAATAAATACTATATTACATAGATTCCAGGAAGTAAAGAATGAGATGAGTATCGTCTTTTGACATTATTATTATGAACTTACTTTGTTTTGGTTTTTTTTTAAATTGTATATGTTACTCAATTGTATGTGTATTTTTTTATTTTAAAAAAGTAATTTTATTTGAAACGTTTATTCAATGTTTGTATATTTTTATGAAAAATTATTTTTTGGTGTTTAATTTTTCAATGGAATGCAAATGGGATGGTAGTCTTTCATTGAAAGGGAAAATTTTAAAGTAGGATGTTTATTTATGATTTTATTTTCGTATTCTCTTTCAATTTTATCTTTTTTCATAATGTTATGTATGTTTGTTATATATTTTTATGAAATAAAGCCCATATAAAAAAAAATCGTGATCTTCACTAAAAAATAAAACAGTAATTTATTCAAAACCCCTTTTAATTTCTAATTTATCGCGTATGGATTATGTTGAAATAAGATTTTTAAAGTTTGGCCTCCATGCTATAATACAAATCGGACAATGACATTTTTGCGTTTAAACTTAATTTCTTTGATATACAATGTGGCAGAGTTCACTATTGGAATAAAAAAAAATTATATAGCTGATTGCATTTCCTTAAAACCATTCGGTACAAATCACTTATGGTAGAACATCATTTTCAAATCCAAAGATTTTCCACTCATACTTATTGACTAATTCACCAATGGATCTCGAAATTCGTTGAAATGATGAAACATAGTAAACAAACTAAGGAATGAGCATGCTCGTGTCAATTAATTGTTTTTATTTTGAAGTAACAAGTTTTATAGAATTAGAACAATATAAAATAAACATAACTGGATATATTACATCCCAAACATTATTTATTTTACTCAGAAGATAAAAATATAATCAAAATTTTATAATAAAATCAACCATAAGTTAGGCATAATATTTGTAGACTAATATTATAAGGAATATAGCCTAACATCAACAGTTTAACTGAAAAAATTCAAAAGTAACTTTGTCGATTGGATTCTTCATACAGGAGTCACGTTCTTGACACATGATACTAATTTCCTACAACAAGTCCCACAAATCCCCTTCTTTATAGAAATTGGTTGATTGGAGAGGTCGAAAGAAATATGACCGAAAAAAACAAAAAAAAAATCAACGCCAAGTTTGTAGGTTGGCAATATGTTTAAAGAACCAGACCCATTAATGGCGATAATTGTTTAAGACAGCTACATCAACTATATATATATATGGCTCAAATAATATAATTATACTTATAAAAAAATCCCTGGACCCTGATATGAGCCGGTTAATCGATTAATCTATCGCCAGTATAAATGGTATTTAGAGGTAAGAAGTATTAAATCATTTCAAAACATATTTTTATTAAGTTATAAGGTTACACGTTGAAAAAATATTTATAAAAAAATTAATTTTCTGCATTTTGTATTTACATGAACAAAATTTCAAGAAAAATATCAAGATAATAGTATAATTGCTATTATTTGTAGAAATAATTGAAGCAATTGGGGATTTCCTAGTATTGCATCGGAAACACCCAAATTTTGTTTTTCACATTATACATTGTACCTTTGCAACGTCTTAACTAAAAGTTATAACTAATATAATCCCTATAAATATTTCAAAAATAGATGGAAACTGTGTCTGAATGACAGATAAATTATAAACAAGACAAATATACATTTATTCTTGATTTCATGAGTTGCCAGTCTTAAACAGCAGAAGGGCCTTATAAATATAGGCCACCATTCTTTTTTCATTTAATTATTTCTCCATAGATATCTGTTATTGCATTTAAAATATCAAGTCTTCTAATACTCTTGTTATCATTTTTTTTTTGAAGTAGTTAATGAACTTGGGTTAAACGTTAACCCAAATATTAAGCAATTTTATTTCTTGATACACAGTCAACATAGACTCAAAATATTGTAAAATTAATCATAACAACATTAGATTTGGGTATCAACAAGATATAATTTGTGATTATTATAATTTCATTTTTGATAAATACTTCTAAAAATATTAAAAGCTTTTAACGAACTTTTCGTAATAAAAAATTATTTTTTAACTTTGATGAGATTGAGTTATGTATATATGGGATAACAGATAATATTACACTTGTAGCAACACGTATATCTTATATTGAAAAAAGGAAAACAAACAAATCAAGTGATCAAATTAATCAAACTCACCCAACTTTGATTAAAAATTACAAAAATTGAGTCATTTCAAGAAAATACATTTATGCAACAAAAAAAATTTGGATTTATTCTGTTTCCAGCATAAAAATCTATTTTAATTATACTTTAAGCCATTCTGTCAAATTTGGGGCACAGAAAATCCCAATTTACTAACGAAGGGTTAAGAAATGTGAGGTTCATATCCTTTTTTTTCAATGCTATTTAACATCCTTGCCTTAGAAAATAGAATATATCAGAAACTCTCTCAAAAATTCCTATGAAAACAATATATACAATAATTCACTATGCTTATCCTACTGGTGAGAGTTTAATTTTATAATTGTCTAATTTCAAAATGAAATAAAAGTGTAAAAAAGGAATGGAAACGATTAAAAATCGATTATGGGCAACATCAAGGATCACAAAAACCTTTAATTTAATACGTTTGACTATATGTTTGCATTTTTCTGGGAACCAAAATTTTTATTTCAACAGCACTCTCAATTAGAACTAGACTCTTGAGTAATTTAATAATAAATATTATTTTAATTAATTAATTAAAGTTGCCTGAAGATTAAAAAATTAATACTTATACAAATAGTAGTAAATTAATCAACCTATTGCCTATAATGGGTTCATATGAAAAAATAAAAAATCAACCCGAAAATAAATCCCTCAAGCACCTTTAGTTTGTGGTTACAGAAGTTTATTTGGTACGGGTTGGCTATTCCCACGATATTTACAAGCAAATCAAATAAAACGAATAGTAAATGTTTTTCGAGCTTAGAAGTTGTTGAATCTTCGTTGAAACTTTATAGTTTTGTGATCAAGTGAAACCTCTAATATCTATTGTAGAGATTATGATAACTGTTGGGTTTGATAAAAGTCTCCAGATTGGATCATTGCTTTTAAAAATGAGAGGAAAAATAGCTCATTTTAATAAATACAAGATGGAATTTATTTCTATAATATGAGTTTTGATATTCATCATCACTATGAAAGATGAATAAGTTATAATGGTCTCAAGAAGATTGCTGTTTTTCATCATTTTTCAGTCTCAAAATATAAATATGTCTAGTAAAAGAAGAGAACACCAAATTTAAAAAAAAACCACTTATATAATCATAAAAGACCTTTTTACATAAGTTTGATTCATTATAGTTCAATTTGGTGATTGCTTTATCGGTGAAAACGTTTCTGAACGACAGTAGTCTCGAATTACTATAACCTCAAAAATTTCTGATACTTTACGGCGAGCCAGAAAAAAACTGAGATCAGTTTTGGATTTTTCGCTCCAAGATACATTTTGTTGTTGGTTTAATTTCAAAGGTGGAAATTTTGACAATCTAATTTTTCTCCTGTGTTACTTATATAAAGGATGTCAAAATAACATTAATACCATTAATTGACAATCTGTTTATAGGAGATGTGTTTCATTCGTAACGAAGCTAATTTTTTTAGTCTATTTGAAACATTTTCGTCTAAAAAAGTATTTAGTAAAAAATATAATTTTCGGACAAATACAGACTATTAATTTAATTTAATTACATATACTTATAATTGAATAGGATAATTAAAGGATCGTTATACCAATATTTTATCCGTGAGATATATGTCAACTTTTTCTTCTCCAAAGAAAGATGAATTAAAAGATGAATCAAATACATATAAAGTCAACTCTCTAATAAACAAGGACAACTGGAGGAACTACTCTAACATCGATTATCAATTTTACTCTAATTCCAACAAGGGCTTATATTTATTAATCTCAATCAGATCATCTGCAAATTTGTGCCAAGTTTAGGTTCAGCAATTCTATCGGTCGCAGTCTGTTTTTCGTCATTTCAACGGTTTTGGTCTGAGCTTTGGTTCAGCTTTACGTTCTTAATGTTTTTTATACAGGCTCAGTTTATTGACATGCACTTAAAACAAAAGGCGTAGCTAGAAAATTCGGCTCAGGAAATGATAATAGATACAAACAGTGAGAGGCAGTTGGGGGGAGGGAGATGTAGCTTTGAGGATTACTTCAGTCTATTTAAACATAGTGCATATGTTTCTTAAGCTAAAAATGTATTTGTTTAGGGGGGCCTTGCCATATTAAAGTTTGGAAATCCTGGATTAAGAAATTGTATAGTTATCATATTATAGGGCCCCAAGAAGCTTATTAGTGGACCTGGGTCCATAATTTAATCCACACCCACTCTCTTTTTTACACCTTCTGGTACCTAAAACTCCTTTTTCAGATCAATAACATTCCCTTAGCTGTTTGGAACTCAGATAAATATTGTATTTTCTTACGTCAAGATTACGTCATACAATAATGGTAACGAGGAGTTACATAAAATAATGTTAATAGAATATTCAAAGGTTATAAATATACCAAAAAATACAACGAACGAAAGTAAGTACAGGAACTGATATCAATATATTAAGGTGGAGGAGCTGGTCTCAGTTACACTTTATGGGTTCTGGTTCCAGCAGTTCAATAAACCAGAAACGGTAGAACTGCAGAACTGACTTTGATCATCAGTGATACTCTTTGTCTTTCTGGTTATTGTCATTACTCTATAAATAAATATTCCCTCTTCAAAAATAAAAGATAAATTGATAACAGCATTGGAAAATGAAAAACACAACAAAAGTCTGGTAACCTGCACGATATCAATGATTTTTTTAAATTATTTATCTCTTTTTTTTAAATTAATTGTATTCTTGCGTAATAATCATTATAGTTTTTATAATGATCTCTGTCAGTAAATATGTCGTCTACTTACCTTGCTAGCATTTAGACAATTTTCAGAACTCTAGGTATAACGTTCTGATTAACAAATGAAGTCATTCATAAGAAATAGATATCCTAAATAGAGATTCATTAATCCTTATTTCTTTCCAAAAGACTCTTGCCATTTTGAAATTATAAACAGGGCTAGGTAAATTAGATACTTAGGTATGCAAGTTTTAAGTTCTGAAATTTGCTAATAAAATAGTAAAGTCATACATTTTCATATTGTGAAAGACCCTTGATTTATGTTGTACCTTGTGTTTTCTAGATGATAGACCTTTTATAATCCATGTCCACAGAATTCAACAGTATTGTTTTATTTTCGTTTTAATAGATATGAATAAAAAAATATGTATTTACTAAATAAGGTTTTTTTTTCATGACAATCATAAAAAAAGAAAAAGAGAAGAAAACGAAATATTTTGTGATTGATGAGATAACAATTTTATCAAATAATGATATATTTAATAAAAATTAATTTTTTTTAAATACCACTACATTATATTATGAATATATATAGGCATAGACTAGACCAAATGTGACGAATAAAAATAGAAGCATCAGAAATTTATGTTTAAGACTGATTGCTTTAAAAAAAATATTTTATTTTTTATTATGCTTTTCTAATATAAAGTTATTATTATTTTGCTTCTTGGTGGCAGAAAATTTCACTGTGGCACTCTGTATATGAATAAATAAAAAAAATTATGTGTTTTTGTTTGTTCGTCGACACATAATAACTCCAAGCAATGATGAATGTCTCATTAAAGGACATTTTGCAAATGTTTTTAAATAAATCTCTCTAAAAAAAAAGAAATTTTCATCTTTTGAGAGTTCTGAAAAGGTTTTACTGGGTAGCTTGCTGTTACGCGTTGAGTACAAAAATCTAAATGAGTATTTATATTCATATTCTTTTTTTTTTGGAAAGCTGGACGATACATCACGAATTTTTTATTATAGAGTTTCAACATTTTGGTTATTGATTATTGCTCAATCTACTTTATTGTTGAACATTGTCCACAGTCTTTGTATGGCTTGAAGAAATCAATGATATCATTAGAGATCTCTAACTGTGAAGTAAATTTCCTACCGTCATGAATTCCCTTGAGTGAACAAAGTATTTTCTTCTCTCATGATACCGGCAGGCTTAACAAAGATATATACTTCTACACAGGTTTTCTGGTTCGGAAGACTTCACAGGCCCATAATGCAATTTCAGATACCATGGAACCAGGAGTAGATGATTTTTTGCTGTTCTCTGAAGAATATAAAGGAATCTTCGACTATTTAAACAGGAACTGTGAACTGAGATCGTGAAATGTAAGGGTGTTTCCAACCAAAGCAATCATTTCTAGCTCCGAAGGTCCATAAGGTTTTTGAAAAAATGTATTCTATGTTTATTCTGTTGGATGATTTCAACGGTACATAAGGTTGATAGAGTAATGTCATATAGGGTTTTCGAATAAGAGGTGTTATTTTGATATTCAAAGAAAAAAAACATTTTTTGAGATCATTGTTCCGATGTTAATTTCAATGTAAAGAGAAAGGTCTGCCATTAATAACAGAAAACAATATCAGCCAAATGACCGCCAAAGCTACACATAAAGACTGTTTCCTTTTTATGAAATTTGCCATCACCAAATTGAATTTATGAGGATTAATGATTTTTATGGCGGGAATGAGATGGTATTGATCTGAACAACGTTTAATTTCAACAAGATGGCGCTACGTGCCACACAATCAACGAAACTATCGTTCTTTTAAGGGAAAGTGTACGGACGTTGTTATCTCTCAAAAAAGTGATTGCAATTTGCCCACAATATCTTGTTTTTTAACACCTTCCTACTTTTTCCTTTGAGGCCACTGGAAAGATAAGGTCTACGCCAACAGCCCAGCGTCAGTTTAAGACCTCAAAGATGGAATTTGGGAAGCTATTGAAGGCATACAACAGCCACTTTGCGATATGGTGAAGGAAAATTTCACATAAAGAGATACGTTCCTCTAAGTGTTGCTGTTGTGGCCATTTGGCTGATATTGTTTTCCATTAATAATGGCATTCCTTTTTCTTCACATTCAAATAAACATCCAATCATTTACATTAAAAAAATGCACATTTTCTTTGAATATCAAAATAATACCTTTGCTTCGAAAACCCTTAACAGGGCCTACAAATCCCCTTCCTTATAAGAATTGGTTCTGTGGAAAGGGGAAAAAACTTATAAATCAATACCAAGTTTGTTGGTGACAATGCGTCGCAAGATCTTTAATATGGATAAAGAAGAAATCAACCAGAAAATAATTAATTCCAACCTCTTAAATGCGTGGTCCCAGATGTGGTTTATGTTCAGGTCAGTGAAATCCTCGATGAATACCTGTAAGTCGAATGAAACGAACCGTCAATATTTTTTTCTGCATAGAAGCTGTGGAATCTTGGTTCAATTTTTTTTTTTTTTTTGTGATATCTTTGGTGTATAGTATCATAACCGATAGGCTATGTATAAGTCTCAAGGCACCAGATTGGCATATTGCTCTTTGGTTATTCCACGTAGTCTAAACGCCCTCACAGCATGACCATCATTGATTTTTATGATTTTTGGTGAGCTGGCTTTTCTGTATAAAAAAACAGAGTGAGTAAAATATTAGGGTTATGTGGATTACCTAGGCCGTACTCGCTCAAAGTCAAAAGTAGAATCTGTAATATAATTTAAGTTTAAAATGAAAATTATTGACTCTATCATCATTTTATTTTCATTGTTATTTTATAAAATATCTAAATTTTCAATTATATTATGCTTACCTAAACAAGAATCATAATTTATTTAATTAGTCAACAGAAAATAAGTATATTATATAAAGTACAAGTTTATTTATAGTAGAAGAATATTAATATACCAAAAAAACGTCTCTACATACTTTAGTTAATGCTCTCATTGGAAGGGATCCCATTAAGTTCCCACGCTGAATTTTGGATATGGTGGAAAATATATATTCAGACATATTCTACCAAATTTAAGACAAAATCGATTTCGCTGCTTGGCAGGGGCGCCATTTTGAAGGCGACACGAGAGCCCAAACTTTTATTTTTGATCCAAATAAGATTATGATTTAATGTGAATTATAGTTTGTGTTCATTTGCATCTTTTGATATAATTTTGCTTAAAATTGAGCCATTTTAAACGGAATTAAGGTCTTCTGAAAAAAATTGGTCCAATAAATTAGACCCAACTTTTAGCGAGCCTAGAACGGCCCAGGTAAGTCACAGAACACACTCCCTTCTTCTACAAAATACCCAGCTCACCAAAAATAATCAAAATTGGTGATGGCCTATTCAAAAGTTTAATTTTTGAAATTTTGATATATTTCTGCATTATTCCCATGTTTTAAGATATGAAAAGCTCGAAAATCATTTTTTAGGGATTTAAGTATGTCTTAAAACCTGCCTCATCGGTTTTACAGTTCTCCAAAATGTTTTTTTTATGACCTTGTGTAGTTTTTGGATAAAAAGTATAGATAACGCACATATGAATGCCAAAAAAAGATATCAAACTAAAATATAACCAATTTTCAAAAATAATTTTCATTTTTTATCATTTAAGTTTCAAGGTTATCCGGTGAATTGAAGGTAAAAAGAAACATCCAGGTGTGCGGACCGCAGTACTAAAATTATATACTCCTACCTATCAATTTTATATTTTTTCTATTTTTCCATTATAAGGAAAAGTTATACATATTTTTGAAAGATTTCTTGTTTTAAAATAATTTTTCTAATACAGATTTGAAAAACAGAATGATATACATTTTATTTCATATTTTTATCGGGGAGGCGATTCATTGACTTAGCGGGATCCTCCTTTATATTCTTCTCCAAACTTAACAAGAACTTCGTATCCCTCTTTAAACTATGCCCTCCACTTCTTGACATCCATCGCCATCTAGAACACAATTTTGAAGTGTAAGCAGCAAATGAGTCTCTAATATGTTCTTATAATTCCTGTAAAATATACTAGACGCCCTAGACCAGAAGCAATAAAAGTACCCAAAAAAAAATATTTTTTTTTGCTTCCTAATCTTCGAAGATGTTTTCTAGACGGTTACAAAATATTTCATCAGATTTGGACACCGTATCATGCATAAAAGAAAATGCGTAAATTCCTTGAAAATCTACGATTAATGAATTGAGTGGTTAGGTAATTACCCAGACTTTAATCCAATAGAAAATCTAAGGGCAATTATGAAAGCCCATTAGTTACCAAATTTTTAATTAAATTTCTCATGAATATTCTTACAAAATCCTCTAAAAGATCAACAATAGGACCACTGAAGACTTTTTACATTGTATTGGGAGACATAAATAATAATCAAATTCCGTAACAGGGAAAAAAGGTCTGACTAAAATTGTAAATTTTCGGTTTACTAGACTAGGTCTTTCAAAATAAACAATCAGTGCTAACATTATTTTTATAAATACATTTGCTACAACAAAGCAGAAGTGGCTGTGTTATCGAACTGTAACATCGTCTCTATTCACTAAAAAGTTGTGCTTTGATGAAAGAAGCTAAACTTGCTTCTTCCGCCAAAATAGTATCGAAACTTCGGCACACTTGCCATTCTAAAATAACGACAGTAATACAACTCCACAATTAAAAAATATATGGAAAAACTTGAAAGCCGGGATAATATAAATCGACTGTGTCATAAGAACCAGGCACAATTCTTCGAATCCTGTTCCATCAATACACAATTCCTAGCAAAATTGAAAAAATAATATATTCGACCATATCCCACCAGGCTCCGATTCCAACACATATAAAAAAATGTCGTAGAAGTGGAGTGGGACATTTTGGGAAGCTTGAAGAAAACAGAGTAAGTTTATTATAATATTTTTACACTGATAAGTTAAAATAGATTTTTCCAAAATATTGCCCTTTTTTCCCCACCTTGCGCCAACGAATATGCACAAGACTGTATAATATGTATGCTTAGGCCTAATAAGGCGTCACATTAAAGAATGAAAATAAAAGCACAAAATATTGAATTTTTTTGGAGAAGACAGAAAAAGTCAACTTCAACATTTAAGTAAACAAATGTAAGGTTTCTAGAAAAATTTGCCTGTAGAAACTTGCCAGCGAAAATTGCAACTGATAAAAATTACCCAAAAAAAAAATTGTGGGTGTGGATAATTGCAGTTGCGAAAATTTCCAGTCTTTTAGTCTCTGTCTCAGCACAAAATACACCATGCAGGTTAAGAATCCCAGCCGCTTTGGAAGAGTTCCCCAATTAGCCAAATTATTTTTTTTATTTTATTCAGGGAGGGCTTTTAATTTAAATTTGTAAATAAGATCTGCCTGTCATGTTTGATGAAATGATGACTGCCCAACCTTGTCTCAAAGTAAGAATCTCTTATTAGAACATTCAATTTATTTAATCTTATTTCAAATCCTTCAGTATTTAATTCATTTATCATGATGAGTAGAAAAATGATAAAAAAAATCAACCTACATAATAACAATTAATAAATATTGTTTGAGTGGTGACTCATGAGTTGTATGTCACATCACCTTATCTTTAATTACAGGCAGAGTCATCTAGTGTTTTTTAAAGTTAAAATATCTTTCAATTTCAATGTACTAATAAAACGAGAATAAAAAAACACGAAAAAAGCTCCTTTTTGTCTGAATTTGAATGACCAACAATTTTTGGCGACCAAAAATGTGGGATTGCGTAGCCAGGCGGACGCTGAGAAACGAACAACCGACACCTATCTGCATACATTCTATCCACAACGGAATATTTCAATTTGCAAGATTGGCAATGCGATGCAACTGAACTACAAGGCCCACACTTTACGACGGGGAAATTTTAACATAAATCACCTCCATTTCTATTAATTGATATGTAAAATATAGTAAATTTGAGTTATTTATATATTAGTATTGATATGAATCAGAGAAGATTTTAAAACTTTTTAGAAAATATTTTTGCATTCATTTTTTTCACCTAACGTCCTTTATTTCCATTTAAAATAACAGATCTGCTAAATTTAAAGTGCGGCGTGTGCAAATATAAAAATTGTGAAAAATGTATTTATTAGTATTTTTATTTTGAATGAGATTTTTGATTTTTTCCCCGTTACAACTGGTAGTCGGAATATAACGGGATACTAAAGTCCATTTGTTTGTTTCCAGCTCAATGTAAAAAGAGGAAAGAAATATTTTGCAATACATGTTCATTGATTTGCACATTTGATTACAAATAATGGCCATGATTACTATTATTTACAACAATTATTTTAACGAAAAAAAGTCATCTGGAACATTGATGTATTTTCAGCGTTTGAGTATGAAAACGTACATTTTTTTATTAATACGTAGAGTTTTTTTGTTAACCTTTCAAATGTACGAAATTCCCACCAAAGATCAATAATTTAAATTATAAAAACAAATAAATAAAAAACTGATTTTTCTCAAGTTATTTGAAAAAAGCATCAAAGATTCGAAAGTTATTAAAAACGATATGGATAAAAATCCCCTTTATAAACTAAAATATAAAATTGGTCAGGTTTAATCATCCATTGGTTTAATATATCTTTGGATTGTTTTGTTTAGACCTGCGGGAAACAGTGCCCTTTTTGTTCTGGAGGCGTAAATAATTGTGATTGTCTTTGAAACTATTGCTTCGACTTTAAAATAATTATCTCCTCTCATTGTAAGAGAAATAAGCATGTCTGACGCCTTTAGAGTTATGTTAAACCTATAAGTGGTTATACCCTTTACCATCAACAAGTTAGGTCTCACTCGATCACAGAAATTTAAATAGATGGAACAAAGATTCTACTGCTTCATTGCAGAAAAAAAAACATCCACGGTCCGTTGAGTTTGACTTGATAATTTATGTCTAGGACGTCGCCAGCGTTTATCAAAACCACTTCTGTAGCCATGTAGTAAAGGGATTTAAGTGCATTATTCTTGGATTGTTTGCTTATTTTCCATAATAAGTTTCTTCCAGCGTTTTGCCAGTAACAGACTTGGTGATGATTTTTTTTTCAGATATAACTTTTTTTTCCTTTCCACTGAACCAATTCCTATAAAAAAGGGGATTGGCGGGACTTGTAGGAAATTAGCAAAATGAGTCATGGAAGTGACTCCTGCGTAAAGAATCCAATCGTCAATGTTCCCTCTGAAATTAGGGTATGTTCTTTATAATACTGACCGATAGTTCTTAGGCGTGGGTAAAAGTTGAGTATTCTACAATTAATTGTAAGAAATTGATCGTAGTGTTCTTGCTAATTTGTATTTGACTAATCCACATTTAACACCCTAATATGAAAGCAAAAGTTGCGCAAAAGTGAAGAGCTGACAAAATAATATCATGCAATTCATGTTAGTGCTATGAATATAGTTGTTTAAAAAAAACCAGTTGGCTTAAAAAAAACCAAAACTCAACATGGTAATCCTGACATTTTGAAAAATGTGTGATGGAGAGCAGATTAGCTGTTATGAAGTTTCATTAAATTACCAGTAGTCTGTTGAAAATACATTTTAATGGCGAAAATTTTTTATAAGCTCCTGAAGTATCTTTTAGAATAAATGTCATTTTGTGGTTGCAAAAATATATTTAATGTCTTGCAACTATTTACAATTTTTAATCAAGGTTTGTTGAATTTGATTTAAATGTTCATTTTTAAGTCGCTCTTTTGCTTTGTCTATTACCATTTTTTCAATTTAAGGTGGATAAATGTAATATCAGCTGTTATCCTGTATATCACACTCAATCTCATCAAAGTTAAGGATTACCTTTTTAGTAGCAAAAGTTCGTCAAAAGTAGTTTATATTCGTTAAAAGTTTTTGAACGAAATAAAAATTAGAATATTTAACTGTAATTATCACAAATTATATCTCGTAGATGCCCAAACCTAAAGTTGCTATGATTAATTAGCTTAATTTTGAGTCTACGTCAACTGTCTATCAAGAAATAAAAACTGCTTCACATTTGGGTAAACGTTTTACCCAAGTTTATTAACTTGGTCAAAAAAGGAAGGATGTTCATTAACGGAGGGAGGGTAAAAAAATTATACATATTTGTGAGTCAGTATAGTTTTAAAAGTGATCTCTGTCAGTAGATATGTCTTTTATCAAACATGATAGCATACAGGGCTTAGACAATTTTCAGAACCCTAGCTTTTACGTTCTGATTAGCGATTTAAGTGATACATAAAAATTAGAAATCCAACATTTAAATGAAATTGTGTTCCATAAGAGTATCACAAATCTTAATTTATTTCCTGGCTAGTTATGTTAGACATTTAAGTATGTAATTTTTAAGTTTTGAAAGTAGCTAATAGACTCGCAATGTCATACATTTTTATACTTTTAAAATACAATTTATATTTTTCATTTTCAGTTGTAAAATCCAAGTAAAATCCATTACCTACAGCATTGTGTTAATTTGTCTTACAAGACTTGAATAAATATATTAGATAATGAAGGTTTCTTTCTTTTTGACCATTATAAAACAAATTTTTAAAAAAAAGAAAAAATGTTTCGTCATTGTGGAAGTGTCAATTTTGTCAGTTATATTAAAAAAGTTGACATTTTTACCAAATACAAGTACATCCTTTATATTAATATATAAATGTATATAAAAAATATTTTATCCTTATGATAAAATAATATAAACACAAAATTCGACCAACCAAGTAAAAAAACTCTTTTTACGAAAGTTGAGCAAGAAAAGAAAAGGGATGTACAAACTTATATTTAAGCCAAGTTTATCAGTGTTTTTTTTTTTTTTTTTTTTTGGTTAGTCAACGCCTAATAACTCCTATCAATGATTGATTCCTTAGCCGAGGACATTCACCAATAACCTTATATTAAATCTATATAAGAAAATAAATTTGTATCTATTAAGAGTACAACAATAGCTTCTTTGGGTATCTTGATGTGATGAGTTGAACAAAGGACTTCTGTATTTAGCTTTTTAAGTCAACACACATATAGATGGATCCATTAGACTTTGGAAAACTACAACAATTAGATGACATCGTATCATAGGAACGTCACCAATAGTTCCTCTACATCAAGTAGACTCTAGTTGTTTTTTTTTAGTTTTTCGCTTAGAGCAATTGGTGTTGTCATCATTTATGAATTGCTAAAAGCTTAAAATAGTATCTCATTATATCTAAACATTTATTAAAAGATTACAACATTAATTTTCGGTTTCTTTTATTTTTAAACAGCAAAAGAACATAGTTTATACATCACACTATTAGGTTGTTGTTTTTTTGTTAATTAAATTTAATTAGAAAATACTGAATAAACCTTAATGAAACTATGATTTAATAGTATATAAATTATAAGATTATTTGTAACTAAATTATGTACAAAATTAAGAAAATCTAATTCTAATCTTAAGCTCTGATTTTTACTTAATTTACTAGTTATTTAATATATAAAAAAATATTTCCAGCCTTGTTTGTCTTTCGATGTCATTCAATATAGAACTTTGTAGTCTAATATTTATGAAAATAGAGTTAAAAGTATAGTATCTCAATGTTTGGGAAAATTTTGTTGGCGCAAGATGATTATAATAATAGGATTCTTGTTAAGGAAGTAAAAAAATTTTACAAAAATTTCATTCCATAATATCTTGTAATTAGATACGATTATTCTTTATATAGCAACCAAAACCTTATGTAAACCAGATAAACTAATGTTAATATGTTTAATAAAAACTTTTTTTTATATTTTTTTAGACAAAATATGATTGTTTCATTTTGTAGCGTTATTATAAGATTTTTTCCAATAAAATGTTCCATATATATGTATGACAAAAGTATGGCATTGGGTTCTAGAACTGCTGGAATTAATGCCTTGTTGAAAAGTTTCTGAAGGATTCTGTATTTTAACTGATTTCTGAGTAAATACTTCATGAATGATTTAAGTCAAATTACTGTACATTTTTTCCCTCCCGCCTAAAAGAAGGAACGAACTAAGACTTTATTACTCTGTTGTTCTTATAAAAGTTCCATCATTCTTCACATATTGGTACTTTTTTGTACGCCATTTATTATCGACGTTTTATTATTAAATGAAGCTCATATTATGAAATAATTAAATGCGTGATTACCTCTAATGGGAAAAATGGAATCTCCAGATACAGCTGTGTGCGTCTAAAACAGAACACTCCTTGAAATTTTGGGCGGTTTTCCTTGTCTACAGGCTTGAAAGCTTGACGAGGGGTTCTCTTGTAGACATTAAGGTCAATATCCTTCTTAACTAGCCGGTCCATGGTCCTTCTGCTGACATTGAACTCCCTGGAGAGGGTGCTGACGGTTACCTTGCCTCTGTTGTCCTCGACGTACTTTTTCACGGCAACAACAATTTCGTCCGACCTTCGAGGCCTTGACTTAGATCTTGTGGTCGCCTCAGGAGTCCCTTTGGCTAGCACGATGTAAATGGGGGTGGGGCTGCAGTTCAGAACCTTGGCAATTTCAGTGGGAGTTTTTCCCTGGCGGAAAGTTCCAAAATTGCGACTTCGACGTCTCTCCATATTGTAGGTTATTGTTGCTATTTAGATTTTGCTGGAGTTTTATTAATAACTAGTCAAGACGAAGTATAAACCGGTTTCAACTTAATAAAATCACGAATATGTGCATGGTGTAAAATTTAAAGGAGTGTTCAGTTTTAAACGTACACACCTGTATAACCCCAAGTTGCTAGTGTATTAAATAGGAAGGGGGATGTTAAAAACATTAATTTATAAGCTATGAACATTTTGAAGGACTCTTTAGTTCACATGGAAGTTAATTAAACTAATAACTTTACGTCTGGCTAGCAGTGACCCTTCTCAGTTAAACAATAGTTGGGCCTATTGTCCCTTGTACAATTAATAGACTGCATTTGCCGGCCCAACGATACATTTTTTAGGAACATTCCTCATGTTCCACCCCCTCAAGCATGTACAGTGTCAATCGAAATTAATGTAAGGCCTACATACTTAAATTCTACAGTATATTTTGAAAATACTCTTAGTTCTTAATGCAGTAATTGAGTTCAATAACTAACCATGTTGAGTAAATGATGTTCTATCATTATCAAGTTTCAAAATGAGCTTTTAGAGATATAGAAATATATGAATAAGCTATTGTTTAATATACTGAATATTACTTTTTAGATTCTAAGTTAAAGACGTGTAACTAAGAAATTAAGTAATATCTTTATGCCACGAAGATAATTTATCTAATTTTCCAACAACAAAATTGAAGCCCTTTGATTGAATAAATAGCCATTAATACTAATAGAGAAGTATATTTGAGGCCCAAAAAGTATTAGAATATACTATTTGAGTCATTATTATGATGTTATAGCTCATTGAGAAGGTCAAAAACGAAAAAGTCTTTGCTACCTTTTTTTACACAATCATTTAGCCATTAAATCATATGCATTCTTTCACAAGGGTAAAAAAATATTGGAGGTAGCTTTTTCAAAGAAAAGCCTTATCTTTTTATCTATGTTTGATAATGGTATTTCAAAATTACTAGATAATTTTCTAGTATATTATGAGTATTTAAATTCATATATTGTTATGTGCAAAATTTGATAGCCCTTTTTTCTAATGTTGCAAATGGGTATCAAATTCAATTAAAGATAAAATTTCATAATTTTTCTTATTTTTTTTCTGTTGTACCGAAGCAAAGTTTGTATTTTGACACTAAATTATTTTTCAAAAAAAAAAATAGTTGTATAGCAAATCTCAGCGTGACATAAATATATTAAAAAAGGGGGATGCCTATTTATTTTATAAAAGAAAAGTTAATCGACGCCTAATAGCTATGAGCAAATATGAGTAATTACACTAGTTTACAATATCATATTTGGAACCATCGACTACAGACCCATATATCCGGCTGTTCTTTAGAAAAAATCTATCTAAATTATCGATAAACCAGAACTACCGAGCCACATAATTAAAACTAAAATCTTGAACGTATTTTTACATAAGAGGTTGTTTTGCTATACTCATTCCTAGTTGCTAATATATTATTAGAAGTGAATACAATTTTCTTTCAATAATTATCCCTTCAACAGGTTAAATTACAATCAATTAGTAGTGCTACTGACAGGTTCTTAACTTTATTGGAGAACTTGAACACTATCAGTTTTATATGAACATTCTTATATAACCCTTTTTGCATGGAGAGTGTGTCATCTCAAACCATATGATTTGTATCTTAACTTCTGCCAAACACCTGAGCCTCACTCAACAAATCCTTGAGGTTTTTAACATGAAAATGTATTTTTTTTCAAAACAAAATCAATAGCATATTGATTGAAAAGTCCCGAGCTTTACACATAGATGGAACTATTTTAAATGTAACTCATTTTCAGATATGTATACTCCTATTGTTAGTTCTAAAACACTGAATAAGGAAGAATATATATGTTTTAATTTTAGAGTGCTTTTTGATGGGAAAAAGTACAGCTCAAGGTAAGTGATGGCAAACCATCCCTTTTCAATAACACCATTCACATGTATATACACTACATGAATGTATATATTTCCATAACCCTCTTAAAAGTATTCATAAGACCATGCTCATTTATGCATTAAATAGGTCAAATAAAAAACCTTTCACGGCGTATAAAATCTCCAGCAAAGTGAATGTTGTATAGGTATGCTCCTTATTATTTTTTTTTTTTTCATATTATTAAACTATATATATTTTTTGTTAATAATATGTATTTTTTTTTGTATGTAACATTAAATTAATTTTCAATGCATGATAAAAAAAAACTTTTTATAGCCAGGAATTGAACAAACCAGATGTGTAATACCTTTAAAGAAATTGCAAGATATTATTCTCGCAAAATTGTGCCACATTAAGCTGTCTTTGTATAAAATGTATACAAAATTTAACAAATACATATAAACATTTTGGTTTCCTTAAAAATTATATATATATATATATACAAAATATTTTGTAGGTGTAAGAGGGAGAAATAAGAGAAGGGTACATTGCAGATTTTAAAAGTTCACAAAATTATATAAATAAATGTGCATTTTAAACCTTTTTTAGGGAACTGGGATATCATACACCCCGGTATTTATATGAATGCTTCTTACTACATAAAGTCTATGTTGTATCGTAAATACTTTTTCGTATACTCTTGAACATAAGATCCGATTATATGAAATTTTTTATTTATCATGATTATTTGCCTTCTTCAAGATTTATTCATTTATACAGTAATTTTTAATTGAAGGATAGTAGATTTAATTAACTATTTTGCTTAAAACAGATGAGTACCAATTTCATTCCGAAATTGGTACTAAAGTGATGAAAATTTCATAAGCGTTTTATACCATAAACTTTTTATACAAAAATCAATGTCTCCGCCATCTTCGCGAATCATTCGCTTGATACAAGGCTTAGAAGATTTGAAGGCCTTTACCACGCCTGCAGTGGAGACTTTTTCACAGTACTTGATAATGGAGGCCTTGAAGGAGTCAATGTGTGCAGCGACCTTCCTCTCTAACTCCCCCCAAACGTAGGGGGGAGTAGTGTTAAAATCAAATGCAATTTTAGCTCAATTTTTGGCATGCAAGAGTATCTTTAAGCACTTTAAAAAAAAATTTAATTAAAGCCATGTATCGAAGTATTTGAAAAAAGAAACTTGAATGAAACTTCTGAAATTCAATAACATAACTTTAAAAATCTAACTTCTTAATCTCTTTACAAATAGAGAATGTTATTTTAAAATAAGTCATTTTCAAGTGACTATCGAAGTCAAAAAACATCAATTGAAAACTCAAACTTTACAAACATAACTTTTTTATAAAAATAAAACAAAAAAATGAAGTAACAGATCATCTTAATACACAAGCTGAAATAAAAATTTAAAAAAATTTAACTTCTTTTGTTACCTTCGATCTTTAATATGACCTTGACACAGTACTTTAAAAGCTTAAAATGCTGTACAACTATTACTTTAGGCATAAAAAGGCTTTAATGATCACTATATATGTGAGTTTTTTCTTATTGCTTTAAAAATATATTAAAATATACGCATTCATTGGTGAAAAAGTAATTTTTGGGATAGGATTGTTTGGCTGGTCACTTTTATTCCAAAGTGATAAAAAAATTTGTATCCAAGGTTGGGCTAAAATTTAATTTGCTGATTCTCATCAATTAACCCCCCCCCTCCCTCCCCTACAAAAAAAACGTTATCCATGGAATTCATATCGAAGAAGTTAGAGGGCCAGGTCTGGGGGCCAAAAATGTCATCTTCTCTTCTTTCAACAAGTTTTGGCGCTTGTGGCCCTTGTGAGAGGGGGCCAGTCTTATTGAAACAGGAACTCGACACCATTGGCTTCAGCTTTCATCCAAGGTATCATATCACTTGGTCAGACAGTTGTCCGGACTCACCCTCTCTTTTGGTTCAAAGAAGATGGAGGCATAAAACTGATGTTCCTTCCAATGATAAATGACCAGGCATAATACTGGCAGGAAACTTGGTTTTAAAGGCGAGGCGACATTAGTTCTCTCTGTGGTCAAACATTTGTCGGTCTGGATGTTGTGGGATTTGTTGATAGACCATGGTTTATCATAAAAATAAAAGATAATTCGGATACCATGGGAATATAAATCGTTCTACAATTTTCTTCCATGGGCAGCCTAGGTGGCCTTTATTTTTTCTGTAAGGATATACATTTTTTAGAGGAGGTATTTCTTCGTCCTCAGGTGAGTGTTAATGGTCTTGGAGACTGTTGCACGGCTTACTTGGCGCTTTTTGGCAAGAAGGTTAATCCAAGTCGCAGGAAATGCCTTCGCGGACCGTTTCAGGTCACCAAGGAATCTGGGATTGCTTGTTTATCACTTCAGGACTTGTGGGCTATTCTTTTATATACTCCCTCCTCCTTTTACATGTTGTAGACTGTGATATTTGGATACTTAAGCATCTTCTGATGTAAGCTGGGTGTTCCTTCAGTTCTCATCCATCGTGAATACTTGTTTTGATTTAAAAGTTATTCAACTAACTTAAACCTATCGCTCAAACTCTCATTTAAAATTTAAATAATTTAGTTACATGCTTTCCTTATTGTTCAGGATGAAATTAAAGATGGCCCGGATTTACCTTAATGATCCTGTATATAATCATAGTCAAGGGAAAGCTAAGTTAATGCGAATCCCGATATTCGAATGCATCGTATGGACGATCTATCATTTTTACATTTATTTCCACGTAATTCTAACTCTACTTATACTCTCATCGTCCTCTTTCAACTTATTAATATACTATATTGGTATTGGAAGGGTTCTTGTAGACAAGGTCCATTAGGGGGTATCACGGGAGCCCAATTTGATCTATCACGCATTCTGACCCCTCAAAAGTTGCGAATGGTAAATCAAAATCCATTTTACTATTTTAAAAAACCGGGAAATTTCCCCCCCCCCCCCCCATTTTTTTCTCTAGAAAGGTTTCTGTATGAAGTAAACAAAAATTTATGAAATATTGAAATCATTTCATGAATATGATTCATTGGTATAATATAGTAATTTCAATTCTTCCAATCTAACAATATTGGTCAGATAAAGAACTTATGAAAGCAAAGAATGAATCTTTGCAATTAGAGAAATATTCATGCCATTCCCAATCTGTAGAAAGGGCAGTGGAACTAGTTTCAGAAGTTTCCTCTAAGATTTACAGATATAACGAAAGACACGGATATATTTTGTTAACTTTAAAATCAAGAAATAAACTAATGAAATTTAAAACTGAGTGTCAGTACCCAGTTTGATATATTTACATATAATATGTTTAAAAATAGTATTCAGCTAAATTTAAGGATAATTATCCGCATTGTTGTATACTAAATTCTATGGAATAAAAAAATAATATATATTGGCAGAGTATTTTTCTTTTCATAAGTAATTTTTATCTTTTTTAGTCTGCCTTTGCACTAAATCCGGGGCGTGCAACGTTGATCTCGCTGTAGAAGTAAGGGATTTAACTTTAGCAAAAATTACATCTCGTGCAATATAATTTTTAAAACACATAAAGGTTTTTATAAATGAGAAAAAAAGTTTATTTGATAATTTTTTTACTTCATACAGAAACATTTCCAGACAAAAAGGTAGGGGTAAATTTTTTTCATCGGGATTATTTTTCCTAAAACGGATTTTTATTTACAATTTGCAACTTTTGAGGGATCAGAATGCGTGATAGACCAAATTGTGCTCCCGTGATACCCCTAAGCTACATGATTAAAACTTGTCCCATGGATAACAAAAAAATGATGATAGGGTGGTTGGAAACATCTTTATATGTCCTTAATGATTCTCTTTCTCTATACTTGTGAATGATTATGCAGAAAAACTAGACTATGCTTAACTTTCTGTGTCCATAAAAGTTCATTGTTAACGATATCATACTATATTTTCAAATAATTATGATATGTTAAAGATTATAAAAAAAATAATGTTGCAAAATTTGAAAGTAAATAAGTAAAATCGTATGACAAAGAAGGCTGAACATGTGTAGAAATATAATATTTGTATACATGAATTCATTATTTATGATTAATACTTTTTCAGATAACAAATTGTCTCTACTTTATTGTATTTTATAAAAACTCCTAGGACAATTTAGTACTTAATTAGTAGAAGTATGCTATCAATTTTCAACTTCAATCATCAAGTTAACTAAATATAGATAGATCAAAAACCTTTTCATATTCACATTCAATATGTGACACGTCTATAAAGTATTATTTATTTCCATTTTTCTTCGTTTTTCGTTTCGTTTCTTTATAAGCAAAAAGAGTTTATTTAAAGCATAAAATTGTTGAGATCCTTTGTCACTATTTCAGAAAAAAAACATTGCTATTCTTTGAATGTATTAAATATTGGAGTTGTATACATATATAAATATGATATAAAATATAATAATTAGAAATATATAATAATTTTTCTTTAATACAAATTAAAATCGTCCCAATAAAACTTCTCTAAGACTGAATTTAAGACATGCTTTGCAATAAAAATAATACAATTTGTTATTTAACCCAGACAAATACCCTTTTATATAAAAAACTAAATACTTACACTTAGATTAAACCTTATGTCTGAACTTTTTATTAATTTATAAATTGGCTCACATCTATCAAAAGTGTCAAATACTGAAAAAAAAAACACGAACAATTTGAAAGCCGAGTAACAACATATCCTTGATTAACGCATGGTGAGTTTAATAAAATTAGATATAGGAATAAAAGGATTTTGGTCTTGTAAAAGTCTGTTATCGATATTTTATACAATTTGACCAATTTGTGATTAATATAACAATCAACACTTGTATTCAATATTCAAGGTCCAAAAGAATTCAAATAAGTTTACTTTGTAACATAATTTTCCAAATACATCATTATGTATCTCATTCCAAAGGGCTCAAGATCAAAATGAACATTTGGATTGCTTCAATTTGCATTCTTTTGCTAGCATCTTCCGTGTGTACGTTAATAAATACTCATTGTTTATCACTGATAAATACTTCCCTGTATTTTTTATAAATTAAAGTATAATTTTCACAATGTAAAATTCATATTTATTTACTTTTTAGCTGCTCAAACATGTCAGACTGCTAGTGGACCCTGCGTTTTTCCATTCATATATTCAGGCACAACGTACACTGGATGCACTCTCCAGGATTCGGCTATACCTTGGTGTGCTACTTTAGTAGATGGATTCCTAAATTATGTAAACTACGATTATTGCCCTGCAAGTTGTGCGCGTAAGTAAAAAGAACAGTACTTCACAATAGAACTGTGTTAAATATGAATTGATACTCCATTGTGTTTACAGAATCTCCAATAGCGACGAATGCTGGTAGTGAGTTAATTATTTTATATGTATGTAGGTGAGACTTTAAAACAATTTCGACAACCCCTTTCCTTTGAAAATTAAAACGCTATGGTTACAACATTTACATCACAATTTTATAATATAATAAATCCTATTGCAGACAAAAAAATTCTTGATGTTTTAGGATAACAGACAACATTAAGTATGTTGTAATAAATATTTATGTCAAAGGCAAACCAACTGACCCAAGACCAAAATTTATTGTAGCTATACCCAGTTACTGTTAATAGTGTCAAGAATCTATCATCCTTATGTATTATTTTCATTTTTTTTTAGCATGTAAAACTCTTGAGGGAATTGACTGCATATTTCCATTTGTGTACCAAGGTACATCATACAGTAGTTGTACAAATGCAGATTATGGATCCACATTTTGGTGTGCCACTGCAGTTGGGCCTGGAAATGTTTACACCTCCTACGGATCCTGTTCTGCAGAATGTCTATGTAAGTAGAACCTATGCACACTATACCTAAACATATTAAACTTCCAGTGTGTTCACTTATTTACACCACTCTCTTTTTGTTCCTATAGCTAGTAGCTCAGGCAGCACTGGTAATAACTTAAATACTGCTATTAATAAGGACACAATATATTTATTATTTTTACTTTTAGCTTGTCAGACAGCTTCTGGTATCAGCTGTGTGTTTCCTTTTACTTACAACAACGTCAAGTATTCATCTTGTACTTCAGTTGAAAGTTCTTTTCCCTGGTGTGCAACCTCTGTAACTAATGGAGAATACAATGGTAGATATGGATTTTGTGAAGATAATTGTGAAGGTTTATAGTTTATTTATTTATTCTTCACATATTTATGTTATAAGCTTGATGCAATTAATATGTTTAAGTGGGAGTAACAGTACCAGTCGTGACACCAACAACGACCACTACAACAACAACTAATACGACTGCAAGTCCAACCACGACAATTGCAAGAATAAATAAATCAACATTTGCACCATCAATAAAAACTACAACACAAGAATTAATGACTAAAACAACACCCACATCATCAGCAAAAACTACAAAACCAGCGTTAAAGTTTAAAACAACACTCACATCATCAGTAAAAACTACACAACAATTATCAAAGATAACAACAACAGCTGAACCATTAATAACTTCTGTGTGTAAGTTACAGAATCATCCGTTTTTACTACCAACAAATATTTCCCTATCTTTTTTTAAATTATAGTATAATTTTAACATGATTATTTTATTACTTTTTAGCCTTTCAATCGTGTCAGACTCCTACTGGACCTTGTGTCTTTCCATTCAAATATTTTGGAACAATGTACACTGGATGTACTCTCCAGGATTCGACTTTACCTTGGTGTGCTACCTCAGTTGATGCAGCCCTAAACTATTTAAACTACAATTATTGCCCTGCTAGTTGTGCACGTAAGTAAAAAGAACAATAGAGCGATAAATAACTTATTTCCAATTGGTTTTATATTCAATTGTCCTTTCAGTATCTCCGGAAACGACGAAAACCGGTGGTGAGTTAATCTTTTTATATGTATGTAGGTAAGACTTTAAAACGATTACAATAAACCCTTTACTCGAATATGAAAAAGCTAACATCACTTTATTTATATCAAAATTTTATAATATTATGAAACATATTGTAAAAAAAAATATAGTTAAGCCCTCATACCTGATAAATTTGAGCTATTGTAACTTAAGCTACAAAGTTGTCAGTCGTAACAAGTGCTGCATTATTGTTTTTTTCTTTTTTAATGATTTTATTTACTATTCATTAAGATGGTATTAGCGTATACTATAAATAGTCAGTAATGGGCTTCGAAAAAGTTCATTATGAATGTTAGCACTCGTGTACTTAATTAAAGTTGTAAACTGTACTTTAATTAAATTTAAGTGTTGCAACAATATCCACTGACTGTTAACATTTTTTTTTACACAGGGATGTTATGAACCCTAATTTTTTTTTAAATTGCTTTATTTATGTTTAAAATGGATTGTAATGCATGAAATTTTTAGTATGCTCCTGAAACATCTTTCAAAATAAATGCAAAATTTTATTAATTCAAAAATGTATTTTCATGGAATTATTCAAAAAATTTACAATTTTTATTCAAGGTTTGGTGAATTTAATTAATTTGGTCCCTTTTAAGTAGTTCTTTTGCATTTTCTACTTTCCTTTTTTACCATTGCATTGCTACAAACATAATATCAGCTCTTATTCCATATACCACACTCAATCTCATCAATTTGTTAAAAGAAAATGAAATAATATTTTTTTTCAACTTTAATAATCACAAAATATATTTTGTTGATTTCTAGATCTAATGCTGTTCAGATTAATTCACATAATTTTGAGTCTATGGCAACAGTATATCACGAAATAAAATTAGCTTAATATTTGGGTAAACGTTTAAACTCAAGTTTATTAACTAACCCATAAAATAAGGATGGCGGCCACTAACAAGGGGGTTAAATATATTTTAAAATAGATTTAATCGATAACACACAAATGAAAGTGCATTATGATCAACTTTGACATGTCTAACACAAACCAACTCTTAGTAAATGAGCCACGACCAAAAATTATTGTAGTTATACCCGGTTACTTTTAATAGTGTCGAGAATCTATAATACTTATGTATTCTTTTCATTTTTAGCATGTAAAACTCTTGAGGGAATTGACTGCATATTTCCATTTGTGTACCAAGGTACATCATACAGTAATTGTACAAATGCAGATTATGGATCCACATTTTGGTGTGCCACTGCAGTTGGGCCTGGAAATGTTTACACCTCCTACGGATCCTGTTCTGCAGAATGTCTATGTAAGTAGAACCTATGCACACTATACCTAAACATATTAAACTTTCAGTGTGTTCACTTATTTACACCACTCTCTTTTTGTTCCTATAGCTAGTAGCTCAGGCAGCACTGGTAATAACTTAAATACTGCTATTAATAAGGAGACAATATATTTATTATTTTACTTTTAGCTTGTCAGACAGCTTCTGGTATCAGCTGTGTGTTTCCTTTTACTTACAACAACGTCAAGTATTCATCTTGTACTTCAGTTGAAAGTTCTTTTCCCTGGTGTGCAACCTCTGTAACTAACGGAGAATACAATGGTAGTTATGGATATTGTGAAGATAATTGTGAAGGTTTATAGATTATTTATTTATCTACAAATATTTTTTATAATAATCTTAATTCAAACATCATTTTTAGTTGGAGTAATAGCACCAGTTTAAACAACTAAAACCTCAACTAGAACTATTGCAAGCCCAACCACGACAAATTAATTGAAGATTAAAACAACAATACATAAAATCTACCGTGAAAAGAAAGACCAAGTTATTTTTATCATTCTAGATATATTTAGATATTTTTAAGTGATAATAAAGTTCTAAAGTTGTTTAAAACTATAACACTAATAATAATTTGGAGCCCTACTTTCATATAAATTAAGTTTTATGAATTGTATACACTTTTAAAACTTTATGATAAGAATAAATTAATTTTAGTGAGAAATACTTTTAAACAAAAATTCATTTTAAAAATGATATAATGAGTAATTCATGGATATGATGTTATATTTTAGACAAAAAGCTAACATTTTAATTTAGAGTGTGAGGAGATGTAATCCAGACATGTCAATTATGTATAATTTCAATAATCAGAACTTAACTAACGTTTAATGAGAAACCCTTTTAATTTCAAGTTTGTATATTAAGTAATAACCAAAAAAATTAGTTTAAAGTGTAAAATAAAGTAGTTATAAAACACTTTACCTCCCTTTATGAAAATTATAAAATTTCATTACACCGAGTGGTCCATTAAAATCTGAACACGCGCAATTTTAAACTTCAATAAGATATAATTTATTAATTAACAATATAATTTCAACAAAAATAATACAATAAATATCTGTGTGTCTGAGCTCTCTTCATCATTAATGTAGCCGCCCTTAGCGGCAATTATGGCTTTCAGATGGTGGCAGAAGGCTTGGCACCCGCTGCAAAAGTAGTCATCCGTAATGGTTTACCAGTGCTGGCTGACAGTGGCTTTTAGGTAATCGGTATTTGGATGATAGCCACGGCAGGCCTTTTCCTCGACATGCACCCAAAAGGTGTAGTCGAAGAGGTTGGCATCAGGGCTTTAGGGATCCAAAAGTGCGAAAAAGAGTTCAAAAGAAGAATTTAAAAGAGTTTTGCTACGGAGGAGATAGTTTTTTTTTTTTTTTTTTTCATTGCTGGTGTCAAAAGTGGCATCTTCATCTTCACAACGCTCTTTCCACCGACTTTTTTATAGCTCTCTAAAGAGTCTTGTGTGACACCCTTTGCTTTCTTGTATTGCCCCTCATGGACTGAGGAGATTGGCCTTTGCTATTTTTTTAAGTCCTTCTTGTTCACATTGGCCTTTTTGACAGAGCCCTTCTTCCTCTAAAACGTTTCGGACTTGCGTATGGTATAGAAAGGGGTTCCACAGACGACCAACTGATTGATGTGCGCGATGTATCTAAGCCAGAGAGCTTATGTTTACTTTGCTATGTATTTAATTTTTGTTGTTTTAATATATAGAAATATCAACTTTCATTAATTATTGAATGAATAAGTGTTTAGATTTGAATGGGCCGCCCAATATGTATATTTCTAGGTATAGTATAGAAAATGGGAATTAAGATAAATATACCCCTCCATACGGAGATTCAGAATAGTTCCAAGGACAAGGTTATGCAGGGATCTCTTATATAACTTTTTGATTAAACTAAGAGATGATACAGTTTATTAAAAAGTTAAATACTATTGTAATTATATTTGATAGAAGCCAATAATACGGAATAAAAATCACTGCATCTAATACGAAGTATAAAATAGTCACGATTTACATAAAAAAATACAATACTTCATTGCAGGTAGAACTTTAAAGCCATATAGCTTGCTTTCACACTGAATATATTCATAACATATTGCAGTCAACATATTGTCGTTTCTGAAATATAAAATAATATCAAATTTAAGGAAAAAATGATTAAAAATCAAAATATCAGTCTATGATTACCTCAAACAGCTTTGCAACTCCTGTATTTGTTTTGCTAGTTTGTATATTTTTGGTCTAGGTCAATAATTTGGTTTCATTGTGTTATTTAAAAAAATTACTTTTTTTTTATTTATTAAAGCCACTAGTTTTCAAAATTTGTGTACATTCAAAAACCTTATAAAATTAAGATATGTATATATTTTTTGTTAAAATGGTAAGACCATTTAGTAATATCACAGTTCTACATTTTTAATTTTTGTAAACATTTCAAAAACCTTGAGTGGTGGTCAGTTTAATCCAAAACAAATTTATTTTCTTGAGCTATAATGACCATTAAAATAATCTTAGTACTAAAGTCATTTTTAGTAAAATACATTAAATATGTTTGTTTTACTTGTTTTTTTATTGAAGAATAATTAAGAGGAGTAAAAAATTTCAAGTCTTTAAATTGTCAATAAAATGTATTTTACCTTGTTAAACACAGGGGTTATCAAAAAGATTTTTTTTTTTTTTGATATTACTACATGATTGCTTCAAAAATAAATCTCAACATTACTTCCAAAGCAGAAACTGTACTTTTGTACTATTAAAAATATTCAAATGATGATTATATAATTGATGTAGATCAATTCTTTTGAAAGAAAATTAATTATAAGATATGGAAATTATAAATAAGTAAGTCTTAAATTATAATAAATATACTTTTATGAAGTACTTCAGTTCTATAAAAAACTTTGAGTAGAAAAAGTATAACGGTTTTTGATAGTACAGGTATAATTTTTGGATATTTTTATGAATGAAAAATCACAACTTATGATCCAAGATCATTTTTAATTTCGTAGATTTTACTAAATATTTGTCTATACTCTCACTTCAGTATCAATAATTGGCCATTTTTTATTCTAAATTAATTCTGATGGTCTAAATTTGTGCATATATTTTTTAGAGCAAAATATATAATTTTGACATGCAAAATGAATTTTTACAATTATTTCTAAAGCAAATTTTCAAGTCTATTTTAAGTCATATGATGTAACATGAGGGAAAGTGAAAGGTATACTAAAATATGCTCTTAGTTATGCATTAACCTCTGCCTTAAATCATATTGAAATTATACATTTTTTACGTTTTCTGTTAACTTGACCTTTTAACTTGACTTATAAAAATACATAACGGTAGCTCCAGACTTGACAACCTAGAGTATGAATTTTATTTTCATAAACTGTTATTATTATAACTCAATTCCTGAGGAGGAGATAACTTCCTATTTTGCAGCATTCAATCATATTCAAAACTGGATTGAAAATTCGTGTCTCCACATAAAAGACAGAGAGAAGCGTTGAGGATTTGTTGTGGAGTTATAAATGTAAGTTCCTGTTGGACTCAGATTAGAATTGAAGATTTACATCGGAGTAATTATTGGCAATCCCTTTGTTTATTTCCTTCTCACCCTCCTCTTTCGTCATAACTTCTTGTAGGTAATCTAATTAATTGAATCTGCTCTCTTCTAAAATACTTTTAAAATGATCAGGTTTACCATTTTTATTTGGTTTTTGTCTTTTTAAACGCCCATAATACAAACAATTTCCATCATTACCTATAATGAAACAACACACCAGCTTTCCCCCTCTTTTCTTAGAAATAAAAGTGTGACAAAGAAAAGTAACTGAAGTCTGAGAGTGCTCTTAACTTAATACATTTTGTATATTAAAATCTTTTTTAATTGATTGTTTTAGCCCTAATTTTCTTCCTTAAGTTAAAATTTCAATATCTATTTTGTGTTGTGGCTAATTTCAAATTGTTTGATTTAAATTTATTTGATTAATTCTGTGAATGTTATAATATTAGCAAAGATTTGAGAGAATGATATCGACGTTATTTTGAATTTCTACACTATGCATAAAATTTCCTCATTTCGCAAGAACAGAGATAATGAGGATTAGGATGGGCCGAAAACCAAAAAATTAGAAAATTGAATGTGCTTCTTTATATTTTAATGTTATGTATAAAAATAAGCATATATGCAAATTTTCAGATTGATTGGAAAACGTGTTTAACTGCCGACTTGGGAAAGAAATATCAGTCTCTCTTTTTATTTTATTATTCCTTAATTTTTAGCATGCATTGCATGGTAATTCGAATAATTCCAGATGAATAGAAATACAAGAATATACTGAGCACTTTTGACTCCCACCACGATTTTAATAATGACGTCATATAGAATAATTGTTACTATAAGTAGCTATATATGGCCTTCTTTGATTTTTACCATTAAAGTACTGCTGTAATTCTTTATGACGTCAAAATTTGTCTGTCTTGCCTAACAGTTGGTGCAATACATCAAATTGAAAATTACAGCAAGCCCAATTAAACGATTATATAACCTTGTATTTCTATTGACGTTTGAAAAACTCAAGTTTACTAGTAAATTAAGTATTAGCTTAGGTATACTAAGTTTACTTTAATTTGGTCTCCGAAAAGGGCCGTCGTCAGGGCAGGTTTTACATTGAGTGGGAGCTTGAATAAAGAAAAAATATGGGGATCCTATATTTTCTGCAAAGAGACCTTAAAAAGATCACTAAGTGTTTTTTTGTTGCTAAAAAATTACGAACCTACAGCTCATCAAAACAAATAAGGTTATTGTTATATAAAATTAGAAAAATGTTGCTTTTTGTGTTAAATTAGGTTAAAAACCTTTATTGTTCTCAATTTTATTTGTAACTCAAATAAATAATATATTAAAAGAATTCAATAATGAACATGATTCGCAACAACTTATAAAATTATAATCAATCTTTTTGTATCGAATATTTTTTGATATAATAAAAACTAAAACATTGAAAATTTTAAAAGGGTGTTGGCAGCTAAAGAATTAGTTCTGAGAGCAATAATTTTTAAACTTGTTTTCCAACAGGTCCACAGTTATTATAACTAGCCAATAGTAAACTGGGAACAACTGTCAGAATCCTCATTAGATCAGACCTTTTTTAAAGGGTGGGGGAGGGGGAGAGAGAGGTATAAAGCAATTTTTTTTGCAAATATTTGATTCAAACAGAAGAGGACCATTTCAGAACCTAAGACTGAGAGTGATAAATTTAAATGATAATTATTGTTAAAAGATTATAAATATAATTTTCAATAGTCAAAAATACAAGTTATTGTTTGTTCATGTTGTAAATTCCAGAGCATCGTCCAAGTAAATTATAATTGTATAATGTCCATGAATGCAAAGATAATAAACTTATTTTTTTCCTTATATTGATGTCGTTGTTGTTTTTGTTTTTTTTTGTTTTCTAATAAACACAAATATTGTGATCTTATCTGAGTAAGGGTTATTTTTATAATTATGATTTTTTTTTACAATATGGTTTTCAATGTTATTAATAACCTATGATATTGAAAAGACAATAAACTATTTTATTCCAAAAAAAATTTTTAGTGTTCCTTCAATGGGTTAGATTGAGTTGCACTGATTAAGTATACGTAAACATTATAGTATTACAATTAATCACTCTAAATCTAACCGAGGAACCTTTTGGTTTAATCCATGTATATACTTAAAGTATATTTCTTTGTTTAGGAATCACCAAGGCGCGAACGTACACACATCAAGTTCAAGATAATAACTCCCGAGCGTACTGTCCTTAGGTCCATTATTCTACAATTTTTATTTCAAGTGTACAAAGTAGGGGAGAAAATGTGGACAGTCAATTAATTTTTAAAGGGTTTAGTGATTATATTTTGATATTCTGTTTCCACTGTCCTTTTTACATAAACAAACTATATTAATCATTAAGTCATTTCATCATCATGAGCGAGCAACAAGACAGAAGGCAAAGCATCTCAGATCTCCTAGATGCTAGAGTTGATTTGATGAAGATTACGTACATTTTGTTGTAGGAGCATGGTTTTTAAGTTAGCCAAGATGAAAAAAATTGGTGAAGACCCCTCCAGTATGTCAAGAAGTGGAGGGCATAATTTGCAAAGAGGGGTAAGAAGTTCTTTTTAAGTTTGGATAATAATACATATAATGGAGAATCGCCTTGCCAATTATTTCTCTTTGGCTCCTAGGACCGTCAGGAGGCCCATAAAGCACAACTTGAGATTTTTTTCTTTCACAAGGACCCACATGTCATCTTTTTACTGAGGGTATGAAAGCCAGGAGGTTCAAGAGATGCAAGAAAATCCTAACACGACTAAATGTGTCAATTGTGAAAATTTTCTCGCTCAAGAAGATTTTCACAGTTGATCGATTTCACAACTGCCGGAACAACTGCTGGTTTGCAGAAACAAAAGAAAAAGTCTAATGGGTGTATCATACCAAATATCCTTCCAAAACAATTGTCGTCGGCGTTGTGGCCTCTGATGTAAAAAAGATGCTTTATTATTTTTCAAAGATGGGCAGAAAATCGGCCAGGAGGCCTACAACTAGGTGCTTAGGTACACCATATTACTATGGCTGAAGACCAATATACTTATCTGACTAAAATTTAGTGTTTGTTCTACCAAGAGATGCTACTAACTAAAAATAACCTCGATCCATGGTAGTAGTGCCATCTCTCAGAATTTGTACGGACTTTCCATACGACCCTTGCATATATTTACTCAATTGTTTTCTTCTTTAATATTACAAGCTGAACTCTAGCTACACATGCTCGTTACATTTTATTTCTTAGAATAAGCCCTCATACAGTTCTAAGATATAAGGGGCTTCTCAAAATTAAGTCATTGACAGACAAACAAATAAATAGACAGACAAACTTTTCTTTATGAAAGTAGAAAAGATGTATTGCACATCATTATATTTTAATTAACTTTCAATTTAAAGAAGTTTTTAGAAAATAAAAAAATTGAGGAAAAGAAGCGGGAGATATATGGTTGACTCTTTACATAAAGCTAAATTATTATCATTCAAAGTTTTTGATTATTTAATTAATTTTTTAAAATAAATGTTTATTCTTTTCGGCTAAAGTTTGACATGTTTAGAATTGGAATATGTATGTGTGTTATTTATATATTGTAAGCTGCCAATCTTTTTCATTCTTTATCTATAGAAACTTATTTAATTAATTTTGTTCTTTTTCCCCTTGTTGTTCACAAAAAGTGTATACCCTCTTTTGAACAAAGGTGACAAGTTTGTCATTCTTACGACAACATAAATATTTTTCTGACAATAATGATAAACAAGCAAAAAATATTAAAACCTTTTGTCTCAATATTGAAATACTAGAGTGCTTGCAAACGCCAAAGTTGTTTATTAAAGGTGTTTATTTTTATTTTTCCGAACAATTTTTGCTCAATCTTCATCAGAAATTGTTGAATAATCTTCATCATTAAAAATATTTGGTTTTTTCTTCGCTTTTTCTATAATATTGTGGGAACTATTATCAATTTCACTAGTCAACAAATTTTTGCTTTTACATTGAGATAGTATCTAATGGTACTATACAAATGTAAAAAATATTTTTGTGGCCTACAAAGAACAACATTTTATATACTGTTAATATTTTTTTCAGAAATAATTCTTCTTAATCAATTTTTAAAAAAAATTAAGGTGTTTTATAAAAAAGAAGATTGGCAAACTTTGTTTTTTAACACTGTGATAGAAATTAAAGAATTTTATTTGCATTTTTTTTTTCAAGTCCTTATTCATCCACATTACAGTTATACATACATACCCAAGTAAGTAAATAAAACAAAAAATAAATTTGCATTATAGCTTACAGTTAATTTCCTTTTTCAACCCTCTAATATAAAAAAATAAAGTTCATCAGCAATATGAACTGATAACAAAAAAAAAAAAAAAAAAAAAAAAAACATATTGACCACGACAAAAATCCAGCTGATAAAATATTTTCAGGTTAAAAGTTTGTATATAGTTGAGACAACAACTATAATTGAAGACAGGCAGTGCATATATAATTATAATTATATAGAACGAAAACAAAGCAAGGGAACTGAACGAAAGTAATGTAAAAATGATTTAAAAGTAAACATATAGAAATAACATAAAAGAGAGGGATGTTGGCCAAAGATAAAATTCCCAGTTAAAAGTCTTAATGCAGTCATTCAAAAAAGTTACCAGAATCCCCCAAGAAAAGTGATAACTTTATAATCTTACCGTGACATTTTTTGTATTGCCTGATAATAAATTCCACGGTTGTATAGTGTCATTTTAAAGCAGAAAGAAAATATTCAATAAGATCACCGGCATATTTCGACCCTGAGTCCTGCAGCCACAGAATCTTCAATGAGAATGAAGTGTATCTCAATGCAGCATATAAAATAATCTTCCTAAACTCCACAGCACAAATGATCAATCCCTCAGCTAGTTTTTTGTCTATAAGAACCTTGCAATTAATTAACGGCACTTTGAAAGTCTCCTCCTCGATGAAGCAACGGTTACTACTGAAGGGAACGCCAAACAACACCGTGGCCTTTAAGCTGTCTTTGTCAATAATTTTTATATTTAAATCTATAAGCCCCCTCAAGATTTCCAATGCTGGGCACTCTACAAAAACACGCACCTCGTCTCGTTAAATAATTTGCCGCAATCTTTCAGGGATGAAAAAATTTGATTGTTCTCATTGCAATCTAGTATAGTGAGGTAAGCTTCCATCATAGATAACATGCAATGGCCATAAAATGTGGTTCACCTAGTTTGAAGATATAATATTTGCAAATTGTTGTTGTATCAACAGATCTTAGTATCATGAAATTAAATTTTAAATGCCAAGAGACTAGGGGAAGATGTAAGGCTGCCTTCCTTTGCAAGGGAAAAATAAACTTTCCAGTAAAAAAAATGATATATGGACTCATATCATGTAGTGTCATGACTTCATCCCTCAATACAATTCAGTCTAACCCCTCATGTGCTCCAAGATTTTTAAAGAAAGTAATTTTTTTATATGTTGGTCTAATAATATCCACGGTACTGTTTGAGTCGTAGTTAGGACAACTTACTCCACATGACTAAGTGAGCTGCCGCCCATTCGCTTGAGATATCCCTGATGGCACAATTAAATAGATGTGATCCCAAAATAAAAAACCTTAAATAATTCAAAATTAGTTAACTGATATCTCCACTCCAAATTAGGTCTTCTATGTAAATCAATAAATATCTTCAGATATATTTCCGGTAAAATGTTAGCCAGTAGAGTTAAGCCACACACCAATTACGAACGTGGTATCTTTCGAGCTGGAATATAACTAAGGTGAAAAAGAAGTCCCAGCCAAGTGTCCTCTTCCTTCAATTCCCTTTCTGCCACAGATGAAATAGTTGTTGCAATATAAATAATTTTTTAAACTAATTTTGTATTATTAAGATCTACCCTCTTTTGAAGAGTAAATTTTCGCCATTCGCGACACCAAATGTTGACAAGAGAGCTTAACGATGTACAATTTGAGTCAGGAAGGCTTTGATTTGTCCATTTAATTCCTAAAATTTTGACAACATCCTTGTTAAACATCCCTTCACGGTTAAAATCGCCGGTTTCCACATGCCCATAAGGAGTATGGTTGTTTTTACATTGTTCATAATTAGGCCTGAAATATTACTAAATTTTTTAAGGACATTTAAAATAAATTTGATTCTTTTTAAAAGATGACTTTCAGAGTTTTCTTCCACCATTATTGTAAGGTCATCTGCGTATAAAGACAAGTGTTTTTCATTTCCAAAGTTTACACCAGGCTTTATATTTTCTTGGTATAAATCAATTTATGATCTCCATAGTTACAACAAATAGTAATCGTGATACAAGGCATCCCTGCCTACAACTCTGCATTTTTTTGACTTAAATAGAAACAATTGTTATTTTTTTGTAGTTAAATAGTAAATTCTACAAACTGGAAAAGAATGCAGGAATAAGTATTTTTTTAATCTGGAAAATGTACATGTAAAAAATATTATATGCTTTATTTTCTTAAATTTAGATATTTCAAGGCAAAAAATAACATTAAATGATGTCGCTTTTTGTGGAATATAAATTTAAGTATTGCACCATAGTTCAAAAAAGTACTGAAAAGACATAAAAATATTACATTTTCTACAAATATTTGGAACTAATTCATACATAATAAATAATTATTATTTTTAAAATGTATTAGTAAATCAAATTGTAAAATTTACTACATAAAGGATAATGTTTTGTCATTTCATGCTTCTTTAGGAGAAAAACTGGAAACCATGTAATATTAAGAAAAAAAACAATTGTAAATTTCCACTAAAAAATACAATTTAAGGGAAAAACATGTTCTATTTCTTAGAAATAGAAATTTATATATTTAAATTATAGGTTAGTTGTGTTTTTATTCGTTATAAGATTAAAAAGTTCTATAATTTAAATCATATCATAAGACACATAAATAACAGTTATTAATTTATTTATAATTTTAAATGTTACCAGTTGTCTATAAATATTTGAGTTTGGTACAAAATTCCTTAAAAATAGGATGGTGTTACAGGACCGTATTTATAATTCCAAAAGAAAAGAGGTAACGTGGGCCAAACAATTTAGATTTTAAAGGGTGGAGGGTACTATTAAATTTTTTACTTAAATTTGAAAATGAAATGCCCAGCATGGGAAACTAATTAACTGCAATTCATCAAAATGATAATTATAATTTTTTAAACTTTATTTCTTACAAAGTGAGTCATTATAGACAGTTAGGGAACATTCACTTTTCTACTGTGTTATCCAAATAGTAGAATTGAAGAGACTGTGATTCTTACTTTTAGCAATTGACAGGCTCTACAAATACTGAAAGAGTTCATTTTGATCAATTTGAAGGGAGTTACAGAGAAAGCAGTCTCTTCAATTCTACTATTTGGATGACACAGTAGAAAAGTGAATGTTCCTAAAAGACCCCAAAGTATTGGAGTTTGCTATTCGCAAGAGAAACTGACGTAGTTTAAACATAAAAAATGGGGGGAATTAAGAGAGATTAGCATAGCTGCAATTGCTCACTATACCGCATATACTACTAAAATTCTAAATGATAATCTTATTGAATTTTATCCTTCTTCTGAGCAAGATAATTGATGGTTTCATTTAGGATTATTTGAAATTTTTAGCAAAAATCTAAATTTGTATATCGTGATAATCATTTTCGTATTTTTGCGTTATTCTAGTCATTTTTCATGATTTTGCTTTAGCTTTTTCATTTTTATAAGCTATTTGTTAATTTATTTTGTTGTTTTTTGTTTTGAATACGGTGTTTTGTGTGCATTGTAGTGTTTTATTGTCTTTTTTTTTAATAAAGTACTTTTAAAATACGAAGTTTATTTACATTTATATATAAAATGCAACTTTCCTCGATAAGTAAAGAGAAAATAAATAAAAATCAATAAGATTTACAACTCTACTAATACTCTTACACGTACAGAATATCCTGCTACTAGTAAGTTCTTTATTTATTTGTTTCTTTTATTTGACATATGACAATCATAAATGTAATTTTTATAATATAAACCTTTCAATCAGGAAGAAAAAAGGTGAAATAAGGAAATAAAGTAAGCGGTAGATACATGTCCTGGCGGTATATGTCAATTAAAATATTGTTGTTTCAAACTATGGCATATTTTATAATAATCATAACATACAAAGAAAGTTTACCTTACCTAATGTTGTTTCTTTTATAAAAATATTGTAATATTTCTAAAGTGACTTATAAAAACATCATCAAAGTATTGTGAAGCATGCCCATACATAATGCCTCTTTGATTCATTGTAGTACATACATATAGGTAAATAATGCATCAAAGTCTTGATGGATTTTATTTGCCTTTATTCTTTATTCGTCCTTCTAACATTGGAAGGGGAAAAAAATATAAAGATAATGTACAAGTTAAAAACATAGACGCACCGGAGCTCTGATATTAAGGACTTCACATCCTCTTTCAAGCTTGATGACCATTTAAGGGCGTTAATACATACACCAGATGATTCAAAACACAAGTTTTTAATGATCAGGTATATCTGTGTGAGTATATATGGTCAAAATATAAAAATAACAACTCAGTTACATATAAATCAGTTTCAGTTGTTGATAAAATGAAAAAAATAAATATATTATTCATTTTTACACATTTTTCATACAACACTAAATTATGCAACCAATACACATCAAGAATTATCAAAAAGGTAAATGCTCGCCTGCCACAATTTGTTTTGCAAATTCGTCGATTCGTCCCCCCACCCTTTTTCTCTCTCTTTTGAAAATGAGACCGACGCCAGGGACGTCACACGAGGCCCTTGACGTCCCTTATACCACCTTTATGCTTAAAGAGAATGAACTTGATTTTAGTTTCAAGGTGTGTCGTTACAAACATTGATGCCAGTTGAATACATTTTAAAAAATAAGGAAAACCGAAAATCAACATGGTAACCTTGACAATTAAAATAATGTGTTGGAGGCGAACAGCTTAGCTTTCATCACGTTTCATTAGACCATCTGCATGCAGTTTTGACAAGGAGGGAGTGGCACAAGAAATAAACAAAGATATAGGGAGGAATTAATTCGACCCTAATCCTCAACTTTACTCTGAGTCCAACAGGGACTTACAACTATAATTCCTTATCTAATATTAATAACTGAATTGTGTTTTATATGTGCACACACAAACGTTCAAAAAGATTTTTAGTATAATTGAATGCAGTAGAAAAGGTAGTTCAGTCCTCAGGAGCAAAATGATAATGACATAGGCTACGGAAAAAATTAACTCTTCAGTTTACCAACTCAAAAAAAGGGTGACCTAAAAAGTATAGCAGATTTTAATCACTAAACATGGAATAACATTTATTAATATCCAAACAAGGAAGAATTAGAAGCCCCACGAAGTCTATTACTTTCTAATTACACACATCATGGGGCGAAGAAGGAATGATGTTACATTTATTTTTATTAAATAGTTCGTGTTATAAATGAATAGTGATATAGAATGGAATTGTCATATCTCATACACAGCACGCTCGGGAGTTATTCTCTTGAACTTGATGTGTGCACGTTCGTGCACGGGTGATTCGTAGACAAAGAAATATACTTTATGTTTATGGATTTCACCAAAAGATTCCTAGGTTTAGATTGAGTCATTGAGATAATATAATGTTTACTTATACTTAATCAGTGCAACTCCATCTAACCAATTAAAGAAACATTAAAAAAAAATAGTGATTAACAATTTTAACAGATGACAAGTGACAAATCAATTACTTCATAGACAAAAAGGATGATTTAGATAGATTTTTTTCGCCACAGGGTGTTGAGATATATGGATCTATGTACACTCATAATTCATTTTCTTTATAATGGTTCTCGTGCCTAACTCGATGGATCTCATATCTTTTAAAATCAAAGTATGTTACTTCATCATCCATTGGTTCAAACACATATCCGTTGCATATACGAGTATATTGTATTGTATCATTGAATACTTCCACAGGAATTAGGAAGTTTTATTAAGGGAAATATTTCTGGAGTTAAATACCAAGTGAGGAACAAATAGAGTTATCATCCCTTCTCGACAGCTTCTTGATTGACACCTGTTATATCTAAAGTATATTCTTATTACTTATGATTTTTTTCTATCATCGGAAAAAATAATGGCGTTGTGTCATTTTTAATCGTAAAATATATCCATATGTTATGATGGAAACAAATTTATCTAATTCTCTTCGGTTAGACATTACTTCTGCTGCAAGATACAAAAATTTTCCTTAAGGATTTCCCGTTCCAAAGATATAGAATGAAACTACACCTCATACATTTTTTAGTTTTAACAACAATATTGAAAATTCGGGATTTGATATATAGGGGTTAATTGCAGACTATAACGTTTCTTTATGATTAGTTTTATAACAATCCCTTTTAATTTATTTTGAATAACTTTAATCTTTATTTCGTTTTATCTCTTTTATTGATAATTTTAATAAAAACCGAATAAAAAATAAAAAAAGACGATCACAAAATATAAAAGATATTGGGATTCTCTTTTATATAAATATTTATTCGCAAAACATATTCAACTCTATTATTACCTGCTTTAATAGTTTATAGAAACTCTTATGTGAAGAAGTGAGGATAAATTATAATTAATAGCATACCTTTTATCTGTTTAAAACATTTCTTGATACCCATGATACAAAAAAAAATCAGAACAAGCATTTGTTAAGAAACTTTAGCTTGTGGTGCCATTGCAAAAATTATCACCCTTTATGAAGCTGTAAAATGCTACAAAGGCACTGGATCTCCTGCCCTCCCCCCCTCCAAGTCTCAATGGATCGCAATATTCTGAAGAAATAATAAAATTGTCTAAAAATGGGAGTTCGAATAAGAAAGGGGATATCGTGGGGATTCAGTATTAATTTAGTACAAACAGTGAGAAAGAGAATGGCTGTGCAAGGCAGGATTCTTTTGAATCATTTTAGGTAGATTATGATGATATTGATACATTTTTTTTCTCAGCCAAGAGGCTTAACTTTATTCATTCTTTTAGGCTTTCAATTATAAGCTTCCGTCAAACATAATTGTGCTGTCGTAAGCATATATATATATATATATAATCAACAAATGTTAGCTTAAAGCGACTTAATAAGAAAAACATGTGCAAATAATTTAAAGTAGGGATATAAATAAACTCCCATGACATCAATAAAAATTAATACAATGATAAAATCACGCCATTTTATTTACTAGTTTTATTGACATCTCCACAATTGTTAATATTGATTTTAGGACTTTGTCGTTTGATGATTGTTTCGTGTATACGACTAGCTACACTTTTATTAATACTGCGTTAACTTTACCTTTCTCGTTTCCAGTGAAGTAAGCCAATAATTCCTCATTACTAATATTTGCAACTAAATTATTTGCCAAATTATATGCTACCTTTTGGTATACTTGTTTTAGTGATCTGCAGCTCCAAAAAATATGATCTGTTGTCTCGTTCATGTCCGTGCAGAAAATCAAGAGGCTTTTCTGATCATCAAAGATCTTGGATCGTACTTCCAGCGTTCTAGAGAACAGGCGGTATTTGAACAATTTTTCTGAGGATGTGACGAATCAGTTTTTATTACTCGACATTTCCTTATGCCTCTTTTGTAGTGATTCCTCTTCTTATCAAGTAAGAGCTAAAGGGGTCTAGTGTGTTTCTCTGGAACATCCTCCTAATTTGCGACGTAGAAGACACCCATGCTCTCATTTTGAATGGAACTATTGGCCTTTTGGGCCAAGAAAGATTCCCAAGTATTTTCTTGAAGGAAAGTTGAGACATTTTCTTTTCACAATGGGGTTGACTTAGGAGCAATATTGGAAGAAACTGTACGTACTTGAGGGAAATTAAACTGTTCGTGTCAGGACAATTCCCATGATATCGACACAGTGATGGATAAAGTAGTGAAAGATTTGGGGACAATATTAGAATCATAATAATCACATGTTCTATTAATTTGATGAAGATGCTTTCAAGGATTGTTCTTCTCTTATAGAATTACATTTCTCAGGCCTCCTAATTTTTAACCGCTTTTACTAATTACATTTTGTATTATTCATTTAAGTACTTACAAGATACATTCGTGTCTATCTAATTATTATTTATTTTTTGAATAATTTTTTTAATCAAATGTGTAATAATAGTTAAAACCGAAATGTTTGATAAAAATAACTAAGAAAGATAATATTGTAAAGGACTTTAACTTTATTTTGTACAAGAAGTAATCTAAGATATAGTTGTTCGTCAAATTTTTATTCATTTAATGATTATAAGACTAGATTTATAAGAGTAAGCTAAACTTCAATATGTTTTGGATAATTCAATTTTTTCGATTCTAATAGAGATTAATAGTTTTTCTGGTTTTTTTTTCCCTGTTTTCCGATATGTTTCATTTTTTTATTCATCAGCAATAAATGTTAAGATGTGTAATGTTGATGGAAATTTTTTAAATATTTGTGAAAGAGAGCAAAAGTTTATTCAACAAATGTTGCAAATAGGCTAAAAAAAAGAGGCAATCAATAATTTTGTAATTGTTTATGAGTATATATTCATAGAAAATAAACGTATAATTTTGCATAGAGGGGAGTGTCCTCTAAGTATTTGATAAGCTATCTTAACTTAAAACTTTAAGTTATTAAACAAACTTGCAATAAAAAAGGTTGCTGAATCAATATTGGTTATTTTTCGATAATTTAAATTTTACATAATTTAATTTAATTTAAATGAGTCACCGGAATTAAATACTTCTATGTTTTTGTCAAAAGAGGGAGGCTGACCTAGAATGACGGATGTTAACGATCCCCCTGAAACGATGTTGGATATTAAAAATAGTAGCCATTTTATTTTTTAATATTTTTACCTGTAAAGATTTGATACTAAAATGGGCATTCTACCGAGTGTCCATTTTAGTATCCAATTACGTCTTGCAAATTATGATCACCTCGGACTTCCTTCAAAAAAAAGTTCTTGTCTAAATTGGTCAGAATTCTCTGGAATTCATGTTTGTGCTAGATTGTGTTATCTTTGCCAACATGTATTGATTCTCCTAATAAATTGGTTGATTTATTCTTCTTATAAAGTGGGAATTGAGTCACTTGATTGCATCCTTCCATTACTTGACATGTTAAGTATACCAATTAATTTTTCAATATATACATATAAAATCATACAAAACTAATAATATTAATCAAGAAAATTTCTCACCGTGAGGCGTGTCAAAAACTTCAGCATAGTAACCAAAAGAACTTAATTGATCTGGTTGGACATTTCCTTCCATTTTGAAATCATCACCTCAGAATTGGAGTATGAGTTTACACAAAATAATGTCATATTTCTTCAATGAATAATTTTTTCCTTGGACATCCTTGCACAATAAAACATAGAATCAGAATTGCATGTTTAGCAAAAACTATGATTATATTTAATTAAGGAGTGTACACAATATCTTTTTAAAGTTGCCCATTCATGTTTGACCTTGCTACAGCCTTTTCATACGCGATTGTCGAACAAAAACATTATTTGAAATGATTGAATATCAAATATGATACCCACGTCTATCTAGGTAGTGTTCACAATATCAACGAAACGATGACTAATTTTGATTTTTTCTGGTCTCATAAAAATGAATTAAGATAATTCAAAGAAATTTTGAAACAAATATAATAAAGAAGTTTCTCAGAATATTTTGTTGAATCCCAAATGGGTTTGAAAAATGATAACCTTGTCGTTCTGGAGTTAAGCCATTTATAATAACAATAAAAAATTATATGAAATATTAATACAAATATTATGTTAATTATAGAATTATTTTTTATATTTTTACGGGTTATTTTATCTCGTCTTACATATAAATAGAATTGAGGATTGACATTCTTGTCCATGTCTTTACCTGATGGATAGTGGTATTGCTTTCCTTACTCTGAATGCTTCTTGGAACTAATCTAATGAAAGATTATGAGCGCAAATCTGCTTTCCTTCCTCCAAAACATTCTTCAAATTGTCCGGGTGACCGTTTAATTTTCTGTCTCTTTTTTTTTACATACCCAAAATACTAACGCTTTACAATTATAATCATAAATCCAAGGGGAGTTTTACTAAATCTACGCGTACCAGGGTTTGAGAATCTATGATGGAAAAATATATTCCATTTGTTTCTGAAAGTATAGTAAATGCAATACTTAAAAAAAGAACAAATAAAGATCGATGAGAAAAGGAACAAACACCAAATAATAAGGATTATTAGAAAGGTAATGCACATTGTGAACATAATAATGAATTTTTTCACTCTTCCTTTCTTTGTTTTCCAGAAAAAAGTTTTTATTTCATTCATATTACTTTTTATGTTTTTTTTCATTTCATTCTATGCATAATATTTTAACTCTTTCTATGAAAAAGATTTATTTCTTGAAAGGGGCTTACATTTTGTTTATGGTTAAACTACTTAATTAGGTGAGTGGTAGTGGGTAAATAAAATATAATTTTGTTAAAAATATTAATATCTCAAATGCAAAATTTTTGTTTCCCTTGATGATAAAGCAACGGCGACAATCCTTTAAAAATGTTGCTCCATTAAGCACCTAAACACTGATTCCCAATAAACCAAGGGAAAACTTCATAACAATAGTTTCATCCGGGTCAACTGAATATGTTGAGTTTTCTTTGACAGTACCAGGGATAGATGGTGATTCCAGGGACTATTCCACTATGTTATTGAGAATGTCAAAATCTACTGTCACATTTGGCAGGTGATCTACAAAATGAACACAAAATACTTTAACAAATATTTAAATATATATTTTTCATAAAGGTTTTGAGATATTATTATAAAAATTTCCGTGACGAATGAGTCATCAATTGTCTACAAAGTTTGTAAGAAACTTCTTCTTTTTTTTGTGATCCTTAATTTACGAGTATGAAAGTCAAATGTGAAGCTGCCATGAGGATTAGCTGCTTGGGGAAGAACAACCCATAGTTTTTTTAAGTTTTTAAAGGTAATGAAAGTAAACAGAACCTTCATTAAATTCACTATAGACAGATACCAGGAGACAAATAGTGTTAAACATGGTCTTTGATGTGATCGACCGCGGAAAAAATGGATTAATAAGAACATCACAATTATACAAGATAGGCTTGGTGAAATCCAAAGTGGAGTCTCTTTAAAATTGCCATAGACCTAAGTATGAGCTAAACAACAATGAACAATTTTTGAATAAGGGCATGAAGATGTTCCTTTACAAGATGACTCCTTTCATTCATAACCAACAAAAAGAGAGTCGACCGAAGCAAGAAATTCCTCAGTCCTGTGGAGTCCAGCATGGGTTCCAAAATTATATTTCGTGATGATAAAGTTTTCTTGCCTGTGTTTAACACAAGAAGAAAAAATACTTTACATTAGAGAATCAACAAGAAATAATTTGCTATACTATAGTTGAAACAATATTTATTGTCGTTGAGGTAGAGGTGAAAGGTTGAGGCTTAGTTTTAAATAAGTTGCACTAATTTTAATTGAATTTCAGTATTTACAATATAGGAGTATTGGAAGAATACCATCAAATAATTCACTTGCAAGGGACATAGCCCAGCGTACATCACCAAGATGATTAAATATCCCAAGAGCACAGTTCACGACGTTAATAACCGTTGAAAGGAAAAGGGAACGTATTAGAGAAAATCCCAGAACGCCCAGGTTGATTAAAAAACACACTTCTATATTCCTCCTAGGTCTGTAATGATCTATGACGTTATATCCTTGGACTACGATAAACACTCTTACCAAAAAGCACCAAGTTAGCTGTGCAACAGTCTCCAGGGCTATAGGCACTGACCTCATTATAAAGTCATAACCCCACTACAAAAGACCTATCTTAACAGTCAAAATGAAGGCCACCTAGACTGCCCAAAGAAAAGATAATTTTGATCCATTTGAAGTCTCATGGTGTCCAAATTATACTTTATTTGGACAAGAAACAATGGACTGTTGACAGATCCCACAACATCCAGAACAACAGAAAGATGCCCACAGAGAGAAATAATACCCCCTGCGTCTATAAAACCAAGTTTCTAGCCGGCATAATTACCCTTGGGGTTATTAACAGTAATGACAGTAGCATCCCCCTTTTTTTAAGCCAAAGGATAGGGTGGTACCTACAGCTACTGTTAAATCCTATCAGACCAAGTGATTCCTTGAATGAAAGCTGAAGCCAATGGTGTCGTGTCACTATTTCAAAACACTGCGCTCCTCTCACAAGGCCTGCAAGATCCAAAACTTGTTTAAAGAAAAATACCTGCCCCTCTAACTTCCCCTTTATGAATCTCATAGATTACTTTTTTTAAGTGGGAGTTAGAGAGGAATGTTTCTCCCAATTTACTCAACAGCCTCAACTCCTTCAAAACTTTCAGCATCAAGTGATTCTATTTTAAACAAAAGTATAGTTAAGTCTATATATAATCTATAAGTCTATTTTAAAAAAAGTGGATCCTGTGGATATACCAAAGACATGCAAATATGTCTGGGAGCAAATGAATGGGGAAAATGACTAACACATTTAATGATTTTTTTCTTTCTCTATTATAACAACTTATGAATATAACTTAAGATTTATATACTTGCTTCACTTAGTCATCAGTATGCTGTTAAAGGTAGTCCAGATTTACCTGAACAACCCTGTAATTTCATTTTTGATAATATTTTATCTACCAAAAATTTACTTATTTATTTTGTTGAGGTTGTGTGTAATGTATATATAATAACAGCTGATGTTACATCAATTAGAAACCCATATGAACATTAAATTGAAAGAAGAGGAAAAAGCCAAAAAAGACTAAAAAGCAAACTAATTCATTATTGCTAGATTAAACAATTGCAAATTTTACAAATAATTTCAAGGAAATATATTTGTACAAGAGGAAGTTGTATTTTTCTCCCAAAAAAATGTTTTATAAGCATACCCATAAGTTCCGGAGAAAAAATATATTTTAGAAAAGATAAAAGGTAACTTTGTAATACTTGGGGTCCAGGAAATCCTCAATCACTAACAAAGGTTAGGTAACATTGCATTGGTAATAGATTCACTTTCTGGCAACAAAACAGATGAGATAATCTTGGATGTTTGAAAAAGGTAAAAGTCATCTCTTTGCAGTAATATTGAGAAAAATAGGAGGAAATACTCTTAAGAATAGATACGGAAAAATTGACGAAGTGAATATCTCGAAACCTTTCAAGAAATATAAACATATCAAAATATCATTTTTATTTTTATGGTTGAAAATAAGTCCAAAATAAAATTTAATACTCCTGAACAAGAGGTGAGTCAGTGAAAAAAACAAACAGAAAAACATTTGCAGCTAAGGGCTTCATCCAAGTGGAAGTGTCTGGGAATGAAAAAAAATTGAAAATACTAAAAAAAAAAAAGTCAAGTATCGCATAATGAAGTTACAAAAGTAAGAATGATAGAAATGAATTCCATTACACTTGAGGATCAGCGTGCTTTGGAGACTGATGAAATACATAATGATATATGACTGTTGATGATATAACTCTATGTGAAAAAAAAGTTGATGGGTATTTTGAAACATACTTTATTTACAAAAAGAAAATATTTTGCCGATTTTTTTTTTAAACTTAAGCTGCCTTGCTAAGCTAAATTGATTAAAAGCAAAGGAGATGCGTTAAAGTAAAATCAAAACAACTCATGAAGGAGTTGAACATCTCTTTGCCGTTTTATGTAAGGGTACTTGAAATCAAAGGAAGTGCTTCTTTCAAAACTGTAAGACATTAAGTAGGTATTTTCACAAAAGTACAGTATGTTCAAAAGATCGGAAGAATCATATTTATAAAATTTTAGTTAACCTTGATTTATCATACTATTAGTAATTAGTTATTAGGCGTCCAGGAACATACAAAATTTGATTAAATAATATAAAAGATAATTCCATAACACATCTATGGTGTTAGTGTACATTTTTCATGAGAACACTCACACGTAGCTATTCACTCAATACGTTTTATCTTCAAGTCTGTTGGTTGCAGCATCAAGTGTGGGGAACACGACACTCCTTTAGAAAGAAGCCAGGAGCTTCCTTCATCAACATCGATCCCCTCTGTTGGTTTTCTTGGCCAAGGGTAGGATCAACTTTCTCAAGTGATTAATACAACTTGCTGAATCCAAACTCCCATCAGATTCCAGGAAGGCGAATTTGCATTCTTGTCCATCCTATCCAACCAGTGCAATCACTAGCAAGTTGGTAAATTTTCTTCTCGTAATTGCATGGGTGAATTGCTATATGTTGAGGCCAAGTAAAACTGTATCAAACAAAAAGGGCGTCTCACCCGCGAGCTAGAGGATAACTATAGATAGCATTTTCTCCATGCAATTCAATTACTTTTTTCCGACTGCAACATTTTCCTCACAATCAAACGAGTTCAGGGCTTGTCTCAGTGTCCTTTTGTAACTCTTAAGGCCAAAATCCTCCGGAATAAGAATCTTCATGGTACTCCTGTGAATATAAAACTTAAGTGAGAGTCCCTTGACCTTGGCCCACCACTCTTTCATCTCATAGGCATTTTTTGACAGCCATTGCAGTCCCAAATGGTCATGCTAGACGTGGTTTTACTTTCTCAGGAGCCTTAGCAGTCCCTCTTTCCATGGTCTGGTAGACAGTCTGCCTGGAAACATCAAGTTCATGACTGATGTATGTTGATGTCTTACCTCGTTGATAAAGTTCTAAAATACCTTCATCTGATTCGTTGGTTCATGTTTGCCATTACGATAATCAAGATGAAATCCTTCATCACTCCGTTTTATATATTTTTAAAGAGGCAATGGATTCACTGATTGGCTGACCACTGCCAATCAGAATGCTTAATCGCATTCAAGAGCAAAATAAAAAATGTAACATCTTAAGCAAACACTCTTGTATAAACTTACTTTTAAAATTAAAGACGCCTCTTTTCTTGGTCAGAGGGGCAAAGTTACAAAATTGGCAAAATACCAAATATTTATTTTTCCCCAATGTCTATGTATGTAGATCAAACATCTTAATATATTGTATACATATTCCTACAACATACATAGATAAGTGTGTACCTATTTATATCAGTATAACCCATTACGAAGCAATATAAATTATCTTATACAAACACTCAGTAAAGTTAAATATTTGTCAATGACTAGAAGGCTTCGTAAACATACAGACATAAGTACATGGACAAATATTTTTTTCTAATTTTTTATGAGGGGCAGAGTCATTCTAAATAGGGTTGTGTTCATAAGGAGGGTTATGTATTCATTTTTTTTTTTTTTTTTTTAAAGTTTCAAAATTGGAAGACGTAAGTGCTTTTGACATATTTAAAAATTTAATTTTTTTTATAAATATATTTTTTCTTCACTTCCTTTCTACAAATTCTTAATCCATTTGAGACATTTCCCTACCTACCTCAAACACATACGAAGGATCCATTTATGTTTAAATTAATAGATTTTGAAGAAGGGAAAAAGTTTTTTTTGTTTTGTTTGGGTCTATTCAATTTTGAAATAATTTAATTTGTATTTAAAATGAACAGCAGTAACATATTTCAAAGTTTTTTCACCTTTTTTTTTCTCTCCCTTAATACCACTAATCTTTATTGTTTATTTATATATATACCTAATAAGTAGATATCATGTGGATAAGCTCATTCTTTTGAATAACACGAGTTGAGACTCCGTGCAAAAGACAAAATTTGATTTTGATTATAAATAAGAAGATTGTTATTCGGGCTTTATAGATATTGTGCGTTGGCCCTTATTTAGAGTAGATAATTCACAATTTACTCTCTGGTTCCATTATGTCTATCCCCACTTATCGGTGCTGAAAAATGGTAAAATTGATCCATTGTCACGTATAATAGGATAAACTATATAGTAAATTAAAATAATTAGATTGTAAGCTAGAATGGGCACTCGTTAGAGTGCAAAACCTCCAACCAAAATTTAAAAAAAGTAATCTATCACAATTTGTTCAAAAGTGATGTTCAATTATGCATTTTTTATGATGTCTGTTACCTTGACTTTTACATTTTCTCAAAATGTAATGGCTTCTTACTGTGATCATATATAATCTTCGCATCAAGTTTTATCAAAATTGATTCGCAACTTTTGGCGTATTCTAGGTGACTAACAAACAAACTAATAGAAGCAAAAACAAAGACTGTGTTCAACTTCGTAAGTGGAGGTAAATATTGAAAATGGGAATACTTTTTGGAAGATATATTTAATAGATATCTCATTTTTTTTATTTTGAAGAATAAATCATCGACTTTTTAGGACTTCAACCCGGTGTAATGAGAATAATGGGCTGGACCGAATAAATAATGGAGATAGTAAACACTCTGAGCATCTTCTAGCAACCAATTTTGAACATATTGCATGATCATTTTTTGTGTGTAAAAGTTTTTGGAAAGAAAGCTGCTTTGTATGTTATAAACTGTAAAATAATGTGATAAAGTAATTGTTTTAAAACACATTTGCGTTTGTTTGAAGGAAATTCAAATGAGGCTCTACGCTATATTAGAAGATAAAACATGGATCCAGTTTTACAACTTTTCAACAAGAAAATAAAGACAATAAATGGAGAGTTTACAATTTAGTTTTGAAGAAGTTGAATTTTGAAATCCTAGCAAAGCAGCTGAATCTTGCCAAGAATTTGTTTTGGTTTAATCAAACAAATGTTATTTTTTTGTCCTTTTGCGTCATTGCATCAGCCAAGCTGTTGAAGTTACACTAAGAAGTGATTCTCTAACGCTTTTACCCTTCTGACCTTACTCTCAGTGTTTGTTTTTGTTTCCAAAAGTCAAAATAATCCCTTTTCTCAACTTTGAAAAGAAAGAATGACTTGTCCTTTTAAAACAGCTGTCAAATCAATACTAATTGAATTAGTAACATGAAGGTTTCTGTAAGTAAGTTCTTTGGCGTATTCAAACATATTAAGTTTCTTGATTGAGTATATTGGTTCATTTAATTCTAACTTGCTTATCAATTCACGTTCGTATATACTAATCCATCGAACTGGTCTGGTTTGAATAGATATTAAATTTATAGTCCCAAATATTTTACATATGATTAATGTAACTTATTTCTAAAGTATATATTAGTAAGGAAAGATTCAAAATGGAGATAATTATGCTTTAAATATGATTAAAATGTACACGTGACTAAAAGTAATTTTTATAAAAAATTTAATTTCAATTATTACTTTCTTATCCCAGATAAACCCACAAAAATTTAGTGTTTATTGATTTTGTCGACTATGGATCATTTATTATAATAATTATCAGTTTTTAACTAATGATTGGTTCAACTGGAATTAGCTCTAGCTTAGCTAAAATCAATTCCATTTTTTAAATTAAGAATAATCTTACAGTTGTGGAAAACTAATTAAAAACCCCACCAAATAGTCCGTAACATTATTTCAAGTAAGAAAAATTAGGACCTTTCCTCCTTTCCCTGCGGCCAAAACGTCTTTTTACCATTTGCATAATTTAAAAAAAAACAATGATTTATCAGGATGCAATATTTATTAAAATAACTGTAGTAAGAAAATTAATCTTTTTTAGAAATATGACTAATAAAATCTTTTTTTTTAAACAAAAAAAATAGTATTACTTGAATGAATACCCACATCAGCATATGTAGGTAAACAGTCAGGGTGGTATCTAGGGAAACGGATAATATTACACAAAATTTAAAAAATATTATGTAAGAGTATTTGGATGGCCTTTTTGATAACGGACATAGTCTTTATTTCTTCAAAAACATTAATGTTATATTTGGGATCGTTTTAAAAATATATTTATAATTTAAAAAAAAATTTTTCTTTTATTAAATAATCCAAATTTTGAGAACTACTGTCTTTTACACAAAATATTACAAATTTGGAAAAAAAAATAGACGCTACTGGATGTATCTAAATCCTCTGGATTATGTAGATTGCTGCAAATTTAGTATGTAAACTTTATCACTCAAATATTGATGTCATGAAGGCCATCGGCAATGAGCCATTATATCCGAAACTATATTGAAGCTGTCGGTAAGGACTTTGAAAAGAGATTGGAAGATGTTTGTTCATCCCATTTGAGGTATATTGATTGAAAGACATTCCTTGTTGTATTATATCCACAATATATTAATATATAGATTATCAATTTTTATGAATAATTACGGCTTTTGATTCTTAATAAATTAAAAGTGTGCCTTGTCTCTAGGTAGTGTAAATGGGAAGACTAATAAAAACGATTTTGCTTCAATTGTAAGGTATTAATAGAAACAGCTAGGCATTTTTATTTGAATGCGAGAATATATCATATGTCACTTAAGATGTGTTTTTTTATATTAATTTTAAAATATTATAAAATACCACAGATTTTACATATTTTTACAATCGCCTTAATCATAGATAAATTTTTTTTATTACCACAAAAATTCAGAGCATCTTATCAAAATTTAGATTTACTAGAAGCCCATTCCTTCTTATTTAGGCAAAATTTATTTATAAATGTATGAAGAAATTTGTATTTATAAATATAGTTTCCATTTTTTTGGTAAGTTATAGGTTTTAGGTTCAAGTTTTCTTTCACGTGGTATGATTTTCATAATATTAGAATGAGTTGAAATGTAGTTATATGTATTCTACCGGTACCAGTTTTTAAATTTGGTACTCCTTGATAAATGAAAATTTTTTTTTAAAGTAAATCTTTTAATAGTTGAGTAATAGATAAACTACATAGATGTATAATTGTTTGGATGTGAATTGCTATACAGGGTGATGAATCAAAAATTAGAATTATGTTCGATACCATCTTGCCTCACTTTCAAAAGTCTGACGATTTTGTACTTAGTGCCATTCGAAAGAGCTGACTAAAAGCTAAAATTTGATGATTGTTTTAGTTTTGTGTTATAAAAAACGTCCGATCAACAAGCAAACTGCAGAGGGTGTGGGATCTCATCAGTGCATAACTTGATCTCCAACAAGAAGATTTTCCCAGTGGACGCTGTTCTGAGCAGGAGAAATGATTATTTATTGGCTAAATTCAGAGCTAGGTCTTCACTAGCAAACATCCAGCTCAGTTCGTTCCCCTCGACGTTGTGGCGTCTAACGGCAGTAAGATGCCTCCTTCCTTTTTCAAGGCAATTAGAAAGTCAACATGGACGTCTACTAAAAGATAATCAGGTACCATTTCTTGCCATGCTTGAAGAGCAAGTTGCCGTTAGACAATTATGTGTTTTCCCAAGCCAGCACTCACACATCCAAAAAAATTGTAGCATTACTTTAGGGAGAACACGGATGCCTTCTGTCTAGTAGACTTTTTACCTTCGTCCTCACACCTCTTGAATCTCCTGGACTTCGCTTTTATAAGCGTCTTGAATGGCAAGACGAACTAGACATCTCATCCAAAAGAGTGGAACAACATGTCCTCAGACTTCATCCATGCCAGCTGTGGTTCTTTTCATCCCTGTATTGAATCCATCATTCAGAATGGAGGGGAACATATTGAATAAAAAGTGTAGAATATTGTTGAATTACCAACTTTTGTTCAAAAAAATTGTCATAAAAATGGCACAAACTAAACATATGTGGAAGAAAAACGGCTTTTAAAATTTTCTAATACAGTGCGTGATTCTTGCAATTAATTAACCTGTTCTACTTTTTTTAATTCAAAATGATAGACTTAATTGAAAGAGCATAAATAAATAATTTTTCTGTAACGATAGTTAGAATTCTAAAAATATTGTTGTATTGCTTAATGTGCCATTGATAAAATTTAAATATTATAAAGGATATTAAAAACATTGTAAAGGTGGATTACAACATCCATCATGCGTGTAAACGGGGATTTATAATCTTCAAAACTCAACTTCTTTTTGTCATTTAAATTTTTTTATGTTTATGGAAGAGAACATAGTATTATCTTTGTTTCCAAAATTTAATTTATCTATCTGGTTACTACTGACTACAACTTACCTATTTTTTCCTCAAAGATTCTTCAAATTGTCAGGCTTACCACGTCATTTTTATTTTTATTTTTTCGCATACCAACAGCTGTAGTTATGCCACTACACTTCTACCTACTTATGTCTAATTTAATCGCATATTTGCATAAATTTAGGACTTAAAAATAGATAAATTATACTATTTGTAGCTCAGCTCTATTTCTCTCTGACAGGTGTTATCTATGATTCATAGGTATGAAGGGCGGTTAAGTACCGCACCTTCCAAGATCATGTTACATTTACTCAGTATTCATCTAATTAGGGATTGTTTCTTTTCTTTTAGCAACGATATCTATGTCATAGTTTATTACTATATTCTTTTAACGTGTACAAAAATGAGTCGGTTTGTAATTACTTATATAAGTCCAAGAGTTGTAAATCTGAATCAATTCCATTTTTTGACTAGATTTTTTAGACATAACCTATAAATATATTCAATGACTTATTTTTATACACTTTTTTTATTCATTAAACGAATAACAATAATCTATTAATATTATACCGTACGATTTATAATCGGGTCTTCTTTATAAATATTAGTCTATAAACTTATAAAAATATTTTTTGGTTATTCAATTGTTGGTTAAGAATGTTTTTATAGAGTTATAATTGAAAAGAAGCGTTTAATACTTTCATACCTATTAGTTTGGAAAGTATTTTTTTAACGGTCTCAAAATGTTTCTTTCAATGAATATATATCATTGGTTGGTTGACTTGGATTAGGTTGAAAAATATTTAGAGATAGCTCAATGACCCTAAAGTTATGAAATTTTTCACTTTTTTACAAAAAAAAGTGCTGATGCTTTGATATAATCTATGCAATACATATTACAGATTTTTAACAAATTCAGTAAACAATCAACTAGTTTGTACATTTTTGTATTAATCAATTGGATTGTTTGACTTAAATACGCTTACAAACAGACAGTTAGGTTGAAAGCTACATTTAATCTAACTACACTTATTATTCTTTTGATTAATACAAAAATTTGCAAACCAGTTTATTGTTTACTCAGATTTGTTATTTAACTAAAATAGGCTTCTTGCACCATCTAAAAAATGATGTTATGATAATTTATATATTTTGCAATATTCGGATTATCTGTTGAAGTCATTGTCTTAAATAAACTAAGGCGCCTTAAATGTTTTCAATAAATTGAAGTTTCCTCCTATTTCAATTATGTTGTTCCTATTTATATCATTCTTTGAATCGATTTTCTCCACATTCTAAATATGGAGAGGTCCAGAAAAATCTAAACACTCTAAATTTACAACTGTAAAAAGATCTAATTTATTAATTAACAATATAATTTACATAAAATTATTACTATAAATAGATGTGTGTCTAAGCTCTCTTCATCATTAATGTAGCTACCCTTACCCGTAATAATAGCTTCCAGGTGGCGGCAGAAGACCTGGAACCCGATGCAGATGTAGTCCTCTTTCATAATGTCCAAGTGCTGTCTGACAGTGGCTTTTAAGTCCTCGGTGTTTGGAGGACAGACACTACAGGCCTTCCCCTCGACTTGCTACGGCCTTCATGTACTCGAGGAGAGTAGTGTCTGCTGTTTTTTATGTTTTGTTTTTTTGTTTTACTCCTCCGGTTTCAGCTTGGCCTTTTTGACAAAAACCTTCTTTCTCTCCAACGTTTTGGAATTTTTGACGGGGTAGACGGTGATCCTCGAGACGCCCAACTACAAGAAATGTGAGAGTGGAAATTCATCGATAGAATAAATTATCCATTTTATGACTTAACTTGGACGTGTACACATTTTTCTTTATTTTCTATTAGTCTACGGGGGGTCTTCACTGAAATACTCAGCATAACCAAGAAATGACAGTATCTCTTGTAAAAATCTAGTATTTGTTTGGCAACCATCAATAATTCATCTTGTCAGTGAATTTTTAAAAATTCATAAAATCGGTCATCGTTATTTGATACACTAATTCTATTTAAAATTCGTCCAGATAACCAATAATCCAGAAATGGTGAAGAAAATCCACAAATTGCCAATGGTGGATTGTTGTCTTATAAGACAAGAACTTATAGACATTGGAGGCATTTCAAAAAGTAGAGTATATCGCATATTATCTGAAAATTTGTAAATGAGCAAGTTGTGTGTAATATGAGTGTTATGTATACTCACACACGTGGAAAAATTAGTGCCAGGATGAAGTTTCATTGCTATAAAAATTAATGTTGTCAATTTTTGTCACTGTTTGAAAAATTTATATATGTAATAAATACATATTTTTGGAATTCTCACCCCCTTTTTTCAAAGTACAAAAACGTGAAAGTAGATTGGGTTGAAGTATAGATTTATTATTTTATAAAAACTTTTGTGTTTTCATTGTTGTGTCGGGTACTAGAGGGATCACTCCAAGGATATATACCTTTATTGTATCACACAGCCTTACTTCCTAAAATCAAATAGAAAAACACTCAAAATCATCCTTACTTAGCAAAATAAGTCAACCATACAAACGGATATTTATCTCTTTATAATACAGATATGTCCTAGTGTAGGTTTAATATTATATATTACAAATCATCGTTATCATTTGATATTCCTGTCCTTTTTCATTTTAAAGCCTTAGGCCTATATACCTACGTATGTAGTAGGTACTTAAGGAAAGAGGGGACATCAGAGATGAAGGCGTCTAATTTGAAAAAAGATATGAAAGACTTAAAAGTTCCCCAACTCACAATATAAAAACGAAAAACACATGGCACAGTGTTACCTCTTAACACAAAAATACTCTATTGACTTTGTTTTCAGCTATCGATTCCTACGTCAAGGCTATTTCATAATGTACTCTTTTTAATAAAAAAAAAAAAGTTATAATTGAATTTCAGTAGTTCATATGGTACGTCAGAATTAAGACCAGCTTATTAATATGAGCTGTCTGTTTTATGATTTTTTTTTTGTTACGGAAAGGGGCAGGAAATAAATGTACAACTATATTTGTTTATGCATTTATAATTGCAATAGTGCATAGACAATATAATAATAATATTTAAATTCATAAATATTTGTTACAGAACAAATTGTTTTAGAACAATTTACACCAAAGACAGACAATAATTCATACACTAGAAAGAATGGTTAACACCAAGACGACGGATGAAATAATGAATAAAGCATAAGAAAAAGCACATACAATACCTGGTTTGTTAGTTTTTTCAATGCAAACTACTCAACTCTAGTTATAATATACTTAAATAATATATGTATGTAAAGAAAAAGTTGAGTTTAACGATTAGAAAAGGAAAAACGGTTGTTGCATTCGCTCTTTTTTAACTCTCCCTTTTAAAGAAGAATTATCGCCTTTCTTTGGTGTAAATTCTTTTAAAAATACAATGCATTCTCCTCGTGATTTTACACAAATTAATCTGTAAATACTTTTATGCATTATAAGTTCTTTTAGAGCCTTTCCCTTGTATTTATGAAATGAACATTCTATTATTTTTATAAATTTTTGTTTGGCTAACATATTGAAATACAAATGTATAGACCCGCCGTCATCCAAAAATAACATGTCGCCTCTAAATAATAGATGTAATAAATAAAAAATCTTTACTTTCATATTTTTTGTCTCTCCATCAACGTGTATCTACTTGGCAAGCAAAACAGTCCTTACATAACGGTCGTACTCGACCTTTTCCATAATTTAAGATGCTCAAAAACGACCCATTGTCCTTTTAGTGCATCTTTGATATCAAAATTAAAGGAACAGAATCCACAAAAACAAAATACTGTGTGATTGGCTGTTACAATATCAAGACCATCAAGGCTATTAACATTTTCAGCTATTTGGCTTACGTTTTCGCCTTGTTTGTAGAAAAAACTGTAAAATATGGTATACTTTACTTGTGTCCATTTTTGACTCGCACTCAAACAATCACATAGTCGCTTTTAAGTCAGAAATCGTATATTTTTTTTAACACTCTCTATTGTTGACGGCTCAAAAATATTGTACATGATTTACACATTACTAAAGTCAAATTTGGGGAAATTAATGGATTAATGTTTACTTAACTTGTTATTTTGCTTCTTTAAAGTTTAGATCTTTACAATTTTAAAACAGACATGACATCATCAACTATTTGTCTATAAAACCCATCTATACAAAATTTTAAATCAGACCGACTTTGTCTTTTATTCTTTTCCAGATCGAACTCTTTCAAAGATCACATTTAGTTTCGTTACTAAAAACATAACGTTCCCAGACCGGTTCTTAACTTTCAGACCCAATACTAATATGTATGTGTACATACTTATCTTGTATAAATGAATGAAATGATATTAAAAGTAGATATATTTTATAATATCTCATAGAAAATATCTAAAAAAGACGAGGAAAAAGTATTAGTGGGTGTATAAAAAATATGTCAAAAATGAAAAATGGCATTCCATCTATAAGAATAAGAATGATATTTCTTTTTATACCTTTATTTCTTTCTCTACTAAGAGCGTAATTAATAAATATAAAAGTATACAATATACATATATAGTATACATTTATATCCAACAGTCATAAATCAGATGTCTCCGCATTTCTTGATGGCAACGACATTTACAAATCCACGTTTTTGTATGCTGTTATGTTTTTTATATACTGAAAGGTAAAAAGTTTAATTGTTTTATTTTTTTCATCTCTCTATGCTTATATACAAGGTTAGGAAGCGAAACTGGCATTATTTATTAATTCTAATTTTCTCATTAATATGGGAAGGTTTAGTAATTACTTTTTGACATTCTGGTTCAGTCATCAAAAAGTGCATAAACAAACAATTATAAACATATTTTCATCTTGTCATCATGAGTGAGCAAAAAGCCAAAAGGTAGCGCAGCGCATATCAAAGCTCCTAAATCCTGAAGTTGAGGTGCTTAGAATTATAGACATTGTGAAGTTCTCCAAGAACCTGGTTTTCTAGGTGTCCAAAAGTAGGAAGGACCTCTCCAGGAAAGTATTAAGTGGAGGACAAAATTTAAAGAGGGATCAGGGGTTCCTGTCCAGCTTAGTAAAGAACAAGGAGGACCCAACCAAATCGATGAATCCCCTCGTCAAAGAGTTCACTGTTCCTCCTAGGACCATCAGGAGGTCCATGAAGGGTGACTTGGAATTGTTCTTATACACAAAGATCCCACGCCACCTTCTAACAGGGGATATAATGCTTGTGAGTTTACGTTTTGATGAACAACCCTGTATATATACAGAGTGGGGACTCAAAACTTGCAGTATCAAGACCAAATTACAAAAATGTGATTTATATAGAATTAATAAAAGACAGCTCAAAACCAATTTTTGACATTTTTAGTAACATACTTAGCTATATTTTTTATATAATATGTCCCCCTTCACAACCAATAGCAGCCTCGATAAGTTTCCGAATAGATTGGTATCTCTTAACTATGGAGCCCTTGTTTATAATGTACCATGCTGTCGTGATTACAGCTGACGAATCCAAGTTTGAATGAGGCGTGCGGAAGACATTCATTTCCAAGACATCCCAAACAGCAAAGTACAAATATGTTGGTTTAGATGATGGCTATAGGAGGGATACACTGAGGTAGGCCAGGCGTCAGCCATATTGTTGATGGAAAAGTTTTGTTTTTTCTTGCCTGAAAGCGCCTTTAACACCATTTTTATACTTTTTTGGACTTCTTAATATTGTAGACAGTACACATGGAGATGCAAACGGTTTCAGCAGCCTTCTTGGCACTCACAAGGACGCGGAAGGATTGCTCTTTTTGTTTTTACTCAAGCTTTTTTAGCCTTAGAGTCATGGGATAAAAACTTTCTTTTTTTTCGATATTAGAAACTTGCAGAGTACTCCAAAAGTCATTTTACCTTTTTATCAGTTAAAACCAATCTAACAATACAAAATGGCTGATATTGTGAACATATTTTATACGTGGATCAATTTACTAAATAAAAAAATATTGGAGAATTGGCTGAGAATTTAATTCCGAATTAAAAAATAACGTTAAAGAAGATATAACTATACTTGTTCATTATACTTGAAAACATCAAAGAGTCATTGACAAATAAAGCGTTTATAGGGTAATTTTTTTTTTTTTTCATTAAATCTCACGATTTTGAGTTGATCCAACTAAAATAATTTCTTAGATAAAATATTAATATTTTAATGTATATCAATAAAAATGAGCAATTATTTTTGAGTACTTATATAACACATTTGGATAAAAAAATTGATTAATCAATTTTTTTAAGGTATCAACAAGTATTAATACAACTTCTTATATAGTGGTCATATTCATACAACTTTCTCAGTATTGTAGATTAAGTTTTATCAGTGTTATCGTTATTAATTAGGCTTCTGCTCCAACTATAACGAATTTGTTTATTATGCCAAAAGAGTAACTACCGATAATGAAATAGAGAAAGATTTAATAAAGCTTTCAGACATATTAAAGTTATACATACATTTCATTACCTCAATGATCGAGCGAAGAAATGATGAAGGACGTGTCAATTTCAACGCGTGGATCCATCCACAAGGGACTTTGACTTCAAATGAATTCAGATGGGAACATAGAGGTTGTTTATTGAGTTAATGTGGAGTGCTACAATGTAAAAGTTAATTATTATTTTACTGGGATCAGTCATTTGTTCGGAAAAAAAATATTTTTCAAAAATTAAAGTAACTGGTACCGAGTAGCTTATATATATATAGGCATATTAAAATTCAAACTCTTTGAATGTTAAACCTCAAGAAGAATTAATTAACAATAGAATTTACAAAAATTAATACCATAAACAGATGTGTGTCTAAGCTGTCTCAATAATTAATGTAGCCACCTGTAGTGGTAATGTGCTTCTATGCGCTGCAGAAGGGCTGGCACCCGTCGCAGAAGTAGTCCTCTGTCTTTGCGTTGCAGTGCTGGCATACAGTTACTTTGAGGGCCTTGGTTTTTGGATGACGGACACTGCAGGCCATCTCCTCTACATGTATCCAAAGTGTTTAGTCGAAAGGGTTGGCATCAGCACTGTAGGGGGGCAAAAGTTTCAAAAAGAATTTTTGAAGGTTATAATGTTTAACAACGGAAGAGATGGGTTTCTTTCATTGCTGGTGTCAAAAAAGACTCCAAAAAAATCTCCTCACCAACAAGATGAAAGCCTTCAGGCTTGAGAGATGCAAAAAATTCCTTAGTTACTTGTAGAGTAATCGGTCGATTGTAAATATCTTCTCATACATTAAGATCTTCACAGTCAACCAAGTTTTGAACTACAGACACAATTGATCTAATGTAGCATCACCTGAGGAATTGCAGGGCATCTTCAGGACAAAATATCTGGCCGTAACAATGTGAAAGAGAGTTGTGGCTTGTGATGGGACGAAAATTAATCCCTTTTTCTTCCAATCCCTTGAGAAAATCAGGGCTGAGGCCTACTATAAGGTTCTGAGGTGGGCAATCTTCACTTGCCTGGAGGTGAAATATCCTGAGAAGAACTCTGTGTGGAATTAACAAGGTACCCCCGCCATACGGCATTGAAGACGAAGAACTTCTGCAAGGAGCACTTTACTGACTACAGGGACATGAACCTGTCTTGATCTCATTCCCCTCAACTACAGTGAGTGAAGCGTCTTAGAGAGTAAGGTTGAGAAAACATCACACAGAAGAGTGTAGGAGCTCAAGACTGGCATCAAGAAGCAACGGGTCAGTGGTGTCCTCATTTTTCTTTAACTCAAAGGAACAGGTCGAGTAGATAGATACTGTGAGGTTTTGACCACTATTTTCATTTTCTGGATAATCAAGGAGGCCAATGGAACCCAGCTCTTGGCTCAACAAACTTGCTCCTGCCAAGAAGACTCAGGACCTTCTTAACAGTAATAAAATTCCTTGTTAGAGACAAAATATGTGGCCTCCAACTCCCCTGATATTAACCATTGAGCTTTTACTTCTAGGAAAAGTTTGAGAGACAGGTTGGAGCTACCTTCCACTACACCATAGTGGCCCTAAAAGCCTCTATAACCAAGCACTACGTGGCTATTGATCCTGCAGAAGTTGTCAATTGGTGAAAGGCCTTCAAGGCAATAATCGATGGAATGGTTGCCGAAAATTGAGATTATATCAATAAAATGAAGCATAAATTGAATCATTACACTTTTTTTCTACACACGCTCTTTATTGATCTAGATGCAGTTAATTTCAGTCCTAATTTATCTGCAAGGCCCTGTACATTCGGAAGTGTCACTAGATTTTGTAATATATATAGGTCATTTTTTAAGTGTACTCATTTTTTTGTTTACTTAAACTTTGTATCATACTTAGAAAACAAACCTGAGAATGTATGTACACTACATTATTGTTGAGCCTATATTTTAAACGTTGATCTATTAATATGAAATTATACTTTGTTATTTTTGGGTCCTACAGAGTTGGATTTTTTCAATAGAAAATGAAATATAGCCAATCCATCAGCCCGTTTAAAAAAAACCTTAGAAATGTAATGGTATTTATAAAAATAATTATAATTACTGGTAACTATTTTTTATCATAATCCAAAATCTACACAAATCTAAAAAACTAATCCCTAGTTAATTTTTTTCTAAAAGCAGATTTCATTCGAAAAAACTAATTACTGATTTGTGATCAACGTGTCAAATACTTTTTAACATAAATATAAACTGAACCTAAAATATTTTTGAGAAAGTAATTTTTGTAATAATGTAATTATCCTGCAAATGTAGGCCATCAACACAAAAGCAAGGTATAGTAAATTTTCTGATAATCTTTGAAAAATTATCGTCAATTTAGGTTGTCAAATTATTTTTGTTAACCCTTTGAAAATTAATAGAGTTTTTTTTTTAAATAAAAAAATGGGGCTGATATTTGCCTTTAAAACGAATAACAGTAGTAAAATATTGCTAAATTTCTGAATTTGTGCATTAAAAACCTTTTAGATATGCATACAAATATATATGGGATTCTTATAAAGCTTAAAAGCATTAAAATCAACTTTACTAGTAAAATACATAGTCGTACTTACATATTTCAGTGAAGGAAGGAAATTGTCAATTAACTATTTTTTTCGTTAGCCATATATATGTTCATATAAGAAGATAAATTACTTTTTCTACTTTTCTTACTCTTGAAAGATGGTTCTATTGACTGTTTTCTTCTTTTTTGACCTCCTAACCCAAAAAAAAAGTCATTTATATTCTTTGATATATTATTCAAAACTTGATTGAATAAACAATTTTCGTTCCAAAAGTTGTAAGATTTAAAATCTATACCATTATTGCAAATATATGTAGGTCATGATAAATTTTCACGAGGAAATGGACTCAATAGGATACGTGGCATTATTTAGTGTCGACCAGCTCAAAAGTAAACTTTGGATCTGCAATAAAATCCAACTCTGAGTTCAATGCTTTTAAAAATGAAGTAATTATCATTTTTATGCGTGTTTGAAAGCGATAACTCGTACTCATAGGAATGGTGGGCAATTATATCACTGTGTAACAGTATTTTACCCGCCGGGTAAAATCCCCATTTATTATTGTCATGTTAGTCACAGAAAACGAAGATGAACAAACAATTTTTTAATTGCAAATGTTTTGTTTTTTTTCTCCTTTATTTGTTCTTTTTTCTTTCATCCCTGCCCCTTTTTTTTATTTTCCCTTTTAAAAATTAGGCTGAGTCATTTTAAGTCTGAGACCAGAGACGTCACGTGCGGTTCCTGACGTCCCTTCCGGTACGTCTACGCATAGTTTAATGAACGATGGAAAGACTATTAAATTACTAAAGAAAATGATACTAAATATATCGAATTTTGTGATGATAAAGAAAGTAAAACATAGTTTTGACCTGTAATTTTTCAACGTACATTTGATTTTTTGGAAATTTTTACGCATTAGTAATCTTTTTGAAAATGTGAAGTGGAAAGTTATTGGAGCAGGAGTCTTGGTGTGATATTAAAAAAATTACTTCTTTTATAGTAAAATATGCGAATAAGGTTTCATCGAACATACATACATCTGTCACGTAAATATAATAAGTGTTAAAAAAAATCCCATATAAATGAAGTGAAGATATTTTAAAATGATCTATTACTTCTAATTCCATATTTTTTTATTCTATACATTTCAAACATATATTTTTTTATCTTTAGATGAGTAAAATTAAAAAAAAGCTAATAATTATTTATCTTGAAAAAATGATAGGCAAAAAAAATCATGGTTAATTATTTTTTTATACAAAATACATAGCTTTTCAAAGACGACTTTAAGTGACATATATTTGCTTTGCTTTACGAGATATTGAGAATCCTACATTTATAAAAATGTTAATTTTTTCATCTTTGAGACTTTAAAACTGAAAGTTACATAAAGTTACTGATCCATAATTATATTTCTGAGCTGTTTTTCTATAAATAATACTGCTAATCAAATTGGAGACAAATGTTTGTCACTAGTGCTAAGTGAATTAATTAATATTATTTTGTGATTAATTTGCTAGGTGTTTTTGGAATAAATAGATATATCAAATTAATGTATACAAAATAAAATATTTATGTGATTTAAAAAAAATATATATATTTTTACAAGTAAATATATAAAAAATAAAATAAAAATATATTTCACTTTAAAAAAAAGAAATAAAGATGTGTCTTTTTTGGCTTGGAATATATTTTTGTTTGTATTAGTTGATATAATTAAAAGCTTACAATTTTGTTTCACATTTAGTGGTTTTTATTGTGTAATGCTTATAAAATTAAATTAAATCTTGTGATTTTAAAAAAAAATCTACGTGTTATATAAATTTCCAAGAATAGTTATTGTTCAAAGTATTTTTTTGCATAATTTATTTGCTATCAAATAGTGTAGTATTTGTATTCATCAGATGAGTGATTTAAAAACTACAATCTAAAATGCAAAGTTTTTGTTTAACTGCTTTTGATAAAATTAATCCTAAATGGTAGCTTGGAACTTGGAGATGAATTGAGTTATAGCTCTGAAATATGATTTTTTTAGTTTATCAAAAATAAGTTACTTGAGGTATTTAATTTTATTTAAATCGAATAAAAAAGGTGTTAATTTTCCATGAAAATGATACATTTGTATTTTAAATTTTTGTGCTATTCAGATTTTAATTTTGTTGTTATTTTGTAACTTAAGGTTTCCGTTAGGGTTTTATTTATTCCGTCAAAAATTATTGATTAAATATTCGAGAAAAATTAGCTACTCCTCATTCTAAAAAAAAATACCTTAATATTATATTATAATTATTAATACTGCTTTAGATGAGAAATGAAGTACTCGATTCTGAGCTTGGATTCAATTTATTTTTTCATAGACTCGAATTGGACTTGGTTGATACCTCAAGAACTTGGACTGGACGAGGAGTTGGAATCGACTTGAACTCTGGACAATATTGAATCAAGCTTGAATCAGATTTGGGGGCATATGAAATCCTAATCACAATGATTTGGATTTGGGGCTCAAAGTTGTTTTGAATATTTATCCTTTTAATACAGAAATGTAATGTAAAACTTAAGAAATTAAGAGTATTCTATTATTTTTTACCTACATGGATTATTAGTACTTGAGTTTGGACTCGAATAAGGCAGATTCAATTACAGCTCTTCCTTAGACTAATCAAAACTATGCTTGAAGTAAATATTCATTTTTTTTTAAATTACAGTAAACCCTTGGATTACAATCAACATCCCAGTAAGAAAATTGTTTGTAAGCTCAAAATGAAAGCACATTTTATTAAAAAAAGTGATCAGAAGGATACATATACTTTAACAAATTGCCACTTAAACAATACGGAGAAGACTGAGTTTAATTAAATATCAAGGAAATTGTACCAACTGATATATTTTTCTTTTTCGATTAAACTCATCACTATTTCAAAATTTCGTACAACTTTAATAAAAAGTTCAAAGAATTTTTGTTGAACTGAAATAATTTACTCCTAAAAAGCAATTCGGTTTAGATCGATCCTCTCTTAATTTAGAAATAAATTTTTGAAGACATCTTATGGGTTTTTATCAAATTGTTAAAAATAATGTCACATGAAGTGTATCAAAAAAAATTGGTCCACGAATTGAAAGCAATTTAATTTCAGTAAAAGCTCTGTAACCTCTATTTGAACTCAAATATTTGTCCAAATTATTTAATAAAAAGTCACTGAAGGTCAATCTAAGGGTGAATGTCGGTCTTGGACGGAGCCTCAAAACTAATACTTTTTTTTATAGTTTGTCATTTATTCATAAAGCAAGTATTTTGATGATAAGTATAGTTGCAGAAAAAAAAATGTCATAACACTTGACTTTTTAAATTGCAGTTGGAATATTTTTTTTTATAAATTTTTTAAAGTTATTTTCATCATTATTCCTTAATTCTTTAGGAGGAAACATGTAAATATAAAGTAGTTTGTGCTCATGAATGAAGGGGAGTCCCACTGATGGTTTGTTGTGGAGTTTTAAGTAAGTCCATGTTGCACTTTGACTGGAATTAAGGATCGAAAACGAAGTAATTCCTTGTATCCTTGCTTGATACTGAGTGATATTTTTGTTCATTTCCCCCTTTAAATGGTTATTCGTAGCATATACGACATATTTGAACAAATATTAATCACGTTGTCTTATTTTCGCCACATGGCTTATATTTGGGGGCGGTGTCCAATGAAATCTTAACACTTACTCATTCAACAATTAATGATTATTAAGTATTGAAATTAATTCATATTCTGATATATTAAATCAATAAGAATTTGTTACATAACAAAACTAAGCTTTCTAGCTTACATACAGGTTGAGAAATGAAACTTGAACGGGATCTACGAATTTCCATTCGTGCACTCCAAGCTGATGGGCGTCTCCAAGACCTCCATCTACCCTGTCAGCAAGTCCAAAACGTTGGAGAGAAAGAAGTGCTTTGTCTAAACGGCTTTGTTGAATCCGAAGGAGTTAAAGAAAACATATCTAGCCAATCCTTTTAAGTTCATGAGGGCCAATGAAAGAAATATAGATGTTTCACAAGCTGCCAACATACAATAATATGTCCCCCCTTGAATTCAGTCAACAGGAAAAGTGTTGTGCTGTCATCATGGCATTGGTGCGCACCAGTGGCAATGCAAGCAATCATGAGATTGGTGAAATGCTTGGAATCAACTTAAGAACTGTGCAGATCCTGAGGAAAAGTCTGAAGGAGGAGAATAATCCAAGAGCCATAATTCAGAGAGCGCCCAAGGCGTTGGAAGACAAACGAAAGTCCAGGTATCTCCCCTTCATTGCCAAGTTAGAGCAGATGATCAAAGATGATCCCTGCATGCTAATAAGGCCGATTTCCAAGGACATGAAGGTGGAAAAGAAGACTGTGAGGAGGTGTGTGGAGGAGGATTTGAGTTTCAAGTCCTACATACTTGAAACTGGACAGTTGTTGACATGGTATCCATGGACAGTTCCTGAACTATTTCTTCTGTGACCTATTGGAAGCAAGGACCAATCGACGTCCTCACACTACAAAGGCCTCCAAGATAGCCTCCATCAAGGAGCAGACGGACAGTATGGAGAAAGACCTGTTGAAGAGGCTTGCAGCAAGCTCAGGAGCAGGGTAGAGCAATCCATTGAGGTAGGGTTTTTTTACATTGAATATGATTCCTAACATGAAAAGTTAATTATTTGTTTCTTATTTAAATAAAATCTGTCAACAATTGAAAAAGTTATGCTAATTTGTTTAAAAAAATGAGTTTAGTGAATATTTGAAGCCTGCACCTTCTATGAAGAAAACAAATTAATTGGGATTTTCTGCTCTTCTTGATTTTTGTTCAAGATTGTTCCTATGTTGAAGCACCACATATATAATTTATTTACTCGTCTCACCACTCCTATAATAAACTACAACCATCATAATCATAAATGTAGAAAGAGCGATTAATGTGTTTGATTAAAACAAATGTTACACACAAAAAAATGGTAACAATCAACGGATTTGCTTGCTCTGTATGCTTAATAATGGTACAACCATGAAATATGTGACTCACCCTCTTTCTCCGCCCAAACCATAGTATTTTGCAAAAATATATAAATAGCTATTGTTCCATTAACTACGTACACACTCGACTATTTTCTCAAAATGATTTGTAGTCACTACATAATAATGCTTTGCAAGAATGGGACTCGCCCTTTTCAGGTTTCTTTAGACTGTTTATGCAGGAAAATGTTATTCATAAAAAATTATCTTGCAAAATTCAATTTCTTAATTTGATTAAAAAGCAGAAAGCCTCACCTACAGGGTGCACAAGCTATCTCTGTCACGAAAATAAATTGATTCCCAATTAGTTATCAAATAAAAAAAACAGATTATGAAAGCTTGATAAATTTTGATTTATTTAATTAAATATATCATCACCAGCGTCAATTATAGTCTCTATACGAGACCAAAAGCGCAAGCCCCTTTGAAATTTTGGAATTTATTTTTGATCCCATGGATAAGTTCGTCTTTGTTGTAGCAGGGATTTGATTGGTTGTTCGTTGGATAACGCCCTACGCTGAATATTCAATTATATTCTTATCCAGCGATTTTTGAGGCAAAAATTAAGGCAAGATAAAGTTATCAAAGCTGGTATATAGACATTTGAGGCTTTTTGTAAAGGCTTGGTAGAGAGCCAAGTACCACAGGTAAAGCCTCCTATTGCGAACCAAGTCGATCACCAGCCACCTATCCAGCAATTACCCTGATGAAATTCCTTGGGTCCTAACTGACGATTTGTTGGATTCTGTCTACAAATTCCACATCGGAACATAGTCACTTTGCCTAAACCAAAATTGTTATTTCCTTAAAATCACCTTTCGAGGCCTCAAATTCCCTCATAACCTGATAGGGAAAAAGGCGTCGAAAGCGACCAAGAAATTTTTCTTTGGATATGGAGCCGATATTCTTTCGGCTTGTGTTGCACAAAAGTTGTTCTAGTGCTGCTTTTTTTTTTTTTTTTTCGTTCAATTCTGCCCTCTATTCTGAACAACTTGACGGTTTAAGCTGGTGATCGAAGAGAAGGGTCGAGCATAGGTCAATAGGAGACAAGACATGGTCGCAAACATTAATGATGACGCTCCAGAATCTCTGAGAGCTCGGAAGTGACTACCACCTATTCCTTTCTATGGCCAACTCACTTGGGGGTACAAATTTGGGCTCAATAAAAAGCCACTGAAAATTGGATGTCCGAGTGCTAATAGGAACATGGGCTTCTACGAGAAGGACATTATGAAGTTAGATATATGTTGGAATAAGTTATGGAGAAGAACGGGGTATACTTGGCTTAAATCAAATGATTGCAACACTTTTTATAACGCATTGAAATAAAGCAAAAAACACGAATCTATTTAATCCACCCGTCTGAAATATGAAGTAAAATAATTAATTCGGATTTTTCTTTACTTAAATTTTGTTCAAGATTCTTTTTATGCTGATACATTGCACATGTAATCTAATTTTTGTTGAGTTTGTCACTTCACTTTCTTATCAATATTGGAAAAACGCTTTTTTAAATTAATTTTCCATAGAAATACAGAAAATTATTAATTTTAATATAATTTAGATTTTTTTATTTACATATTACATAAATTGGAAATCTAATTATATTTTGATCCCTAATTTTCTAATGTTGATCCAGTTTAATGTTCATGGAGCTCTGTTGAAAAGAGTTTGATGTATTATCATACATTTACTATTTTCATATATGTAAGTGAAGGGGCTATGAATTATAATGGAATCTAAATTCAAAACTTATGAACTCCATATCTATTCACAAACTGTCATATTAAACCATTTTCTCCATTTATTAGCAGTGCCCATTAAATTTTATGGAAAATTTATGCAATCTATGACTCAACTTTGATAATGTAGATCATGAGACATAATTCACGAAGGAAGTTTTTTTTTTTTAATATTGAAGATCTAAAAGACTTCAACGAAGAACATTGACGAAATTTTTCTTTCCTCTTGGGAGAATGGGGACGCTCTAAGAGCCTTTGATTCCTTGGACAATGAAGATAAAAATGGACATACCAAATTCTGTTTCTTAGGCTAAAGTTGTATGTTAATATTTTTTTCAACAATTTGAATTACATCGGATAATAAATGGAAAATAATGTATTTCACCGTTTAAAATCTCAACAGATTTTATAGCTGTGGTGCACTACCCAATTCCATTATTATATTTTGACTGGCTGCCGTTTAGTCATGACTCAGAGTAAATAAGTGTCGATGAACGTTGCTTTAATAAAATAGATATAAAGTAACAGTGGCCATGGTTAAGAATGATGGCCTAAACTTTTTTAGGAAATCTGGACGAGGAGGTTACAATTCAGAGAAGGATTTGGAGTTTCTATCTAGCTTGATAAGAAGATCCAGGAGGACCGAAACCAAATCGAGGATTCGCCTTGCCAATGACTTATCAATTTATCTAGGACTTACTCATGATGCTATCCTTGAAAAAATTATTTGATAAGTATTCTTCATCAAAATTATTTCTTTGTAATCTTAATGTTTTAAAATTGGGTAAAACTGATGTAATTTCTTTAAATTTATAGTAAAGTGGGGTTTCGAATAAGTATTTTTATTCATATTTTGAGATGGAATAACTTAAGATGTAATTTAGAAACAACTAGTCCCATTTTGGACTTTATTATACATAAACATATCAAAATACATTCAGAATGATAAAATATCACTGGGTGTTTAACCTTTTGAACCAATTTTTGTTGATACTGTGGTCGTTTTAGTAAATGATGCCTTTGGGTTGGTAGTGGTACTTGTTGTGGTTGTTGTGGTTGTAGTGGTCGTTGTGGTTGTAGTCGTCTGTACTGTTGCTCCCACTAAAAATGGATGAATGAATCAAGATATAATTTAACATTTGTGTAGATAAAAAAATTTATGACAAACCTTCACAACTAGCTTCACAATATCCATAACTACCATTGTATTCCCCATTGTTGACAGACGTCGCACACCAAGGAAAAGAACTCTCCACTAAAGTACAGGATGCATATTCAACGTTGTTGTAAGTAAAGGGAAACACACAGCTGACACCAGAAGTTGTCTTACAAGCTAAACATAAAAATAATAAATGTACTTAGTCCTTTTTTAGAGTAGTATTTATGTTATTACCAGTGCTGCCCGAGCTACTAGCTATAGGAACAAAAAGAGTGTTGAGTAAATAAGTGATTTGACTTAAAACATAAAATGTGTAGATTTAGCGCGCAAAGGTTGAACTTACATAGACATTCTGCGGAACAGGTTCCGTAGGAGGTGTAAACATTTCCAGCCCCAACAGCAGTGGCACACCAAAACGTGGATCCATAATCTGCATTTGTACAATTACTGTATGATGTACTTTGGTACACAAAAGGAAATACACAGCTAACTCCATCAACTGTTTGGCATGCTGAAAATGAAAGAGATACATGCAACTATGTTGATTAAAGACATAATTAAGGGGACCAGGGAATTTATTAGTTTTGTCCCATTTACTAAGAGTTAGTTTGATTTAGACCTGCAAAAGTGTATCCTCAATGAATATGGAATAATATACATTTATCAACTAATAACCAAATGATCAAAAGTTTGTAGAATACGATAAAAAACTGACTACATTATGAAAATGTTTTTTTTCCTTTCAAAAATGACTGTTACCCTTTTCAATCATTTTTATCCAAATTCTCATGGAATTTTTTTTAGAAATGATATACTTTTTTTTCACAATGGTTTTATTATAATGTAAAATTGTGATGTTCGAGAAAAAGGACTGTTGCAATTGTTTTTTTCGGTCTACCCTACATACATATAAAAGTCTTAACTCACCACCGGATTTTGTTGTTGTTGGAGATTCTGTAAGCACAGTTGAGTATAAAATACAAATATTTTACAGAGTATTGTTCTTTTAACTTACGTGCACAACTTGCAGGGCAATAATCGTAGCTTGCATAATTTGTGGCTCCATCTACTGAGGTAGCACACCAAGGTATAGCCGAATCCTGGAGAGTACATTCAGTGTACGTTACTCCTAAATATTTGAATGGAAAGACACAGGCTCCACTAGCAGTCTGACACGACTGAGTAGCTAAAAGGTAATACAATTTGAATACTCATTTTTTGAAAATTATACTTTAATTCACAAACGATAGGGGAATATTTGTCAGTTTTAAACAACGAGTATTTATTAACTTACACACAGAAGTTGCTAGCGCAAAAATACAAATTGAAGCAATCCAAATGTTCATTTTGATGTTGAGTCCTAAAGAATTAGATATTAAATGATTTTTTGTAGAAAGTTCGACTGAAAAAGTAAACTTATTTGAATCATTTTGGACTTGCAATATTGAATACAAGTGGTAATATATTTTCATCAATATATTAATTATACTCATTGGTCATTTAGAATAGCATATTGATAACACACTTTAACAATATTATTTTTTTATTACTTGTTCTAGTTCTATAGTAGTACTTAAAGGGTTAATCATGGATCTATTACCCGGCAATGGAGTATATTAATTTTGAACTATTCTAATTAAATTCTCTTAAAAGAAGCTGCATAACTCGTAACCCTTTGTTCATGGTAAAACTATATCAACTTCATGTCCTTCCAATTTTAATGTACGGATCTGAGATCTGGAATCCTTCAAGAAAGTACTTGATTGATTCCTTAGAAAAGGTGCAAGCCAGGTGTCTGTCGTTTTTCTCTTCATTGTGAGTCAACGAGAACTATGAGTGCAAAATCAAAAGACTTGGCCTCATCACTTTGTCTCATAGGTGTGCATTTAAAGATATGATTTCACTGCACTGAATTGTAACCAAATTGGTTAACCTATCTCCCCCCCCAACCTGGATACTAAATCAAGCTTACCGGTTCCACTCAAAACACCATCTACCTACCAAAACCAAAGATTGACATTTTTTAGCATAGTTTCTATTACAAATCTATTCTTATTTGGAACAAAATACCTTTTTTTCTTTCGCCAGGGAAGTGAGACTGACCTCAAGCAATTTTTAGTACATTTTTTTTTTTTTTTTTTGTGAGACTTGTTTTGTTTTTTTTCTCCTGCACCGTAACTTTTTTTATGTTTTTGTCTTTTATATTATAAATGCATCACTATTATTAAAAACGATAGTTTTTATATTTTATGAAATAAGCCGACCTTTATAGGCTTTGTTTATCAATAAATATTTTTGTACTCGTTATAGGTTATAGCCAACTCATAAGTTAAAAAATGCAAGAAAATATGTTAAATTGAAGTGTGAGTAATTAGTTTTTCAGTTAAAAGAGTATTTGCTTCTTAAAGGTCAATTCTACTCTGAGTTCAACAATAACTTACTCTTTAACTCAACAACAAATCCTCTGTATTGCTCTAGTGATTCATTTATACTTGGTTGTTTTTTCTTGTTATTAAATTATGAATGAGAACATTTATAGGAACCAAAAAATACTCTTTATGCAGCAACTAAAAAATGGCTAGCACTCGTACATTATCATACTTTTTTTACAAATCTAATAATAGGCATTTCATTCTCATTTAAAAAAAAAGGATTTTAATTTATTTACAAAGTTGGCCAGTAATACATGGACTGTTAATTAATGTTAATTTTTTCATTAATATAAAAAGATTTGGTGATTTTTTTACACTCTGGTTTAGTCATCTTTTGTCTATAAACATTTCATCATATGAGTGAGAAAAAGTCCAAATGTAGCGCATCTCAGATCTCCTGGGTGCTAAAGTTGAGGTGTGGAGGATTATGGGGATTGTGAATTACTCCACGAGCTCGGTTTTCAAGATATTGAGGGAAAAGATTCATGGAGAAGACCTCTCTAGAAAAGCAGGAAGTGGAGGGGATAATTTAAAGAAGGATTCAGAGTTCCTGTCTGGACTGGGAAGAAAATCAATGTGTATTCATCCAAATCGATGAATCGCCTCAACAAGGACTTCTCCATAGCTGCTAAGACGATCAGGAGGGCGGTGAAAGGGACCTAGGATTGTTCCAATACACAAGAATTCACTCCCACCTTCTGACAGAGGTCATAAAGGCTATGAATCTTTTTGAGTCCATGATTTGTTGCCCTACCCTGAATCAGTTTGATACATTAATGTAGGAGTCCCTTGATTTACCTATAAAAAAAGTTTGTTTGTATCCATTGTATACAGTCAGAGAGTTTATTTATAACAATCCATTGGAAAAACCATTATTGTAGTAAAGAAGATCTTTGAAGTGCATCAATGTACTTTAACAGAACATCCAAAAGAAAACCATTTGGAAAAAAAAACAATAACATTTTGTTGGTCGAAATGTTCCCCCAATTCCTTATTTTTTCTCTGAGATAAGATACAGGAGAAGAAAAAAAACCTTATACACACCAGGAAAAACCATCAAGGGAAAATAAGAAATAAAAGTTTTGAGGAGATCTTAAAAATATTTTCCAGACATTATCAATTTATTTAAGTAACAAATGAATAAGAATAAAGATAGTGGAAAGGAAAAATGAAAAACCAGAATCAGAAGAAGACTAGCGAAAGGAAATTACTCCCCCTCCAAGAAAAACAATAAAAAGAAAGGGAAAGCATGAACATTCTCACACATAATTCAAAAATCATTACATATGTACTTATAAAGACAGTCAAAATGTATTGATGTCGTTTTATATAGATTTGTTTTTCCCCAACTGATTTTATGTCTTTTAAATTTTGTCATATAAAAAACCTATACAAAATGTTTTTCCTCAACTACAGGGCTCTCAATAAGAATCCCAAATTTCCCCTTTAATGTCATAATGATATCTGTTTATCGATGATGAAAATAAACAAATTTGCTAAAATATTTGTATAAAAATATTAGTTGATCAAATTCATAAACAATTTTAGTCTTTACAAAAAGTAATCTGAGTGGGCTTTATGTCTTACAAAAGCTTCGTGGCTCCTCTCATCTGGTTACCAACCGGGTATCGCCTCAATGCGGCTGACTACATGGACATTCTGAAGACAATGTTCATCCCATGGGTCATGACAATTTTTTCAGATGGGAATGTGGTGTTAGTGCAATTAACCCATTAGAATTTGCCTTCTTGACGCACATTGATTCCAAAGCCATATAAATATGTCACCGCAATATCGACGTCTAGAGGCCCTTTGTGGAGGAGTGCTGCGACACCATAGATATTAATATGATAAAAAGTGCTGTCATTCCTGAAGGATGAGGCTAACGGCCGTTATCAAGGCTAAGGGAGATTACATTGAGTCAATTAGTTATTTCAATCTATGAATATAAATTAGAAAAACTTTCATTAAATTTGATAAAAATGATTCAGAAATAAATACATCTACTGGACATTATTGAATTCATTTGTAAAGATTGAAAATCCATATCGTGTATATCAAAGTTCCTATAAAGTAATAAACATTGAAATCATTGATAAAAACAAGCAATTCGATATTTTCATATTTCCTAGCATAGTGTATTTTGACCCAATAAGTGCCACTCTGTTGTACGACATCATCTGCGGGTTGCATATCCCAACTATCATTTAAACTATGGTAAACTTTATTTATTTAGTAAATAAAGATTTAAATCCATTATGGTATTTTTTTAATTTTATTAAACAGAATTATGTTCATCTATTTTTATATTTTGTAAAACTTATGGAACAAACTACCCTCAAATACCTAAAGATTTTAAATAGAAATAATGAAACTGTTTAACGACATGATCAATATTTTATTACCCATAAGAAAAAAAAGAAGAAAAAAAACAATAAAAATAGGTCATAGAGTAGAACAAAAATCATACAAATAACGATTTTTCTCGACATTGTGAACATATTATACAATATACTCATACATGATTGTATTTCTTCTTAATGGTTATTAAAGTATTATTGACTATTGAGTCTATTCTATATAGACGAATAAGTACTATGTACATATCCAATAATGAAATAAACCTCTTGTAAATTTGATAAATATGTGTCCATTTAAGCTTGAACGTGACTACAAGAATGGCTCTTGTTGTCAATTTCAAACATTAATGTTTTCATTTTCATTCTGTCACCACATTCTCACATGGAGATGTTAGCGAAAATACACGAGGGTCACTTAAAAAGTCCGTGCAAAGTCTGATAGATTGAAATGCTGGCGTGTATCGGAGTTATGTCTACTCAGTAGCATCTTTTGGAATAACACACAAACACCTTTCAGCCAAATCAATCAATTTCGATCTTTTTGGCATGGTTTGAATCGAGGAATCGCCCAGAAAGATTATGGGGACTGTCTCTTGGATTCGCAAGGAATATCGACTAATTGGAAAAAGCTAAAACTATAAGAGTTACATATTATTTATCGTTATTGGGCTCTTTGAAAACCGTGCGGCAAGAAACGAGCCCACTATGCGTCAACAAAAGGTCCTTTTCTATGACAATAATGCACCAGCTCACGCCTCAGCAGTTGTGGTCGCAAAACTATCGGAAATAGGGTTCCAACTCGATATGCCCATAGCACAAGCAATCTCATGCTTTACTCTTCTATCATCCATCCCAATATCAAGGATTTTATGAATGATTTCCGAGGTAGTAACTTCAAAAGGGCGTCCAGAACGTTCAGCGTCACTTGCACCCACATGGCTGCTCCGAAAAATTTGAAACCACCTATAAACTATTCTAATCAAAGGTGCAGAGGTCCCAATAATGTTTATCAAGCTTCTTTTTAGTATAATTAGGCGTTTTGTCCTTCATAAAGTAATGTTTAGTCAACATAGGTAATTATTTTTCATCCATTATTTGAAAATTACTCCACTTCCTTGATTCAAACGAATGCCAAATTGAAATAAATTTATCTGGCTGAAAGTTGGTGGGGTTTCATCCAAGAGATAATACTAAATAAAAATCTCGATATACACCAGTCGTGCCCATCTCTTGGACTTTTCAAAAGATTCACATATTCACCTGAAATAATTGAGTTATGCTGACACCATGGGCTTCCTTACATGGGTGTCTACAAAATGGGGGAAGCTTGTTTTTTCTAAAATTTCAATTTTTTTGATCAAATGACCTTTTTTAAAAAGAAAAAAAGTCCTTTAAAAGTATATCTCCTCCTTTTTAAAAAAAAACAATTTTCTCAAGGAAATCCTTTCTTTTTTAGTGAAAGTGGGAGCTATAACGGATGCCCCTGTCTTGGCTCTTAAACTTTTTAGTGATATTATTTTTTTCTCAAGCCTTGCGTAAGTTTTTATATGAAACTCATCCACTACCCCAAGAAGTGAAAATTGCACCAGATAATATTTGTTTATGTTGATAAAATACTGTGTAAGTCAATCATTATTGAATAACATCGTTGATGTTATAAAGATTCAATTCTGTAACTACAAAAATGACTCCGTCAGTAAAGCTATTGACAATAAACACATTCATATATAATGACAAAGATAGTATTGTATCTTTATGCTAGTAGAAAATTTGGAGTTATCGAAACAATTTTATGGCTAACTTTTCAATATAAAAATGTTAGTGATAATTATTCCTGTGAAGGGAATATTGCATGCTTTAAATTGTAAAAGACTCTACTTTTCCATGCATAGGTTCATTTACAGAACCATAACAAATACTTTACCCTTTTGTAAAATTTATTGAAAAACTTTGGAAGAGGAAAAATATAAGTTTGCCACATGTCACACTTTCTCTTTCTATCTCAAAATTGAAGACAGGGACATTTTAAAGTTTAAATTCAATTATGGCAACCTTTAATTATAAAGAAATTACTTTTTGAAGCAAGGAATATATTATTGTCATTCGACTTGTTCAAGATATTCGGACAATTAACACTTTGTAGGATCAAGAAAGTAGATGGGCGGTCATATTATGTGGTGAAGGTTATAAGTTTATTTCCAATGGGCATACCAGGGGGAAGGGAGGGAAAAAGGGTCTCGAAATTGATCTATAGACTGCAGAAACAGGCTGGAGGAGATCACATCGTAGAAATAGTCGTAGTATTTAACATAATCAGATGTAATCTCCTCTGGCCTCATCCCCAGTCCACAGATCCACTGTTTTGTCTCTTTACTTCTATTCCAAGAATATAATTTCCGCTTCACTTCATTTAGCAAAGTTATTTTTAAGTTATTAAAAGGCTCAGATCATTGAATTTCAACTTTCCGCTGTCGATCTCTCCAATTTTGAGATATAAGAAGAAAATACGACGTGCGAGCAAACTAGTCCAGTGAATCCCAATGTATTCTGTGTTTAATTGAAAAAAGACAGATACCCTTTTTTCGCAAAATGTAAGGGTACTGAATGAATGATGAGTCGAGCGTCATATATATTTTATGAGAGATACAGAGTTACATTAAAGGCAAATCATTTTCGTTTAATCTATATTGTCCACCATCCATTTTAAATGAAGTATAGGACTTTAATTAAGAAGCGAAAATCATCGTAAAATATTAATAATATTAAAAAAATATGTTTCATTGTAAAATTTGTGAATGTATCAAGGGGAATAAAATGAAAAGGCAGTAGAAGTAATAGTAGCGCATTGATTTTCAATGCCTCATCTTATTGATAACTTAACTGAGTATTGAGTCATCCCAACAATACAACAGATACTTAAGCAATATAAAAAGTATTGAATACTTTTTTACTGCTATATACTTGTAAATTCGTAAGCTACACCATAGTTGTTCAATAAAAGAATATTCAATTATGTAGACGATAGAGTATAGACTATTTTAAATTAATAAATTACCTCTTATAAAAGAAGTTTTTTTGATACAGAATTTAACAATCCACACACCTCTTCAAACTCCCTTTCTCATTTGTTGAAGAAGATAATAATATGACTCTTCGAAACCTCTATACAAATTCCCAATTGTGTTAACAAATTAGAAAACTCTTCAAACGTTTTGTTTATTTAGTGGAAGATGATTCGGATTAGACATATCAAATTTTACACCAACAAATCTATACACTTAGATGTAAATTAATTAAGTAAACTTTATGAAAAGTACTTTTTATTTAATTTGTATTGAAGTTTGAGATGTTGCAATCCTCAAAGAATAGTTAAAAATATATATATTATTTCCCATATCCAATATTTTGTTAACTTTTTATAAAATCGAATCTATAAATTGCTGAACATGTAATTAATTTGAATTTAATTATATATGTATCTTTATCTAATTTTCGCAACATTACCTCAAAATGATATGATAGTTTGAACACACTTGCAAAAATGTGTACGTATTATATGTAATTATTCCAAGGTAAAATTATCACAAAGTAGGGTGAGGTCAAAGATGTGTTTTCGTTTTTGATTCATAACTTTTTACTTACAAATATTATTAAATTTTATTTTAAATACTTAAACGTAGGAATATTAGACCGTATAGGTTTCCTCCAACTTATATAATTTTTGCCAATATAATGTTCAAAAATGTTCACAGAAAATCACAATTTGTTAGCATATTCAGCTCCAATCATGACTCGAAAAATATATTTGGTTGCTGGTATCAGCAACTCCTCGAAGCAGGAAATGGTTTTTTTTCATTTTTGATTATGTGAGCCACCAAACATGAAGTTTCAATGGCTGCCATATTTTAATGCTGGTATTTTCCGACAAATCAACCCTGTCTTTTTTTTTACACAAATAATACATTATGGTTTTTCATTTCCTGCTTCAACTATAAGTGTAAACTCATACTTTAAAAATTCTGCACTAAATTTTCTAACCTAAAATGCTTGTCTCTCGATTCATCATGCGTAATTTCAAATTTTACAAATTAAATTTTATTTTAATTGACTATTTTAATTAAAGAATATTGATATTAGCACAAGGACACTTATTTTTTTAGAAAGCTTTAGGCGACCCCAGTTTGGGCCACCACCCATAGGTTGGGAACCACTACTTTAGATGAAGATAAACAGTGAGGTTTTGGTCCTTATATGTGATTGAGGACTGCAGTCGAGTCTAATATCATTTGTACGTCTTGAAAGAAAAGAAAATCGATTCTTCCTGACGTCATTGATGTTTTTTTTTCCTTCTTTGAATTATTATTATATTGAATTATATAATTAAGTAAAGATTTAATATAACAGACATTTAAGGGCCAATCTCAATTTTACCGGTTCTAAGACTGTACTGGACGGAATAAATATTGACAGACACTACGCTAAAGATTAAAATATTGGGTTTTTTTTCACAAAAGTTTTTATTTTTATAAGATTGGTATGGATTTTTTTTCTATAGTTGTTCTTTTTAAATTATAAATTAATGTTCCTTTGGTGAAATTGACAACTAAGACATGTAATGTTAAAATGAAAACATTCGAAAGGGTATTTAATGTCCTTGGGACAAACCTCCAAACACAAAAATTCACCCCCACCCTTCTCTATAAAGTACTGATTCAATTTTAACTTTAACTAATCTCATTTAAGATGTAGTCAAACTTTTTTCCTAAGTCTTGCTAAGGGCAACAAAGGATACAAAAATAATTCCTTGGTTAGTTCATGCAACAAAAATGTGGATTATCAATATACAGAAAAATGATTTTTTTAATTATTTGGAAGTTATTTTTCTTAATATTGAATTGAAACTTATTTGGATTGTTTACCGAGTCTGTGACACCCTTTGTAAAGTTATGCAGCAAAACAAAAGGTGTAATGAAAACATATAAAAAAAAGTATTTTTACATATATGTAGACGAAATGTTATTCATGCAGACTTCCTTACATAGAGATTATTTATTGTCGACTGTATTAAATTCTTTTTTCTAATAGACTTTATATTAAGAAGCTATTGAAAAAAATTAATGCAGTATCGTCTTATATGCAACTTATTTTATATACGCATTTTTAATGAAATTTTAACTATAGAGAATCAAAATCAGAATCAAATTTCTAAAACTACGTTATTTACTTGCGGGGTTTGTTAGTTTTAAAAGGCGTTCAGTTGCTGTTGATTGCTTAATACGCCTATTTCCTATCTCATGACTATCTCTTCAAAATTATATAACTCAATTTTAAATATAAGCCAAAAGTAACATCATTTTAAGTCTCAAACATATCTTCTCACTGCGCTCTACATACAGCTCATCCCTACTGACATTCATTAATACTAATGGCTAGATAAAATATTTCAAATTTTGGAAGTACTCTTGTGTACTAATTATAGGCAAATATTTTCATGGAGTACACATTAGATCATAAAATCATTTCAAGCTGTGAGTGGACAATTGCCCGAAAAAAACAATTTTGCCAAATGCACTGCATGAGGTCTACAAAATTGAGAGAAAAAAAACTGTTTCACTACTCCATATTTTTTTTGTGCCATTTTTAATGCAAACTTTTAAAGCAAAATTTGGTAATTCAACAATTTTCTACACTTTTTTTCAATATGCCCCCTACATTCTGAATGATGGCTTCAATACGGAGACGAACAGAAGCACAGCTGGCCTTGATGAAGTCAGAGGAGAAGTTGTTCCACTCGCAAAGGAGATCGCAAACCATCTGCCGTTTTGCTTGTTGCTCAGACATTTTTGATCGCATTTAAAGAAAACCAACATCAAATTTTAGCTTTTTGGCAGTTCTTTTGAATGGCGTCAAATACAAAAATTTGTATGTTTTAGAACTGAGGCTAGACAGCATCGAAGAGGATTCTAAATTTTTGAGTCCTCACCCTGTACATATGCCTAATGAAAATTCCGCTGCAGGACCATTTTGGACATTTGCCCGAAAAATGATAATTAATATATTGATATATACACTTGTATATTTTAGTTCAATTTAAAATTATAGTATGTTCAATATGTATGTTGGATGTTTGTCCTTCAATGAGTATTTTACAATATGAATAATCCATCATGTATTAATTATATGAATGAGAATTGGACAATATTTGGAAATTGTTGATGAGGGGGATATCTACTTGTCGATAGACTTAATGAGACCAAATATGTAGAATTATATTACACTAAAGTTTTTGTCTAGAGTTTAAACTAATACTAAACTAGTTAAACTAATATCGATCGAAAAGAAACTCAAAAGCTCTAAATGGAAGTTTTATTGATTATGAATTGTCTATTTTATATGTTAAGCTAGTTTTAGATATTTGAACATTTATTTTGTTTTAAATATATGTGCGTTAGTTGTATTGAATGATTGTTTGGTTGTTTATTTATGAAATTAATTACGTTGTTTTTTATTTTATTTGATAATTTTAAGGGGGAAAAAAACTACTCGAATTCTGGTTCAAGAAAAACATAATGTATTAATTACACAGAAGGCCAATAAGGCGGGAAATTTTTTTAAAAATTAATTGAAGACAGTAATTGAATTTTTCTATGATTGCAGAATCCCAAAGGGACCGCAGTTTTTTTCTCCCTTGTCTGAAATTATACAAAATTGGGACTTTTATCGTTCAGAGTCATTTTTACTCTTAACACAACCCCAAAATTAAAAGTAGGACTAATAACACTTATATTTAAGTGTTTTTAGGATTAAAAAGTGTTTTCATTGATTCTATATCTTGTTCTGAGCTCGATATACTTCCAATTTTCTAGTTGAAAAATGATCAAAAACGACACTTATAATTTATGCATAACACATAGTGAAGAAGAATATCGTAGATTAAATTATAGAAATTATTGAATATATAACATAGAAAAAGATCTAATTAAAAAATCTCCAACGATTTTTATTGTTTCGATCCTGTTGTCTCTTTCCCAAAAAAGGAGTCCACTCTAGTCTCTTATGAGGTCTGGTAGTTTTCCTAGAATGAATTCTCCTTTTGTTATCCCTCGTGGAATTTGGAATCCAAATTCAAGCATCTCTTGAAATGGATGACAAAGTTAGAAGTATCTTCCTTCGATTGCCTCAATCTTCCATTTGCAAGGCATTGCATCATGAAATTGGTATTGAAATTGGGAAAAAAATATGACGACAAAGTTGTTGTTTTTTTTGCAAATACACCTCATCAATAATGGGATTATTACAAAATGGAGCAAAAATTATTGGAGATGCATATTTTTTAAATTATACATTGAATATTTTTCTGTAATATAAGCAATGATATTCCTTATCATAGCTTATATCAGTTTATGATTCTGCGCTGAGAGATAAATTCATTTTTTTTTTTTTTGGCTTGCATTCATTTGTAAAAAATGAGTGTTCCCCCGTGATATTCATCAATATTATTAATAGTCTTATCTGCTATCATGATGATTATTGCTTTCATTCTATGTTTATTAAGTTTATTAGTCCTAGCCACATTAAAGAAATACTTTGACTCACTAGGGTGATAAAAAAATCTTTTTTTTTTTGTTAAGTAAAATGCTAAGGTTAAAAAATCGTAACAAATTGTACAAAAAAACATTAAAAAAAGTTTTTATAGTTTTGAAAAATATTTGAAGGTAGCTGTCCGGTCCTAAAGATTTGAATTTTTTTATTTTTAAAGAATAAACTGAGCATTTGCTTGATTTGCTTGTCCTTATACCTCGAATTAAAGCTTTTTTTGTAGAAACAATAAATTGACCATACTAACTTTAGAATAATTCCATAATTGGTTTAACAAAAATATTATTTCTATGTTCAAAATAACGTCAACTGAAGTTGATTGAAAATTAGCTCATGACACTAAACTTATAATCTGTTTTAGTGACATAAATGTACATAATTGTTTACTACTTAGCGTACTCGGAATTTTGTTCATTCAGTAAAATGAGTCAGATCTAAGGAGAACTGAAATGCACGTAAAAACACAACCAAAGTTTTTTGTTTTGACTGAAAATTTGTGCGTTTTTCTGAAGTTGCACTAACTTAAAGCATAAGCAGAACTTTTTCTCTATCAGCCTTGTTCTGTTTCTAAGCTCTACTTCTTTATTTATTCTTGATATATTTATTATTTCATAGTTTGACAAATTAGTAATACACATGCTTAAAGGTTAAATCAAATTAAGATTTTAAACTATCGGTAAAATTATTGGGTATCTTAACTCATCCCACAAATTTGAATACAAAGCCTACAACTCACTCAAATTTGTGACTGAAATAAAAAAAAATATAGGAATTTTCTGTTTTTCCAGATTGTTTTTATATTGACGCACAATATATTCCAACCAAAAAAATAAAAATACGTAATAAGGGACTCATACATGTACATAAATATGGAGTATGTCCCTTCCACACAGCACGTAATTGTGCCTTTCTTCATAAGCAAACAAAGAATAATTGTACAAAGGCAATAAATTTTGTCGCAGGTTTTATTGTCAAGTTCATAAGTCTTTTTCTACATAGCTATAGCTCATCTGGTTTTTGTGTAATAACTATTTATAGACTTATATATCTTATACGCCGTATGTCTCCAACTCTTTCATAAGGAAATAAAGAATTATTGATATTGTTTCTGAGTAAAAAGCTCTAGTTGTCAATTCAATGTAGTACATACATACATAGTCCAAGATTACTCTATAAAAGATCAATCATGAAGTGTATGTTCAAAGATGCAGACAAATTTATGATCCCTACATATAAAAGAATTGTCTTGGTGCATTGACCTTTTAATGAGAGAAAATTACGTCTACATACTTCCCAAAAATAATAATAAAACTAGTATTCTATTGTGTTAAGACGTTTTCAAAGGGGGATCCATGGGGTTACAATTCAATTATGTGTGTGATTTCTTAGCTCTCATGCTCGCATAGGGAGTTGGGCCCAAAACTTGCGGTAGTATTTAATACAAATTTAGTTCCAGTTATTTTTTTAATTACGGGGCTTAAAAACGTAACCAATCGACGGTTAAAACAAAAACAAACAACTTTTGTCGTGGTAAAAGTTCACTATTTGTAAAAATGTCCAAGTAACAACAGAAAAGGTAACGCATGTTAACTCTTCTCTGCGCCAACGATACTCCCAAGAACGCTGCCAAGACCTTTAGCATCTCCAACTGGGCACTTTATAGCATCAAGAACCCAATTACAGCCAAAAAGACCAAAACTTCTGCATCAACAATAAGGCTGACTTCTGAATACTTTTATAGAATCAACAATCTTTGAGAAGTTTTAAAGAAATTTATCCATAAATTGATTTTTTTCGCATTTTGTTCACCAATTAAAATTGGAGTGAACCCCAAATGACGTTTAACAATGTTATCTGCCAAAAGAAATTAATGATCCATACTTTGTCTCCACATGTGTCAACATGTTAAAAATTAAAATTTGGGAATCAAATACGAATTGAATACGGAATTACAAAAAAATCGATTTTGTTTTTATCAGACTTTGTATATTTATAATAAATCTCAGTCTTTAAGATATATGTTACAATGGTTACTGTATTGAATTGGGGTTTCTGTGGCTTTGGGAGGAGGTGGCTATGACCATAGATGCAATGAAAATGACTAATTCATGTTTTTTATCCCACGTCTCTACGTGGAAAAACGTCGGAGCAACAACAAAAAAAAGGCCACGAGTGTGCCATCTCCTTTGCATTACTGACACAATTGAGAAGGCCGATGAGACCGTTGACATCTCCTTCCGGAATGCCTACAGCATCAATATGTCCAGGATGGATGAGAATTGGTTTAAGAGGTATTTCAGGCAAGAACAACGGAAACTTAAAAAACCAACTTCGAGCCTACCTCAATGAGGACCTCCTCCTGCCCTGAACTCAACCCCCTGGACATTGCAGTTTAGGTCACCTTGCAGAAAAATGTCTGCCCCACATCTCATCCAAATTATTGTAGTATTCCATTGACACAGTGTTATTCGTCAAGAACTGAAAATATGTTCTGTGTAAAGACTGTTATTGCTTTTGAGGGACGACATATTGATTTTTAAAAAAAAGCTAAAAATTTTAAGGCACACTTCTGGGCTGCGTCTCACCCAACATGAACCCCTGGTCTTCACTGTTTGGTGCGTCCTGGAGGGAAGATGAACTAGACTTATCACTCGAATGTCGTTGCCCTGAAGATCGTGATCACAACGGAGTGGAAAAACTTATCCTCGGACTTCACCAATGCCAGCTGTTCTTCTGTTCGTCCCTCTATTGAAGCCATCATTCAGAATGAAGGGGAACATATTACATAAAAAGTGTAGATAATTACTTAATTAGTAACTTTTGATTCATAAGTTTGCCATAAAAATTTGCAAAAATACAAATATGTAAAGTGGAACGGCTTTTAAAATTTTCTAAATTTAAGTCCTCACCCTGTATAATTTCGCTTTTAGAAGTAATCTAATATTGAACCTACAAAAATTGAATTCAAGATAATAAATTATTCCGAGTGCTTTGTTCACTAAGCAACGTCGCTCAATTATAATAAAATCACTTAAGCAAAGGATTCATAATTTTAATTCGGTAATTGTAATTATAGGATGTTAATAAATATGTATACTTAGAAAATATGAGTGTAAACGAGCAGGATACTTTTTAGCCTTAACAGTATTTTTTTGTTTTTTTTTAATTTCCAAAACTGTCCCAAAAAAACAATTTTACTGATAAATTGTTTATAACAAGACATCGTATGTGTTTTTCAAGTACAATGATGTTATACGAAGTTTAAACAGAGATAACTAGGACTAATTTCAATCCCCCTGTTTCGTATTTTTTCAAGTGTAATTTAGAGATTTTTTTGAAAAAAATGCATCATAGTTGATGTAGAAAAAAAAATTGTATCCGAATGTACGAGACCGAAAAGATCAGTCCATAAATTAAGACCAAAAAAATCGATCCATAAAGTGAGGCAAAATCTAAATCGCTCAACAATATGAGGCCGAAAAAATCGGTCCACGGTCTAGGCCAAAAAATGGGTCCAAATCGGTCTAGAAAAGTTCACTCAACACCGAACCGAAAAAAAAATCGGTCTTTGACCGAGTTTCAACAATAGTAAATGCTCAATAACCGTCAAAATACTGCACATTAAAATGATAATACTTCACGTTTATGAATAAACAAAGCTTATGTACAGGGGTTTGTGAATTATTTTTTCCTAAACGATTTTGTGGGACAGATTATAATTTTTTTTTTTTTACTGTTCTACAAAAAAAAAAGCACTTGTCTTGCAATTTATGTAAATTGTGCTTAATAGAGAGTATTAATCCATAAAAATAATTTATTGGCAATAATCAATGTATATTTAACTGGTTTTATTATTTGTTAAATTTTAGTGTAAGAAATGATTTTACACTGTTAACGTGTATAATTTTATCATACTTTCATACTAAGAGTCTCAAAAAAAGAATTTTATCTCGTAAATTCGTTTTAACATTTGTAAACATGGGGAATTTTATTCAAAAGGGTATACTTCTCTAATTATGCTTAAAAAATGTCTGTCAATATTAATTTGATAAAATAAAGCATAATTCAATAATTAAAGAATAATATACATTTAAAAATAAATGTAGCTTGCATGAATTGGGATCACGTTTTTTTTCGGACCGAATATAACCTGTATGAAAGTGTCTGACAAAACAATTTGCCAGTCCCGTACCAGTGTTAAAAAATATAAAGCCATAAAGTAGAAGTAAGATACGCTCGAGTCTTAGGCAATGCACAGGGATTCTTATGACGACGTATAATGTAATTATACTAACGGTAGTAGCATTTTAGAATTTTTGATTGACGGCTTCATTATATTTTTTAATAGGTAACGGGAATTTAAAAAAAAGAAGTTATTTGTTAAATTTTTGAAATTTATAAGAAAACATTTGTTCAAAAACCCCTTACCTCCGAATAGAAATCCTCATAACCACCCTAACGGTGGATTTTTATTAAATTATGTTGGTTTTTTTTAAACAATTATTTAAACTGGTGTGATCTTATTTTAAAGCCGCTGCTATAATAGAGGCTTCAAGAGGTGTCATAAATAATATATAATGTTATAAAGAGATGCAGTTTGTGGAATCAAATATTAATATTTACACACGTCTTTATGTATTTGCATGAGGAATGATTTAAAAATGCATTAAGATGTCTTAATCTCCATATTAACATTTTTTTGTTGCAATATTGCAATTGTAATAAAGAACGATTGCAAGAGAAGGAAGCGTGATGCACATCGTTTATTCAAGTGTACCTATTTATATATTAGGGTGCACTGTAATGACAAAAGTTTGGAATTTGGTTCCACCAGATATTTTTAATTTGGCATTTTATTCTTCCAAGGAAAAAAATAACCATCAAACTTCTAAAAAAATGGTAATTCATGGAAGTATTTTGATTTGAAAATCTTTAAAATGTCGAAAAAAGGAAATTTTGATATTATTTCTTTTAAATTTAGGACTTTAATCAAGTAATATGATTTTTATTTTGTTAAGAATTTTAGATGAAACATATATTTTACAATAATATTTCATCAATCTTTCTATAACTTCTCACAAAGGATTAATCTTTTAGTTTCAAACATGCTGTCAAAAAATAAATATTCTCTTTGGGTACAGCGTATAACGCGCATTTATTTAGACGTTTCTCCTCATTTTCACTACTTAAATCTCGTTTTTCCATACCAAGTGTATACAAAATTATTATTAAATATACTTTCATTGGTCATTTTTGCCAAATAAGACACCCTATTTTATCAATGTATAATTTTGGACTACAAACATGGTCCATTAAACTCAAGTAAAAATGCGATCTTTTATTTATTATTCTTTAATTTCTACGGTTGATTTTATTTTATTTAAGTAAATATTTTCATTCATTACAAATATTTAATTCCTTTTTTATATATAAAACTAATCAGCTGACTTTGAGGAATGAATACCGTGATAAAAGGCTCAGTGGCGTTGTTCAAATCTTAATATTAATAATTGAAGTATCATTACGATTTAGGCTAGGTGAACACTATGGTCGTACACTGATTTCTCCCAAATCACTTCCATCTCTTATTTTCGATATCCCAATTTGTCTATCTTTTTGCTTAGAGCTTGTTAGAAAAGATACCTTTTTAAAAATACTAAGAGTTTAACTAATAAAAATAATTTTTGGTACATAGACTTGTTTAAAAAGTGTGTGAACTTCATACCAATAAATTACCGCTATATCATACAATAAATGTATTGGATGGACCCACAAATTGAACAAACTCGTTTTCAAGTATCCATATTATATTCATGTTTAATATGGGTTATGTTTATTTATCATTAATAGTGAAACTTGGGAAATTATTTGTCCTAACGTTCCCGACATCTAATTTAATTATAAATTCAGAAAAGTTAGTACAAGTTTCCTCCATGTGAAATGTCTGAAAGTGTCGTTGATGATTTGTCGAATTATCAATTTTATGTTTATTGCATTACAAAAATGATTACCTTAGGAATTGCATATCTCGATTCAAACAAATATTAAACAGTAAAAGAAATATACCCATTTGGCTAAAAGTTGGCGAGCGTTCTTTCAAAAGATGCTACTAACTAAACATAACCTCGATACGAGCAAATAGTGCCATCTCTCGTACTTTGCACGGACTTTTCAAATGAACCTCGTTATCTATCGTTCTTAATCACATACAATACAGCTGATGTGAATAACAATTCCTCAAATCAATAGTAAAAAAAGTTATTCTTTGTTTGGAAAAGTACTTGATTTGATCTCTTGGAGAAGTTTTTGAATAAGGGACCCCTTGTTTCGTCTACGTATAGACTGAATGATCATCCTACTGCATAGTCCTCGCTCCTGCGTAGATTTGAAGTTTGTAGCTAGTTTCTATTAAAAATTTATCCATGTGAAGTTTGAAATTTTTAGTTAAATGTATAATATTGTATAAAAAAGAAGAAAAAAATTGAAGTAAAAAAAAACACTAAAAGTTTTTTTCTTGTCTTCGTCTGAAGATCTACAAAAATAGCATCCCTACTTATTACGTTTTTCTTCATAAATGACATATAATGTCTCTGTTTTTTATTACATTATTACTGGCAATACCTTACCAATATTACTTTTTATATCATACTGTAAAACATTTAGCTTCAATTTCTTTCAGGACTGTGTGAGAATAATTTGGATTTTTCTAGAATATGTTGAAGTCTCTAATAATTATCTCAATATTTGTAAAGGCACTCTGATTCATAGTTATTAATATATGATGTTTCCAAAATGTTTTTGTCATTTTTATTGGGTATGAGGTATGAGAAAGATGTTTCGAGAGGAAAGTTATCTGAAATATATGGAGAGAGTTAAGGGAAAATCTTTAACAAAGCTGTTATCCTTCAAGAGGTGAGTATGTAATAAAGTCCTCCATTAATAATTCGTTATCATAAGATGATTTTCCAGTGAATGCCATATTTTGGGTTCGTGGGATTGCTAACTAGACCAAGATCTATAAGTTTTGTGGAAGTGTATTACACTTCCTATTTCGGCCGTATTTTTCTAGTTACTACAATTATCATATCGTCTCTGTTTCAAAATACGACAAGCATCAGTGAACAAATTGAATACTTTTTACTATTATATTATATTTTCCTGAATTCACAATCAAAAATACTAGTTGGAGAAAGGAATATTAAATTTTGTATTTATTATAGGATGGATTATTTATATATGAATAGATTATTACAATCCAAATAGTATAATATCTTCCATTCTTTTTTCATCTCACTTTTATCTTGGTATAGATAAATTATCATTATATGTACTTGAAACTTCACTATTTAATTTCTTAAATTCTTTCATAGCTCAGAAACTAATTAAATAACATATCAATGCAAAAAAAAAATATATTTGGGAAGCAACCCATTCATTTAGAACTTACTTCATCGAAATTGAAGTAAAAATATTATACACAAAATATATTATATGGATATTTTAGTCGTTGAGTTGGATAAACACTTCAGGGATGTAACAGAGGTTTACAAATTGCTATTTACTTATGTGACTCTTTCACTGAAAAGTCTGAACTTCTCCATGTCAAATATTGAGATATTACTCGTAATATGAAAAGAATTAACAAAACGTTGAACATGCACTTGTGAAAAAAAAGTTCATGTTGGTTGATTTAAATTTGAATTAATGTTGCCATGATACTCAAATATTGTCTTTTTAGATACTGGTAAAAAGCTCTGAGCCGACTACTCTTATATTCAAAGTTAAACATATACCAGGTGGTACATAGAAATCTTAACACTTAGTAATTCGATAATTAATGAAGTTGTAGTGATTGACATTAAATTTACTTTTCGTACATATATTAAAATATACAGAATTAGTATCAAAGCAAAACAAACCTGAGCTCTCTAGCTTACGTGATGGACCAATTTTCATTCGCACCCTTCATGGTAGAGGAAGAAGGACTCTGTCAAAAAGGCCAAACTGGACACAAAGGAGTTAAAGAAAACAGCCTAGTCCTCTTAAGTCCATGTGGACCCATGCAAGAGATCTAGATATTTTACACCAATCTATCCATTGAGCTATCAAAAAAGAGGGTGGAAAGAGCCTTTCAAGGGCAGGGAGTCTAGTTTTGACAATAGAAAAGAAAGAAACCTATTTCCTTCGTTGCAAGAATCATTTGAAGTCTATTTGGACACTTTTGGTACAATTATAGAAATGTGTATAAAATATGTTCTAGAAAGCTCAAGTGGTTTTTTCCTGTTGGCAATATGAATAGAGTTTTATCTAACTTTTGAAAACTTAGTATAAAGTAATAGATATTGCGTGTCCCTAAGAAAGTTGGAGAATAAAAATGAGGGTTTCTTCTGGAAAGTTGGAGAATAAAAATAAGGGTTTGTTTGGGAATTATGAATGTAAGTCTGGGTTGGAATCAGAGTAGAATTGAAGACTGACATCGGAGTAATTCGACCTTATGTGCTTTACTATACACGGAGTGGGATTTATCTCCTCCCAAACAATCTTCAAACTTTCAGGCTGAGCCTGTTCATTTTAGATGTCTTTTATTTTTACATATCGGCAAGTCATATTTTAAGTAAAACTGCAAATGGGAGTTGAAACAAGGAGTATATAAAGAATATCTAACATAGGCTCACTATATTTTTACTTATTCGAAATCATACATAATTTTAAAATTCAACATAATCCAACAAAAAAACATATTTTTTTTATTAACAATAGAGCTTCAACAAAATTACTACTGTAAATATATATGTGCCTGAGCTCTTGTAATCATCAATATAGCTGCCCTTACTCGCAATTAAGGCTTCCAGATGGTAACGGAAGGCCTGGCACCCGCTGCAGATATAGTGTTCTGTCATGACGTCCCAGTACTGGTTGACAGGGGCATTGAGGGAATCGGTTTGGATGATGGACACTACAGACTTTCCCCTAGATATTTATCCAAAAGGTGCAGTGGAATGGGTTGGCATTAAAGACCTGGCTGTAGAAGGACCAAAAGTGTCAAAAAAAGAGTTCAAAAAGATCAAAAGACTCATTTGAAACTCATTCAAAAAAGTCTTGCAACGGAGGAGATGGGTTTATTTTATTTATGGTGTCAAAAGTTGACTCTACAAGGCTATGTATATGCCCTCAAGGACTTGAATGGACTGGCCTGGGCTGTTTTCTTTAACTCCTCCAGGTCCAGTTTGGCCTTTTTGACAAAGCCCTTCTTCTCCTCCATCGTTTTGGACTTGCTGACGGCGTAGACAGTTGTCTGTAGACGCCCCACTACTTGCTGTGGATGAATGGAAATTTGTTGATCATGTTCAAGAGCCATTTTTGACTTGTACGTAAGTTAGAGAGCAAATGTTTGTTTTGTTTTGTAACTAATTGCTTATGCTTTAACATATAAAGATATGAAATAATTTTAATCCCTGGACCTTAATTAATTATTGAATTAGTAAGTGTTCAGATTTCAATTGACCAACCAGTAGTACAAATGATTATCTTGTTGAAGGGGCTTTAAAATTTGGGACACTTGTCAAGGACTGATAACAGGGAGGAGACAGGACTGATTTTAAGTCCATGGTAATGACCGATACTTAAATAAATATTTATGTATATTCAACGAATGATGTTGTTTCTCATCACAATACAAAAATAAATAGCAAATATATATTATTTGGTCATACTACACGAGTACTTTTGAAGTATATCACATTCTACTTCTCGCATGGAGGTCTACATATATATATATCCATGTTTATGTAATAATACAAATATCAAATTTCAAAATGAAGAGAATGTTTTTTATGGAAGGTAGGATACTTGATACTGGTATTCGATGTTGTATTTTTTAAATGTAGATTTGTCATTTGCTGTTTCATTTTATTATACTGAAATATGTAGCAAGGTATGTAAACTTTGGATTTTTTTTTTTAAATCTAAAAATCCAAAAAATTTTAAAAATAAGTTAGAAAAATTTCAAATATTAATTTTTTTGAAAAATAGTTTCAAAAATTTACACCTGTTCACAACAAATAAATTTTTTAGGAAAAAAACTTCAAAAATTCACAGCTGTTTACCAAAAATTAAATTCCGTGGATTTTGACAAGGATTTCTAATAATAGTTGCTACTGGATCATGTTTATAAACAGGTCATTAAACGGTTGGAAATCATATATTCAAATAATTTGAATAATTTCAGCTGTTTTCATAGATTTCATTAGTTGACTTTTGTATGATTTTAAGCAGATGGCTCTATGTAATATGAACTCAAAAATAGGTTAAACATAGAATTTGGAATTAACAATTATTTTATATCAATCAAAGGCCTGCGTTTGGAACTCTTGTCATATCATACTTAGTTACTGACATGATTATCAATTCAATATTTATATATATAGATATTTATTTTACAATTTTGGTCTTTCCCTATTGACAGTCAAGGTTGAGGGTGAATGAAAGAAAGAAATGAAAGGGGAGACACAGATGGTTTATTCTGTATATAAAGTGTCTTTCTTGATTTTCATTTATTAATTTAGCTACATTTCGAGATAATAAACTCACAAGTATAAAATATTCCAAAAAAAAAGTATTCATTTCGTTCACAGATGTTAATAATTTATATCATATATAATAATTACTAATTGAAAATACAGTTTTATATTGTTTAAATATACTTTTGAATGTTGGTATGGTAAAATGCCGTATTATTGTAATAAAAATTAGACATTTCAGGGGTTTTCAATGACTAATTATTCAAACTATTTAAATGTATGATTTCCAACAGTTTAATTACCTGTTTATAAAGATGATACAGTTAACCCCATTATTGGAAATCCTTGTCAGAATCCCACGAACCTAATTTTGTACTACAACTAAGTAAGTACTACAAACGTATTTGCAATTTCTAAACACGTATAAAGCAAAAAAAAAAATAATAATAATGTGTGTTACTTAAACAAATGTTGTAAAATATAAAATGTATTTATATGAAGAAAAAAGGATTGTGATATTTTTGTAATTTTTTGGTGAATCTTATTTCCTTGATTGTAGAGAGCATTTAGACAGTTCATTAAATATAATAAAAACCATTAAAATTCAGTTCAAAAAAAAAAAAACCTTTATTCTTTTTTTACTTATTAATTATCCTTTTAATATAATTTAAATTTTAAGAGAAAATTTTGTATATTCTAATAAGAAAAATAACCATATATAGGTGTTGCAGTCCCTTTTCCTCCCCCAAATTATAAATCATCATCAAAATCAGATGATCCTTATTATAGTATTGCAATTAGGGGTTAAAAATGAAATTCAGTTTTGGCCAAACATTTTTAAAGTACAATTGTTATAGAAGTAAAACAAACGGCCCCTGAAGACTGAAAATTTAGAAACATAATTTTTTCGTTATATTACAACAGAAGATTGAATTTACAGGCCATCCTAAATATTGGAGACCCCAGTACACATGTTAAAATAAAAAAATTTAGAAAAAATTTACTTTTTTGTTACTTTGGACCTTTTTTATGACCTTTAAACTGTACTTCATAAACTTAAATATTATATAACTATTGTTTTTCGCATAAAAAGGATTTAATAATTACAGCATTAGCCAGTTTCTTCTTACCACTTTGAAAAAAATTTTAAAAGTAATTTTGGGGGTGGGCACTCCGGAATTATTAATATTATTTTTTTGATATAGTGCATAATTTGTATCTTAAGAGTTGGGCTTCAATTTATTTGCTATTTTCATGAACTAACCCCCCAATTGCAACAACGTTTGTTGAACACATATACAGACACTGTTACTTGTACATGCGTCAAATTTTACTGTTTATTACATAAGTATTCATTTTTTGTTTCATGTATCAAGTATCATTGATTGACGAATTTTCATTCACAGGGTACGCTTTGTTCATTAATAGCATTGTTCAATATTTGAGTGTTGGTTTAAACTATTATTTAGCCTAAGTCATTATTTTGTTGTGATATCAAGGACCTCAAATATCCATCTCTGGACGATAGGCTAGAAATGAAGAACAAGATATCCTACAGCTTTGCATAATGTAATCCACTTAGACTTTTGTTATAGGTAAGGAACTGATAATGCTGGGGTTTCTCTACATAAGTACAGGATAAAGGTTTCGACAGTTCATCTGACCGAGTGCCTTACACAAAGCAAGGTAGATGTCGAAGCTTCTTTATGTTATAAAGATCGATCTGTTCAGCGAAAATATAGTTCAAGAATTACTTAAGGGGACTGACTGTATTTGTGACTGGAGAGCAATATAAACTAAATCACTATATATGTTTTTTTTATTTTTGGATACCTGTCTTGATGATTTACAGCTCCACTTCCTTCAGCAGCTTTTTTATTGATCTCAAACCAATCAATAACTGGATCAGTTATATGAAGATCTATAAAAGTTATGTATATGTAGCAATCAAGCCATTCTCGGCACATTTGTCGTACCTAACTGAAGAACTCGTACCATCAGCGTTATTTTTTGATCAAGTAAGGTCCTCTCTTACCCACAAAGAACTAAAAAGAAAATCAAAGATAATTATAGTAAATTCTTGATCTCTTTGATCATATTAGAACTAATTATAATTATTTTTTTAATAACTTTAAACGGTTCGCCAGAATTTGATGGGATACTGGTGTCCCTCTGGGTATGAACCGTAATTTTTTATTATGGGTAAACGAAATACTAAAGTTACGCTATGGAGTTGAATTCTTAAGATTTTTAGTTATTTTGATATACTTTTTATTTATAATTCAATCAAGTAATAATTCTACCATGAAATATTGATGAAAATTAATATAATTAATAATGTAATAAGTATAAAGTAAGATTAAAAGCCATACAAATTACCAAAGTTCGATTTTCTATATTTTTACTTGCACAGTAAGCACATTGTTTTCTTTTTTGTTCATACTCCGGTTAATGTCCACTATGATTGTCCATTATAACAGATACATTTTTTCTTTTCGTTGGTCTTGACGATTTGATTCCACTCTTATGCCCTTCATAGAATATGATCAAACTCTTGTCCATTACAACTTTGAAGTCAAGAAGCGATAATTGTTTTGATATTTAATGTTATAAACGGTATAGAGTATTATTTCAAAGAAAACTCTTAGATAAAATTGTGTTGATGATTGAATCTTAGTGTTTTGAAGGAGTTATTTGATCTGAGAGCTTAACAATTGTAGGATAAAAAATTTGTGATCCTTCCGTTCAGATAGACTATCGGTGGTCTTATTTTATATGTTTTATCCCTCTAATCATCTTTGAGATCTTCATCAAAGTAAAAATTTCGAAATATCATAATAATAACCTGAACGTGGGCTTCAAGAGTCAATTAAGCATATTATGCATTCGTTTATATGGTAATCTCTTCATAAGCTATAACTTAAGTATTATTATCATATAATGAATTGTCAATGTTTTCTTCATCAGCAATGTCTGCTTTGTCTAAAATGCTATAAATTTAGTTACTAATAGTGCAGCTAAAAAGGTTAAAATATCTTATTTTACGGGGTTTTTTTTCATTTATAAACAACTCTACATTCGATTATAAAGTATTTATAAAAATATTTGTATGTACATGTATTACTTGCTAATCAGTTTACTAATAAAGAGTACTTTAATATGAATACTCTAAAAGGACAAAAAACAAAGATACATGTCTCATCCTTAATCTATTTTAAAATATAATTAAAAGAAAAAAAAATAGCTTTCAAACTCAGAGGGACACCAGTGTTTTAAACGGCCATAATGTTTACATTTTTCATCAAAACATGGTAAAATTTTCAACAATTACTCTTTATACTATACAAATAATAAACAATCAATAAAAAATTTTAATACCTATACATAAAAAGCATATGCTAGGAAGAATGCTATTTTATAGAATTCCAAAAAATGACAAAGTTTGAAGACTTATATAGGGCAAATATAAAGTTCTATGATAAAAAGGTGTTAATAAATTTTAGGAATGTACGATTACTCTTTTGAATAATTTAAAAATATCTTAAATATATTGAAAAATAGTGCAAGGAAGAATGAATGAAAATACGGGGCACAAGGGTCCCGTCGATGCAAAAGGGTTAGATATGAAATCAAAACATGCATTAATTATTATCAGACTAATAAGTGTGGGTTTACATATAGAGGATACAATTAAAAATGACACATCCACAAAATCATTATGTTGTCAACAAAACTAAATAGTTACGCATGTCCAATTCCGAATTAGTAATTAATATTTAATGTCATTCATGTATTACCTTACTACTTTTCACAAAGTATTTTAAGGAAAGTTTGATTTATTTTTCCTTAATAGCCACTTTTGAACTAATATGTTTTAGTAATTCGTTACAAAATTGTAGAATATCTCCACATAAATTGACAGAATCTCATTCGAAATTGGTACTAAATAGAAATTTAATGAACAAAACTCAAAACATGAAGTTTATTGATAAAAATAAAGCCAACTCCATAAAATATGAAGTCAACTTGGGTTTTTGTTTTTGAAAATAACACAATATTTAAGCAGAGTCGACAAATCGCCCACTCAAGTGGAGTCTAACCGAGTCGATAATGGCTCTAGTCGACACAGCCCCAACGTGAGTAATTTATTTACACGAGCCTTTATTTAGGATAGTGTCTTTTTTCAAATAGTTTCTTAGAAATTTTTACTTAAGGCCAAAATAACTCAAGAAATCATTCAACGTATTTTAAATACCCCTTTCACAAACTCGCATCAGAAGCTATATCGATACCAAAATGATATTCTATACGAATTCCAAACTTACCCTGGAAAAAGAAAAAAAATGTAGTTTCTGTCAAGAGAAAGTGAAAACGTCCTCTCAGCTCTTCGTGTGTTGCCGGAAGTTATCATTTTCGAGGAAAGGGTTAAGAAAGGCTATGGAGTAACATTGGGTAAGAAGGACTGGTTTTTCTTGGTGTCTCCAGGAGCTGACGAAGACATGAAGATAGAGACAATGATTACGAGGTTCCTTTTAAATGTTTACAAAAATAAATGCCACGGAGTCCAGTTAAACAGTTGAATAATACCGGAATTGATTAAGGAATAAATGCGTGCACGCACATTGCTACGTTAATCCTGTCACAAGTATTCACAGTTTTTATTATTATTATTATTATTCAGTGTTATAATTCTCTTCTCTTATGTTTTTTTCCTCTCTTTTGTGTAATATTTAAAAGGATCTGCTTTATGTGGTGGGGGGAGAGGGAGGGGAGGGAAGAAAAGGAAAAAAAGAAGGAAATAATATCTTACACGCCCCAATTTCTTTTTTTTTCAATTATAACTTGTATGATATATTTAAATTTCACTCTATATACCTATGGGTTTTGATGAAAAATTTAGGAATTTTTGTATCTTATCTATTTTTTTGATTAAAATGTGTTCGGTTTTTTTTTTCAGATTGAAATATGAAGAATGTAGTTAACATGATATTTACAATTGATATATATTGTTCTATCTTTGTATCTTACTGAAAGTAGATAAGTGTTATTGGTACTAAAAAACAAATCATTCAAAACAAGTTTTGATAGTCACAAATGCCTTATAGTGGTAGTTTCAACTAGTTGAGAACATCTTCACTCATCCTTTGTATAAATTTACTATTTTATGCCTACAATGGAATGGGGATTTCAAACTTATACGATACCACAACAAACTCTCTTAGTTGCTGGAGTTTGTCCTCCATTTCTGTGACTCACAAGGGGCGAGGAATTACATACTGTAACTCCAAAGTCAAAGCACTGGCTGGACGTGACGCTATCTGATGAAAACGCAAGAAACGACACTACGAGGATCTACTAAATCACATAATGAATAACATTTTTTATGCAACGATTATTTGTATCGCAAAATTGACTGTATTCAAATATGTGAATATATGTTAATTATTGCAATGGGGGAGTTGCTTCAATTTTAAAAAGTCCGTAAAAATCCATAATTGCACAAAATTTAAGCAAAATGTACGAACTCTTGCGCCGTACAAACTATTTGTACTATTTTAATCCAAAAAAATGCACATTTCTTCGGGTTGCTCTTTTGTGTTAGAACCAAAAACGCAATTTGAATATCTATTTTTATGTTGTAAAGGGAATTAAATCAAGTTTTCAAATAATTAAAGAAATGTCACAACTTTTTGAACAAGGGTACTACAAAATAAAAATATAGTCACGAATTAATGTGAAATAAAATTCCTAGATGAACTCAGAAAATCTTTCGTAGAATTAGTTCTACTCACTATTTTTAAATGCAACATTTTGCATCTAATGCACAGAACCTTTTTTCACCAAATACCAGATTTAATTAAATATAGTCTCCCCACCCGCAGTGACCCCTACGCGAATTATCATTGCGACACGCTTTTTGTGATAAACAAAAATGCTATGATTTCTCTCTTCACCTGTTTTTATCAGCTGACTTTTATATATAAAAGAAACTGACACTACTTATTAATGAATTCAATAGAGTATTAATGCATACTTGCCTGTCCGAAGATAGTTAATATGTAAAAACTATACGTAGCTACCATAAGTTTCGATCAAACTTTCCTTCTAGTTTCTTGAATTCGATGTTCCGAGTCTGAAAAAAATCATGTTTGTATTGATGAAGTAAGTTGTGTTCATTGAAATCAGTCTGTGACATTATTATCACTTATCTTAGACAAATAAGCTACGACTCGATATTTATTTTTGGATGACCAATACCGATTATTTAGGAGTTGCAAAAAGGATACCAATCTATTTTGGCCGATATTTATATTGAAATTCCTCTAAAAATAATGAAGAAAACCTTACCTTGAACATTTAACTCATGCTATTAATTCATTTATCACTATAGAAAAATATATAGTTTTTGAATTTTTTAAAGTAATTTGTAAAAGTATCAGGTTCTATATATTGTCAGGATCAAGAATATGGTTGAAAAAAATTCAATGGGGAAAAAATATTTATTGGCATAATCTTTTAATAGATTAAAGAACTCATAGACATATATTAGAATTTTTAATTTTTACTAGAAAATATAACATTTGAAATTTGTTTTCCAAAATAATTAAATAGTTTGTGAACAACAGTGGATTTTGAAAAAAAAATTCTACATTTTTTTTCTATAGGTGTGAATTTTTAAAAAAATTTCCCCAAAAAGTTTAATATTTAAAATTTGTTTTCCAAAACAATTAAATTTTATGTAAACAACGATGGATTTTTGAAATTTTTTTCAAAAAATTACCTTTTTTGTGATTAATTGTGGGTTTTGAATGTTTTTCAAAAAAATTGATTTTTGTAAATAGCTGTGGATTTTTGAATTTTTATCCCTAAAAATTCTACATCAAGTTTTGTTTTTCTATGAAACTTTATATTTGAAATTTGATTTTTGAAATTTTTTTCCAAAAAATTTTTTTAAACTTGATTTTCAAAAAGTACTAATTATTGGGGTTTAAAAAAAAAAAATTAAATACCCAATAATAATAAATACAAATATAAATCTATTATCCTGTGGACTCCACTGAATTTCCTATCATTCCTTTAAATTATCTTAATATTGAATAATATTATTTGCCAATTTATTTCTTCAATTTTTAATTTAACACATTGACCTCAATGTAACAAGATTTTCTTTGATTTAAAAGAAAACCCTGATTATTATATCTTTGGCTACCACTTTTTTTCTTTATCCAATTGTCTGCATTAAGGAGACAATGTTGATATTCTATGAACTATAATTCTATTCTACTAAGCTGTGAAAATCCCTATTATTTAATAAAAATAACCTTACAGTTGGGAACAATTAAGAGAGTAGGTCTACAAATTTCTGTGTTGTCGAAGATTTAGAGACAAAATGTACAAATTAATGTTATTTTTGATTGATCAATGAATGTATTTTTTTTTCTCTGTCACAGGTCATCTTTGCACCTGTATTGATAGAATTGTAGAACGTATGACCTAAAACGATTGGGATACTTTGTAGCTATAATCTATACTGTTATGAATGTTGTATAAAGATGTGACGAGATAAAATCATATCTAGGAATTATAACATGATATCAAATAAGGAGAGCATACATTTATGTAAAATTATATGCTACTAAGAGCAAAATAGGAAGGTTCTTTTTAAGCATATGTTTCATTGCTATTTTGAAACTTTTTAACGTATCAACAGGCAAGGAGCATTATTAGTTATGACAATCCGGAGTATTTCTTAGCTCACCCGTTTTTGTGGAGTTGGTAAGCTCAAAAATGAATTTTATTTTCACAAGCTGTCGAAATAATTACATTTGGTGATAAAAATCGTCTGTATTATGAACATGTTAAAAAAAGAAATCGAAAACCAACATGGTAACCCTGTCAAGTTTGAAGGAGCATAGTTTAGTTGTCATGATGTTTCATTAGATCAGCATCAACTAGCTGTGACGACGGAGGAAGGGAAATGGAAATAAAAAACACATTGGCAAGAATTAATCTGATGTAGCTCTCAAATATACTCTGAGTCCAACAAGGACTTAACATACAATTATAACTTTGCCTCAAATCCTCAAGGTGACTCGCCATCCTTTAAGATCCTATACAAACGTTCAATCAGGTTTTAAATATAAGTAGTGAAACTGCAAGGATTAATGCTTAGGAAATTAATCTATATTTTTCAGATTACAAATCCCCCAAAAAAAAAAAAAAAAAAGTGGACCAGCTAAAAAATAAATACGATTTACATCATAAATCATGATGTGGAGTGCACTTATTTGTCAACTACATTGACATATATTTTTAACAGCTGAATGTACATTTGGGTGTACTCAAAATCAAACGGTGAGTAACCATTAGGATTTGTGGCTGAGTTAGGATTATAAGTCATTGTCGGACTTTGAGTAAAATTGAGGATCAATGTCTCAGTGCTTGTAACTGATCTAAGGAAGTGTCATGACAACTAAGCTACTCTCCATCAAAACATTCTTTAAATTGTCAGGGTTATACTGTGTATTTTCAGTTTTCATATATATTAACATAATCAACATAATCCAAATTAGCACACTCATCTATATATGCAATAATCATTACATATAATCACTCATCAGATATTATTAGAAATGATATCAAACATTTATGACATGTATTCAATTTATTCAAATAGCCGAATTCCATTTATAAAGGACTTTTGTGTCGGATGTGGGAGATTTATGGAAAGAAGATATTTTCTTATTTTTTTGTAGCTTTTGACCAACTACATTACCAAAATGGCGACAAGGAACCACACAAGTTGATGGCATATTTCCGTTCTAGGAAGAATATTCACTATGCAAAATATACATTAGGGCTTTTCTTATTTTCCTTTTTGTTGAAATTTCTGGGTCGCCGGGTCAAAATTCGTTTCTAATGATGAGAAAATACAATCAGCAAAGTTTCAGCAAAAAGGAAAAATATAGCTCAACGGCCTCAAAGTTTTGAAAATTGCAAATTTTTTCGAAAAAAATATTTCTTCTTTTATTATCACGAAAACAGTTCACCATGCAGCTTTTTATGTTTCTATAATTTTTTAAAGACGAAGGAATTTATTCTAAGATATATTATTGCTATAATGAGAAAAAAAAATATTCATAATATAAATTCCAATGCAAAATAAAAGAACAGATAACTAATAGATAAATAATTTGTAACGTACAATGTTTTTACATTTCTACTATTTTCCTTCTACAAAACATAATTCTTTGTTTTGATTGTATTCGCCCTGAATTTGGAATGTTAAATTAGTCTCATCGATCGGCTCTGCAAAGATGTCCTAAATATCAAAGCACCCTCTATAAATGATAATTTCTGATATGCACATTTGCAGTACTTTTTTTAACAATTTAAATCCATTTGGGATGGAACTCTAATCGTATTAAGGAAGGAGAAGAACTTAGGTCTAATGATCAAATTTTAAAAGATTATTAAAAACTTAAATTACTCTAGAAGTTACATCAGCTTTTGATTGCACAAATGTGTGATTGAAAAGGTGTTTTTAAATTGGCAGAATCAGTCAAGAGTAGGGGGGGAACATTCATGAGTTTGCTCTTAATCAAAGTATTATCGTAGTCAGATAATTAAATATAGATCAAAAAATATTACGAAAAATTTCCAAAGGAATATTCCTCTGGTAATCAATCCATTGTGATGGTAAAATGATCTGTTCCCAAAACTTCTACAACAGACAATATTAAAGTTATGTGTTTTGATACAACCAGCTCAAACACAGGTAGAAAAGTTGGAACTTATGTTTTACTAGAGAAAACGCTTGATAAAAAGTTATTACCATTTGCATGTAGACATTACAGATCATAGAATTAGTAATTAGCTTTGTTTTTAATTCATGCAAGGGAAATACCACTTCTATCGATTTTTTACTCTTCAAAAGATTCCAAAAAATGCCGGAAATGATAGACAAAATTAATTATGAGCCTGGAAATGTAAATAGTGAAATAGCATGTCATACTGAAGATATAAAATAAGAAATCATCAATTTTTCCGCCAACGATAATCTTCAACAAAGTCTTCCAAGAAATTATTATAAAGAATTTTTTAGAACACGCAATAATATTTATTGGTGTTACTCCAAAACATGGTGTAATTTAAGTCCCCAGTCCAATATAACACGCTCGTTGGTTGTCAAAAGTATTGTATTGTTTAAAAATTTGGTTATTTCCGTCACGATTTAAATTAATTTCTATAGAGGAACAAGGATTCCAAAATATTTGTGTCGTTATTTTGCAAATATATTTGAAAGCATGGATTTCTGCTCCTACAGCATCAGATCCTTCATTTAATCCTTTGGATTTGATTAAATCACTAAATAATTATTTTGGAATCACTATTCTCATTTCAAGGAAGGTATCTCAAAAATTTTCAAACCATTCATGGTATTTATCTGAAGAGCTTGTTGGTTTGGCTCTATTTGATCATCAAGTGAGTTTGGCGACGAAAAAAGAAATATTGTTTGTATATAGGTGGTAGATACCTCTTCTGAATGAAAAAAAATCATTGTCAAATCCCAAGGGAACGGGTATATTGTGTAGCTTGACATTACTAATGAGAGGAAAAATAAACCTTCCTGTAAAAAAAAAACAAAAAAAAAAAAACAAACAGTGAATACCAATATCATGTATTGTTAGCAGATTTTTTGGAAGTGCCTCCCATTCCAAAGATACAAGGTCACGTAAATTCTTTAAAAAAAGTTCCTTTCCAAGATTCTTATGAATAATATCTATGGGCACTCCACAATCGTACGTGGAAGTATCTTTCCAAAGAACCCTTTTTGTTGCAGTAAGCAAAGGGAAAAAGTCGTCGATATATATATATTTATAAGATCAGCTCCAAGTATAACATATTCACAGTATGGGCTTGATGTCACCACATATATCCACTCCCTATTGGGATTCTTCGTTATATCAACCAAAACTTTCCTATAAATTTTTGTAATTATGTCCACAAAAGATTTGAGCCCACCAACCCATCAATTTCTTGGTCTATTTGAAGCTGAAATGTAATTCCGATAAAAAGGATTCTCCAACCAAATTTTTTCCTCTAATATGGCATCCTCCGCCAATATTGGTAAAGAGAAGCCTCATACAAAGCATTTGGAATAACAATAGTGTTATAAAGGTCTATTCTTTTTTTTACGGTTAAAATTGTGTCAGCCTTTGATAAAATTATTGACTCTGGTTTTTAGCTCCAGCCAATTTAATTCTGAGGGGCCAGCGCTCACCCATTTACTACTTAAAACACTTATCATTTTTTTGTAAAACAATTTTAAATTTTCAAGCCTCTACCCGGATACCATAAGCCAATCAAAGTGTTTTCATGATAATTGAAGAAAAAGTCAGTTTTTTGAAAAAATTGGAAATTTTCAAAACATTCAAGCCGTTGAACTATCCCCCTAATATTGTATCTTTGTTGCTTTTATTTTGTTTTTTATATTCCTGAATACCAATTTCATTTATATATAGTTATAGTCGTATGGTATTATGATGTATTTTTATATAACACATAAGAACAATTAGGAGATAAATTTTGAACACATTAATTGCAGAAAATAATGGAATTTATATTTAAGTTCAGAGTCCAAAAATGATCTGATTTGTTCTCTCAGTCGTCTGAATTCTGAAAAATCTAAAAAGTCTTGGATTATACTCATTTTAGACTATTATCGTTCAGAGTGATTTATAAGTAGGATTAATAAAACTAGTGTAAAATTGTTTTTATTGATTCCGTATTTTGTTCTGAACTCGATATACTTCCAACTTTCTAGCTGAAAAATGAAAAAAAAAAAAAAAACACTCTTCTATAGACCCGTATCACTTATTCATAATACATAGTGATAAGGAATATCATAGCTTATATTATAGAAAAATATTCAATGTATAATTTAAAAAAAATATTTAGTTAAAAATTTGCATCTCCAAGGATTTTTGTTCCGTTTTGTAGTCATCAAATTTTTTATTGCATGTGTACTAGCAAATAGTCAACAACATTATGATCATATTTTTTTCAGATTTCAAGAGCAATTTCATGACAGCATGCCTCGTAAAGGATAGTCGAGGGATCAAAGGAAGAAGATACTTCTAACTTGAGCATCCATCTTAACAGATTTTTAATTTTAATATTTCGAAATGGGATCACTTAGAAAATACAAGACGGAACAACAATCCTTACAGATGGATATTTAAAAAAAATACATTTTCTTTTAAATTATAGATTTCATAGTTTCACATTGTATAATGAATAAGTCATAAGGTTTTAAAGAATAGTTTCGTTTTTCATTATTTTTCAGCCTAAAAACGGGAATATATCGAGTTCAGAAAAAGATACAGATTCAATATAAACATTTTTTAATCATCTAAAACACTTTTACATAAGTTTTATTTATCCTAACTTTATTATGGGGATTGTTTTATAGGTAAAAAAGGACTCTGAACGATAATAGTCCCGAATTACTATAATCCCAGATATTTCAGAATTCACATGACTCAGAGAAAAACTGAGATCAGTTTTGGATTCTGCACTCAATGATAAATTATTTTTATGTCGTGAATTTATTTGTACAAGAAGTGTTCTCATATACATTTTATAACACCTCTTCATTTTAGATTGATATCTTAAAATGATCAAATCCCCTCTTTTAGAGTGCGTTAAGCACCCTCATTTCAGTATTTTTATAATATAAAAAATGTTTTGCAATGAATTTCCAAGATCTACAACAATGTTTATTTAGTAAGATTTATATGAATGTTTTAGTGGGTGAGCAGAGAGAACCATCAAATTATATATCTGTAATAGAATATTCCTAACTTCAAATACTTGAGATAAAGTCAGATGGAAGTCTAATGAAATATATTTATTTCAAATTATTATTTAAGCCTCATTTAATATTATTGACTATGACGGAATATCAGAGCAGGAGACTTGTTAGCAGTTTTATGACATCACATATGGAAGACCTTATACCATGAAAATTTTCATTTTTATTGCCTTTAATCAGAATCGGGTGTTTTTTAGAATCGGGATTGACATCGAGAATAATGTTTAATTTGCAAATCCGATTCTTATTTATTACTGGTTTATAAGTATTAATTTCTTTAAAAAAATCAGACACTTGAGAAAAAACTGAAATCAGTTCTGGGTTTCTTTTTGGGGTTGAATTCATTAGAGCAAAATGAGTGTTCACCTAAGATATTATTGAGAGACAAACTTCTTGTGGGTTAAATAATTGCGAAACAGACCCATTTTAAACAATATTCTGTTGTGAATAAATTTCAATTCAAGACAAAATTATTATGTCAAATTTCATTGCATTATATTAAATATGGGCAATCAAACTATTGAATGATAAAAAATATTCAACGTCAGCTGCTTCCCTGAGCATCATGGATCTCTTTTAATATCAAAAAATACATTAAATTATCTACAAGTTGTACAAGTGAAGATCTTTACCTCAAGGCAGTTTAAACTACACTGACGCCGCGTTTTGAATTAACAAGTAGTCCTTATAATATGTAATAATAAAACCCGACTCACGAGTTGTTCCTGTCAACTATTGGACCCCAAGGCAGGTGAAATGATGGGTCTCAAGGCTGGTTAAGTTCTAGGATATTAAAAAGCATGGTCAAGGAAGTGGCGGTGGATAAATATAATCTGAATTATACAAAATAATGACCCCACATAAATTTTTACGAAAACAAAATGTGTGCAATAACTAACAATCAAAATGTAAATTGGATTGGTAATAGGGATTTTTGCCCTAGGAACCGCTGAGGGTGAAACCGGTCCATATACATTTACTAGTGTTTTTCCCCACCCGGAAAACCAGTTACTATATTTTGGGCCCTTGGTGAAATATAATATTAGATGGTAAATTATATATTTTAAATATAAGTCATTTATTTAACATTTTTAGAAGGATATAAAAGTGTAAGATAGTCTTACATAACAAAACTACACAACAAGTGAAAAATAAATTACTAAGTCATTCATATTTGCTCAAATATAGTTAGAAATGCAATTACTTTTTCTCTGCTAGGAACGTCAAGTATTTATTTATATTTATTTTTTTATACTTTTTCTCAGATTAGAAAATAATTGATACAAATTATTTCCTACAAGCAATTACAAAAATGTAAGATTCCTTTAGATTGGTTAGTAAATAAACAGGTAATAAAGATTTTCCTGCGAAGAGTTATTTTTAATAATTAGGAATATATCATATATTGTCGCAGTGCCAAAATGTTGACGTATTGTACAGGCTTATTTTAATTAGCACAAGCTATCTCATGAATTTATTTCAGCCACTTGGACTATAGTTTTGCCCTCATCCATGTTATTTTGTATTAGAGAGTGAATTTTTAATTAAATATTATTTGGTACGGTTTTTTATGAATATACATAACACATAACTTAGACAGCATAAATTGTAAATCACCTTTGACACTAGAAAAACGAATTATCATTTTTGACACCCATTTGGGATTCAATGAAATACTGTGAGAAACGTCTTTATTCTTATTTGTTACTGTTCTTGAATTTTCATAGTTCTTTTTATAAAACAAACAAAAAAAAGAAAATTAAAATTAATAATCATTTCTTTGATATAGTAAACACAACCTAAAATGACGTGTGTATCATATTTGTTTTTTTAATCATTTCAAATAATCCTGTTATTCTACAATTGCATATGAACAGGCTCCAGAAAATTCTTACAAGAGAACTGACCTGTCTGTTTCTACCTGTTAGAATATCCAAGAAAAAAATATTCATTGAAATAAGACATTATCTTGTGTTCAAATTGTACTCCGATTCAGAAGGTGATGGTTACGAATAAGGACAAGATGAATAATATGTACAACCACTTAAATCAAGTACTTCCGATTTTGACGACTATTCTGAAGTTTTTGACCAGCCTGTGGGTTTTTAATTTTGTTGAATAACATTATTAGTTATAGTAGATCCTATATGTATTTATTTAAAACTAATTGGTATACTTAACATTTCAAATGTTGCGAGGATACAACTATGTGACTCAATTTCTCCCATCTAAAAAACATAAATCTACCAACTTATTTGGAGAGAAAATGTATGTCGGCAAGGACAACACAATTTGACACAAATAAATAGGAAATAGAGGGAGTTCAGCCCGTTTTAGCAACAAACAAAAAACACACGCTTTTTTATCTCTATTTTGGTGTAAAAGTTTTTCACCATTAGGGAAAAAAATTACCACCCTTTATTAATTTTTATAGGTCCCTATTTGGCACTGAAGACAGCAGTCCCGTCCAGTTCAGTCTGGGTCCGGTCCAGTTCAGTCCTGAAACTTATTTAGTTGGGCCCTTGATAACGTCACTCAACTTTATTTACCAATATAAAAATCCTTTTAGCACATCCAAAGGACTGGTTCTGAGGACATATAGGGCCAGTTTCATGACAACACTGGACTGGACCAAATAAATAAAGACAGAAAGAGCACTGTTTGAATACGCATTTTATCAACTAACTTGCAAAGATAGGGTCTTTAGCTGTATTTGTTTTGTACTGAACAGATTATGTAACCTTAAAAAATGTACGTTAAAAGAAGGGTCGTGTATTATATTAGTTATGTAATATTTGTATGACCGTCAGCCTTGGATACCAGGGACACGCTTAATAAAGTGTATTATGTTATCAAATTTCTGTATGGGAACTGGATATGGTCTCTTAGAACAGTGATACACTGAAAGCAGATATGTATAGGACCAGGTTAGACTGTAATAATAATTTCAAGGTTTGTTCCGAAATCCATATATAGAGAGGAAAGGCTATTGATGCCCGACTCTTTGGAGTCCATATTTACTCCTGAAAAAAGTTGTAAAGGCTATCAACTGATGAGAGTAGAACTACAGAGTCAGTTTTCAGTTGTAATTGAGCACATACCTACAGGAGTCACAGGGAGGAGTCATTGTCACTCCAATTATTTCCGGAAGGAAGTACAAATATTGAGACTGATCTTTTTAATAACCTCTCTGTGGCCACTATAACAAACTTCACACAAGCCAACCATAAGTTTATAGAGTCTAAGGGTATTGGAGCTTACGTTGACATCAAGAAAAAGGTCCACAAGCTCTGCATTGCCCCTACAACGATAACCTGGTTAACACCATCAAGGACATCATTGATACAACCCTATACAGTCCCTGAGGAAGATTCTAAGAGAGATATGAGTCTCTCATACTGCTGTAAACGAAATAATGAAAGAATTAAATAATATTAATAGCTACAATCTAACAATAATTTATGAACATGTTTTTTTAAATGTCAAATTATGCAAGCATTAAAGCTTATTATTATTTTTACATGGGTGGATTAACCCTATGATACCTGATACCCAATGATACTTGATATAATCTCCCAATTACATAATTATCGATTCAATCATTGAGAGTAAAAATATATAATCTTTCTGTGTTTAATGAATAAAAGCTCGATAAATGAGTCATGAAATATATTCTATAAATTATTTAACGGTCCATGTCATCCATCAATCCAATGATACTTTCTAAAGCTTCTTTTATAATTAATTATTCGAAGTTTTTACAATAGCAGATAGTGAAAGAACATACGAGTGAAACGGACTCGCGGGCTGACTGTTTTAGAATTTAATTTAACTATAGTATTTTCTTTTATAAAGTATATTTTAGATGTAAGATGGATTTTTTTAAATATGTATTTTAGAAATTATCAATAAGATGTTGATAAAATAGTATATAAAAGCTCCATTGTTTAGCTATAGGTATATGAATCTATAAAATTCATTTTTTATAATGAAGTATAATAAAATACATTATAAGGGAATTCTAAGAAACCTTTATCTCTTCACCTCAAAAAATGCAGAAAAACGAATTAGAGCTTCGTGATCAATGCGTCAAGTAGAATGAAAATTGGTGTAAGCCAGTTTGGCATTAAACATTTTTGCCTCATGATATTTCGCCTTAAAGCCAAACTTCAATGCATACATACCATCGAAATTTCATTTTGTAATGAGTTCGAAGCAGAGACCAAATAATGATAATAAATAGAACAAAAAAAAAACAAGACAACGATTCGGAAGGAAGAAGTGTTGATCATTAATCTGTTATTAATTATTGTTGTACATGATGGATTATGCATATTAGAAAAACTCATGAATTGACGAACAGGCATAATATGAGGAGAGATCAAAATTCCATAATTATTAAAACTGAAAACAAGCATTATATGCGTTTTACAGTAGTACACCTTAGATATTTTGATTAAACAATTGAAGGGGAACATTGATTTCAACCAAAAATAAAAAAATAACTTGAATTTCCTAATACATTTTATTCAACAAAAAAAAATTAGTAATCTTTTCTTTGATATTATGAATATTACTTGGGCAGATATCATTATCATATTTGATATCCAATCATTTTTAAATAATCTTTTTGTCCTACAATTTTGTATAAACAGACTCAAGCAAGTTCAGACATGAAGGCACAACTCTAGAAAGAAATCATATAACTTCGTTGTAAAAATAAAACTTAGATTTTGCTAAATTTGATATTCTCCTTCCACCTTTTATTTTGCAAAGATTTCCAAAAATAAATTATGCATTGAAGAAATAAAACAATATATGGAATCGTTGTAGCTCATGGAGAACGCGCTTGGGGGTAATTATTCTTTTAAATTCATTGTGCGTAGGTTCTCGACCAAGTGATTCCTAGTGAAAGAAATATATATGATGTATATGGAATTGACACTGGATTCCTAGGTTAGTTGGAGTAATTGTAATATCTACTATAAGGTTTACTTAATCGGTGCAACTCCATCTAATCAATTAAAGGAACAATAAAAAAACTACATCATCTTGGTTCCATAGTGATGATTTCGAATTAAAACAAGATGAAGAATATGTTCAACCACCTGTATCAAGTACTTCTGATTCTGACAACTATTCTAAAGTTTTTGACCAGCCTGTGGGTATGTAATTTTGTTGACTACCTTCATTAGTTTTGGTAGATGCTATATGTTTTTATTTACAACTAATTGATATATTTAACATTTCAAAAAATGCGAGGAGTCAAGTGATTCAATTCCCGCCATCTAAGAAACACAAATCAAACAAACTATTAGGAGAGTCAATTTATGTCGGCAAGATCAACACAATCAGGTACAAACAAATAGGAAATGGAAAGAGTTCAACCCTTTTTAAACAAGAATACATTTTGAAATAAGTCCAATATTCATCACCATTTTCAAAACTTAACATAATTACGGATAAAAAATTATCAGCTTTTGAACTCTTGATCGATATTTACATAATTAGTCGCATTGTAGAATGTACAATGGTTGAGGTTTGTTCCAAAATTTAGAATGATGTATGGACAACCAGAAAACAAGAAATGATATAACTAATGTTTGCAATAGGAATCTAAGCCAAAGGGGCATTTGGTAAAGAAATATGGGCATTAATCTCTTTCGGAATTCTATACTTCACTACAGATAAATTAAATTATTGAGATTTATCCGTTTCGATATTTGCTCCACAAGATCACAAAGACTCCAAAGTGACATGTTTGCCTTCATATCAACATGTAAAAGATAAGGATAAGGACTAAACTCAAGCAAACTTTTGTAAATAGTGGCGAAAAATTGAGTGCGTATAAAGAAAGAAAAAACAAAAGTGTGAAAGTTTCATGTGAACAAAAAAAGGTTAACAAAATCAATGCAGTATTATAATGAGCTTAGAATTGATATCCCAGATTAAATGGCAAGATTTTATTCAACCTAAATGTATTTTCGTATAAATTCTGTTATTTTGGACAGAAAAACAACTCATTACTTTCAATATTTGTAACTGTAAACAGTTACAAATATTAAAAAATAAATGGAGATCATTTTTTATATCCACCGTCGTTCAAGAGGGTTCGTAACCATCCGTCGATCCGTCGTTCAAGAGTGAAAGTATATTCAATAGGAATGGTATGTGATATCCATTTGATTTGTAAGCAAGAGTATAGATACTATATGTAAATACTCTTCAACCCATCTTTATTTTAAAAGAGAAGGCAAAAAAAAAACAAGAAACAAGGAATCATAAATCTTAATTTACTTATTGTTATTACAGCAGTACGATGTATAGTAACTTTACGTTAATGTTACACGAAAGAAAAACAAGAGATGCATACATACATTCATATAAAAAATGAAGAACCAAAGAAGAAAAAATAATGTAAAATATAGTAAATAAATGTATCAAAGCTATTTTCAAATACGACGTGTAAAAAGCAAAAACAAATGCACTGGTATAAATTTCAATTTAAAAGAAGGAATACTCTCTTAGATCTTGTTTTTGATTATAATCTTGACATATACAAAACATGCATACTACATTGAATCTGTTTGTGTGCATACATACATGTGTTAAAATGTATTTAGAGACTAGAGTTGGGTTTCGGTGAGGAAATCCTAGACCGATCTAAGATCGTTATATTTTTTGTTAGACCGACATTATTCGTTCAACATAAAAGCTTGGTCGGCTCGCATCTTATAGAAAAATTCGGAATAAATCGGTTCAGAGAAAAACTTCTTAAGAAAAAAATAGGTTTTGTTCGGTCCCAAAAAATTGGTCTAGATCGATTTTACAGATAAATTGTTTATAGCATGGCATCATATGTATTTCCAAATAGAATGACTTCATACGAAGTTTAAACACAGATAGCTGTGAGGAATTTTAATCCTGTCGTCTCTTGTGGAATTCTGAATATGAGCATCACTTGAAATGGATGATCAAGTTAAAGGTAACTTCCTTCGATTTCCTATGTCTTCCTTTGGTTCTAACTCTTGGAGAACATAAAAGTCAATTTCTTCCTGCCTTAATAAATAAAGTATGATCCTATATACTTTTGAGATTTTTTTGTTGAAAAAAGGATTGACAGTTGATCTAATAATATAAGGAAATTAGTCTCTCATAATATACCAAGATAGTTGCATAAATACGAGGACTAATTTTTAAACGCTTATATCTAGAGGTTTCGTGACCGGAAATAAAAAATTCTAGCACAAGTCACTCGGTAAATCTTTTGCCTTTGTTTTTGTTTTTCTTAGTAGCATCAAACAAAGTCGTTTACGATGAATGACGAGGCCAAACGTCATATGGTTGCCACTCTCCTCCACGCCGGTAGGTCTGTCTACTTGGAGATTTTGAAGGACAAGGTCCTTCCATAGGCCCTCAAGATCTCTAATGGGGCACCTTTATCTTACAGCAGGATGGGTCCCCTGTCCATACCTCTGGAATGACTCAGGATTGGCTCACTGCCAACATGCCTTTTTGAAACAAAAACATTTGGCCACCTCAATCACCTAATTTGAATTCCCTTGACTACAGTGTATGGTGGCAAATTGAGAAGAAGGCCTGTGCCCGAATTTTGACTCATTGAAGGCCAGCGTCAATGAGCAATGGGCAGCCATGGAAGACCACTACATCATCAATGTCTGCAAACCCTTCCGCGGGCGTTTGGAGGGTGTCATAGTAGCTGATGGCGGTTATATTCAGTAATTATATTAAATTTTATACGAGAATAAATTCTCTATTATATAATTCTCAAAGAAAATATGTCATACGAAATTTATAATTATTTGCCACAAATAGTCCGGGTATTTATGCAACTACCGGTATAAGACCTAAAAAAATCTGTCCATAGGGGTAAGACTGAAAAAAATCGGTAAAACTGTGAGACGGAATAAAATCTGTCTACAAGGTGAGACGAAAAAAATCAATCCATTGTTGGAGATCAAAGTCTGGACCGAAAAATTGGTCTAGAAAAAATCACTTAAGACTGAACCGGAAAAAAAAGAAAAAATTGGTGCTGGACCGAGTATCAACACTATTAGATACATCACATTGTAGTTATCTTTATAGCATCTGTCACTCTTTCTCTTATGGAGGGAATGTATCATAAATTGAAATTGGGTGGGCACGGTAATCCACTAATTTTCTTAACAATACCACAATCATTAATTCTGCCTATGTTCTATATAATTTCTGATTCAAAATGGGAATAGTTGAGTTCTAAATGGAATAATCCAGTCCAATATAGGAATAGTTGAGTTCTAAATGGAATGGTAAATTCAAAATAGAATAGTCCAATTCAAAATAGAATAATCCAGTTGAAAATATAAATAGTCTAATTTATAATGGAATGGTCCAGTTTATTCAAAATGGAATAGTCCAATTTATAATAGAATGGTCCAATTAATTCAAAATGAAATAGTCCAATTCAATATGGAATAGTCCAATTCACAATGCAATAATCCAGTTTAAAATATAAATAGAGTCATTCATAATGGAATAGTCCAATTTGGTGAAAATGAAATAGTACAATTCATATGGAAAATTGTTCAGTTTAAAATTTGATTTGTTCAAATTATAATTGAATTGTTTAATTTAAAATGAGAAGTGTTCAGTACAAATAGAATTATCCAATTCAAAATGAAATTATCCAGTTCAAAATTGGAATAGTCCAATTCAAAAAGAGAATTGTCCAGTTCAAAATCCTCTTGTCCAATTCAAAATGGCAATAGTATCGTTCTAATTATAATTGTCCAATTCAAAATGGCAATAGTATCGTTCTAATTATAATTGTCCAATTCAAAATGGCAATAGTATAGCTCAAAATGATATAGTCTAGTGGAAAATGTGAATATTCAAATTAAAATGGCAATATTATAAATATTTCAAAATGGAATAGTCTTATTCAGAATGAGAATAGTCCAATAGAAAAAATATAGTCTGGATATGATACTAACGTAATATACGCTGCAGCTATAATTAATTATTTTCTTCAGTTTTATATATTTCAATCCTAGCTAGGAGTGAAGGAAACAGAAATATAGCAACTGAAATGTCGATCCGACTACTTTGTCCATAAAACTGTTGAACGGTTAAAAGATCAGACCAATTGAAAAAAAAAGACTTCAAGGGGTGGGAGATATTAATTAGAAATCCAGTTGTTGAACTGATCCATCACTAAAAATATTAGAGCAAAGTTTTTCCAGATTTTTGTTAGTAACTCATTTCTGTGTAACTACTTTATATAAGAAATAACAATGGAACATCTAGCGTGGCATAATAAAAAAGAAAAAAAATCAGGAACAGCGTTATTTTATAAGGCTATTATCAATTACCGTTATAATTTTGTTACTGATAAACAGAAAATCTTATTTTAAAGTCTAAGCACAGGTGGGACTAAATATCAAATCAACGCATATTGAGTTAATTTGAATAACTTCTCTGGAATAATTTGTAGTAATTAGGTTAGAAGTTAGGTCTGCAATGGTGGGTTGGAGGGGCTGTAGTCAATTAATTAATTTTTTCGTTTCCTAAAAAAATTTAATGTTTGAAATTAAATTTAAAAATTTTTTCCAAAATATTTAATTCTTAAATTTAATTTTTTGTGAACAGTTGTAGATTTTTAAATTTTTTTTTTTTTCTAACATTAATTTTTTGAAATTATTTTCCAGAAACTGTAATTTGTAAAAAAATTTCCAAAATAAAACTTTGTGAGAACATCTGTAGATTTTCAAAATTTTTATCAATAGTTATGAATTTTTGAAATTTTTTTCTGTACTGCTGTAGATTTTTGAAATTTTTTCCTTAAAAAAAGTATGAATTTTTGGAATTTTCTCTCAAAAAAAAGAATACATTTTTGAAATCTATATCCAAAAAGTATAATTTTTTCGCATTTTTTCAAAAAAAAATTTCTTTTGCCAACAGCTGTAGATTTTGAATTTTTTGGAAATAGTATGAATTTTTGAAATTCATATCCAAAAAATATAATTTTTCAAATATTTTCATTTTTTTTTTGTGAGCAGCTGTGGATTTTGAATTAGTTACAATAAATTAAATATTTGAAATTTTAAGTTTTTGATATTTTTTGGAAAAAATTCCCTAAAAGGATGAAATAATAATTCTACATATACCCTGGTTCTACAGTATACATCTATACCTATGAAGCGAAAATTGTATGGATGTTATATTTAGGGTTGTCAATCCTATGCATTTTTTTTAGAGTGCAAGTTTTGTTGTTATTGTTGGCAAATTAAACAATGTTTTTATTTTCTGAATCTATTATCATTATTATTACATTCTAGAGAATATATATAATCCAAGTATAGGTTAACTGCTTGTGAATGTCCTCATAAAATACGGAGAGTAAATGTAAGGATTTCTGAAGGAGTTATCTTTTAACTTCATAAAGCAAAGTTTGTCCGTCTATTTGTCAACAATCATAACTCCAAGCAATGTAAAGTACTCCAGTTAATTTATAAATCAACTTTTATTCAGATTCCTCTACTAAAATATTCAAAATATATATATTTTGCATATTTGTCATTCCCCATTTTATAAAAGGTACTGTTTTTAGGTTTTCACAAAATGATTGTGACTACCTCTGTCAGATAAGAAATTTCATTCAAAAAGTACATAATAAAGTCATTTCATATGGTCTCTCTCCTCTGGCTCGGATAACGTTGAGCCAATGGTTCTTCAACTCCCACAACTACCTGGAGAGCTCATCTTCGTTCAACTTCATCACCCGCTGAACGCTGCGTGTGAGGTCTTTATGCCTATTAAAATGGTAATTGCGGAGCAGGTGCTTCAACTTATAGAAGATAAATTGGTCACAGAGATTGAGATCCGGGCTGTAGCGACTCTTCTTGATTTTTTTCACCTTTCTTTGTATTAAGAACATTACTTCACCTGCTCATTCTTGTTGGCCTGAGAGGAAGAATGGGGTATCCATACGCTGAGGAGGTTTTTGAAGCGGAGATCATCCATCAGCATACAAAAAAAGTGGAAAGGAAAACTCCACTGGCACCTTTCAAATGTTCTTTACGAGGTCCTTTACTTGGAAAATGTTGTTGAGTTTACTTATCTCCCGGGATGTCCTGATGACATACCACTCTCGAGCTTAAAAATGTCATCCCAGATCCCACCAACCCACCCAAAGATGTTTGCACGACTAGGGAAGGCATTAGGGTAAAGGATAGTTAGGTCAGTGTGGATCTCAGACACTGTTTTGCCCAGTTTCTAGCGTATCAAAAGTACGAGCGAAAAAGGTGAGTCTCCATGTTCAGTGACGAACAGAGAAGCATGGTCAAACGTGGAATGTAGGCATTAATTATTTATTCTCTGAATAACTATGGAATGGATATCTAACATAAAAATCATGAGAAAATCGATGCTGATGGAATTTTGTAGCTATCTCTTTTCCTTTCCCTTCAAACAAACCTATCTCTATCATTTTGGGAGAACCTATATTTTAAAGAAATGAACAATTGATATATATATATACTTTAAATGCACTCACCGTATCAAAAGTATAAAAAATCACAGTTGCCAAGGCATTAATATTGTGTACAATGTATGTAGACACATTTATATATATATATAAGTAGGACTATAAAGTAGATAAACTTACGTACTCGCTCAAAGTGAAACTTTAATAGTGCAATAAATATTATATTAGATTTTCTACATATCCATTCCCGAAGCACGTTATTCATATTCATTTTTTGGCAACCTCTCTCAATTATGGTTTTACACATATACATATATTAATACTGTATATAGATGTACATTATATATAGCCATTCATTGAGTCAAATTGGACACGGATCGAGTAATTTTGACGTCATTAGCGACCTCTTTGGATGAAGAGAAAAAAAGAGCAGCATGATTCATTCAAATGAAAATATATATTTTGGGAGACGGGACAGAAGCAGAAACTTTTTCTTGGACTAGATACTAATTTATATTATGTGTCAACATAATACAGGGGCGTCAGTAGGAATATATGAATATATTTTTAGGGGCGAGGTGTTTTCAAAAAATCCAAATTTTGTTAAAAATATTGTAAAAATTTAAATTCTTATCTGAATTTGTTTTCATAAAGTCTTAGAAATGTGCATGTGTTCAGAAAAAGTTTCAAAAGTTACATTTTTAGGGGAAAAAAATCATAACAATTCATAAAAAAATATCAATTTTTATAAAGATATAAAATATTTACGGCAATTGAGAAAAAAAAAAAATTTTTCGAAAAAATGTCAAAAATCTTCAGTTATTCACAAAAAAACTAATTTTTATAAAATAAACATTTCAAAGTTTAATATGAAATGTTAAATTTTTAGAAAATATTTTTTTCAAGAATCCTAAAATCATCAATATTGTTGGGATCGAGAGGTATACCGTCTACAGGGGCAGTAAGCTCATGACGATGGGGCACCCGCCGACATAGACAATGTTGTACGAGCCTGGATGGAAGAGAATATGGAGTTTTGCCCCAAGAAATTCTGGACTCTCCAGAGCCTCGATCTGAATCCTTTTGATTACTTTATTTGGTGGGAAGTCAAGTCCAAGGCCTGCAGATCACGCCACAGCAATTTCACCGACTGGAAGTCCTCTGTCGAGAAGGATTAGAAGCTCATGTGAAAAAACTACATTGCCAGAGTGTGCTACACCTTCTTTGATCGCTCGAAGGCCATCATTCAGAGCACGGGGGGTCAAATTCATAAATAATATATGTCATTGTGTCCTTAATAAATATCTTAAAGTAATCTATCACATTTGACTTAATTGGGACTCAGAAGGAGAAAAAGTTTGCACACGTTGATTAATGGTACATCCATTTTGCACGACCCGGTATTCGTAGAGGCTAACATTTTTATGGACATATTTTTAGTCAATTATAGACTTTATATTCAAATAATTGGGGATTGTTAAGATATTCAAGAACTTTAGCTATAGTTTTGAGTCATTATTTGATTAAATGGGAATTACATATATTGGTCCAGATATAATTATAAATTTCTTATTCATTTATTCTTTTGATAGATTTCGGCTACTAGAAGTGCAATTCACTGCGGCTCCAAGGGATTAATGAGAATAATTTGGTGGTAGTAATTGACGATAGTTCGTCGAAGAATATAAATGAAAAAACAAAAAAGCATTTGAACATGCATGCAATATCAGGATAGTGATAAAATATAGAAGTCATAACGTGACGGGCAAATTTTTTGAAATTATTCACCTAAACATTATTTCGAATTTTTCATAGTTGTTATTACTATTCTGTTAAATTTGAGCCGCAAATATCATGTAAAGTAATTGTATGCAGGTGTGTGCATAAAATAATGAGAGTAACACTGAATTTTTGGAGAGGATTTATAATTCAGAATAGTCCTTGTTGGACTCGAATTAAAATGTAAAATGTACTTGCTAGATACACAAGGTGTTTGTATTGATTTTCTTACTTCTATAGCTGGTTGCAACTAATGTATTTTCACGTCATAACAGTTAAGCTGCTCTTCTTCCTAAAAAAATTTCGAGTCCGAGGTTTGCTCAATTAAATTTGAAAGCCCCTCCTCCCTACTTTAGTTCATTATTTAATATTTATAATTATTGATTCAATTTCTCATTGGACTTACTATTAATTTGATTATTATATCATCTAATTCCATTTAAATAATAAAAATATTAATTTATCAATGAAAGTGATTGATACACTTAAATAGAAAATAACTCATTAGTATATATTTGTGTAGAAGTCCTAAAACCATCATTTATGTAGTTGATTAGAATAGTATTTTATTTTATAAATAAAAGTTACTTCATCACTCAAACCAGAATAATAATTATTATTAACATAATTTGTAAAATGAAAAAAGTTAATTTAAAATTAGAAATTTTCATTATGAGGGGGCTTGTCAATTTGAATGACAATTATTTTCCCGATATTTTTCATTTCCAGAAGAGGGGGTGAATATCCCTTTTTTTCATTCAATGAGACATTAACATCCATTCAAGACTTTATTTCCCTCGTACAAAGAAAACCAATAAATGAATTTGAAGTTGTAAGTATGTTTAAAAAAAAAAGTTTTTTGTGTAAAAAAAAAAAATACATATATGAAGTTGTAGAAAATATGATCTAAAATACGCCCTAATTTTTTAGTAGACAATCTAAAGGAAGTTTTTTATTTTCAAACCTTTTTCCATTTTTCTGTTTTTTAGGAGAGAACATCTATGTATAAAGTGTGTGAGTCCATGAATTATGGATAGTAACACTGATGATTTGTCAGGGATTTATAAGTGTACGTCATTGTTGTACTCAGATTACCATTGAGAAAATATATGTAAACAATTACTGACAATGTCTTTTCTAAATACGGATTGGGATTTGTGTAGAGTTCCTTCCTTTTAGGACTGTTTTTGGCTAATTTAATGAAAACTAAAATTAGATGCTCTGCTCCTCTACTCCAAAACATTATTTTAGTTGTCAGGGTTATTGTGTCCTTTTTTAGTTCCTATTTTAATATCAAAGGAGGTGCCACTTTGAATAAGTGCCAAACTATCTGGCAACAGTTGGATAGCAGCCACCAATCCAAGCAGTTTATCGTAAAGCCGTACACCTTAACAAAGTTTACAAATACAAAAGACATCAAATTTGAAACAAAGTGGTCATGGTTATTGGCCACATACAAATTAATATACACCTTTTTAAAAATGGGTAAACCCCTGAGCCCGATCTGTTGACTCTGTGAAAAGGATAAGGAAACACCCTTTTATCTTATCCATGACTGTGGCACTACAAAGGAGGAAATGATTGAACTTGCGATGGAGTCTGTGGAAAAGAAAAGATCAATGGAGGAGAAACTTTTAGATGACTCATAAATGAACCTCTACTGGAATGAGTTCCATTGTGTTGGGCTTTATCGATATCAAAGGAGATTATTATGTAATCTTCACACAATTTCAAATCGATTAATGATGGAATTTTTGAGAAACATTGGTTTAAAGTTCGAGGTCCTAATTATTTGCAGTTAAAATTTAACACTTAAATATTTTTAGGAGCTAAACAAGACTGAAGCAGGTCATATAATTTACTAATCTAATTATCAAAAATTTTTGGACATTCTTTACTCGCCGGGAATCCCACTCTTTTTTAGGCAACTCTTGTAATGTCTCATAGGCTACTAATAATCCCTAAGCATATGTTAATTGTCTAAACTTTCGTTATCTTAGACAGAAAATGAAAGTACATATATTTTTGGCAAACATTGATGGACTAAATATTTGCTGATAGAGATCAAAATAAACTATACTGCTCCTTGCTTGAGAATACGTTAGATTTTTCCCAATATGATGAAATAATTAAAAGGAGCACTAATATCTTGCAGATTATCAGTATATACTTTTAAAAAAATATATGTTACCGAGGATTTCGACGATTTTCAGATCCCTACTTATCACACATTTTTATTTCAAGAAAATACACCCTTTACAAATCCAAATGTATACAAAATGTACTTCATGTACAATTTTTATTGAAGTTGTATAAATATAATTTGAAATTCATTGATTAAATATACAATTGAAAATTAATTCCTAGGGATTTGAGTCAAAGCCTGGTCTTGTTTAATCAGATATTTATCCATTAAGACTTCCATTAGAGTTATCTAATTATTAAGGTAATGCAAAAAATTAATGGTGAAATACAATTTACCTAATGAATAATTGACACACCCCTCAAACGTAATAAGTTCTTGTGTATACAAATATGAAGAAAAGCTCCTGGTTATGCATAATTATGAGATTTTGCAACAATAGCAAATATCTTTAATGTACTTTTTTACTTACATACACGTTGGATGATTGTCAAAGATAGGTTTCAATTTCTAAAGAAATTTTTTTATCTATCGACTAAAATTAAATGTCTTTGTTCTAATTTCTTTTAATATGACATTTAAGTAGAATTGTAAATTCTAAGAATTGACACACATCTATTTTTTTTTTTACAAGATATATAATCAGTGTTTAATACTCTCCAAAGCCTTTTTGTAATAACTTGTCCGATTTTATTAGTATAAGTTAAAAAAAAAAATACAACAATACAGCTGATATTACAGAAACAGCACCATTAGTTAAGAAGTTTGTTATTTCCAATTGTAAGTTGTTTTGAACTAAACAAAAAAAAATTACTAGTATATCTCACTTTTACCCTGGAAAGGATATTGTTATATCTGGGGGTGGATTTTTTAAAGAGTGCAATGAAAAGGCAGGAGCGAGACTTATAGCATTACTCAAGGTTAATAGAAATCATAACAAGTGTACAACTGATGTATGACTTCCACCACACTTTTAATATTGACATCTAGATGGTTTTTCTTGCCATGCAGTCGGTATGATACATTAAATTGAAAATTCTAGCAATACTGACGTCATAGACTATGAGTAGTTGCATGTTTTCTCATAATCTGTCTGTCATGCCCGGCAGTCGGTACAATACATCAGATTGAAAGTTCTAGAAAGCCCGATTACATGATGGTCGTACCTTTTATTTATATTAATCTAGGCATTACTGACTTAATTCCTATGTTAACATTAGAGGCATGTTATATAATTTTGAGAGTAGAAAAGGAATGAGAATAAGCTTCGTGCAGGGAAATGATTATAATAATAATGTTTTAACGGACCAAAGGTAAATGGGAATTATTTTCTAGTGGAAGATGCCTAGAAATTCAAATAATATGAAGCGTCCCTATGTAAAAAAAAACACCCCCAAAATTTACAGAGGTACCCCTGTCTTTTGAATAATTTTTCGGATTACATCATTTTAATTGTCATGAATTTTCTTTTCTTACACTATGAGTAGCTATGAAATAAAGAAAATAAAAAAAAACCATAACTGTAGCTACCGAAGCTGTAGACAGGTATTATAGTATTGTCAATCTTGGATTCTACTCCGAGTCCAACAAGGATTTATATTACAACAGCATACTACAACAATATTGCACGCATGCTGAAACCCACATATACTAATGTTAATTTATCTTGATTAAAATTAATAAAAAATGTATATAACCATTAAAAAATCTAGTAAAAAGTAATCTAGTAAACCTTGCTTAAAAGCAAATATTTTTTTTATTATTTCTTCAAGTCCTTTATATCCTAGCTAAAGTTATAGAATGTAGCTGGAATTTTAATTTTTTTTAAATTGCATTTAAAAAAGGTCGATTTTGATTGATTTTTGGTCTATTTCGTTTTAATATTTATTAAGGAATTTTTATAACAAACGCTATTTAATGCAGGACAACGAAAAGAGTAATTGTAAATAACTATGTTATTTTTTAAAATTTGTATAGTACTTAATATTTGATATGTTATACACTTTGAATAAATTGAAAATAAAGGAAAGAAGTATCTTGTACAATGCCATCGATGCACAAAAGAATGTAATTTATTTTTTCCTAAAAAGTAGCCCATAATAGTTTATATTTTGAAAGAAAAACACGTCAATTATATTATATGAATACAAATATAAAATATATTTTTTTTAAAACTTAATCTGGACTGAAATGAGTGTCAAACAATGTCTCAGCCATTTCTTTTTTGGAGCGATAAAATATCATTAAATGTACAAATTGTATACATATGACATATAAAGTTTGCAAATTTTATTTTTCATCACATTAAAACAGAAACTGTCTATTATTTATGTATTGTAACTTGACGTAGTATCTGTTAAATAAATGTGAAATATGTCTCATTAATAGGAAATATATTGTTTAATTTAAATCCATCATGTGTCCTTGCACTATTCAAAAATGCTTACTACTCACAATCCTAATTTGGACATAATTAACGAAACAATATTTGGAACATATATATACTAATCCTTACAAAAATGTAACTGAACTCAAATTAAATTTATGAATAGTAGAATAAATAATCCAACCACAGTTTGTATCCTTGTAAATTGGTGTGATTCCAATAAAGCTATAAATATATTTATACAGATACAGAGTGCACCAGCTTAAATGGAGAGCCATATTCTTAGCTAATTATCAGCAATGACAAATTAAAAGTGCCCAATCAGAATGGTGAATCCCTTAAAATAATATATTAGTTGGCAAATGCCAATTTTTGTCAAGAAATATCGGAGATACCATCTCAAAAACAATGGGTGATCGATTTACTTCCAACGGAAGTAGACAAAAAGATTGACGTCAATAAAGTCATAGTCAAATCATATATTAATTAGTGGGAGATTAAAAAAGGATCCATACCTCTCTATATAGAAACATATCACCCAAATGATGGTTGTAGAAGTCATAATTAGCAACAAAAAGTGACTTCTTAATTATTGTGACTAGGGATAGGAAATAGTAGTTAAGTACTTCTTAGCTACCTGTGGGTCCACACGCACTCTATTTTGGCATCGATCCGAGCCTAATATACCTTCCATAATTTTATAATAACTCAGGAGTTATATTCCTGTCAACTGATAAATTTCTTAAAGAAAGACATTTGAACTCCTTCATTTCCTTATCTCAGTCTGTTGGATTAATTCTTATTGATGGAGCAGGGTAGAACGGTGTTCAAAGCTATAATTTATCTAAATCTGAAATCATAGAAAATCTCCCATTTCCAAAGTATGGTCATTCATTTAAACACCATAAATTATTAAGACATGTCGTTAATTCCAAGCTTTTTTTAGAATCCGCTCTAAGTCAGAATGGTAATTATACTATTTTGTAATATGCCTTAGTATGATTTTTAATTTTGTAGTTATATCTTTGTTGCTCTCATATTTATTATCAATTCCTATTATCTTTGGCATAACGCTATTTTATAATCCTCGGGAGCGTAAGTTAAAAAGAAAAAGATACAACTGTTAGTAACTAAGAGGCACGACATATCTATAATTTGAAGAATGTTTTGTTGGAGAGCAACTTAGATGTGATGAAGTTTCATTAAATCAGCTACAAACAGCTGTGACGAGGGGGACATTGACATAGAGAAAAATTACTCCGTTGTCGATCCTTCATTTTACTATGAGTCCAACAAGGATTATAACAATTATAACTCCGCAACACATCTTCAAAGTTACTCTCCATCAATAAGTTTGCTTTATTTACTTATATTATTTTGCAAACATGGCGACAATGACTAGCGCTACATTGCACAAAAATAATACAAATGTATGAAGAATAGTTATGGTTATCCGGCAAAATAATACTACCTTCTAGCTAGAGAAGGACTAAAGACGAATGGCAGCCACCTGTTGACAAAAGTCATTTGATTTTATTTGTCATTATTATTTGAGAAATTATGAAGTAATTTTAAGCATTCCTTGACTTAAGTGGTTCTTCCAAAGATGAGTTTGACATCCCAAGATGTTAATTTCAAGAATTTAACCTTTCAAAGAAATAAGAAAATTCCTTCTCGCTAGTAGTCCATTTGGGTTTAAATCCATTAAAACGAATCCATATATTCGTTTCCTTGTATCAGTTTTCAATTTGTGTCTTCGGAAAGAGTTTCTAAATAAATATGGAATTGCTCTCCTTATCTTCATTTAAATGTTAATGCCAAATAAGTTCAATCCTCGGAATCTATTTCTTTAGTGACGGTGAACTGACTCACCAAGATAAGGAAAATCTATCAGCATTTGGATCAGGATCTCACAAGATAATACAAATATATAGTCCATTCCTGAGCTATTCATTCACATGTAGTTGAAGAAAGTGACCAACATGTTTTCTCATGAAACTCAATATAAATTTTATTAAGGAACTATTACTTTCTAGCTCCTAAATAAAGAACGAGGCCCAACAGTCCACCCAGGTACATCGGGGGAATGCAACAATTGATGTAATCTTATGTTACACTTGCGCCCTCAAGTGAGCAATACTTATATTAGCCCAAGTGACAGTGAATCACATCACCTTGTGGATAATAAATATATTATTTATTATATTAATTTTGTATCTTGTTCTGTACTCGATATATTATCCTTTATAGGCTCAAAAATAATTAAAAAATACCCTTTTCTTTATACCCTTGCAGATAAGACTGCTGTAAAATGTTCAACACAGGTATGCATGCATTTGCAAGATGTCTGGTACTCCAGATTTTGAGTGATATTATCACACGGAACATAGCTGGAATTACAGCAAAAATTTAAACGCCTTTAATTTTATTTGATCTCTTCTTCAAAATCCAAAGTACTTCTTCTAAAACAAGAGCAATGGAGTTTACCTTATCAAGCTGTAAAAGTATGGTGACAGAGAAGTTGGTAGTAGTGGAGCTCGAAGAAATCAGAGCTATTCCTATATTCTGCCTCTTCCGTTAGGATTCCAACTGCGTTTCATTCTTCATGGAACTATGATAGGGACATATTACGCTACTGTCACTCATTGTCAGATAAAAACTTAAATTCTTTACGCCGTTTAATACACAATTATGAGAAATTTCAAAGCTATTACGGATCTTCAAAGTAATCATGGTTTTATCCGTTTATTTAAATATTATGTAACTACTACTCCTTTTTTAAATATGTTGTGCCTTTGATTTGTTTATTTATTTATGGTCGAATTTTATAGAAGGAACGTTTTGTTGAAAATGGATTGATTAGTAACATCGTGGTAAGCAATTTTTCAGGATGGTTGACTTTGATTTAGGAAACCAACTTTAAACTGTAATGTTTATTTATATATATTTTTTTATATGTAACGTTTCTGAATAAATAAAGTTATAAAAAAACTCTAATTACAGACTTTGAACATTACTCTTCAATATTTAATTCTATTTTTACTTGATGAATACAGAGTATACCCTTTTTTTTATTCACTATATCTAATTAATTTTTTTATTTTTCGTATGTGAGAAGCATTTTTGAATTAAAATGCAAACACAATGACGAATTAAATTCAAAGTATTCCACGTCAAAGAGAACCCCTGAATACTAATGATGTTACTAAGAAAATGGAAGGAAGAAACAAAAGACTTTTATATACGGATATATAGATAAAAGAAAAATAAGACATAGAGTATTAAATGATAAAATAACTCTAAAATATGTAGTGAGCTTATAAAATATTCAAGTACGTACAAGGGTGAAAAAACTAATAATAACTAACTACACTTATTTCGTGCTTAAGGATTGAAAAAAAAAAAAAAGAGTTCATAAAAACATGAATTGAATCTTGGGTTATTTTTACAATGAATTTGTTGTATTTATATATATTACATAATTTGTCAACAATATCAAAGAATTATTGAAAAAATTTACAAAAATTAGTGTCAAATTAAAGAATGAATTGAAATATGCAAATTTTAATTACAAAAAACATTAATTGTAATACCAGAAGCCGGAGGTGGAGACTTGGACTTATGGCTTAGTAGTTTATATGTTATCAGGAGGTGTGAATAACCAGAACTGTTTTCTTCTTATTTTTTTCTCTTTCGTACAATTCAAGAAAAAAATCTACAAGATGTAAGGTTTTATGTACCCTTCATGATATTAAAATATTGTATACCACCGACTCCATTCCGTCTTTTTAACACTTGAGATCATAACCAAATACTTGAGACTTGACTAGGACTCAAAATTTTATAGGACTTGAATTTTTTTAAATTATTATTAGCTAAATAACTCAATTTTTTTACTGGACGTTATAAAGGAAGGGTCCTTAACCAGTGTACCGCAGCACATCGACACACAGTGCTATCTACTGCGCCGTGAAAACAGTGTTACTATAACTTTTTAAATTATTATGTTGCAAAATGAAGAGGTAAAAGCCAAGGGAGGTAAAATAACAGCTGCTTCAAAACCATAGCCTACTGAAGAAGGCTAAGAGACTGGTCTGGTATTGGGTATAACCATAAACTGAAAAAATAACACTACATTAAATTTAGATTTTTGACCCTTACTTGTGGATCCCGTTCAGTAAACATAGTTTTTGAAAATGAACTGATGGTACTATCAGCAGATAGCAGGCTGGTGTTACTTCTTACACAAATAGACTTTGCTTCATTCTGGATACTGACTGCAAGTCAAACCCCCTCTTCCTGTCAAAAAGGGCAAATCAAATTCATATTGCCTTTCACCACCACCTATTAATGTGATCAGAGTTTTCCATAGTGACTGTCATAAAATCAAAGCAAATGAACAAACTGAAAGAAACTATGAATGCTACTCTATGTTTCAGCCTCTCACCCATCCCACCAGAACTTGACGGTGGTATTACAGCCAAGTTTATTATTTCTTGTAGGAACATGATAAGTTGTTTACTCATAATATGTGGGAAGGTGTGCCTTCAGTTGCAAAAGATTGAGAATCCCAAAATTAGATTTATTTATTGAATGATGTTATGTTTGAGGGAGATAGAACAATTATAGCAGTCATACAGTTTCTCCATGTCATTTTTATATTCTCTTTAGTTTCAAAATAGACTTCAGTTTAGAGATTATCTCTAAAAGTCAATAGTGGTCTGATCTGGAAAATACGGTTGATGTAAAAGCAATTTGTACCCTAATCCATACAATATTGACATCGTTTTAAGTAATTTGTGACACGCTGTATTATCTTGATGACGCAATGATGATGTCGTTAACCTTTCAATCTGGTGTTATTTTTTTAATTTATCCTTCATACGCTCCATTAATGTTAGGTAATAATCCTGGTCTATGGATAGTCTCAGCTATGTCGATCAATTTCACTTTACACTCTTTCAATATTATTTTGGGGGACTTTTTTGATGTTTTCGTCAGTCTACGTGTCTCGTCTTTGGCACTCATTTTGCCACAATTAAATTTAGCAAAACTGATTTCGATGGTGGAGAGTCCAAATAATGTATATCAAGTAGCTGCTAGCCTTTGGCATCATCAATATTTTTTAAAGTTCATTTACACACCGAAAAACAATTGTAATTTTTTAAATAAACAATTACAAAAGTTGCTTCCCTCACAATGGTATACCTCACGAACCAATTGTATGACAGCTGACAAACTTGTGCACCTGTCATTTGAACGTTGATATAAAATAAAAGTCATATTATTTAATTATATTGTCTATCTAGGAATTTAGCATCCGACCTAATAAAAATTGTCATGCTAACAGAGGGGTTTTCGTGACATTTCTTCATAACTTTTGGGACAAATGAACGCCAACTTCTAAAAAGTACTAATTAAAAAATATTGTCGAGCAAAAATAACTATTTTTTTTGCAAAAAAAAACAACAACACATATATATGTATGCTAGTATAAATATATGGCATTTATATACAATTAATGTATAGAAAAACTACTCCAGGCATTGTTCAATGTTCAGCCATTTACGAAAAAAAAAAAAGACAAAGCAGATTTTGCAAAAATATTTCCCCTATTCTTTTTGCATTTTTATTTGTTTGAAAACTCATTCTCTATCCCTACAGAATTTACTCCAAATACTAATTTTTATAATGCTCCAGAAAACACAGCATTTAGCCCTGCTAAGGAATATGATTATTAATAATTTGTATGTTGTTTTAAGCCACTTGCGTGTCAAATATGAATTTGGAGGGGTGACGTTGAAAAGAGGATCGTGTGATGAAGCTTGTGACTCCCACACCGCCTTTTACATACACATATATTTTAATAGTATACTACATGTACAAATTACAACACAAAAAATATCACTTTATAACCCAATAAAATCCTACATTTCAAATAAAATCGTAACCCAACAATAAAAAGTGTAGCATGAACGTATTTTCATGGATTGTCTCGCTACTGAATGGGAATTAATGTTTATAGTCTTATTCTACAACAAAGTGCTAATGATAATCAGACTCTCTCCTATTGTTATAAAGTATTAAGCTTTTTATTTTTAAGGGATTTTTTTTTTTGTGTAAACATACATTCTGTCTTGTCCATTGTTATCCATAATAACAGTAAAACTCTTATCAGAAGACTTTGACTTAGTAACATGTTTTTACAGGGCAGGAACACACAATTTAAAAGCCTTTTGCACTTCTACATATTTTTATTTTGTGCCATTTTTATGGCAAACTTTGAAACAATCGTTGGTAATTTAACAATTTTCAACAACTTTTATGGAATATGCTCCCTTACATTCTGAATGATGGTTTCAATACGGGGACAAACAGAAACATAGCTGGCCTTAACAAAGTCAGAGGACACGTTGTTCCACTCCTCCGTGATCATAGCACTCAGGGCATCGACATTTGGGTCAGAAGTATTGCCCTCCAAGACGCACCAAACAGTGAAGATTAGGGGGATCATGTCGGGTGAGGACTAAGGCAAGAAATCTGCTGCCAAAAATGCTGCACCTTCTTATAGATGTGTCCCGGGGGGCTGGATTAGGTAAACACACAGTTGTTCCTGGGAAACGTGCTCTTCAACCATGGCAAAACTTGGTACCTGAGGACCTTGTAGTAAACGGATGTGTTGACTTACTTGTTGGCCATGAAGAAGTAGGAAGCATCTTGCTGCTGTCGGACGCCATGACACCGAAAACAATTCCCTGGATCGGAGGTTTGGTCCTGAAATTTCCGTCGACCTGAGCTCTTGATTCAGCCGAGAAGCGATCATTTCTTCTGTTAGAACAGCGCTCACTGTGAAGATGTTCTTGTCAGATATTGAATTATGCGCAGAAGAGATCATTCATCTGTTTCCGTTTTGCTTGTTGCTCGGAGATTTATGATCGCACAAAAAGAAAGCACTCATTAACTTGCATTTTTTTTTGTCGGCACTTTTGTATGTTTTTTAGAACTTAGGCTAGACTGCCTCGAAGAGGATTCTAATGTTTCAATTTTCACCCTGTATGTTGGTCAGTTGGCTTATAAATTAAATTAGTAACGTCTTTAAATTAAAAAGCTTCTCACGGATATCTTTTAGGGATGCAGGAACCAATAATGTATATTTAAAGTTTTGTTTTTTTATGCCAAAAATATAACAAAATGTTACGAAAACGACAGAAACACTAAAAAAAAGAAACAATCAAACTCAATAATAAACAGATTTATTATCCCTTGATCCTAATGAAAATCAAACGAAAAACTATAAGGTATTATAAATACTTTATAACATTCGCATACAGCTTAATCATGATTAAGCTCCCTTCAGTGTATTTATCTTTCCTTGACCATAAGACTTACAAAATATGATGTGCCTTTGTAAAGGCAGCATTAGCTTTTTGACTGTTTGTCCCCCTAAAAAAGTTGTAATTGCCAAGAGTTTGATTAAATAGTATGAAGGGCATAAAAGATCAATCCAATCGTCTAGACGAACGAAAGGAAAAATGTTATAATGGACAATCATAGAAGAAATTTACCAAAGTTTGAACAAGACAGAAAAAGATATACAGTAATATTCAAAAAAACAAATAGAAAATTAAAATTTGGCCATTAGTATCTTGTTTTATACTTGGTTAGAGATAAGAGTTGCTTCGTTATGTTTCATATGTAAAACATTTAATATGCTAATACTAATCAATTTTCCATGGTAAACTGATTATTTGCTTGAATTAGAAATAAAAAGTATACCAAAAGAATAACTAAATGTTAAGAATTCAAATCTATGGTGTAACTTTATTTTTTTGTTTATAAATAATAAAAAAATACTGTTTAAAACCAGAGGGACACCAGTGCCCCCATCAAGTTTTTGCGAACCCTTTAAAGTTATTAAAAAAAATATTTCTAATTATTTTGAATATGATAAAAAATATCAAGAATTGACTAAATTTATTTTTGATTTGCTTATAAATTTCACTGTGGGTCTGAAAGGGTTAACATAAACTATTATAATAAAAGACAAAATATTGATACATACGCATATCTTCAAACTTTGGAAAAAATGAAAAACTCTTCTTTTGAAAAAGAATTATTATGAAGTTAGCCGGGAAAGAGGAGGCAAGGAAAATAAATTTGGACATGGCGGAAAACTAAGCACTCGGGAGATTTGAAGAGGAAAAAAGTAATAAATTAAATAAAGATATGGAATAGAAAAATAATTGGTATATGAAAACAGCAAACGCTGAGCTGATTAAAAGCAACATCTTTGATGAAAAAAACTTATAAGGGATGAAAAAATACTCTCTAATAGAAAATTGTAAACGTAAATGTTACCCGACGGATGTTATCCAACGATCCCAAAATTGTCTCAAAACTAACGACCCATTTTTTTTTTTCAAATTTATATCAATGCAAAGACTAGAATGGAGACACCAAGTGCAATTTCTTCTATAGTTGGCAACACAGTAATTCAAGCTATTGGCGGCAAGTTCTATGGAAGAATATATACTATACTTGCGGGAGCCAAATTAAGATAAATTTTGAGGGAATGGATGAGCCAATAAAGTGCAGTGAAATTTTAGAATACTTAGCTACTTACAAAAATATATATACAAGTCCCCTGGGTTATCAGGACTCCCCTTAAAATTTTATAAGACTTATGCTCCTGACTTAGCTTTGGAGGGTGACTACAAGGATATCTTTGACGAAGGTAATGTTCCAAATTTCATTGGTTCAGGAACTTTGGTGATGTTACCTAAAAAAGGAAAATTCACTTTAGATTTAAGTAAATAGAGTTATACTCAATTTCTCATAGTTATATACATTGACAACTAATCAGAGATAAATTTCTTCCTCGATTCGTCCATATAATTGGCACTGTCCTACGTCAAACTACCTGCAAAATAGAGATAGGAGGTTACTCCGCCTGTTTATATACATTACAAGAGGCTGTAGTCAAGGAGATTGCTTGTCCCCTTCTATTTCTTACTGGTATCCAATAGCTTACTCAAGGAATTAATGAGTAAAAACCAGATAATAAGTATAAGATATTTAGACAAAACATACAAATTGATTTGGAAGCAGACAACCTCACACTGATCTTTGAGGGTACAATTTATGTTTCAAATGAGTCTCTTTAATCTTTAAATTCAACATTTCCCCATCAGAACTCGCTATAGACATTTAATTAAAAAGCAAATCTCAGGATCAATACTTTTATATTCAAGTAAATAAAAACTATATGAGGATTGACAATTGTACTTAAAAGTTAAACAAATATATTTTATTCTTCTACATGATTTATTTTACGACTCTGCAGATAACAGGTAATTTTGGAATTATTTACCTTTGATACAAGTATTTCTTTGTGTGTGGGATTATCTGTACGCAAATTGTACGTTTTCAATATAACTGCTCAAATGTTAGAGATTACTTTTTATTCGTTCAAATAATCATAGTAAATGATAGAAGGCATGGAAAATATTATTAATCAAATGTGCCACTCTTTATAGATGTATTGTCAAATCTTTCTTTCCTCTTTTTGCCTTGAGTTGAAAACAAACGAACATATATTAGTATCCGGTTATATTCAATGGACCAGTTGTAACAGGGTTAAAAATCAAAAACTTGATCAACATAAATTTCATACCAAATAAATACATATTTGACAATTCTTATTTCCCATACTGCACTTACAATCTAATTGGAAATTTAGGACGTCACCTGAGAAAAATTAATTCCAAAAATATTTTCGAAAAGTTATTCAATAATAAAAAGCATAACTACTGCAAAAGCTTTTTCCAATTTAAAGTTCTTGGATTCATATCAATACTCAAATATGAATAATATTTTTATAGCAACTTAAATTAACTATATTTTAAATTTCAATTAATAGAAATTGATGTAATTTATATTAAAATTTTCCCTTCTCAAAATGTGGGCCTTGTAGCTCAGTTGCATCGCATTGCCAATCTTGCAAATTGAAATATTCCGTTGTGGATAGATTGTATGCAGATAGGTGTCGGTTGTTCGTTTGTCAGCGTCCGCCTGGCTACGCAATCCCACATTTTTGTTCCTCAAAAATTTTGGTCATTCAAATTCAGACAAAAAGGGTTTTTTTTGGCATTATTTTTTTCTCTTTTTATAAGTACATTAAATATATATTATCTAATAAAAAAAACTAGATGACTCTGCGTGGAATTAAAGATAAGGTTATGTGGCATACAATTCATGAGTCATGGCTTTAACAATATTTATTAATTATCATTATGTACGTCGATTCATTTATCATTTTTCTTCTTCTCATGATAAAGAAATTAAATACTGAATGATTTGAAATAAGATTAATTGAGTTGAATGTTCTTATAAGAGGTTCGTACTTCGAGATAATGTTGGTCAGTCATCATTTTATCAACCAGGACAGGCAGTTTCATCTAAAGTTTTTATGTAAAATCCCTCCTTGAATAAAATATAAAAATTAATATTGCCAAAATTGGAAACACTTCAAAAGCGGTGGTGATTTTTAATCTGCATGGTATATTTTGTACTGAGGTATTCTGATTTTGTTAGTAAATGACTGGAAATTTTGATAATTGCAATTTTCCACACTGTCAATTTTCTCCAGGCTAATTTTTCCCAGTGGCTATTGTCCACCAGCAATTATCTCCAATGCATGTTTCCTGGGACCATAAAATAGTATATTCTTATGTTGAAATTGACTTTTTCTGTCCTATCCAAAACCCTTTCAATATTTTATACTTTTATCTGAATTCTTTAAATTGAACCCTTATTAGGCCTATGAATATGTAATATACAGTTTTATGCGTTTTAGTTGGTACAATGTAGGCAAATATTTTTGAACAATATTTTGATCTTGTCAATGTAAAAATATTACATACAAGTAGTAATTATATCTGCCTTTTGCATTTTGGACCATTTTAACAGGACCATCAGTGAATCAACCTAGCTAGGGCACATTTCTAGGGAAGTTTAATCATTATGCCAAAATCTGAATTCCTGTCACAATTACCTCTTCTATAGTTAAACAATCTTATTTTCTTATCTTAGTTTGCATACTTTTAGATATTAAAACTTTAATATTCTTCATTATATTTATTGACTCTTGGAAACCCCAGTGGTATGGTGGAGGGGTAATTTAGATATATTTCCCAGTGTTTCCAAGTAAGCTTCACGATAGCTCAAAACTATAGGTAAATCTGTATTCAGAGACTTGTAAAATATTTTCTTTGACAGCTGACTGCTAATCGGTCTTGTTTCTTGCCGAAAAAAGTATATATGATCATTTTTATTAATTAAAAAAAAATATATAAATTCATTAATATTAATATAAAATAACCTGTGCATATTTTGAATCAAACTTTCTATCTTAAAAAAATTAAATATATTTATGAAAAATTTATTTGACAGAAAATAAATTATTAAGGAATAAAATATTGAAAATTATTTCTATTAATTTTTTTTAACTATTATACCGTATCGAACAGCGTATTGTTAAGGGTGTACTTCTATTCGGACCTAACCATGAGTTTAGCGTACCATCCTATTCCTAGTAAAAATAAGCTATTAAAAAATTGAATTATAATTGACATTAAATTGAGTGAAGCGTGCACACTTAACCAATATATAATTTAGGGATAAAATTTGCATCAGAATAAAATTAGATGGAAGGAAAATATAGATCATGTTAGTTGGTGAGCTATATTTTGTTGGAAATTTGTTGCTTTTTAAGCTTATTAGAACATTTCTAGAATGGTATAAATTATAACTTTTTTATAATTTAAAAGATAAAGATTGACTATAAAAAATATTAGAATAATTTTTTTATATCATTTAATTTATTCATATCTAAATATGCATTAATAAAAAAAATACATATGATTTTCTATAAAATGATAATACCTAAATTGTACTAAGTGCTTGAATACTTTTTTTAACATTATTAAGATTTTTATAATACTGGATTTGAGTAAGAACTATCTAAAAAGTTGTATGTTATGATATATTATTCAGATTATATTGCAATAAAATTTTGAATTTTGAATATTTAAATATCAAATTATTGATTTATTATCAATTATCTTTGATGGCCATTTTCTTGATCCCCCCTAAAAATTTAATAATCTTAGAATAAACTACTATACCGAAGAATTTCATGAAAATATGAATTTTTAGGTTGTAGTATCTCCTTGTTAATATCCATATACTTAAAATGAAAGTTGTTAAAAGTTAAAATAATATCAGTTTCTTCACTCCTTTCTCTAAGGAGATGAGTAAAATAAAGTGAAGAAACGACGAGTCATGATCAATTTATACTAAAAGTTTGCTGCTTTTATCCGCTAGGAGTACTTAGAGTGTCACGGGAATAAATAAAAATAAAACCATAATGAAAATAGGCCTGGATTTTATTGTTGCTACATGTATATGATATAAATCCAGCAAAAAATTTAGCTGGCACGTTTTTCTTAAATTAGTAATCTAAAGAATGAATTTTTATATTCTTTGCCTTTGTCATTATAATTTAATTCCTGAGTAGTGAAAATCCTTCCCTATTCAGATTCAATTATATTCAAAACCTGACTAAGCTTTCGTTAGTGCAAATAAAAGACAAAGCGTACCCCTGAGTAAATGTTACAGAGTTATAATTGTAAGTCCTTGTTGGACTCCGAGTAGGATTGAGGATCGACTTCGGAGTAATTCTTGACAACATACTTATTTATTTCCTTCTCCCCCTCTTCCCTTGTGACAGTTGATCGCAGCTTATCTCCTCTAGAACATTCCTCAAATAGCCAGGGTCACCATGTTGAAATTTGATTTTTTTTAACATTCTTATTATTCACAGCATTTTCATCACTGTGTATATATGTATATTATTTTCTAATTATTTTATTATTCTTCTTTCATTCTTGAAGAGAGAACATATTATACGTATAAACTATCAAGTGTAACTTAGAATGAGTTCACTCATAAATGAGGGAGAGTAACGCTGAGGAGATATGGGTGTAAATCCTTGCTGGAGATGTAGTAGAATTGAGGATCGACATCGTTGTAATAAATTCCTACATTATTGATAGATACAGTGCAGATTTGTGTTCATTTCCTTCATTCCATAGCTGTTTGCAGTTGATTTTATGAAACGTTATGACAGGTTAGCTGTTCTCCTTTAAATTGTAAGGGTGATTTTGACAATATTTTTGTTTTTATAAACATACTCTTAGATAGTATATTTTTCTTCTATGGTCATGAGTTACTCTATGACATACACTACAATATCTATGTACTTCCCCCAATCTTACTAAATTAGTCAATTGGATTTTGAAAAGGGATTTGTTTGGTGATTCCCATTGAAATAAAAGTGAAGAAACGAAATTTAAATACTTTTTTTTGAACGCTTTATTCCGTTGAATGTTCCTTCTTTTAAAATGAAGCTCTTTTAAAGTTATGTAGCGAATTTTTTAAGTTTATCAAATGAAGTTATTTCTCAGGTATATATTTGTAAAAATATTTAGCTCAAATAGTTGAGATAGCTTTAAATTTATGTTATTGGTCTTTAAAAGAATCTTGATAACAATACATTTTTTTTTTTTGTTAATTTTTTTCTTAGAAATTTCTTTTTATTTTATTTTAAAAGATTGAAATCTCGACTATTATTATAACTGATTCAAGTTATATTTTTGTGGTTACTTAATTGAAATATTCACAGTCTTTATTCAAACCCTTCAAAATAAGAATTTTTATTATAATTTACCTTTATTAATATATATGTTGATTAATCGGCTGATGAAGGACACCCTTTATCTTCATTCTCGAGGGTGTGACTGTCAATCAACCTCTCCATCTGGACATGTTACACCCCATGTAATTCCCTGGATCCTACAACGGCACGAGGAAGGGGCTTATGGCTTCGAGTAGGAAGTAGCACCTTAGCACACTGCAAAGTCTGAGCAACAGTGGTGCCAAACCCCTTTTGGAGTAGGGACTATGGTCCCCTTTTTCCCTAGATCTCAACGGAATAAACTCCTCCATATAGTCCATTCTCAAGAAGGAGCTTAGTGGAACTTCCTATCGCAGAATCGACGACTTGAACGCCATCATTGATTATGTTAAACTTGTTAGAGGATCCACCTGTACAGCGTTTAAATCAATACTGGAGCGTCTGAAGGTTGTAGTTGACGCAAATGGTGGACATAAGGAATGAAATAGTGCCCGTTTTAAAGGAAATTTCACGCTGATTGCAATGGTTGAAAAAGAGATTTCGATAAATAAATATTTGTGTATTTTCTTGGCAGATGCATGTGTCCTAAGACTAAGGGCTCCCGGTCTTCCGATGCTTCTTAAAAATATATTCATAAAAAAAATTTACAAAATGTTGATAGGACTCAAACTCTGAAGAAACTTGTCTATTTAAAAGACCTACCTTAAAAAGTTGAAAGAAGAAATGTCAATAAAAATATTTAACTTGACTGATAAGCAGTAACAATAATTCAATGTTTCAAATAATGATAGACATAGTAGGAAAAAAAAGGAAATAAAATATTCTATGACTAAACAACAACAATAGAAGTTCGATAAGAAAAGACAACTTTCATCTATACAAACATACATATTTCTGGGGTAAAATATACAATATACGTATACATATATATATATAGATATACGTATATTTTATTTTTCATATGATAAAGTATACTATACCGGAAATGAAATTGTAGTTGTCGTGTTTTTTCGTCATTTTTTTTATCTCTTCATATTTTATCATTACTTTTATAAATTTTTACTCAGTTTATTCATTTACAAAATCTTTTATTAGGTATAAAATATTTACTGGACTAAATATTATGTAAAATATATGAAATTTGACATGGTTGTTTTGAGAATTATGTTTTTTTTTCACCAAAGGGGCTTGGTTACAGGAATTTTTTGAAAAACAAAAACCATTTATAACTATTCACAAAAAATTTCAAAAATCCTTAGCCATTCTCAAAAAATTAATTTGTTTTAGTTTTTCCTAAAATTTTCTAAAGGAAATTTATTTAGAAACAAATTTCTAAAATGAAATTTCAAATATTAAATTTTTATTATTTTTTTTTTTTTTTTTTTTTTTTTTTTTGGGGGGGGGGCTCTGTTTCATCAAAAATAAAGCGTTATTTTCTCATTTTGTATTCGATGTTTAAATTATTTTTCTATTATGTTGGTACCCATGACAAAAAAGTTTTCACTGTTATTTCGTTTATGGCCAATAAAAAGTTTAAATGTATCTTCATATATTCCTTGAACTTCTGCTATTGAAAAAATGGAAAGGAAAAATTAATTTAACGCTCTTGTTTTTGAGGTCCTTGGTGTTTGAATGACGGAAACTGCAGGCCCTCCCTCGATATGTAATCAAAAAGTGTAATCAGGGGGGCAAAAATATCATAAAAGATTTCAAAAGAACACATAAAACTAATTCAAAAGTGCCTTTTAACGAAAAAGAGATGGGTTTCGTTCCAAGTTGCCTCTTCACCCTTACAAGACTCTTTCTAACCATTTTTTTATAGCTCTCTTTTGCAATCTTATACGCGAATTTCGATTTGGCAATTTTTGGACAAAAATAAAGGGACTTTTCAACTAGTCAGATTATATTGAAAATAATTTGTATGGATATCCACACTGTTTAATCTAGGGGGCTGAATTTTTTCATGAGTAATTCTTTTGAACGTGGTCATGCTAAGACGAGGTGCCGATTTTTGAAGGAGGGGGGCAAATATGGGGGCTAATTATTTTCTCAAACCAAAAAATAGTTGTTATTTGAAGATCAAGGAGACTAGATAGGGGGTTGAGTTATAAATTCAAAAGTATCTGACGTTGCAAAAAAATGACTATACAGATAACGACGTTTTCTAAATTTATTCAAAATCAAAAAAAGTTATTGGCAAAATAAGCAATCGTGAGAATTAGAATTTCATTTTTTTTTTCAGTTGCAATATAATGGAATATTGGATTTGTAAAGTAAATAAAGTGAATTTGATGTGTGTACGTTTGCGCCCCAGTGATTCCTAGAGAAAGAAATGTACTTTATGTATATGGATTTCACCAAAAGATTCCTTGGTTAGATGGAGTAGTTGTAATACTATTATGTTAATTGATACTTAATCAGTGCCACTCCATCTAACCAATAAAAGGAACATTAAAAACAAAGTTTGTAGAAAGTTGTCTGGAAATTCGTTTGCAAATTAATTTGAGGAAATAAAAAATCATGTTTAACAGAAATGTCCGTCATTTTCTGAATAATTTTTCAAATTTTTTTCATACAACGTCAACTTTTAAGAAGAAATGGCATAAAAAGATGCATTTTATAAATAAAATTTAAAAACTCTAATATTTGAACTTCCTATTTTCAATTTGCAAAAATGAACGAGTTATCGAGTGTTATTTTTTCGATGGTATTATTATTCTTAACTCTATTTTAGCAATTAAGTATTTTTCTTCCTCTTTACAATTGCAATAAATGCTATTTGTTACTTTTTTTGCAAAATTTGTCCCAAAAGGGTTTTTGCAATTTTATACACGAATTTCGATTTGTCATATTTTTGGACATAAATAAAAAATGGATTTCGTATCCAGAATTTTTTTTTTCGGGATTGTATATTGTTATGTTATTGGAAGTATATACCCCAATTTTTTTTAAATATTTATAACATTTTCAATGTGATTTCCACTCCTCCTGGACAAGGGTAACATCGGGTAAACCGTTACTAGTGGTTTAATCAAAGTAAACTGGATTCTAATTTAAATATAATTCTCGTGGTCTACACATTTATGTTCTTTTCTATCTACAATGGTGTCAACTATATTAAACATATCAGTTGTTTTGTAGTTATTGGACACACAATTGCTTTGTCCTACAAAATATACTCCAACATTTATCAGGTAATTAGTATGATATATAGATCAATGTACTAAATTATACATAAGTAAATATATTAATCCTTCAAAGCAACGTCTAAGTAGTTATTTTGGGAAAAAACTTAAATTGTGTATTATTATCACAACTTACTACTATAATTAGGACACTTCCTTATTTCTCTGTGAGCCTAAATTAAACATAAATCCAAAACGTAGCAATTTAGCGATATAATATGAAATATACCTTTGTATAAAAAAACTAAGTTGTAAGTGGGATATTTAACCTTCATATAGACAGTGTGTGTCAAAAATTGGGCCCATATGTGTGTATGGCCATTTTAAACGACTTTAACAAAATGGTATTAATTGAAACCTATACTAATCAATTATAAATTTCATCATATTTTCATGATAAGCGTCAACAACTCTTAACGGAAACTTTTTGACTAAAACCCCTTTCCCGAAAAAATAATACGTATTTTTTATAATTATTCTTGCCGCATTACACTGTATAAATCAATGAAGGTATTTGTGTACAGAACAAACTAAGTTTGCGATTAAAAAAGGAAAAACGGTTGTTGTGTGTGCTCTACCTTTTTTTTAGTTTAATATTTAAAAGGTCATCCTGGTGTTGACTTCTCCCTCTCAAAGAAGAATTCGCACCTTTCTTTGGCTTAAATTAATGTAAAAATGCATAATCAAATAAATATGGTATGGTATGGCAGCAAAACGTGGACTCGAGAAATGGATTTAGAAATACATCAATTATTCAGATTATATATTTTCATAATTTCAAATAACGATAACAAAACATGTAGACATGGTTTTTGAAAAACTTTTTTCCCCAAAAATGTCAATTCATTATCAATCACAGCCTTTTACTCGTCATACAGGAGTTGATGAAAAACTCCTCTGACAAGTTGTCCAATGTAGACACTATGGTGACTTCAGTGGGCCCACATTTGTGTGTGAGGTCCTGTTGGGTTCCCTCTCCAAAGTACCTCATATAGAAAAGTCCAGTTGGTTCAAATCTGCTAAGGAAGAGAACAGAATCGAGCCATGTTACCTCTGCATAACTTTTGGCATATGGGGGACGTATGAGAGGGAGCGCCGACATGAGCCCATACGTAGTTATCCTCCAGGTAGTTGGTCTTCAGCTATGGCAATATGGTGTTCCTAAGCACATTATAGTAGGCCTCCTGGCGGATTTTCTATCCAGCCTTTAAAAAGAACGGAGGCATCTTCTTTCCATCTCAGGCCACAACGCCGAAGACCATTGCTTTGACGGGGTATTCGGTGCTGTAAACCCCTTGCAACTCTTCTTTGGTTTCTGAAAGCCAGCAGTTATTCCGGTGGTTGTAGAATGGATCTCCTTTTTATTTTTCTCCAAACCTAGCAAAAACTTCGTATCCCTCATTAAATTATGCACTGGATTTCTTGACATCCTGGAGAGATCTTTTCCATTTTTTTATGTTGGTTAATTTAAAAAGCGGGCTCTTATAATACTTAACAATGTCCGTAATCTTCATGACATCAATTCAAGCATCTAAGAGATCTGAGATACCTTTTTTATTGTTGCTCGCTCATGATGATGAAATGACTCAATGATAAGTATATTTTATTTATGTAAAAAAGACTGTCGAAACATATTATCAGAAATAATCACTAACCTTTTTATTGTAATGAGAAAATAAACATTAATGTACAGTGCACGGTTTGCTGCCCTACCCTGTATATGAAGCTATAAGTAATTATAATATATTATACGTACTAATACTACTTTAAATATAGAGGGTTCTTATCTTTATAGCAATAATTCATTTTATCGTCCGAAAGGGATATTTTTGCTCATATTATCAAAGGCCTTAATTAAGTAATACAATAAGTATCCCTTCCGCCTTCTCCTCAGTTTCTAAAAAAATCCCATCTCTAATAATGATAATTTCAATTTATGTCATTAAGTATTAGATAATTAATATTGAATTGCGGTTATTTCATTATGAGAATATTTCGGAAGTTTGGCTTGAACCGCTATTAGAAACCTTGTAAATAAAGCATGGTATTACCTTGCTAATATACCAAATATAGAAGTTATTTTGTTTTCTATTGTCTATGTTTGGATTTCCGGTTTGAATATTTTTTGTATTGCTTATCAAAATGACTTGTCGCAAATAATTGACGATTTTATTTATTTTTTAGAAATAAGGGCATTAGAAGTGTTAGACATTCTCTTTGGGGACTTGCAAAGGGATGAAACCTATTTTCATGCAATGAAAAGTAATTCAGCTCTAAGTGAGAGCGTTTTTGATGATCCAGATCCAAGTTCTTCATATAATAGTTAGTCATAGATATACAATTTAGGTAAATGCTAGATTTTTTTTCTTTATGAGGGGGCACCCCATCTGCAGCACTGTTTCTGTTTATAATTTTTCAAAAGGCGCCACTAAATGAAAACCAACGTAGAAATACTCAATTATGACGAGCATCTATACGGTTATTAATATCAAGGTCAAAAAGTATTGCAGAGTTAAAAATATTTTATGGCTAATGTAAAAAGATTCTGAAAACATTTTTAGAATCTTTTATCATGTTTAGAGCTAATTTATCTACGCTTGAAAAAGACAGCTGATGGCGTTTTTTGCAAAAACGCATAGTTTCTATGAAAATATATTAGGCTAGTGTAACAAGGAGTCAATTGATAGCTGAAAGTTGGACCTTTTATTCATTGCGTAATACTTTTTTTTTTTGAAAAATGCAGCATATTGTTGTCAATTTTAAATAAGACCTACATCATTTTTCAAGGCTAATCATCCTTTTTGAAAGAATTTTATTAGAAATGTCCCTAAAGGGACATTAGATATAAGAAGAAAAGGAAAGAAATGGAATAAAAGAGAAAGCAAAATATGAAAAGCATCATTATATGTCAAAGTCAATCTCTCATGAGAGTGGACTCCACGTAAAACAATGTTTTCTATTTATAAGCCACATTGTATTTCAGTAATTATAATTTAATTAGTTTTTATCATTCTTATAAGCCTTACTCTCGTTTATACTTCAAAGATAGACGATACAGATTAATATTTTTTTTCAATGATTAATATATGTAATTGTGTCGTTAGGTGCATATTATTTTGTAAGACAGCTTTGGCCACTTTATGCATGCATCCTTAAAAAGTTTTTCAGCATTAATATGTAAATAATAATATGATGATTTGACGAAAAATCATATATATTCTTTAGATTGAAAATGACGTATGTGTGTTTTTTTTAGAGTTCAATCCTTTTAAAACTTTTGGTCAATGGCTCCCTACGACGTCATTTGTCCCCACATTGCACGTCATTCCAATAAAGTGGTTTTAAGTGAGCCCTTATCTCTCCCCAGCGTGGATAGACATGGTTTTAGGCCAGAAAATCCCTTTCTCCTTAGTAACCACGTGTTTTCTGAATGCTCCCTTATTAGTACTTGAATTCTCGTTAGTACGAATGTCATTAGATGTGTAAGACCTTTCTCTATACACTACTTATATATATAATATATGTACGTATACTATTATATATTGCAACAATCCATAAATCGTATTTTATGACTCTAAAGTTTTCTCATTCCGTAATAAATACCCCTAAAAAACTACATAGATAGAACCACCAGAAAACCACTATTTTTGTTTTCCTTCCTACATTGCAATTACATAAATAAGAATATATAGTTCTGTTAATAATATAGAAGTAAAAATAAATAAATAAATAATATTGGAGCAAAGTAAAATGTACAAAAACACACACAAAAAACTTGAAGATAGCAGTTTCTTTTTATATCGTTAAAGATACTGATAATCTTAAATATTATCTTACTTTTTATTTATTATATCTTAAGACATTGATATAAAGAAAAGAGGAAATTACACCATTAGGGGCTGAAAAATATAAAGCAATTTGTGTTGTACGTTGAAGCTTAAAGTTGTACAATTTGCTATCCCTTATTTGCTTTCTTTTCAAACTCCAACGTGAATACTTTCTTTGGCGTTTCAACACATCTACATTTTTTTTAAAGAATTAAACTTACAAAATATACCAAATCATTTTAAACGTAGCTATCAACACTTAAATCATTTTCAACTTTGTACCTTATCTATTTTTTGATAAAAATGTTTTGTATTTTTATCCATGAGATTATAATATCGATCAGATATTAAAATCACTGGTCTACTGGCCACTTCTACAAGGTAATATTCTTGAACATAAGAAACAATATGCTTAAGAACACATAACTGTACATTATTTCTTTTAAAAAAAATGTTATACGAGCGGTGTTTAAACAGTAAGGTGACTTTTCAAATTTTGCGGGGAATGTATACATGTGGTATGCTAGATTTTTTAATTATTTTATCTTAGTACATAAATATAAATGATAATGTGATAAGTTGCGGATAATTCATAAAAACTACCTACAACTCCAACCCTAAACAGGAACAAGGGCTATGCATCATTTTGATCATTGAATCTATTTGTAATCAAAACAAAGATATCCTTTCCCCAAACTTCTCCTAGTGATTTTATTTCTTTCTCAACCAACTTATGAAGGACTCTTAGAATCCTGGAATAATTGAAATGTGCAGAGTAAAAATACTTTTTTTTTTTAAACTGAGAGTTTTAAAGACCCCAGAAAATTAACGTAGGCAATACATTCATATATAAGACCCTTCACAATAAATACTTTTGCATTTGGTCTTATGTTTTGAAAAGATGGTTAACTTTGTCTGAATATTTGTGGGTTTTGATTTAATGTTATTCCACTGCAATATGTTTTGTTTTTATTTGTCAGTAAGTTTTCTGACTGAATAGTGAAACAATAATACATCCTTTTTTGTCAAACATAATTGAGTTTAGACTTACAGTGTAGCAAATATGTCGTGTACCATCTTCTTAAACTAAATATTTTTAAAAGGTACAAAGAGTTTCAATAATACAGTTGGGCACATTAATGAAATGCTGTTATTGGTATCTTTTACACAAAATATTGTAAACAAATATATCTTATTTCTAGACAAAGATGAAAAAAAATAGGTTGGAAATTGCAATCCATGAAAATTGTCAAAAGCAGCTTGGGATCAGCTGCCTCACCATTTACTACGTTCGCAAGCACATAGAATATATGTCCAGCCTACAACCTGTGGACACATCTCCCATAGAAACATTGAATAAGGAGTAGAAGAAGATGAGGCACAGCAACACGTTACATGTATCTGCAGCTTTCTGATCCCAATTGTACCAATGGCGGTCAAGTTCATAGATAATGTTTTGAATATATATTAAATAAATCTCTCTTTAATATTTGCATATTTTAGTTTATTTGACTTTCTGTAGATTAAAATAAATTAATACATACAAAACCGTGCAAAACTGATTCATTACAAATTATGAGATAGGTAATGATGGAAATTGTCATCAAACTTCCAAATTAGCTTCTCCTCTTAAGCCAAAAATTCTACAAAAACTCAAGTAGCTCTACAGTCTACATCCTTTGCCAAATTTTAGTTAAAAAGTATCAAAATTTTAATACTTTATTTTGTTACCGAGATTGTTTCGAATATATAGGCAAATTGACAACACAATACGTGAAATTGTAATTATAATGATCACAACAGATCTTAATCAGAAAATATACATAGTCACAATAAATGGAGTACAAAAGAATTATTTTTAACAATTTGAACAAACAACTTTTAATCATGCGTGTTATTTAATAACAGAGGTTTGTTTATTTATTTATGTCAGAGTACAAACATTGATAAAATATTTGAAGTTTTATTTATAGTTAGAAAATAGGTTTCTTTTTGACTCTATACACAAGTAATAGCTATAAATATTTAAAAAAATATAAATTATTTAATTAAAATTAAAATTGATAAATCTATTGACATGATTATAAGTTATAAAAGAATCTATTAATATCTCTATTCTTTTATATTTGAAATATATTTCTAGTCATGATGTTTGCTTATACTGGTTGCTCCAAAAATAATTGAGACTGCCCCAGTAAGACAAGAAATTACATTCTAACGTTTAAACAAAGAACTCAAACATGTCACATAGTCTCCTTCGGCTTGGATAACTTCGTGGCAATGGTTCTGTAACTCCAACATCTGACTGGAGAGCTCCTCTTTGTTCACTTACTTCATCCCCCGGTACAATCTGCGTATGAGGTCTTCGTGGCTATCAAAATCGTAATCCTGGAGTAGGTGATTCGGCCGACGGAAGATTAATCTGTCACAGAGATTGAAATCCAGGCTGGTTGGACTCTGTTTGATCGTTTCCACCTTTATCAGTGTTAAGGTCAGCACTCCACTCGCTCAACCTTGATGGCCTGAGAGGAAGAATTGGGTATCCGTACGCTGAGGAGGTTTTTGAAGCGGATATCATCAGTCAGGATTCTAAAAACCGCTATAGGTGGTTGAGAAAACTCTGTTGAGACTTCTTGAACTCTCCCTCGGAGTTGGTTCTTTACTTGGGCGTTGTTGTTAGGTGAACTTGTCTACCGGAGACGTCCTGATGATACACCTTTCTTGAGCTTAAAGTACCATCCCCATCTCACCTGCCCAAAAGATGCTTGCATGACTACGATAGACATCAGGGTAAACGAGGAAACATGTAAACAATGACATTGTCTAGAATTACTCCGATGTCAATCCCCAATTCTACTCTGAGTCTAACAAGGTCTTACTATTATTGCTCTGCAACAAATTCTCAAGGTAACTCTTTGTCTTATATGAGCACAAACGAATGTTCAATCAGGGTTTGAAATAATTGAATACAGTAAGAAAGGATGTACACTTTGTGGAAGTTAGATAATAATGGCATGACCATGGAAAAATATAAATTCACTCGTCAGACTACCAATTCCAAAAAAAAAAAACAGACCAGCTAAAAACACACACACACACGATTTACGTCATCGGATATTATCGTTAGAACTAAAAGAGTAGCTTGAGTGTGAGGTGGATCACGCTAGAAGAAATAAAAATATTGTAATTTTAAATCAAACTGTGATATTACTTTAATCATGTTAATTTTCTTTATATTGAAGATTAGCTGAGGCATAAGTTAGCACGTACATTAGTTAAGTCAACTTAAGTCATAAAAAAAGGAAAAATTCTTTATTTTTGAATTTGCTTTGGGAAGAAAGCAACAGCTATTATATCTAGAAAGTCATAAGTCAAATAATGTATTTTGTTTGTTATTATTTTTTTTTTTAATTATACTGATATTTTTTATATATGTAGTTATCGATAATCGATACTGTCACAAATACTGCTAAAAATATAATTGGTAAATTAATTATCATCAATTTTTTATCGAATAACGTTTGATTTTAATAGATATATATGTAATCATTTAATTGATTGTTTGTCTGATTACACAGGGGAACAATTAGGGAAGGTTGTTTTTTTTTACAAATAAATTGACAACAATAATCGAATTTATCTATGAGTTAATAATACGAAACTAATCTCAGTTTTTCTCTCAGTCATCTGAATTTTGAAATATCTTGGATTATAATTATTCGGAACTATTATAGTTCCGAATCATTTTCTACCCTTAAAACAATCCCAAAATTAAAAATTGGATAAATAAAACTTATGTAAAAGTGTTTTATAGGATTAAAAAGTGTTGTATTGATTCTGTATTACATAAATAATTTTGGGGTTTTGGGAAAATGACTTTTTTTTTTTTTTTGCATAATTTCACTCTTGAAAAAAAGGGAGGGAAATTATTCTGATCTCATTTTTCAAACGCATACATTCATACACTCGTATGTACTTTGTACGTAATTCAATTGGATTATCTCCTTAATCAAAATAAAAGAAAAAGGTTCATCTATTCTACGAACCTATAAGATGATTATTATTCAAGATATTTCTCTATATTAACTTCTTCATTTCCTCTCGATTCTTCATCAATAAAAGCAACAACCGGCAAGAGAAAAAATATGTACATACATTGAAAGAAAATTTATTTCTTTGAAAATATACATTCATACATTAGCCTGTTCCGAAATGACTGAGACAGGTTCGTTTGAAGGGAAAGGAGAAAAGTTAGCTACAAAATTCCACCAGAATCGATTTTCTCATGAAATTTATGTGGAAAAACATTCCATAGTTATTCAGAGACTAAATAGCGAATACATACAACATTTACAGATGCTTCTCCTTTCGTCACTGAACGTGTAGACTCACAATTTTCGGTCGTACTTTTTCCATGCTCTAGAAACTCGGCAAAATAGTGTATGAGATCCACAACGACCTCACTATCGTTTACCTTGATGCCTGCCCTAGACCTGCAACTATCTTTGGGTGGGCTGGTGAGATCCGGTATGGCACGTTTAAGCTCGAGAATGATATCTCATCAGGCCACTTCGAGTGACAAGGACACCCTACAACATCAACAAAGTCAAGGATCTGTTAGAGATCAAACCCGGTTGAGCGTTCGGAAGGTCTCAGCGGAGCTTTTCTTACCACCCACAGTAGTTTTTAGAATCCTGACTGATTATCTCCATTTCAAAAACCTCTACAGAGTGTGGGTACAACCTTTTCTCGCTTAGGCCAACAAAGTTGAGAGAGTGAAATGCTGCAAGGCCCTAATTAGACTCTTCCAAGACCACAGGAAGCAGTTTTTGGAGTCCTACCTTTTTGTACAGCGGCATGTACGTTCACATGCGGCCGTCAGCGGGTGATGAAGTTAGTGAACGAAGAGGAGCTTCCCAGGTAGTCGTAGGAGTTCGAAAACCATTATCACGACGTTATCCGAGCTGCAGGAGACTATGAGGCAGTCTCAATCATTTCAGAACAACCTAATATTTGCTATGTTCCAGGAAATGAGTCGTAGATGAAGCGTGGATTCAACCCATGTGTTTTTACAATATATGTACGTATAAGTTATATCTTTTGATTCCAATTCAGGGTTCATTTCTTATCTTGATAGCGGAGAAGAAATGTCTATATTTATATATTATGTTTTTTTACGAGGGGAGAGAAAGTACAATTAATTGTAGTTTTACATGCATTTGACGAGAACTTATTTAATCATTTGTTTTGAAGGAAGGAATTATGAAGACAAGAGTATGTTGTTATTTTATCTGATAGTGTCCAAAAGTACATATGTTGATAAAGAGGGGCGTATAAGATCCTAAAGAACCTTTGTCTAAGAATCTAGGAAAGCGTAAAGAAAAACTTACAATGAAGATATTTTTGAAGTATTATATAGAGGAACCTTACTTTTATAAGCCCAGAGGTTCCTAGTCTAATAAAAATAGCCAATTATATTTCAAAACTAGAGAGAAATATAATTAATAAAAGTACTTGCAGATAACCACAATATATAATTTTTTTTTTTTTTTTTTTTTAAATTTACCAGGGCAATAATTTTTAATGAGAGTTGTAAAAAAATAAAAAACTGTTTTGTAAAATTAGACATTTTTAAACTCGACTATTTGAATGTTTTGCTTGTACAAACTGAAAAGTACTTATACCTTTACTTATTAGTAACTTTCGAAACGTTCCTTGTATGTATATTAATGATTTTTATATGATTTTCATAAAACAAACTGTCCTCAATTTTACCTTTTATATTAAGTCATAGGAACATCTAAATCAAATTTTAATTGGTAATATACCATACGTATTTGAGGAATATTTTGAAAACAATTATATATATTTATTTTTTTTCAAATAATATATGACAGATTTATAATAATAAATATAAATTATTTTCAGGAAGAAAGTATTGTTCAGACCTGAAGCAAAAGTTACTTTTCTTACGAATGTGCCTCTTTATAAAAAGTCCTTGTCTAAAGTTGTAGAAAATATGACAAGATATGATAGTAAAAGAAACTCAAAAATGGCATGGCCTCTCTGCCTCTCTTCATAACCTTGGCCACACGGTTCCAGAAGCTTTGGCAGATCCGGGTGACCTCGTATAACCATGTCATTGTTCGTGTAATCTACTTCTTCAAGGGTTCCACAGGTGAATGATACTTGGCACAGGCCTCATGCTCAATCTTTCACCAAAGATAGAAATCAGATGGGTTCAGGACCGGGCTTTTTGTAGGTCAAAAATTCGGGCTTCAAAAGTAAGAGCCTTTTGTGGAAAAAAACTCCTAAACTTTTTGTTTTGCCTTGTGGGACGGTGCACTGTCTTGTTGGAAGGTGTCATTTCTTCCTTGGGATACTCCATCCGTCCACGGAATGTAAATTTAATATCAAAACTGGATCAGCATGAGGTTGTTCGGACCTGCCAAAGCTTCTGACACAGCGTGGCCTAGGTTATCAAAGGAGGGAGATCTTATTATGAATAATTGAATATCCATAAATGTAGCTTTCAAATAATAAAGCAATTCTGGTTTTACTCAATCTATGTAGTTCGTTCTTTATAATGTTTTAAATATTTTCCCAATTTATATGAAGGATGCCCTGTACAAATAAGCGAATTGCAATCGATCACAGGATCTAGCTAATCGTTTCAGTATTAAATTGCTTAAAAATGTTACTTTCATGTAAATTAGTTTTTTTTTCTTATAAAATTGTAGGTGAGACAACTGTTTCATTAATATAATGCGTAGAATACTTTTTCAAACCCTTCTTCATTATGACTTTAATTAAATCATTATTTGAATTACTGATAAAATATAGTATATAAGACGAATGGCATAAAAGAACTTTATAATAAAAGGTTTTCTTGAAGTTTTTATGCGAGCTGTTCCTTAATGAACATTGATGATAATAAATTATGGCTTAATTTAAGTTATATGAGGAAATGGTTGTAAATTACAGTTGGGTTTCTTTTTTGTAGGAGGGCAAAACAGGAAATATTCATATAAATATCAAATTAAACCCCAGGCCAATGGTTCGATAAAGGTTACGGCTAAGACACCAAGTAAGTTAAAAACCATGGATCCGGGGTTCGTCTTGAACATCTTGGAGGGGGCAAAATGAATTGTGAATTGTTGACGGTGGGCTTTTACCTGGTTGGTTTCCCTGCTGTTGTCCTACAAAACTCCTGGGGTATATGCTTTGTGAAGTGTTGGCAGTGTTTTTTAAACTGCTTGGTGTCTTTTCTGTAGCCTTAATAAGCCCGTGGATCTGGGGTATTTTTGAAGTATTTAGATGGGGCCTAAAATCTTAGTGAAGTGGTGTCGATTGTACTTATCCTGTTTGGTGTCATTGTCTTAGTCTTCATCAACCTACGGTGCTTGAGTTTATTTTGAAGCATTTGAAGGGGATCTAAATAATTTGTAAAGTGTTAAGGGGTTTTTTAACGTGATTTGGGGCCCTGTCGTAGTCTTAATCAAGCCATAGCCTTTGTGTATAACTTTGAACCTTTTTAAGGGGTGAATATGCTTTGTGAAGTAGCAGTGGTGGGTTGTAAACTTCTATTTGGCCCTGCAATTGCACAAAACAAGTTTTGGACCGAGGTATTGTGATTTTGCTAGTAAATGACGTGAAATTTTCCCAGTGCCAATTTTCCAAACTGGCATCTTTCTCTTCGGTAAATTAATGCTAGCATCCAGAGCAACTCTCCGTGCACAGTTTTAATCCATTAATAAAATCTAAAGTATATCTTGATTTCAATAAATAAATAAATGTATGTAAAAAGTGTGAAACGACTTTAAGTAGTCATGTTAATATTGGATAAATTGGTACAAGTGTATAAAGAATTCGAGAGTGTCATAAAAAAGTCCGTTAACTGACAGAGATGACTATATACTAGAGGTGTATAAAACATACTGTAGAAAGTGGGAGTGGCTTTTTTAGTTGGTATTTAGAATAAGATTTTTTTATTTTACAAATCTCTTATTATTATTATTATTTAATTCCTAAAAACGGAGGGGGGTTTATAAAGTTTTCGACCACCCTCCGTCTTTAATTAGCAGAGGTTTTTAACAATCCCGCACTACGGTTCCGCGTACGGCTCTTGCTATATACGGAATGGGATATGTGCGTATTTCCTTCCTGTTAAGGCTGCATGTAGCTGATTTATTAAAACACTATGACTGCAAAGCTGCTCTGTTCCTAAACATTCTCCAAATTGGCATAGTGACAACGTTATTTTATATTTTTTTTTTCACATAACCCTGGGACATAGATTATGAATCCCTCCTATAATGATCCTTGCTCGCTGATACATTAGAAGTTTTCATAATAGTTAATATAGCATTCATATTTAGCTCTCATCTATGCAGGTATACTTTCTTTTAAATTTACACTCACCACAATTAACACAACATTCTCATTCCTAATTATAAGTTGATTCATCAACTGCTGTTTCAAATATTTTTTTCCCTTTTTTAATGTAATTAAATTAGTGGTTTATTTACAAACTTAATCCAATTAATGAGTGAAATTGTTTTGGTTGAACCATTCTCAGTCACCTTAATTTTTTTAAACAAGATGCAATATTCTTTTGTTAGGTTTTTAATACCTTTTCAACAATTATATCAAGATATTCTATTCTAAGTTAAAAATTGGAATAATACAACTCGGGGTTTGGGTCAATTTTGACCAAAAAATGTTGATTTTTATCTAAAAAATGTTTATAATATAATAAGTAATCTTAAATATTGCAGATATAATATTTTTATGCCGTTCATTTGAAAAACATTAGTCAGAATACAGCTTTACTTAAAAACTGGACTTTCTCATTTGCATATTATACTTTTCTCTTATGAGGAAATGCTGAGCTATAAATATGTTTGTAACATTTAAAAAAATTTTATCGATAAATTTGAGACTCTAACAATATTTGTAGATTTAATAAACTCGGCTCATTTTCTATCTCAAACAGTCCTATATTAAAATGATATTATGACTAATGATGAATTTTACAAATTTGTCTCAAATCAATTATTTTTTTTCCGCAAATTTTTTGTTCTTTGTAAGCTTAATAGGAAATTACGTGAGGGATATACTGTAAATGTAATTTTTAATAATAGAAATCTACTATAATATAATATCATAGTTGTATGTTCATAATAAAAATGCATAGTTATTTATTTCCAAAACGGAGACACATACATAGTTAAGATATCAAATACAAGTTGCTCAGAATTCTGAGTTACATACCATAGGCTATGTTTAATTCTGATCAGACCATATCCCTGGTCTCTGGAGGGTAATATTGTTTTTTCGCTAAAAAGTTGATTTTCTTCATTAAACAAGATTGATTCCCCGTGTATTAAAGATATTTTCAGTTTTGGGTTGTAGATTTGAAAATGCACCAAAAAAATGAAAAATCCAAATAACGAAGTATTATTATAACGGAAAAAGGGAGAACGTATATTGAATACGAATTAAAAAATGGAATTAGGAAGAGGATACCTGAGTTAGTAATAATATGTATCTTCAATGTGGTAAAAGGAAGAACATGTTTTTAATGATTATGCTGTCCATGGACAAGTTTTACTAAATTCCAGAGTTATTTAAAGCATTCATAAAATAATTTGAAATATAATATGGGTACGTACTAGTGTTTTATATATTATTATTTTTATAATATAACCTTTATTCAATATTAATTTTACAAAATTGTTAATTTCAAATATAGATCAACAAAAAAAAAAAAAAATGAATGAACATTGAACAATTTATATTCCACTGAAGGAAAACTCTCTCAAAGGAGCAACATAAAATAATGAAGGCTTTTCTTTTGAGTTCAATGTCTGTAGTTCGATTTCTTGTAGCTCCTACAAAAATAAATATGGATTATGTATGATGACTTTAAAAACATATTGATTAATTATAGTGCTATAATACCTCATTCTACGTAACGTGTGCTACTTTATCTATACAATCAAAGAGCCAAAGTCTCTTATTTTCGAATTAGTATCGACTCTTTCAAATTGTCAAATTAACATCAGACATAGTAAATACTAGAGTAGATTGTCCGGCATTGCCCAGAACATTAATTTTAATTATGTAATATATATATATATTAAAATACATCATGTATATATAATGATATGTTTTATTTTGAATGCATTAACCAATTTTTTAATGGAATAAACTTTAATTAAATGAAACTATTGAGTATCAAAATTATGAATAGTTGAAGACCGACCATTCAACTGTCGTTCACTCAAATGTTGTGGTCAAAATCCTTTGGTTTTTTTCTTTCTTCTCTAAGCCTTATATTATCCTTCTAAAATTAGAGTTCAAAGATACAAACCAACGTAGAGAAAGGAATAATTCTTTGAATTTTACGTTCTTTAATTTTCATTTTATATTAAACATTTGCACATAAATATTGCTACCAAAACCGTCTCTGGATCCTTAAAAAGCTACATGAAAATCCAGGGAAACACACATATTCGCATTTAATACTCGTATATACCGGGGTAGCTGTTATTATTTGTTCATCTCTGTTATGCAAATTTTGAGGGGTTAAGAGTCATTTTGATACAATTTTCCTATGAAAAATGTTGTAGAACATCTAATTAACTCTTGATTGCTAAGAAAAACATTGTCCTAATGTCCACCATGAATCCACAGTACTTGAAAAGGATTAAGATACCAGCACTCATCTCCGATTTACAATGATTCCAAACATGGGTGGTTTTGTTAATCATCTTCCTCGAGGCCCCAGTCTACTCTCTAACTGCCTTCCCTTGGGGCGGAGGGCTGGTCTCTCAAGCCTCTATTAATACTATAAACTCATAGTGGGAACTAGGACAATGCTTTTTACAAAATTGCTCATACAAAAATTGTAGAAAAAGTAATCTTAACCTCTCGAAATTTACATAATAGACATGAATAAATAACAACAGTTGCCCCTCTAGGTAAGAATTAGCTTCTTGCGTAATTTTCTTCAATAGATCATTGCTCAACGAAAACCCATAAAGATAATACTGGTTAGACAGCGAAAAAATAAAATGATACCAGAGGGCTGAAATGTTGTAATATTACTTTTTTTTAAAGTTATACAAAAGTGTCAATTTTTTTCTAAAAATATAGGGAAAATTCAGCAGAAAATGTGTTATTATCTTTAAAAAAAAATCATAAAAATATGCAACATATTATTGATAATTGCATTTGTGATGTTCAGATTTACGTTTAGCCCCAGGTCGGATCTCGCCGTATATTTTCGATAAACAATTGAACGACGTAGTTCAATGGGCAAGCCTCTTGTTAAAAATTATTCTCTTGAACTTAACGTATGTGTGCGTGTAGGTCGTTCCTAGAGAAGGAAATATACTTTATTTATATGGAACTTAAAGACGATTCCTATGGTAAATGGTGTAAGTCTAGAGTTTATTTATAACTAATTATTGCAACTCCATCTGACCAATTAAGGGGGTCATTAAAAGAAACAAGATATAATGGAAGCTAAACAATATATGGACCTCAAAGACAATTCCTAAGTCAGATGGAGTTAATGTAATACTATAATTTTTACTTATACTTAAGAATTGCAACTATATTTATTAGTTAGCTTTGTTAACCCTCCTTATTTTATACTTCTTTATAAACAAAAGTGGCATAACTTTTCAAAAGAGCATTTTGAGTATGATGTGAGAACCTTTTTTTTAAAACAAGCATTACACAAACGGTGGAAGGTGGTGGGTTCAGTCATTTTTTCGACAAGTTGTTATAAAATTTGTCGGTTAAATTATGGTTTATTTAAAAAAGGTATTATGAATGAAATAATTTTATGAACATTTTGTGGAGTAAACTTCTATATTTCAGTAAACACTAGAACGACAAGAGTATTAATTTTTATTCCGCTTTAACTTTGTCGGAAGACATTTTAAAGTGTTCAATCCCTAGCAGCAATAAAAATTGTATTTACTAAGTATGTAAAGACTACGTCTAGACGAAGTGTGAGAGTCATATATTTTTTAATGACCCCTAATACAGTTTATTGTACGTGAACAGACGGTGGAATCAAAATTGTAATCATAGATTTGCACATTTACTCTGAAATATTGAAATTTAATTTCAATGTGGTGTATTGTAATTGATATTCTTCAGAACAAACGCAATCATATTTTTTTTGTATGTCAGCATAGCTTTGAAACTTTTTTAGGATCATTTTTGATAATAGAAGTCCGTAAAGAGAGGTGATATACATAGTATTGTCGTTAAACTATTAACCTTTCCGTTAACGAATATCCTTTTTATGATCTCGTTAGCAAAGTGGGTAAAAAAAAAAAAAAAAATTACTTAACTACATGATACAAGTCATAATAATTACGTAATGTAAATTTTGCATCATTTTTCTAACTATTCCGTCCATTTACCCCTCGTAAATATCAACTAAAATTGTAAAAATACTCGTATAAATATAAGATATTGAAAAAATAAGATCCTTACTTTAAATTAATCTTAAGAATGGGACTTTGGAGTTTCAACAAAATATAATTTGAAACTCATACAATTAGATCATTCAATTTTGATTTTTCATAAAAAGTTTCGTGAAATATTTTTTCCTCTATACGAATTTTGGGAATCAAATGAGTACCCACCAGTTTGTAAGGAGGTTGTGTGTATTATATTACATAATACTCCCAAAGTTATAATTTTATAGCTTTCATTATATGCATAAATCCCATCCAGATAAAATAAATAAAAATATGTTGTGAGGAAGTGGTTGACTTCGTCAAAAAAAAAGAAATATATGACCAAAACATTAGAATTGCAATAGTTAAGTATGGCTAAAACATAGAATTTGCTTAAAATATTTTTATTCCTAAACTTTTATTTGAAAAATAAAATTAACTACTGTAATAATATTAATTTAAAGATGTCAATAGATTACTCAAGTATTTTTGAACAGATTATTTTATTAATATACTAATATTTTATTCCAATGTTTAAATTTAAAATAATTTTAGTTTGCCTTTCAAAATATAATGATAGATTCCGGAGATTATTTTAACAATAATTCAATCAATAATTATAGATTATTAAAGTGAGTAAGATTTGTGAGTATGCAAGGAATTTGGGTCCTTAGAATCCTCTCACGTTCACGTTTTCCCAATATGAGATATAATTTATACGTATTTAATAAAATATGAGATTAATACAGTAGACTTATTATACTATTTATATCAGACTGTAACCAAATTTAATTATCCTTAATAAGGATAATTCAAAAAATATTAAATATCCTCTTGATCTGTGATAAATATTCATATTTATAATGGACATAAATAATAACTTAGTAAAATACAATCGAGAAAAAAAAACAAATATTTTCCATGTTGGAACATTTCTCATTCTCTTTATTAATTTAATTACCAGCTTTTTTTATCGTTTCTTGCTGGGGTTCACAATCTCCATGATTGATATGAGAATGGTTCCCATTTTTTTTTTTTAATTATCACTCATCCCAATGTTTCAGCCATTTTAATAATAAAAAAAATTAAATATAACAAAAGAAAAAAAGCAAATTATTAATAATTAATGGAACATAAGATAGCTTTAAACAATAAAAGAGGAGTTCATATTTCTCCGTTGGGATGATTCTGTGCTTCTTCGGTAGTTCTTTGAACCAAATTGTTGGTTTTTAAGAAGCTTTGTAAAATTGACTTGTCTTCTTTCAAATGCTTCCTGATGTACAAATTAAAGTCCGATTCTGAAAAAATATGGTTTTTGTTCTTTTACCAGTTTCTTTCGTAGTCCGTGCCGTTGTCCAGATAAAATATCTATGTAGATCTCCTTGGCTTCTAATAAATTGATTTTCCCAGGAATATTCTGAGCTTGTTGGTTCCTGTTTTCCTCAAAGACAGACACATATTTTTCAACACGGTATGTGTCCTCATTCAACTCTCAAAGGCGTTTCAAGTATTCTTTCATGGAAATTCTTTTATATTCAAGCATTAATATTTGTCTCCGTAAGTCCAAAACATTGAAGAGGGAGAAGGGTTTTGTCAAAAAGACCAAATTGACCTAGGAGAGTTCAAGAAAATTAGGGCCTATTCAAGAGATTGCGGGATTCCACATCAGAATGTCCAGAGACCTGTCAAAAAAGTGAGAAGAAAGTCCTCTTTTGACAGCAGCAGTGAGAGAAAACCATCTCCTTCGTTACAAGACTATTTTCTGTTCTTTTGAACTCTTTTGTTAAATTAGTTATAACTTTTATTGAATCTCTATATTTTTTTAATTTGAATTACTTACTGAATGTGAATTGATATAAATAGAGTCGGGATTTTCTAATTTATAAATAATTATGCTAAAGAGCCAATATTGATGTTGAAGGATTCTGTGTCATCCTAGTATTTTAAATGGATGGAGTTTGTTAAAACCCAATATTTGTAAACCTTTTATGTTTTGGGCAAAAGAAATGTGGCCTCCAAGATTGCCGGATTCGAATCCCTTGGACTTCTATTTCTGGGGTGTCTTGGAGAGAAAAATTTCAATAAACATTTACATAACACTGTTGACTCCTAACGAGCTTCCAGCAGTCAAGGCAGTGGTCAACATGGACAAGGGGTTCCTCATCTAGGATTGTACAAGGTTAGAGACTGCTACTGTGTGGTTAAATTTTGAGATGGGGGATTGAGTGATTGATTTCACAATAAACTCCTACATGTAAACTCAAAATATATGTGAATTACTGAATTAATTTTGGGAAATAAATTGTAATATACATGGTTCTTATATTTTCCGGATTTAAAATCCACACCCTCTATATGTACGGATATCTCGTTATGTCAAACTTTTTATTTCTTAATTGTATCTCTACATATATTACTTGGTTATTTGTAATAAAATAAACAGCTCTCTTTAAAAAAAAAGCAAAAATAAAAACAATATATATCTTACTCATAGCTAAAAAAACATTCATAATCCTATTAACAAACACTTTAGCTAAAAGATCTTTTTTCGAAGGTCGAACAAAAAAAAAAAAATCCATTAGACCTTACATATAATATACAAAAAGAGAGATCAAATGTAACGTCTTAATTAAATACAAAGACAAAAGGAGAAAAAAAGAATAGAGAGGAGTAGGAGGAGGTGAAAATAAAGGCGGGCATGATAAATCAAAGTTAATTAGATAAAGGTTAAAAAGAATGAGAAAATCAAAGAAGTGTAAAAAAATAATTTACTTTAAGGGAGTCACTTCTTATCGTTGATTATATTGTAATAATCTATTAACGTAAGATTGCAAAACTATATACATATGAGACTAGACTTTGTAAGAGGTTATGTGATTATAGATAACTTAACTTATCCCAAGTTTAAGTGATAGTTAAAGGAACATTTTTTTTCCTACAAATTTCAATTAATTGAGCTCATCTTAAATCGTTAAAGGCAAGGTGTTAAAACAATATTTCTAACGATTAACCAAATAATAAAAAATTTAAAAAGTACAATTTTGTACTCAACCATTTTATTTGAGACGGTCAAAGGTGTCTTAAAATGACAAATTGTGGCGCAAAGGTACAATGTAAAAATGTACTTTTTATCATGCAAAAAAGGTCTGAGAAGTCTTAAACTATACCAAAGTAATTTTAATATTGTCCCCACCAGAAAAGGTATATGTACAGAGAAAGAAAAATATTAAGCCAGTAAGGGGTCCGTTTTCAAGTTTCCCTTCCTTGATAGCTTAGTTAAGGTTTGATTATAATACGTTGGAGAAAAAGTAGTTTTGTATATTTCGCATATTTTCAATTCTTTATAACAAGTGTAACACTCATTTGAGTTAAGTCAAGTACTGTCCTTTCTGTTAGATAATTTGATGCCAACTAGAATCCAACTTCATAATGCCCTTCTTGTAGTAGCCCTTGTCCCTATTGGCAAAAAAGTCGGACAACCAATTTTCGTGCCCTTCTTTTGAGGCCAAATTTATACTCCCAAGCCTGTTGGCCAAAGACATGACCAAGTGGTAGTTACTTGTTGCCAGGTCAGGATTGTGGGAAAGATGCATAAGAACTTCCCTTCCGAGCTCCAAGACCTTATGACGCATGATCAAGTATGTTTATAGCCAGGTGGTGTCTTGATCATACACATTTCCTCTTCTATTTACCAATGCTGTCCGCCTCTGTTGAATAGCCAGCTTCAAACGGTCGATTTGTTAACAGTAAATGGAAGAATTGTTCTTTAGAAGCAGCCCAAAGTAGAGTATTCCCTGCCAATCCCCCCAAATACACCGCAATACATTCCTGTCAGTAATCCTGGCTTGACCATGGTCTGGTACCCATCATTGTCTTTCTACAACGATCTCTGTTGCTTTACATTGGCGTAATTGATCCAATTTTCATTGCAGTAACAATCTGCTTCAGAAATTACGCATTTTTCCCTTTCGGTTTATAAAAATATAAAATATGGCGAATTTCTTCCATTGAGACCTCCATACTCGACGCATGATAATTCACGATTAAACAGGCCCAGCTCAATACTGTACTCTAAGTGTTTGTAATATACACTCGTACCTTTATAACACTATATAGTATGATTTGATGTGTCCAATAATAAACAAGGAATATTGAGTTTAAAAAAAAAATCAAAAATTACTATTTCCACATATAATATTACTTATGTATGGTTATCCAAATTTGTATCGCATATAAAAGTTACGGTGTAATTCTTTTTAATTATTAACCAGAACTTGAAGCTGACAAAATTCCTAGAAACAGCTAACTTGGAAATTTTACACAAATGTCTTAAAGGGCTGTAAATTGTGTCAAAGAGAATATATTTGAATTGCAATCAAAAAACAATGGAATATGAAAGTTTTTTTGTTTTGTTTTTCAAACTGACAACTGCGCCACGTGTAGTTTTCTAGAAGACTTTGTATTTGTAATTAATACTATTTACTCATGAATGATATGAATCTAGTGATAATAATACTTCTAGTACATAAGAAGAAATTTATACTACATTGTAAAGTTCTGACCACAGAGTTTTTTGAGGTTTAATTTCGCGAATTAACCCATAACTATTTTTTGTGCCACATATACTACATACCAAAAAAACGCCTTTTATATAGTACGTGAGTAAAATATATCAAAAGGAATGGTTTTTTTTTACATATAGTACGGCCTTGTTGGCAATTTTGAGTAGATATTAGTATAATTTTGGATCAAAAACATGTTAAGTAGGTAATTAGTAATTATTTCAAAAAAAATACTGAAAAACTCATTTTTTCCCCTTTATATTACTTCGTTCAAACTCTTTTCACGTCATAAATTTATTTTAATGGCAAAAAAACTTCAAAAAATAAAGCATTTAAGGGTAAAATTATTAAAGTGACGTAATAGTTAAATGTAATGTTGGTAATGCTGATGCCATTTAAAAGGCGTTTTAAAACTTGCGAGTGTTCCGAGGGGTAATAACAGGGACAGAAAAGGTTGGGACACATTTTATGTCAGGCATATAAATAACTGATAAAAACCTAATATATATACAGGTTGATGGCTCAAAAATTAGAAATTTTAAAAGCCCTTTTCACTTCTACTTATTTTTATTTGAGCCATAAAATGGCTAACTTTAGCAGCAAAAGTTAGTAATTCAGCAATTTTCTACACTTTTTATTGCTTACGTTCTCCTCCATTCTGAATGATGGGCTCAATACGGGGACGAACAGAAATACAGCTGGCCTTGATGAAGTCTGAGGACAAGTTGTTCCACTCCTATGGGATCACAGCTTCTAAGGCACCGACATTTGGGTGACAAGTCTCATTTGTATTGCACTCCAAAACGCACCAAAATGCGAAGTCCAGGTGGTTGACGTTGGGTGAGCACGAAGTAAGAATTCTGCAAGCAAGAAGGTAGCCATGTTTTCCTTACATAAATGCTGCACCTTCTTAGACGTGTGTGCCACGGTGCCGTCTTGGGTAAACAAATAGTTGTCTCTGAGGAACGTGCTCTTGAACCATGGCAATACATGGTAACTGAGGACCTTGTAGTAGACGTCTGGGTTGACTTTCTCGTTGGTCTTAAACAAGTAAGGGTGTATCTTGCTGCTGTTGGACGCCACGATGCCGAGGACCATGAACTGAGCTGGATATTTGGTCTGAAGGTTCCCTCGATCTGATCTCTTGATTCAGCCAAGAAACTATCATTTCTCCTGTTCAATGGAGCGTCCGCTGTGAATATCTTCTTTTCGGAGATTGACTTGTTCTCAAAAGAAAATTGTACACCATTTTCCGTGTTGCTCGTTGCTCGGAGATTTTAGATTGCACAAAAACAAAATCAACATCAAATTGTAGCTTTTTGTTAGCTCTTTCGAAATTTGCCAATTACAAAATTCTCAGACTTCTATAACTGAGGGCAAAGGGCCTAGGAAAGGATTCAAATTTTGGAGTACTCCCCCTCTATATATTTGGCAGAGCTGTTGAACACCCTTTTTTACGAGTTCAAGCCAAGTTTTAATTGTGTTCGAACCCAAGTCAAGTTGAGAGTATTTTTACTCCGAACCTAAGTTCAGCCTGCAGTAGGCATTGAATTGTACTTTAATGCAACTCAAGTTCGAGATACGAGTCAGAGTACCCAGTCCTGATATTATGTCAAATTATTATATCCATGGCTATTTTTACCTGATCTAATAAATAATATCATATATAATATAGTTGAGGGAAAAAAATTCTATAAATTTTCTGGGCTGCCATTAACAAATCTTTGCTTTTTATAACAAAATGACAGATCATATTTTTTCCAGCTCTTTCCGATGAAGATTGCGAAATGAAATATGTATTATTATTTTATGTGTATTTTGTTCAATATTTTTATAGTCCTATTTATCATTATGTTGCTGTAAAAATAGAATTTTGTATAAAGTGAACAAAAAGGTTCACACGTTGTACTTGAGTGCCACTTAAGTGTCATTTATCCCTTTAACAATATAAAACTAGTTTGTAAGTTCTAATTCTTGAGAGACAGTATATATTATTTGTCAATATTTGAATCTTTTAAGAAAAGAGGGATGAATCAATCATAATCAATATCCTGCGAGAGGAGAATCAAAACTTATTCAATGAGTATTGAATCTTGGATCAGTGAATGGATCAATATTCTGTGGGGAGGATAAATCTGTAATACAATCTATGAATCCATTTTCTTCATCAACGTTGACATCATCATGCCCATGGATTCACATCGGTCAAAGAATCCCTGTAGTTTATGAACTCCCTTTCACTTTGAAGTCCCAGTAAAATTTAATTTGTCAACTCCACAAATTATTTTATAATACAGATAAACAATAATGAATCTTTCTTACTGATTCATTGGAATTTTCAAAATAGAAAGGAATAATTAGTAAAATTATTCTTATTTTCCTGATACCAAAATTATATCTTTTAAATATACACTCACGTCCATTTACCCAATATTCGAATCGTATTTAAAAAGTGAATAGACTTGTGAATACAGTTGAATTTAAGCACAAAGTTTCGATATTCTTCTCACAAAATGACTTAAGAGTTCAGAAGTAATAATTTAAATGCAGTGTAATTATATAACATAGGTAATTTGTGGGTCATTATATATTTTATGTATTTAAAAGTATAAACACGCAATGTAATGGCAAAAACAAGTCATAAATATGTACATACATGAAAATTATACAATATGTACCAAATCCTTATTTCATCAGATATCAAAAAACATTAATGACATGTTAATTTTCCTGAACCCTTTTTTTTAGAAACACATTTTTTCCATATGAGCGTACAGGGATGATTATTTAAACATGAACAAAGAAGCTCAGATTAAACATTTATAAACCAGTACAAAGTATGAATATATAAGTATTTAGACATCCAACATTGTTAGAAAACACGTAATGATCTTTTTCATAATTAGAGACGAAAAATTAACGAGCAACTATTATTGTTCAGTATTTCCGTACTATTGTAGTATCGGTATACTTACGTAATTAATGTTGTCTAAGGAAATAATGGCACAAGAATAAATAGCAAAGGAAATGCTATTAATGACCGAGAAAATACTTTATTTTTTAGATATAAGTACTTTTAATATAAATATTAGTAGCATAGAAAAAAGTTCAAAAATGGCATGCCTCACATTTTGAAAGTAGTGTAAAGACATTTTATCCTTTTTTTTTTAAATTTATACTCTTTTCTTATTTTATACAATACATAAAACGAATAACAAGATGATATTTTACAAATTTTGAGACTTGTAAATCTATTTTTATTTAAAAAATATAATTTTCATGTCAGGGATCATTTATCAAATTTCTTTTTGTTTTGGACAATATTTAAAAAACTATCTTCTTTAATTTTTTAAGCATCCATTTTATTAATTTTTCTAGTAAAAAAAAATATTTCTTAATTTGGGGAGGGCTATAGTCCCTCCAGCCCACTGCCTGAGGACACCCCTGATCTTTGGCATCAAGTAGTATTCCATGCAGGTGTTTCCTCTTTCTTTATATTCGTAAAGTCATTTGATGGAGTTTTATCAAGATTTATAAGAAATTTGTACATTCTTATATAGTAAAAATACAAAGTGAAAATGCTATATACTAAATTGAAATTGGAACTGGTCTTGAAGTACCGTTACATCATACCGATGGGGACTTCTAATGATCTAATAAAAGTTGTATTGTTTTTTCATTATAAAATCAAATTTATAGGGGCCTTAGAAACAAAAATTATAAAAACACCTTTTAAAATACATGTGAATTGTTCTTTACGGCATTTTTGCATAATTTTTTCAGTTGGAAAAGTATCTAAACTAATTTTAGTACTGTGTATTATTATTAATATCGTGACAATCGTGTGAATCATGATAATTATAACTTTTTTAAGCATAATTTTAATTTAATTATAAACAGATGTAAGGAGTTAAATTTACTTTTTTGGAATCCAATTATTTCATAAATATATATATTTTTTTTACACAACAACAACAAATAAAAACAAATTATGATTATTCTCAGTCAAATAATAATAATGGAATAGGGAAAATGAAAGCAGCTGCTATTAATGTAGCTTTCACAAAAAACATGTGTAGCAATTAATTTTCATAAAGACTCCTTTCCACCTTTTACTTTTAATAATGTTTGTATCTACATACTGTAAAAACAAAATCAACCATTACCTTTCCTTTCTAAAATGAAATGTCTCATTTGGTAAGGGTGGTAAAATCCGATTATGACGTCAATAATTTATACGGATATCCGTTTATGGAAATCCCGAGTAGTTATTCCATTGAGTATACTTGAAGTTATTAATTTTGAAGTACTGATTAATTAATTAACAATAGATTTTCAACAAAATTAATACTATTTTTATAAATATATTATTGTAGCGTTCCTTTGCGGCAATGATAGCTTCCAGGTTGGATTGGATGTAGTCCTTTGTCATAGCTTCCCGTGCTGGCTTACATTGGTTTGGGGGAGTTTGCATTATAAATGATCTTCCAAATGGAGAGTAATTAATGCCAAAAGTCTTATGAAAGATTTAAAGAATATAATTACTCTCATGGAATGTAACATCTCCAACCCCAGAGCAAAAATTTATTATTTAACTTCGTACGCTGTTACATAATGGACTCCTACAAAAAAATTTGAAATCCATTTCTCGAAAATAGAAGAAAATGTATTTATATATTCTTTTAGAGTGACCATATTTTATGATCCCTTGAGATACAGCTTCAGCAGGTTCTATAATTTAGATCAAATATAAATCTAACTTAAAGGCTTTCCTGGGGTTTCTTTTGTAGTATAAAGATTTTTTTGGTCACTTAAGATACTTCTTAAGTGGGTTCTACATTACTAAAGTAAATTTTAAATGATCTCCATAGCGTTCGACTAGATTTTTATCAAATAATAGCGTGGTTACTTTTATTAGGTTTTTCAACACTTCAACAAAAAAAAAGTCTTACTTTGACCATTTTTGCATATTTCAACTTATAAGATATTTGATATTCTTTACCAATTTAGATGTCTCAATTAATATTAAGAGCATTTTCAATATTTTATTACATCTATATTTTAATAAAAAAATGTATTTTTTTTCTTCAAATTGTAATACAGAAAAAACATATGGCCTGAAAATTAATATGTTCCCAATTTTGTCTTCAATCCAACTGGAATGGTAACTTCCATACATTTCCGAGGAATTTGTTCAAATATAAATGATCAATCAGCTCAAAGGAAGAGTTTTATTAACTTAAAATGTTTTTCTAATCAATTATAAGTAAAAAAAATTGGAACAAGTTTAAGGCTACCAAGATCAATAATGAATGATTCTGGAGAATACTTTATTAAACCAAAAATAAACATGACACAGTTATAAATATTTTTTATTCTATGTTGTCCTCCACATGTGATCTGAAATCTTTAATGGACTTTCAGACTTTGCAGTGTCTATGGAGCTGACCACGGACCTAATGGACGACTTCAGGGTATCTACAGGCTTATGGTAGTTTGCAAAGGCCTTTCCCTCCAATTTTCCATACAAATAATAATTATAATGATTGAGATCAGGGGAGTTGGAGGAACAGGTTTTGATGTCCCAAAAAGGAGGCACATTGCCCTTCATCCATTCCTGCACAATCTTGGACTTAGGGGCAGGGCGGATTCCTGCTCCAACCACTTTGTTCATTCAGGGCTTGACCATGTCCTTGAGCACGTCCAAGTACACCTCTTTGTTTACCTTCTACTTGGGCTTAAAGAAGTATGGCTGCATGACCTAACCCTCACTGCTAATGATGCCCAGAACCATCACAGCAGTTGGATTCTTCATCCTACAGATCATGGGGGACTTCAGAAGGTTCTTTACATATCCATTCGTCATTCTGCCCGCTTCTTTTCTTGTCAACTGTGAATATTGTATCATCTGAGAAGAATCGCAAATGTTCTCGAGTATTCTTCAAGGAAGACAAGATCTTCTTACACCTAGTCTCTCTGGTAACCTTCACTGAATCTGTTCACAGGTGTCTCGCCATAAGTCCTAACTCTTGTACCCTAAGTTATCATTGATGGCCCTGAAGATGGTACTGCGGAGCACAGAGTGATTTTTGGCAAGGATGGACAAGGTATTGGCTGTGTCAGCTCTGATGGACCTCTTGAGCTCTGCCAGGAATCTGGGGGTGTTCTTCTCTTACTCTTGGGACTGTGATTGGACCTATAGAACATACCCATGTTTCTGCTACTCATGATCATGGTGTAGATGGTGCTTTTTTGGTTGATCAGGAGTCTGATGATGTCTGGGGAAAAGTGTCCTACGCAATGGAGTTCGATCACAGGGTATCTTTGTTTGTGGTCCATCCTCATGTTGTAGAATTTTGTTTATTTTTTTGCTCGGAAAGTTATAAATACACCCCAAAGAACCTTCCAAATAAAAAAGCTACTTGTAGATATCACTGTTGTAGCTCCTTCCAATATATATTTTTCTCGATTAAAGGCTTATTATTCAAATTTGTGAGGTAAATTAAGAACCCAAAAGATTGTACTGTAATATAGAGCCAATAAAGTTTAAAAAAACTTAAATTGTGCCTGATATTGCCCTTTTAAATAAAGTATATTTATTTATTTTGACAATTAATTTTGACTAATTTATACGACTTCTAAGAATCATCTGTTGAAAGAAATGGACTAAAATTCGTTGAAAAATACAAATGTAAACTACACTCAATTTGGAGAAAAATATTCTAGCTTGTTTTTGTACTGACGGGCTACATATTATGCATATAATTGTGATGTTAAATACATCTAATAAGAAACACTGAAGGATTCTTTAAAAAAAAATTCCCTCCAGGTATATCAACTTTATATGTGTAAAGATAGACTTGGAAAAGGTGGTAGAAAGTTACCTAAATCTATTTTCTCATAGATTTTTTTTTCATATTTATCGTTTCTTTTTCCCATTATTCGGATTGTCATTCCTAAGGGCTAAGTTACGTAAATTACACAAAAGGATTTATTTCAAAATAAAAAAATATTCATAGAGACTGTGTTACACAAGTATCTACTTATCTATGCTTAATTTGCTTTCGATATAAAAGCATGTAGTAATTTTGCATAGAAATTGGTTTTATATAGTTTTCTTTTTTTTTGGGAGGGGTTGGGACTCCCACTTTGGGAACCACTTCGATATAGGACTGGGGTGAGCGGGAATTATGACTGGGGCTAAAATACATAAATTCAATTTCTTAAAAAGTATTTACATTTTTTTTTCTAACAAAAATTGTGGCCTTATACAATTATAACATTGGACTGTTTGTGATTAACTTTAGGAAAAAATCAATAAAACTTGATATAAGAAAGTATAAACTATTTTAAATCGGCTTACTTTTATATTTTTTTTATAATATTCAAGGAATTACAGAGTACCACATGGGAATTTTCAGCAATCAAGAAGAAAAACCAAAACCTAAATAACTTTTTTTTAGAAAAGTATAATGAAAAATGTTATTGACAATTTTGAAAAGATCTTTAGTCCGATGAATCTTCGAAAACAAGCCTGGTTTTAATTACCCTAATTGAACAAAATGCACCAACTTGCCAGCATCAATTTTAGCTCTCTTGCATCAGGCTTTGTTAAGTTATTCACTTTCAACCTTTAATTGTGTAATATTTTTAGTCATAATTATTGTTTTAAATCCTATTGAATCACCGTAGCAAATACAAATACTAAATACTTAAGTGCCACTTTAACGGTGGAACCACTCTGGAACGGTGGCACATGATCAAAAAGATATACTTCACAAAAGAGCAATGAAAATATTAATACCAAATAAAGTGATTCAAAATATTTCTTATTATATGTAAAAAATTGGAGTTCCCTGCCAAAAAAAATTTCCATATAATTAGAAATTTATTTTCTAAAGAAAAATAAGGTTCGAAATTGTAAATAGTTAATTCGCTCCAACTAGGCCGACTTTGGTCTTCCTAATACAAGGGGTTATTTTCTTAAATCTTGTACGAGGCACGCGTCTTAGAATTCAATTTATATCCATAATTTGTTTATTCGAAACTTACTGTTGGTGTAGATATAATCCCAAGACACCTACATTATGATTGTATTGTATTTACTAAAGCAGATTATAAGCTCTTTGAAATTTGAAATTGAAAAAGTCTAATTTAATTGTAGGTGAACCCCATTTTATTATACAAAGATTTCTCCCATTCAGTCCGGCTTATTTGTATGTATATTGACAATACTGTCACCTACAACTTTGTGAGTAAAGAAAATAATTTGTACATTGATTGACAGCATAAAAAGCTTTCACTTAAAATTGACTAGAATATACCTTTTCTTATGTAAGTATCGATCAATAAATAGATTTGATCAAAATTGTACTAATGAAAAAAAAGTAAATAAGGAGACAAAAAAAAGCTTTTAACTGTTTATTTTTTTATTATATAAATTAATAAAGTGAATTTTTGTATTTATTATTAGTGTAATAAACTTAAGAATACTTGTATCCAACAAAGTATGTCAGGAAAATTTTCCACGATCAAGAAGCAAACCTACACCCTTATTAACTTTTTATCAGAAAAGTAAAATGAAAAATGTTTTTGTAAAAACTTTTAGCAATCAATTTTGGCAAAAATTATTCAAAATGTCTGACTCCAGCCTCTATTGCAAACTACACACGAGGCCAAAACTTGGCACAGGTTGCCGTAATATAATCGGCGGACATGCTGGGCCATGTCTAATTGATGTTGGCCTTGAGCTCCTGCACATTTATGTGTGAAGTCTTCTCAACTTTGCTTTCTAAGACGCTCTACTTACTGAAGACAGGGGATTTATATGAGGACTGGATGAGGGCCAAAAGGTCTTGTCGTAGAAGTCAACAAAGTGCTCCTTCTATGTCTTCAAGGCCGTATGGCTGGGGTCACCGTCTTAGGTCGAAACATAGTTTTTCTCAGGATAGTTAGCATTCAGCCAGAGCAAGATTTTCCTTATAGTATGCATCAACCCCTATTTTCGCATTGGTCTTGAAGAAGAAGGAATCCATTATTTTCTCATAAGAGGCTAGGATTCCCAGGCACATTGTTTGGGACAGAGGTTTTGTCCTGAAGGGGCCCTGGGTTCATCATGTGATGTTGCTTAAAATCTGTCGTTGCGGCTCAAAACCTGGTCAAATGAGAATATCTTCTTGTCTGAGAAGATCTTCACAGTCAACGGATGACTCTTCATGTAATTAAGAGCATTTTGCATCTCTCAAGCCTTAAAGTATTCATCTTGTTAGTGAGGAGACGTTTTGAAATCTTCACAAAGCTATACGGTCGACACCATCATGAACTGCCCTCTTGATGGTGATCTCGGCTATGTTGAACTCTTCAGCCAAGTAGTGCATTGATGCTCTTCGATCTGCTTTGATCTTGGCCTCCAGGGACTCGATAAATTTTTCATCTCACTTTATTTTGATTACTTTCTCATTCTCCTTGAACACCCTGATGTTCAAGACTGTTCTCACAGTCACCTCGACAATGTCTGGAATTCTTTTTGGATGAACATCTGCGTTGATAAGATCCGAAACACTTTGCCTTTTTGATTCCTGTTCACTCATTTTTCGTCCAATTTTGATCAAACAAAAACAATGCACAAGAAAAACAACAGTTGTATGAGAAAATTGCTGGAAATATCACTTGTAACCTTAATTACTGCCAAAAAAATGATTCAAATGACACGGAAAACTTAAAATAATTCTCTGACGTTATATATTTTCTTGTTCAACCGAAATTTGAAATTATATATATTTATAGGGTTACAACTTTTGTTGAAGGAAGGAATGAAAAATAATAAGAGCATTTCTGTTTGTAGCCGTGCATTATTTATGCACAAAGGTCGCACATCTCGATCAAGTTATAAAAAAAAAAATTTACTTTTAATTAACAATGATACTTAGAAGAGATCTATACTCATTTTGCATGAAAAAGTCTTTATTTTAAATTGTTCTATCGAGGAAAATAAATAAAGAAACAAGCCCGGAAAATCTTATGATCCGTTTATAGCACAAATCATTTTTTTTTTTTATCTAATCTTTATTGATGAAATAAAGAATTTTTGTCTCCTTTCAAACTTTGAACCAGATGCGCTACCTAAAGATGACATCGTATGAAAATTAATTTTTGCATTGCTTCTTTCCTTAACATATGATAATTTTTCAAAACCAGCCGCAATCGGAATTCGAAATTAGTCGAAAAATCCTGCCCTATTTTAAAAATGTATAATTAAACATGTTCATATTTTTTACTTTTCTCTTATATATAATTCATAATGGAGGTGTGTCATAAGTTATGACACGACAAATGAAAATGGATTTTTAAGGATACAATTTGCTTTTATAAGTGGATTATTCAATTGTACCCTCACAAGCTTAAAAATGTGCACCTTTTTATCTATTTTTCACTTATGTGATAAATTTATCGAAAGTATGTTTAATGTTGTTGAAAAAGAGGGATGTCCATTGGAATGAGGTAATGTCAAAAATAGGATAATTCTTATAAGGAATTGACGTACCTCAATGGACAAACATCATTTCCGCTCATAAGATTGAACTTTAAAACTGAAGGCAATTATATGTTTTCAATCAAAATAGTAAGAATATATTGCATGATACCATTTGATAAACATTTTGAATGTTCCACCCACGCTGCGGATGTTTATATTTCACCTCTTAACTGATTATTTTATTCTGAATGTGGATTTGCTGTATTCAAATAATTTCACGTTTAGCCATAAATACCTTTACTATTAGGTAGAGAATTGTCTATGAGTTGAAGAAAATAATATAATTAGCTAACTATTGCATAATTTTGCTTTTTTTTTTTTTAATTTCTTTTTTTAGTTGACGAGTGTAGTATTATATAGTTATCCATGATTTGAGTCGTCAACAAAGAGGGAAAATTATTTTGTAAAGAAATTGCTCTCTTGACTATGTTACAAACAGAAAAAACCAAAAAACATCCTTTTTCGGAATGAATAAATCTTTTTTGAGTTATACCAAGTCTTATTTTTTGCACCCATTGAATTTTTCGAAGTATCAGAGTTATAAACAATTGAAGACTGTTAATAACTTACAACTATGAACATATTACAGAAATAAATGAAAAAGTCCGAACAATTACCAAGTTTTTTACATGTTAGAATAGAATATATTGATTTCTTTTTTTTTTTTGGATCGTCAGTTATTTCCCCGTTACTGAGTCTCAGTTTTACAATTTTTCTGGATCTTTGAATTATTGATTGCATGGCTGGAATAGAAGAGAGAGATTTTTAAATTTATTTTATCACTCCGGACTTCATCTTAAATGCTCGTCTTAAATTCTGAACCTGAATAAGTTTTCTTGTATCCTTATTCACATCAATTCTAATTTTTTGTTGATCTTTGAACTTCAGGAGTTGGATTAACAGTTTTTTTATCAAAACAATTTTTCCCTTTTATACCTGGATATTTTTTTTTTTTTTTTTTTTTTTTTTTTTTTGGCTCATTGCTCCTGTCCTTTCTAGTGCCGTCCAAAAAAATAAGAAACTATTGCTGTGCAGGTATATGGTTCATTAATGACGTTACATATTTGTTGGGCATGTAGAGCTATCTTCAAGAAGAGAAACGTTCCATTTCCAATGTGTTTTATTTTGATGCCGAGTTTGGTGATAATTTTTTTACAAGAGGTACCTTTGTATTATTTTAATCTCGAGCTGTAAAAGTAAAATAGCTGGGATGTTAGCTGAAGGCGAACCAGTCAGAGAGGAAAAATGAAACTATTTTTATTGGGACCGCTGCAAGGTGTTCAGCATTCACCATCAAAATCCCTGATCTGGATGGTCTATCGTGGAAATATACGGGCATCTTATTCGCAACTACCCTTCAAGTTCGAATAACAACAAGAAGTTTCTTCGTCGTCTGATACGCATCCATAGACAGTTTAAGAAGTTCTGCACCTCGAAAGTTCAATAGTTGTCTTCTTTTTTTTTTATATTGACATTGAAAGTATAGCTTTGGTTTCTCTTTTTTTATTGTTAATATTTTAATATTAATTCTTAGGATTCTTTTAATGTTTGTTTTATACGTATCGACATATTTTATCAATATTTTAGAGAGAATGCATTTAATGTACACTATCTGTTTAGTAATTATAACTTTTTAGTTTAGGGATTTAAGTATAAACTATAATATTTATTAATATATTTTTTGCGTATGTAACTTCTCTAGACCAATAAAGAGAAACAAAGAGAGAAAGAGAAAAAAAGAGGCTTTTCTGGCTTCAGGAAACATAATTGGTGATGCCCTCACATCTTTAGTCAAGAAGGGGCACCCTCTAACTGTGTGCAAAAAGTGTGCAAGACTGATGAAAAACACTTTGAAGCATGCCCTTATCCACAAATGGGCCAATATCTCTGAAGAAACTGTCTGTGCTGCCTCTGCCCAAGTGCCTCTTCGTCTGCCCAATAAAATCCGGACAAGGGATGGCTATTTTGAATAAAAGTTTTTTTTTAAATTAATATAAATTACAATTTGATCATTTTCACAAAAGTTTTTGCTAATTAATACTTATAAAATTATATTCATAAATTAAAATATATCTTCAAAGAACTTATTCCTTAACGTATAAAATACATACACATATTCGTAATCAATATAAAAATTTAAAAAAATTATTTACTAATTTTCATGTGAATTACCGATATTTATCCAAACTAAAAAGTTGGCTGAAACCTTAACAATATAAAAAATATTTTTAACATGATTTGCTACAAAAAACTAACCACAGATTTGTAATCTGTGCGTCAAGTAGTATTATAATCAGATGAGGAATTTAATAGATTTTTGAAAAAAAGTATTTTTTTGTTGACTTGTTTAGTTAATATTATATTTGGTTTAATAAATAAGATTAGTTGATTTCCAAATATAGATAAAATAGATATGTTGTTTAAGAATTATAGATTAAGAAAAACTTGTATGTGTATATGTAAATCCAACCAATTACTACAAAATTCAATTTTGAGTAATTTCTTAAGGTTTACCTCTCTAAAACTATAAAGTCTTCTTATATATTATTTTAAAAACTCAAGTGTTTTTTAGGGAAATAATCCCCTTCTTCACAATTATAAATTATTATCACTGCATTTGTATTTATAAAAAGGATCTTAAAAAATAATTTTAATCAAATTTTTGAAGTCATCTTTGAATGAAAAGTTATTTAAATATAAACAACTTTAATAATAAAATCTCTGGGTATTAAAATACCAAAGTTTGAGTAATCAGTATCCATCCCAAGTCCATAAAAAAAGTCAGGATTCCTGACTCAAGACTGGTTTTTACATATTTCAATTCCTAGGGGATGCATATAAAACTCAGTCAGTTGCTGGAGACAGTTAAAGACTATTTGATCTCATGTAGACTGAACTAGTAATATAATAGAAAATAGTCGGTGTCACAAGTATTTTATTTTTTATCAGTAAGGCAGTTAAAATTAGATCAGAGGCCGATAATTGAAGAAGCTGATTTTAAATATCTAACAAAGGAAGGGCGCCAAACTCACCTCCCCCCCTTTATACCCCATAAGATAGAAACTCATAATTTTCTCTACATAATGAGACCTTCCATCTACTTTCATGAGCCTCCAAAGTGTTAATTGTCTGAATATCGCGAAAAGTTGAGGCCCCTTTCATCCAACTCCAAGGGTAATAATATATTCTTCGCTTTACAAAGTTATTTCCTATGTATTTAAAGTTGAAATAATTGAATTTCAGTCCAATTATTCCTCCAATTTTGAGATAGAAAGAGAAAGTAACTTATTTAGTTTACACTAATGTTTATTCATTCAAATGTGGATGAAATTGTCACGTGTCACAATTTTTCTGAATCTAAATTAGATCCTAACTAAGGATTTATTCCTTGATACTTTTAACAGGACAGAGGATAAATATCTGATCCCACACCTTAACAAAGAAAATAAAAACATTTTCTCAACTTTAAATAAATCCCCCTGGGTAAAAAACAAACAACGTTCAACCTTTTCAAAAGAAAATGCGTTGTATATATGTTTTTTGTATAAATTTTATTTTTTTTTCTTTTAAAAAATTAAAGTAAATTGCTGTGTAATAACTCTCATGGGAGGAAATTGTAAGTGAATAGAATAATGCGTTGGTGTATGTGAAATAAATAGTCCCTGACCTTACTCTTGTAAAAATATATTTGCAAAAAAATAATGGAATTGCACATTATATTACTTATATATTCTACAAGGTCAATTAACAGATAAAGGCCTAAATAAACTAAAATTGGTTAATTCAAATATTTAAATGAATATATCCGTGGGATTATATCCCAATCCAAATCCTAAATTATGGTTGTTTTTTTTAAAGATAGATATTGTATACGATATCTATCTCATGGTCTCAAGGAGTTCTAGAGACCTGGTATGATCACGCATAACTTTTATTTCCACATAAGGAGTGATTATTTGAAAAAAAGAGTCTACGCCATTTTCTATTCCATTTCTTTTGGAGGGAAATCCAGACAAACACAGTAAGCTCTAGCTTGATTTTCCTGGTGTCTATAGTTCATGCATAATGCATATGTGTAACAGAGCATTTTTCAGCAAGTGTTGTGTATCGGATTTGCAGGCATTGGGGCTTTGGAATAAATTTCATTTTAATACAAAATATATTCTTTTTGAGAGATTTACTAAGTTGAATTCCACTTGAGTCGATGATTTTGGGACTTAACGCATTTGTTTATCTGGAGAAGGCTAGGATGAATTCCTATTTTTTCAGTCGGTTTGATTTATATCAAAATGTTCCAAAAAGAATTGTGAGTCTAATGCCATTTTCCCTAAGTGACTTTCTACTCAATTACAATTTCTAAAGAGTGTATTCTAATCTCTAAGATGACAACGTGTGTACCACGGTCGTGTAACGAACTGCATGATCTCACAGTTATTAAAATTTTTTACATTTATACTATAATTGATTTATTGAATAAAAATTAAAAAATATGGTAATGGAATAGTGTAGCTGCTTAATTTTCTCTCTTTCTTTTTAAGTCTGTCCATCAAAGTAGAACTTTAAAGACTTGAATTGGTTCGACTTAAGAAGACACAGCCCCATTTTCAATTTGTATGAATTTTTATATTGTAAAAAAATAGAACAATAATACAGAGTGGTGATGTCACGATAGAAACATTTTTGTACCGGTATTGGAGTATTTCAATACGTTTTGAAATAAAATATAAAACAACATTGTCGCTGAGCCTGAAAGGCGTCTATATAATTTTTGGTTGGTTTATTTGGAGGGCACATACTAGCTCAAACATTTAAAAACTTAATTTTTATAAAAATGGTGCAAGTATATAACTAGTATATAAAATCAGACGTATATTTTAACAGGACAAGCGGCATAATTATTATACAAGTTTACCAATTTACTAAAAATACTAGAAAACTTTATAAATATATAAGTTTTTAAAACGTACTTTTAAATTAAAATAGTTTTTTGTTCTAATATTAGCTTTACAAATAATTTCATAAGTATTAAGTAAATAAAAAGACAAATTCCAATTAAATAAAAATTTGTACTACAACTTGGAGCCAACAAAGATTTCAGATTCTCCAAGAAAAGAATTCATATAACCGCATACCAATATTAAATTATTAATTCATGTGTCTCCAAGAAAAGCTGGCTAATTTCACGGTTATAACTAATGAATATATTACAATTGGAAGTGTTATGATATGCCCCTCCATAAAGAAATATCTTACGCCGGGCTGACTCTTAAGTAGGTTCCCATCGTCCATTTGGCAGAAGAATGAAATATGTTTACTCATGAAGAAAAACTTCCTCGTCTTTTTCGTAAAATCCAAATGTTGATCCTTAGAAATCGGTGAAATGTAATGGGTTGGAATTCTTCCTTGATCTTTTAGAATGGGTTTACCTTCCAATTTTGCAATATATTAAATTTAAAAGTGATAACCACACCAACTTCTCAACCCATCTAACCAATAAAATACTTTAGGTCTGAGTTCGAAGAAAATAAAAATGAATAAATGCGCTATCCTCTATTAAAGATATTCTTGGTATAATTTTAATAGTAGTTAAAAATCGAAAATGCTAAGTGGAATGAGTGCAATTCAGATTATTGTGAAATTTATAGATAAGAGCCAAAAAATATGAGTTATAATTTATAGAAAAAATAAGTCAATTTTGAATAAACAAAAGGGATAAACAGAGATCACTTATAAGATACCACGAACTCATAAAAAATTTGTGAATTAAAGAAAAAAATTCTTAATTTTTGAAGAGATTTCGTGGTCATCCCTTCCTTTATTTAATATTATTAGGTCAATTATAATGCAATACTTACATTGATTTTCATGCAACCTTGATCAAAAAGATGAGGCAAAAAAATAAAAAAATAATTGTTCCCTAACTCCTAAATTCTTTTAGAAAATGCCAGACACCACCACCAGATAATTTAGAACAACAGAGATAATTTAAACTTTGTTTAGGATAAGTTTATTGACTATAGTCTAACTTAATGATATCATTTTTTTATTCTCTTCAGGTAGGTATGTCTTCATTCTATATAATATTATTCAATGGATAAAATAAAAGAAATTTATGTTGTAAAAAAAACCCATAAATAAACAATTTAGTTTAAAAAATATTTAACTTTTTATGACCTATTTATCCATGTTGCAAACACTAAAATATTTCTTACGCATAAAATTAAATCTAAAATAAGCCTTTTTTCCTACTATTATAATATTTTTAAAACTTAACGTACTTTGAATGCAAAATAATAGAAGAACTACTTACAAAAATACAACTCAGTTCTTTCATACCAAAGTGAGATCGATGGGAAATATTTAATTAATTCGGCAGTGTATTTCTGATATGAGTATTTGGCTTGAGGAATCCTCAGGATTAACGATATGTATTTAGCGGCATCTGATATCAAAATATCCCTCAGCTTTCTTCTGTCAATCACACTGTCATCTGTGAGCTGTTGATCAATTAATAAACTTACTGATGGCTTCACAAAATACTTTTTCCTTATCCCAAATATACTTCTTGTTAGTCGGAATTTCGAATAGCACAAACATTTCCCGAGATCTTCCCTTTAAATCTACAATATTTTTGAGATTAAGTAGTATAAAATCTTACATAATCATTTTCTACACTGAACCATGAACAAAAGCATTTGAAAGTCTTTCAATGTGATTCGAAAGGATCACAAAAAAAAATTTAGGACACCATGGTTGAAATCACTGTTAAGAATTAAGTGGCTGTTTTCCAAGGATTTTATCCAAGAGGAGACTTTTTTAGGAGGGTTTTACTCTAATATAGGAAAAATAGGCAGTGAAAACTTCAATTGTTGTATACATTAATCATACATTTTTCTCCGTCCTAAGCCATTCAAACTATGTACAAATATGTAATAGTCTTCTTTAATATTATCTATGGCTTTTATACCTTTATATATATTTTTAAAGGATTATTGTCAATTCCAATCGACAAGGTATCATGTGACTAAAAAAAAACATTGATTCATGACTTTTAAATATAGGAAAACTATGAAGTTTAAGGTAACAACAATAAATGAGGATTGACGAATTGTCAATCAATACTGATTTATTTGGAAGCAGTATATATATGTTTACACCTACTTCGTATTACCAATATTGCAGAGAGTGTTTGACATATTATCAATTTGAATTATGTATTATTGACAATTTTATTTGTTACTTTCATATTTTAAAATGTGTTTTAATATTGTAAAGTCATATCTTTTTTAACAATATCAAAATGAATTCTTTACTTTTACAAAATTAATTAAAGTCTAATGACACAGTAGTTCATTAAATTAAGAATTCTTTTTAATTCTTTATTTAAAGACTTTCATGCGTGTATATATGTCTAAATATATTATAGAAAGTAATAAAAGAAAGGAATGCCAATGTGAGAGTCATTTGCACTAGTAAATGACTTTGTTTTTCATGAAAAAAGTGAATGATATCGTTGGTTGAGCTCAAATTTCATATCGAGGACTTTTTTATGATAGCATTCTACAATTATATATTAAAATATATGTACACTTATGTATAGCAAAGAAAAAAATTAGAGCATTTGGGGCGTGTTAAAAAAGAAGAAACCAAAAATCCGTCCCTAACAATTTCAAAAATGTTTTGGAGGAGAACAGCTTACCTAACATGACGTTTTATAATACCAGCTACAAGCACCTTTTAAGGTTATATTTAAGGTAATATTATGAGACCGCCAAATATTCAATCAGGTTTTGTTTATAGTATTGTATATAGTACAAAAAAAAAAGGGGGAGGGACTATGAGACTGATTATGAAATCATTCTTAGGACAGATCCAAACTACTACTCCGAAATTAAATAATAATGACAAAAGCTTAGGAAAAGAAATAAAAATCTTCAGATTCAGCCTTATGGAGCAATGTATCTTTCAAATCTGCCCCTGAGTTTTTGCCAAACTTTCATGACTTTAAAGTGAACGCTGACATGGTGACCTTATCTTCCTACATAGAGGCCTTTATACTGGTCAAAATTGTTTGTGATAGTTAGCACTTAAGCCTTGTTCTCAATGGTGCTATATGTACACATAGTATTCAAGGGAGTGTAGATTTTGTGACGACATAAATTAAAATTCATTGGACCAAAACCTCCATCTCCCTAAGTTTTGGTAGAATGTTTAGTTTTGTGAAGCATGGACCCTTTTCTACAGTCACCACCTTATTCCCACAGCCAAAGTTACTGTTAAGCACAAGATCAAGGATTGACTGAACACTTTTTATAATTTCCAAATACGCTTTACATCATACCATATTAAAAGTTTTTCTGAACTTACCTTTTAATTAACAGTCGGTGCTAAATCCACTTGATTCCTCGCAAAGTACCTGATGCTCCTACAATTACCCACCCAGTCCACTCGAAATATTATTTCATTTTTATCTAGAGTCTACGCCTGTACTTTTTTTTTCTTGTAGCACACATATTTTCACATAGCTCTGTTGTTTTTCAATTCAAATAGAATATTGGTGACTACTCGGGCTAGACTTGGAATTGGGATTATATTGACTTGAGTTTGAATGGGACTCGAGGGAATATTAGCAAAGAATTTCAGTCATTTTGTCCTTGGGGCTCAAAGTTGTTTTTGAATAGCTCTCCTTTTAATAAAAAAACTCATGTGAGAAATTTAGAGAATGACGTTTATTATTGATATTAGATAGTTGTGGTGAGAACATCTACCACTAGAAAAGTTAGTAAAGAATTCTTGTCTACCTGTAGAATATTTTTTTAATGTATAGTAAAATTTAAATTAGTTATAATATTCTAACTGCACTATTAACGACTATTTACAGAGTAAAGTTTAGTTTGTATTTTTAGATAAATACAACTATAATTATAAAAGAATAGTTGTCTTTTTCAGGAAATGTTATTGATTTACTTCTTATTCAGGTGACAAGGGACTAATTTATAAAGTATCTATGAGTAATCAGACATGACATTTTCATGAAAAAGGTGGAATAGAATGCAGCTCTAATATAAGGATAGTAATTTGTTATCATCTTTGGACTCATCTAAATATAACAGGCGAACGACAACGATTGCGGGCATTAATAATGGAAATATTACAATAAATCAGAATTTAGGAAATATTAGTTCATCGTCAGATTTAAATCCCAAATTGTAAATTTATAAAAATTGATATGAGTTCGGTAAATGAAATACAATAAATATAAAGAGGAGGAGAGAAGTATTATCTTTAATATTTTATTTACATAATTATGCTTCAAACTTTGCATATATCAATCAAAAAAAAAAAAAAAAAAAATTCAAAAATGAATCATACATACATCAGATTGATAGGAAAGAAAGATAAAATAGTTGTTTTTCCGTAAAAAGTAGTTATGACTATTTGATCAAATTTTGAAAAGTTCATTTTAGTAGAAACTAAATTTAGAAACAAAAAAATTACATACCTTCTTAAAAGGACTCGTACCCATAACTGAAGGTAGGAAAGATTTTCATTTTATCGGATCCAGATAAGTTCAGATCTTTGAACGTAAACGTTGGACGGATCCGAAACCAAAATTAGACTGATACTTGTCTTATATTAATGAAGATTTTACTTGAAGTTTGAACATTAATAAATTGCATCCGGATTACAGTTACATTTTACTGATTCTGAAATAATGAATAACCCAATCAGGGACATACATAGGGGGGAGGTTGAAGGAGCTGTACCCTCCAAATATCCAAATACAAAGACAAATTAATTTTCCAAAAAAAAATTCCAATAAATTTATTTTTTTAAATATTTGACCTAAAATTTAATTTTTTGTGTATAAATATCGATTTGTAAAATTTTTGTGCCAAGCTATCGACTTTTGAAATCTTTACGCAAAAATTATATTTTTTGTGTATATCTTTCGATTTTTTGTGTAAAGTTATAAATTTTTGAAATCATTTTCCAAAAAAATTTAAAAAAAAATCATTTTTTCTCAACTCCTGTTGTGGAGTTTTGAATATTTTTTCCCACAAATTTAATATTTTTTTTGCTAAAAATTTATTGTACAAAAATTTAATAGTTGAATTTTTTTTTTCTTAAAAGTCAATTTTTTGTGATCAGCTATGGATTTTTGAAGAAAAAAATTGACAACAATTGTATTATAGTTTACTTTTTCATAAGCCAAGATCCCCCCTCCCCCTCCCCCAACCAAAAAAAAAATAATAATAATAATTTATTTATGTATAATCTTACAGACGCAAATGATAATCTTATTTTTATTAGAATCCCATTATAATCACAATTATTTTTATAATAACATTGTACACGTTGTTACTTGTACTTAACCCGTAAAATCTTTTCCGAAAAGAAACAAAAAAAAGGACCTAAATATATTTTTAATTACCCAAGCCTTAATATGTAGTTGATAATTGTTCACAGCTTAATAATAACTCATTCGAATCCAACCTATCAATATGAAGAACATGATGAGAGGTATAAAAGCAAAAACGTCGACACTTCACAACCTAAATGCAGTGTAATTATCTCTTTTAATGAGGTAATACCCCTTGTAGAATAACCAGGGACACCGCCTTACCTTGCGATTACAAAAATATGAAGGGTATTTAGTTGTCAGTCGTTTGATGTTTCTACTTCTATTCTCCTAATCAATGGTCTGAACGTTGATTGGTTGAATTAGAATGAGCCCTTTTAAGCTGTCAGCTAATTTTTTCCAAACTATGAAATGATTATTTAAAATTTGAAAAGAACGGGTTTTTAGTCACCTTTTTGTCTGCTACGTGCGCAATGGAACTGTTTCTGTAGATGTCGTCCCAAGCACTAATCAAGATAAATAGAGATGCTACGTAGATAATATCTTCTTCTTTTTCGAACCAGGATTAATCAATATTGTATACTTTTTGTAATCCAAAAAATCCCTCATATCATTTTTAAGATCTCTAAAAAATTCGAGTACCTGAAGCCGATTCGAGTATCGGATCTTTTCGGGTAACACAATTTCATCAATACTGCATCCGGGTACTTTGGTTCCCCGTCCACGCCCCGTTCTATATCTATCTGTTACATCAATGATAAAAATATACCTGTTTTCACTGTTTTCTAGTTTAGAATCCATCACTTTTTCTGTGAGTATTTATGCACAAGAGTGATTAATGATGATTGAGTCATGGAACTATAGACATCTTTTTTCTTCTCAAATTTATCTCTACTTGAGTCATATATCCAAGTCTTATAAAAACTTTATCAACTTACAATTCTCATTTCATAATTTGTATTTCAACACATTTATCATTCGTTCAACGATATCGATGGTAAGCTCTGTGTTTTTTTTTGTTTACAAATTAAGAATTATATTTCGTCTCAAAAATTGTTCAACATGAAATTTGTAATTAAACATATGTGTAGAGCTTTCTTAAAATTAGTATATTGATATTTTAGAAATATTAGGAAAAATATACTAGACTCTATTTGAACCGTATTTATGTTAATATAGTACACATTAAATAAAAACAGACTTTTATGGAAAAAGAAAAATGTTAGACTTTAATCCAGATATCTAAAGTTCCATAATTAAATAAACAAATTAGTTCATAGCTTCTGTGAAATCATTATCCGTTTTGAAAGATCAGCAAGAAATGCTTACACAAACATCACATATTGTGATATTTTTTTATTTTCCTGTAGTCTCATTCATCATCTAGATTTCCATAAACAATCCAAAAGAAAGGGGAATTTTCGTAAATGCTCGACTTGAGTAGATGATTGTTCGACTGGGATCAGATGGTGAGTTGATTTTTAAATTCAAGGAAAAGCCAGACGACTTAATATTTTATTGTGTCGATTTTATTGTTATCACTCAACCTCGTCAAATATTTTGAGTTTAGAGGTGCAGTCAGTCCCTATGTGATTTTCTAATTGCTGAGAGAACAGAATAGACATAAGATTATATCAAAGTTTTCTAACGAATTGTAAACTGAAATTTTTCCACTTATTCGAAAAAAATTAATCAAAAAATAAATATTTCCTAATTTATCATCTCGAGTAAATTTTTGGATACGCTATACTATTTAACTCGACTCAATTTGACAAAATTATATTTTCAATTATGTTTGTCATTTATTTTTGATGAATAAAAATCCCAGATTATAATACCATAAGAGTTTTCTTTGCTGTTATAATTTTGTTTTTGAAATATTCCAGAATCAGAAGAGTCGGGCAACAAAAATGTTTTTATTAATCATAATTCCTCAAATTTTGTCCTTGGCTTGTAAGTATTTATATACCTATCAATACATATACATGGGGGAGACCGGGAAAGAAACTGAATTGTTGCAACAACTCTTTTTTTTTTTTTACAAGCATAAATTTAACTACAGCCATAAAATTCATAGTGCAGAATATTGAGAAAAAAATCATTATTTTTAACCGATATATTAGATATAAATTGTTTTTGTATGAGTAAAAATGTCTTCTTTGAAGATAATAAAATTGTTTTTTTCTAGTGACGGAAATATGCTCAATTACAATTCCGCTGCAATTCTACTAAAAATTCCCGATGCCGATTATTTAATGTTTTAAATAATAGTTAAAAAATCCCAATTTTCAGTCAATTTCTAAGAATTACAATTGATGAAATAATTTGCCTTCATTTTTTATATCCTAGCGAATATATTTAAAAAACAAAACTTTTTTTTTTTTTCAAAACTTAGAAAAGTTGTAAATAATCCATAAGAATTAGAATCACAAATTAAACATTATTATCCTGATGCTGATGTCGATTCCAGTTTTAAAAAAAAAAAACGATTCTTCAATTCCTGATTCCGATTAATCGTCATATCACTAATTTTCCCTATAAGTAATATCTTTTAATATAATTTTATCAAAATTTCTAGCTCACTCGAGGAAGAGAAATTTGAGATATTGTTAGGCTCTGTACAGTGGGTGCAGTTGCAATTAGTCCTACAATTTTTTTCACAATTAATTAAATTCTTATTTTGTATAATTACACTACACATCAAGCAATCCCTTTAGCTATAACAGAGCCCTGAATACTTTTTTGAGAGTGAATTTCTACGATCTATTATACTGATCAGGGATCAATATAATCTTATTATATATCAATCTACTATATTATAGGGTGGTCTTGATAAATTGGAGAAGTCTTTCAAGATTAATAACAAACAAACTAGTTTAGGTAGAACTGTTATTTTATTATTCCAGTTAGCTACATTTAATGACATTCGATTATTTACTATGAGATTCTATGTATGAATGGAGTACCCCAAGGAAAGAAATTACACCTTTCAATAAGACAGTGCACCGGTCCACAATCCCAAAAAAGTGCAGGATGTCTTGGCCACAAAATGGTCTCATTTTTGGAGCTCTGATTTTTGGCCTACAATCAGCCTGGAGATGAGCTTATGTGATTTCTATTTGTGGGGAGATTGGAGCATGAGGCTTGTACCTAGTATCATTCGTTTGTGGACTCTCTGAAAGAATCCATTACCTGTAAAATTTTGCAAAGCTGGATCTGCACGAGGTCAACCAGGCCTGTCAAAACTTTTGGAAAAATATGACTGAGGCTATCAAGAAAGATGGATCTCATTTAAAATAATTTTATATCATCAAATGTAGCTTTCAAAAAATATAAAATATACAGTTCTACCCTTCCTAGTTCGTTTACTATAAGCCTTTAAATATTTGCCCAATTTATCAAGACCATCCTTTAGGCTAACCTTTAATATTTCAATATTAAAAAAAGTGTAGTAATTTATTCAACAAAAAAAATGTACATTTTTTTCAATTTTTTGTATGATATTCAATAATTTTCAATTTTTTGCAAGTGTTCGGTATTAGATTTCAATAGATCCAAAAAATAGCAAATATATCTAAATACGTTTTGTTAATATTTGAAAAGGTTTGGTATTTTTTTTTAGCGTAAACCCCAAAATAAGTTTTAGTAAAATTAACTTACCCCAAACTAGTACAGGGGCGTCCGCAGGATTATAATTTGAGGGAAGGGGCTGGATTTTTGGACTTTTTTTTTTCTTCATTGAAAAATTTAAAAAAAACAGAAATTAAAATGTTCTGCATCCTGACCAAAAAAAATATACTAAAAACAAAAATTCCTCAATTTGGGGGGGTACAGACTCTCCAGCCAACCCTTTCGGATGCTCCTGTATTTGTATGTTATTCATTTCATTTAACACTAAGAAGAAATACTCCAATGACCCCCCACAAAAATTCTAAATTAACCCCATTGGGGTAATTTACATCTTTTACGCGACCATTGGATTAATTCAAAACCTGATTAGAGTAATAGAGGCAAAAAACAAAAAGTGTTGCAACTCTCCCGGATCTTCACCTACTTTTTATCTGTGTGCCACTTTCATTTAAATTTTTTTATTTAATTTACTTAAAATTCTCCATTTACGTGTAGCTTCTCAGACTTGTGAAACTCCCACTGGGTCTTGCATTTTTCCATTCAAACATCTTGGAACAGTGTATACTGGATGTATTATAAAGGATTCATCCTTACCTTGGTGTGCAACCTCGGTAGATTCAGAACTTAATTATATAAAATACGATTATTGTCCTGCAAGTTGTGAAGGTAAGTAAATAGTCCAAAAAGATTTAATAAACCATATTTTCATACGATTTTGTATTTTATTGTCCTTACAGAATCTCCTATAGCAACAAAACCCGGTGGTGAGTGAACAGTTTATAATTATGTAGTGAAAAATGAAGACGGTGTCAATAAGCTTAATTTCTCTAAAACTTAAAGAATATTTTTGTTAGGTTTTCTATGAGATATTAGGAAAAAGCTGATTTTGAGGTGTGGAAGTAACTTTTTAGCGGAACAATATTCATATCATTTTTGTGGTGACATACATTATTTAAATTATTGGTTTTTTGCTTTTGTACAAGAGAAAAACACTTTCTTTATCCAGTTTGAATATGTCAAATAATCGATTATTGGATACCTCAAAATGCAATTTCAAATCTATAATACAATCCAGTTCTAAGCTAATATTCATGATTAATTTGATAAAAAATCATATTGAAGACCCTTGTGTAAAAGAATGTAGTTTGTCTTGCCCTCATCTGATGGCAGCCTTAAATACACTATTTAATAGCTATTGAGCTATGTAACAAAATACTTTTGACATTTTTTATGTGTTATGTTATTTAAAAAGATATGTTTGACCTTGATTATATTTTTGAACATTAAGTATATTAATATTTTGGTAAAACTTTTATCAAATCAATATCTAACTTTGGGAAAAAGATTACATTGTTATGTATATAGATTTAGGAGACAAAATAGATTTAATTTATAAATATTATATTCGAGGGTGTTCTGAAAAGTATCCAACCTCAACGTGAAGATGGCAGTACTCGTAAGTAAAAGCTAGTCGCATAAATCTGTTGAGAGTTACTCATTAAAATTTCAGCCATTTTAGAAGCACAGTTATTATGTATCAGACGTTAGAGTGATTTGATGTGAGTATTTTTTTGAAAATGGGCAAAATCGAGTATTACTCTATAGCATCAGTTTAAGCTCAATAAATACAAGTTTAGGTCCCGGTTAATTACTGTAGATGAAAATTGGATACATCAGTATCCGCCCCAAATAAAATTACAGTCCAAATGGTGGGCTGGAAAGATTTTTGTCAAATAATGTGGCAATCACCTTTGTGAATAATTATTTTGAAGAGAGTACTATTTCTTACCGAGATGGGAGTATCACTGGAAGAAGTGTGTAGGAGACTAAATTGAAAAATAAAATAACAATTCGCAAAAATATCTTGTATCTTTTTAGGTCAGAAACTACTTTTCAAACCACATTTGTACAATTGCAATTACAAAATATGATGATTTTTAAAGGTGAATACTGTTAAGAAAATCTTGTGATAATAAACCAATTCACGTTCAATACTTATTCTCATAAACACTTATATTAGAAGTATTTATTACCTAAAAATCATGGTTTAGTTAAATTAGCCAATTAAAACTCTCATATCTATTATAAAGCACCTTAGTTAAACCATTGGGTTTGGTAATAAATAAATTCTACAAATAACCATTTATGGTAATAAATGGTTATTATTTAAGCAATTAACGGATGTATTATATTTATCCATCAGATGAGTGGTTCACGAACTACAATTATAAAATGCATAGGGTTTTACGATGATTTTTGATCAAATGTATCATAAAAAAGAACTCAGAACGCTGAGTTGGATTGAGTTAAAGATCTAAACTTTTCATTTACGAGTTTCTCAATTATAGATATTTTGACATAACAAAATTTTATTCACATAGGATCAAAAAAAATTAGAAAAAATGGAAATTTTTCATGACCCAAGTGTTTATCCAAAAACACCAAAACCTTTATTCTCTTATACATCCCACTAACTTTAACATTTATAATTATATTTATAGTCAGTGTAGCTCCTGAAATGTGTAGGAGTTGACTTGATCCGGATTAAAGTGAAATTATTTGATCTATAAAATTTGTCAGTGATTATGTATTAAAGAAAATCTATTTATATCATAATGTGCTATCTATATATTAAATTTGAATGTCTGTATGTGTGTATGTATGGTCTCCGAGGCCATGGACACCTTAAAATAGCATTTTTTAGCACTTTACATGGTCAACCTGAGGGCTGGGGCGTATTTTGGATATTAAAAGTGTTGTTTGATGCTCAATGAAGCCGCGCTGAAAGAAAAATTTAACCTATCTTATGGACCAACAGCACAGAACCCGTGAGCTAGGCTGTATAATAAAATATTTTTAAGGGTGTGTTGGTGCCTTGATACGTTATGGTGGTAGAGTTTAAACTGTATTTTGGCCCAGGACTCCACCTGTACAACCTGAGAGCCAGGGTGAATTTTGAGATATTAGGAGGTTTTCTTGATGCTCAGGGAAGTGGATGTGAGACTGTGAGTTCGGTATCTGACCCAGAATGAAGGAACAACTTAATCATCACGTCAAAGAAGAGTGCCTGTATAAGAGTATACTCATACTCATAAAACCAACATGAGAATAATTCTTAAAACTTTAAGGGTTTTATTTCTTGTTTTATGTGTAACAGAAGAGTTCTTAATAACATTTTAATTTCTTAATGTCTGGGGCAATGCCGAGCAAAACATATATGTACTATTTTATGAGTTAAAAGTTCATCGTTTTAAATTTTGAAGCATATTCCTCAGAAAATATTGTTTTTTAGGATTAGAAATATTTGAAACGATTCTTTTTGATATTTATTCCTCAAAAATATCCACCCATCATATTTTCTTAAACTAAATTACTTAATCTCTTGGGTACATCTCAAATTACTGTTTAAGGGGTCACATTCCAGTATGATTCTATAAATAGACTTTAATCGGAACACACAAATGTAAATATGTTCTGATAAACTTTGTCGTGTCTAAGTCAAAAGAACCCTCAGTAAATGAGCCAAAACCAAAAGTATTGGAACTCTCCTTTATCACTTTTATTTATGTCTATAATCTTTAGAATTGGATGTATTCATTTCATTTTTAGCATGTAAAACTGTTGATGGAGTTTACTGCGTATTTCCATTTGTGTACCAAGGTACATCATACAGTAGTTGTACAAATGCAGATTATGGATCCACATTTTGGTGTGCCACTGCCGTTGGGACTGGGAATGTTGTAACTTCCTATGGAACCTGTTCCACAGAATGTCAATGTAAGTAGACATTTTTGACGCAATACTTAACCATATTACATTTTCAGTAGATTCACTTTTTTATTCTACTCTCATTTTGTCCCTATAGCTAGTAGCTCAGGCAGCACTGGTAATAGCTTAAATACCACTCTTGATAAGGACACCATATAAATATGATTTATATTTTTAGTTTGTCAGACAGCTTCTGGTGACAGCTGTGTATTTCCCTATATTTACAACAACGTTAACTATGTATCATGTACTTCAATTGACAGTTCTTTTCCATGGTGTGCAACCTCTGTGAGCAATGGGGAATACAATGGTAATTATGGATATTGTGATCATAATTGTGAAGGTTTGTCATAAATTTATTTATCTACACAAAATTGATATTCTAATCTTGATTTCATCATCTTTTATAGTGGGAGTAACAGTACCTCTAGAGAAGACGCCACCAAAAATACCAAATATAAAAGAACCATCCCAGTAACAATAGTATCAAACACTAATGGCATTTATTAAAGTTTAAAACCTTATTGTATTCAATCATTCTGGATTTATTTTGATATATTTAGAGAAAATATAGTCCAATAAGTTACATTTTTTTTAATTCTACCGTCTAAGTTATTTTACCTCTAAATAATAATAAAAGTTCGAACCTCCAATTTCCTGTAACTTTTATAAGATTTTTTGAGTTTTATACACTTTTAAACTATATGATAATAAAAAAGTAATCATAGTGAAAAATACATTTTTACATATGAATTTTTATAAAAACGACATAATGAGTAGTTTGTTGATAACATGTTACATTTTAGATAAAGGGATAACATTTGAATTCATGTTAAACATAATAAATTGTGTTCTTTACGGTCAAAATCAATGTCAAATACTAATTGAATAAAATGTTTATTAAATTGATATTAATTTTGCTATATATTTTTACATTTTAAAAAGATATTTTTAGCAATAAGAGACAATAATTGTATTATCCCTGTTCTCTAAAATGAACTTACAAACAAAAATACTTAAGGTTAAGTGCCAATAACTAAATGTTTACAATAATAATTCACTATAATCGTAACTATTTTATTATAGCATCACTCAACCTCGAGTGGCAAGCTGAAATGTAGACCGTATAAAGATTAGAAATATTTGCCTAGATTTATTTTTTATGGCAATTAAACTTTTCAAATTGTCATTGGAGATGGTATCATTATTTAAAAAAATCACATTTGATTTCGAAATTAAGAAAAATTCGAGTAAATATATTTTGTGAGGAATATGTTCCTCCTATAGAATGGGCATTTTTACATCAGAACTCTTTGTGACTTCATTGTCCAACCTCTGAAATATCTCACCCGGCGAGATGATGATTATTTTCCATTGTGAGCCTTGCACTAAATTCACACTAATCAGTAGAGATGTCATGTTTGTAAGATAGCAAGGAGAAAGGGGGAACGAGACTTATATTACAATTGATTAAAATAATCTTGTGATAATCAGCTGCCTTCTTTGTTATAATTTTTAAGGATATAAATGAAATTATTTGATAAATAAGTTTAATATTTTTGATTGAAGTAGAAAGTACGTTATACGATATAAAATTAATCATGGACAATATTTTCACGGCATCACTAAATTATTAATTTAACAGCTAAGTATATATTTCCAAATATATTTGTAGTTTTGAGTTTAAAAATGAAAGATGAATCTAGAAATAATTAGTTAAATTATTAATTACAAATTTAAATTAAATATACAAAATTGAACAAATAAATGGATCCAAATAATTATTGATAACAACAGTTTTGATTAATACACAAAGTTAAACAAAATATAAATCCAAATTTTTAGTAAATGATAAATATACATATTGGAACAATAAATATTTTAATAGAAAAATAACTTCGTATTAGAATTTAATCAATCCCCTCAGATAATGTTAATTCGAACAGCTTGTAGAATACGTCTTTTAATTCTTGCATGGCGTATGTTAATTTTAGAAAAAATAAAACAGAAAAGTTATGTATTCAAATTTTCATTCTTCATTACTTATCTTAAATAGGAACATAAGACTCCCTAGTGTGAAAATTCAGGTAGCTATTCTTGACTTTATGTAGTTTAATAATATGTCGTAGTGGATATTTAGAGGAATAGACCGTCATATTCATATAATGAGTTCGGTCCAACAAAAAATTTCGGGCTGGACAGGTCTTTAAGAAAAAATCGATTTTATAGATAAATTGTTAATTACATAACATTTTATATATTTTCAAATACAATGACGTAATACGAAGTCTAAACAGAGATAGCTCGGATGAATTTTAATCCCGTCGTCTATCGTGGAATACAGAATTCGGAATTAAGCATCCCTTGAGATAAATGATCAAGTTAGAAGTGTCTTCCTTTGATTCCCTCTATCTTCCTTTGGTCCTAACTCTTACAGAACATAAAAGTCCACTTATGAATGAAATATTAAACAAACAAATTTGCTAGGAAAGGGATTCTTATTAATTATATTACGTATTACTCAATTGATTTGCTTGTACAATCGAATCCATAAATTTATATTATATGTATACAGTCCTTGTTGTAGATAATATCATGTACTTTTGAGATTTCACTGTTGATCTAGAAAAAAAGAAATTTGATTTCTCATAATTTACGAGATAATGTCTCCACAGCCTAAGACCGAAAAAATCGGTTTATAAAGTTAAACGGAAAAAATATCGGTCCACAAAGTGAGACCGAAAAAATCGGTCCACGGTCTGAAACGGTGATCTGGACAGAAAAATCGCTCCAAATCGGTCTGAAAAATAACTTAAGACTGACCCCAAAAAAACTCGGTGCTGGATTAAGTCTCAACAGAAGTTACGTCCGAAGATAGGACTTCTTATTCAGACCATTAATATAGCTATTCCAGTCTTTATTAAGGTATGTACTATAATATTGTTGATCTAAAAATCAATGGCTAATTATATCGCTACGCCTAAACCTAATACTCCCGTTTTTGAGAACATTTAGGCAGTTGTTCTTGCCTTTATTTAGTCTTAATAACAGCATTTCTTGGAGCTTATGAGCCATTCCTAATCCTTAGTAGCTCAAAAGTAATATAGAATAGCTATAAATATAATCATATTTTATAATTAATAATTGAAAAATAAATACTTACTGCTACAAAGTATAAATTTAAAAATTTCTATTGGAGTATTAGTAAATGTGTACTGCTTTTTTACTATTAGCCTTGATCGCAATTTGGTATGAAGGACTCTCAACATGCTGAAGATACTCTTTATATTGGAACTTAGAATGGAAGTGGTGCTTATAATTTAAATCTTCAACACTTGCTAGATTTAGCTAGACTATACGTTATTTTTTCATATAGGAATTTCCTCTATTTAGCTTGATATTATGTATTTGCAGTTCAACGATGCTCATGCTAAATATGTAAAGATAATCTTCCTCTCATGGAGATTATTATGAACTATTATTAGATCTTCAAGTATATATTCATCATTAATAATCTTTTTTGCTTTTATAACATGAGTCATTTTTGTATGGAAGCTATTTAAATATTCCCCGATTACTACGAAGTGCTTGAAATAGAAATTTACTACTTTTAGCCAAGTTTTCTAACGTGTAAACAATTGAGCTGGGGGTAAGGAAATTTGGTAAGAAGCAGCGAAGTTTTCTTTGTCCACCATTAAAAAAAAAAAAAAATTATGATTAATTCATTTGCCCTAGGGAATTATTTACGGGCAAGTTCAGCAACGTTATGGTATAACCCTTTGTATAACTAACTACTGTATGAATTTGCCCTTTTTAATTGAATTAGTAAATTAAATTATGTGAAGGAAAGAAAATGTATTATATGGTCAAAAGAAAAAAGCTACAAAAGAGAGTATTTGAGATATGATAAAAAGTTACATCTTGAGTGGGAAAAAAGATATCAGTACAATCATATAGCAAGATGTATAAAATATGGTCTAGAAAGCAGAAGTGGTTTTTGTACTTGTCATTCTAAACATGTTTCTTTAATTTACTAAGATATTATCATTATTATTAAACTGTTAAAAAGAGATCAGGACAAGATATATTTTACAAGATATATATATGTATATATTATTTTTTTTTTTTTTTTTGTAAAAAAAAATCAATAATTTAAAAAATCCATAGCTGCTCTTCCCACAATACTTCAAAAATTAAAATTAACTGAAGAAAAAAAAATATCCAAATTTAATTTATAATTTTACACTTTCAAAAAAACATTAATATTTGAAATTTTTCCGAAAAAAAATAAGAATCCAAAGTTGTTCAGAAAAAAATAATTTTTTTTTTAAATTTTTAAAATTAAATTCAATATATTTAATTTTTTGAACAAACATTAAAAAACAACAGCATTCTCAAAAAAATTATATTTTATGGAAACTAAAATTCAAACATGAATAGCTGTTTGTATAAAAAATTAAATTTTTGGAAAAAAATTTCAAAAATTAATTTCAAATTTTTGAACAAAAAAATTAATATTTGATATAGGCTTAGAACTTTTTTTTCTTTTTAATCTACGGGGCACAAAAATTTTAACAATTTTTTTGAAAATGAAATATAAAACATTAAATTTTTTAGCAAATAAATAAAAAATCAACAGCATTATCAAAAAAGTAAATTTTTGCAAAGAATATACAAAAACGTATAGCTGTTTTAAAAAGTGAACTTTTTTTTTAATCCATTGCCATTTAATTAATTACAATTATTAAACATAAAAAAAAAAATTTAATATTACATTTTTGGAAAAAATAGACTCTAGGTTCGTGTAAAAATTTTTCTTCCAGAGGAAAAGTTCCTTAATTGGGCAGGTGGGGGCTGCATTCCCTTTAGCACACCCCCTACAATTATACCTCAATTTCTCTTTATAAAGTAATACTAGGATTTATTCTGATAAAAGACAGAGACGAATAATCAGGGGTTTCTCCTAGGGAGTTTGAAGTCTTAGTCATTGTTGGACTCTGATTAGAATTGAGGATTCACATAAGAATAATTCTAGCCTATATTTACCTAAAATATTCTGAGTGGAATTTGTCTTTATTTCTCTCATCTCACTCATGCTTGGAACTGATCTAATAAAAAGTCACGTCTGAGAAACTGCTCTAAACATTCCTCAAATTTCCAGGATTACCATGTTCATTTTTCGGGGTTCTTTATCTTTAAATACTGACAGGAGGTAAATTATGTATAGTGATAAAAATCCGCTGTATTTTATAGCTCGCCTTTTTTTCTTCTTCTTCTTCTTTTTTGAATTGATAATCTGAGGAATGAATTTTCATTTCCTAAGCTGTTGGCATTATTATTTTATTGACTAAGGAGTGAACTTCATTTTCTAACATATTCAATTATATACCAAATCTGATTGTTTATCCAATGGGCTTATAAAAGGCAGACAGTAACCTCAACAATTTTTTGGGAAGTTGTAATTGTAAGTCCTGTTGGATTCAGAGTAGAATGGAGGATCGACATCTGAGTAATTCTTGCAATTTTTCTTGTGTATTTCTGTCTCCCCCTCCTCGCTCATCACAGCTGATAGTAGCAAATCAAATATAACGCCATCATTGTGAAGCTGCTTTCTTCCAAAAGAATATTCAAATTGTGATGGTTACCATGTTGATTTTTGGTTTCTTTTCTTTTTAATATGCCCAAAATATACACAATTTACACCCCTATTTATGCACAAAGAAGAAATATGTGTAAAGAAAAAACTAAGTATATAGATGAAAAAAGAAACAAACAGTTGTTGCGTGAGCGTTTTCTTCTTTATAGTTCATTATTTAATAGATCCTCTTGGTGTTAATATCTCCCTCGAAAAAAAGAATTATCGCCTATTATAGGTGTAAATTGATTTAAAAGTGCATAATTAAATAAAAATATATGAATTTAAATATAATTAGAATATTTTCCTTGCACGAATGCTATTTTGGATGAAGAAGGTTCTCTCTTCTTTATAGCAATAATTCAGTAACACCATATACGCTCCTGCCTTCTCCTTGCGCTCTTTCAAAAAGCCATTCATTTAGGCATTTACTCAAGATACCAGGCACATTTTCATTACTTTTTTTTAAGCTTTTTGTGGATCGAGCATTTTTTAGCACAAAGGCAACGATACTTTATTTAATTTTTCAATTAGTACATAGTAGGTAGGCATAACAATAGATAGATAAAGTTAGAAATGAAGTATAAGGAGAAGTGGGAGTAGAGGGAATATAATGTGAAATATGAGCGTGAGTAATTCATGGCTCTCCTGGGACTTTCATAGAATAATAGTTGTAGTATACCTATTTTCTTAGGTATAAAAATAACATATAACATTATTCAATGAATATACACAATATATGTATATTGAAGTTATATGAATTTAATGTACTCACAAAAAATGGTATCCATAAAAAAAAAGGGAAATTCATACATAATTAGTGTTGTAGTTACCTCGCTATAAACCCCTTGTGGTGGAACGATGACCATCAGTTATTTTCTAAACAGAGTTGATTACAAAAAACAACTATTTTCCCCGCTAGGTGTGCTGAGAATACCATGAGCTACTCAATAACCAGAGTAAGGCCTTTGAATGAAGTGAGTGAGCACGCCCGCAATTTGTATTTATTTCCTTTCTTCCAATATATAAGTTGAGTTGTTAATTGTAAGCATACATTGTCAGTAAAAAAATAAAGCAAAATTTTTTTTTAACATCATTGATATACAACAAAACCTATTATATAAATAATTAATTTACCACGTTGATAATATTTGGGGCTAGGTCCCCCCAAATGATGAAAGCTAACAACGCCCCTGATGGTAAGTATGACTATTTGAAGATGAAGGAGAGCCGCTGAGCTGCCATTACGCTTCATGTGAAATTGAATGAAGCAATAATAATGAATAAAGTAAAAGTTTCTGAACGTTTTGTCGCTTTATTTTTGACAATAAAGTTAATATAGTACGGATTATCCAATTTAAATGGTTCTAAACGATTTTCTCGCTAATGTTCATTTCCTGGGAAAGGGAATAAGTGCTCAAATGCCGGTCCAACTCGACGATTTCCATTATTTAATCTACATTTTCTATGATTGGCCTACCAAAGTGTGCCTCCTCATCTTTGACGTCCATTTTACCAAAACGGAATCATTGGAACCACTGATTTGCATTCGATACTGTATTGGTTCCATAACCAAAAATCATTCCCCACCTGCCTTTTCGCCTTGAACGTAGTGATACTGAAAAAAGTAATGAATTTTCAGTTTTTTTCTTCCTTTTTGGAAACCTGTAACAGACAACCGGCTTCATCAAACACAAAAATGTAAATAAACTTTATTTAAGTTTACGCTTAACCTTTAAGCATACTTTTGATGCAATGTATTAATCGAAATATATAACATGGAACTTGACATGTTTTGATATGGCATTGTTTAGAGGATACTTTTCATGCTCATGGTCCTTTCGAAAGTTTGTCGATTTTTGTAGGTTATTCTTGATCTCTGCATTTTTATCGGTTTTATTACAGTGAGTTGTAGGAAGTGATCAAATAATTCTTCCAGATTCAAAATAAAAATGAGAAATTCATGCTATATTAGATCGTTTAGTCAGAACATCTTCCTCTAAAAGAATCATTTAAGAATATTAGTCCGCTACTGTAATATTTAAGAATAAAATATTATGTAAAATTATAATGAGTAATTAATTTGGTATGAGATAATTACAACTATTAATTGGTCAAATGAGGGTGCACTGATTAAGTATAAGTAAACATGATCTCCCAGTATGAAAAAAAAAAAATTAACTCCTTTTAACGACTATTTGGGAAGAAGAAATATCAACAAAGGAGCAACATAAAAGTAATAAAGAGTAAATATTTTTGACATCTTTTGAGAGATGGTTCAAATATCAATTACTCTCAGTAACGTTAGAGGTTGAGGCAAAACTCTTTAATGACCAGATGAGTATTTGCCCATTTTGTAATGAAGCAATTGAGACTACTGATCATCCCTTCTGAAGCTGTAGGTTTTTAAGCTTACCTTAGGAGCGGATCTATATAGACTGCTAGAAAATTTTGGAGCAACAACTGGTAGAGATGAATTATTAGGACACTATTGTAGGAAGGGGAAAGGCACGGGCAATCCCATTATTATAAAAGCTCAACAATTAATAAATACAAAAAGTACAAATAAGGACTTAAACTTATCCGACGTCATCTCCATTATTAATATATATTTTAAAGTCAGTAAAGATTTGGACTATTTCTTCAGTTAACTAAGGCTATTTAATTTTTAATTATTTTTCTGTTTAATTTTATCTTTGATATTAGTTAGATAATTGTCTCATTTTTATAGTTTTTGTTTTTTTAAACTTAAAAATTCATGTTGTATGCAATGTACTAAGCTTTTTGGTTTTGTCGAAAAGTTTATATTTGGTTATGAATAACTTTATCATTATCTAACTCTGACAATTTGTAGAATGTTTCGGAAGAACAGAATAGCTGTCATGATGTTTCATCACATCAGCTGCAAGCAACTATGGAGCTATGAAAATAAGCCAAATTAAGACTCTGGATGTTGCAATGATATAGGTAGGAATTACTCCAATATCTATCCTTAATTCTACTCTGAGGGCAACAAGAACATGCCCTTATAGCTCCACAAGAAATCAGCTGTTTTACTTTTTGTCGTTCACGCACTAATGATTACTTGAGAGTACTTTTATATGCTCTCTTCAATAATAAAAGAATAATGAGGATAGCTTGGGGGTACCATATATTCACGTAGCAACTACAAAAAGTGGGGCACTCACAAAGTATATTTTAGTTTTTATTTTCAGATTCAAGCAATAACGCAATAACTATAGAATGACTAAGCGTTTTCTTTGGTCCGAAAATATTTTTTCCCGGGTGACAAGTTACTAATTTATAATGTATCTGTGATTACCCTGAATTGACTTCGACAAAAAAATGAAATCGAACACAGCTAATCTGTTGTTATCATCTTTTGACTCATCTAAATATAACAGGCTAACTACATTAATTAATAATGCAAATATCCCAATAAATAGGAATTAAGGAAATAATTATTTCATTGTCAGATTTAAAGCCAAATTGTAAATTTATAAAAATTGATTTATATACTTTAAACACAATACTAGTAATTATACTTTTAATATTATAACATTTTCCAGAATGGTTCATTCAATATAAATAGAAACAATAGGAGAGGATTATTCTTTTAAATAAATTATTTAAAAGATGTATGTATCAAAAAAATTAACATGTATCAATCAAAAAATAATTTAAAAATACATACAAAAAAAATTATATGAAAAGCAGTTAGACTTTGTAAAAAAAATATATGTTAAATATATTTTTTTTGTAAAAAAGTAGTTATGAAGAGTTGCTCATATTTAAAAATGTTAACTTTATTTCTTTAAAAAGAAATAAATGTTCAATCATATTTGGTAGAAAATCCTCATTTATATACCTATATTAATAGTAGGAATGAGTTTAAATAATACCCGTAACATCAATTTAAGTAATACCCACATATTATCTCCAAAACAGGGACCCTGCGTGTAATTACTCGTCAGTGGGTAAGAATTCAAATACGTGTTATGATTTCTATGTAATTGCAGGCATCTTTTTCAAACTCAACCATTGTTCCTCTCCCTCTTGAGACATCTACATATGCTTATCAATTATCAGTTGCATTATATATTACTAGCAAAGAGTAAATCCGGCGTGCTTGTGCCAAGGAGGGAGCGGGAAATCATATTATCAATGATCAATGTTATTTTTTCCTAAGGTTTAGATCATTTCGGTGGGGCAAGTATTATAATATAGCACCAGTATGATATATGAATGTATTATTATAACTTTAACAACAAATTATGATATATCCTTCAAATAATATAACAACATATCTCCATTAAAAAAATGTCTTGATTTTTTGTTTGTAAAAAAAATGCAATATCGAAACTCGAAAAGAAAATTGTCGGAAAGCTTTTTTATACTAATTTTGCAAAAAAATAAATATTTAAAGAAATTATTTCCATTGTAAAGAAGAACACATATCTACCCATATTTTTTTTTAAATTGCAAAAACAAAGAAATAGTAACCCTCAATAGCTGGTTCCTTTTTGCTAATATTACAAAAATTAATGTATTAAATGTTCTGTAAATCTAAAATAACTTGTTTTTTTTGTTTAGGTTTATAACTTTGTGCCTAAAATGCATCTTGTGTGGCATTACTTTTAAAAAAAAAATGAAAAATAACTTTACATGAAAAAAGAAGAAAAAATATAAAGAAAATAACAGAGAATCCATTGACAAAACAATTTTTTATGTGTGGAATAAATTTGCTAACGAATTTCCAGACAAATTTCTACGAAGTAAATTTTTTTTACGAATCCAATGTTCTATTGGGAATCCTTTCTTTTTTTTCATCTGAAAAAAACAAAATTGCAATTTTGACTGATTTCCTTCTTTTTTTTTTTTTTGCCCATAACTTTTTTGATTTTGAATAAAATTTAAACAACGTCTTCATTTGTATAAATTCTGTCAAAAAAGTAACAGGAATTTTTAAAATAAAAAACAAATTTAAGATTTAATCATTAAAATATATTTTGTCGCCTTCAACGTAATCTCCATTGGATTCAATCTTATATGCCAACTTATTTCCAGTCCCCGAAATATTTTTTATATGCACTCTTTGGCATGGGTTTTAGCTCCTTCCGCGAATTTTGCTTTATGGTTCTAAGGAGAGGCAATTTAAGTTTGGGGAGCTAAATAAGGTGAATATGGTAGTTGGAATGTATTAAAAATATTTACGCAAGAAATCCAAACGTTTTGACATCAGTTACTTTACCGTTTTAAATGTGCCAAAACTATACCAATACCATTATAGTTAAGGTACACCGAAAAACACTTAAGGACTCGAATCAAGTAGAAAAAACCGTATAAATTTATGCTATATTTTTTTTAACTGGACTGTAACTTGAGTTATTTTGTACTATTCGGAGTTATCGGCATTTTTTAAATTTATTAGGCGTAGTCGAACAAAAAAAACATTGCCTAAAAAATATAATAGATAACTACCCTACAAATCATTGGTTGTTACTCACCTTTTTTCATGGGCGCCGCACTTACCCGTAGTTACTCAAATCTTGAATCTTTTCTTTTCGAAAATGAAAAATTAATGGTAATAGCTTGAGAAAAAAATAATTTTATAATATTATGACTGATGAGCCAGGAAGTAATTTAGTCACTACAGAGATACCTTAACTCCACCCACTCGAATTTACAAGCAAAACGCCTTTGATATTTCATTAATATGGCTAAATATACAGCAGTGCACCCTTTCTTCACGCTCGATACTACATGGCAAAGTCCTGCGATATTTAATTAATATGATTACATTGTTATATCTTCGGACTGTCAGTAATAAAACCGATTAAAAAAAGAAGAAATAGAGTTGAGTGTGGTCATCAAGGAAAAACTTTATCAGTTTTAGGACTGATATGTAGTACTGAACTGTGAACACAACACTACCCAGGAGTGACACGTTGTTTTATTATTTAAGATGAATGTGAAATATTGTGGACCCAAATATAAATCTAGTCGACTTATATTTTATCATACATTCGTCTATATTCCTCATCTAAACACAAATTAATTTATTTATTCTTTATGGATTAATATATATGTCCCCTTCTTACTCTAACTAATTTTTTGATTGCATGTCAATGCCTTTATGTCAATGCGTGTCCCGTAACATATTTTTGATAGAGTAGAATGTATTATGTGAATATCTGACATATTCATATCCTTGTACCTTCGTCCTATTTATATAAAACTATACCTTTTAATACATATGTATGGACATATGTATACTTTGTTGAGAAATTTTATCTGGATCTGTGAATTAGAGTTTTAAGGCCTAATATGAAATGGGGAAAAGTATTGTATAGAGCAAAAATAAAAATAAAACTTCTTTATACCTTCCACAAACAAATTATGTAGTGTACACTTTCATGTACATTTAATATTTTTTTTTATATGTAGGTATGAACATAGTTAAAACAACAAATGGTCACAGCGTAACCACAAATATAAGTATAGTTTCTAAACTTTTATTGATACAGTCGAGCCTTTGAGTATACGACCCTTTGCTTACGAATTTTAGTTATAACTAAGGATGTACCCATATTATGATACGGATTTTGGGTACACTGCATAAGTTTGCCGACACGTCATACTTTCTCTCTCTATCCCGAAATTCCAGAAAGTGACAGCTGAAAGTTGAAACTCAGTTATCCCAACATTTAAGTACTAAGGAAATAACTTTGAAAGGCAAATAATATATTATTACTATTGGAGTAACAGGAGAGGGGCTTCGACTTTTTTCGAGATATTCGGACAGTTAGCACATTGGAGGATCATAAAAGTAGATGGAAGTTCTCATTATGTGGAGAAAGTTATGAGTTTCTCCCTTATGGAGTATATAGGTGGAGGGGAGGGAAAAAAGGGACATAGAGTCGATCAATAGAATAAGGAAAGAGGCTGGAGGAGATCACATCGTAGTCGTAGTAATTAACATAATGAGATGTGATCTCCTCCGGCCACATACTCAGTCCACGGATCGACACCTAGTCCCTCTTCCCCTGCTCCAATAATTTAGTTTTTGTATCACATCATTAAAGGAGGTTATTTCTTTATTATTAAAAGGTTTCGATAACTGAATTCCAGCTTTCTGCGGTCGTTTTCTCCCATTTCGAGATAGAAAGAGAAAGTATGACGTGTAGACAAACTTATACAGTCGACCTCTTCAAATTTTTCCTCTTTTTTCAAACTTTTTAAGGTTTAACTTTTCTCTGTTAACCAAATTCTTTAGAAACTAAATATACCAGTAATTTGGACTTAGGACAGCGGCTATACCTGCTGCATGGGCCTTCAAAGTTTATTGTTGGTGGCTCTAAAAAAAGGCTAAAAAACTTGATTATTTGTATTCTTTTGAATATTGCTTAGCAATGCCTTATCGTATAACATTGATAAGGGTATTGAATCAAAGCCAATAAACAGTGCTTTAATTTGTATAAACATGTTATTAACTCTTTATTTGTGCCCATGTGTAAATTTTATCCCATATATTAAAAAAATGCTTGTTTGCTTATATTTTTTCCCCTGTCTTTTTAGGTATTCTCCTTAGTTATTATTATGTTGACATATATGTATACAAAAATACAATACAATACAAAAAATACTTACACAAAAAAATAATAATAGTTAATAGTCTCGCTTTACTCGTTTCAGGTGCTCCACAGTACAAGAAAGGGTGTTCCTTTCATAACAAGTTCCATCGGACTTCTACAATGAAAGACTATATTGGACCTATTGGAAACATAGAACCTGAAAAACAACATTGTCGGTCTAGGATTTGACACAATAGCTAGCAATAGTGGCATTAACAACGCTGGAGCACAACTGATTGAAGACAAACTTGAGCAAAAAAGTTTTCTACTAAGCATGTAGATATCATATATCAGATGTGATAATTGGAGGAACATGGGCGGTTATTTTTGGCAAGAGTCAGGATCCAGACAATACCATGTTTGGTCAATTAAATGATGTTTGATACATGTTAAATAAGGGCAATCCAAGAGTTTTAGCCAATGTTAAAAATGATTTAGACCCCATGAAGGAAAAATCAAATAATGTCATAAACAATTTTTATCAAAAACATCTCCAAGGGTAAACTTTAGATAAGAAGCGTAGCTTATTCTCGGTGAGAAACCTAGTCGCTGTTTTAATTGGACCAAGGCCAGTGCAATACACCAAGACTGTTGGATTGCCAAGAATACATATGCTATGAAAATGTTAATGTTTTTAAATGGACTAAAATACGAAAAGGAAACCATTGTTAATCTATGAGAATAAATAAATTCCTGCCTTTATTTTATAAAAGGCACTGGATAACAAAAAATCGACCGCTGATGCTCCTATCCATAACTTGTAAACGATTAAAAACATGCTTCACTATCAACATATTGATAATGAACTGGCAATCTCTGTTATGAAGAAATTGAGAAATTACGGTTGCTATTTGGCTCAGGAATTAATACAATTCACCTTATTCAGTTCACATGAGAGCATGCCGGTTTTATCCGTCATCACTCATGCTACATCTCTCACAGACTTGGTAGGACAAAAGTCACATTTTCTTTTTAACGATTGAAAAGTGACTGGCTTATTACATCGGTTGATACCTGGGGAAAAAATGAAAACATTAGAGCAGCATGGGAGTTGTTGAAGTCTGTAAAAGTGACCAATGATGTTGTTGAAAGAGGCAAGAAACTCATACGTGACTTTGTAACTAGGATTACCACCACCAAGAGCAGAGAAACATTTTTTTGCAAGTTGTGGAATACTAAAGAAATAAATATACCATTAAAAAGCCATGTATTTCTTATAGTTTATATTGCATTGTTTTTTAGTATAAAGCTATGAGCTTCGACAGGGAAAAAATGTATTTTATTCTATTGCATTTTATTTTTGCATACATATTCGTCAAGATAATAATAACTCAGGAGAATACCTAAAAACACAGGGAAAAGAAATGGAAAGAATATAAAAAACAAGCATTTTTTTAATATCTGGGGTAAAATTTACCCATGGACACAAATAAAGGGTTAATAACATTCTTATACAAATTAAAACACAGTTTATTGGCTATGATTTGATAGCCATATCAATGCTATAAGATAAGCCATTGCGATATTCACATAATACATTCTACTCTATCAAAAATATGTTACGGGACACGCATTGACATAAAGGCATTGCAAACTTTTATTTTATTGAATCATAATAGTTTTGTTTCATCTTTCGGGTCATTACGGTTCGAGGCTTGATTTCATCCTTGAAAAAAGCGATCAGCAAAGTTTTATTATTTGAAATTATGTCGGAGTTAGAAAAAAATAGGAATCAAAATACAAGCAATGGTTTCTGATATGGGAACGAAAAATCAAAGATTGTAGAAACTGTTTGGGATAACGGTTGATCAAACATAATTCGTAAATCCACCGGATTACAGTCGTTCATTTTACGTTTTTTGAGATGTTCCACATTTAATCTAGCTATTAAGACATCACTTCATTGATGATGGTTTCAAACTAAAAGATAGAACTATCATAAAACCGGACTCTCTAAAAATAATTCTACAAATTGAGAATAATGAGTTAGAAATAAATGATAAATTTACCTCTAAACATTTCAATTGCGTGAATAATGAAAGACAAAACGTCCATTTAAATACACAACTGTTTAGTAAGTGCTCTGCTATGTATCTTCATTTATTTTTCCCGGTAAAGAAAACTCACAAAATGTTGCTAATTTTGTTGATTTAAACAATTCTTGGTTTGATGTTATGAACAGTCATGATCCTTACGATCCAAAAAAGGACTAACTTCTTTAGTTTTTTCACAGCGGCCTTTCCCAATAATTCATTCTTCAAATCTCTGTCTTAATTTTCATCTGTAAAATGACTGGAACATATTTTTGGAAAAAAAAGACATATTGTCACTCCTTCTGCAAACTTGTATCTATATATGATAATCCATTTTTACTCCAAAGGAATTGATTACATATGTATAACTACTACAACAAACAGCAAAGCTGTTTCAATGATATAACTGATTTTTATACGAAAAAATGGCACAAAAATATAAACGACATATCCAATACATTATGTTTGTATTCTATTCATTTTGCACTCATAAATATCACTTAAAATGCACCAAACACTCTTATAAATAAAAACATGCTGACAAAATAAATTCTTATTTAAAATAATCTTAACAACATGATTTTAGTGTTTCAACAAGACATTATTTGTCTTCATATAGTAATAATTATTATTATTTTTTTTTTTGATAAAAACTTTGATAAAATATTCATTATTTTATTATAATTTTGTGATTCAAATTAGTAAACATCAGTTATAGATAAGGTAGTGTGTATCATATAAAAAAATATCTAAGACTTTACAAATTTATTGCTATCGTTGTATGTCTCAGTCCTCACATTTAAAAAAAGAATAATCTAAGAAATTAAAAGATTTTTCAGCAAGACAGTTAATTAAATGCACTCAACTTCAAATAAAAACTACTAAATATCCGTATAAATTTCAAGCAAGGCATTATCAAATTAAATTTAGAAATGCATATAATCGGATTAAATGTTTCTGGAGCCTACCAAAAAGTATTGGTGCTAAAAAAAAAAAAAAATTCAAATGTATTAAAAAATATTGTATATCCACAGAATTAAATTACTCAGACTCTTCATCCATCCATAATTCGTCCAGTCTCTTGAAGTTTGTTTCAACTCCTACATGTCTCCTATTTCTACTAATTGTATAAGCCATGGAATTTCCTCCTGAAAATCCAGCAGATAAATTATTGGCTCAAGAAAAGGAGGCTTTTGGTGATATGATTGACAAATTTCAAATCCCTAAAACACCGGTGGACACAGACGAGCCTGAGATTGAATATGAGAGTAAGCCTTGTGCAGAGCCTTTTGAAGATAATTTCATTACTCAGACTACTGAGCTAAGCCCTTTGTAGAGACTATTCGTAAATGGAAGGATGAGAAGCTTCTCCAGGAGGAGGATGCCAAAGAAGAGAAAAAGAAGTTGGAGCTTCAGGTTCAGGTCAAAAAGAAATTAGAGGATTGAACTAAGAATTAAAATCAAAAACTCAAACTGAATCAGGAAAGCAAATTTGAATCAGGCAAAGATTTTGTGGCTGAAGTGTATCATTGTATTCCATTCTTGATATCACTCCTGGAACAGAATAGGAGCATGTCTATAGATTGAGTGACTTTCATGCTAAAAATAATAAGAATTCCGAAAATCTGACGTCTCGTATGAGGCTCATTCTACTTCAATTGAAGCTAACTGGAGTAGTCAAAGTCTAGTGCTCATCATCTCGGTGTTTTTTGTTTCTTTTTGGTTTTATCAAAGTTAATTAGTGAATGATATTACTCATGGAACAGTATGGGTGAGTGTCTATAAATTGTGGGACTTTAACAATGAAAATAATATGAATTACAAAGATATTTGATAATATTGATAGTGACAACTGAATAAAATTTTTGGCAGGTTATCGCTCTCGTTGTAACTATTGCTATAATATTTTACAATAATATATTGATTGTATCCTATAAATAAAAATAAATAACTCAGGGGTTAAAAACACTCGGTTTACTAGAAACGACTATAACATACATACCAGAGGTCGGGTAAATTTTTTAGTGATACCCCGAAATAACTTGTAGTAAAATTAATTTACCCAAACTAGCGCAGGGGTGTCTGCAGGATTATATTTTCGGGAGGAGGGGCCTGGGTTTTGGAATTTTTTTAAAAAGTCCAATGGAAAAAAAAATTTTATCAAAATTTCAAGGATCCATAGCTATTCACTAAATGGAAAAAATTGAATTGAAAGTCAAACATTTATTTATTTTGATAAAAAATTTTAAAAATCCATAGCTTCTTACAGAATTTTTTTTTTTTTTTTTTTGAAAAAAACATGAAAAAAAAATATTTTTGGAAAAATTTGATCAATAAAATTTTGTAGAGATAAATTTCAAATTATTTTGAAAAAAAAAACCAAAAATCAATAGCTAATCACAAAAAAAAAAAAATTGGTAAACATTTTTATAAAATTTCTAAAAAAAAATATTTTTGTTTTATAAAATAATTTTTAAACCTTATTTAAAGTAAAAAAAATTATTAAAAATTCATGTATTTGGGGGAGGGGGCTACAACGCCCCTTAGTAATATGTTGTAACTGTTTATTTTTCACTAATAAAGAAATACTCCCATTACCCTCAAAATTTTCTAAATTACCCCATGTGGGGTAATTTACCCCTATTCCCCGACCACTACATTACATTTACAGTCATAACTCAATGCGTATGCTTTGTATAATACTTGTCAGGAAGCGTTTAAGTAAATGCAAATATAATACATAGAATGTAATATTATCTAACTGTGCAAATATATCATTTTGTATCTGTATATAATTTATGTGAAATGAGAAAACTATGTTTATAATGAACTGACTTTATCAAGAAACAAAAAGAACGACAAAAAAGACGGTTCCCTACAGGGAAATAAATAATATGAAGGTTAGAAAGTTAACAAAAATTACAGTCTTCTTTGAAGTAGGTCTACATATGTATATTGTATTGTATATATATAAAATATAAATATGTATACTCGTGTGTGTCTTCTATTAAGAAATGGTTAAAGCAAAAAAAAACAAAAAAAAACTACTACGGTCCTATTATCTGCAATAGCTGTCTTGATTAAATTCTTGTATAGGCGAGTTTCCACATCTTCTAAGCTTGTTTTATTTTTAAACGAACCAATGAGCAATGTATATATACAAATTTTGTTTACAGAGACGTCACACTACTGAGTGGTCCATTAAAATCTGAACACTTTGAATTTGAAACTTCAAAAACCTATAATTTATCAATAAACAATAGAATTTGAATAAAATTGATACTACATATAAATAGATGTGTGTATGAGCTATTCTGAATCATTAATCATTAGCGGAAATGATGGCTTCCAGGCGGCGACAGAAGGCTTAGCCCCCACTGCGGATGTAGTCCGATGTCATGGAGTCCCATTGGCGGCTGGCAGTGGATTTGAGGGCCTTTGTGTTTGGATCACAGACATTGCAGGCCTTCTCTTCGAAATGCACCCAAAAGGTGCAGTCGAGGGAGTTGCCATCAGGATTGTAGGGTGTACAAAGTGTCAAAAAAGAGTTCTCACGTCATAAAAACTGTGTTTTAATAGCTTTTAGGACAGTCTTGTGTGAAATCCTAATATATCTTGCGTAAGTCCATATTAGCTGATTTCTTTAACTTATCTGATTCCAGTTTGCCCTTTTAACAGAGCTTTTCTTCCTCTCCGATCTTTTAGACTTGCTTATGGCTAAGAGAGTGGCCCTGGAGACCCCCAATTGCATGGAGCGCACGAATGTAAATTTGTCGATCACGTTCTTGTACAATTTTCTATTTGTATGCAAGCTTGAGAACTCATATATTTTTTTTGTTTTGTAACTTTAATGCTGATATATATTGAAATATCAATTAATTTTAATCAACTAACCTTCATTAATTATTGAATTTGTAAGTGTTCTGTTTTAATTATGGTCATAGAGGGCATATTGAAAATTAATAGGCTATTACTTTCTATGCTATAAAATAGAACAGAAAAACTCGTCAGAAGGTATTTTAACTAGATGAGGTCAAAGTTGTTGTTTTTCCCCCACCAATATCACTGTCAATGGATACATTGAGAAAAATACAATATATAAAATAATAACGAGCACACACCATATATTAATCTTAGTCAGTTAAAATAAATAAAAACCACACTAGGAACAATAAATATATATCTATTTATAAAAATTGTTCCGACTAATTAATTAGTAAAATAATTTCTCTAATAAATAATTGTATAAATAAACAACTTATAAAAACCAAAACAGGAATGAATATGAAATTTAATTCACTTATAGCGACCTGGGCCACTTTTCATGAGATATGGAATCCCAAGAATGCCCTCTTCTCCACTATCATCTGACATTATCATTACAACGTGATTACAAGTTTATCTTTTCGCGGTATTTTCATTCCCATTCTCTTTCGACGAAATAGGACTTCTTTTTTTTTTCGTTTTTTTTTCTAGAATATAAAATGTTGGGGATTTTTCTTTTTTTCAAATCACATTTATAAAAAAAAAAAAATATGTAGTCAAATTTGAACAAAGGTAACTGTTATTTTTTATACGAATATTTGCCTTTATTTTAATTTTTCTTATATCTGAAATATATAAAAAAATTGTGCTTTGTATACTTAGTAAATAAGTATAACGAGGCAACCAGTGTTTGATTAGATCCTATTTTTGATAGGGCATCCTGGATTTTTATCTAATCTTTCAGCAAAAGTGGTTTTTTGAGGGGGGGGAGGGGCACACATGATATCTAGCTCTAATAATTGAAAAGCAATGTTAAATAAATTTAAAAAGAAAGATACAGAAACAAAAAGGTTTGGGGCAGCTAACGTTTTGTACAGTTTAAAAAGTAAAAATTACTTATTCTCATGAATTCCTTTGAAATGGATACCAAAAAAGGGGGCAAAGTTGACTTACTGTGGATAATTAACTTATTGTTCCTTACATACCAATAATTTTATTTATTAAAAAATTGATATCTTAGAGAAGGATGAACAACAACAGACTTATATTTCTTCCAAATTTCTTATATCCGGATGTGACTGTTTATAAATAATATTACCTACGCACATTGAAAGAAAATAATTTATCAGGAGTTTTATAGCTATTGCAAAATATCTATTTTTGTATTTAGGTAGTTCAACACTGATGGGAAGTATTTCCATTAGGATTTGAAAGTAGGGTTATGTTGGTCCTTATTTAGGACTTCTGGTTCAGTTTTGCATATCGGTCCGAAAAATTATAATGTTCAGTCTTTGAATGCACTTTATTATTCTTTTTTAAATTATTTCAATTTCCGACAGTCGTAAGAACCGCTCTCAGGGACTAGTAGGACATGTACCAAGGCTAGACTGGACTGAACCAACACAATTTGAAGGGAAGTAAGGGGGAGTTAAATAAATACATACTACTAAGTGCATTCATTCTTTTAATTACTCTCATTTTGTCCATATAGCTATTTAAGACAGCAGTGGTTATAACATAAATATTAATCTTAATGGGGACTCAATTATAATTATTATTTGCAATTTTTAACTTGACAAAAAAATAACGTCATGCAATTTGCATTTCTCTTCATTTACATGAACGTTAATTATATGCATATTGTTCTTTATTGGATAGATACTACCCATGATGTGGTTTTGGATTTTATAAACGTGATCAGAGCATAAATGTTTAATAAAACACATGGATATTATAAGAACATATTTTTACCCGTCTATTAATAGAAGCATAGTATCAATCATAATCTCAACCAAAATATACACTATTATAATTTTTTCTTTTTTCAGGAGAATAATCGTCGTTAGTATAATTTAGGTATACATCTACTAAGATCGTTGACGAAGGTAAAGTCAAACCCTTTATGCTACATCCAGTGTACATTTTTTATAGATGTTTGAATGGGAAGATACAAGACCTAGTGGGGGTTTCACCAGTCTGAGAAGCTACACGATAATGAATGATGTCCAGTGAATGAAATCAAAATATTTAATTGAAAATGACACACAAATAAAAAGTAGGTGGAGATCCAGGTGAGTTGTAACACTTTTCGTTTGTGGCTCAATCACTCAAAGTAGGTTTAACTTACACTCTCCAAATATTAACACAACATACTTACATAGGTATGTTTTCAATTGTTTGAATATATTGAAAGGATATATTGGAGTGTTAAAAAATTACACTAAATGATATTTCTTCATGAATAAATTACTAGACTTTTGATGATGTTGAAATATTAACTTTCAATCTATCATAAGAGATTAAGATATGATAAGATTTTTATTTTAGATTACTGATGAGTATTATAGCTCGGAGTAATTTACTCTCTAAAAACTCGTAGGGCCCCTGTTTCGGCTAAAAGTCTTTCTTGATATGAAGTGTTTTTATATAAGCTAAAAAAGGAGATATTATGTTACGAAACAAAAATGTAGCACATGATGCAAATGTCAGCTTGTTATTGAGTGTTTTGGCTAAAGGACTTCCTTGATGTGAAGTGTAGTTAGATAAAATAAGAGAAAAAAAGTTTAATTTGCAAAAAAAAAAAAAAAAAATGCAGGAATTGTTGCAGCAGTCCCATTTGTACCGAGAGTTATAATATCTAAAATTTCTTTTCAGTGAAAGAGGTTTTCAATTTTGATACAATTATATGAAAGGAGACTAGTTACAGGAAAAGCATTTAAAAATTGATGATATTACTCAAAAATACTGAGTTTCAATATATATAAAAAAACGAGGTTCCGTGTTGTCTGCAACAAGTCTTCAAAATATGAACTCGAGTCCAAGCCCCCAACTCTAATTTTATTCAATAAATGTTAGGAATTAACTCCAACATTGGAAAATTAGGATGAAAATCTGTAATAAGGAATCTTTTCACAGAATCAACAGAAAAATTATTCAGATATCGTCTTGCAACCTCAACAATCTTAACTAATCAATTTAAAAAAATTCGTCTGATAAACTCTGCTCTTTATTTAAGAATCATGTTGAATACTCCTTCCATATGTTTTACGAATTTAGCAGAGTTGAATGTGTGAGGAAATTGGTCGAAACAAAAATTGAGGAATATGGCATAAAAAAGAAGATTGGCCAGTGGCTATGCCCCCCCCCCAACAATAATTGGCCTCTACGATTTTATAAATAAATAATTTAAAATATTACGATCGTATTAAGTTGTGTGCTTTATTGCACATTTTTTTAGCATTATGTATTATTTTTTAGATATTGGTGATATGGTAGTTAGAATTCTCTTTTCTACAAGTAAATACATAGTGTGGCGGTCCCTCCTTCCTTTTTCTTCTATTATCACTCCTTCTTCTATGCTGCTTGTAGTTTGTGCTGGTCAGTGCCTTGGAAAAGGAGAATGTTATAATGTACGCCATCTAAAGAGAAAAATATGAACTAATAACGTAAAACCCTAAGCTTATATAAATGAAAAATGATTATTTATATAATGAATATTTTCAACTATGTCTTAATTTACAAAATACTACTTTTTAGTTATAATAATCATAATTTCATTTAAGTACGAATGGAAAAATAATAATAAATACAGTAAGACCAATAAAATAAATAATAATTGTAAGGAATAGATCAATGTTTAGGAAGAGATCATTCGAATTCATTCAACCAATCAATGCTCAGAACACTGATATGAAGACAAAAAGCAAAAACATCAACATCGAAATTCAATGTAAATTCTTATCTGAAATAGGTAACACAAATTTTATAATCTCCAATTTTTTTTGTATTGTGATAACTTGATATACGAGTTTCAATCGTTCCTGGACCAAAGTTGTTAGTAAAAAAAATCACTTAACTCAAAGCAATATATTCATAGAGAAATATAGAATAACTTAACTAAATCTGCAAGAAGAGATTGAGTGCCTCATATCTAAAGTACAAGGGATCCTTTATACTGCAAGGGTTAAACGTAGTCTTGTTCCGTGTACTATACAAAATTATGTTGCGAGGAATATTAAAACATATATTGTCTTAGTTACTATACACCATATTTACAAACATCATATTTATCATATTTTATAAATTATTATTTTTTATGAATGTATAATTAATTAATTTTATTTACATGAATGTCTTAGAATGAAAATTCAATCAAAATAAAAAAGGTAGGATGCCATATATTAAAATTTTAGATGAAATAAAAAGAAGTTAAGCCTTTAAGAGATTGAATATATTATACAATATATCCTACAAGCAGATACTTTTCTAGATATATTTAGTCATGTAAATCGTGGGTATCTTATGCCTGGTCCGATAGTTTTGAAATTGGTAACCTGGAGAGAGAGTTTTCTTTTCCTTAGCAGTTGTCATTATTATTTAATGCCTGATGAGTCAGCTCTCTTTCTTACTAAATTCAAGCATTTTTAAACCCTGATTGAACATTCATGTTGGGGCACATAAAAGACAGAGAGTCTCTTTCAGGATTTGTTGCAGAGTTATAGGGCCTAGTCCCCTCTGGTCTCATAGTAGAATTAAGGATCAACATCGGAATAGTTCTTGTAAATGTCCTTGTTTATTTTATTTTTCCTTTCCGCTACTCTCATAGACGATCGTAGCTGCTCTCCTGCAAAACACTCTTCAAATTATCAGGGGTACCATGATGAATTTATGTATCTCTTTTTACCCAAAATAAACAGGATTTTCATCACTAGATATATATGATCACAGCACCCGGGATCAGTCTAGAAACCTATTATCCACATGTTTTCCAGTTTTTCTTGCCTCTACCGATTAAATGATATTTTCCAGATTTACTTTCTTTGATAAATTAGCCATGAAATCTATTGTTAAGCAAACAAAATAACTTGACTTAATCCTCACTAATTAGCTACTTGGTTAATCTAAATAGCTTTTACAGTCACAGAAAACGGTGGAAGTTCACATGTAGATAATAAACTTTACAAACAGAGGGCAGAATAGGTGGCTATGATTGTATCCATCCCATTTTAAAAACTTTAAAAAATTAAGATCAAAGCAGGGTCACACGTCCCGTCACCAGGTCCTTGTGTATATTGAATAAGTTTGCCCGGATATTATATTACACAAGTGAACACTCATTCCGTACAAATGAAGTCAATCCAAAAAAAAGAAATTATCTTTGAGCGCAGAATCCAAAACAGAGATCAGTTTTTTTCTCAGTCATCTAAATTTTCAAATATCTGGAATTATAGTAATTTGGGACTATTATGGTTCAGAGTCCTATTTTACCCTTAAAACAATCCCCAAATTAAAAGTAAGATTAATAACACTTATTTAAAAGTGTTTGATTCTGTATCTTGTGCTGAACTCGATATGTTTCAGCCTTAAAGCCTTAAACTCTTCTTTAGACCCTTATAATTTATTCATTTGTCTCTTATGAAGTGTTCTGGGAGTGGGACTCAGAGTCGATCGAGAAACTGAGGTATGAGGGCGGAGGAGATCACATCTCATTAAGTAAAGCACTACGACTTTTTCTTGTATCTTGCATGAACAATTAGAGTATATTTACAATATACAGTTCAAACGTAATAGGTATTAGGAGATAAACTTCTTTGTCATCAAATCCATTAACTTCTGAGAGAGAAAATTACTATAACCATACATAAATAGAAATATACAATACAAACTCCAATTATTTTTTAATAGTAAGTGGAAAGTTATTCGAGTAATTGTGATCGATTGAGTCGGGATCTATATTTTCTTACTCCAAAAATATATCATTTGCTTTACAAAGTTATTACCAAATTATTAAAAGGGTGCGATCATTGAATTTCAACATTCTGCTGTCGCTGTTTCCAATTGGGAGATGGAAAGAGAAAGTACGGGCAAATGTACCAACCGGCTTGTACTTCAATGTAAAAAAACAATCTATGAAATTTTCCTCGTATTTTTGAACATTCGCATCTCAAGGTAGTACTGTATATGTAAATTTAAATATTTTTGTAACAACATAATATAATTCATTCCTTGACAAAGTATCTTTTACATTTTGTAGACTTATTTTTTATTTTATTTTTTCAGTCAAGAAGGCAAACGGATTAAGAATCATATAACAATACATATATGTATTGCATTATATATCTTGAAAGGATTAGCATTTTAAGATAATAATATAATCAAAATAAAGAAGATAGCAAGGGATGAAACCATAAAAAAAAGTTATTTAAAAAAAATGTCCAGCATTTAAATAATAATATGTAAGAAAATGAAACGTTGAACATACATAATATGTGAACAAGGAACAGAGTTTAAAATAAACTATAAAGTATTGAAATCCAATAACTTTAATTTAATTCAACTGTACTTTGTACATGTGTATTTATTGAGCTTCGGATTTGAATTAAGGAACTGTATGTAAAAAATAAAAGCCATTCAAAATCTACATACTACTTGTAAGTACATGGTATGTGGAAATTCCTTAATCTTTAAAATTATTTTTTTATTGCTTTTAAGTATATTGCTTAAAAGAGCTTGTATTACAATCTATTCTATTGAATAATGTGCTATTGATACAAATGTGAAAATATGCTACTTCGAATATGACAGAAGCAATACAATTTACAACGTTCTCTACAAGGTGGCACAGATGTACAAAGTTGTTGTTTTAAACAAACCCTAGTAGTCCAGCCCCCGAACAACAATTATAAATTTAGAATGTGAATGTTTAAATGAGGTGTCAGCATAAACGCTTTCTGGAGGAAATGAGTAAAACCACTATAACTAGGTAGTTTTTTTTACGCCATTTTGAATTTGGCACGTGATATGAGATGCTGCAATGAGTCGGCATGTAATGAAAAATATTCAAGCAGCCATAGAATCAAAAACCCAGAAATAATTGGGTCAACATTTATAAGTTTAATACCATTTTGAATTTGACACGGGATTTACATAGCTGAAATAAGTAGGCTACAAACGTAGTAAAATAAATGTGATAAGTACGGTGTGTCCCTGCGAATCGTTAACAAATTTCCGCAAGCTCAACTTTATCAAGATTCTCAAAAACAACAAGTGGTAAGACAGTGAGACTTTATATGCATAAAAAATTAATGTCAAGGTGACCACCCTTGCCCTCCACGTTGGCTCGATCCTAGGCCTGAATGTCTCCTTCATATATTTTTTGATGTGTCAGCCCAAACCTTCTCTGTGGCAGCTTTTAGGGCATTCATATGGGAAGTGGAACAAGCTCAAGAGGGTTGCTATCTCGTGAGGACAGATGCCACTTTGACTAGAGGGAAATTTTTTGCTATCTTGTCATCATAACACTTTTGAGTTTTTGTTTTTTTTGGTCTTGTGGCTTTCAGGCTTACTCGTAAGGCTCTTGTAATAATAATTTTTTATCCTTATGCCTCTACATATTACTAAAAAATTATTTTTTTTGGAAAAAAAAATCCAAAAATTAAATTTAATAGAATTTAATAATTATATTTACTTCAAAAATCCACAACTTTTCACAAAAAAATTAATTTTTTTTTCCAAAACCCATAGTTGTTCCCAAAAAATGAAAAGAAAAAAATATCTAAAATCTGCAGCTATTCATAATAAATTGGGATAACTGATTGGAAAAAAAAATTGAAAAATTAAATTTTATAGAAAATAAATTTGAGTTTTTTATTTTAATTTCAAATATTAAATGCTCTATTTAAAAGGCAATAATTCTGTAATTTGGGGAGCTACAGCCCCTCCAGCTAACCCCTTGTGTACGCCCCTAATGTGAGAACATCTAAGTATTGAGAACTACGTGTGTGGGGCTCATGAAAAACCGAGGAGGCCTTATTTATGAATAAAGAAAATAGCTATTCATAAAGCAAATTTTGTCTGTTTGTCAACACCTAATAACTCCAGACAATAATACGTCTATTCACAAGGTCAGATAGATTAATTTCAATAATAAATGACCTAGTTATATCAAATTGATACAACTCTCTCAGACCAGACTCTGTCCAACAGCCAAGTGACTTCAAAATATAACAATATCCATCAAATGAGTTAAAAATCTATGAATTTTCTTCCCACACTTCTCAATCACATAATATTTGTAAATAAAAATCATTTTAAGATCTGTATATACATATCTTACATAGATATCAAAACATTTGTATACTCACAAAGTTAGGCCAAATACAATTAACGACCATTGATGTGGTGAGGTTGTTCATGTTCTTGGGGGTCTACTGTTTTGTAAAGAAAGGAGACTATGAAGGTAGTTTATAAAAATATTAACTTTGGAAGTTAAAGAAAAGTCTAGGTATATAAAGTATTAGTTTGTCAAGCTAAAAAAATGAAATTCTTTTAATCTGGAGAGCTTTAGTTAATAAAACTATTAGTCTCAAAACCATATAATATAGGACTTATACCCAAAAAGAAAAAAACTGTACAGGTAATGTATAAGAAAAACAGTTGATTTTTGGATAGGGAATGTGTATTTTTAACTAATTTGAAAAAACTCATCAAATCATGCATTTTGGATCATTTATACCCTCTTATAGGTACTTGAAGCAATAGCTTTATAATATAAAAAATTATAATTTTAAGATCAAGGGTCACAAAAAGGTCATACCATCTAAATTTATATCTTATTTAGTGTGACTGTAATGTTAACCTGTTCTGTATTTATCAAAAGAATTATATTTGAATATTTCAGTCTTCAAAAGCCGTTTTTGTGACCTCCCTAGAAAATTACATTTTGTTAACAAAATTCTTTATTTTTAAAGGGATCGAAATGTTTTAACTGTAAAGTTTTGATGTTGAATTATAAAATCGACATTAAAGTTTCGCTCCTTTAGTGATACAGGACAAACAATCTTTATTTTTAATTTGAAAGAAATAAATGTATGCCAAGGAACTAATTCGGATACTTTAACCATCAAAATAACTGAACTGACCTCCAAATTAAATAAATGTAAAATCTTAGTCATAATATACTCTTGTTGTCATTGCTAAGAAGTGAGGAATAAAACACCTTCTATGGCCCTACCAGTGACATGCAACTTAACTACAAATAATTTATTAATTCATATAATCTATAAGATTTGTAATCGACAGTATCAATAAAAAGGCTTTTGTTGAAAATAAACAAAAACGAAGTTACAGATAAATTTGATTAAACGAGCATTTACCAAATTGCTTGAATAATGCACTTCCATCAGCAAATTAGGGCTAAAATTGAATTTGATATTAACATTCCTCACTGTTAAGGCTCTAAAAAGATTTGTGTTATATATATAATTTGTAAAATTGATGTGTATATTAGCGATGTGACGGTTAAGTGGAATCAGGAATCGGAGAATGGTGTTTCTTTCTGGATTTAGGATCAGCATTGGGAAAATAATGTTTCATTAGCGATTCCAATTATTATTTATTACTGGTATTTAACTATGTTATGAAAAAAAGGTATCCTCTAAATTAAGGAATATGATTTTTACTAGAAAATTTAATATTTGAAATTTTTTCCAAAAAATTATTTTTTTGAGAACAGAGCTTTTTGAAACTTTTTTCACAAAATTTAAAATTATAATTTTTTTTTAAATTATAATTTGTGAGCAGCAGTGGATTTCGGAAATTTTTCTCTGAAAAGATTTAATGTTTTTATAAATAATTTTTGAAATTATTTGTGAAGAGCTTTGAATTTTTGAATTTTTTTTCTATAAAAATTCCAAAAGTTAAGCCTCTCCCCCCACCCCAAAAAAAAAATATATATATATAAATAATCCTGTGGACGCCCCTGATAGCACAATGGATTTTTTAACGATTATTTAAAATATTACTGGATCGGCATTGCGAATGTTGACAAAATCGCATCGGGATTTTTTTTTTTTTAATTGTCCCATCACTAGTTTGTATATATGTTATAATCTTCATATTTATAAAACCAATCACATATTTATGCATGCATCAAAGTTTCATTATTTAGTAAAAACTCTTAAACAGACTAACCGATCAGTCTAAAATTTGCCAAGTAAATGAAGAACCGTTCATATAACAATATAAATATGTTTTTGGATCTTTTTAATTATTTGACTCATGTACCAAAAAGTATTTATTTTACAAAAAAAAGTGCTTAGATGATTTTAAACAACTTTTGGCTCAGTCAATATTTGATTTGGCGTCATTTTTTTCTCCCTCAAAAGGGGACCAGAAAGTTTTAATTTTGAAAGTTTTATTCGTTTTTGTTCTAACTTTTTTATGAAGGGAGGTAGGAATTTAATATGATTCAACCCTATCGCTCTCTCCTTCTCCTTGGGTTCTATAAAGTCCCACAACAACACTGCATTATTTGTGGAGTTTATTAATGTATTAAATATTAAGTTTTTACTTTCCCTCTTAATTTATTTTAATAATGGGAAAACTTTTAAGGTAAAGAGGCACTATATGAGGGAAACTATTATTTTTAAAGGGAAGCATTCAGAAATCTAATTTTTTAAAGTTATCCAAAATAGTAATAAAATAATTCATGTGTGCGTCTGATATTCGTCCTACATGGAAAAACAATGATAAAACTTATAAAACAGAGGCAGATACAGACTTTAAACGTAAAATAAAAGATTTTTATAATTCATATTTACGAACCTATGGTTATTTTTTCATTCTGATTAGACGAAATTCCTGGACTCTGTAGGACAATTATTCTTTTATTTTTAACAAATAAGTTGATTTTTTTTTATAAAACATGATCAATTTCTCATAGTATTTTTTAAGGGAAGGGTTTTGCAGCAAAAAAATTAAAAATATTAATAACGAATGATTGTACAAACGGAAAAAGAAAGAACGTATATTAATACGAATTAAAAAGGAGAATTAGGTAAATGAAGGAAGAAGAGGATTAGTGAGTTAGTTTTTGTATGTATCCTCAATCTTTATTATGGTTGAAGAAGGAAAATGGCAAGTTAGCAATGACAATAAATAAATCACAGGGTCAAATATTTGAAAAAATTCCTTCATATTTGTCAAAATCCGTATTTTCTCATGATCAATTATATTTTGCATTTTCAAGAGTGTCAAAAGGGGCTGCAGATTTGATTGATTTACATTAAATGGACAGAAAATAAAAACAAAATGTTGTATACAAGGAGATTTTGCAAAATAATTTACCTATTATTTATTTATAATTTATAGTAGATTGTTTTAGTGTAGAATTTTAGCATAAAAACCTACATATATAAATAAAATATTTTTAATTTTTTATTGGCTATCTTTAAGATAGCGTGTTTGTACCAGTATGAATATAATATGTTTTCTCTGGAAAATAGCCTTAATTGAATATTTATAGGTAAAACTATTTTTGGTATCACCAAAGCATCAAAACAAAGTAGTAAACCGAGTCTATTAGTTTAAAGAGATTGCAGATTTATGGTTTTTTCCACACGCAAGATGTCGCTTTCACTAATATCACAGGTGACGTCACTTATCTTTTTTCGTTTTTTTTAATACGCCGTGTGCAACTTTTTTTCCACTTTGCAGAATTTACCTTGTTAATTTTGTTAGAAGGTTGAACTCATTGATATGGCAAAGTTAGTGGTACAGTAATATGCAAGTATACTAAACACCCCTAGCGGACAAAAAAAAAGTGTCACTACGTCCCCTACATTGTACAAATATTAATCACGTGATTTTTGTTTTACAATTTATTTAAAGTTTTATGTATCCCCAAATTATCCACAAGTTAAGTTCTTTTTTTTTGTTAGCTATCGAATTCCTCCTTTTCTTATTTCTTGTTGTGGTTCTGAACACTGATTGATTTAATTCAAAATTATCTGTCTAAATTAATTATCTAAATTCAAATTTTCTCTGTTTAGCGAAGAAAAAGTTGAAAGATACATTAGGAAAAAAACTTTAAATAATCAACTTCAAAACAATTTTTACTAATCAAAAAATAATATGAATCAATGATTATTCTATATTCAACTTTAAAAGGTCCGAACAGGCTTAGAAACCTCCGCCAGTTTTATTTAAATTTTGTTGTTCTAAGAAATAAACTCAAAATTCTGTATAAATAAATGAGTTATATCGGCAATGGGATCATAAAAGGCCTCATTTTTCAGGCTAGGTACTTCAAATTTCGGCTAACACTATCAGAATAACTTATTTTAGTATGAAATTTTGGACCTTACAAAAGTATCAAAATTGATTAGCAAATTGTAATCATCGGTGCCTCAAAGACTGCCTGAAAAGTGAAGATTTTCTTCAGCAAAGTGTTCCAAAAAAGCCTTACATGCCACAAATCAGCTTAATTTATTCAGCGGTTTTATAACTTACTGGGTAACCGAAAGACAATCAAATAGTTATAATTCAAGATAAACGATACCTTTACCTATACGAGGGGCGTTTAAAAAGTCCGTGCAAAGTCCCAGTGATGGCACTACTGGCGCGTATTTACGTTATATTTAGTTAGTAACATCTCTTGGAAGAACACACACCAATTTTCATCCAGATCGGTTTATTTCTCTCTGTTTGGCATTCGTTTGAATCGAGGAAGTGATTTTCAAAAAAATTGGACAGAAAAAGAATTTTGGGTCTTGATTATACATTACTTTATCATAGACAAAACGCCTCAGGAGACAAAAAAAGAAGCTTGATATACATTATGGGGAGTCTACGCCTTCGATTAAACCAGTCTCCAAATTTTCAGAGTAGCTATATGGGTACAAATAACACTAAACGGCCTGTACCCACCTGTTGAAGTTACTTCTCTAGAAATTATTGATTAAATCCATCATGATCTGGTGAATGATAACAGAAGAGTAAAGGTGCGTAAGATTGCTAGTGCTGTGGGCGTCTCAAATGAACCGGTACATATAATTTGTATCAGTATTTGTACATGACAAACCCATCATGCCGCCATTGCCCAAGCTTTAATAATTTTCTAAGTTAAAAGCTGTTGTACATGTTAGTCGTTTAGTTGACAGTGTGACAACTGGAGTAGTCTATTCCATTACTTGCTCAAAGCCAAGGTATTCAAATATCGAGCCCTGCCGAGGCATGGCCCATCACAATACTTGTTACTACTTGTAATTAGTACTAATACTTGTTTTGGTCCGCTCACAAGTAGACACAACACCGATTTTGGCTTACAGTTGGTGTGTGTTCTTCCAACAGATGCTACTAACTAAACATAATCTCGATACACGCCAGTAGTGACATATCTCGGACTTTGTACGGACTTTTCAAATGACCCTCGTAATAATCCACAATTTAAAATATGATATGCTGTTATTAAAATTTGGGATTTTGTTATGTAAAATAATAATTTCTCTAAAACCTCAATTTGAAAAGTTACTTGAAGAGAACAATCACCGTGCATTACAATAACGAAATTCGATTTATTCAAAAATGTGGGACGTCACGTAACTGATATCATTTTTTAAAACTCTTTAAAACAAATCTTTAAATGGGAATATTCATTATGAAATAAAACTTTTATTGTCTTTTGAAAAAGCATATTACTGCTCCTTGTAAATATATATTGAACCATCTTTGGGATGATATCTCTTCTTTAGTTTGTTCATGCCTCATTTAAAAACTTATTTCTCTTATGAACACCTTATAACATTTTAAATAAATGTTCATTTGAATGGTTCATAAATTTTTAATCATGGAATGAAAGAAATTGAAAAAAATAAATCATAAAAATAATGTGTTAAAAAAACATAGCATACCTAGTTTTTTGTACTTACATACATTGAAGTAGTCTTTGTATGTCTTAGAAAATAAATTCCTTTTGAACAATTAATCAATATAGATCTTCAAATGAATATTTTTTTACCTAGTCAACTTGATATAATCACATAATGTCTAATATATTTGACATCAATTTCGTGAACGCTTACCTCTAGAACAGTTGTAGTTTAGATACGTGTATGAAACAAAAAAAAAAATATTATGGGTTTTATAAACAACATTTTTTTTTTTTTTTTTTGTCATTACACTTTCCTTGATTGTATCAAGCAATTAGTGATTGCGACAATACCCTTTATTAAATAAAGAAGACATTATTAAACTTCACTTGAGAAAAGAAGAAAAAAAAATGGTAGTTTTTTTTTTGTTAGTTCATTTCTTTTTTTTACTAATTATCATCCTTATATAATAATACAAATTTATACTTATAATTAAATTAGTAACTACTTTACACATATAAATACAAAGATCATTTGTCAATTTTTAAATTGATTTTTTTTTTCTTTCTGTTTCTTTGATTTGGAGGGGAGTATCTTGAGCCATGGCTCATGCTGGAGAGTCTTTGTTTTAAAGTCAGTAATGTCGGTACCATGTATATTTTAATATAATTTCAAAACTTGATCAAAAAATAACGCTAATGGTAGGAGTTCTTCCGTTAGGTACCCCAAATGTGTCGAGAATGCTTTGATTGCTGCAAATTACTGATCAAAGTATTGACTGGTATGAGATCATTCAAAGGAACTGCTGAAGGAAGTGGAGCTGTAAATCATCAAGACAGGTATCCAAAAATAAAAACGTATATATTGAGATAGTTTATCTTGATCTCCAGTCACAAATATAGTCCCCCTTAGGTAATTATTGAACTATATTTTTGCAGATCTGATCGATCTTTATAACATAGAGAAGCTTAGACATCCATTTTACTTTTTGTAAGGCACTCAGTCCGATGAACTGTCGAAACCTTTATCCTTTCCTGTACTTATGTAGAGAATTACGAGCATTACCAGTTTCTTAGAATCCCCTCTGACAAAAGTCTTAGTGGACGACGTTATGCAAAGCTGAAGGATATTTCCTTCTTCTCTTCTAGTTTATCGTACAGAGATGGATATTTGAGGTCCTTGATATCACGATGAAATGATGACTTTGGCTAAAGAATAGTTAAACTCAACACTCAGTTAATTACCATTGCTACTAATGAACAAAGTTTATTAGTGTGAAATTTTGCAAATTTGTTCATCAGTAATACCAACATCAAACGAAGAAATTAAAACTTACGAACTACGCAGTAAAATTTGACATCTGTACTAGTAATTGTATCGGTATATGTGTCAACTGACGCCTTTGCAGCACTATAGAATGGGCCTTCTTATTCTGACTATGGCGAGGAACTACAACACTCTAAATGTGGTTATTTTTATTGTTAGAATATAAATACAATATTTACATTCTAAATTTAAATTTATATTTTAATAAAAATGATATCTTTCTTTTCTTTTCAGTACTGAAGTTTTATAATGTCTATTATATTTAATAAACGTTTTAATTGCTTATTCCTCTCTACAATCAAGAAGTTAAAGTAGCAAAAAAATTATAAAACATCATAATCTTTTTTATTTTCATAGAAATATTTTATTGTAAAATATTTTTTTTTAAATAACGCTCAGATTTTTTTTTTTATTCATAAAATATTCAATATTCAAAATAATCGTTGCATGAGAATCGCTTTTTTGGCCAAATACAACTGCACAATCATGCATCTTCCACCATATTCGCCAAATTTGGCCTGATGTGACTTTTCTTTGACCTAAAAATTTGTTGGAGCATTACATTACTATTTTATACCTGTTATTATTAGTTACAAGGTTTAATTATGCAACCAAACAACGTGAAAAAAAATAACTTTTTGTTTTATCCCATGTCTCAAAGGAAGGTTAAAAAACCAACGTTACATGAAATAATCCCTACAAAATAGCTTATGCTGCAGTTCAACGGTATGTAAAGTATGACATTGGGGCCTTGAGATAGGTTAAAAACCACCACCACCATAAAAAAAAAATCAAAATCAATAGAACCGCCTAAGCTCCAGGTCAACAGGTTGTGCAATATAAACTTGAGAGCTAAATGCAAATGAAAAACCTCAGCGCCACCTCAAGGAATCCCTATAGAACCCTGTATGATTGAGGTTAACAGGTTGTGCACTATTAGTTTGGGCTGTGGGGCAGATTAAAATCCGCCAACGCCACTTCAAAGAACCACTACAGAATCACCTATACTCCAGGTGAACAGGTTGTACATTATGAGCTTGGGTCCTCAAAACGTATTAAAAACCGCCGCCGCCACTTCAAAGAACCCCTATATAATTGACTATGTTCCAGGTTAAGGTTGTACAGTATAGGTTTGGTGCCTCAAGTCAGGTTAAAAACCAACACTTCTACAATAAATAACTCCTATAGAACCGCCTATGCTTCAGGTCAACAGGCTGTGCAGTATAAGATTTGAATCTCGAGGCAGATTAATAACCATTACTACTGGTTAAAGAACGATAAACCTCTCCTAATTTCCCAATACTTTGACCTATTCGACGGCAACTATCTATGCAATACGGTTTTTCTGAAGATAGAAAATTATCTATTGATATTAGTCAGTCATATTTAGGGATTATCACGAGAATTTCAAACATGGTACATTTTATGAAAACTTATGATTCTATGTTTTTTGGGTACTGATTCAAAATCTGTATTTAAAAAATTAAAATTTGGTGGTGGTACTTTTTTGCAACATTCACTTTCCATCAAAAGCTAAACATGGTAAAGTTTTTGAAAAGCCTTGGTGGGCAAACTCCAAAAAATCTGTTGCAGGGTTGCTCTGGAAAGAATGAGAAAGGATCTTATTTAGCATCCTTAATAAAAAGTATCAGGACTTAGCATTTAGATTTTCCAAATAATTTTTTTATATCTCTTGGTCTTCGATCTCCTCTCTTGTTATTTTTTCTTTCGAAATAAGCGTATTCTCAACATCAACTAACGATTTACCATGCTGGTTCTTCTTGGTTTTTTTGCAATTTTTTTTTTTTTTTTTTACAAACTTTGTAGTTTAAATACGCGCGCCCCAAAAACCTAGCCTTAGTTATTTAGTAAAAAGAACACTTCTAGAACGTCAAGTCTTTCAATTTTTTCCACAGAGAAAGTTAAGAGTTCAAATTTTGATATAAGACAAAAAAATTGATCTAGAGACATTATGCTCATACTCAAACATTCAAATAACTCCCATAACATCTTCTAAAACATGCTAAGGATTTGAAATTTGTATTCGATTTTCTGAAACAGCATCCCAAAAGACATATATTTCATGAATTTTATCAGTTTTAAGCTTCTTGTTCTTGAAGCTGATCCTAAATCCTAAGAAACGCACGCGTGCTCCTGTGAGAATCTCTAGTCATATTGTGATATTTAACTTAAACCATAAGGAGTAACATATGTTGAAACGTGACAAAAGACAAAAAGTAAATCATAGGAGTTAATTACCATTTTTGGAATACAATTCTGATTTAAATTATAATAAAAAACACCGATCACGTGTTCACTAAGATTTATTTGATTTAAAAACCTCAATGAAAATTAGACATATATGTAAAGAGAGTATTTTGAAAAATAGAAAGGAATTGAAGTATACCTTGTTTGAAAGATAATGCTTACTATTATTATTTTTTTTTTTTTTGTATAATGAAACATGAGATTCTATCCAATTAAATTTTCGCATGTATTGGAAAATTAATGATTATATGTAATAAGAGTAAGGAACTAATCATAACGAGGGTAAATGTATTATTATTATTACAAAAAAACAGCTGGAATATGGTTCCCTTTTTTCACACAATAATTACTACTATCGTATGTATTCATGGTAAACATACAAAATAAGGAAAAAAGTCCGAAATATATGTATTAATAAATTAAACAACTCCATTTATTGAGTTGAAAAATAAATAATAGTAATAATAGGGTTGGATTAGAGTCATAACTTTCGAGTTTGAGTTTTTGGGTACATGAGTCAAGTTTCAGTAAAGACATCAGGCTATGAAAAATAATATTTTTTCATTCAATTAATTAAATTTTAGCTCAAAAATTAAGTCAGTTTGACTCGTGCATGGAAAATTGCCTTGGAGAAAAGTGTCAGTGGAAAATTCCCATAAAGAAAATTGCCATTGGAAAATTTTCCTGTCATTTACTAAAAAATCACAATACCTCGGACCAAAACTTATTTTATGCAATGACGGGGCCACCAAGCAGGTAAAAATCACTGCCACCATATCACAAAGCATTTAGGTATTCTCCAAATCGTTCCAAATGAAGCCCGAGTTGCTTAAGACTACGGACTATTCATTTTGAAGTATTTGTAGAGGCTTACATTCTTTGTAAAGTGCTGGTGGTGGTTTTTAAACAGCGCAGTGTCTTTGCCTTATCCTTAATCAGCCCATGGGTCGAAGTTCATTTTGAAGTATTTAGAAGAGGCCTAAATGCTTTGTGAAGAGCGGCAGTGGTTTTAACCTGCTAGGTTGCCTTCTCATTGCACAAGACAAGTTTTTGGCAATTTTCCTAGGACCAGTTTGACTACCTTAATAATATTAATCCAATAATATAAGTAATTTTTGAAAATATGTACAGGGTGCGGTACATGACTCCATTAATAAACAAGGCAACAAATATGTTTTATAAATTAAATACGTTTCACATTTTTCTAAATAATGATATCACGACATCTAAAATAAAAGTTTAACAACTCATATCAGTAGAAGATGTTCCCAACGGTCCATATACTGAATAAACCAAAATTTGATATTGTAATACACGATAATATATCCAATTTTTAGTTTCTCTCTAAACAACTTTCATTACAAAGTTTGAGAGGTTAAAATAAAAAATGCAGAATTTAATAAAAACATACCGTATTTTATAACAGTGGATGATTAGTTGATTAAATAATTATTAATCTGCGATTTTACAAAGGTATAAAAATGATGTTATTGTTTTGACCCAATTTAAATTTATTATAGGATTACAGATCTAATAGCATCCTAATAACGTCTAGACCCCCTTAAACTTCTATAACCTAATTGCCACGTATTTTAAAAAGGAAATTATACTGCCGCACCCTGTATATGGATAGTAGAAAATTATATATAAAAGTTATATTGAAATAATTACAACTAAGCATAACTTTAACTAATTTAAGCTCACACGGCATTACCAACTAGAGTAGATTGTCCCGGGTAACACCCGGGACAAAATCATTTAAGAACTCTTCTTCTTAATTTAAAAGAAAAAATAAAGACTGTAAATGTTAGGAATTATTTTTATGTTGGTTTTATAAGTATGGGTATACTAATATTTGTATATACATTATACATAGGCATCTTCTTCCAAGCGATGAGGAAGAACTTTCTTTATTCTGGGTCAGACGCCAAACTCGCAGCTGCTTGCCTGAGCATCTAGAAAACCGTCTAATATCTCAAAATACACACAGGTTCTCAGGCTGTCCAAGTGAAGCACTGGGCCAAAATACAGTTTTAAATCTACCGCTGCCGCGTTTTTAGGCAGCAAGAACCCCTTTTAATATGCTATAATAGAGATCCGTTCAGCAAATTGAAAACTAATCCATTGTTCAAGACGGGTCAGAGGAGTCACGGACCTAATCGCCGTTCTAAAGATCTTAAGCCCTGATAATAAATAATGTCAAAATTACAGTTAATTTTCTGGCCGTGTATTTATGAAAAAGATTAAATTACAAAGTACCAGGCCACAGGTCGTACATGTGAACTGCTGGGCCTGAGTCAATTTCAGCTTTTCCACCACTGCTTCTCTGAGCAGCAAAAACTCTCATAATATCCCAAAATACACCACTGCTCTCAGTGGTGTAAGGTAAAGTACTTGGGCAAAATACAATTTAAACTTTACCGCCGCCGTCACCCTTCTAATATATTATAGTACGCTCCAACTTACAGGTGAACTGCTGTACCCAAGGCAAGTAAAATTTTCCTGCTTTCCCTTCCTCGAGCACTAAGGAACCATCTTAATTTCCCAAAATACACCCCTGCCCTCATATTGTACAGGTGAAATACCAAGTTTTAAGGCAATTTAAACTTCATTGAGGCCATCAGGTTTTACAAGTGAAGTACTGGGCCTTAAGTGAGTTTAAACAGCACCACCGCCCCATTTCTAAGCACCCAGAGTTCCTTCCAATATCCTATAATACACCCCTCCCTCCAGTTGTGCAGGTGAACTTCAGGGCCCTAGTCAAGTTTAATTTCTCCTCCGCCGCTTCCCTGAGTATTAAGAAATCCTCCTAATATTCAAAATACATCCAAGCCCTGAGGTTGTACAGGTGAAGTGCTGGACCAAAATATAGTTTAAACTCTACCGACACTGTGTTTCTAAGCACCAAGAAACTCTTTAAATGTGCTGGAATACATCCCTGCCCACGGATTTTGGGATGTTGTCTCTGAGGCAGGTTAAATTTTTAACAATGCCATGGCCCCGAAACACCAAAAAAAAAAAAGTTTCAAGATCTGTTTCTGGAGCGTTAAGAACCTACATGGAAAATTTCAGCAAATCCTCCTATTGTTTCTACCGTGATTGGAGGACATACACACAGACACTCACATTTATTATAGAGTTGATATTTTGTCCCCGATATAATTTCCCAGAAATAAGAAAAACTTTCTCAAAAAGTTAGGAAGGGTCTTTATTTCCTTCTCTATTATTACCACCACTGTAAACGATCTTGTGAACTTTCAATGCTGAATATTAATAGACACAAATGGAGATGAGATTAATTCATATTTGAATATTTCCAGTTTTGATCATTTAAGTTCGAGTTTTTCAAATAACGTTTCGGTATGCGAGTTGAAGTAATTTTGTGGAAATTTTCTCTTTAATTAAATCAATTTCGAACACTACACTAATCCATTACTAAAGAATAACAATATGTCGATAAATTTGTAATAATGTACGATGATGGACTGCTCCCGCGTGTTCGCTATAGATAGAGGTTCCCCCTTGTAGAATATGTGGATTCTCCCTATTAGAAATTCATTGACTCCTTATCAGTAAAAATATATTTATGTGTATTTGCTTTAAACATAATTCATACATATTTAAAGGGTATTATTTCCTTTTTCAACATCACGTGTGTCAAATGGAGAATATTTAGAAAGGGTTCGATATGTTTGCATTATATAAATGTATGTTATAAGATTGATTGATTAATTATTCATTGGGTTAATATGTAGTTGAAAAATGGAACGACAGATCAGAAGAATAGATACGTAACAATAAATATATCTGTAAAACTGGGGAGTATCTTCAAGTGTGAGTAATATTTTTGCAATACAATTTCCTTGCAATTAATTAAATATAATCCAATCTGGATTGTAAGGAAGGGGGCAATAAATAGCTTATGGACTCTTAAAATATGGTTGAATAGCCTCCACCCTCAGATTGGCTTAAAGGTAGTGTGGTATTGCTAAAAAAAATCACCAATATATCCAAAGAACCCTTCTTATACCAAAAATAGTTCGAACCCGGAAATGTTTCCCTGATAACTTATCAACCAATTCAGTTGACGTGTGCACTTCCTCCTCCTTGAATATTTCAGAGTCCAAGGCCTCTTGACGTTGTTGTTCAAGTTGGAGTCTTTAACTACTATTAGAAGATCGAGTTGCCCTTGGTGGTGGTGGTGCTGAGAATGAAAGGTAGTACGGAGGCGTAAGGATGGCATTGTTTTGCTTTGGCCAAAGTGAGGGGACTGCATCAATTTTCAAGCGTCTGCAACTCATTTATTAATCAATAATATATCAATTCCTAAAAATTTAAGCTCCTTTACTGACTATAAATTTACTTTCTAATCTCCATGCCTTTGCCATGTCGCTTGTCAACGGAATTAGTAATGAATTATTCCTCTTTAAAATGTAGGTAATATATCCTTGAATTTTCTGTTATTCTCTAAATTGTTGTTTTGATTTTAAGATCCATGATTGATCTTAATATTGCCCTTTCCCAGTATGACTGAAGATGAGGATTAGGGGGTACATTGAAACCAGAAATTTATGATCAATAACTTCATGGCTGTACCTTCTTGGGCGTACGTGCCGGGGTGCCGTCTTGGGTAAACACGTAGTTGTCCCTGAGGAATGTTCTCTTCAACCATGGTAAGACCTGGTACCTGAGACGCTGTAGTAGATGTCTGTATTTACTTTTTTTTAGCTTTTAAGATGTAAGGAGGCATGTTGCCACCATCAGACGCCACTACGCTGAGGACCCTTACCTGAGCTGGATATTTGGTCCTGAAGGTTCCCTCAACCTGAGGTCTTTATTCAGCCAAGAAGTGATCATTTCTCCTTTTTGAGAACAGCGTCCATTGTGGATATCTTCAAGTGGGAGATTGACTGGTGTGCAGAGGAGATCACACACCCTCTGTCGTTTTGCTTGTATCTTAGACATGTTTGAGCGCACAAAAAGAACACAAACATCAAATTGTACTTTTGTCGGCTCTTTCGAATGACCCCATGTAAGAACTTGTCAGACTTTAAGAACTGAGGCTACACGGCCTCGAAGAGGATTCTAATTTATGAGTTCTCACCCTGAAAATATTTTTTCAAAAATCCATAATATTTGAGTACTTCAAACACCAAGAATTTTGCATTTTTTAAAAAATATGCATAATTTTTCTATTTTTTTAATCAACGATGTTGGACTTTTTTCAAAAAATCTGCCACATTTTCTCAACAAAATTGAACAAAAAAATCATGAATTATTTTTTATTCAAAACCAAGCCCACTAAAAAAAATACAATGCCCTAAATTGTCTAGGTACCACCTGATCTTAGTAATTTGTTCCTCTTTCTTTTGAAAGGAAAGGTTAGCAAAGCACTTAAAATAAAGATAACGACTTGTTAAAGGACGTTAAATCATTATTTCTTAGTCGTTATTTTGAATAGAGAGTTTAAAACTTCAAAAACTGGACTTTTTATTCAAATTGTCTAAAAAATGACTTAAAGTGCATAAGATTATCACTTCAAAAATCATACAATACAACGTTCAACCTCTAACATAATGCATAGTTAGAAACATTCTGGTTGAATACCCTAGAAATATCAACACAAATAGTTGTAAATAAAGAACAAAAAAATAATGTGATGGCAAATACGCCTCAAGCTAAGATATAGTTTCCCCCATACTTATCATATCATATGTGCAGAAAAATGTGTACATATATAGCATTGCAAAAAAGATTCCTGATTTGACATAAAACAAATACAATTAAGAATCTTCTAAAATAATATAATTATAGAAAACAAAAATAGTGGTGACTTTTTATCTTGATTCTTAATTCAATTTATATCCTTATGTGTTATTCTCTGAAGTAAAGGTTTTTTTGCTTTGTCTACACAAAGTATCATTCTTTCTTCGTTTTGTTTCATACAATTTTTGTGTGACATGTACTGTATTAATTTCAAATAACTTTTGAAGGGATTCTATCTCTATTGTCATATAACTACGTATAAAATTGTAAATTGAAAGTAATTTCAGTATGTAAAAAAAAAAAAATAACAGGGTAACCAAGATAATTAGCTCTCATAACATTTCATTTAATTGCCTGCAACTATTGTTAAATCGATCCTAGGGGTGAATTTATAAACTTTTTTTTTCTTAAGTCCGGACGTTTTTACCATTTAGCGGGCCAGAGGACCGATCGTTCGGTCCTTCAGTCCTAGTTATCCTTTTATGTTCTTCACTCTTAGTTAAGATTGAAGAATATAAAAACGAAAAAATATTTAAAGATAGTTGTAATGTATAATAATAAATTCTTTCTACACACCTCCTAATTAAAACTTCAGTTATATTGTCTCTTCAAAAGAGATTATGATTTAACATCCCCAACTAAAAGAGTGCAGCTAGTAAATACGTTAAGTTAGTCCTTTCTTCGAGTGCCTTTAAGTCATTTTTTTATCGGTCCATTCTTTTTTACCGTTCAATGGTCCTAAGGACTGGTACATCGGTCTTTCAGTTCCAGGGTACTTTTATTTTCTTCACTCAAAGCTAGGATTAAAGAATATAGGAGCTAAGAAAATAAGGAATGACAGCTAGAACGTAAAATAATACACTCTAGTCACGCATCTCCTACAGGGATGTTGTCTCTTTGAAAGAGGTAATGAATTATATTAGTGACTCAAATGACGTAGTAAGTACTAGCTATGTCATTTGAGCTCTTGTAGTTTCTATAAAAGACCGATATGGCTCGGTCCTTGGACTAACAAATTTTATTAGGACCGTGCTGATAGGATTTCAGTCTTTTTAATTTTTTAAGACCGATCCATAACTAAGTAAGGGTGTAGAGATACATTGGAATCGCAAGAATAGGCCTTTTTGAAGTTTCGGAATCGACTCAATTATGCCGTTTCCACCCATACTTATGCATAATTATTTATTTACATATATATTAAGACTTATTTGAGCTCATTTTTGGACACAAAATTACAGTTAGCAATCCATAAGACAGTTAAAGACCATTTGATCTAATGTGGGCCGATCAGTAAAATAATATAAAATTTCTTTTTGTCAAAAGTATTATTTTTAAGAGTAAAGCAGTTGAAATTAGATCAGAGGATGAGGCACGATGAAGTTGACTTTAAATATCTAACAAAGTAGTTGCATCAAGCTTTTTAATATAAGCCAACCAGAAAACCAATCATGATTGATAAATTTATATATATATATATTTTTAATTAATAAAATGTTAAACATTAAATAATGTAAACAATTTTGTTATTTGGTTATGAAATTTATTCTTACAAAATAAGGATTCGGCATTTGAATCGTCCATAAATATTGTATCAAAATCAGAACTGTAATTCGATGATAATTTGGTATCGGTTCTTTCCTAGTAGTTATCATGAAGGACTGATAAGGACCAGTTTTAGTACAGACAAGTTTTATTAGAACCATAAAGATATGACTGAAGTCTTTTTGGTTTTTTTAGATGTACACAAGTCCCACTCAAGGTCAAGCAAGCATATTTGCAGGAATTCCATCGCTTTTGATCCTCAATTCTACTTTGAGTCCAACAAGGAGTAAAATGTATACCTCCTTGGCGTTACTCTCTGCCATTCCTGTCCACACACAGTCGTGCTAAACTTTATATTTGAATGCTTTCTCAATAAGAAAGAAAGAATAATTATTTTAAGGTCATTAAAAAAGTGACTGAGGGCCAGATCTAGAGAATACGGTGGAGGAGGCAGTCGTTTGTAGGCTAATCCATGCAATTTTTTCATCGTTATAATGATATTAATCACACTTGAATGTACTCCCTTGGGGCATGGAACAAACAAATATGTTTGTCGAAAATAATATTAAATGAATTGAAAGTATATTATTATTCATCATGAAGTTTGAACACAATACGGGCAATTTTCTCCCGAGTAGTTTTCCTAACTGGCAATATTCCTCCAGGGCAATCTTCCACGTGCAATTTTCCCCCAGGGTAGTTTTCATGATACCGTATTTACCATTTGTTTTGTAAAACGGGATTATTTATGAAAGAGAAGCTCGGATTTGATTGATGTACTGAATGAATAATAACACAACTACTGTGTACATACAACTATGCATTTAAAAATAAAAAGAGTGTCATTTGATATAAAAATATAAACTTTTGTGTTACAAGTAAAAATAAAAATGTATTTATTCGACGACATTTCGAAAAAATGAAAATAAAACGAAATGACTTTAAAGAGAGAAATGAGGCTTTCATTTCGTTGGCATGGATCCCTTCATATCCCTTGCCAAGAAAAAAAAAAAAATCATCAACATTTCTGCGACTGTTTCAAGCATACAGTTTTTGTTATTTATTTAAATATTATTTTATCTGTTAATACTTTTCAGAGATAAGATATCTTTTGAGTATATTATTTAATTTGGTAAATCTATTTTATCTAATTATATTATAAACATAATATTGGTACGCCATTCTGTTTATTCATTCTCTCAAATTGAGAGTCTTTTAATGCTTAGGAATATACATGAATGTTAAAATGAGTCTATATCAAGCTTTGAGGGAATAAGAACCAATTGCTTATAATAGTGTTGTTCAGTACGTCACTGCAAATTGTGGACGAATTTTACCAAGCTCAACTTTATTCCAATTTTTTTTAAAGTACAAGAAGTAGTACTTTATATAAAAAATTAAATTTCATTGTGGTCATTCTTGGCCTCCCTCGTGGCCTCGACCATAGGCCTTCACATATTCCTCCAGGATGTCAGCTCACTTCTTCTCCACCTTACGACAACCACACTTTTACATGGGAGGTGGCTCATACTTTCCTCTCGATAACACCCCAGATAATATAATAAAAAGGGTTACAATCTAGTAAAAAATTTCAGGTCCTCATTGACCAGAAACTCACAAAGTTGTCTTCATGCTACTTTTTTCTTCATAATTCATTCCTGCATCATGAAGCGTTGACAAACGATTTATTTCCGCCTCCATCTCCTTTGTTCTTATGAAGAAATTTATATATAAGAATTGTTTGCAAAAAACAATCATTCCAGCACTGCTCTAACAACCCAACACCCCTTTTATAAAACGCTTTATCTTTTGTATCAACATAGTCCTCAGTTTTAGTGATAATCTCTTAATTTGGAGCAAAATTTATCACTGGCAAGCACTTTTTTTAGGTATGTGAACAGACAGTAGTCGCTGGTATACAAATATGGAGAGTAATGTGGATTCGAAAGAAATTCAAAGTTCAATTCATGTAGTTTAACCATTATTTTGATTGACTTGTGACACAATGCGTTATCTTAGTGAAACAGCAATCTCTTCTTCAAAAGGGCCCTCTTTCCATGATTTTGTCCTTCAAACTCTCTGATAATACTATGTAATATTCACTGTTGACGGTATTTCAGCTTCTCGAGGTAATCTATGAATATCCCAAAATACCGTTGCCTAGACCCTTTCAACTGAATGTTGTACTTTCAGGGGCCTTGAACGAGTTTCACCGGTTGCTGTCCATTCAGATGATGATCGTTTTTATCCCTGATTAAAGGGATAGATCCATGTTTCATCCATTGCCATATATCGAGGCAAGAATTCCGGTTTGATACATTTAAACATGGTCAAACATTGCTCGAACTTATCATCACATTTCTGTTTTTGGATTTTGTTGTTAGCACCTTATTTGACGTCCACTGCGTCATCATTGGTGTCTCTAAAACTACGTTTGAAGTCAGCAAATCATCGTTTAGTTGTTGTTTATGATAGACCAGAGGAGTCATCATAAGACTTTTTAAGCATTTTTTAAGCATTAACGGTATTTTTTCTCATAATGAAGCAGTGTAAAATTAAAACACGAAATAGTCTTTATTCCATTGTTTTGGAAATAACAAAAGTAGTGTCATACTTAGGGCCAATAACTCACAAACTAAAAAACAGATTGTAATGAAATTTTGACAGCTGTCTTTTGAAGGTGGGTACTAACTGAATATTAGGCGACTGACAGAAATAGCGCAATATATGAGTGAAGACAGGTACTTTTCAGTTTATATCCTCTTTGATATTTCAGAAAAAAATCTGTAAATTATTTACTCCAAAGTTTCATTCACAATTCCATGGGACACGTTGTATAGTGGTTCCAGGATATCGACGCATTTAAAACGTTACTATAGTAAAATAATATTGGAATAGGCACATGCAGTTTTACCACGTTTTAGAAAAATAGCCCGCGGATAACGTAACTCCTCAAATTGACTAACCTTCACAAAACTTTATTTACAAATTAGCAATAATATAAAATGTATTTTAAAAAGAAAGTCATCAAATCCCGGGGCTAGCCATCCCTCCAAACAAATATTCTACAGACCCCCCTGTAAATATATATTAATTGCATTTAATGACATTTTTCTTATATGTTATACAAAACTATATCAAAAAGTACTAAAACACTGATGGCAATACTCGTACCAGAACTGGTGTAGCACTAGTTTACATAAATATCATTCATCCAGCTCAACTATAAGTTTAGGTAATAATATCAAAAACTCTATTGTTTTAAATATATGGTTAACACTAATTTTTTTAAACACAAGGAATGATTACAGGGCCCGTCCTAAATTAATATTCTCTTCATTAATGGGGAGATATTCACATGTATTGCCATTGGAGAGGTTCATCTCATAAAGAACCCGCCTACTATGTGCGACATGTAAAACTGATGAAAAGTCTTTAATGATAACACAACATAATTGGAACAACATACCGAGTGGTTTATTAAAATCTTCAACATTTTGAATTTTAAACTTCAAAAAAATACAATTGATTAATTAACAATAGAATTTCAACAAAATTAATACTATAAATAGTTGTATGTCAGACCTCTATTAATTATTAATGTAGCCGCCCTTAGCAGCAATGATGGCTTCCAGACGGCAGTATAAGTCCTGATGCCCACTGCGTATGTAGTTCTCGTTCATGGCGTCCCAATGCTAGCTGACAGTGTCTTTGAGGGCCTCAGTGTTTTGATGATTGACACTGCAGGCCCTCCGTTTGACATTCACCCAAAAAATGTATTTGAAGGGGTTGGCGTCAGAGTTGTAGGGGGCCAAAAGTGTCAAAAAAAGCGTTCAAAAGAATTCAATAGAGTCACTCAAAAGAGCCTTGCAACGAAGGGGAAGGGTTTATTATTTCATTGAAGCTATTTTCACAACAAAAAAAATGGATAGCTCAGACTGGTGTGAAACTCTGAGATCTCTTGCAAGGGTCCGCATTTTCTTTAACTCCTCCGGATCCATTTTGGTCTTTATGAGAAAGCCTTTCTTCTTTTCCAACGTTTTAGAATTTTTGTCGGCGTAGATGGTGGTCCTGGAGACACCACCCAAAGACTTGGAGAGTGCGAATGGAAATTCGTCGATCACGATCAAATGTCCTTTTCCCGACTTGTAAGTAAGATAGAGAGCTCAGGTATGTTCTATTTTGTAATTAATTGTTTATGCTTTTATATATCGAAAAATAAATTAATTTCAATCTCCCCATATTCAATCATTAGTACTTTGGCAAGTGTTCAGATTTCGATGGACCACCCAGTATTGACAATTGGCATTTTTATTTATTTCTAAGGTAGTTTACAACAACTGGAGTGTTCTTTTTTGTTTAACTTAGTATCTATTTACCATATCCATTTGGAATTTAAATGAAAACATGAAATGGGCATATCATGCATCGTGAGCTACTGTAGATTAAAATTTAATTGCCCTAAAGATTAGATCGTAAGAAAAGAGAATTAAATATATTTGTAATCCTAAATGAAAAATATATCGTATTAATATATATTAACATAGCCATAATTAATGATAATACAAATATTTAATTATTTTATAAAGAATTATACATCAGCCAAGGCCACATATTTCAATGTTTATACACTCAGCTTATTCATCTTGGGCTCAGATAAAATGAGGCTGTAAATATCATAGATTCAATTTTGCATCAGTTACATAGTAAAATATTTTTTACTTAGACTTTTTTTTTTGTTAGATACCTCGTTTAAACATATACCAACTTGAAATATGGAATAATTTGACGAATTCGTTGTCCCAAATATTTGGAAAAGGCACAGATCCCTCTTTGGAATTCGCGCCAAGAGCGACAACACCAGAATTGCTTGAAATCTGGGAACCCAAGGTAAAGCCCCACATCAATATCGTCGCCAATAAGAGGGCTTACATGTGGCAGCAATACTTGGCTTCCATCTACAACCTCAAACAAAGTCCAACACAATTTTGACGACTTCATCTTGCCGGACTTTTGGGCTCCAAACTCGCCAGATCTGAATCAGATATATTTTTTTAGCTGTGAGTCGTGATCAAATGCCCCCTCCCACGCAACACCAAATACAAACTTATCATTCGGATCAAGAATTAATTACAGGATTTTACAAGAAACCAAGTGGCGAAGGCCTTCTTGCGCTTTTGCCCTCGTATAGAGACTGTAATTGAGTTTGGAGGGGATTTTATTGAATAAAATAAATCATAATTTATCAAAATTTCCGAATCTGGTTTAATTGTTTAACTTGATAACTTGTAGAAGAGAAAATCATTTTCGCGGTACAGATAGCGTGTACATTCTGTACTTGGACATCAACATTAGGGATAGATTAATTTAACTCAAAATAATATTTAAAAAAACATAAATTCTCAACTATGCTTACCATTATCTTTTAATTTATATTCATCCCGATGTTATTACACTTTAAATAAGAATTTATTTTAAAGTGTAATAAAAGAACGGCAACATTCATTAAGGTGTTGATACTTCCTCGTTGGTATGATCTTCTTCCTTTGAACTTTTTATGCCAAGGTGTTCCTAGAAAATTAAGAATCTTTGTAAAAATCGTTTTTCCCATTAAAAAGGAAAGTTTTTTATAAGAAAAAATAATTGATAGACAGTAGGTAAAACGCAAGACGACTCTTCAGTTGACTTATGGGGTATATTGTTCCATCCATTTTACAAAGCATAATAAATCTTTTAATTTGGCTCAAAATATATCTTGTGATAGCCACCCTTCTGCTTCTATCGACGTGTCCGAAAAAAAAGTCTTGGACGCTTCCCCCAAATCCAAACTCCCTAAAATCTTTGTCCGTACAAGCCTGATAAAATCCATTGTTTCCACACAATCTGTAAAATATGTAATTATGTTTCCAGTTTTACACATTTAAAGGAACATAACTTTTCTTCCAGTGATTTTCCGATAAAATACATAGTTGCAGAATAAAGACTTGCTGTTGATTTGAATTTGTAAATTTCTACACACTTGATCCTCAACATGTTGGCCTTACCTTTACCATCATTTTTTATTCAGGCTTAATCTCAGAGGTCATGGCTAGAACAGCATCAAGTTTTAAATAGTTTGTGGCATTAAGTGCGTTACTCTCATTCATTCATAAGATAACGCATCTGTGCTTACACTAAATAGTTCATACGTTCTCTCCTCCAGAATTAAATAATAATGAGAACAGCTTTGGAAAATAAAGCACTTTTCTGTTATTTTCGTCTATGACAATTCAAACCTGTCCATGAAATGAAGACTAATAATAATAACATAAAAGAAGAAGGGATGAGTGCGTAATAAATCAAATGAACAAACTTTAGATCTTAAGTGCCCATTCAAAAATGACTTTATAGCAAAAACCCAAACATCCAGACGAATTCTGTTTAATTAATATAGATATGCAAGTTTCTATGCCTCAACAAAGATTTAATGAAATTTTTGTTGATAGTTTAAAAGCACAGTTATGATGATTAGTTATAGGAAAAAATATATTTGATAAAAAAAAAAATAGGTTCAAATATTCATCATTTTTTATAATTACATATAAGGCATTTCCCCCGATTCAAAAGAAAGATGGCGAAAAAGGAGATAAAAAACTATGTCATTTATTTAGATTCTTTAAGGCCGAAAATGATGCAAAGTCAAGTAAATGCTATTACAAAACTAATTTTCAAAAAAACACTCTGTAGCCCACAAAGAAGAAATAACATGTTATAAAATTCATTTCATTGTTTTTGAGAATAAAGCAATCTACCGATAATATAATTAACACACTCAGGAAAAATTATTATGCTCAAACCAATATGTATAAGTTCAGATCCTGGTCGCTTTTAGCGAGGGAAATTTACATACCATATGGTATAAGTTATACCAAATCGTATCCATCCGTCTTTTTTTTATAGCAATATCAAAAAAGTTTCGTGGGCCACTCTTTATTAATATTTTAGACTGGCTTGGAATTAATATTAAATTTCATTGAAAATAAAAATATTCTAAAGTGGTTTTCAGTATTTTTAATTACTTAAAATTGTTTCAAAACTACCAAGAACCTTTTGTGATACAAAAAAATGATATATACTGCTTGAATCAGTTATGACACTTTTTGAATTTTCAAAGCAGAAAATTCTGCAGATGCGTTTTAACTATCTAAATATAATATGAACTCATCAAACAAATGAATCGCTTCATATTTATATAACTTAGACAGCAAATATTTTATTTGTATTTATAAAATAATATAATTATAAAAATTGCAAAAAGAACACATATGTACAGGGTGGTTCATAACTATCGTGCTATTAACTTTAAAGCAATTACATCAAAAGTATGGTGTTGGACAAAACCTTTTAGCCGTCCTCTCCACCTGATCTTAACTTCTTGACATTGTACTGTTGAGTATGGTTTAGGAGGAGTCCAATGTGGTTTTTAAGAATCAGCAAAGCCTCTGAATGGCAGCCACAGAAACCGTAGAGGCAAAATAATTCGTACACTTTTGTCTGTATAAGCCAAGTTGTTCAGAAAAAGAGAAAGCACATTTAAAGAGATTTTGGGAGGGTAATATTTAATTTGTACACAAAAACTAATAGATATTTGAAAACAAACCATAATCTGTGAATAATTATTTTTTGAATGGGACTTAAACTCTGGTTAACCCTGTAGAATGTATATATCTAATAATATACGCATATATGAATGTGAGATGAAATATTGCTCAAATAATTAAAGAAAAAAAAAAAAATACAGGTAATATTTCATATGTACCTATTTTGTATATAAACCCCATTTTTTTTTCTTAATTGTTCCTGGTAAATAAGATGATTAATGAAGGGGGAAAATGGTAGAAAAGAACTGATTAGGAGATTTAGTAGAATAAAAAAACCAAAATGTTCTGAAACTTGATGAAAATAATCTTATAACTATATTTATGTATAAGGAAAATCGTAGTTACGCAAAATACTTTGTCTTAGTTTTTGTTAAAAACTAAGACAAAGAAAAATCGAGAAAAATTGAAAATTCCATTATTTATTTTTTTAACTACAACCTATATTTTAAAGAAATATTTGAGTGAAACATAAAAGTTTGTGAGGTGAGTTCAAATATTCAAGAGTTTTAGCTATAGTTTACAACCATTTTTATATATAATTTCAAAGACTAATATTACCCCCCCCCAATTTGACCTTTCAAATTAAGTTTGTCAATTTATCATTGCTTTATTGTGACTATATGGGGGGTGTTAACATCCAATTTAATTTTAATTTTAGCAAAACTTTTCAGTTGTAAGAACATTTTGTAAGTACTCTATAAAAAAATAATTTCTAATTTGTTTTTTCTCAGTTTTTGAGCATTTTTCATCTTAAATTATTTTACTACAATAATTATAAAACTATAGGACTCAAGTAACAGATTAACATGGTCGATTTTTTATACTTTGACGAATATATTTAATATTTTTTTCTTAATAAATGAAAAATACCAGTAATAAATAAAAATACATAAGAATTGGAATTGCAAGTTAAAAAAAATTTCCCCGATGTAGATTCCAGAAAGAAACAACCGATTATCCGATTCTGATTAATTGTCCAATCAATACTAAATAAACATAAGGTTATAAAAAAATATTACCTGCGTGTATGGTAAAAAAATAAGAAGAGAAGTCGAAAATTAACAATGTAAACTTCACCATTTGAAGAATGTTTAGAAGGAGAGCGCAGCTTCGCTGTTATGAAGTAAACGACAGCTGAAACAAAAAATAAGTTCTTTTTTATCCCATGTCTCCAACTGTAAAAATGTCCGAGGAAGAGTAAAGAGGTAATGCGCGTGCAATTTCCTCCTCACCAGTATTAGTGTCGAGAAGGCTGGAGAGACGTGCTAAATCTCAATGCGGACTGCCTACAACATCAAGAAGTCCATTATGTACCAATACAGCCAAGAAGAACCTAAACTTCCAACGAAACAAGATGGCTGACTTCTGGCCAGCCTCGATATACGCCTTCTCAAGATCTGACCTCAAACCCCTGTATTTGGTGCGTCTTGGAGAAAAATTTCTGCTGCACCTCACATTCAAATTTGGGGTATCTCCCAGATACCATCGTGACAGTGCAGTACACCATGGACATATCCTTTTTGTGGGCATGGGCAACTAATCTGTTCGGCGACGTGTCAAGACTATTATTGCTTGTAAAGTAGGACATATTGATTAAGAAATACATATATAGTATTAAAACATTTCCCAAATTGATTTCATTTGTCTTTTTTTGCCTCCATAAAAATACACGTTTTCGTAGTTTTGAGTTCCAACTACGAACATGGAGCTAAAAGAAGGAAGAACAGCTGACAACGGAAAATATTTAATGATTAATGATATCATTCGACCATTGGAGGGTTCAAACAGTGTGAGAGAAGAGGAAGGTAACATTAACGTTAAATAGGACACATATGTATATTATTTGTAGGCAAAAAAAATAATTTTTAAATAATATATTTTTTGTATCTTTATAAGGATTTGTACTAAATAAATGCATTGTATTCAAAATGATTTTTTTTATCCATGTATTTAATTTGTTGCAAAAATCCCCAACGTTGCTTACATAGAAAAAACAATTAACAAAAAATTAAGATCAGATTTAAAAAAACTTGATACGAAAGGGCATCTACAGACCATTTGGGAAATTTATAAGGGGGAAAAAATGTCCTCTAGAGATAACTCGAAGATAGAACTGGTATAAAGTCTGTAGAAGTCAGGTATATGTACACTCTTACTGATATTATCCACGTGATCTGTTCATTTGCACGCTTTTACTTGCTGTTAAATACGTAAGACATCACAAATAAAATAGGCAGCTCAATAATTTTATCAGAGGTTAAAAATATGTATGCATAAATAAACAAAATATCTATTTATTAATCAAAATGTACACAAAAATTGAATTATGGGTAATTTCATAATCTAAGTATATAGACCTCCATATTTTTATTTAGATAACATAGACCCCAGATAGCTCTATATCGATCCCTAGGGCAGGGTTGCAGAGTTGGATTCAGAGTTGCACCCTTTTTTAGTGGAGTCAGAGTCCGGGGTCGGAAACTTTCTACCGACCCCTGCTACAAAAAATATTATAATTTGTACAAATAAAACTTATTTATGATCGAAGGCTTACATTTGTAAGTTTGTAAAGTTAAAATATTTTAGCCCTAAGACAATTTGACAAAGAATATTTTATCAAAGGACAGTTTGCCGAAAGACCGGTCATTTGGCCGATAACGCTATATAATATAGTTATATATTCGACTGCATTGATATTGGAATTAAATAATTTCTTTTTAAATTGTAATTTATGAACTCCACAGGCCTGATTTTTGTGCATAGGTATATGTTTGAGACTATTTAAATATAATTAATTCTTTCTTTCTTTTTTTTGCTCAATAAAAATATGACAAAGGTTTTTCGTAAACTTATGTTATATCATTGTAGTGATTTCTCAGGTATTCTACGTGATTTGTAGCGAGCACACTGGAGCCTTTGCATCCAAGTTTCTAGTCGATTATAAATAGAAATTATATTTTTGATGAGCGCAGAAGAAGGTTGAAGTGATACTTATGGTATTACTAAATTGAGACCCTTTTATATGATTTTGGGAACAGAAAATGAATTTTTGCTATAAATAGGAGAACTTTGTACATATTATCTATAGACAGGCCATTTTTGTGCGTCCGAATAAAAGATGATTCGGTTTTCCAAGGGATTTCAAATCGTTCAGCAATTTGCTTCCTTGGGCAGCCTGAGTGGCCTTCATTTTGTCTGTAAGGACATCTTTTTTGTAAAAGTGGTATAACTTCATCCTCACCTCAGTGTTTATGGTCCTGAAGACTATTTCACGGCTTATATGTCGCTATTTTGTAAGAACGTTAATTGAAACCCTAGGAGATGCCTTACCGGACCGTTTCAGCCCTATAAGGAATCTGTGCGTGAGTTTTTTATCCCTCTATTATTTGTGAGTTTCTCTATTAAATGCTCATTTCTCCTTCCAGCGGTTGTAGACGTCGTAAACTGTGCTCGTTGGATACCCGAGCATCTTCTTGATGTAAGCTGGGCTATGCCCCACGCAAGCCAATTGTATCATGGTGCCCCTCCGGGTATCATCCATTGTAAATACTTGCATTGAATTAAAAGTCGTGCAACTTAATTAAAACTTAGACTCAACCTATCAATTTTTAAATTGAAATAACCCAGTTAAGGGATTTCTTTATTTTGTTTAGGATGTAGTTAAAAATGGTCCAGATTTACTAGAACGATCCTGTACATTCAAATACATATATTTTTATTTTATTATGCATTTTAAAGACAATTTACACACAAGATAGGTGAATTCATTCTTCTTTCAGGGAGAGTTGTTAGCACCGTGACGATCCAGTAAAGCATGATCAAAAAGTAACTTTTTTTTCTAATCACTAAACTGTGGATTTTCTCCGCAAGAATCCCATCCCATGTATATAATGGCTCTGATATGTAGGAAAAAATGAAAGTAAATCACTAATTACTCTGTGCATTTATTTTTCTTTGGCTATAAGCATGTTAAAAAACTAGAGCTCATATTTTGTCATACACAAACTTGTCAAAAAATGTAATGATTACCAAATATAAAAATAATCATGATAGACAGAATTTGCAATTGATTGAAATGTGATAGACATATTTTTTTTTTTAAAAGAATAAAGTATATTTGAAATGGCAAAAAATATAATTTAAAAATTTCATATATAGTACATGTTATGTACCTAGAATGTACGTAATATATAAGACTATTAAACCAACCACTATGCATATGACATTTTTTTAAAGCTATTTGATTACTTTTAGAGAAAAAAAAAGTACTTTCCCGCAATAAAATGTAGATTTTGTTGACAAAAATGTATATCCACATATTTGATTTTTAAGACTAGAAGGGTTCAAACTTATTTTAGCATACAAACTATTGATACATATAAAATTAGTATCTTATGACTTTATTATAAAAATAGATTGGTGAAAAAGTAATGCAAATTTTTTTGCTTTACTTAAATGTAGTAAAAGTAATCAGATTTAAGGCAAGTATGTCTCGTTCTTTTTGATTTCTTGTTATTTCTGTTTGATTCAACAAGAATCAAACTTCATAATGCTCTTCTCGTTGAAGCCATTATCCCTATTGGCCAAAAAATACCCTAAGACACACAATTTTCACAGCCCTCTATTGAGGCCATTTGTACACCCAAGTGCGTTTGCCATAGACAGGAACAGGTTGTAATCACTTGGTACCAGGTACGGACAATAGAATGGATGCTTATAAACTCCAAATTCCAGATCCTGGAGCTTCTACTACAAAGTTGTCGCGTATTCACCAAATGCTTTAAGTTGTTCACAAAGTAGAGGGCAGAATTGAACGGGAAAAAAATGCTCGAACCACAATTGTACTGCATGATTTCAAGGAGTTTTCCCTTTCAGATAGTAAAAATGTAAAATATGGCGAATTTCTCCCTATGAAACGAGCCAAATTGAATGCAACATTGTTCATTTGTCAATCTTATAAGGACCAAATATTAATTTATTATATAACTAGGAGAAAATTTAAAAAACAAATTCACTTATTTTTTGTTGAAAAAGAACATTTGTGAACCAATTTGGGAATAGATGATAAAAAACATTCCCTCCAAACGCCACATGTACATACCAATTATTAACTCAGTCTAAAAAGTTAAATTCTATTACATATTGTTATAACTTTTTTTAGTCCATAGCTTACCTAGAAGTGGGAATAATAGACAAATTTGTGGAGTAAGATACCCCTTGGAGTCCCATTGCCATTCCTTCCAATCTAAACATTGATGCAAGACGCTATGTAGGCCGGTCCAGCATTACGTCCTTGAGCTATTTGTACGTTCCAGACACTAAAATATCCTTTTAATCTCTTGTGTGTATCATATTTTTCCTACATATACAGAATCTATATATACAAGTATATATAATACAGTGTGTGTCTTTTATGGGTGACTACACCCTTGGCCCTAGGATGCTTAAACTTGACATAGGTACTTCTTATTTTAGGCTGATCACACTAAAACGGGGGTGCAATTTTCGTTGGTGTCATATAATGGGGTCTTATTATATAACCAAAACACAAATATGGTTTATTGAGCTCAAGGAGACTAGATAAGGGTTGAGTTATAAATCAAAAAATGATTAATGTCTCCATAAACAGTTATAAGAAGAATGGCGTTTTCTAAATTTATTCAAAATCATAAAAATTTCACAAATTTACAAAATAGGAAATTGGGGAAAATTGAACTTTTTTCTTTTCTTTTTTAGGTGCAAAAAAATACAAGAACACGATGGAATATTGGATTTAAAGATAAAATAAAGATTGTAGAAATTTGTCTAGAAAATTGATATTTAACTGAAAGCTCTGTCATTTCGTTAATAATTGTTCATTTTTTCCCCTTTTATTTCCTCTACAGCCAATTTCTCATTTTTAAGAAGAAATACCTGAAAATAATGCATTTTGGACAAAAAATTATAAACTTATGAATCTATGAAATTGAAAACATTCAAATCAGGACTCAAGTACTACAACTCTGCTATAGAATAAGAGCCTTTGACGCAAAAATCAGGACTGTGACCTTCCTATTCCCAAGCAACCCATGAAGACGAGCACAATTCCTGAAATTCCTATTCGAAATTATCTTAATATAGAATGACACCTAATTTCTTGAGTTGATTCATCTCCTTTGTCATAGAATGCATTATTAATCACTGGAATTAAATCCTCTTGATGCTTTAGCTTATTCATTGCCATAATGAAAGTTTAATTCAAGGAACTGAATGCAAGCAAAGAGTATTTACGGTATTTAAAAGAAAAATTGCACTGTAGGTGAGTATCCAAGTGTTAAGAAATCCATGGCTTAGAACACATTTATACTCAATTTGTTTCTTCTCAATTTTCGAGAATTCAAAAATCATAAGTTATTTTATTACGATAATTTAAAAAATTATAAGACACAAGACATCTATTTAATTATTTTTCCATAACTTAGAAAATTAATTCATAGTAACAATACATAAAAATTGGAATTATACATTATTTTCGCGAAGAGGATTCCAGAAAAAGCCTCTGATTCGTGATTCCGATTAATCGTCCCACTACTAGTCTAAAAATTAAGAAGAAATCACATTGACCATTGTCAATGCGATTTCCTGCTCCCTCCTTGGGCCGAGCAACACCAAGTAACCCTCTTCTAGTATGTCAAATATGTACTTCCAGTATCAAATATTTTGGGTATGACGCTTACTTCATTAGTTACAGTTACTATGACATTTGTGAATTAATAAACACTGATTTACATAATATCTTCTATTCGCTAGCATTATTAATCTACCCCAACGATGAAAATGATGAGGAAAATTCTAAGAGAGTAGGTGATGTCTTATTCTGTATAGAAAAAATATGTCTTGTTTGATAATGATGGACTAACCTCGAAATAATATATCCTCTACATAAAGTCTAAAAAAAAATTGAATATTACTCATTCCAACTACAATTTTGGATTATGAATTCACAAGTAAAAAATATAACGGTAAAAAAATATTCAATTTGTTTAATGATACTTGTAGTTTCGTATTTTGTAAAAATTGCAATGGGCAAATATATTGCTAAAATATCCATATTAATGTGAGTGTCTACTAAACATCCCATGGAACTACTTGCACTAGGATTAGAAGGATAGTAACAGAAAGTGCTAGTGGCACAACATCCTGGTACATGGTGATAGTCTTAATACTCGCAGTACTACAAGAAAAGCGAAGTTTAGTGAATTTAGTTGTTTTTTCCCAGTTTCCATTTTTTTCTTTTGATTTTTTCGATTCACCTTTTTTTACCATATGAGGAAATTTAAAATGGTTGCTATTATTTTATATACGCAACCTCATCAAAATAGATGAATATTTATTTGGTTCTCAAACTTCGCATAAAATAATTAATGTTTCAAAGAAATATTAATACAAAAAAATAATTTAATGTTTTTACAACAAGAATAATAAACTATATCTTATTAAACTCTAAGCTCATGATCTTAAGATTATTTAGAAATAAGAAGTTATTTTACCTCGATGTAGTTTTATATTTGGGGCTTCTTTTTAACCCAGTTTACTAACCATATTATAAAAAGTAAGGTATAGATATATAAATACTTTTTTAGTATCAACTTTTGAACATCCCACGTATAACTAACCATTTTAGTTTTATTGTTTTGTTTTTTTTCAATATGACGTGCTGAGCTTAGGTAAAACACGTTCGTTCAAGTACATAGTAATGCGCACTGTATAATTTTTTTTTATCATTGATATAAATGAAAAGTTTATATTTAATACAATATACCTTTACACGCACACATACCTAAAACTACTTAAACCTTTGTTTAAAGTATTGTTGAATACACCTACCCTTATGCATATAATCCAATATTTTATAAAGTTCTGAAAAACTCCTTCTGTATCGTTCTTTATATAATATTCATAAAGCCTTACGCACACATTAAAAACCACATCTTGGTAATATAATTAAAAAGTTATTGAAAAAAAAAAACTTTTTTAATCAGTCAATATGTCTCCAAGTTTTTTATTCTATATTTTACCTTTTTCTTTCATCTATTTATCTACATACATATTCTTAATATATATGTTTCTTATTTAATCACATGATCAAAAGAGAATACCTTCTCAAAAGGTAAGAACTAGGGTTCTAGAAAAAAATCCTTCCGCAAACAAAACCACCCGAGATAAAACTTAAATGTTTTGCCCTGTTTTTGCTATAATGACTCAATTATTATTCAAACACTCACGAAATGATATATAAAATATACAAGCAGAGCTTTGAGCCCTTTTCAACCCTTGCTTTGCTTTTAAAAAAAGATTCATAGGGAATGAAAATGGGTGAATTTACGTTATAAGGTCTTGAATTTGAATTATATAACTATTTAATTAAAAGCCCCACCAGAGATCAAATAGTATTAACATCTATATATCTATATTTTGAAAGCAAAAGTTTTTCTGTTTGCAAACGCTTTATTTTCAATTGTGCACTTTATATGTATATTAATACATTGTGACTACTTAATCTAAAAAATGACAATGTAGTAATGAGCGTGTGTAGATAAATCTCAGCGCCTCATAAATATTTATTAAATATTAAATACAGAATAAATCATTTATGAAAAAAAATTGAAAAATTATTTTTTCTGTAATAAACTTCAAAAATTAAATTTCAAAAAAATATATATATAATATTACGTTTATTTCTTTAAAAAAAAATGTTGCTGCTGTATCACTTATAAAACCAAATAGCTTGAAAAATTTACGATCAAAGACGAAGAAAAAAAATCAAAAATCCATAGCTATTCTCAAAAAATTTATTTTTTTTGGAAAAAAAAATCCAATATTACATTTTCTAGTAAAAAGCAAAAATTGACTAATTTGGAGGGATATAGCCCCTCCAGCCCCCCTTTGAAGGACACCACTGATCTCATGGAGCAGAAAAATATTGATTATTATTTTTAAGATCAACCGGAATTTTTTAGGGGAGGAATTAATTAGCGCAAGCGTGCACTAATCCACACTCCTAGTCCTCTCCTTGTTTTAATATTATTATTTTTTTCTTTCCGTTTATGTAGAACAACTCATAGTCATTTTGCTTACAGTTAATGTATACTCATATCCAAGGTTAATGGAAATACATGGTTAAACCATCATGTAATTAGGCTTGCTAGATTTTTCAATCTGATGTATTGTATCGACTGCTGGGCAAAAAAGTCATAATTTGACAAAACACACAACCACTCATAGTCTATGCTGTTACTATTGCTAGAATTTTTCCATTTAATGGATCATACCAACAGCTGGGCAAGGAAAACAAATTTTGATGCAACACCCAACCCCACCCACGCGTTATGGTATAACCTTATATTTCTATTAACCTTGACTTGTATCGTTATTAATTGTCTTTGATAATTTTTTTGTCATTATATTCAAGGGTGTCTGCAGTGGGGGAGAGGGGAGTTGGACGGGATGTTGCCCCCCCCCAAAAAAAAAAAAAAAAAAAAAAAAATCAAGTAATTTTTGAGAAAGTTGAATTTTTTTATTTTAAAAAAAGTCCACTCTGTTCGAGTTCTTATTTTTTATAATCTAAGGCGGGACTTGGGCAATGCCAACACCTTTAGCAGTGGCAATTGACATGGCCTTGCTTTTACTTCCTAAAATTTGCTCTTAATCTTGGGAATTACTGTGTATATATACATACAAATGAATAAGAAAGGTAATAATAATATATCCGCAATATATTTACAAAATCACTGCGTAAAGTAGTTTTTTATTATTGGGGTATAACTCATTTTCTTTGGAGGAAATGTTAAGTACGTATATACATAGAGGTGAAGTTTTGTTTTTTTTTAACTTTCAAAATATTGACGTAGAAAGGTCTTTATATTTATTTAACTTTAGTAATAACATTTGAAAATATATGAGCTATTTAGAAAAAATATTTGGAGATAGCTCAACAGTTTGAAAGTTTTGAAAATGGACACTTTTAAAAAAAAAAAACTTATATACCTTACACATTACAGCTTTACATTAAAATAACAAATTTAGTTTAGTAAAATTGTTATTAAAAACGTTTTATATATTTGTATGGAAAACTAGTATTTACCTGTTTAAAATGGTGTCAGGAAAACTCACCTTTGGATAACTTCCCTGGCTAAATTTGCAGTGGGATCACTTTACATAGGAAAATTCGCCTTGGAAAAAACGCGGCGAGTGGAAGAATCGCCGTCCCTTATTTTTGTAAATTATCATCTCACTTACGTAATGACTAATGAGTTTGAACCAGAGATGAACTAGGTATTACTAATCAATTATAAGTATAAGATTAAAGAAAAATAAGTAAACACGACAGCAATTCAAATGGAAGAAGTACAAATCACTTAATTATCCGTGATCAATTATCATTAGATTGTAGAAATGATGGATTATTCACATAGAAAGTGACTCATGGATGGACAAACAAGCATAACATCAGATTATGCAAGAAGATTGACTTCCTCTTTTTTCGTGCCAGAATGTGTGAGAAGAAGAGGTGGGTGGATATGGTGAGGCAAATCTCTGAGAAGATTTGAGGAGGGAAGTTGGTCAAGTTGTAGGTTAATTTTTTTTTTAAATGGAAATTTTTTGTAAATAGCTGTGGATTTTTGAAATTTAAAAAAAATGTCATACTTGAAATTTAATTTTTGAATTTTTTTTTCAAAAAATTTAATTTTTATGTGAATTTTTGCAATTTGTTTCTAAAAAGTGTAATACTTGAAATGTTTTATTCAAAATAAGTAATTTTTGGAGAAGCTGTGATTTTTTTAAATTGAATATTGGAAAAATTTTTTCACAAATTTAAATTTTTGTGACTAACTGTGGATTTTTGAAATTTTTTCAAAAAAAATTTAAATTTTTGTGAGTTTTTGCAATGTGTTTCTAAAAAAAAAATATTTAAAATATTACATTCAAAAAATATAATTTTTTTGAAAAAAATGTGAGTTTTTTTAATGGAATATTCGAATTTCTTAATTTTTTGTAAATAACTGGAGATTTTTGAAAAAAATTCGAAAAAATTTAATTATTGATTTTTTTTTTTAAATTTAAAATTCTATTTTTGAAATTGTAAAAAATTTATTTCTTAATTTTTTTGCATACAAATTTATTTTTTGGATTATATATTTAAAGTAAGTAAAAAAATAATAATAATCAATAAAAATCACGTTTTTCTTTCTTTATTCATCCTACTGCAATGTTAGGGGTTACACTATGAAGACCGTATTTCAGTTGCATCCCAAGGACCTACATATCCCCATGTTTGTCTAGCTGCGTGATAGACATTTTCTTAATTACCTTCCCATGCTCTGTCGTTTTTGTTCAAACTAACATAGGAAATAGTTGAAACACAAACCACCCATATATTTAAGTAGGCACAATATATTATATAAGTAATTTTACAGTAGTAAATAACAGTATTTTATACATAATATAACGTATAAACATCAAATTAAATATCGACATATTTTACAATTTATATATACGTTATTCCTATGTAGTTAATTTGACGAGCTGTCTAGGTTACCAGAAGAAGAAAAAACCCTCTCTGAAATATATGGAGGAGTGAATGATGGGTGGTATGAAATGTACATTGTACATATGTAAGTACATACATCCATCAAATTTGTATGGGTTTATTTATATTAGGGTGCCAAGACATGTGTAGTGAACATCAATTTGAAAATTATATAGTCGGTGAAACCACTCGTAGGGAATTTAATCTATTATGGGGATAAATTATATCATTTTCGGAAAATAGGGATTTTTATCCAAAAGGAAAAAATTTTTGACACATAATCCCCACGCAACCTCTTAGAGTAAAAATATCTTATTCAGGAAGGGATAAGTTTTAAACACGATTTTACCTTACTAACATAAAATTACTCCGTGTATCTTGTTTCCAACTGTTGGTTCTCTTGTCTCACTTGATACGTTATGGATATTTCATAGTTCATTCTTTTTGATTAGTGTTGGATCGGTCTAACAAACTAAAGTCCTATCAGCCCGGTCCTAATAAAATTTGTCAGTCCTAACACGGGTCCTTATCGGTCTTTTGTAGAAACAACAACATCTGAAGTGAAGTAGTTAGTAATTACTAAGTCATTTGAGTCGCTGAAGTTACAACAGAGTTCATAACCTCTTTCAAAGAGACAAGATACCTGTAGGAGATGTGTGACTAGAGCGTATTATTTTACGTTCTAGCTATCATTTCTTATTTTCTTAGCTCCTATATTCTTCAATCCTAGCTTTGAGTGAAGAAAATAAAAAGGTAGCTAGGATTGTAGGACTGAAAAAACCAATGTATCCGTCCCTCCGATAGTTGAATGGTAAAAAAGATTTGCCTGAGAACAAAGAGAATAAAAGGGGCGGGGAAAAACTCTTATAGGCGATCAGTCCTAGGACTGATCCAACTCTTTTTTTGAAAAATAAGGAAGCTATAATATATCATTAGATTTGAGTAGTTTGTACTTTTAAAAATTAGATAAGGAAAAACGGTTGTAACGTTTACACTTTCTTCGTTTTTCTCTTCATTGTGTAAAGGGCGTCGTGGTGTTAAATTATTCATCTGAAGTAAGTTTTATTGCCTATCTTTAGTATGAATTGTTTTTAAAAAATAAATATATTTGTTAATCCATTGTCATATATATACCGACCGAGTGGTCCATTTAAATATGCACACTATTAACTTTAAACTTCAACAAGATGTATTTTATTAACTAACAATAGAATTTCAACCAAATTAAAACCATAAATAGATTAGGGTTTGAGCTCAACTAATCATTAATGTAGCCGCTCTTAGTAGCAAAATGGCTTCCAGGCGTCGGTGGAAGGTCTCGCACTCCTTGCCGATGTAGTCCTCTGTTATGGTGTCGCGGTGCTGGCTGACAGTGGCATTGGGGGCTTTGGTGTTTGGATGACAGACACTGCAGGCCTTTCTCTCTATGTCAGATGTTGGTAACCTACAGCACGTGTGCCACTGCCTGTACGTGGTGGTATATTCACTGGCATGCGTAAATTAGAACATATTTCCGTTGTGTGTGTGTGCGTTTCACCATTATTGTTGATAGTGGCACACTCATTGATTAGAATTGATGAAGTTAGCACTCCATGTCTCAAAAGTTGTCTACCCCTGCTCTATGTGAACCCAAACGGTGTAGTCGAGAGGTTTGGTATCCAGTCGGTAGGAGAGGCCAAAACTTTAAGGAGTTCAAAAGAACACAATAGAGTCTTGCAACGGAGAAGATGGGTTTTTTTTATTGATCGTGTCAAAAATGGTCTCTCTACCCTCACAAGGCTCTTTTCCCCACTTTTTTGATAGCTCTCTGGACAGTATGGTGTAAAATCCCAAGGGCTCATGCTTAGGTCCTCATGGACTTGAGGTAATTGCCCTGGGATATTTTCTTTAACTCCTTCGAGTCCAATTTAGACTTTCTGATAGAGCCCTTCTTCCTTTTCAATGTTTGGGACTTGCTGACGTCGTAGACAATGGTTCTGGAGATATTGTGCTTGGAGTACACAAATGGAAATTCATCGACTATGTTCAAGTGTCATTTTATCGACTTGTACGTAAGCTAAAGAGCTCAGGTTTGTTTTATTTTGTAATTAATTATTTATGCTTAGATATATCCAAATATGAATTAATTTCAATCACTTCGCCATCATTAATTATTGAATTAGTAAGTCTTCAGATTTCAATGGACTACCCAGTAAATACATTGTCAACAAGTTGCAATTCGATACAAGTTATAAGTTGTACATGACCATTGTACAAGTTCAAACCAAAAGGTGAATAAAATCAATTACTGTAATAGTGAGGAGTTCATTATACTATTGTATGTTCTTTTGTACAGGTAAAACATTTTAATTACATTTAAATGGTGTCACAATTAGTGTATTAATCAAAAGAAAATTAAAAGTTGTAACATCTCAATACCCCTTCAAGCTCAGAAAAATTAACAATTTGTTAAAAATTACTTCTTCTTCTTCTTTAATTATCATCCAAAGTAAGTACAATTAATTTTATGTATATCCTTTTTCAGTTGACTAAATGAACTATAAAAAAGTTTCCTGTAAATGCAATTTCGTCATCATAAACGACGAAAATTACGATATATTTTGTTGTAACTTGTTAAAAAAAATTAACTTTTTTACACTTTTTCAGTCTTTTGAACGTGGATTTGTTGAATAAGAACTATTATATTTTGTGAAGCTGCAAACAATTCCCAACAATAATAATTATTTATCCCAATTAATAAAGTTTTTACAATTACTACAATTGGGTAAATTGAATGGTCTTATTTAGCTATTCCTCCCTATTTTAAAATTTTAACGTAAAATCAGAAATTAAGGAGCACTACATATAGTTAATAGGGATCTCTGTCAATAGATACAGTTGAGCCCAAAAGTATTCGTACCCTTTCAATATTAGATATATCTATATTTGAAACCTTTAACAATTATTTTTAATTTTCTTTTTAGTAATGTTCTTAATAATAATTGCTATTTATTGACTAAAAATATTAACTTCTATTATACAATATTTTTTTATTCTTCGAAAACAATTTTTGCTTGTTTCAAAAGTATTTATACACCTCCAAAAAAGGAAAAATAACAAATTGTCTGGTTTTTTTTGTCATGGTGAAGGTTGGAAAAATTAAAAGACTTCTACAATACACTCCAGATATCAGTAAATTATTTGAACTATCTTCTGAGGTATAAAAGTGTGATGAGCCGATTTCTTACTTCAGTCTTATTCAACACTCATTACGGCAAAGACCAAGGAGTTCATTGATGGGCATCCGCCAGCAATTAGTTAATCACTATAATAAAGATGGCAGCTACAAAGACATTTCCATACCAAAGTCCTCTGTCCAAAGCATTATCACCAGATTCAAAAGAACTTGCCATGTCAAGAATCTTTGCTATTTGTTATTTGAGAATGAATACTTATGGAACGCCAACAATGTTTTTTTTGTTAATTTACTCCCACAATAGAATAAATTATTATAATTTTTTAAGTTGAGAGTAGTTTTTGATTGACTAAGGATATTCTAAATGACTTTGTAGATCCAACATAATCATCTAATTATTTTTTCTTGGCATTTTTGTGAGGGTACGAATAATCTTCGGGCTCAACTGTATGTCATCACTCAATGTTACCAGATATATTATGGTATTCTCTTGGGTTTAGTTTTTACACACATCACACAATTTAGCCGATAATCCCAACCTTAAATTTAAGAGTTTTATTTTCCTCGTTCTCTACAACAAAAAAACATATTCTGCGGCGTTGCAAACCCCTTTTCTCAGGGATTTAATCCCATAAAAGTTTCAAAAGCCTCCCCCCTCAAAAAAAAATTATAAAACCATATCTTATTCACATTTATAGGCCTGTTTTTGCAGTTATCACACATGGAGTCCTAATTGGTCCAACAAATCAGTCTGAATTTTAGCGAGTAGACGTATAAAATAGCCAAGCTGTTCCTATGATATTTTTAGGGGCCTCTGACGTCATTCAGAGCATGTTTCCACCAAATAAATATCTCATTTCCTTGTCTGGGTCTATATATCTTCCTTCTTCTCATGATTTATCTGTATCTTTCTACATCCCTCTCTCTATTCTTCTATTCTCCTGGTGCTATACCTTTTTATATCCCCCTCTCTCTGATTTTTTTTTTCTTTTACCTTCATTCTTTGTTTGTATTCCTCTCTATTCAACCTTGCAACCCCGGGACCCTCAGCCAGTATGTATATAAAATAAACCTATTTATATACGCAATGATATAATGTTAAGGGTAATTTTTGGGGAACAGCCCCCCCCCCTTCCTCCTAAAATAATGAAAGCTAGCAATGCCCCTGGTCGTATTTCCATTTATTTTTGGATTAAAGGTGTGTGAATATAATATACATACATGTTGTTTTATTTTTTGTTGTTGTTTAATTATTATTCAAACCGTCTTCTCTCCTCTTACCTTACAGTTTTTTTTGCTAACACTAATCAAAAACTTAAAATTTAGCCATCACTACAAATGATTTGGCACTCTAATATACCAACTTATATGTATGTACATTTAAAAAATAAATAAAAAGTATACATTATCCATTCAAAAAAGAGAGGCAAGTATTCACCAATATTGAAGAGAAAGTATACACATATGTTTGTGGTGTAGTCTAAGTACATAGTGGTGGATGGATGGATGTAAAACAACCACTTACTTTATTATGATAAATAGTGTGCATGCAATATCTACACATGCCAATATATGTAAATAGAGATGCTGCTGTGAATATCGGCCTTCTATATGTAATAGTCCAAATTCAAACTAAAAAAATTACGTTACAGATAATATTATTACCTAAAAAACCCACCATGTAGGTTTAGTAAACAGAAATCCATTGTATTAAAAGATGGCTGAAGTAATGTGTATCTTGCGTTTTATTGGTATGAGTATTTAACACTAGTCTGCCTTAGAAAGATAAGATTTCGTACTTTAAAACAATGTAAGGGAGTTTTTTGATATATTGACTCTGTATTGTTTGAGCACGCGTCAAAAATGGATACCAACAAAGAGAAAGTTCGACATATTCTACATTTTTTCTTCGATAAAGGATAGAATGCAAACCAGGTGGCTGAAACTGTGAATAGAGTTTATGGTTCTAATATTATAACAGTCAATTATGCGCAATTGTTTTATCGTGAATTCTGTTCCGGTAATTTTGATGTCAAAGATGCACCATGTCTAACAGTCATGTAAGCAATGCTTGCATAGTGTTAATAACTTATGGGATTTTTTTTTTAAATCCAGTGAAAATAATGGGGGGGGTTCTGCATCTATTATTATAGTATCTTGCTGAAACTTTCACAGAATATCCACCTTCATGTTGTGTATTAAACATTATTTGTCCTTATCTCTAACACAGAAAAAAATTACAAGTTAAAGACCTTTTTAAAAACCTACAATTGATCCGTGCTCTTGCGAATACAGATGTGTTAGTATAAAAGAAACTAAATTGGTTTATTGCTTTTATTCAGCTACTTATTATGTAATAATGCCTAAGCAGTATTAATTGATTGATGAAATGACTTAAACATCACATTTAATGCGTGCAACCAGTGTTTGTTAGGCTTCATCTATTCAAAACCTACTATTTTGGAAAGTTTGAACTAATTCATAGCAAAATTCGATTTTGTGTCAGGTCTGGATGCATCCACTGCTAATTGAGACATTTGAAAGTCTAATGACTACATCAGAAACATCCACAAAGCCAGTGTCAAAAATACCCCAATTATTGTGTTTCATACTAACCAACATAGCCAATTCATATGTTATAATAATAATTTATCATCCTAGAAACTAATGCTTATTACCACATAATTCTACAATTTGTATGTATGTTTTTTATTATATATTTTCTTTAACGACATATTTAGTACATTCATGGGTTGCAATTAAAAAATCTGTGAAAAAAATGTAAAAATAATAAGTACATATTATTTTTTAAATTAGTGACACAATTAGCTTGAATGAAATATTATGTCAAATACTGCCACATATCAAAATCTTAGAGTGTTCCATATTTTCCAGGGGCTCATATTACCACCGTTACCCCTATTTCGAAGAGTTATTTTTAAATAATATAAAAGGGATCTAACCTTGTCTTTCTTAAGAGTCGTTTAATACTCCCCAACAGTCTCTGTTCCTTACGACCTACAATTATCTACGTAATAAATATTGATGAATTAAATGAATTCAATTGAAAATAAATAAACTTAATTCAAAATGAGATGCAGATTCTAAAATATTTATGGAGGGTCGTCATTGTATGAAGGAAAAATAACTTTACTTCAAAAGCCAAAGCCGTCCATTAACAAGAAATATGTTTAATGTCCCATCTCCAGACTGAAATTTGTGTCAGACTTGGACAACACTTTAAAGGGGCCTGAAGATGAAGGAGCTATGGTTGGTTTAATTGCCTTATTTGAGACAAACCTGTTAGTAGATTTATTAATCAGCACCCAAAATAAGTTGTGCCTCATCAACAACGTAAAAACGTCCAAAAATATTTAGTCCCTTAAAGAAAAATTTCAATAAAAAAATTCCCACTGGAATGATTTTCCGTCCCCCGAATACAAACAAGAGAGGGTAGATTTTATTTATTGGATACATGGAAGGCTAGCTGAATTGATATATTAAACACTTGTGCACCTGAGTCCATTAGAAAGCTAATGTTATTGTAGTAGTTGTTAATAAAACGTATTTCCCTGTCGATATCTTAACTAAAAATAGCTCCGGACTTTTCAGTTTTATCTAAATCAATGAATAAATAGGACAATCGGGCCCGAAACACTTTTTATCATTACTCAATATATCTTAAGTTGTCTAGAAATTCGTTTTTCTCTAATTGATCATCTATTTTTCTTATTGATATCTCGATGGTATATTTCCAATTTGAATCCGGATATGAAGGACGACTAATTAGATTTATTAGACTACCCATAGAGCTTGAATTTGCTGAATCATTAGGACCGCTGCAATATTCAAGTAAATCTTCCAAATCCAGTTTGACCATCCTATGGGCCATAGATCACCAACCAGTTATATTTTGGAATATATCTAACCAGAATCTCCTTTCTGAAAGCCCCAAGCAGGTTGTGCACGAAGAGTGGGTCCAATAAGCGATTGAAGGCTGTAAGAATCCTTCTTGGAAAGCATCGATTCGTATGTGAGAAGATCCATATTTCTGAACCGTTCTTGAGGTGAGATGCACATTGCTTTGGGTCCTCCAAATAAAGGACTTACTAAGATAAAAAGAATGTTATTTTAAATAACAGAAAATGGATGTACCCCTTTTTGTCTCAAGAGTCCTCAATTTATATTACTGAATACTAAATAAGACTCTAAATTAAGTTTGAGTCAAGTCTGCTTCCTATTCGAATGCTCCGACTCCAAGCAAACTCGAAACCACCTGATCAGGACTGATTTTACCTGATCATAATAACCATGTTTAGGTAGATTTTTTTTAATTTTTAGAGAAGTCCAAAGCTTGAGTGTAAATTTCACAAAAAAAAAAATTTTTTTCATTTGAACTAAGGCAAAAATAACTTAAAGCACGAACACAGATTTACTAAAATTTTGTATATTATATTTCCAAATCCAAATCAAGTCTGTGTCCTTATCATTTCAAGTCCAAGTCAAATCCGCAATTACAATGTTTCAACTCTAAGACGATCCCAATTCCATCAAAAATGACTTGAATCCGTACTTAAGTACTTTAATTATGTACTAAACATTTATATAATCTATTTATATACATATCATAGAGAAAAAATATCTACAGCTGTTCACAAAGAATTAAATTTAAAAATAAAAAATTTCAAATATTTTATTGGTGTGAAAAAATTTTCAAATTCATTGCTATTCACAGAAAATTAGATTTTTGACAAAAACTTTAAAACCAAAGTTAAAAAAATTGCAAATATTAAAATTTTGAAAAAAAAAATTGAACAAATTAAATATTATAGAAAAAAATTTCAAAAATCCATAGACTAAATTAAATTATATTTGAATTGAATGAACAGCTATTGGTAACACCTTTAAATATATTTCTTTCGATCAGGGGTTCACAATCATTACCTTTTTATAGAATGTTTCTTTCCTTCTTCAGAAAATAAGTTATTTATTAAAATGGAGTCATAGGAGAAAAGGCTGAGAAACGCTGATACCTATATAATGCCTAGTTAAAATATTATATCCCTTCAAAAATATGTATATCTACATATATTATTTTTTCCTTTTAAAAGAAATCAAATATAATCTTCAGAATCTATGAGATGACATATTTATATATTTGTATAAAATATAGAAAAGGTTAAAAGTCTACTTTAATCTCGGATGCATTTCGTCATCATGTATTATATATATGGGAAAGCTTTTAGTGTCAAAAGCGTGTATATTACATATCTATGTCCAACTTCAAAAAGAGTTGCTATGATCTTACTTATCATATTTATTTATATAATCCAATATTTGTAAATTTTGAGCCAAGGTATCTCTTATTTTTAGAGGGTTTTAAAATGTATTATATTTTGTAAGGATTTGTTGCTGTTAGACAGTAAATTATGTTTCCACATTATCTTTCTTTAATAGTATGAGGGGGGTCCACAGGGTTGGCTGGAGGGACTGTAGCCCTCCCATTCCCACCAGAATTTCTTTGTGTCAAAATTAAAACACTTTACGTGAAAACAATACTAAAAAATTATTCTACAGGCAAATTTTAATGTTTCTGAATAAATAATTTTTGAACTTTTTTTCCTAAAAAATTAATTTTGCGAATATATATGGATTTTAAAATGGTTAAAAAATTAATCTTATGTCAATAACAAAGGATTTTTTTTTTCCCCAAAAAAATTGATTTTCTATATAGAGCTATAAATTGGTGATTTTTTCCCCAAAAAATCTAATATATCAATTTTTTTAAAGACTGTTGACATGGCGTTACCCCACTAACACAAAAATAAAGACTTTTTTTTTAGTTAGCTGTTGATTTTTATGCTTCTCTTCTCCCTCAGTTTATTTTCTTGAACTTCGACTAGTTAAAAAAGAATTAGTTTTACTCTAGCTGTGAACACTTTTTAACAATCATTAGATAGTAACTTCATTGTTGGGAAGGAATGGCCCAGGATAAACTAACTTCCCACTGATTCTGGTACTTTTTTCTGTTATTTTCGTATAAAATTTTACATCTATATTAATAAAGCAAAATCGGTTTGTCTGTATTCAGGAATATATGAAAACGAATAACTGGTGTATTTATATAGTGATCTATTATGTACATATTTAATAGACATTTTTTGATCTAAGGAATAGCAAATTGTCATATTCATGAAATACTACAGGTGTGCGTACAAACAGTTTGGTGTCTCCAGGACCACTGTGTACGCTGTCAGCAAGTCTGAAAATATTAGAAAGGAAGAAGGTACCTGTCATAAACGCCCTACTTGACCTGGAGGAGTTAAAGATAACAGTCCCAGTCAATCCCTCAAATAAATCCATAAGTGCCCATGGAAGAGATCTCGGAATTTCACACCAAACTGTCCAGAGAGCTACCAAAAAAGTGTATGGAAAGAGCCTTGCAAGGGTGGAGAGGCCACTATTGATACTATCTCCTCCGTTATAAGAACCTTTCAGTTCTTCTGTATTCTTTTTTTTACACTTTTGGTCCCCTACAGCCCTGATGCCTACCCCAACGACATGCAAACAAAAGGTGGTCGAGATGTGATATGTCTACAGTGTCTGTCATACAAACATTGAGGCACTTAAAGCCACTGTGAGACAGGACCAGAACACCATGACAGAGGACTACAATTACAGCTGGTTCTAGGCCTTCTGCTACCGCCTGGAAGCCATTATTGCCGCTAAGAGAGGTTACATTAATGATTACAAGAGCTCAGAAGCACATCTTTTGACAGTATTAATTTTGTTGAAATTCTATCGTTAATTTATAAATTATATTTTGTTGAAGTTTAAAATTCAAATTATTCAGATTTTAATGAACCACCTTATACTGTTCAAGTGATTTCCCTAGAGTGAGCTCAAAAAAATTACATCAATACACATAAAATAGGTCGAAACAAGTTTATAATGAGAAAAGAACAACAGAAAATATCTATATTAAGATTTATTCATCCTTTGAAACTAAGGATATCTCATTATGGGAAAACTAATTTAAAATTCATAATTAGAGTATCTAATTAAAGAACAAAACTTGGACAGATTCTCCCAAAAATATATTTTTCTCTTGCTGTTGCCCAGTCTAACTAAAGAGAATAGTTCCTACTCTAAAATATAATTTAAAATATATATTTACTTTGAGATTTATATTAATATTGCCTTCAAGGATATTGGAACAATACAGTGAGTCTTGCAGGTCTTGTGGTGGGAATTCCCATTTGGCTGACTCTGTTAGAAAGGATTTGGTTGCAACCAAGCACCATTTCATTCATGTTAATCATATTTTTTTAGATATATAGTAACGTAAAGTTTACTTGAAATTAGTTATGTATTCAAGACCATACCATCTTGAGACCAAGATAAGATCAAGACACTCAGGGATCGAGAACAAGAGGAAAAGAAAATGTTTGTGTTTTTTCTTTTAGAAAATGATTTTTTTTAGAGGAGTAGTATTCGTCTTAGTATAGACAGCAAGGCCATAATTTTGAAAGAGTTGAGAGCCGGATAGTGCCAAGACGGATTTGGAAAATCACATCCGTACTTAAAAGTATGTAATGCTTTTTAAAAGTTAGGGGCGTCGCATGTACCTATAGGAGTTTGGCCCTGATAATATGTATTCAAAATGTGATATTTCATCGTTATATGGTGACATAATTTAGACAATGAATAAACTACTATACTGTTAAGTATAATGTACTTGTCTCCAAATATCCTAAGTTTCTTGCCCCTTCTCAATCAAAAACAATTGAAGAATTGTAGCCATTTTTACGGATTTTAAATACTTATTATTTAGAGTTATTTCAAATATAAGTGTTTTTCTTATTTGTATCAAGTTGTATGCAATACAGATATTCAGTTTTGTTTCTTTTTGTAGGCAATTTGGTGAAGTTATTTCAAGCTTTTGAAACATTACACAGGGGATCAGTCATTTTGTTCAAATAAATTCAATCCAAAAAAGGAACTTATCTTTGAGTGCAGAATCCAAAAATGATCTCAGTTTTTCACTCAGTCATGTGAATTTTGAAATATCTGGAATTGTAGTAATGGCAGACTTATTATTGTCATAATCATTTTTACCCTTACAACAATCCTCAAATTACAAGTAGTATAATTAATGCTTATGTAAAAGTGTTTTTATGATCAAAAAGTATTTTTATTAATTCTGTATCTTGTATTGAACTCGATATATTTCCAATTTTAGGCAACGACACTCTTCTTTAGACCCTTAAAACTTATTCATAATGCATAGTGATGAGGAATATCATAGCTTATATTATACAAAAATATTCAACGTATAATTTAAAAAAAGATTTATTTAAAAAATATGAATCTCCAAGGATTTTTGTGGCAATTTGTATTTTTTAAGTGATCCCATTTTGAAATATTAAAATGATCTACTCATATCTTATCTTATTGAAGGACTAGCGGTTAGAGTGTGAGTTGAACTAATTATTTAAAGTCCTCTCTGGAATAGAAAAACTCCAGAGCTTTCATATTTTTCTGCGGTTTCATGAACTTTTTTATTTAGGTATTGAAAGATAAACAGTTTTTTGGTGTTTAATATTTAAAAAAAAAAAAAAAAAAAATTTCCAAGTTATGAAAGTTGAGGACTTTTAGATATTTCAATTTTTAATTCATCCAAATAATTTTTTTAAACAATTTGCTCTAATTTTATGTCTTCATGTAATCCAGAATAACTAATGTGGTGCCAAAAATCACTGCCCTAACATTTTCTATGCATTTTCAATCACTCAATAAAATAAAAGTACTCTTTTTTAATCTCTTTCCGAGTAAATTAATTATTTTGTGTGGTATTGCAGAAACATCATTTAACTTTACTTTTTCTATTTCCGAAACAAGTACGGTAAATCTTTCTTCCAAGAAATTAGGATTTTCAAGAGTTTGCATGAGTTTTCCATCACAGTGCACTCTAATTATGGATGGGGTTTACCAGTAACTTATAATTTGTTTTATTGTACTTCTTCTTCTCTTCTAAAAATAATAAATCCTCTTAAACAATATTCTATTCATCTTCAGACTTTCCCTTCTGACTGTTCAGTACAATTTCCTTGGTATTGCTAGAGAAAAATGGCATGGTTCCTACAGCTATTCATGGAGATATAAAGTCTCTTTTTCAGCTGATTGTCTAGCAATAGCAATTTTAAGACAATTTTTGTAGTACATGTGTTTGAAGATAAAACATATTTTTTTTTTTTTTGTCTTTAATAAAAATCCGAAGAGGTTGCATAGTTATACAATATAAGTCAACCTTATAGTTTAAATTTAATCCTTCGGAAAAAAGACAACATGATAAAAATGTACATATTTACAATCACACCCAACTATAAAAAAGAAATATAGCACTTTAAAATTTCAATGAAAACGTCGATAAAGTTATATAACTAGAAAAAAAAAAATCAGAAAAACTGCACACCTTACAAAAATAAGAAAAAGAAAAAAAAACAGCCTACCAACTAACAAAAACAAAAACTTAAAACCCTTTTTGCCACATTTGAACCTCTTGTATCTTCTTACATTCTTGCGTATGGATTGCAGAGTTCGTATCGGAGAAGCGAATGTTATATGACCATTCAGTGTTGCCAAGATTGGGAAACTTCCTATTTAGTACTCCATAAGTGTATTCCTGCTTTAATATAAACACATGGAATCTGATACCTAACATAGTAAGCTGCTTCATATTTCATTTTTTAGTTCACGGAAGAGAAGTTATCAACTTTAAAGTGTTTAACGTTTTATAAATAACACAAAAAAACTTCTTTACATCTTGATAATTTTGATTCCATAAGATATATATACTTTTTACTAGGACACTAGTTTATTTTGTACTAACTGTTATTAGATCTCTGTCATTGAAAAAAAAATGATATAGAGAAAACAATGATAAAATTATTATTTTTGCATCCTACCACAGATCGAAATTAAGAATGTGCCAACGCTAGATATATTCCAATTTTTATGAAACTCCAGATTTATGCTTAGTATATCTAACCACAAGGCTATACTAATTAGCAGTAATATCTAAATAGGTTGTGGCAGAGCAATCACCTTACTAGAGGTAGTACTTGTCATTTACCCAAACCTAGGTAACATACAAATTATGCTTTAATATAGCTTCAAACAAATCCTTGGTGTTACTTTTTGTTTTCCATGTACGCGTTCACACATAGCAGCTCACTCAATACTTAGACGCGTCACTCCTCAATATTAATACAAAATAATATTAACAGAGTGAGGAAAAAAAGAACCCACATTCATTTTTTTAAATTTTATATAAAGTACTTCCCGCTTATTATTCTTTTTTAATATGAGTTGAAATAAACACCTACCAGACTTTATTAATGCTAACTGTACTGCCTTTTTTTCATATACTATATTGACATATGATATACATCAGGAAGCACTGTATACAATGCACCCTATGACTGTTTTTATATATACATACTAGGGCTGGGAAAGTACGCTAAACACGTGGTTTGGTACGGTGTAATAGTATTTTTTTTATAAATAGTATTGATGTAGTTTTATCGATATTTTCTCTTTAATAATTTATTTTTGGTACATTAAATTATTTCTAAATTTACCAAACTGCTCAAAAAAAAAATAGCTTAATATAAAATATAAACTGGTTATTTATTAGTGCTATTCATGAATTTATATTTTCTTTGCAAAAAGAGGGGCATGTATAGATTTTCCGCTTATAAACAATATTGCCAGCTCTAGATTTTTTTTTTTACTTGATATAGATGTACCTGTAGTTGCAAGGTATCTTGAAGCTAACTTTATAAAAAATAAATCATATACAAAATTATGTTATCGCTTTTCCATAACCTTAGGTTTTCGTCAACTGGTATGTATTTCATCATTTTTTAAGACATTATCTCTTTTTTTGTATAAACAATTACAGAAATTATTACTTACATAGAAGGATGCTTATGGATTAAAATCTTATCTCACTGTAATAATAATTAAAAAAAATAGCAATAATTTAATAATATTAAAACATGTTATTATATTTTTACGTACTGCACCGAGGGTAAAAACTTACCGAACCGAACAGCAGGAGGCCACGTATCGTACCGAAAGACTATGCTTTATACATACAGGTGTGCGTTTCTGAAACCTTGACGAGGGGTTCTCTTGTAGACCTTCAGGCCAAGATCTTTCTTAACTAGCCGGTCCATGGTCCTTCTGCTGACGTTGAACTCCCTGGAGAGGCCGCTGACGGTGGCCTTGCCTCTCTTGTCCTCGACATACTTTTTCACGACAGCAACCATTTCGTCCGTAGGGATATAATTTTTGTTATAAAAAATTATTTTTGTGAGAACAGCTGGGAATTTTTGAAATTTTTTTGTAAAAAAAATTAATTGTGTTTGAATAGCCATTGATTTTTGAAATTTTTTCCGGAAAATTTTTATTTTTTGTGAAAGAAAGTAGAAACTAGTAAAAACATTTTATCGATAAACTCGACAATTTTGAGCAAGATTAATTACTGAGTACTTTTTACATCCCCTTTATAAATTCATTTTAGGATCTTGTATTAGTACATTGTAATTTATGTTTGAGTGAGTGGTCAGAGAGGAGCTCTTAGGTTTGAGCCACTTAATTTTATTATATATATATATATATAAAATACCATTACAAGCAAAGATTTAGTTAGGGGAGATGTTGATTTATGGAAATAAATGAAAATGGGATTTCTTTTTTTTTCTTTCGAGGTGGCTCCCTGTGGGTCTAATGGTTTAATTAATCACCAACAATGTGGGCTTTTAAAATTATAAAACTTTTTTTTAATAGTAGGTACATTGAACCTCTGAATGGATCTTACATATAGAAATATCTTCACCAGAAAGCATTATATAGTAAATAAAATTTGTAGAAAGAAGTTGAGTTAGTTGAGGGTTTTTGAGTCCGCAAAATTATGATAAATTATGTTTTTATCCCCTCATATACATATATTATAAAAATGAGCACAGATAATACTTTTTTTATTCTTTTGAAAGTCTTTGTAATTATTCCTCAGGGACTCAAACAAAAAAAAAACTTTTTACAAAGGATCGTTTTCAATTATGATAAATTTCTAAGGTACTATTATCTACAAGGTGCGCCATATGTTTTTTGTTCTAGGAGTTGTATTGATGAGTTATATATTTTGAATTGCAATAATAAATAAAAAAAACAATTTATTAACGGTACGCTTTTTGTCGGTCAAAAGCTTTCTTTTTTTCATATAAACAAAGTCAACTAATGGAGAATAAGTGAAGGCACCTAAAATACAGGTAGATCACAAAAGCTTTACTTACAAAGAGCACCGTTTAATGATACAAAGGGGACCCAAAACTTTCAGTACAATGACTAAATTACGAAAAACTTGGTTTGTGGGAATCAAAAAAAGATTTGTGATAGGTTTAAATACTATATTTAACTATATTTTTTATTCCATATGTTCTCCTTCACAAAAAATAATAGGCTAGACACGCCAGCGAAGAGATTGGCTGATTTTGACGATGAAGGTCGTGTCCATGGCGTACGACGCTGGCATAATGGCAGTTCGGGGTGAATCCAAATTTGGAAGAGAGGTGTGCCAGATATTCTTCTCTAAGACACTCAAACTGCAAAGTCTAGAGGATAGAGCTCAGGGCTGGAGGCAAGCCAGACGTCAACCATTTTATCTGTGTATAAGTTTGGTTCTTCTTCGCTGTGTGAGACTATAAAGGATTTATTAATGTTGTAGGCAGTCTGAATGGAGATGCCAACGGTCTCTGCAATTTTTTCGCACAGACAACGGTGCAGAGGAGATTGGACACGGATTGCCTATTTTCGTTATTACTCCGACATTTTTCACTTACAGACATGTTGGAATTTTTTTTGTTTTAGTTTTAGCGAACTTTTGGTTGTGTAGCAAAACTTGTTGTAATTGTTACTGGAAGTTTTGGGGATGCACTTTTTACGCGTCAATACACATGAAGCTGATATTGGATCAACTTATACAATAAAGGGTTTTTTCTGCTCTCCGTTCTAAGATCTATGACGCACCCTGTCTATGAAAAAATCCTAGGCTTCTATTGTATTAATACCTAAAAAGAAAATATTATATCTATTTTTTTAAATTATTCCAAAACAATGTTGTTTCTTATTTTTAAATAAGCTGAGATAGCATTTTTACCAGTGAGTATTATATGCGTACATGCAAATGTATTTTTTTAAACAGCAGTTATTTTTTAATGCGAATAAAAAAATATAATTTTTTCGGTCCCTAAATATAAATTTAATTACTCATTAATGAAATAAAAGTTTGTAGCAATGCACATTTTGATAATTTTTTAAAAGAGACAGCATGTAAGAAGTTACCCTTTCATTCAGTGAATAAGACAGCTGTTGGATCTCAAGTGGGAAATTCATTAGTGATCCATCCCATCCCATCATCTCCTTCAGTCACCATGTTTGTAAATGGTAACATCTGGCGTATGTAAAGGGAAGTAATAAATGGATTTTTTAGTGAAATATGAAAGGGTGTACTCTTTGTACAATGAACATAACTACCACCACTCATTAGCTCATGTTCTGTTGGTTTTTTTTCTTTTTTTCCTTCCTTTACACAAGAGCCCTATTCAATGGATTCCGTGGGAGAGAAAACAAGTGTTAAGAGTTGTTCACTAAAGGGGAGTTTTCTAATCAAATTAAAGTTTCTGATGGTGGAGAACATTTTGTTAATATTCCTTATACATATAATGAAGTAGGCTCCTAGATATATTTAGTAGTGATGGAGTACAAGAAAATCTCCTGTTTATTTATTTTTTCAACAAGAAATACTTAAATCAAGCTCACTGATTGCAGTTCGTGACAAGTGAAGATTAATTCATAATTGAAGTAAATCAATAAAATAGGACAAGTGTCTGTCTCTCTCAAGGAAAAACAATTTGCAGCGTTGGGGGGAGACAAAAATCCAAAAATAAAATTAATTTTTTTTATGAAAAATACACAGCTATTCACAAAAAATTTAATTTAAAAAAAAAAAAATTTTAAAAAATAAACTTTCAATATAATTTTTTTTTTGAAAAAAAGAATCGAAAATCGATAGTTTATAACAAAAAATTAATTTTTTTTCAAAAAAATTTTAAAAATCCATAGCTATTTAACCAAAATCTATGGATATTCACAAAGAAATGATTTTTTTGCTCTGACGCATAATTATACTTACAATTCTCCAACAAATCATCATTGTTGTTCTTTGACTTTCATAAGAACACTTACACGTAGTTACTTGATAAATAGATGTTTTCACGTGAGTAAATACTTCAAACTTCAAACTCAACGTCATTGAAATTTCTTATGCACTTGAATCTTCTTGAGTCAAGTTGCTAGATTAATGCAACCTTCATGTAAATTAAAATATGATTCTTGTACTGATAATTCAAAATAATAGGATCCTCGGATATATCTCTTTACAAGCAGGGTAACAGATGTAAGGCTGTTTATTCTACTGGTCCCCTGAAATAGGACTTATCATAACTGACTCATAGATTTACTTACATCTCCAGTATTTGGTAACTTTATGAAGGTAGTTTTAAACAATACTGACGTCACTTAAAGTAACAACAAGAAAGTAACATTTGATTGAGAACCAAAGGATTAATTAATATTTTATGATTTAACGAATGAGTATATTAACAAATTAATAAATGCGTTAGTTATTTGCATTAATTATGTTAAAATACATATTCAAAGGGAATTCAATTTAATAGAAAGGCAAAGTATTTGCCTTTCTATGGTATGTATACTTAATTATTATGTTATGTATATGTTCCACTGATTTTTAATTTTTTTGATATGTGTACCACCTAAAAAAATATCAAGATCTTCAAATACCTAAATTACTTGAATTTGATTACTTTCTTTTATGGAGGTGGGACCCAAGACTTACATGGCTAAATTACGAAAAACGTGATCTTTATGGAATAGAGAAATGACAACTCAAAACAAATTTGTTATATCTTTAAATACAATATTTAGATACATTTTTTTAAAAATATGTCATCCTTCACAAGTAATAACAGCATCAAGACGCTGGTGAAAAGATTGACGCCTCTTTACGATCAAATCAAAAGTACTAATTTTGTTTCAGCTGTCGATTGGTTTCTTAATTAAACCTAGTATTTAAAAATAACAGAGATCAAATTCTACTTAAATGCTGCTTCAAGTTTCGAGTTCCCTCTCTATATAAAAATAACATTTCCAGTATGATCTTTTTTTTAAATTTAATACAAAACACGTATTCCTTTGATGCTCATAATATTTTAATAATGACTTTTTCGATATAATTTACTTATTCGACAAGCAAACCTATATTAGATTAATGTCGTCATCTTAAAAATGTACATATAATTTCCACAACAAAATTTTGTTATGAGGTTGTATTCGAGCCCTTCTAATCCACTCCGTCCTAATCCCACTTCCACGTACAAGCAAGAGGGAACTCGCGTACTACAGTTTCAGACCAAACATATCTTTATTTTTAAACGCTGTATTAGATTATACAAGACAATAGATTCGTTATGAAATTTATATATTACATTTTATTTTATAAATTGTATTTTGTTCATATATCATTTAATAAGAGATCTTATTATTTCTACGCAAAGGGTCATTTTTGGGATCATGCTATCATGACTCTAATTTCTACGGTATTGACTTTATAAATCTTTAGGGGCCAATTCATAAGTTTTAAAGGGGTTTCCAATAAGATTGATATGTTTATTTCAATGTACATTAATAATAGAATATCAGGCAAATGGCTGCTACAGCTACGCTTACAGGACCGTATCCTTTTAATGAAATTTTCCATCACTAAATCGCAAAGTGGCTGTTGTATATCCGCAATAGCTTCACGAATTCCATCTTTGAAGTCTTGAATCGATGCTGGGCTGTTGGCGTAAACCTTATCTTTCACGTGGCTCCAAAGGAACAAGTCACAAGGTTTTAAATCACAATATATCGGTGGTCAATTACGATGACCTCTTCAAGGGATAACACGGTTCTGAAGCTTTTTCGTAAAAGAACTACGGTTTGTTGCTTGTGTGGCACGTAGCCCCTTCATGTTGGACTTAACGTGGTCCAGATCAATACCGTCCAACTCCAGCCATAAAAAATCATTAATCATCTTTCCATTGCGCAATTCATTCACCGTAACTGTTGCTCCAGCCTCATTTTCGAAAAAGTAAGGACCGATGACCCGCCGGACCACACACTGCATCAAATAGTTACAAGTTGAGGATAGAGAGGCTTTTCAACACTAAATCTTGGTTTTCCCTAGCCCCAGATGTTAATGTTTTGCTTGTGGTTTAATTGATTTGCTAATGGAAAATTTCATAAAAAGGATACAATCCTGTAAGCATAGCTGTGGCGGCCATTTGGCGGATATTGTTTTCCATTATTAATGGCATACCATATACCAAATATATATATTTGCCATTTTTGTTTGAATATCAAAATAACACCACTTATTGAAAACCCCTTTATTCGTTAATTGATATAACCAAGTTTATGCCGGATTCAGGTTCCAGTCTGGGATATCTTTCTTTTCAAATGGTGGTTCAGCTTTATCATTTCGGTTATTTTTATACGAGCTCAGTTTGGTAACAGGGACTTAAAACAAAGGGCGTCGCAAGAAAATTCGGACGAGAAAATGATATTAGAATTAAACAGGGCTTCAGCTACCTTAAACGTAGAGTTCGTAGTGCACCAAGTTCCAGCAGGAACCCCAAAAATTAAGGTTGCCTTAGATAAAGGTTTTCGAAGTGGGGGCCATGAAGGGAGGTTAGAATGGGGGGGGGCTGGAAGATGGAGAATTTAGGATTGCTTCAGTCTACAAATACAATGTACACATGTTTAATATGTATAAAGGGGGCCTCAGCAATAAATGTTTGCGCGTATTGGGCCTTTTGATAGTAATTTTGGGAAATCCAGATATAACAATGTAAATTGAATATTAAAAGTTTATATATCAACAAAAAAATACAACAAACGAAAATAAAGACAAGAACTGAGACCGATAAGCAATATATTGCAGTCCCGTTTCTGGTTTCAGTTCGACTTTGTCGGTTCCAGTTCTAGTAGTTCAAGAACTGCTTCAACTATTTCACTAATAAGGGCACACCCTTGGATGTAACATTTTTAAAAGATATTTTTTATGATAAATTGTAATAAAAAAATTAGAAAAAAAACAAATTTTTAAATTGAGTTATTGTCAAAAAATTAAATATTTGGATCTAAAAAATAATTATTATTATCTTGCAACGCCCCTGATCAGGGTACTAGATAAATGTTGATAAACAATCCAAGGATGAATCAATACATAGAGAATGTCTTTTTATTTTTTATGACTAACTTAGGGCTATTTTTAGATTGGAATAGTTAGGAAATCAAAGTGGAAATTGAATTTAAATAATCTTGTAATGAATGTCATAAGATTTTTTTTTTTTGTTCATCTATTTATTTTGTCATCATCAGAGGTATAACTAATAAAAAAAGTTTTTGAATTCCTTAAGTTTAATTCAATTTATTTTCTTTCATTTCATGATTATTCAACTAATTGAAAAATAAAAAGTATATCCAGTAGTTGGTGGAAAAGGAGTTGTATTGAGTAGTAGTCACTAGCCCCTTTGAGGAGGAAGAGGTACATGATCCCCAATAAAATTTTCTGAAGCCCACCAACTTTTTTAATCATATCTGTCCTCTATACGAGGGTGGTTTGATAAGTTTCCGACCTGAAAGTGAAGATGGCAACCCTCGTAAATAAAAGCTAGTCACCTCTATATAGCATCTGTTGACAGTTACTCACCAAAGTTTCGTCCATTTTGAACGCGCAGTTGTGATGTAACAGTCGTTTGAATTAGTTGATGCGAGTGTGAAAATCGAGTATGGATCTGTGAATAAATATTTTTTTTTGTTGTTGTTGAAAGTGTAGCCTTTAAATAGATTCAAACAATAGAAGACATATAAAGGGTTGTTGTGTTAAAATTTGACGCCTCAAAGTCAATCCAACTCGAAAAAATTGAGCCAAAAATAAAAAGTGTTATAATCAATAATGAAAAATTATTTTGCAGAGAAAAATGCCAAGTACTATTTGGAGAGGTTATAGAGATGGGAGCATCGCAGGGAGAAGTTTGGTGAGTTACAAGGAGACTATTTTGAAAAATGAAATAAAAAATTCAGACAAAATGTCTTTGGTGTTATCGCATATGGAATCCGAAATGGCCGAAAATATTAGTCTGAAATTTAGCAAATAGACGTATAAAATAACCAAGCATGTTCCTATGATATTTATATAAATATATATTTTTTTTGGCCTCCTAAGTCATAAAGAGGTTGTTTTTGACCAAAATAATATATGTTTCCCCTCCCTTTTTGTGTCCCTCCATTCAATCCAACCCTGTAAGACATGCACCCTCTTCTTATATATATATAAAGCTTTTAATTTTGGGGCTACAGCCCCCCCCCTCCCTTCCACAAATGATGAAATCGCCCATTCCTAAGATACAATTATATACATAGTTACAAAATATTAAAAGGGTGAAAAATAAAAAAAAATAAGCATACTTCATTTCTTTATTAATTATAATATCCATGTAATTTATTCTTATCCTTCTTTAAGACCTTGAGATCTTGTCCTTAAGACCTTTTTCCTTGCCAGCCCCCTTTGCTACTTTTTATCCTTGATTTTCCTTTTAAAAATATACAAATGTACATTAGATATAAACAAACGTGAGGAAAAACTTTTGTTTCAATATATACATAAAAAAAAGGATTTCTATAATATTTCGTGCTAGAATTATTTAATTTTATCTTGCATTTAGTATATGTAGACATACATATATATATATAAAAAAGAGATAAATATGAAATATAGGCCTTTCCATATTATATACACATGTATAATCCTTATTGTTTGAGCCTCTAATACCCACATAAGGGTTTACATAAGTCCCATTTGTATATGTTGCATCATATCAACCATAAGTTGCACACCTGGATCCTTATTATTTATATATATTGTGGATATGTTTTATTTAATTAACCCATTACATATTTACAATTATTGTATGTTAATCCAGGTTTTGGTTTAACCCCCCTACAGCCTTGATGCAAACTTCCTCGACTTCACCTTTTGGGGGTGTTGAGGGGAAGGCCTGCCGTGTCTGTTATCCAAACACTGAGGCCATCAAAGCCCCTGTAAGCCAGTACTAGGACGCCATGCCATAGAACTACATCCATAGTGGGTGCCAGGCCTTCTGCCATCCCTGGAAGCCATCATTGCCGCTTAGGATGGCTAACATTAATGATGAAGAGAGCCCAGACACACATCTATTTATAGTATTAATCTTAATATCTTGTTGTAGTTTAATTTTCAAGGTATTCAAATTTTAATTGATCACTTGGTACATGCCTATTCTACAAAAAAAAAACACCTATTTCTTTAAAAATCTTTATCCATTGAAAAATTAGACTAAAATTTGTCAAAATACTCATTCAAAAATTGAGTGAAATTGTGAAAGAGTTCTCCTTCCAATGTACACTCTTTTAATTTTCATTAAAAAAGATATAAAAAGTTGTCAAAGTTTTTTTCAACGCCAGAATGTCCTGAAAGCTATCGAAAAGGGGTTAGAAAGAGACCTTGTGAGTGGGGAGAGCCCATTTATTACACCACCAATAAAAAAAGTCCATATCTTCCCTTGAAAAACTCTTTGAATGAGTCTTTTTAACTCTTTTTTGACAATTTTGGACCTTTTGGTTGTATGTTAAGGAGATAATCCTGTTTTTTAATGATCAATTTTTGGTCTAAAACTTTACATATTCTACACAAAAAATTGATGGGCAGTAGGATTTTATTTAGAAATGTAATAATTTTTTTATAATTTGTATTATGGTGTTATCTCACTTACACAAAAATGTACATTGTATTTTGTTAGCAGCCGTCGATTTTTCTACTTCTATTCTCCTAATAAGTATTCTAAACGTTGATTAGTTGAATTAAAATTAGCTCCCTTTGAAGTTGTGAACAATTCACATAAATACTAAATCAATAGTTGGAGAAAATTGGCTAACTAATATATTTTTTTAGGTGCAGATAGCAAGCTGACGAACATTTATATTCTACATGTTTCTTTTTATATTCATTTCACAAATCTTTTCAATAAATACGGATATATATTGTAAGTGCCCTTCAAAAATACTTTTGCTGAAAAATAAACTTACAAACTCCAATTATCTGTCAAAAACAATATCTAATCAAAAGCAGGTTGTCAGGAAGTGGCAAGTTTCCAAATTACTTATTTACATAATGATACAAAAATATTAGTTTTTATATACTTTGCGTTTAAGAAAAACCGGATAAAGTCATTCAAAAAATAGCAGTTTTCTTTATCCAGATTTGACTGTATTTGTAAAATATTCTCTTCTTTTTTTTTTTTGACACGTTTTTAATTTGATAATAATTGCTTAATTCCTTATTGCGGAACATCAAGGTTCTATTTAGAAATTCAATATATTTTTTTTTTATTTTAAATAACAGACTTATATCACAGTCTACACAAAAATGTACATTGTATTTTGTTGTCAGCTGGCAACGTATCTACTTCTTTTCTCCTAAATAGTGTTATAAACGTTGACAAGTTGAATTATAATTAGCTTATTTTAAACTAACAACAATTCCCAACACATATTGATCGATAGTATAGTTCAATAGTTGTGAAAAATCGGCTAACTAGTACAAACTGATTTTGGGCCTTTTATCCTCTTGGTTTTTTTCATGGGGAAAGGTTGCGTGATACGTGATTTTGTAGTTGTTGCGTCAGTCCTTATTTAAGACTAAAGACTACTGTCCACTCCCATTCAGTATCGGTCCAGTTCAATCCAGCATATCAGTCCTAAAAGCTTATAATGTTCGGTCATTGATGAAGTCACTCAACTTTATATCTTTTCCTTTTTAAATCAGTTTTAGTACTGACAGTCTGAAGGACAGGCCACTAGATTGGACTGGACTGAACAAATAAGGACTGATAAAGCACTAATGATATTTACCCAATTTGGTACACCCGGAATATAGAATCCAGATATAAGAAATTCGGGTATAATAAAAATACGCTTATAGTCAAAGTTCTCTCAGATATTTATTTTTAGTACAAAAAATACTAACACATAGAAGAAACGCGAGTAAAAAAATCTGCATAAAATCAACTTTTATTTCTCTTTTTTTAGTATCAACTTCATAAGAATGAAAAAATTCCCAAGAGGACTGTTCCTTTCTATGGGAACAAACCGTGAGCTGGTCTCAAAAATTTATTTTCTGTATGTTTCTATTTGAATTCATTTTACAATGGTTTTCAATCAATGTGGGTACAGATCATGAGTGGCCCCAAAAAAACTTTTGCCTAAAGATAAGCATTCAATCCTTGATGATCAGGGAAAAACAGGACTTAATGCAACACTATGTATTTAGTTAAGACACCGTGAATTACATATTTTTTGTTTCCATTAAATGTATTTAAATTAACATACCGAATTTGGTAGATTGAATACTTATTCAATAAGGAAAATTGATGTAATAATTTTTGAACTCCCTCAAATAAATCATGATTTATGAGAGTTGAACAATTAATTATCACTTATAATGCAAAATTACTTTTTCACCCATAAATGCGTATTTTTTTTTATCTATTTTCAAAGTAAGAAGAAGAAACTCGCAAATGTCGGCATCATTAAAGCCTTTTTATGCTTAAAGCTATTAGACATATAACATTTTCAATTTATATAGTACAGTTTTAATGTAATATAAAAGGTCAAAGGTCAACTTCTTCTGAATTTTTATTTTAGAGTATGTTCTAGGATTTTTATGGTGACAGGTTAGTTCGATCTTCTGTAGTATTTTAATAAAAAAGTATGTTTTTTTGTTTCAATCTTAAAAGGCCGTTTTTGACTTCTATAGTCATTTGAAAATGACTTTTTTTACGGTACTCTCTATCTGTAAATGGATTCAGAAGCTTGAATTTTAAAGTTATGCAGTTGAATTTCAAAAGTTTCTTTTCTCAAGTGATACATAAGAATATAATCCTAATTTTTCATTTTGACGATATAAATACTCAAATGATCAGAAATCACTTTACTGACCTCCAAATCGTTTTGATCGTTTGAGTATTTCATTGGGCTCCAATTTGTTTTCTTCAAAATGAAAAATAAGGATTATATTTTTGTTTATCAAATGAGAAAATGAACTTTAATAAAACTTTTGAAATTCATTAACATAATTTTAAAATTCAAACTTCTGAATTACTCTAAAAATAGAGAATGTCGTTAAAAAAAGTTATTTTCAAATGGCTTGAATATTTTCATTGAGTCAAGAAAAAACAATATATACCATAAAGAAAACTTTATATTAAGTGACAAAATTAAAATGACTTCTGAGACCAATTCGGGTCTCGAGTATTTGGCTTTCGAGTCTAAGTCAAGTCTGAAGTCTTTGATTGTATCATCAGGTTTAGTCGCAAGTCTTCAAAGTATGGCTCGAGTCCAAGTCCCGACCTCTATCACTTTTCTGGTTGAATTTAGTTCAAATCACAGATTTCAGTCATCCGCATGGAATTCACTAGTTGTATAGCAAAGTATATTATTATGCTTTCTTAAGAGCTCTTCAAGCCTTATGTCTATATACATAAAAACAGTATATTTATTTATCATTCTAAAACGTGTACTGCACTCCAAAAATCGATATTATGTGTTATATTAAAGGAAATTTAATACCTTAATACCATATTAGCGCCAACTACAGCTTACATGGTATCATATTTCTTGTAGGAAATAGTTTTTTTTACGTACGAGTTTATACATATTTCCTTTATATTCAAAATATGTTTAGGTATACATGGATATATGTACTTGTAAATAAATATATTCCACGTTTCTGTCGTTAATGACCCTCAAGAGACCACTTTTTCATTCCAGACCTCTTGTAAGCGGTTCTTTTTTCTCACCAATACTAAATAAATAAATATATATTTGTACTTATCGTTTTGTGGATATCCATAAATTTGGTCGCTACATATCTTTGTGCATTGTACAAGATAGTCTTGAATTAGAGTCCCATTAAAAAATTAAATTACACTGAGGTTATGGCTTGTGTTGAAGTATGTATGAATACTTTCTATAAGGGCTTAATAATACCATACAACTTACCAGGCTTGTGAACAGAACCCACAAATTGAGCGGCATTCCATGGAGTGTGCGTTCAATGAACGGAACAGAGTTTTTTTTATTTTTGTTTGTTTTTATCGATGAACATTAAAAATGAGATTTTAGCTTTTCGTTCCACTAGTCCTTACAAAATTTCAAGAAATCTAAGTTTATATATTATTTACTTTTTTTATATGATTTAAAGGGTTTATAAAGTAAAGACGAATGCTTGGGAGACCTATTTTGTGTGAGTGGTTCTTATTGCATATTTCTAGTACTCGACTTTAACTCGAACATATGAACTTGACAAGTTCAATCATTTTGAATGATGGGGCCGAGGCTCATTATTTGGGGGTGCATGTAAGTAAATGGACTAGTAAAAATAATAAATTCTGCTCTCGTGTGTTACGAGGGCCGTAGTATAGTTGTTCACTAATTAGAGTTTTTAATAGCAATGTCGCTGGAAGTTATTTTCATCGAAGAGCGCTGAATAACTGTAGTAATTAAGGAATATGATTCTCTCTGTCGTATGAAACAGATGTTTTTTCTTGTCTTGTTGATGAGCTGGGTGCGAACCTAATTGGCAATACTTTCACTTTTTGCCTCCATCTCCACAATGAATGAAACAATTTTTGTAAGTTGTAGCTCATTTGAACGCAAATATTCACTGAATTATTGTGTTAAAAAATCTTGAAACCTAGTTCTCAAGTGAGTAGTGTGACTTATGGTACGACTGAATTATAACCCATGTTAACATCAGCTGCATCTTATATGATTATTGTGGTGGGGCAAAATAGAATAACTTTCAACATTTATAAAACATTAGTGTAGATAAAATCCCGTACAATAAAAATAAAAATATATACAATTGTTTTATTATGGGAGGGTATGGGCAGGGGCCCTTTTCTAACCAACTAACACAAAAGTTGACGGGAATTCATCATATAGAACGGATTTCAAAATCACGACAATGTACTAAAAGATGAACAAATATACAAAAAAAAAATCGTTTTCTAATATCAAAGCTATTCTTTTTCACTACATTTTGTCCATCCTTAACAATATATTTTTTCAATGTACTTGCCCTTGTTCTATTGGACTTGACATGAGTTTCTTGTCCCTGACTTGCAGCTAGACACACAATGTTTACCAACGTGAATATTTGAAATTTAATTTTTAATTTTTTTGCTAAAAAAATTAATTTTTTATAAATGACTATGGATTTTTGATTTTTTTTTTTCAAAAATTTTTAATTTATGGATTTTTTTTGCACAAAAAAAGTTCAAAAACCATGCCCCTGTATTTGCCTACCTTTCCAACATGATATCCATTGCAAAATCAGATGGGTTAAGATCAGTTGAAGAGGGAGACCAAAAGTGCTCAAATTTGTCTTAATACCATTTCTGCACTTCTTTTGCTGTGTTGGTCTGTAATATTATTTCTTATAAATCGTTGAGGCAATATTTTCAACTTGGATAACTAAATATCTTTTCACAATACTCTTTATTTAATATTGTTAAAGTTAGTGGGAGTCAAAATTCTGGCAAGCCTTGTATATATCTGATTTGCATAGTTGAAAATAACATGACCTGTCAGTATCTTAATTAAAATAAATTTATGATTGATGTGGTCACTCAAACAATTTGAAAATGGTTTCTAGGAAAGCAGTTCAGCTGTAATGACGTTTCATTCAATTATCTGCAAGCAGTTATGAGATTAAGTGAATAAATACAGGGGCGTCCGAAGGTGAGTGTTACTTTTCATCTTTCCGTCACTAGGTTTCTCTTTTCAAGAATAAAAAAAAAATTTAAAACAGCTTTAGAAAATTAAAAATACCTTTTAAGGTTCCAACTACAAAAAGACACTCCCTATTCGATCATCACATTATTTTCATCTTTTTTCACCTTCATTACATCTTTTAATACTTTAAGGTTGTTGTTTTTTTGCATCAACAATATGCAATTTATTATTTTATATCTCCATACCCAGAGGCATTAACCACTTCAGGAGTCTTTTCTTGAGAGAAAAAAAGTTCCCTTAGGACTCCTTGGTGAAGAAAAATGAAAGACATGTTTATTCTTTACAAACTCTTTTATAGAGCATCCATGTGTTTCATTTTATTAAAAAAAAAAACCAACGACCATATATGTACCTTTATATATAGAGGAAAGATCTGTTTGTATAAGCCCTTTGAAAAGAAATTTAATTAAAATCTAGGTGGGCAAATTGTCGTTCAACATTAATTTTCCATCAATAATCTCTAAACCATAAAAATATTAAAAAATAATAGTTAAAAGAGTGAGAAGAAATATATTTGTTGTAATGTAATCTATAATGGTTCTCTCAACCTTTCCTCGTCCAAAAAGAAAAAAGGACATAAAACTATTGGTGTATACCAATTTTCTTCAACTTTTGTAGGAGCATTGTTGATTGGTTCAGTCAACATTCAGAACATTTATAAGGAGCAAAAGAATATTAAAATGTGTTGATTATCATAGCACTATTCCACCTAGGTATAATTGTTCTATCACCTGTCAATGTTTTTCCTTCCCTTGATCAACATATATTAGTGTTCTGAATGTTTTTGTGTGAAATTAAATTAAATGTTTAAAAGCTGTGGGTAATTGGTCCATTGAAATCTGAACACTTACTAATTCAATCATTAATGAAGGTTGAGTAATTGAAATTAAATATTGTTTGTTCATATATATACCATGAACAGACAATGTCCAGCTACAATGTAAAATTTCACAAACAAATAAAACAAGACAAGTAGCACTGACATAAATTGAGGTGTTAACACTTCCTCAATTAGGATGATTAAAAAGTACATTTGATTCCCTATTACCAATATTAATGGTGGCTATAGGTGTTCTCTAAAAGTTAATTTCTCAAAAGTTTCCACAGTCCGACGTCCTGATTCCCTACTACCATTCAATGTATCGTTAAATAATATTTTAAGCTATCCATACTTCTCATAAATTTTTCCTTCTTGCAAACAAACAAAAACTTTTTTTCAAACACAAAAGGTTCCTCCACAAAGCTGATCTGTTACCCTTTTCCATTGGTCTAAACAAGAAAGTTCATGCTTTCTCCTCCAGGCCTAATTTTAATAAAATTTTAGACGCCAACTTCCTGAATATTTTTGTCTTGTGACATGAAGTAAACATATGCAAATGGGTGTCAATTTCTCCATACTTAAAGGTACAAAGCCGAAATTTCCTTGTAAACTTGTTGCAAGCTAGTGTTTGGCTATTTATATGCCATTAGCAAATATCCTTTAGGCTCTTTACTGAGGAAAAAATTGACTTGAACTTTATTTCTTCTTCATCCTGCTCCAGTCTCCCACAATGGATTTTAAACAGTGGACATTGTTCTGTATTATTTCTGTAAAATCCTTATTTTAATCCTAATATCTCTCTCGCACTTTTAATTACCGGGGGTAACTCTAGATTTAAAGAAGGTACCACGCTTTTATTAATGTGTTGTCCAAGTGCAATTAACATATTAGTGATCCGGTAGGATCATTGGATATTGCTTGAATACATTTTGAGAACTTAAAATACAAAAAAAAGTGTTATATTAATAAAAATATGATTTTTAGTTATGTGTTTTTATATATAATTTTATTTTGTATATCGAAGCAGGGCGGGAATTAAGACGGGAAATTGATATATAATGAAGTTGCTTTTGGTTCAAGGAAAATGGTGAATCAATCCATTTTAGTCAAAAACACCCACTGGAATGACCATACATTAAATTGGACGTTCATTAAATTTACTGTAAAACAGTTTTGTTTTTAAAAATATAACTTTTTTTTAAATATAATTATGAATTTATATAAAGTTACGTTCGTATAAAGGGGGAAAATATTTCAATATTTTATTATTAATCTACTCGTATACATATATTATTTATATATTCTTAGCTTTAAATTTTAATGTTTTTATTTTTTTTGGGAAAACTAAATAAGTTAAGAATATTGTTATATTAATATTTCTGAAGAGGTCTATATAAGAAATCGATTATATATTACTGATCCTATAAATATATTTGTTTTGTTGTGTTGGTTGAGTCAAATCCGTCTTTTTTAAAATGAAATTGATATAATAAGGACATAAATTGTAAAGTGTTTAGTTTTGATGTGTGTATTTCCATGTAAAAAAAGAACTAATATTATTCGAAGAACAGGACTTTCAAATGGTAAATTATTATTAATTCAGTTCTAATTGAAAGAAAAAAGAAATCATATTTAGAAAAATAAAAAAAAGGATCTGAAAACCGAGGAGTGCTTGTTTGATTTCAAAAACTGATCTCTTTATTCTTTTATTATAGAGAGAACATCTAAGTATCAAGTAATTACTTGTGCATAAAAGACAAAAAGTATCACTTAGATTTGTTGCAAAGTTTTAAATGTAAGTTCTGCAAACACAAAAGGAGGCAGTATGTTTGACAACTCGTATGGGAGCTAGACACCAATATAAAAAATAAAATTCTTCAATATGGCTGAACATTACTCTCTATTCTTCTCGCCCACAATAGCTATGATTGGGGGGGCAAGAGTGAAGGGTTTATCATATGTAAATAGGGTTATATGCATATATATATATAAAAGTGTGTTGGAATTGGATTAATTAGATAACACTTTTAAACCATATATTAAGTTTTACAGATGTAAATACTGGTGCTAATAATTTAATACTGTTGAATGCCCTACCCAAAAATTAGACATATATGTTGATTTGATTTTATTGAGCTTGTTCATAATTACCAAATATTAATTTGTATTTATTATTGTATGAGGTATAGTATTTTATGAATAAATAATTGAGGGGTAGGAATTTCGAGATGAGAATTCACTGAAGTTTCAGCCCTAAAATAAGTCGATGTTTAATGACTTCAGTTAAACTCCTTGGCATAGAACACAACTTAGTCCCAAAGGGGTACTGAGATTGTTCATCTCGGATCCTGCTCATAACCAAACAATAGAATTGAGGATTCATCTCTTTGTAGTTCTTTGGAGTGGGATTGATCTTTTTAAATTTGAGAAAGTTCTAGTTGGACTTAGAGTAGAATAGAGGATCGGCATTGTTTTTTTTATTGTTATGAAGTGGGATTTCTCTTATAGCCACTAGCAGATAATGTAATAAATAGTCATAGCTAGGATTGTAAATACTAAGGATTATTTAGCAGGCAAGTTTTTTCAGTGATTTAGTATAAAGCTGTTATCTTTATTATTTCATTCTTCCAGAGAGAGGATCTAAGTATAAAGTTTAACCACGAGTATGTCCTGATGAATGACTAAGCAGCTGTTAGGAAGTTATAAGTACAAGTCCTTGTTGGACTCAGAGTAGAATTGAGGATCAAAATCGGAGAAATTCTTTCTTATAACATTCCTAGATAACGAGAGGGATTTGTGTTTATGTCCTTCCGCTCATGGCTTCACACAGATAATCTAATGAAACGTCATGATAGCGAAGCTGCTACCTTCCAAAACATTGTTCAAATTGTCATTTTAACTTTCTGTATCATTTTTTTAACATGCCAGTTTATATTCTTTGAATCTTTACCCGGGTATTTGTCATCAACTGACGGATAACTTCAAGCCTTTTTCTATTTATATGTATAAAGTTGTAAGGTCTTAGCATCTTTTTGTGTTCTAGACTTTTGTTGTTTCTTTTTTATTTTCTAAATCTGCCAATATGAAAGTGTAGTGTTTCAACCCAACTGAATAATATTGTTTTCATAAATCTTTCATTCATGTTGAGAGAACAAGATCATTAATTGACACAAGATCATTAGACACAAATATATATCAGGAGAGATCCAGAAGTACCAAGAGAAATGAAGAGAACGATCGTGAAGGAATAACACCATGTATTATATTGTACAAGCACATATTTTATACTACTCTGACGGTTACCAGGTATACAAAATATGTATACTAATAAATACAATGGCAGTACTTTATCATATATCTATATATACTGCTTCACATATAGCCCGAATCAATTGCATACTGGCAAGACAATTCCATCTAAACCCAGCCCCCCCCAGTGATACCTCAGACCATTAACTTTATATCCACTCTGTCATGCAGTGCTCTCAGCATGTACACTGGAAAAAGGAAACAGCCATTACTCAATGACGTTTCACCCTAAAGCAGAGGGACACGAGCACCCTCCCTATCCCAGGGAGAAATTACCTTCTCCAACTTTGCACCATCATCCAGGGGACGCTCACGAGCTATCGGCCCGTCCAGGGGAGAAGCCACGATCTTCTCAACAGTGCACCATCATCCATCGGACGATTACGAGCCATCGGCCCATCCAGGGGAGAAACCATAACCTTCTCATATGTACACATTCACCAAGCAAGGGAGTGAACGGGAGAGTAGATACATTAGTGAACAGGAAATCCTGGGGATTAAACCCTACTGACCTATGTGATCCCTCACTGGGACAAACACCTCACCTCTTTTCAATGACCATAGTTTCATTTTATCCTCCACGACCTCCCCCCACACACGGGGCACAGCTAATGCAGCTCTACTTTTGGAGACGGATTAAAATTATCTCTGTCGACGAACACAAACTCCCAAGTCTGCCAAGGCTTGATTCCCAATGATCCCACAGCAAGGAGATCAACTTGACTATATCCCATCTTCGTCACCAATGTTGGGACACAAACAAAATAAGATGGAAGGATGGAATTAGAATATCTACCGGATCAAAAGTAATGACATACATAACATTAGGGAGTTAAAAGGTAAGTCCTTGCTAGCCTCGGAGAGTAATTGAGGTTCAACAGCTGATTAATTCCTGTATACGGGCCCTGTTTGATACAGAGTGGAAGTTTGTGTTTTTTTTCTTTCATCTCATAACTACTCGAAGATAATTTAATTAAAAATCATTAAAGCTAAGCTGCTTTCCTTTCTAACATTCTAAAAAACTATTACCATGTATATTTTTGTTTGTTTTATTCTCATACCAAAAATGCAAGGGATTTACAACACTAGGCATAGCTGCTCTCCTTCCTAACATTTTTCAAATTATCAGGGCTGCCATGTTGATTCTAACTTCATTTTTTACGTACCAAAAATGCTTACTATTTATAACTCTATACTTGTATGCATTAAATTGAATCTTTACTCAAAGAAAATGAAATTGTAATAGAGGAGAAATTTATCTTTCTTTCTTTTTTATTCTTCTTTTTACACCTCATTTAATCTTTGTAATTTATCTTTCAATGATATATAAGGAGCATAAAGTTTTATTTTAAGTATGATATCTTGACATATATATATATTATTATACATACATTGTACATAATATATGAACTCCTTATAGGAGATGTATTATTAAAAAATAGTATTCCAGGCATATTATTAAATATATTTTCCCGCCGATTCCTCGATTCAAAAGGCATACCAAGCAGAAAAAAATAGACCAATCTGGCTGAAAGTTAGTGCATGTTCTTCCAAGAGATGCAAATAACTAAACATAACCTCAATAGCGCCAGTAGTGCCGTCTCCTAGACTTTTAAATTGACCTTTCTATTTTTAAAGGAAGAGTTGTGAGGTTTAGAGATTATCATATGCAAAGTTCGTATAAGTAATTTTATGTACACGAATGATGGATGTTATAAGCAGGGTTTGCTTTTTATCCACTCTAAGCCTCGGCTGTCAAAAGGGTAAGGGCAAATTTGAAAAAAACAAAACATATGCAAGCTAACCCTCTGTATTTGTCTTGTTGCCATGTGTTAGTTATTACTTAGAGAATATTTATCAATTATTATATTCATTGAATTGATAATTTTATCAAAATATATATCAATGACAGACTATGAAACGAGAAGCAAACTAAACGAGGACCCTTTATGGATATAAATTAATATAAAAATATTTTTTTGAGTTCATAATACATAGAGACAGGTTCTTTTAATTTATACAAGAGTCAACTTATCAAAGTTAATGAAAATCTGGAAGGAGAATACACTGTGTCTTTGTTTATTTTAAAAAGCAACCCGTGAACCCACCTTAAATTAATGCATATTGCGCTTTCATCACTGTATATAGATATATATATTATAAATAAATTGATAAATTAATTCAGAGCTTAGAAATCAAAATTCAAATTTGAACCTTAATTATTTTCAGTTGCAGTGTTGCCATATGTCACTTATTTTTCACTTTTCCCGAGAAATAAACAAGCTTGGTTATTAACCAGGGGATATTCATTCTCCGTGTATAAATAGGTATATATGAATTGACGAAACCAACTCATTGCTTGGAAAATATGACCATATCAAATACGAGTTTATTGTTATATTTCCACATACTACTTAATATCCCAGTGACGTCCTACATCACTCGATGTATATAATACAATATATTAAAAACTAGGAAAACGGCAACTTGAAGTGATTTTTTTATTTTCCAAAGCTGTTATCCTTATTATTTTATTTGTGAAGAGAGAACAATAACTATACATAAAGTAATCAATAATGCGTGATAGACGAAGAGTAACTTCTAACATTTGTGAAGGAGTTATTAGTGTAAATCCTTCTTGAACTCGGAAGGGAATTGAGGATGAACATTGTTATAGTTCCTGTCATATAATTACTAGATATGGAGTGGAATTTGTGTTTATTTCTCTTAGCTGCTCACAGCTAATCTAAGGAAATGTCATAACATCTAAACTGCTCGCCTCCCAAACATTTTTCAAGCTGTCAGGGGGACCAATGAACACGTTAATTTACGTTTTCTTTTTCTTAATATACTGGCAGATCATATTTTTGGAATCTATGGCCATAATCCATAACGTTAAGATTTTTTTATATTCTCTAGTATTCATAAAAAAATTAAATTTTTAAAAAAGAAAATTTCCAATCAAGAAATGGATGAGGGAAAAGAAGTTGAAATTATTGGTCATAGATGCACTGGTATAAGTTAACATAATAGGATTACATTTATATTTGATGTAGGAATACAAAGATATTCAAAAAAAAAAGTTGGAGAACAATTTCAAAAATCCACAGCTGTTTACAAAAAATTAAAATTTTTGGATAAAAATTTCAAAATTTACAGTTATCTACAGAAAATTATTCTTAAAAAAATAGATTTTGAAAAAAAAACGTAAAAATTAAACTTCTAATTTAAAATTTATTGAAAATATAATTTGAATATTAAATTTTTTAGAGAAAAATTTCTAAAATACATAGTTATTAACAGGAAATTAATTTTTTTGCAGAAAAAAACTTGAAATTAAATTTTTTCGTTAAAAAATTGAAATTACATTTCACATATTAATTAAAAAAAAATACATTAAATTTTCTAGCAAAAACTAAAAATTTCTTAATTGGGTTGGGGGCGGAGGGGGGGGGTTATTTTATTTTCATACTTTAGAAAAGTAATATATAGTTAAATACCAGTAATAAATAAGAATCGGAATCGCAAATTAAAAATTACTTTCCCGATGCTGATCCTAATTCCAGAATAAAAACTGACTCCAATAAATCGTACCATCACTAGTCCATGTACATATGTTTTGTATAGTTTCCTTCCTTTGGGATGACAGGGGCACAAACTTACGCACATTGAGTTCAAGAGAATAATGTCTCCCAAGCACGTTGTTCATTGAGCTACGTCATTCCATTTTTTTTTTTTTTTTTTTTGTAAGATAATGCCATACACAAACTTTGAAAAGTGAGCATTTGATGTCATTGGCATGAAAATGATTAAGGTTGAAACATGGCATAACAAGCTTGAATTTAGAAGGTCAATTTTATTTAAGGAATGAATTAGTTTGATCAGTTTATATGTACCTACATTATACGTATTCCCACCTAATACCCATCAATCAAGGCCAATTTATTAAATCATTTAGTGTTACTTTTAATCCAAATATTTTTATAAATTGAATTAAACTCTATTTTGCGTATTTGTCTGTTTTTGTTTTTTAAGAACTAGAAATAAATGAAACGCTTACAACTTGCTTGTTCTCACTGTATAGTATATGATACACTTATATATAATTATAATCAAGACCTTTATACTGAGAATTATTTTCTTTAAAAAAATATATGAAACAGTTCCTATTCATTGTTATTTTTTGCTGGTTAATTAAAGAAAGTGAAAGGCTATATTTTGCTTTTATTCATTGGTGCAACTTTTATTACTCTGATTATAATCTTATAACGCTGCATTCTAAAAATAAAGGTTATTAATATTGACCAGTTTTTGAAAAGTGATACTTTAATTAAGAAAGTAGATTAGATGGGTTTTTAGGGGTAATTCATATTCTATAAATAATTATAATTGTACAGGATTTTTCATAAGTTTTAAAGACTCCACAATTAGAGCAAAATAAAAAAATCAGAATCTATGGAGCTGTCATCTGATTGTCTTAAACTCAATTCCAGATAAAGTCCCTACAAAAGATATCGAAGAGGGTGAACAAAAAAAATCCACACGCAATCATCATGTATCCATTAAGAAAGGCAGTTGAAGCTCTTAACAATAAAAGAAATAGTCTTATCCAAATTTACTGGAGCCTAGGTGACTCGATCAGCCTTAGTTCCAGTCGTGTTGCTGATTTTCCTCATTGGGAGGTGGGAAAACTAGCCCCAAAAATTATCAACACCGTTATAAAATTACTTATATCAATAGGTGTATTTTGTAAATATAATAGCAGAGGTTACCCGTGTTACAGGACTGAATAGAGGGAAATGGAAACAAAGAATGAAGGTAAAAGAAAAGAAAAGGACAGAGATAAGGAAAGAGATATAGAAAGAGAAATGGAAAAGGAGGAGTCAATAAGAGTCTTTTAATATCCCCAGAGACCAAAAAAACAACAACATAGGAACATGCTTGGTCATTTTATAAGTGTATTTGCTAAATTTCCTACTGATCTGTTCCACCATTTTGGATTCCATGTGTGAGATCACCAAAAACAGACTCAGAAACACACACACACACAAAAAAAAGGGTTACCAACGCCACTGCTTAGTACCATTGAATATAAAATTTGGAGACTTTGTAAGACTAGTATCTGTGATTAAAATCCAAGAAGTGCCCGCCCAAGGCAAGCAAGGATCCTGCGGAACAACGCAAAAGGTCCATTTATAAAATTATCAAACAGTAAAGAATGTCCATAATGGCTTCAGAAATTGAAACTTTGTAGCCATCAATGCATAGATCAGTCCGTAATTATTTGAAGATGAAACCTTCGAAGCTATGTTGCGTTCAGAAACTCACAGAGGCTATAAATGTCAAAAGGAATTGAGAAGTCTGAGAAATTGTTGGAAATTTATACGCGGCAGCTCATCCTTATCTTTAGTGACGAGAAAAAATGGGATGCGGTTCAAAAAATTTACCTATTGTCCTTCTGCGGCTTAAGAGACATTCCTCAGATAGTAAAAAAATTGTTTTCAAGCCGATTGGAGCTTTAATTCATACTGGTCGAAGATCTCAGATATGGCTCAATGAAATCATTCTATTTTGGGAATAACCAATATGGCTTCCTTTGTATCCAGATCCCAACCTCCTCTATTATTTTGTATAGGGATATCTAGAGCCTAAATTGAAGGTTCATTCCTATCAGAATTTGGTATTTCTCCGCAATGCCATCGACGAAGTGTGGGTGAAACTTAAGGAGAGACAAATACCTAGAGCATGCAATCCCTTTCCTCTCTCGTTTATTGGATGCATTGGCTAACAACAGCAGCTATATTTATAAGTAATTTTAACTAAGTAAACTCAGAAATACAGCAACTAAATTTTATTTTTAATCTTTCCTACATATAAACTTTTGACTGATGAATTATCCCATAAAATTATACTTCTAAAACCCTGTATAGTGTATATATAAATATTCCAAAAAAAGTATAATTCAATGACTTTTTGAGTTAATATTTTTATGTGAAAATTTACTACAGGCAGTATAATTCATCGGTTCTCCCTAAATATATGAAGCATAATCCTCATCTGAAAAGATGAATGCTTGAAGTTAATCTTATTTCAATGCTTTGTTTTTTCGGGAAAAATATTTTTCAAATTTATTTATTTACATTTAAAAAAACGGTAATAACTTTTTTGCACCTCTCAACCATTGGATTATTCTTTATTTAACCCTTTCTTAGTGGATTTATAAAAAGGTGTCTGATTCTTTTAAATCTAGATTTTATCGTCAATACTTTTTAAGTACGAATTATATGCAATTATTTCTTTATCGAGGTTTAGTTAAGTTAGAGTTAAGTTTCTTTTTCCTTTTATTTTTTGGCATCTTCTTTACCTCTTCTTTTTTTTTCCAATTCAATGTTTTTATTTTAAGAATACCGAATTTTATTTTGTGAAAACCCCAAAACTTATGTCGTAAAGAATATTTTGAAATGATTTTATTTTTTCTCGATAACTTATATGTAAGTATTTAAATATTTTTTAGCATTTTCATCAATATTTAAGAGAGAAAAATTGCCCTTTATAAAAATAAGATGGATAGCCACTGGCCCAAAATTTATTTACTTTATAAACCGATATATTTATATAAAAATGACATCTATGCCTTGAGGACATTTATTCTTTTGACTTCCCCCAACTAAAATACCTAAATACATATATATCAAATGAATGAAATAACTACTACCTAAAGTAGTTTGAAAACAAGGTTTTTCATTTGTAATTTGTTCTTTCGCCCCTTCCATTCCAACAACCATTTATCATAATTTGTCATAATTATGAATGGTAAAAAAAAAGTCATAACTCCGAGTTTTTATTTTAACTTTTAAAGCCTTTTCCAAAGGAATAAAAAAAAATGGGAGTGAGGGATGTTCTAGCATATACACACGCACAAAAAAAGTCCCTTTGACGCTTACAAGAAGAACTAATCCATCTTTTTAAAATATACCTATAAAATTATACCACTTAAAAGATCTAAAATGAGAACCTTTCTAATTGCTTTTTAATTGAGCCATTTCAAAGTTTCATTCCCCTTCTTTTTTTGATAATTATGAGTGATTAGAGGGATCGTGTGATGAAAAGGGCTTTGATAATAATAAGGCATAATAATTATATCATCTAAAAGTACATTGGTACATATGTTTGGATATACAATTAATTTATTAATATATCTCATTAGTTCTACAACTTTTACGAGGCTTAGAACATAATAATCAGAGCTTAGATCTAAATAGATGTCACATTTCCAATTATATTTTTATATATGACGCGTACAAGCTGGAATTTTGTACAAGTAGACTGTACAAGTTGCAAACAAACAATCAACATTAGAACGGAGGAAAAAACAGAATGTGATTACATAACTTTGTTATAAATTAAGTCGATTGTCAGGATGTAAAAAGAGGTTGGTTGGTCATTTTAACTTAATATACAGGGTGCTGCAGCATATATTACTTTTATACAGCGTGGGAATCTGGGTGTACAAGTAGAACTGAGATGGGAGTGGCTTTACTCTAAAAGCAAGATTCTAAAGCTGTCTTACAATTCAGAGAGTTGCTATCGTCGCTGCGGGTATCTCGAGTTGGAACACTATTTCTATTAATTTTGCAACGACAACTGCTGAGGTGTGAGCTGGTGCATTGTCCTGATTGAAAAGGACTTTTTGGTTGTCAAATTGTGTGCATGTTTCTTGCAACTCAGTTTTCAAACGGTCCAATAACGATGAATAATATGCACCTGTAATAGTTTTACTTTTTTCCAGTTAATCAATGAGGATTATTCCTTGCAAAGCCAAAAGAGAGTCGCCATAATCTTTCCCGCCGATTCCTCCTTTCAAACGAATGTCAAACAGAAAGAAACAAACCGATCTGACTGAAAATTGGTGTGTGCTCTTCCAAGGGATGCTACTAACTAAAATAAAAATAACCTCGATACGTACCAAAAGTGCCACCTTTCAGACTTTGCACGTACTTTTCAAACGACCCTCGTATGCTAGATAGCTAAAATTAATAACATCAGATTTGTTATAATTCAAGAATTCCATGCCTCAGTTTGTCCAAATCAGGTTATTGGAGAGGGATTTATTTTGGGAAACCCCAAATTTTGTAGAGCTTTACGGAATCGCCAATAATTAGTTACTTATTTATCTAATAATGAACAATTAGGAGTAGATGTGTTGTCACTTAAATGTTGCTTCTTTTTGTGAGAAATAACTATCTCTCTTACACATGAAAATTTTTTTAAAGAGAAACAAAAAAAAAAAAAAAAAAAAAGCCGGATATTTAAAAACCAAAGTTTGATTTATTCTACAATGGGGACGTCAACTGCATGATATCCTGTAGACGCCCCTGATATCAAGATGATATTTTAATTTTTAATTGCAATATTAAAGAATTTGGAATTGGCATCGGGAATTTTTACTAGAATGGTATCGGAGTCGGTATTGGGATTCGTTTTTATCGTCCTATCACAAATAAGGACATCTATATCTATCAAATCAAAGTTAATGCTTTTTGCTTCCGTCATAATTGTTTTCTTACATTCAAGTGAAGTTTGACGTAACTTGTAGGGAATAGATTCACAGAAAAACAGAACCTGTCTAGTAGGGGGTATCTCGGGAGCCCAAAATGAAGCTATTACGCATTCTGACCCCTCAAAAGTTGCAAATGGTAAATAAAAATCCGTTTTACTAATTAAAAAAAGTCCAGGATAAAAATAAATTACCCCCCTTTTGTCCGGAAAGGTTTCTTTATGAAGTAAAAAAAAAAGTTATTAAATAAACATTTTTTTTCTTATTTATAAAAAAGCTTTATGTACTTTAAAAAATGATATAACACGATATGTAATTTATGCTAAAGTACAGCGAAATAAACGTTACGCGCCCCCGGATTTAGTGCGATAGTAGACGAAAAAGATAAAAATAACTTCAATCATTTCCAATAAAATCGGCATAAACCAAATTTCTGAACAATGCCCAAAGTATAAATCAGGCCGGAATCTATACATAGTAAGGGTATTTCGCCAAAACTTGTGTCTTCAAAACTATGTGTTGATAGAAGTCGACTAAATTTCATCGAAGAATACAAATGTAATACACACTCAATTTTGAGAAAAATCGTTCTAGCTTGCTTTTATATTAACGACCCGCAAATATAATATAGAATGTTAAATTAATTAATAGAATTTAATTTATTTATCTAACATTTGGGTTCAGCTACTTTCTTAGTAAATAAATTACGATATACATAAAAATAGAAAGAATTTATTAAAAGGGAATTTTTCAAATATTTACACTAAATGAAATATTAAACTTTTTTCTTTTTTTTTTGTATTAACTTTGAAAGGCCTGCACTTTGCCCATATATTTATATTGTTTCTTGTTTGGTTTTATTTAACTTTATTTACTATTTCATTTATTTATTTTTTTCCAACTTTTTTGTTTTAACAAAAGTATTTATGTGCCTACATAATTAATTCTTCGTTGAGTGAACCTTGTACATTATGGATCTTTTGTTCTAAAAAGCCAAATAAATCAGTGTAATTGAATTTATGAATTTTGTGTGACCTTTCTTCCAATAAAAAAAGATTTACTCACCACATATTTCGCCGTAATTTTGTGATTTTACTAAAATAAAGCAAATAGATCAGTGTACTAAACAAAACATTTTTACTTTAGTGCATTTCAGATAAACTGTCATCATCTTAAATCACCTTTTAAATCTTAATTGTCACTAAAATCAAAGACATACTAATGTTATATATCTTGAACATCCAAAAAGTGGACTTTGGAGTCCTTCCTTTTTTTTTCAACTTTTATACAAACTCAGGCCTATAGTAGATTATTGTCTATTGCTGTTTTTGTATATTTATTTATTATAATGCTTGATTATGTGCATTGAGAAGTTCGTGGATATCAATATTAATTATTAGGTCTTGCAATTTGGAAAATAACCACTCTACTCTGGAAGAACAAGGAAGTTTTCGAATCCATTATATTTCACCAACTTCTAAGGATCAACATTGGTATTGCAGATAAGAAGACCAGGAAGCCTTCTTCATCAATAACCATATTTCATTCTTCCACCAAATGGCCGATAGGAACATATTCAGACTTTTTTGGCCACTGCATGATTGAATAATGGAATATGTATATGTGTTTGTATTATTTTTTTAATGCCACATAATAATTCTTATATATATTTTTTTTTCATATTATTATAAACAATTGACGATAAACTTTTTTCAAAATTCAAAATTTTGTAAGAGATTACATTCTATTGAGTGTTTTAATTGTATTATTAGGAGTAGGGTTCGAATGAATCCCATGATGGCAAATCCAATGGTTGTTGCAATGGCAATCTTTTGGAACTCTTTACAATCCAGCTTGGTGCACCGTTTTACGAGTCGGACAGAGCCTTTGAAGAATTGCTTCCGGTGTTCAGCAAATTGTATGATTTTATCCATGTTTTATGATGATAACACAAGTGCCAATTAAATGAGAGTCCGTTACAAAGTGACGCCTAACTCCACTCAAACGAGAATCACAGGAGTCGTGTTTATATGAATTCAGGTAATACCTACATGGTCTGAATTATTTGTTGGCTCCAAGTTGTTATATTATAATTTAAAAGTATGTTATAAAAACTGATATATGTATTTATACGTGAAAGGAAAACTTCCTTCGAGAAAATTGCTCATATTTTCTTCAAACTTTATGATGAATGATTATAGATTTTCTTAATATTATTCATGAAAAATATCTGAACATATTCGTTGGTTCCATTCCCCAGGGGAGTACATTAAAATAATGATCTGATATTCAAGCATTTCCAAGTATAATTTTTGAGTTTCTTATAGGCTTGAGTAAGTTTTTTTTTTCTCAAAAATTAATGCTAATTTTTAAAATGTGTCTATATTTCATGAAACTTCGGTATGTCAATCAATTAATACCCTACATTTTATTTCCTTGTTTTTTTCTCCATAAATATTTTTTGAAACAGTTTTAGAGTGATAGTTATTTCATACAAAAAGATGAAAAATATAATATACAGCATATCTTATTTTATAATTGTTGATAATTAGTTGTTTCAAATATTATTTGTTGGCTATTTCGCAAATACCTTGAAAGTGTTGAGGTTTCCAGAAAAATCCCGTTGCAATTACTCGATTTATAAAAACTGTAACAATTTCTAATTCTTATATTAAAATAAGTCTGATGGCATCAATTTTGGGAATCTAATATCATTATCGCGTTCAAATAACTTTGCAAATGTCAAATTATTAAATGGAACTAAAAAAATTATTTTCCTATATTAAAAATTCTAGCAATTAACTGATTTTTATTAATCACACCATTAAGAACTCTAAAGGTAAATTTTAATTGAATCTGTCAAACCATTTTAAGAAATGATTATTTTCGACGTCAAACGCACGTCCTTCACTTCTTCAATGCATGATAGCAACCGGCTGTATTTAATAAAAAATGAAAATCTTGTTTCTAGAATTAAGCCACGCCACTCCCCGAACTTATCTACAGCTTCATCGTCACGCATTATAAAAAAGGAAAATTATCCAACTTAAATTTAAAAAGGACTTATTCTATCAATTCATATTAGCATTCGTATTGGTCAACTTGTTACATCGAGAGAGAGAATACACAATCAATGAGCAAAAACATAATTTATGTACAATAATTCCTCAAATGCATTAATTACACAAAAAAAAATGTGTATTATAAATTATAGCTATTTGAATTAAATATACACATATATATTCATATTGTCTCTTTACCCAATGGTCCAATGTATATAAATAATACACTATTTCCTAACTGATTTATTAACAAAATCATTTTCCCTTTTGTGTTGAAGGGAAAAATATTTCTATAGAATGCTGAATAAATAAATATTGTTTCAGCCCTGACAGAAATGTATATTTAGGGAAGACCAAGGACAATTGCAACGTTTCTTGCTTCTAACTCAACATGCCCTGGTACGTCTAGTGCTGTGTAAGTATACTTACACATTATACCGGTCAGTAGTTTTCTCAAAATTGCATTTGAATTTAACTTGTTAAATGTTGCAAATGCCCCTTGATATGAGGGCTGTTGCAACAGGAGGAAAAAAATCAAATTAGATTTAGATATTCAGGAAAATAAATTAAAACGCCATAGCTCATGGACAGCACGCTCGGGAATTAATTTCTTGAACTTGATGTGTGAACGATCGCGCCCCGGTGATTTCTAGAGAAAGAAATATACTTTATATATAGGGATTTCACGAAAAGATTCTTAGGTTAGATGGAGTAATTTTAATACTATAAAGTTTACTCATACTTAATCAGTGCAACTTTATCTAACCAATTAAAGGAACATTAAAAAAATAAATATTAATATTTTTGAGGAGTATAAAACAAGACCACTCAGAGATGTTGACTTATTAACATTAGTTTGTATATAGCAGATTAAGATATCAAGTAAAGATCATTATGTTGAAGGTTATGCATTTATCGGTCTAGCGGTTCCGGTTCTTGAGCTGCTAGAATCGGAACCGATAAAGTCGAACCGAGAGCGCAATATATTGCGTATTGGTCTCGGCTATTGTGCTTATTTTAGTTCGTTGTAGTTTTTTGGTATATTTATATTACCTTTTGATATTACAGCTACATAATTTTATGTAAATGAAACACTTCGTTACCTTTATTGTTTCATGCATCCTGTCCTCCAAAAAGAAACACAAGAAGGCTCGAAATCATATGGTAGTTAGCCAAATAAGTCAACCATACCAACTCCTATTTTTCTCTTAAGTAATACGAGACTATTATTATCATATTATTTCTTCGCAATTTTTAAAAATGAATTCAGAATTACATATATATATATATATCCATAATACTAAAAATCAAATCCCCCCACCCACCCTTAGCCTCCCCTCAATGACCCTATTTTGAAAATCATAGTCTTAAGTAATCTTAGTTTTCAAGGCCCCTACTAGGGTGACTATGCACTCTGCTAATAAGGTAGATGCTGCCCTATTTGTATCTAATATAATTTCCTGGACCCAAATGTTCTAACAACATCCCTTGTTTTACGTACCTGTTACCCAGTCCTAACTTCGAGACGAAATCATTTCGTCTACCAAACCTTTTATTCATGACAAAAACGGGACGAAACTGTCAATAGCTGACGAAATCAACACTACTGTTACCAAACTGAGTATTTATAAAAAAGAACCGGCATTAGGACCGAAACAGTTGAAATTAAAGAGCCAAAATCAGGATATAAAGAACTGAACTGAACCGGGAAAAAACTTTATTATTTATATCGGAGAAATTTATTCTCCTAAATCTCTTTAGAGCCTTACTCTAGCCACAAGCATGCCTGCTGTAATGCGTAAATATATAACAGAATAAAAAATAATTAATAGTACGAAGAAAATTACAATCAGTGGCAGCTCTGGCCAAATTTAGCTATGGTCAATGTCTTAAACAGAGGTGTACAGAAAAAATTACCATAAATTATATTTTTCGATTATAATTTTCATTTGATCCAAGTCAAAGAGATGCACGACAGGCACGTATCGAGGATATGTTTAGTTAGTAGCCTCTTCTTGGATGAACACACACCAACTTTCAGCCAGATCGGTCTATTTATTTCTGTTTGGCATTTCTTTGAATGAAGAAGGTGAAAGATTTTCAAACATTGATTAAACATTACTGTATACCTCAAGAGAATAAAAAGAAGCTTGATAAAAATTATAAGGACTCTGCACTTTCGATTAGAGCAGTTTATAAGTGGTTTCAAAATTGACAAGTGACGCTGAACGTTCTGGACGCCCTGTAAAGGTTACTACTCACGAAACTATTGATAAAATCAATATGTGGTGATGGATAACAGAAAAATAGGGGTGCATGATATTGCTAGTGCTATGGACATCTTGAGTTGGAACCCTATATCCATTAATTTTGCGACCACAACTTTTGAAGTTTGAGCTGGTGCATCGTCGTGATCGAAAACAACTTATTTGTGGGCCAATCATGGGCATTTTTCTAGCAGCTCAGTTTCAGACGGTCCAATAATGATGAATAATATGGACCTGTAATAGTTTTACCCTTTTCCAGATAGTCAATGAGGATTATTCATTGCGAAAACAAAAGAAAGTAGCTATAACCTATCTGGCCAATTCCTCAATTCATACGAATGCTAAACAGAAAGAAATACACGGATCTGGCTGAAAGTTGGTGTGTGTTTTCTCCAGGAGATGCTCCTAACTAAAAATAACCTCGATACATACCAGTAGTCCCATCTCTCATACTATACAATGACTTTTCACACGACCCTCGTATCAAGTGACACCGGTCTCCCCTACGATCATATATATATAATATATAATTTTAAAAGTAATATTGAATTTATGAAGGTGGGAGGGTTGAATCCTTCCTGTGTGTAATGATGAGGCTCCTGGTGAGGGTTGTGGTGGTGATGGAATAGAGGGATTCATATGTTAAATCGTTTGGAAAGAAAGAACTGCTATGTATTGTACAATGTACATTGAAAACAATTCTCTCGCGTTGTTATATTTTTGTATACATATACTGCTTCTCTATAGAGATTCATGGGGAACATTGAATGATAATCGTAATATGACTCACATAAATTTAAAGATATCAACCTAAAATAGAAGAGCACAGACAGATATATATATTTGGTGGTGAGAAATGGGATTTTTTTTTCTTTTGGAGGAAATCCACTGGATTTCCGTTTCTATCTTCTTATGATAAGCCTTCCAAAGTAGGTTTGTATCTCACAATGTACAATATACATATATATATCAAACTATGTATAGGACTCTCAACGTACATAAGAATGAGGAGATGAAGTGTTTCATTATGTTATTGAAATGAATATTGCATTCGTTAAATTTGTAGGAAAGGTTGCGTGTCTTTAGCTGAGATAAGGGAGGGGTGTTAGAATCAAACTCAATTCTGTCCCTTATTTTCTGATGCACGATCATATTCTAAGTAATCTATAAAAATAATGTGTGTTGACCTTTTTTGTGACCTTTAACTTTAATATGACCTTAAAGCTATATTTTATTGTATTAAAATATTATAAAGTGATTATTTTAAGTATAAAAGTACTTTAATTATCAAGTTAGTCCGGATTTTTGTCATATTACTTTGAAAATTAATTAATAAAACACTTATTTTTTTGCGGGTGATTTTACTGTTTTTTTATCAACATATGTGGTCATAAGAAAAGTTGTTCTAAGATTGCATTTGCTTATTTCCATTAATTAGTTACCATCCCTACTAAGATGAAGAATTTAAATTTAATGAAAATCTGTGAGAAATTGACAATGAACATTAGGTCTACTTTTGGCATGACTCTGTTTTTGGATAAAATTTTTGGCTCTTTTCACACATATTCACGCACTTTAGATTTGCGAAAACAAGGTGTACTATTAACTTTTTTTGTTGGATATGCAAAGTGAGCTCAAAATTTTATCCTCATATCTATATAAAATCTGTTATGACGCCAAGATTGTATCTTTGTGAAAATTTATAGTAATATTTTTTTAATTCTACTTATTAAACTAAAAAAAATGTATAAAAACAAAAAAATATCTGAATGAATTTTGGTATCTATAAAAAAAAAAGAATCAATTTTCAACAACATAATTCATTTTCTGAACTTCAAAGACATTGATTTTATTTTTAGTTTTTTTACTAATTTACATGCAAAAAAACGAAAAAATCCGAGTGAATGACCAACAAAAAAAATTATTTTTATTGGTTACATAGAAAATTTCGTCAAAATTGTTTCCATAAAAAAGTAAGTCTGAATCGGTCTCATTTAAAATTCTCCAATGTATTTATAATAATACAAATGATTTTTTAATGCCGTCAAGTGTGTTTCCAAACCATGAACATTGGTACAATGACGTCATATGAGCTTAAAGTGTTTCATATGTACAGCTCATATAACTGAAAGTGGTATAAAACCGACAAATCCATTTACGATTTTAAAAAGACTAAAATTTTGTTGCCGTGATCAGAGACCACAGACACGACCGATATTTTAGTCGTGGATGATCTATAAAAAATCACTTATGACCGAACTGAAATGAAAAAAAAATATCTCATACAGAGTCTCATCAATAAATTTGGTACCCTAATTGTGCCATAGATTTAGTCGTACTAATTTTTTTAATATTATTATATAGGAAAGTGAACATGTCAACCCTAAAGGAGATAAGATATCAGCTGTTACAAAGCCAAAGTATATTGAAGGAGGCTGAGAAACGAGAAACATGGTTCTTGTATTGGGTATAACCATAGATTTAAAAAAATATAAATACATTGAATTTGGATATTGGACCCTTTCTCTGTGGATCTTGCTCCAGAAGACATAGCTCTCTCCACTGCGTTGTAAAATGAACGGATGGAACTATTAGCAGACAGCAGCTTCAAGCTCCCAGTCAATATTTCTCTTAGTTAAAATGGACAATCAAATTTATATTGCCTTTAACCATCAAAACTTTCTCTCATTATTTTCCAGAGGCAAGTCCAAGTGTGTCATTGAGGGTTAGCAGAATATGTATTTTGGTCATTACGGCTGACAGCGGAACAAAACATGTCTACAACCCAGTTTATTATTTTTTGCATAAATCTGTTATGTTTTCTACTTAATAACTGTTTTGTTGAAAAGTATAAAGCTTTGAAATAGCTGCTGAAAGGTCTTGTGGAGCTCCAATTAAATTGTCTTGTAAATAAATATTCAGCCATATGTACTTTTTATACATGAGAGAAGGCTAGCATGGATTTGTGTTTATCTGCAATAGCAATGCAGCTTAATGTCACCTGTAAGAGTGTTTATCGGATAAGAAACGTATTGAGGATGGTCATAACCTTCATCGAAAGCCTTGATCTGGTGGAAAGTAAAAAATTAACATTCTAAGGCTAAAACTTACAATTTATGGAGAACCTATTCGTGATTATCCAGATGCACGCATCAAAGATGGGCGTGTCACACTCTACAGTAAATAAGTTGATATAGAGTGAGAGTAAAAAGTTCTCTGTGAGACCGGAGAGACCACTTTTGAGTCCAGTTATTAAAGAGACCCATCTCCAACGTTGCTGATGACTATTTAACAACCTTAAGTCATCATCAGGAAGATTAGTGACCTATTTTAATGAAGAAACATGGACAATCGATCCAGTGCAAAACAAAAACAATTGGTACTTGATTATAGACAAAAAAATTGTAGAATCAGTTCGTACTTTACGACTAAAAATCCAGCAAGCTTCATGTAACTGGGATTATTAACCTCAAATGGCCAAGCCATGCCACTAATCTGATTTCCCAAAGGTTATCCGGTTTAATATAGCTGACTATTTTTTAAAACAAATAGATCAAATTTACTTCCTTTGCTAAGTAAGATTGTCCCGGACAGAAATTATGTCCAGCAACAGGACAGGGCCCCTGCTCACACGTCTAAGTCTACCCAGAAGTGACGTGAAGAATATGTAGCTTTTAAGTCCAATAGCATGGGACCCCATATAGCCCAAACCTTAGTCCCGTAGATTATGGGTTTCCAGTCCAAGGTCTCTGGGCGACGTCATTAGAATTTAAAAGTTATAAAGAAAGTCATTAACCATCAGTGGTGGAACAAGACCAAAGAGTTTATTACTCGTACTTACAGTGCCTTAAGAGGACGTTCTTGATGCCGAAGTTGGATATATTGAGTCCACACTATGTTAATCAATGTAAAATATTGCGTATTTGGGGTTGAATATATCAAAATTGAACAATGAACAAAGAAGTTGTTTACGATTGTAAGATTAAATCACAAGTTTACACCCAGTATATATTAGGTAAGGTGTCCTTCAGAAATGTTTTGACAGTCACTAGTGGTCTTTCAGTTACAAAAAAGTTGAGAACCCCTACTCTAATGCACCAGTGTAGGTATACTTTTAAAGGTCAAGCATGATTACATTAGATACATATAGACAATAGCTAGAGAGAAAGGCCAAAAATAAAGATGATAAAATCTTTATCCTACTTTTATTAAACTGTAAAGAAAATAAGATGAAATGATGAGAAGGTTGATGGGGAATAAAGCTGTTACAAAAGGACCCAAGAAGGAATTTCAGTTTTATTTGCCGTCCATACTATAGATAGATAAATAGATCGTTACTATACCTTGAAAATATTAGAGTGATCACTATTTTAGAAATGAATTAATATGAAAGTGCACAATCAAATATGAATGTGGCAAGTCTAAGGATTACAAAAATAGCTTTGGCTTCACTTTAAGTTCTTCCAAACACTCGGCCATTTTAAATATATTGCATTATTTAGTATGAATTTGCGATAATTTATTGATTTTGTATGTTTGGATGATAATATTCCACCATGTTGATGTGAGAAGGCATGTTAGACACTCTAACGCTTGGTCACATAAATCACCAAATAACTAATGATATCTCAAAGTTTTGGTAAATTACCTTATTTCAATTTGATTTGAACACTGCAAAATGTTTCTTTCATAAGTTTCAAAAGTTAGGGATTGAAACTTTGATAGTGTGTGTATAAGTGAATATTTTACTACAGGTTTCAGTGAAAATGAATATCAGTATTTTCAATATCTTTTTATTAATTTTGAGGCTAGCCTAGAAATTGGAAGACTTTTTATAGATAAAAGACAACTTTCATTTTCTTATTTTTTTTATTAATGACTTTTTTTTTTGGTGGGGGGGGAGTTTTATATCGTAGCTATAAATTAGTCAGTCCGTATTTATGTATATTTAATGTCACCTAAATTTTTTGTTTTTTTTCTTAATTACAAGAAAATACAACACCACCTAGCTGAGAAGACGCGTGGCTTATTTCTTTTAATAGTACACATCATTTGCGGACTCTATTTAGGAAAGGATGTTCACTACTTAGGAATTAAATAATAACAACAACTGCTAAGGCAAAGAAAATTCATTCTTCACATTACTAATTCCAAAAAAGCAGGCCGGGTAAAAAACACACCGGATTTACATCATTAGTGATGAAAATCCGTAGTATTTTTTAGTTGGCCTGCTTTTTTGGAATTGAAATTTGAAGATATTTTCATAACTATTACTCTGCTAGGACTTATACCCTAAAAGAGTGACGGACAATTTGAAATGACTACTAATATTTTCAGCGTACTTTAATTTAATATTAAATACTTTATTATTTCAATACAACCTATAAATCATCAATATTTATTGACTAAAACGATTTTTGAATAATAATAGAGAGCAATAATTTAAAAAAAGGATATATTAAGATAATTCAAATAATGAATTGATTTTCACATTTTGGATAAAAGTTAAAAGTGTATTTATTAAATAGCAAAGTTAGCGCAAAGAGAGTTTAATGTCAGTTTTGCCATGAAATCACAATTTAGGATGATTATACCTACATCAAATGCATAAATTCAAATAAATAATGGAGATAGTTTTGACCCGTTTTTTACTTTTATATTTGTATTAAATAATTTTTGCCTGGCCGGACTTGACCTGCAGGCCACATGTTAAGAATCCTTGACTTAGACTAATGCCAAACCTAGTTTTTTTATCCTATGTCCAAAATAAGGATCACTCTAATATATAAGGTTGTTCCAAAATGATTGAGATTGCCCAATAAGACAAGAAATTACATTCAAAAGATGTAAAAAAGTACTCAATCATGCCTCAAAGTCTCCTACAGCTCGGGTAACGTCGTAGCAATGGTTCTCCAACTACCACAACTGCCTTGAGAGCTCCTCTTCCTCTACTAACTTCATCACCTACTAAACACTACGTTTTCAGACACTGTTTTGCCAAGTTTGTAGCGTATACAAAAGTACTACCAAAAATTGTGGGTCTCCATGTTCAGTGACGAATGGAGAAACATGCACAAATGTTGTGTGTAAGCATTAACTATTTAGTCTCTGAATAATTATGGAATGTTTTTCCATCATAAAGTTCATGAAAAAATCGATGCTCGTAGAATTTTGTAGCTATCTCTTCTCCTTTTCCTTCAAACAAACCTGTCTCAATCATTTCGGCACAGGCTAATAGGTATATATTAGTATTATTATTCATTTTTTCTTTATGGTCATCCTTAAATTAGGGGAGGGGGGAAAGGCTCCGTGGTTAAATATATGTAATCTTTATCATCATTTAGTTTTTAATATTATTAATGGGACTATTTAGAAAGAAGAGGCTCTCCCATTTTTATAAGTACCTACATAGTAAGTAGTTTTTTGTGAAAGGCTTTACCTTATTCGTTACTTAAAATAGGTATTATACATACATACATACCTATATATTAATGGATATTTAACAAAAAATAAGAATATATTAAAAAAATAAGGTAACTCCTTCTCATATAAGAACTAGTGTTCGGCCTCTGTCTGGTAATCCTAGACCGGTCTGAGAGTGTTGTAATTTTAACATATTTGGTTCAAATTCCGTCTGAACCAGTTTGGTAGTAAAATTCGGTCGAAAAAAATTGGTATTGGTCCGATTCCGAGTTTTTTTTTGTATCCAAGGAAATTTAGGAACGATCAGTAGACAACGCGTTCATTCCATTTTAGAGAAGGACTATCAGGGACAGGGTGTTTTGAAGAAAAAAAATGAAAAATTTAAATTTTTTGAGAAAAAAATCAAAAATCGAAAGCTATTCACAAAACAATGCATGCAACAACCGTTTTTCCGTTTATAATCCTAAAACAGTTATTTATCCATACATTTTGCTCATTTTTACATATAACATGTATATTTACTTCAATTTTTAAGGGTAGGTGGTTTAAGTGTAGTGCTTAAGTGTCTACATACAACTCCATCTGACCAATATAAATTAAATTGAACAAATGGAAAGACTTAGCTGTATGGACAACCCGCTATGGGGAAATTATTCTCTAGTACTCAGTGTGCGTAAGTTCAATTGTCGGTCGGTCCTAGAGAAGGAAATATAGATTATGATTTATGTGTACAGTAGGCTGAAGTAAATCTTGCAGTTTTTGATAGTAAAATTTGAATCAACTTTATCAAGAACGACATATGTATCAGGAGTGATTTTGTATTACAATTATACCTCATAATATCAACAATTATTTATTAAAAAAAATCATCTTTCTGCAACCATCACGGCATCCAGTCCTTGCACACCTTGATGACGTAGTCATTGGACACATCAGCCCACTTTTTCTCAACGGAGGCCTTCAGGGAATCAACATTGGAGTGGTGGACTTTCCAGGCATTATTGTCCAGGAATCTCCATATTCCATAGGCCGCAAGTTTGAAGGACTGAAATTGGTAAGATTTTTACTCCAGCAAGCATGGCTTGTTATGGCCTTACGCCATCTTCTGACATAACAATAGGTTTGACTGCCTTTTTTATATCCCCCTCGCTGACGTTGAGGTCCTTACACAACGCCCTCTTGCTGGTGGTTGATGAGGCTTCAATTTCAAAGGCCACACTGGTCAAGAAGTATTCATTGACGATTTTGTTGTGCCTTCCACTTTCTTTCTTCCTGAAGAAGCTCTTGCCTCTGTTAATAAGCCTCCCAACCTTATGGAGAGCAATTCACAATGTCCGTTTATACCTAGCATTACGGGAGTAGTAAACATTTGCAATTTGTTGCCTTTTTACCTCCATTGTCGTTGTTTCTTGACATATCGCAACCATTAACAAAGCATCTGAAAGCTAATAAATTTTGAAACAAATTCTTTTTTATAATCCAAAATCGATTGTAAATAATAATGACTTGATGAAGCTTAATCCGTAAAACTCCATCCGACTAATTAAAGGAAATCTTACTCTAGGAAAAATCCCTTAAGACCGATCCAGAAAAAATTGCAATTTCGGACCGAGTATCAACACTAATAATAACTACTACTGTATCATATTCATTTCTTTATAGGTCTATTCACTAGTACTAGGTATGTATTTCTCGTATATTCATCCATAGTATATGTATTAAAATATAGACTAATAATGACAATTTCTAATGTAAGATTACGAATAAGTAGTTAGTTCTAAGTGCTTAAATTACTCATTCCAAAGATGATGTGCCATTATGTGGTTGTCGTGTACAAGTTGGGATATTGTACAAGTTGTAACTTGTGTGGCCATTTATATTTGTATGTTTTTTTCTATTCTTTTTAATACAATAAACATAATTACCACGGAGTATATAAGAATTAGAGCACAAAACCTCGATAAATGTCAGCTTCAAAAAAAATATATACAATGCAATCGATGTTGCTCAATGGACAACACGTTCGGAAGAAATTATTCTCTTGAACTTAATGTGCGTAAGTTAGTGCCCCAGTCATTCCTCGAGACAGAACTATCTATAAGGGCTTCAAAGAAGATTCCTAGGTCTGACGGAGTAAATGTAATACTTCAGTGCAACTCCATCGGACCAATTAAAGGAACATTAAAAAAAATATGTACATATACAAATCGATATTGCTTCTGAAATGGACCTTTTAGAACCAAAAACTCTTTTTTTTAATAAACCCTAATTATTCATGTATCAAATAAATTGTTTTTTGACGTAAAAAAAAAAGAAAGCTACGGCGTTATTCCTTTTCAAATAAAGCCCATACAGGGGCGTTCACAGGGTTTTATTTTGTGGGAGAGGGATTCTTATTTTATGTTTTGCAAAACATTTAAAAATGGGATTAAAAAGGCTACTGGATAATTATTGACAAGGTTCCGATTATTTAAATTTTACAGTATTGAAATGAGAGGATTCAAAATCAAGTAAATACCTTTCAATGTATGTGCTAATTTTATGTAAATTCATGATTTTTATTTCAATTTTAAAAAGTTAACTTTAACAATAAAAAAGGTAAAAATACTCCAAAAGTTCAAATTGAAAATTCTCGAAAACCAGATTTTAAAAAAATCCCGATTATTAATCAGTGCGCCAAGTAGAATTGAATTTGTTCTTGAAAAGATTTTAATCTTTCCTTCAGTAATTTATAATCTAATTGAAGTTCATGTAAAAATTGATATAATTATTGACTATTTGGATGAAAATTACGCATTTAAAAAGTAGTCTTTGGTATATTCGACAGCTCAAATATGCACAGTATATTACATTTAAATAAGTTCGTCACCATTGCGAGGAGGGGGGGTCATCCTCTCTGTAATTATTAGCGTTTGAGAAAGGGGAATGTTAGTCGAATTTTTGATTATTTATGTAATGACTTGTGGAAAAATTAAATGTATTTCCCAAAAAAGGTCATTTCACATTTGAGTAAGATGAAAATAGATGATTTTTAAATAGAAACAATAAAACTGACCTTTACTTAAAAGAAAATTCTTTCACAAATAGAGAAAAATAAGAATTTCTAAGAAACATTATTAAATTAAGTATGGACACAATTTATTAGAAAATGCTATAAGAAGATTTGGCCTTTTCAAAAAAAGTCATTCCAAAAACAAAATAAAACATTATTGTATTTTATAAAAAATCAATTTATAAATATTACGAGATACCTGCATGAGACTTGCAACTAGACCCAGGCTTGAAAGCCATGACTTACGACTTAACTTGAATTCAAAAGTTTAGACTTGAGACTTTTTTGGATTTCAAACAACTTTTTAATCGTTTCAATGTTTGGAGTATACACGGCTCGTTTTTTTAAAATAAACATAAATACATATACATAGTGTACTTTCCTTTGAGTTTTTATTTTTAATTTTCATAAGTTGACTCTTGTATAATTTAAAACAGGGGACTCTACGTGTTATAAAGTCAAAAAAGATATAACATAGGATTTTTAATTTTATTTAATTTTTATCAATCAAGGGCCTTCTTTTAGAATGCGTGTCATATCATACGCAGTTATTGATAAGATTATCAATTCAAGATATATAATAATTAAAAGTTAGCCACAAGAAAAATACTAAAGACTAACTCCCATATATTTCTTTTCAAATTTTCCTATCCCTTTAGACAGTCAAAGTTGATAGTGGATAAAAAAGTTAGTCATGATATGCAAAATAATCTTTATGGCTCAAACAATGACTTTTTAAATATTATAAATCCACCATCACTCCCTCTCGTGAGAAGATTAACAAATAATCAAAAGCCAACTCTATCTTTAAATAAACCCCCTTTTTTAATTATTCACAAAAATGTTTACAATCTCAAATCCCCCTGCTTAACTATTTAATTGGATTTTTAAACACCCTCATGATTAAATAAAATTTATAAAAAAATTATATTGAACTCAGGAACAACCTTAGTACTCATACTTATTATGGATCTGAAATTAACTCGAATTATATCGGTGGAGTGAGGAATTGAAGTGGACTCAATGAAAATATTCAAAGACTAGGACATGTGAGCAACTACTTAAGACTTGCAATATAAGTACTTTTTCCCCTCTCGGTAATGATTAACCAGTGGATCTATTACTTTCAGTTTACAAATTGAAGCGTAGGGCTTTCGAAAACGTATATACGTATACACGAGGGCCGTTTGAAAAGTCCAAGTGATGGCATTACTCACGCGTATTGAGATTATGTTTAGTTAGTAGCATCTCTTGGTAGACCCTCACCAACTTTCAGCTAGATCGGTCTATTTTTTTTCTGTTTGGTATTTGTTTGAATCGAGGAATCGGCCAGAAAGATTATGGCGACTTTCTTTTGGATTCAGAAGGAATAATCCTCATCGACTATCTCGAAAAGGGTAAAACTATTACACGTACATAATATTCATCGTAATTGGACCGTTTGAAACCCGAGTTACAAGAACAACGTCCATGATAGGCCCACAAAAAGGTCATTTTCCATACCGGCAATGCACTAGCTCACACCTCAGGAGTTATGTTGCTGTCTCTTCTGCCCACTTGTTTTAATTTTAATTTTCAAGCTAGTTATGAAGCTTTTTTTGGATTTATAAGATAACTTGTTTGCCCACGAGAATATAACTTCATAAAGCCCTTTATGCAGAAGCCCTTGACGATATTGCCAAAAAACTAGAATGTAGAACTATTTAGATGGGGCTAATTTTTTGACACTTAAAAGAATCCAAATGAGGACAAACTCATCTTCAGAGATAAGATTTGGACCCTTTACCCCCTCAATGATCGGACTGGAGGCAATATAAATAAAGAGATACACAAAGCCTTAAGAAAAAGCATGAAAAATTAAGTGGTTGAAGGTCAATTCAACTCACCCAAATCTTATAATTCTTAACAAAATACCAAAATGCCTTAAAGTGGATAAGCTCCAATATTTTTTAGGTTTTGCTCAAATATTGCTACTTAAGTGGCCAACCATCTGAAAAATTGTTATAGGGGTGGCTATAATTAATAAGAAGGAAGTAATCAAGTGAAATAATCAAGTGAATAAGCTATCTGGGCAAGGTTTTCCTTGAGTTTCCTTTGAGAGGTAATAGAAAATATTTTTATGTTAAATAGTATACTTAAAAGTAGGGCTCCTAATACTGGGATAGCTAGGGCTGAAGTATGAGATAATTATCGAAATAGTTGATAAAATCTCAGATTGTAAGCTTAAGGTGGGATGTCCTCCTGCATTAAGTAAGCATCTACAAAATCACACTATAATTCGTATGGAGGCAATGGTAATCATGCCTTTATGTAAGATAATAAGGCGAGTTCCTGAAAAAGAATACATAATTCATGCTACTAAGAATATCAAGGACGAAGTAAATTCACGGGCGACAAAATTAGTCATAGCTCTAGATTGTAAGCTTATAATACAATGTGTACCTGAAAATATGGTGAAATTGGGATTGTTATTATCCCCTGATAAAGCATTATCAACATATTGCTTTAATTTAGGGGGGCTACTTTTAGGTGGGTCTGACTTAATTTTTCTAGGCATAAATTGGTTAACGGTTTTGTTTTTTATAATGCCCCGAAAAAGTACTATACATTGAATCAAGTTTTGTCTATATACTTTATGGGTTGAAATAAACCGTAAATTTAAAGTCTATTGCGGCAACTTTTGAAGGGGGGGGGTGGAGGAATTCTGACCCTACTTTTACGATAAAATATTTTTGTCAGTCTTGGTTTTTTATGATGTCCTGACATAGTACTATAGATTGGTGCAAGTTTTGTCCATGTACCTTATGGTTAAAAAAAACCATCCAAAGGCTATTTTCAGGGGTGGCTGGAGGTCAAACCTAGCAGAGGTGGTCAGGCTGACAAAAAAATCAGTGTTCTAGGTGACATAAGTATTGTCAGGGTGTTAAACTTTCTGTACCTTCCGTGGCAGGCTCCCAGGCTAAAAGTAAGTATATAATATTATTAATTTAATACACCGGAACAATTTTATTAGATCAACGAATCTATCATATTTATCAATTACTAATGTTTCTATTTATTTCAACTACCTTTAATTTTTTTGTTGTTTGTAAAAATTATCAAACTATGTGTTACATTTTCTTTATTAATTTATACCATTGATATTGGGTTCAATAAAGGACGATTTAAAAAAAGTAATTATCTGCATTTATTTGATGAGATAATTATTTCTCTTCATTAGCTCACTTGATGATAGAGCCAATTAGAGGGAAGCAAATAATCTTTGAGCACAAATGCATTTACATCTATATAATTATCTATTTTTGTGCATTTCCCCAGCTTTTTTCATTATATATGTATCAAACTAAAAGCTAATTATATTTATGAGACTCTTTTCCAATAATACTTATAAAATTAAACAGTTGCAAAATTTCCATAATTAAATTAGAGCCTAGAGATATTTATTTTCTTGCAAATAAAATATTAGAAGTTAATCAAGGATTAATTTATAATAAGATTATATCACCAAAGGGAGCTAATTGATAATTAATTAATATAGTTGAATAGTCCGATGAGAGAGAAAAATATAAAGGAAGACGGGGAACATTTTGATTAAATTGTTTGTTGTTCGTTTAATTTTAACATACCAACATATGTCTGCTACTGATTAAACATATTTTTGAGACTAGAAAATGTACTTTGTAGAGCACAAACTTTCACCTAGGACCCTTTTTCATTTCTTCTCTAATTCAAAGTAATAAATAGTCGATGTTCAAGATGTTGCATTTAATGAAATTATATGTAATAGTTGAAGAAAAATTAATTTTGTATTTTTCTCTTTATTTCAATGCTTTATAAGAAATACTACAATCATTCAATTCAAGCCAAGTATACCCTGTTTTGTTTGATAACTTGTTGCCCACGAGAATACAACTTCATAATGCCCTTTTCGTAGAAGACCTTGACGCTATTGCCAAAAAACTCAGACGACCAATTTTCACAGGCCTCTATTGAGGCCAAATTTGTACCGCCAAGACAGGAACGGGTTGTAGTCCATTTGTGCCATGTCTGGACTGTTAGGTGGATGCATAAGAACTTCACAGAGATTTTAGTGCGTCATCAAAGGATTGTGTGGCTTGGCGTTGTCTTAATGATGTTTTGTTGTCTCCTATTCACCAATGCTGTCAGCTTCTGTTCGATTGCCAGCTTGAAACAGTCGAGTTGTTTGCAGTAGAGGGAGAAATTTAGCTGGAGGAAAAAATTGCTCGAACCACTGTTGTGTAACACAATCTGAAAGAGTATCGTACCCGTATACATCTCAAATTTTTGGTCGCATTGGACGAGTTTTTCCTTTTCAGGTAGTAAAAATGTAAAATATGACACACAATAATTCACGACTGATCCGGAAAGCACAATACTGTCTGATAAGCGTTTGTAGTAGACACTCACTTCTTTATAACACCTTATCGTATGATGCAATGAGTCCAATAATGAATAAGATATACTTAGCTTTTAAAAAAAAGAGCGGTAAATACGAAATTACTTTTTCTTCAACCTTACATATTGCATTCATACTTTATTATGTGTTCGATATGTATTGTGTGCCACAAAGTGTATTGAAATTCATTAATAGTTTTCAACAATTTGAATTTGATTGCAAACTTACTTATCATAATAACAATTTGCCCTAGAGATGATGTCAATATTCCTTTGCTGTAGAGATTATGTTAACATGCTGATTCAGCACTATTTTTTTACTCAAGAGATGATTTCAGGTTTTGAATCTCAATTTGTTCAAGAGTTATGGTCAATACTGCATTTTTGACCTTTTTTGTGGCTTTGACCTTTAATCTTAGTATTCGATATTTTCTTATATGAAGTATTTTAATTAAACCTACGTACTGGCACTAGATTGAGCTCTGTACCTTAATATCTCCCAAAGTTATTGTCAATTAGGTACTTTTTACGTTTAATGCTAGATTAACCTTTGACCTTGACTTCTCAAAATTTAATGGCCTCTGACTGTGACCATATATAATCTTCGAACATAGTTACACCAAAATCGATCTGTAACTTTTGCCGTAATCCTGGTGACCAACATAGAAGTAGCGCCAAAAACGTAGGCTCCGTTCAACTTTGTTAATGAAAAATTCTTATCTTAGTACTTTTTACTTAATGTAATCACTAGGGAGACGATCTTTGTGTTGGAATCTTTTTAAAAGCACATAAGTCATAACTGATGCATTCATTCATCTAAGGGTGAGAAACGCAACCGTTGGCTTTAGGAGATACAATAGTTCCGCATTTTAATATTATTTTTGAAAGCTATCGTTTTTTATATAACGTCACAAAGTTATTTTTTCTTTACTGACGTAGATAATTAATTAAACGTTATGATATAATATCCCGTCTTTTCCTATTTCATTGTAGCCTAAATGAAAATGCGGATTTTATTCAGATTTGGATATTACAAACGTAATTTACTTTTTTGATTGAATGATTTGGAACATTCATAACCACGTTTATGGAACTAGATCTTCTGGTCGGATGGGGCAAGAAATGAAGAGACCGCTTCAGTTTCGCTATAGAAGTGTGTACTTCATGGTATCAACTTAAAAGAGTGAATTATGATCACCATGTTTCCTTGAAGTGGTCTACTCGCTCCCATTCTCTGCCGATTCTTGATCTTTTTTTTTTTTTTTTCGGTACCAAGTCATCCATTGATTTTAATTAGGGATTTACTCGAAGTTTCGTGCACCTTATATATACCTCCACTATAACAAAACAATAAGGCAATGAACACGAACACACAAAGGGGTATATGTTATTTTCAATAATGTTTTTTTATTATTGTACATTTCGTTAATTTTAAAACACAAAGTTCTTCGTCTTCTTTTTCCATTGTTTGATGTATCTCATATGAGAGAGTGGGACAGCTAGTGATTAGGTGGTCTGCACTTTGTACCTCTTCTAAACACACATTGCACGTTGAACTTGTGTTCTTCCATGTACAAGGATGGGCCAAAAAAGGCCCATGACCAGTACAAGATTTAATTACTATCATGCTTTCACGTCCAAGTTTAACAGCCTTCGATTTTGGTTATTTTAGCATGACATATATATGTTTCACGGCATAATCTTTTTGTATTCATTGCACCAAACTTCATAGAAGAAGTCATGTATTTTCTTCTTTGCGTAAGAGAAATTGGGATGCAAGTTAACCGCTGGAATACATAAAAGGAAATTCATCTATCACACTCAAGTGTCATTTTCTCTACTTTTACGTTAGCTAGAGGGCTCAGATTTGTTTTGTTTTCCAACTAATTGTTTATGCTTTAATATATCGAAGTATTACCTAATTGCAATCACTCAAACTGTATTGATTATACAATTAGTAAGTGTTCAAATTTCAATGGGCAACCCGGTACATATGTATATAGAGAATTACTCAATAAAAAGAAATCAAACAAGTAACATGTCATTTGCTGAGGATTCAATCTATGTAAATAAATATTTTATTATTATAAATATAATGTGATCCTCATCAAATAAGATTGTAACTAATCCAATTAAACTTGACTTAAATGTCATAATGGTGTTGTATATATGTACATCAGACAATGAAATGTAGAATAGTCTACAGTGTTTTCACGATCAATTTACACAAGAAGTTAGGGATCATTTAATGTCATCAAAAACAACAAAGATTAAAGGCACCATATTTTCTTTTTTATATATGAAAGTTAAAATGTGTACATAAACTTTGATGTTTAGTTAATTTGATCACTCTTTTTCACAATTTCAAACTCAAGACAATGCCTCAGGGACTTACTAGCAGCAACAATGGCATGAGTGGGTATCATGACTCTATTTTATTATCCAGGTCAATGAGTGGGCATACATGATTGAAATCCATTGAGCGTTACAGGCCACGAAGGAATCTCTGGGCCCGAATTTGTATTTTCTTGATCAGTGGACAGGGGCGTCCGTAGGATATATATATATATTTATTTATTAGTTTTTAGAATTAAAAAAAAAGAATCAAACAATAAAAAAAATTTGGAAAAAATTTGAAAAATTAAATTTTTACTATAAACAGAATATTAAATTTTGTTTTTAAAAATTTAATATATTTTTATTTTATGGATAAAATTTCAAAAGTCCACAGCTATTCACAAAAAATTTAATTTTAAAATATTAAGTCTTTTAGAAAAAAAATTGAATAATCAACAGTTATTCACAAGAAGTTTAATTTTTTAGAAATAAATTAAAATTTTACATTTTTTGAAAAAAAGTATCAAAAATCCATGGCTATTAACAGAAAATAAAGTTTTTCAAAAAAAAAGAAATTGAAAAATTAAGTTAAATTTCAACTATTAAAGTTTGTAGTAAAAAGTAAAAACAGCCCCTCCAGCCCACCCCCTGTAGACACCCCTCGTGAACTTTCTGTGAACCTCTTTATAAACCAACATATGTTTATCTCAAGTGCATTGAAGTAGCAAGAGAAGAATGTCCAATGGAGCGAAATTTAATAATTGTATCTCTTTTGTGAGCAAATATTCATTAAATTAGTGAATATTTAGACAATGTAAACAATATTTGATTCGAACATAAAAAAAAACATTGCAAGTAAAATCAAAGCATCAAAGGGAATACTTACATTTTTTGGATTCATCTGTTCATTTTTTCTAAACACTTTCCGTTCAGGCTCTTATGAGGTCCATTACCTTTATCATGCAACATATCTTCCAAAAAGAAACAAAAAAGGCCCGTAATCATCCAATAGAAATCCAAATAAGTCCATCACATCATCTATTATATATCTCTTAACTACTCCGAGACTATGAGTGCCATTATTATTTACTCACCTCTCTTATCAAATTTTTAAAGGTTACGAGACCTTTTTTTTTTTTTTTACAATTTTCCTATGAACAATGTCGTAGAATGTATAATTAGATGTCGATTACTATTAAAAACATTGCCCTAGTCGCTACCATGAGCAAACAATAAGATGATTGAGATAGCAGCACTCCCCGTGCGGAATTGTCCCAGAAGGTCATCGTGGAGCAGACTGGGGCCTCAAGTTCAATACGTTCGTTAAAAAGGTGGGGGATTACCTGCAAGCTGTTGAATTATTTCTATGCGGATCACGTTGTCTTCATCCTTTACATGTTCGAAAAACTTCCGGAGTACTGGATGGCATGAAACAACTTGGAAGGAAAAACGACGGTACCATCATTCCACATTATTGTTTGTCCGTGGTTATCCTCTGTTCTGTTAATCAAATATATTACACAATTTGATGGAAAATCCCGGACTACCACTATATACCTATGTCTATAAGAAGGATTTTACTGCTAGTTTGAGAACATTTGAATGTATATTGAGACGAAAAGGCCTTCATTGTAAGGCAACAATCAAGATCAACGAAAATGATGAATTTATTGAACAAATCACACACGCTCCATCGCAAACTGAGGCACAAATGACCATTATGACATCTAATATCAAAAGAAGGGCTCAAGAAACATGTGATACTCGAGAGAAAAATTCTTTCCAAGTAATTAAGAAACGTATATGATGATGTAGCTGCTAATCTTCCTACAATTGAAATATCCGAAAAGTTAGGGAAAGAAATGACCTACCCCCGAATCCATTGAATAAGAAAGATGTAATAGTTGAACTTTAAATTGGTTTATTAATATAGGTCGGAATTTACCGGAGGGGAATTTTCCAAGGGGGAATTTTCGGGGAATCCACACAAAAATATAAGGGGTATTTTGTTGTTAGCAGTCATTTTTTTTTTTTTTCTTTCTTCTGATCAGTGTTCTGAGCGTTGATTGGTAGAATTATACTGAACTCTTTGTTAGCTACAAACAATTCTTAGTAATTAATGAATTATCCTTCCAAAGGTGGGAAGCATTGACTAATTACTAACTGATTTTCTCTGTTTCTTTTCATAGGAAAGGTTGTGGGTTACAATAAAGGTAACGATATGCTACTCATTATTCAGTAGAGGGGGGATAATGGGAACGAGTAGACCACTTCAAGGAAACATGGTGATCATAATTCACTTATCTAAGAATATAGGAAGGAGTTTGAGCCTTTAATGATATAGTTGATGTTTTAAACTTCTCAGGCTGCAATAGCGATACTGAAGGGGTCTTCATCTCTCATTCAACTGTACCAAAAGATCCTAGTCCATAAACGTGGTTATAAATGTTCCAAATCATTCTATCTAAAGTAAATTGCATAGGCAATATCCAAATTCGGATATTGCCATCGACATTGTATTAAGCAAACAAGGCGATATAACTGGAATAGCCACTTTTGTTTTCTACTCTTCCCGTGTAGTACCAGTAGAAGAAAATATTTCTTCTTCTCTTCAACAATTGACTATAACGTGAGTTCTATTTAAATTCAAGCGGCATCCAATTGGATTCTTTGAAAGATACCTTAGTTAATTATTAAGGTAATTAATTAACCATGTCAAACGCCTGTGTTGTACCTGGTTGTGTTGTGGTTCAACCGAGGAAGAAAATCCGGCCTCACGTTTCAACCCACCAGCTCCCTGTTAATTCCATTCGAAGACAAAAGTGGATTCATCTCATCAAAAAAGTTCGAAACAATTAGGATTATCAAGAAGATTAAAAAAAAGTTATAGTTGTATGCTCGCAACAATACCAAGTTGTCCGGAATATTTGAAGACACCAACGAATTGGAATGTGAATGAGGCTCAGATTTGGCGTTTAACATCTGCAACGAACTCTGTAACAACGAACATGGGTTTATCAATGAAGATACCGCTCTCAATGTTATTCTTTACTACATCATTGCAAGGTCGGTCTCTAAAAAAATTATTATACCAGCTGCAAGAATCTTTTAATTAAAGAAAGTTCATTCGATTTCAATAATATTCAAGCTATCACTGAAGAAGAAGCTGAGAATAACAGTTTAATTGAGTTGATTAATAGAGGAGGACTCATTCCCCTTCAATATCAGGGACTTTGTAAGGTCAAGAAATTGATGAAATTCCACTTCAAGTCTGAAGCGGAAAAAATAATCAACATCATATCAACGACGAAAAGCTGCTAAATTATCCTCTGTGTCTTCCAAAAAAAATTATTTTAATATTCTTGATGACCCTTTTACATCCTTAAAATACATTATTATATCCAGTTAATTTTTTTATCATTGATAATGCATAGTTTTACCTTACGTTGTACTAAAGGCTCTCAATTTAAGATAATATATTAAAAAATACTGCTCAAATATATCATATTTGGTTATTCATAAATTTTTGATGATATTTCAGTACTATTATTAGACTTTATTAATCTCTTTGGTTTTTGGTACTACACTTGACCAGGTAAAAAATCGGTGGCTATCCCAGTCTATCGCTACCCTTGGTATTAAGGTTACAAAGAAATAGGAAAAAAGAGAGAGAGAGATGTTGTTATAACAATATATTAATTATCTACATATGTCAGTAAGAAAAATAACTTAGTGACGTCATTGCGATAAAATATTAAAACGCTGCACCATTGTATTTCCCCAAGCTAAGGGTCGCCTTTCGTTACTTTATTTGAAAGGGCGTCGTGGTGTTAACTTCTTTGTTTAAAGAAAGCATTCTTGTCTATTTTTAATGTAAATTGTTTAAAAAATGCTTTATAAAATAATCATATATATGAATTTAAATATAATTACAATGTTTTTCGTGCACAGATGCTATTTTAAATGTAGAAATTTATCCTATTTATTGGAGTAATTAATTTTCTCCTTCAAAATCATAAAACAGGCAGCTGATATGAACAAAAGTCTTAATTCAGTTGTACCAATGTGACGCTCTCACTTTACCCTCATACAAAAATCCCATCTCTATTGATATTTGATAGTACATAGAATTTTGCTCTTTGTAGAATTCAAAGACAGAAATGTTGGTCTATTAAGGTTATTTTCTTGTTTTGGCAGTAAAAGCGGGTGCATTATATAATTTTGCCCTCACGTCATCCTTCTATTCTATTTCGAAATTGGAGACAGCGACAGCGAATAGTTGAAATTCAATTAAAGCAACCTTTTAATAACAATGAAATAACTTTGGAATGTGAGTCTGCACTGAGGGTAAAAACATATCCAACCAAACCGCGGTACAAGCTCGTGCCTTATCAGGTCAAATGTTTATAGTATTTTCTGTTTTAGGAGTTAATGGATTTGATAACATAGAAGTTCCTCTCCATGATACCTATTACGTTCATACTGTAATTTCACTATAGTATTTCATGGTAGATATAATGAAAAGTCGTTATGCTTTACTGAAAGATAAATGATCTTCTCCTGCCTCATCCCTAAGTCAACAGATCGACTCTGAGTTCCTCCACCTCCCCGGAGTACTTCATAAGAGATAAGCTCCCAACCTCTTTTACTTAATGAGACCTTCCATTTAATTTTATGATCCTTCAAAGTTGATAATTATCCGAATAACTCGAAAAATCCCTGGTCTCTCTCCTCCAACTCGATTAAAATATTCTTAATTATTCATAAGTTGCCATATCTGAATTTCAAGTATCTGCTGTCTCTTATTTCGAGGTAGAAAGTATGACGTGCGGGCAAACTTATACAATGTAACCCAAAAATACTATATTATGATTAGAAATGGACAAACGGTTATCTGTTTATTAGCAAAATCCAAGGGAAAACATGTGTTGACTAGTGTGCGAGGGTGTCTTAATTAATTATGAATAGTAGAGCTAAAATTACGAATCATTCCTTCAAAAATCCATAAAAACATTTACTAAAAAAACAACTCTGAAATAAATAAATAAAAATTCCACGAATTTCTGCATTTTTCCCTAAAGAATTCTTTCCTTCCGTAGCTTAATGATCCAATGTATTTTTTTATTTTCCATGAGGTTAGAAAAATATTGTTTTACTTCCTCTCTCCGCCCCCTCCCCCTTTCTTGTTCCCCTAGCCCAAATCTCTGCCAAAAATTGAATAGGATTATAACTTATGCATGTGTCATTACCATCTCAGTAAATCACCCCTTATTATTTTTTTCTCTACGTGGATATATAATATAAATGTATTCTCATAATATTCAGGAAATTTTAAGGTAGAAATAAATCACAACTTGGATGGTTATGTACGAACATATAACATAAAATATACATTTATTTATTATCATTTTTCATAAAATGATAACAATAGAATCTAGGACACAATGAACTTTCTTTTTCCTTTTCAAAAATAAAGTAACTCATTTGAAAAAATATATTATATAAAATAATCTACATACATACAAAATTTAGGGGACATAATAAAGCAAATTTTTGACTCGTTAGAGCGTCAAATATAGGTAGGGTAGACGTGAAACAAATGCAGCAGGGAGTCCTTTTTTCCAGCACATCAAAAAACCTATTTTAGTCATACGTTTTATATCACAATTGTATAACATTAGGGGGAAAACATCAATTATTTTTGTTCAACTTTTTCTTTTTTCAACCAATGGCTTAACATCGAAAATTAAATTCATGTTCAATTTTTTTTTAATTATTATTTATTAATTTTTTTTATTCACATTATGGGACGGATTCTCCATACCCTTTTTCAAGCCATTGCTTAGTTTGAACAGTATTTTCGCCCATTAAAAAGTAGTGTAAAATTAAAGCGCGAAATTGTTTTTGTTTTTGGTCAACAGTGAGCACCCACTTAGAACAGAGCTAGAAATGCTCATAAAATATAAAAGCAACGCGTTCTTTTGATATCTTTACGATGTCAGCTAACTTCACTTCCCGATTATTCAAAACTATTTTATGGACTTTTTTATGTGTTTGTTGTTACCACCTCATTTGGACGTCCACTGCGTTCTGCATCATTGGCGTCTCGACGACGATGTGTGAGGTCAGCAAATAAACGTTTAATTGTTGTCTCTGATAGAGCGGATTCCTCATAACACTTTTTAAAACTTTGCTGAGATTGAAGGACATTTTCCCCCATCAAGAAGCAGTGTAAAGTTAAACCACGAAATTATTTTTGACCCATTGTTTTGGAAAAAAAAAAAAAAATAGGTTCATACATAGAAAATTAACTCACAAATTAAAGACCAAATTGCCATGAAAATTTGACAGCTGTGTTTTGAAGGTTGGTACTAACGTAAGATGAGGTGAATTAAAAAAAAGGTGACATCTATGTGTGAAGCCTGGGACTTTTTAGCCCATGTGTTATTATCCTCGTGTATGTAGAATACCTGAGTATCTCATGTGTCTAGAATTCGATACTTTAAATACTGGTTTCAAGGAGTAAAAGTATATTTTTTGCGAGTCATTATTTGTGTAATAAGACAGTCAGTTAGTTGATTCCTTGTTTTTCTTGTAACTGATATCCTTTAAATAATTGATTATTTTGCTATTAATTGTTGTAATTTAATCAAAACTCAAAGCTCCCTCAGGAAGGATAGATTTCAGTTATTGTAACACTCAGTACAAAGGGGTCAGTTGCAACAAATTCGCCAATTTTCTTCACATTTTTTATTATTCTACATTTGAGGTGGGTCAACATACAAACAATCTTGAACAAAAATCCAGAAAAGAAGATAATCCAATTTTATTTTTGTCGTTCTTTAAATAGTCGTATACTTCATAGAAATATTTGAGTCAATTATAGGCTTATTGTTCAAATTTGTAGGATGAGATGGGATAGCCAAGTATTTTAGCTATTATTTAGTTAAAGATATTGGCCCGATATGTTTTTTTATATAAAATATATCCATTCATCATTCTTTAATTATGTTGATCAATTTCAGTTAATTTAAGTGCAATTTGCAGCGAACTCGAAGAGTTAATGAGTATATTTTATTGATAGAAATTGAGAATAATTCGTCGAAGAATATAAATGTAATCCACACTCAAATTGTTAGAAAAATCATCCTAGCTTTCTTTTGTGTTGACGGGTCACAAATATGTCTCAGATTGAGAAAATGGTCGCTTACATCACTTTTGCACTAACCCCACGATATGGCGTGTTAAAATATGGCAAGTCTAAATCACACAAACTCGGAGTAATTCATCAAAAAATCAAAACAAATATGTTGCAACTCAACAACGTCTGCCCTACACAGAAAATTACATCTTCTTATACCCATGTACATTGTATATTGAACTAAGAATGCATGGGAACATATGTGAGCCTGCAGACACCACATATAGCTGCTTTGTTAATTGAACCAACTTTCGGTTTTTTTTCTCCTTTCTATAGTGGTATATAAGTAAAAAAGAGAGAATTTGCTTTGTTAATTAAATATTTATATTTTAATTTCGGTAAAAAGAAGTTACTTACACACATAAAAAATAATTTTGTTTATGAAACATTTTTTATCATGTGTATGTACATATGTATGTTAGTTAGGTAGGTGCTTACATCGAAGAAGAACATAAAACAAGGACCATTAATTATGCATTTATGTAGGTGTATGTAGAATAAAAGACCAATGAGAGTAGTGACCTTTTAGAAACATTAAGCAAACCCTTGTTCATTTATTTCATCCCCTTGATTCATGTAATTAATTTAAAAATATACTAATTAGGGGTGAGAGGGTTCAGATCCGAAACATGAAAATGTGGGCTACGACAACCACATTATAAACGTATATATTAGTATTTATATCCCAGGATCGCGTCTTTTCGGGATTTATCGGGGGATTTTACACATACAGAAAATTTCTGGGAAATCATTTAGATAATTTAACATTAGAGTATGTTTGCCCGGGGTTGCCCGGGAGATTAAAATTTTTTTGCTTTATTCTGGGTGAGACACCGAACTTGCAGTCTCACAGCTACTTGCCTGAGCATCAAGAAAACCTCTTAATATCTAAAAATTCACTCTGGCTCTCAGGTGTACAGGTGAAGTCCTGGGCCAAAATACAGTTTAAACTCTACTGTAACCGCGTTTCTAGGTATACAGGAACCCTTCTAATATGCTATAATACAACTCCAACCACGGTTTGTTCATGTAAACTGCTGGGTCCAAGGCAAGGTAAATCTCTCCGCTACCCCTTCCCTGAATATTAAATAGCCTTTCTAATATACAAAATACATCCCAGCCCTCAGGTTGTACTTGTGAAGTACAGGGCCAAAATATAGTTGAAATTCTACCACCACCGCGATTCTAGGTACTCAATCACCCTTCTAATATACTCCTACCCACGAGTCAAGTTAAATTTCTCCACCCCCACTTCCCTGATAATCAAGGAACCCTCCTAATATCCCAATATACGACCTGGTTTTTAGGCTGTATAGGTTAAGGACTGGGCCTCAAGGCAGTGTAAATAGTAATGCTACCGCTTTTCTAAGCACCAAGGAACCCTTCTAATATGCTATAATGCAAACCAGCCCACGGGTTGTGGGCTGCTGGTCAATGAGACAGGTTAAATTCTTACACTAATGTTTCCCTGAGCATCAAAAATATCTGAAATGGCCCTGAGGTTGTACAAGTAAAATGTTGAAAAAATAAATTTAATATATCGGCCCTGAATACTCAAAAAATTGTTGCTTCAACTGTTTTTGGAGGCATAAGAACCAACATGAAAATGTTCTGGAAAATCCATCCATTGGTTTAGCTGTGATTGAAGGACAAACATACATACAGACATTATCATTTAAAATAAAATCAATCCACTAGTTCATCAACAGTGCTCCAGGAATCAAAGGGCCCATTATTCGCCCCTCCACTTTTGTAAGACAATAAACAAAATCCCCATGTCGAAAAAACTTTAAATCTCATAATTTTGGAGGAAAAAAAATCAATTTTCCTTTTTTTCAAGTTTAGTCTCTTCTAAAAAAATTTAAATCACAAATAAAATAAAAAAAGTTTTTTGCCTCTTCTAAAAAAAATATTTGTCAAATTTGGCATTCATAAAAAAATGGAACGATGTAGCTCAATGGAAAACGCACTCGGGAGAAACTATTCTCTTTATCACAATATGCGTAGGTTTGCGTTTCTGTCGTTCCTAGAGAAGGAAATAAACTTTCTGAATATGGACTTCAAAGATTTCTAAGTGAGCTGGAGTAATTTTAAAACAATCATGTTGCCTTATACTTAATCTGTGAACTCCATCTGACCAATCAAAGAAATATTTTTAAAAAATCAGTCAAAATTGTCAAAAAAGTCACAGTCCTAAAAAACCCTCCAAAAAAAAGATCCTGGAAACGATCCCGATGACATAATTATATAATTTGCCCCCCACCTACCACTTGAAAATACTTTTCGGAACCAGGGTTCATTACGGAATTCCAAAAAGTTATACCTTTTGTAAACGAAGCGACATTGAAAGGCACCATTTAACCGCAAAATAATAGATCTCCCTTAATGATAACATTATTTAATGTAAATGTATGTTTGTTACTCACAAAGAGGGTCCTGTGGCAAATGTATGCTACGTTTCCATGCTATATCTATCACACCACCTTGCGGTTGATAAATATTTTTTAGTTTGCTAAGTTCTTGTTGAGTTTTTATAGGTAGAACCAGTTTAAAATTTATAATTTGATTTTAAAAATGTGAAAACATATATTTATATTCAACAGTATTTATATTTCCTAACGGGATCCCAATATTTATGAAGAGATCTTGATGTTTAAAAATTTGTTTCCCAAGGACATGAGAAGCTTTTCTAAACATCACAATAAAGGGTGATTTCAGTTATCACTCCTATACTAGGAGGAAAAAACCTGAAGAAAATACCAGGAGGGCAAAACCCTAGCAAGTTAAAAAAAACGCCAATAGACAAAAAAATAATAGCCCACTCCCAATAGAAATTTCATCATTTTTGGGGAAAATGACTCAATGTAAGCTCTTGTAGAGTATAAACAAAACAGACTGAAGCCCTCTTCCAGATATATCTCTCTGAAAAAATTATTCATAGAGAATGGTAAAATTTATTGGTTTAGACAAAAAAAAAAAACATTGCAATAAAACTGCCCTCTCCAAGACAAACAATTACGGTGGATTAGGTCTTATTTGCCTAAAATAAATCTGTATGTGGAGGGTACAATATTTTTACTAAAATTGATATCCTATATATGAAATATGTCCTAGATGAGATGGGAAGAAAATGTTGGATGGGTCAAAGCCAGTAAAATAAAAAATTGAAAATAATCATGGATGGCAAATACCAACAAAAGGTTCAGTGAATAAGCGTGAAATTATGCCTTTAATTAAAAAAATATATATTTACTACTAATCATGGTTAATAAAAATACAAGTTTATACTTTAACGCTTTTCTGATGGATCTTTCACTTCCACGACGTTTTTTAATATTGGCATCAAATAATATATACTGTTACTATTAATCATATAAATATCTCGTATTATATGCTGTTAATATACTAACTTTATTTTCCCTCGTGGTCTTGTATTTCTATTAACCTTGCTACTAATGATGATTCATTCTGTGAAAACTTCGACGGGAGGATGCCATTAAGGAATATTACACAAAAATATTGGCAGAAGGCAAAAAATGTTCACGACAAGCGGTTCAATTTCGAATGTACTTTACATCGCTGCCTTTCAGAGATATATACAGCAATTGTTTAATAAACCAATGTGTGGTCTTTTAAAGGGATGCAAATAGAAAGGGAATTAAAAAACCGTAGCGTCAAAGTAATCGTGGAATAATGACAGAACCCATATTTAAACTCTGCTGTAGGTATAGATACAAGTGTATTTTCGCACAAAACAATGTGAAGTTTCTGCAAGGGTTCTCCTGAGAAGATAGTCCATATTTTGACGGAATGTCCGGAAAATACAAGGAACTATTGAGCCCACTATTACACAACTAAAGAACCTTCATTCTCTGGAGGGATAAAAATTGACGCTACAATTAAAAAGATAGGGAAAATTATTTAGGGAAAGTGATGTAATAAAGACAACATGGATAAATTCAGAGGCTTTTTTAAAACTTTTAAAATAGTTGTTTTTTATGGAGCTATTCAAAATGTAATGGTTAAAGTATTTTAGTTTCTTGGAAATATATTTTTAGATTGTATTTTTTTTTTCTTGACGATGTTATTTGTTGTGAAGAATAAAGATGGGCTCGTTCAGAGTCATTAAAAAAAGAATTCATTGCGAATGAAAATGACTGACTTCACATTATAAAGTTTAAATTAGGAAAATATTTAATTAAAAACCAACCCATTGATCAACTCGTTGTAATACACTTATATTTAATAAATAAAATATTGGAATTAATTTTTTTTAAACTCTGAAGAGGGGAGATTATTCTATTTATCATATTGCCCCGGGTAGAATCATGGGGTGATTATGCAGGAATGGATTATTTTGTCCATCTCTGTTCCAGTCCAGTTGGAATTCTCGGTCCTTTAAAAAAAGGTAAAATCGCTCCCTAATGACGTCATTCATAATATTTTTTTCTATTAAGTATTTGACTTCTAATGTTTAACAGAATAAATAATATGAGTGTACCAATGCATTGGAATCAGTATCAGAATCGGCAAGAATCTGCCTTTTTTGAAGTATCAAAATCGGCTCAATAATGCCGATTCCATGGATACCTATTTAATTATGGCCTCCAGTATGGGGGCTTGAAAGCCGTGCACACCTTGAGGATATAGTTATAGGACATATCAGCCCATCCCTTCTCAACGGAGGCCTTCAGGGAATCAACATTTTGGTGGGGACTGCTGGCCACCAGTATAAGTGGAATGGGGGTTTATAGTGTCAAAGTATCTCGTAGTTTTAGAGGCTTATAATAACAATATTAATATAAAGCCTGAGGGATCTATCTACTTTGTCTAGCTAGGTGAACAAATTAATTTGATAAAATCTATTTATGTTACATAGGTTGGGGGATTATATAATGGTTAAGTAGGGCCCTTCAAAGGGGGCTTATGCTTGTGAGCAGTTTGCCTGTAATCTCTTTTCTTACCTTTTAGGGTTAATATAGTGTAGCTTGCTAGTTGGAGAGCTAAGCTGATTTTTGTCCTTTATGTGCTTAATTTGAGAGTGGGGTACTTTATATTTTAGTCAAGTATAAATTTAAATGAGTGTGTAATTTTGATGTATGCAGTGGGGTTTAAGTTAAATCCTTTTAATTGGGTTAGTTGAAGCGTAAAAAAAGGGGTAGGTAAGTTTATTTAATATAAAGGAAAACTTAACCGAAGATTAGGCTTAGATATGTAAGTTCTTTATTCTTTCTATATAGGTGGAAATTAGATTTATAAAATAAAATATATAAATTTAAGTTATTTAAATGGATAATAAATAAAAATTTGTATTGCAGGGTGAAGGTAATGAGATTTTTTGAAAATATCAGATTTTAGAAAATTGGCCTTAATGGAGGTTTGAACGAGTTACTCATCATGGATAGAGGACTATCCTGGGATCTACGGCTAGGTGGATGGGACAAGGTATAAGTGGACTTATATAACTTTTCAAGAAAAAGTTGATAGAACCCTCAGGCTTTATATTAATCTTGTTATTATAAGCCTCTAAAACTACGAGATACTTTAACTTTATAACCCCCTATACCCCCTGTGCCCCCTATTCCGATTTTATATACCTTGTCCCATCCACCTAGCCGTAGACCCCCAGGATAGTCCTCTACCTCTGATGCGTAACTCATTCAGACCCCCATAACCTTGCAACCCCACTTATGTCTACGGCTAGGTGTGTGGTTGATTTTTTTTACTAGGCATAACTAATTATATGGATAATATCACGTATTTCAGTATACTTTTGGATACAAACTGATGGTTACAAATTAATACTAGACGTAGTCGTTCAGACAAATTCAAAAAAAAAGAAAAGAAAGATGGAAAGTACATAGAAATATTATACAAATTAGCAAGTTTGTACAGGAAATGTACATGAAAGTAACAATTTAGAAATTAACAAATTTTTAATGCCCTATACATTTGAATTGATTCATGAGTCGTGCAAAAAGTCCGTAACAGTAGGAGTTGGGTTGAGCGGTTATCTCTAAAAGCATTATGTAACTCTTTCACTAAATAGTTATTTTTTCTATGTTTGTTGAAATCCTATTATTTGTAACAGAATTGAAGTCGAATCCATATTTTCTGAGTCAAGTTTGAGTCATCAGTATCCGTCCAAGATCAGTTAAAAACTCTGGAATCGAAAACTGGTTTATACTTTTTTTAATACAAAAAGCATACAAAACTCAGTTCGGAACAGGAGACAGTTCTCATGTGGGCCGAAACAGTAAAATAATAGAAAATAGCCTTTTGTAATTTTCTATTGAATTATAATAATTTTGCTCATTCATGCAAATAAATTAACTTTTTTCTTTTTTTAAATCGAGATTTTTAAGCGTTCAGTTAGAAATATAGAATTTTCAAAGAAGGTGTACTAAAAACAAATACTTTATTTTTATAGTAATGTTTAAATATACAAAGAAGGACTGCTGGAACGGTACACCAACCCCACGGTTCGGTGCAAACCACGGTACACCCTTCACGGTACGTACGCGATTGGGTAATGTATAAAAAAAAATAGTTTTTTTAATAGAATTAATGTAGGCTTTCAAGTTTTTTCGATATATTATACAAATCAATGATCCCTAAATATACTTATTTTTTCTAAAAAAAAAAAAGCTTGATAAAAAATATACAGGGATTATATAATATCATTCATTCATTTTTTTTTTGCAAAAAAATGATCTTGACTACATTTTCCTGTAATAAATAAGATCGATTAGCAGTCGCAATATTTTTATTTGTCAAAAAAATTATTTCGTTTAATACAAATGTACCTGTAGCTGTGAAGCAAACTTGGAAACATAGGGAAATTTATCTAAATTATCCTTCCACCATACCGCTGCGTTTTCGTCAACTGGAATGCATTTTTATCATTTATAAGTAATTATTTCCTTTTCTATTTCTTTTGGCTCAGATTCGTAGGTATCATATCAATATTTAAGCCGCAATAGATATTTATGAAACAAAATATATGCTTGATTTTGTAAAAAAAAAAAAAAAAACCAACACAATTGCTCTGATTTATTTATATTGTTATGTTCAATTTATAAACCAAATAATGAATAATAAAAAAAAGGAATAATAACCAAAATTTTATTATATCAAAATTCTGAATATGTGATTATATGTATATATACGTACGGCACCGAGAGTAAAAACGTACCGAACCGAACCACGGTACAACCACGTAACGTACCAACCCTAATAAATATGTAGTCCTTATATGACGGTCGGGCTCGACGATTTCCATTATTGTATCTACATTTTCGACAATTAACTTTCAGAACGTTGTTGCTTCTTTGAGATAACTTTTTCGATGAGGCAATAACACTTTTGCAAGACTGGAAGGTCTTCAGCAAGAAATTTTTCATTTTTTTTAATTTAATAATCCACTGATTACTTATCTAAAATTTTATTGATAAAGTTTAGAGCCAAAAAATTGTAAAATTGCTCAAATTGAGGATTTTAAATATATATTTTTAGCGATTAGAAAAGGAAAATAGACTGTCATTACATAAGAAAAAAGGCCTAAAATGTTTTAAATGCCTTTTTTTTTTAGTTATTTATAGGCTATAATATGGAATATAAGTATTATAAATTCCATTTGATCTAATAGAAACATCCAAAAGCACAATATTTTTTAACAATGTATAAACAATAACACAAATCAGCAAAAAAATATTAAGTTTTATACAAATCAAGGCCATATTATTGTTGCTCTAAAAAACAAATACTCTTTTATTAATAAAAAGTCAAAAGCTCCCTCAAACTTATAAAAAGAATAAAAATTCTCAAAGAAAATAAAATAAAATGTCTCAAAACCCGATTTGATTCACGAAAAAAAAATTACGTATTTGCAATCACCATGTAGATGGAGAACAGGTCCATATGGCTCACTGTCCGCTTATTGTCATATTACTCAACTTGTATAAATTATATTAAGATCTGAGCTCTTTTTTTGTAAAGTTCAAAACAGATGCTACTTTTGGTGACAATTGTATATGATAGTTAGGGTCACTTTAGCTGTAATATTCAATCTAATATAGGCCATTTTGTTAACCAACTTGCCACATTGATGGAGCAAGTTGGCTAAATAATGGTAGAAAGTAATAGTATTTATTGGTATAATTGAAATACGATTTCCTTTAATCAATAAGTAATCTCAAGATAGCCTTCAAAATCACAAATAAAGTGTAATGGATCAAATAAAAGAAATAATGGACGTGACTACATTTATTTATCTAGTATTTTGTAAGGTTATCAGTCAATTTGTTAATGCAATAGACATAAACTTTGATCCGGTATTAGCACTTTCAATCTTTATTACGGCTCAATATGTAATACTTTTTCTTAATTTTTAACTTTTTTGTTTTTCTTTTTTTTCCAATAATTATCATTTATTGTCTGGAGAACGTGGGAAGATATTCCTACTCTTAAATTTTATATTATAAATTTAAATGCCAAAATTGCACGTGATTGGCTATTAAAGTCTCAGGATCATAAGCACTATTAACATTTTCACCCACCTCGGTTGTGATTTATCCTGTATCGAACAAAAAATGGCGAATTTTCTCTTTCCTGGTATCTTTTTTTGACGCACTCTCAAACAATCACAAAATTGACTTATAAGTTCTTTGGTACAAAATAAGCTTATAAGTTATTCGGTACAAAATCTTATATTTATTAGGACATTTAACATTAACTGATTGACCTGATAAAGTCCGATATACACATTACTAAAGCCATCGATTGGCAAAATAATAGGGTTTTTTTTACTACATCTATTTTTTTACAAAGTATCTTAATGTATGTTTTACTATAATTTATAAAAAACAATCATAAAGTTTCTCCACATAACACTCATAAAATTAAGTAGAATTTTGGACACTTTTTCGATGAGGCAATAATACTTTTGCAAAACTGGAAGGTCTTAAGTAAGAAATTTTTCTTTTTTTTAATATAATAATCCACTAATTACTTATCTAAAATTTTATCTATAAAGTTTTGAGGCAAAAAATTGTCAAATTGCTCAAATTGAGAATTTTAAATATATGTTTTTACCTATTAAAAAAGGAAAAAGACTGTCATTACATAAGAAAATAGACTTAAAATGTTTTAAATGCTTTTTTTACTTATTTATTGGCTAAAAGGGGAATATAAGTAAAGGGTTATTCATTAACAGCGCTCACATTTTTTTTTTTTTTTTAAATAAAGCAAAAATGGTTTGAGATATTGACGATTTCTTTATTTGCCGTTAAAATACATTCAAGTTAATTTATGAATGAAATTCGATGTTGTTTGAATTACCACCACGTGCACGTTTTACGAAGTCCAATCGTTGAACCCAATTTTCGACTACTTTTCCGCATAAATTAGCTGAAACTGCAGCAATTTCGCGTTGAATATTTGTTCTGAGCTCTTCGAACGTCAACGGATTATTGGTGTAGACCAGGGCTTTCACGTGACCCCAAAGAAAATAGTCTAGAGGTGTTAAATCGTACGAACGAGGCGGCAATTGGCTGGTCCATTTCTGGAGATAAGACGCTCACCAAACTTACTCTTCAATAAATCGATTGTTACATTTGCTGTGTGTGAAATGGCTCTGTCTCATTGAAACCACATATCGCCCAAGTCAATATCTTCCAATTCAAGCCCAAAAAAAATTGGTTATCATGGCGTGGTAACTATTTCCATTCACAGTAACGTGGCAATTGTCATCGTCGACGAAAAAGTACGGCCCAATGACACCGCCAGCATGCAATCCACACCAAATAGTAATTTTTTGGGGATTTAATGGCGCCTCATGAATCACGTGTGGGGTTTTTCCAGCCCAATAGCGCATATTTTGCTTGTTAAAAAAGCGATTGAGCCATAAATGTGCCTCATCGCTGAAAATGATTTTACGTTGAAAATAAGGATCATTTTCGAATTTTCGTTCAGCCCATTTTACGAATTCCTGACATTTAAAGTGGTCAAGCGGCTTCAGTTCTTGTGTCAACTTGATTTTATACGGGTGTAGGCCAAGATTTTTTCGCAAAACTCGCCACAACGATGTCACATAGATGCCCAACGATTGAGAACGGCGCGTAAGAGACAAATTGGGGTCATCTTGAATTGATGCGCTTGCGGCAGCAATATTTTTTACACTTCTTGCATTTCTTTGTCTCATTGGCATAGGAACATTATGTAGCGTGTATGTGAACTCAATTTTTTTTCAAGAAACGTTGAATTGTTGATTTTGCAGGTCGATTACGTTGACCATATATTGGCGTGAACGCTCTTAAAGTTTGGAACAAAGACTCACCACTTTTGTAATAAATTTTAATAGTTTGCAAGCGTTGCTCGAGTATGTACTGCTCCATGATTAAACTACAATTATTTTCGAGCACAGCTGTCGCAGAAACAATAACAAATATGACGTCGTTTTCGAAAAATATAAACGTAAAATGTGAGCGTCTCTATTGAAAACCCCTTGAATTATTGAATTATTTGGATGGGCACTAAATGCTTTGTGGCATTGTTTCGTTCTGAAACATGTTTTGGGACGAGACAATACGATTTTGTTAGTAAATCACAAGAAATTTTTCCAATGACAATTTTCCACACTGGCAATTTTCTACAATTTTCCTAGAACAATTTTTATATTTGTACATACTACACTTACAATCAAATTGGAGGAGGTCTATGTTATTTTGTATGAAAATGAAGGGCGTTACGTGAGACAAATGAATGTACAAATATTTTCTAAAAAGTATTGAAATCTTCTCGGATTTATTTCTATACTATAAAATGAATAACATAAATTAAACATATTTTACATATCAATTAATAGAAATTGATTTGATTTATGTTAAAATTCCCAATTTGAAAGTGTGGGCCATGTAGCTCAGTTGCATCGCATTACCAATCTTGCAAATTGTAATATTCCGATGTGGATAGAATGTATGCAGATAGGTGTCGGTTGTTCGTTTGTCAGCGTCCGCCTGGCTACGCAATCCCACATTTTGGTCCCCAAAAATTTTGGTCATTCAAACTCAGACAAAAAGGAGCTTTTTCGTGTTTTTTTATTCCCGTTTTATAAGTACATAAAAGATATATTAACTTTTAAACACCCTAGATGACTCTGCGTGGAATTAAAAATCAAGTTATGAGTCATGACTGAGTCACGAGTGTAACAATATTTATTAATTGTTGTTATGCAATCTATGTATGTCGATTTTTATTATCCTTTTTCTTCTTCTCATGATAAAGGAATTAAATACAGTCTATTAAATCAATTATATCTAAGCAAGAGAGAAAGAGAAATCAAACGAAACGTCAGACAACAAACCACTTTATGAAGGTGAAGGAGGAAGAAATAAAAGGATTTAGCAGTTTTTTGTGATAAACTTTAGTCATCAAATTAATTACTTATAAGAAAATAAGGATGATTTGGATGGATCTTTTTCACGGAACATCCGAATATATGGATCTAAGTCAACTCATAGTTCCATTCAACTCCTATGTGTTGATGACATTGGGATATCTATCATGTCCAGGGATCTCATCTCTTTAGAAAAGGTTCTTGCACCTTACTCGATGGATATTATCTCATTTAATGGAAGTATCAGTCATCGTGTAGATGTCCTTTAACGTCCAAATCTATTCTAGGGATCTCAATCCAGACAGCCAACAACATTATAGCCAAGAAATGCCCCAAACTTCTGCAATAATAATGTCGTGACTTCTGGTCTAACTACATGTGGCCCTCCTTCAACCTTGATATCAACCTCCTGGACTTTGCAGTTTGATTGTCTTCGAGAAGAATGTCTGCGCACCTGTCATCCAAATTTAGATTGACTGCGAGCTGCCAATATGACAACGTGGTATGCCATGGACACGGTCATCAATGTCAAAAGCTGTCAATTTGTTCGGTAGGGTGTTGAGGCTATTATTGCTTGTGAATGAGGATATATTGTATAAAAAATATAGCTATATAGACATGTCACAAATTGGTTGTGAGTTGTCTTTTATTGAGTCCATACAAGTCAAGATTCTTCATAATTTGTTAATGATACTGAAAGTTTTGGGTCCCCATTCTATATATATCTACAGCTTTATTACACAAAAGAATAGAAATGGAGTTTGGAAATATTATGAACTTCAAGTATATTGAATTTCATAGCATTCTAAGTTGTCGAGGATGTGTGGTGACGTGAAACTGACATCTTCATGAAGGACATGGTTATCTCTGATGCTTAGTCCTTCATAGTGAACATTATTTAGATGTATGTATAATGTATACATATTTTCCTATACTTTTATCATAATATATGTATGTAAGCTACATTCGTGAATCGTGTATAAACATACATATACGGCTTTATTATATGGTATAATAAATAATAATTGTTGCTATAATTCATTTTTTCTTCAGCTCCCTTTTGGTTCCTCCTTCATGTAACAATGTAACCTACCACAGAGTTCTCATTGTTTTAATACTTATGTTTGTGATCTCGACATAGTTTTTGAAAGGCAAAATAATAAATAAGTATGTATTGTACATATCTTATAAGGGTCAACCGATCCCAATTTACCTCCTGACCTTTCTAACGTATCTCATGAGTTATGATATAGATATCCTTCAATTTTTAACTCTCCCTTACTTTTGTTTCAAATTCTAAGTAACTGATTACTTTCCTGGGGTTTTCCAATAACCCACCGAAAAATAGTGTCATATTATGACTTGTGCAAGGAAAAATTCCCTGGAGAAAATTGACAGATACGATATTGAAATATAGGAAGAGGAAGGGGGCAGGAGACTAAATAACTTAGGGCCGCTTAAAATATGATTGAATTCCCTCTGCCCTTTATTATTAGGGGTTCTTTGGATGTATGTGATGCTTTGGCGGTGGTTTTTAAGGATCCAAGGCTCCTCCAAGTAGGTTTTAGAAATCCCACTCTATCCCTGAGCCAACTCGAGGGTGGAGATTATTCAACTATATTTGAAGAGGTCCTAATATATTTATTCTTCTCTCCCTCCTTCCAATCCTCTTGATTCATTTCTTTGAAGATCGGATTGAATTTTAAAAAATGCAAGGAAATTGTATTGCAATAATATTACTCAAACTTGAAGGTACTCCCTTGGAGGACGGAACAAACATATATGATTATATATTTGTCATAAATAATATTAAGTGAATTTATAATGTGTCATCATTCATACTGAAGTTTGAACAAAATGCAGGCAATTTTCCTAACTGGCAATTTTCCCCCAGAGTAGTTTCAGTTTTTCCTAGTGCAATTATGACCATAAGTGGAGTTTAAAAGGTATACAGTGGGGGGGCTTAATGAAATATTTACATAATAAGCACAATCAAAAAATGGCCTGAGGCCCATCTGTTTTAAATGTGTCAACCCAATTAATATGTGAACAAATTTTGTAATCACGGAAACTTGCCCTAGAAAAAAATTGTCATGTGGGAAAATTTCCCCAATACTTCAAAATGAGCTCGGGCTCATTGTTTTTCACTTCTTGGTGTATTTGGTATAGTCTTTATAAACCCATGGGCCCGGGGTTCATTTTGGAGTATTTGGATAGAACCTTAATGTTTCTTGAAGTACTGGCGGTGGTTTTTAACCTTCTTAATGGCCCTGCCATAGTCCTAATCAACCTATGAGTCTATAGTTTGCTTTGTGCCATTCCCACTGCACAAAATATGTGTTGGGACGAGGCAATGCGATTTTGTTAGTAAATCACAGGAAATTTTTCCATACTCGCAATTTTCTACAATTTTCCTAGAACAATTTATATATTTGTACATACTACACTTACAATCAAATTGGAGGAGGTCTATGTTATTTTGTATGGAAATGAAGGACTTTACGGGAGAAAAATGAATGCAAAAATATTTTTAAAAGTTTTAAAATCTTCTCTGATTCATATCAATACTAAAATATAAATAACTCAAATTTACTATATTTTACATATCAATTAATAGAAATTGATTTCATTTATGTTAAAATTCCCAATTTGAAAGTGTGGGCCATGTAGCTCAGTTGCATCGCATTACCAATCTTGCAAATTGTAATATTCCGATGTGGATAGAATGTATGCAGATAGGTGTCGGTTGTTCGTTTGTCAGCGTCCGCCTGGCTACGCAATCCCACATTTTGGTCCCCAAAAATTTTGGTCAATCAAATTCAGACAAAAAGGAGCTTTTTCGTGTTTTTTTATTCCCGTTTTATAAGTACATAAAAGATATATTAACTTTTAAACACCCTAGATGACTCTGCGTGGAATTAAAAATCAAGTTATGAGTCATGACTGAGTCACGAGTGTAACAATATTTATTAATTGTTGTTATGCAATCTATGTATGTCGATTTTTATTATCCTTTTTCTTCTTCTCATGATAAAGGAATTAAATACAGTCTATTAAATCAATTATATCTAAGCAAGAGAGAAAGAGAAATCAAACGAAACGTCAGACAACAAACCACTTTATGAAGGTGAAGGAGGAAGAAATAAAAGGATTTAGCAGTTTTTTTGTGATAAACTTTAGTCATCAAATTAATTACTTATAAGAAAATAAGGATGATTTGGATGGATCTTTTTCACGGAACATCCGAATATATGGATCTAAGTCAACTCATAGTTCCATTCAACTCCTATGTGTTGATGACATTGGGATATCTATCATGTCCAGGGATCTCATCTCTTTAGAAAAGGTTCTTGCACCTTACTCGATGGATATTATCTCATTTAAGTATCAGTCATTGTGTAGATGTCCTTCAATGTCCAAATCTATTACGTCATCATACATGGGATCAAATACACATCCGTCCTCTATATCTTGTATGGAATCGTTGTATACTTCTATAATAACTGAGGATATGTATAATCAAGAGGAGTAATATTGGAATAAAATGTATTGTGATGAACAAAGAGACTCATCTGCATCTTTTCCATGGAATCTCCTCCCAAAATTTATTCAAATTCATCTCCTAATATTCTTAGAAAACTCTTTCATTGATTTGAGTCCTTAAATGTCATTGATATGCATAACCAACAAACAACTCATATCTATGACACTGATTCCATTAATAAGGCAGAATTATTTTTGTCATGCTAGACACTTCATCCTCGCTTCCGATTCCATTATTTCTTGTGAGTCTCGTCTATCATTGAAAAAAAGTAGAAGACTATCCTGGACTATGAATTAAAGGGGGTCCTCTTTTCTAGAAATGTTTATCAGTAAAACCGCAAAACATATTCAGTTCTCCTATTACCTACATATAATATACATAAATAAACGTGATAAATATGTTAATAAATTATAAGTTATCTTATAACTTTAGTAGAGTTATATTGGAAAATATGAATTTTTTTAATATATTTTAAAAGTTAGTGAGTCGGAAGTCATTTTCTGAATTACTAAATCACTTGTCATGATATTGAAATATAATACGGTCATAAGGATTAAGGATCTCCACGTCAATATTCAATAAATAAGTTATGGATCACACTAAATGCTTAGTATGTAACAAAAATGGATATAAGAAAGATTATTTCAGTATTCATTGACACTAAATAATAGATTATGTTCCTTGACAATTTTAAAGCATATTAATATGACATAAAGAATTAAGATTATTTTCTTATTTATTGATTGTAAATAATGGTGTCGCGCAAATATGTAATTAAATATGTGCTTGATTGTTTTAAGTTTATATTTTTATTTTGTCTGAATTTTTTAGTCTTATAATATATTTGATAATTGAGTAATTGACTACGATTTACACTTATTACAATTGTATACTTCTAAATATCTAGTAAAAACTTAAGATTTTTTTGACTACTCTCATTGGTCAAAGGTTTATTCATAGGTGTCTATATGTATATCAGAATCCTGTAGTAGTTACAAGGCATCGAAGTCTTAAAAAAAATCAGTATAGTGCTTTCTTTGTACCTACGTTTTATTATTTAATATTTTCATAAATGTAATCTTTAACAAAAAACCACAAAAGAATATATTCACTAATTATAATACTTCAAAAGTAAGAGCGGAAGAACTATATTTGCTAGAAATTCTTGACGTTGAATGTGATGAAGAGCACCATTTTGATGTTGTATATTTCGGTCAAATTTTGAAGTGCATGAGAAAAAAATTAGTTTCTGAAGTAAAGGATAATATTCAAAAAGATATAAAAGCTAAAGAGTAAAGGAAGGATTAAAAATTGGGTAGTGAGGAATATAATGATGATTTATTCTATTAGGAATATTGATAAAGTTATTCAACCTATATAAAAAAAATTTGCTGTTCCTATTGCTCGTCCAATATTATTATTTTTATTGACTAAGTTCACTAGAACAGTTTGGGTATTGCTCCTCCGGACATATACATTAAGGAACAGGCAACAAAATCAAGATGGAGAACGAAGCATTTCTTATGATATATAGAATGGAATTGGTAATCTTCCAAAACGTCGTGGGCATCGGTTCCATAGTGATAAAATACATACACAAGCCAGAATAAGAACCCCGACAAGATCATCTATACAGATGGGGCTAAAGACGAAAACACTGGGACTGGATGGGCCATCACCAAAGGTGATCCATCAATTTGTCATTCAATGGTAAAAAGACTTCTGTGGTTCAATCAGAGATTCTGCCATAGCACAAGGTGTATAAGCTCTTCTCAATTATGAAAAAACACTGAATAGTGTAATAATCAGGATATGGATTTGGCCCTTATATAGCCCACCTAAGCAAGTGGAAGGAAATACGCTGAACGTGCAATGTATGTATGAAAGAACTGCAAAGTACAGACCATCTCATTAACAGATAGCCCCGCCTTATCTTAAGAGATACATCAAGCAATGAATGAGGAAAACGAAGACTTTCGTATTTTAAAAATTATAAAAAAATAAATTTTAAAGTAAGCTAGGTTTTAGAACCTGCTGTAGTAGCACAAATACCCCGTTATGTGTCCGTGTCCGTTCCCTTATATTCATAAAATTTTATTTTATGGATGTATGGTAAGCATTAATAAATATTTAACTAACTTTAAGTTCACTAGAATCTACTCTTATTTACAGTAATATACCAATCAATCAATCAAGTAAAAACATAATAATACCCCATAACGTATTTCCTCTCGAGCACTTTCCCTTCCTTTAAGTTAAGTATCCATTGCTTCCACATATAGGTTCACGTGAAAGAAAAGAAAAAAATTAGCAAACAATACCGAGTCAAACAATCACAAAAATGTATAATAAGTTTTTTTTTATAATCTTCTAGCACCATCTAGCGTATAACTATTACACTTTAACAAAGCGATATACACTTTCGCTTTGTGTATATCAGCGATATAAATATTTGGGGGAAAAAATTCGAATATTTAATTTTTTACGTAAACGTTTCGAGTATTTAATTTTTTGATCTGCTGTATAATTTTACCCAATTATCTTCTTTTTTTTAAGAAAATGAATCTTACAAAAAAAATTGTACCCACTGCAGCCATTTTGGTTTTTGTAACCAATCAAACACTAAATTTTCCTTATTTAAGGAACGTTCAAATGGATTGGACTGGATGGGATCGGACTGGACCACGGTCCTAAATCAGGAGCAACACAACATTACGTTTACCTTATCGATAAATAAATTTTGAAAATCACATATTATATATTGAATTAATTATAGTAATGTGAAACGTTCGTTTAAAAATTGTCCTTTTTTTTCCTTTCGTCTAATAGATTCAATGTAAACAAGATTCCCTCTTACCCTTATAAGTTATGTGTGTAGTTGAAATAAATGTGAAATTTATGTAAATTAGAACAACAAGAATTTTGGGAGGATACTATTATAAAATAAAAAACTATTTGGAAACAGGAATAAACAATAATAATAAATATAAAAAGGAGACAACTCCAAGTTTTCCTTTCTCCTTTCCTCTTTCGTCATATTTTGATGAGAATCTTATCTCATTAAAGAAAGAGGATTTTGTATTCTGTCTCGTCATGCTCCCAAAGAAAGTATTTTTTTTCTTTTGGTTTATAAATATATAATATATCTATGTACAATATATTTCCTTACACTTTGATAATCATCCATCATAAAGAAAGGAGGAAAGGTTGAGTGGAAGAGGGGGGAAGGATCCATTAAAACATTCATTGACAAAATTTATAAATAAATATTGCTCTTTTAAAAAAACCCTTGTTATAAATCATTTTTTGTGTACATACATACAGTCTAAAAAAGTTTAACAATTTCTTTTCCCTCTTAGTCATCATTTTCATCTTTCAGATGAAAGGGGGAGGGAGAAGCAGTAATTTTCGAGGGTTTGTTGTTAACACTTGCTATGTAAATAAGGAAAAATAAAAGATTACATCTATTTTCTTTTATGTCCTTTTTTTAAGAAAATAAATCTATCAAAAAAAAAAAAAAAAATTACGACTGGTTTCGTGTAAAAAAATGCATCCTGACACAAAAAAAATTATATTAAACAGCAAAATTTTTTGGAATTTAATAGAAAAAATATCAAAAAATTTAAATTTTTCGAAAAATATTTCAAAAATCCATTGTATTCACAAAAAATTATATTTTTTTGAGAAAAAAAAATCAAAATTCAATTTCAAATATTGAATTTATTGTAAAAAAAAATTAAAAATTCCAGTGCTACTCACAGAAATTAATTTTTATGGAAAAAAAATTCAAAAATCCACAGCTATTGACAAAAAATTCAAAAATGAAATTCCAAATATTAAATTTTTTTCTCTGTTGCATAATTTCCCCCAATAATAAAAAAAATCATAATAGAAGCAAAAATTCCTTAATTTTTTTCAGGGGGGCACACCTCTTGCGGACAACCCTGTAAATTGGGATACTTTACAACCTGAGGGTTTTAAAAATGTGCCTTGAATCAGCATTTTATTGCTCATACTGTTCAATATGATCCTAAAACATTAAATGTAATTATTTATTAATCTTGATAATGCCAATTTTTATTCGAGTGTAGTGAATATATTGAACTGTTTTGCTTTAAAATTGTTCATTTGTTTTTACTATTGATTTCTTGGATAATTATTTTTTTCAGTGTGAGGACTGAGTTCATAAAGATAAAATAAATACAGTGAATTTAAGCCATTGGGTATAAGTTATGTAAAAATATTTGACGTAGACTAATTATTCGATTATCGTTCAACAAAATTTGAGGATTTCTGATATTCAATCTTTCCATTTTTTCTTATATAATTTAACAATTCTTCGTATTTAAAAAAAAAAACTCTGAATATAATCATCTCCAAACCTCAACAATTTCTTTTTCAAAATAAAGGGGTTTTGTGATTTCAAATATATTTTGTTTTAATTGAGAAAGTACCACGAAGATATAAAATTTTAAACTTAGTAATTTTAACACGTTCAATATTTTATTTATCGTGATATTTACACTCTCAAAATGAGAAGCATTAGGAATGATTGAGCATTAATATTTTGAAAAGGAGAATTGGGGAAGTTTCAAGATAATTAAATGGAGAGTTATTTAAAAGTCTTTTTGCATATCAGTATTGGCCTCAAATTTTGAAGGCTATGATGCCATCACGTTATCAACCTCTAAAACCCTTGGTCTGGAATTAAATGATTTTGAACACAACACCAATAAAGATAATTGGTAGGCCATACTTATATCCAGTTATGTAGTTCTTGAGATCGATTTTGATCGTGCCACGTTCTTGAACGCCTTCAAAGTAATGTCTAAAACAAATACTCGGATTATAATTTTCTTTCTCTAAATAACTACATTATTTTCAATTATACTATAACAATTATGTGAGAACCATTTATCATTTTGGACTATACAAATACGTTGATAATAATTACCAATAATGGTAATATATTGATTTCACACAAGCAAGCTCGTAATTCAACTTGATTTATGAGCAGCCTTTTTCTCATAGATATATTTAGTGTATCGCTCATTATATCAGATATGCAGTAGTATCGTATCTGTTCATTATATGAAACTCATAATCGATGACATCTTACGTTTCGTCCTGTCCAGTCTCGTCTCTGTTGGCTGTGCTTGATAAACGTCCAAAATTTTATAGTACTCTATAAAAGAGACAATTTTAATTTTCATATATTATAGTACCTCAGTTAACCAATAGTGTATGAGCAAACTAAAAAAATATCTGCAAGTCCTTTGCTTGTTGTTTAAACTATTTTTTTTCTTTTTTTAAATGGGGTATGGTGAAAAGATTTTTTACAGCTCCCTCTATGTAAATAACATACACCTATGTTACTTACTATTAAATGATATTATCAATCAGGGAGTTGTACTATTTTACCGCAAGACGGCGCCATACTCTGTCGGTTTATTTACAAACTAATATAAGTAAACAAAGAAGTTTAATAAAACTTCAAATACAGGAATAAGCATCAAATTTTAGACTATTAATTATTAAGTGATTATTTTTTTGATATTCTGGTTCAACGATCCTTTGTACCTAAGCAAACTGTCATAAACATTTCTTTATCTCGCCATCATGAGTGAGAAAAAGCCAGAAGGCATCATATCTCAGATCTTTTAGATGTTGAAGTTGAGTTGGCTAGGATTATGGACATTGTAAAGTGTTCCAGGAGCCTGATTTTCAAGGTGACCAAAATGAAGAATGATGGAGAAGACCTCTCCAGTAGAACGTGGAGTACACAATTTAAAAAGGGATTCAGTGTTCACGCATATATAGAAGAAGAAGATCAAGAAAGGCCTCACTAAATGGATGAATCAATGAATATAATAATTTGCCATTATTCGGAATATAGACCTAATTAATGCATCTATTATTCTAATATATACAGGGTTCAGAAGCAAAACGTGGACTGAATGACTGATTTTAGAAAAATTTCAATAATTTTATTTTTTGATAAAAAATTCTCAAATTTTTTTAAACAAAAGTTTGAGACACGACCATTGTGAGCATGTTCAGTCAAGATGGCCGCCCTGAACGGAGGGAAACCTTGCAGGAGTTGATGATGAACTTCTCGGACAAGTTGTTCCACTCTTTCACAATGGCGGCCTTCAGTGAGTCCATGTTCGGGTTTACATGTCCAGTTAGTCTCCCTTTTCTAAGTTTCCCACCCAGCAAAGTCCAAGAGGTTCAAATCCGGTGAAGATGATGGCCACATGTCCTTGGGCCAAAAATCAGACATGTTGTCGGCGCAGTTCCTTACTTCCTTCCTTCCTTGAGAGGTCTTTCCATCCTTTTTCATCTTGATCACCTTGAAAATGAGGCTCCTGGAGCACTTCACGATGTACATAATCTCTACCAACTCATTCGGAATATGCAAGAAAAATCACAAAACCTCTCGATATTAATGACATAATTAGCATGTATTAATAGCCCACATTTGCTTCCGAACCCTGTATATATGTTGATAGCGATTGTTGATGACGTCACTAGCTCATATAGATGATTAAGTAGAGACTGAGGTTCTATGTGACGGTTTTTGCGTCCGATTTGGATGTAATCTCAATAAGGATGAGACCAAACTGGACATAATTTTTTTTTGACCACTACATCTCTACTAGATATGTCATTATTGTTACTTTATCCTCTGTCATAAAAATAATTAAGGTGGAATTTGTACGTCACAAGGCATCCAATTTGAATTCAAAATCTATGAAATTTTTTATTGTAAATTTATATAGATAAACTTACAGACATGAGGGTAAGGGGAATCAAGTTTAGACAGAACTACGTCCATATTTTCATTGTTTGTTCATTTTCAGTAAGTCAATAATTCCTTTTTTATATCGACAGTAACAATGGTGCAACAGCCTGCGAAAGTTAATGAATCAGCAAAACCCCTAGCAATATATTTGACGTTCAATCTCTGATCACCTTGGACTCATTAAATCCTATGCCCTGGGGGACAAATATGGGGTTGGTACATACAAATTACTTTTAGGGCTTATGGGGAACTTACTATCAATGATCAAGGATTTTCAAACTTCACAAGGAGTTCAGAAACAGCCGGGAGAGCATTGAAGATGATCGAAGAAAATCTGTTAAGGCAGACAAAAGAAATCAAAAGAATATTAACCCTATATCATATAAGATATTTAATTATACAATTATATCAGCTCTGGATGCCTGATGGTCTTGTTTTCAATATAATTCATGATTACGGTTGTGTGAAAATCAGGTAGATTGCCTTTGACCTTGACCTTACCTGTATACTTGTTTTCAATATCATTCATGATGAACTTCACCACAGCAAAAGGAAAACACGTTGGGTTCATCGCCTTCTTACAGAAGAGCACAAAGCCAATCATCTGAAGATGACAAGGAACTTCCAGAAACAGTACTTTGACCATGGAAAAGCCTTTTTGGTGAGTCATACGAGTCATTTATTTTTATTCAATCTTGCAAACAATTGCTTCCAGTGTGCAGTAATTCCCCCATAAAATCAATGAAAATAAAAAGTCTTCTTTGACTTTAGGGGTATCATTTAACAGTATTACATGTCTAATGGTCACACTATCAACTCAGAGTACTATGTAGATCTCCTACAGCATTTCTGAAACATTTGATGAAAAAAAACCTAAGAAGATTATCAATGGATGGCTTATGTATCAACACAATGTTCTTTTAGAAACACGTACTGTGACCAAGCAGGAACCACAAACTTTCATGACCTCTTTTAGCGAGGAAGGCTTCATGAAGGCCTAGTTGAAAAGAATGGGCAAGTGCATGGGGAATTTTTCAGAAAGTAACTTTCATGTGTTTCTTTTTACAAACTCAAATAAAAAAGTTATAGGTTGAGTCCTGCCTAAAATTGATCATCCCACATATATGTAACTACTAATGCCAACTTATTAGACCATACAGGCTTATATTTATAAGTAAAACTCTAAAATTTATATGATATATATTGTCCAATACAAAGCCTCAACCCCAACCAGAATCAATTTATCTCCTTTTAGTTCTATTTGACACCATTATTAATTATATTAGTCAACATATCTGTAAATGAGAGTTTAGGAAGACCATTAAAACCATAAATTATATCTCATTATTTGACTTTCATAAATTAATTAATTATGTAGGTAACATATACGCATTGTAAAAACTATAAACTCAAGCTTTTAATTGCTATGTTAAAGTACATATATAATTTAATTAGAAATCTGTCAATCTCTACTTCTAACAGAGAAAGAAAATTACAACCCAGCCAAGATACGGGCAAAATAATAATAAATGTGGATTATCAGTTATCACATCCATCATACGTGTGTGTATAATTTTGGTACGGACCAAAAGACAATTTATTTCTAAGAACTATCAAATTTAAATTCATAGAAATTATTTAAAACACACTATAATAAACTAAAAATATATATAACTAAACAAATGAATTGGAAATATATTATGAGAGGCATTTTTACTTGCTCAAAGGGATTATTTGAGTTTTCTAATACAAATTTCCTTTCCCAATCCATATTTCGTAGACTCTCTCAGAAAAAAAGTATTATCGAGTTAACTCCATATCTTTAGTGATGTATCGGTCCTTATTTAGGACCGAATGAAATATTTACATAATAAGTACAATCAAAAAATGGCCGAAGGTCCATCTGTTTTAAATGTGTCAACAAAATTAATAGATGATCAAATTTTGCAATCACGGAAACTTGCCCTAGAAAAAATTTACCCGGTGGAAAATTGTCATGTGGGAAAATATCTCCAACACTTCAAAATGAATCCGGGCGCATTGTTTTTAACTTCTTGGTGTATTTGTATTTACCTTTATAAACCCATGGGTCCGGGGTTCATTTTGGAGTATTTGGATAGAGTCTTAATGTTGCTTGAAGTACTGGCGGTGGTTTTTAACCTTCTTAATGGCCCTGCCATAGTCCTAATCAACCTATGAGTCTATAGTTTGCTTTGTGCCATTCCCACTGCACAAAATATGTGTTGGGACGAGGCAATGCGATTTTGTTAGTAAATCACAGGAAATTTTTCCATACTCGCAATTTTCTACAATTTTCCTAGAACAATTTATATATTTGTACATACTACACTTCCAATCAAATTGGAGGAGGTCTATGTTATTTTATTATGGAAATGAAAGACGTTACGGGAGAAAAATGAATGCAAAAATATTTTCTAAAAAGCTTTAAAATCTTCTCTGATTCATATCAATACTAAAATATAAATAACTCAAATTTACTATATTTTACATATCAATTAATAGAAATTGATTTCATTTATGTTAAAATTCCCAATTTGAAAGTGTGGGCCATGTAGCTCAGTTGCATCGCATTACCAATCTTGCAAATTGTAATATTCCGATGTGGATAGAATGTATGCAGATAGGTGTCGGTTGTTCGTTTGTCAGCGTCCGCCTGGCTACGCAATCCCACATTTTGGTCCCCAAAAATTTTGGTCATTCAAACTCAGACAAAAAGGAGCTTTTTCGTGTTTTTTTATTCCCGTTTTATAAGTACATAAAAGATATATTAACTTTTAAAAACACTAGATGACTCTGCGTGGAATTAAAGATCAAGTTATGAGTCATGACTGAGTCACGAGTGTAACAATGTTTATTAATTGTTGTTACGTAATCTATGTATGTCGATTTTCTTTATCCTTTTTCTTCTTTTCGTGGTTAAGGGAATTAAATATAGTCTATTAAATCAATAATATCTAAGCAAGAGAGAAAGAGAAATCAAACGAAACGTCAAACAACAAACCACTTCATGAAGGTGAAGGAGGAAGAAATAAAAGGATTTAGCAGTTTTTTGTGAAAACAGTTTTTGTGATAAACTTTAGTCATCAAATTAATTACTTATAAGACAAAAGGGATGATGTGGATGGATCTTTTTCACGGAACATCCGAATATATGGATCTAAGTCAACTCATAGTTCCATTCAACTCCTATGTGTTTATGACATTGGGATATCTATCATGTCCAGGGATCTCATCTCTTTAGAAAAGGTTCTTGCACCTTACTCGATGGATATTATCTCATTTAAGTATCAGTCATCTTGTAGATGTCCTTTAATGTTCAAATCTATTACGTCATCATACATGGTATCAAATACACATACGTCCTCTATATCTTGTATGGAATCGTTGTATACTTCTATAATAACTGAGGATATGTATAATCAAGAGGAGTAATATTGGAATAAAATGTATTGTGATGAACAAAGAGACTCATCTGCATCTTTTCCATGGAATCTTCACCCAAAATTTACTCAAATTCATCTCCTAATATTCTTAGAAAACTCTTTCATTGATTTGAGTCCTTAAATGTCATTGATATGCATAACCAACAAACAACTCATATCTATGACACTGATTCCATTAATAAGGCAGTATTATTTTTGTCATGCTAGACACTTCATCCTCGCTTCCGATTCCATTATTTCTTGTGAGTCTCGTCTATCATTGAAAAAAAGTAGAAGACTATCCTGGACTATGAATTAAAGGGGGTCCTCTTTTCTAGATATCTTTATCAGCAAAGCCGCAAAACATATTCAGATCTCCTATTACCTACATATAGTATACATAAATAAATGTAATAAATATGTTAATAAATTATCGGTGATCTTATAACTTTAGTAGAGTTATATTGGAAAATATTATTTTTTTTAACACATTTTAAAAGTTAGTGAGTCGGAAGTCATTTTCTGAATTTCTAAATCACTTGTCATAATATTTAAATATAAAACGATCATAAGGATTTAGAATCTCCACGTCAATATTCAATAAATAAATTATGGATTACACTAAATGCTTACTATGTAACAAAAATGGATATAAGAAAGATTATTTCAGTATTCATTGACACTAAAGAATAGATTATGTTCTTTGACAATTTTAAATAATGGTGTATTGCAAATATTTATTTATTTATGTGCTTCATTGATTTAAGTTTATTATTTTATTTTTTCTTAATTGTTTTGCCTTATAATATATTATATATTATAATTTGTCAAAGGTTAATTCATAAGTTTCTTTGTTTCGTTCCAGAATGCCGTAGTAGTTAGAAGGCATCGAAGTTTCTAAAAAATCAGAATCGTGATAACTTTTCTTACCTTCTACGTTTAGTTATTAAATATTTTCATATCTTTGACAAAAAAATCCGAAAGAATATATTAACTAATTATAATATTTTAAAACTAATAGCAGAATACTTTTTCTGGAATTCTGGACGTTGACTGTGATGATGAGCATCAATTTGATTGTTCTATATTTCGGTCAAACTTTCAAGTGCATGACAAAAAAACTAGTTTCTGAAGTAAATGATAATATTCAAAAAGATATATTTATAACTTATTAAAGAAATAAAGAGTAAAAAAGGATTCGTTCGATCAGAATGAAAAAATCCTCATAACAACATTGGTAAACTTTTCCAAATTCTTTGCGAACTTTATGTATAATAGACTCGATAAACTTCAAGCGTGGAATGTTTGCATACTCCTTAGGGTTATCCATTTACTGAAATACTTACGATACAAGATGCAAAACCTGCAAAGAATAGAAGGAATAAATAAAAATTGGGGTGGCCTTACATATCTGAAATCATACAAAACTCTTCTATCGATGACTGGGGTATGGGGGGGACCCCTGTGGAGGTGGTGTGGAAGTCTTTGAAAATGACATGGTTGAAACAATTGTGATTGAGTCAAGACTTTTGGGCCACAAGAATAAGAATCGGCTCTAATTTACGAACGATTTTTATGAAAGAATATTTATGTGTCCAGTCGAAGTCACGACGGTTTTGAAAAAAAACAACTAAGTAGTTATTGGGTTGCTATGAGTAGATCCTGGAACTCAATTTTGCACCACATTTAAGACTCCTCGGCCCTGATGAACCTATTAATTACAATTGTCGCTGTAATAGTTTAGATTAAGTTTTTAAATCAGGTGGACTTACCTTGGTAGGAGAAATATAATTGCAAGACGTAGAACCGGATGGAGCTTATTTTTTGACACTCAAAAGAATCCAAATGAAGACAAACTCATATTCAGAGATAAGATTCCGACCCTTTACTCCCTCATTGATCATTAATAGTTGAGAGAAGACTCACCGGGTCCAGGGAGGAAGTCAATGACCATAATCCATGGACAGTCATGCGGAAACCTTTTTCAAACGCAAGACAAAAATGGTTGTGCTAGAGGATGGCAACTTCGAACCTCTTCACGAATAAATCGAATCCAGAAAACGATAGACAGATTTGTTCTCTTTGTAAGGAAGGAAAGAAAACGAGCTGGCACCTCTTCCACGACTGCTCGAGGATACTGGAATACGGGGTAGATGGGACCATAGAGAACTGGATGATCATTACCCTAAGTCCACATATAGTGTATTTAAAATTGACTTTTAAATTAAATATGTTTTGAACATGGCGTACCCTGTTGGATGTAAAGGCAGAGACCTTCCTATAAGCTTCGAAACTTTTATTCGACGAAGTATAACTTTATAGAGGAGGTTTGACGACAAAGGGTCAATGGAAATACAATTTTAATGTTATTTTCTTTATATAACACCAACGCCATATATCCGTACATAGAAAATAATATTGATTTAATCCGTCGGAACAATTTTATAAAATCAACACAACCTCAAATGTATTATATGTATGTACGTTCAATGCAATTTGTATTTTATTATTTCTAATGTAGTTTCTGTTTATTTAAACAAAACAAACTTTAATGTTTTTGTTGCATACAATAATTATTATACTATTTATTATATTTTGCCCTAGCCTAGTTGATTCAATGGTGATTCAGTTAAAAGGGTCAAAAAGGCATATTTACTACTTGTATGTAAAATTTTTACATTGACAAGTTAAAATAAATTTTTCTGAAATATTGTCCCTCTTTTGCCCACCTTGTACCAACTAATATGTACAAGACTGTACATTTTATATGCTTAGGCCTAATAAGGGGTTAAAAAAAAAAGTACAAAACATTGAAATGTTTTGGACAAGACAGAAAAAGTCAACTTCAACATAAAAGTACAAAATTTTATGGTTCTAGGAAGCACGCTCTGGTAAAAATTCCACTGAGAAAATTACCCTGGAGAAAATTGTCAGTGTGGAAAATTTTTAGTCATTTACTAACAAAATAAGAAAAAACATTTCAATATTTTGTACTTTTATTTCCATTCTTTAAGCAATAAAATAATTTTTCCATTATCAAAAAAGTACTTACAAAATTTAAAATAAAAACCTTTTTAAAAAGAGTTAAATTTTTCAGATAAAACCACTTGTTTGAAAAGATATGGACGTTTAAAATTTGGTGTACACTTTATTTCTTATCTTAATTCCAAAACAAACAAAAATTAATTCCTTATCTGGGATCTGATCGTACAATCGCAAAATGTATAAATAAATTTTAAAATTATTGAAAAAAGTACAAACTAAGCTGTGGGTAAAATATTTTCGGTTATTTTTATTTTTTTATTTAGTTCAAATTATACTCAAATATGTGTTAAAAAATAAAATGAACTTAATAACGTAATTATATATCTTTCTTATTTTAATAGATAATAACTACTTAAGTATATGGATATTTAATGTACGAATATTTGTACGGATTCAATCAGTGTGGTCCAGTTCCCGGAACTATTATGACCAAGGGGCCATTGTCCCCCTCACATTTATAGAATTGATATAGTTACCAAAATAAAAACATCATCTTGTATTGTTTTTCAGATTTGCGATATTAAAAAAAACCAATCACATCCTGGAAAAATTGTAATAAAAGGCCAACGGCCCTACCACAAAAAAAATATACAGGGTAGCAGCAAAACGTGGACTGATAATGAATGTTTAATTTCCCATTACTATGAAAAGGTTTATTGATTACTTTTTGATATTCTGTTTCCGCCGTCGTTTTTACATAAACAAACTATACGAATCATTTAGTCATTTCATCATCAAGAGGGAGCAGCAAGTAAAGTGAAGCGCACATCAGATCCCCTAAATGCTAAAGTTGGTTTTCTAAAGATAACGGACATTGTTGAGTGTTCTAGGAGTCTGGTTTTTAAGTTGGCCAACATGAAAAAAAAAAGGAAAAGACCTCTCCAGGATGTTAGGAAATGGAGATGATAATTTAAAGGGTTATACGAAGTTCTTGTTAAGTTTGGAGAAGAATATAAAGGAGGATACACTAAGTCGATGAATTGTTTCGCCAACGACTTCACTGTGGCTTCTAGGACCATTAAGAGGGATATAAACAGAATTTGTGATTGTTTTCTTTCACAAGGACCCCATGCCACCATCTGACTGAGGGAATGAAAGTCAGGAGACTTGAGAGGTGCAAGAAAATCCTGAGATGGAGCAAGACAAATGTTTCAATTGCGAAAAATTCCAAATATCTGGTGCAAACAATGCATCTGTTATTTTTTCAGGCTGGAAAGAAAGTCGGCCAGAAGGCCTACTATAAGGTGCTGAGGTACACCATCTTGCTATGGCTGAAGACTCACTACACGGACGGTAACTACATGTGGAGTCAGGATGGCACCTCCTCTCAAATGTCTACCAAGTGCCAAAAGATCTGCCAGATAACATGGTTCGATTCTGGTACTAAGAGATATGGCCCCCTTCCTCAACAAATTTGAACCCACTGGACTTTTCTAAATGGGGTATTTCGGAGAGGGAAACCAACAGGATCTCACACCCAAATGGGACTTACTGAAGTCCTCGATAGTGGTGGGGTGGGACAACTTGTCAGAGGAGTTTGTCATCAACTCCTACATGACCGTCAGGCGACGTGGGATTGATAATGAATATTGAGTGAAAAATGTTTTACAAAAACCTTGTCTGCATGTGTTGTTAACATTATTTTTTTTGCCTATTATTGAAAATATAGTATTAAAATAATTTATGTGTGTTAGTGTATGATGTACGTCCCGCTTAGAATTACAATGATAAAAACGCATTTATGTCAAAAACAGAGACCGACACACTTTAGACATTATATAAAAGTTGTGTAGAATTCTGAGTTACAAACGTAAGCTTATGTTTGATTTAAAGACCAGATTCCTTGGCTCTTGAGGGAAAGTTTGATTTTTCGTTAATAAGTTGATTTTGTTCATAAAACAAGATCGCTTTCCCGTGTCTCAAAGGTTTATCTAAGGTATGGGTTGACGATTCAAAAATTCACCAACAAAAAAAACAAAAAAAACGAAGTATTGTACTAACAGAACGTATATTAAATATGAATTAAAAAAAGTAATTAGGAAGAGAATGAGCGTGTTAATCTTAGTATACATATATCTTCAATATTTATTATGGTTGAGGAAGGAACATGGGTAAGTTAGCAATGTCAACGATAGTAAATACATCATAGGGTCGAACATTTTAAAAAATTGCTTTATATTTACTAAAATCATTATTTTCATATATATTGCATTTTCAAAAGTGTGAAAAGGGGGTGCGGGTTTGATTATATTAACATCAAATGAACGAAAACAACAAAAGATGTTGCATACAATGAGGTTTTACAAATGAAATTTACCTATTACATAAATACAGTTTATAGTAAATCTTTGTAATTTAGATTTAGATCGTTTAGAATTTTAACATGAATAAGTTAAATATATTATCATTCGTATATATACGTTCGTGAGGGTTAAAAATATAAAATTATTGATGTATTTCTAAATTTATACTTTTGAAATTTTTTTCCAAAAATTTAATTTTTTGAGAATATCTATAGATTAGGGAATTTTTTTTTCTAGAATTTTAAATTGTTTCCAAAAAATGTAATTTGTTGTGAATAGCTGTGGATTTTTGGATTTTTTGTACAACAAATTTAATATAGGAAATTTAATTTCCCATATTTTTTTCTAAACAAAATTAATCTTTTGTGAAAATTAAAATTCAAAAAATTTAACTTTTATTAAGAATATCTATGGATTTTTCAAAAAAATTGTGAATAGCTGTGGATTTTTGAAAAAAATTAATATTTGAAATTGTAAGTTTGAAGTTCTACAAACGAAAATGAATTATCAATCAAAATACTTACAAATTGAGTAAATTTATTGTTGTTTTGTGCGTTGCAAAATACGGTGACCAATATTTAACATTAAAATTGGTTTCTATCAAAGGTATATACAATAAAATTTTCGTAATATCACCTTGGATATCAATTATTTTTTTAATAACGGAATAATTAATTTTTTCTCTAACATAATTTTTTTTGTTGATTTAAGAAATCCATTAATTATTTTACGTCATATGAAAAACCATTAAATTCAACATAATTTCCCATAATATAAAAGTTTTTTGCGTTTATAGGGATTCTCGTAAAAATTACCGATTCTGATTCCTTATTATTTTAAATAACAAATTTATTGATTTTTCCCTAGAACTAAAAATTTTTTTTTTTTTTTTTTTTTTTTTTTTTTTTTTAACATTTTGGTCAATGTTTATCGCGAAAAGTTCAATGCCTTGGTCTTCAGGAGTGGTATAAGAAGGAAGACAGTCATTTGATTAGCATGCAATTGCAACCCCTAGCTTTTCTTCCCCCTGATGAAGTGCACAACGCATTCACAAGATCCATGAGCACAATCAAGGAGTAAACTGATGAATTGCTTGGCGATTTCTTTCAATATTTCGAATCCAAATGGATCGGCATCACTCATAGATGAAAAAGACGAAAACCCGTATTTGAAATGTATCTGTGGAATTTATTCGAACAAATTATTCAGTTGAGTGCTGTCATAATGCTCTTCATATGTGTATCCAAGTCAATCATCCTACAAATATACTATTAAAAAAATAATCCTTGAGCAAGCTTCAACGCAAATGTATCTACGACAAATTCAAAATGGACAGGACTTGAACAGAAAATACAAAAAGCAAAAAAATGTTAATAAAAAAGTATCTAATGGTTTTAAATAATATGAAAATACGGAACCTTTTCATATTCCATATTTTCAGGACTTTTGTGACGTCATTAGTATCATGACATCAGTTTTTAAATAAGTTCTAGTAAATGAAAAATAACTCACCAAACGGTAATTGCATTTCCAATTTAAACATTGTGGTTTTCAATATGTTATTTTTAATTTTCTAATTTATCATGTGTAAGAAATATAGTTTATGACATGAGAGCGTGTGAGATTGATTGAAAATACGTTAGTCTTATGTCAATTGTGTGAGATTTGAAAGTTCTGTATTTTTGTTTCTGAACATTAATTGGTTAAACTCGAATTATCATTTGTTCAGCTGAAGTGAACAACTTTCTACTACCAAAAGAAGATTAGGATTAAGTTGGAAAGAATTGGCCAACTATCAACTGATTTTATTAGTTTAATTTAATTTCTCTTTTTGGAAAAAAGATTGAGAGATACAACCAAGATATTTTTTGGACATAGCTTCATATTTTCACAGACCCAAATTACGAAAAGCGTTCTCTTTTAATGAATCAAGAAAAGATAACTTAAAACCTATTTATGATATGTTTCAATACTATAGTGAGCTATATTTTTTATTCAATATGTCCTCCTTTACAAGCAATAAGAGCCTCGATAAACTGGTAGCTCATGAGGATGAAGGTTGTGTACATGGCCTACTACACTAGTATAATCGTAGCTTGGAGTGAATCCAAATTTGGATGAGAGGTGCTACAGACATTATTCTCAAGACACCTCAAACTTCAAAGTCCAGAGGGTTGATGTCAGAGCAGGAAAAGGGTCACATGGAGGCAAGCCATATGTTGCTGCATAAGTTTGTGTTCTTCTTGGTTGTATGGTACTGTAATTGGCATTATAGGCAGTCAGGATAGAGATGCCAACGGTCTCAGGAGTATTTTTTTGAAGGTTCCTTTAATTGGTTAGATAGAGTTGCACTGATTAAGTATAAGCAAACGATATATTATTAGATTTACTCAATCAAACCAAGGAATCTTGTATGAAGTCCATATACATGTTGTGTTTTGTCAGTACTTATTTGGGACTAAAGACTGCTGTCCCGTCCATTTCACTCTCGATCTGGTAAGGTTCCATCTTAAAAACTTATAAAGTTCGGTCCTTGAGGACGTCACTCAACATCATTTTTTTTTATATCTTCTAGTACTGACAGTCGGAAGGATCGGTCCCAAGGACTGATAGGATTGGACTGAATAAATAAGGACTAAGCTGTAGTTTGGTTGTGTAATTAAACCTCGTAATTAAAAATAACCAGAATAAAATGGTTATTAATTATTAATGCAAGTTTGAGCCCCCCACTCTGTAGAAAAAAATAATATTATATAAATATGTTATGTATGTAAATCCAATTATGTAACTGTACCCATTCCACTCCCCGTTTACAATTGAATGACTTTTTCATTATTTAAAATAAATACATATTAAGATTTTTTTTTTTCAATTATATATTTTTCTCTTTTTCTTACGAATAAAAAGAAAACGTCATTTTCAGACACATTATAATATATTTCAATATTCTTTCGTCGTTGCAATTGTTAAAGTTCTTGAGAATTAATTTAATATGAAAATGGTTACTTTTAGAGATTATGTATACATACATATATTATAGCAACATAAAAATAAGCTTCTTAAAATGGATAATGATTCTATTCAGTTATCAGCAGATATTATTGGAGGTGAAGAAAAATATGGAATATTAGCTTAAGTTAAAAGTTTTGAGCGTTTTTCGCTAGATGTCTTTAGTAAGCTATATCTCACGATTAATACGTTGCATCAAAAAAAATCCTCAAGTATATTTAAAGGTTACGCGTACACTTAAAAAAAGTTCATGTACAGTTTATTGTTTGGTGAAGCCAGTTGTGTGTTACAGCGTTCCAAAATGGGAGTACAAAAAGAGAAAATTTGATGCCACGACCATGGTGAAAAAGAAGAGCAGGCGTGCCAAAAAATTGTGTTGTTTATGTACCCAATACAGTCTCGAATGCAACATCAAAGTAGTGTTCCAACGATTCCGTTCTGGAAAAATACTATATTTTTATAAATACAATTATTTTTCTATTTAAGGAAACCATCGTTAAACAGAAATCATGTATGTTTCATGCATCTATGATCATTGTAATCTTTATTGTATACCTTTTCTCCGAAGGGGAAAGAAGAAATACCCCAAGGTTAATAGAAATACAAGGTTAGACCATCATGTAATCGGCCTTGCTAGAATTTTCAATCTGACGTATTGTACCGACTGTTGGGCAAGACAGGTAGATTTTGACAAATCATGCAACCACTCATACTGTATGACGTCACTATTGATAGAATTTTCAACTTATTGTATCGTACCGACAGCCGGGGAAGAAAAACAGATTTTGAGAAAACACGGAACCACTTATACTCTATGACGTCAATATTAAAAAGCTTGATGGAAGTCAAACATCAGTCGTAGACACGTTATGGTATTTCTATTAACCTTCACATACCCTAAAATAGTTAGCCCATTCTTCTCAAAATTACAACATTCCTCATTTCATAAATAGTTGGGGAGTTCTAATTAGCGAAGCAACAACTCAATCAATTTTTTCTATTTGATATTTAGAACAATAAAGTAGAACAATGGAAGTGTAAAATCGACAGCTGAAAAAATATATGGTAGTTGTTGATGTATTTTCAAAATTTATTTATTAATTGATTCATTGTAAAAATCTTGGAGCACTAGTGAAGTAAACTGACTTATCCAGCTGTTGCAAGCAAACTGATCTAGAGATCAGACTCAAATTTGGCATCATAGTAAAAAACAGTGGTGCCGACCTTGAAAAAAAAATTAAATCCCTTCAGCGCAGACAATTTAAATAAACAATTCCTGGTATTTTTTTGAATTTTTTTTGGAAGTTTTAGCATGGAATGACTTTCTAAAAAAATCATTATGACATTATTATTTTAAAAGGCACAAGAAGCTTGGCCTTTCCAAAAAAAAACCATTGTAAAAGTAAAATAAAAATATTTATTTCTAAAAAAATATCGTCATTCAATAAATATAGTAAAAATTTATAGAAAAAAAAAGAGACCACGGAAAAATAGTAAGGGACCCAGAATTTGTTTTATAATAAAAAGTATATTTTTTTAAAAAATCAAATTTTTATATTGGGATTTGGGCCACGGGCAATATGTTTTGCATGGGTCCTGTAATTGTTAAGGCCAGCAGGGCTGTCTTTTAGAAAAATGAAATTAATAATAACTTGAATACTTTAGAAATGGACTAATAAAACTGCAAAAGAATGGAGACAATTACAATTTTAGACAATGGTTTCGTATTTCTTATAAACATATACTGCTGATGTGATCAATGTACTCAGATTTTATGAGATCTCGGAGGAAGAAATGGAGAGAAAATTAGAAACAGAACATTGTTTCAAGAAATGTTTGGAGAATCGTCTATCTTTTTAATATTATTTTTTTATAAATTGTGTTGTTAGTTGTGTCGGTTTCTAGGTTGTTGTTTTATATGTATTTTTTTTTATTTTAAGATTATAATCTTTACATATTTGTTTTAGGTCTTTTTATATATAAACAGATTCTTAGCAGCCTTTATTGCATATTGTTATTCAAAGGTCTTATGTTTCAAAAGAATAACAATGGGATAGTGGCAAGAAAATATTAACTGAAAACTATTTTTTTAAATACAATATTTAGCTATATTCTTATTTAATATTTCTTCATTCGCAAGCAATAACAGCCTCGACACGCAGCCGAACAGATTTGCAGCTCTTAACGATGAAGGCTGTGACTGCGGCATACCATACTGCCATGATAGCAGCTCGGAGCGAATCCACATTTGGATAAAAGGTGCAGCATATATTCTTCTTTAATACTCCCTATGCCACAAAGTCCAGAGTTTTGAGGTCAGGACTGGAAGAGGGCCCCATGGAGGCAGCCCAAAAGTTATTCATATTATTTCTGCAGAAGTTTTGATTCTTTTTGGCTGTATGAGGCATTAGGCATTCTGGATGTAGATGCCCATGGTTTTTGGGTCCCCACTCCTTAGAATGTTTATTTTTGATATTTATTTATGTATTTCCTCTTAATTTTTTATTATTTTATGATGTTATATAGGTTTGGTATATAAAAACATTGCTAAAAAAAGTAGAATCGCCATTTACAGAATAGGGCAGGAAATGTGGACTCAAGAGGGGGATTTAAAAATACAGTAATAATTTTATATTTGCATTAATAGTCTAAAAAATAATGTTAACAAAACATGTAGACAAAATTTTTGAAAAACTTTTGTCACTCAACATGACCACCTTCATTATCAAATAGAGCCTTTACACGTCACCTAAAGGCCATGCAGGAGTTGATGACAAACTCCTCTGACAAGCTGTAGCCACTATGGAGGACTTTCGTGAGTCCTCCATTTAGGCGTGAGTTCCTGTTGGTTTCCATTTCCAAAGTTCCCCATATAGAAAAGTCCAGTGGGTCCAAATCTGCTGAGGAAGGGATATATCTCTTTGGACTAGAATCGAGACATTTTATTTGCGCAGAACTTTTGGCACTTGGTGGACGTATGCGAAGGGGCCCCATCCTGAGTCCACACGTAGTCACCCTCCAGATAGTTGGTCTTCAGCCATGGCAAGATGTTGTACCTAAGCACATTATAGTAGGCATCTTGGTCGATTTTCTGTCCAGCCTTGAAAAAAAGAACGTAGGCATCTTATTTCCATCAGAGGTGACAAGCCCGAGGCCCATTGTTTGGGCCGGATATTTGGTGTGCTAAATCCCTTGGACCTCTTCTTTTGTTTCTTCAAGCCCGCTGTCGTTATAGCGATTGTGGAATTGATAAAAAGTAAAAATCGTCTTGTCCGAGAAAAAAAACATAATTTGCCCATTTGCGGATCCATGTGAGGATTTTCTTGCACTTCTCAAGCCTTCTAGCTTTCATGCCCTCTGTCAGAAGGTGATGTGGGGTCTTTGTGAAAGAAACTAATCCCAAATTGTGCTTTATAGAACTCTTGATGGTCCTAGGTGCCACAGAGAAGTCGTTGGCGAGGCGATTAGTTAACTTAGGGAGATCCTACTTTATATTCTTCTCCAAACTTTACAAAAACTTCGTATACCCCTTCAAATTATCCCCTCCACTTCCTTACATCCAGGAGAGGTTTTCTCCTTTTTTTTTTTATCTTGGCCAACTTAAAAACCAGGCTCCTAGAACACTTAACAATATTTGTAATCTTTATCACATCCAATCCAGCATCTAGGAGATCTGAGATGCGCTGCCTTTTGCTTCTTGCTCGCTCATGATGATCAAATGACTAAATGATTAGTATAGTTTGCTTATGTAAAAACGGCGGTGAAAACAGAATATTCAAAAATAATCCCACTTAATTTTCGTAGTAATGAGAAATAAACATTGATTAACAGTCCACGTTTTGCTGGCCTAACCTGTACAATTTAAAATTGATTTATTTGCCTTATACAAATTTTAAAGTATAGTTTTCAAAATAATTCAACCTTTCTTATCAAATCTTTCACAAACTATTTGTGATACATTGAAATTACTATTTAATTATAAAATTAATCAACAGTTCAGACAAAATATTTATCCCTCAATAGATATATAGATAAATAAATAAGTTTTATAAATTAAAAAAGAAAAGAAAACTTTCTTTATATGTTTTTTTTTAAATTATTTTTTCGTATTATGTATTTCTTTAGTGTTTTTGACGTATACATAAATATATAAGAATTTATACAGAAACTTATTTTTTCCCCCTTTATCTCTAATTCTTTTGAATTATTTATAATATTTTTTGTGAAACTTTAGACATAAATATCATTTATATGAATAAGTTTGTATAACATATGACTTCACCTTCAGACTGCATAAATATTGATAAGGAACCATATGTTATCTACTCTACATTCCTACCTTGTTTTGAAAAACATACCCATCATAACTTACACATAACTTTGAATTCCTGAAAATCAGGGTTTTTAAAGCTGAGTCACAAATTTTTAAAAAGATTGTGTCATCACTCAAGGCAGGCATGAAGAACCATTAAATGAATCTTCTTTAGGTCAAGTATCCCTGGTGTGCTAGTAAAAATTATAACGGATATACCTTGTCTCTTAGCATATTGATTTGTTTTTTTTAAAGGAGTTGAAGTATCGGCATCCCTAATAACACTGCAATAATGGGTAGAGACGTTATTTATGTAAGAGTACGAAGAGAAGGGAGGAGAAAGACATCTGGTACTACTAAATTAAGACCCTTGTTAAATGGTTTTAGGAGGAGAAAATGAATTACTTCTATATTTATATTCCTATGTATTTTTTGATTCTGTATTTTTAAATCAATTTACCGCAAAGATAAAAAGATAAGGGAAAATTCTTCTCTGAGAGGGAGATGTTGACGGCCTCACGACCTATTAGATAATGAACAAAAAGAAGAAAGAGTGCACGCTCAACCGTTTTTCCTTTTCTAATCACTATACTTAGTTTTTTCTTTACACACATCCCCTCTATATTTATGGGTTATTTTACTTATCAAATTCCCCATATATGGCATACCTAAAATGTGGGGATTGGACAAATTACTTTTTGCATGAAACAATTTGCATACAATAATGAAATTTATTTTTTGTGCATCATTTAATTCATGTCTGCAATTATTTGGGGAATTAAGATAATTATATATCGATTTATACAGCTTTTTCAATAGTTATTTTAGGTTTTGTAAGAAATGAAATTATTTATATAAATATGGAAAATGATTATTAAGAAAGTGATATTAATTAAACCTATTTTCCCTGTACGTATTAATGTCTGATTATATAACAACAAGACACCGCGTGCATTTACCTCCATGATGTATATCTTAAGGATATTTTGATTTAAGAAATAACAACGTAGTCATATTAATGAAATATTGCAGGCGTGTGTATGTATAAAAAAAGAACTCTGTGTCTGCTTGCTAAAGAGGTGTTCTTTGTAAGAGTGCGATGAAAAGGAAGGAGCGAGACATATACATAGTACTACTGAAGGTTAATAGAAATACAAGGTTGGACCATCATGTAATCGGGCATGCTAGAATTTTCAATTTGATGTATCGTACCGACTGCTGGGTAATATAGGCAGATTTTAACAAAACACGCGACCACTCATAAGGTATGACGTTACTATTGCTAGAATTTTCAATTTAATGTATCGTACCGCCTCCTTGGCAATAACAACAGATTTTGAGCAAATATGAAACCACTCATTCACCATGACGTCTATTTTTAAAAGCGTGATGGAAGTCAAACATCAGTCGTACTCGCATTATGGTATACCCTTGTATTTCTATTGACCTACGTGTTATATGATTTAGTGGGATAGATTACAGCAGTAAAGTGGATAACTTCCTACATTTAAATTAGCATTACTACAGGGAAATACTTAAAATTATATTTAAAATCATATACGTATATTCAATTATTATGCATTTTTAAATTAATTTACACCAAAGATAAACGAGAATTCTACTTTTAGAGGAAAATGATAACACACCCATGACTTATTAAATAATATTTGAAAAAAAGCACAAGCCTCAATCGTTATTCCTTTTCTAGTCGCTAAACTAAGTTTTTTCTTTACACAAACCCCTTCTTTATTTATTAGTTATTTTAAACATGGAATTCCTGACCTCCTTAGCAGATCTTAAATGTAAGAATTTTTTAATGTTCTTTTAATTAGATAGATTATTTTTTGCAAAAAACAATCTGAAGAAAGATGAAATAACTTTTTTTTTACATCATTTAATTAATGTCTGCATTTTTTTTGGCAATTAAGATAATTATATTAAAGTTTTCTATAGTTATTCGAGGTTTTGTGAAGAAATAAAATTACTTTTGATTATTTAAGTACCCAATAAAAAGAACCGAAAAATATGTGAGCCGTTAAAATGACGTCATCACGTGTTGTTGTTTTTTGTTTATTTTTTCATTTTACTAGATTTGTTATTTAATTGATGTAAACTTTCTTATAAATAACTTAAACAAACTTAGAGATATTCCAATTGTTAATTGATTAATAAATATTCATTTGAATTTAATGTATTATGATTATAAGAGACCATTTTCTTAATGATGTGTAAAAATACCCATTACTCCACGGAAATGGATGCAAAAAGGCAGCGCATTGGCGATCTCATTCATATTGAGTGCCCTATTGATCTTGTGCTCAAGATTAGGAGACTCATGCACAGTTTATATTTACATAGGCTGCTATAAATATTTCTGGCCTAGGCTACACTAAGTGTTGCCAAGTGTAATTTGACATTTCCTTTGGTAAGTTTTACATTTTTGTAGCATAATCGTACTCATAATGTTTTGACGTACGACCATCAGTTATGTTGTTTACAGTGACTTGAAAGAATTAATTTGGCAAAAAAATGGAATTTAGTCGGTAACATTTTCGAGCAATTATTTTTCACAGCTTTCGACGCGGATTATCACGACAAGACTGCATTGACGAACTTAAATCTTTGTATAGCGATGATGCACCATTCTATAGTACTGTGAAAAACTGGTTTAATGAATTCAATCGTGGCCGACGCTCGCTCAAAGACGAATTCCGTGAAGGTCGTCCACAAACGACTGATGTGCCAGAGAACATTGATGCTGTGCGTGAAGTGATAATGCAAGATCGGCATGTGACATACCGTGAAATAAAGACATCCTTGGCCATTTCTTCCTCTAGCATACATTCGATCATGCAATACACCTGGCCGTAAAAAAGGTTTGTTCACGTTAAATACCGCACAATTTGACAATCGCTCAAAAGAAGGCTCGTGTCGATTGTTGAAAACAAATGTTGAAAAAATACGCTTACAGTGCTTCAAAAGACGTTTATAATATCGTCACAGGTGACGAATCATGGATCCATGCGTATGAGTCCAAAACAAAACAACCGTGTGGGTCTTCGTAGATGAGCCAAATCCAACGAAAGTTGTTCGAGGAAGAAGTACTTCGAAGCAAATGGTCACCTGTTTCTTTGGTAAAACTGGTCATGTGGCGACAGTTGAGTATCCTAAGACGGTCAATACTGAGTGTTTCATCACAATTTGTTTGGCTGAAGTCTTCGGAGAAATTCGAAAAACGAACAAATGAAGACGAATCATTGTTCACCATGACAATGCGAGCTCTCACTCATCGGCTCAAACCAGCGCCTTTTTGACCGGTCAAAACGTCGAATGGATGGGTCATCCGCAGTAAAGCCCTGACTTTACGCCCAATCACTTCTTTTTATTCACGTGCATCAAGAATAAAATGCGTGATCAACGATTTTCGTCGCCAGAAGATGCTGTTGAAGCGTTTAAAAGCCATGTTTTGGAGGTGTCTCAACCGGAGTGGAAAAAGAGCTTTGACAATTGGTTTGAGCTCATGCAAAAGTGTGTAAATCATGCTGGAGAATACTTTGAAAAACTATAAGACCATTTTTGAAGATAAATATTCGCATTTTCATTATTAGGCCAGAAATATATATATAACAGCCTACGTATAAGACAACACAAGATTGGATAAAAAGAACCTTGTGGAGTTCTGACCGGCAGGCTAGTGCTCCCATCATCGTTGGACTCCTCACCGTTGGACTTCGGTATCTAGAGTTTTGAGGAGAATAAGACACTGTATCCTACTCCAATTTTGACGCTCTAAAGGCCTCCGTAGAGAAGGAGAGGACTTCCATGTCCGAAGACTTCGTCTGCAACGTATGCAAGCCCTATAGGTACAGACAAACTGCTTGAACATAGTGAAGTAAAATTGAGGATCGACATAGGAGTAATACCTTCCTTTATCATTGCTAGATGAGGAGTAGAGTTTGTCTTTATTTCCTTCATCTAATAGCTGTTTACAGCTGATTTTAACAAAATAAATAATGTCACATCGATAAAAAAAATTGGGCTAATCATATAATTAGTGATGAAAATCCGTTGAATTTTTTTTTCTAATAAAATTTCAAAAATTAATTTTTTGAGAAATTATTCAAAAATCCACAGTTATTTACCAAAAATTAATTTTATAGGAAACAAATTTCAAAAATTCACTGCTATTTACGAGAAATTATATTTTTTTGAAAATAATTTTAAATCCCATTCTCATAAAATTAATCTTTTTTGAAATAAAAAATAAAAAATTCACAGCTGTATATAAAAAATTAAATTTTTCGAAAAAAACTTTCATATATTATAATTTTGTGGAGAAAAATTTCAAAAATCCATAGCTATTGACAGAAAAATTTTTGACCAATTAAATTAAATTTATCTCAAATATGTTTATGAAATGGGATTTTCTATTTCTCATGATTTTTTGATGAAGGTTGTTTTTAGGTTGACACAAATTATGTATACTATCATTTAAAACTCAAGAACAAAGAATTGACTTTAATGAGCTCAAATTATGCATCTGTGTCAACTTAGTCTTAAGAGACTACGGAATCCTGCAAAATCAATACAAAATCCTCCAACATTTTTTAATTAAAACTTTTTATTACAATGACAGTTAAGCACATCTCACTTTTTATTTTTCCCTCTCAATAATATAAAAAAACTTGTGATTTTTTTCTTCCTTTATTCAATTCTGTGTACAAGTGATTGGTAACGAGATACTTTAAATTCAACCAAGTTCTCCCCCATCCTTTTTTTTTATTTTATTTAGGAGAAAAGTTTTTTTTTATTTTTTTCTCTTTTATAATTTGACATTTTCTTCTCTCTTTAAATATATCTTTTTATTGTCAAAAAAAATTATATTCATGTTATATAAAATTACAGTTAGGAAATGTTTAAAATATTTTAATATATTTTTATATCTAAATAATTGATCCAGTTAGTCCTTTTATCACAAGTTAAGATTGAGAGTGTCACTTGCAACGGCAATGGGCAATTTTACCGATGAAGCAGAGACAAAATTCGAGGGCCATTCGTAAATAGGATTTTTATATAGGGGGGATAGGTTGATTAGTCCATATAATACTGGATACCTGAAAGCAAAGGCTCAGGCACAATGCTACGTAGTTTAAAAGGCAATTTGTCGACCATTTCTCATATTTTTGTGGGGGAAAAAAGTATTTATTAGATTTAAATAGTTCAACATATACTTATATAAAAAAATCAGGGCTTTGAAATTCATAGATCACTGTTTTTATGAAATTATTTAACTGGGATATCAAGCCTATCACAGGCCTCTTTTTTTAGATATAGCTATGTATACATTGACTATTTAAGTGCAATTAATGGGTGTTTTTATCATAAAATTATGAAAAATGGCTTGATGAACTTATTTTGTGTTAAAATAGTAATTTCGTGGTTTTTACCAAATAAAATAGTTTTTGGATTATTTTTCCAAAAATTAAGCCCCCAAAAAAAAAAAATATATATATATATACATATATAATCTTGCGGACGCCCCTGATTATAGGATTATTATTAAAATTAATGAGATGATGTAAGTTTCACAAGAATTGTATTTAAATTCATTTGATTTAAGAGATTTAAGTGGCCCCATTTTGGCCTTTTAACTAAAATGTATCATTATTTTATAGTGACAATCAATTTTGGCTACTTAATTTGCAAATTTACAGCACTTCCAAAGGTGTAGAAAGAATAATTTGTTGATAGAAATGAACAATGCCTATACATCCTCACAATAAAAAAATGATAAATTGAATGATTTTATTTGAAAGACCATATGGGGGCCGGTATATGTAAAGCCTTTTCTTGATTTTTGTCCGAGATTGCTTATATGTTGACGTGATTTTATCCTTTTTCCTTCCTTTGCAGAATTCGCCTTGAGTTAAATTAGATAAAATGGCGAATTAATGGAGTCTGCGCAGTCGGGTAATAACTTCTTTTTTTTAATCTTGGTGAAACAACTCACAAACGAGGACCTTTTATCTGTAGTTGAAGAATATTGATAATATCTTTGAAATTTTAAAAAAACCTTCCTCCTTCGCGTAAAGGTCAAGCAACCTCCATCTTTGTTTGTTGTTTACCTAATTTTTTTTAAAACGTGTTCCTGATCCTCTTACGACGACATCATAACCCAAAGCGAGCCATCATTTCGCTTCATTAGGAAAGGAAGAGCTGTAGGGGCATTACCAAGGGGCTGAAAGGCCTCAATTTGTCCAAGTCCACTACACGATCAAGTAGTACAAAGAGACTGAGAGTGTCGATTACATGCCGAGGAGAGGTCATCTGGGTTCCATAAGGACACCCAGGTTGATCGAGCCAATGAGGTCGAAGATCAACTCCAAAAAGAAGAAACTCTTAATAAAATGTGGGTAGTCTTTTTTATTGATTTTAAATTCTTTTGTCATGAGTACTAGCAAAATAAACACGGATGAAAAAGCACAAATGAAAGTCGATGATTTTTTCTATTATAGAATAAAAAACATTACAAGTGTTAGACAAAAGAACCTCGGGATTAATAAAGTGATGTCCTTAAACGTAAGGGGAGTAAAATTGGAGGTCATTTCACGCCCTAAAGAGGCCTTTATTATCTTGCAGACGTGATGTAATCTGTCTTCAGGATGTTAAATCCAAAGTTTGCTCGTCTTCTGACGTAGCTTGTTCCTTTTGTCTGCCGAAATCATTCTATGTTTTTTTACAGGGAATGGTTTAACAAGAGGGGTTCAATTCTTTCAGGCAATATTAAATATTCAAAGAAAAAAAGCCTACTTCACTTTTATTAATCAGGTATATGAATGTGGATCTTGAATCATCAGGAATATATGCAAATAAGTTTATTCTTCATAAATTGATTTTGGAACTCGTTTAATAGACACTGTTGGTATTTTGAATCAAAGTGATTTTATATCATGGATAATGGGTCTTCGTTCTTCTCGGATCGGTCATGTTTTAATATGTTCGTTTCTTTTTTCGTATTTGAGGGGAGCTTCCTCCAGATTCGAACCATCTTCTGATCACGAAATGGAGGTATTAGAATTTTTGGCTGTCCCAATTAGAAAGGTTTTCAAAATAACAAAGTGGATTTTGGAATTGAAAGAGTATAAATCGTCTATCAGTAATAAATTAAGAATTTTCTTTGATCTTGATTTATCTTGCAATAAGCTCTCCAAAATATTCAAAAAAATTATTCAAAAATTATTCTGAAGAATTTATCCCTTATCTTTTAAGGTTTGGAAATGATATGGAGAGGAAGGACAAGCTTCCCCTATCCCTCACCAGGGGTAGAGTAGTCCTAATCCCGAAAAAAAGGAATGGAACAAAAATCAGCCATTGAAGACCCTTGACGATTTTGAACGAATCTTATAGTTTACCTGGCAGTCAGAAAGTCTTGGAACATAATGAACGTTGAACAATTAATTATACCTAGCTGCTTTAAATGAACTTTTAGAGGTTTTTAATTTTTTTTAACTTGTTTATTACTCATTAGAGAGCATTATTTATGAATCTGAGTACCTTAAGCCTCAATCAAATACTCCACGCGACTCTGGAACGCATTGCACACGTTAACAATGTAGTGCCTCGACATTGATCGCCACTCTTTCTCAACCGATTGCTTTAGGGGCTAAATACTACTGTGATGTTGTCTACAGGCCTTGCTTTCAATTTGCCACCTGATGTTGTAGTCAAGGTGATTCAGGTCGGGCCTCTGCGTAACCCAGAATTCCTTTAGCCAGAACTTCATTTTTTACAGGACACAGTACACAGGATTCACTTTAAATGTTTTCTCGTCCGAGAAGAACAAACTTCGGTTTCCGTGATACCTTATGTCATTATAAAGCTTTTTGTACCAATCAAATCCAAGTGTCACTCAATATGTCAGAGAGTCTTGCCTCCAGCTTTTTACGGCATTGGAAACCGTGGAACGGCACAGCGACGCCTACTTCGCCAAGTCCGTCATCTTTGCAATTTTCAAAAAAAGGTTTTTTTGCTATTTCAGGCTTTAATTTGATCCGTCTCCCGCTTCAATGACGATCATTGATGCCTTCATCGTTGTTGAACTTAACCATGACCCTCCAGACGGTGCTTCTTCTGACATCAAGGATCTTTACAATATCAGAATTGCTAAATCTGGCGCACTTCTTGCCTTTTTTGCTCTATTTTCGTTAATATTTATCCTAGATACTTGGTAAATAAGGTTTTTATAGGTAAGGCATCAGCTGTTCTTTTTTATATGAACAACTTTTTCCTAGAATAAACCAAAACCTCTCAAAATACAATTAAAGTCATGTTCCGAAACTTTTTTAACGGCCCGGTATTGGCAGGTCCTTTATCTAAGCAAATATAAACTATTTTAAATGAGAAGCTGGGTCCCGAACAGAAAGGTTTTCTTAAGAACATAAACATTGCAGATATTTCTAGAAATATTCTAGCTTCGATGGATTCTTTGAGGTATAGAAAAAAATATGGTGCACTCATTGCGTTTGACACTATTTCCTATTCATTCATCCTCAGAGCTTTGAAGAAAAACTTCAATCCCATACGTGCTCTTCTATATAATGGAGCATCATCCATCTCCATCAACAGAATACAAAGTGGACCGATTGAGTTGGGGAAAAATTGTAGACAGGGCTCCCCAGTTTCTCCTCTCTTATTCGGTAAGTTATTTGTTGATATTACTAAAAGGCCTCAATTAGAATGGAGAAGCTTTATCACGAAATCATCAATCTATGAAATTCTTATGTTTGCTTTTGTTATCTCAAATTATTCCATCAGTGCAATATCTACTGAATGGGCAGCTGTACAAAGAATTGCTTGGTCCAGAACTCCAAGATTTGACAATAATAGTACGATTGATATCATCCAACAAAACCAACATAGAAGACACTTATTAGAAAACCTTACTGGACCTGAGAAGCCTGAGAGCATTGCTCTGGCTGAAAAAATCCTTAAGGTTCACGATCTAAAATTGGATTCCTACTTTTAAAGTAGAAGAATCTTTTTTTGCTCTTCAAAAAGCATCGAAAATACCTCTGATGCCATAGTATATGAAATTTCATTATGGTGTTGTGAAGTCTGCGGAACCGGGAAATATTTGTAAAAAGTATATACCATTGCTAGATCTGCCAGTATCTTGGGAGAAGAAAATACTGTGTTCAATGAAAGGAACTCATGACGGAGGAAATTCCCCTCTCAGTTACAGATATTTAATGATATCATAACTAATATAATTTTAATTAAATATTATCAAGTAAAGCTATATTTTGATTAAGTAAAGCTTTTATATGTAGTAAATTTTCAGCTAAGTTGTAATGTTAAATATGTTTAGATATCTTATAAGTATATTCGAAATTACCCATCGGCCATCAAGTATGATTTCTGAATAAAGGTTTGTTTATCTCCGAAAGAAAACAGAGGAACCAGATAGTTGAAGTTGTATTTGCGGGCGCGCTTGCGCAAAACACGATTCCCACAATATCAATCAAGTCAATAAGGTAAGGTCTCCCACAGAAATTTCCGTCCAAAGGGCCAATCAAAATTGCATCATTGACCTCAGTGATGATCTGCAGTCTCCTCTAGTGCAACGAAAATATCCTTTCTTCCACCTCTTCTTTTATATTGGATTCAAAAATCCTTGATATACTTCCCCTACCATGTTGTTAACGACCCATCGACCTGGAGAAGTTTTTTTCAGTATATTTTTCAATAAAATTGCAGAAATTGGGGGAAACATTTAAAGGGATGTTACACGACACAAATAACTTATGATACTTATTCTAGAATATGTTTTTTTCTTATTTGGTTTTTATTGTTCCTATCATTATATTTTTTCATGTCTTCTACATTTTATAAGAGGTTTTTTTATACATTTTTTAGTCGATTTTATATTCTAATAGTATATGTTTGAATGTGATTGTTTTTTTGTTTTTGTTTTTTCAGGTTCTATAATAGGAAATTAATTTTGTAACTATATTGTTGAATTATGTTTTTACAAAAGCAATTTTCCTTATATGTATGACTTTTTTTTATTTGTGTATTTATATGAATAATTATGAGTAAAGACCTTTCTGTTGAGAAAAAAAAGCACTCCATGAGAAAGATGACTCATAAGCCTGGTGTGTCCCGAGTAACCATGCGGAGGATAGTCAGGGGAGGATGAAGCCGTATTATCTACTAAAAAGGCAGCTTTTGATTGGGCTACAATGGCTAAAAGGCTGATCCGGGCGATGTGCTTCTTAATTTTTTCAATTATTGTACGCACGTTTCAATCATTTGGACTGATTAGAAGATCTTCACCGTTGAGCTGGCTTACAACAGACACAACGACCAGATGCTGGGTCGGAGCATCAAGGATACTCTCCTGAAGGAACGTAGTGTGTTCAATGGCCAAAAGACAGCCTAGACAGCATTGGTGGTGGTTATGGCGGGGGTCACATCTTTCGGGACGAAGACACCCTTGATCTTCATTCCTGAGGGTGTGAAGGTCAATCACCGTGTTGATTCCAAGTACTTTCCTGGATCCAGGAACAGCACCAGGAAGAGTCTTACTGCTTCCAGCAGGACGAAGCACTTTCACATACTGCAAAGTCTTTGCAAGAGTGGTCCCTACCTCGTATGGGAGAGCTTGTCAGAGTAGACCATCCGTACAGCCTGTGATGCAGTTCCAAAGTGTGAGAGAGCTGTAGTTGTCGGAAATGTTGGTCATGTGGAATGAACTGCCATGGTGTAAAAATATCTTCATTAAATAAATATCTAGGGACTTTCTTGTCTTAAGACTTATGGGTCACCCTGTATACTTATATACGAGTATAGTTTTATTTTTATAATTTATAGATTTTTTGAATTAAATAATAGAAATAAATGATTTTGACTAAATAAAATTATATTATTCAAGATTTTTTTTTTTTACTATGACCTTCAAATTTAAACGTTATTTTGTTTTTGAACTTTAATGTATTTCCTCCATTAGTTTCACAGTCTTTCCTGAATTTTGGTTCAATCTGGGAATGACATTAATCGATTTATCACATTTCCCACGGGTTTTGAGGCTCTTTATTGCATATCACACAGAATCTTGCAAAGTGACATCAACAATTCCATCAAAGTTGATTTATTGTAACTTTTGAGTCTAAAACTAATCATCTGCCCAAGAATTAAAGACAAATCATATCCTGAAACTTAGATGGTATGACAGTGATTTCCATGATGTATATGATTTAAGTTCAAAAGCTATTTTCACTTGCTTTAAGGAGAATCATAATTTATTTTATGATGACTATTGGCCTAGCGTAATTTGACTGTAGAATAACCAAACTTGCTTAAAGTCTTTATCTGCCTCTGGTAGAATTTCTAGTCTTCCGAGGATTTATATTCTCCATTTACGTTGATGACATGGAATAATTGAAATAGTAAAGTATTGAATTTTTCCGTTGAATTCATTTTATTCTTATGACCGAGATAAATGAAAAAATTGAGAAGTTGTTTTTTTTTTGTTTGTTTTTTTTTAATAAGAACTCTAGAGAGAGAAATTTCATTCAAGAGTAATTATGTATTTGTAGTCATAATTTTTTATCTCATCCTGTCGTCTCTTTCCACTTCTGAATAGAAAAATAAAATTTCCAATAATTAGTCAACTTTTTGGTATTCAAACAAGATTTAAAGTCGATCTACCATTTGAGTACTAAGGAGGAAGATTTTTTTTCCAAATGGACGAATTGGTCATTGTAATACTATAATGATTAGTAGACATTTGTTATTGTTTCCACAAAAAATAATTATACATTCGAATACATACTTCACTAACTTTTTAAATTGGTACAATTACTTCCATTTAAGACTAACACTGTTTACTTAGTCTTAATTAAACGGCGAAGTCAAGTACTTTAGTTCACAGAAACGCCGTTATGTAGTGTTGTATCGTTCCTTATTTTATCGGTGCAGTACGGTCTTAGCAAGGTGACTATATATAAGGTGTTTCGATAAGAGATTTATTTGCTTTTGTTTAGAATTGTACTGGCTATTTTGATGACGTCACAGACAATAAATGGAAAATCAGGATTCGACAGATTTCCGAAAAAGAATTTATCATTTGTTCCATGATTCAAGGGGAATTATTCAACAGTCAATTTTGCGCCAAATTTATCCTTCCTTTTATATGACTGTTGTCGAAATTTGGCTCCCTCACATATCCGATCATGTAATTATAACTCTGATTTGATCATATACATATTTTACCTCCAAAAAGAGAGCCTAATGAAGGAGGGTTTATGCAGGTGGATTTTCCGTCAAAAAATTTCATCAAATAATAATCATTAAAAGCTGTTGTCTAATCTAACTAGAACCAAAACTTTCTATATTTATTTCATAACAGTTTAGAAAAATGAGCCATTTCCATACAAAAAAGAGTAAAATGAGCCCTTTCCGCAAAAAATAGGGCAAAATTAGTAGTTTTTCCAAAAAATAGGTCAAATCGAGCAATGATTGAGCCACCGTTCACAAATCCTATCTCTAGTAATTTTTAGTCAGAGTAATTTATCCCCCGTGAGTCAAGCTGGGAAAAAAGTATTCTCGTAGCCAATTAAATTTGAATAAAATTGATCACGAGGGCCTTATTCTCCACTTGGATCGAATTTAAGCAATACACCAGAATTTGCTTTTCAAAAAAAAAAAAAAAAAATCGAATCACAAACAGCTGAATGGTTCTTGCATTTGCCTCATAGTCTTTAATCTTTTGAGAACGACAAAAGCAAAGAAATGTTGATTTCAAGACCCGAATAAAAGTCATTTGACTCTTCTTAATGATTAAGAAACACACATGTTTCTAATATAATATTACTTCATTTCCTTCTTTAGATTGATTGTGGTGACAAAATTAACCTCAAAAGTATAAATTTTCCTCTTGTTACTATTTTTAACAGATGGAGGTTTTTTTTTTTTTTTACTTTTTTTACGAAGTGGATAAGAATTTTCCAAATAAAACCAATGACATTCAAAGATACTTTCACAGTGTAGTTTTTGTGTTTGTATTTTTAAAAATATTTAGAACTAGAATCTTTATTTCTGAGCAATATAGTCAAATTACTTATATTATTTGCCTCTGGGTTTAACTTTATATTCATAACTCAATGAGAAGTGTAGGGGTTGTGAATTGTCTAGCCACATATTTCAAAGGTTGGATTCAAAACAGTTTGGGAACCACTGCACGAAGGTAAAAGTTTTTCTATTCAAGGAACCAAGCATGGTTATGATTTTATGGCAAACGAGACAGATAGTGAGCTTAATGAATATATAAAAACTGAAGTGAAACAACATGACCGTCCTCAGGATTTTATTTTGAAGGGAGATTTAATAATTTTGGAAGGGACAAAATACTTTTTTGAAAAAATGTAGAATCAAATTTTTTGGGTCCAGCTGGATTTTTTTTTTTTGTTTACTTGAAAAAAAAGATTTTTCCTTGTTTTGTGTTGTTTTCCATTTAAGTTTTGTTCAATTAAGCAAAAAAAAATCATGGTTTACGTGTTTAAAAATGGGGGCTCAACCCCTATGGACGCCCCTGAAGTTTCTTAAAATGTATGTATGTCCTTTAAAATGTTGTGTAATATGAAAAGTTGTGAAATAGGATGCTCTTCTTGAAGTTTCATTCAAAGGATTGATATCAGGTTGATCATCTCTTGAAGAAATCCTCAATAAGAGGAGAATCTAAAAGCATGGTCATCACTTATAGGTAATGTTATTAATTTCAATTCACTAATTAAATCCAACTGTTTTAAGCAAAAAAAGTCCTTATTTTCAGGGTCGTACTATTATTTCTGTTATTAAAGTCCACTTTTGGGGGAAGATTACTCTCAGAAACAGAGTCAACCTCCCTCCAGGAACGTCCTTCTTTCGTTTCAAAATTTGTGGGCAGTATCTCTAATACTTTTACAAAGTTTATACATATCATTGGAGGTGTTGTACCCCTAAGGGGCATTGCCTCCGTTGCAGCAGATATTGGTATACCCGGTGCATTAACTCTTCAGCATTATCTGACACCAAGCAAGGCTATGACTCGTAGTGATGGATCTACGACAACAGACTCCATCAAAAGACAATATATCCAGGCTAAAAAGACCCTTACTACTGCTTTGTTGGGAGTTCTAGGGATGTTGTATACCCATCTTCATTAAGAGTAATTGTTTCTTTGTTTCTAGTACACCTTTGTAAAAGATTAAACTTTTTGAGCAATTTCATAATTACTGTCCTTATTTTGTTTTTTTGTTATTGTGGAGTAAGAGTAATGATGTGGTATAAAACATTCCCTTTACTTTTATCAGGTTACAGAGGCTGTTTACTCAAAGCAGCCTGTTATTGTGGTAAGCGTTTATCTGCTTCCGTCACAGGGGCTACGGCCATAACGCTTCTCCTCTCTACAATTTCAAATCAATTACCTGAGTCAATAACAGATGTTTATACTACACTGAGAAATTCTATTTTTTATTCTGACGACTGTGAGCAATATGATTGCCACCATGAGGATTTGACATTTTCCTTGTTGAAAGACAAGCTACAAAATCTACTTACTAAATTATAAAAATGATGTATTTATGAGTGTTTTTATTACTATTTAAATTGACTGTATAGTTATACTTCCATTAAATCATTTATTATATCCTTAATCTATTGATGGACTAAACACATCAGTAAAAGATGCTACAATATATTGATAATAATCCTTTTAAACCAATGGTTACTGTTGTTGTTTGCTTCGTGTTATAGATTAGGTGACCTACACGCACACCTTTTGACCTGCCAGGTTTGTTGGTTATTTTTAGCAGGAATATTTTTCGAATCACTTGACGAAACAGAGTTCAGAGTTGAAGGAAAGCGAAAAAATTCAAATATCTTTTTTTCACTCACTCTCATAGGAAGTGACATAGGAGAATGCAACTATTTTTAGGTATTTTGTTTATTTTCGCTCAAGTATCATCAAGCTTTCAATACAGAAATGGTCATCACCCCATCTACTATGGTCATGTACAGAAGGATCAACATGGGATTTTAGATACATTCTCCCTCAGCTTTGCAGGAAACTTTGATTTCTCTAGATCTTATGAGGGACTAAAGAAAATACTACAGGGGCTATCAGAATGTAAGTAAACCATTTTGCTATGTTTAAAAAAGAAATCATTTCTTAATTTGTTTCTTTGCTTGCTACCAATAATTATCTATAGTCATTGATTTGAAACTGATACACTCTGGAGTCAATTTGGCTTTTGATACAATGGCTGAAGATCCAAGTGAAAACTCTGTCTATTCTCGTATTGGAGAGCCTAGTCCCGAGGACGAAGTCCTACGTAGAGGAATCACAACTGTTATTGGTGCTTTAATGAATAAACAAGAATGTTGGATCAAGACCGCTTGTATAATTGGAGACTACTCAAGGACTCTTAAAATAAAAGAATTTCTCATCATGTAAGGAACTCATTTTTTTTTTTAAATATTAGCAACGTTTTTTTTAATAAATGTATTTTCAGAGTTGCCAAGAAGATAGCACCTCCTGAGTGGAAGAAAACAATGGATGTTTTTGTATCTGCCTCAAATAATGAGACGGACTGTCGTACATTTCTTTGCTCTCCTAAAGACAGGGAATGATGTTATTTAGTATACATACGTATTTTTATAGAATAACTGTACATATATATATATATCTTAAAATATTAATTATAATTGATAATTGTGAACGCTACTATTATGAAAAATAATGCCAACAATGCAAGTCTGTGTCTTTTGTCAGAAAAAGATTTTCCTTTTTGTGCCTTTAAATTTGTGTGTCTCATTTAATTATGTTGTATTAGTAATTGTATATAAGTAATAACATGTTCAGTATACGGGTTTAGTTATTTAATTTACGTCTGGTAGACAATTTAGTGTTAAAAATATAATGTGAATATTTTTTTATAATGAAATAAATTATCCATGGTGAAGAAAAATTTATTTCTACATCCTTTAAGTAAAAATCATTGCTAGTAATTATTAATCATACCTATATTTATTTGTCCAAGATAATCAATTAGAAAAAATAAACTAAAGAAAATTAAAACTTTTACGTTCATAATTATAATTTAAACATTTACAAAAGAAATAAAGCCTAGGAAAATTGGATATATATATATGATGTCTATGAAGTATTTATGTAGTACTTTAGAGGTGGAAAAAGAGTTTCAAACTTCACCAAAGCGTTTATGTCCAGTAGATTTAGCATGAGACTGAGCATCTTTCTGACCCACAAGTTTGGTGCCACAGTCCTCACATTTCAAAGTGAAACCCGCCACATCTGTGAACTTTTTAGCTTTTTTCTCACTTTCTACAAAGGATTTGCCCTTTTCTAAAATTTCTTCATCGTCTATGGAGAAAATAGTTTTTTCCTTAGATCCAATTCGTTCATAGAGTGGATCATAATGAATTCCGTCGTATATGATGAGAGCTCTTTGCCCGGGCTTGTAACTTTCTCCGAATCGAGTCAGTAAACCTGACTGCGTATCGAATACATCTATTTCCATTCCAAAATATTCAGCTAAGATTTGTGCTTCGATAGCCCCACCCCATGCATCCGAAGAGGAGATCCAGGCAATGTAATCCTTAGGATCCTTTCCAAGAATAGCCGCGTCATATTGTTGAGGCTGACTTTGAATGACTCCAACAACTACAGTTCGCATGAGCTCGCATTTGCTAATGTCCACAACTCCACTGAGACAGTAATTGACGGATGTAAAAAGACAGGAATTGTCTGCAGGAACTTCTTTTCGCTCAATGACTCCTGCCTCTTCCTCTTCACGAATCAGAACATCGCCACTTCGAACGCCCAACTCGCTCAAAGGTTGATCCGCCTAAAAAGTGAGAAAGTCAAACAAATGGGGACACTAAGGCCAGCATGCTTACCTCCAGTATGGGTTTGGGTGGATAGCCGCAGAGGACTCGCGTCTTCTTGGGATCCGCATCAATCTTCTGGAGAACGTGCGTGAGGGTTGCATCTTCCTCTAAAGAAAGTGTCACGGCAGAGCCATCAGAAGCCTTTTTGATTCGGAGATTCATGGATATGGGTTGAGATCACTTGGGAAATGGGTCAGGACTCTTGATTAATTATTTGTTCAAAACTCACATTTATGATTTATTTATTTATACCTAGAAATAATTTGTGAGTCCAAATCAAATGAAATTTCGGTGGATCAAAGGACAAACCAAGGACGATCTAATACAAACAATGAACTTGTCACAACAACTCACGCAACCTAGGAAACACACAATCCCACAGGCCTACTCATACGAATATATTCAACTAATAACGTTGGTTATTATGCTTTAACTTTTCAAGAATAGAAGATGCGTATCGGAAGGGGGAATAATGAAGTCGTAGCATAAATTGATTTTTAATTCCTTTTTATCGGCTATTTTTTTTGTGTGTGTTTCTTTCTTTTATTGATGTAAGTATGAGTAATGAGATGTTGAGTTGAGAATCTTTTGGTGTTGTAACAGTGATGAAATAGTCCGGTTCGATCTTTCTTTTATTCCCAGATATATTCCACGTTGTTATTACTACTATTAGTAATTGTCAGAAGTTTCTTTTCCTTGACCCTCGTTTGTGCGGAAATAATATACACCATGGTTTTGGATATCGATACTCTACGTCCAGAAAAGGGAGGAGATCCTGATAAGGTTCGTAAGAATCAAAAATTACGATTCAAGGATGAGAAAATAGTGGATAGCATCGTTCAAATGGATGAGGATTGGAGAAAAGGTATTTCAAAACTAAAAAATTAATTCACTTTCCATTATTATTGATATGATTGATTGCTAGTATTTATATCCAACGTACTGACTCCACTCGTTTCTTTCTTATAGCTAGACATGAAGCCGACAACTGGAATAAGCTCAAAAATATGGCAAGCAAGGTCATCGGTGAAAAAATGAAGGTATTCAATAGTCTATTTTTTCCTTTATTTTCTATTTATTAATGGCCCATGCTGCTTATCTAGTTAACGAAGAAATCATCTCCAAAGTCAATCTTTCCTTTCGACGTAACTCATCAGCTCTCCATAAATGTCTATCTAACTCATCATAGTTATGTTGCAGGTTATTATCCCTCCAGCTTAGACAATGAGTTACTCCTAACAGTGAAACAAAAGCCTATTCACGATGCCCATATACATTTAAAAAGATGGTTTCGTCACATGCATAGCTATTCAGAGGCTGAAAGACTACTCTTTCTGGTACTTTTTTTTGTTTGCATGCGTTTTTCATCTATGAACAACTTCTTAGTTATAGTTATTTTCCTAATTTTACCTCGTCTTCATCTTAATTATGTTTTTCTTATAGATTTCTTATACCCATGCACTTTTCATCATTGATCTATTTAAGCTTTCAACTTATTATAGCTCAGTTCCTAATTTTATCTCCTCTCCCTCTGATTATGTTTTTTTTCTATGCATGCATTCTACTGATCCTGTTATATTAAATAACATAATTATTCTTTGCAGAAAAAAGAGACTGTCGGTGATGATGAATCTCTTTCTCGATCTCTTATTTCAAATCTCATTAAAATGAAAAAAGAAGACTTTGATTCCCTCAAAGTTGTTCAAATTAAGAAGATTCGTGTTCTCATTGATGAAGCTATGGTGAAAAATAACGAATTTTTAGCTCAATTAGCTAAGAAAAGAGATGATTCTCTTAGAGAATTGGGCAATTGGCTGCATCCAACCGTCCCTATCTCGAATGATGAAGACAAGGATAATAGGACTGAGAAGACTTTTGGGGATATCACGACCAAAAAAAATACTCTCATGTAGATTTGATTCATATGATTGGTGGTATGGATGCAGAGAGAGGTACGGTGACTTCAGGAGGACGTGGATATTATTTGACAGGACCTGCTGTGTTTTTACAGCAAGCATTGATTCAATTGGCACTACAAGTCTTACACAAAAAGAGTTATTATCCACTCTACACGCCATTTTTTATGAAAAAAGAGATCATGCAGGAAGTAGCTCAATTATCACAGTTTGATGAAGAGCTTTACAAAGTCACTGGCAAAGGGAGCGAAAACGTAGAAGATAAAAATATCGAAGAAAAGTACCTGATCGCTACATCAGAACAACCCATTGCTGCTTTTCATCGGGATGAATGGGTTAATGAGAAATCCCTACCCATTAAATATGCGGGTATTTCCACTTGTTTCAGGCAAGAAGTTGGATCTCATGGACGTGATACTCGTGGTATCTTCAGAGTGCATCAATTTGAAAAGGTTGAACAATTTGTTATTACATCTCCTCACGATAATAAATCGTGGGAGACTTTCGATGAAATGATTGCCAACGCAGAAGAGTTTTATCAATTATTAAATATTCCATATCGACTGGTTTGTATTGTTTCTGGAGCACTCAACAATGCAGCTGCAAAGAAAATAGATTTAGAGGCGTGGTTTGCCGGAGGAGGTGCCTTTAGAGAACTTGTGTCTTGTTCTAATTGTTTAGATTATCAAGCTCGACGATTAAGAGTGAGATATGGACAAACTAAAAAGATGAATCAAGCTGTTAGTATTTATTGGATCTATTGGTCTTAACTGTTATGATAACTTTCTTTAAATTTTATAGACGGAATACTGCCATATGTTGAACGCAACGATGTGCGCTGTAACAAGAGTTATTTGTGCTGTTCTTGAGTCTCACCAAACGGATACCTGCGTTAAGGTCCCTGAAGCCATTAAACCCTGGATGCCTGAAAGTGAGTTTAATTTGTATATAAATTTATTTTAAATATTTTTATTTTTTTTCATAGGCTATCGTGACGAAATTCCATTTATTAATCCTGCTCCAATTGATGAAGCTGAATCTAAGAAAAGTAAAAAGCAAAAGGAGGGTGTGACGAAGAAAACATCTGACAAAAAAGAAGAGTAGTTAATTAATTACTTATACTCATTGATCTTTTTTAAAATATATATATATATATATAATAAAGATCGACTTATTAATACCTGGTAGTATTGTTTTGTAGTTATAATTCAAGTGGAAGAGTTTTAATCCCTTTATCACTTGAGATGAACCTTACATATTTATTATGTGTGTGCTCCGTTACGGTGAAATTAATAACTATTTTTTATGGCCATAGTTTTAATATGTACAAAGTAGGACAAGACCAATACGGATTTTTGAGGGAGAATTATCAAAAAATCCTGTTATTTCTAAAAAATAACTACTGATTCTGTCATTTTTTTAAAACAATTCTTTAGTATTACCATTTGGGCCATTCTTTTCTAAACACTTAAGAAAAATAGGCAGCCCAAAATTCCTGTGATCATTTTGGAACTGAGGATTTATTGTTAAATAGAGCACATTGATATTTTATTTTATAAATTATCTGTTTGTCCACGCCGTAGATTTGATTTTTTTTGTTTTTGTGTGTGTGGGGGGGGGCAGGTTAAAAACTGACATTTTTTCTTAAAAAAAATATTTTGATTATCCTAAAAGGCGTACCAGAAAAAAAAATCAACTTCTTCCTGCTTGTTAAAATATTCTTAATGTTTCAAGTCAACCTCTGACTTTTCCCCCAAAGTATTGAAAAATTTCCTAGATATATCTTATTTTCGTTTGACTTAAATAGCCCCATACCCTCCCGTGATGATGGGTATGGCCATATTTGATATTTCACGTAAATTTTTAGTATATGGACATAATCAAATAAGATTTAAAAAAATATTGACAGTTAATATAAATGATTACACTGACAATAATCAACATCACGCAACTAAAAGTGGGGTAGCAAATGGCCAGCACTCTTCAAACGCCTATGGCCGTGCAAACCAACAAAATTTGATACATAGCATACAATCGAAGATACTGTAAAGGAAATAATAGAATGTTTCACAAAACAATAAATTTATTTCACTATTGAACAGTGTAGATATTTTTGAAAGAATTAATAAACTGTATATTTAAAAATATAACTTGGAAAGCACATATTATACTAAACACTTTTCTGTTTCATAAAACACCTTAAATTATAATTTTATGTTGGACAAAAATATTTAAATAAATTAAATAACCATAACGAGATAGATAATAACAATAGTTTTCTTTTTCTTCCTTTTTAATATATTAAATTGAGTGATTTAGTCCGTCCGAAAACTAATATTTTTTTAATTAAAAAAAATATAAATATGACTTCATTAGAAATGAAAAATCAAAGTATATGTATACATATTCGTATATATTACTGCGATGAAGTAGTCGTAAAATGTTCTTCACTATCCTCAATACTACTGCCATTCTGATAATTAACATTCTCATCATCTCGAGTATTTTCAGATGCGATTTCTACTTCAATATCACCCTATAATTTATAGAAAAAAAACTTTTATGAGTTTTAGTTTTGGAGTAATATACATTGACTTATGAATAATAAGTTATGATATACTCAGTACTTCAAGAGTAGAAGCAAAGAAGAAGAATTGCACTTACTTTTATGTACATACATTGGTCTTATGAAATAACCTTCCAAAAAATGTGGAGTTTTTCAGATGTGAAATTCACAAAACCTCTTTTTTAGTACTTGGTGAGTAAAATAAATATCTGTTTGTAATTTGTAATAATATGTTGGTTAGAAGGGTTAGGTTAGTACAAAAACCGCTTTATGAGGCATCTAATTTAGGTACAACTACTACAATTTCTACAAATAATGATTAAGAGTTAGTAGGAGTGGCTGAACGTACGGAGACTGAATTATCTTCCTCATCACTACTGCTGGAAGCAGTGTTATAAGTATCCTTGTCCTCGCTATACTCTGAACGAAGAGACGTGGGTCCAGTACTAGGAGTATCCATGCTCAAAATAGAATCTAAAAATTAAAAAAAATGAAATAATATATTATTTGGATTTTAACACTGAACAAACAGCCATGCTGTTGCACACACTACCAAAGTCATTAAATATTGGGGTTTGAGGGAAATCAGTAGTATCTTCAGATTCTAAGGCACGAGAAATTGTCAACTGCATATTAGGATCATTTTCTAAGCTAGGGTTTAATTCATCGTCACAATAAAGATCTTCAGTATCAGGTTGGCTTACAAAACTTGAGGCAGCGCTGGTTCTTCTAGATGACATATCGGCCTAAGATTTAAAAAATGTATATAATATGTAAAAACGCATACGAGATGAGTCCACTCTACGTACATCTAAAGTTTGAGTGCTGACTGAATTACTGATTTCTAATACTTCAGAGTTGAAAGTAACATTATTGGTCTCCCGTTTGGATTCCACATCTAACCGTATAATTTGTCAAGAATGTTGTATTATTATTTATAAGTATACCTATATTAAAACGCTAATTTCACCTTTTAAAATTTGCTTTTGACTGGATTTCTTTTTTAATTTCTTTTCCATATGCCGAACCATGGCAGAACTTCTAACACCAGAGTGCTGCTGCTGGAAAAGTATCATATCAGAGTCCGCCGTATTCCAACATTCACTATTATTTAATGAGCTATTTTCTACGTCTCTAGTTATTTCTTCTTCTTCGATTGCTTCGGCTAAGGCAGATGTATATGCATCCTGCATGGTCTTATGAAGTTTATGGCTATTATATTCATTAGGAGTTGAGGTTCTCAACGCAAAGGGCTGTAAATTATTTTTCATATTCTTTATATTAAAAATAGCTAAGGATCTTTTTAAAATACACCAATACTTACATGAGAAGGAGAAAGACCGGCACTTTTTAAAATTGGACTCTGGCGAGGAGTACAAGAACAAGGATCTATAGAGCAATTTAACTGATGTACACTGAGAATATTTTGACTAGACGGAACCCTATTTGCATCAGAAGACTTTTCATTTAGAAATTGATTATTATTGTTATATTCATTAGTATGATTATCGATTTCTTGCTGAGTTAAATTAACGTCTTGAAATGTATTGGCAGATGGATTTTCAGCATTATAAGGACAAATACTATTGTTGTTATAGGGAACATTGCAATTATTCTCCAAATCATTGCTACAAAGACCTACTGAGTTATTTTCCTTGACAGTCGTCCAAACATTCATACTACTTCCATCCACATTATTATTCGATTGATCGTTCCCATCAATATCCCAATGTAAATCTTGTGAATTTCCAGAATTAACATTATCAAATTGTTCTTCTTGGGGATTATTAGATCCTATGACTAAACTCCCATGGACATCCTGGTTATTGTATTGATCGTTCATCGGAGTATGAGCGTCAATCGTATTCAAGTCATTATTTATTTGCTGTTGCTGTATGTCATCTCCGTGGTTTTTGTAATTGTACTGTAGATCATTTTCCGAGTTAAGATTTACATAATTGTCTTGATAATTGGGCTGAGAATAAGAGTCATTGTTGATATCTTGCTTTGAAGGACTATTGTCATTATATGGCGTCGTTTGAGTATCGACATTTCCCGAAAAATTATTGTAACAATCTGGAATTTCATTATTCCCTGAACCAAAATTGTCACATTGAGTAGTATAAATATTATTCTGATTGTTATTCATAGAGTTACTATTTTTTGTCCAATCCGAATTAGCAACTTGATTCGATCCATAAATATCATTATTGTTCCATACTGTGTCTGGGTTATCAGATTTTGCAGGAGCATCAAAGCAAATCAAATTATTATCTTCTATAGCATCATTATTATTATTGCTTGCTTCAAAGTTGTTAGTAGAGTTGTTATACTCAAGAATAGACTCCTTTCCTTCTGGTTTTGGTAAATTATGATTGCTACTTCGATTATTTGAAGAAATTAAAAATTCGGATGGAGCAGTTTGATATAAAGTGTTGTTCTGGACTTGTTGCTGTTCTTCTAACTTCTGCTGTTGGATGGATTCTAAGTTTTGAATCAGATTTTGAACACCTTTAGTGGACCACTGAGACCTTGGAGGACTGGAAACACGATCTGCAGACCTAACAATATCCCCTGAAGGCTTCCTACAATCATTTCAAAATAATCAGAACATTAAAAAAAAATAATAATAATATATGTTAACTTATGTATTTAACTTAAGAGGATAAATAAGTGAATGAATGTGTCTACTTCTAGCTGAATCTAACCTGTCACAGATGGAGGAATAGACACCCTTAAACCGAGATTGTCGATCACTGCATCTTGTATTAGAGTAAATGATTGAATTAGGATTAGGACCTTTCGTGCTAAATGAATTTGGTATTTTATTTAAATCATGGGACCGGTAATTTGCAATATCTTTCTGAGCAATGTTTCTGGAGCTTAATATTTTAGACTCCATAGTATAGGGTCGGTCTTCAAAAGATTCCGATTTTGGAACTTTGGATTCTTTCTTAGAATGGATAATAGATTCCGATTTTGGAACTTCGGATTCTTTCTTAGAATGGATAATACCCTGGCTATAAGATTTAAAATGAGATTTGCCTGTAAGTCTTGCTATAGCAGAACCATTTCCTTTTCTGTAAGATTTATTATTACTGACAGCACTCTTAGGCTGTATATTATCATCATCATTCCCGATAGTCTTTGAGTTCCAGACTGACCTCAAAGAACCCACAGATTTACTTTTCTTTGGGTACCCAGAATTTATGAGTTCTCCCAAACGTTCATTATCTTTTTTAGAGGTAATTGCTTCCTTTAAGTTAATTGCTGATTTGGTTTTAGAATAGTTTGACGAATGTATCAAAACTTTGTGTTGACTATCTTTTTCTTTAGTATTACTTTTAGACAAAGCTTCACTTTTTTGTTTATATTTTTCTCTTATCTGATTAATCGAGGTGTACCTCTTGACAAACGACTTTCCGCTAGAAGAACCTATCTGATCAGCATTTCTATCAGCCTTTCCCAGAGTTCGTTTTTGCTCATTCAACTTGGATTGAGCTTCACTCTTTCCACTTTCTTCAATTATGCGGATTGCATCGATATCATCAGGTTTAAGTTCGTAAGTATTGGCATCAAACTTCGACGCTGTGAGCTTAGGCAAAGAGGCCAAAGATTTTGTCTTTCTTGTTACCAAGTCAGTTGACTTTTCAGCACAAGATTGGTATGCTTCCTTAAAAGCTCCCAAAGGGCTTCTACATTATTTGAAAAGGGGCAAATTATTAATAACGAAGATAATCAATTCCAATCAGAATAAGATAACTTGATAAAAATAAAATAACTTACCGAATGGCAGACGAGGACTTATTTTTGTGAATAATGGACGAAGCGAGAGAGCTTACTTGAGGCTTCGAGGCTGGAACAGGTATATGAAGATTTAATTTACTCATTGAAGAAACCAAATCCTAAATAAGGATATAAAATGAAACTCTCTGAATATGATAGGTAAAAATTAATTATTTAAACCTTTTTATTATTTTTAGTAGGAAGCTGATTGGAGGAGGAGGGAACATTTTTTATCGGAGATGGCGAATTCCGCTGAATAGCATGACTTGCAGGCTTAATATCATTGCTACGATTAGAAAATTTATTGGATGACTTAAAAGAGGAAAGACCCAGCTTGGATTCTCTGAAATGATCGTCTGTATTTTCATCTAAATTTTCACGAGACTTTTGACTTAAGTTGGAAAATGTTCGACCATAGCCTCGCTTGTTGGCTTCTCTATATAAAAAAAAAAAAAAAAAAAAAAAAAAATAGTACAACAAACTCAAAAATATAATATAATAAAGATCCTACTGTAAATGTGCAGCAACAAATTCGGCAGCAGAATTAGAGACTGGAATAGTAGAGGAATTAGTTCTAGGAACAGAACGAGATCTTAATATTCCTATCTCTGGAGATACTGATCTTCTCTTTTCAGGTTGAGACGTTATGTCACCAGAGAGTGAATCTCCAGAATAGTATGGAGATAAATCACTTGTAGAGGAGGAATGCTCGGATGATGACAACAAATCTATTCCATTGTATTTATCAGATGCAACTAGAGTTGCATGGTATAGAGAGCTTAAACTTCGTCTCCGTAAATCTTCATCTGATTTATTGGCTGTCTTACGAATGTAATCATTTTTACTGACACTTCCATTTCTCAAAAAGTGTCTCTTTGCTCTATTTTTCACATAGTCGTAATTGGAATCAACATCCTAGATCATTTGAAAAAAAAACAAAAAAAACATGTCAATTTGCCTTTGTTAGACATGATTATAATGACATGAAAGTACCTGATGAGATGACGAGAATCCTTTGGCCGGAAAACTACCAAAAGTCTTTTCATATTTTTTCCTAAAAATGAAATTCATAATATAAACCAATATAAATTAAAACACGACCAATGCAACAAAATTTTAACTTTTATGTACCAGGATTTTAATAATCATTTTATATTTGCTTTTATAAAACACGAAATTTTGCTATTGTAGTCTATATATATACATATTTTTCTTGTTCTGAATTTAAAATAGTTGCATATAAACAAGGAAGTAAAAATGAGGAAAGACACATTTTATCTTAGGCCGGATAAGATGATAACGATTATATCATAATTTTAGGTTAAAGAAGAAACAAACACCTTTAATTGAAAAAAAATATATATATATATTTACAGATATCTGTCTTATTTTTGAAGTTATTAAAGATTATAAATTATTAGAATAAGTGTAAATTTTTTAGTTATTCGACATAAAAAGAAATGTAAAAAAGCTAATACAATACCGGCAAATAAATTTTTTCTATCAAAGCGAAATTATTGAATATATTCAATAAGGAAGAAAACAAAGATTAAATAGTTAAATAAACACAGAATTTATTAACAATCAATTTATACTTTATTATATTCAATTTAAATAATAGTGAAATATAAATATATATATGTTCTAGACACATTTTGAAAAATTATAGTAAGCCTTGAAATAATTGTATAAAATCTAATATTCTGGGAATATTCTTCTCAAATATGGAAGGGTGACAAGTCTTTTAAAAAAACCCATACTTATAAACATATCTATTGCCAAATAAATATTAAAAATCACATATGCAGCTCCAAAGATTGTAAGAAACAATATCTTGTACCAAGCAAAAATCCCAGCTGTATACTCAAGAACAAAATAGAGATTAACTCCAATGACAACAAAACTGAGAGTGACAGCTGATATTTTAGTAAAAGTCCCATTGATGAAATCTTGTGTCATGATTGATAGGTTGGATGTCATAGCAATGGTGGGAAAAAGGGCAAATGGGAGTTGAAGACTCATAAGTACATTAAGCAAATCATTCATTCCAGATAAATCAAGGATATTTTGGTAATATGCGACGAGAAATGTAGGTAAAATAGCGACTGTTCGAGTCAAAAGGACGCGTTGCCATCTTTTCCACCTCAAATTAAGAAAGCCTTCCATAGCAAATTGTCCAGCATAAGTTCCAGTCATAGTTGAACTTTGTCCAGCAGCAAGAATGCCAATAGCCCATATATAGAGAGCTACAAAACCATAGGTACATCCGAGGAAAATTCCTCCTTTGTAAATATCTGCATTTACAGTTTCATTATTACGTGGAAATATATTTTCATCGTGAAAGTTCATGTGACATGTTTCATTTACTTGAATATTAGTTTTACCATGTAGACCTTCAGCAAATACTGACACAACAAAGACATTGATAAAGAAAGACACAAAAAGTGCGATGGCAGACTCGATAAAAAAATAAAAATTGCCTTCGGATATAGCGGACTTTTTTGTTCGATCTATTTGTCTAGATTTGACTAGAGCAGAATGTAAATAAAGGTTATGAGGCATAATAACCGCTCCTATGATACCAACAGCTTGAAGTAATTCTTTTTTCCCGCAATTTGAGCACCAAGGGATCACAATACCCTCAATCACCTTAATTTGATCAGGACCAGAAACGACATACTCGTAACCGAATGAAATGGCCATGATAGCGATCAAAAATGCAAAAAGAGCTTCAAGTTTCCTTAAACCATATTTATCCATTGCAAGGAATGTAAAGGTATCGAATACCGTAATGATGACACCTCCCCATATCGGAATATACTTATTAGAAAGAATGTAAATGGCAATAGCAGTCCCAATAACTTCCTGCATATCTGATCCTATTATGGCCACTTCAACCATTAGCCATAAAATAATACGAGGTACAAAAGGATAGTGTTTATAGCACCATTCAGCAAGATGCAATCCAGTTACTACTCCAAGACGAGCAGCAAGTCTTTGCATCATGAGACCCAAGACAGTGGACCACATCAAAATCCATAGTAGCTTAAAACCTCCCACTGTTCCTGATTGTAAATCGGACTCGATGTTCCCAGGATCAAGATAAGCAATACTCATAAGAAATCCTGGTCCTGTAAATGACCATAATTTTTGGAAGCTAAATTTCCACGATTGTTCGTCTTGATCATCGTGAGGGATAATTATCCTTTGATTGTCTAGATAGGTATCAAAGGTAGGAGGTTCTTCCTCATCCTCTTCTTCTTCTCTTTCTTCCGTGTTCCCTTCATCCGATGAGGGCTTCAGGATCGGATTGGTTGGCTGCTCTTCCATAATACTAGAGTATTTTTATTCTTCATTAATTTTCAAGAGGATATGAAGACATGTAGTATTAACTTATATCTGCTTGGCCTTTAAATCATTCTCCAAAATTAATGGAAATACCTTAATCAGCGATAAAATAATCGATATCAGCTGACATTCACTTCAACTTTAAATACCTCCCCCCCCCTCCAAGGCTCGCTTTTTGAAATAAGCAAAGATGTAGTGTATTTTCCTTTCAGCTGCTTTCATCAATTTTCACAAGTTGACTCTTGTTACGTCGTTACTTTACTTTTATCACGCAGCCTTTCCTCCAAAAAGAAACAGAAAAAAGGCCCGAAATCATATGGTATTAAGTCCAAATAAGTTTATCATACCAACTACTATATATATCTTAGTATCCCCAGAACATCACCGTCACATTACTTCTTCACAATTTTAAAAATAAATTGTATATATATATTTCGTAATATTAAAATATTGCTTACAAATATTATATTAAAAGCGTAGCTATATTTTTGGATTTCGATATATTTTATAAGTAATATAATGGCCAATATATATATATTAAAAACGACGAGGAATCGACAAGAAATTGTATTCCTGTTCTTTTAGAAACGGAGCATAATTATAGAATAACTAATTACTTTGTTTATTTATGAATAAGAATACATTCTGAAATAGCCATGACGTATCAAGCGAGAGGAGGGAATCGACAGCCGACAACAACATACGTTGGGTATTTTTGTGTTAACGAGGTAACCCCGTGATTTATAGCACCTGATTCTACGTATTATGAACTTAAAAAGGTTATACATAGGGTTTTTATATTAATTTATATCAATCAAGGGCATTCATTTAGAATTCGTATCATATTATACTCTGTCATTGATAAGATAATTAATTCAAAATATATAATGTTTAATAACTATTCTCTGAATAATCATTAACAGTTGGCAACAAGAAAAACACAGACGCTATCTACCATATGTTTTTTCAAATATTTCCTTTCCCTTTTTGACAGTCGAGGTTAAGAGTAGATAAAAACTCAATCCCAACTTGAGTTTGTCAACACAAACAATAAAAGCTCAGTATCCAATCAAAAAGTAGGAGTAAAGCAAAAGTAGACTGCACATAATCATTAGAAATGACGTCATGCACTTAAATAAGCCTGGAGGAAAGTAGCTGACTTAAAAATTTCATTGGAGACTAAAAATATACTCTCATAGTAGTTTTGTAATTAACAAGATGAAGAAAGATTGAAAATACTATATTTATTCATGAATATGAAAAAAGTAAGATATCACTTTTTTTTCTTCTTTTTAAAAGAAGAATATTTTTTGAAAATTCATCAACGACTTCAAAATATCGATATTTAACATGACAATAAATATAATATAAGAATAGATATTTTTAAAATTGATATGAAAAGCTTGAATCAATTGAAGTGGGAGTTGTCTTTTAAAAAGAGACCACATATTTATGACACAATAACCACGCAATTTCTCACTGTTTAAAAAAAATCCCGCGCCAATATTTGAATACTTACTATACAAATCAATCTGGGCAAATTTTTTCAGATCTATATATGAATAATAAATTAATTATGTATACATTGATTAATTTCAACTAATACACTATTTAAAGTGATGAAATATTGAACCGACTCATAAAAATATTATTGAGTGGATTCCTGGATTTTTTTTTGTAAAGAACGACTCCCAATTTGAGCCGAGTTGTTAATTAATCAGTTTGATGAATCCATTATTACAAAGACAATCCCTTCAACCTTCAAAATCTATAAGCTATTAAATATCAAAATATGTTTGATGTCTGTAATGTATTCATGTCTCCTGTATTCCTCTCGGTCGTCCTGGATTCCTTTGTATAAATAGTTTGTGTCTCCTCAACCTCGTCAAGACACAATAATATCAGTTCTTAAGTGAGCTAGTATATAATAATAGCTTTTCATCAATTATTATCACGAAAAAAATTGTCTTAATTTTGGGGCTGAGTCTTCATATTTAGGATAGAGCTTTAACCGCTTATATATAAAAATAGTGGGGTAATATTACTTTCGAACACGACTGTATATAAGGATCGAGTGAAAATGTACATAATATTACTAAGTAAATTAGGATATTAATTTATGAGGAATTAATGCAAACCTTTTTAATATTGAAGACGTCTTTCGAAGACCAGTGAATTCATCAATATTTTTTTGAGAGTTGCCATCATCTTCTTCAGCGCTATGATGACAATAGTTATAGGAATGTGATGAATGTGAAGATTGAGGAGATCTCTGAATGGCACTAGAGGAATAACTCCTCATTGGCTGATTTCCAGATCCAAGCCAAACACCAGAGTCCTAATGAAGGAAAAATGATACGGCTAGGTAATATTCGTTTATTATCAAATCCAATTAATTTAAAACTTACTGTCGTTGATGAGTCTCTGTGAACTGAAGAGGACGTATTTTGATGCGACTGATTACTATTAAATTTCTTTTCATTTTTCACTGCGTCTTTCTAAAAATAATACGATAAGAAAATTGAGATTTTAACTAGGGAATAAATAATTACTCTAGTCAAAATAAGCATATCCCTTATCTCATGGAGATCCACGTCTCTTTCATCTCCTCGGAGCTTTAAACCTTGCTCAAGGACCATCATCAAATGCTTCGGAATATACTTTTTATCTAAAGGAAGAGAATGACCCTTGAGTTTAATTTCAACAAGGATTTCATCAGGATCAAGATTGCCCCAAGGAACTTGCCCTAAAGTTGAGAAGTATTGTTTTCATGGAATAAACTCTGAGTTCAAATAAATTACAATAACTACCTGTGCTGATTTCCCATATGAGGCAACATAAGCTGTACAGATCTCCACATTTTGAGGGAGGCTCTCCCCGGAGTATATCTGGACATAACCAATTATATATACTTTGCCATCCTTTATCTGATAAAAGATCAAATGTACGATTTCTTCTAGTCTACATAAAAGAAATAACCGAATAAATATATAAATATGAGGAAATCTAAGGGATATACTTTACCTCTTCTTTATCTTCAACCGCTAATTCAAAGGAAGATAACTTGGCCACATTAGGGCCGACGAGATGTACAGCATGAGATGTAAGTGAGCAATGAAGCCATCCATGTGAGTGGAGGTATATGAGTGCATCGACTATTTGAAGAATGATATCGACAGCATTCTTAATTTTGGGCATACAATCCTATGGCGAAAAAAGGCTCTAGGATGGATTAAAATAGCATGAGATATAAGCATACCTTTTCATGCAAGCAGTAATATAAAGATCCGAGCTGCACATGCTCAAAAACTAACATCAATCCCTCATAATTTTTAGTTTGGCAGACTCCCATTAGTAATAGAATTTGAGGGTGAGTTAATTTGCTGTAAAAAAATAAAATAAAACATTTGTGACTCCTTATTACAGAAAAAAAAACCCCGAAAAAGAATTATATATGTGAACCGTCAACACAAAAGCAAGCTAGAATATTTGTGTCAAAAATGAGACTTCATTACATTTATATTCTTCCGCTCATTATCTACTGCTTGTATTTATAAATTGTTCTTATTCATAATTCGCAGGGACCGCAAATTACCCTTTAAGGTTACAAAATAACCAAAATCATAATTAAAGAAACTATAGAATATGTTTGAAAGGCCAAATATATTACCATAAATTAAATGACGGCTATAGACCAGTGATTTCCAACCTTTTAATTACTAGCTGTAATCTTTTTTTAGGGGAGAAGGGGAGTAACTTTTCTCAAATATTTGTGTCCAGGATTTTTCTTCAACCCATTTATTTTAAATTTTTTATGACGCTGATTCCCTTTTTTTAGAAAAGATATTCCTTTCCTGGATAAACTCACAGGGCCCTAGACGATGCACAGCGGAATCCCAGTTGAGAATCACTCCTCTAAACAATAGCTAACATTCCAGAGTATATAAATTTAATTATGAAATTAAAATCCTATAATAGGTCGAAATATTATTTGGTTTTCTGTCGAGTCTTTCAATGTGATAAATAAGTAAAATAATAAAGATGAAATTTCGTATTTGTATCCTAGATTGCTTTGGTGTTAACACTCCATCTATCCTTTTCATAGTAAATATATCTATTTAAAAATCAATTTATTTTAGTAAATATGTACTTGATCATTGATTAACAAGTAAGGCATTGATCAAAAGTAATTCACTTTCTCTATCTTAATAGCAATTTACGACAAAATAAAATAAATATTCCATGACGAAAAGGCATTAGTTTATGTAAGTAGGTTGTTCATACATATTTTAAAAACCTTACCAAAGAGCTTCCAATTCTGAAATCAATATATCAACCAACGCACCGGAGGGAGGTGGTTCTAAAAGAGATCTCACTGTCACTCTTGTATGTAACCAGAGCTTGCTTGACATTTCTGTAAAGGAACCTGATGAATAAGTTGGATAATGACGATCTGGACTTAAGTCAGATGCATCTATATAGGGAATAGTAGAAATTGCAGCTGCTTTCAAACCATTTCCAAAGTAGATCTAAATAAATATGAACACATAAAATGAAAGCATTAGTTATTTTACCCAATTCATGTATAGTAAGACTTACATAACTCAGTATGGGAGGGCTTTAATTAATTTGAGACATGTAAAATTGCAAATAAAGTTAACTAACTGAATAAACTTAATTTAGAATCAAATACATTTACCAATGCCTTTGGTAGATATTAATTATCTTTTATTTATAATTATATGCTACTAAAAGTTTTATAAAAATAAAAAACCCTTCTTCCCCACCCTTGGACTGAAAATTCCATTGCTATTCACAAAAAAAAAATGGAATTTTTTTTCAATAATCTACTGTTGTTCAAAAAAAATTATAAACTATATTCTTTGAATAAAAATTTCTAATATCCATAGCAATTCACAGAAAATTAATTTTTTGGGAATTTTTTTTGAATAATCAACAACTATTCACAAAAAAAAAAAAAAAAAAAAAAAAAAAAAAAAATTCAAATATTTTTGAAGAAGATTTCAAATATCCATAGCTATTCACAGAAAATGAAATTTTATGGGGAAAAAAATTAAAAATTAAATTTCCAATATTTAATTTTTTGCCCTGTTGCATAATTTGGCCGAATAAACTTTTTTTTCCAAGAAAAAAATTCTCACAAAAAAAAAAAATTACCCTTATTTTCGCGTAAAGTTTTTTCATCCTGACCAAAAAAAATTTTAGCGAGAAGCAAACATTCCTAACCCCCTGGGAACGTCCCTAGGTAGTATTGAGCTAATAATGTGCGAGTCCTTATTTTTTTGGTCCAGTCCAGTCTTAGTCTTATATGAATCAAGACCGTCGGTACTTTTAGACTGTGAGTACTAGAACTAATATAAAAAAAGAAATAATGTTGAGTGACATCATCAATGACCTTACTTCATTAGTTTTATGACTGAACTGGACCGAGACTAAACTGGGCGGGACTCCAGTCCTTAGTCCTATAAAGACCCTCTATACCAGAGTAATTCGGATCAAGATAGTTTCAAAATATTATGCCGATTTTTATAATGTTTATTTCACTATAACTCGTAATATTAGAAGAAATTTGCCGCAATTACACAAGTTAGGGAGGTTTTACTGCATTAAAAATTGTATGGCATTCAAGCCTAGAACGTTGATGCGAAAACTTGTATGGCTTAGGTATTACAACAACATGTAAATCCATTTTAATTTTTTTTTAAATTTAAATCTAATAAAATTCATAAAAAGTGAATTATGCTAATGTGTACATGTTTTAACTAGAGAACACCATGTTATATAATGATTGTGAAGTAACTTTGAAGACACCGCATCGGGGCTAAACAAATAAGAATGGATAGAAAACTTTCATCAAAGTTATATTCCTTTAGCTCTAATATAATTACACAAAACTTTAAATAAACAATTAATTACGTAAATTAGTTGTTTTCGCTTTTTTTTAATGGAAGATGACGACAAGGGTTCATCCAAAATTAAAAGGAAGTAAGTATCATTGTGAAAACCAACAATGATTCTGTGATTATTCATTACATACATAAACATTCAAACACTAATGTACAACATATTATACTGTATATGTATATATGCATGTTACATCAGGAGAAATCTGTGTCATTGTGTACTTGTTCACAAAGAGCAAAGTGAAGGCAGACAAATCTTAGGAGGGAGGAGTTTCATTTATTTAAGTAAAGAAATTGAAAGTGTTTAAAAAATATATTTCATTATGTGTATGAACATTCAAGACAGCAAGTACAATGAATGATTATTAAAATGAAAGTGTTTTTATTGATTCTGTACCTTGTTCTAAACTCGATATATTTTCATTTTTGGATAAAAAAATGATGAAAAACGACACTCTTCATTAGACCCTTCTTATAACTTATTCATAATACATAGTAGTGATGAGTAATATCATAGCTTATATTATAGAAAAATATTCAATGTATAATATAAAACAAGATCTAATTAAAAAATATGCATCTCCAAGGATTTTTGTTCCACTTCATATTTTTGAAGTGATCCCATTTATAAATATTAAAATTATCTAGTCATGTTGAATGGATTGCTCTATTGTTTCGATATTAGTATCACATTCCACTCTACTCCCCTATGAAGTCGGATATTTTCCCTCACATGAATTCTACTCCCTTCATCCATCGTTGAATTCGGAATCTGAATTCGAACATCTCTTGAGATGGATTATCAAGTTAGAAGTAGCTTCCTCCGATTGCCTCGATCTTCCATTTACGAGGCATGACGTCATGAGATTTGCATTGAAATCGTAAAAAAATATGATGGTAATGTTGATTATTTGCTAGTACATCACCCATAAAAATGGGATCACTACAAAATAGAACAAAACTCCAAATAGATGTATTTATATTATATAAGCTACGATATCACTATATATTATGAATAAGTTATATGGGTCTAAAGTGTCGTTTTTCATCATTTTTCACCCTAAAAATGTAAATATATTGAGTTCAGAACAAGAAACAGAATCAATAAAAACCATTTTTAATCATAAAAACACTTTTATATACGTTTTATTAATCTTATTTGTAATTTGGGGATTGGTTTATGGGTAAAAAATAACTTTGAACAATAATAGGGCCCGAATGACTATAATTGCAGATATTTCAGAATTCAGATGACTAAGAGAAAAACTGAGATAAGTTTTGGATTCTGCGCCCATAGATTCGAGTATTGTCTTCAATTCATTCATATAAATCCCCCCACCCCCCTCCTAGTTGTTCATCTGTGTTATCGAATTATTACCTTGCCAAACCCCATTGCATGTATGTTCTTAACCAATTCTCCCATGTCAACTTCTTGTTTTCCATTTTTACCTCCTTTCACTGGTAATTTTTTCTTGAAAAGTGTTGTCAAACTTGCTCTACCTCCAAAATTTCTGAAAAATAAAAGCATAATTGTATAGCAGAAGTTTCCAATAAAATATCTTTGTCTGATCTATGTTAATTTGATCATAGATGGTGTATATATGTACCTATTAGTTGTGTACAAGTTGTTTATAAAAGTAGTAATAAAAAAATGATATTTGTAAAAATAACGCAATGATTAAATTCCATTAGATATTCGACATATGAACGGCGTAACTTTTGACTTTTAAAATTAAAATGACTAATTGATAAGTACCAATCTATGGTACATTATAATGTTCAAATGTCATACAATGACACGTGAATAAGTAATTAATGAGTAAATATAATCTATAACATGAAATGATGGCATAGATTAATAATTGATAATTAAAATGACTGATGTTATAATCATATAAGGGGCTGGGCTTGAGGACATAGAAATTGTAACTTGTACAATATGCTTATGTAAATGGCAATTGGTAGAAGACATACATATAAATAGAAAAGGGCAGTCCCAGAAATAACCGGCCCAACAAAGAAATAAAAATGGTGAAAAAAAGATTTATTTAACAACATAATCTCCTTTCCTTTCACCTCCATCACTTAAAGAAACATTATGGAATTTTTGAAATAATTTTTCAAGAATTCTACTTTGTTGCTGCAAAACTTCACCAAATACTCAAATGAAACTTATTCACTACACTTCTTTTGCTCGACCGTTAGAAAACACGGCACCCATCTTGCACACAGCTTTCTCATGTCCATACTTTCTGATAATATGCAACGTACCTAACTTTTCGACATCCCTAAAATATCTTCTAGTCATCGCACTTTTAGTCGGCCACTACTTTGTGGATTTTCTTCAAAATTTATGTAGTCGTCACCTCATTTGGTCGACCACTGTGATGCTCGTCTTAGCAGCTCATTTAAACTCATCTAGCAAAAATTTTACTTTTGTAAACGAAGAGTATACTGCAGTTGAGCTTTTATATTGGTTGGGCTAGTGCACAACTTGCGATTTTGTAGAAAAATGCAACCCCAAAAATGAAATGAAACATTTTCAATTAAGGTTTTTTATAGTACATATAACAACGATAACAATGATATGATTTTCAATAGATGGTCGATAAGATTGAACGAGTATACATTCCTAATGAAAATTATTAATTGATCAATATTCTATGGCACATTATAAAGTTCAAATATCCACAGTTATATTAATCGTAAATACATACTAAATATGTAAATTTAAAAGACCAAAATGGAATAAAAAATAGCATCATTTTATAGTTGATAATTAAATAAGGGGCCTGAGAACGTACACATTGTAATTTGAATATTCTGTTTAATCATGAGTAAAAACTTTAAAAAAAAACATTGTAAAAATATATGTATATTATATAAAGTAATTAACTAATTAATATGCATCTTTGAAGGACAGGTTCTGCACACAATTATTAAGTGGAGGAGCCAATAACTGTAACATTTTTTTCTTCTGTTATTTGTAGAGTGACCAGGACCTCCTTTGCCGAGACAATTTAATGGGTTAATCCTAAAAGGATCATCGGAACATATATCTAATTTGTCTATTTACTGCATGTAAGCTATGGACAAGAAAAAATAATATGTAATAACATTACACATTTTAAGCCTGGCCTATTAATTAGTTAATGTGCCATTTGGAGGGAATGTTTTTATCATTTCAATATAAAGTGAATTAATTTGGGTTTTTTTTTTTAATTTTCTGCCAGTTATATAATTAATGACGCATATTAACGCTAAAAACATATTATAAAAATTTGCCAGAAAATAGTATAGGGTAGGTATAAGATTAAATCAATTTTAAGGATGTAAAAAGTGTACATGATGTACGTATTAAAGAAGACAGCTGGTTTCTCTATATAATATTCAATAGGGATTTTCTAAAATAATAATAAAAAATAAAAGTACTTTATTATTATAATAAAGAAAGACCAAAATCAAATATTTTTTATGCAAATAATATATTTAGCCCCCCTACGCAAAAGCTAACAATATTTTTTTTAAATCAAAATATACTCGGCTTAGCTATGAATATAATAATTGTAACTTATGTAAAAGTGGGGAAAGACTCCCCCCCTTGAAAGACTAAATCTTCTTCTCATCCAAAGGATCAATTTTGAAATTGAATTGTTTAATAATAGTAAATAATTATGGAGTTAATTTTACGGATACATGAAGAATTTATGAAATATATTAAAATGGAGACAATCCATTTCTAGAACCTTGAATGGTATGTTTTTCAAACTATGTACCTATGCAGTAACTACCTTTGTATTTTACAACATTGGTTGCATTACATAATTTCCTATGGAATAATTAAACTGTCACATACTTTACGATTCAGTCTTAATAAATTACATGTGACTTAATGTAACGTACTAAGTTTTATACACCTTACTATTATCACTAAGAACAACGGAATGTGTATAAATATATTACGACTTTATCAATAGGGGATGTCAAATTTGCTAAATTACTATTTAAAAAAATTGGTATGATTAACCTCTCGTTTTGAAAATGTATTGTATAACATCCCGCATCCAATATCTATATGTACTGATGAGTAGTAAGGGGCGTCTTGAGGATTAATATTTATATAGATTTTTTTCTTATTTGGTGGGGGCCTTGATTTTTGAAATTTAAATGAAAAAAAATGCAAAAAATATTTCCGAAATCCAAAGCTATTCACAAAAAATTTCAAAAATTTAATTTAACATATTAAATTTTTTGAAGAAAAATTTCAAAATTTCATAGCTATTCATTTTTTTTTCCAAAAATCCAGAGCAATTCACAAAAAATTAAATTTTCAAATATTATATTTTTTGATCTGTTGCATGATTTGCCGGAATGACTTTTTTTTTTTTAAATAAATCTAAAAAAAAAATTTTTTACCCCTATTCTCATGTAAAAAATTTACAGGCCTCCAGTCTAACTCCTGCAGACACCCCTGTAGTAGAGCAAAAATGCTTTGACTGAAACTTACTTTTACCTACCCTATCAATAGAAGAAATACCGATTAGAAGGTAACACCAACTTTACCATATAAAAAAATAGATTTAAAAAGTCCAATATAATTAATGGAAGGACGAATATAACAATAAATAAAAAAAGGAGTCTATAATTAAGTGAAAAGCAGATATTGAAAGATTATTATGGAATAAAGCAAGAGGCATATAACTAAGTATGTAGGTAGTAATTAGTAGGTACAACATATATGTATTATCAAAATTTTATGCGTCCTCATAAAAAGATTAGGATATAAATTTTAAAAAAATCAGAATTTGTGTATTAGGGGTCGGCCGATATTGTTTCTTAAGGTACTAATTAACGGGCCAAATTTTTCTTGAAATTAAGCTATAAAAATCCGGCAATAATTATAATCACACAAAAGTTTGAACAAGGACACTTAGGTCATTTTATAATCTATTTGACTAGCAGTAAATATTCTCATCTGTCAAGATTTCGAGACATCTTATATTTTTTCTAAAGATAGCTTTCGAGCTGGATTATTGTTGTATAGAGTAAATAATAAGTAGATGTTTAATTAGATTAATTACCTGCCTTGTTTTATACTAGTTTTTAGTCTGTGGACAATAAATGATCAAATAAGGTTTTGCAAACAGTTAAAGCAGATATGGGTAAACTTTTCAATAAAAGGGCCCAAATTAGGGGGAAATGTAACAATTCAAAACAAAGCACAATGTTAAGGTTAAATTCACTTATTAATGAACGGTCAAAATAAAAAAGTTAAATGAATTCAAATACTTGAGTTGCAAATAAACAAATATATTTATTAGAAAAAGAAAATTGATTTTTCATAACGATATCCCCAAATCATCAAAAACTCCTTGTTTTTTGTTGTTTTTTTTAATTTTTTTATTTGTCAATTTTCTACTTTTCTTACAATTTCTTAGAGTTTTGAACGTAGATTGGTTAAACTTAAAATAGATGTTGTTAAGCTCTGAATAATTGGAGTGTAACTGGTGAAATACCATTTCATTTTAGACCTTTATATACTAGGAGGAAAGTTTGAGATATAGAATAAACATTGCAGTGTTTGATTATTTTACATTCAAAATTATTTAATTGTAGAAATCTGAGCTGATTCACATTTATAATACATTACAGAAGCTTTTTGGGGACAAAAAAAGACAATTCTTTGGCGTGACACATTTACCAACCTCTGATCTACATGTTTATCCATAGAGAAGTTTGAATTTCGACAGACCGGATTAAATGAAATGCATACGTTAACAAAGGTTTTTTTTTGGTTTACTGACGTTGACGAGACATAGACTAGACAAAATGTGACTTCGCTTCGTCATGTCTTTTATTTGGTGCTTTATATAATAACTTTTTTTTTTAGAAAACATTTTGACGAGCTACAAAAAGTATTCGCCGAGCGACATACGGGTCGTAGTTTGCCCACCTCTGAGTTAAAGGTTAAATGTCTTAAATAATTACGTCTATCCTATCAGAAACAAAAGGGATTAATTAAGAGCGAGGGAGGAAATGAAACTTTCAAAAATGGCTGCTCCTACTGACATGTCTGGTTTTCCAAGGATTAAGTTATTTAAGACATCTTTTGATTTTGTGGTCGTCTTATCTTTTGGGGGAAATTGTAAATATATGGGAAAACTGGAATGTAATTATTTGGCCAATTGTTGATTATTATTATGAAACTGCCTTTTAAAACTAGGATATAATCGACTCATCAGTATATTGGTCAATTACTAATATGTAGGTATATTTTTTATCCAAATAATTTTCAATTTCGATAGCATATATTATTTTCTCTCATTTGCAAAACCTTTCCTCTCCATGGAATTATTAATACGGGCGTCACGATTTCCTGTGTGTGTTTGCATCACATGGGATTGTGAGCATAAATTGCTAATGAATTTTGATTACAAAATAATGAAGTAATAAAAATACGCTATTAATATTAAATAATAATGAAATAAAAAGTGAAATTTTTTAGGGGTATGAACGCACCATAATTACCATCTATTTCCTTTCCTAATCATCATGATACATACATACTTCTGTCACAAATGAAAAGGACTTCATTGCCATATGTACATACATAATATTGAGGAGTAATAATAAATTAATCATAAAATATGATTAACCTTTGACAGTTTCTTTAAACTATTTCGTATCTTTTGAGGAGGGAAAAGAAACTTGTGTTACTTTATGTATATTGTACATGTTAATATGTACAAGAACTTCCTTTAAAAGAATGTATCATAAAGGGGGAAAAGAAGTCAAATATATGAAATATCTCAGTCATTACGATATTATCTAAATAATTAATAAAATAATGATTAAGAAAGGGGAAAATGCCAATGTACACACATACCTACATATACGAGTATATATGTACATGTGAATATCAAAGATTTCATCCTCAAAAGTAGTTATAACATACCTATCCAAGACAAAAAAAACTTAACTTAATAACAATAGTTACCAGAATACATATCAAGGGCGTCCGCAGGGGGTAGGCTAGAGGGGCTGTAGCCCCCTACAAATTTAGGAATTTCTGCTTTTTATTAGAAAATTTAATATTTAAGTTATATTTTCAAAAAATTTAATATCTGAAATTTTTTTCAAAACATTAAATATTTGAAAAGTTCGAAAAAATTTAATTTTTCCAAAAAAAATTAATTTCTGTGAATACCTATCAGTTTAGAAACTTCTTCAAAAAAAAAAAAAAATTTGTAAATAGCTGTAGCCTTTTGAATTTTTTTTTCCAAAAAAATTCAAAAATAATACCCCCCACACGCCCCCTGTCAATACAATTTGACGCTCGCCTTGAATCAGTTATATTTCATATTATTCTTCACCATCAATAGTATTTTTCTATCGTTGATGAACATTTCCCCGTTCAAATTTCGTTTTTAAGGGTATAGGAGGCTGCCAGTTTTAACATGTTCCACCGTTCTTTCTAATATATTATTTAGCCACAGTTAAAATCAGGCAAAACAAAAACGAGTTCTGAATCAGTTGAAAAGGACTAATGAGTATTTAACTCTTTAACGGTTTAGATAAACTATGAAGGTGGAAACTTGGACTACAGACTTACGACACGAAAGTCATTGCAATTTTTTTTTAAGGATACGAGATACTTTTTAAAGTATCATTTATTTAACTTGAGCTGTATTTAAAGTACAAGGACTTTATCCCTACACCTGCAAGAGAGAAACAAAAGTAGTGTTGGATTCGAGTATTACTCGAAATCGAGAAAAAAACTCGACAATTGCTGAAAATTACTCGAACTCGCCCAAAATATTATTTGAAAAACTCGAATAAACACGAATTCGAATATAGATTAACCCCATCTCCAGCTGTTTCTATATTTTTTGAGTAATTCCTTATAAATTTTGTTGTCATATTTTCGGCGAGAGATAATTTCTTATATTATAATCGGCGCCTAGTTTTTCTTCTTTGTTTATAATTTTCTATTATTCAGATAAGTATTTTATAAAATTACCTACATTATTTGATTAAGAATTGACACTTCCTTATCGAGGTAGTCAAACTGATTTAATTGCTTAACTTAGATTTCATCAATTCAATGAAGAAGAAAAAAATTCTTTGTTTTATTAGATAAGTCGGACACTAATCCATGTTCAAAAACTCAAACTCGATAGTTATAATAACTAAAAGAATCAAAGGAAAGATTCGAAGAAGAGCATATTTTTGATTGGCTTAAAATTGTCAGCTGCCAACAGATCTATGTTAAAGTTCTTGAAGGCAATTTAATATTTAAGTACTATTTTGTTCGTTTAATTAAATTATTTATGATAATTAGGCAATAATTATTAATTGCAATATATTTTTCATAATGGTAACGTGTGGTGCAGTGTATTGTAATAATAGATCAACTTCGAGTAAAAAGTATCCAGTCTTATCGACCATGAAAATGGCTTATTTTCCAAAAAAAAAAAAACAGCAATAGAAGGAAGTTGAGGATCAATATCCTCAAACGTACGAATTGGATTCCCACCAAAGAGTTTTCCAAGTAATGTAATGAACTATTTTTTATTATGTGAGGGATATAAAAATTAAATTAATGATTAGTTTTATAAGGATGTCACTGGGTTCCATATTCTAATTATTCATAATTAAATTATTCGCTTTAGGCTCACTTTGAAGTATGAATGTTTATGTTAAAGTCTTCAAAAGGACGGTGGCGTTTAGTACATAATACAATCCCTACTTTATTTGAGCATTCCAAGATAAAAACAACTAAAGCTCCTGTTAAATCGAAACAAAAAAAAAGTGGAAGTATGCATGAAATTGTGCAACACATGTCTTGATTATTGTTCACATATAATTATAAATCATTAATTAAGTGTATTATTTCCTAAAAATATGATTTAAGTCTATAAAGTAAAAAATTCATTCAAGTATTTAATATTTAAAAAGTAAATTCGGTTCCTTTTTAACCTACAATTTATTTAAAAAAATTAAGTTTTTATTGAATTCTTCAATAGAGATAATAAAACAAAGTATTAACAACTATTTTATAAAAAATAACCATTTTTAATCATGAATCATGAGAAAATAATAACTATATAAAGTCGGTGCAATAGCTGTAGATATATACATGATTTCTTTCCCTTATATTTTATTTGTTGTAGATGTCTTGTTTGTCCGCTCTTTCTCTCGAGTCCTTTAGTTATAACAAGACTCGAATCCAACACTCAACAAAAATTATCAAAGGTTATGTTGAAATAAGTTACTTAATTAACTCGATTTATTACACTTTTGTCATCGTTACATAAAGTATGTACAGCCAAAAGGTATTGCATCGATTTTTAAGCTTTGTGTTGTAAATTTACTAAACAAATCTGGAATTGTGAGTCGTTTCAGCTCCAATATGGATATAGTTCTAGTTCAGTGCTTCTAAACAACAGGTGGGTTGCTAAGAGATTATCAAAAGTACAACTAAATAATACTTAATTTTCATATCCGTTACAATAAAGGTTGGGCCAACTCTACCTTGATTAAATAGAAACAATCAGCTTTTTTAAATGTGTTTGTCCTTTTCTGTAAAACCAATATATTGTGTTATGAAGTGATACTGATGAATGTAAAATTCTAGATGTCATAACCTACCAAAAGTCAGTCATTTTTTTAAACGTAATATTGAATTCCATTTACTTAGTTTGAAAGAGAATAAAAACTCGACATATTTGAGATTCCATCTGAGAACGCATTTTTAAGCTTCGATGCAGAAGGATTTTTTATAGACCGATATTGGTCCAAACCACGGTCTCAAACCGTGGTCCGAAAATTCAAAATGGTGAACCATTTTCCAAAAAAATATGAAATTCCGATTTTTTTGTGTGTTTAGACCGAAAACGAGTCAAGACTGAACTTGGACCGAATTAATTTTTGTCTTACAAAGTCACATACCATCTAGGATTTACAGCCTTAAAGTCAGCTCTAATAATGCTGACTGGGGAAATGTGAATCTAAGTACGAGATCGTTTGAGAAGTTCACGTTAGCAAATATAAACGTAGTGGTTAATCACATAATCAAGAATTGACTCCCTAAAGAACATGATTAATTGTTAAAATTCGTCTATTTCCTCATAGGATCAACTCCATTTACAAAAATAAAAAGATTTAATGCAAAGATTGATTATAGTGAACGCTAGTATTTTTACAGTATAATTATGAATACTTAATATTTTAAAGCAAAAAATGATAAATGATACGTCATTTTCAGCACAAGGCACTCAAACAAATAACTGAGTTTGAAACAAATAAAGAATATAAAAACAACTACGATAGGACATGAGCAAATTGACAAACATTTATAGCCACAAGATGGTAAACATACAACCAAGTAAATATGCTGAAACATTATCAAAAATTATATTAAATTATGTTTTTCAAATCGCAATTTTGATCTGAGCAGTAAATGAATTATTGAAGGTAGACAGTTAAAATTAATATATATATATATACTCGTATTAAATGTAAATATCTGTGTGCGTGTGTGTCCGGGAATCACTGACAAACCAATAAATGGATTTTGCTTAAATTTTTCATATAGCTTTTTAAGGCTCGAAAGACGGGTATCGTAACATTTTAATTTTTTAAATTTTTGCCCTTCGAGGCCATGGCGGCTTTCAAATAGTATTTTTCTCAAATCGAATTTTTTGAATAACAAACGACTACTTCATATAAAACAAAAAATAAAGAAATTCTAAGAATTATTCTCGCAATATGTTGGTATGTATCTTTGCCCACTTTTAGAAAAAGAGATAATAAGGTTTAGAGAAGAAGAGAGAATAAGACAATAGATTCTTGCCCAAAGCATGACAGTTAAGCAAACGACAGTTCAACAGTCAGCGCTTGAATATTTGTTATTTTCTAAACTTTAAGATACATACCAACATGGAGAAGGAATAATTCTTAGCATTCTTATGACGAAAACAAATAATTAAAAATAATTTTATTTTCCACAAATTTGAAAAGTTTCGAGACTTAGATAAAGCCCCCCTCCCCTTCTGGTAATAAGCCCATTCTTCCTAAGTATAGAATTATTATTTTATTTAAAGAGTGGTCTGAAAAGTTCCGACCTCAACATGAAGATGGCAGCACTAGTAAATAAAAGCTATTTACATCTAAAGAGACTAAAAAATAAAGGGGGCGACAAGATGGTTGAAATAAAAAGTAAACAACAGCTATCTAAATAAAATATGTTCATGAGTCAAATAACCTCGATCGGAAAATATAGAATATAAATACCCTTCGCAGATGATTAGGGTGATGTATTTTTGTTTTAAAATAAGTTATATTATTTTTTTTAGAGCATAATTATGATTAAGATACTATGAACTATGGTTTTAATTAATGGTTTATGTTTCTGGTGTATTTTAAAGAAAAATAGAAAAACCTGTCTGAAACGTTGACTTGTATTAAATAACATGAGATCAAAGTCAAAAGACATGATAAAAATGAACTGCGCAAGAGATGAAAAAGCGCATACACAGAATTTTAGACTAATCATAATTAGAGATTTAAAAAAATATTCTTGATTCATATATATATATATGACGCCTCTTTCCCTTAAAGTCTTTAGTCACGCCTATCTAGCTAGCATCTATTGACAGTTTCTCACCAAAGTTTCAGCCACTTTTGACTCGCAGTTATTATCCTACAGTCGTTTGGATGAGTTGATGAGAGCGTTTTTATGAAAATAGACAAAATAGAGTATTGAGTCGTCATTAAATATTTGTTTTTGAAAGTGTAAACTTTAAATAGATTCAAATAATAGCTGACATATAAAGGCTTGTTGTAAAAAATGAGTAAAAATTTGATGCGTCTAAGTCAATCCAATTTGGAGTAATTGAGTCAAAAACAAAGTGTCTCGTGAACAATTTTTTTGAAGAAAAAAACGCGAGTTCTATTTGGACGCACTACAGAGAAGGGAGCATCGCTCAGGGTATTTGTTGAGTAACAAGAAGACTATGTTGCAAAGAAAAAAGAAGAGTAGTTAGGTCGGAAACTTAGAAACTACCCTCGTAAAGGTTGGGAATTACTCATTGCTTCACAAGATGTAATTATAATTCAACTAATCCATGTTATGAAAAAGGATTAGGGGAAAAGAAGGAGAAATATTGACAACTGACAACAAAATACAGTGTAAGTATGTGTCAAAGTGACGTAACGCCATACCAAATAGATAAGAAAAAAGGTCTTGAAACTAACCAGTCGTTACCAAATGACACCCCAATAGTCCACAGTATAACAACATCTAATTCAAGTTCAATCAATTAACGTTTATAACTATGGAGTGGTTGATGATTTAGGGATATCTTTGCGAAAAGTCAATTATTTTTTAACATACTGAATAATATTATATTTTACCTATTTAATCACTTAAATAAATATAAGACCATTCTTTTAAGAGAAGGAGAGAGAGATAATAATTGAAATGACCCTAATGTGGATTGTTACTAGTTAACATTAAAAAACACCTTGTAAATAAATATATTTTATTTGTATGTAAATAAGTAGTTTAGAGGATAAATCATTAAAAAAAAGAAAAAAAAAGAAGAAGCAAAGGACATTAACTTAGCGTGTAAAACACTTAAATATTTGAAGGATTTAAATAAAAAAAATAATTAATTAAAATGAGAAAATGATTAATATATCTTCTTCCTCCTTAAGTGGGACATAAAAACATGACTTCCTAATCGCTATGGTTCTTTAATTCCCTTCCTTTTTTTTGTACTATAATGTACCTACATACAAATATTTAAATTAATATACATACAGATGCTTAGATTATTTTTTCCTAGATGATATCACGACAATTCAATAAAAAAAAGTTTCTCAAAAATACACCATCTTAGTTTGCAACTTGTTCATTAAAACAAACTAATGATGGCTATAATTCATAGCTATTATGTCTGAAAAACATGCATCTATGTGCAAATATATGTATGTATGCCCTCACTAATTGAAACTTTCCTCTAAATTACTTAAGAAAAAACAAATCCTCAAATGGTTTTACTTTCACACACACACAAACAATGAATAAATAACTAATTTATATATATTATGCATATATTATAGAGTGGAGCAAAAAAGTACATTTTTAAAATAATTTTAATAGAATTCCATGAAAATTGGACCAAATCAACATTACAATTACATCAATTAAATATTAGTAGCGTATAACTTATTTAGAACATTTCTGCATTCTTTATCCTCAAAATTTAGCAAATCATCCCTTATGAACAATTTGTTTCTTGACTAGGAATCATCGGTCCCCAACCTCTGGGTCGTGAAAACCGTTTAATTTGATACTTTTTTACTTCGAAGGATACCTAATTTTTAAAAGTAACTTCTTTGCAGAATAATTAAGGTACAATAGCTACATATAATATAATATTCAAAAAATAGCTTTTCCAGAAAAAACCATGGCCATGACATTAATGATTAAGACAGATCAAATGAATGCCGGTACGTATTTCTTATATGTTTAAACTGGTTTGTGGCTCAAACAGTTTGGGTACTCCAGATCTAAGGAAACGATTCTTAACCTCTTTTTTTTTTGTGTGTGTGTGTTATTCATCTTTCCTTTTTTCTGTCTTCCAGATCTACTCCTTTTATAACACAGGATTATATTGAAAACGAATAGATAGAAAAAAGTAAAAAAAACAATAAAAACAGTACTAGTTATATTAATTAATAAGTTAATCATTATATCCCAAAATTTACCTCCTAAAATAGTAAAATTTACCAGAGTTGGAGTACTCATTCAAAATTATTAGCATTTAGTTAGAAAATCTTATCTATTCTAGTAAAGCTTGTATATTATATTTTGTGGAGCAAAACATTCACCATAACTCAATCAAAATAATTATTTTTGATATAAAGTGTTTCAGTTTTTTTGAAAAACAACTTATTTCAATAAAAATTGAATCCAATTAGAATTTTAATATTAAAAATCATAATATCAATTGAAATAAATTTGATATTATAATATAAACTTAAATAAATAGGAAAAAAATAACTTGGGTGATAGTGCGTTACCTCAAGGCCTATCAATTTTGTTCAGAACCCCATTTAAGATACTTTCCCTGAATTATTTTTCTGAATGTATTATAATCTGGTGAAATCAAAATATGAAAAATTATTTGATTTCAACCAATATATAATTTTTTAAATCTGCAGGATAAGGGGGGCGATAATTACACATGCTCCCTCCGTAAACGTAGACTCAGATCGACACTTCTACCACAAGAAAGAAATAAATATATTTTTTATTTTTGGTCACTAATGAAAAAAAAAAAAAAAATACTTATAGCTGCAACTCAAAATTATCAAAATGTTAATTGGATCCTTTAGTAATTGTATAAGACATGCACAAACTACAGGAATATGTTCTAATTTGAGCGAACCAGTGAATATGCCTCCGCGCGCCATAGGTTGTCGACCTCAGGCCTAGATTCTCCATAAAGAATGTACATATGTAGTACATAAATACTATGTCAATATGGTGACTAAGGACTTATTAATTCGACTTTTGTTATATACTTTCAACGGAGTATATTTATTAGTCACAAAAGTGAAGCTCAAAGGAAAATACCTACAATACAAATTGTAGAATATATGTATAGTATATGAGAAAGCTATGTACAACATTGTACCACCCTGAGTAACAGTGATTATAACTTAGCGAGTCAGAAAGAAAGGTTTTTGATTAATTAATATACTTAATCAGTTTAATTAGTCAATATTTTGAGATGGAGAGTCACAGGAAGGATTATAAATATTATACGAGTTTGTATAACATTTACATTCCTTCATTAAAGCAAAAATAAGACATAGCTAGTTCCAATTGTTTTTTATGACTAATATTAGCTAATGAAAAGAATACTATTTAACACACAATGAAGTTGACTCATAATAAGTAAGCTTTTTACCTGCTAAAATTTTTCTCTACTAATGCCTCCTTTCCACTCTGCTTCATGGTACATCGTCTGGCTGTTTCAATGAGCTCCATAATACGAAGTCGCTTCTCCCCATCAGATTGCCACAATGCCCAATCACTAAAATAATAAGGTATATATTAATACAAAGAGTGAACTACCAACAAATATATAAATATTAGGCTAAATAAAAAAGTTCTGACTATTTTTCGCTAGATGTCTTTAGTAAGCTATATCTCATGATAAATAAAATTGCATAAAATAAGTTTAAAGTATCCTTAAAGATTCAGCGTACCCTTAAAAAATGTTTATTCACAGTTTTGTGTTTAGTGAGCCAGTTGTGTGTTACAACATTTCAAAATGGAAGTAAAAAACGAAAAAATTCCTTACATTCTTCAGTATCACTTCACCCAAGGTGAAAAGGCGGCCAAAATAATATGAGATGTGAATAACACAATATGAAATGCAAAAGCAAAGCGGGGGTTCGAACGATTCCATTCTGTTAAAATGGATGTCGAAGATGAGGCTCGCTCTGGTAAGCCAATCATCGAAGATGTCGATAAAATAATGGAAATCATCAAACTGGACCAGGATATGAGCACTTATTTAATTGAGCAGGAACTGAAGATTAGCCAGGAAACCGTTAGAACCATTTGCATTTTTTAAAACTTTTTATTGTTTTGAATAGAGTGCGTTTTATTAGAGACATTGTGGGTAGTAGCCCCAGGCTCCGCGCTTGATTGTAAAAAATTGCCTTGTAATTGGTGATTTTTCTAAGTAAAAGTCCTTTTTAAAACGTTACTTTTCTACAAATAAAGTAAAAAGTCATAAATAAATAATAACCATTATTTTTTAACTAAGTACAAATGCCACTTCGACTATAAAGAAAGGAACCTATTATTATAACTACACTTTTGCTCTGGGCCCACGCAATTGTGATGAACTCATTTAAGCAATTTGGAAAAAATCTACTATAATATAATATTATAGTTGTATGCCCACAAATAAAAACGCATAACCAGGGTGTTTATTTCAAAAACAAAGACAAATACAGGCTTTAGACATAAGTAAAAGTTGTACAGAATTTCAAGTTACGTATTTGAAGCTATATTTAATTCTAATTAGACTAGATTCATGTGCTCTAGAGGCCAAGTTTGTTTTTTCGCTAATAAGTTGAATTTTTTTTTCTTCATAAAACAAGATAAATTCCCCGTGTCTCAAAGTTTTTTAAGGTATGGGTTGTCGATTAGAGAGTACACTAAAAAAATTAAAAATCCAAAAAAACGAATTATTGTACAACGGAAAAAGGGAGATCATATATTGAATACGAATTAAAAAAGGGAATTAGAAAGAGGATTAGCGAGTTAGTTTTAGTATGTACATATCTTCATTACGGTAAAAGGAGAAATATATTTTTAACTATTATGTTGTCTATCGACATAAATTCTGGAGTTATTGAAAGCATGAATAAAATAATTCGCAATCAAATATATAATACGGGTACGTCCTAGTTATTTCATAATATTAATTGGTTAAGATCGATTAAGATTATATTGATAATTATTGAACATAAATAGGTAGAATGTTATATCGTCTACAGGAAATCAAAGCAAGAGTAATTACTTCAAATAATAAAAAGGAAGACGACTGCATACTACATCATTTTCATTTCATGCAAAATGTATGGTTATAGGGAGGGGGAAGGGGAGGTTTAAAAGTTAGTCATCAATGTACATAGAAAGAATAGGAAGTAAGAAATCAGGTGAAACGTCGTCGTCGTCCAAGCTCTAATTCATTTCATAGGTTCATTGATTTCAACTTATCAATATTCATAAGTCCCAACTACATAAGTCTTTTTTTTTTTTCTAAAAAAAAAAAAAAAAAAAAGGGGGATGTATTAAGAGTAGGTCACGATTAGAGATAGGGCGGGTCTTGGACCAGATCCGACGAATTATAAGTAAACTTGTATTATCGGAAAAGATACGAGGGAATTTTGGATCTTAAAAAGTAGTTAGTATTGTTTAATACTTAATTATAGTTATAAAAAAAAGATATTATCTATATCGAAGGTACACACTATATAATAATTAGTGATTGGAGGCACATCTATTGTATCACGCAACCAAACAGAAAAAAGGTCCAAAATCATAATGAAATTTCCAATTCAATAATAGTTGATGATTGTTCAGAGCTTAAAATAACTATTTCGAATTCAACCAATCAACGTTCAAAACACTGATTAAGGGTAAAGAAAAAAAAAACAAATCGACAGCTAACAAGAAATAAAGTGAAGGCTCTTATAATTTTTTTTAATAGAAGGTACAGAGTGCCCATAATGTTTATCAAGCTTTATCTTTTTAGACTCTTGAGGCGTTTTGTCTTTCATAATGTAATGTTTAATAAATACAGGAAATACTTTTTTGTCCAATTTTTGTTAATCACTCCACTTTCTGGATTCAAAGGAATGCCAAACAGGAAGAAATGGACGGATTTGGGTGAAAGTTGGTGTTTGTTATTCCAAGAGATGCTACTAAATAAAACCCTAGAAAATATTTACAGCGCCTAATCAAGAACTAATTGGAGTTCAACAGGAGTCAAGATTCTGCAAAACATTAATAAGAAGCAAATGTAGAGCAAACATCAACAACTGACAGGAAATAAAGTGTAAATAATTAATGTTAGTAGTGGTATAAGACCATGATGTATATAGGTATGTATGTCAGAAAAAGCAGTTGGTAAAAATAAAGAAACAAAAAGAGTAAAAGGAATTCAAGCATTGAAAATTATATAAATTTGTAGGAGGTAAGTAATATATGTATACTAATATTGAACAACTAAACAACTGTTTCTTAGAAGGGTGGACTGCGGTGCTGAACGAGGAATTAACAACACTTATGTATTGTATAAATGTACATATTTATTATTTATAATAATAAATATGTACATATATTTAACAAAAATATCCCCGTTAGTCATTCATTTAAAAACAAAATGATATATACATTATACATATAATATAATATAAAAACGGAAGTAATGTGATGATTTCCATCAAAGTGATCTACAATGTATGTACATCATCACCGCATTAGAAAAAAAGGGCACAATATGTAAGCGGATTTCTTCTTATTGAAGAAGGGAAATGACGTGCCAATTATGTAGATATGTACAAAATAAGTATTTCTGAACAGGCTTTTAATTTGATTATTATGCAGCGATAGAGAGAGAGAGAGAGAAAGCCATTGGAATGAGTCCTAAACTTCTTTTGTCTTTTTTCTCTCCCCTCCCATGAATTGTCACTTTTAAAGTTAATATGATTATTATTCATACATAACTTAAGAAGTATTTTTGAATAGCTATCTACCTCAACTATCCAGAGGGCATTTTCATTGATTAAGTAGGAACAATTAACTTTAAATTAGGCATCCTGTATCTTCATGCTAGGCTGCTTTTGCGCCCCGACAACTACTAATTTGTGTACTACAGTATATATAAATATATACTGTAGTACTATGAACGGACTTGTTGTGTTCTTGATCGTGGTCGATCAGGAGAGGGGGCTTTGTGGTGATGGTGTTTGTTGATGATGATGATAATAATGGTAGTCAGTCAATAAGTAACTAAGTACATTGAACATAGCAGCCAACCGTGATTTTTATTTAAATAATATTTTTTGAAAAAAAACAATCAATGATGATGAGATTGTGGTAAAAATATTTCGATTATGTATGTAAGCTGACTCCTTGTTCCTTTTCCTACCTTAACGTCAGAACCTTGGCTCAAATCTGGATGATAAATATAAACTATTTTAAGGGTGCTATATAAAGCACCTTTTTAGGTAGAAGGGGTTTTGAAATCGAGAACTGTATAAAAAGGAAAGGGTGCATATAATATTTAACACATGCGAACAATTCAAAAACTTGCGTAAATATGTAGTTTACACATGGTCTCTTATGCAGTGTTTTGTTAACTTGAGTCGATTCGAAAAATTAGACAAAGAAAACAAATGAAGGAGCTAAGCAAATTCGTTACTGGCCATTTATTAATTTATATTTAATCAAAAACTTTCAATGTATAGGTGCTTTGTGTATTACTTCCCTATAGTGTTGTATAGGTCCTAATATATTCGGTCAAGTCCAGTGGTCGGGGAACAGGGGTAAATTACCCCAAATCGGATAATTTAGAAAAAAAATTGGCTAATGGGAGTACCACTTCCCAGTGTTAAACGAAATAAGAAACATGCTACCACAGTGGCGTCCGCAGGGGGTGGCCCCTTCAAAAATGAATTTTTGTTTTTTAATAGATTTTTTTTGGTAAGGATCAAAAAATTTTACACGAAATTAGGGGTTTACATTTAATCTTTTGTGAATAGCTAAACATTAAAATTCAAAAAATGTAGTATTTGAAATTTAATTTTTGATATTCCCCCCAATTTTTTTTTAACTTCCCATGAAAAGCTGTGGCTTTTTCAATTTTTTCCCCCAAAAGATTTAATAGAATCTATTTTAATCTTTTTTTTTAATAAATAATTTAATTTTTAAATTATTTTTCCAAATATATATACAAATATTTTTTTGTGAATAGTTACGGATTTTGGATTTTTTTTCCTCAAAAAATGTAACATCCAAAATATAGTTTTTAATTTTTTTGTGAACAGCTCTGGATTTTTGAAACTTTTTTCCCCCCAAAAATAACTTTTTGTTAATATCTATGAATTTTTTTCCAAAAATATTCCAAAAAAATAAACTCCACCCTCAAAATATAATCCTGTGGATGCCCCTACATTAGTTCAGGTAAAAATAATTTTACGACAAATTCCTTTGGGGTAATGCTAAAAAAGTTATCTAACCTCAGGTCTTCTCCAATCCCGTCTTATAACCAGTTCTAGCATTCCTAAAATCTGTCGGTTCCTGGGATTGTTAGTAACATATTGAACTGGGTAAAAAAAAAGAATAAATAAAGTTGAGGGACGTCCTCAAGACCAAACTTTATAAATTTATAAGAGAGATAAGCAGGACTGCAGTCCTGAAAAAGGACCGATAGAAAAGTACTTCCCTACTTTTCATGTAATATTGTGGCGAATTGAGCACTATGAACTAATATTTCGTAGTAACTGTAAAATCATGCAATTCGTGGGTAAACCATGTTATACACGTCTTGCTCGTCTCCTCAGAGATGAAAATGACTTCATTATATTAATTGTGATAGATTAAAAAAATAAAAGTGGGACAAGCCCAGAAAGCTCAAAACATCCTTTGATGAGGAAATGTGAATAAACAGGGCTCCAACTCCATTTCCAATTTGAAAAATAAAGTCATTAAACGTTGTGGATAATTGTAGGAGTTGACACAACACTAATTCTATATAGTGTTTCGTACTAGATTTATTTGCATGTTTAGTCCCCTCTTGGCTCCCCTCTCTGTAAATTGTTTTGTGCATGAAATAGAGGAGTTAAAATTAAAGCACAATCAAAGTTATAATCTTTGCCATAGCCTTTCACTCCTATAGTATAAGTGTGTGTGTGTATGTAAATACTTTCTTCCCTCATAATAAAAGTAGCAACAACAAGGCGACCGACGACCTTACATTAGTCTGATAGAATCCAACAGCCTACCTAGTTCTGCTCCATGCACCTTTGTTCAGTGGTCAATGAAATCATATTCTTCATAAATAATATAATAATAAATGTCATGTATGAAGTATGAATGTAAAGATGGAATGAAAAGAAAAAGCTAGAAATACACAGGAAATAAGTTATTACGCGAGAACATAATACGTATTAACCGATGAATCAACATTGAATAGGTACGCACATAGCAAATAATGCAATATCTACTCCAACTTAGTTGTACATAGTTGATTTGAGGGAAAGCTACCTCTCCTGTTTCTCTCTCACAAACATACACCAATGGTGCTAACAACTCAAATAAATAAATATAATTTACCGGTACACAAATGTGGAACAATGCCAAAAAAAGAAAAAAATAACCTTTTCATTCCATGGTATTTTCAAATTAACAAAATATGTACATAATATCTACATGTACAATTGGATGCATGTAAAACAATGTGTAATACGATGTCATCCTCATTATCTTCTATTTTTTCAAGTATGAGAATGTTTGAGCAATAAAGAAGATGAAATGTGCATATTTTGAACCTACTTGATTACTAAGTTACGACTTAATTGCATAAAACCTTGAGGAAAGTCAGTTTCTCATCCTTAAGGATGTACATCCTTATGTATTTAATAAAGGTTGACTTTGACTATATACTTGTATACATGAATAAATGATACATTAATTCACTCATACATTTGATGTCTGTGTACTTTGTCTAAAACTCACAATTTGTTCGTTCTCATAAAAACAGGTGCATTGTATATATTATTAAGAGCTATATATAGGACATTGATGCTACTTTTGGTCTATTAATATTTTTTTTTATATGTACTAAATGTATGAGTTATTTATGAGCTACTGTGGAACTCTTTTACGTGCAATAGTAGGCATAAAAATGATCAAAACTTATACCATTAATATATATATCGAATAGAAATTCCATCATTGAATTACAAAGGTGGTCTGAAAAGTTTTCGACTCCAACGTGAACATTGTTGCACTCGTAAATAAGATAGTCGTATAGATTTAGCATATGTTGACAGTTACTCACCAAAGTTTCAGCCATTTTGGACGTGCAGTTGTTATGTAAGAGGCGTTTGAGTGAGTTGATGCAAGTGTTGTTTTTTTTTAAAGACAAATTCGAGTATAGAGCTGTCATTAAATATTTGTTTTTGAAAGTGTAACTTTTGAATAGATTCAAACATTAGCAGATATATAGAGGTTTATCGTCTTAAAATTTGACGCGTCTAAGTCAATCCAATTTGGAGTAATTGAGCCAAATTAAAACATGTCTCGTGAACACTTATTTTGAAAAGAAAACGCCGACTACTATTTGTACAGGTTACCTTGATGGGAGCATCGCTGGAAGAAGTGTCGTAGAGTTACATGAGAGACGATGTTAAAAAATAAAAAATTCAGAAAAAATATATCCTATCTTTGTTAGCACTTTTCAGACCAAAATACCAATATTTTTGTACGGATTCGGGTTCCAAAATAGGTATCAGTATTTTGGTACTTTTCGATACTTTTTTACACTAAAAAACCGTTAAGAGATACTTGCAACAGCGACAACAGAAGTTTTAAATGGAGGTGGGGATTAGCTTTTGAGGACTTTTTTTTTAAAGATTTATAAAACACCATTTATATTCTAGCTCTTTTTATTAAAGAACATTTTGTCTGAAGTAAAAGGGCTCAAGAATTGAAAAAGTTCCGTCATCAGCGGGCATCTTTTAAAAATAACGTTGACTCCAACACTAATTTAGTATTGCACCGTTTTAAATGCATCAATACCGGTATACCAAACAACACTAACTCATGTAGCCTCTTTTTGTTGTTGCAATTTGTACAATCTGCTTGTACAAGTTACAACTGGAACACGACATTAATATACATTAAATATGTATAAAAATCGAACCACAGGGTGATAGTGGAAGAAGTCGTAGACTTCAAATAATGGGAAAATACTTTTCTTTTATTTTAATTAATTTATTTTTTTGTAAGTAAGAAAAAAAAATCTATGAGGTAAGAAATATAAATAAAAAATAGATCTTTGGTTCCTCTTTTCAAAGGCGTAGAACAAACCTACCCTACATATTTATTTATTGCTTCCTCCATCAATCAAATGAAATGCTTTTGTTGTTCAAAAACACCAATAAATATATTATGTGCCTACTATATAACTACAATAAATGTAATTATGAATAATCACCCAGATCATGAAGCTATAACATAAGAAGATACATAGTTATTATTAACTATATGGAATCATGGAGGAGAAGGGGTGGTAATGCCAAAGGAATGATATTGCAAGTTTCATGAGGAATTGAACATACAAATATAATATATATATGTATAAGAATATCTACATAAAACCTTTAAACGTCGTTCTATGTACGATAGTCAACTTCCGTAAATAGTACATTTGAACATGTTGTCACTGAAACATTTAATGTATCAACACACACTACTACCACCAATCATTGACACGAACAGAATCCTCCTCCTTCGTACATGAAGTTTTTAGGTTGAAGGAAATTGCAATACATTAATACTAGTGTCCAATACTAATTTTTTTCTTTTCAGTTCGGTCTTATACGCTTTTTTTCTAGACTGATCTCCCAGACCGTGAACCAATATTTTCTAGATTATAAATATCTGGATAACCTTGAAAATCAAAAAAGTACGCAATTTGTTATAGTACTGTTTACATATAAAATTCCGAATAATTCAGAATCTATCATTCCAAATATCACAATATGAAATTCAATAATCGTAACACTAAAAAATATAACAATTTAAAATTTAGATATGCTCTTAATTTGATATTAAGACCTGATTAAAAGTAGACTTCTGTGTTTTCCATGAGTTAGAAATAAAGGAAGATAAATAAAAAGCGTCCCTTTTTAATACATCATCCATATCAAGAGACGTTCGAATTCGGAGTTCCGTCTTCAAAAAGGGCGAGGTAATGACAGTTTCTCCAAGCGATCTCAGTTTAATCTTAGTATGACGTCTTTCTACCGTGTTCGCTACTTGAATAAACATACATATGACCTCATAAACAATTTATATATAAATTTTTACACAAGATCGATTTTTTTTCGCTACAGAATTTTACCTTTGAACCGATTTGGGGTTAAGGACTGAATTAGTTTGGTCAACAAAAATCCTAAAGTTCTAGAGGATTTCTAGATCGAAACCCATCACCAATAAATACCTACATTTATTAATGAAAAAGAAAAGACAACTGGACACAAAAAAGAAGGAAGAAGCAGCATTGCTATCGATTAACTGTAATTATTAAGTTAAATAGCAATTAATGATATACAAACATGACTCTCTTTCCCCGAAATCCATGTCTAAAAAAAGTGAGTTCTAACATATGACGACATATTATGTTAGTAAATATTAGTGATGGGACGATTAATCGGGAAAATAATATTAAAATTACGATTCCGATACTTATTTGTTACTGGTATTTAACTATTTATTACTTTTCTAAGTTATTTAATAATTAAAATGTAATTTAATTTTACAAAAAAAAAATTCAAAAAATTTAATTTTCTGTGAATGAACATGTATTTTTGAAAGAAAAATTATTTTTTTGAGAACATCTGGGGATGTTTGAGTTTTTTTCCAAAAAATATAATATTGAATTTTTTCCAAAAAATTTTTGTTTTTTGTGACCTGTTGAATTTTAAAATTTTTCTCCAAAAAAATTAATTTTTTAAGAATAGCAATGTGTTTTTAACTTTTTTTCCCCCAAATAATTTAATTTTTTATAAATAGTTGGGATTTTTTTAGAAGAAAAAAAGTATATATACATATAATCCAGTGGACACCACTGATAGAAAAATGGTATTTGTTAACTATTATTTAAAATATCAAAGAATTGGAATCGGGATTTTTTTTTAGAATCGTCACATCACTACAAAATATCTTTAGTATAACTGTTTCAAAGAGAGAGATTACCAATGTATATATAATGTGCATGCAAGTATTTTTTGGGTTATGATCCCTGCAAATAAATAAGTACATACTGACATACATAGAGGTAAAGAGAGATTTTTTTCTTCTTGCAATGCAATACTGTTGTTTCTCAAATGTTAACAGAAGGTGAACGTTTTATAGAAAATGATTGGAAAAGGAAAAGATTACAAAAGTAATCACACATTTGGAAGATTAGAATGGTGTAGGTATGTGAATGTGATGAATTGATTGTATACATAATAAGACACAATAACTCAATTATTCATTAAAGGAAATGTGTATGAAATTATTCAGAAGATAATTATTTGCTTTTCCACTGAGAAAGAATTTATTTAGGCAGACATTCAATAGATATGCACAAACATACATGTAATTATTGTAAATTAATCAAATAACTTTTTTTTTTCTATTTAACTTTAGATCAGTGGTCGGGTAGCAGAAAAATTTAGGAGTAATGGGAGTACGACTTCCTAGTATTAAATGAAATTAACAGCATGACACTATAGTGTTGTCCGCAGGGGGCGGCTCGAGCCCCCCAAAAAAAAAAAAAAAAAATATATATTACTGCACTAGTTTGGGGTAAATTAATTTTACCACAAGTTCTTTTGAGATGACGCTAAAAAAGTTAGCCGACCTCTGATTTAAATGAAACAATGCTCCAAAAACCAATCAACTTTCAATCAAATGATAAAAAACAGATTAATTAATCATTCCTACTAAATGATCGACCTTAGAAGTAACCAAGACAAGTTATATATTATAACATTGTAAGTCAAAGGAGTGTCTATAATTTATTGTAAAAGTGAATGACTGATGTTACTCATCTCATCCGTTGCCCGAGGGAAATGTGCAGTTCGGGCCACCGTAGATACATTGACTTGAGAGCAAATGTGAGAAATTGAAAATAATAGATATGACTTAATTTCTTGGATGTATCAAAATACAATTATGATTAATTTAAAAAGTTTTTTCATTTTTAATCAAAAAGGTCTATGAACCTAGGTAGTCCCGTAACCAGACCTATATCCAAGGAAGGGTATACAAAGCTATAGGAGGGGCCATGGTCGATTATAGGATTCTTCTTTTGGTAGTTTGGAATGATATTATTATTAATCCATTATTGAGGTTTTTAACCTTAATAATTTTTTGCTACCTCCCCCCCCATGTGTGCATATGGTACACATATTTAACCCCCTTGCCTTATACACTTCAGTCTACCCTCAATTCTATCTGCGTATTTACTTTATACATTACCACAAGACCAAAATAGGATTTTTCTTTGAGAAGGAAATGAATTTAACAATTATGCTATTATTATAACACATAGTAGGAGTCACCAGGGGCATCCGTAGGGTGGGTTGTAGGGGTTGTAGCACCCACCCCCCAGTCCAATGAAGGAATTTTTACTTTTGACTACAAAATTTAATTTTCTGCAAATAACAATTGATTTTTGAAACTTTTCTGCAAATAACAATGGATTTTTTTTCTGCAAATAACAATGAAACTTTTCTCCAAAAAATTTAATATTTGAAATATTTTAATAAAAATTTATTTTAGTGAACAACTGGTATTAGAAATTTTGCGTGAAAAGCTGTGGATTTTTTTATTTTTTTCCAAAAAATTACATTTTTTGTGAATGTCTGTGGATTTATGATTATTTTTTTAATTTTTTTCCGAAAAATGTAATATTTGAAATTTTTTCCAAAAAAAGTTTAATTTTTCAATTTTTTTAAAATACAAAAACCAAGGAAAAAAAATATATAATCTTGCGGACGCCCCTGAGCACAAATTTGAAGAGGAGCACATTTACGATTGATATGGACAAGAATATATAATGTAGTCAGCAATTCTGCCATTTCTGTGAAATACAATTTAAATTATGTTTATATTTCAGTTGGGGGAAGCCCTTTAGTACCCCCAGTCTCATAACTACGACACTGCACCTAAATAAGTGTTGCACCAATTAATATCTATGACAAAATAAAGGAGCAACAGTCTCTCATTTTGAAGTGATGGTTCAAGTTAATTATTTATAAGGAACAATATTTTTTTTTAGATTAGTAGTAGTTGTATTAATCTGACATGATGGTTGTCCCTGACTCAACTCCTTACTTACTACTTATCGCGTGGAGATGTTAAAAGTATTGATTAATTATATATTCATAGAAGGGGGATACAAAAGCACACATACAGATTGGGAAACATATTTTATAATATATTTATTTATTGCTCAGGCACGTTTCTCAACAAATACTTTTAAGTGTTGAACAAAAAACGTTTAAAATATGATGCAATATTGTGTCAAATAGGTACAAGTTGATGGCCATATTAATGAACTGCTCCTTCATAATAAGATGTAAAAGTGAGGGATTGAATTCTTACCTATTGGCATTTTCTTTATTTAGGCAATTGAGGGATTTGATGCACGTGAGTTTGTTCATGATGAGTTCACACTTTACCACAAATATATAGGTAGGTAAGTAGGTATGTACAACAAGTGTAATTATTCACAAAGTAATAATGATAATAATGTGTGTGATGATGTCATGTCATTTAGCACATGGTTGCTATTAAGGTGGTAGTTCAAAAGACATGAGCGGTTAGTTTAAGAAAAACCGGGCTCTTGTGTCACTCATGGATCAATGGGTGAATTAAAAGATGAGAAAAGGGTTATTGCTAAATCCTAAGCTCTCTCTTTTTCCCTCTTCAGTAGGGAAAGCAGGTGATCGTAGTGGTGGTTGTTGTTGTTGTTGCTGCTGCTGCTTATGTAGTAGCTACTACCTTTCTTTCACAGGTTCTGTTCTTTACTCTATGACGAACAAACATCGAGTATCGTTCATAGCGCTTTAAAATCCATGTATTTTCAAATAACAACAAAAATAATATAAATTTTATTTGACAAATAAAAGAGAAACATACACACACACGCGCAAAAAGGGGGGGGGGGATACGCATGCGCCCCTCAAAGGGAGGGGGAGAAGGAAATTGTAGTTATTAGTCAGTAATTTAAGCAGCACCTGCTACAACCATACATACTTATATTATATATACTATGGACTGCGCTGATACTACTATGTAAAAGGAATGAAAAGGTAAAATGTATCTAATAACAAATCCTATGATGTTGTATCATTCGACAACGATGATCAAGAGCGAAAGAGGATAATAATTACTAGATATTGGAGGGGAAGGAATTATGGCATGGAATGAATATTAACAGAATAGCTGTCAAAAAAAGCATGGTTCAACACCTACACAACCATTGATAGCAGAGTCATATTAGAATGGTTATACTATTCGTTTTACTTTTTGAAATGTGGGGAGGAGGCGGGCAAAAATAATTATTTTGATATAAAATGAAAAAATATAAAGTTTCAGCAATATTAATTTATGTTAAGAGATTGTACACGGCATTTTTTTTTTTTTTTAATGTTCCTTTAACTTAGGATCGGGTAACTTTTTTTAGCATTACTCCAAAATGAATTATAGTAAAATTAATTCACCACAAACTAGTGCAGGGGCGTCCGCAAGATAATTATATATATAATTATTGTTATTATTAATTTATTAAGGGGGGAGGGCTGCTGGGTTCTGATTTTTTTTTGAAAAATTGACCGATGTTCACAAAAGATTTAATCAAAAAAAAAAAAAAAATCGTCAACAGCTGTTCACAAAAATTAAATTTTTTGGGGAAAAAAATTCAAATATAACATTTTTGGAAAAAAATTTCAAATTTACACAGCGATTGTATGGAATAAATATATTAATTTATTAACAAAAAATTAAATATTTGGGAAAAAAATTTAAAGATCCACAGTTGTTCACAAAAAATACCTTATCCTATTTTTTTTTTTTTTTTTTTTTTTTTTTTTGAAAATATAGCCCTTCAGCCCATCCCCTGCGGACACCCTTTAGTGGCATGATGTTTATTTCATTTAACACGAGGAAGTAAAAAAAGTTCTCCTTATAATAATATCCACTCACATTACCCTCAAAGTTGACTAAATTACCCCAACCAAGCTTTAACTGATCAGATGGAGTTGCGCTTTGGCAGTACTCCAAAACATCTCCTCACCGACAGGATGAAGGCCTTAAGGTTTGAGAAATGCAAAATAGTCCTTAATTACTTGAAGAGTCATGCGTGGACTATGAAGACCTTCTCAGACAAGAAGATCTTCACAGTCCACCAGGTTTTGAATTGCAAAAACGACAAATGTATAGAAGCATCAATTGAGGAAGTTCATGGCACCTTCATCACAAAACATCAATCCCAAACAATGTGCGGGGGAGTCGTTGCCTCTGATGGGAAGAACATTGATCCCCGCTACCACATGATTTGGGGCCTTTTTTCTGCTTCTTTTTGGAGGAAAGTTTGCTTGATACAATAAAGGTAATGACTTGCCAAGCATGGATCAATATGATCAAAACCTATTTACTAATTCTTCATTATATATCAAAAGTAACATCTTCGGACTCTGCCCCTCCCTCTCACAAGATTTCAAAAAAAAGAACCATTCTAATATGTATGCAAATACCATTAACCATGTTTTATTCAACATTGAATAATAGTAATAATCCCATCGATATATAATAAAAAAGTAATAATTATTACTTATACAATAAGATATAAAAGCAATGAATTAGCATATTATTGTATGTGACATGGTTGAAAGGTTATCTTATTCAGAAGTATACTTTATCCACACAATCATGTAATATAAAGTCCAAATGGATAATTGGATTCAGTTCGTAAAGCAGATATTGGAAGCCTCAATAATTATTCCTTTTTTTTGCTACATACATATGTATTTTCTTATGTATACAATATACAGACATACATATATAGTGAAAAACACAACTGTACATTTGCTAGATTAAGAATAAGATTAATTAATTCATTTTTTATCAACACTACAGTCAATAGAGGAGTAGCCAATGGCGCCTCCGCCCACTTATGCATCATTTTTATAGCAATCTAAACAAAAAATTAGTGTCTTGCCTAAAAAAATTAAAATGTTACAATTTGAGGATTTTTTTTTACGTGGGGTTTTATTATTTACAAAAACATATACCAAACATAAGTGCATATCTTCATGCTTTAATACAAAAATCAAGAGGGACCACGAAAATAAATATCCTAAATAAGCATTCTATTTTGAAATTATCCCCATTTGTTGTATTCCTTTGAAGCATATAACATTGCAAACAATTTTCACTGACGATTGTTAAAATACACTAAGGATATTATCACTTTCTAAAATAAAAAAAGGATACTCGTTCATATACAATAATCAACTTAGGAATAATGTCTCTAAAATTATAAAAACACAAGTAATGATTATATAATTTGCCCCGCCCCCTCACTTGCAAATGTATTCCGGGGCCTTTGGCATAAGCAAACTATAATAGCCGCAAGATGGTCCAGATATTATGAATCTAGTAAACAACCAACCAAGTAAACAATATTTGTATTAGTGTTTGATTCCGGTGTAAAATCGTTATATTTATTGTTGAACTGAAGTAAAATGTTTCTTCAAAGAAGTTAGGTAGGCCAGAAACAGAAAAATTTGGACTAAAAATAAAATAAAAAAATCGGCGTGCACTAGTTTCATTTAAAATTAGGTCTAGCTCGATTTTATAGATGATTTGTTGATGACGCTATGTGTGTTTCCAAACTATGAACATCAACAGAATGACTCTATATGAATTTTGAAGTGTTTTATGTGTACAACCCGTAGAACTGGGAGAGAGATAAAATAGGTCCTAAACATCGGCTCAGAAAAAGTAACTTACAACCGAAGAGAAAAAAAATTCATCAGACCCACTTTCAAAACTAATTCGGTACGAATTATTGTGTTACCGGTATGAATCATAAAGATACCAAAATAAATAAGAATACTGAAGTTATGCAATCTGTAAGGTACATTTTTTTAATCTGCGACAGCTGACGAGTTAGAGGATAAAAAATTAGAAACAATGCAGTTTTAATTATACTTTTTCGAGTCTCACTTAAATTTATATTTGTGAACACCTATCAGGGCATCAATTTTCCCTTCAGATCAGCACTTCAGGTTATTCATCTCAATGACATGAATAAACTAACAAAACATTCATAGCCGCAAGCTACTACATATATCCTGAGTCTAGTTAACTACGCACTTATTCATACTCATTTATAATATCAAGAAATCTAAAAGCTCCAGTTACAACATCCAATAAAATGACTTGCTTCAAGTAGTAAGCATTTGTTCTATAGCAAATGAAACATAATAGAAGACAAATAAGGTACTTTAAAGACAAGGAAGGTTACTAATTTGGTTTATTTATTACAATATGATAATAATAATAATAATTATTATTATTATATAATAACATTAAATATATTAATTAAGAAAAACTGAAACTATTATTCAGTCTAAAATATATGTACATAGAATATCCGGCAATGGTAGTAATTAATAACTATGTACATTATCTCAATAACAAAGTTAATTCTTTTATATTACATTTTAGAAAAAGTGTTTAAATGAAAATTTAATAAATATTTTTGAGAAATTTGTGAAAAGAATCTTAATTAAAAATACAAATTAAGTTTATTTTATCTCATTGAATCATACCACAATCAAACTTAACCTCAGTATATATTCGCAAAACTGTGTCATAAGCATGAGGTAGAAATTATAAAAATTGGCAAAGATATATTTTTTTCGTTCAAAAAATTTTTTAGAAAAGTTTTAACATCCCATTCAGTATTTGTTAGGATTAAAAAAAGTGTCACAATTAGGGATGTACAGATACCAAAATTTAAGCAGATTCCGATTCTTTATTATATATAAATGAAGTGCATTAACAAAAAATAAAATGATTTACTTTTTTTTAATGTTTAACTTTCTACTGATAAGAGTTAAGGAAGAAATAACATAAACTTGTCAATCATAATTATGATTATAATTACTTATAAATCATTTAAATTTGAAAAAAAAAGTCCTCTGTGCCCAGGCTTCAATTTATTCCTAGTTTGCTAATATATATTACTAGCAATATTGAATAATCTTTCTGCTTTCAATGGATCAAGGTGGGCATGATAAGTATTTACAAGTAATTTCCCACCATCTCTTTTTGTGTGTGAAAAATGCGTCATATAAGTCAAAATTATCAACTCAACGTCTACTAAATTAAAATTATAAGTATTGGCGGAATTGACAGTATTAAACCGATTCCAAAGCATCGGTACAAACCTAGTCACAATCTTTGTGTAACGTTTATTTTTCATTCGTGTATTTTTTTTAAACAACATGGACGACATCTGCTCATAATCTATGTATATATAAAAAAATTATAACATTATAATTAATTCTCCATCTTGTTTAAGTGCCACCCAATATCAAAAGAGACTAAATCTTAGTTCGTCTGTAGGAAAACTGTTTTCATCTAATAGTATCAAAGATATTTACTCTTTAATAATAAGAATTGATCCTAATTCCAACCTCTTATTTAGATTTGTACCCTTCATCTATTCGAGAGCTACAGTTGATTTGATATTTAGTGTTAGTCTCTCAACTTTTTTTGGATGTAATTTAGCACGATTTGACTTTGATCCAACGGTATGAACAAATCATATATCTGTATTGAGCCACCGTATTTAAATCAATAGAATCACAAAACTCGAGTCAATCGACTTGATGTATGTAACTAAAAAATCGTCTCGAGTCAAGAAAAAAAAGGTACCATTTGTCAGTCACACTAAGTAGCAGTATCTTATCCTAGATTTTGTTATTGGGGAGGCCTGGTTGGAGGGACTATGGATTACTCATCATTAATAGGGTGGATATTTAATACTATTAAAAAAAATATTGGTGGGCACAGAACCTCTCAGTAATTCAAACTCTGAGAATTACAATTTTGATTAAGACATTTGACGTGAGTTTGATAAAGGCGACATCTCCATTAGTAATGAAAATAATGTTTATTCAAGCCTAGTAGTACATATGTGGTCCGTCAAGAAAAAAAAAACAAGCTTGAATGACTTTTCTCAAAATTGAGTGAGTTACATTTTACTAGTATTTGACGAATGATCCTTAATTTCTATCAACAAATTATCCTTTGGAAGCACCGCAAATAAGTAGCCAAAATTGATTGTCTCAATTAAAAAAAAAGGATCGATTTGATTTAAAAGACGATATAGGGGCTAATAGAAGTATATTTCATCAAGTAAAGGATCTTAACTATAGTTAAAATTCTTCTGTATCTTAACCCCTCCTACAAATTTGATTAATAAGCCTATAATTGACTCAAATATCTTTATAAAATATTGGCCTGCATAAATGTACATTAAGGTGTAGCGTAATGACAAAAGTAGGGAATTTGGTATAGACGAATCTTTTTTTATTTTGCATTTTATTCCTTTAAACAAAAAAAAAAGCGTCAAAAGTATTTATACAATTAAATACTTCAAACAATAATATCCACAATTTGAACAAGGCCACTGACCTTTTTATAACAGTAGTCATTCCTCAAAGTCAATTGATTATTTCTATCGGGAAAAATTAAATTTCACTACTAAATGAAAAACATCAAAATTATTTAATTTAAAAATAAAAATATGCATAAATAAAAACAAATCAACCCCATAAATTAAGGAAAATAATTAAATTCTAGTATTTTTAATAGACAGTTTTTGTAGTCTATAAATAAAAATTGGTGAAATAGGGTTGTTTTATTTGGGACAAATGAACAAGGAAAGATTACTTGATGATAATACATTTAACATTTTCTAAATGAGACTTTAGTAATAAAAATGGAAAGAAACATCAAAACAATGTGCGCATAATACAGAGTACCAAAAAAGAAAACTTATTTATTAGTACCATGCTTGGAACTAAAATACTCATCCTTTGAGGCAAATGGGAGAAAACTTGTTATAATATTGTTTCAAAATATATGTTTCATCTATAATAAATAATAAAATATAAATTCTGTAACTGGATTAAAATCAATAATTTTAAAGAAACAACATCAAAATTTCCTTTTTCCCACATTTTACAGATTTTTAAATCAAAACGCGTCCATAAAGGACAATTTTCTTTAGACGTTTGATGGTTATTTTCTTGTTTAGAGGAATAAAATGCAAAATAAAAATATCCGGCGATATCAAATTCCAAACTTTTATCATTACGGGGTACGGTTGTTCAAGATTGTTTTTATGTTGACGCACCGCATATGTACAATGAAAATTATCATTAATCTTTTAATTCATTTTTAATAGGATCAACACTTCAAACTACGAAATATTTATGTACAAGGTTTATACATATTTCGTAGATAAATACCATTTCAAAAGTAAAAGTATGAAAAGAACATAATATAAATAAATGTATGCATTACAGCAAATCTGATATTTTGAAGGGCCAAGGTATAATATTATTAACAATAAATGTCAAATTGTACAAGCAACACGTCCAAAGACAGGGGACTTCACATTTCATGTCAATACATACACATCAAAAAAAGTTTTTGAAAATAGTAAGGACAAAAACCGAAGAAACTATATATATATATATATTTATTCTTTCTCGTCTCTCATACTACTAAATGTAACACGCATACACATTTATGAAATTTAAAAAAAAATGTCTGTTCAGGCGCTCATTTTAGGTTACCATGACAATATGATCCTACATAGATTTTGATTATTTGAAGATATGACAATATTTGTTAATTTATTTAGCCTCCAAAGATAAACAAGCGTATGTATCTCTTGTGGTGGAATATAAATAGAACAATGCTTCATTTATCAGTTCATAGTTTATATTAAATATTTCATTAGAAAATGAAGTAATCTTTTTCAAAACTATATATGTAATACTCAATGTCTTAAAAATACATGCAACTTGGGTCTTTTTGTCATAGTGGGAAAGCATAAGCAATAATTGACATTTAACTGAAGTTAGATATCTCGAAATAACCATAACTTGTACAAGTTGCAACTTAAAAAATGAGATGACTAATCTTAAATGAAGGGTTTATAGTACTTGGGATGAGAATAATGCAATAATTGAACATTCTATGGATGATCGATATATTAATGATGCCATTTTTAATAAATAATTTTAAAATATAAGTACTACGTGGTGCATTATAAAGTTCAAACGCCCACAGTTATATAACTCATAAATACATAACTCTGTAATTTTGATAGATCATAATGAAATAATTGTATCAATTAATAGTTTGTTATTAGAATGACCAATGTTGCTATTATATAATACATTTTACGAGAATCGTTTGAAAATTCCGTGCAAAGTCCGAGAGAATGCAGAGTACTGGCGCATATCGAGGTTATGTTTAGTTAGTAACATCTCTTGGAAGAACAAACACACACTTTTAGCTAGATCGGTCCATTTCTTTCTATTTGGCATTCGTTTGAATCGAGAAAGTGGAGTGATTTTCAAAAATGAACGAAAAAGAATTAATTAAACATTACTTTATGAAAGACAAAACGCATCAAGTGAATAAAAAGAAGCTTTATAAACATTATGGGACTCTGAACCTTCAATTAGAACAGTTTATAAGTGGTTTCAAAATTTTCAGAGTGGCCATATGAGCACAAGACACGCTGAACGTTCTAGACGCCCTCTTGAGGTTACTACTCCCAAAATCATTGATAAAATCCATATGATGATGGATGACAGAAGAGTGAAGGTGCGTGAGATTGCTAGTGCTATGGCCATCTCGAGTTAGTATCCTATTTCCATTAAATTCGCGATCGCACAGGTGTCAGCTGGTGCATTGTCGTGATTGAAAATGACCTTTTTGAGAGCCAATAATGGGCGTTTTCTTGTAGCTCGGGTTTCAAACAGTCCAATAACGATGAACAATATGGGCATGTAATAGTCTTACCCTTTTCAGATAGTTAATGTGGATTATTTATTGCAAATACAAAAAACAGCCGCCATTTTTTCCGGTCGATTCTTGGATTCAAACGAATGCAAACCAGAGATAAATCTGGCTGAAAGTTAGCGTGTTCTTCCAAGAGCTGCTACTAACTAAACCTAACCTCGATACACGCTAGTAGTTCCATCTGTTGGACTTTGCAAGGACTTTTCAAACGACCCTCGTAAGACGAAGAAATTTCCACTTGTACAATGTGTTTATACAAGTTGCAATTCGTAGAGATATCGCCACTTGTACACAACATATATATATATTCGTAAAATTTATTCCCCTGCTCCTAAAAAATTATAATCTCCTACGCTTATGAGCACGAGTTTGACATTTTGAGAAAATCCGCTCATTTGAGGCCTCTGATGGTAGTATAATATCCATCCTAAAGAAAACCTTTTTGAGAAGCAAGGCAAGAACGGTACTCATTTGCCAAGTTTTAAATTCCTATTTGACATACAAAATCATTTGGAATGTGAACTGACTATTATGAGCAATCAAACGTAGGGGAAGTGCATTGTTATTTGTTACATAATATTAGAATTTACATACAGTTTCGCCTGGGATGAAGAACTACCAAAACCTAATCATCGTTTAAAAGACATAACAGAAGTATGAACACATGCATGGGACTTTTACATGTGAATATAGCATTACAAGCAGCAATTGATGATGTACAATATATGTGCGTATCCTTCATAATATTTTAAAAGTAAATGATTATCAACAGAGGTACATTAATTACCATGGGAGCTAGGATGTGTGTGTGTGTGTGTGAATGTATACGTAAACAAAATAAATAATTATTTATGTTAATTTCTAGCGAAGTAAGTACTAAGTAGGTACTTGAAAACGTACATCAATGGTAATGAACGAGAGAGATGATCATCTCTACTAGTGATGCAATTTGCAACGCAGAAGTAGCAACTTTCATTTCCAGATTTGTGGAAATGATGTTTCATTCATCGTGGGTTTAAAGATATCCAAGGATTTATAATTTACTTGAATAAAATATCCTCTGCTTAAAAGAAATGCAATTATAAATTTCTGATCTTCATTTGATTAGACACTCCCTTAAATTATGTTTTATGCTCCCTACCCTTCAGAATATATTTTTTTTGCTCCTGGGACTGATTTTATTACAGAAAATATTGCATTTATTATTTTTCAATAATTGATGGCCCTTAAAATATGTGGGTAAAAAATGTACGCCCCTTACACCTCTCATTGAGAGGTGAATATAAAATTTGGAGTGCATTTTATTCAATAAATGACTTTGAACACATCTAAATCCTACAAAGATAAAACCAGAGGCAAATAATATAAGTTATTTAACTATATTGCTCAGAAATAAAGATTTTAATACTACATAAATGGAAAAATGTAAGAAATACAACGAAGAAATGATCTAATCTATTGTAAATATAAGCTCAACAATATATGTACTACTTGGAATCATTTCCATACTATCAATTGTCTCTTTTCCGGTAAATAAAGTCAAAATTGAGACTCACAAATAAACAATGTTATAGGCTGTGGATGTGCAAAGAGGTTTATAAGCAAATCAAAGTCACTCTGCATTGAGCAAAGTAGGTATAGTCTAGATTTAATTTTGCACACAGTAACTCAAAGATTATCCTGCACGTGTAGCCACAATCTTTATATATTTTTAATATATGTTAATACGGAAAATGTATTCTCACATAAATAATTAGAGCCAAATTGAGTAAGTAAATCAAAACCTGATTTAACTCATTCATCACAGAAATCCAGAATTAGTCAATTTTTTCATAATCAAAACCTGCTTTTAGTATTTGTTCATATAAAAGTTATATTATAAGTGCAGACGACAGTGCTATGGCGGTAACAAGGGCGTATCCACTTATGTTTTTGTGGAGCAATATCGTAAAGGAAATACTTTTTAAAATTATCCTTAAGACTTATAGAAATTATGTACATTCATCATTAATTAAGTTTTGATACCACTTAAAATAATGTCTATGTTAATTATATTCCTCTTTTTCGGAAATTATCTCGCGACCCCACTTTGGAAACCACTGTACTAAGCTATAAATTAACTTCACTTTAATCATTGGCGTCTGTCAAGAATTCCTATGATTCAAATTGGTGTAAGGTTGTTATACCATTTCAAGCATGAGAAACTTGAGTTTTATTGTGGAGCTTCTTGACATAGCACACAGTGCTTAAGACCACATCAAAGCGTGCTAAAATATATTTTTACTTATCTCTAGCCAAGTAATGCTCAACTATTTTTTAGTAGCTTACTCATTTTTATACTACACCAAAATAAACTTTGACAACGGGTAGTAGAATTGAACACATGGATTAAGCCTATAAAAAGCTTGTTTACAATAATTAAAAAGTAGAGAAAGAGTAAAAGGTATTTAAAAGCTAAAAGCAGATCAGGATTTAAATATACATATATGTATATATTTATCTATTATCATAATATCCCCTCTTGAAAGATGAATGCATAACATAATACATATTTAAGTCAGTTTATGGGACCTGTATGGTAATGCAATATATTCAAACGCACTATTAATGTAAATAGCCATTCAATTCCGCTCTGCTTTCTAGGACATATTTTATACTCTTCTGCTTGTATATACATATGGCTGTTATTAGACTCAAATTTCCAATAAACTTAATTATCAATGCTACTGATTTTTCAATAAATATATAACAAGAAGATCTTCAAGTGCAGGCTTCTTCATCTAATTTAAATTAAAGTAATATTTCAGATTGCGAGACACTTATGTACATATATCAGCGAGTGTTTTGGAATAGTACATAGGTCAACATTTCAACTATTTTTGGTAATGTTTGTTGTCATAAATAGCTCATTTATTTGATTAAGTCTCTCTTTTAGAAAGGTCATATGAACTCAAATGACCCTAATACGAGAATCCATTCAGCTTTAAGATAATTGAAGAGTAGTAAATTTATCCATAATGTATCGGTTCTAAAATTGTAACATGCCGTCCAAAATCTTAAATACACGTCAAAATCAGAAGGAAAAGCCCTTCAATAAATGGAACATTCTTTGCTTAATGAAATTATTATAGGATGTAGACATCAGCCAGTAAGACGTCATTATCCTAAGTTGACTATATTGGAAGTACAATAAAATCAATTAATCCTAAATTAAGAATAATGACAAACTATTTACGAGCATGAAAGACGCTTGATCCTATACTTCCAATGTTGTTGTTTTTTTGTTGTTTTTGTAAAGAAAAAAAGTAATTATGACAGGAACGTCATCTTTATTTCTTGTTTATCCAGATTTTGATTTTTTATGTTTTCAATGGTATTGTCACGATACCAATATTTAGACACCGGCTACGGTACAGAAATTAGGTTTGCTATTTAGATACATTTTCGACTAAAAATATAAAACAAAAATGTTGTTCAGAGCAAGTTTTATAGACCATCATATAATCGGGCTTGCTAGAATTTTAATTTGATATACCGTACAGACTGGTAGGCAAGACAGGCAGCTTTTGACATCCTTTGCTATAACAGCGGTAATCTAACAGCAACAGTCAAGGAGAGCGATATATAGCTCCTCTTGGTGCCAGTTATAATTTATGACGTCATTAAAAAGCGTGGTCGAAGTAATCTTGGTTCAGAGCAATTTACATTCATTTGCAGAGCCCCTCCCCCCTCTAGATGGGTTACTTTACAAGTTCGAAGACGTTATGCAATACGATTTTCATTCTTGCTTTGTTTTTTTTTTAAATGGCAATTTTTTAACTCGGAAATTTGGGGAAACGTTATCAGTTACAACATCAATTATATATGTGTAGTAACGGCATACCAAACAACACTAATTTCCAATTCAGTACACCAAGAATATTAAGGATATTTGTGCAATAAAAACGAAATTTTTATTGACCCGGTTTAACCCGAATTCATGGGACAAAAAGTGAACAGTTTACTAAAAATACATCTAACATCGACAACTGAACAATTCAAAGCTTGTTATCAAATGTAATTACAATATACAAGTAAATATACAGGTTTTTAACTTCAATCAAATGTGTACTTAACTTAAATATTTGATCATTGTGTGTCATTTAAATACGTTTTTGTTAGCATTAAACATATTTTATTTAAGTTGCCGAATTGTTTAATTATATTACTTAATAAAAAGGATGTCTTGTAGAGTACATTTTAAAATGTGTTGCATACAGCATGAATGACTAAAACAACAGTGATTTCTGAAACAGTTTTAGATGAGTAGCACATAATATAATATTGTTCGTAACTCAAGGACTTACTGTATACCTGAAGATGTGAATACAACTTATATAAGTAACTAATAACAACTAACACAGAAGAACACTTATTTTGAACAAATGAATTGAAGACAATAATCGAATTTATCAATGAGTACAGAATCAAAAACTGATCTCAGTTTATCTCTTAGTCATCTGAATTCTGATATATCTGGGATTATAGTAATTCGGGACTATTATCGTTCAGAGTCATTTTTACCCTTAACAAAATCCCCAAATTAAAAGTAGGATTAATAAAACTTGTGTAAAAAGAGTTTTTATTGATTAAAAAAAGATCTAATTAAAAAATATGCATCTCCAAGGATTTTTGTTCCACTTCATATTTTTGAAGTGATCCCATTTATAAATATTAAAATTATCTAGTCATGTTGAATGGATTGCTCTATTGTTTCGATATTAGTATCACATTCCACTCTACTCCCCTATGAAGTCGGATATTTTCCCTCACATGAATTCTACTCCCTTCATCCCTCGTGGAATTCGGAATCTGAATTCGAACATCTCTTGAGATGGATTATCAAGTTAGAAGTAGCTTCCTCCGATTGCCTCGATCTTCCATTTACGAGGCATGACGTCATGAGATTTGCATTGAAATCGGGAAAAAATATGATGGTAATGTTGATTATTTGCTAGTACATCACCCATAAAAATGGGATCACTACAAAATAGAACAAAACTCCAAATAGATGTATTTCTATAATACAAGCTATGATATCACTATATATTATGAATAAGTTATATGAGTCTAAAGTGTCGTTTTTCATCATTTTTTAGCATAAAAGTGTAAATTTTTAATTGGGGATTGTTTTACGAGTAAAAATGACTCTGAACGATCATGGTCTAGAATTACTATAATTCTGGATAATTCAGATGACTTAGAGAAAAAATGAAATAAGTTTCGGATTCTGGACACATAGATAAATTCGATTATTGTTTTGAGTTCATTTATACAAAATTTCCCTCCCCTAATTGTTCCTCTGTGTAATATAACTCCTAGATGTGAGCAATGTATGTAAAAGGTCATATTAATTCTTACACGGAATTAATAAATATTATTTATTATTATAATTGTTTACATATTCGTTCATATACAAATATAAGAAATGAAACGAGGAGACAGGGGAGAAAGAAGACCCTGCTAATGAATTGGCCTTAGAAACCGGATGAAAAAACAAAAACAAGCCTATCATTCAGAAAGAATATAATATATATTATATGTTCAATGTTCATCCTCATTTCAAAAGAATATGTTAAATATTTTTTATACATAATGCTAAAAGAGGAAGTTAAAATTAAAAACCTGAACAATATCATGCATACCGAACTCACATTAGGTGAAATTTGTAAGTGAAAGACATAATTAGGAGAGATTTAATTACGACTGCCTACATATTATAACTTCTAGTAGTAGTCATGGTCGTAATATTAGCAGACCTTAAACCCCCCGAGTTATTCATGATTCACAAATTAATAATACAATTGTATATGAATATATTTATCTAAAAGATGAACTTAAGTTTGTGAGTTGATCTAAATATAACAAATGTGGTCCGTAAACACAAAAGCAAGTTGAAATAATTTTCTCAAAATTTCTTGTATTTTTCCACAAATACAAATAAGTATCTTCAATTTCGATTAATTAATTATATCACCACAATGAAATGATGAGAAACCATGAGAGTCCGCAGGAGAACTTTTGTTTTTTTTCTATAATTTCTTTTATTGAAGATGAAAAATTTTTGCGTAAAAATAGGCATGAAGATTTTTTTTTTTTTTGTGAATATTTCTTGATTTTTGATTTGTTTTTGTAAAAAAAAAAATATTTGCAATTTCATTTTTGATTTTTTGTGCAAAAACAATGATAATTTTCTATAAATAGCTATGGATTTTTGAATTTTGTTTAAAAAAAATTAAATATTTGAAATTTGTTTCCAATACATTTACCAGCTGTGGTTTTTTCAAAAAATTAAATTTTTGTGAATATCTTAGTATTTTTGATTTTTTTTTCAAAATAATAAAATAAAAAAATTTTTGAATTTTTTTCCAAAAAATTAATTTTCTATGAGCACCTATGGGTTTTTGATTTTTCTTTAGAAAAAAATTCATATAATTTTTTTCAAAAAACCAAGCCCCTCCAAAAACAATAATCCTGCAGACGCCCTTGGAAACTGATACTTTATTAAGAGTCCAATTTAGTATTATGAATCAAATGAAAGTTATAGACTGTAGTTAACATTAATTTTAGTTATTTCATTAAAAGTTGCACAAATTATCAATACAAGGCAAATAATTGAGCTAAATCTGTCTATGGAATATTGGGGTGTATTCAAACATAACGTAGAACTATAAATAAGACTGTTTTTGCGTAAACTGTTGGTGAGTAAACATGTTTGTAAATTATATGACGAATATTGGAAATAACTGCATACATAAAAAATAGTGATGAGACAATTAATCGAATTGGGATGAGGAAAATTATGTTTAATTTGCGAATCTGATTCTTATTTATTACTGGTATTTAACTATTTATTACTTTTCTAAGTTATGAAAAAAAAAAAAAAATAGTAGAAATTTAAAATTTATTTCTCCAAAAAATTCAATATTTGATATTTATTTTAATTTTTCAAAATGTTTTCCAAAAAAATAAAAATTCTGTATTTTTGAAATTTTCTCCAAAGCATTTCATATTTGATTTTTTTTTTTTTTTTCAAAAATATTTTGCTATAAGTTTAATTTTTCAATTTATTTTTATTTTTTTGAATAGCTGGAGATTTCCCCCAAATATAATCCTGTGGACGCCCTGATAGAAAAATGATCTTTTTTAACTATTATTTAAAATATGGAAGAATCGGAATTGGGAATTTTTATTAGAATCGCATAGGGATTTTTTTTAAATTGTCCCATCACTAATATTAAATATCAAATCAACACTTACATGGGAGTGCAGTGATTTTCATCATGAAGACGCAAATCCCCACCGGCCTCCAATATTTTGTTGAGGATTTTCTTAGAACCGGAATAGCATGCAGCATGAGTTGGTGTGTAGCCTGCAACACTGCGGCCATTGGGATTTGCTCCCAATTGTAAAAGTGTTTTAACAGAGAAATAATTTTGTATATAAGCAGCTACAAAGAGAGGGGTTTGCCCATGATTGTTTAGGACTTCTATGTTGAGACCTGAAAAAACGTAATTATTAACTTTTTGTGCAATTAAAAGTTAGAAATATAATACAAAATGAAATAAATTTTTGTTTCGCTAATGAGGAAAGGCTTAGCTAATCAATTCAAAACCGCATGTTTGAGTAAAATAAACTTTATACACTTAATTATATTATTAACATCTAAATAATAAGGCCTTTATCTTTTAACTATAATATTCCACTACATATATCTTTTTATTGTAGAAACTCATGTCAATATTTAAGTTGAGCTTACGTCGGTTTCATCGTGAGCTGAGCCTGGGGCAAACATATACGTGCGGACCCCTTTTCATTTCTTCACTTATTAAATTGGATCCTTAAAAAAATCCACTTTGTTAGAAAATAAATGTGGGGGTCCTTTTTTTTCCACCCAAGTTTATCCTTTTTAAGAAAATGTACATCCTTTTTCGAATAAGTTTTGTATATATTTCTAAGAATGATTTTTTTGTTATTAAAAAAATAAGCATTATTTTTTACTTCCTGAAAATGAATTTTCTTATTTAATATTTAACATTTTAAAAAAATCATTTCGGGTTAAATTCAACAAGATATAATTTATTAATTAGTAATATAATTTTAACAAAATTAATACTTAAAATAGATGCGTGTCTGAGCTCTCTTAACTATAAATGTAGCCAACCTAAGAGGCAATAATGGTTTCCAGAAAGTGGGGTCAAAAATGTCAAAAAAGAGTTCAAAAGACTGATTCAAAAGAGTCTTGCAACGAAGGAGATAGATTTCATCCATTGCTGGTGTCAAAAGTAGTCCTTCTACCCTCACCAAGCTTTTTTCACCCACTTTTTTTATTGCTCTCTGGACAGTCTGGTGTTAAACCCCTAGAGCTCTTACATGACCCTCATGGTCATGGGGATTGGCCTGGCTGTTTTGTTTAACTCCTACAGGTCCAGTTTGTCCTATTTGACAGAGCCCTTCTTCATCTCCAACGTTTTGGATTTGATGACGACGGTCCTGGAGGCGCCAAACTGCTTAGAGTGCGCGAATGGAAATTCGTCAATCACGTTCAAGTGTGCAATGTTCTTGACTTGTACGTAAGCTAGAGAGCTCAGGTTTGTTTTGTTTTGTAACTAATTGTTGATGGCTTGTCAAATCGGAATATGAATTGATTTCAATTACTCAACCTTCATTAATTATTAAATTAGTAAGTGTTCAGATTTCAATGGAACGCCCGGTACATCCAGTACAAGTGCCCAGTTAAGAGCAGGGTCTGAAACACTTTTCTCAAGCCTCCCCCTAAAATTGACCAAGAGTGTCTACTACTTAAAAAATACAAAGGCATCCAAGTAGATTTTGACAAAGCTGAATGACAAAGGCAAAAATACAAATTTTTACTATATATATATTTGTTATACCTACAATCAGATGATGAGTTGTTTTTACTTTTTTTTTATCGTCTGCTGATTAGATTAATGCATTTTACTAATAACTTAAGTAATGTTGGATTCAATGAAGTAATAAATAATAAGTATTACATATTACTCAGTTAAAAAGGAATTTTGTAATATTATTGTTTTAGCAAAGTAATATCAATATACTATGTGTTTCAAGAAAAGTAATATATTACTAAACAACGATTACTATCCCAACACTACTGACAAGTGATGACTGATGCCCTACATAAACTGGCTGTGAGACATTTTTACAAAAATTACAGCGGATTTGTAATTACTAGGGATGTTACAATATCTATATTTTATCATGATATATCGATATTTAACAAAGTATCATACCATACGCTTGCCCAATAATCTTTATGATATTGAATCAATAAATTTGCTAGTAGAAATTAACTTTCAGACGCAGAATACGCTTATTTTCCCTTCTCAAATAATACAACTGTACCAAGGTTTAAAGAAATACAAGGTTATATCATAACGCGTGTACGACTGATGTTTGACTTCCACCAAGCTTAATAATATAAACGCCTAAGTATATGAGTGGTTGCGTGTTTTGTCAAAATCTGTATTTCTTACCCAGCAGTAGGTACGATACAACCATTGAAAATTATAGCAATAACGACGTTATAGACTATGAGCGGTTCCGCGTTTAGTCTAAATCTGTCAATCTTGCCCAGGAGTCGGTATGATAAATCAAATTGAAAATTCTAGTAAACCCGATTACATGACCTTGTATTTCTATTAACCTTGAACCATACGACATCGAACTAGAGAAGTGAAAATAAGTGCATTTTTAACCGTGCAAGGATATGACTATACAATTTGCTTATACAAATTACAATTAGGGTATAATAACTTGTGCATGCAAATTGTACAATTTTATCCTCGCACGCATAAAAACGCGCGTTTTCACTTCTAAACGTAGGACGTATGAGGTCTCTAAAGAAGGGCGAAATTAGCGCATTCGGCGTGTAAAAATTAACTCTTCCTATACAATTGTATCCTTGTGCATTTTTAAATACACTCGTTTCTCTTTTATAATAATCCTTGTAATTACCAGTTTTAGAGCGTATAGATATTTTCTTTTCTATTAGTATCAATACCAATATGTAGAGATGGACTTTTGTAAGAGCGCGAGGAGAGGGTGAGAGCAATACATTTGGTATTACTGAATTAGGCCCCTTCTTATTATCAGCTGCCTGTTATATGATTCGAGAGGGAGGAGGAAATGAATTACTGCTATAAAGAGGAGGCCATTTTACATTGAAAATAGCATTATCTGGATGGAAAATATTAAAACTATATTCAAAATCATAAATATTTTTTTTAGTATGCATTTTTAAACAATTTACACCTGAGATAAGCGAAAATGCTTACTGCATAGCACTAACTTAACACCCCGGCGATCTACTCAATAATGAATAAAATAGAAGAAAGAGCACAGATATCATCCGTTTTTCCTTTTCTAATAGCTATCCGTTCTTTACCGATATGTATTGATATTGTATATCCATACCTTTTGATATCGATATTTTTTGACAACTATAGTAATTATACCATAAAATGCTACAAAGACACTTCATACATACAGCATAGCATATCTCTCATAATTAAACCTAATTACTTTTACAGTTATGGTTATAATATTAACATTCTAAGGTTTGTCATCATAAAAAATCTTACAAACTATGACAATTCTTATTTTTTGGCAAATCATTACTTTCCCCGACTGAACGAACATTAATTTTTTCCTCTTAAATTTTAAGAATTCATAGCGAAAAAAATAAAGGATTAATAGAAGACAATATTTATAAAATTGTGCTTTATATTTTAACTATACATATTAGCCAAATATAGTTAAAACATTAAGTAAAGTAAACAATTTAAGCCAACTTAGAATCGAATAATATTATATTGTATATTGTAATTGAAGACTAATAATTAGTCAGACATTTTATCATTATTAAAGGGATTATCAATTTGATCATTTTTGTCACTTTCCGTTTCCGTTCCGATTTCCTCGTCACTGGACAGAGTTTTGTGTTCCTCTTGAATGTCAACTTCAATAGAATAATTTACATCTGGTTGTTTAGATTGTAGAATATTTCCTTGAATAGATCCTTCATCATCTAATCCACTATTATCGTTAATCCCATCAATATTATGATTGGTTTCCGTATACGCCGGATTATCAATACCTAATCTATCTCGTATGTTTTCTTCATCATTATTATTAGTTTTTGAATATACTGGATTGTCTATTCCTAGTCTGTCCCTTATTTTATCATTGTCATCCTCAAAAGCTTCTGAGTAAGTAGGATTCTCTATCCCGAGTCTGTCTCTTATTTTATCGTCGTCCTTCTCGGATGGCACTTCAGTGTGAGTCGGATTCTCAATTCCGATTGGGTCTTTAATTTCATCATTCATGGAGTTATCTATACAGAGCGTATTTCCAAGTTTATCATGAGTAACATTTGAATCAAATTCATATGATGGATTAACAATGCCCAATCGATCTCTGATGTTGTTTTCATCTTTCTCACCTTTTAAATAAGATGGATTTTGAATGCCAATTCTATCACATATTTTTTCTTCGTCATTACTCAAAGAAACTTCGATGTAGGCCGGATTATCAATACCTTTATCTTCATGTAGAGTCCCCTCTTTTATTTCACACTTTTCTTCATAAGAAGCATGAACGTCGTTGATTTGAGAATCATATAAGGCATTTTCAAATGACGAAGGGGCCGACGGTTCATGACCTGACTTTTGCGTTAGTTCTTTAAATGAAATAGAAGGAAGATTTGAAGCATTCTCAGACTGTTCCAGCTCTTCATTTCCAGGTACTGTTAGTTCAACATCAGGATTATTAAATCGAGTAAAACTATCCAACAATCCAGACCCTCCTCCCCATCTACTTCTTTCCCTCAATTGATTCAATTGTTTAGTTGCAGAATCCTTATAAGAACCAAGGTCTTGTTTAAGCGAGCTATTTGACTTATTGTAAACTCTAATAGCTGCATAGATTAGACCCACAATAATACAAAAAACAAATATACCCATAAATGTTTTTTTGACTCGGGATGCAGTAGCTGAACCAAGCCCTGAGTAATTCGTCCAAATATAATATTTTGATGTATCTTGAAAATTACTCTTCAAGGCAGACTCAACACGTTTAGCTGAAGATTGGGCAATGGCTATAGAACCATTTTTGTTGATAAATACTATTTCGTATTCTGATTTTGACACCTTACTTATATGATATTCAACCATTCCATTCTTTTCAAAATAAATCGAACGGATTATACGATCTAAAGTTGATATTTTAATTTGAGAGGAACCATAGGTAGAAAAATGAATTATTGCACCGCATATATTATAACAACAATGGTTCTTGGGTTTTAAACCTGATCCACAATTATACTGACACTCAATATTGTTACATACATCTTTGCGGAAGAGTTCATTTCCACATTCACACCCAGATTCTTCAGGGCAAATTGAACTACCACTAATTTTAGAATCATTATTTGGTAAATTAGAGAAAAATAATTTTGGAGAATGAGAAACAAAGTATCGAAAACTTGACGTGGTTTGAAAGTTTTCATTGTCTATCACAATACTTCCCGCACTTATGGGTTTTTTTGGAAACTCCATTTTAAAAGGGGAATTTAAAAATACTTTTTCGTACCAACAGGGAATCTTTTCGAGGTGGGGAACGGTTTCTAGATTCGCCCAGTTAGAAGGGTCAATCCATTTTGAAAGAGGGGATCTTGTTGTTTCAACTGTACGACTTGCTGATCCAGTACATTGAAACAAAGAAGGATTCGATTTGAACTCAATAACTCCTTCTTTTTTCGGTAAAATAATCTCTGAAGCGTAGTCCAAAACTCTGGGATCAAGTTGTACAATATCATAATCTGATATGATTATTTTATTATCCTGGGAGCATGAAGGTCCTAAATCGTTTAACCACGTAGGAGTGAAGCTATTTCTTAGCCATATTTTATGATCTGGAAATATTTAACATTTCAAATGGTGTTAAACCATTAGTAGTAGTAGTATTAGCAATACAAATTGCAACAAACCTTTTCTGCAAATAGCAAAGTGCAATAAAGTGCATACCAATAGGAAATAGAAAGGAATTCTTTCACGCACCATATTTGTTGAAAATAATTATACGTAGAGAAATAAAGTAGTTGGAGTTAGAAGTAGGAAAACAACACTGACTTCAAAGTACTTCATACTATTTTTATTATTATTACTACTCGGTGCAAGTTTATCATGTGTTAGGTTATTATAACTCATTTATGTGTCAGCTTTGTTATACCTACGTATGTATGTATCTTGAGTTGAGAACTTTACAAACGTATAAAATTCCATTGAGTGGTTTTAAATTACAAATACACTGAGTATAATGTATGGGGAAACTCCCATTAATTACATAAAAACATACAATTATTATAATAACACTAACGACGAAATCGTAAATACAATTTTCAAATAAAAATTAATGCAAAAAAAATAATAATAAAGAGCAAACAAAGTAATGCATTAAAAAGAAACAACATAGCACACAACTTAGTTTTGGAATGTATGGAAATTATGTTTTTTTTTTTTTTAAATTTAGTTGAAAATATCAAAACTATTATAAATAACACTAAGGACAATATTTAGTAGTACACTTATTATTACTAGAAATGTGAAAATGATCACATAGGACAACATTGTATAATATGTATGTACAAATTATTATATCCCAGTTGTAACATGCAAATTATATTATCGCACACTTAAAAATGGGCAGTTTTACTTCTCAAGGTATTAGACAACGATAAATCTTCTACTAAAATAAATTTTATTTTCTTATTTCCTCAATCATTATATTATTAACAATAACAAAAAAAAATTGTTTTAGGTAAATACAATGTCAGATTATAATTATACATATGTGCAGGGGGCGCAAAGAAAAGGGGAGTGGGTCATGGCCTCCTCTCTTTTTGAGAATGTTCAATTATCATATATTAAAAAAAAACACCTTTTTATTACAGTTATTGGTCCTCCAACTTTCAAAAACGGACAACAGAGCCTGAGCTGGTTATTTTTTGCTAACAATGAATATGTAATTAGTCATTTTTTCTTTACAACAGGTCAAGTTTTTAGGAACATTCACCTAAGATTTTATTTAAGTGTTTATTTTTTGATAGTTTGAAACAATCTACGTGAATAAATAAGTTTGGAAATATATATAATAACTTAACTTATCATCTGCAAAATGTAATACGAATTTCAAATACGTTTTACATGACATAATCCAATCCTGAAGAAAATCAATGATTTGTCGATTTTTTATCCACTTTTCAAAGTATCTTAATACTTTTTTAGGTATTTATAACGTTTTTCTTTGTTTCAAAAACATTTAAATCTATTCGGTATTTATACTGAAGTTTACCCTTTAGGTTAGAGGTTACCAATTACACATATAAAAGGTTGAGAAAAGGAATTTTGTTGAAATCACAATGTATGTTTTGCAATTTTTGCGGTTTTGAATGCCATGGATCTGCAAATAGGCGATATACAGTCAACCTACAGGGGCCTAGATCAATTAACGGTTCACTGTAAAAAGGTTGCGGACAAAATGGGGTAATATCTTTGTGTACATAATCATTATGAGACAAAGCGTTGTGGGTAATATCATTATGAAGCAGTATCATTGAGTAATTTCATTGCAAGACAATATTATTATCTGCAATTTTGTTGCCATTAATATTATATTCCGACGATAAAACTATTCAATGATGAACGAACATGCCAGGATAGAACCCTTCTAATATACTATAAACACCCTGGCCAAAAGGTTGTGTAGGTAAACTGCTGGGCCCCATGGCAAATTAAATTTATACGCCTCCACTTCCCAGATGACCAAGGAACCCTTTTAATATCCTAAAATTCAACCCGACCCTCAGGTTGTAAAGGTGAAGCGCTGGGCCTCGAGGCAGGCTTAACCTCCACCACCTCCGTGTTTCTAAGCACCAAGGAACACTTCTAATATACTATTATAGGCCCCAGCCCACGGGTTGTCCAGCCCAAATCCGTTTGATATCTCCATGCTTGACGTTTCAATAAATACAAAGGAATACTTTGTTAACTCTTTGGTACTCCTACATAAAACATTGATAAATGAAATGAAGAAAAAAAAATTTAACACGGGAGTGAGCTCAAAGTTCTAAATTTGAATACATTGGATTGAAAAAAAATACTGAAAAAATTATTACATTATGGGTCCAGGCTGTATTTGCGTACATTAAAAGGGCTCCTTCATACTCAGGGAAGTAGTGGCAGATAAATTTAACTTGCATCAGGGACCAGCAGTTCACCTACACAGCCCGTGGGCCAGGGTGTATTTTAGCATATTTGAAGGGTTCCTTGGTGCATAGAAACAGGGAGGCAGTGGAGATTAAACAGCCTGGAGGCCCAGTAATTCACCTGTACAATCTGAGGGGTGTATTTGGGGATATTACAAGGGTTCCTTGATGGAAGCAGCGGCGGATAAATTTAACTCTCCTTGGGACCCAGCAATTCACCTACACAACCTGTGGGCCAGAGTGAATTATAACATAAGAATGGTTCTATCCTGGCATGATTCTTCATCATTCAATAGTTTTATCGTCCCAATATAATATAAATTGCACACGATAGTATTGTCTTGAAATGAAATTAATTATTATCCTATTGCTTCACGATGATATTACTCCCAAAGTTTTTACCTCACATTGACAATGTACACAATGATATAACCCCCAACGTTTTTTGGCCGCAACCCTTTTATCAGACACCTCAATTAACTCCAGTTCTTTGGAAACATTGGTAATAACTCACGTTTCAAATAGTTATCTTCTACCTTTCGAAAAGTTCAACACCAACGTAGGCGTTACATATCTTAAGAAACCCCTTGAGAAGCTTAGCTCATATGAATATAAAATGTAAATTTTAACACCTGAAATTAACATTGCACACTGCAGAGGATATTATTTTAGTGTATTCCTCAATTCATCCCCCCCCCCTCAAGAAATGACTTCAAGTCTAGTATTAGAATACAAAAACAATCAAAAAGTTAATTGCAGATTTCCTAATTAACGCGTCAAATACTATTAAACTAAAGTATCAAGTCATTTTATATTTATTGAATTGTGTAATTAATTACTGTATTGAATTAACTTTACATATTGGGGAAAAATTAGCTCGAAATCGGTCATTATTATACCACAAGACAAAAGCTTGAACTATATATTTATTATGTACTTGCAGTAGTACCTGATATTGCCCGGAGTTATTAGGCATGGACGAACAGACAAAGCTTTAATAATATAGAAGAATACTCTCAGAGAAATCATCAGTGCTACTCTCCGTTTTTTCGCGAGCACACTCACATGTAGTTACTCAATAATCTCTCAAGAATAATAATAATAACAACTTCAAATTTATTTCTAATGTCACGTGATGAGTCAAGGAGACATTTAGTTTCTAGAACGCTACATGGCAGAGCTCTAACTACATACGCTTGTTGTTAAAAATGAGTTCTCAACTCATATTTAAGATACAATCAAAATCATGACCGTACACAATCTAAACATACATACAGACAAACATTACTTTTTTAATATAGATTAAAAATTGAGCGTTATAAAGAACGAAAATAATATGATATCCTTTTTTGGTACAAATAGAAGGTTTAGACTTATCATAATTATTTGAGAGGTAGTTTATTGTATTGCATATACATTGCAGTATAAATATAAGTAGGTATTATGAGCATTTATAGGATATATTTCAAGTTATATAACAGCTTAATGATGAACAATATATGTCGTGAGATATAAAAAAAACTAACAGGTCTTTGACTAGATACATACTATTTGATCATTATCAGGCTTGATAAAGCAATCATCGTTACAGTTATGAAATGATTTCCACATTACTCCCATTAGCACCATTCAAAAGATTTTTTTTTAATTATTAAGGTTTTACCACTATATGGCTCCAATTTAAAAAAAATCTAAGACTTTCAAAAAATTCAGGTCAAAAATAAGCTTATGGTTTACTTCTTTCTTTTATAACAAAAAAAAAAGTTTTATTAAGCCAAATAATAGCTTTACAATTATATCTATTATTGCTTTGGTTTACGAGATATCGCTAATGAAAAATTAATCAAAATGCTAATTTCTTCATTGCTAAGACCTCAAAACTCATAGTTAGATGAACTACAGATCTAAAATTTCATTTCTGAGCTAGTCTACTGTAAAAAAAAATAATTAAAAACCATATACCGAATTTTAGTCAAATTCGTTTCCTGTTGAAAATTCCCCAAATTATTTGATTTGAGTCAAAACACCAACGAATTGAATTTTGTTACTCAAGTGACTCGAATATTCATCTCTGCATTCAAGTATTTACCTATAATTATTCGTCATGTTCATTTAAAAAAAAATACTTTTAAGCTATTAATTGATGTTTTTCTATCAGCACAGCTTTTAGGCACATTCAAACCCGAATCAAATTATCTTTACGGTTTCAAAGAAAATGTGAATCTAAACTCACTCGATTTTTAAAGAAATATATACATGGCGTGTACATAGATATTTACAGTAGAACCCCCCTAAGACGGATATCAAAGATTGACAAAATCTGTCAGCTATAAAATAAATCCACCTTTTCAAATTAATTATATACAATTAAATAACTAATTCGAGACTTGCATAAATGCCCAATATTATCACAATTATCTATAATAAGGGTAAAACGGTGACTGGGCTCTATTGTATTTACTTAACTCATGGTAACATTTAGCATATCTATGAACATATATTCCATAAGTTCATCACTGGGTGAAATTAAAGGTGATGTAAGAGAAACATGTTCAAAAAACTTCATATGAGTTGTATAAATTTTCTAAGTAGATAGTTTTGGAATTTATACAGGTATGTGAGGTAAATTAAAAGTTGATCTTATCTGGAGACTAAGGTATTATGCTGCTCTAATGAGAAGCTATTTGTGGAGTAAATTTTTTAATGTAATTCGGATTTTGCTCTTATCTGAATGATTTAAACAGCCAACTTAGATATAATAGGAAATGATTCCATACTAGGGTAGCCAACCCAAGACATATCCTCTTTTTAAGATCTCTACGGGGCACTTTTGAAAATTTAATAAAAAAATAAGGTGTCCAGCGACTTTTTATTTTATTTTATAAATTCATGAAATGTCAATTTTATAAAGGACAAATGGCGCATGTTAAAAATCGTCTTAAATAGAAAATAAAATTTAAATTAAAAAAACACCAAATTAGAAAATATTTTTACTAAGAAAATATGATACCAAATATATTTTCTAATTAATTGATTAAGTTCATTATATTAAACCTCTTTTCCTTAAGCCACATAAATGCTATCTGTAGTTGGTATCCATATTACTTTAGCCTCCCTTATCTTTTAGTAATTACAAGAATGATTATCTTCAAAAACTATCAAAACCCAGTTCATCTTGTGATAATTACAGCTCGTAGTCTATACTTATCCAAGAAAGAAACCTAATAATTACATTTGTTACATTATAACAAATGGGTTGTCCCGTAAATAAGACATCATGTATTTATGGGTTAAGACTCACATCAATATAAAGAGACAACATGACTCAAAAAATACTTCCTCATTACACAATCGTTACAGATTACTATCGCATGTCAAGTCACGAACTATAGGATTTTAAAATCTGTAATTCACAAAATATTTATACAAGGGGAAATATGATGGATACTCATTAATCGATCAATCAATACATAGGATGTGAATATTGTGGACCCTTTAGAGCGTTCATTTTTTTAAAAGTGCATATTAGTAACCTGCAGGATATTAGCACTCTTGTGTCATTAGCAAGGCAGTATCACTATAGTTTATGGTGACCTATGTCAGCAAATATCAGATAATATGTCGTCTATCAAAATTGTCAACATTTATTTTTCTTTTTGATTGACACTCGCCGAGGATTTAGACAATTTTGACATCCCTATCAGCTAACAATGCTAATAATTATTATAGATCCATACTTTGAACGGATATTATTGCTATGATAAGAAAAATGAAAGTAGCGACTTACCTCCTTCGATTATGAGTTTCTTGACTTCAGTTGTTCTCCCATACCATACTGCAAAGTGGAGAGCGTCTACGGGAAGAGCCGACTTAGAGCTGGGTTTACACAAAGTAGCAGGCCCTCTTCCATTCGACAAATCAGACATGGAAGTAGAAGTCTCTCCTAAGAGAGATAAATTTGACATACTCGTCTTGATGACGTAGATAAAATCGGATTTCGGTGGATATTTATGGATTGGAGAGAAAAGGCTGGCTGCTTCTATACCACCAAAACAGAAGAAACAGAAATTATATAGGCGTCGTTTATAGTAGTTCAACTCGATAATCCGTTTTTTGTTGAAACAAGAAACGATTAAATCACTTCTCTATCTTTCATTCTTTGTCTTATTTTGGGTTAGGTAAAAAGGATAGATCGTGCATTACACAATTGATTATAAATTCCACTGTACTTAGATACGAAAGTCGAACTTAATGAGTTCGATTGCATGTTCCCACCAACTTTATATTCATAGTGTATCCCTCAAAACCATGGTTAAAAAATCTTATTAAATAGTTCCATTACATTTCCTAAATATATTAATTAAAAACGAAAAACCAATTTCCCTATTTAAAATCTAATTTAATGTCATAACGTAGGATTTTCAAATATAAAAGTATAGCTACGCTTTTTATAAAATATGACATAAATACAGTAGACTAAGTTAGTGTCTACTATCATTTATGATTCAACGAAACTTTGATGCGAATAATGCGCTGAATATAACGTTTTCATTGACATCATAATTGAAAGAGACGCCTTGTTGTGGTCTCATAGTTGATAGTTTCCATTTATATTATTAAAAAAAACCACCTGCATTGAATAATAATTGATGCCAATGAACATCCCCGATATTTAAATTTAATCAGTCATATGTACTTAAAATCCTTATAAATGGTAAATTTGAACAATTAATTCTTTTGAATCCATCAAGGCCCATGAATTTAGAGAAAAATATATTTATCTTCCCATTGTAATAGTTCACTATTTTCCTTAATATTCATTAAAAAAAGTTTTAATGGTTGTAAAATTTGGGTTGTTTAGCCCCCAAAAATGGCCGACATCAACAACAGGGTTACCGTCACATGAAAATATTATATTCAAAGTAATGTAGCAAATCTAATTACTAATCGAATAAAATAAATTGGAAGCCTAAAAAATTGTCTTAACATTGACACGAGTAAATTAAATATCGACAGATATAACTTTGGTGGCATGAAATATTTATTTCACTTAGAACTTAAAATTCGACCAGTTGATACAAACGATTAAAAGCACGCAATATATATTTCATAGAAAATAAACTTAAAAAGAGTTAATACTTAAAATAACATTAACTAAATAATGAATGATAACCAAAAAAAAATTATTATTATAATAGTAATATTTAACGAATCTTCCTTCGGATTTTAAGGCCCTGAACTGACTTTCCAATTTGTCCAGCATTGCAGATATTACATAATTCGTTTTTGAATTCAGGTTTGAATTTAGCGAGACAAAATGGACAATCTTCTTTAGCCTGACCTCTATAGATAGGAGTGAAAGATCGACCACAGATATCAAAGGGATTAAATTCATCATATTCGACCTTGTGTTCGTCGACAGGGTTCTTATCACATGCTTGCAGGATTTTTCTAGTTTGAGATGCAACTTCGGGTTTAGGGCCAAGTTCCAAGAGTCGGCGAGCAAATGATCCAGAAGTTTTAAAATTCTTCAATTTGAAAAAGAGGTTACATGCTGTTCTTAATGTTAGTATTTGATGAATGGGTTGTAAATTACAATGAGTAAAATATGCAGCCATTTCACAAAGACGTTTTTGTTCCTCGAGACTTCCTTTCGGAAGCTCTTTTCTCATGGACTCCATTATTAAGCCCACTAAATAATTACTAACAATTGTTCGCATTTCTTGGGCTTCGGCTTCATCAGGTTTCGTTTCTACTACTAATAAAGGAATTGTATAAACAATGGATCGAAGTTTATCAACTGCATCTCCGAATTTTCCACTCGTAGTGAACTGATAGCATGTTTGCAAACGACTTACTAAATCAGTCATCTTAACTCCAACAGCAGGAAGACCTGATTTAGAACTTCCGTCTCTCCAGTTACTTTGAGGATATCCATTTAATGAAGGCAAACCAGGAAGAGCTTGAAACCAAGTCCGACTACGTGAAAAGTTGGCCATGAAATTTGAACGATAGGGTTCAAAGTTTACAACACCAACTTGATCATGTAAAAGTCTAAATGCAGATTCAAAACATCCTGCGACAATATGATCGACAGGCAATTGAGAGTTATTTAACCATAACTGAGTAGGATTTTTCCCTTTTGTTGGTGGAACAAAGTAGCCCTCATCAACCACAACTTTTGAGGGAGAGGGATCAAGATCAGCAGGGAGTTCCAAGTCATCGTCGTCAACGTCCCAACCAGCATCATTTTCTGATTTATTTCCGTCTTCCACGGCATCTTTAAATTCGTTCTCATCGTCTTCTTCTAACCCAAGATCATCACCCCAAGCTCCTTCATCTAGAGGAACTTCCTCCTCTTCTTCCATCGCCAATTTCCCAACACCAGCTTTATTAACAACACCTCCGCCAACTCCACTGGATCTAACAGCTTTAATACCTTCGAAGAAACCCTTGCTTACGGTCAGTCGTGGCCAGTTAGAATCATCTGGCATAGCAGGACGACAAGGCTGTAAAAGTTTAGCATCAGGATTTGGCTCAGGAAGTTTAGTATCTTCGGGCAAGGACGCCTTAATTTCCTCTGCTTCTTCCTCCAAACCATGTGTTTTGGCAGTAAGATAAGCCAATATCTTTTGATCACAATTCTAAATGAAGGAATTGAAAACAATGTATTACAATATTAAACGAAATACATCCGCATATTTATACCTTTAGAACTTTAACTCTTTCACGAACATCTCCTAAATAAAGTGCTGTTTGGAAATGAGCAGACGTATCCTTCCGAATTTCAGCAATTTTCATCATTTTTCTCAATTTTTCGAGATTACCAGTGATAAGATACAAAAAGGATAATTTATCGAAATTCTTTGTCCTTTGATAACAAACTTCTACGACTTGAATATTTCCCTCCATTAAAGCTGCTTCTCCTAAACTATAGTCAAAAAAACAATTCTTATACGTTCTTAATTAAACTTAAAACGACCTTCTTACCTTTCCCAACATTCCTTATCGTCTAAAGCTTTTGCAGCCTCCATTGCTGCGTCAATATCAGAACACTCTAATGCCAGAGCAAATCTTGTCTTCTCATCCTTAACAAAGTGAAGAGCTACTTCAGGATAGCCCTTCTTTTGCAAATAACCTATGATACTTTGGCCAACAAGTTTAGCATTTCGAACCATATGCAGAACTTCGTCATATTTACGGTTAATAAGGGCAAGCTTGAACTTATATTCAGTGGGGTCAATATTCAAAATTCGAGGCTTGCATTCACGATCAAGGCAGAATACCTGACTTCCTTTGATTCTTGTCAGATAGATAGGAAGATCCAAAGTTCGAATAATTCCATGATCCCCATTCGTAATTGCATATTTGATATGATTGGAAGTGGTATAAATCAAAACACCAGAATCGTCCCAAGTTGCAGATTTAACTCGAGTATTTTCATTAATGGTACACAGAAGTTCAAGTTTCTTGTCGCATATGAGGATGACGTGTTTACTCAAAAGAGCAACCGTTGACATATCGTTCGACCAAATAACGTAACGGCATTTGGGAATTTTAACACTACCCATGTTACGCTTTTGCTGAACGTCAAACAGTGTTACAAATTCGCTATCTCTTAGAAGAAGCATTCCTGTACCAGCAGGGAAAATTTCACTACAATTTGGGGTTTGAATTTTTTTTGTCAATTCATTCTTCAAATTTTTAATAATGAGCTAATAAATTATAGAAATGCAAATGAGTTATGTAATTATATAAAAATTAGTTTTAACTCACGGAATGTGATCTATCTAATACTGCAAATCTGTTTCTGGCTACCCAAACTGCAGTTAAACCTGGCGACCGCTTTCCTTCGGGAGTATCAGGATTAGAGCTATCAAAATCCTTTGGGATTGAATATAAATCATAGATAGAATTTTCAAGAGTTGAGTTACGAGTGCAGCAGAGGACAGCGTCTTCTGCTTGATTGTAAGATAAAGAGTAAACTGGGCTTCGAGTTCCTCCTCTTAATTGCATAACAGGCTTGTCTTTAGACGTAGTAAAATCTAATTTTCTTAAATATCGCTCCTTGACATAGTACAGAATGTTTCCATGTAGGGCATATGCTGGTCTTTCACGTTCCAACTAAAATATGAAAGGCAAAATGTTATTTTTTTGAAAAACGACTTATTTCGAGAGTAAAATAATGGCATTACCTTAAATACAACCATGCCCGAGTCATGACCAGCTGCAAATAAATTAAGCGTTGGATGTGAGCTGATAACCCAAAATCGATCGTGTTCTCTACGGAATGTATTAATACATGTTCTTTTGGCTGTATCCCAAACTCTGATGGTTCGATCTTCAGAGTTAGAGATAATTAGATCTTGCCTCGGATGGAAAAGTACACAAGATACGTTGTTATAATGTCCTCTGCAAGTGTCGACTTCCCATGCCTTTAAAAAAATAGATTTATTTATACAAAACACATTTCAAGTATTTTTATAAAGTGTTTTCTATCTAACATCGGTATATGTACAACACCCTAAATACCTGATATCTAATCGCCTATCCTGCCTATATTGCAATTCTTAAAATCAACCAAATCTTCAAAAAAAAAAAATCAAAATCTAGTATATAGAAAACTTACTCCTACCGTCCCTATACCCAAATGTTTTCCTCCTAGCCTGAGATCTACCTTGGATTCGTTCATCCTCCAGAGCTTTATTTGTCGATCGTCCGCACCAGAAACAATAAGAGGCATCGTTGGATGAAAAGATGCCCAATTAACTCCCCGATCATGTCCTTCAAGAACATGCTTGACAACACAATCCGCCACTCCAAAGAGGTCTGTATTATTAGCGGCACTTCCAGTGGATTTGAGAGAATGATGCACATCATCTGGACCTAGAGCCACATTCTTTTTGCGAAGACCCGAAATGTCCCAAACACGAACACTCTGATCCAGTGAGGCTGAGACCAAGAGATCCTCGGAGGGATGAAAAGAAGCGCTCATCACATAGTGATTATGTCCTGTGAGAACAGAGACACAGGAGCGAGACTGCCAATTCCAAATACGGATGGTTTGATCGTCCGAAGCGGAGAGGACCCAGGGATACTCGTGGTGGAAAAAAGTGGTACGAATGTAATCCAAATGTCCCAAGAGCTGAAACAGACAGCGCTTCAGCTTGTAATTCCAAACTTTGATTTTGTAATCGTCTCCACCGGAGACAAAGAGCGGCTGCTGCTTGTGGAAGTCAATGCCCCGCACGGGTCCTTCGTGCTCATCGAATTTCTCCAGCAGAGTGCACATTCGATAGTCCCAGAGCTGAATCACTCCATTGTGCAGACTGAAAGGAGGAGATTAAAGGATTGCATCAACAACATAGGAAGCCTTACCTGGCCAAAATCCAGGGGCGTTTGGGATGAAAGGCCAAGCCTTTCACCCTTGGACTCTTAGTCTCGAACTTTGTTAACATAACCTTAGTTGAAGAGAGGATCACTCCCGTTTCTAAACTCCTTGAATTCTCAACTTTGGAATAGGAAGAGTGACAACGTCACAACTTTGTGCTAGATTACGATTAGTAGATACACACAGCAGTAAAAAAGACCGAAGAGGGAGCGGACAGCCAACCAATAAGCAATTAAGAATTATTCATTTCATTCCATTCAAGCAGCAAGTGAAGAACTACATCCAATACACGTAGATAGAAATACAGAGACACGCACTCACATCTACTACCACTGTCTACACCAGCTAGCTAGATAGAGGAAAAAAGGAACGGGTTTACGCAGCGCAGATCGTGTAATAAATATGCCACTTCAAACCTTTAAAACAAAATAGTGTTTGCTTGAGGAAATACATTAACATAGTCGTGGAGTTATCTTCTTGCCCGCGCTAGATGTCACTTTTTATTATACCACAGATGACGTCATTATATCATTTTTTCTCCTTTGCCTGTAAGGCCCCATACAACTTTTCCTTCCTTTCCCAGAATTAACCTTGTTAATTCAGTCAAAAGGGTACATTCATGAAGGTTGTACAGTTAGTTATGGAGTAATATTCTAGTTTACTCGACGGCCGCCCTAGCGAGCTTCAAAATGTCGCTACGACTACTACCTTGTACAACTATGGATCACGTGATCTTCGTCTTGCTACCTTGTTTCAAAGCTAGCTTTATGCCACATAGGAATGATCGTAGTGATAGACGAACTTTATGTTCATAGTATAAAAGTTACAATTTTTTTCGTCTAATTGGAATAAATTATTCTCAGGTTAAAGCTTGTCTCTCTGTCTCTCTCACTCATTAATTAATCCTCTAATTAATTTAGTCCAAGTCTCTGAGATTATTAATTATTGAATATAGTTGTTGTGAGTATATTTTGTAAAATGTCCCTCCCAGTTCCAGTGCAAATCCCAACGAACGTATCAGGATTAGGAGAGAAATATCAGGAGAATGCTGGTCGAAATGAGAACCCCGTTCCTACAAAAGTAGTTGGCTCGAGAAAGAAGTATCGAAGTCGATCCACATCCGCGTCTAGCCAAGACAGTGTCTCTTCCGGATCCTATTCAGAAAGTAGCTCTGACGAAGAAAAATTATCCCCGAGGAATAAAGTACAACAGAATTCGAAAGGAATATCTGATTTCTGTGTGAGACGCATTAGCCAACATGCCTTTGGACGGCGAGAAATAGAGATTGCAGAGCAGGAAATGCCAGGCATCATGGCCCTTCGTAATAAAGCTAAAGATGATAAGCCGCTGAGTGGTGCCAAGATTGTTGGTTGCACCCATATTAATGCTCAAACTGCAGTACTGATTGAAACACTTATTGCTTTAGGTGCACAGGTCCGTTGGGCTGCATGCAATATCTATTCCACTCAAAATGAAGTTGCAGCGGCTTTAGCAGAAAATAATATTCCTGTGTTTGCCTGGAGAGGCGAGTCCGAAGAAGACTTTTGGTGGTGCATTGATAAATGTATCTCATTCATCAATTGGCAACCCAATTTAGTTCTGGATGATGGGGGAGATGCAACCCATTTACTTTTTAAAAAGTATAATTCCACTTTTAAATTGCTCAAAGGTATCGTAGAGGAAAGCATCACTGGTGTGCATCGCCTGTATCAAATGTCACAGGCATCCAAATTATTAGCACCTGCAATGAATGTCAACGATTCTATTATTAAGATTAAGTTTGACAATTTATATTCTTGTAGAGAGTCTATTTTAGATAGTCTCAAAAGAACCACCGATATGATGTTCGGTGGGAAGCAGGTTGTTGTATGCGGATTCGGTCAAGTTGGAAAAGGATGTTGTTCCAGTTTAAAAGCCATGGGATGTATTGTATTTGTTACTGAGGTGGATCCCATTTGTGCCTTGCAAGCATGTATGGAAGGTTTTCAAGTTGTAAGACTCTTTGAAGTTGTCAAGCATGTAGATATAGTTATTACGGCTACTGGCAATAAGTCTGTTGTGACTCGTGAACATATGGATAAATTAAAAAATGGAGCTATCGTGTGTAATATGGGGCATTCAAATTCGGAAATTGATGTAATTTCTCTTAAAACTCAAGATTTAACATGGGAGAAGGTTCGCCCACAAGTGGACCATATACTTTGGCCTAATGGAAAGAGAATGGTTCTTCTAGCAGAGGGCCGACGTGTCAATTTGTCTTGTTCTTCTGTGCCAAGCAATGTTGTTTCTATTTCAACATGTACTCAAGCATTGGCATTGATAGAGTTGTACAATGCCCCATCAGGTCGATACAAATCGGAAGTATATTTAATGCCTAAGTTGATGGATGAGTTTGTTGCTAGTCTTCATTTAACAACATTTGATTCGCATTTAACGGAACTATCTGATGAACAGGCAAAATACATGGGATTAAATAAAATGGGGCCTTTTAAACCCAACTACTACAGATATTAAATTTAAGTATGTTAATATTTTTTTTATTTTGTGCATTTTTTTATGTTGGTTTAGAATTTGATTCGAAGTAATTATCTTATCTTGAATATGTTATTAATAGATTTTTAATAGTTAAAAAAATGAAAATAAATAACTTTACACAAACATAAAGTTGAATAATAATTTATATTCATATCAGGGAAATTTATGTCATTTATCTCCTACCGGTAAAAGTATTCATAAAATCAAAATTTCAAAGAAGTAATTATTATTTTAAATAAAAACACTTCCAATCATTCATATGAAATATATATGATGCTGAAGAAGCTACAGAAACGTAGATTTTCAACTCTACAATGAGCGTAAAAATCATATAAGACTTTGTATTTTAAACTAATTGTTTCTTTCAACCCCTCTTTCCGAAAGTCTTGAAGTATTATTAGTTAAATTAATATGTATGCACAATGTTTTATTAATTAAATAGTGGGTAATATGAGATAAAATACTATCATAAATTATAATTGAAGTATTTTTTTTAACTACTAGCTAGCTCGCAGAACGTTTAATTTATTTATAATCAACAATTAATAGAATAAATAAAATCATCAGGATATGAAGAGAATAGTTGGTATATTTTCCTCTTTTTTTCTTTTTTTTTTTCTTTCTACCTTTTTACGGTACGTGACAAAAGATTCAAGATTACACAACAGAAGGTATAGGAACATGGTAAAAGTATTTTTATGTGTCCTATACATTATTCGTAATATTTAACATTCCCTTCTATATAATAAATATCTATGTTAAGTTATAGCTATAACTTAAATTACATACTTATTAGTTAATATGTTATTTATTAAGAGCTGTTGGAAACCCAATTTCACTCCAGATAATTGTATTGCCATATATTGTAAAACAAGTTCTCAGGGTTATAAAAAAATTAAGCTATGTTAATCGAATCTCATGGAGAGAAATTAATTGATAAAGGTCATTAAAAAAAAATAGGGCCGATTATACTTATTCATGAAATACCATGCTGAATTTCTTAAAATATGCCTCTCTGCACCAATCAAAATATTTTATTTATTATATATTTTGTAAAAATTTCTATGAAAATTTTTTGAAAAATAACACACTCCAAAAATTAATTGTATATTTGGAAAGCAATCAATCTTTATCTGCTACTGCTACTACTCGGAAATGGGACTTAATAAATAATATATATTTTTTTAAATTCAAATTTAGTTATAGTTTCCGTAACAAAGCAAACATCATCGCATGGAAAATGCGATGCATTTTGTTACAGAAAAGATAAATCATTTTCGACAAAGTTATAAGTTATAACTAATAAGCGATAGAACTTTGATAAGAAAGATTGTACTACTAAAATGAATGATAGGTACAATATAAATATTTTTTTGTAAATCAAAGATAAGTTCGGTATTGTTTTATAAAATGTTTTCTATTATAGTTGATACTCCCGGCTTATTTTAGTAAACTATATTTGTTACAAAACTTGTTTGATCTTAATGTGTCTACTTTCTTAAGAAGTTTTCAAAATATCCAAATTTTGAAGAAAAAAAAATGATTTATTTAGTGCGCCCAATTCTGTTTGATTTGACTACTATTGTATTGATAATTTTTACTGTTCAATCCTGTGATAGTATATTCAATGGCCCAAGTATTTAGTTACTATCTATAGGATTATATTTATATTATTTTTTTATGGGGGGGGTTTTTTAAATTTCAAAAGTTAAAATTTTTGCCCTGCAGCATAAGTTGGTATTTTGCGATTAAATTTTTTCTTCTACGATATTTTTGGAGTCCAAAACAAAATTTAAATGGATAAACTTCCTTGCATGGTATGTATAATCAATGAAGTCTTAGGTATCTAAGAATTCATAGGTAGAATTAATGTAACTCTTGAACGTTTTATAACTTATAAGTTGTTAGGAGTTACAGCTAGCTCCGTTTCATCTCCTTTTTTCCAGGATACCTAGAGGTTCTAAGTATCTTGTTTTTTTAATTCTCTAGCTAGCTCTCTGCTCTATCTAGCCTCTTTTCTAGCAGCTACTTCTTCTTTTCTCTCCCTTTTTCTTTTTTCCCTCCTCCAAATTTGAATTAAAGAAGAAGAAGAAAGTAATAAGTAAAAATTGTGGCGAAGGAGAAGCTGAACCAGAAAGGAAGGAGGAATGTCGGATTTAATTATTGAGAATGCGGAAAACATAGACTCGCAAGTCTCTTTGAAAATGGTAAGACATTTATTAAATAGGAATAATATTGTACACAGTCCAATGTAATTATTGTAGAAGAAGCCGACAAAAGGAGTTGGAAAGAGTTCGGGCAAGACTTCTGGACGCGTGACTCTGAACGAAATTGCCATCAACTCTCTTCGTAGCCAGGGATCGCTTCGTCAAGGAAAAGACTTTGTCATCTACCAGGATCCCGTAACAGCAACCACAACTAAAAAATTGGAATCATCTTCTGTGACGGACCAAGAGGTTCAATGTGAGGCAATTGAAATGACAGATTCGGAGGTTCAAACTCGTCTGTCTGGAAAGTACATGGAAGCCGCTGAAGCGGAAGCTTTCATGTATTCGGGTGAGTTTCCTTCTCGGAGAAAATACTTGTTCTACACAAATTTACTATTCATACGGAGTTTTAGAATCATTTCCTCTATTTAAAAAAATATAATATTCTCATCTTTCCCGCTACAATAATTATTAATATGTGCCCCGTCAACTCGAAAGCAAGCTAGAGGGATTTTTCTCAAAATGGAGCCTGGATTACATTTGTATTCCTCCACAAAGCATCCTCAAATTGTTCTTAGTAACCAACCCTTGGGGTGTATTGCAAATTACCCTTGGAGGAGCAAAAAAAAAAAAAAAAAGGATCGTCACAAAAAAAGACTGATCAATTCATAGATTTACCTAAAAATCTTGTTTATATCAACTCATCCCACAAATTTGAATATAAGACCTATAATTGACTCAAACGCACTCGGGGGAAATTCTTCTCTTGGATTCAATGTGTGTAGGTTCAATAGTCTCTCGTACCTAGAGAAGGCAAAATACATAATGTACATGCGACTTCAAAGGCAATTCCTATATCAGATGGATTGACTGTAATACTATCATATTACTTATACGTTATCAGTGCAACTCTTATCTGACCAAACAAAGGAGCATTTAAAAAAAAAATCAAATCTTGGATATATATACTCATCCCACAAATTTGAATGCTATGTCCATGAAATATTGGACAGTATGTTTATATGAAGTAAAAAAATGTATTGGGATTTTCCCATTTTCTGGATTTTTGTTCAGATTGCTTTTATGTAGACACACTACATTTATTTATCAAATGACTCATTTATTCATTATCATTTTCCCTATTCTTCAAATTTCAATACTTATAATTCTCATACCGGATTTACGTAATATTAGACGTTCTAATTATATATAATTTTACAATTCCTTTATTTTTGTTGCTGTAAAGTTAAGTTTTTGGCAAGTTTCATTTTCGTTTTTACACTTTATCAGGGTATGATAAATTTTTGTGTGATAAATAAATGTAGAAATTTCCATGAAAATTAGTTTCGGCAACAATTAAGACTTTTGACGTATTTGTTGTATTATTGTATCACTTAAATACTAAACTAAGTCGATTTAAATATTAAAAAATCTATAAAACGAAAGATTAAATAATTATGCAAGATCTGAGCATATTTTCTAGTATTTTTCTTTAGTTTTTTGTCCTCAAAATTAAGCAGATCCTCCCTTATTACTTTTTTTTTTTAAATTATGGATCATCTAAACTAATATTTAAAGCAAAGTAATATTGACTTACTCGCAAATAGTAAACATTTGTTATTATGTTATATCTCCTTCAAAAAAATTTATATGCACCTTTTTTTTAAAACATAATTCCATGGAAATTCAAACAAATGAGCATTACAATATCAAAAGTGATATTATCAATTTAATTAAAATTATAGTTATTTAGATTTTTAAATAAATAGAAAAAAGGGAAAAGTTACTTTACTTCTTTTGATAATTCTTTATATTGTCTTCCATATCTGGTCCATTTATCATGGAATTTTATCGTAAAAAAACCAAAAAAAAAAAACGATGGATGTTAATGTAAAAAAATCACAAACTCTTCATATGGGTAAGATGATTTCTTGCTCGACAGTATAAATTTTATTGATCATCGTTATAAATGAATGCAGAATGGAAATAAGTTCATACTTTTTCTTTAAATTTTTTCAGAAACAGAAGACGAAACTTATTGGAAGGAATTAGCCGAAAAACGACTCGAAGCTCTAAATGAAAGTCTTAATGAGAATGAAGGACTCCATATTGAAAATGCAGATCTTCACTATCAAGTTACTTCCCTCCAAGAGAGTTTAAAAGCAGCGGAAGAGATTGTCGGTGAAATGAAATCTCTTGTCATGGAAAGTAAAGAAGAAACCTAATGTATGAATCAATGGGAGCAATTTATAAATTATGTTTGCCCCACGTTCCTCAACTTTGTGTTAAAATTGGACCCGAAAATGTTGTATTATTTTTTAGCAAATTAAAAACTATTGCAGTTAAAATATTAATATTGTTCAATCTTTTAAATTATTTTTGATTCATAATTTTTATATATTATCAGTCGAAAGAGATAACCGTACTTTTATATAACGATTGTAATCTAGAATTTCATTCTTTTGTGTAAAGTAAACCTAATGCAAATTCATAGTTAAAAATAAGTATTTAAAACATTCAAATTAAAGTATGATCAATCATATAATACTTGGGTTAAGTAAAAGCTGTAAATATTTTTATTGCATTTTCTGCAAATACTATTGCATCAAGCTAGTAATTAACAAATTAATAAATAAAATCATTATATATTATAATTAATACTAATTAAAAACATATTTTTTTAAAGCTAACATTTAATGTTCATTAAAATCACAATTTAGATAAAATTAAAAACGTATCACAGCCACTAGGTAGTTAGAAATTATAAGGACTAGATTCTTTTTTGCTATAAATGTACAATATCTTCATAAATATACGAAACCAATTACGATAGTAATTACAAGTATAGGCCAATGTAATACTTGAGGATGTATGCCACAATGAGAACCTAAGAAAGATAATGTAATGGAAGTTGTTTTATTGAATAAGAACTTAAATACTTTTAATATAGTCAGAGATTTCATTATTTCCGATGGGTTCTTCGAAAAGTTTTGGGCAACTTTGAATTTTATTAAGCTCCATTCCAAATTTTTTGACTTGCAGACCCCTTCTGCAAGTCGATCCACTCTCAATTAGGTAAATGCTTTCGTTTTCCATCTTCCCTACGAAGCACTCATAACTTCGAAGATCTCTTCTCTTGACATAAGTAAATATGTGTCCATCTTTGCCCTCCGTCCACTGGCCAAGACACTGATACTCTCTTTCTACAATTATGTTATCGGTTTATTCCGAATATTAATTAAATCTTAGCATTTACCTTCATAGAGAATATTTATTTTTGAACAAAACGTGACTTTATACATCATAAACTCTTGATTCTTGCAATCCGACTTTAATTTGGCACAGAGTATTGGTGCATCTGGTATTTGACCAGTATATATACCAGCAACTGGGCATAATGATGTTTTATCTTTGGTATGTCCTGTAAGAAAAACAAAAGTATTTTAACATAAAAATAGCGAGATAATTCGAAAGAAATGGTAATCAATTGTACTTACTAGCTTCAATAGACCAAGTTTTTTTGAGAAACTGATCATTATTACATAATTTTAAAGTAGGATTCGTGGATTGCTCTTTTCCAACTTGAAATTCGAGTACATTTGAACTGCGCTGAACTATCCAAAGACATCCATACCATTCATGTCCACTAACAGATAGGGATAAGTCATATGAAGTAGTTAATTATTTATCACATAATTTGTAGCTTACCACGAAGACTTTAAATAAATGATAAATCGATCCGAATTTCTTGGTGATACTCGGACACAATGATAAGAAAAATTTGCATGAGATCGATATCTTTGTAGGTGATGGTGTATTTGTCAATTTTCATATTAGTCCATTGACCAAGAAGTGCAGAAGGGAACCTAGATACATAAGAATGTAGAGCTAATAATTGCTATATATTTTCAAAAATACGCATTTGGCATGAACATTTTCGGATAGTTCCCATAATAATAGGAGTAACAGTGATGGAAATTTCATTACCTACATGACGATCCTTTAGCAACAACGGATGGAAGAGGTTTATGCAATATTTTTTTTCAATGCATATATCTGACCGTCTTCTCGTTTTTCGGGACAGGAAGCATTTGAGGATAATGTGATAAGAGCCTCTGATGTGTTGTTTTGTTCAATTCTCTAGAGTAAAAACATGAATCCAATGCAAAAATAACTATTAATGAATACCCTTACAGCACATCTATATTTCGCTTGTTCCTTAGTAAGTCGATCAAGAACGAAAAGAGTAAATGTTTGATCCCGATTCTCCCAGTTACCAAGACACTCCATCTCTTGTTCCACCAAACCAGTCGAACTCCCCTCCAGTATCTTGGAGGGGAAATACTTTTCCACCCGTATGATATTTCCATTGGGGCATGTTGACAACAAGGACTTGACTCCCCCCCAAATTATTCGAGTCAATTAAAAACCTTCCTGAGAAAGGACAGAGAGATGGAGTGAAATTGGAGTGTCCATAACCATCAGTGGATCGAAAGAGAAATATTTGTTTTTGATGAGGTGCAGTAAGTTCTTCTTTGGGGCAATAGAATTTGGCGTAATTTTCGAGACTAAAGCATCGATTCCATTCAGTCGTCCATATTCGAACTATGCGTGGAGAGAGTTTCTCTAGGCGAATGCATTGGAAGCAACCATTTCTACGAAATGAAAATAATAGGAATATTGCAAATATTAAAACAAACAAAAAAAACACCCTAAACAGAAAAACGTCATGTTCTCAAATATATTTTCATCAATCAATATATAAATACTAAAACCTATATCATCCAGAAAATTTATAGCGTAGTTAGGTACAGTTTAACCAAAAGTATCTCGAACCTTTTTCAGTAACAGGGAGCTAAAGAGATTGAACTGACGTCTTAACATATTATTGACATTGTGTGTTTGTTACTATTTGTTATTTATTGTATACAGTGTGAGCTCCGAGAATAGTTTGAAGTATTTTCAATAAAGGTAAGATTATTACAAAAATCCCTTTTAAATTAAGGTAATTAACTACTGAATATATATATATATAAATAGCTTAGAAAAATATTAAATCAATCATTGTTACTAGGGTCCAAATATATATAGTTTGACCTACTTTTAGGGATTGTGTTTTTCTCAAGTTCAAAAGCATTGATTTTTATTTTTGAGGACTTGCTTGTCACTCAACAAATACAGATTTTATGTTTCTGTCTTTCTCAAAACGCACAATTAATTATAAATAATCTTTTCAAATTGAATATTTTTTTGCTCTTGTTCCTCATTCATAAATTGGCAAATTGACATTACATTTTAGTATGTATTCCATGATACAAAAAATCCTTCATGACGCACAAATATGATGGGAATGATTCTAATAATACGTACACGTCTTTCAAAAGGACAGAGCTTCCATATTTCTTATAGCAATGCCCCCAGAGAGAAATACCATCTTGTTTGATGGATACTCTATAGTAGTAGGAATTGTTGGAAGGTGGTGCTCCAATCCTTTGAGTCTCATAGTCTCCAACATATTCCCAATCTAAAAGACACGTCGATATGGAAACTGTAAGATACAAAATATATAATTATTGTACATGATTATGCTAACTGCGATTCTACTTGCATTGATATTATTTGCATAATTCACTATTATATGAACCTGAGTAATTTGAACCCTATAAAAGAAGTTCATGTAATGACTTATAAAATTATATGATTATTATTAATACATGTTCTATATTATCGATCCGTCATATTATATTAAAAAAATGTACATGGAAGAGGACTTTGCGGTGAATATTAATTCTAAGTATGTATTGCCTGCTAAAAAAGAAAGCCCAGGGAGAGAAGAAATACATTCTTCTTCCTTCAACTCTGGGCTTGTACTTGTACCACAATGTCAAGAAAAGGCGAGTGGTGAAGAGAAAGAAGGGAGGAGGAAGTGAAGGAGAGCATTCCAGCCCCGGTCTTAGTGCGTTCAATTTCAAAGTGAAGATTGTCGTTGCAACATCGATACAGAATTCATATTATACATATATGAATATATTGTCATTACGTCATTGCCTCTCAACCAAAGAAGAACTGCAGTCATATAACATTACAAAAGTGTCAAACTCTGATAGTAGATTCTAATTTATACCATAGTAATCACCATATAAAGTATCAGTAGGGATAAAAAGAGTTTGATAGGTAAGTCTGTTCCTTAATATTTTAGTACATACATAATATGATATTAACAAGGATGTTAAGATATTTGTACATATAATTAACTAATATTGCTTAATTCAGTGCAACATTACATAATTATAAATCCTGCCATAATTTCGTAAGTCACGGGAACGAGAAAGCAGGACTGCACGTGCTTGCTTTTACCGTAAAGGGAGTGTGCGAGTAAAGAAGAAGGGAGGGGACGCCTGTAGAAGAAGAAATTCTACTAAAACCCTACTCAAAATATTATGAACGCCTATCAGTGATATTTGATCCAAATGAGCGTACTGTGTATGTCTGGATTTAATGTATTCATTTTAATTATATTGATTGTTCGGTAAAATGACGTATCAATGTCTCCAGCCTTCTTCAGCTTGCTAGCTAGCTCGCAATCGTAAACTCTCCTTCCTTCCGCACTCCCTTTCTGTGTATGTGGACAAGGAGTAGACTCTATGCAAACATGCATTTCCTTGCATGTATTTCAGCTTAAACTATATTATATTCTACAATATACTTCACCCTCGACTCCTTGTAATTAAAAAAAAACAAAAAACTTTATTGACCCAGATACTTGACTATAAAACTCTACAAAATACCTAAATATGAATGCAATCTAATCCATAATTCAACGGGCTTTCATTTAATTATAGTGCCGTTCTTCGGAGAGTAAAGAAATAATATATAGAACATGCCTTTTGATTCGAAAAGCTGGACGTATCCTTCTGCAGAAGGTCTCTATGACCCAGCTTTAGAAAAGGATGCTTGTGGAGTGGGATTCATTGTAAATATCGATGGAAGAACCTCACATGATATTTTCGAAGATGCTGCGGAGCTTTCTCGGAGAATGGAGCATCGAGGAGCATGTTCTGCAGATAATGACTCTGGTGATGGTGCAGGGGTTTTAATTGCAATTCCCAAGGACTATTATCAAAAGAAATTAAGGTACACAAACTGCTTTTAAGAGTGATTTATAAATTTATCGTTCATTTTTTTTTTTTAGTGAAGTGAATGTTCAACTTCCTCGTCTTTATGCTACTGGAATCATATTTTGTGATGAATCCGATGAATCTGACGTAAAAAAGGACTTTGAGAAACATGCCGAATCCTTGAAAGGAAATCTCCGAGTGATTCATTGGCGAGAAGTACCCAAAGACTCAAACAGTCTCGGATCTGTTGCTAGGGCTAGTGAGCCGAAATTACTTCAAGTCTTTGTGACATCAGAGGAAGAGGGCATTGAGAACAAGTGCTTTGATAAATACATTTACATCCTTCGAAAAACGGCAACTCATTACATCCCGGCTTGCAAGGACTCAAGAAAAAGATTTTATATTTGTTCTTTATCTAGAACTGCGATCGTTTATAAAGGACAATTCAATCCATGTCAAATATGGAATTATTTTACTGATTTGATGGACCCTGAATTTGAGTCCCATTTGCTTATCGTTCACACTCGCTTTAGTACTAATACTTTTCCATCATGGGAGAGAGCTCATCCTAATCGAGTACTGGCTCATAATGGGGAAATCAATACTCTTCGAGGAAATGTTAACCTCATGGAGGCTCGTGAGGGTGTCATGGTGTCTCCAGATTTCGAGGATTTATCTACCCTCTATCCCATTGTAGAGCCAGACATGTCTGATTCGGGATGTCTTGATAATGTAGTTGAATTCCTAGTCCACGTGGGTGATCGAAGTCTTCCTGAAGCAATGATGACTCTTGTACCAGAGGCTTGGCAGAATGACGACCAAATGCCTTCAAATAAAAAGGACTTTTATCATTGGGCCTCATTTTATATGGAGCCCTGGGACGGTCCTGCCCTTTTAACATTCACTGATGGTAGATACGTAGGTGCAATTCTGGATAGAAATGGCCTCAGACCCTCTCGATATTACATTACGAAAAATAATCGTATGATTATGGCTTCAGAAGTAGGAGTTATTGACATAGATCCGACTCAAATAATCAAAAAAGGACGACTCCAGCCTGGTAAAATCCTTCTTGTCGATACAGATGTACAAAAAGTAATTGATGATCATGAACTCAAGTCCAGTATAGCTAGCTCTCGTCCTCATGGAGATTTTTTGAATAAGTCGATAGATTTGAAGATTATAAAAGAAGCAGGGAGTGAGTACGCTGCAGAGATCTCATCCCTTCCAAGGAGACGCCCCATTAATCTTCATGAAAACGATTTTAACAACAATTTTGATTATGGAGAGGAGAACATCCTGGAAAAATTATGGCGAGGTGATCGGCGATTACCTATTTTTGGATACAATATCGAAACACTTGAAATGCTGATGTTACCTATGTTTAAAACAAAGAAGGAAGCTCTTGGATCCATGGGAAATGACACGCCTCTTGCTTGCCTCTCAGAGATGCAACCCTTGATCTATGAATATTTCAAACAACTTTTTGCACAAGTCACAAACCCACCCATTGACCCTTTCAGAGAAAAAATAGTCATGTCGCTTGAATGTCCCATTGGACCTGAGGGAAACATTCTAAATCCCGGGGATTGTACTCGTCTCTGGTTAAAAAATCCTATCCTATCTGTAAATGACTTGGAACATCTGAAGAGAACCAGCATTTTGGGTTGGAAGTCGAGAGTAATTGACATTACATATCTTAGCGATGATCAAATTAGCCTTTCGGACATAGTATCCAACATTTGCAATAGAGCAGAGGAGGCTGTGAAAAAGGAAGGCGTTCAGTTACTTATTTTATCGGACAGAAATGTGGGAGTGAATCGAATTCCAGTCAGTGCAGCTTTAGCATCTGGAGCAGTGCATCATCATCTCATTGCAACAAGACTAAGGAGTAAATGTGCCATAATTGTAGAATCTGGAGAAGCAAGGGAAGTGCATCATTTATGTGTACTTATTGGTTTTGGTACAGATGCAATTTGTCCCTACATGGTTCTTGAAATTGCTGCAATGCTCAAGGATGAGGGGGTAGTTGAGATTTCTGAGGAGGAAGCTTTTCAGAACTATGTTGCGGCTGTGGATCGAGGTATTTCAAAAGTCATGGCAAAGATGGGAATATCCACGATGCAATCATACAAGGGAGCTCAAATATTTGAGGCATTAGGTACAATATCAGGGACGTCTGCAAGATTATATATTTTTTTTTAGAGGGGTTGGTTTTTGGAATTTTTTGAAAAAAAATAAATAATATTAAATTTTTTTCGAAAAAAATTTCAAAAATCCATAGCTATTCACAACAAATTGAATTTTTTGGAAAAAAATTTTCAAAAATCCGGAGCTGTTGTCAGAAAATAAAATTTTTTGGAAAAAATCAACAGCTGTTCACAAAAGTTTTTATTTTTTCGAGAAAAAAAATTACACGTATTTTAGCATAAATTTTTTTCATTCTGACCAAAAAAAAAAAATCAAGTAAAAATCCCTCTAGCCTACCCTATGTGGACGCCCCTGAATAATAAGAATAGCAGGCATAGGGATTCATTCACATTTTTTTTTTTTGTTACAGGCATATCCACTGAAGTGGTGGACAAGTGTTTCCGTGGAGCACCTACGAGAATAGGAGGTGTCACTTTTGACACTCTTTCCAATGAGGCATCCCAAAGACACTTTCTTACATTCCATTCAAATTTGGATTCACGAGTTCTTCGAAATCCAGGATTTTTCCACTGGAGATCCGGAGGAGAAGAGCATATTAATGATCCTGCAAGTATTGCATTTCTTCAGGAGGCCACAAAATATGAAAATAAAAATGCGTATCAAAAGTATGTGGATGCTACGATGGAAACGATAAAGAAATGCTCTATCCGTGGTCAATTTGAAATAGATTTTTCGAAAGGAACTCCTGTTGATGTTTCAGAAGTGGAGCCTGCATCGAATATCGTTAAACGTTTTGTAACAGGAGCGATGTCGTTTGGATCCATCAGTGCTGAAGCACACGGTACATTGGCAGTGGCTATGAATAAATTGGGAGGTAAATCTAATACTGGAGAAGGAGGGGAGAATGAAGAGCGATATTTGAATGACACACGACGCTCAGCCATCAAGCAAGTCGCCTCTGGTAGATTTGGCGTATCTGCTTCATATTTGGCTCATGCTGATGAGCTCCAGATTAAAATGGCTCAAGGTGCAAAGCCAGGAGAGGGAGGTGAACTTCCAGGATATAAAGTTACAGTGGAAATTGCAAAAACTCGGCGCTCTGTTCCCGGTGTTGGCCTCATTTCTCCACCACCCCATCATGACATTTATTCAATTGAGGACTTGGCCCAGTTGATATATGACTTAAAGTGCATTAATCCTAAAGCGAGAATATCTGTGAAGCTGGTCTCAGAAGTAGGCGTGGGCGTGATTGCAGCAGGTGTTGCAAAAGGAAAAGCAGAACATATACTTATTTCTGGACATGATGGAGGAACTGGTGCTTCATCATGGACGGGTATCAAAGGAGCAGGTCTTCCCTGGGAACTAGGAATTGCTGAAACTCATCAAACACTTGTTATGAATAATTTGAGATCCCGAGTTGTACTTCAGACAGATGGGCAATTAAGAACGGGATTTGATGTGATGGTTGCTGGAATCCTAGGAGCGGATGAGTTTGGATTTTCAACAGCCCCTCTCATAGTCTTAGGTTGTACCATGATGAGAAAATGTCATTTGAATACATGTCCTGTTGGTATAGCTACACAGGATCCAATTCTACGCAAAAAGTTCGAAGGCCAACCAGAGCATGTTGTGAATTATTTTTTTCTGATTGCTGAGGAAATAAGAGAGTTTATGGCTAAATTAGGATGTACTAAATTTAATGATTTGATCGGACATACGGAATTTTTAAAGGTCACTGAAAACCCGATTCCATCTAAAACTCACCTTTTGAACTTTAACTCCTTACTTCACTCTGCAGAAAGTATGAGAATCCCTAAAAAACATGGAGGTTCTATACCTCAGGACTTTCAACTAAATCTGCGCCTCGACAATGAAGTTATTAAGGCATGTGACACCATCATCAATTCGGACAGCTTGAATCCAATATCTTTAGAATATCCCATAGTTAATACACAACGAACATTTGGCGCCACATTAAGCTATCATATTGCAATGAAGTACAATGAGTCTGGTTTACCTAGGGATAATATTATAAACATATCACTTCATGGATCTGGTGGTCAGAGTTTGGGAGCCTTTTTAGCAAAGGGAGTAAGCATAATTTTGGAAGGAGATTCAAATGATTATGTGGGTAAATGTCTTTCTGGAGGGCACATTACTGTTTTTCCACCAAAAAATTCTATGGAAAGTTTCAAGTCCGAAGAGAATATTATTGTTGGAAATGTATGTCTATATGGCGCAACGTCAGGACGAGCATTTTTCCGAGGGATTGCATCCGAAAGATTCTGTGTTCGAAATTCAGGAGCTGTTGCAGTAGTTGAGGGAGTAGGAGATCATGGTTGTGAATATATGACTGGTGGAAGAGTTATAATTTTGGGTACAACAGGACGAAATTTCGCTGCTGGAATGTCGGGTGGGATTGCTTATGTTGTAAAAAAGGGAAATGAAACATTTGAGACTAAGTGTAATATGGAAATGGTTGAGTTGGTTGAGCCAAAATCCATGGAAGATGAGGACAAATCATTTCTATTAAAAACACTGCAAGACTTTGTTGAGGCAACGGGCTCTGAGGTTGCAGCGGCAATTCTAAGTGGAAATCCCTTCGAGTCCTTTATTAAAGTGTATCCCAAGGAGTATAGACAAGCCATTGAGAATAAAAGGAGAGGAAGTAGTGTTGAGAAACAGAAGGAGGCGACAAAGCCGCCTTTAAATGAACACGAGGAAGAAATAATTAAAGATATAGAGGATTTGAGGATTGAGCCCAAAAAAAAGTGCCCTTGACAAAACAAAAGGATTCATGAAATATCCACGAGTTTATGACAACTATAGGGATCCAGAGTCACGAACTAAAGATTGGGATGAAATATATGACTTTCCAAAGGTTAGGAAGAGCTTAAAAGTTCAAGCAGCTCGATGTATGGACTGTGGAGTGCCTTTTTGCCATTCTAATAATCATGGATGTCCCTTGGGAAATGTTATACCTCGATTTAATGATCTAGTTTTCCATGATCAATGGAAAGAGGCTCTTAAAACCCTACTTCAAACAAACAACTTCCCAGAATTTACAGGAAGAGTCTGTCCGGCGCCATGCGAAGGCTCCTGTGTTCTGGGTATCAACTCACCTCCTGTCACCATAAAAAACATTGAATGTGCTATTATTGATAAAGCTTTTGAAAATGGGTGGATCAAGGCACAACCCCCCACTCAAAAGATCTTCCAAAACTATTGCCATCATTGGTAAGTAAAGTCTAGTATTCATTTTACACAATTATATTCTTGTTATAATTATTTCTATGTATTTTAGGCTCTGGTCCCTCCGGACTTGCTGCAGCAGATCAATTAAATAAAGCTGGTCACAATGTAACTGTTTATGAAAGGAACAACCGAATCGGTGGTCTATTACAGTACGGAATTCCCTCTATGAAGCTATCAAAAGAAATTGTTCAAAGAAGAGTTGATCTTATGACAGAGGAGGGAATCAACTTCAAAGTGAATAGTACAATTAATGAGAGTAATATTCTGGAGTTAAAAAAAGAATATGATGCACTCCTCTTCTGTACTGGGTCAACTATCCCCAGAGATATTCCTATTCCAGGTTTGTGGTTGGGAAAAAAATAATAATAGTTCTAACTACTTTATTAATTATCCATTGAAATACTTCCAGGGCGTAAATCAACAGGAATACACTTCGCCATGGAGTTTCTTCAGAAACTTCAGCAAAAAAATCTAGGTGATGAAGTGAAAACGATTGATGCTAAGGATTTAGATGTCATTGTTATTGGAGGAGGTGACACGGGTAATGACTGCATCGCCTCTTCCTTGCGACAAGGAGCAAAATCAATTACAACTTTTGAAATTCTTCCACAACCTACTGAACTAAGAGGGGAGGATAATCCCTGGCCACAATTCCCTAGAATTTTTAAGGTATTTGATTATAAACTTACATACAAACGAAACAAATAATGAAAAGTACATTTATTGCAGGTGGATTATGGTCATCAAGAGGTCATTGTTAAAAATGGAAATGACCCCAGACGCTATAGTACCATGAGCAAGGAATTTCTAAGCGATGAAAATGGCCGTATTTCTGGAATACGAACAGTATGCGTTTCATGGGAAAAGGATGATAAGGGAAGATGGGTCATGTCTGAAGTTCCTGATTCTGAGAAACTATATCCTGCTCAGTTGGTTTTACTCTGTATGGGCTTTTTAGGACCAGATAAAAAAGTATTGGACTACCTGAATATAGAGTTGGATCCCCGAGGGAACATTCAGACGAAGGACTACGCCGTGGGGAATGGGATATTTGCTGCAGGAGATTGTCGTCGAGGACAGTCTTTGGTGGTATGGGCAATCACTGAGGGAAGACAGGCAGCAAGGAAGTTGGATGAATATTTGATTGGATCCGGGGTTTCTCAGCTTCCAATCGTTGGAGGGGTCATTGTACCTCCTGTCTGAATTTAAATTTTTGGATTTGAAGAAGCATTTAATAGCCAATGATGTAGTAGAATTAGTTACAAGGATAGTATATACTTATAATGTTTGTTTGCATATCACATTATTAGAAAATACAAAACATTCAAAACACTCCCCTGACTGTCACCATGAATCACCTCAAACAAACAAACAAAACCAAAAAAATATGTACTACTAAGAAATTGCTGAGGAACGCAGTAACTCATTTTTTTTTTAAATTTAAGTTTCGTTTATTGTTGAAAGTGACTTCAACTTTTATAAAAGTTTATTTTATTATATACGTATCTATAAACCTACTACTTATTTTTATCCATTAGATTAGTGCCATATCCTATACATATACTCATTATACCTGATATGACCACATGAAGAAAGGTAGAAAATGAATCAGTAATATTTTTAAAATGTAACAGTAATAATAGAAACACGCACACACAAAGCAAAGTGTTGTTGTACTTGTTGTAATAATATTGATACTATGATTCTGTCTGTGTCTGTAAAGTTCATCCCTCCAAGTAAAGTTGTAATAAACTATAGATTTATTTATATATATATTTATTTATGAATGACTCATTATTAGGCTTTCATCATCTCATCATGTTTCTGTGCTTTTCAAATGTATCTATATAGAGGCAAAGGTCTCGTATGTATTATCTTAAGAGTTTATTTATTATTGATATTTTTGATTAGCATTTATTGATAATTAAGTAATTCATAGTCGTTGATAGTTATTAATAAAATATTGATACAGATTTGAGGCTTGCTCATTTTTTATTTATTTTTACTATAAATGTTCATAGTAAATTAATTAATTAATTATGAGTGTTGAGACTTTGTCCAGGACATGATTCGTTGCCTGACTTGTATCTTGCAACCTTTCTCCCAACAACAAAATAAAAAAGGCCAAAAATCAATAAAAAGGCCAAACTTTCCTAATTAAAGAATTATTATTCAATGACTGATGGAAATTATTCAAAACGAATCAAGAGTTCAATCAATCAACGTCTGCAATACTGATTAAAAGGAAATATGCAGGAAAATCGACAACTGACAACCAAAACTGGTATGAAATAAATATAGAAAGTTTGGGGTCTAGTAAGATTACAAAACAGCTTTTAATGATCCTTTGTTCATATTTTTCTAGGGAAAAACTACCAGCCAAAACCTTCCTTCATTAAGCTCTCTTTTTGGAAGTAAAATATGCATATGGATCATTTTAAGATTAATAGAAATATTTCTATTAACCTGAGGTCATTCCACGTCAAATATACAGACTTTTTGTGCAATTTACGACATGATCATCACAGCTGGATTTTCTATATTAAATAAAAGAGTGTATTAAATATTAGGGTTATTTGACTCACCTGGGCATTTTAGGCCCGCTCTAAGTTGGGTCTAATGCGTAGGACTGGTGTTGTTTAGAAGGCTATAATTCCGCTCGAAATGACGGTATTTTAACAAAAGTTACGTCAAAAAATGCTCAAGAACACAAACTGTAACTTATATTCAATCATAATCTTATTTAATAAAAAATAAAATTTTGGCGCTTTGGTTCAACATTCAAAATTACCCCCAACCATACAGTAAAACCGATTTTGTTTTAATTTTGGTATAACATGTCTCAGTATATGTTTTCAAGCATATCCAAAATTCAGAGTGGAATCTTAATTGGATCACTTCCAAAAAGGGCATTATCTAATTGAGTATGTAGAGCCGCTATTACTATTCTATATTTAAACTTGGATTTTATATAATATATATACTTTCTGTTGATTAAAAAAATAAATAAGGATTCTTCTTTAAGTATACTATAATTGAAAATTCGAATTAAGATATTGCTTTTTTCTTGAAATAAAATAAAACATGGGAAATCTTCGTATTATAAAATTGATAATGATTCCGTTTTTTTTTTAAATCTTTAAAAAACTGTAAGCTAATAATGTAAGGAAGTCTTTAAATACAAATAAGCTAAATATTTTTTACAAAAGTTATCAATTTTGTTAGTGAAAAAGTCTGAAACCCCCACTAGACCCCAGACATGAGGTCAAAAAGTCATTTTTTATTCTTTATATGAAATGTTCTAGATTATTTTTAATTAAATATAAATGCTGCCTAGTGGAAATTGATAGCCAAGATATGTGATGCTAACATGAAAACAGGTAAAATAAAGCCATTTACTCCACTTCATCTCATTTAAGAATTATTATTCAATAACTGTTGGGAATTTGGTCATATCTTAACAAGAGATAATTAAAGTTCCACCAATCAACATTCAGAACATTTATTAGAGTGAAATACGCAGAAAAATTCACAACTGACAACCAAATACAGTGAAAAAAAAAAATCAGTTAGATTGCTGTTTGAAGCAGTGGAGCATAATTTAAAATGTAGATCGAATTTTACTACAAGACAGGTCCAGACCGAAATAATTATGTCAGTCAAAGGAACTCTAGGCAAGGCAAGGAATGTAGGAATTAGTAGTTCTTAATTCTGATTGGCTTAAAATTAGAAGCTGCTACATGGTCCTCCAGCTAGGCACACAACCAGTGTGTGTGTGGGGGGGGGGAGTGAAGGGGGAGTCTCCCCCTAGTGAAAAGAGAAGAATAAGGGCAACTACGTTAGGAACATATTCCTCCCTGTGTTTTAGATTGAATTGTTTATTTTCCCCTTGACCGCTCTTTCCATAGAGTCCTTTAGGTCAGTCAAAAGTTATAACGAGCTCAGACTATGATTTGCAGACTAAAACTATTAATTATGTATTATATGAAGTGTACAAGTTGTAACTGATTGTACAACTTTTAATTTATTGTACAATTTACAATTTCTATGTCTAATGATGCTTTGTTTAACCATATTATCAGTCATTTAAAATAACAACTATCGAAAAAAAATTCCACAGCCGTTCACAAAAAGATAAAAAAATTCACAGAGTTAACAAAAAAATAATTTTTTTGTGAAAAAAAAAAAAAAATCAAATATTAAATATCTTGGAGACCAATTTCAAAAATCTATAGCTATGGACAAAAATTAAATTTTAAGGAAAATTTTTAGGATAAATAAATGAAGAATGAAATAAATTTCAAAAAACAGAAAAAAAAGAAGGCATCTGTAGCAGGTTAGTTTTTTTTTTTGCTTTTTACTTGAAAATTAATTATTTACGAAAGATTTAATATTTGAAATTTGATTTAATTTGTCAAATTTAGTCCTAAAAAATTTAATTTTCCAAATTTTTTTTCCAAAAAAAATAATTTTCTGTCAATAGCTATAGATTTTTGAAATTTATCTCCTAAGAAAATTAATATTTGATTTCAAAAAATTTTACATATGAAATTTATCTCCTAAAAAAGTTAATATTTGATTTTTAGTTTCAAAAAATTTTATATAAGAAATTTATTTTTTGAAATTTTCTTCTACAAAAATTTAATATTTGAATTATTCTTTGCGCAAAGTTCAATTTGAAATCTAATTTTTGGATTTTTTTCCGCAAAATTTTAATTTTTGGATTTTTTTTCAAAAAATTACTAAAACCAAGCCAAACAATTATAGTCCTGCGGACGCCTTAGGGTGCATTGAAATTTTAAAATGTTTTGAAAGGAGATCTAACAGAAAAAACGCTGGCCTAGAAATCTCTTTACCATTTAATAAAAATAATTAAACTTTAAGATCATGTATATATATTAAGAAGGCACAATAATAAATTAAATCATAGGAGAGTCACGTTATAAAGGATTATACTGATACGATAATTGAGACACTGTTACTCCATACCAAAATATATATTTACAGCAAGTATATATTGTACACGTCTATTGATTAATTTATATATTAATATGATTTATCATTTATCACGCTGTGTACGTTCACAGTACAAGTTGGGATTTTGTGAGTGGAAAGTCGTAATCTGTTCATAGGTAATTTCAAGGAATTGATTATTTTGTATGAACAAACAATGAGATAGAAAGTTGTAAATCTAGAATTGACATTATCTGAGTGGGAAAGATGGTTGTATGATAGGTAGGGCTGGGCATTGAGAGAGTGTATGTAAAAAGCAGGAGCGAGCCGTATGGTACTATTGAGTAAAAGTTATTTTATTGTACAAACTTAAAGGTACTCGGCAATCAATAGATTATTTGAAGAGATGTTAGCACAACAATAATTCGAGAAAGAATGAATGAATAAGAAAAAAGGAAGATTCTACTAACTGTTTTCCTTTTCTAATCTCAAAACATTAATTTATTTCACCAAACAGACCAGCTTTGAATTGATAGGACTACGAGAGAGAAAGACTGGAGATATAGTTGAGTCAGCTGTTGATTGTAGTCCTTTTACTTTAATGCTCGATTATATATAATAACAATAACTAAAGATGGTTGTAAGAGGGCGAGGAGAAGGCGGGAGCGAGATATATGGTGTGACTGAATTAGACCCTTGTTAGTATCAGTTGCCTGTTATAGGATTATAGGATGCTATTGGGGAGGGGTTAATTAATTACTCCTATAAAGAGGAGAGCCTTCTACATTTAAAATGGTGTTCAGTAATAAGATTGTGGTAAAAAGGTTGCCGACAACGACATTGGGATAATATCGCTGAGGGGTAAAATCGTTGTGGTTATTATCAATGTAAGACAAAATCGTTGTGGATAATATCATCGTGAAAGAATTTTATTGTAAGAAATATGATTGTTAGTAATTCTATTGCAAGGAAATATCATCGTGTGCAATTTCGTTTCAATTTATATTATCGTCGGACGATAAAACAAATGAATGATGAAGAAACATGCCAGGATATAACCCTTCTAACATGCTATAATACACACTGACCCAAAGGTTGTATAGTTGAACTGCTGGGCCCCAAGGGAAATCAATAAACGCAAAATAATAAATAAACATAATTTGTGGACTCCAGTCAAAAACTGTCTCAATTTTGTCTCCAGTTCTTCTATCTAGTAGATAAAAGTCCCATTGTCACAAATGATGGAGGCCTTCAAGGAATCGATGCTGTTCTTTGAATTGGCAGAACCCTTCCTATATAACTCCATGGGATTCATATAGGGGGAGTTCGAGGGTCAGGTGTGGGGGTGTCAAACAGATACTTTCTCTTCTTTAAACAAGTTTTAGGTCTTGCGGGCCTTGTGAAAGGGGTCGAGTCTTGTTGAAACAGGAACTTGACACCCTTGGCCTCAGCTTTCATCCAAGGTATCACTTGGTGAGTAGAAGTTCACAGTACCTGTCGGCACAAACCCTCTCTTTTGGCTCAAAGAAGATGGGGGGAATGCCATTGCTGTGGTTCCCAATGGCCTTATTGGTCATGATGCTGGCCGGAAACTTGGTTTTAAAGACGTGGGGAAAATTAGTTCTCTCTGTGGCCAACCATCTGTCGTACTGGATGCGGTGGGATCTGTCGACGGTCCATTGTTTCCCATCAGAATAAAGGATAATTCGGTTACCATAGGAATTCAAATCGTTAAGAAATTTTATTCCGTGGGCAGCCTGGTTACCTTCAATTTGTCTGTAAGGATTTATCATTTGTAGAAGCGACATGACTTCATCTTCAGGTCAGTGTTTATCGCACAGGAAATTGTTGCACGGCTTACTTGGCATTTTTTAGCAAGATTGTTAATCAAAGTCGCAGGAGATGTCTTCACGGACCGTTTAGGCCTACAAGTAATCTGGGAGTACGACTTTTATCACTCCAATACTTCTGAACTTGTCTCTTATTTGCCTTCTCCTTCTTCCAGCGGTTGTAGACGTCGTAGAGTGTGCTCTTTGGATACCTAAGCATTTTCTTGATGTACGTTGGGCTGTGTTCTGTGCAAGCCAATTCAATGACAGTGTTCATGCAGGCATCCTACATCCTAAATACTTGTTTTGAATTAAAAGTTGCGCAATTAACTTAAAGTCAACGCTCAACCTCTCACTTTAAAATTGAAATAATCGAGTTAAATGTTTTCTTTATGGTTCCGGATGTATTTAAAGATGGTTTGGATTAGCCTGAGCACATTGTATTTAATATGTTTGACATGGACTAGAAATAAGATTATTTTTTTTGGGAGAAGTGTTGTGTTCCTATACTTTTGACCAATTTTTTTAACATTTGTTGACTGACAGAGTGTAAATTGATTTTTTTTGGATGACCTATATTTTCAATAAAAAGCATGATTTGATTTGTTTCATTTTTTGTCATAAAAAAAGTTAACTATTTGACAAACAAAAATTTCATTTTTTTTTTAAATCTGGTGTAATTTTGATAAAAAAATATTTTATCTAAATAAATATTAGCAATTTTGAGAGATCATTCATTAGCACAAGTTATATATTTATTTATTAATGATGGTTCTATAAAAACATTTACTCTCTAAAAATAGCAAAATTTACCCTTGGTTGACTCCTGCTGTAAAGGAAAACAGAATGGCAATGGTATCATCCCCAAGGGAGACATGTCACAGTACTACGTCTACTTATTTTTATCATTTTCTTTCTGCGTGAATAAATATTGTATATGCATTGGTGTTTTGAATGACATTGTCTTTCAAATTAGAATAATACATATTTTGTCTGATTTAAATGTACTCCATGTCTCAAAAATGCTTTTTCCCAAGCCTTTGCTAAGCATAAATAAATACTGAAAGAGTAGAAGTGAAGAATATAATTTTTTGACATCTGAATCAAAAACTTCAAAGTCTAGAATTCAACCAATGACATTTTGTACCTCTTTTGATCATACATACCGGAATGGGGCAATGAGTAGAATTGGAAATGAGATGACCTCCCAGTAGTGTTGTATTGGTCCTTATCTATTCGGCCCAGTCCAGTCCTAAGACCGCTCCAATCGGTCCTTAGGACTGTCAGTCTTTGAAATTTTTCCTAAAAATGTCCATGGTGTATTAAGCCAAATATGACATATGAGATATGAATTCAGAGCATTGCACATATTTTGGAATAAATATTCATGTTGTTTATAACACAAAATAATACAGACATGTTATAATTTTAGTTAGTTATATAATTTATTATATCCTATTTGAGAATAATTAAAAATATGAAAGCAACGCAAGGATGTATCGAGGGATCAATTTTACCTTCTTTAAGAACTGACAAGTGGCATTGGACTGGATGTGGCCGTACTGGACAGCGGTCTTAAATAAGGACCGAAACAACACTACCTCCCAGTGGGCTAAAATAAAGAAACCAAAAAATGGCAGAATATTATTATTATTTCACCAAATTTAACTAACTCGTCTATATTATTTAGACATATCATTAAAATTTGTAAATTCTAAGAATTTGTAGCCCCTAAAATATTTTGTACCCTTATTTATTTCCTTCTCCCTTGTCACAGTTGATTGTAGCTTATCTACTCCAAAACATTCTTCAAATTATCAGGGTTACCATGTTGAGTTTTGGTTTCTTTTTTTTAACATGCCCAATTTACACTGAATTTTCATCACTGCTCATGTGAGTGCACATAAAAGACGGAGTGTAATACTCAAGATTTCTAGTGAAGTTATAAGGAATGATGTAAACAGTATGATAATGGAAGGGTATTTTTGTAGTTGCAACCTAAAAAGTACTCATCACATCATATTTATAAAAAAAATGATTTAAGTATTGAGTGGTTACGTGTGAGTGTTCTCATGAAAAACAGAGAGTAGAACTGAAGATTTGTTAAAGCTTTTATTATATATTATTAGTGATGTCCAAATAATACATAAAAATGTAGCTAAATATGCAAATAGAAATGCAGAAAAAGGCCAAAAATGCAAATAAACATTTTTAAATAGTTAAAAAACAAATAATATAATTAAATTTTCTCAATAAAGCAGATCCTTGCTCCATTGAATTATCATCTGGTCCCTCACATGGTCCATTGAAAACACTGAAGGCCCTCTCACAGTCCACGGATGTCGTGGGGAACAGTTGAAGCTTGCTTCGGTGTTGCTATTCTCGCCTAAGAGCACTGAACCAATAAGATTCATCTTCTCAAATGCTGGATTTATTTTCTGTATGCCCCAAAGTTTGTGGGCAAGCTTTGGGATTCAAGTGGTAGGTGTACATCTCTTTCAGACCTTCCTCCCCCCTGAACACAGTAGGAAAACCCGTCTGTGAGAAGCCTTATCGTAGTTTAATTCGGTTCCAAGAAGCTCAAACAGAGAAAAGTTTTTGCACGTGCGGTTGTTAGTGGTGCCTAAATTGACATCGTTGATCAAGTATGGCCTTTCTAGGTATGCACCATCCAAAGATCCTGCCAGCACTACACACATGGCCCTACTCAGGCTGACCGTGATTTCATCAATTGAGATAAACAATAACTTATCCTTATGTTTCTCTTTGATTTGCACACTACCTCCTTGCTTGTTTTCTCCATTGTCCTGGTCATGGTGGTGCTGCTAGGCATCTTCCTCTTAGAGTACTTCTCCAAGAAATCTTTGAGCTCCATGTTGTTGATCTTGTCAAGGAGGATATTAGCAGAGACCAAGGTTTTCACTAGGTTAGTATTGAAGACGCCATCGCAGTTATGGTTGGAAAGGATGACGTAGAGCCCCTTCTGTGTAGCTTTTCTCCCATTTTGTTTAAATCTACATTCTTTTTGTGCCTGGCACACTGAACATGCTGTTCTATAATAGAATTCCTGTTGGCTTTCGCTCTAAAGTTGTAAAGCTTGCATAGAAAATACTTTTTTTTGAGTCACATAAGTCCAAATCTTGTTGCCACCAGGCTCGTTAATGAGCACTGAGGGGTCCACTATCTTAGGCATTGTCTATTGAGGAAGATGTTCTTTAACTTCGAATAAATGTAAATATATTTAAAAGAAATTCTACTGAATGCCCGCTTATATTTATAGAGAAAAAATGGATTGTATAAAATCTAAATAGCTTTGGTGGAGAGATGGATCTAATAAATTTTTGACTATCCGTGTACTTTTCCCTCTAAAATTCATGGTGCCAATGGATTTATCCTCTCCTCTTCTTCTCTTTCTCCTCCAATACTCGCACTCAATCCTCGTTTTACTCTAATAACTGCATATTTTTTATCTAAAAATGGCGGGGGAAATACAAATAATGGTAAAAAATGCAAATAAAGGTCGAAAATGCAAATAAGAGCCCAAAATGAAAATAAATCTTATTTGCATAATTTGGGCATCCCCTATATATTATTAATGCAAAGTATGTCTGTTAGTAGACCCCTTATTGTTCTGGGTAATGTGGGGAACTACTGCTAGAAAATTAAGTAAGAGTAAAATTAGGGCTGAATATAGTATGCTTACCTTTTATGAAATGTCAATTTTCAAATTTCAGCAAAGATTGATAAAATAAGTAGTACTCAAGGGGGCAAAAAATGGGAGAAAAAACAACAATTTTGATATACTTCTATGCCTCAACCAAATTAATACCAATGAAATGAATTTCAGATGGAGTAAATGTAGTACTATTATTAATGTTGAAAATCTTGCTTAGAATTGGCCAGTTAAAAAAAAAGACCCGAAAATCAAGATGGTAACCCTGATAATTTGAAGATTGTTTCGGAGGAGGGAAAGAATAATGCTCATGACGTTTAATTAGATCAGCTACAGTCAGCTGTGACAAGGGAGGAAGGAGAAAAGGATATACACAAGGACATTTACTAGAATTACTCTGATGACCATCCCCAATTCTACTTTGAGTCCAACGAGGACTTACTATTATAACCCTGCAACACATCCTCAGGGTTACCCTCCGTCTATTATGAGCACACACGAATTTTCAATCCGGTTTTGAATATAATTGAATCTATTTAGGAAAGGTTGTTCACTACTCAGGAATTAAATAATAATGACAACTGCAGAAGGAAAAGAAAATTCATTATTCAGACTACCAATTTCCAAAAAAACGGGCCAATTAAAAAATACACTGGATTTTCAGCACTGACTATAATGTTTACTTATACTTAATCAGTGCAACTCCATCTGACCAATTAAAGGAATATTTAAAAAAAACATTACATGCAAAAAAATGCTTAGAATTTACAGCTTTAATAATATGACTAAATATAAAAGAGTTAGTCGATTGTGATTAAATAATAATAATAATTTGTCAGTGACACGCAGGAACTTTTCTTATTTATTTATCTTTCATTAATTGGATTTGCTAATGTGTACAAAAAATATATACATATATAAATATGAAGCTCATCCATCCTATTTTTGTTGAACCATAAGTACATGTGTACAAACAATTAAAAAAAAGAGAGAAAAAAGAGAATTTGCAGATGGTAGTATTGAAAAAAAACACACACACATTCACCCTTAAGAAAGTATTGATTTAATAAATAAAATAAAAACTATATGTAGCAACGTTATGTTCTCATTAGAGATACATACATATATATACATAAATCCTATAATTATATATATATATATAAGAGCTGACAAAACTTTAGAATAGTTGTATACTATATCCATAAGAGTGGTGAAGAAAAATAAAATAACAGGAGAGGGGACATTTCCTAAAGACTTTACCTAAATAATATGTATTTTGTATATACTTCTATGATAGGGGACTAAAATTATTAAGAAGTATGTCATATTAAATATTATGAAGAACTGAAAACATAGCTCTCTATGTGTGCAGAGGTACATTGCAAATAATATAATATATTAGGTTGCTCCGAAATGATTGAGACTGCCCCAGTAAGACGTGAAATTACATTAAAAAAAAGTACTCAATCATGTCACATAGTCTCCTCCGGCTCGGATCACGTCCTGGCAATTGTTACCCATCTCCCACAACTGTCGGAAGAGATCCTCTTTCTTCATTAAATTAGTTCCTCTCAGAACATGGAAAATCACAATTTATTTTCTTACTTTTCGATACCCTATCAACAAAAGACAGTGTCTGAGATCCACACCGACCTCACTATCGTTCACCCTAATGCCTACCCTAGTCATGCAACCATCTTTCGGTGGAATGGTGAGATCCGGGATGGCACTTCTAAGCTGTAAGTAAGTGTTTCATCAGGACGACGTCCCTGGGAGACAAGGACACCCAACAACATCACCCAAGTTAAGGACCTGGTGAAGAACAAAACCACCCACAGCGGTTTTTGGAATCCTGATTGATGATTTCCACTTCAAAAACATCCTCAGCATGTGGGTACCCCATTTTTTCTCTCAAAACAACAATGATGAGCGAGTGAAGTGCTTTAGGCCCTGATTAAGCTCTTCCAGGACCACAGATAGCAGTTTTTGGAGTCCTATCGATCTCTGTGACAGATTTATCTTCCGTAAGTTGAAGCACATCCCCTGGGATTACGATTTTCATACCTATGAATATCACACATACGGCGTTCAGCGGGTGATGGAGTTAGTGAACGAAGAGGAGCTCTCCAGGGAGTTATGGGGGATGGAGAACCATTGTCACGACGTTAGCCGGAGGAGACTATGTGATATGGTTGAGTACTTTTTTCTACACTTTTGAATGTAATGCAGTCTCAAGCATTTCAGAGCAACCTAATATAATGTATGTATGTAGGTTTAAGAAAAATTGCCTGATACAATCAGACATCAGTTAAGAGAATGCAAAATGGACAAGAAATAGGAAACTAAATAAATGCATGGAATTAATTAATTAATCAAAAAGCATATTTTATTGGTGCGTCAATGATTTGGGGTAGATTTTGTGTTAAGGGACTATTTAAGGGGTGCATACTTGCAGTCCTGTAATCATACCAGGGGCCGAGCAATAGGGAGGGGGCATGGTCCTCATACTTTTTGCGAATTAACATGTTACAGGAACTAAAAGTGTCATTTTTAAATCTCAGTTATGGAACCATTGCCCATACGCAGAGTTTGCAGTAGGGTCAAGCCCTCCTCATCCTCAAAATTGATTATCCTACATAGTATAAAAATAATTTATGCGTGTGTCTGATTTCCGTTTGCCTGCGTGGAAAAACAATGATAAAAATTTCAAAAACGGAGACAGATACAGACATTAAACATGAAATAAAAGTTTTTTAGAATTCTAAGTAACGTACGTAGGGCTATGTTTCAATCTGATAGGACAAGATTTATGGGCTCTGGAAGGGCATGTTTATTTTTTGGGTTTTCGCAAATAAGTTGATCTTTTTTTTAATAAAACAAGATTTGTTCCCTGTGCCTCAAAGGTTTTTCAAGGTATGGGTAGTTGATTCGAAAATAAACCAAGAAAATTATAAATTAAAAGAACGAATTATTGTACTAACAGAAAAAGGTAGAACGTATATTAAATACGAATTAAAAAAAAGGAGAGGAGGATTAGCGGGTTTATCTTAGTATGTATCTTTAATCTACAATATGGTTGCAGAAGGAGCATGACAAGTTAGCAATGCCAATGACAATAAATAAATCACAGGGTCAAACATTTGAAAAAATTGACTTATATTTACCAAAATCAGTATTTTCACATGGTCAATTATATGTTGTATTTTCAAGAGTGTCAAAAGGGGCTGCAGATTTGATTATATTTTCATCAAATGGACAGAAAACAACCAAAAAAGTTTTTATTCAACGAGGTTTTAAAATAGAAATTTGTCTATTATATAATTATAATTTATAATAGATCGTTTTAGTTTAGAATTTTCACATATACCTACATCTAAATATTAATAAAATCTTTTTAATTGGCTATCTTTAAGATGGTCTCTTTGCACAAGTATAGATATAAATATATATCTAATATCTAGTACCCCCCCCGCCGCAATTTAAATTCAAGCTTAAACTGTGCCATTGGCCCGTACACTTACACTTTCAAAAATGATGCAAGGAGGCAACAGACCCTACATTTAACGAGGGGTATTCAAGACACCATGCGAGGTTTTTTTTAATGGTTGACTTGCTTCAGATGACAATTACTGACAGATTAATTACTATTTATTTATTATGAAACTTTTTATAATGGCGGGGTTTTTTTTTTTAGAATAAACATTTTTTTTTACTTATAAAAAAGAGGCAAATACATATTTTGATTTAAAAATTCGAAGGAAAGATTAATTTTAATAAAAAAAAGTAAGAGTAAATAAGTGTATTTATATATTCAGCTGTTAACTTTGGTATGATATATAGATATATTTGATATCTTATTCGAACTCGTGGATTTAAAAGTGTCTATGAGTTAAATAGTTGTAAATAGTTTGGTGTTTCTTTTTTATTGTTCTACTAATTATTTGTCTATGTATTAATAACGCCGAAATAGCCATTAATTTAAACAGGTTAATTATATCTTCCTGCAAATAACATTAAAATGATGATTAGAGATGTGCTCATTTAGATCAAGTCAAATCAAGTTCTATTTTTTTCCCTTTGAATTATAACGTATCTACAAATTCAACACATGTATTAAACTTTTCAAGATCAGAATATTTATTACCGATCTGTCTAACTATGACAGGTAGACAAGTAAACATAACCTCTATATATTTCTTTCTCTATCATGTGAACTAAATTGACGGACAAATGTGGATAGCCAGAGTCCACTGGGCTTTTGCTAAACAATACAAGTATGTATCAAGGCCAACTGTCCTGAACTTGTGTTGCTAATGTAATTTTTCCATATTAATAGAACTAAATTTACTGAATGTTTTCTCACTCAGTTCTAGAGTAGGAGGGGGGCTCTAAAAAAAAGGTGACGTCAATGTATATCCCTCATACATACCTATGGTCGTAATTGTAAATAATATGATCTGTCAGTATACAAATATAAAAGACGTTTCATTAAATTAGCTGCGAGCAGCTATGAGATGTAGGAACCAAATATATCTCAGGGGCGTCCGCAGGATTATATTTTGGAAGGGACTTGGTTTTTAGATTTTTTTACAAAAAAATCTAAAAATTATTATTTTTTGGAAAAAAAATTCAAATATTAGATTTTTTCGAAAAGGATTTAAAAAATCCATATTTAACAAAAGAAAACAATAATTTTTGGGAAAAAATTTCAAAAATTCAGTTTTTTTTGAAAAGTTTTTTAAAAAATTCAGTTTTTTTTTATTAAAAAAATAATAATTTTGAAAAAATTTCAAAAATTCGAAATAATATTTTTAATATTTTTGGTAAAAATTTAAAAAATTCACAATTTAAAAAAAATTGCAGTTTTATTAAAAAAAATAATAATTTGTGGAAAAAAATAGTTCTCTCTTCAAGAATAAGGATAAAGGCTTCAAAAAAAAAAAAAACATCTATCCATTTCTGTATCATATTATTTATATCCAGGAGTCGTTGACATTTGTAAAGAATTATAATCAATAATCATTTGAAAGGAGGTTTTTTTTAACGATATCTGTATAAATTACACCTTTTTCTTGTTAAATAGTGAGTAAGAAAATAAAAACCATGCTTAATGTTATGTAAATACAATGAACTGACTAAACTATTAACAAAATACTGCAATATGTAATTAAGATATGTACATAGGTAATTATAGCTCAGGTCTTGGAAAATAAAAAAAACTTCAGACAGAAGCGGACTTTCAAATTTAAATATCATATAAACATACTTAAAATTAAAAAGTAATGACTTTTGCATTCTCCATGAAAGAAATCCACAACAGTCTTTTTATGGCGCTCTTCACTCACTAATAAAACAAGGGATACTTAATCCAATTGCATGAACATGTGTACGTAGATACCCACTTGCAGGCAAAGAGTAATAATCCATTCGTGATTATGCATTTAGGTCATAAATTAAACCTTGAAACATTTCCTTTTATCAATCATGACTCAATCAACAACTCAACATGAAAGGTGTTAAAATATATTTATTTGCTATCCTTATTATTTCCTCGTTATGTTATTGACAACAAACATAAATGCAGGACCCCCTCCTGGTGTGCGGCCATCTCCACAACCAGGACACCTGCGTGTGGATTGTTTGTGGAACAACTACCTCTTATGTAATGATGATTGTATGAGCGACACACATCAGCTGTCCTTATTCAAAAGAGGAATAATAGTTTTAAATATGAAAAACAGACAAGCTCATATTGCCTTTGTACTAGGGGGTGCTAGGTCATTTCATTCCGAGTAAATTCATTCCTCTACAATTCATCCCCAGACATTTCATTCCCCCATTTCAATATGGATATGTAGAGACGTCATGCGCTTTCAATCCTGAGCTGAGCTTAAAGCAGGTGAGAGTAGGTGATCATGGAGAAGGGAGTTTGGGTCCCGAGCAAAGTTATAGTTGATTGACGATCGCAGGGAAGAGTAATGACGGGTTTACTTCTACTTCCCCAGGTATGAACAATATCCAGAGATCGGCATTCCATTCCTACTCACTATTGAATATTCATGATGACGCCATTTCTTATCCATAAACTGCCCAGGCCTCCCTGTACAGCCCTACTCAAAAACTAATAACTAGTTTTGGCCTTGTGACGTCACTAAATATACCTCTTCAAAGTAAGGTTGAAATGTGCAAGGATAAATTTTACTAGGAATGAAAAGACAGGAAATGAGTATACGGGGAATTAAATGACCGGTCACGTTTCTAGGATAGTGGTTCACAACCAAGTTTTCTCCAAGTCCATCTGCTCTACAGGGCTGTGAACTGGATTTTTTTTGGCGGTGTGTGTGTGTGGGGGGAGGGGGGCGACTTTTAGTCAAATCTTTGACAATTTTGATAGAATTTTTTTCTCATATAAATGACAGAATGTTTTGTTTTTATATAAATGTCATATTTGACAAATAAAATTTGAGGGCTACATTTTTTTGAAAGTGACAAAATTTGACAAGTAACTTTTCTTTTAAGAAAAGATTTAAAAAAAAAAAAAGAGAAAATTTGACCGAGAAACCAAATTTTTGAGATATATTTGCCAAATTTAGATAGTTACAACTTTATGCTGATACTATAAAAGAATACATTTTTCTAAAAGAAATACTCAATTTTGAATAGAAAAATTGTTAATTCCAAAATTGTGATATCCAAAAAAAAAAAATTGACAAGAAAAACTTTTTCTTTTTCACAAATTTTACGAGCTTTTAGACAGGGGACTGCTGGTCTACGATACATCTCCAAGTACTCAATATTTGGTTGAGGACATTTTATAGGCTGGCAGTTATTAAAAAAATCTTATGGATGAAATGCTTGGGAATCACTGTATTTAAGCTGGTCTAATTTACCAGGGAATTATCTCAATATGTGATGCCTCTAAACATTTTGATGATACAGTAAATATTACATTAATACTGTCAAATTTGAACGGAGTTTATGTTTTACCTGTGTTTGTCTGTTAGTCACCAGGATTACTGTAAAAGTTACAAATAGATTTTGATCAAACTTGGTACGAAGATTATACATGGTCACGGTAAGAGGTCATTAGATTTTGAGAGGTCAAAGTCAAGATAAAACAAAATTGTAGTTAAAAATGCATAATCGACCATGACTTAGAAACATATTGAGGTACAGAGCTCATATTGGGGTTATTATTTAATAAAAATGATTCATATAGCAAGAAATGACGATATTCGGAGGTTAGCTCTCAACCAAGTGCCATTCAAGATAATTATATATTTTAAGAAGAAAATATAGATTTTAAACTTGATGGTATTGGATTCGACTCAAAATTTCCCAACTTGGCCTTGAGAATTTCCACATAATATTTCTCCTATTTAATCCATGAACTCATATTATAATAAATGTTAGTTTTTTAGTGTCCTTTTGATTGATACCATGTAGAAATTTGATTAATTATTATTCGAACGTTTCGAGTTTGATCATTCCAGTTGAAGTTAAGTCAAATTTTTCAAATAATATTTGGACAAGTTCGAATAATTTTCAGAAAATTGTATGCTTTAATAAAATTGAGATTTCAAATGTACAAGTTATACTCGAATCTAAGACATTTTTAAAGTAGTCGTGAAAGATCCAAAATAATCTTAGGTGCGTCAACATAAAAACAATCTTGAACACAAAACCCTTTTTTTTTACTTCCTAAATATCTACAGCCCAATAGTTCATAGACATATTCGAGTCCTTTGTAGGCTTAGTATTCAAATTTCAAAGATATTCAAGAATTTTAGGTGTAGTTTAGAACCTTTATTTGGTTACAGAGACTTATATTGAACCCGATAACGTCCCTTTTCAAATTAATCTATTAATTTCTTATTCTCTTATTATGGAGATCTTGAAAATTTCTATTAAAAAGATAGTTAAGACAAAAATGGCACTAAAAATCACACTTTTATAGCACTCAAAATTCAAAGAATCTATTTGACAATTGCGCTAAAAAATAAAAGGCATGAAATTTTAAAAAGTAAGTAAAATATACTGGCTATTTGACTAAATCAGTCATCTTGTAATTGTGTTTGTCAACATTCTCATGACGTTATGATGCAACAAATATCGGCTTCAATAATAATTTAGTATAATATCACTTTAAATGCGTTAGTAGCTCACTGCCATTATACGTAGTGCTGGAACAAATAAAACAAAGTGTTGAGTTTTGGTTTAGAAATCTTATAATTCGGTCTTGATCTATCCCACAAAAAAAAAAAATGACGATTAAAAAACGAAAGAAATTTCATAAAATTACCTTTTTTTATTTGAAAAAAAAAAGAAGGAAATTGTTGTGTTTCGAATTAGACATCAGTCTGTAGTTAGAGACCGCAGTCAGGACCAGAATATCAGTCTAAAAAAACATTACTCAAAACCTAGACGGGGAAAAAAATAGATAAAACTTTTTCTTTTCGACAAATTTGAAAAGCTTTTAATCAAAGGCCTGATGTCGTACGGTGATCACTATTAAAGTATAAAAGTACTAAAGTCTATCTAATTTAACAGTAAATTATCACTCTTTCAGATCCCAGAAAACTATTCTTTAAATTTCAGAATGAGATAGTAAATAATACAAAAATATTACTGATGGGACGATTAAAAAAAAAGAAAATCCCGATGCGAATTTCAATCAAATTCTAGAAAAAATTATTGATGTCGATTATGATACTTTTATATTTTAAATAATAAAATTTTGCTCGACAACTTAATTTTTAATATCACATTTTTGGGAAAAAAATTTGAAAAATTTAATTTTTCAAAAAAATTCCTAATATTAAATTTTCTATTTAAAAGGAAAAAATTCCTTAATTTTTTTTTTTGGGGGGGGAGCCTATTTTATTTTCATAAGTTAGAAAAATAATAAATAATTTAATACCAGTAATAAAGAAGAATCGGATCGCAAATTGAACATTATTTCCCGGATGCTGATCCTGATTCCAGAAAAAACACCCGATTCTCCGACTCCTATTCATCCTCCTATCACTAATAAATATTGTGAAATTGACGTAATTAATTATATATTATAAGAACCCATCAAAAATCTTAAACGAGTGTTAGATTTGACTCAATATTTTTGAGTTTTTTATCGATCTAAAAAAATAACTGAAGACCGAACCAAGTTAGAAAAATAACAACACTACTATTAAGATAATATGTCCCAAACTATCATTTTTGTTGATTCTGAAAAGGATGATGGAAGCAGATGGGATCAAACATATGTGAGATAAACCACACGACTACAAATGTATCATTAATAGTAGGTACGAACTTCAAGCCCTTTTTTTTCGACTTTTTTGACTCCCCCCCAAAAAATATACCTACCTTCTTCAACTTTAATTACTCAAATAACCGGAAGCAGCTGAGAGCAACTAACCTTTTTTATTTTATAACTTTTGAAAGTATCCATCTTTCTATGTTTGCATTTTCTCAATGTCTAAAATAATAAATAGTATATATTGCCAATACAACGTTATTTATTTATTTTTTAAAGAAAAAAATCCCTGTCATTTTGACTATATACAGTTTTACCTTCAGCTACGAGTGCCTCAGCATACGAGTTGGATTCTAAGCAAAAAAATACCTTCCCATACGAGGTTTTTTTTTTATAGATACGAGCTGCTCATGAGTTGGCAACGGCTTGCGAGAGCTCCTTTAAGCAATATTGTTTTTTTTTATGGGATCAATTGTTTTGACTTACGAGCTCCGCCCAGGAACGAATCAAACTCGTACACCAAGCCATTACTGTATGAATACTGAAATGACTATTATTAAAAGTACAAAAGCAATTTCTACAAAATCGCACTAGCAATTATTACATTATTATTATTATTATTATATCTTAAAATAATGTCTTTATTTATAAATAGTATATGAATACTCATCACGAATAATGTCAAAAGTTTTTATTGAAATTTGTCATACTCAGCTGACATTTGATATATGTGTCCAAAAAAAACAAACAAAAAAACATCTAACAAACAAAACTAACTAAAGAGTTTTACAACATCAACAAAATATCACATTCTAATAGATGCTTAAACTTTTTGAGAACATAAGAGTATGTTTTTTGTTTGTTTTTGATTTGTCATTCAATTGATCGTTTTGTCCTTTAGACTAGCAAAAGGAATCATGTTGTAGTAGCTACAATCTTGAAGAGCACAGTAAGTTCGTCATGAGAACTAAAAACTAATCAAAAATATTTTTTTTTCTTCTCCCTAATAACTCAACTGATAATTATTGTAGCACGTCGTAAAGATTATCATTATTTTCCCATCCTGCAGTGCCTTAACAATGGAAAGCACTTAGTTTCTGTACCTCCGAACCTTCGCCCTTTAACATAAATATACATACATATATAAAAAATACTTCTGTTTGTCTCGTATGTGCAAATTCCAAAACTATTGGATGGATTGAACTGATTTTAGACATCTGGCACCCTTGGTACACTTCACTGGACAAATAATCTATTTTTTCTACCTCAATTACTAGGGTGTCTTTGTGGTGTATGGTAGTTCAGTTTTCTCACACTCTATTCTGTAGTCTTGGCATTTCTGTGAAAACTTATTTTATAAAAAATATCGATCATATCGCACGATAGCCTGAACTTTACGATGCGTAGCTTGATAAATGAAGTATAATGGTCTCAATGTGTAATTAATAACATTAGAACAATTCTATTTATCCTTATTTGCAGAAAAAAGACTCATAGCAAATAAGATCCCGTCATCAAATAAATTCTCATAACGCATAAACTAATGATTTGTAAGTGCCGAGATCTGTACATGGACAAGACATTGATTTAGAATAAAGTGTAGGACATAAGATTGTCCACGATATTTTTTAAAATTATAAACAAATTGGTGGTGTGAAAAAATGCTTTACCGAGAGCCCATCCTAGTTTACAATGTGTTCCTCTAGAAGATTATCGTTCTGAACAATGGTTTAATTTATAATTGTGCAAGAATTAGGTGTGCGCCGATTTGGATATAGGTCTCGTTTTAAAGTTATCTTGAGGATACCGGGCTGTACTGACGCATTAAAAACGGTACTATAGTTAATTGGTAGCGTTATTATGTAATAACCATATTGGATATAACCTCTAAAATTTCTGATCCTTCAAAATAAATCGATCTTTATAAAATAAAGCAAGACGGAAAGTTGTTTTTTTAACAAAAATCATCTAATTTTTTAGCTACCTCTTTCCTCTAAGTGCATGCAAATTGTCGTTTACCGACATTTTTATTCAATGCTTGAAAAGTATTGAAATACGGAGTACAATGTTTGTACCTTAATCGGTACAAACTATCCCTGTACCTAATGTAATTTAATAAAAAAAAAAAAAAAAAAAAATTGATTTAACTCCTTTACAATTAACGTTATCAAATTGATGGGTCATTGAGGTTTTGAGGGAAAGCGGAAATGAGTCAAAAGTTCCCTTATCGTGATTGATTAAATTCGACTTCAAACATGGGAATACATATATACTTACATAGCTATACAAATAAATGATTGTTGAAAGAACATATATTATGTAAAAAAAAAAAAATAAAAAAAAAATTAGGGTGAATCACTTAAGAAATAAACAAAATATTTAGGTTGATAGAGGTATGTACATTTAATACTACTACATAAATGTATTCGGCTTGTGAAAGCAAGTTTATAGAGTATTTATTCTGCTCTTCTCTCTCTCTTTTACACAAGGTTTGTTCATATATATTATAATAGTTATTAAAAAAATCAGAAGGAAATATTAACCTTTAGCAAAAAGAAACAGCAATCAGTTTCAAATCAATTCTGTAGAGAGAGAGAGAGTTGAAACTCTTAGGAAAACATTGATGTTAATATTTCATACTGCTTCTTCTCAGTACTCAATCATTTCCCCTTCATCTGTCTAACTCGTCACACCATCCTCATTAGTTGTATTTTTTTTTGCATGGAAAAATACGTAAAGGGTCATTTTTCATTATTAATTAGGGTATTATTCATGTGTGGTCCGACTTTTTAGCACCATTACTGCACTCCTTAAAAGTCACAATATGTCCAAGGATTCCCAACCTTTTTATCTGTACCGAAGAGTACCTAGAGGTCATTTTTTGGAGTGTAACACCTTACTTTGGTTTAATATTTGGTTCTATGATCGTTTTTTGTTGCAAAGCATTTCTTTAATGACCTTTTTCATTAGAAAATACATATTTTGATGACCTTTTTAATAAAAATACATTTTTTTGATGACTTTGGGTATCCGCCAGGGGCAAGTGGAGAGGCTATAGTCCCCCCCAAAAAAATAATTTTAACTCTTTACTAGAACTTTTTTTGGTGATGATGAAAAAAATTTATGTGAAAATTGGGTAAGAATTGTTTTTTTCTTAAAAAAAAAACAAGATAATTCTGGGAAATTATGCAAGAGAGCCAAAAAATTTAATATTTGAAATTATTTTTTGTGAATAAATGTGAATTTTTGAAATTTTTTTCCAAATATTCAATTTTTCAATTTTTTTTTCAAAATATTTGAATTCTTGTGAATAGGTATGGATTTTTGAATAACTTTTTGTGAGCAACTGTGGATTTTTGAAATTTTTTGTGAATATTTTTTCCTTATAATTTAAATTTTTGGCATTTCTCCCCCCTAGAAATGCCAAAAACCAAGCCCCGATATATTCCTACCGCCGCCCTGCACTGTGAATCCCCGGTTGATAATCAATGACTTAAGCAGCAATGATGGAAGATCGGAAACTAAATATCAATGTAATTTCACGGGAAATAATTGATCTTTCAACTCCTCTCACGCACACCATTAATATAAAACCCCTTAAACGAATACAAATGTTACTAAAGATTATTCAACAACCATTCAAGTATTATAATTAATACCTATTAGTACATGACTCTAAAAACATACTATTATATAATATCCGTAGAATCAATGATTGAATTACCTTTAAAAAGAGCTATGAAAATAAGTAGTCCTTTCATTCTCCAAGGTCCAAGTCATATCCAAAATCCTTTACGGATAAAGTCACTCACACTCCTCACAAACAATATTATATTTTTTATTTTATTTTTCCTATCTCGGATTGAATGAGGGTGAAACACTGAAGGAAAATGTGTTTCCCGTACATTCGTAATATTTTTTTTTTTTTATTATTCGAAGGAAGAGAAGAAAAAATAAGAAGAGGAAGAGAAGGGGGAAGGAGGGAATCTTTGCCGCTCTCCCTTTTATAATAAATGTCGCGTGCCTAACACCGACATCTGACGTCATTTTAGTTTGAATGTACCATTATGGTATTACAGAATGAGGGAAATATTTAATAATATTTTTTTTTTAAATTGTCAGTTGGATTTTCAAAAAGAAAAAAATGTCATTTCCATTTTTTCCTCTTTTCATTTGTGGTTTGATCAATACTTAATTTAACTAGTATTGATTATATCTTTTCCAAGTAAGGATGCATCGAATATCATCTATAAATGAGTTAGTATCCAAATTGTGAATAACCAAAGGGAAGGGGGGAATAGCCGGGAACATAGGGACCTCTCCACTTTTATAGAATTTCTATTCCGGGTGGGGCGAAAAAATCTTTATACTTTCAATCTATAACTTTATCAAGATGTATATGAGCAACCAACTGTAATTGGGTATGTCAATAAAATAAAAATAACTAATATGATGCCTTGGCTACACTAATCATCAATGTAGACCCCCCTTGGCATCAATGATGGATTTCAGGTGGCCACGGAAGGCCTTGCACCTATTGCGAATGGTGTCCTCAGACATGACATTCCAGTGTTGATTGACGTTTACCTTGAGGTTGTTGATATTTGGGTGACGGACGGTGCAGGCCTTGGACTCAAAATGCACCTAAAAAGTGAAGTCTAATGGGTTTGTCATCTGGTGAGTAGGGGGCAACATTTTCTTTGGCTGGAAAGGGAAGTTGTCTCCCAAGCACTTCTGGGCCCTTTTGGATCCTACTGGAATACCACGTTCATGTCTGGGTAGTTCTCCTCTGTTAGTTTCTTGCGAGCATCCAAAAGTGCATAGACCAAAACTTCGTTGGTCACGTTCAGATGGGATTTTCTCGGCTTCTGAGATACTTAGGAAGAGCTAGTTTTGTTTTGTTTTTTTGTTTATTTTTAGTATTTGAACGGAACAATTTTACTGCATTCACAAAAAAAATGATTTATCTAGCAAAAACGAAGGATAAAGATTTTTCGTCCCACCAGGTAGTTATCACATAGATAATATCATAAAAGTAAGAAATTTCTCTATGGTTATTACAATCAACAAATTTCCTCTTTTATAAGAAAGTTAAGTTCTTATAATTTTGGTAGAAAAAAATCAATTTGCCTTTTTTTTAAAGGGGTAATTGGTCAAAAATGTACATAATTCTAAAAAGTTTTATTCCTGATCCACAAATATAACTATATAAATTATTTTTCTTCTTAAAGTTCCATTTAAAATTCATACTGACTTACACTGATTAAATATATGTAAACATTATAGTATTACGTTTACTCCATCTGACATAGGATGTATATCTTTGAAATCCATATACATAGTCACACGGCCCTGTCCCCCTACTCACATCACCATAATATAATTTGCCGCCCCCCTGCAAAAACATTCCGTACCTGGTGGACCTTATACTGCAGGTTCATGTCAAGTCTCAAATCTTTACTCAGAATTCCAAGTTCTCGAATATTTTCATTGAATACAGTTCAATTCCTCAGAAAATAAAAGATACTTATAACTCAATGAAAAAATTGAAATTCAAACTTTTGAGTAAAAGTCAAGTATTTTATTTTGTAAAAATACAGACTCAAGTCCATGTCAGGAGATATTTTGCGAGGCCTTTTTTTAGATTTGATTTAAATAAAAAAATATTTTCTCTATTTTAGAAAATAAACCAAACAACGTCCTCTTTTGGTTAAATTAATAAAAAACTATTTTTTTTCTTCATATTCCTAGAAAATAAACTGTGGACTCTTATTTTTCTAAAATGAACTTAGAAAAAACAAAAAAAAACAACAACAGTAAATACTTTTTAATTATGAATGTAGTCTTTTTTATACAAATTTCTCATTTTTTAGTGGAAATTACTGTACAAACTTCGATATCCTATCCAGCACGGAGGGCACAGTCAAAGAGCGGAGCCTTGGGCACTCCCCTAACACTGACTAATCTAAAAATACAAATGAAACTTTTCCATTCCTCACTAGCTCCTACATTCCTAATATACAAACATGGGGGTCTTCAGTCTTAGAACTTTTTGAAAAAAAAAAATCAAAAATCCAAAGCTATGCACAAAAAATATTTTACTTTTTGGAGTAAAATTTATAAAATCTATAGCTATTCACAAAAAAAATAGTTTTTGTAATTTTTTTTATCAAAAATCCACAGCTGTTTGGAAAAAATTAAATATTTTTGAAATAAATTTTCTAGCAAAAAAGCAAAAATTCATTAATTTAGAAGGGGGGTACAGCCGCTCTAGCCCATTCCCTGTGTATGCCCCTCACAAAGGTAATACCCCTCACAAATGTATATGGATTGCATTAGAACGAATGGACGACACGTAATTACTCATTTAGTAGATAAAAAAACTACATGGTACTTAATTCTTGGTGTATATGTATGTAATACATATGTACTCTACGAACAGATAATCTCTTTCATACTATATATAATTATAAATATAGGTAATTATTTAGGGAGGAGGGGGACCTCACAGGGAAGGGGATTGGAAGAGATTTGTCTCAACCATGATCCTGATTCACAACAACGACAACAACAACCTCAAAAGGGATATAAATATTAGGGTCTCTCATTTACCGGGAAATTGTTATTAGCAGGATCCCGGGTTTTTATTTTAAAAATTACGGGATCCCGTTGGTAAATAATAAATTTTGTGAAATTTAAGTATTTATTTTATATTTGTAGAAGAAATAAACGATTTAAAACTAGTCCTACCCAGAATATACTAGCAATTCTAATTTATTTTTATGCTTATCACTTGAAACAGATCCAATTCGCAAATAGGGAACTTAAATAGCAAGTGATAACAACCTAATTTTTGGTGGACTATACATGTTGCGGCAATATTACTTTGTTTCTCCAAAAGACAATAAAATATATTTTTTTAAACAAAAAAGTTTTATTTTTGTTTCATAATGATAGTACATATTTAAAATTTTGTTTTACAAAGTTTTAAAAACCATATCAGATAAGTGACGTGATTCTCATGCTTGAATAAACCAAATTTCGGTATTTTAATACCTGGTTGGGTTTTCCTTTTTTTTTGTTTCTCTTTAAATAACTTTTCATTGAAATGTTTTAGAGGGATCATTATTTTTAACAAAAAGATGCAAAATAATATTCGCAACATATCTTACTTTATGGTTGGGACGATTAGTATATTAAATAATAAGTGATTGACGATTTAACAACAGTCTTAAAAATGTTCAGTTTTCCGTAATAAATCCGGTTGCAATAACCCGATTTGAAAAAAATTCTTCAATGTAGAATTTAATATAGAAATTTTAGCTCTCTAGCTTCATAATCCGTTGAGTATTTGGCGTTTAAAGAAATGTGCAAATTTCAACTTTCCGCCCTGGCTGTCTCCAATTTCGAGATAGAAAGAGTAAGTATGACGTGTGAGCAAATGTATCCAGTGTACGGAGCCTGATTACATGATGGTCTAATGGTATTTTCTATTAACCATGGGTGTTTCCAAGATAACTTTAGAATCTTGTCTTTAGAATAGAAACACGCCCACTCCGCTACTAATTCGAGAGCCGGATTGCCACACATTATAAAAAAGTTTGCCACACTTTCTTAAATGAAACAAAGGATTTCCCGGTGAAAACATATTAAGGGATCCCGAGAGAGAAACATGTTATGTGAGTATATTGTAACTTGTAAATAGTACATAGTATGATGATTAATCCAGCTGGGGGTATAGAAGCAACGCGCGTGTGATGTATTATTATATTTTTAATACTACTATTATTGCATTAAGATGAGATGCCACCGTGGCCAACATCATGACCACCTGTCGTCAGTTTCCTCTAGCTAGATGACTTTGTTTTATATCGTGACGAACTCAAAAACTGCATAATATATATACTTCACATGTACATATATTATAGCCTATAAGTTGAATAACTAAAGTCTGTCACGGTTTAATATAAGAATTAAATTACGTACCTTCATAGAGCCACTCTCTACTGACTATGAGTATGTATGTAGTAGGTACAATAGTTTGATCTGTTAAGATTGTGAACCCTTCTCAATGTTAGGGTAATAATATTTTATGTGTGTTACACATAGAAATACTACTAACTAACTACTATAAACATTTATTTGCAATAAATGTATTGAATTATGGAAGTGACACCTTTATACATATTCTATTTGTTCCATATTTTGAAACATCTGCGTTTGTTTGTGCCTAACACTTTTTAGTAGAGAACGCTAGATTTTTTTTCAATAATAATAAAAATTATAATAATAAGTATTAGATTAATCTTTATTCTATGATCCTTTTAAGAGATAAGGCAGTGTATAAAAAATTGTGATGAATAAGAATGTATGTTTTGTTTTTACAGTGTTTCGGATATTTGGCAGCAGACGACTCGTGATATAAGTGCATCCACATACTCGTCCTCAGCATTTGAACTGAAATTGCAAAAATCTGCTTGTAATACGTAACATATTAGATATACCCAGTGGTCCTTTGAAATCTGAACACTTACTAATTTAATATTTTATGATGGTTTTGATCTATTGAAGCAGGAAAAATTGGTTTCAAATCAAAACACACGTGAGCTCTCTAGCTTATCTACAAGTCCAGAAAATTTGCTGTTGGGCGTCTCAAGGACCACCGTCTACGCCGTCAGCAAGTCCAAACGTTGGAACGGAAGAGGGGCTCTGTCAAAAAGGCCAAAATGGACCCGGAGGAGTTAAAGAAAACATGCGTGGCCAATCTTCTTAAGTTCCATGAAGACCCATACAAGAGATCCCTGGGGTTCACACTAGACTGTCTTGAGAGCTATCAAAAAAGTGGCTTGAAAGAGCCTTGTGAGGATGAAGAGGCAAACCCAACCCATCGCATCCGTTCCTACAATACTCTTTTGACCCCCCCGCCCTGATGTCAGCCCCGTGACTACACCTTTAGGGGGCATGTCGAGTGGAAGGTTAGTAGTTTCCATAATCCAAATACTGAGGCCCTCAAAGCCACTGTCAGCCAGCACAGGGACCCCATGACGGGGGACTACATCCGCAGCAGATGACAGTGCTTCCACTCCCGCCTTCTAGCCATCATTGCCCATAAGGGTGGTTACATTAATTATTAATAGAGCTCAAACATGGATCTGTTTATAGTAATAATTTGATAACATTCTATCGTTAATTAATAAATTAATTATATCTTATTGAAGTTTAAAATTCAAAGTGTTCAGATTTTAATGGACCACTCGGTATAGAATATATCCCACCTTATTAGAGCCTGTCGAAGCTCAGAGGTCTGTCGTGCCCTTTCCTTGGCAAAGTGCAATTCTTTTTCTCTTTGTTTATGATAATTTGCCATTCTTTTTTGTTTCTTTTCGATGGAGTTCATCACCTCTTCGGCTTTTCGTCTTTGACCATCTTGCACTTGTGCAAATCGTGCTTTCTGTCGCTCAAATCGACGCTGATTCTCCAGATCTAATTTGTGTCTCTTCTCTTCTAAGGTGTTATGAACGTTTTCTTCTGCTTTTTTAATTGACTCTGTTTGAACCTCTAGTACCTTTTTGCGCCAGCAGTTCATTGAGGCCTCTAATTCTCGTTTGAGCGCTTGGGTTTGCTCCAGTCTCACTCCTCGTTTGACTCTTTTTATTTTGAAAAAATAAAAACAAATAAAGCAAAGTAATGAAACTCAATAAAAAATTTAAATGTGCAATTAAGGCTTATTTGAAAAAAATGTAATTAAAGAATGTTGATATTTATTTATATCAACGATTAAAGATTTGCGACAATGATTTTTTTATGACCATTTTTTTGTTTAAAAAGAGTAATAAAATAATTGAAATCTGAAACAACTTATTGCTTACTTGGCTGTATCGATTTTTTTCTTACGGAATTCATTTGTTTCATTAAAATTTGCTATTTTCATATCTTTAGAATGAATAGCTTGTCTCAAGGAGTCTATTTGCTCCTTTCTTGCGGATTCCAGGGACTTTCTCCGTTTTTTATATTCATCAAGCTCTTCAGAGTTCGCTTCAGAAATTAATTTTGCTTCCTTTGTCTTTAAAAGTTCTCTCCGAGCATCCACAGATTGCAAACGACTCTCTAAATGTGCGGCCAAATCCCTTCTGTAGCGTGTATCCCGTACTAATAATTCTTGAAGAGCGGATTCAACCGCTTTTCGTCTTTGTTCTTCCCCAGTGTGCCATTCCAAATATTGATCAGATCGTGCTCTGGAACACAAAAGGGTATGTACAAACGAGCTGTATTCGAGTCCACCTTCTCTGAGTCCAAGTCCATAGGATCGCAGAACTGTAGTAAATGATTCTAGACTTGAGTCTCTCTTTATAAACTCAACTTCGTCTTGGAACCAAATGGACTCGGACTCAGAAAATGTGGACTCGAATACAGCTTTGTTATTATGATTTTGAGTCGTAGTAAATTACAGGTTCATGTCCATTAAAATATACACAATCTAGACATTTTTTTAAACTACAGTTCTGATATATTTACAATATATTTTGGCTACCTCAGAAAAGTCATTTTAACCATAATTTCACACATAAAACATATTCAAAATAAAATAGTTTTGGGGCTCTTCCATCCCCCTCCCTTTGCCCCCCCCCCTACTGTAACATCTAGTAATCATGTTTCAAATACCTCTTTGAATCCTGAAGAGCTAATTGTATCCTTTGCTCTTTCTCATGAATCAATAATCTAAGACGATTTTGTGATTCTTCCATTTTCTTGCGAGCTTCCATCATTCGGATTTCATTCTGTTCACATTCACTGCGCCGTTTTTTCTCGACGAAACTACTCCACATCATCTGCAAATATTAGAAATATTTAGAAAAAGATATCATATTACTTGTCAATTGAAAGAACTCTTTGAAACTGCAGTATATACTTAACGGAAAAGAAACTCCCATCTACTTTAATTTTAAATCATATCAATTAAATTATATATATATTGGTAATTCCAAGGGAAATCAATAAAAAAAAACCACATTTTTCTAAGCACCATCTTGGATATTTTTCAAATTGGAACATATTTTAATATTAGTTAAAAGTCCAAAATTTCAGCCTTCCCCACCCCCTCCGGTTCAGGATTTTAGAGGCTTCTACAGGCTTCTTATTTTTAAATCACAGTATATAGAATGTTTTACAAAATATCAATCTACTATAAAAACCATTTAATTGATAATTATCGTATCCTTTTGATGTATTTTATTGAATAAACTAATAAAATGAGTTTTTACTCATAAGATCATGAAGTCAATATTTTGACCGAAAAAAAATGAAAGAAATATGTCCCTTTTTCAATGCACCCAAATTCTTATATGTTAATTTTTAATAAATCATAAACATGTACAATAAGTTCTTAGAGGTGCATTCGATTCCACTTAATTACTACATTCTAAAAACCAAGCATATATATTGCAAAAACTCGGATATAATATTTGGTATATATATTCAAAAATTTGTTTTACCTACACACAGATTTTCATCTGTAGTATTTAAGTGAAATCAAATTCATCTCTAAAAAACAATTCCTTATGTTCAATAAATATTAAAAATTACCATATAAAAATTTGAGTGATTTTTTTGAGGTCAAAATATTGACCTCGTGACGTTATGGGTAAAAGCCAATTTTTTTACTTATACAACAAAAGGATACAACAATGATCTATTAAATGGGTTTTCATAGTAGATCGATATCTTCAAAAACATTCAATACACAGCAATTTAAAAATATGGTAGGTGGCGTTAAGGCTCAAACTTTTAGAAGCATCTAAATCCTGAACAAGAGGACAAAAAAGGCTGAAATTTTTGAATTTTTTTCCTAATATTAAAATATGTGCCAATTTGAGAAGAAAAAAAAAATAGAAGATGGCGCTGTTTTGAGTGATTGATTTGGTTTGGAATGCCCCATATAATGTGGTTGAACCAATTTTGATTTCATAGAAATCAAAATTATAATTGTTTTATTTTTTTACCTCTTGACTTCTCTTTGCCTCAAGAGAATGACTACGCTCTTTTTGCCATTCCTTGTGCTTCTCATCAGCTACACGGTTTAGCATCTCCTTATTTCTTTTTTTAAGAGCAAGACGCTCAAGTATTCTTCGATCATGGTCAGGAATATCATCTATACTACTTACATATTGACATAAATATCTTGGAATATTAAATAATCAACGAGGAAGGAAAGAAAAAAATATATTACCCTTTGAGTAGATCCTTTGTTTTAGAATTTAATGAACTACTTCGAGGTTGAGAAAAGGATCCTTGTGTCTTTTTATCAAAGCTTCTCTCCATCCTTCTAAATCTGGGAGAGCCCTTTTCAGTTGGGGTTGTTGCAAGACTATTTGAAAGTGTTTTTCTGGAAGTTCTACTTCTGCTCGTGAAGTCATTTGTTGTTTTAGGTAAGGCGGGTGGCAATTTGTTGTGTTTTTTATGGGATGGGTATTGAATGGTGGGTGGAGATGGAGGAGAGGATGAGAATCTACTTATTCCAGAGCGTGATCGACTGCGACGAAACTCCTCTTCCTCATCATCGATAAGGATTTCTGTGGTTGAGTGATATGAGGAATACATGGATTGATCTGCTTCAGGTCTGTCGTCGATGATTAAGTTGTTAACGTCTCCTTTATTGTCAAAGAACACGGATCGTAAACTACAACGTGGAAAAAATAAATTGTTCTTCCTACACATATATAATATGTCTCATGTCATGAGGAAAGTATACAAAGTACGTTTACCTGAATCTGACTTCTGGATGGGAAGCTATGATGCCATTCAATTGTTTCTTTTTGGAGATCCGGGAATCTCTTTGTATGAGTTGATGTCTTAACTGCCGGCAAGTCTCTAGAATTTCTACAAATGAATGGAATATTGTTATTATTTCAGTTCAGCATCTGGATTAGTTGGATATAAAACATACACACATTTATAATTATGTTATCGGCTATCAAGAGAAAAGGTGTATATAGATTGAGGTGAAATACTCGGTGTGAGTGAGGAAGGGAGTGTGTCAATACATGTGACAAACATAGAATTTACCGTGAGGGGGAATTAGAGCAAATAAGAGGAACTTTTCACCATTGATATGATATGTTAGTATAACATATAGATATATTCATACAGAGCAATGTATCTTCATAAATAGTAGTGTTGGGTTTCTGTCTGAAAATCGTAGATCGGTCTGTGACACATCGTGACTTTATTCTATATTGCAACCTCTCATCCCAACAGAAACTGAAAAAAGGTTCAAAATCAGTTGTTTATTGTTAGATAATTCTTCCCGCTCAACTATGGAATGATTGTTGGGGTTTGCCCTCAACTGAACAAAAGCTCATTTTAATTCAACCGATCAATGTTCAGAGCGCTAATTAGGGGAAACCGAAGAAGAAAAAGGAGAGCTGACGACAAAAGACACTGTACATTTTTGAGTTAGTGAGATAACGTCGTGGATACTGTTACGATTGTGAGTGGTCCTGACTACATAATTCATTCTTTAAAAGAAGTTAGCTCAGAAGGTGTCCTAACAAAAAATTCGATCTGGCACGTCGTTACCTTTATTGTATATCGCAACCTCTCTTCCCAAGGGACGTAGAAAAAATTCCCCAAATCAGATGGTAGTAGGTCAATTCTGAGCTAAGTCTCAACTATAGAACTATTAATTGATCCATAACTGTTCAGGATTGCTCTCAGCTTAACACAAGCTCATTTTAATTCAACCAATGAATGTTAAGAGCACTCATTAGAGGAAAGAAGGAGAAAAATCGACAGCTGACAAAAAAAGTCAGTGTACATTTTGGTGTTAGTGAGTTAACGCCTTAGAGACCGTTATGATTTTTAGTGGGTAGGGATAATTTGGTCCTATAAAGAAGTTAAGTATGGATCAGTCTTATTTAAAATTTGGTCTGTACCAAATAAAATGTATAGAGAACTAGTAGAGCATTTAAAAGAGCGAGCAACAGAAAATAAGAAAAATTATCCTTTTAAACTATTTTTTTATTTCATTATCATTTTTTAAATAGTACTACTTCGAGCCAAGGTTTATAGAAATACAAGGTTATACCATCATAGCACGTGTACGACAGATTTTTGACTTCCACCCCGCTTTTAATATTGACGTCATACTAGATGAGTGGTTGCGTGTTTGTCAAAATCTGTTTATCTTTCCCAGCAATCTGTACGATACATTAAATTGAAAATTCTAGCAATCGTGACGTCATACACTATGAGTGGTTGCGTGTGTTTTGTCATAATCTACCTTTCTTGCCCAGCAGTCGGTACAATACATCAGATTGAAAATTCCAGCAAGCCCGATTACATGATGGTCTAACCTTGTATTTCAATTAACCTTGTTATAAACATTTGTGATCAATTAAAATACATATAAAGGATTGTTTCTAGTCTCTATAACAAACTCAAGGATTTAGGTAGATATTTATTAGTGGTCTGCACGAGAAGACTGACAATTCATCTGGGCTGGTCACATCACTTTTTTAGTTTTGTTTATGTTATCTTTGGTATAAACCGATTTTATAGAGAAATTGCTCTGCAAGATTATATATATATATATATACCGGTAGTTGCATAAATACGCATACCAATTTTTAAACCCTTATATCTCGAGGTTCCGTGACCGGAAATAAAAAATTTCAGCGCAAGTAACTCGGTAAATCTTTTGGCTTTGTTTTTGTTGTTCTTACTCGCATCAAACAAAGTCGTTTACGAAGAATGACGAGGCCAAACGTCATATGGTTGCCACTCTTCACCGCCCGGTAGGTCTGTCATGGAGATAATCAAGGACACTAGACTATCCAGGACTACTGTCTTCAAGGTCCAGAAGCTTGTCAAGGAGAGACCAGATCTGAAGGAGGGTGTTCGGACCGGCAAACCACGGAAAATCAGTGTGGATGAGGTGAAGGAGGCCTTCACAAAAACATTTGGCCACATCAATCACCTGATTTGAATCCCCTTGACTACAGTGTGTGGTGGCAAATTGAGAAGAAAGCCTGTGCTACCCACCACACGCATTTGGACTCATTGAAGACCAGCGTCAATAAGGAATGGGCAGCCATGGAAGACCATTACATCCTCAATGTTTGCAAGGCCTTCTGCAGGCGCTTGGAGGGTGGCATAGCAGCTGATGGGGGTTATATTCAGTAATTATATTAAATTCTATACCAGAATAAATTCTCTATTATATAATTCACAAAAAAAATACGTCATACGAATTTTATTACACATTTAATTATTTCCCACAAATAGTCTGCGTATTTATGCAACTACCGGTATATATATTTTGATTATTTTATATATTTATTGGAATTTTTTGAAAAATCCAAAAATTAAAATTTCAATTTTTTTTTCCAAAATCCACACCTGTTCAGGAAAGAAAAAATTGGGGAAAAAATTTAAAAATCCATAGCTGTTTACAAAAAATACATTTTTTGGGACAAAAATTTGAAAATCCTCATGTTTAAAAAAAAAAAAAATTATTTTTTAATTCACAAATCCATACATATTGCTGAAAATTAGATTTTTTGGAATTTTTTTATTTTTTTATTTCATTTTTTGGAAAAAAAATTTCGAAAATGAAATTTATAATATTGCAAAATAATTTAAAAAATCAACATTTATAAACAATAAATTAATTTTTTTCAAAAATCCTTATCTACTCCCAAAAAAATTTCAAATATAAAATTCTTTTCTCTGCTTCATAATTTGCCCGTAAAAAGAAAAAAAATATTTAAAAAAAAAAAAAAAAAAATCCCCCTATATTTGCGTAAAATTTTTTCATTCTCAACAAAGAAATTTCTTGGATTAAAGAAAAATTCCTTAATTTATGGGGGACGTCTCTGACATAACATAACGTCTCATGAAGTTAAAAGTGGGTTATGAAAAATACTTGTACAATTCATAAATAAGGAGTGGGGAGCAAATCGGTCCATAGATTGTGACCCAAAACATCGTTCCACGATATAAAAATGATTAAATTTCAATCGACGGTCTCAGATCGCGTTCTGGGGTGCAATATCGAACCAAATCGGCTTAAAAAAATCTGTTAAAACCCCAAGAGTAAAAAATCAATCTTGGACCGAGTCTCAACACCACTAATAAATAGTTACTTTTTAATATAATTTGAACATTATTGAATAAACAATCCTTTGAAATGAATTTATATTTAATTTGATGGCTATAAAATGAAGGGGAAAAAGAACCTTCATTTGCAAAGGCATTTCGTAAGAAAAAATTATGTGATTATTTTGTATGACAATAAAAGACGAAGGAGAGAAGACAAGACTACTTTGAATCTCCACTTATGAAACAACGTCAAGACCGTGAAGCTATGCATCTAATCTGTCTTGCTTCAAATAACTTGTGATATGCGGAATAAAATAAAGTTTTAAAAAGGAATAAAAACATAATATACCTAGATATAAAATTTATCATATTTCTTTAGAAAAAAAAGAAAAAAGAAAAGAAAGAGGACTCAATCACGAAACCTTTATCACGGCCTTACACACCCAACATAAAAAGTTATACTGTATTTTCCACCAACCCATTGTTGAGTTTTCTACTTTTTTACCCGTAAAAGGGCTCTGAATTACCAAGTGTTCCATTAAAACCAGAACACTTTGAATTTTAAACTTCAAAAAGATATAATTGATCAATTAACAATAGAAGGGTAATAAAAGTAATTCAATAATAACATTAATATAGTCACTTTTAGCCGCAATGATGGCTTCCAGGCGGCGGTGGAAGGTCTGACATGTAGTCCTCCGTCATAGTGTCCCAGGGCTGACTGAAAGTGGCATTGAGAGCCGCAATGTTTGGATGAAGGACACTGCAGGCCTTCCTCTCGACATACATTCAAAAGGTATAGTCGAGGGGCTTGGCATCAGAGCTGTGTGGGGGGGGAGTGGCCTCTCCACTTTCACAAGGCTCTTTCTGTCCACTTTTTCCACAGCTTCTGGAATTGATTGGCTTGGCCTGTTTTCTTTAATTATTCCGGGTCCAGCTTGGCCTTTTTAACAGAGCCCTTCTCCCTCTCCAATTTTTTAAACTTGCTGAAAGCATACTAGGTGGCCCAGGAGGTCCCCAACTGCTTGGAATGTGCAAAAGAAAATTCGTCAATCACGTTCAAGTGTCATTTTCTCAACTTGTACTTAAGCTAGAGAGCCCAATTTATTTTTTTGTTTTGTAGCTTATTAATTTCAATTTCTCAACCTTAATTAATTATTGAATTAGTATGTGTTCAGACTTAAAAGTACCACTCGGTATAACTTGTTCAGTAATAACAATTAATGATTTACAGTTATTGAAGAATAATCTCATAATTTGGGCTCATTTAAGTCGTCATTTTGGTTTTGTTTCTGAAGGAACAGTTGCAACATCCAATATAGGTGTACTTTGTCATTAACATAAAAATTTACATTATGTTTTATTTAGTTATTAGCGGTAGTACCAGTCATCACCCGGTATAATGAGGTGTCGACAAACAGATAAATGTTGCTTAACTGTTATATAATATAACTCCCCAATAAATCCTTGGTGTTACTCTCTGTTTTTCATGAGTACACTCACACGTAGCTACTCAATACTTAGATATTCTCTCCTAAAGAATGAAATAATAATAATAGCTCAATATTTTTGTTAACATGACGTAATGAGTCTAGGAGGACTTTAGTCTAGGGACTAAAGTTGTACTTGGCTGAACTTTAATTCACGAACGTGTGAAAAAAAATCCTTGGAGATGCATATTTTTTAGTTAGATCTTTTTTATATTATACATTGAATATTTTTCTATAATATAAGTTATTATATTCCTCATCACTATGCATTATGAATCAGTTATAAGGGTCTAAAGAAGAGTGTCATTGTTTATCATTTTTAACCCAAAAATGAAAATATATCGAGTTCAGAACAAGGTACAGAATCATAAAAAAACAATCTAATATAAGTTTTATTAATACTACTTTTAATTTGGGATTGTTTTAAGGGTAAAAAATGACTCTGAACGATAATAGTTCTGAATTACTATAATCCCAGATATTTCAGAATTCAGATGACTGACAGAAAAAATGAGATCCCTTTTGGATTTTGCACTCAAAGATAAATTCCTTTTTTCGTCTTGAATTCTTTTTTTCTACAAAATGAGTGTTCCCCTCTCTTATCAATGGTTAAGATTTTGTTTAGCTGTGAAAAATTCTTTACTATTTACAAATAGCTTACTTTGTTGTATCAGAAAACCTTTCCTAAAGAGAAAAACAGAAAAAAGGCCGAAAATAAGTTGGTAGTTAGCCAATTCTAATCGACTACGGAATTATTATTATATAATTATTGTTGGGAAAGGTTTATAGCTTAACAAAAGCTAATTAAAATTCAATAAATCACTGTTCTATAAACAGATATAGGATGAGGGGGAGGTCACATGTAGAAAAACTGGACACTCCGTATTAAATAAAGAATCGGCTACCCAGCTATAAACTGATTTTGGCCTTATTTTTTTAATTTATTTATTGGATGTACAGTTGAGAGATAGAATAAAAATACACACTGTATGATAAGTATTAGTAGTAAGCATATATTTTCTTATTTTTTTCGATATGGTGGACAATCATGGTTTTATAGTTTCTCCGAACGAACGGCCGTACATATCATCAATTCATAAAAGGAAACATCATCAAATTGCAAGAGTGATAAATGGTTTTAAATGATTGTGTGGGGTTGTACGTCAAAAGGCTTATGAGGAGATATTAATATATATATACGTACATATGTTTGACTTAAAAAAATGAATCTGATAAGGGACATATGTATTCAATGGCAGAGTTATGTATCTATTTCTAAAACATACACACACACAAAGGAAAACAATGATGGATGCGATAGCCCTAATAAGAAACTTAAAGACAATTCAAGCCCGCGACCATGAGGTGAAAGTCCATTTTTACTCCAATATTTATTCGTCAAAAGATATGTATACAAAAAGTACAAAATATCATTGACAAATGCTCCGTATTTGGACGCATCCATAAATATGAACTACTTAAATCTCAAAATGATTTTTTACATGCAATAAAATAATAGCAGAAATGCATCTTGGTAGACGTCATACATATAAGTACATAGGTCCATGGCCTTTTATAAGATACAAAAGCGTGATTTTCTTATGTACCTAGTAAAATGATAACATCATTTGATTTTAATTAAAATCTAATTTTCGTCATTTCTGAAGCAGCACCTTTAAAAGTTATAATATAATATAAATATCTTAAATAGTACAATACAACAATTACTCCGGATTTGTATGCAGATCTCTCTGTAAAAATCTACTTTTAATTCACATGCATTCAAATTTACCTTTGTTGCTCTAACAAGGTAATTTTGCAATTGGATTTGGATATATTTTATGGCAAAAGGAAAATAATTTTTTTAATCACATTCTTATTTATATATATATATATATAAGTGAGGATTGCTAAGATGCATTTTCTCCGAGTCTCAACATTTTGAATCTATTCTTAATTTTAGGATCCATCTAAAAATTGTTTGTTTTATCTACTTAAATGGAAATCATTGAAGGGATTCATCGTTCCTCATACAACTTATATTTGTATATGTTGCGATTATATGCAAGTTACAACTTGTATGAGAAAACTGTACAAGTTGCAACCAAAAAATGAGATGAATGATTTTAAATAATGGATTTACAGTACTTGGCCTGAGGACAATGCCATAATTGTATATTCTATAGACGATCATAATATTAATTGTGAGTGTTATGTTGATCCTTCTTTAGGACCAAAGACTAAATTTCAGTCTCAGCCCGATTCCGTTCTGTCCGGCATCTCAGTCAAACTTTTAAAGTACGGCCCTTGATGCGTTTACTCAACTTTTCATTTTTTAATCTGACAGTCCGAAGAACCGATAGTCTTAAGAACCAGTTCCAAGGACAAATAGGACCGGTCCTAAGACTGAACTGAATAAATAAGGACCCACACAACACTATTAATGGTTTGTGAGATAAAATACATAGAGGGGTTATTCTGAGTAAAGCAAGGGAAATTTTTTGAAGTCGAAAGTTAGTTGACCATAACAGTAGAAAATATTTGTGATGGAACGATTAATCGGAATCGGCATTTGGACAATAATGTTTAATTTGCGATTCCAATTATTATTTATTATTGGTATTAAACATTTATTACTTTTTGAGGTTATGAAAAAAGAAATACCACCCACAAATTAAGGAATTTTGTTTTTAAATATGAATTTTATAAGTTGATTTTTTTGGTGAAAAAGTTTATTAATTGAAATTTAATTTAATATTTGGAAATTTCTTTCCAAAAAATTTAATTCCCAATGAATTACTATTTAGTTTTGATGTTTTTCTCCAAAAAATTTAATATTTGAATTTTTCAAAAAATTTTAAATATAACCAAATTAAATATTGGAAATTTTTTCCAAAGTTTTTTATTTTTTGTGAACAGCTATAGATTTTTTAATTTTTTTTCCAAAAACTTTTAAGAATAAAATAGGTTTTTTAATTTTTTTCCATTTTTGTTTGTTTTCGTGAACAGCTGTGGATTTGGGTAATTTTTTTGAGAATAGCAATTGTTTTTTGAAAATGTTGCAATTTTTTGTGAATAGTTGAAGATTTTTTGAAAAATTTTAAATATAAAATTCTATATTTGAAATTGTTTTTAAAGATTTAAATTTTGAAAATGTTTTTAAAGATTTAAATTTTGAAAATGTTTTTAAAGATTTAAATTTTGAAAATGTTTTTAAAGATTTAAATTTTGAAAATGTTTTTCCTTAAAATTTTAACTTTTGGATTTATTTTTTAAAAAAATCCAAAAACCAAGCCTCCTAAAATATAATCCTGTTTACGTCCTTATAGGAAAATTGTATTTTTTAACTATTATTTAAAATATTAAAGAATCGGCATCTGGATTTATTTCTAGAATCGTATCCAAATCAGCATTGGGATTTTTTTTTAAGATTCATCCCATTACTATATTGACTAAAATATAGTAATTTATCCCTCCAGATCATGTATAGAATCATCCAAACTTCTATATAAACTGAAGAGTTCCATAATGAAAAATATAATCAAACGTAAGATACAGTGAGGTCGAACATGTTTGAAGCACCATATATGAAATTAAAATTCGTATTTATTTCAACTACAATTTTAAATGTATTGGCAGCCAACTAAGACTGCGTTAACTCCTTCTTCGCATCATCGTTCTATTTTTTTTTTTTTAAATCTCTATGAAACAAACACGACTAGCTTTTTTATCGACATTTTTCTGACATCGAATGTTAAAAGGGAAAGGAAAAAAACAGAAAAACACATGGTAGCTAGCCTTATGTATTTTTATAGTTGCCAACTGTTAATAACTATTGAGAGAATAGTTATTGATTAATCTTATCTATGACTCAGTATTAAACGACACGAATTCTAAAAGAAGTATCCTGATTTATACTAATTGATATAAAATCCTAATCGCATGTAATACCCTTTTTGTGTTCATAAAACGCAAAATCTGTTCCTTTGAATGCTGAAAATTGACTGACATAAAGATTACATAGTATGGATACCGATTCCAAATGTTCTTCAAATTCCTAAATTCAAATTCCAAAATAGCATTTGTTAAAAAACCGCCATTGTTCTGGCCTTGAGTCCTCTTTTTTGGGAATCCAAAATTTTGTCCTTTTGTTTTTTGAAAGAAAACATGTTAGTCACTGACGTTCATGTCAAATGACCTTACTGTGATAATTTCATTTCATAAACAAATATATCCCTGTATGTATTTATCACAAAACTTTCCTGACACTGTAATTGGTCTATGTCGTGTACGCACAAGTTGTAACTTTTTAAGTAGATTGTGCAAGTTGTAATCAAGAAATGAGATGATCATTTGAAATAAAGAATATGAGAAGGAGTTATGATAATAACTTCATGTAAAAATAGAATCTTACTTGAATGGTCGATAAATGAAGGGGTGTAATTCCTGACGTTATTAATTAAAATGACTAAAGGATAATTATTAGGTGATACATACTTTCAATAGTTCAAGTCTCTATGGCTAGTAAATATTTATTGATAAAACTAAATTTTGTTTGTTTGTCAGTCGACTTCAAATTTGTGTGTGTGTTCTTAATATCTTAGGACTGTATGACTATGGATCTCGTCAATAACAATTCATAAGCGGCTACAAGGACAAAATGTCGAACAGCAAAATGTCGACCGACAGAACGTCGAATGAAAACATGTCTAATGGACAAAATATCGACCGGAAAATATTAAATTTCAAAATATGATAAACAGTTTCTACGACATTTTACTCCAGACATTTCTCGCCCGACATATATACCCCACCACCCCGACATAAACTAATTGTAAGGAACCCTCACAAACCCCAAAAGTTGGGATGTTTTCATGTATCGCCGGGTCCCATAAAGGGATGAAACCCACCACCTTGTGATAAGTTAACTTCTTTTGCCACTCACAACACCTCAATTTATAGCCAGGAAGTTGGATGTTGGTTTCATACCATTTTGAGACAGGCTGTAGCTGAGAACAGTCCCAATATTTGGGACATAAATAGGGGTTATGGAGGGCTTTTAGTGGTTGCTTAAATAGTGGTGGTTGGTTTAATCTCATTTTGGGACTCGACGGTACCCGAAAACAGTCACCAACATTCCAGTTGTATATGGAGGTTGGAAAGGACCCTTATTGGTAGTTTATATAGGAGTGGGAGGGGGGGGGTTATGTTTCAGATGGAAAATGTCTAAATGGATATATTGCAATATCCTTTGGAGGAACCCTTATTTTATATTCTACGGTCGACTTTCCGTCGATTAACGTTTGTCTGGTCGACTTTTAGTCTATTCAACATTTTGTCCATTCGACATTTTGTCGGTAAAGGTTCTGTTGGTCTACGCTTTGTCCACGCAACGTATAAACGAGCGTGTGCAGCTAAAGCTTAGTGTTAAAAAAAAAAAGGAAATTCATTAATAATGCAATGCTTGCCTTTTTTTCAGTCCCTAATAACTCAGTGTAATGTCCGGTACTCCTGTTAGTAATGTAAAAAGTTCAATTCCGTTCATGCGTAGAAGAATAGTTCTTTTTTTATATATCTTAAATCTTCGTACACATTTGATCTAAGAAATAACAAGGCAGCATCGAGCGTGCGCATGACTTTGAAAAAGAAAAGACTATAGAGTTTATAAAAGCAGTATCTAAAAATGAATGAAATCTCACAGACGTGTATGTCAACTCTATGATGTATAGAGTTGTATATAATATGAGTTGAGGACTCACACTTAACTGTGAGTGTGTGTAGCTAAAGCCCATATTAAAAAAGAAAAGGGAAGTAAATACATTATAAAAAATGATGAATTTGACTTTAGATGAGGTTTAGCAAGAACCCAACCCCTTCCCTAGCCTCCCTTCACAGCCCTCACATTGAAAACTATTCTCATCAGAAACCTTATTTTTGAGGGGCCCTACTGGAAATAGGGGTACTACGCATATAAGGTAGCTGCGGCCTTGTTTTTATCCAATATCATTTCCGAGGCCCGAATTTTCTAGCGACGCTCTTTGTTTTAAGTGCCTATTTCCAAACTGAGTCTGCATAAAAAAGAACCGAGACCGAAGACTGAAACCGAGACCTATAAAGCTAAACCGAGACCGAAATTGAAACCGTTGAAACGAAAGAACCGAGACCAGGACCGATAAAACTGCCAAACATGAACGGGCCACAACCTTGAATTTAATTGAAGTCAACGTTTCGAACAGGGTTATGTATTTTTCTTTAGAATACATCAGAAATATAAACTATTAACTAAAACCATAGTTCATAGTATCTGAATCATAATTATGCTCTAAAGAATTATAAAAGTTATTTTAAAACAGAAATACATAACTCCAATCATCTGCGAATGGTATTTATATTCTATATTTTCCGATCGAGGTTACGTAAATCATGAACATAATTCATATACATAATTTTTTTTACTTTTTATTTAAACAATTTTGTCTCTTCCTTCCTTTTTAGTCTAATTAAGTTACAACTAAAGGTCTCTAGGCTCTAGGCAAAGGACGGTCAAGGGAAAAAAGGAACAATTCAATCTAATAACAAAGTAGACTATGCAGCCTTATTCTTCTCTTTTCTCTTCTTTATAGTTTTTGGAATTTGTTTAAAAAAATCAAAAAAATAAAAATTTATGAATTTTTTCTCAAAAGTTCATATCTATTCACAAAAAAAAATTCCTTTTTGAAAAACAAATTTCAATTTTCGATTAAAAAAAAATCAAATTTTAAATTTTTGGCAAAAAATTCAAAATTCTATAGCGATTCACTAAAAATTAAATTATTAAAAAAAAAATTCCAAACATCCATTTTCATCACAAAAATAAAATTTTTGAAAAACAAATTTCAATAATTAAATTTGTATGAAAAAATAATTCAATAATTAAATTTTTATGAAAAAATAATTCAAATATTAAATTTTTTAGAATTTTTTTATAAATTTTTTTTACCTATTCACAGAGAAATACATTTTTTGGAAAAAAAATTTAAAAATTACATTTCAAATATTCAATTTCATTTATAGAAAAATTAATTTTTTTGGAAAAAAAATTCCAAAACCAACAGCTACACACAAAAAATTAAATTTTTTTCCTCTACTGCATAATCCAACGGAATGACTTTTTTTTAGAAAATAAATATTGCAAAAAAAAAAGAAAACATTTTACCCCCATTTTTGTGCAAAAATTTTTCATCGTGACAAAAAAAAATATATTAAAAACCAAGAAATCCTTATTTTGGGTGACTACAGTCTCTGCGGACGACCTTGCATTTTTCTACATTAGTATTACATAAATGATTACAACGTTTAAAGCAGAGCTATTTGGAAGCCCACCTTGAGACATTAAAGATATTGAGTATGTAATGAAGAAAATATTAATGTGTCAGCTATTAAGCCTTCTAATTAATCCCAAATGAGTACATTTTTATTTCAAATCCGCTTTTGGTTTAATAATTTAATTACTCATTATTACCTTTCACAGTACTTGACTAATTAATTAATTAATTTACCAATTTATTTTTGAGAAACCAATCCAAAAAATATAGAAGTCATAATTTAACTATAAAAATGACAAGATACTTGTATTTAAGTAAATAGAAGCTTGGGATTGGAGTCAAAATTTTCGAATTCGGTCGAATTCGAGTTTTAGAGGATTTCCACAGAATATGTAATGGAGCCGTGTTTCATTTCTAATACATTTTTTCCCCAACTCTTCTAATGATAAGAAAGGAGCGTAGTTTTTTAGAGTTCTTTTGAGTACTGAATCTTGTAATTGGACTAAATATTACTACTCCAATTTTTGGAGTTTTAGTAAAGTCAAATTTTTCAAAAAAATATTTCGGGCCAGCTCAAGTTTTTTTTTCGAGTTAGAGTAATGCTCCAATCCATCACTAGTATCTGCATTGTACTCCATTAAATGCAATAATAGGAAAGGCATAATTAAAAGTCTTCTTTACCATATTTGGAGAAAATCTAAATAGATTAGGTATTTACAATATATATAGATCTTTGATCAAAAACTAACCGTTATTTTCAAATTCTAAATGCAATTCTCATTCAATTCGATTATTTATGTTTGTACACATGTCCACGACGTATTTTTGCATTGTTTATCAAATACAAAGGTTTGACGTCTTTTGTTGTGATCACCGTTTTTCTTCTATTAAACAAAATGGACAAAATATCAATTAAGGGGAAAACATTAATTAAACGCTTTTAAGAAATTATTTTTTCTTCTTAAGCAATTATAATTTTTTTTTACTCAAAAAAGTCTTTCAATAGTTTTTACATAATTTTCCCCATAATTGATTTTTTGTTTTTTAAAACAAGGAAATCGCAGACGACTCCAAAATGTCCAACTTTTTTATATGTCAAAAAAACTAACTAACAATGCAGACCATGCGTACCATCATAATATGAAAAAAATTGAGAATGGAATGAGGGTTGGATTCGAAATAAGAAAATAACGTATTTCTTAGTTACACACTAATTAGAAACATATATTTAATTAATTTCTGCTCGTCTATGCATAAGCAAAAACCATGCAAAAACAAACAAAAAATACAGAGATATGCAAATAGTGCCTAATAAAAAAAAGTATATATGTTTCATATATAAATGATCTTTACTGAGGTTGTGGGCTGGCTTTAGGATTATGTTAGTGAAATAAAAACAAAACAAAATACATACACACCTATTACACATATTACCAGACCATGCAAATATAACAGAATACATTACAGGACACCTTGCTTTTAGCCATCATATACACATATGTATATATTAGTCATTTAATTATGATTAAACACCTTTAATTAGATTGAATCAATGGAACAAAGTAAATTTTTCATTTTGATGTATGTGACTATCGTATTTGCCTTTTTATAAAACGATGTCAGCACAAACACAAAATAGTATAGAGTATTTTTATTTCATTTTAATGATATTTTTTACAGCAAAAAATGGACATATTACCAATACATCTTGATGAAACTTTATCAAATGACTTCTTTTTTTTTTTTTTTTAGATTGAGTACTATTTTTTGTCAATGATATTTAAATTAAATCAAAGTAATACGTTTTTATAATAGTTAATTTTTAACACATTTGAAGGTCTGATATATAATACAAGTAGGTATTATAAAAATATATTTTTGATAGACTGTAAGGTTTAAGGCCTTTTATTGATTAGTCCCATCTAATATTTCACCATTGTTCTTTATATTAATACAAAAACCTTTCATTGTTATACACCTTGATTGTTCAGGGCCCAACATCAACAATACTGACGTCACTTGAAAACACTCTATAGGTATCATGAATTACAAAAGATATTTATAGGAACAAGAAATAATATTACATTAGTCGTCATAAAATTACCTTTTTCTTATCTTTTGTAAAGTTTATAGGGGATTAGACTTATTTTTCAAATATCAAGAAACTTCTAATATTGAGTTTCTTAGAATATGTAATAGAGGTGTGTGTTTCTCTTTGCATCCTCACAAAGGTTTTATATAGTAGTTTTATTTTTAAGTAATTTCTAAGAAGACATTTGGAAAAACCATATCCTCCGAAAATTAATTATAAATTTGGGAAACAATCAATTTTTATTTTCTGTTGACACTACTCATCAAATAGAGGTGGAAGACAAAAACTTTTTTTTATTGAAATGGGATTTTCTGTACTTCAAATTCAATTTTTTTTGTTGTCAAATATATTTTATTGGAATTATTTGTACATTTTACAATTTTTAATTAAGTTTTCATGAATTTGAACTAAAATACGATAATTACGTATTGCAAAATATTTGGGTTAAAGTTTAACCCCAGTTCACTAGCTACGTCAAAAGAATTTTACTAAAATAGTGTTAAAAAAATATAACATCAAAGAAGAAAGCAGATTTGGTCATAGTTTTAGTTACAGAGCAAATATCATTGCTGGGAAAATACTCTCTGTATTTGTGAGAAATTTTGTTATAAAAAAGAGGGATCATATTTGGCAAAGTAATTAAAAAGATTGTACTTCTGATCAAATAAAAATATCAAAATTGAATGGTACAATATGAATATTTTTAGTATATTAAAGTTAGAAGTTTAATAATATTTAATAAAATATTTTCTATTAATGTAGGTTTCAAGGTTTTTTCAGTCATTTATATTTTTTTAATTCTTACAATGCAATATTATTCAATATTATTGATTGTCTAATTTCTTGAAAAGCTTCAAAATATCCAAATTTTGAAGATAATTATTCCAATTATTTTACGTATTGTTATGACGACTAATGTATCTAATCATATCTCCTGTTCCATCCCTTGTAAGTGTATCTCATGGTACAACTTACACAAATAAAAATAACCTTTCTTAACCTTTCTTTTGAATTGGAAGAAAGATCTTAAATAAGTTTTGAAAGATTGATTTTGCGTAGTAACTTAGGGAGAGGGATTGGTATTAGGGAACGTGTCTGCCCAAAAGATGTTTGTGTCTTTTCATAAAATAAAATACAATGAAAAGTATAATATAAATTTTATTGCTAGTAAATTCTCTTTTTAAACTATTGTGTTTAACAATCCTTTATAAATTCACGATTTGAGAGAATTTAAACTTTATCTCTTAAAATAATTTACTTAAATTTCTCATTAGGTATTAATTATTTTACTATCTTATCCAGAAACATCCAGGAAATGAGTATCCCTAAGAATAGTCTAACTGGAGTGATCAACGCAAGGATAATACACATCAATCCCTCAGGACAATATATTTGTGTATCATTCCATTCAAGGATAAAAACACTTGGTGTCCTAAACGAACAACTCTTATGGTCCATATCAAAAAATAATAATTCCTGGATTCTATGTCCCAAAAAATAAAGATAACATCCCGACCTAGCTACTTGGGATTCTTTCTCAGGATCCCTTTTTCTGGGTGTTGTGATGTCATCCCTTCCTATATAAACTTCAACACTAATCATTACTAAAGTCCAACTTGTCCTCTATTCCGTACGTTCAAATAAGTCCAGGATTCCTACAGGGCTCGAAAAATTGGTCAGGAAAGAACTTAATTTTTTAGGAGAAGTTTGGGGAAAGATGATCAACCTCCTGCTAAGGGTAAAAGTTTTTACCTAGTTTTTATGTATTGTCTACAACTAATTAAGTTTTCATTTATAATGCTTTGTTTTTAAAGAAATGATGTTCAGTCGTGTGTTTTTAAGAATTTTGTATTGCATTTTAAATGTGTTGAAACTATTGATTAAAGAAAAGAAATCAATTTCCTAGTAAATGAGAAGCTCCGAAGCCACCCAATAATTTCTGATGTTTCTTTTTTTCAGAAAAGGTTGAGAGATTTTTTTAGGTTCTTCCGACCTATTATTAAAAGTAAGGCAAATATTGCATGATGTCAATTTTTTTTGTGACATCTCTATACATGTTAACATCATAGCAAAAGTTATCATGATTTGATTACTCTGCTACAAATACATAATTACCATATATCATGAACTAATTAATGAAACATTGTCTGTATACTCCCTAATTACATAAATCATTAATAAATAGAATGCTCCACCTATTTATGTAAATGTTTTATTATCTGGGGTAATCGTATTTAGGATAGCATGGGCGTCCACAGGATTATATATATATATATTATTATTTTTTTAGGGGGGGGGCTTGGTTTTGAATTTTTTTTCAAAAAAAATTGGAAAATTTATTTTTTCTGAAAAAAGCATTGAAAAGCCCATCACAAAAAATTGATTATTTTTTGAAAAAAATTTCAAAAAATCTATAGCTGTTAACAAAATATGATTTTTTTGGAAAAAATTAAATTTAATATATATATATTTTGAAAAAAATTTCAAATATTAAATTTTTCAGAGAAAAATTTCAAAAATCTATAGCTATTTAAAGACAATTTAATTTTTTGATTTTTTTTTTTTGGAAAAAATTTCTAAAATTAAATTGAAAATATATATATATATATTGAAAAAAAAATTCAAATATTAATTTTTTCGGAGAACATTTTCAAAAATTCATAGCTATTTTACAGAGTATTAAATTTTTTGTAAAAAAATTTCAAAAATCCGGAGCTGTTTGCAAAAATTGACTTTTTTTGTAGAAAATTTCTTAAATTAAATTCAAAATATAAAAAAAAAATTAAAATAATAAATATTTCGTAGAAAAATTTCAAAAATCTCTAGGTATTCACGGACAACTATATTTTTTGGAAAAAAATTAAATATTAAATTTTCTAGTTAGAATCAAAAATTTCTTAATATTTTGTGGGTAGGGCTACAGTCCCTCCAGCCCTCCTTCTGCGGATGCACCTGGAGGAGGTTTAGTAGGGATTTACTCCGTTTCTAATAAGTTGATAATTAAGTTTCTAGGGATAGTGTTTTTCGACTCGACTCCAATTGTACTCCTATATCAATTTCGAAATTAAAAAACTATCTTATCTTCTCAGTTATTTTCTTAGTCGGTTAGTTTTTAATCACTCAACCTATTTTGTTAAAATTTTGAACATTGAATTCTTAATATTTTTTTATTAATTTGTTGTGGTTTTTTAAACATGTGCATACATAGAAATATGATAAATTATAATTAATTTATAGGAATAGGCTATTAATTTTTTTACTATCAACTCAAGTAACTGTTCCACCAATTGAAACCTTAATTACTTTTAAAAAGCCTAACTAAGGGCCATTTCAACCACATATTACTCCTCAGTTAGTGAAACCTATTTTTATAACACGGTTAGTGAAATGTGTAAAAAGAACCCCCAAAATATTATGTATTTAATTACATGATAAACAAAAGAACGATTATAATAATCACGTTCTGAAGAATTCAAGTAATTAAAAGGAAAAACAAAGGAACGACTTTTAAGTAAATGGATAATTAAATTCACTAAACCTCCATTAAAATTACTCAATATACGAATAACTCCTTAACTAGGGATTTTGAAGATAAATAAAGAATTGAATATAATCAGATTTAGTTTTTAAGGGGTATACCGCAAAGTATTGGTGACAAAATGTAGATTTAAGGGTTTAAGTTTTTAATAAATCTTGGGTTATATAATATCCCAATTCAGTGACAAAGAGTTTAATATACAAACATAATTTATTCTTGGAATCTACGCAATAATTGCAAATATTTATATTGTACTATTCAATTAACATTGGGTATGGATGGTTACTCCTGGAATTCTAGACACAATGAATAATCAAGTATTAAGCTGGGCTAGTTTTTTTACTTTCCCTCTTGAAGGAATTGAGTAAAAAATGAGGTTGCTGAAGGAAAGCTTTGCAAAAAAATAAAAATAAAATAAACTATAAATGAATTTGTAAGAACATTAGCCTTTTTTTGTGGCCAGTCCATACAGAAACAAGCTGCGATGATTTTCCTCAAAAGTAATTGCATTGCTATACTTAGTCAGAGGCGTCCGCAGTAAGGGGTTTAGAGGGGCTGTATTCCTGACACCCAAATAAAGGAATTTTTGTTTTGGACGATTTTTATATCTTACTTTTAAATCAAAGTTAGGCACTACAAATCAGTTATAGAAAGAAAGTAAACTATATTCCATCATATCGGACCTAACACCAAAGTCTCATATATCTAATTAGTCTCCAGACTATAGTCAATATTCTGAAGTAACTAAATCCATCCCAGAAATTAGGATATAAAGCTCATAATTCAAATAAATATGGTAATGAAATCTTGGGAAGAAAAATGAAATTAAATCCCCTTGTCTTAATTTCTGTTCCAGATTGCTTTAGTGTTGACACATCACTTGTTTTTGTTAATGTTATATATTTGTTGCCCAAGTACAAACAAAGAGTACTTACCTCGTCTTTCACTCTCAGCATCTCTGAGAATAGCAAGAGTTTCGTAGGTCAATTCTCCACCGTCCTTTAAAATTTCGATCCGAGCTTCGTCAATCTTATCTGGCAACAAATCAACTGGCTATGAAAATAGTAAAAATATGTTGTAATAAAAAAGGACTTCAAAAACCACAAAAAAAAAAAAAAGAAGATAATCATTATCATAATAACCCCTTGATTAAAGTTTGGGCGTGTGGCTGGGAGCCATTGAATGACATGCTTCGTAAACCTCAATTATGACAGACTCGTGGTAGTACGTATGAACGTAAATGGTTCTTCGTTGAAAAAAAACAATTCTCAGTTATTAACTACTTTTTTTTTCTTTCTTTTTTGCAAACAGCTCAACCAAAAATCTTTCATTATTATCAATTTCTATGTTTGTATGGCATTAGTACTCACTTCTTCTCTGCATAATATATACAATATTGCACATACATGATTTGTCAAGGTTTAATTTTAATTAGTGATGGGACGATTAAAAAAAAGAAAAATCCTGATGCTGATTTGATTATAATACATCACCCGAATGCCGATGATTCCGATCCTTTAATATTTTAAATGATATTTAAGAATAACATTTTGCTATCAGGGGCGTCAACAGGATTATATATATATATATTTTTTTTTTTTTTTTTTTTTTGGAGGGGGGACGTTCTTGAATTTAAAAAAAAAAATTCAAAAATTAAATTTTTTCGAAAAAAAAATTCTAAAATTAAATTTTCAAATAAAAATATAAAATTTAACATTGAATTTTTTTTCAAAAATCCACAATTATTTACACTGGCTATTCTTAAAAAATTAAACTTTAAAAAAAAAATTACAAAAAATCCACAACTGTTTAAAATAAATAAAAAAAATGAGGAAAAAAATTTCTAACATCCACACAAAAAATTTCCAAAATATCAGCTGCTCACAGAAAATATGAAATATTAAATTTATTGGGGAAAAAAATCAAAAATCCCTAACTGTTCTCAAAAAAATTTCAGAAATTAAAAATGAATGAAATCTTTTGAAATTTTTTTTCAAATATTATATTACCTAGTAAAAAAGCAAAAATTTCTTAATTTGAAATAGAAAATAGAAAGATTATACATAGTTAAATTCCAGTAATAAATAAGAATTGCAATTGTAATTTTTAAGATTATTTTCCGGATGCCGATCCTGATTCCGATTCCAGAAAAAAAAACACCCAATTTTCTGAACCCGATTTCCATTAATCGTCCCATCACTAATTTTAATACAATAGTACATACACACATAAGGTCTGGAAAATGTTAAAAGGCAGTCCTATTCATTGTTTTATTTATTTGTAAAACTGTCGACAACATGAATGAAAGGTATGAGTCTCTGGCAATGAAAATATAATAACACTAAACGGTAGGTAGAAACCATCATAATCACAGAACAATTACCTCAATCATCGATAGGACATTAAAGAGAATGTTCTAAATTTTTTTTGTCTTAATCTACCATTAGAAGAAGAAAAAGAAGAAAAAAAAACCCTAACCATAATATTTATTTATTATGATAAACTAAAAATAGAAGGAAACACGATAAAGTCTGACGTCATATTTCTCTTCCCCCAACCTTTGACCTTGAAAACGACATTGTTTAAACTTATAGTAGTTTTCTTGAAAAATTTGGCAGGTTTCATACTACGCTTTTTCATTGTATTTTCACCATATGATGTCATAGTTTTTTGATAAAAATAGAGCATATGCTTTGTTTACCCATATTTTTTTGAATTGAGCATTTTTACATACGTCACAATTTTGATGTCGTCCAACTATCAATTTTTAACATAATGAAAAACATGTTTCCATTAATATTATGTAAAATAGTGAACTATTGGATGTCAAAATGGAACCAAAAAATAAAAGGACTGGCTATAAAAAAAATATCGATCAATTTCTTTGTTTTGTTATATACGAGGGTCATTTGAAAAGTCCATGCAAAGTCTTAAAGAGGACACTACAGGCGTGTATCGAAGTTACATTTAGTTCGTAGCACCTCTTGAAAGAACACACATGAACTTTCATCCAGATTTGGCATTCATTTGAATCGAGGAAATGGAGTAATTTTCAAAAAAACGGAGGAAAAATAATTTCGTGTGTTGATTAACATTACTTTATGAAAGACAAAATACGTCAGGAGATTAAAAAAAAGCTTCATAAACATTATGAGGACTCTGCACATTCAACCAGAAAAGTTTATCAGTGGTTTCATAATGTTTGGAGTACCCATATGGACACAAGTGACACTGAACCTTCTGGACGCTCTGTTGAGGTTACTACTCCAGAAATCATTGATAAAATCCATGATATGGTGATGGATGACAGAAGAGTGAAGTTGCATGAGATTGCCATTGCTGTGGGCAACTCGAGTTGGAACCTTATTTCCATTAATTTTGCGACCACAACTTCTGAGGTTTGAGCTGGTGCATTGTCGTGATGGAAAAATAACTTTTTTGTGGGTCAATCGGGGCCTTTTTCCTTGCAGCTCGGTTTTCAAACGGTCCAATAACACTGAATAATATGAACCTGTAATAGTTTTACCCTTTTCCAGATAGTCGATGAATACTATTCCTTGCAAATCCAAAAGACAGTTGCCGTAATATAAACCGATCTGACTGAAAGTTTGTGTGTGTTCTTCCAAGAGATGCTACTAACTAAACATAACCTAAATGCGTGCCAATAGTACCATCTCTTGGACTTTGCACTGACTTTTCAACGACCCTAAAATGTGTTACGCATATTACTTTGATTTAATTTAAATATCATTGTTTATCATTGGTATCAAGTAGTATTAAATGCGAGTTTTAAGCCTTTCTGTTTCAGGAGAATTCAATTCAAGATAAAAGTTTATACATGAATAGGAATGATGAAGTCATAACGCTATTGAAAATAGCGTTGAATAATTATTTTATTATTACTTTTATGTTGAATAATACACAAAGGGACTTTTTTAACTTAAAAAAACAAACATTTTTGTAGTCTACAGATTGATTTTTGTAGTATTAAAAATTCATATGAATTTTTCATTATGAAGAAAAAATTTAAATGAAAAAATAACTAATAAATTATTGTCAAATAATATTAAGATATTTTATAAATGGATTTAATATTTATGTGTTTTGTCTATAAATGGAGAAAATTACTTTCAAACGAATAAAAATGAAGGTGGAAGATGCAAAAATGTAAAAAATATTTTTTTAACGTAAATTTTGTGAACATAATTTATGGAATACATAAAAGTTGTTTTTCCATTACTTTTTTTTTGCGTCAAAAATGAGTTTGAATTTGTAAAATGCAAGAAAAAATTATTCTTTAGACGACAAAAGCAGGATTTTTAATATGATATGTCCGTTTCCGTGTTGTTCAATATAACAGCAAATACAAAGTAACTAAGCTATTTTAAATATTTCTATGACATCATCATAAAATTTAGATTTTAATCTTAAAAAAGAGGAATGGTTGCATTACCTATTGAAGGTAGAAAATTCGCCTCTGCCTTCCCCTATTCCGAGGGTTCTGTTTGAATAGAGATACTTTGAGGCTATGTCAAAAGTAAAAAAAAAACGAAATTGCAATACAAGTTGGAATAAAGTACAAACATTATTTGTGCCAAATGTGAACATGGGAGGGAGTGAAGGGAGGATGGCCAAAAATTGCGTACGTACATTGTAACTGGTTCCCTATGCAGTTAGGCCTAATTTGTTTTAGTTAATTTGGCCACAAATATCTTCGTTTCCGGTAATTTTGCCTCCTGGATATTGGCCGCACGACATATTCGCCACCTTTTTTATATGTTTTGGTATCATAGAGTCGAATATTTTCAGAAATATTCATTTATTTTATAGATGAATTTTCATACATTTACAGCAGTTGCGACTAGAGGTAAAGTTCGAACCTATAATATATGAAAGCAAAAGTCCCCGGCTCAACAAAAAAAACAAAAAAACTTAGGTGATTTTTTAAATTTTTTTTCATCATAATTTTTTTTTCACCTCTATACATAAAAAAACTATAAAATATTATGATAAGTAGAATTTTTTTTTTTTTTTTTTTGCTGTGAAACTTCGATATCCACTCAATTGAAACTTTTTAGCAATATTTTTTTGGCTCAAGTGTGAATTTTCATTTGGAAAAATCTCCAACAGGCGAAAATGTATGCTGGAAATTTAGCATCCAAGATAATTTTCGAGACAAATCTATCGTGCAGGTTCTAGTTCATAGACCAACACACTAGGATAAAATATGCCTCCATTGTCATTCTTCGGGATAAAGTAAGCTTGACTTATGATGACATTATACAAATATACAGAGTGGGGACCCAAAACTTCCAGTAGTATGACTGAATTACAAAAAATGTTATTTTTATTAAATCAAGAAAGGACAATTCAAAACCAATTATTTACAAGCTCAGAGCAAATCCAAATATCATTGAGAGATGTGGCTTCATTCTTAGTCAAGACACCCCAAGCTTGAGATCATGGCTGAATGGAGGACAGAAATCTGCCGTATTATTGCTACATAATTTTATATTCTTCTTGACTGTAGGGGAAGGCCGGTCCTGAATGCACTTTTTGATGTTATAGGCAGTCCAGATGGAGATGCCAAAGGTTCAGCTGTCAATTGGTTCCTTAATAAAACATCGTATTTTAAAATAAAGCGATTAAATTGTAATTAAATGCTACACAATTTTTGGACCCCTACTCTGTAGAGAAAAAAATTGGTTCTTCTTGGCTGTATGTGGCTGTATTGGATTACTTGATGTTGTAGGCAGTCTGGATGGAGATGCCAACGGTATTTGCAACCTTTTTGGCACGGACATGTTTTAGGTGGAGATCGCAGACGAATTTCCTTTTTTGTAGTTGTTTATACATATTTACATACATTTAGAGATATGGGATAAAAACAAAACTTCTTTTATTTTTGTTTCAGCTGTCGTTTGGTTGCCTAATAGAACCTCGTAATTAAAAACAACGTTAATAAAACCGTAATTAAATACTATTGTAAGCTTTGGGACCCACTCAGTAAACCCTTTGGTAACACATCTCCAATAATTATTATTTACACACTTCTGTATTATTATTGGGCCGTCATTAAACTGTCATTTCTCACGAGAGGCTTTCAAACTAGGTGGTAGGTTCTTTCCTAGAGGGAGGGGAGGGGTCTATACAAAATCCTAGGGTAATGCATTTTTTTTTTTTTTTCACAAGGACGAAGGTTGAATCATTATTTGCAATATTAAATGCATAAAAAGCAAACAAACCCTTTCAAAGGGGACACCCCCATTAAATAGTTTAGTTTGAAAAAGTCTTATTGAAACCCAATGCTTGGCTCAGTAAATAACCATATTCATTGAACACTTTCTTTCAAACCCTGAAACCCTATTCCACCTTTATAAAGAAGTTTTTTAATTAGAATGTTACGCACGGGTAGTGAACGACGTTGCATGTGAGCACATATAAAAGTGCATAAGACAATGCAGTGTTATGTCATTTGTCCCCTATGTTCATACTTTTTTTTTTTTGTTGAAAAGAACGTTATTAATAACCGAATTGCATTCATAAAGATGTGGTGAGCAAGCCATAATTCATAGCAAATTATGACTATTAGAACGACTATTATTATTATTATTATGCAAGAAAATGATTATGGCCTTAAAGCATGGCAAAAAGGAAACATAGCTAATGCACATATCCTGACAGGATCTAAAAATACAATTATATCAAAATACATACAACAGCGCAATACGTACTAGTTTGAACTTAATTATTAATAAAGCATGAAAATAAGAGATGGGTTACCAAAAAAAAACTATTATGGTTTAACAACTCATTTATGAACCAATAATGACCCTCTGCACTTTTTTATTTGAGATAATATGGAGTCATCTTGTGAATTTACATAGTACAGAAATTAAAAATATCTTCCTTTTATGTAATGCATGTCAATTAGACTTGTGTAGGTCCTTATTTATTCGCTCACGTTCAGTCCAGTCATAGGACTCATACTATTACTCTTTGAGGCCGATCCTTAAGACCGTCAGTCCTTACGAATATCAGTACCAGAATTGATTAAACAAAGTAGAAATACAGTTAAGTTACATCATCAGGGACCGAACTTTTTTTGATATTAGGACTAATATCTAGTCTCAAAACCGGTCTAATCAGTCCTTGGAACACGTTCTTTAGACTGAACAGCAGTCTCCAGTCCCTAAGAAAGAACGACACAAAACTAAGAGCAATTAAGTTATAAACGTAGTCGCAAGGTAGGCCTGGTTTCTAAATATAAATTCTCTTGAACAATCAATATATTTTAAGAAGATTACATGTTAAAAATACTCGCCATAAATTAAATGATCTATATACATAAAACTATATAATTATGTAAACAAAGCCTTCACTAGAAGTTTCTTTTAAAAACAGAATCCAACTTGCTTCAGCCTTTATTCTAAATAAAATAACCTGTATGGCTCCCAGATAAAATTATATATTTCTTCAGTTTTATTCTAGAGGCAAGATTCTAAAGTTTTTTTGGAAATACGGTTAATTTCTATCATGCGTTATGGTATTGAGGAACGTCCGTTTGGCTTCGAAAATTAATATGGCCGAAAAATAATCTTGAAATAATATTTTATAAATTAAACTAATTCCAATTTAGATCTTGAGTTTTTATTGCGGCAATCTATAAAAATCCGTTCATTTCTTCAATTTTTAATAGGTAAAAAAATATTTTTTCAATTCATTTTTATGATTTGAAATTTGCAAAATTATTTGAACTCGAATAACTCTACAGATATTAATGCCATAAGATCCAGGATCATGCAAGAATTTTAAATTGATGTAGTTTGTCCCAATTGGGTATTTGGAACAGGATTTATTTCTGAGACTTTGCAAAATCGCCATTTACTAATAATTTGATCTTCCTCAGCTTTTGCACCTCCTGAGTTTCAATTAAGTCATACGTGATAGATTACTTAAAGACATTTATTAAGTTCACAATGAAGGATTTTATTTATGTTTTTGAATTTTGGAAGCTGAAGCACAATCTGGCAATGTAGTCCCTTCTCATGATCTACTACTCCTTCTCCACGGAGGACTTTAGGTCATTGACATTCTTGTGCCGTGATCTGTAGGCCTTAGATTCGACACACCACCAGAAAGAGTAATCCAAAGTATTCAGATAGCGGCTCCGGAGAGGCCAGAAATTATTGGACCAAAACTCCCTCCAGGCTTGCTCAACATTGGCAGTGACGGCAGGTGCCGGATCCTGCTGGAAGACGTAAGACACCTTGCCCGACTTTTTGGTGATCTTGGGGATATATAAGAGTACCTTGGTCTTCAAGATCTCCAAGTAGTCAACCACCGTCAGTCTGTACACAGTCTTGAACCTAATCAGCAGCATTTGTCTCAGTCGACAGTTTTTTTTGTCTTTGACACATGGCGAAGATATTCAGAAGTGTCTTCAAAGCAAACAACCCTATTGTTCTGCTTGTTGAAGACAGGGTCGACAGTGTATGTTTTTCATCTGAGAAGAATATTATACAGTTGCTATCAGGTCATTAAAGAGGCGTTTGGTCCTCTCCCCATGGACATGATGTTGTTGTAGAGTTGTTAATGGTCTTTCCATGTACCTCTTGGTCTTTCTTTTGGCGGCCTTGATTGCCCTGGGCACGGTGGAGTAAGCCACTGACTTCTTTTTAGCAAAATTGGCCAAGGACATGGTGGGCTTGGCCTCAAACACCTTCTTGAACACTTTTGGGATCAGTTTGGCTGGCCTTTTACTACTGGGCTTGATTTTAAGGTTTTCCCCTATTTTATAAGCTTTCTGACCATCTAGACGTTGTGCCTCTCGATCCCAACGATCTTGAAAATTTCAGGTTTGCTGTGGTCGGCGCAAGTCAAAGCAGCAATCTGATTTATTTTTGCTTCCGTTTTTGTTTACAGAAATGATAGAGGCGATTGCAATAGCTCATTCGAAAGCTTAAAAAGTCAGCAGTCGTGAACACATCGCAAATTTACAAATTGTAATCACTATACCTCGAAAAATTAATCTATAGTAGTGGTTTATCCATTTTGCACGACTCTGTATGTTGTTGATTAAATTTTTCATCTTTTTTTAACAAATGATCATTCTTTTAAAATCTCTTAATGGAAAGTAATTTCAAGAAACAAAAAAACAAAAAAATGACAAAACCACCGTCTATTAAAATAGCAAAATTCCTTGTAAGGACAATGGGGGACGTCATCTATAGTTTAAGAAGGGATGGATGTAAAGAAAAGACTAAGTATTGCAAATAGAAAAGAAAAACGGTTGTTCTCTTCTTTCCTTTTGTTCATTATTTAATAAGTCGCGTTTCTGTAAACAACTCCCTCTAAAAGAAGAATTCTCGCCTATCTTTGGTTTAAATTAATTTAAAAATGTATAATACAATTAATAGATATGAATTTCTAATGTGATTTTATAAGTAATTCATTTTTTCCCTCCAAAATCATAAAATAGGCAGCTGATATTAAAAAAAAGTCTTCATTCAGGTGTATCATATATCTTGCTCCCACCTCCTCCTTGCGGTCAAAAAAACATTTCTACCTATCTGATATGATTTTCAAAACTGTGAAAAAAAAAGTCTTTAAATGTGTGGCATCAATATGAAACGAAAATATAACTTTTTCTGATTTATAAAACTTGTTATATTGTCTTTTAAAAAAGAAATTTATTATATGACACCCTGTACTTATTTGAGAGGATATGGTGTCATGTTGTGAATATATATATATATATGTGTATAAATTCTATTAAGACGCAAGATATGCATAATATTGCAATACATTTGTTGAATTCCAAATAGAGTAATATGTACATCAGATTGATTGCAAATAGTGTTGTTAAAGGTTTTTAGATGTACATAGATACATCAGAGAGTTTACCTATTCTGAAAAGATAATATTAATCCCTGAAGAAGACAAAGCGTAACTAATATATTCTACTTATAAAAAATATGTAAGGTCATTCAATTTCATCTTAATAAAAAAAAGTCACCCAAAAAAGAAAATAACTTGAAACTTATGAGCAAGTCAAGAGGCCTCTCTCAAAGAAAAGTCCTAGTCATGAACCTGGTTTCAATTTGGAAGATGTCTTGAGTGATTGGAAGCAAGTTTCCATGCTGTATCCAATTATTAGGGGAACCTCATGTCAGTTGCAGGAGAGGGCTTAGGATGCAAGAGAAAAGGTTTACGAAGCATTGACCCAGAGGAAACTGATACATGAACCATTCAGTTTCATGTGACTGGATTAAGGATATTAGTGTTGTGGTCAAAGCTATCTTCCCAAGAGAGAATCGTGACTTTGGAATACCGATATTAAGACAAGATCGAAACTTTGAGAATCAAGTCAAAGTCGAGTCCAAGACTAAATTGGAGAAACCCATTACTACTGGATACGTTGATAATCCTTCATCATTATTGATATAAAATGACCCATGATCAGGCCCGTTACTACGGAGGGGGAGGGATCTATCCCCCCCCCTGACTTCTTGCTGTTAAATTTGTTGAAAATAATTTTATTATGTTATTTATATTTTTTGTTGTGACAATTTGGAAATCCTAAAGGGTACTTAGTAGAGTGGAAACCTCCACCTAAAATAGTTTTACCTAAAAATTAGCATTCAGTTGAGTTATGTATCTTAATTTGTTCAAAAGTCATAATCAATTATGCATTTTTAACTTTTTTTTATTGACCTTGAACTTTGCCTTTGACCTCTCAAAATTTTATGGGCTCTTATTATTAACATATATAACCTTCATACAAAGTTTCATCAAAATCGACCACTAACTTTTTTCGTAACTCGGCTTATAAAAAGACAAAAAAACATATTAAAAATATTTCGTATTCAATTTTTTTGTTAAATTTGTCATTTATACAAAAAAAATCTGTATAAGTCAAAGACTTGTTCCATATACTCTCCCAAAAATAAAATATGATAGGTTTTATGTTTTTTATGCAACAACTATGAATATTATTTCTCTTTACTATGAATTATGGATGACTAAGTTATAGGCTCCTGAAAATGAGCATCGTTTTTTTTCTCATATTTTAGACTAAAAAGATGCAGAAACTTTAAAAACATTTTTGAAATTATTCATTACAATTTTAATTTTCAGATTTCCTTTAAGTTAAAAAAGGATTTAAACAATATTAGTTTCGTATGACTACAAACCAAGATGAATTAAGTACAATTTTGTACTTAAAGATAAATTCATTGTAGATCTCAAAGTAAAAACTAAACCACTAGCAATTATTTACTTAATTACTAGTGATTAATTTTGGGTTTTGATTTCAATTCCGCTTTGGTTAATTTGCATCATTTTTCAATTTTCGTTGCTAGGAGTGAATATTGTAGATATTTTGTTTTTTTGTTATATTCCAAGGTTCCCCTTCAAATTAACTCGTGTCAAATTGAATAGGATTAGACTTAAGGCTCTTTCTTATATAAAAATGGATCTTAGGGGTTTGATATTAATTCCATGTAGTTTTTTTTTCTTTCAATAATTATTGTAATTTTCATAAATTTTCGATTTTCTTTATTTCACTGAATAATTTTCCAAAACAACAAATTGACTTGAACTAGACTTGAGGTTGTCCTTTATGACTCACCTTGGAAAAAATTCACACTAACTCACTACTGATACGTTTTTTTTTAAATGCAGTCCTTACCATTTTTCGGGTCCGGATCCTCGAAACCGAGGTTTACGGTTATTCTCGCTTATATAGAGCAGGAACCGAATTTTCGATTCAATAACTAGTAAATACTGAACTGAAAAAAAAAAAAAAACCCCTCCCAAATGAAAACTTCTCTAGTATTCCTACAAGTCGAGAAAATGCCACTTGAACGTGATCGACGAATTTCCATTCAAAAAAAAATCACACTTCAAGAAATTGGGATCGACGAATTTCTCAGATGTTGTCAGCAAGTTCGAAACGTTGGAGCGGAAGAAGGGCTCTGTCAAAAAGGCCAAACTGGACCAAGAGGAGATAAAGAAAATACCCAGGCCAATCCCCTAAAGTCCATGAGGACTCATTCAAGATATTTTGAGACTTCACACAAGAATGTCCAGAGAACAATAAAAAAAAGTGGGTCGAAAGAGCCTTGTGAGGGTGGAGAGGCCCCTTTTGGCACCAGCAATGAATGAAACCCATCTTCCCGGTTCCAAGACTCTTTTGGATGATTCTTTTGAGTACTTTTGAACTCGTTTTTGACAATTTTGGCCCCTTTGCAGCCCTGATGGCAACCCCCTCCCCTACACCTTTTGGGTGGTGTCAACGTTATCCATACATTGAGGCCCTCAAATACCCTTTAAGCATATACTGGAACGACAAGACAGATGACTACATCTGCAGCGGGTGAATGGCCTTCCACCGCCTGGAAGCCATCATTGCTAGCTTAGACCAGCAATATTAATGATTAAGAGAGTTCAAATACTTATCTGTTTATAGTATTAATTTTGTTAAAATTGTTAATTAATAAATGATATCTTGTTGAAGTTCAAATTCAAAGTGTTCAGATTTTAATAGACCACTCGGTATATCTCTTCTGAGATTTGTTGTTTGATTTATGTTTGTATTACATATTACGTTAAAGGTGTTAAAAATGGCGTAATTTTGTATTTTTTGATTAATGAGAACTCACCAAGCTTACAAGAATTCAAAATTTCCTGTCATTTGTAATTATAAAAAATTGTAAACATAAATGTAATCCAGTAATAACAATTACATTTATGTATTTGTATGGAATAAACGAGAATAATCACGACTATATTTAAGTGTAGGAATTTCAGACATTCCATGTAGTAAATATACTTACGAGTATATATGTATATGAATTGTTTTCAAACTTTTTTTGCAAGCTTTATCATGTTCTGGTAATATATATTTCTACAGTGCGTGAGGTTAAGTCGTGGATTTTTTGATAACGAATATATAGGGTAAACTTTTGCAAAGATGAAAAAGATTGAGGCTTTATAACGAACTTCTTTATTGAAATTTTTCTTTCTTTTTTCCAAAATGATTTCCTTTGGACTACTATCATAGCCTCCAACCTTGGCCTAAAGGCACTGCAGTATTTCTTGATGAAGGTCTTGTACATTTTGCTTTTTCGCCTCCATGTTGATAACTATTGATTTTTGAAAGTTTTTCATTGTTGTTCATTAACAAAAATAGCCTGTACTTTTGATGACACAACCCATGATTTTAAAATAGTCCCTCTTAAGTAATCTATATTGATTTAAAGTCAGGCCCACGATTTTACCTCGCTCACTGAATATTCTGATCATTTAATCATTTTTAACTAATTTTTTTGTCAAATTTCATAAAATAACTCCCATTTCTCAGAGTTACCTTGGTTAAAATCCGTTTTTATTCATTTTATTCTTATTTTCGGATCTTGAAAAACTCTTCAATATTTTAAAATGCTCTTTCCAAAATCCGTTTAGGTTTGCCTAAGTGCTTCAGATTACCAATACAACATGAAGAAACTAGCAAAACACTCCAAGCTGCTAGATGGCGCAGATATCCCGAGTCTAATAACCAAATAAAGAATCCTCCTACTCAAATAGGATATGAAAAAACTAACGAAATATTTAATGCCACAAGATGTTCTTTGTAAACTAATATCCCAGTTAACAACACTCATATCCTATTGAATACATTTAGTAAAACTTTAAGTATATTTTATTCTTTTACCTATTGGGACAGACCAGGGTCGGCCAATGGATTTTTTATGGAGTGGTGGCACCCTGATCCCCAAGAATGTGTTATATATATATATGTTATATAAATAGTCTGAAAATGAAAACAGTATCCTCTCCCCCGCCTCCCTTTCTAGTAAAAATTTCATACTTTAATATTGTTGAACAGTCTGCTTCTTTGTTCAAATATAATCTTAAATTTGTATATTTGGCAAATTCTGAAAACAAAATACCATAACTAGTATTTCATCTACAATGGCATTCAAAATTATATTTTGTGGATAGATATAGAAGATCGTTTGTCCAACAACATTTTCAATGAAGAGTCTAAATATATCGTAGTAAGAATTAGTAGAATATATTTCACTGACTAAAAGATAAAGAGTTGGACGTTTTAGAATATTATTTCCTAGGTAAAAATATCCTTTGTTCAGTGAATTGGGGTATATTCTTTCATTTTTGCTTATGTCTTGGTCGTGATACTTCTTCGTCCTCAGTACCATCCATACATTTATGAGAAAGAAAATCCCACTCATTATTTATAACAGCTGAACCAAATATATTCAGATCAGAGGCGTCGGCAGGGGATGGGTTTTCTCATTTGGACAAATTATGCAGCAGAGGAAACAAATATTTGAAAATTTTTCGAAAAATATAATATTTGAAATTTCTTTTGAATTTTGTAAAAGAAATTTTTGCAAAAAAAAAAATTAATTTTGGGTGAAAAGGTATGGATTTTTGAGATTTTTTAGACAAAAAATCAAATATTTGAAATTTAATTTTTAAATTTTTTTTATGTATGTAACAATATAAATTAAGGATTGAATAGCAAGTTAAATTTTATTTTAATAAATTAATAATTATGTCGATAGATACTTTAATACGTGCAATTCCCAGCAACTGCTTCTATGATAACTTTTAAACTATATTTTTTTTACTTTTTATATATTACATTATCCCAAGCTAACGATTCACTTTTTCTTCAAAATTTTTTGTATGCTGTTTCCTATGACGTCATTCATGCCATTTTTGCATATTTTGCAGGTTATTACGTGTCGGTTTAAGTTCTGTAACGAGGATATACGTGGTTTTAGGCCTTACTCCTCCATCCTAATTGGCCATGTGGTATGTAAATGCCCCCTAATGGAGGTACAAAGGTTAGGAACCACTCCTTTATTGGATCTTTGCCGAGAAATAAAATGAATTTCTACCATTTTTATAAGTAATGTTGTATTTATAGCACGTGTCCTTCTTAAGAACCCTTGGTCCTTTGAAGCAGGAGAATAAATAATGATAACAATAGTGGAGTGGAGCAGGAGGGGGGGTGATGATGTAATGCTTGTCATGCATGACATTAGGATTTCACTTCTTTTTTTTTTTTTTTCGTCTTCTTATTCGTTCAGTTTGTCATTATTTCCCATTAATAATGACAAAGGAAGAAGAAAGAGGAGATAAATTTGTTTTACCAAGAAATAAAAAAATATAACATAATTAAATGTCTTAACTTTCAAAAATGATAAAACTACAACGTCACTACAATTATTGCACATGAAAAACGATTCTCAGCCTCCCCCCTTGATATTATCTGCATAGTAGGTACAAATATTTATAAAATATATCCCTATGTGGCCTGTCACAGAAAAGCAAGCCATGTATTAGGTTGTCTTTTATGATGTAAAACATTCCATAGTTATTCAGAGACTAAATAGTTAATGCCTACATACCACATGTTTCTGGATTCGTCGCTGATGATGAAGACTAACAATTTTCCCTTATACTTTTTGATAGCTGCAAACTGGGTCAAACAGTATCTGAGATCCACACTCACCTTACTATCATTTACCTTGCCCTAGTCGTGTAACCATCATTCAGTAGGCTGGTAAGATCCGGGATGGAACTTTTAAGCTCGAGAAAGGTATCTCATAAGGACAGACCGGGAGACAAGGACACCCAAAAACATTTCCCAAGTTAAGGACCTGGTGAAGAATAAACCCTGATTGAACATTCGAAAGTTCTCAGCGAAGCTTTCCCTACCACCCACAGCGGATTTTAGAATCCTGACTGATGATCTTCACTTCAAAAATATCCTCTGCGTTTGGATACCCCATTCTCTCTCTTAGCCCAACAAGCATGAGCTAGTGATGAGGCAGTTCTTAACACGGAGAGAGGTGGAAACGATCAAACAGAGTCCCTACAGCCCGGATCTTAATCTCTGTGACCGATTTTTCTTCCGTAAGCTGAAGCACTTGCTCAAGTAGCCATGAAGAACTCACACGTGGTGTTGAGAAAGTGATTAAGTTATTGAACGAAGAGTAGCTCTCCAGGCAGTTGTGGGAGTTGGAGAACTATTGCTACGACCTTACCCGAGCCAGATGAGACTATGTGACATGATTGAGCACTTTCTTTAAAATTTGAATTTAATTTCTTGTCCTACTGGAGCAGTCTTAATCCTTTCGGAACAACCTAATTGAATGATTTTTCTCAAAATTGAGTCTGGATTACATTTGTATTCTTATATTTATTAACGTTCATATATAATATCACGCAACCTTTCATATGAAACGAAACAGGAAAACTGCCCAAAATCAGCTGGTAAAATTGGTCAACTCTAGGCCCATTCTTCAAAACTTAAAATTTATTATTCAATAATTGTTGGTAATAGTTCACAGGTTAACAAGAGCTAGTTCTACTTCAACCAATCAACGTTTAGAGCACTGATTAGGCAACACTGATTATTTGTACATCTATTATTATAATATTTTTACATAATCGCGCAACCTCTACTACAAAAATAACGTGTCATTATATACATAAATCTGTCACTTTAGTCCAAATAAGACGTGTCTCATATTTATTTGATAATTTAATAATAAAGCAAAGTTTGCCTGTATATATGTATCTGTAAGTCATTTTTGAGTGTAGATACTTTATCTAAGAAATGACAAAACAATTAAGCATGTATGTTATATTTAGAAAGAAAGTGTATATGTGTGAAGTTGTCATAGGCGTTCGCAGGATTAACTTTTTGGGTGGGCTTGATTTTATGAATTTTTGAGACAATTTTTGCTTACATTTTCTTCTTCCAGAGCTATAATTTTTCCTTGTACAAAAATAAAAATTCCTTCATTTAGGGGACTACAACCCCTCCACGACCTTCGACGCCCCTGGTTGTAATAAAACAGTAGTAAAAATAAATGAAATCTTATAGGCGTTTAGGTAAACTCATATTTAAAAATAAAGAAATGGAGTGTACATTATTTAAAATAAATACTAATTAATGTGACTTTAGATGAGGTGAAGCAACGAGTACCAGAGTTCAGCCAGGAAGTACTATTGTACCCTTTTGCTCAGTACGTTATATTAAAAAAAATATTCATTGATTCTTGAGGAGAGAACATCTAAGTATTCAGTAACTACGTGTGAGTGTGCTCATGGAAAACAGAGAGTAAGACGAATGATTTATTCTGAAGATATTTTCTATATTATTAAAGCAATGTTGGTCTATTCGTGGACGCGAAATAACTCCACTGTTAGTAGATAATTAAAAAATTTAGCTATTGGGGGATATCTTAAAGTATGAGTAGATCCTTGAGTCATGCAGAATGGAATTTCCCAATTTATAATGACAAAGATTAAGAAAATAATTTCTGAGAAAGTCAAAGCTCCACAGCTTAAATGTATTGATATGGGGAGAAAAAAATGTTTTGGTCATGTTGTGGCTCCTTAATGGTCACAAATGGGTTTTGCAATGAAAGGATCTGCAATTCCCTATTTAGAACCTTTCATGTACATATTCATTTATTAAGCCTCTTACAACTTTTCAATTCACACGCTTCAATGCATGTACAACTAACTACGTCATTTGAGTAGATGAAGTTTCATCAGAATTCATTCGCTCCTTCAAAAAGGCAAGATACCTGAATTTAAACATAGGAGAAGTGTGGCTAGAACGTATTATTATACATTCTAGCTATCATTCATTATTTCCTTAGTTCTTATATTCTTCAATCCTAGCCAGGAGGGAAGAAATTATGAAGATAGCTAGAACCCTAGGACTGCAAGACCGATGTATTGGTCCTCGGCACCGTATAACGGTCAAAGAGATAGGAAAAATACTAATTAAGAAATAAGCCCTAGTCAATGACAAATTGATCATTATGTCCAAAGCCTATATCAAAAATGGTTTCAAGGACTTCAGAAAGATATTAGAGGCTGTCCGTGAATCCAATATTATATGAAGTAAATAATATTCTTGCTTGTCCTGACTATATATATTGATATGAAATGTATTATTTCCAATGTATTTATTTTCTATGACATGTTGCTCTTGATAAAGTAAATGTGTGTTAATTTATTCGTTAAACCCTGTATACGAATTAATTAATTAAATAGTTGAAAACCTTCATATAACTTAGTATGGTTTATAATTATAGTTGTGTGTGCAGCCTGGGCTGGTTTTATTGTGAGAGGGTTCATGGCAAAGATAAATATGTGAGGCCTTTTTCTTTCTTTTTTGATATTTAATTTTAATTTCTAAATTTGGTTCGTTTTAGAAAATAAATTTTGAATTATCATTGTAATTTTACCCTCAATCCCCCAACTAAAAACAGGACTTCTTGAGGCTCCTTTGATCATTGTAAGTGTATTTGTGGCTTATCCTCGGCTCTTAATTTAAGGCAAAATTGAAACAAAAGGAAGGCTCATATGTTGAATTACCTGTATGACGATATTACACTGTATTTCAATTGGACAGTATATTTAGGTAAAAGATTTCACTACATACATTTGAGAGTATATTTGTAAAAAAAAATAATGTTTTTAAAATATAGTTGTCATACAATAACATGGTATTTAGAAGGTTTTATTCGGAGTCGTGATCTAGAGTAATGTGTTCCTTTTAATGAAAAAACTTCATCTCTCGTCAAAAAAAAAAAAATATGTCACTTTAGTCTATACTGTCATATTTATATATATTAAAATTTTTTTTTTAGAGATTTTGTTGATTAGAAACGTAATAACATTTGGAATGGAACTTGTAATAATAATAATAAATGCTTTAAAAGTATTTTATACGTAAATAAAAGGCTTTAAAATGAAGTTCCACATGGATAAGGGGTGCAAACAGATATTTCAGCAATATATTTAGGCATTGAAATTTTAATAGATATACTCAAGTAATAAATATTTTATTATATTATATTTTATCCAAACAGCTGTTAATAAACTTTCCATATATTTTGAATAGCAGTAATGGCCTTAGGTCTTGAAATATTAGACCCACGTGAGATAATAAGATTCAAGTAGCTTTTAATGAAAAACTACCTATAAAATTAGAAAAGGAAAAACAGTTGTTGCGTGTGCTTTTTCTTCTTTTTTGTTTATTATTTAATTGATCGTCGTGGTGTTAACTTCTACCTCTGAAGTAAGCACTATTACTTATTTTTGGTGTAAATTGTTTGTAAAATGTATAATAAAATAATTTATATATCAATAAATATGTAAATTTACCTGTACTAATACTAATTAAAATGTAAAAGGCTCTCATCTTTATAGCATTAGTTCAGTTTCTCCCTCCCAAAATCATATAAGAGAGGCAGCTCATATTAACAAAGCTCTTAATGTAGTAATCTGGGCGTGCGTTCATTTGAGCAAGTATTCATTTGGGCAAGCTTCATTTGAGAAACGTTAATGTCAGCCAATATAGCAAATATTATGAGATTACCTCATTATTAAACGCCATCACTCATGACCCAAAAGAGTGGTGTTCAAAATCAAATAGGAGAAGTCTCAAAGGAGCAAGTGAGGCTCTTATCGGATTTCGTCTCAACTCTGTCAGCTTATGTGGGGGGGATGAATTTACAAAATATATTGAGTGGGATGGCATTCAAACACTTCGATCGATGGGTCATGTCGGAGTAGGATCTTTAATAAAGGTTGTATTTAGTATTTGTATTTAGTTCTTTTTAAGAGGAGGCTTCACAGGAGTTAGGACAGGTCTTTTTGGGTTCCCTTTCATCACTCTGCTAGCTTCATTGAATGCAGAAATATTTATCTTTCTTAAAGGAAGAAATAAACTATAGATACTACAATCGAAGGTTCTATTTTTTACCAATAAACACTACACTTGCCAATTTTCTATTAAGTATTATCTAATATGGTACGAACAACCAATTAAATATCCCATTTTGGATGGCTATGTTTTCTTTAACAAAAAGAAATAGATTTGAATGTAACCTTCATAAATTAACATATTTTTAAGTGTGTTATTCTGTTTTTTCGAAAATAAATATTTCCGAAAAATGGTTCGACATAATCTACTTTGATATAATATTATTGTACATGCATGTTTGTCCGCTCTGAAAAATGCATAACCAGGGTATTTATTTCACAAACAGAGATAGATACAACCCTTAAACAATCAATAAAAGTTATTCCAAATTCTAAGTTACATAGTTAAGGCTATAATTAATTCTGATCGGACCAGCTTCCTAGAATCTGGAGGTCAAGTTTGTTTTTTCGCTAATAAGTTGATTTTTTTTATTATACAAGATCGATTTCCCGTGTTTCAATGTTCATTTATTTATTTTTTTAAATTGTGTTAAACAAAACATTAACTTTCTAATAATATGTTGAATTATTACATTTCTTGATGATAAAAAAACAACCCTTTTCTTAAGATAATATAGATTTTTTGTTATCTCGAGATAGCACCCAGGGCTTAAAAACCGTTTAAAATAACAACCCCTACTATTTTCAATTACATATAATGTTTTTATAGAAGAGTTATCCAATTTGAGGAAATACTTTTTTGTCAATGTCAACAATCAATATATTATCTATTTATTTATCTTTCATTAATTGGATTAATCTACAAGTTGTTGTTTTTTGTATAAGGAGATTGTACGAGCCACAATATAAAAAAAATATAAGTCTCATTGCACTTTATTTAATTAGACCATCAGTCATTTTAATTACATAAGTTATTAATTTATGTTATCATTTAATTTTGATCTATTAATAATTAATTATCAGGGACGTCCACAGGGGTTGGGCTGGAGGACTGTTGCCCCCTCCCCCAACGCCCAAATAAGGATTTTTTTTGCTTTTTACTAGAAAATTTAATATTTGATTTTTTTATATTAAAATTTGTCAAAAAAAATTTCATTATTTGCAAATAGCTATAGATTTTTGGAAATTTTTTCCAATAAATTTAATTTTTTAAAAGTAGTTGTGGATTTCTGAAAATTGTTTTCCAAGAAATTTAATATTGAAAATCAAACTTTTGTAAATTTTTTTTCAAAAAATTGAATTCCTTGGGAACAGCTATGAATTTTTCAAACTTTTTAATAAAAAATTTAATGTTTTATCAGTAACTTTAGATTTCTGATATTGGATGTGTTTTTATTAAAATTTAATATTTGAAATTAAATTTTTGAAATTTTTTTTCTAAAAATTGAATTTTTGGTGAACAGCTATGGATTTTTGAAATTTTTTTCCAAGAAATTAAATTTTTATGAGTAGCTGTGGATTTCTGAAATTTTATACTTTGTTTTTTTTTAAATTTTATTTTTGATGTTGGTTAAACTCAGCTATCTAAAACTATACTTATGTAAACAAAGTTACTTCTGAAACCTCACTTAGAGTAGAATCTTTTTCAGCTTATATATTGGTTGTGCTGAGGACTTTCAGATAAAAGTATTGTATCACATAGCAATGACCAATTTTCTCCATGTTCACAAATTCACTGACAACGTTCACTATTGATAGCTGTCAAACAAATAGTAAACAACTAAATTGTTTACTTTCTAATACAGTGATATGATTCTTAAACTCTTGACATTTCTTCTGGGACAACCCTCGTATATGGGCTTTTCCATGACAATTTTCCTACAGAAATTTTTTTTTTTTTCTCCGATTTGGTATGTGATATCATCAATAATAATTCCAGTCAAAGATTCATCGAAAGGATAATTGTTTCATCTTTAAGACCTCAGAACTCAGAAAATTAGATTGAGTTAGAGATATTTCATGTTATTTTTGAGTATAAATACTTTCAATGATAATTAGAGTTAAATCAATTTTCTCGTGAAAATTTGTTATAGAATTACCCATTTATATATATTTTTTTAGGTGTCTATAATATATGAGTCATTCCAGTAAAGAAAAAATGGTGTTTAAATGAGGAGCACTAAAAAAAATTCACATCAATTTATGACTTCTAATTTGGTAGCATTAAGTAATTAAACCCACGGAGGTTCATTTTAAAAGGAGGTAATGAGCCATAAAGAGTCATATGGGAGTAGACGTAAGTATTAGTGTTGTGCCAATGGTGTCGATTTGAACCGAGTCTTTAATGATCAACTTGATTAATAAATTATGAATGGGAAAATAGACGAGAAAATATTAATTAGCCACGTGGGCACGGGCCAAATATTAATTTATAATAATTTTCAATTATATTGAAAATATATTAACAGCAATCCACAGTTTTTTTTCTCTTTGTTTTTCGATTGTTATTTTCTAAAAATTAATTTTTTTGGGGAAAAAAGTCAAAAATCCACGGATGTTCACAAAAAATTAAATTTTTGGGAAAAAAAAATTTAATTTTAACTTTTTTGGGAAACAAAAATCGAAAATTCAGAGCTATTCATAAAAGAATTAAATTTCAAATATTAATTTTTTTTGAAAAAAAAATTCAAAAATCCATAGCTTTACATAGAAAATAAAATTTCTTTGAAAAAAATTTCAAATATTACCTTTTTTCTAAAAAAAAAAAAATTTACAGCTATTCACACAAAATTAAGTTTTTCGGGAAAAAAATATGAAAATAAAATTTCAAATTTTAAATTTTTTGGAAAATATTTAATAAATCCGTTACTTTTCACAAAAAATTAAATTTCAAATATTCACTTTTTTGCTCTGCTGCATAATTTGCCAGAATTACTTTTGTTTTTCAATAAAATTAATCTTTCCCACAAAAATGTTTACCCCTAATTTAATGTTAAATATTTTATTCCTGAACAAAAAAATTTACTACAATTTCTCCAGCCCATCAGCTGAGGACGCTCAGGTATTACATTTTATTTTATTATTTGAAATCCTTAAAATTGCAAGAAAAAGTCGTATATATAAAGGAAATATCTATGAAATAAAATTTGGGACTATAAATTAAAAGATACAATTGTGATTAATTAGAAAGACACTTAAAGTAGGTTACCACATGTATCAAACGTGTATACTAGAGCGGTTTGATTTTCAATTTTCTTCTAATTTCGATTACAGATAATGCAAAAAAGATCTAATATAGTATGAAAATGACCTTTGCAATATTGCATTGTCATATTTGGTCATCTTTAAGTCACACATCTTTACTTAGTCAATAGAGATACTGACAAGTATTTGTTAGTTATTGTGCATAAAATAGTTTTGATAGACATTTATTTATCCATAAAAAGTGATTAAATGTTTTTATTCGAAAAAAAAATTTGGGAAAAAAATTTCAAATATTTTTATTTTTATTTTTTTCAGAAATCGACAGCTAATCACAAAGTCTAAAATTTCAATTATTAAATTTTTGGGAAAAAAAAAAATTGAAAAATCCATAGCAATTTGTCACACATAATCAAAGTTTTTGGAAAAAAATTAATTTTTAAATCATTAACTTTTTGGGATTTTTTTTTAAAAATCCATAGTTTTTACAGGAAATTATTTTTTGGAAAAATATTTCAATAGTTAAATTTCAAATATTTATATTTTCGGAAAAAAATTTCAAAAATTAAATTTTAAGTATTAAATTTCTTTTTTCAAAGAAATTGCGAAAATCCACAGTTATTTATAAAAAATTACAAATATTAATGTTTATGGAAAAAAAAATTGTAGTTAAAAAGCAAAAAATCCTTAATTTGGGATGGGAGAGGGCTACATGCCCTCCAGCCGCCCCCCTCTTGCGAACGCCCCTGACTTTGCTTTATTTATTATTGATTATAAACTTATAACGATTTTTTTTTGATTTTTTTTCATATAGGTAATTAAACCCAGAGAGATTTTCAATTTTTGTTTGTTTGTTATTACATGTAGCTATCGAAATAAGATATAGTTATAATAGGCTACAGGTACATAGTTAGAATAAATCAGAAATATTATCACAGTATTTTAAAAAAGAATAAAAAATAACACATGCGTCAACATATAATGAGGTAAACTTCTTATTTCTTTATTTTTTGTTTATTTATCATTGATGTTGTTGATATATTGTATAAAAGGTTAGACTGATATGTATAAGTTAATGGTAGGCTGTATGACCCGCGAAAACCCCATAGCAATTCACAAAAAGTAAACTTTTTGGCCTGTTGCATAATTTACTACTACTGCCCCTCGGCCCCATCCCCTGCGGACGTCCCTGTACATATATTTCTATTATCATAATAAGATAATAATAAAATATTTTTTATTATTTTCAATAATTTCTATACATATTTGTGATAAAATTTTATAATAGAGAATACACAGGTAACAATAGAAATACTGTTCATCAAAATGTATTATGATTGATTGTTTCTGCGTGGGATGTGCATTATGCATATTCCTATGATCATAATTAGGGATGTGAAAATGGTTGAAATCGTCGTGAGCATATATATATATATATTTTAAAGTAACAGTTGGTAACCTGCAAAATATTGGTTCTCATATTAATTATTTGCCCTATCTTGATAGTTCAAACTTATTAGTGTGTAAGGAGCACAATATTTTTTATAGTACACGTCGTTACCTTTATTGTACCCTAGGGTGTGCGCAGGGTGGTGGGCTGGAAGAGCTGTAAATTTCTCTAAAACTTAATACTTCAAAAAAATATTCTAATATTTATTATTTAATTTTCTATTTTTATTTTATGAACAGTTGCGGATTTTCAAAAAAAAAATTCGGAAAATTTAAAGTTTTGTGAATTACCATGGATTTTTGATTATTTTTCCAATAATTTAATTTTTATTAATATTAGTGATTTTTTTGAATTTCTTTCCAAAAAAAATTGAAGGTATGAAAAAAAAAATTTCAAAAATATTTAATGTTTGGTGAAAAGTAATAGACTTAGAAAAAAATTTCAAAGAAAATAATTTTTATTTTTAACTATGGATTTTGACATATTTTCCCGACAAAATTTAATATTTAAATTTTTTTTCCAAAATGTTAATGTTTTGTGAAAAGCTGTGGATTTTTGAATTTTTTCCAAAAAAATTAATATTTAAAAAAAAATTCTAAAAGTTTGTCCAGAATAAAATTGAAACAAGAGGTTTTATAAAGACATTTTTTTAACAAAATCATCTGAAAATAGTACTCTGTACAACTTTAATTCATTATATGACCCCTCAGCCCTAATAATTTCCTCAATACGAGGCCTAAATCACTAGCAGGCCTTGACTATGTAATCAGACTCGAACTTAGTCAACTCCTTCTTGATGGAAGTCTCTTTAGACTGGACACTCCTGTGAGGAGTCCAACAGCCCCTCTCCTCCAGTCACGCCAGTTATCTCTCAGGAAGGGCTAGTTGTGATTACACAGAGCTCCGCCTTGAGTGAAAACGTGGATATACTTTTTTTTTATATTTACACATCACTAGTCGTAATAAATACGGTAGCTAGGCCCATGTACCCTTCTAAAGAAATAAGTTTACAAACTGCACAAAAAAGATTGAAAGAAATCGTATAATTGAATATATTTATGATACCTAATTCCTTCATATTTAGACCGGAACAGTCTTTGAGAGTATCAATAAATAAATATATAAACGATCATTCTTTTGCCAATTTCTCTATTTTAAGTTAATTTATTTTAATGATTAAAAAAAAGATGCCAAAAATGGTGCATCTGTAATAATCAAAATAATAAAATATGTCTATAAAAGGAAATTTACCCATTTTAAACTCGTACATAACCGTAATTGTTTTATCCTTGAGTTTGGATGATTTCAATACAACAGAGTACCTTTATTTTCAGTACGTCATTTCTATTTAAATATATTTATGATATGATGAATGTTTTTTTATACGCAAAAAAAAGCAAAGAAGTCACGTTTTGGGAGGCGTTGTGATGGAATGTATTCAAAAGAACGTAGTTTTTTATGGTTTATTTGTCCAGCTTTTACTTTTCACGTCATTGGGGATACAAAAAAAAGTTATTAATAATACTGTACTCCTTTGTTTCCGTCTTTGTTTTTCTTTCTTTCCCATACGTGTGGCTTAGAGTGGCCCGGATTGGGAGTCAATTTGTTTTGCTTACTGTATTATCTGCTGGGCGATATACATAGAGAAAACACCTTTTGCCAAATTTTAGATCATCTTTAAAGATAAATAAGTGGGTAGTTTTAGGAGTGTTTAAAAGATAGGCACCAAATATGATCATCTTAATCTATCAACAACAAAAAACAACTATAATATACCTAGAACTCAATAAAATCTAAGATCTCTGAGAAGTGTTCATGGTATATATTAAATGGTAGTAAATAGGATATTAGGTTAAGTAAAAAGTTCTGAGGGCTTTTCGCTAGACGTCTTTAGTGAGCTATATCTCATGATTAATACATTTTATGTTAATTTACAGTTTTTTGTTTGGTGAAGATAGTTGTCTGTTACAGGATTCCAAAAGAGAAAATTCGATACATTCTTCAGTATCCCTACGACGTAGGTGAAAAGGAAGAGCAGGCACCGATAAAAATCTGCTGTTTATGGACCCAACAGTAAATTGGTGCTTCCAACGATTCCGTTCTGGTAATATGAACGTCGAAAATGTTGATAAAATAATGGAAATTATCGAGTTGGATCGGTATGTGAGCCCTTAATCCATTTTCCAAGGACAGAAAATTAGCCAGAAACCCGTTTGGATCAATCTATAATCGATAATTCTAACTAAGTTAATTTTATTGTCAAAATAAAGTGATAAAAGACTCAGAACTTTTTGCTTCATCTATTATGTACCTCCGCAACAAAGTTGAAGGGAGACTATTTTTTGTCTCTGTTTATATGTTAGTCCCCAAGATGACGCAAAAAGATAGATATCGATATGATCAAAGTCCCACACTTAAACAAAAAACAAAAAAGAGGCGTTGCAATTTGTACATACATTTTTAATAACTTTGTTTCCAAAAAGGGAAATTAATATTGTTATTATTTTTTTTTTATCAACGAAAATAAATGTTCTGTTTTGCCAAAGCGGATGCCATTGATCGAAATAATGAAATTCAAGTAAAAAAGGGTCTAGAAATACGGAGAAATGAGTGTTGTTATGGATGATCCATTGGTCTACATTCAACATGAGCGTTTCTCAACTGATTGGGTTTGACAAAAAGGTGAGTCGCTGACTTCTTATGAGTGAGTCACGGAGAGCTAATCACAAATGTTAATAATCTTTGAATTTTCATCTCCAATATACAATAATGAACTACTTTCGAAACATCAATTAAAGAGAGATAAAAAAATAAAGACATTCACTTTCAATTGTAGCCAACTTAATTGTTCATAAAAACTGAACGAATTTTCGTCTTTTAGTTAAAAAAAAGATAAATGAGCACCTGATCGGATTTTTTTTTTCAGAAATAAACAGAAAAATTGTGAACAGATCAAGTCCAAATGTCATATTGATAATAAAAAAGGGGACGAACTAGAAAAATCCGTGTTGTAAGGGGGACTTTTTAGTACTAAAACCCGTAAAATGGGAGAAATTATTTTTCAAAGTCCACTTTTTAATGTTTTTGCTTTGTGTTTGTTTTTTTATTATGGTTAGGGCAATAAAAATATTTTATTCATGATAAGTTATTTAGAATAATGTATAACAGACAAGAAACTTGTAAAATTTAATTTTAATCGGGCATTTACTTCATTTTTAATCCGATCAATACCATACTATAAAATTTAAATAATTGAAATCGCTTTATACGGGGACCTCCTGATTATTATGGGGACAGTTTAATGTTCAAGTATAGCCACCTGTGCACTCTCTCTTAAATCAAAATATGAAAGGATCTCAAATTTTAAATACTAAGAGTAAGTCACATTTCTGTCAACGAGTTCAAATTAGTTGATTGCATCATTTTCTTGTGATATACACTTTGGTTTGAGCTGATATTTTTCACATTTTATTATCTTTTCAGTCATAATTATCGTTTGAAATCCTATTTAGTTTTGCGTCTTACGGTGGCCGGGTATCTGCAGACTAGTCGTGCCGGACATTAAGCAATCCCCATTAATTCAATTAATGATGATAAGTGTTCTCCATTCTCAACAAGCACTAATTCTAATTTCACCAATCAACGTTCAGAACACTGTTTATGGTAAAATAAGCAAAAAAATCCATAAGTGAAAACAAAATACATGGTATTTTTTGCCATGATCAGTGTTCCGAACCTGTATTGGCTTAATTTGAATTAACTCTTATTTGGCTATGATCAATTTTTTTTTTCAGACACACATGCGTCAAAGACAGTTCCGGCAAAAATTTGAAACCCCTTTGCAACCGAATATTAGTAAAAAGGATGTCTTCCAGAGGGCACTTTTTATTTTATATATAAGTTTTGTTATAAATAGAATGGAGTAATTTGTAAGGAAATAAGAAAGCAAAGGAGACGGTAGTAGAGAGACATATACTACCACTGAAATTAGATCCTTGTTAACATCAGCTGCTTGTATAGTATTTTTTGGTGGAAAAAATGAATTAATGCTATAAAAAGGAGAACCTTCTACATTTAAAATATCATTTCTGCAGGGACAATATTGTAATTATATTTAAACTCATATATATTTAATATAATATGCATTTTTAAAACAGTTTACACCAAAGATAGGGGAGAATCCTTACGTCAGAGGTATAAATGAACCCCACTCCGACCTATTAAATAATGAGCAAAAAAGAAGAAAGAGCACACGCAACAACTGTTTTTCCTTTTCTTATTTTTAGAGGTTATTTTTTCATTACAAGTATGTCAACTCTAGTTATAACTAGAGTTGTATTTATGCTATTTTAACTGTCAAAGGATCTCCTCTGTATAGTAGTAATTCATTTATTTAATGGTGCTTTAATTGTTTAGATGGAGTTGCAAATAGAATCGCCGTAGCTCATGGATTAGAGAGAAATTATTCTTTTAAATTTAAGGTGCGTTCGCGCCCAGGCGATTCTTAAGTTAAGAAGTATACTTTTTGTATATAGGGATTTCATCAAAAGATTCCTAGGTTAGATGGAGTAATTGTAATACTATAATGTTTACTTATACTTAATCAGTGCAACTCCATCCAACCAATTAAAGGATCATTTAAAGAAAATAATTTTCTTCCCCCAAAATCATACATCAGGGAGGTGATGTTAAAAAATATCTTAATTTAGTTGTTTCGCTCCCGCCTTTTCTTTTTTCCTTACGATAATATCCATTCTAATTATATCATTTGGCAACCCTGATAGTTTCGAAACTCCCGCGTATTTTTACTCTTCTTCTTTTTCATATCTATTGATGATATGAAACATTAATTAAACAATTGATCCTTGACAAAAAGGATACGACATGGACTGACTGACCATACAATTTACATATTAGTTGCTTCTCTTTTCTTCTGCGTTTTTATCTCAAGTATGACATCATTTTGCTGCTTAAAAAAGAATGAAACGTTTTCACTTTTCTTTTTCCTTGAGCAATCATTACAAAATCTGATAGTAAAGTCCTAATATTAATATTATATGAATGTATGTATAAAAGATAATTATTAATGGAGCATCGGACTTTATCAGATTTGAATCATCCACAATCATACTATATATGATATTATTATTGATAAGTAGATACCACGTATGAATAATATTAAAGATTAAATTTCCTCTTGAGATTTTTTTGTTTATGTCTCTTCTCTTGCGTAGGTGTTAGTATTATTTTTATTAGTAAAAAAAACCAGGGAACTCTCTCCATCTTCACGACCTTCAATTTTCTCGTTTCTTAAGAGAATAAACACTTCTTAATAGTCATAATTAGTGATGTGCCGCGAGCAGAATTTTAATGCTCCATTATTTTCGAGTTTATAAAAAGCAAACTCGAAAAATTACGAGGTATTCTCTCTAGTGGATGGAATACTTATTAATAGCTTGAATACGCACTACTTTCATGCGTATGAAACTTACAATAATTGCCTACATGATAATTTTTGTGTGATAAAGACAAAATTTACTGACTTAGGGGGACTACATCCTCTCTAGTCCACCCCCTACGGAGGCCTCTGACACAACCTTACACTTTTTGCAGACTATTAAATTTGTCAGTCAAAAAAAAACCATATTTTATATACAGGGGTGTCTGCAGAGGGTGGCTTTTTCTAGATTTTTTTTTTGGATAGGATAAAAGAATTTTACGTGAAAATAAGGATAAAAAATGTTTTTTAAGAGATTTATTTTCTTAAAAAAAAGTTCATTCTGGCAAATTATGCAGCAGAGTAAAAAAAATTTCAATTTTTTTGTGAATAGATATGGATTTGTGAAAAATTTTTGCGAATAAATATGGGTTTTTGAATAAAATTTATAAAAGAAGTATTTTTTTTGTGAATAAATTTGGATTTTTGAATTTTTTGTTTAAAAATTTAATATTTAAATTTGTAATTTTCCAAAATTTTATTTCATTTTTAATTTAATTTTTTTCCAAAAAATTTAATGTTCTGTGAATAGCTATGAACCTATGAACTTTTTTCTTCAAAAAAAGTAATATTTGAATTTTTTTGTAAACAGCTGTGGATTTTTGATTTTTTGTGAATATTATTTGTATTTTTGACTTTTTTTTTTTGAAAAATTTAATATGTAGAATTATAGTATAAAAAAATAATCTTTTATGAAATAGCTATAGATTTATGTAAAATTCATCAAAAAAATTTAAACCAAGCCCATTTTATGTATAATCCTGCTGCAATATAAGATTATTTAAAATTTGTCATTTAAAAATGATTTTTCCCTTCTCTAATTAGTAACAATGAGATTCACTTTATGTAGCTTCTCGGATGAAGCATCCTTCTTCCTTTTGTTGACGGAAAACTTTTTGAATCCAAATAAAAAAATACCTTTTTTACGTACTTTAATATTTTCAAAATAAAAAAAGGGAAGAGATATAATTTTTGATGAATTAAGAGTAAATATATCATATTTTGACACACAAGCCGAGTTTTTTTTGTTTTTTTTTTTTTGTATACCTCATAAGACCAATTTACGAGTTTTATTCGTAACTCATCACTAGTTATAATAGTATATACATATAAAAAGTCGATATGGAGATTTATTGAGTTTTTTAAATTGTGGAAAAGGAGTATGTTGGGGGATGTGACTCAGAGGAATAATATGGCTTACATAGATGGCCTTAAATGACAAGGTACATATACTTCCTACAATCCTCTTCCAGGACTCCCACCTCTACATATAATAATATGTTATAGTTTGACGACAATTTATACTTTTTTGTTTTTATATATGATTACGGTTTGATTTGTGTGAGACCCACCCATCATTTGAAGTATAATTGAACTCACATACCTTCAAATAAATCATGAAGGGTCTATTTGGAAAATGGTTTATTTTCTTTTTTCCATTGTTTGACAAAACTTTCAAGTAGATATATTTAGAGTTGTCAATTCTCTGAAAAATAGATAAGGGGCACCTCATTGGCAGGGTCGGCCAATGGGATTTCCTTTACTTTTCCTTGTCCTGTGAATTCTTCTACCGAGGTGTTAGCTTTCTCCTATTACTCACGGTATTTTTGCATCCTTTTCATTTTTTTTTTCTTGGAGGAGTGTGAGTTGAATGACTTTCTAAAGCTGGACCTGGCGTAGAGCAGTGTCCAAGTCACTGACAGCCATGCTGTTTTTACTATCTTCTTCGCATGCAAGAGTACCTCATGGGCCAATGGGATGAGCGTATTCTATGTCATAATACACGTGTGTGAATATGCTGTCAGCTCATTGGTCCAAGAGCAGGACATGGCCAGGGAACACGTTTACCGTAACATTTCATATAAAGTGCATTGTAATTCATTTTCCAATGACATTTTACTGACCTTTTTTTGGTATTACGGGACAATGTGCGTCCCATTTCAGCTCAGTACGGGACGGGAGCTTTTTTCCATAAATACAGGAAGATTCCGTTTTGAAAAGGACTGTTGGCAACCCTAAATGTATGTAACCCATGGGTTGAAAAGTACAGTGCTTAACAATGAAAACACGTTTTTTTTCATTCAAAATTTGCTTTTTTAAAGTTTTTCTTATTATTTTTATTCATTTTATGGAATTGAGTCCTTAAAATAATTTTCAAGCTATTACTTAGCGTGTATTGTATTCTTTCCCATCAAGAAGCAATGTAGAATTCAAAGACGAAATGGTTTTTATCTTTGAAGAATAGTGAGCATCCACTTTGAACAGGGGAAATGTTCATGCAATGTGAAAACAACAGATTCGCTTCATATCTTAACGATGTCAGCTAACTCACACAACTTCACTTTTTGAGTATTTAAAAAGATTTTTGTGGATTTTTGATGTTTCTGTTGTTACCGCCTCATTTGGACGTCCACTGCGTTCTGAAGTTGATTAAAATAAATTAAAAAGCAGAAGTGTAGTATTCGATTATGTTTATGAATTTGCACTTGACTTGGAAAACTTGAAGTCATTTGGGCTCACTCAGAGTCGTCTTGGCAAAGCTATCATTTGGATATAGAATCTAAAGTTTTCTTACTCTTCAACTACACTTTATAGTTTATATAATTTTAGAGATATGCTTACGGATTTTCCTCGTAGCTACATATATGTTCAATAATAGTAGGTTGAGTAAACTCAATTACTCAATATTTTAAAAATTGACAAAATAAGAATGATAAAGCCATTATTCATATATTTTGAGAATGAATCTAATATCTGAATAATTTTTAAAACTAAATACATTTTCTCGTGTTGCTTCTAATAAAAACACATCAAATATTGGGTAATAGTTCGAAAACTATATTTGTACAAAGAGACTTTGGAATCCTCAAATTTTTCCAAACCATTAATAAGCTATGTACATTGTACATAAATAAATACTTTGCAGTAGATTTAGTGACAATTTTACCTCCCTATCTTTGATTATAAGGGTTCATTACGCAACCAAAAGACAGCTGAAATAAACAAAAAAACTAGTTTTGTTTTAATCCCATCTCTCTATGTGTTAAAAATATCGGAGAAACTACCAAGAGATCGTTGGCATCTCCATCCAGACAGCCTACAATATCAAGAAGTTCATTACAGCCAATAAGAAACAAAATTTCTGCAGCATCAATATGGCTGACTTCTGGCCTGCCTTTATATAGCCCTTCTCCAGCCCTGATCTCAATCTTCTCGACTTTGAAGTTTGGAGAGTTTTTCATCCAAATTTGTATTCACTCCGAGCTGTTATCATGACAGCGTGGTATCCCATGGGCATAACCTTCTTCATCAAGACTTGTCAATCTGTTTGCTGGTTTGTCAAGACTGTTATTGCTTATGAAGGAGGACATATTTAATTAAATTATAGCTTAATATAGTATTTGAACCTATCACAAATTGGTTTTGCGTTGTCTTTTCTTGATTCCATAAAAATCACGTTTTTCGTCACTAATATGATTCAGCCATATTAGTGCAAGTAATTGCGTTATACTACTGCAAGTTTTGAGTCCCCACACTGTACACTATATTTATTCTTAAAATAGGGTTTTTTTACTAAATGTTGAGGGGACATATGTATTTTTATACAAAAGAAACACTTTTGGAAGATGTTCCTCCAATTTTTTTTTCTTTTTTTTTTATAACAATCATTTTAAGAGCCTATCTACATAATGGATACATATACAAAATTAAAACCTATCACTCCCCTTAGAAATGTTATCACTCTTTAAAAAAGAATAACTCAATCATTTTTAAGCCCCTTTAGAAAATATACAAAACTGATTTTGACTTTGAGATCTTTCTTAACAGATTTGTTAAGAAAAATGATTTATAATGTAGGAAAATACCTGACTTCACTTCATGAAATGAGGATTTGGATTTATATATTTAAATAATAATCATATATTTAGTACATCTAGGAAAGTTTGCCGTCGGAAAATTTGACGTGATATTACTTGCCGTGGGTAAAATTCAACATTTTTTAAATTAGTATAAATAATATAGTTTTAAAAAACTTATCATTGATAATTTCTAAATCATTTAACTGCCAATTGAGTTGAATATCTATACTCTTCCTGATCTGAGGGATATTTGTGAACATATTTGTGAATTTTTTTCTAACAACGATGAAGGATGATCATTTATTGACCTCAAAGACTTGTGTGAAACCTCTGATAAAATCATCTCTTACTTCATGCACGATTTAAAAATAGTTTGCCAAATGTTACTTATAAAATAATAATCACATTGATATAACCAAGATCGGTTTGTAAATGAGTTTTTCATATTCATCTTAATAATGCAAAAATTTCTTAATTGGGGGGGTACAGCCCCTCCAGCCCGCCCACCCTCTGTAGACACATTCAGTGTGTTTTAACTTATTTTTGAAGTGTTGTTGTTTATTTGATTTAAATCAATTTTAGAAATGTATATAAGATAACATTTAACAATTTTTTTTTCTTATGTGTTATCCTAATACCCGCTAAATAATCTCCTCAGATCAGCATTTGCATATCAGGATATAGATATTCAATCCAAATTACTGTTAAATGGCCTAAAAGTGCTCAATAATACGTGTTTCTTTTAAACCTAAGTAATTACATTAAATAAAAAACGGCAAAATATAATCCACAGCAAATTTTACAAAGGCAAACTTTCTTACAGCTCATTTAGTGTTGATGTAATTGGGGGTTATATAATTTTATTTTATTTTGTTCATGCTCTATTCATAAAATGACGTCACATATATAATAATGCAATTTTTCAGTGTTTTTGTGTATTAAAAGTGGAGAATCGTCCCTTGGATCCCTCTATTCTAACGTCTATGGAACCATATCTTCTAAAGTTAAAGCACCACCACTCAATATTCAATTTTTTGAGCACTTGTTTTTAAAACCAATGAGTGCCCTTCTGGCTCTTGCTCAATCTGGACCTCAATTTGTAAGACTTTTTTTTCTTTCAATTTTAATGAGAAAAAGGCGATACAAAATCGTGAGCACACTTTTACTTATGAATCTTGAGCCTCGCTTTGTATTATCTATATTGGTATATGTCCGGATCTCTTATTAGGTGTCAAACTACGGAAGAGATTTCAATCTCTTTTATAAAATAGAAAAACAGATACATATATTTTTCTAATCAAGCATATTAAAAGAAATGAATTAATTCTACCACACAATTCTATTATTTTGTTTATCTTATATCGAATTGGACCCCTGTGTCAATACAATAATAATAGACCCAATAATACCCATATCTCAGCATATATAAATCAAGGAATGTCTTTAACACACACTATGAGGTAACATATTATTTCCTCTATTGACGAAGAAAAACATATCTCAAATTATGATAGATACTACCCAAAAATATAATCAACTGATCATAATAACGTAAATGATAGAATTTCTTGGCATCTTACATACTTTGACATTAAGTCGTCGACATGCCTCTAATGAACGAGGGGATGTTAGAACAAAAGGGCAATCCTCCGGTATGTCTAAATCCTCAAAATTATCCAAATTTAAACAAAGATGTGAATACTCCATCTGAAAAGAATAGATATATTTATATCAAATAAAAAAGATGACTTTTTATAATAATATTTCAGACACTTGACCTCTAAAAGAAATTCATATATGTATATTTACCTTTAATACTCCCACGTTCAAAATTAGTTTTTTGTTATTACTTTTATGATTATTATTTTGCTTTGACTAAAAAGGAACAAAAAGCCTTACCCATCTATGTATGTGCTCACATCATTTAATACCTATAAATTTTACATTCCTTTCAAGTACCTATGTACTTATGTGTAATTTGTAACGAACATTCATTCCTTGGTTCAACGTCATGAAACCCATAACACTGTGTCCTTATTGTATAACACTAAGGAGAGGTGTAACAAATGACACATTTACAATGTAGAGCACTAATTAATATATATCAAAATATATCTCATTAATATTTGTTATCAAAGACTTGCAACTCTACTTGGATTCGAACTCAAAGTCTTGATACTTGAATATGTGATTGAATTGAGAGACTAATAATGACAACCTAAACAGACATGGGTACTTTTACTCTCAAGTACTCTCCTGTAGAACTTCCAACTCGACTCGGACTCGAAGTGAAAAGTTTTAGATACTTGAACAATACTCGAAGCTTCACAATGACGCAGAAATTATTATTTTTATTTTAGTACATTTTAAAAAAAATTATTGTATAATGTATATTGATACTAAACTCGACTCGGATTTGAAGTAAAAAGGCTAAATATTTGAGTATGACTCGAACCTCTATTGTGACTCACCAATTATTAATATTATTATTTCATTACATTTTTAAATGATTGATTTTGATATTCAGACTTGGGTTCTTGGAATCTCAAATACTCGGATTAGATTCCCACTTGATTCTAATTAAACTGCAACTTCAAGTTCGACTCGGACTAGAAGTGAAAAGAATCGATACTTGAATAACATCTTTATAATTATACATAGAATGTACAAGTACAGTAGTTAGATCAAAATAAATTAATTAGACGTTTATTTTTTTAAAAATCGACTCCCCTGTATCAACGGAGGCCAATATGGGGACAAAGAACTCATGGTCCCACTGATATATTAAACAGCCAGCAAATTGAAAATTTCCACAAGAAAAATAATAAACTAGACAGAAATGCTTACTTTTATTTTTAAAGAACCCCAAAAGGTTATTAAAAAATTATTCCATTAAAAGATAAAACAGAGTATTGAGGGGTTACAATATTTAGTCACGGTCCCTTTATAAAAAGTTACGCTAGAACTGCACTAACTTAAACTAAGGCTCAATGAAGCTTCAAGTCCCAAATAAGACTGAATCTTCATTCTTGATATTATTATTTGAGTAATTTTTTTTTTGAAAGGGTTGTATTTTGATACTACTAATGATGATAACTGAATCATACTTTGAGACTCATACAGTCTTCAGTAGTCGAAAACGAGTCGTGGTAAAGACTGGATACTTGAATAAGACTCGTAAAAAGTATAGTTCTAGTATAAGTAGATCTATAAGCCTATCTATAATAATTTAGCATTCATACAAAAGATGTCTTAGTAATAAAGAGGCAAACCAAAATTGTATTTAGGCATTTTTTTTTTACAGTGTAAAACACTAAAAAAACAATTTCAAACTGGTTCTATATCCTGAAAAACTTATTTATTTTCTTCAGTAACAGATATATAGTCAAATATTTTAATATGCACCTTTTAATCAGGGTTTCTTAATATCCTACCTTTTGAAGAAGAGGTATTTATGAGAAACGAACGAACCAAAAGAAACAATCCAGGATCTTTTAAATGCACTATTATTATTGAAGGAAAAACCGATTTAAGAATATTAACACGAAATGTTTTTAATAGACTAAAAGAATACAAAGTTCTTGAGTCGGATTATTTATTTTCTTGACTTGCGGCGCTCGCCCATTTTTTGATGAGATCCTATTCGTGAATTTCTTCTTTCTCACAAAGAAAAAACTATAGACGTAAATGGGTGTTTGACAATAACATTAATACATAGATCTAATAATGAGATTTTCTTATTATTAAATTATGATTGCGGTTTAACAACGTGGTTTGATCTTTTTAATATGGCTAGTGAGTTTGTTTTGTAAGGTGCAGTATAATTTAAGTAATAGTTCATGTCACATTATGTGAATGACATAGATCTCTCAATGGATATGATCATTTTCCTTCCTTGTATCATTCGTAATATTTAATTTTAATTACTTCAATTTTGTAGCATTTGTCCCTAATAATTTGTTGAATACATTTGTAATATTTAGAGTTAAAATAAAAGGATTTCAATTGGTAAGATGGATCAGAATTGTGTGCCTCTATTCATCCTACGGGTTTATTATATAATGAGTCAACTTTTTTTTTTAATATATAGTTTCTTCAATATTCATAATTCCCACACCAAAATCAATTTTCATTCACGGAATACAATATCTATCATTCTGAATTTAGCTGGGTATTTACTCATCAAGGATTGCTATATCCAAAGAAATGTTGTTACTATAATGACTTTTTGACAATTCTGACAGAACTTTTTTGCATTACTTTTTATTAGAGGAGCAAAATTTAATAAATAAAGCAAATTTTACCTTTTATAGATTAAAAAATGTGACCATTTTTAATTTTTGACAAAATTAATATTCTTCATTTTAAAATTATCATTAGAAATGATATTAAAATTCCTTGATTTTTAGGGGGGCTACAGTCCCTCCAGCCCATTCTCTGCGGACGCCCCTGCTACTGGTACATGGTATGTCCCATTATCAGAAGAAACTAGATTTTCGTCATGTAAAAAGCCTGGAAATGAGAACTTTTTGCTGTATCTTAATAATGGAATATAAATAACGAAATCATTGGGGTATTGAGTAGAGTAAAATTTGAGAAGCCCCAGATTTTAAGAAACACAATCTTAAATTGAGGCAGGGATTCTCAACCGGGGCTTGGCAAGGTTAGCAAGTTCATCAAAAAAATGTATTTTCTACAAAAAAAAATATCATAAAAAAAAACTTTAAAAATAATAAAAATATTTCCCGAAAATTATATGCTACTTCCTTCAAAAAACACAGCTGGGAGCTCTGGATTGATGAGAAGGTAAAGAATCTACTGGTTTAATGAGAGATAACATGACCTTTTGAAAGTGACGAAAACAAGGACATTTATTATCAATAACTCTTCTTCGAACATAATTAAATTCGAAATCTACTAGCCAAAGTAACTACTCATAAAATGAGATATTGTGGCCGTTAAGAATATGTAATTGGTAACTACTAACTATTCGTTATGTACCTACTGATTGTGGACCTTTTTTTAAGGAAACGTTTATAGAGATGACTCCTTATGTCATGTTCATATGTATATATTTTTGTCCAATTAAGGTGTTTTTTTTTTTTTCATTTTATAATTTTGAGATATTTAAAACTTTTATAGAGATTGTAAATATATTTATATATATGCATTTTTTATTTTTTTAAATTAGGGGTTGAATGGAAATCAAGATATCATCCCTTCTTTATCTGACGTTTGATCTTGTTCTCAAACTGTTATCATCAATTTTATATCTAGTTAAAATGCATTTTTATTAAATATGTAACGGTCATTAAATAAAATAAAGTATACTCCAAATATTACAGGTCCTTTTGAATAGCATCATTTGACTAACATTATAGTAAAGTATATCAGTTTTAATTTGTATGGAACAACGTAGCTCACTGGACAAAGTATTGAAGATATGCTATGGTCTTTAATTCAATGTGCGTAGGTTCAATATTCGGTGACTTCTCGCGGCGAATGAAATATAACTTATTTACAGTCAAATCCGGATAAAGGAAACTGCTACTTTTTAGATGAAAAATTGATTATATCTGGATTTTTCTTATATACAAAATAAATAAAAAAACAATACAATTTTTTTATACTTGTGTAAATAAATAATTTTGAAACATCCCTTTTCAAGGCAATCAGTGTTTGATTAGATCCTGTTTTGGATAAATCATTGAAGATTTTTAGCTTATCTTTGAGCAAAAGTGTTTTTGAGGGGTACTCATCTTTATTGATTGAAAAACATTATGACTTGAATTTAAAAAGAAACGTATGGAACAAAAATGTCTGAGCCAGATTATGGTTTATACCTATAAAAAAGAAAAATCTTTATTCTTCAATCTCTTGAATGTCTATGAAGTTGACAACAAAAAAGGGAAGAAAAAGTTGACTTTTATTACTTCATGTTTGATATATCCAAAGTATTTTATGTAATAAAAATTGGTATCTGAGGGAACGTAAACTATAAACGTATTTTTATTACATCCGGATTTGATTGAATATGGAATTCAAAGACCATTCCTATGTCAGATTGAGTAATTGCAATTAGGGATGGGACGATTCCAAATAATAATTCCGAGGCCGATTACAGTAAAAATTCCCGATTCTAATTCTTCATTATCTTTAGACTATTTTACATCTTTTAACTAAAACAATCAGTGGCTAGAGCGTAATAAGTACGCTTGCACACTCGTAGGTCAACCGATGTTACAGCATTATTAGCGATTTTTGCCTTTAAAGTACAGTTTTAGATGTACTTAGAAATAGTATTTTGCCGATCCTTAGTTAGGACTAAAGACTTCAGTCCGTTTTAGTTCAGTCTCGTTACGGTCCAGTTCAGTACTGCATATCTGTCCTAAAAACTTAATAAGTTCGATCCTTGATGACGTCACTTAACTTAATTTCTTCTTTATTTAATCAGTTTTAGTACAAACAATCCATAAGACTGTTTGTACTAAGGGCAGGTCCAAAAGATCGATATTACACCCGATTCTCCTATTCTAGATTCCGATTAGAATCGTCTCATCACTAATTATAATGCTAATTTATATTGATTATTTATATTGGGATATACAAATTTGTATAAACAAACTATGAAATTGCATCATTGCACCCTTAAACATGCGCGCATTTTTACATTTCTAATAATATGATATTTATTTCTAAAACGTGCATAAAACGTATAGAGTGAGAGCCTAAAACTTGCAGGAGTATGACTAAATTATTAAAGCGGAATTTCTATTGAATTTAGAGAAGACAACTCAAAACCAATTTGAAATATGTTTAAATACTCAATTTAGCTTTATTCTTTATTCCACATGTTTTCCTTTACACACAATAACAGCCTCAAAAAGCCTGCGAACACATTGGCTGCTCTTGTCGATAAAGGTTGTGTCCATAGCGTACCCTGTTATCATGATGGCAGCTCGGTGATAATCCGAATTTGGATGAGGGTTGTGGTAGATATTCTTTTTCAAGACGCTCTAAACTGCAAAGTCCAGGCGGATTAGAGATCAGAGCTGAAGGAGGGCCAGATAGAGGCAGACCAGAAGTCAGCTATATGTTTCCTGCAGAAGTTTTGGTTCTTATTGGCTGTAATTGACTTCTTGTTATTGTAGACAGTCTGGAACGAGTCTCTCTTTTAAACTTTTTGTTGTTGCTCAGGCATTTTTTACACATAGAGACATGAGATAAAAACCAAACTTGTTTATCTTTGTTTCAGCTGTTGTTTGGTTGCGTAATGAAGTGTTGAAATTAAAAATAACAGAATAAATCGTTATTAAATACTACTGCAAGTTTTGGATCCCCATTCTGTATATTTAAAGCAACTACCTCAAAAAATCATAGTCTAAAATCCCTTTTTACCTGTTTTGTATTTATTTATATGCATAGTATATTAAAGGGATAGAAAAAATACAAAGTTTTTTTGAAACATAAAAAAATCATTTATAGGATCTAAACAGGTAATTATCTCTTTCGGCCAGGGTTGATAAAATAATTACACTGCCGTTTCTATAAATGAAAAAAAGTTTTGGGTCTTGACTTTGTTTACAAATTTACGTTTGATTATTGTCCATAGATTCTTCTTAAAAGTGGAAAAACTTTAACTTTAAATAAAACATTAAATATAATTATTATTTTCTAATCACCAATACGAGGTAGGACTGTCATTTAGAAATCAATGTCTAATCTATTTTCAATAACATTTTCATTTATTTATAACTACTTTTTATCATGTTCATAAATATTCGTACAAGTTACATTTGTTTTACTAGAGTCAAACATTAGCGAATAACTGTCATTAGCATGCAGTTACAGTTAGTGGAATTGCAAAATCAGGTGCGTCCGCAGGAGTTGGACTGGAGGGGCTATACCCCCCCCCCCCCAAAAAAAAATTAAAGTATTTTTACTAGAAGATTTAATATTCAAAAGTTCTTTTCTAAAAATTTAATTTAATTATTCTAATTTTTCTTCGAGAAAATTTAATTTTTCAATTTTTTTAGCATAAAAATTAATTTTCTTTGCTTAGATATAAATTTTTGAAATCTTCTCCAAAAAAATGTAATATTTGATATTTCGTTTATAAAGATTTAATATTTGAAATATATTTTTTTATTTCGGAAAATTAAATTTTTTTGTTAATTCCTAAATAAATTTTTTTTCGATAAAATTTCAAAAAACCAACCAAAAAAAATTTCAAAAACCAACCGCCCCTACCAAACATAATCCAGTAGACACCCCTGAATTTTTGTTTCTTCTTCTTTTTTGAAGGCGCGTTTTTTCTTTCTTTTATAGATCCTCGCTCATTCTCATTCATACTACATATATGACGTAGTATTGATAAACGTTGACGTCACGAAGCGGGAATCTTGTCCATTTATTTAATTCAATAGCAACGAAGAAGATCGATATCGAATCTCTAGAGAACTCCCTCGTCTGTCGTTAAGCTTTATACAAACTCACCAAGAGCCGTCCCCCCTAAAAGCGTCTAAAATGAAGATTGACTTCCCTTGAGTTTATCCAGCCAATAGGTATGCTGGAATTGCAAGACCTAGCCACGTAAAGTACTAGTTAACTTTAATAATAACTGCTTCTCGTTTAAAGTGGTTTGTGTGACTGGGAGAAGATATTAACTCATCTACTTATCTAATGAAATTGGAGCCCCTAAAATTTATTGGTACAAAACACTATTTACAATTAGCTCCAAAGTATAAAAAGGGCACTTAATTTACTTAGTAATTATATCATTTTTTGTCCATTTGTCATTTGGATTTTGCAGAAAATAAAAGTCTACGAATACTTATGGATATCGTGGGTCTGTATAATATTATCTAGTTTTGAATGCGGTAGATAAAAAGATAACCAAGTAGTACAAATCGCATGAATTAATCATGATATCAAGAATCAATTTATCATGTGGGTCTTAAAAATACATCCATAGGACGTGAACAAATTTGATATGCCAAGTCATGAGTTTTCCAAATCTACATAGATTTTTATGATTTTGAGTACACTCATAGTTCTGCTTTATGTATATACATACACCAGGGGCGTCCACAGGAAGAGGGCTGGAGGGGTTGTATCCCCTCCAGCCCCCAAAAAAAAGGGATTTTTGGTTTTTTACTAAAAAAATTAAAATTTAATTTTCGTGAATAGATAAGGACTTTTTTTTTAAAAATCTAATATTTGAATATTTATTAGGAAAAAAAATTCAAAAATTTTAGAATTTTGGATTTTTTTATTTGAATCCAAAAACCAAGCACCCCTCAAAAATATAACCCTGCAGACGCCCCTGTACATATATACATAACTTTTATAGTACACTGCATTTTTGTCAGCTCTTCGATTGTCCTTTCTTTTTTTTTTCCAGCTCTTCGATTGTCCTATTTTTTTTTTTTGCCATTTATTCCTGTCCTAAAAAGTTTATTAGTTAAACTAACGCTTACAAAAGACCCCAACTCTTTTGTACGCCCGTTAATTTCTAAAAAATTTTTACATCAAATGCCCATTTGTTCATTTTTGTGAGCAAAACAAAAGGAGCACGTGATCAATTTTATAGTCCAAGTTTAGTTGCCTACGACATTTGCCTAGCGAAATATCTCTTTTGAGGTACTTGGTCCAACCTCAGTTGACATTACTATGGCATTAAGTGTGAACTCATAGAGATTGGTTAGTTATTTATATTGTAATTTCAGTACTCCTAGTCGACAAAAATGTATTATCGTACCCAACTAAATTTGGTCAAAAATTGATCACGTGTTCTTCGTTTCATGACTTGGTGTAGCTTTGATCATGGAATAAAATATAACAATATTTTTAAAAAGGAGGGAAGACTTGAACGACTAAATGAATACCCTGTTAAGCTTCTGGAGGGGGTATCCCTAGAGTTGTAATTTCTAAGCTCCGTCGGTACGGTATGCATAAAGAAGAAACCGAAAAATGAAAGGGTAACCCGGACAATTTAAAGAATGTTTCGGAGGAAAAAAGCTTATCTGTCATATTTTATTATGTTAGCTAAAATCTAATGAAAAACAGGGAGTAATACTGCGGATTTGTTTGGAAGGGATACATGTTGGACTCAGAATAAAATTCCAGTGTTCCTTGTTATTCTTTTGAGTAATTGTATAAGTATTGAGTGAGTAGGTACATTTGAGTAGGCTCATAAAAAACGGAGAGTAAGAGCAAAGACTTGTTGGGGGTTATATTCTATATCATTAAAGTAAAATTTGTACTATGAGTTATGCCGGTTATTACCACTAGTATTTGATGAAGTATATCGTTCCTACTAAAGATACCATAAGGGAAAGAGGCCTCATGTACCAGGTCGTGCGAATTGGATGTGCCACTACTATAGATTAATTTTTCGAGGTATAGTCATTCTAATTTGCAAATTTCCGCTGTTTCACGTGACAGATGCCTTTTTAAGCTTTCGAATAAGCTATTGCAATCACCTATATCATTTCTCTAAACAAAAATGTGAGCAAAAATACATCAGATTTCTGCTTTGATTTGCGCAGGCTACTGCACACGTGAAATTGTCAAGGTTTTTGGGATCGAAAGCCACACCGCATACAGGGTTTTAAAGGTAATGAAGGGGGGGAAAGCCCTAAAATCGAGCCCAGAAATGGAAGGCCAGCCAAACTGATCCCAGAAGTGGCCAAGAAGGCGTTTGAGACCCAGCCCACCAATTTGCCAAAAAGAAGTCAGTGGCTCTCTCCACCGTGTCCAGGGCGATCAAGGCCGCCGGAGGAAAGTCCAAGAGGTACGTGGAAGGACCATTAATGACTCGACAGCAACAAGATGTATGTATGGAGCGGGCCAAACTACTCCTAAACTACCTGAAGCATCATAGTAACCGTGTGATCTTCTTCTGAGATGAAAAGACATACACACTGTCGACCCCGTCTTCAACTACAGAATAATGGGATAGTTTGCTTGGAAGACACTTCTGAATACCTCCGTCACGTGTCCGAGACAAAGCATCCGGCCTTTATGATGATGTTTGTGGTTGTGGCTTCAACTGGAGACAAAATGCCACCGATTTGGCTCAAGAGTAGTTACAGGCTGACGGCGGCCGACTACTTCGAGATCATGGAGACCAAAGTACTCCTGTAGGTCCTCAAGATCACCAAGAAGTCAGACAAGGTGTCCTACGTCTTTTAGCAGGATGGGGTATCCTGGATTGAAGAGAACATGGAGTTTTTGTCTAAGAACTTCTGGCCTCCCCAGAGCCCCGATATTAATCCTTTGGATAACTCTATCTGGCGGTAAGTCGATTCCAAGGCCTGCAGATCACAATGCAGCAATGAAACCGACCTGAAGTCCTCTGTGGAGAAAGAATGAAAGCTTATAAGAAGGGACTACATTACCAGAGTGTGTTCCACCTTCCGTGGCCGCTTGAAGGCCATCATTGAGAGCAATGGAGGTGAAATTCATAAATAATACCATTGTGTGCTTCATAAGTGTATTTAAGTAATCCATCATGTCTGACTTAATTGAGACTCGGGAGGAACAAAAGTTTGCTCACGTTGATTAGTGGTATATCCATTTCGCACGACCTAGTATATCAATTAAGAATGTTTTTTCTTATCTTTCATTTGTTTAAAATTATGTATATGCACTATTTTCCTCTCTTGTGCAGTTAATTGTTATCGCTTCTTTTGACTAAGATTCATCAAATATAATGCAATACAAGTCAACATTTTGGACAGGGTTATGTATTTTTCCTTAGAATACACCAAAAACATAAACTATTAATTAAAACCATAGTTCATAGTATCTGAATCATAATTATGCTCTAAAAAAATAATAAAACTTTTTTTTAAACAAAAATACATAAACCTTATCATCTGCGAATGGTATTTATATTCTATATTTTTTTTATCGAGGTTACGTGAATCCTGAACATAATTCATATACATAGTTTTTGTTTACTTTTTAGGGATTTTTTCCTAATACCATGGCTACCTACCAACGTGCTTAGTAAATTTAGGACGAAATATTTTAAGATACAACAAAGTCAACATCGTGACATATGTATTATACAGAGTGAGGAGCCAAATTTTCCAGTCAGCAAAAACAAAACTTTTTGCTTCACAAACTCAAAATTATATTGACTGATTTGAAAAAAATGTATTTACAAAAATTATAGGCACTTCTCACAGAGGCTGCATATAATTCCATATGGCCTCCATTAGAAGCAATGACAGCCGCGTACGGTGCCTGAAGCTATAACAGGCTTGGATATTTTTTTTCTTCAGTGAAGTTGGGCCAGAACTTGGAGATAGAGGACTTCAAGTCATTCATATTTCCGGGTGGGGCTACATTTTATATGCCTTCGATTGCACCACACCAAAAGTAATCATGGATATTCGTTTGGGGAATGACAGAGGCCATATGTCCTTGGGCCAGAAATCCAAAAGTTTAGAGTGAGTGACTCCCTTTCCTGGTGTCCCTTTACCAACGTTCTTGTCATGATGGATATTCCAGATGGTCCTCACATTGACCCCGGCGATGGCACGATGTATTTTTGGGCTTTAAGTGGGTTGAGCAATTCGAATATAAAATGTATTTTGTCTCCTGTTCACTTATTTGGTGGTTGATTCAAAACAACAACTGTATTAAAACAAAGCTTATTTGTGATGCAATCATATGATCAAAAATAATTACACAACAACTTACTCAAAAGTGCAATTAAATCAACTGGGAAATTTGGGACCTGCACCCTTTATTTTAAATTCTTTGGTTCACTAAGGGTTCATGTACAATGTACATCTAGTTTTTGGGTTTGTTTAATATTATGTACACATTTATGAAGGGCCCTTTCCTTATAAAGTACGTACTTATAGCTTGTATTAGGAATTTGAAAACCTCTCCAACCTACTTTGTATAAGGCCCCTAAAAAAGTGGTTCTTAATCTTGTTGGAGGTACTGAGTCCCATGGGTTTCATATGAAGATTCACAGCACCATTCTTAATTTTACAAGCGGAACGTGTCATCACAAATCATATGAGTTGGATGTGTGTCTTGATCTCCACGGAACTCCTAAGACTGACTTACTGAATCCAGGTAAAAAATCACTGCACCAAAATAAAAAGTACTAAATTGCATTTTTCACCTTCTTTTTCCCTCATCAGTCTTCTCACGTTTGATTGGTTGATTTTTTTCCTATTTTTCTTTTGGATAATTTTATTATTAAACGACATAATTTTTGAATCATCATTATTTAATTATGGGTGTGTGATGTCTTTAAATGCGTATAATTCCTGAGGCCTTTTACACAAATCATTCAAGATTCATCCTTGAGTAGATCTACGTACATACATATATATAAATATATGTTGACTTTTGACTGATTTACATACGATCTAACAATATACTCTCCACCAATTATAATGAAAAGAAGGACTGCATACATTAGTGATGGAAGGGTCATTCCATGTCAAATCGACGAGGACATGACACTTGACCCTCTCAGATTTGTATAATTTTGGCACACAAGCTCAAATGCATGTGTTGACAAAGTGTGCCAAATTTCAGCACATAATTCCAAGGTGTTCATGAGATATAGATACTCGTCCAAGTCTCTTTTTGGACCAAAATTTTGACCGTCGCTTTCATGTTTTTTTACGGGACACTACTGTTTCTAGTATATTTTCTTATCCAAAAGAGATTACCTCTTGAAATTTGGTATAGTGAGAATTCCAAAAAGGAACTCAAAAATATAATACTTAAATGTCTGATTACCTTAATTTTGATTTTAATAAAAAAAAATGAAAAATTGAAATATACTGGCAAGTGCTTGATCAAGAATAAAAACAAAATTGCCCAAGTCTTACGATAATGAAACTTTGGCAATGTGTTTTACATATGTAGGGGTATCATTGTGCTAAAAATTAGCTTGGCTTTTTTATCATAACCCTCAGGGTGGGATTTCAAAGTTTTTATACTTTTCTAAGGAAATTTGTCATCAGACATTGAAATATTTTATTTTTGACTTCATTTTTGGAATCCTCACACTTTAAAATAGTCAAATATCAAATACTGGCACCTTCCGATTATCACTTGTTTGCATCGACGGGCCATGCACTCAATGATTTACGCTTTGATTCTCACGTTGAAGCCAAAAAATGGATCAGTGGCTGGTTTGCAGCCAAAGACGAACAATTTTTTTGGAAAGGCATCCATAAATTGCCTGAAAGATGGGGAAAATATGTGGCTTTGAAAATTAAATCTGCATCCATTTGTTCCCAATAAACATTGATTTTCTTTTTAAAGTCTCATTTCATAGGTATACCTGGTATCTGACCCTAAAATGTATTAAAAATTTGATTCTACATTATTATTGTTACTAAACTAGTACTAAACTTGTGGTTGTATTTTATATAATTAGGGATTTTGAAAACTAATTTTAGATCCGATTAGTTTCGTTTTCTTTTGAAATTTTTGTTGTGGGTAATTTGCATAAATTTTCAGTTCTCTGGACCAGAACCTAGAAAAATTCTATAATTATTCTCGATTATTTCCAGAACCCAGGTGATGATGATATTAGCAATGCTGACATATGAAAAAAAAAATATGACAGGGATTGATAAGAGAAGGCTTACTGAGTTAAGAAAGGGCCTGATGGAGACCCATGTGATTGGCTCCAAGATAGGGACATCCACATGGGGTGGCTGGCGGAGGCTGTAGCCCCCCCCCCAATTAAGAAACTTTGGTTTTTTACTAGAAAATTTCATATTTGAAATATAATTCGCAAACCATTTTATTTTTTTATGAACAACTGTGGATTTTTGAAAAAAAAAAATTTTTTTAAATTAATTTTTTGAGAATTGCAATGGATTTTTGAATGTTTTTCCTAGAAATATAATATGTAAACTTTTTTCGAAAAAAAATAAATTTTTGTGAAAATCTACAGATTTTTGAATTTTTTTCATTAGTCGTGGATATTTCAAATTTTTTTACATAAAAATTAATATTAGAAACTTTTTGTGAACAGCTGTGGATTTTTTATTTTTAAATCAAAAAAAAAAAAAAAAAAAAAATTTTCATAATGGCTATGGATTTTTGATTTTTTTTTCCAAAAAATAAAATATTTTAAATTCTATACGAAAAAATGTTTCTTTTAGTGAAGAGATATACGTTTTGGATTTTTTCTTTTCAAAAAAAAAAAATTATAGTGGGGATTTTTGAAATTTTTTGTGAACAGCTGCGGATTTTTGACACTTTAACAGTTCAATACCGGATTCTTTTTTCTTTTTTTTTAAATCCAAAAACAACCCCTACCCCCAAAAATGTATATAATCCTTCGGACGCCCCAAGGCTTCCTAGCTCCTCCACTCCGACCAGAATCCGATGTTATTATTTTTGTCTGGATTTACCTTGAGTCAAAGATCAACAGAGCTCCTCAAACTACCAAGAAGTCCCTGATCGATCCCATCGTCCTGGAATGGAATAAATTAAATCGGGCTTTAGTTTCCAGGGCCCGTACACAATTCAGAACCCGAATCGAGACATATATTGAGAACAACGGAGGTTACATGGAGTTAGATATATTTTTGTGGCGCCAGTTTTAAAAAAATGACCAAAGTACTAGCTTTCCTTGTTATACACTGTGGAAACGGAATCGAGTTATCGGTTCTGCTGTATCCATCTCTCGTATACATACCCCTACTTCTCTTAACTCATTATCCTAATTTAATGACCATCAAATTTTGGATTTATTTATGAGAGAGAAAATATAACAACCCATTTAACATAATTGAAATCATCCAAATATTACCATTAATCTAGATGATAGTCCTACGTGTTTAATGTCAAAAATATGTTCTCTTTTTTATTAGGATCGCAGTAGAGTACTGTGTAAACTAAATATTAATATATCAACTCTTTTTTCTTCTTTATATATGGTTGGACTTATTTATAAGATTGTAAATCATAAGTATTGTTAGTACGAATAGAAAAAAACAAAGATTGGTAACCCTCACAATTTGAAAAATGTTTGAGGGGAGAACAGCTTGATTAAACGTTTCATGAGATAATAGAAATGAACACAAACCCTACTCCGTATTCAACAGGGATATAGGCTGGATTTACGCCGTTTTCGATCCTCATACAGGGGTCCCGAGATAAATCCGGACAAAAATTGTCTTTCTAAAATTGTAGACCGGATAGAGATGTAAGCAATAAAACAACAATTATTTTTTTGACATTTATGTATTATTTATTCAAAGTGACTACCCTCAGCGGCAATCACTTTCTCAATGCTGCCTTTGAAGCTCTTGCAGGTATTCTCCACATCTGCAGCCGAGATCATCGCCCACTTCAGGCTGTCCACACTGTTGCCGTGAGCACTGAGCAGACCTCCCTCTCCAACTTTCCTAGAAGAATTAATCCAATGGATTGCAATCATTGGTCCTGATGAACTCTTGGCTCATCTTGGACGTGTGGGGGAAAAAAAGACAAGTGTGGAGAAGAGATTTAGTCTCGAGTTATTGTTGGGGGGCTCTGAGTAATAAACCGCTTTTATTCCCACAACCCAAATTTTTGGATCACTTCACAAAAATCGAGTTCGGTTTTACTCGTGACGGAGAATACATCTACATAACTATCAAGTGTAACTACGACTATATGTGATCAAGAATGACGGAGATTTAATAATCAGGATTTGTTTGAGGATTATAAGTGTTGGATAATCTAATGAAACACCATGACAGCTAAGCTGATCTTCTTTCAAACATCCTTATAATTGTCCACATGACCAAATAAAAGGTTCTTTCATTTATTTTTTTTCCCCTAAGATCCTAAGAATTTTCAACTCTATAGATTGATATAATAAGTTATTTAATAAGAAAGATTTCTTAATTTTTGGAACTAGGTATAATAAAAACTCCCTGATGCTCTCAACAATCAAGTATACATTTAACAATATTTGTCTCTATTTATATTTCATTTTATCTGTAAAAAGAAAAAAAATTGATTTCCTTTATAGTATGTATATACAACAATAACCAGCTATTTGGTATGGAACCCACGCCACTGATATTGTGCAAAATTAGAGCAATGGGGATTTGTTTCATTCAATAGACGTAAATAAAATCTTTTCAAAATACTTTTACGGTCATTTCAGCTACTTTTTTAAAGAAACAATCAAGTTAATTTGAAAAACTGGAACCATAGGGCCGGAACAAGGCCACAAAGTACTCTAAGCCGTCTCCCCCTAAAAAAATATGTTGGAAATTACAAATATAGCTTGTGTTTATTGAACCTCTTCATTTTGAGAAGGATTATAAAAAAAATAAAAGGATTATTAACTATTTTGAATCTTTTATTATGTTTATTTTTGGAAGAAAGGTTGCGAGATGTAATGAAGGTAACGACATTCTTTATGAATAGCACGATTCGTTTGTTGTTGTTGTTTTTTTTTTTTGGGGGGATAAAAAACAATCATGACGTATAAGGATGTCATTTTTGTACAAAAAAAATCAGTCTAGAAATTAGAAAAGGAAAAACAGTTGTTGCGTGTGCTCTTTCTTGTTCATTATTTGATCAGTCGTCATGGTGTTAACTTCTCCCTCTGAAGTAAGCATTCTCCCCGACCTTTGGTGTAAATTGTTTTAAAAATGCTTAATAAATTTTATATATATGAGTTTAAATATAATTATGATATTTTTCCCACAATAATGCTCTTTGGTAGAAGTCTTAATTCTATTATACAGTACTGTATTTACAGTAATACAGTATATTGCTTGCAGTCCCACTCCCGCCTTTTCCTAGCAACCTTACAAAAATGGCATCTCTACGTATACTCTCTCCCACTGTTTTCGTCAAATAGCTTTTTCTAATTTAAAGCAGTTGACTACGAATTTATAAAATTAAAATTTATTCGGTCCAGTTCAGTTCTAGGACCTGTCATATCGGTCCCTAGATTTGTCATCAAAATGTCGATGGTTTATTGAGATATGCATTAATGCTTATATCTTTTCATTAATATCTGTATACATGTATAATTGAGGTTTTGTCTATCTGTGTGTCCTTTATAGGTGCCTTATGACCTAGGAGCCTTAAATTCTGCATGGGTGCCTCTTTTGAACCTGGTTGGGATAAAACAGGGGTGCCAATTTGGGGATCATAAAAGGGGGACTTATTATCTCCCCAGAAAAAATGAAGGTCAAGGAGGCTAGACCATGGTTTGAGTTATAAATCAATAAGGGACTGACGTCTCAAAAAAAAAAAAGATCTGTACGGATAAGGGCATTTTCTAAATTTATTCAAAATAAAAAAAAGTATGGGAAAAAAAAAAAAAAATAGGTTAAAATTGGAGTTTCTTTTTTTTCGAGTGCGAAAAATGGATTTTCCATGAAATATTGGATTCATAGATTAAATAAAGTTCGTAAAAATTTGTCAGGAGATTCGCCTGCATATATATAAGAAACATAAAAATTGATGTTTAACTAAAGTATGGGTCACTTTCTTTTAGTCAATTTTTTTTTCATTTTTTCTCTCTTTTTTTAGCAAACCTTAATTTTCAATTGTTTAAATGAAATGCCACAAGACCATGAATTTTGTACATGACCTTTTTGACTCTAACATTAGACAATAAAGTATTTTCAATTTTCCAAACATTATATTGTATATGGTGATTCAAAACAAGCGATTTTTTCCAGTAGAGATTTTTTGACAGGCGCGCGTGAGTTCTGTCAAACTCATGCGTCATTTTTACTCAGTATTGTTTTACAATTCTTCATGGAAAGATATACGCCACAACAACGTGTACAAATTGTTCAATTGTACTATGAAAATCAGTGTTCTATGAAAGAAGTTTTTCGCAAATTACGCCCAACTTATGGTCCACATAATCGACCTTCATAATCCACAATTCGCAGAATAATCGAAAAATTTGAAGGGGCAGCAACTTGCTGGGATGTCCCGTTGTCTGGTAGGCCACGTACGGATTGCAGCGTAGAAAATATTGCGGCCGTAGCCGAGAGTGTAGCCGAAGATCGTGAATAATCGATTCGCCACCACTCTCAACAACTGGTAACATACTTTTTGGTACTTCAAATTGAAGCACATGGTCTCCACGATATTTGGTTCCAACAAGACGGTGCCACTTGCCACACAGCGCGTAACAATGACTTATTGGGACATCATTTTGGTGAGCAATTAATTTCACGTTTTGGCCCGGTGAATTGGCCACCAAGATCGTGTGATATCACACCTTTGGACTTTTTTTCTTTGGGGCTACGTAAAAGCAAGAGTCTATGTGGATAAACCAGCGACGATTGAAGCATTGAAAGCAAATATTGAGCGAGTTATAAGTGATATTCCGGTCACAGTGCTCGAACGCGTCATCGAAAATTGGCGCAAAAGAATGGACGATTTAAAGGCCAGTTGCAGCCAACATATGAAGGGGATTATTTTCAAGAAATAATTTAAAGGATTTTTTTTTCGGTCCATAATAAAGTTTTGACCTTAATATAATATTTTATGTGTTTTATTTCTACAATCCAAAAACCACTCGTTTTGAATCACCCTTTATAATTTTGGGAGTATTTGCAAAATGAACGAGTTATCGAGTTTATTTCTACAAGATACGGAGTGGAATTTTTGTTTATTACCTTCCTCTCATAGCAGCTCGAATTTTCATTGAATTGATTTTAAAAAATATCAACATTAATTTCCCTTTTTGAACCTAGAGAAAGTCCATGAAAGTCCCAAAAATCTTTCAAATACACTCGAAAAAATTAGCTTCATTACGAATGAAACACATCTTCTATAAACAGATTGTCAATTAATGATAAAAATGTTATTACGATATCCTTTATAGAAATAATTGATTTATGAATAATTAATATAAATGATCTAAAACCTACACAAGATAAAAAACATTTTATTATACCATAAATAATTAACGTGATTAAGGTGAATTTTTCAATTAAAGATACTCAAAGTACATCCATACATTTTACGAATGGAAAATAATTAAACTATTCGTTTATACTAATTGCTTAAAAGAAAGTTATAAACTGACTAACATGAATCGAACAATTGTTTAAATGATTATGAAAATCACAATATAATGGAGTGTTCTTCAGTATTTCGTTACTATAGTTGTACTGGAGTACTCACGCATTTAAAAAGGTTGTACACTTGGTTGATATTGGAACCGGTATTTGATGAACCATTACGCCATAAAAATAGTGATCCCAATAATATAACCGCTATAAAAAAAAATTGTTCTTTATAAATAAAACAAGAGTAAAATTGTTTGATTTTTTGGGTCGAAAAAGTATCAAATATCGGAACTAATTTTGAGGAATATCGATGAATGTTTAGAGGTTACACAGTAAGAGGTATCAATGAATGGGCTATCATGGATTTAGGCATATCAAAAGTTGCCACTTGTAAATATATATAATATTGTAGTTAAATGAATTTTCCCTGGGAACTTTACCCCCAAAAAATGTAGGAAGTATTTTTTTTTCTTAGTTATTATTTTTTTAAACTTTACCTTTACCTTGTATTTCATGTAAAAATTTATTAAAGTCAAATCTGTTACTTATAGAGCATGATAAACATTTCACATTCCTGTATTTAGTAAGAAAATAACAAAAAAGATAAAAATCACTTATGGAGAGGAGAAAATTCAGCTTATATGTAATTTTTTATTCCATATAAAAAAAATTTATAGTCCTAATGTAAAATGTTATTACGAGGATAGTTTGAAAAGTCCGTGCAAAGTCGAAGAAATGGGCACTATTGGAACGTATTGAGGTTATGTTTAATTAGTAGCATCTTTGGAAAGAACACACATGAACTTTCATCCAGATCGGTCCATTTCTTTCTGTATGGCATTCGTTTGAATCGAGGAAGTGGAAGGATTTTCAAAAATGGAGGAAAAAGAATTTCGTGTCTTGATTAAACATTACTTTATGAAATACAAAACGCCTCAGGTGACTAAAAAGAAGCTTCATAAACATTTTGGGACTCTGCACCTTCGATTAAAACAGTTTATAAGTGGTTTCAAAATTTTGGGAGTGGCCATATGGGCACAAGCTACGCCGAACGTTCTGGACGGCCTGTTGAGGTTACGACTACAGCAATCATTGATAAAATCCATCATATGGTGATGGATGGCAGATGGAAAACTATAACAGGTCCATATTATTCATCGTTATTGGACTGTTTGAAAACCGAGCTACAAGAAAAACGCTACCGATTGGCCCACAAAAAAGTCATTTTCCATCACGACAATGCACCAGCTCACACCTCAGTAACTGTAGTCGCAAAACTAATGGAAAATGGGTTTCAAGTCGTTCCAAATTCACTCTATTCTCAAGACTTGGCTCCCTCGGACTATTATTTGTACCCCAACATGAAGAAATGGCTGGGTGAGTGGGGGGAGCATGGGGCCTTGATAAAGTGTCCGTGATACCGGTCCCTTAAAACCGGTACTCGTCTTATACCCAGTGATGCTAATAGGTTGCATTTTTATCTCGAGCCGTTTTTTGGAGTTGGTAAAAAAAAGTGAATTTTCTTTTACGAAGCTGTCCTCATTATTATTAGATTCCTGCCAAATTAACTTCATTTTCTGCTACATACAAGCTATCATTACCATATTCAAAACCGGATTAAACATTTGAATGTGCTCATAAAAGACAGAGAGCAACCAGATGATTGGTTGCAGAGTTATAATTGTAAGTCCTTGTTGAACGCAGAATAGAATTGAGGAACGACATCAGACATCGGTGTACTTCTTGCCTTTGGCCTTGTTTATTTCCTTCTTCCCCTTCCACCCCTCCCTCGTCAGAGGGAAAATGTATTTAAAATATGTTATTACATCGTTATACACTCTTATTTGTCTATAGTAGATAAAAATTTACTATCATTATGTAAAGAGTAAGATATTTTAATATAATTATCCTACTTTTTTCGTACATAAACGATCAAAAAGTACGAATTAATTATACATTTTTTGTACATATTAACTTGATTTAACTCAGATATCAGTGTTTATCATTGGCATTAAGTAGTATTTAATGCAATTGATGAGTCTTTTTTATTCTTAAAGCTAATTGATAATGTTTTAGTAGAATTATTGGAAATTTGTTCATTTTCTGTAGTAAAATATGATTTATTAGCTCCAAAGATGGCGTCTTCAATCATGATAATGAAATTCATGACGTCATGGATAATACTCTATTAACTTATCCATTCATGGTATATTAAGTTATAGCAAATAAGAAGGGAATGTTATAACGGCTAATGTAGAGCACGCAGAAATTTTTTTTATCTTCTCCCTATCCTACCCTTGTGTAATCTATGACGAGTGATACTAATCGGTTGTATTTTTTAGCTCGCCCGTTATTGTAAAGTTGGCAAGCTGAAGAGTGAATTTTCTTTTCCTAAGCTGCTATCTTTATTATTAAATTTCTGAAAAACTTCCTTTTTAAAGTCCTTGTTGGACTCAAAGTAGAATTGAGGATCGAGATCAGAGTAATTCTTGATGATATTTGGGGGAGGGGGAATTTTTTTGAAAAAAAAATAAAAAAAATTTGGGAAAAAATTTGAAAAATTTAATTTCAAATATTAACTTTTAAATAAAAAAATTTCAAAAATCCACAGATTCGTTTTTTTAGTAAATTTTTTTGTCGTCAATAGTTAGTTCATGAGTTTTAACTTAAAAACCTGACTAATAACAAAGTCAAAAAAAATATAAAATAGGCTTTTCTTTTCTGATGCCTTAATTATAATACGATTTTTTTCTTTTTTTAATTTGTCCTCATTTTGAATTACTTCCAGAACACTGGAACTTTGACCGGTTTTTGATGGCACAGAAAAAAAAAATTAGGAGGTCATTACCAACACCTAAATACATCTCATGGGTCATGATAATTTTGAATTTGGTCAACTTTAAGAAATAGCAAACACTCTAATGCTCACCATATTGATTTTTGGTTTCTTTTTAGCATACCGGCTTCTCTTATTTTCCACAACAATATTCATACTGAACATTGGTTTGGACGTCACTTACCAAAACGTATTTTTGTTTTGCCTTTTCCTTCTTGATTAAAAATAATTTCATAATGAATCGTAAGTATTAGCTGAAAAACGAATTGGCAACACAATGTAGGATATATAATATGTAGATAGTATGTACATGTGTTTCATATCTTCGAATTTAATTATGAACGAATACAAACTGTAGATAAGACTGATATTTACATATTTGTTGATTTGCCTTCTGCTAGTTCAAGGAAATGGGGGTATAATAAAATAAAGAAAGGATTAATTACACAGGGGAATACTCATTTTGTACAAATGAATTCAAGCCAAAAAATGAATTCATCTTTGAGTGTAGAATCCAAAACTGATCTCCATTTTTCTCTTAGTCATCTGAATTATGAAATATCTGGGATCATAGTGATTCGGAACTATTACCGTTCAGAGTCATTTTTTACCCTTTAAATAATCACAAAGTTAAAGATAGGATTAATAAAACTTATGTAAAAATGTTTTCTATAATTAAAAAGTGTTTTTATTGTTTCTGTATCTAGTTCTGAACTCGATATATTTCCATTTTTGGCTGAAAAATGAAAAAAATATCGACACTCTTCTATAGACCCGTATAACTTATTCATAATATATAGTGATATGGAATATAATAGCTTATATTATAGAAAAAAAATCCATGTACAATTTACAAAAAGATCAAGAAAATTTGTGACGATACGAGGCCTATACTCGTATGGGTTTGTGTTACACAAGAGTAGTTTGAGCTATTTTTTTTTTTTTTTTTGCTCAATTTTGTCCTCTGCTGTGAATAACTCAACCTTTTGAAGCTGGTGAACGAACAGACGCAGCCAGTATTGGTGTATATGAGACAAAGATACATCATCAAGACAACACAAGGTTGCACACTTCTTTGATAAATCGTATGATTTTAACACCTCTTATAAAGCATTAAAATAAACCAAAAAATTCGAAATTACTTTTTCCCCAACCTATAATCTTTGCACACTTTTTTAAACTGATATTATTAGATTTAGAGAAGAAAAAAGAGTTCAAGTTCAAGCACCCTTCATACCCCAATACAACTGTGGGGGTGTAAAGTCTGTTCATACTAAAACCGACACTGAAGTGTAGTGTTTGGATTAAGACCACCTGACCTGGGACGAAACCATCCAATTTTGGTCTCAAGACTGATATCGTGAACCACGTATCCCTTGTAAGAGAAAAATAAATTATTCTCAGTCATAATAAAATATTGACAATAGTAGGGGTGGAGTGCTCAATTGAGATTCTAAACTTATGCAACTGGGATACAAAGGTTAGGTACCATTGTCGTATAGATAAATTTTATAATCTTATGGAATAAATTATTATTACAATCTTATTAAATAAAAGTTGTAAAAAACTGTAAAAAAATTACTCTGTTTTACCTTAGCATTGTGTTTTTTTTGTTGTTTTTTTCAGAATTGTGTGATCCCACATTAACATAATTTTTGTAATTAAGTTCTGCATGTAGTAAGCTTATTTTTACGTATATTGTTATATTTTTAATAACGGTCAGAGACCTAATGGACGATAAAAAATAATCATTTAAAAAAATTGAATTGCATCACGCCCCATTATAAAGGCCATCCCACAGTATGAGAAGCACTGTTTTTAGACAATGATTTTGAAAAAATAAAGAGCGGAAACATTTATTAGAATTATATTTGGGGAGGGCTCTGGAACACCTGTAAGTAGGAAATATAATGATATAAATCCTGTATTTTTTTAGCTGACCTGTTTGTTTGAATTGGTAATCTGATGAATACATTTTCTACTCCTCAGCAGCTGTTGTCATTATTATTTAACTCCTGTGTGGTGAACTCCCTTCCCTATAGATTCAATTATATTCCAAACCTAATTGAATATTTGTGTGTACTTATAAAAGACGGATAGTAACTTTGAATCTAATGAAACGTATTATTTTTTTTCTCCTCCAAAACATTATTCAAATTGCCAGGGTTACCATGTTGAATTTTGGTTTTCAAAATATGCTCCAAATAAAAACCATTTCCATCACTATATATGTATCCAGTGTTACCCAATGATGAAAATAAAGTGTAGAACGGGCCTCTTAAAAAAAAACCAGAAAATCAAGATGGTAACCCTGACAATTTGAAGATTGTTTCGGAGGGAAAGAATAATGCTCATGACGTTTAATTAGATCAGCTACACTCAGTTGTGACAAGGGAGGAAGGAGAAAAGGATATAAACAAGGACATTTACTAGAATTACTTCGATGAACATCCCCAATTCTACTCCTGAGTCCAACAAGGACTTACAATTATAACTCCACAAGAAATCCTCAGGGTTGCCTTCCGTCTTTTATGAGCACACACGAATTTTCAATCCGGGTTGGAATATAATTGAATCTAATTAGGAATGGATGTTTTCTACTCACACTCAGAAATTAAATAATAATGACAACTGCAGAAGGAAAAGAAAATTCATTCTTCAGACTACCTATTCCAAAAAACGGGCCAGCTAAAAAAATAAACGGGATTTTTATCACTGAGTGATACATATAATCGGTATGATCTTTATATAAAATAAAATAAACCTAAAATGAACATGGTAATCCCGACAATTTGAAGAATATTTGGGAGGAGAGTAGCTTAGCTGTCATGACGTTTTATTAGATCAGCTGCAAGCAGCTGTGTGGGGAAGGAAATATACAAAAATCCAACTCCTTAAAAAGCAAAAACATATCTATAGGCTGGAATTACCCCGATGTCGATCCTCAATTTTGCTCCGAGTCCTACAAGGACTTACACTTACAAACCCCGAGGAACAGATCCTAGGTCTCCGTTGTTCATGAACACAAGCACTAGTGATTACTTTATACTTAGATGTTCACTCTTCAAAAGTAAAATAATAACTACTGTAGCATAGAGAATAAACAACCTTAGAGTTAGGGGCATTAGGTATGTCGCAACGAGGGATTGGGCGTTATTTGAGCCAGAAAAGTAAGGCGGGATGTCAAGAGAAAAATTTGATTATGTATAATCTGTATCACCTGGATGATTTTGGAGATGTTGGAGGGGCTGGATGAATAACTTTGAAATTTAGAGTTCAAATTGGACCAAAATTCAATAAATTTTTGATTTTCCCAGCATGATGAAGTTCCGGGACAAAAAAAGTAACTGAAATGGCTGGGAGACGTATTTTATTAAATATACTGTTGAGAATACCGGTTTCAACTCGGAAGCTTTGAGGAACCTCACATTTGATATAATAATCGATCAGTTCTACTAATATATTGCCCATTAGATCTCAATCATTAATTGATTCATTGACTTCTTCTCTTCACTTTTTTATCTTTCCAAAATAATTATTTGAGAGTTGTTAGGATTTTTTTTCTAATAGCGGTTTGAACCAACTTTTAATGCATCCTCATAACCAGTAATGAAAATCTGGTGTATTCTGCACGCCTTTCCTTCTCATTTCTCTCGGTCATCCTGGATTCCTTGGTATAAATAATTGTGTCTCCTCAACCTCGTCAAGACACAACACTCTCCAGCTCATCACCTGCGGGCCTTCCTGTAGTTGCATTTTACTTATTTCATTTATCACTAGGAAGTAGTACCCCCATTACCCCAAAAATTTTCTATATTACCCCATTTCTCTGACCACTGATGTAAATATTAACACTGGATGACAATCAAATTCAAAGGAAATTTATGTTACATTCAATGACGTGACCTCCCTTGTATGTAGAAGAAAATATTTTTATATTTAAAAATAATAATGGTTCTATAAACACATACATAGCAGTTAAATTTTTAAACAATCCTACTTGTTAAAAATTTCAAAAAAGTGTGAAAATATTATTGGGAGAGGTTAAACAAAAAAACAGGGGAAAAAAAAAAAAAAAAAAAGAATACTGTTGGGTATGAAAATGATGGTTGTCATCTGTATATTAATCACTTACGTCGACATAACGAAGGCCTGGGAGATAAATATAACTTTTAAAAAAGTAATTCTCTTAAAAAGGAACTAAGAGATAAATAAACAAACGGTCTAAAAACATAATATAATAATAATAATTATAGTTATAACGAGGATTTTGGTTTAGACGAAAGAGTATACAAAATATGTGGGGAAACAAACAAAGAAATTGTAACAGAAAAAATGAACAAAAGATAATATTATTAAATAGAGATTTGTATTCTGTGCTGGGAAGGAATCGTTCGTTACGTTTGTGTTTTCTTATTTTGCTGATCATTGAGAAAGGATCATTAATGCTCCGATATCCTTTGTTTCTACAAACATAAATAATGTTATAAAATGTGGTACTTAATTATAATAAAATGAGTGTCTCCTACCTTATTTTTAGGCTTACAATCTTTACAAATGAATTCTTCATCTTCCTTAACTTGCTCTGGTTTAAGGCCGATGCAATGTAAATGAAACCACTTTTCACATCCGTCACATTGAACCCAATGAACCTTTAATAGAAATTCAAATTAGATACGTATTATACAATATTAAAAAACCATAATGGATGGCTAGCTCAACTTACTTCTTTTCCAGTAGGTTTTAGGCATCTAGGTTTTGCAGAACAATCTTCTTCTTCTTCCTCGTCGTCGTCATCATTCTCGTCGTCGGATTCTGATTTTATTTTGTCCTTTTTCCCTTTCTTTATGGATGAGTCAATGCCATTTCCATTTTCTTCTTCAGTAATTTTTCGCTTTTTCTTGGCTCTACATTTGGCTTCTCGGGCATTTTCTAACTCAGTTTCCAAATCATCTAAATCAGGTAGATTCTTCGATCTTCGAGGTTCAAGTGATTGGAGAATGCGCCATATATGCTGGGTTTCATCCAAAGAGACTTCTAAAAGATCCCCTTCGATCATGAGAGATTCTAATGAGTTAAATGACTTAGACGAGAGTTCAATATTAGGGATAGGATCATCTGGCCCCTCAGATAATAAAGATAGGGCATTTGCAACTTCAGGATTCGCAAGGGCTGTTCTAGCACGATCTTGCCATGACATGGCACGCTCTGTAAGGCATTGAAGTGCTTCTCCTTCTGGTAAACGTACAGTAAGTTTCTGAAGAGACACGAGTAGAGATAATATTGTTTCTAAACGAGGTCGACGTGATCTCAGGCAATTAGGACACAAAAACTTCACTTCCTTTAATGATTTTGGATCATTTTCTTTCTTTACACCGTTGATTCCCGATGCTAAAGATGGGTGAAAATTATCCAAACACAACTCACATTCAAGTAGGACTTTGCCCGGAGACTCAGCCTTAGGTGCTGAAGAATTTTTATCTCTTAGTGATTTCATCCCCTCTAGTTCGCCTACTTCAGCTTTTTTATAAGCTTGAACTATGATCTGAGCATCTGATAAGTCTTTTGGTGAGAGATTATTATAGATTGGATGAAGAATAGAACAAGTTCCATCTTCTCCGAATAAGCCATTAGTTGTATTGGATGTAGGATTGATATTCTTTCTTTTCTTCTTTTTGTTACATACAGATCCTACACCCTCCACACTAATGTGGTCATATCGAGGAGCCAGTATATCTAAGAGGGACAACGATGAATTTTTTTTTAGAAAAACACGAGCAGTACGTTCTCTCCATGCTCTAGCTGAAGCCACTTGAGTCTCCAATGTCGATAAAAAGTCTAATCGAACTGGAAGTGGCCGTCCTTTAGCTACCAATAATTCAAGGCAATCTAAATAGGGATAATTGTCTGGCTCTTTAAGAACTTGAGCTTTCGACGTGAGTTCTCTAGCTTTTTTAGCAGCGTCTCTTAAGGTTGCCAGAGATGGAAGATTACCACCTATTTCATCTCCCTCCTTCACAATTGCTTCAATCTCCTCCAGAGACAATCGAGGCTTAGCGTTCATGGCAGCTTTTCCTTTCTCTTCCCAAAATTCAATCTGCAAGAAATAATTTATTACATTAAGTAATTAAGAACATTCACTATCAGTTAAACAAATAATACGTGCGATTCTTATTCACCTGTTTTAACATTCCAGCAAGGTCTCCAAGAGCCTTCTCAATACTAGGCTGAGGAGGTAGTTCATTCCCCGTTTCTAAAAGCCTTTTCAACATTTCAATATTGGAGCCAACATTAAAGGACTCTTCTTCAGTTTCTTCAAGAATTTCCTTTACTTCTTCTAACCATTCGGTTTCTTTGAGTCTAGCTTTTAAAACAGATAATTCGGGAAGGTCAACATCAAAACTAAGGCCTCTGTCTAATAGAGTTTGAATTTCCTCAGAGGAAACAATGTCTTCATCATCTTTGATTTCATCTTCATCCATTTTTTTGGGTTTCTTTTTGTTTTTCTTCTTTTCTTTCGGTGATAGGAAATCATTCACATCTTTACGAAAGGTTTCAACATTTTGAAGTAGTTCTTTGACTGATTCGTAACCATTAACAATCGCAGGAAGTGTAGCAAGTTGACGAGCAAATAGTTCTAACTCATCAATTGTGAGTCGATATTTTGCATCAACTAAAACACCCCTTGTGCGAGTTCGAATTTTTTTGTTTCCAAGCTGATTAGCCACAGTTTGGCATTTTTCTGCTTCTTCAACTGTGAGTGTTAAGGCCTCTAGAAGCTCTGACTCAGGGTATTTATTCTCCAATGCTTCATCTAAAATATTTTTCAGTTCTTCAAACTCAAGACGATCCTCTTGTTTTGCTTCGAGAGCATTTTTTACTTTAACAACCCAGCTGTCATAAGACTCTGCTCTTTCCTTGAGACCTTTGAGTAAAATAGCAAGTTCGTCCAACGTATATCTATATCGAAGAATTAATTTGTCTGGTTCACATTCCATTACTTTAAAGTGACGGAGGCATACAATTTCCTTTTCCTTTAAGTCAGAAGAAGTTAAAACAGATAGAAAGCAAGTCGTTTTACAAATAGCACATTGACGCTCGTCATCAGGCAAGAGTTCGAAGGCCTCGCGTTCAGCCTCTGTTACACCCTAAAAAGAAATGCATTTGGATTATATTTATTTTCTTACTTAATAGTCTTTTAACTTACTGCCTCTAAAAGCTGTCTCCTCGTGACTTTTTCTTGTTCCACCATTTTGACCATATCTTTGTATGCAGCTGCAGCAACCTACATAAATCAAAAATTACAAAGTTAAATGAATCAATCAATCGATGAGTTATATTCAACTTACAGGTAATGTCAATTTATTAGCAGTCGTTGACATTTTACATAACAGTTCATCGTGACTAAAGACGCAGAATCTCCCCATAAGACTATAATGCTCAACACATTTCCGACCGAGGGAAAGCCAATCCGGAGGTGCAAAGTTGACTGCTTCTGCCAAGTTATATCCAGTATTAAAACCGGCATGATAAGAACGAGGAAAAGTAATAATGAATTCCCCAGCATGTTGTTCGGCTCTATAAATTGGAATTCCACGTGCTTGTAGGATATTAGGATTCACTGTTGTCACTATATGATGTAATAAGTCTGGTTGCCCTGTGAATAATTCCTTTGCTGATTCTCTCATCACTGTCTCTGCTTTTTCGGCAAATGTCCCGGGGATTCCATACCATATCTTTGGCTCTCCCCAATGTAAATAATTTATAGAGGGTGTCCAGTGATCTTCTGTGTGCCAACAAAATGTTGAAAAACACATTCCAACATACAGCCAAGGAACTTTCATTCCGGATATATCCATATCCATGTATTTTAAAATAGAATTGGGTACAACTGGAAGCTTATTCAAATTCCAATCCGATTTGGCGTACACTTCATCTTCTTTAGATAAGTTCTTAGAACTAACTGTAGGAAACCCTGAACCATGATCCATGGTATGAAGATCAGCACCATACTCCACCATAACATCTTCGTCGATATTTTCAAGAATTCGCCAATATTCTTTCTCCACGAGTAAAACAGGAATAAGATGTACAGGCATATTGAAATAATCAGACTTGAACTGATCTGCCATTTCCCCAAATGATTGTAGAGTATATTGTTTTTGAGCTTGCTCAAATCCAAAAGCCTCCATAGGTTTGGATACTTCAGCTGATACACATTTAGGACATCGCCATTCTCCTTTAGGTATTTCTGATAAGGGAGGCATGAGACAAAAAGTATGATAAGAATCGTCACACCCATCACACAAAAGCATTTGCTCTTCTGCATCCCCTTTCCCACAATTCTGACACATGTACTTGGCCAGCTAGGATAATAAATTTTTTAAATGCAAATTAATATTAATATTCCAATAACTAAAGTCATTACTTTACACTTATGATTATTGCCAATAACCATGATGTAAGGATATACAACACATGTTTATTTATGACAATTAGACATTAACTTACTGGATCATAATCGAAACTGAGCTTCATTCCTCTTGTCTTTTCCTTCTGTGATTTGTCAGAAGGCAATCCAGCCATTTTAGGTCCTGGTCCAAAGAATTGTAAGCGTGCTAATTCTTTGGAAAATGAATTTGGAGAGGGTTTGCTTTCTTCAGACTTGTTTTCTTTTGTAGGAGTTACATCTGGAGAATCTGTTTTACCATTTTCTCCATATCTTTTACTTCTGCGCCCCCCTTTATCATTTGGGACCTTCATATCCATTCTCTTAGGAATGTTGTGGGGTTTGTACTCTTTTTCATCTTCTTTGTCATCCTCTGTTTTCTAAAATAATAATAAAAATTGTTTAAGTGAATAATTGAAAACTAATGTGGTGGATGGATGCATCCTTTAAATCTGTGTAGTACTCACAATTTCATCTTTGACAGCCTTTTTCTGTTCTTCCCTTTCGAAGATCTCAAGGGGAAAGAGGATCCTCTCGTAATGGGCCTTGAGTAAATTGGGAACGACTTTACTTGTATAGCCCATCTCAGATGCCACAGTAGACCATTTTTTATTTTGGCATGTGGTTTCAAACCCTCCTTCTTTAACAACATATTTCTTAAGAGTATACAAATCCAGGGCTCTTTTTTCTACAAGAGGTATTTTAAGAGTAGAACCTTGCAATTCCCAAAATTTGGCTACTTGATCTAAGAAATTTAATTTGATACGCGTGTGAGCCTCTAATTCATTCAGTCTTTGAATACGTGGAGTAAACTTTAGTTTATCAACATCTACGGCAAAAGGAGGTTGCCATTCCTGGAAATCATGAAAAGAAGGGACATGGAGTTAGTACCTATGTAATCATTCATTCATAAGAAAAGTATGAGTATTTTTAAAATGGGTGGGGGTTCGGATGAGATATTCTATTCTCTAATTCAACATCAAAGCAGTCAAAGTAGAGTTTGCGTTCTGCGTAAGGTCTAAAGAAGTAGAGTATAAAAGAGTGAAGAGAGGGAGGGAAGAGGGAAGAGGGAAGAAGGAAAGAGGGAGAGACATAGAAATTCAGACTCAAGCGAAGAGGAGAGAAAGAAGACCTACAAGTTAGAACTGAACTCACGCTCGATGCTTCCTCCCCTCTAACTTTAACTCACTCCACTCTCAATCAATAGGATTCATTTCCTAACTCCGTCAAAGATTTTCAATAGCAAATAATTCAATATTTTAGGGAAATTCAAAGCATTTCACAATTTTTAATTTCATTTAATAATCCTTGAAAAAAATCGTGAAATGAATTATGAAGAAATAAAAAGCAACGCAATAATTAATAAGAATAATAATGATGTGGATTTCAAGAGGACTCCTTACCTCAGGTGGCCTTATTTTGCAGATCCCCGTTTTCTCAGCAGTGGGTCTAATTTTGTCGATGTATGCCATGGCATCCTTCCATTCTTCCATTGTGGGCTCGAAAACCACACATTCCGGAGGAGGAGCAAAGTCATTGGATACATCTCCTCCTCCTCCCCCACCACCACCACTATCCTCCTCCATTGTCATGCTTCACAGAAATCACAATCACTTTAGAATATATATCGTATATTTTAATTTATATATTTATTTTCAGAACTGGAGTGGAGCTATGAGTTTAAATGGACAGTTTATTTCAAAGAGATGGGATAAGAAAGAGACTCACACACACATAGAGCAAAACAATCAAACAGACGCGCAGAGAAACAGTAAGAGAGAAACAAGGGAAGAAAGATGAGCAAAAAACAGAAAGGTAGACAAACACACATTCGATCTAAAACACACTACTACTGTTTAGTATACAGCAGGCGCAGGAGCGTGATCTAGTGGATTTTTCAAATACACATTCATGACGTCAATGGATGGGCTTGAGTCTTGGCCCTTCCCCTTCTTTTATAGAATCATGTATACATTAGACCATTAATTTGCTACAAAATCATTTTTCCTACAAATTTTCATATTCCATGCCACTTTTTAAGTATAAAACCATATCATTTGAGTATTTCCAAGTTACAAAATGGATTTGCACCATTAGTTAAGAGTTCCAATTATGCAATTTAAAATGTTAGGTGTGTAAAGAGAGCAATCCGGTGACGTCAAAAAATGAGAACAAAGAAAAATGACAGGTACATCCCATTTTCATACTGTAGTCTATAAATCATAAAGACTAATCAAAAGCTTTCTCATCCTTTTCAAAGGCTTTAAAAATGCACCTCGACTCATTCAGTACGCTTACGTTCATATTATAAAATATAACTTATAAGACTCGTTCCTTATATAATATATACAGAACTTATCTAATCAAATATTAATTACTATTTGATTTAAATAGGGTAAGTACAACATGGATGAAAATAATATGATAATAGAGGAGGGAGCAGCTTTTTGAAGTTACTATTTAAATAGACATCTGTATTTTTGCAAAGCTGTTCATTATTATTTTATTCTTAATTGAGGAGAAAACATGATATAGTATAAAATAATCACTAGTGCGTAAAAGACGGTTTATAACACTCCAGATTTGCTGCAGAGTTTGTAACTGTAAAATGTTATGTCCTTCTAGGACTCGGAATATAATTGAGGATCGACATCGGAGTCATTCCTGCCGATATCATTACTGGGTATTGAGTGGGACATTGTGTCTTAATTACTTTAATCTCATGGAGTTAATTAATAAAAAATAATGATAGCTCAGCTGCTCTCATCTCCAAATATTCTTTAAATTGTCAGGGTTTTTCAGTGTCGTTTATTTTTACATGCCGGCAAGACATATTTTAAGCATCACTACATATCCTCCGAAGAAAATGGAAGCTGGATGGGTGGGGGAGAGTACGTAGATAATAGTTTTGAATTGAGAAGGTAGATGTCGCTCATGGAATGTCAACAAACCCGCGATGCTATATAAACAGAGAAACGTCAATAATAAATAAATAATTTATAAATTTCAAATATAATATCTCTTATAATAAATAGGTTACAAGACAGAGTGTTGAGTTTGAATAAATTGAAAATGAGGGATGTGGGAGTAACAGAAGGACTCCTCAAGAATTTGCCTCCCTCCAAAGAGCTTCTCGAGTTTTACAAAAGTAAATTATCCACATCTCGTGAAAGAGAACGTCTTCTCCTGGATAAGTGGAAGGAGTCGGGATTCTACTACGGATCCTATAAAGGAGTTCAGGCGAAATTAGATTCAGAAACGTCTAAACGTAGGGATGCTTTATCCACCGTTGAGGATTTAAAAGATGCACTCCATCAAGAGCGGACATTGACGCGAAAGTTATACGCACAAAATCATGGATATGCCGTAAGTAATTGATTAATGTTTTATGCCTAATTTCTTACGCTAAATTACACGTTTTCTTTAGGCTCGCGAATTAGAAAATCGTCGAAAGATTCAAGCTTTAGTTCACATTGCGGGTAAAAGTCAGGGGGACATAGCCAAAGTTTTAGATACACAAGAACTATCGTTAGATATGATTCCTATCCCTTCTGAACTTCAAAGATATATTGATGAGGTATTAACTATATAGATATTATGGGAATACGAACAAATGAAATAGTATGAGTCTAGCTATTGAGTATTTTGCTAATCAACAAAATAAGAACTCAATGCAAATGGATGTGTCGGGGGCTATAGGCAGAAAGAGAAGTAGGAAATTTATAATAATCCATTCATAAATACTTTTTATTCAATGCATCATATTCATTTATATTCCTGTAAAATTATTCGTTTTTATTCGGGAATCTTATATCAATGTCTTATTGCACAGCTTAAGAGACCTTTGTAAATAAAATATGTAAAAAAATCCATTACTGTTTGTATTTTTTCTACTTTACTTCATGTGGGATTTTTTTTTTACTTCATAAAGCCATAAAGCGTATAGCTGCATCCATTTGTATTAAAAGTTCATGTTTTGTCAATTGGCCGTTCCTGAGATGCCTTGATCCGTGACATCTTGCTTTTTGTTTCTATGGTAATCCCTAATGAACATACAATATGGTACAAAATGAAATCGATATATTTATTTTTAGAACCCTAAACCCTCTCCTCGAATTCCTACCAAAGATGCCTTAGTCTTAGAGTTATCTGTTGCTTCAAAACAGTTAGTGGATCAAGAAAAATTACATTTAGAACAAATTTCAAATCTGAAAAATGAAATAAGATCACTGAAGAAAAAGAATGATTGTATTGTTAAGCACTATGAAACAAGATTAGAGGACTGCTCAAGAAGGTAAATTCATATATATTTGAAACTATATTTATACCATAATTTTAAATTTAGTTTGATAAACTTAGAAAGAGTGCACAAAGACTTGGCCAAAGACTTTGTGCAAGAAAAAGAAAAGTTTCACCAATGTGAGTCGACTTGGGAGAAGGAAAAAGAGAAATGGATTCGCAAGGTTCAATTTTTGGAACAATATGGAACTAATGTTCCTGGTATGAATGTGGATGCCGGTGCTTTCTATACTTCCAAGCGTGTTGTAGACAGAAAAATGTCCAATAATAACAAAGCTCTTCATGACGTAAATGTAAGTTCAATATGATCCATTTTATATGAATTTGTATATTTTTGAGTTCTTTTTATGTTTGAGTATAGAGAGAATTAAAGGATCTGAAGGTTTCATGTGATTCATATAGAAGTAAAATCCTTACTATGGAGTCTGAGTTGGACCATCTCAGAGATAAAAATGCTTCACAGAAAGAAGAAGCGAATGAGGTAAGATGATCACTACATAAGTATATTATGGTGTTGTAGCTTATATGATTATGATGGAAATTAGTCTTTTCAGAAAATATCTCATTTACATAGTTTTTAAATGTGTTGGTTTGTTTTCTTGATAGTTGTTGCTTAAATTAAAGTCACGAATTGACGTACATAAGAATCGCTTTGAAGATTTGGAATCCAGAAGGAAATTGGAAATGGAAGGCTACCAATCTGATGTACGGATACTCACTGAAAAATTACGAGCCGTTCAAAGGAAATTAGTTGCTGCAACCGTTGGGAAAAGTAAAGGTGAATATTAATTTGATTAATACTGTTTACTACTTAGTCTTTCGGGTTATTGGACCATCATTTTCTATCCCCTTCGTCATGTTTTTTTTATATTTTAAATTAAATGTGAATGTATGTGTGTTTGTCCTTCAATCACGGGCAAACCAATAGATGGATTTTCCTGAAATTTTTCATATAGGTTCTTAAGACTCCAGAAACGGTTTTGGTAAAAAAAAATTGGCCTTCAAGGCCATGGCGTTCTTTAAATAGCATTTGTTAGCACTTCACCTGTACAAACCTAATGGCCGCTGTGTATTTTGGATATTAGAAGGAGTTTTTATGCTCAGGGAAGCAGCGGTTGAATAATTTAATCTGCCTCAGGGACCAGCAGCTCATATACACAACCTGTGGGCGAGGGTGTATTCTAGCATATTAGAAGGGGGTCTTGGTGCTTAGAAATGCGGTGGCGGTGCAGTTTAAACTGCCTTGAGGCCCAGTACTTCACCTGCACAACTTGAGAACCGTGGTGTATTTTGGGATATAAGAAGGGTTCCTTGATGCTTATGAAGGAGTGGCAGATAAACTTAACTTGCCTGGGGTCCAGCAGTTCATCTGCACAATTTGTGGGCTAGGGTGTATTATAAGGGTTCCTTGATGGGCACGGAAGGAGGCGGAGAAATTTAACATGGCTGGAGCCCACCAAGTATATTTTAGGATATTATGAAGTTTCTTTGATACTCAGGGAAGCAACTGCGAGTTCGGAGTCTGACCCAGAATAAAGCAACTACTTAATCATCACGTGAAAGAAGAGTGCCTATATAAAAGTATACTCATACTCATAAAACCAACATTAGAATAATTTTTAAACATTTGGTGTATTTATTTATATATATATTAAGCAGAAGAGTTCTTATTTAATTTTAATTTCTTAATGTCCCGGTCAACGCCTGGGCAAACCTACTCTAGTTTTTTTTTTTTTTAATTTTATAATTCTTTACTATTTTTTATAGAGCATAATTATCTTCAAACCATTCGACAACAAGAAGAAGAAATTGAAAAATTGAATAAATTCTTGAAGAAAAATCCAGACTGGAGATGATGCTTTCAGCGATTTTTTCTCTCCATATATCATTTTCCTATAATGCATTTATTTATATTAAATAATTAATTGTTACAAATGAAGTCTCTATCAAAACTTTCATTTCATTTTTATAAATTTTTTATATTGTTTTAAATGAAGTAAAACATTTACTTCCAAATATTAAAAATATTTATCAACTCAGGAAAATTATTATATTAATAAATTAGTTAATTATTATTGCAATTTTATGTTTAGAAATATTTTAAAAACCTTTTTTAATTTACTCTGAACGTATTTTGGACTAGTATAAGCTTATATTAATATGAGTTCTAATAAAAAATAATAGTAGATTTCAATTCTAGTGAAAAATATATAATATTTAAGCTAATTAAATATAAAAGTAAAATTATTTATAAATCCAACAATGTCTCAGTTATAATGTTTTCACAAACCTGGTGAGATTTTTTGGGGGATTAAAGTGAGGATTTGAGTCTTCTCCTATAAGGTCACATGTATTATATTTAATATCTGAGTTTAGGTATGTTTTATTTGATCCCTTGACAATTTTTTAGCTTAAAAACTTAATGGAGGCAATTGCAAATATAAAATAAATGGAGCATAAAACAGAAAAAATGCAAATTTTGTACTTTTAACTTTCTATTGTTAAAAAAAAACCATCGAAAAGGTAATAACATTATGGTTTTTTCTAACTAACTCATCTGGAGGTGTTTATAGAGAAACTCATTTATTTTTTAATCAACATTAGCAAGAACAATTAGTCAGTTACTGTGAATAAATAAAAAAATCTCAATTTTTAATCAAAAATATTCGGATGTAACTGATTATTAAAAAAAAACATACTTTTGTTCTCAGAAATTGACAATAATTCTAATTTCAAAAAATTAGAAAATTCCAGGATCCTAATGGGGAATATAGGATTTCGAGGTTAATTACATATATTAATATATAACATGCTTTTATCTATCTATTAATATAAGCCCTAGCTATAGCAGTCAGTTAGGGGGAAATTATTTCACTCCAGATATTTGTTTAATCTTTTATCAATAGATAAGTGATTTTATATTTCTTGTTTTATATGTTTAATGTCATCACATTACTATCGTCACTGGAATGAGCTATGCAGGTTAATATTTGAACATACGGAAAATAAAAACATTAACTTCAATTATGCTTAAGTCTCGTATGATGATGAATGATTTAGCAATTACCTTGATACTCTTATTATATGATACATTTAGTTCTTTATTATATTAAGGTCTATTAAGTAGACATAAATTCATGTTTGCGACAGGAAGTTGTAGTTTACAGTATGGGCATGGTAAGGATGAGTGCGAAATAAGAATAGAATTAAAGTGTCAAGCTTGACACGGATTGTTTAACCATTAATCAATTTTAATTTAACATATAATTGAGTGTTGGTAACGGAGGGAGTTTAGCTTAGGATTTCTAACTTATAAAGAAATCGATTATAGTAATTAACATTGAACAATTTAAAAAACTATGAATTATTTATAAAAAGTACTCATAGGCTAAGATTAAAAAATAAATAAAATTAGTATAAGTACATATTATCGTAGTACCAAAGTTAAGAATCTTATTTCCTCTCGATTTATAATCTAGAGCAGTGGCGTCGGTAGCTTTTTTTAGGGGGGCTCAAGCTCCCCCTCAAAAAAATCTCTTATATTCATAATTAATCAAAGAAGGGTGTTGATAAGTTTAGGCTACCTCCCTCCCCTAATTTGATGAAAACTAGCAACGTTCCTGCTCAGGAGTCAATTTGTCAGGGAATATTACAAAAAATTAATTGTCATATATGTTTAAACACTTTTCTTAAAATCTTAAATTTAGAGTAAATCAACAATAGATTGCCGATTACCAATTACTTTTAAAAAGACAAAAATCGGTACACCAATAAATCGGTCGAGTCCTACTTTTAGTATTAATATCATACGTAAACATAAATTAATCTTGATTTAAGTTATTTATATTTTATGTAACTTTGCTACATTATATTAATTAATTAGCAATTAATCAATATGAATTATTACCTCCTCCAAAGAAGTTGAACGGAAGTTATATTTTTTGCCTCAGTTTGTTTGTAAGCGGGATTACAGTAAAGGTTATGGACCGATTTTGATAAAACTTGTAGTTAAATAAAATATAAAAAGAGTTAGATGCCGTTAAATTTTGCGAGGTCAAAGTCACAAAAACGCATAATCGAACATAATCAGTGAAATGATTTTAGGCAGAAGTTTACGCTCTACCGATTGTCCGTCCCCGTTGCTTATTATTTTAATAGCTGATTGTACAATGTAAATAGCTAGAAATGCACTAAAGCAAAGATCAAAATAAACAATAATATGTTAACACGTGATGCACCACTTGTCAAAAACTTTGTGACTATAATTTATTAATATTAATTTTTAAATATTATTAGTCATACTCTACTTGTACCGACAATCACGATGTCAAGGATACTTACTCCTCTGCAGCTAAGGATTCGAAGACAAAATGTTAGAAAAATGGCTTCAATACCATTTGACTCTGTATGTAGGGATATGATTCATGTAAATGCCTTGTCATTTGGATCTCCTGGCTCTGGAAAATCAACATTGAACTCTAAACTCACCCAGATATCCTCTGATAAATATGGACGTGTACCTTATAAGTCAGTAAATGGTGGGTCACATTTTACTCTTTTTTTTTTTTTTTTTTTGTATTCATAACCATAATAATTTACTTACAGACATTGATCGTAAGGAGGCTCATTTAGATAAAAAGAAATCCATGGATAGGGGGTCGAAGAATGCTACACATTTAGAATGGGATACGTCAAAAATAAGGGTCGCTCATACGGATGTTCCTACAGCATCTTTGTATGTCAAAAATTTCCTAACACACATCTCAATTATAGGTTCATTATAAACGTGTTATATATACATTTATATTTTTTTTATTGAGCGTTATTTATTTGCATACTACTGAGGGTCAATGTATATTATTTTTATGATTTGCCATTCCTAATTATCAACTCATTATTTTTAGACGCTGCAATTTGGGTGATTGATGGAAATGAAGGAGTTCTTCAGGATGCAACAACTCAATATAAAGTAATAAAGCACATGGCTTCAAACAATAGCTATCTCAACGTAATTCCTTTTATTTCAAACAACCCTAATCCGGAAGATTTAGAACTTATTAAAATGGATCTTAAGGAAATACTGACGAAGAATGAATGCAATCGCATTCTGAGTGATCCTCATCAGATTCCCGATTTAATGGACAACATTTTCGAATCAAAACAAAGAAAAACCGGTGGTTCTCTTCTATGGCCATTAGAAAACGTGGGAAATATTCCTTCCAAAGGAACATTTATTGCTGGAAGATTAATGCAGGGCTCTGTTAAGGATCTAGAAACAGTAACTGCATTTTACAGAGGAAATTCATCTCCAGTTACTATTAGAAGTTGTGAAATATTTAAAAGACCTTGTGGATATTTGCTATCTCAGGAGCGCGGGGGTGCATATATACGGATAAAACATGAGTCCTCACTTGAATTAAAAAAAGGAGGCGTTCTTTATAAGACAGGAGATTCGGAAATGTGCATTGGGTCAAGGTGGGAAGTAAAGCTCAGCTGTGATCAGCATAAAGTTTTAAAGGGATCACAGTCAACCGTACTAATTCATAGAACTCTTTATGACGGATCCTGTAGAATAGATGAAAACGAAATTCAGTTATCCCCAGAGAAAAGTGTTTGTTCGAAAATAGTACTCAGTTATCCTATAGTCGCAAGGAAGGACGATCCTTTTTTGATTAAATTACCGAATTTTTATGTCTATGGTGTATTTATGAATATATTGGATTGAACACTTCATTCTTTTTAATGTTACAAGAAATATGTTAAATTACACATTAATTATTATTATCTATAAATCTATATTAGTATTGATATATTTAATTTTATTCAAGAGTATACAAGCAACTGTGCAGGTATTAGTAGTTTTAAAAAAAAAAATCTTATTCAAATTATTTCCCCCCATAAAGTATTACTAGTTCTTCGTTTTCTTCTGTCTATTCATTTTCTTGGTATTTAAAGATGATTCTTCTCATGGTAGTGATTTAAAATCCTTTTCAGTAAATTGATCCAATTGTTCCGGAGGAGGAGGGGAAGGGAAGCTTCTTGGAAGTTCCCTCATTTTGCTACATACAAGTGCTCTTGCAATAGGGATAGCTTCTATGTCAAACTTAAAAGACTGAAACAAAACGAAAACACATTTTATTAACATTTCAGAGAGGTAACGTGTGCATAATAGTGGCGGCATAGACATTTTTCTAGGTTACTGTGCTAGAGTTGCATGGTTAATATTATTATAGATGGATATTGTGATGGATGAGGGTGTATATTAATATTGTATGTTAGAAATCGTTTTACATTTGTTGCTTACAAAAAGTACCTACGTACGTACACTTAGGCATGAATTCATAAATTATTGCTCAATGTTACCATATACAAAATACATACAACATATAATATGTAATTAGCTATTTATTTTTGTAATGAATGAATACTGGAATAAGGTATGAGTGACGCCTATAACAATAAATATATAATTATTCGATTCTCATTGCGTGACTTTCATTAACAATAATTACTAACGGATACCCAACTCGGGGTTTTTATATTTTAAATGCTGGATGTCCTTGTTTTATGATTGATATCTTACGATTATTTAGTTATACATAGGTAATTTGTGGTTTCAAGAAATATATGTACTTATCATTATTCAATCATCATAACTAATTGTAAGTAAAATATAACAATGAGACAATCGTTCAATTGGTCATAAACAGCAAATCGCGAATAATTTGGCTAAAAAAGTAGCTAATCAATTTTTCGGAATAATACTTCTTCAAAAATGAAAATTACAGTTACTAAAATCCAAAATGAATATTGCTAATTTGTATAGAAATATATGATATGTTCTTTGAATGTCCATTTAATGGTGACGTGCGTTTGAATATGTACGAGCAAATTGTACAATTTGCAACCAAAAAAATGACATGTCATTCCGTATTGGTGATGTAATTTTTGACTTTTTGTCTCAAAATTACACATTGATAGAATGTATTCTATGGCAAATGTTTAAATATCCACTGATATGACAGTAATTAAAAATAATAATTTTGTAATTAATTGAAGCCTTCTGTGTCATAATAATTTTAACTTGTACAATCTGTTTATATAATATACAGCTTGTACAGAACACATGTATATAAAATATACAACTCATAATTAATAAATTGTGTCTATTATACAGTAATTATATGAATGCAAGAACGAAAATGCATTTAACTAATTTTATGCTTCGTAGAAGAATGATGATTAAATTAATTATGTTACGACCTTATGATACGTTTGGAGGAAGTTATTCCCTATTTAATCTACCGAAGGGCTCAAATTATGAATACCGAATATATATATATATATACTTAAAGTAATATGAAATCAAACTTTAATTACATTGAATCCGAATACTTATTCTTCATGAAAATGTGATTTTAAAAGTCAATGTTTAAATAAATAAACCATGCGAAATCAATGAATAGCAACGCCCTTTTTGATTATCTAGGTCCTACAGCATAATAATATCTGAAAACTCCTATTTTATTATGTAGGTATTTAAAATATTATAGAATGTTAATAATATAATATTATACATATTTACTTTTACTTACACGGAAACAGTTTTTAACTTTAAATATTTTGTGTGTTTAATTTTATTAGTAAAGTGCCTTGCTGAATTGAGGACTATTATGATGCCATGATGGGTGAGGTGGTTTAAAAGCTGGAAAGGTGCTCTTTGTGGTAAATTTGCAAAGCATTACCTTATCCAGCTTAGGAGCATGGGTCTTACAATACACTTCCTCCTTATCTTTGACAAAATTCATCAAATTAAGTTGTGAATCGCATGCTTTACAGCGAAAGCATTTACGATGATATAAATCCCCAAAATCTGGCTCTACTTTTTCAATAGGATATACAGGTTGATGACAACGTAGGCAGTGATGAACCTTCAAAATAAGAGATGACTTGAGACTTGAAGTACACAAGTAGACGGATATCCATATTACCTGCTCATAGTGAATAGGTAACAACTCTTCCTCACGCGACATGAAAGAGTCTCCTTCATTCAAAGATGAACATCTTGTTCGTTTCTCTTTTCTCAGAGCAATGATTCCCTCATGAACATTTCGTAGATTCTCCTTTGCATTTCTAATGCATTCCCTCACGGAGTTGAGACCCCTTTGTGCAGAAGTCATTTGATACCAGGCATAGTTGATTTTATTCTCTGCTTCCTCATGATACGTCATGTTATTTTTAGGACACCGGGTCCGTTGAGGATTGGGTGTTACAGATCTTGGACGAGTATTTGGTCTCTTGTAGTTACTATCCGCTGAAAGGCTCCGTGAAAAGAGCACTTCCTTCAGTTCTCTTCTCACTCTTTCTCTTCGATTCCAAGTCTCCGTCTCTGTGCAGGGAATCTTGGCTGCTGCATAGACGTGAGGACCTGTGTATTGAAATTAAGAGTTGTTATAATTACTACCAATCTACTTTTTTATTAGCAATTTTTATTCATTTATTTTTATTTTTGAGCAGATGGATAATGATTATGCAAGGTTATTTTTTTAATATCAAGAGGTCATTAGGGATCTAAAATATTCAAATAAAGAGTTATACTACATATTATGTACTCCAAGAGAGGAAAAGTGGAGATTTTGTCATACGTATAAATGTGGTATGTGTATAGTATGTGATCTTGATAAGTCCTACTCCAAGGTTTCGATAACAACTATGTTAGTACATGGTTAAAGTCCCTTCACTCTTAAAAAAAGTAACTACTAGTATATAATCACTCTAATGACTTATTACATAACGATTATAATAATAACTTTATTTTCTTTCAATGGACTACCTTTTGAAAAGACATGATTTATGACAAAAGACATTATGGATGTTAATTATATGTTTTTTTTTTATATTTCTTTTTCTGCTTGTAGGTAATTGTTAAAAAATAAAAAAAATACTTTGTAAATTTATGTCGAACACAAATATTATTTAAAATTCAAAAATGGAATAACAAATGATTCAGTATGTATTTAGGGGTGTGGATGTCTCTTTAAACGGAAGTACAAATCGGATTTGTACATGCATTCCTGATACATTCTTTGTTCTTTAACAAATTAATTATTATTTGCAATTTATGTATAGATTAGATGAGAGGGTTCTACTATTAATATTAATGATGTACTTACTTGGTTTGTCATAGACAGGGGCAGTATTCTCCTCATCATCAAAGGTCACCTCTCTGGACTTCTTCACCACGACATTTTGAGGAGGAGGTGGGGGTGGGGGTGGAGGCGGTAGATGCCTTTGGTATTGATCCTCTTGTACGAAGGGATTCATTTTAAGTGGTGGAATATATACATAATCCTCGGGCTCAGTAGCCTTCATTGGATAAGAATATCTTCGAAGCCTCGTACATCCAGAACCACAATATTTTATTACTTGAGATTCAGGGGATTTGGCTCCACTACAAATAGCAGATCCATGAACCTTACGCATATTTTAACTTTCCCCCTCCTTATATTTAAATGGAGTCCCCACTATATGTTGGTTTTCTTTCAGCCTTGTGGTTGAGGGAATGAATCAAAAATTAGAACTGACGGGAATTTGTTCACAGGGAATAAAATTGCTTTTAAAAAAAGTATCAATATGTATTTAAAACTAGGAATGGTGTACGCGTAAAAAAATATCATCCACTACCATTGGCAATAATGACATTCCCCCGCTTTTTCGATGCTTAAAACAGCTCTACACTATTTAGTAGTCAGTACGTCATGTTATAATTATCCGTGTTTGAAAGCGTAAATGAAAATGGAACTTTAATTGATTAGTATAGGATTTGATCGGGCCTTCGTATTGTGATAGATATAGAGGTTGTTCAAAATGAATGCAAATGAGATCAACCGTTGTTGAGTCAATGTCAAATTAATTGTGTACAATTAATTCACCAATTTAATTCAATCATGAATATAGAATCCGTTTTCATACCTAAATATAAATGTATTATCAGTGGCAGGGAGAGTCATGGAGCCCATGGCCCATTTTGGGATTAATATTTTAAGGGCAGCAATAGTTAAAGATGGCTGGAAATTATATATCAAAGAATAAGATACAAAAATGTAAATTTATTGTATAAAACCACAAATTGGAAAAAATAAGGAAATTATCCTTTAGAGTATTTTTTAGGTGAAGTCATGATTGATGATGTCGATCATTTTGGGGGGTTAAACTACCAAATTTTATAATAATTAAACCCCTTTTTTATTAACGTTAAGGAAATAGTCGGATGTCAAAATGGAACCAACAAATAAAAGGACATTACTGTTTATATAACTTATATTCTTATATTGGCTTATGTTATTAGTAATAATAACTTTTTTTATTTACTTATTATATTTCAAACCCTAAAATGTATTTAACATATGTAATAACATCGTTATAAAATCTTGTTGTAGATAAAGAATTTACTATTACCATGGAAAAAATATGATATTTTGCTCTAATTAATCTACTTTTCTCGTCCGTAATCAATCATAAAAAAATAATAATGGAAATCTATCTATTTTTAGTAGGTACATATAACTTTGACTTAATTCAAATATCAGTGTTTCTCATATGTATCAGGTTGTATTTAATTCAAGGATTGAGTCTGTTTCTATTCATAAAGTCATTTGATGGAGTTTAATCAAGATTTATTGGAAATTCGTAAGTTTTATGTATTAAAAAATATCAACCTAAGTGCCCCCAAGATGTCGTCCTTCAATTTTGGTGCAATTTATGACGTCAGTGAAAATGGTCTATTAAAATTTTTAAATCAGTGACTTAAGGTAGTGGTTGGGGTAATTGGAGGCCCTCTAAGGAGTACTTGAGATTTCGAAAGAATATTAAAAATATTTTAAAAGTGGTGTGTAACTCAGGGGCGTCCGTAGGGGTTGGACTGGATGGGCTGTACCCCCCCCCCCCAAATTAAGGAATCTTTGTTTTTTAATAGAAAATTTAATATTTGATTTTTTCTTCCAAAAAATTTAATTTTTTGAGAATAGCTATGGATTTTTGAAATTTTTTTACAAAAAAATTATTCTTTTGTGAATAGCTGGGATTTTTTAAATTTAAAACAAGGTTGATAATCCCTGCCTTAGTGAATCAAAAAATAGGTGTCCGGTAAAATGATTGTAGTAAAAAGGTTGCAGACAAAAACTTGGGGTAATATTTTTGCGTGGTAAAATCGTTGTGTAAGTTATCAATGTGACAGAAAATCGTTGTGGATAATATCATGTTGAAGCAACATCATTGTAAGCAATATGATTGTTAGTAATTTCATTACAAGACAATATTATCGTCTGCAATTTCGTTGCAATTTATATTATATTCGGAAGATAAAACTATTGAATGATGAATAAATATACCAGGATAATATGCTATAATACACCCTGTCCCACAGGTTTGTAGGTGAACCGCTGGGCTCCAAGGCAAGTGAAATTTATCCACCGCGCTTCCCTAATCATCAAATCCTTCGAAAATCCAAAAATACACTCCGGCCATCAGGTTGTAAAGGTGAAGTGCTGGGACTAAGGTAGTTTAAACTCAACCGCCGCTGCGTTTCTAATCACCAAGGAACCCGATTGATATGCTATAATACACCCTGGCCCACAGAATTTGTATTTCAAAAATACATAACTTGCTAAAAAATTCTAAAAATTAAATTTCAAAGATTAAATATTTTGAAAAAAAATTCAAAAATCCATAGCTATTCACGGAAAATTTAATTTTTTGGAAAACAATTTCAAAGATTTAATTTTTTAAAAGCAAAAATTTCTTAATTGGAGGGGGAAGGGGGCTACAGCACCTCCAGCCTACCACCTGCAGACCACCCTCCTCTTAAAATTTGGACTTCACTTGTGTATACGTAAGAAATGCCCTCCATTTTAGATAAACCAAAATATAATCCGCCAAATACATGGTAAATAGTTGAAATGAATGAGGCTGCGAGTACCATTTTGGAAGCCAATTGGCCAAGCATTGTAATTTAAAAAAAATCATTGTTATTACTGCTAAATAACTATTGTAAACTCTAAAAAAAATGAGATGGAGATATACGTCTGCAAATCGCAGACCCATAGTGAAAGTATTCAAATTTAAAAATAAAGTAAACGTCATCCAAAGAAACGTCTTTTCAAAAGAAAGAATATAAAGAAATGTATATTCTAAGATATTTATCTCAAAATAATACTGCGAGTCCATAGATATAAAATCTAAGAATTAATCCCAATTATTCCATAGTTGGGATTAATTGGCTAAAAACTAACTAATTTCGGGCCTTTTTTAAGGTTTTTCTCAAAGGAAAGGCTGCGTGATATACTAAAGGTAATGGGATGTCAAATGTAAAAATATTGACATTTTATTTCAGGATTCCAAGAGACCCAGTGAATTCTTGGAATTGATTTTCCACACTATTAAGGATATTGCTATTTTTGAATTGAAATCTTTGATGGGTATATATCAATATAAAAATCCAAATCCTATGTAATACCCTTTTTGAATTTATAATACGTAATTTGTTTAAATCATACAAGAGACAACTATTGCAAACAGCTGAAAGGAGAATACACTGGATCCTGGTTTATTTCAAAAAGCTGATCGTAAGGACTGTCGAAACTGGGGACTAGATAGGAAATTTAGGTGAGGAGGTAACCTTGTTCATAAATCCATCATAACTTTAAGGACCAACACATACAGGGTGTCCACGATAAATTGGAACTATCTTAAAATTCAACCTGCTTGATAAAAATGGAATTTGGAGTGTATTTGTTAATATGAAAAAGTTAGACATGATATTAAACAATCAATTTATTCAACATGTCCTCCCTCAGTGCCCACCATCTTCTCCATCATGCCCCTAAAGGATTTGCATGCCCTGATGACTTCCACAGAATCGACAGCATTCCACTCCCTCGTAATAGGTGTTGCGATCCCAGAAAGTGATGTCGTGGGAGTTGAAGAGGTTAGTGATCCTCATGGCGATTTGTGCGGGCGCGGAGTCTTGTTGGAATATGAACTCCCTCCCAGCGACCTTATCCTTCATCCAGGGGATGACGAACTCCTCCATGACTTCGCAGTACTTTATCGCGTTAACCCTTTCCTTGGGATTGAAGAAGAAAGGAGGCATCACCTCACCGGTGCTGCAGATGATACCCAGGGCCGGAAACTTTGTGGTGAAGACCGCAGGGACCTCTTCTCTCTCCTTGGCAAGCCACCTGTCATTCTGGACGTTGCAGCTTCTGTCGACAGTCCAGTTCTTCTCGTCTGAGAAAAAGATGATTCTTCCTCTATGGCTCTTCAGGTCATTGAGGAGACGCTTACCGTTGGTGAGCCTGGTGGCCTTCATGGATGCCGTGAAGATGTGTTGTTTGACCATTCGGTATGACCTGTACCCGAGGTCCTCATTCACAGCCTTGAAGACCAGCTTCTTGCTCACTCTACGGTTCTTTGCCAACCTGGAGAAGGAAGTCCCCGGCAAGGCCTTGATGGACTTCCGGAGTCCTTCAAGGAAGCGGGGAGTGCGGATTCGGTCACTTCTCATGTTGTGGGCCTTGCGGCAGACCTTCCCCTCAACCTCCCAGCCATTGAAGACCCGGTACACCGTGGTCTTGGAGTAGTTAAGAAGCTTGTAGATAGCAGAGGGCTTGTGTCCCGCGCGAGCCAATTCGAGGATGGCGTTTCTCCTTGCTCGTTCCATGATGACTATTGTTTGTTGTCGAAACAATTGTGGTGGAAGTTATAGCGTATTGTTCACGCAACCTTTTATATTAGTATGATTTAACCCCGAATATCCACATTATGGATCTGGATGAAGTTTAAAGTAGTTCCAATTTATTGTCGACACCCTGTATTGTTATTTTTTTTTCGGGGAGGGCCCAACTTGCAAGCTGATTTTATAATTTTCAAATAAATTAAGTTTCTTATTCTTTTTTATTCATAAATTTCTATTGAAATATTCGTAATAATGAATTAAGTGGCGTGATTATTCTCAAATGACCAATAGTTAATCGGTTTGCCAAAATATAGATTAGCTTTTGATTAATATGCCCTTTTCTGTATTAAAAGTTAACTTAATTTGTTAAATATGTCTTTTTTACTAATGTTTCTAGACTAATTATTATTCTTCCTCCTCTGACACAAAAGAAAGTTTGAGACCCTCCTGATATGTTGTGTTAATACAACTTGGGGTTTTGAACAATTTACAAATTTTTGCAAACAATTATAGCAATATCCCGTTTAGTATGAATTTAACCATAGTACAATTTTCGTTTTAAGGTCATTTTAGTAATAAAATCCATCTTTAACCACGGTGTTACCTCGCTAACACAAAAATATACATATTATTTTGTTGTCAGTAGTCAATGTTTCTGCTTCTTTTCTCCTAATCAGTGTTATGAAAGTTGATTGGTTGAATTATAACCAGCTCTTTTAAGCTGCAAACCATTCTTAACCATAATTGAATAATAATTCCTTTGTTGAGAAGAGTTATTGTCTAACTACCAAACGGTTTTGTGCCTGTTTTCGCTTTCTTTTCGCAGGAAAAGGTTACGTTGTACAACCAAAAGTAACGAGGTGTCACAATAAAAATAACAATATGCTAATTCATCTTGCATCTAGAACATTCCAGATTCCAACAGCCCAGTAAATCCGTGAAAATAATCCCCTAGATTATTAGGGATATTACTATACTATAAATTCCGCTAAATGATCTTTAATTTCAGTTCTCAATTATAAATATATACAATCATTTCATTTCGGACAATTGTCCATCCTCTCAATTAAAAAAAAACCAATATGACGGGCCATCCGCATAGATTGACCTGGAGGGGCTGTAGCTTTAAAAAATAAGGAATTTTTTCTTTTACTCAAAAATTTAATATTTGAAATTAAAAAAGAAAATTAATATTTGAAACTTAATATAATTTCTTATTTTTTTTTCAAAAAATGTATTATTTGAAATTTTATTTAACTTTTTAAATTTTTAGTTTAATTATCTGTGAATACCTATCAATTTTTGAAATTTTTCAAAAAATTCCAAATACCCCACCTCCAAAAAATAAATTTATAATCTTGCAGACGCCCCTGATATGTGATATCATTTTGTACAACTGATACATTTATGAATCAGTTCCTATGACTCCTGGAATAATATATGTGCTTTTAAGCAACCTTGTAATAGTGATAGGCATAGGAGATGATAATTTTTTAGAGGGCTGCATCAGTTTTTCCCAAATATTAATAACTAACTCAATACAAATTTGGTACACACATTTTTTCTATAAGAATTTTTATTTTATTTGTTGGTGTTTTATAAAAGATGTTTCTTTGATAACCTTTTTCTAATAAAGTCTATGATGACGCTTTTTTATTTAGAAAAGACCATTTTTAATGATTTTTTTATTTCCTTAATTTCATTTATGACTTTTTAAAATATTTAAATTAAATTAATTAGTCGAATATTGCTAGGCTTGCACTCCATCTCCTACACGAGGGATGTACTTGAAATATTTTAATGGGCCACATCATCTATCAAATTAAATTAAGTAAAAATGGCTTCATAAAACAAAGCTATTAAATATATATTTATTTATTTTTCAAATTTAGGCCAAATCTAATTTTTCTACCACAAACTGCTTAAAAAAGGCAATCTGGCAACCCTGTTCAGTGGTGTTCAAAGGATTATATAATTATCCTTATTATTATCATTTTTTTTTTGGCTTGGTTTTTGTTAAAAAAATTATCTCAGTTTTCTCAATGATTTTTTTCCCCAAAGTGATAATTTTTCCAAAATTCCTTTATTTGGAGAGTCTATAGTCCAGATATTATGACAATTTTGATAAATACTACTACTTGATGAGAATGAGTATGGGCCGCTCTTAAACATTAAGTGGGCCAAATGCGATCCGCGGGCCACCGGTTGGGCATCCCTTACCTACACATTTACTAAAAGTAATCAGAAAATTAAATGTATAATATCAAAAATCGACATAATTTCATCATTCATGGTATTTTAATTAGTACATTGTCGTCTTCGTAAAAGTACTGTCAATTCTAGGTTTCATTACTAATTTTATCCAATTGGTTATTTACTCAAGACTCCAAATAACAATTAACAATTCACTTATCTTTTGAAGTGGAGAGTTGGACTCGAGCCCATACTTAGAAGAATTGAAATTCAACTTGACCAAACAATCAAAGACTCTCGTTTTAGCTTAGACTCGAAAGCTAAGACTCACGACTCGACTTGGACTTGATGGTTATTTCTAATTTCTTCATTGGATACACTTTAAAGTATCATTATCAATGGACAATGATGTAAATCCGGTGTGTTCTTTAGCTGGCCTGTTAATTTTTAATATAAAGAAGGAATTATATTTTCCTTAGCAGTTGTCATTATTGTTTAATTCCTGAGTACTGAGTAGTAAACATCCTTTCCTAAATGGATTCAATGATGTTCAAAACCTAATTGAAAATTTGTGTGTGTTCATAAAAGACAGAGTGCAACCATGATGATTTTGTTGGAGAGTCATATATATGTAAGTCCTTGTTGGACTCAGAGTAGAATTGGGGATTGAAATTTTGATTAATTCTAGCATATGTCCTTTTTTATATCCTTTTCTCCTTCTTATCTTGTCTGATTGTAGCTGATCTAATGAAACGTCATGAGCATTATTCTTTCTCTCCTCCTAAACATTCTTCAAATTGTCAGGGTTACCATGTGTAATTTCTTTTTTTTTAACATACCCATTCTACATTGGATTTTCATCATTGACTATTATATTTTTGAAGACTTGAACAGGATCCGATGAAAATATTAAAGCCCTTGTACTTATAAGCATAGAATTTAGACTCGAATTAGACTTGTTAACCCTAGATAAATGTACTTGATACCAATAGTAGGGGTTAGACGATCGAAAGATACCATTTCTGAGGGATGACCCAAATTGTTTTAATTAAAATGTTAAAAACCTTAAATTATCAATAGAAAATGGTAAATTAAATATAATGCTTTGGTAAACAATGGTGAAATGTTCTGTAATCTGTTACAGAGAAGGGCTTTGTTTGAATGACATCCTTGATATATGAAACAAAAACGTTAATTAATGAATGCGACATATTCATTGATCCTTCATTTGAAGGTAATTATATTTATGAAGATTATGCGTATAAAAATTAATCCTTCGATGATCTTGCAGACAATTGTTGGCTTCAGATGAAATTATGCATGTTTAAGAGGTCAGTGATAATGGTGAAGGTCATAAAGAAAACACCCCTTTAAAATAGACTAAAAAGAGGAAATACCTCAATTATTCTAGAATACAGATACCTAGATTTACTGCAACCAAAGTGGCAAAATAACACTCTATAGGGCGTCCATAGGATTATATTTAGAGGGGGCTTGGTTTTTGGAACTTTTTTGAAAAAAAACCCAAAAAGTATTATCATTTTTTGAAAAAAAAACCAAAAAGTATTATTATTTTTTGAAAAAAAATTCAAAAATCTATAGCTATTCACAAAAAATTTCAAAAATCCATAGCTACTCACAAAAGAGGGAATTCTTTGGAAAAAAATTTCAAAAATTCAAAATTATCATAAAAATGATACTTTTAGGGAAAAAAATGAAAAATAAAAACTTCAAATAATTAATTTTTTCGAAAAAGATATCAAATATAAAATTTATTGAAAAAAAAATTCAAAAATCCATAGCTACTCACAAAAGAGGGAATTCTTTGGAAAAAAATTTCAAAAATTCAAAATTATTATAAAAATGATACTTTTAGGGGAAAAAAATGAAAAATAAAAACTTCAAATAATTAATTTTTTCGAAAAAGATATCAAATATAAAATTTATTGAAAAAAAAATTCAAAAATCCATACACAGAAAATGAAAAATTTGAAAAAATAAATTTTTTGCTTAAAAAATTTGAAAAATTAACTTTTTTTTATACAAAGATATTGGATGGGTAGGGGCAGGGGTCTCCAGCCTCTCCAACCCAGCAATTATTCATTTGGGCAAGCTTTAATTCAGCGTCGTTCATTTCAGCGACATTTTCATATTTCATGAATATTTGCTCAAATGAATGTTGCTAAGATGACCCTCGCTGATGAATGTACGCCACTATAAAGATACGTCCCAGACTGAGTTTGAATTATTACCTCCACCAATGAAGTTGAAGGGAAGTTATATTTTTACCTTTATTTGTTAGTTAGTCACCGGGGTTACACCAAAAGTTACTGATTGATTTTGATCTAACTTTGTACGAAGATTATATACGGTCACAGTAAGCAGTCATTAAGTTTTGAACGGTTAAGGTAGCACAAAACGGTAAATATACATAATCTACCATAACTTTGGAAGATATTGAGGTAAAGATCTCAAATTGGTCTCTTTATATAGGTTAAATAAAGATGATTCATAAAGCAAAAAAAAACAAAAACATTTTAGGAAAAATCACGAATTGAACACCAATTCGAATTATCTAAAAGTATTTATAGGGATTGAAATTGCATCTATAATCAGCCTGTAATCAATTTGTAATTCAATTATAATCAAAGAAGATATAATCATACAATGCGTTGGGATATATTTGAAGACATTATGAAAATGGAAAACTCGTATAAAATTCTAAATATGCCAAATTACGTTTATTTATCCAACATTTTCAAAAAATTTTAGCAATTGTCCTTTTTTATATCCATTTCTCCTTCTTATCTTGTCACAGCTAATTGTAGGTGATCTAATGAAACGTTATGACCATTATTTTTTGTCTCCTCCTAAACATTCTTTAAATTGTCAGGGTTACCATGTTGATTTTCGATTTCTTTTTTTAACATGCCCATCTGCACTGGATTTTCATCATTGCTCATGGTACATTTTATCCCTCAAACTTTTATTCAAATTTGGAAAACATAGTTGACAATAGTCAACACGAAGCCAAACTCATTCGACTTCTGTATATGACATTTGTCAAATTTCATCATCATTTTAGACGACCATTTGTATCAAGAGGCCTTATTCTTTATTTTGGAAATGATAAGTCTATTTATACTAATACTGTATACACAATTATTAGAAGAAGATTATCATTATTTCGATAATCCAGGAGGGACCCGAGGTTTCTTTAGTCGGCCCTGTATCTATTGTATAGTTTAATATCCAAGGATAGGACTGTTTCGTGAATTTTAATCGTAAATCATTTAGACCTCTTCATAAATTACATTCTCCCCTTAGAGAAAACTATTTTATGAGTTAAATGAATAATTATGGCTTCAAGGTAAGGTAAAACTGTTTACATTGTATGTGTTCTATGTATTGTATATTTATAAACCATCTTGTATTGCTTCAAATTAAAACAAAACATTAGAATAAAATAAAATATAAAACTTAAAGGGAATTTAAAAACCTAAGCATGCTATGTTTTATTAATAAAAATAGCCTTGAACATGTTTTATAGGCCGAAACAAAGAAGGGTATTTATTAGTATAGATTGTGGAATTAAAAATACATTTACTGCTTCGTACTAAGGGCGTTTCTAATTGAACATACAAATCAAATCCAGGCCCTTGATGATCATTGTAGTGAAAAATTGTATTATACACATTGAATGCCAAAAATATAATTATTATTTAAAGATGACTCCAGAAAACTCATGATCAATATCTGTCGAAATTGCCTAAACACTTCATCATATTTTTCATGAAAAGCATATAAGTGAATTGGCAGATCTGACGAACTGCCTGTGCCATAACGAGGGCGGTCCTGGAAGTACCTGGCCTGGCTAAGAGATGGGGTACTTGTTAGAAAAAACACTGTATTATAAATCACACAATCTTTAAGGGATATATATCAAGTTTGAAGACGCCAAGTTGTTAAATATTTGTTTGGCAGTCATCAAAAGTGAACGTTGTTAGTGAATTTGTGAAAATGGAGAAATCGTTATGGGATACAATACTTTTATTTGAAGGTATTCAGCTTTTCTTTGGCTGAGTCTGCTCCTTAGTTTACAAAACTTAAAGTTTGACTAGCTGAGTTTAAATGTTTCCGTACGAGCTGTCAAGATAAACATCGCTGTAGTGACCAAATGAGGTGACGACTCCAGAAATTGTGAAGAAAATCCGCAATGGGTGCTGGTGGATCGTCGAATGAAAGTGCACGAGCTAGTAGATATTGTAGGCATTTCAAATGTGCAGTACATCCCATATTATCTGAAAATTTGGACATGAGAAATCTGTGTTTTAAAATAAAATGTGTATTGAGATGAAAAAAGATTATGTTCAAAAAATCCCCCCCCCCATTGCAGCCTTCCCTATTTAAGGTAGTTGACTCTATGTAATATGAATTCAAAAATGATATTATGTGGATTTGTATAAATGAAGGACCTTCGTTTAGAATTTGTGTCATTTCATAGTCTGATCAGATAATCAATTCAATGTGTTTAAATAATAAATATTATCCAAATAACAATATACATAAATATAAACAGTTGGCTAAAAGTAAAATACCAAAGGTTTATTTTCATCATATTTTTCTTTTTCCTTTTGTCGGTCGAGGTTGCGAGTGAATAAAAAAGCTTGCCGTTGCATATATAATCTAAGAAATCTGTAGATAATTACTTTGAAGCCTCAACTTGTTCATTCAAAATAATGAAGTTTGGTTTAAAAAATTTAATTTGACTTCAAATTTAAATAACATAACTACTCCCCAAGGGTATCGTTTAAAAGCATTAATTTAACGACTCTAGCTTTTTGGATGGGGTTAAATACTAAAAAAATACATATTAAAGATTTAGTTTTTATGTCAATTAATTTTTTTTATGAGATAAAACCATGGAAATCCTAAATTTAGTAGTTCGGAAGTAAATATAAATTTATAAAATAATAAATACGTGTTTTTATTATCGACTTTCAAATGTATGAATATCCTCATTAAATATTAGTCAGGGCGTCCACAGGATTATTATTGTTATTATTTTTGGGGATGGGCGCTGGCCTTTTGCAATTTTTTTGAAAAAAATCTCAAAAATCCATAGCTATTCATAAAAATTAAATTTTTTGAAAAAATTTCAAATATTAAAGTTTTGTAAAAAATTCACAGCTATTGACAAAAAAATTCAAAAATTCATATCGATCCAAAAAAAAATTGAAATATTACATTTTTTAAAAAATGTTTCAAATATTAAATTTAAAAAAAAAATTCTAAAATTCACAGCTATTGACAAAAAAAATTCTAAAATTCACAGCTATTGACAAAAAAATTTAAAAAATTTAATTTAAAGGATTACATTTTTTGGTAAAAAAATTAACAAATTTATATCAATCCACAAAAAAATAAATTTAAATATTAAATTTTTTATAAAAAAATTCTAAAATTCACAGCTATTGACAAAAAAAATTCTAAAATTCACAGCTATTGACAAAAAAAATTCTAAAATTCACAGCTATTGACAAAAAAATTTAAAAAATTTAATTTAAAGGATTACATTTTTTGGTAAAAAAATTAACAAATTTATATCAATCCACAAAAATAAATTTAAATATTAAATTTTTATAAAAAATTCTAAAATTCACAGCTATTGACAAAAAAAATTCAAAAATAACCTTGAAGGATTAAATTTTTTCGTAAAAAAATTCTAAAATTCATATCAATCCATAAAAAAATTAATTCATATATTAATTTTTTTTTTTAAATATTTCAAATATTATTTTTTTTTCATCCTCACCCAAATAAATTTTATTGCTCTTAACTTTTTCTTCAACTATTACACAAAAAATAATATATACCTTTATTAATGTTGTGGCTGTATGTAAAAATAAAAGAAACCGAAAATGCATTTAGTAATCTAGAAATTTTGAAAAATGTTTGGGAAGCGAGCAGTTTACCAGTCATGATATTTTATTAGATTAGGTGTGAGTGTGTTTGATCGGTCCTAGGACTGATTTCCTAATCAATTTCCCCCTTTTTTCATTCTTTTTTTTTATCGGTCCGATCTTTTTTTTCTATTCAACTGTCCTAAAGACCGAAACATCCGTCTTTCACTCCTACGGTCCTAGCTATGTTTTTATTTTCTACGCTCTTAGATAGGATTGAACAATATAAAAAACTAAGAAAATAATTAATGAAACGTATAATAGTTGTAACTTCATGTATCTTGTCCCTTTCAAAGGGCTCTGGTCACTTTTAAAGAGGTTATGCATTATGATGAAAATTCAGCGACTCAGATGACGTAATTAGTAGTAAATTCGTAATTTCAGCTGTTGTAGTTTTTGTAAAGGACCGATAAAGACTACTTCTTGGACTGATGGGTCTGAATACAGTCTTTTTAGTTTTTTTAGACCGATCCAGCCCTAGTAGTGGAGACAACGGTGTTAACTTCGAAAACACAAAAATATGCAGCGCATTTGTTGTCAGCTGTGTATGTTTTTGCTTCTTTTCTTATAATGAGTACTCTGAATGTTAATTGGTTGAATTAGAGTTATCTATTTTTATGCTGGGAACAATTCCCAAAAAGTCATAGAACAATAGTTCCATAGTTTTGAAGAATTGGTGCGTCGAAGAACATGAAAGCAGACACTCTTTTGCTTTATTAATATAAATACAAAATGGAATTCGTTGATTCATTTTTGGTGTCAATTATTCATTTAAAAACATGCAATTATATACTGGAACAGATGGGACAATTGCCCTTCTCTTTCATTATTTGAAAAACAATACCAATGAAAAGCTGCGTTATTATTATCGTATAATCAATATGTAACGTCATTTTTAAGATTAAGAGGGATTCCGATCATCGGATTGGAAGAAAAACTAATCTCTAGAACTACAATATTTCAAATCGAAGCTACCCATTTACTCCATAAAGACCTCAAAACAAACCACAGGTGATGTTTAATGTTAAACCTGAAGAGTGTAAATATATCCTATTCTTCATTTATTTGAACGTATTGAAAGAATTAAGTGCACAGTTGAATCAAGTCATGTCATAGACTCATATGTCATTCATTACACTATGTAATGACGTCACCTTGTACCATTAAAAATCTCACGGCAAACTAATTTCAAACCTAGAAAGTTACGATTCTGAGAATACATAGCGTTGAATTAAGCTCGAGTCTTTATGAACTTTGACTACCCTTTTAGGCTATACAATAGGTACTTTATAGTCTGAACCGTACCAATAATGCGAATTTTGGCTTTTTTAACTAAAATGTTTTTTAATGGTAAAAATCTCGATAAATAATTATTATAACAAGTTATATTGTATTTATTTATTTGATATCATTTGAATTTTCATGTTTTCATTAAAGGGATAACTGATTAAATTTCTTGATTTTTATACAAAATAATTGTAAACTTATTAATTGATCAGTAGGACATTGAGCTAGAGTACTATTTTTATATAAGTAGATTATTATTTATAAAAAAAAACTTGTGATTTTTTTTATCTTATTAATTTAATATTTCTACGTCATAGTTCCAGCGCCTCCTATCCAACATATACGAAATCCCTATCATATCAATTACACAAGATACAAATTGTATTCAGTGAAATTGATATAAAAGTATCCTACAAAGTATCAACTCAAACTATTTACACAGAGCCCTATAGACTATAGTATAGTTTCTGTATTTACATTGATAATAAAATACCACCGGCCATTTAAAATTCCCTCCCTTGACAAGAGATAGCACATGGAAATAAATTTAAATACACAAGGGGCTAGGAACGTACTCATTATTGAGTCATTTAGTTTTATGGCATAAAAGTGCAGGATATTTATATATGATTGATAATATTCAAATATAAACAATTCATTTTATAATTTTAATTTTCCATTTTTGAAAACAAGATGATTAATTGATTTGATGGATATCAGAATAAAGTAGGAGTTCCGTGACCCTTTATTTCCTTCCTTTTTCTTTCTTTTTCAGCTGTGTAACTTCCTTTTCTTTTTTAACCATCGTACGTACAAGGTGTGTAAATAATTATATAATTAAGAAATCTGTGATTATCATGTATTACTTTATACCATTGCAGACATCATCGAGGATTTCATCAACATGGCTGATCAAGAAGGAGATGATATGCAAACCGAAGTCGTAGCCCCAATCTCTACACCCGTGGTTACCGACATGAAAATCGCTATCCAAGAAGTGTTGAAGGAGGCTCTTATCCACAATGGACTCTCTCGAGGACTTCACGAGACCACAAAGGCACTTGACAAACGTCAAGCTCTTTTCTGCGTTCTTGCCGAAAACTGCGACGAGCCCATGTATGTTAAATTAGTGCAAGCCCTCTGCGCTCAACATCAAATTCCCCTCATCAAGGTGGACTCCAACATGAAGTTGGGAGAATGGGCTGGTCTCTGCAAGTTGGATAGCGACGGAAACCCAAGAAAGGTCACGCGTTGCTCCAGTGTAGTCGTGAGGGACTGGGGTAAGGGATCCCCCGCCGTTGACGCCGTTAAGGATTACATCGAATCTATGAAAAAATAATTTCCATCATTTCATAAATAAAACGCGTTACATTAACACTTCAATCGTTGTCTCCTTTTTTTAAATTTCCTTTTCTTTCTTTGTCATATCATGATTCATGTCCAATTAATTATCCACTAAAATGCTAATGAATGCATTAAGTGCGCCATTAATGCACAAGTTTGCTTATGTATTAATTGATAGGTAATCTTAACTGAAGTTAAGCTACTTGGTCAAGGTGTACAAATGGCTGAATTAATAGATTTGATACACTTGACGTACCATTTTCTCTTTCTTGCCAAGTCACAGGTATTATGGTACATGGTTGTTTTAACTTCTTTGCCATGGTAGATTTACTCAGCATTTGTCATAAGTCAACAGTAAGGGGTCCAAACGGGATTTATTGTAACTTCATGTGGTAAAGAAGATGCATTGTGGACTACTGTTATTATTTATGTTATTTCCGCGACCCGGATACTCAAACATTGGTGGTCATGATCTCTTCACTTCTCTCAGTAATCTCAAGGATCTTTGGATAAATGATCAAGAAGTTGTACAAGACTTTGAAGACGTCGCTCAGAATCTGGAGAGTATGGCGAAGCATTTAAGACAATATGTAAAAAGTCACAAAAAGAATGGACTCGACTCAGAAGTTAACATTAGCTTCCTTGGTCATCCTATCAACTCTTATCATCTGATCAAACATGTGAGCATGGGTTGGAGGGATATCGTAGATAATGTACTTAACGTTGAAAAAATTGTACGAGAAAAATTTGGTAATTAGAATGAATTTGTCAAATTCTGCGAACAGCAAGGAATTGTTTTTTTACTTAGATAAATTCCATGAGAGAGGAGAGAAGCAATTGCCTGATTATTACGACATTCAAGGCGCATCCTTTGGAATTGCACGTCTTATATCGCTATATGAATTAAATGCGACTTCTCTTGTTCGTGAGGGAAGAGTTGTTGGAGAACTTGGCGACTGGCAAACTATTTACTCAGAGCCCAGTCATGTGTCCCTCAATGGTTAGAAATGATTTTAAAATATATATTATATATATACCTATTATTTAATTATTATATAATTAACAGCTTGGGACGTGTACTCTATTGCTGCTGAAGCATTTTCCAATCGACTATTTAACGCCGGATATGACATGTTAGATTTGGCACTTAAGAAGCTAATGGAAGAAAAGATTAATCCTCCAAACGATCAAGTAAATTGATATTTTTCAAATTAAACTCGAAGTATCTTCTTTTATAATTAACAATATACCTGTAATTAGGTTGTTTTTAATGTCACTGCAACCCACTTGGAGATGGATGTCGTACGCTCATCTCTCAAGAAGGTCATAGAAATGCATAATGTGTTTTTGAAAAAGCGGGGGAATATTTCTTCGAGCCATCGAACTCATGATCATCCAGTTGGATTAAAGAAACCTAAAAAAAAATCTAAAAAGAAAATTTCCAAAAACCGCTTTGCAATTATGGATAATCTAATCAAAGATCTAGAAACATATGAAAATGCTTTAAAAAGTGAAGAAACATATGTTAAGACACCCATTCAAACAAATTTATTGTGTTCCGGAGTTAAATTTCGGACTCCGAAAGAGGATGCAGATCTGAGATGTTTTTATGCTGATTCAGGCAATCCGTGGTTAAAACTGGGACCCATTAAAACAGAAATTCTCAATTATGATCCATATGTAGCTGCATTTCGTGAACTATTATTTGATGAGGAATGTGATAATATTACTGAATATTTAAGTCCAAAACTTGATTTCCCTCCAGGAAGAATGAAGTCAAACTCTCTTAAAAATGACTGGACAATGAAAAAGTAAGAAAAATTGGGAATTAATTTTGTTTGTGTAAACTATAAGGGCTCGACCGATAAGAATTTTTTAAGGCTGATACTGATGTTGACTTTTTGGTGATAGAAGAAACCCAATTATCGATTAACCAACCGATTTTTCTCTTCAAATTACCCTTGAAAATGCAACAATAACAGTTACGTTAAGGTTTTGAATATGGCCACTTGTGCTATTCTATAATTTTCCTCATCAGTCATTACTTTAGCAATTAGTTGTATAATTTTTCTCCTGGTAATTCTTGGAACTGTCCATTGCTGTATTTACTCATATCCTTGTAAATATTTTGTTATTGGGTTGTGGATATTTTTAATGGCTGCTCCTGACACGTTTGAGTTGTCAAGGGCCAAGTTATTCAATTACTATGGATTTCGATAGTTGATTTCGTTTTTTATAATAATTATTTAATCTTGACTTTGAGGGGAAACGATATCGTTAATATAATCGGTAACTTTGATCAAAGAATCATTATTTTTATTCTGAAAATGCCTATAATTGGATTGCTGATATATTGGTCGACCTTTAGTATATATTATACATATGTTTGGAATATTATGCCGTAGAAACAAGAACCCAAGCTTGTTTAATTTATTATAAGCACGATCCCAAAATTAATTTTTTCCACAAAAGTTTAATCAAATATTAATTACTTTTTATACTAGCATTCCCATCATGATATTACTCTAATGCGATATTACCCTCTTCTCTTTTGTTAAATTCTGTTCATGACTAATAATTACCTTAATAATTTTCAGCACTTGGCCAGTTGAGGATGATAACAAAGTTTTGGAAAAGTTGACTTTAAGAGTTGAGGCAGTCATGGATTTACTTGCGAATAGTAAAAATAATGAATCTGATAAATTCATGGTAAATACATAATTACTCATATAATTTCTTCTGCATTATGCCTCTTTATTTTTAAAGTGTGGAAATTATGGAATCGGTGGTCATTATGGAACACATCCAGACTTTTCTGCTTATAGCCATGAAGAATTTAAAGTCCCTGGTTCAAAAGTGAATCGAATCAGTACTGTAATGACAATTTTGCAATCTCCTTCTGCAGGTATGTTCATGTCTAATGAATATGATCGTCAATGATTACTAATTTTTAGTTGTCCATAGGAGGAGCCACTGTTTTCCCATATACTGGTGCTTATTCATATCCAGAAAAGGGAACTGGAATCGGATGGTATAATTTGAAAGACGATGGCTATCCTGATGAACTCACTCGACACGCAGCATGTCCTGTTTTATTTGGACAGAAATGGAGTAATTTTATATTTGTTTAAAATAATGATCTTTGAGCTAATGATTTTTTAAATTTATTTAGTTGGAAATAAATGGATCGGATATACTCCTCAGATTTACAAGAAACCCTGCTCACTCAAAATGGGAACAAAACTTTCCGGACCTCTACCAAAGTTTAAAAGAAAAAAAGTAGAGAACAGTGTTTCTATTTGATTTATATTCAATTATCAATTAATTACATTCGTATATTATATGATTCAAATTATATACACTGTAATAATTATGAATTAGCAATTTCATATTATTTTTTGCTTATTTTTTGTGATATTCTTTCCTTTCAAATAAAAGAGATACATAATCCTTGATAATGCTTTGTTGGTTTCCGTTAAATTGGAGTTCTATCTAAGTTTATGTATACTTTCTTAGAAAAAAAAATTGTATTCCTTTTTGCATAAAAGTTTAAATCGAGTCATGTCCTTCATAAATATTGATTTTGGTTATTCCATGAAAAAAATGAATTTTATTGTTTCGATGTAAATTTGTAATTTAAATGTAAATAAGTATTTTTAAAAGCAATAAAATATTATGTATATGAAATTTAGATATTCCAAGGAATATCTAAAAAATAGAAAATGGAAAAGTCATGTGAAAATCCACTAGTTATATTATTTTTAGTAAATGCACTAGTAGTTAATATCACCTTTCCCAAACATGTTTTGATTCTTGATTCAATAGTATCCAAAGCAAAAAAAAAAGTAAATGCGTAATATATTCTTGAATTGTGTGTAGGAACTTTTGCTATAGAAACTGATTTTGATTAATTAAATATTATTTATTTCATGTCAACAACTTCAATCTTAATTAAAAAAATATGAATACATGGAATCAAAAATATAAAAAACACTTGACGATATAAAGTATATATTTTATACATGTATATTGGGTTGATTTTATCTATTGGTACACATATCATTTTTTCAATTTTTCAAGAGTAAAATTTAAACGAGAGGTTTTTTGAGGACATTTATTAAAAAAAAATCATCTGAAAATAGTGATCCACACAACTTTGATTAAATATGTGAGCCCTCAGCTCTAATAATTGCCTCAATACGACCACTAAATCCCTTGCAGATCTTGACTATTAAGTCAGACTCGAGCTTGGTCCACTCCTTCTTGATATAAACCTCTAGAGCAGGGGTCGACAACCTTTTAGTAGTGGTCAAACAGCTATCGCTGTAGAATTATGGTGGAAAACCATGTTATCGAATAAATAATTGATTTTCTGGGTGTTTAGAGAAAACAAGAATTAAATATAGTTTTATTTAAACAATACCCTTATTTTTTATTACAATGATTATAATAAAGAATAGAAATATAAACACAATTTAAAAGAAAAATCTATATTATACAAAAAAAAAAAAAAAAAAAAGTAAGTAGGATAAATACTAATTATTTAATATTTATTTTTCCCCCACTTGTTTCTGCTTATTGTCTGATATTTTTTCTATATCAGGTGAAATATTTATCAATGACTGGAGCAAAACTTTTATAATGGTTATGTCAAGTTTCATAGTCCCGTTTAATGTTAGAAACTTTAATTTTAGATTAGTATGTCTATATTTAGATGATTGTTCATAATAAGATGGTGGACCGTAAAAAATTCATTCGCGGGCCAATATAGCCCAGGGGTTGCCGAACTCTGCTCTAAAGAATGGACACTCCTGTGAGGAGTAGCACACATCCTCCCCTCCGGACACTCTTGATAGAGGGATTCGCGTCTGGAGAGGAAGAAGGCTTGGGTCTTAGTGGCACAATGAGACGTCTTGAGTGAAAACAAAGTTGTCCCGAATTTTTCTAGGGTCCCAGGTAGCATTTTCTTATCCAGAAGTTAGATTTAAGTATCTGCATTGAGCATTTCTTCTACTCAAAAATGGAAGGGCAGACTCCACAACGCCCAAGATAATGGTTCCAGCATGGTTTTTTTTGTTCTGATGACATATCTCACAGAAGCTGAGACATTGTTTGGATGTTCGGTTTTGATGTAGCGACTGTTCTGCTTATTCATAGGGATATCAACGGTAATTATTAAACTTAAACTTTGCCCGAATTTTTGTTTTCCAGCAGAGAAAATTTACAATCTTCTTTGCTCTTTCGTACCGTCTCAGCTTCCTCTGTTCAGAATTAAGATGTTTTTTGTCTTCTTCCGTGACTTTGCATCAATTTTATTCCAGATTGAATATAATAAAATGTGTACCATTAAATAATATCAACCCTGATTCTTTCTATTCCTTAATTAATACGTACTATTGAATTGAAAGACTCAAAATCTCTATACAAAATAAGGATAATAATATTTTTAAAAGACAATTTGAATTTTTTTCCCCCAAATATTTCTACATTTATAATTTTAATAGACAAGAAGTCCAAATTTGTAGACTAAATTATAAATAATAGCAAACTATTATTCTACTTGAAAGATATATGTTTTTCTCATGTATCAAAATCAGATTTATCTTCTATCACTTTATAAGTATGTCCCTGTTATCGGTTTTTGAAAAAAAAGTATCAAATGTTAAAACGCTCTTTACAAGACATAATTTTTTACAATTATTATAGTAAAGTTAATATTTTTAGAGTGTATTTCTAATTTTTGAATTATATGTATATGAGAAATTAGTGTTGTGTCAATCCTAAATGCGACTGACGACTGCATTTATGTCTAGTTCAGTCCTAATAACTTATAAAATTCGGTCCTTGATGACGTCACTCAACTTTATTTCTTCTTTTTTAATCAGTTATAGTACTGAGTCTTGAGGACTGGTAGGACCGGTCCTAATATTGGATTAGTTCAAATAAATAATAAGTATCACAAAACTATGAGAAAAACAAGTATGTTTCACATAGGATAATAGTTTAGCTATTGTTCTTAATATAATCTTTAAAAAAAATTAGATTTCATTTCTTTAAAAGTTGTAAATGTCATAATTTTCGAAAAAATAACTATAATTCCTTTAGACTTTAAAAAAAAATGTAATTCGTTAATATTTGATCCCTTCGAAAAAGTTTTAATTATGAAACTAATCCAAGAAAGTCTGGTTATTCTTATATATTTAATCTCTCCCAGAAAAGACATTTCTAAAAAAACAACTCTGTCATTTATATTAAAAGAAAAAATATATTCTTTCGAAAGTGCCTAAAAAGTCCAACATCCCTCAAGACGTCACTCTTATTATGTAATTTGTCCCCTCCTACTTTATTGCAAATACATTTTGGCACCGGCGAGTGAGTAACAAGCTTGCTTATCAGCTAATAGTTAGTGTATATGTGAAAATCTCAGAGGGCGATTGAAGGGACACGAATCCTCAATAATAATTTGAGGCAAATAATGAAATACTTATAAAAACTGATTATTGTTCGATCTACTATGAAAAAGATTTTTTTGCTCCTCAGAGGTTCGTATTTACAGGCTTGGACCAATTCAAACTTTTCCCGTTTATTTGCTCTTTTCTGAAAAATTGCTAACCAGACACTCATGTGTTACTTTATATTCGTTCATGTTCTTTTAATAAATGAGAGGATGAGCATTTAATCAATTTTTCCACAAATTTAATTGGCACCGATAAAATGTTTCCCCTCGCGAGACGTAACTTAGGACTGAGTTAGCATAGATACGCCATCGTAACGTTATGTCATTTTTCCTTACCTCTGCAGAATTTAACTTGTTAAATCATGAAAATTGTACTTAGTTATATAGTAATTCATACTGCTTTCAGCGCGCCTTATTGAACAAAAAAGTATTCACGCGGTCAATTACTTTTAGTTAAAAAATGATCACGTGGCCACTTGGGTTTTAGCTTTGGTACTTTGATAAAAAATATTATTTGAGAACAATAGTTCATGTGTTCACAAAGGAGCAGAAAATATGAAAAGTGCTCTCTCCGTTCAATCTCCAAGCCTGTATATTCATTTCCTCAAAGGATCGCAAGGTATCTAACCTTAAAATGAGAGAATTGTAATGATCTGTAAATTAAAGGGACAGTAAATTATGATTATTTTTTTTACTTTTTTCCTTTAGAAGCAGGGGTTTATATATTGTGGGAGGAAGGGATCACATTAGAGTTAAAGAGAGCAAAGTAATTTAAACATAAGTTAGTTTATATTTTTTAAGTATTACTTGTATTTCATCTAGGGGCGTGTATATTGAAGTAAAATGTCTTATATATATCTACAAAAAAGGAAAATGATTGTCTTTTTAAAAAAAGAAGGTCATTAAATTCTTGATTTCTGAGCCCCTCCTTTCCTGCTGCAAAGTGGAGGGGGCGCAAATCACAATCTTAAATCTTACCCAAGGCTTAGGCAAATTTGGGAGTGGGTGAGGTAATCAAGCCAAATAAATCATAGACAAACTGCATTTATATGTATAATGTGAAAAGATAATTCTCCCCTCTAAGTGGATTGAGTAGGGATGTTGACATTTTATGGCCCTGATTTAATATTCAAAAATGATCATCAAATATGTTTCAACTAAAGGACTCTAGAATCCTTTCGTTTTAACTACATATAACGGAACTTATCATAATTGATCTTTAATTCATTTCACCAAACCTCAACACTCGTCTATTTATTTTGAAACTACTTACAGTGTGCCACAGGAAAATTTGAGCAATTAATACTTTTAATTTTAACGAGATATATATCAGTAGCTACTAGACGTACAAAAAATATTTTGAGACCAGCTGTAACGCTATATTGTATCGACTAATTTTCGATGTAGCTCCTCTGGGGCTCACCATAGCCATGAAACGCTTCATGAAGGCTTAGTACGTCTTTCTTATGTAATGTATTCTTTGGAATTACCGGTCCAGTGCTGGTTAACGGTGGCCTTTATGGCAATTTTGTTTTGTGGTTAAGGGGTATACGGGTGAAACCTGGTGAACAATGGGCCATATAAATTTTGGCTAGAAATTGGTGTTATTGCTTAATCATCTTTATGCAGCTTTGGCAGTGTGGGCAGGAGTGCTGGCCTTTTGCAAGATCAGATTATCATGCGGGAAATTTCTGAAAAAGTGGAATGTGAGCCTCCAGATTTTATGTCCGCATCAAGAAGCAGGCAGATCATGTTCATATGCCATTTTCTTGATAACTTAAAAAAAAAAATGAAATTTCTAAACAGTGTTATGAAATGCTCCATGTTTTTTTTTTTCAAAATCCACAGCTATACACAAAAAATTTCAAAATAAAAATTTATATACTAAATTTTTTGATAAAAATTTTAAAAATTAAATTTCAACTGCTAAAAATATTTTTGAAAAAAATTTCAAAAATTAAATTTCAAATACTAAATTTTTTGGAAAAAAATTTCAAAAATCTAAGCAATTCACAAAAAATAAAAATTTTTGATCGAAATTTCAACTATAAGATTTTTTGAAATTTCTTTTCAAAAAAAAGTTGTTAACAAAAATTAAGTTTTTGGGATCCCCTATAGTTCTAACTTTATTTTGTTCCGTTTCTGAAAAAATCATCAGAATTTCTCAAGTTGGCTGTAACCTATCGTTCAAATTTCAGAGTCACACCCGGTATGATGTTTGTATGTACTTAAATACTTGGATTTTTATGTGGGTATGCATTATTTTTAAATTTACCATCAATAATGGCGCTAATAATTATACATTTGAATTTCGGAATAAACGCACTAAGAGCATTGTTTTTTAAAAAGTGCTGTAAATTATTTATATATATAATTAGTCTTTGCAGATAGCAAGAATACTTGTTTGTGTGTGTAAATTGTATACATTTCAATTTTATTACTCCTCAAGCAAAACAATATTTAAAAGTATATTATGCTCTGTACTGATAAAATTGGGATGTTTCGTTATATAATTCTTTGTGTTAACTGATAATAGTTATAACCAGATTTTGAGTAGTTTCATCACAAAAAAAAGTATGTGTCTATCATGCCAAAGATTTATGAGGTGTATTTTTTTGCATGTTGATTAATCTTAGTTCTACAACTGTAGTTATATATTTGATATATCAGGGGCGTTTTTGGAATTAAAATTTGGAATTTAAAAAAAAAAAAAAAATCAAATACTAAATTTTTTGGAATTTTTTTTTTCAAAAATCCATAGCTATTGAGTGGTGATTAATTATTTTAGAAAATAAATTTCAAATTTTAAATTTTTTCTAAAATAATGTCATATATCCAAAGCTATTAACAAAAAATTAAATTTTGTTGAAAAATTTCTTAGAAATTAAATTTTTTTAAATTTAAAAAAAAAAAATACATAGCCATACACAGAAAATCAATTTTTTTCTAAGAAAGTATCAAAAATCCACAGCTATTCACAAAAAGTTAAATTTTTATGAAATAAATATCTATAGCTTGGAAAAAAAAATTTTAGTATTAATTTCTACCAAAAAATTTCCAAATCCATAGCTATTGATAAAAAGTTAAATTTTTCGGAAATTTTTATAAGAAATCCAGTTATTCGAAATAAAATTAAAGTTTTTGGAAAAAATATTCTAAATTCTAAATTTTTTACTCTGCTGCACAATTTGCGAGAATGACCTTTTTTAAGAAAATAAATTTTTGAAAAAAAAACAAAAAACCTCTATTTTCACGTTACGGCCCCTACAACCCACCCCTGTATATATATATAATTTTACTTTATACACTTAACAGTTGAGAGAGTATGTAATTCGTATTTAAATGAATTTTAGAAATAAGTATTTGTTCATGAAACAAAGGTTAATAGCTGTAGCTGCTTAATAGATTAATACTGATGATGTTGATATAGAAGGTATGTAAATGTTTTGAGAAATAGTATATAATTATAGATTGCACACCCACCCTTTATACGTAGAGAGGTCATACATAGATGCAGGATCCAATTCATGATTCCAACCCATAAACTCAAGTATTTTTCTAATAGTATTGTCTAATTTGACTTATATACCATGAGTGCTTTACAATTTAAAAATATTTATTTATTGTGAAAACAGGGGCGACTGCAGGATTATATATAAAAATTTTTTTCGAGGGGCTTGGTTTTTTAAATTTAAAAGAAAAAATTAAAATTTTTGAAAAAAATTTAAAAAATCAATTGCTAAAAATTTCAAATATTAATTTTTTTCTTCCAAAAATCCACAGCTGCTCACTCAAAATTAATTTTTTTTCGAAAAGTTTTAAAAATACATAGCTACCCACAAAAAATTAAAATTTATGAAATAAATTTAAATCTTATTTTTTTAAAAGAAATTTCTAAAATCCACAGTTGTTCACAAAAAATTTAAAAAATCCACAGCTCCTCACTCATAATTAAATTTTTCCTAAAAATTTTAAAAATAAAAAGTTATTCACAAAAAATTATAATTTTTGAAAAAATTTTTAATTTTAATTTGTTTAAAGAAATTTATAAGATCCACAGTTGTTCACAAAAAATTACTAAAATCCACAGTTATTCACAAAAAATTTCAAAAATCCCAAGTTGTTCACAAAAAATTTCAGAAATTCAAAGCTATTCACAAAAGATTAAATTTTTCGGAAATTTTTTCAAATATTACATTTTCTGGGTGAAAAAAATCCTTAATTCGAGGAGAGGGGTTACAGCCACTCCATCCCACCCCCTGCAAAGGCCTCTGATATTATAAAGAGCGTTTTCACGGCCGTCAACCTGCGCTACCAAATTGATTGTACTAAGTACAATATATGTAGTACTTAGTACATATCCTCCAGTTTGGAGCGTCACGTGAAAAGCGTCTATTTAGTATTCTCACTGACGTTATAAATTGCATCATAATTGTAGGAGACAGGAATATGGGGGCTCAAAGTTGATGTTCGTGCAATAAAATATAAATTATAATAAACTTATCAATTGCATTAAATACTACTTGTTGCCAATGCTGATATTTGAAAATAATAAACGTAATATGTACTAAAAATCCCTAAAAATGGCTAAATTTGTTATGAAAAAAAATATTAATCGATTATAGAGTCAGATATATAATAAAACTAAGCAGTCGACAGGGGCTATTAAAAGATTATATTTTGGAAAAGGCTTCGGTTTTAGAATGTTTCCGAAAAAAAAATCAAAAATCCGTAGTTATAAAAAAAAAAGAAGTTAAATTTCAAATATTAATTTTTTTGGAAAAATACTTCAAAAATCCATACCTATTTAAAGAAAATTAAATTTTTAAGAAAAAGATTTCAAAAATGAAATTTCAAATATTAGATATTTTGAAAAAAAAGTTTTGATATTATTTTTTTCCAAAAAAATTTGCTGTTATCCACATATATTATAAAAAAAATTCAAAAACTACAATTAAAATTTCCAAAATTCACAGTTATAACCAAAAAATTCAAAAATTAAATTTTTTGCTAAAAACTTCAAAAATTAAATATCAATTATTAAATTTTTTCGGGAAAAAAATTCAAGAATTTACAGTTATTCATAAAAAAATAACTTTTCGGGAAAAAACTAAATATTAATTACAAATGTTAAATTTTTTGCTCCGAATGACTTTTTTTAATAAAATAAATTTTTAAGCCTATTTTTCCAATTTAGTAAAACCCCAACCCCTCCGACGCCCCTGATTAAAGACTTTGTATTCAAGTTGGATGGAATGCATTTAGATAGACTTATATTTATATCTCTTTTATAGTCATGATCAATTTTGTCTACTCTAAATGCACTTAAAACACATCCAAAATATACATATAAATAATCTATTGATAGAAATTTACAAGATTCCACAATCAATTTTGAGAAAAAAATATTCCAGCTTGTTTTTATGCTGACGGGTGTCAAAAGATGTGGGGAAAAAAACAAAAAAGAAACCACTGAATCATGATATTTTTGATTTTTTTAATGCTATTATTTTTGCTTAACTCTCACTATGAGGCACATCTGTTGTAAATATACCTTCTTACCTCACTAACAAAGAAATTTATGTTGTTTATATGTCAGCTGTCGATTTTTCTACAAGTTTTGCCCCTTATAAGGCTTATGAACGTTGATTTGTTAAATATTGATGGGAGATTCAATCGGAATTGGGAATCGGAGAATCTGGTGTTTTCTCAGGAATCGGAATCGGGAAAATTTTGTTTAATTTGCTATTCCGATTCATATTTATTACTTTTCTGAAAAAAAAAAAAATAATAGTAATCCCCCAAATGAAGAAATTTTTGCTTTTTATTAGAAAATTTAATATTTGAAATTTTTGTCCAAAAAATTAATTTTTGAAATTTTTCTCCAAAAATTTAATATATAAAGTTAAGTTGTTAAAAAGTTTTAAATTAAAAATTTAATTTTGTTATCTTTTTCCAAAAGATTAATTTTTTTGGGAGCAGTTATATATTTTTGAAATTTGTAGGAAATAATTTCATTTTTTGTGAATAGCTGTGGATTTTTAAAAACCTTTCAATTATCAAATTCTACATTTAAATTTTTTTTCAAAAAATTTAATATTTGAATTTTTGTTATATATTTTTAACTTATGGATTTTTTTTCCAAAAAAGTTAGTTTTCCTCAATGTTAATAGAAATACAAGGTTAGACATTCGTGCTTGCTAGAATTTTCAATTTGATGTATTGTACCGACTGTTGGGCAAGATAGACAGATTTTAAGAAAATACGTAACCACTCATGGTCTATGACGTCTATTTTTAAAAGCGTGGTGGAAGTCAAACATCAGTCGTACACGCGTTAGATGGTATAACCTTGTATTTCTATTAACCTTGGTTTTCCTTTTATGATTCATGCGCCATAATGAATTAATTATTTTTTCTTCTTCGTTTTCCTCCAATACTCGTACTCAATCCTCTTTTTACTCTAATAACTGAATATTTTTTGACCTTTTTCCTGTTTGATTTCAAACGAAACATGTTTATTTTCTTCTTTTCATTGCTACTCGTAGCTACGAGGAGGATCCTTCTTCAAATTGCCAGGGTGACCAATTTTCTTTTTTTAGTATATAGACAGATCATATTATTATCTCCAAATCTGAACTCTTCATGGGTTCAAAGAATTTGCAATATGATGTATGTTTGTACATCGTATAGGTATGATTATTGTCCTAAATTGACGTCATCTTCTGATATAACGCCTGAGCTTTCACTTATGCATGAACATACTTACAAACTATTGTAAATAGTTATTTTTTGAGATACACAAAAGTACATTGTGTTTACATAGTTTAGCTTTATATGGCTTTCCCCTTATATTACATATAATAAATATAAGATTTGCCAATTTAATCTTAACGCTATTTCAACTTTACATATACACTACATACAGTCATATCTTGTTTTGAGAGTATTAACAGCCGATTTCAATTTGAATACGAGGGTAGTTTGATAAGTCCGAGTAAAGTCCAAGACTATTGGCGGATATAGAGGTTATGTTTAGTTAGTAGTATCTTTTGTAAGAACACATACCAACTTTCAGCCATATCGCTCTATTTCTGTCTGTTTGGCATGTGTTTGCATTGAGGAAGTGGAGTGATTTTCAAAAAATTAACGAAAAATAATTTTGTGGGTTGATTAAATATTACTTTATAAAAGAAAAAAGGCCTCAGGAGGCTCAAAAGAAGCTTGATAAAGTTTATGCAGACTCTACACCTTCAATTAGAACAGTTTATAAGTGGTTTCAAAATGTTTGGTGTGGCCATATGGGCACAAGTGACACTGAACGTTCTGGGCACCTTTTTGAGGTTACTACTCTAGAAATCATTTATAAAATCCATTTAATCTTGTACTTGACATTTTCATTAATTGAAATTGTCTAGCTTTTTAATAATTACAAATTAATGCTGCCTAAGTGATATTGAATTTTCCCCCCAAAAATTTAATATTTTTGTGAATAACTTTGGATTTTTAATATGTTTCTCCATAAAATTTAATATTTGATTTTTTTTCCAAATGCTCCTGCCTTATTTTTGGGAAAAAACCTTCAAACGCAAAAATTAGACTCCACCCTACCTAATATTACATATACATGTACGTACTTAATATATTTTTTTGAATTACACCATGTTTCGTTTTTTTTAAATAAAGCCTTAGTTACAATTTGATCTCTATTCTGGTTTACCAATCTGAGTAAACAACTCCACCAAGGAAAATAAGGCCCACTATACAATGGAAAAATATTTTTAAGTATATGTAAAATGATCTTTATTTACTTTAAAAAAAACCCGTCACAGTTAGCTTTTAAATACAATAAATGAAATGAAACTTTTATCTACAGAGATTGTCTCTGTATATATTTAAAAAAAGAAGTAGGAATCTGTTTTTTAGTCAATGAGGCCCACAATATTATTTATTTTGAATACTTACAGACATTCAGGTCAGACATATTTTTACCAGACTGTGTTAAATTGCTAGTTACACATAATTGTCGGATCAACCTCATTTATTTAGCTATTTATCCTTATCAAATGGATAAAAATATTAGAACTTGTTACAGCCGAGGTAATAATTAGTGTTGGGGTTCGGTCTGGAAATCCTAGACCGGTCCGAGACCGTTATATTTTTTGTTGAACGAACTAATTCGGTCCAGCAAAAAATCTCGGTCTGGAATGGTCTTATAGAAAAATTCGGCCTAGAACAGCCCAAAGGAAAATTTCGGTCTAGATCGGTTAAAAAAACAACTAAGTCTAAACAGATTTTATAAATAAATTATTTATAACATGACATCGTATGTATTTTCAAGAACAATGATGTCATACGAATTTTGAAAAGAGTCTGCTCGGATGAATTTTAATCACGTCGTATCTCGTGGAATATGGAATTCTGAATTCGAGCAACTCTTGAGATGGATAATCAAGTTAGAATTATGTTCATTGATTTCTCTCTATCTTCCTTTGGTCCTAACACTTGGAGAAAATACAAGTCCACTTACTAATAAATTAATAAAACAAACTGATGTGTGAGAAAACGGATTCTTATTACTTATACGACGACTTATTACGTATTACTCAACTAATTTGCTGTTATAATCGAATGAATAAATTTATATTTCTGAATGCAATATTTGTTCTGCAAAAAATCCTGTACTTTTGAGATTTTTTTGAAAAAAATCAATGACAGTTGATCAAGAAAAAAAAAGAAGAAATTTAGTATCTCAAAATATATGCGACTGAAAAAAATCGGTACATAGGGTAAAACCGAAAAAAATCGGTCTATAAAATGAGACTGAAAAAAAAATCGGTCCATGGTCTGAGATCGTAGTTTACACCGAAATATCGGTCTAAATCGATGTAAAAAAATCACTTAAGAACGAACCGAAAAAAAAAATCGGTGCTGGACCGAGTCTCAACACTAGTATTATACAACGATTGTTCAAAAAGGACTCTATGGTTTTCATTATGCAACCATATTATAGCTGATACTATAGTAAACAAGTCATATTTTTAACCTCCGCGTGGATGTTAGTGCCAAGAAGGCTTCAGGGACAGTTGGCATCTCCATCCTGACGGCCTACAATATCAAGAATTCCATTACAGCCCTACACAGCCAAAAAGAACCTAAACTTCCAAAGTAACAATATGGCTGACTTATGGCCCATGCGGCCTCCTTCTGCCCTGACCTCAACCATCTTTGTTTTAGCGTTTGGGGTGTCCTGGGGAAGAATGTCTGCCAACAAATTGCTTTTGAGTAGTCTTTTCTTGATTCCATAAAAATTACGTTTTCCATAATTTTGTCATGCTGCTGCAAGTTTTGGATCCCCACTTTCTATAATACATCACATATGATATACAACGGATGGACGGATAGATTCTTTCCGTTTTTCACTTTCTCTATGGTGAATGTTATTTTGGATGACATAATTCTCAAATTTGAGAAAAGCTTTACCACCCGGACCTATAATAATATTTATTTTAGATCTTCAAGTATATCATCGTAAATAAAAATTATGAATAAATAATTGTTTTTCTTTCCTAAAAATGTATTTGACGCCCTTTAAAACAAATTTTGGTCTTAATGAACTCATGAAATATATAGGTGTGAGTGAGAAAATTTGCATAACTTTTCACTTTTTGGTTTAGTACTCGGCTTATAGAAGTAATATTGAGATTTGAGGCTTTTGGTCTAAAAAGTTCAAAACAATTTGCAAATTTTGGAACCAATTTCATGATATAATTAATTATCCTATAGCTGTAGTATCTATTCTAGTATTGGCGAGTCCTTGGGTTAAATAAATATTTTACATGTGGCGCATCATCTAAAAAAGGGTTGAGAATCCCTGGATTAAATTACTCATCATTCATCTCAACATATTTCTTTTTATCAAACTCTCAATATTATTCTTTTATTCTTGAGGACAGAACATGTCACATGAATTGTTATAGTATTGAGTAGTTACGTGTGATTGTGCTTACGAAAAACGGCGAGTAACACTAAGGATTTTGTTATATCATTAAAGTAAAATTTTTCTTTTAGACGACGCCTAATTACTCTGGGTAATGTCGGGTACTATTACAAGTTAACAAATATATAAATTTATAGAATATTAATTATAAATTAAACATAACATAATTAAGGCGGTATCAAAAATAAAACCCGTGTAAGCAACTTGTCCCAAACTACTCCTTGACCTCAAACTCAAATATCTATCTAAATACATAACTAATTAACTCTTAAACAAATCATAAATAGTTATATTTTTACAAAATAAAAAGATTTTACGAATTCAAGCTAACACTTGACTTACGAAAAAAATTAATGGAAATGAAAAAAAAAAAAAGAAGACATTATTACAAGGGTTTAAGTCAGAAAATATGTTACAGCTCAGCATTGAGTATACTCATTACCCTCGAATAGCTGTTACTAACGCAAAACCAATAGATGGATATTCCACAAAAGTGCGTGAGTATAGCATGTGGAAGCTTGCGAGGAATCGAAGGAAATCAACTTGCACAACAATCCCCTTAGACCAATGAAAATAATTTACTCTTGATATTTTTGTGAATTTTTTATTGTTAGAAAAACTTCCGAGTCTTGATCATACATAAATAATTATCTAACAATGCTCCCCCCGACTGAATCCCAGGTGAGTCATATATTTAACACCCCTGTTCCTAGGGTGCAAAGATCTCATAATTAAAAAGCTTTGACACACTTTTTTGAATAGTAATCAACGTGAGAATACCTTAGTTTTTTTTTTTTTTTTGCAGATTGCGTCACGTTACGTTATTTATACCCCTTCTTTTTATGCTCAGGGATAGAACGAGGAAAGGGGGAAATGCCTAAGAGTATAACTAATGTATGTATTTTTAATGTGCTTGAATATGATCAAAACTTCAAAGTTAGATTTATAACTCGGTCCAAGACCGATTTTTTTTCCTGGTTTTGATCTTAATGATATTTTCTAAGCCGATTTGTACCAATATTTTGTTCCGGACTGCAATATTAGACCGTAGACAATAATTCAATCGTTTTCAAATCGTGGATCAATATTGTTTGTCTCAATCTATTGACCGATTTTCTATCCTGATTTATGAGTTGTACAAATATGAGTTTTGCAATATATTAGGCTTCAAATGACGTTGATGTATGTCGATGTGTGCTATTTTGAAACACAACTGACGTCATCAACAATTCAACTATAAAATCGATCTTTTTTTCAATATTTTTTTAGAGTGAATATTATTTATTCCGTTCAAGATCGTAAATATTAGATTATTGAAAATTCAATTGAAAATATGGGTACATAATTAGAATAAATTAAAAATATGATAACATTATTTTAAAAATGATTCAAAAACAATATTGGACATAAGGTGCGTCAACATAAAAACAATAGGTAAACATTTTTTTAAAGGCGTTTTTTTTCTGTCCTCTCGAATAGACGTCTCTGTTGACGTTACATTTATCTATTCCAATAGTAACAAAGAAGAGTGGTCTCGAATCTCTCTGGTCTAAAGAATTTCCTAGTCCCTAAAATCGGTCTTGACCATAGATAAGTATAGATTGCTTGAGAGTGCTAGTTTCTCGTAAGATCAAGTCAACTGTTGTATGCCCCCCTCGGTATGAAAATTAATACAAAAAGAAAGATATTTTTTTTGTAGATTATTATATAGCATAAATACCCCGACAACAGTTTATGCCATCTCGAGTTGATAACAACTAGTGTTGTGTCAGTCCTAATTTATTCGGTCTAGCTTAGTCTTAGGTCGTTCCTATCGACCAGTCCTTGGATTTTTTTATATAAATGTCGAAGGTTTATTAATCCAAATAAGATACACGATTCATGTACATATTAAGAGCATTGCATATATTTAGCAAAAAATATTCTTGAACATTCCACGAACGTAATAATAGGTGAAATAAAACGTTTTGATCGTTTTTTTGCTTTATTTGGACAATAAAATGAACAAAGTTTGGACCAGCCTTAAGTAAATAGTTCCAAACGGTTTTCTGGCAATTTTTCAGTTCCTGAGGAAAGTAATAAGTGCTCTCATGCGGTTTCAACTCGACGATTTCCATTATTTTATCGACATTTTCCATTTACCTACGGGAGGATCCCTCATCTTCAAAGTCCATATTACCAGAATGTAATCATAAATAGCAAAATATTTTTAGTCCACTTGCTCTGCCTTTTCGCCTACGTTGTAGTGATACTGAAGAATGTATTGAATTTTCTCTTTTTTTTACTTCCATTTTGAAACCCTGTAACAGACAACTGGCTTCACCAAACAAAAAAATGTAAATTAACTTTTTTTAAATGTACGCTTAACCTTTAGGCATACTATAAGCTTTTTTTGTGATGTAATTTATTAATCGTAAGATATAGTTCACTAAAGACATTTAGCAAAAAACGCTCAGAACTTTTTACTTAACCTAATATATTATATCATGGTAATAGTTATGTTACAAAAATTTACGATATTTTCCTTTTAAACCTGTTTTATCTAATAGATAATGGTAAAAAAGTCATTTTGATGCCAAGATCATACATATATAGCTTCAATATTAAGGAATTTATGACCAATTTATCATCAGAATTCCATCCATTTTGTCCCTAGTGTTATAGTCTACACCAAAGTCTGTAATCTCATATGATATTACAATAAAACAACACCACTTCCTTAAACATCAAGAGAATTGAAGGAAATTTCAGGAATGACAGAAAACTGCATTGTAAAAAATATGTTACTTTTAAACACCTGCAATTAGAAATAGTAAGAAAAAGTACTTCCATATCGCTCAGTAATAAAGATTAAAGGTGCTGATTTCGGGTTAAAATTTATGTACTTTGTATCGACGAATTGATTGGAAGCTTTACAAAATACTAGATTAATAAACTTATTAACGTCCATCATATCTTTTATTTGTTTAATTACACCTAACTTGTAATTTAAATGACTATTTTGAAATGACTTATTTTAAGGCAAATGGTGCGATTAAACAAAGTAAAGTATTGGAATTTCTTTTAACTGGTTGTAAGAATAAAAATTTATGTACATTAGATACAAATGACGTCAAGTTAATATCTCCCATTTAAGTAATGAAAATGAAGTATTTTTATGGGGATCTCCAAAACATTTCTTGACTTTTGTGCACGCCTACTACAAACATTTTTTTACACCATTAATCCGGATTTTGTTACATATCTGCATATAATTTAATAATTAAAGAAGAAAAATTCCCTCAATGACGTCACGAGGGATGAATTTTACCTTCTTTAAGACCCACACAATGCTATTAGCAACCTTCTCCATAAAAAGTTCGTTGTTCTATATACTATCTATGGTCTTGACATCACTCTAAATATGATCGATTTAAACTGTACTTCCTCAAAAAAACAAATTAGTTTGGTCCACTGCAAATCATAACAGTCTCAGACCACTCTAGGATTTTCAAACTGACACACAATACTATGGAAAATGTATCTAATTTTTAGAACATACCAAGGTTAATAGAAATACAAGGTTAGACCATCATGTAATCGGGCTTGCTATAATTTACAATCTGATGTATACTACCGACTGCTGGGTAAAATAGGCAGATTTTGACAAAAACGTAACTACTCATATTCTATGACGTAATTATTGCTAGAATTATCCATTTAAGTTATCGTTCCGACTGCTGGGCCAGACAAACAGATTTTAAGAAAACAACTCATAGTCAATGACGTCAATTTTTAAATGCGTGGTGGAAGTCAAACATCAGTCACACATGCGTTATTGTATAACCTTGCCGTTTTATGAATATATATTTTTTTCAAATATATAAAACTTTCTTTTGACAATTTCATCACTTTTTTTTACAATATAAAATGACTGATTTAGTGTGCTGAAAGTATCGATGTATCAAAAGAGGAGATACATCTAGCAGGCATTTCCCATCTGTTATCTACTCTATTCTATAATATATACGTACATGTAGAGCAAAGCTAGTAAATAGTATTAAGTGTATTAGGAGGAAACAACAAAAAAATACATACTACTACTTACTACTCAACGGTCAATAAGGGAATTTTTGATTGACAATATTATTTAACATATTTTTGATTCGATATGTACAATGTACACAAACAACTCTTAAAAATAATATATAGAGCGGTTTCAGAAGACGTCAGTATTTTTGATGTAAGTCCTTGTGGGACCCTAACAAACAAGTTTTATATGAATTAAAGCCTATTTTTCATTCATATTAAATACTGATAGGACGATTTAAGAAAAATAAATATATATATATACGATTTGATAATTAGATTCGTTTCAAAAATTCACAACTATTCACAAAAATATATCAAAAATCCACATCTGTTTACAAAAAATTAAATTTTTTCAAAAACCCAAAGCTATTCTCAAAAAATTAAAAATCCAAGGCTATTCTCACAAAATTTCAAAAATTCACTGCTGTTCACCCAAAATTAATTTTTTTGCAAAAAAAAAAATATAAAATCTACAGCTGTTCACAAAAAATTAAACTATTTGTACAAAAATTTCCAAAATCCCCAGGTTTTTACAAAAGAATCAAACTTTTCGAAAAAAAAATTCAAAAATACCCAAGCTGCTGAAAAAAAACAATTATAGTATAAAATTTTTTGAAAAAAAAAATTTAAATATTAAAACTTTTGGAGAAAAATTTCAAAGATAAATAAGTATTTACAGAAAATTAATTGTTTTGGGAAAAAAATTTGAAGAATTGAATTAAATTTCAAATATTAAATTTTTTTTTTAGTAAAAAGCAAAAATTTCTTAATTTGGGAGGGGGGCTATTTTTTTTCATAACTTAACAAGGATATAAATATTTAAATACCAGTAATAAATAAGAATTTGAGTAGCAAATTTTAACATTATTTTCCGGATGCTGATCCCGATTTTGATTCCAGAAAAAACACCCGATTCTCTGATTTCTATTAGTCGTCACATCACTACAAGAAATACAGTGTACATTTTTGTATTATTGTTGTAACGTTCAAGCTTAATAGAAATATAAGGTTCTACCATAGCACGTTTACGACTGAGCTTTGACTTCCACCACGCTTTAATATTGACGTCATACTATATGAGTGGTTGCGTGTTTTGTCAAAATCTGCCTATCTTGCCCAGCAGTCGGTACGATACATAAAATTGTAAATTGTAGCAAGCCCGATTACATGATGGTCTAACCTTGTATTTATATTAACATTGGGTCTAACATTGTATTTATATTAACATTGGGTCTAACATTGTATTTATATTAACCTTGGTAACGTTGTTCTGAATCTAATATGTCATTTTTTTTATCTATAGCTTTGAGTTTACCTAAAATACAATATAAAAAGGGGACAATTAGTAGAAGAAAATCATGTTTTTTCCTTCGTGTTGTTGATTGGCTTAAAATTGCAATGAGTTCTTGGAGGTGTTTTATTTACTATTTTGTGAGTTTAATTTAATTAAAACAACGTGGAGATGGCTGCGCTTATTAATTAAAGCTAGTCACATCAATCTAACATCTTTTGACAGTTACTGATCAATGTTTCAGCCATTTTGGAAGTGCAATTTTTATGCCAGAGTCGTTTGAGTGGTCAATGTGGTTGTTTTTATGAAAATGGATAAAACGAGCTATTATTAAATATTGGTATTTTAAAGTGTAACCTTCAAATATTTAGATTCAAACAATAGCAGATTTATGTATAAAGGCTTCTTGTGTTAAAATTTGACGCGTCTAAGTCTATCTAACTCGGAGTAATTGGACCAAAACTTTAAGTGTTTCATCAAAAAATTTCTACGGAGAAAAACACCGAGTACTATTTGGATAGGCTACAGAAATGCGAGCATCTCTAGGAAAAGTGTGTGAAGTGGTATATTTGTTATGTCAAAAACTATTTAGACTACCCTCGTATGTTAAAAATGGATCAGCTACGGATAAAAAGTCTCCGGGCTTATTGTCCATGGAAATTTTTACGTTTCCAAAAAACGAAAAAAAAAAGGAGGAATTAGTTGATCAATACAATCAAACGTGTTAATTCGACTTAACCAAAGGCTCTAGAGCTTAGTAAGTAATAGAATCAGTTATCTTTTACCATGTGAAAATTAAATTAATGGGTATTTTTAAAAGGATATAATATTATTATTATTAAATTCTTTGCTGTAGCCACATTTCGAAGCATCAATGTTTCTGCGGAAGTTTCCAAAACGACGGTGGTGTGTGGTACATATTGCAATTTCTTTGAGCATTTTAAGATTAAAAAAACAAACCAAAGCTGTCGTTTAACCGAAATTTATCTCATACCGTAGATTAGAAACCTATTTATTTATCTTTCATTTATGTAGGAAAACCTTGAGGGCATTAGGTTTACCTAATGAATAATTACGTATCTTTTAAGTATATATAATGATCAAAACCTTTATTGTTTTTTAAGCTGATATTTTAGCAGCTCTTTATGAACTGAACAAACTTTTCAAAAATAGAATATTTTAATCTCAAATAAACATCAAATTCTGTATTTAAACAGATTGATAACTTTACATAGCATTAATTAATAGAGGGACTGACAATTGACATGCAGTTTGAGTGTGCCTATGAATTAAGAATTGGAGTTCTTGTCACACGTGTTTTCGAAAAAAAAAAAAAAATAGCAGTCTTAGTACATTGAAATGATTTTTAGTAGTTATTCCTTAGTCATAGACTTCCCCTTTCGTAGATTATTTATTTCTATTTTTTTTAGGTAAAAGGAAGTTGTTGCTAGACGAGAAAAATATATTTTTTGTAATTGTTATAATCCTTTGAATGGTTGGTTTGGAACTAAAAGAGTTTAAACTTGCTTGAATGAACTATGAAAGAAAATATAACTTTTAATCACTCCACTAGATATTTTTTGGTTATGTGATTAATTTTTTGCGTAAAAAGATACAAAATATTATTTTGGACCTGACTATTAGTTAGTTGATATTTCTATCTACGATTATTTATATATTATATAACGATTTATTCTATCTCTTAATCTTTCCTTCAAAAAGAAAGAAAAAAAGGCCCCAAATCCCAAGGGCGTCCACAAGGGGAGGGCTGTAGGCCGGGGATATAGTGGTTGCCGTCTCCGTTTCTAATATATGAATTAACGGAGGGTGATGATTCTTAATCAATCCCTCTGGAGATGCTGCATATCCCATGATCAGCCGAGCATTAATTTGTGACTCGGAAGATAATGTGAAATTTATGATTTTAATGATTTTGCACATTAACAGTCTTGTTCAGTTATTATGCAGATTACCTAGTTATTTTGCATATTAACAAATTTCTTACTTTAGCTGCAACATATATATAATCTTGCGGACGCCCCTGAAATTAGGTGGTAGTTAGTACTGTTGGCACACTCCTCAATTAATACTCCGTGTTATCCCACTTACAAAAAATGCAATCTGCGTTTTATTGTTAGCAATCGATGTTTCCACTTCTTCCCACCTTATTCGTGTTCTGAACATTGATTGGTTGAATTCGATTTAGATCCTATTGAGCTGTGACAAATATGAACAGTTATTCATTATCAATCCCATAGTTGGCAAGAGTTGACTTCCAACCAGACGTGGGAAAAAAATCTGTATACTATACCCAAGGCGAGTCAAGTATTTAATCACAAGTATTATTATGTCGTTCCTCAAGGTTAATAGAAATACAAGGTTAGATCATCATGTAATTGGGCTTGCAAGATAGGCATATTTTGACAAAACACGCAACCATTCATAGTCTATGACATCACTATTGCTAGAATTTTTTCAATTTAATGTATCGTACCAACTGCTGGATAAGTTAATAGATTTGGAGAAAACCACCACTGATGATGTCAGTAGTGGTTAAGCATAATGGAAGTCAACAAAGTTTTTGAAAAAATGATTTTTTTATAACCTTGTATTTCTATTATCCTAGGTTGTTCCTTATTTAGGACATCAGGCGTCCGCAGGATTATACATATATAATTATTTTTTTTTGGTGGGGTATTGTTTTTTTGAAAAAAAATCTAAAAATTCAATAATACACAAAGAAAAATACAAAAATTCTTCAAAAATTAAATTTCAAATATAAAGGTTTTTTGAAAGGTTTTTCAAAATCAATAGCTATTCATGAACAATTTGAAATATTACATTTTTCAGAAAAAAATCAAAATATGTTTGCAAAAATTGAAAAAAATTATATTTTCGGAAAAAAAATTGAAAAATTAAATGTTTTGGAATTTTTTTTTGAAGTGTTAAATATTGCTGAAATTTGAATATATGAGAGGGGGACTACAGACCCTTCAGTCCACCTTCACTGAATACCTCTAAGTTGAGTCCTTCTACATTGTGATGAAAGGAGGTAAAATCAACGCTATTTAGTGTTTAAAAAAAAAAAAGTATTCCATTACGTAACAGATTAATTTCAAAACCAAGTAAAAGTAAAATTTGTTGATTTTATGTTGCATTATAATGAAAAGAGGAATATTGTTTGCAAGATATGTGCAATACTCTTGATACATCTCTCATAAATCTTATTTGGCTCAATAAACAATCAACAGTTTCCGGGAAATTCCAAGGACCAATACAACCGTTCCTAAGACTGGACTGGATTTAATAGATAAAGACTTACACAACACTTATAAAGAACCCCCCAAGTCCTTGAATATTTTCAATGAGTCCAGTTCAAATACTCAGATTGATTTTGAGCTCAGGACTTTTCTTGAGTAAAAATAAAATAACATTCAAGACCCAGTCGAATAGCAAGCCTTTGTTATTGAGTCCAAGTCTCTTTGACTAATAAGTAATGTATAAGTTAGTAGAGCATTTTCACTGAAGTCATGAATTGCACCATAATTAAAGAAGACACCATCTTGGGAACTCAAGGTTAATACTATTTACATAAGATGAACAAATTTACAATAAATCTTCATTAAACATCATCAAATGGCTTTAATAATAAAAGAGGATTTATCAACTGCATTATATACTCAGGGGTGTCACCAGGGGATGGGCTGTAGCCCACCCTCCCTCCTAATTAAGGAATTTTCCTTTTTACTAGAATTTTTTCTTTCAAAAATTAAATATTTGAAATTTAATTTATGTAATATTTTTCCAAAAATTTAATTTTTTGATAACAGCTGTGTATTTTTGATTTTTTTTTAAAGAATAGCTATCGATTTAAAAAAATTTTTTTTAATAGCTGTGGATTTTTGAAATTTTGTTCTAAAAAGTTTAATATATAATTTAATAAAAAAATATATATATTATTCAGCGGACTTCCCTGATACTACTTGATTCGAATGATAAGCACTGATGTTTGAATGAAATCAATGTATGTGTACTATTAAATATAAGTCTAATTCCATGTATCAATTTTCTCCTCAATCCCGATTTTAGAGTTGTACAAATATGATTCATTCAAAACAAATAACTTAATAAGAGATTATTGTGCCGATCATATTTAAACTAGCGTACAATCATCAGCAATCAGGGGTGTTTGCAGGGAGTGGGCTGGAAGGGGTGTAACCCCCTCCAAGTTATGGATTGTTTAATTTTTATTAGAAACTTTTTTGCTGAGAATGAAAAAAAAATTACGCAAAAATAGGGTAACTTTTTTTTCCAAAAAAATGATTACTTGAAATTTAATTTTTAAATTTTTTTTTGTGAGTAGATGTGAATTTTTGAACTTTTTTTCCAAAAAGTAAAATTTTTTGTAAAATGCTATGGATTTTTTCAATTATTTTTTTCCCAAAAAATATAATTTTTGTATTTTTTTTTTCTAAAAATGAAATATAGGAAATAAAATTTTGAAATTTTTAATGTAATTTTTGAAATATTTTGTGAATAGCTTTGGATTTTTGAATTTTTTTTTCAAAAAATTTGGAAAAAATCCCCCCACCCCTAAAAAAGAAGAAGTATATTTATATAATTCTGCACACGCTCACGGCAATTCATCCATAAATTCGACGTAAAAATTAACTAGCCATCTTCTTAAAGTCGAACCGGATCAATAATTGTTAGAGTAAACGCAACACTAATGGGATTTATATCTGTAATAGGTACAACATTTGTTATTGTCCTTTTTTACTGAACTTTTTTTTTTGATAAATTGATTAATACTTCATTATGAAATTCATTGGATAATGATAGAGCAGGTAAGTTGTTAGAGTAAAGACTTCAAACAGTTACATATATTAGCCTGATTTAGTGTACGATGATACAGGTTGTAAAGTGACATCAGGATACAGATGTATTTAAAAGTGAATTTGTAAAACGTTACAAATTCAGTTGATACTTAGTAATTGTTCCCATTAATATTCACAAGTGGACATCGTAGTATGAAGATAGCTAAATAAGTGTTTAAAATATTAACAGATAGAAGAACTGAGAAATTTCTAGAATTACAAAACATAACTTCAAAAGGCCATTTGTCAACAACTATTTGTCATATTTTTAAGAAAAAAAACACCTTCAAATAGTAGAATGGATGCCTATAGTTGAAAAAAAGGCCTGTGATGGCCTTAATGTTGGAATTAAATTATTTACAAAAAAAAAAATAACAACTGTGATTCATAAATTTATGTGTTCTTTGTTTTCTTAAAAGGTTACTATTTAAATCTAAGAAAAGTACTTTATTTTTCATAAAAATATGACAAATGGGCTTTTGAAATTATTTTATCCCATTGTAGTCATTTCTCAGTTCTTCTACACCCTTTGTAGGGGGTGAGCTTGATCCTTCGCTTACAGTTTTGTAGTAATATATCGTCGTACACAATACTAACACTGGTAGCTAACAGGATTCAGTATACTGGAATATGACTCTGTACCTAGAGTTGAGTACTTTGTAATGAACAAAAGAGCAAGTAGAAAAGCATGCATTATTGCCTATCTTTGGTGTAAATTGTTCTAAAAGTGTATAATAAGATAGATTTATATTAATTTACATATAATTATAATATTTTCCATTTTACTAATTCTATTTTAAATGTATAATAGTATCCCCTTTATAGAAGCAAAAAATATTCTTCCCTCAAAAACATTTAACAACCAGCTGATAGTAACTAGGATCTTAATTCAGTAATAAAATATGTCTAACTCACGCCTTCTCCCCGTGCTCTTTTTTTTCATTTAATCTACTTTACTCTAGCAATTTAGACACACACATTATGTTATCAATAATTATTATTAATCTATAATTCCAAAAGAATACATTTTCTGTGAAAATCTATGAATTTTTGAAATTTTTCTTCAAGAAATGTAACCTTTTAAAATTTTTTTCAAAAAAGTTTAAATTTGAAATTTAATTTTTGAAATTTTGTTCCCAAAAATTTAATATTTGATTAAATTTTCCAATGTTTTTATCAAAAATTTAATTTTTCTATTTTTTTCCAAAAATTAAAGTTTCTGTAAAAATCAATGAACTTTTAAATTTTTTTTTCATAAAAAATTTAATATTTGAAAAAAAAATTATATTTGAAATTTAATTAAATTTTCCCATGTTTTTATCAAAAAATTTAATTTTTCTATTTTTTTCCCAAAAAATTAAAGTTTCTGTAAAAATCAATGAACTTTTTAAATTTTTTTCATAAAAAATTTAATATTTGAAAAAAAAATTATATTTGAAATTTAATTAAATTTTCCCATGTTTTTATCAAAAAACTTTAATTTTTCTATTTTTTCCCCAAAAGTTAAAGTTTCTGTAAAAATCAATAAACTTTTTAAATTTTTCTCACAAAAAATTTAATATTTGAAAAAAAAATTTCAAAAAATTTATATATTAAATTTATTTATTCCGAAAAGTTAAGTTTTTTGAAAATAGCTGTGGATTTCGGAAATATATTTTCAAAGAAATTAATTTTACGAGCATGGCTATGGATTTTCTGAAATTTTTTGTAAAAAGCTGTGGATTTTGAGATGAAATTTTCCGCATTTTGTTCTAAAGAGTAGATTTTTTGGTGTTTTTTTTAAATTCCAAAAACCATACCCTGCCCCCCACCCCAATATATATACATATGCTTATAATCCTGAGGCCGTCCACTCAATCATGAGATAAATCCTTTCTAGCTGTCTTTTATGTTGACGAGTACATTCATGACTCAAGTCCCATCTTCTATCAAGAACTGGGTTAATTCATTAAAAAAATATATACATATATCATTTCATAAATGTAGGCAGTGTCTACTATATATAAATAGTGTGTACAAAGATCGACTTATATGACATCAATTGCGGTTAGGCAATAGGCATAAAATATATTTAGTAGTAGTATCTTATTACGTTGTATATATATATTATATTTAATTACTCAACTCATAATAGTTTAAAGATCAATTTCAAAAGTTGGAGTAATACAACGAAATAAAATCTGGATATTTTATTTCAAGGACAGTAGACTGCCAATTTTAAGAATATATTAAGAAATTGTTAAAAGTAATATATCGAGTCCTTGAAGACATGCATATATATTAGGACGGTTTGTTTTTCAAACTTTTTTCGACTTTCGATTACTGTTCGCTCGGAAAAGTTGTGATCTGATAATACAATAAACTATGAAAAATTTCAGGGATCTATGATGTCATTTTTAGGTAGTACATCTCGTTCAAAGTTTGAGACAAAAATTATTTATTTCGTCCATAAATGTTGAAGTAAGCATTCATCATTATTTTGCATTTATTAATTAAGATAGACATTATTCTAACCTATGAAAAATATTAATAAAGTTCTTTTCTAAAGCTTCTCATAGGGGGCAAAACAAAAGAATAATATAAGAAAATTTTGATCTTTCAGAAAATGTACAAAAATGATGCGCGCTATACGCGGGTCATCAAATTTTCTTAACTTTTTTATTCCAATGGAGAATTTTATAACAAAAACATATAAACACTTTTTATAGGTTTCAAAAATATCTATCAAAATTATTTCATGCAAAATAACTAAAAATGTCTTATAAATATCAAATTTTCTTAGTAAAGAGTGTTTGTTTTTTTCATAACTTGATCGAGATGTGCAACCTAAAGATGACTTAATAGGACAATGCAATTTCGCATAGGTAGTTTTCATACCATATGCCAACTTTTCCGCACTAGCCATAATCGAAATTTGGAAACAAATGAACAACAAACCACCCTAATATGCTTTAAAATAAATGAATGAAGTATATATGTAGTTTGCATATATATTAATATTATTGGTTAGGTATGCAATGCGAATGGAAGTCCTTTATACCAGAGAAAGGTGGTTCCGTATTAAAAGCGCTCCTCCGTACCTCCGTATTGATATAGAATCTAAATATGATATGGAACAATCGGGGAAAAACGGCATTTTAACTATGAATTGTACCTCCATATATCTGTTTTAACTTAATCTCTTGAAACCTCTTATAGGAAAAAGTAGGATTGTGTGATAAGTTTTTTTAGAGCTGCTGTATATGTTTTTATTAAGAGAAACCCTCGAGTAGCTCCACCACCGAGTTGACTTGCGACTCATCACTAGTGTTGTGTCGGTTCTTATTTATTCAGTCCAGTCTTAAAACGGGTACTAAGGACTGTCAGTCCTGGGGAACGGTCCTTACCTGTCGGACCTTTGATTTTTTCATCAAAATATCGCTAATTAATGAACACAAATAAGATAAGACTATCTAACAAAATAGCACTTTTTTAAGCACTAGACCAGGAGGACCTTGTTGATACGAACATTCTACAAACACAAAGATCCAGTTGCTCATGACAATATAGTAAATTTGTACAATACTATATTATAACAATCTATAATAGACAAAACTATATGAGCATCCCTCATAGTGAAGTCCATAGATTATGACTTGATTTCATGCATCCTTATTTTATGCTTCATAGACAATAGATGACTCGTTGCAGACCTCTAGTGATTGAGGGATTCCAAAAGATAGATATTAAAGAGAGTACTCGGAGCACATCCTCCTGACCAGGGGCAGTTGAGAGAGGATTTCGTTGCCAGGGATTCCTTCCTGCATATGCACTCTTCTCCATTGCTGAACACCGATCCTGAATTCGGGATCCTACTCTCAAGAAGGATTGCATTTCAAATTTTTTACCCCCCTCCTTTCTCTCTCTCTCTCTTTTCTATCTCTTTCTTCCTTTTTCTTCTCTCTTAGCTAGGGCATTTTCTTATGAGATCAGTTCACAAATGAGGTTTATTCTTGAAGGAACGTCATGGCCTTATCTCAAATTGACGACGATATTGAGGGTTTTTGTGTGGTTCTTTTTTAAATAAATGCTCAGACTTTCAGCTATCAAATGATATACTTTTTTAACTTTTTGAGTATATTCGTCTTGAAGCTACAAGCCTCTGAATAAAAAGCACCTATTTTCAACTTTAAACAAAGATAACTCGAGTTATAATCATGATATATACCTTCTAATTATGGTCTTAGAATTTTAACATTAAGCTTTAAAATAATGTTCACAAAATGTATCCTTATCTTCAACACTAAGCTTTGCACCTTAAAAATAGTCAAGATAACAAAAAAATGTATGGCCTTTCTCTGAATTCCACGAGGCTCAGAGAGAAAAAATACGACTATACTTGGAATCAGGGTATCAAATTCTACTGAGTTGATCCATTTTTGCTGTTGAACAGTGTAATTTTTTCTATTTTATTACAGAATAATTAAAAAAAAGGAAAAACACCCACAATGACGCCAGAAGGGATCGATTGTACCTTCTTTAAGGACTGGCACGTTGGACTGGATCTTACATGAATGGACTGCACCAGAGATGCAGATATACAAATTACAGAACCACTATCCGAAAAATGATACAGACTTGTGGATGCGGAACCACACGAATTCTTGTTAACGAGGAATGGAATAAAAAAATGTATGCTGCTCACATCTGCTTATCCACACGAATGCAAGCTAGACTGATTCAACTCAAAATTGAGCCTGGATTATATTTGCATTCTTTGACGAATTATCCTCAATTTCTATGAACAAATTATTCTCACAAACCCTTTGAGTGTGCCACAAGCTGTACTGGTAGCGGCTAAAATGGGCATTAGTATAAAATACATGCTATTTAAATGTATTTCAAAGGATGTGGCTGTTAGTGAGAGTGAAAAATGGCACTTAAAAAGTCAAAAATATTATGACGCAGTTTTTTTTTTCTGCATCTTTAGAAGGAATTGTGGCTGTCAATGCAAAAAAAAAGCTAGAATTTTTTTCTCAAAATTAAACCTGGATAAAATTTGTATTCTTCGACAAATTATCGTAAAATTCTATTACCAAAATTATTCTTATTGAGCCTTTCGGTGTGCTGCAAATTGCAATCCATGAGGCTAAAATGATCCTACCAATAAAATAAATTCTACTTAAACTTATTTCAACAGTTGTGTCCCATAGTGAGAGTTAAGTAAAAATAAGGGCATTAAAAAGATCAAAAATATCATGACTCAGAAGTACTTTTTTCGCATCTTTAGGGATAATTGTGGCCTGCCAATACAAAAGCAAGCCGTATTTTTTTCCCTCAAAATTGAGTGGGGATTAAATTTGTATTTGACGAATATTTGTCTATTTCTATTAATAAATTTTTCAATAAATTATTAAGCAGCTATTCATTAAGTCCAAACTGGACCCGTAGAAGTTAAAGCAAATAACCCAGGCAAATCCACAGGAGTCCATGACGACCCATGCCAGTCACCTCGGGGTTTTAAACCAGACTATGCAAAGAGGTATAAAAAAAGTGCGTGGAACGACCCTTGTGAGGGTGGAGGGACCACTTTGGACACCAGCAATGAAAAATACCCATCTCCTCCGTTGGAAAACTCTTTTGAATGTGTATCTTGATTTCTTTTGAACTCTTTTTTGAAACTTTTGGCTCCTTTCAGCCATGACGCCAACCCCCTCTGATGAAGGGCTGTAGTGTCCGTCATCCAAACACAGAGGCCCTCAAAGCTACTTTCAGTCAGCACTGGAACGTTATGACAGAGGGCTACATCTGTAGTGGCCTTCTGCCCTCGCCTGGAATTCATCATTGCCTCTAAGGGTGGCTACATTAATGATTAAGAGAGCTCTGGTTTACATATATTTATAGTATCACGTATATTGTAAATACTCGTACAAATGACATTTATCCAAGACTTTAAAAGAGCAATACACTTCAAAATAAATTAATTAAAACTATTTTAATTAAATCTTATACAAAATATATTATTTATAGTTAATAATATATATGAATGATAAAAGTAATTAATAAGTGAAAAAAATTCGTATAGAAGTGAAATAAGATAACTGATAGCGCTTATTTCCTCTGCACCTGCAGCATTATCAATCATTCGTGTCATTAATTTCATGGAGAGAGAGAAAGGCAATTTGGAGTTGATTAATATCAGTTCCATAGCTAGGAACTGCATTGACTCTGTACAAGTGTATTCCTCACAAATGCTACTATTTGCATTAGGCTGTCCCGTTTTTGACTCAATACTTTTCTCTCCCTGCTCAAAGCCTTTTTCTGCTGCTGAAATAATAATAAAAAAGTACATTGAAAATTGTGTAGGTCTCTCAACTCATTTTTGGCTTGGTACAGAGCGTTTTAGTACCAAAAAAAAAACCCGGTATACTCGGTCAAATTGGGCCATTGTACCTTCCCAAAATTGTACTTTTTATATTTTTTAGTATTCAGTTAGTCAGCTAAGAATATTCTGCACTTTGTTTTTAATGCTTTAAGAGGTACCATATGTGCTCAATGATTTGCACTTTCCATATTTTATCAAACATATATCAAAATTTAACCTCAGTTGATGTGAATTCTGTTCAACAAAAAAGAGGAATATCATCTTGTGTTATGTTTGATAAAACAAGAAAACTGCAAATCATTGAGCACATCTTAGACATTGATAAGTATAAATAGCAAGAGGGTGCTAGTGTCGCGTAAGAGCACGTCTACTGTTGTAATCAACGGCTCTATGATATTCTTTGAAAATAAAGAGAAAAAAAGAGAAAAACAGAAGTTAAAGATGATAATAGCATAAATACCCCATCAGCATCTCGATTCCATAGAAACCTTTGCGATAAAATCTTTGTCTCTCCATATATTTTAAATGATCTTAAACCCCTCACCGGCTGTGACGTTGAAATCTGAACAATAAATACTTTTAACTTTTACGAAATATAATTCCGCTGCCACTCGACAATCTTTGAATTAGTATCTGCAATGGCCTCAAGATACGTCCTGAAGGTTTGGCACGTCTTTTTTATGTATTCTTTGAACATATCCTACATGTATTCATTTACGGTAGCCTTCATGGTCAGGATGTTTTCGTGTCTAAAGGTACAGCCCCTGGACTCCGCACATGACCAGAAGGCGTGCCCCAAAGCATTGGGATGAGGTATAGACGCCGTATTTCTTTTGGCCACAAATTGATATTATTGCTCAACCATCTTTGATCAGCTTTGGCAGTGTGGAGAGGAGCGCCGTTTTGTTGCGGAACCACATCAACATTTGGGAAGTTATCCCGTAACCACGGAAGGAATTGAGCCTCCAGGTTTTATTACCTACGTCGGGAAGCGCACGGATCTTCACACGAGTGTCACGTTCATAAGTCATTGACTTGATAGTTCCTAAAAAAAGATAAAAATAAAATTTCTAGACAGTGTTATGAAATGTTCAACTTGCCCAACTATATTTATGTCCGTCTCTCAAAAACTCAGCAGAACCTCTCCATTTGCCAATAATCTATTTTTCTGAATTCAGCGTCACACCCGTTAATGATTAAAAACAAGGTGCACAAAATTTTAAACTCTTAAACCGAATACTAATGTATTGAATAAGTAATTTTTTCAAAGTTTCCATGCAGAAAAGGTGTTTGTGCAGGACAATACAAATATTAACCCAAAAACGAGACAGTCTAACGTCATTGTACATCTTCTGGTTTGCTCTCAGAGTGATTTGTGGAAAACGCCTTTGCAGTAGAGACACGTGTTGTTAAAAACATTCTACAAATTTAAATGCTGTTAATATTTGTTACATCTATCTATATACATATATTTCAACAATACTGTAAATTTCGGATACAACAAAAAAAATCAGATATGATAAGCTTTTTCTCAAAAATATAACTATAAAAATACACCTTAAACGATCTCAGATACAAGAATGCGGTGAACATATTTTGATTTCCAAAATAGTGGTCAATTTTCAAAGGGGAGACCGTGTGTAAATTTTGGGATTCTTAAGATACAAAACAAATGTTACTCCTTTTTAGAGGAATTTCGGTTCTTTTATAATTTGTTACCGAATACTTTTACGATGTTCAATCGATTTGATGCCCCTTTCAAAGAAGTTTCTGGTCTTTTTTTATTAATTTGAAAAGGTATATATGTTTTTTTATTTCAGGGATTTTTTTTTTTTTTTAATTAGGCAAATTTTCCCTCCTGTGTATTTACAATAACATCAACTCTTACTTCCTTCAATCTAAAAGGATGTTCCATCCAGGGAATTATGACATTTCACTATGTGACCATGTTATACATATGTACATTACAAATATTCAGAGAGTTGATAGAAAAGGACTAAATCGAGTCAAACATTTTCCCCAAAAAATAATGCTAATTGTCGTGAAAAGTCTTTCAAAAGTAACATTAATTCAAATTAAGGGCCCTTTAGCGAGTAAAAAAATCATTTATGTACATTTAAATGTCTGAATATATGAAAACAAGTTATCGGGTGCACTGTCTGTAGTTCTCCAGGATGTACACCAATACTGTATAAAGGGGAAAAAGAGAGTATTATTTACAAGGAGTGGTGTATAAAATGAATTATATCTCGCAAGTGTTAGTTCAGCTTATTTTAAAAAGGAATTATTAAGGAATTAAGAGATTTAACTTTTCAACTAAATATTAATCCGAGTAAATATATATACCACTTACAATGAAAAGGTACCTAAGGTAGCCTAATTATAAGTGTGCTTAAATTAAATTAAGGAGGTTAGAGGCTGGTGGCTTTCACACTAGCTCATTTTGTGCAGGACCTGACTCTAAAAATGGGCTAGAAATTTTTATATTTGTTCAATTAACTATAAATTAGTATGTCTATCTTACGCTCTGATTCCTTTAAGCAAGTTAAGTTTAGCTAGAAACTGCTGCCGAGGGGTTTAAATTAGCAAATAACATTTAAAAAAATCTGACATTACTATAATTTATTTTTACTTTTGAGGAGTGAACGTCTAAGTATTGAGTAAGTGAGTAGGGACGTGTGAGTTTGCTCATGAAAAATGTAGAGTAAACCCTAACATTTGTTGAAGAGTTATTTTCTGTATTATTAAAGCAAAATTTGAATGTTTGTCGACGCTTAATAACTCTAGGCATTGCCGAATAATACCGTTTGTTTCTATCATAAAATAACATGCAAGACCTTTTTTGACAAATAACCCTTTTTTATATCATTGATAAACATATTTAATTGAATGACTTTTTTTAGAAAATAAAGTATTTCTTACCTTATTTAAAATAACCTTATTTCTTGGAAAAAGTCAATTGTTTACAATATTATTTTTTCTGAGCTTTTTTAAAAGTGGATAACCTTTTTTAATAACGACATTTCAACCTTTAAAAAAAAGTTTCCATTTTAAATTTCTTGATTATTCAAGCGAATTTGGTACCCCACATTTGCCGTTCTATAAATATTCATCGCTGCTAAAGCATAGAATCCGTGCACCTCCTGAAACTCCATCATTGACGCTGACCCGGATCAGCGTCAATTTTAGGATGTAGAATTTTAAAAACTAATATATTTCGATTCTTAATTCTTTTTAATTTTAGATGAGAAATAAGGACATGATGTTTAGAATCTTGATTAATCTCATTAAAAGCAAGTATTTCATGGATTTATAAAAAAGTTTCTGGACGACCCTGACAGTGAGTAAGAAGAGAAAATGTCCATGGCAAAAGAGAATAGTTGGTCACTCTCTACTACGGAGTGCAACAATATAACCTCTTTTTTTATAATACGTGACAATCAGGGTGTAGAACTATTAGCGGAATCGCTATGGTTTTATTCTAAAGTCGAGATTAAAAAGTGTTCTTGGAAATAAATTTAGTCGCTATCATACGTTGGAGTAGTGAGAAACGTGTGTTTGCCATCGAAAATAAATATTGACAAAAATGGTATGACTTAACACTTTATAAAATGAAACTATTTTCAAATCCTGAGTTTCTATTGGTTTATGAAAATCGGTTAATTACTTCAATTTCCACTATACAAAAAATATTTTTTAAGTTCATTATTACAATTTAAAATTTGCAAAATTCTTTAAACGCTAACAATAATGACATTAAAGAGCTAAAATTAATTTAATCAGATCTGGTGGCATGCAGGCATTTTAAATTGGTACAGTTTGTTTGAGTAATTGGAACGGGATTTATTCTGGAAGAACCAACAATGTAAAAACAACATTAATATCCATTATCTGAATAAAAGTAACTTTGAATGTTCATTGATTCCAAAAGATATCTACCTAGAAAATTCATCAAATTCATGAATATGCATTGAAGAAAAATGATTTATAAGCATATCAACTAAGAAAAACTTTCTTTTAGCTAACCCCTTCATAAGAAAGGATATATGACGTTTACTGGGCATTATACCAATTTATCAGCAAAATTTTATTTATCGATATGGGCTTATTATAGTGTGGGTTACCAAATGTATCGTACATGTGCACGTCTAAGTGTATATATCGAGGTTGCTCTAACATAAAACTTCCTTCAATCATTTATATAGGTATGAATATGTAATATTTGTACAAAGGTGAAAATCCAGCGTGGAATTTTTCATGTTAAAAAAAGTAGCACCCAAAAATATAGCTTTACACCTTGTAGCGAAACAAGGACCCACGTCATCAATAGCTGTAAAAAGTATTGGTGCACAGAAACCTTTTTCTTCGCTAGAGGTACTGTTTAGTTTTTATTTGGAGATATAATTAGGAGTTAGGATGTTATCTAATATATTTTGCTTTTTAGAAAATGCTCATTCGAGTCCGGAAGACTTCAGTTAAGAAGATTTTTGTAATATGGAGTTTTGTTAACCCAATTATTTGTTGATTTTAGTTCAAAGATTATGATGTTTATTCTCCGTTATTTTTTGATTTATCATTAATGTAAAAATATACTTATAATTTATAATTAAACAATGGATTCTTAGTCAAGTCTCGAGTCCAATTTCTCACCTCAGACAATAATTGACCATTGTATCTTAAATCATACATTTATTATTATAATAACAATCAATAAATCGTAAATGTATAATTGAAAACTCCGGCCTCGACTCTTTGGTTGGAAATTCTAAAAAAAAGGAAAAATCCAAGAATAAAATAATTTCTTCTTTCCCCATAGCAATTTTAGAGTAAGGTAGGCGTGCTTCATCAATCACTCTCTTTATTACATCCCAGGCTACTTGAGTGGGAAGAAAAATGACAGAGTGACGTCATATGAGAAGCAACATCTTGCATAAAAGTGTTAAAACACTGCACCCATGTATCACCTCAGGATAATGGTCGAATTTCGCTACTAGGTTTAAAACTTTAGGTAACCCTAACAATTTCAAGAATGTTTTTGATTAGAGACATAATAATCCTCATGACGTTTCATTAGATCAGCTGTGACAAGGGACGAAGGAAAAAAAGGATATAAACAAGGACATTTGCTAGAATTACTCCGATGATGATGCCCAATTCCACTCCGAGTCCAACAAGAGCTTACAATTATATCTTTGCAACAAATCCTCGGGATTACGGCTCCGTCTATTCACGACGAAAAGTTCAAACAGGTTTTGCAAACAGGTTAATTACAAATTAACGGGCCAGCTAAAAAACACACCGGATATATATGTATGGATGTATTATATTGTGAACACTCACAGCTTTGAGGTTTTTCATGATGTTCCCAATATATAATTTAAGACTTTAGAAGTTACGGTTCTATTAACCAAAGCCAATATATTTCTTTATTAAACAATCTATAGTCAATTTCCTTGAGGATTTTACATTTTTATAGGTAAAAATCGTCAACGGACGTCAATTTTTTTCCTGAATGTTTTTTTACGGATATATATCATGATTTTCTCCCGAAAAACACTTTTGCTGAGAGATAAGCTAAAAATCCTTGATGATCTGTCAAAAACAGTATCTAATCAAACACGGGATGCCACGAAATAGGAAGTTCCAAAATAACTTATTACCAAAAGTATCCAAATATTACGCTTCTTTTGATATATTTCGGATATAAGAAATATTCGGATTTGACTGTATTTGAATTTCAAGCACACGTCATAAAACAGTTAACAACTACGGTTAGCAACCAATAACAAAAGAGAATTGAATAAATTATTTTAGCTTACGAATCGATTTTAATGAAAACCATTTCCGCATGCTTTAAACTTGGCACGTCACGTATGTGGTGTGTTTTCAATAACGCCACAAATTGCATCATAATTGCAGGTGACGCCATAACAGGGGCACAGAGCAGTTTGCATTTCGTCAGCTATGACTAGACAAAATGTATTTGTTAACGCATGATTTTTTTGCATGACGATGATGAAGCATTTTTTTAATGTTTCGCTTTACAAAAAAACAAATATTTTATTTTCTTGACGAACATAAAGACGAGAATAAATGGACACGGACCAACTCGTCTTAGGAGTGTTCGCAGGCTAAAATAATAACTTCTTGAAAAATAATTAAAAAATCCATAGCTATTTACAAAAAATATTTTTTTTTGGAAAAAAACTCAAAAATGAAATTTGAAATATTTTATTTTCTTTACAAAATAAAGAGGAGACTAAAGGACCACTCAACAACTCGTCTTAGGAGTATCCGCAGGTTCTTGGAATTAAAAAAAAAATATCCAAAGTTATTCACAAAAAACAATTTTTTTTTGAAAAAAATTCAAAAATCCATAGCTATTACAAAATATGAATTTTTTTGGAGAAAAAATCAAAAATGAAATTTGAAATATTACATTTTTTTGGAAAAAATTTCAAAAATCCATAGGTATTTACTGAAAATTAAATTTTTGAAAAAAAAAAAGTTCAAAAGTCTACAGTTAGGTTCTAAAAATTTCAAATATGATTTTTTTTGCTCTGGTGCATAATTTGCTCTAATGACAAAAAAAATTTACTATTAATAAGCAAAAATTCCTTTATTCTTTTTTTTTGTGAGGGGGGCAGCCCCTCCAGCTCACCCCTGCGGACGTACCTGCGTCTTGTGTAGGGTTTGGTCTCCAAATAATGCTCAGATTTGATATTTTTGCTAAATAAAATGTACACATTTCCGAAAAGAATGAAGAAATTTCATAAATCGGCTCTAAAGATATAAAAAACCTTCACAAATGTATTGAATACAACGTGACGCCAAAGTAAGACAGTCATATTTGACTTAAAACATATAATAACTAATAAAAATCCCTATGAAATGGCTAGATTTGTACAATTAATCATGTTTTGGATGAACTGGGGAAATTCAAATATGATAATTGAAGAAAATAACTTATCCTTACAAATTAAGTAGTTTATAAATTCACTACACAATGTAAATAATGATGTAATAACATATTAGGGTCTCATATATTTAGTTTCTCAACATAAAGGAATCTTGAAAAAATATCAAGGAAATGATTTGTATTCAAATTTGAGGGATGACAATAATACACGATAATTTTATCGATTTTTTAAAACTTTTATTTGATTTGAGAGACTTAAATTAGCCCTATATGTCCCCTTTCAAATAACAGTACCTCCGAATGGGTAATAAGAATAATTTACTAATAGAAATTGACGATAATTTGAACTAGAATACAAATGTAATCCGCACTCAATTTTGAGAACAATCTTTCTATCGTGCTTTTGTGTTGACGGGCCACATATAATAAACTAAAAACCAAATCTTTTTATACCAAAAATACGGTATTTTTTTTCCACAATAAATGAAAAAGGTGCTGATTTGATCATTATCCCTAACAGACATGCAGAAGGCTACTACATAGTAAGGTTTATTCTCCAACTAGCGGCCATACCCGGTATTGCCCAAATAATTAGGTTTCGGCAAAAATATAATTTTTGGTTTTTTAGTGTACAAGATAACTCAGGGGCGTCTGCAGGGGTGAGCCCTCCAGCCCCCTTCCCCCCCAAAAAATAAAGGAATTTTGCTTTTTACTAGAATATTTACATTTTATTTTTTTTTCAAAAAAATACAAAATTGAAATTTTATTTAAATGTTCAAATTTTTCTTCAAAATTTTGTTTAATTTTTCCCCAAAAATTTAATTTTTTAAATTTTTTCAAAAAAGTTAAATTTTTTGTGAATAGATATGGATTTTTGAAATTTTTCTCCAAAAAATTTAATACTTGAAAATATGCTTTTTTCAAAAAAAATAATTTTTCAAATTTTTTTCAATTTTTTTTTCAAAAAGTTCTAAAAATCAAGTTCCCCTCCCCCCCAATATATAATCCTGCGGACGCCCCTGTAACTCCCCAATAAATCCTCAGAGTTACTCTCCGGTTTTCATGAGTACACTCTCACGTAACTACTCAATACTTATATCAACTTAAAATAAGTGTTCTCTCCTCAAGAATGAAATAATAATAAGAGTTTGAGAAAAAATAATTAATATGATAGCATGACTTATAAGTACTTTAGTCCCTAGAGCATTCACAAACAAAAACAAACAAACCAGTATGCTCCATAAAAAAAACGATATTTAATTCAAATCTTAACATATACTATAAATGTAATATTTCATTAATACGACTACATTGTTACTTCTCAGATACAAAATATGTATATGCTATACGTCAGGGATCACTACATACGTACATATGATATGTATGTACTACAACTTGTCTATCAAAATGATCTTACATTCACTTTTAATATGACCATTCCTTTATTCCAAAAATATCTTCATTAAAAATTCATCAAATTCATTCATAAATATGCATTATATAAACTATTTTTAGAACATACTCCTGTTATCAATTTATTTCCTGTGCTGTCCTTCAATAACCATATCACAAGTCCATTAACATGGACTCTTCAATTTTATTGTTGATGAGTTAGATGATAAGAAACATCTTACATTACACTTAATTAACAAAAAAAAACGAAAAAAGACATATTTTGTATATTAAATATTCCTAAAATGAAGTAAAACTGAGTAATTAAATTAATTATATAAACATGTACATTTCAAAAAATTAGATGCACTTCGATTAAGATCAACATTCTTGTTTGAACCCGTGTACTCGTATATTCCAGTTCTGTAATCACCGGGAGGACCATTAATTTTTACAGTAGTATTATTTATCTATCTATTAATGGCGAGTCTTCCAAAGTCCCTCCGACCAGGCCCCCAATAACTAAACAGTGATTACTGTAAATTATTAATAGCCTATATAAGGGTATTAATAATACCCTAAAGTAATGAGTTATTTGAGCCTAGAGACTATAAATATAGATTTAATTTATAGCTATAGATAGGTATTAGTTATATACAGGCTTCTTGATCAGAGTTTTTTCCGATCGGGAATCAATTGTGATATGGCGATATTATATCGTTGATGACAGCATCTCAGTCGTTCCTGATATTTATATCGCAATAGAAACAGCAAAAAAAATTGCGATCCGATCAATTTGTACAAAATTACATAACAGGTAATAATGCAGAGTTTCTCGAGACTGGTCTTTGTCTTGAGACTGATTGGTCATGGTTTAGATCTCGGTCTCCATACATCAAAGTCTTGGTCTGGGTCTCATATACATAGATCTTGTTATAGTTGTAAAGAAATCGTGTAATTGAATATGATCGCAACTAAATTAATCGTATTTCTGATCGCAAATGGCCATGATCGTCATATCACAGTAAATTTCTGATTTCAATTTTTGATTGGATCGCAATTTTTTCGCTCACAAGCCTGTTTATATGTAGTTAACAATTCTCCAAGGTAACTTCGTTACTTTTATTGTACCACGCAGCCTTTCCTCCAAAAAGAAAGAGAAAAAAGACCCGAAATCCCAGACTATCACCGTCATATTACTTCTTCACCATCTTTAAAATAAACTATAAATATATTTTGTAATATAGTAGTTTATTCAATGCTGTAATATTCTATTGAAAGTGTAGTCATAAATGTGTATTTTTATAGGATAGCCAAAATTTATTTCTATAAATAATAAAATGGCCAATTTGTATACTAAATAAACGACGAGGGATCATCAAGAAATTGTATTCCTGTTCTTTCGGAAACGGAGCCTAAGTATGGAATAACTTATTACTTTGTTTATTGATCAAAAAGGCTTCATTATGAAATAGCCAAAGCGAGATGAGGGAATCGACAGCTGACAACAAAACCCATAGGGTATTTGTGTGTTAGCGCGGTAATGCAGTGAGGTATACAGAAAATATATATTAAATATTTAACAAAATGAACAACAAAGGAAAGGGATCAAATGCTATCAAAATGCTTATACATTCATAAGTTTCTGAACATAATTTATGTATTCGTAACCGAGGAACAACAATATAAACAACCTCTCACTCCAACGTTACTCTTTACTCTGATGACATTGTCATTTCACAGGGCTAACTAATGGGCTAGCATGGCTAGTGGCTTTGCTCTACCCAACATAATAATTTAGACTTTAGAGATGTTTGGGAATTGTGATTGTGTAGAATATAAATCACGTTGCAAATTTGTGAAGTAAACTTACAAATGAGTTAACTTTCAAGCTTCACAAATTAAAAGTACTTGATATCTATAATTTATGTCCATTTAGGAAAAAAACTTTACCAACACTCAATGTAAGTCTTCGATCATAAATCAGTTTTATTTGGACAAATTATCATATTTTTTGTAGCCAGAGTCGGTACAAATTTTCCTACCCCTGACTCTGATTCCAAAGCCCTCCTTTAGACTGTCAGTAACTGTTTAAAAAAGGATGAAAAAAAAATTGAGTGACGTCATCAAGGACCGAATTTTGTAGGTTTTTAGGAAAGTGACGGATAAGTAGGGCTGAACTGGTTCGGACTGCAGTTTTACGTCTTAAATATGGACGGCCATAAAAATAGGTAGAATTACTTATACATAACTTTTAATATGATATGATTTTCATTGTATTTCGCAACCTTCTTTCTTACAAAAAAACCCCCCTAAAATCAGTTGGGAAAGTTTAGTAAAACTTCCCAACCGTAGGAATATTTATTCTAACAATCAACGTTATGAACATTAACACGAATCAAGAGTTGTAGAAAAATCAATAACTGAAAAAAGTACAATGTAAACTTTTAAAATAGTGAGATAAGATTGCAGTTTTTCAGTGTTTGACCTAAACCCCAATCTCTCTCTTCTTTACGGGTTTGCTGAAAATATCATTCACAACAAAGACAACTTCTTCACCTTATGATATTTGAATTTCTAAGTAAAGATTATATTAAAAATCACACCATTGATTAAATCGTAGTAATATATGTAAATTAAAATCAACTTATGTGAAAATCATTTTGTCTGAGGGAGAATGTATTCCTTTACTTACGGCCCTGAACAAAATCCATGCTTTGCACAGTTGACAGGAAGACAAGAAGAAGACGAATCTAAAAAAAATTACATTACTATTTGAAGGTCGAAGGTAGAAAAGGTTTGAAGTATCCTTTCATTAGCTCGTCCCAAAAATGCAGATGATGGGTGAACAGATGTTTTAGGAAATATTATAATCCCTTACTCATATGGAGAAAGGCATAACTTGGATCATATATGTAGTTACTCAGGTGAGGATTTGCAAATGACCTTCAAGGGTAAAAGTACCTTCATACATTTATATGTATGTAGTTTCAACGTCTACAATACCTCAATCGATGTATCACATTTTGGGAACTTCGTCCCCAAAATCACGTGTATGAAATGATTCACACGAGCTTGACTGTATAATACATATATTTATATATAGTCAAATCTGGAATTAATACAAATACGCTTATAGAAAACGTTCTCCCAGATTTCGATTTTTTATTAACGGGTGGTCCATTTAAATATAAACGCTTACTAATTCAATAATTAATGAAGGTTTAGTGATTGAAATTAATTCAGGTTTAGATATATTAAAGCATAAACAATTAGTTACAAAACAAAACAAACCCCAGCTCTCTACCTTACGTTAAAGTCGAGAAAATGACACTTGAACGGGATCCATGAATTTCCATTCCCTCAAGCAGTTGGGCATCTCCAGGACCACCGTCTACGCTGTCTTCAAGTCCGAAATGTTGGAAAGGAAGAAGGGCACTATCGAAAATGCCAATATGGACTCGCAGAAGTTAAACAAGACAGAGCCCAGGGCACTCTCCTCAAGTATATGAGGGACCATGGAGAATCCCTTTTTTAATCACGATATGCTTCCGTATTGATCAAAAAACAATGTGAAATCAATCTAAAAAGACATGTACATAAAAAAAATGTTGGCACCCGCTTAGGATTTGCATCTATAAAAAGGAAAAATCCTTATGGAATTTCTTCGTTCTCATGAATTCCTACAAAGTTGACTTTATGCGGATTTTTTATTTTGTGTTGCTTCTATGCAAATTATTTTATGTATGAAAAATTGGTATCCGAGAGAACGTTGACTAGAAGCGTATTTTTATTATATAAAGATTTAACTGTACTTAAATACAAGTTCGAATCAATTAACAAATATTTGGATCTACCTAGAAATAATATGTAATAACTTGTGGTCATCTCTTGCAAATACCTCTTTTAAAAGTCCCTCAGTTACCTGGGTTAGCAAATAATAAAAAAAAATGAATGAATTATGAAAATAATAATTATTTATTCATGAGGAAAACATTTTTTATTCTTTTTGAAGATTTGACTTTAAATACATCCATAGACAAATTCAATGATTTGTATTATATCTAAATACGTTTGTGGAATTAAATCTACTATATATGTTAGTATTTTCTTAAGTGAAATTAATGGTGTGTGATGAATTAGGGGATAATACGTTTGAAATAGCTCATAGTAATTAATTACTCCAGGTTGATATATTTAATGGTACACATTATACAAATAATTTGTAGTATTGGATTAGTGTAAAAGTTTTGAGTTAGCCCGAGTTCGAATTCATGGGTTAGGCGCTTAGTCGAGTCCGTTTGAGGGGTGGGCTGCAATATGTGTACTTCTCAAAAATATAAATTTTCTCATTAAATATATATAGGTTCAGTGATTATTTTTTGGTATTCTGGTTTAGCCACCCTTTGTGCATAAACAAACTATCATAAATATTTTGTCATCTCGTCATTATGAGGGAGCAAAAAGCCAAAAGGCAGTACATCTCAGATCTACTAGTTGCTGGAGTTGTGTTGGCGATGATTATGAACATTGTGAAGTGCTCCAGGAGCCTGGCTTTCAAGGTGGCCAAGATGACAAATGAATGAGCAGTCCTCTCCAGAAAAGAAGGAAGCGGAGGACAGAAATTAACGAAGGATCAGGAGTTCCTGTCCAGCTTGGAGAAGAAAATCAAGGAAGACCTCTCTAAATCAATTAATCGCCTCGACAACGACTTCTACGTGGCTGAAAGGGCCATCAGGAGGGCTGTGAAGGAGACTTGATATTTTCTTCATACACAAGGGCCTCACGCCACCGCCTTAAAAAGGTCATGAAGGCAGAAAAGCTTGATAGGTAAAGAGGCAAAGAGATGTGGCCTCCTACTTTGTCAGATTTGAACCCGCTGGACTTTGCTGTGTAGTGCACTTTTGAAGGGGAAAAATCAACAACTTTACACCCAAATGTGGATTCACTAAAGGCTGTCATAGTGGGTGTGAGGGGTAACTAGTCTGGGGAGTTTGTCATCTACTCCTGAAAGGCCTTCCGTGGATGTATAAAGACTGTTTGATAATGCTGAAGGTCGTGATATTGAGTGACCAAGTTGCAAGAGCCTTATATCGTTAAAATTATATTATACATTTTTTGTCCTTTTTGAAAAGTAAAAAAAATTAAAAATTAAAGCATTTCTCAAGTTCACGTTTTACTGTTTAACACTGTGCATCAACTTTCGATTAGGAATTTTTTTAAATTTCTGCATGTAATGCGGTTTCTCTTTTTAATATCCTGCGATATGAATTTGCCTGCTCTAGTATTTTTGAGTTTATATTTATAAAAAAAAATAACACTCGAATAATTATGAGCTAATCACGTAACTAATCCTAACACTTAATACTCAATAACAACCTTGTCAGTCAAAAAAATCATATTTATATGTTTTTTACTTAATTTATGTTCTTAAAACTGAACCAAACTTATTTAAATCGTAGTCATCAGCTTAATTTAACAGTTTATATAATAAACACATCAACACATAAAATTATAACTTATACCTTTTTAGTGGGACTGATGTCTCTTTATAAGACTATATGTTAATGATATGTAGAATAATATAAGTTCTTAAACAGCTAACATTCATTTTTTCATAAGCATTCTTAAAGAGAAGAGATTAATTTAAAAAAAAAACTAGAGATTAAACCAATATCAAAATTTCAACCGATACCGTCTTTATGAACAATTCCAATACGATTCTTATTAATAGTATGTATGAAGGAATACTATCAACAAATAACAAAATGATTTACTTTTTTTAATGTTTAACATTTAATTAATTAGGAGTTGACAAGGGAAAACATAAATGTATCAATCCTCATTCTGTTTATACTTAGTTGTAAGTAATTTGAAATTCAAATTATTGAAAAAGTTAGTTTCTATCCGTACACATGAATTAATTTGTTCCTGGTTGGCTCAGAATAGACTTAGGATTTCTGAGCCATCGCTCAATCACTCAAAAAATTGCTCACTTTGACCATTTGGGAAAAACTTCTGCTTTCGCTCTTTTTTATGTAAAAATGCCTCATTTTTCTAAGCAGATATGAAATAAATAAATAAAATTTTGGTTCTTGGTAAATTATACAACAGCTTTTGATGGCATTTTTCGAGGGAAAATCCACTTGCAAAACCCATTCTTTAATAGACTATCTTTTTGAAGATAAAAATATGTACTTATATGATACAATCCAGGTTATGATGATATGATGGGATATGCAAACGAGCCAGATTTTGACAATAGCCAATTGGAAAAAGGGAAAAGTTGTATCAAAATGGACTGTTGAATAATCCCCTTATAATCTTGCAAATAAGGGGAAAGGCTTTTGCACCAAATTGCAAAATCCTGATTTCCCATTTATGCCGGCTTCAAATTTGCTCCAACACTTATGTGAACGTTGAACAGTCCTTTAGTATGTTTAAAGCTACCAATATGGATCGAACACAAAAATTAACGGAATAAAATCTTTCTAGAATCTTGATTTGTCAATATAATATAGCAAAAATTTATAAATAAATTATCATAAATATAAAATAATACTAATTGTCTTAAACTAAACATATGTTTTAATGTATTTTTCTTTAAATAAAAATTACTCAATTTTTATATTTTGGTTGCCCATTTTTCCCATAAAAATCGCACAAAAATCCTAAGTCTACTCATATATATTGCTCGCTCTAATGAATAGGCTTTCATTTTCAATGAATGGACCTAAATTTTGTAATGCAGATATATTATCATTGCACTTATTATATGTCTAAAAAAATTCGAAAGAAAATAATTTTATCCAGGGCTCGTACCAAGAGGAGCCCCTAGTCTGAAGGCCAGGTTAATCTATACCAAGGCTAATAAAAATATAAGGTTATATCATAATGCGTACACAACTGATGTTTGACTTCCACCACGCTGTTAATATTGACGTCATAGAATATGATTGGTTGTGTGCTTTGTCAAAATCTCTCTGTCCTGCCCAGCAGTCGGCACGGTACATTAAATTGAAAATTCTATCAATAGTGACGTCATACACTATGAATGGTTGAGTGTTTTGTCAAAATCTACCTGTCTTGCCCAACAGTCGGTACAATACGTCAGATTGAAAATTCTAGTAAGCCAGATTACATAATGGTCTAAACTTGTACTTCAATTAGCCTTGGTCCATACTATGAGCCGCCCTTTGAACCATTCACCATTTGAAATTTTGAAATAATAATTATTTTTGTTTAATAATATATAAAATATGTAAGCACAGGTATTGTTGGAATCGGCATTATTGAGTCGATTTCGATAAACGATTCCGATACTTCAAAAGGCCGATACTTTCCGATTTGATGTATCGGTACACTCAAAAAAACCTTTCTCCTATAAGTAATTTAATAAATTCCTATTAGATCCATAAACATTCTTAAACGGCTCGGAATTGATCTGATTTCTTCCTTGTGTGGACTAGAAACTTTTTTGACTACGAATAAAAGAAATATTACATCGTTTTGAATCGTTGCCGTGTGTATGGGACATAAGAGTATAAATTCACATTGCACAACAATTAAAATACTTTAACAAAGTATTGCCCGTGGGACAACATAAATTCTAAGTTTCACAACAAAAGTATGTGAGTCTGGAATGATTTACATGCTATAATATGCTCGAAAAAGAAAAAGGGTGAATCCCAAGTTTGGAGAAGGTACGAGTGAATAATACTTTGATATCGAGTAGTACACGAATCCAACATATAAGCTAAGTAATTTACCAGTTTTATCTATTTAAATTGGTATTAAGGTAAATTAATAACTTGAGTAATATTTTTAAAATACTTTTAAATAAAGTAAAAGGCCAATTAAACCTACCTGGAAATAGATGAAGGACATGAGCAACATTTAAGAAAGTGAAAGATGTAAAAATAATCATTTTAAAAACAGATATTGGCAAGTCAATTAGTTTTAGACAGTATCAGAGATACTGTTCATTGATTATTATTAAAAATATTCCGTCAATGCATTGCGATATATTTTTCTTAAAATATAAATTTATAAAAATCGAACTCAGAAGTATTTTGAATAATAAATTCGTTGAAGCCCTAGATTAGCTATTGTGCCCATTTGTGATAGGTTTATTTTTTATGTCACTCCTTAGTTCATCTTTTTTACTCTAATGACAATGTAATTTAAGAAATATAACACCATTTTTGAATGTTGCAATTCAAAAGATTTTTGAAAATATTTTGATCATTTATACTAAAGAAGCCCATAAAATAGCAGTCAAATTCAAATTTGTCTACCCTTGCCATGAATCAAATACAATATATGTATGTTGCCTTTATACAAAAACTGATCCATAATATGTAATATCCTAAGAAGAATATTCTGGGATGTCTCAAAACATTTTTGGAATGAAGGCAGGTTAAAAACTATCGGCTCTGCTACAAAAAGCTCAAAAAAGTTGGTTATGAATAAAAATACAACTTTTTTGAAAATTCATAGCTATTAACAAAAATTAAATTTTTTGGAAAAACAGTGTCGAAATCAAATTTTCAATTATTAAATTTCTTGGAAAAAAATTTAAAAAATTAATTTTTTCGTAAAAAGTTTAATAATCAAATGTTCAAATATTAAATTTTTAACAATTTAAAAAAAAAATACCAATATTTTCATCCAGACCAAAAAATAATTTTCTAGTAAAAACATAAATTCCTTAGCTTTGGGGAGGGGGCGGGGCTAATGCCCTTTAGCATTTAAAAAGGGCTGAAATACTTTGTGAATTGGCAGGGGTTGTTATTAAACTAAATGGTGTCTCGTTGTAGTCTTTATCAACAACCCATGGGTAATTTTCTCATTGGTAATTCCTTGCTATAAACGGAGTGGGATTTGTTTTCATTTACTTCCTCTCACGGCTGCTTGCAGATGATCTAATAAAACGGCATTACAGCTAATCTACTCTCCCCCCAAACAATCTTCAAATTGTCAAGAATACCACGTTCATTTTCGCTTTTTTTTTAAATTTTTAGTTACAGAGAGGACATGTTTTATGTATCAAAAAGTATATTCCTCCCACACCCGCTCCAAGGTATATCTATTGTGGGATATTAGTCATAATATCAACAAGCACAAGATGATTCATTCCATAGAAAAGGGATTATTTAGCATTATTTTGGAAAAATAGTGATTTTTAATCTTGAAACAAGTGTAACTAAACCAATATGGGTGGCTGCTTAATTGTAACACAAAAAATATAGAGCCTCATAGTAGGTGCTCCTAATGCCCCTCTAAAACGAACAGTGTTTGTAATGATTAATTTGAAGGATTTTTTTTCTATCAAATAGTAATCTATAGTATATCTACTCCAAAAAAATTATTTTCGATTGTGCCCTACATAAAACTGATTCCTTCCGAAACATATCTAAAGAAGATTTTTAGAAAAAAAAATAGCAACATTTAGGTGTTTGGACAGTCGTATCTGAGCTCCAAATAGCTGAAGGCTTCTTTTGGATCTGGAAAAGTGGTCAAAGGCACCAGATGTTGTAAATAAAAGAGGGAAGGGTAGATTATGGATCCAGGTCCGCCACTAAGCATGTCGGGTGTCATAAAAATGATAACGATAATATTTCTTTAGCAAGGGTTTCCTATGCTTTACTATGCCAAGACTTCCTTCACCAATACATTATTAGCTGAGGCTCCCTCTATACGAAACATGTGTACTATGTATGTGAGATTGAAAGCAATCCTTCATCTTCCTGCACCCCCCTCCTAGACTCGCCACACAGCCCAACTTTAGACACCATTTTATTAAGCAACCTTGGTTTTCGGGGCCACTGAGGGAAATTTGGGGCATAAAGCGTATAAGGTATCTGGGTCCCTGCATGATTCAAATATCATTTCGTGGGACCAAATTTTCAAGCGGCACCCCGTGTTTTTAGTGCCTGTTACCAAACTGAGCCTCTATAAAAAAGAACTGGGACTGAAGACAGGAACTGAGACCAATGAAGCTGAATTTAGCCCGAGACCGAAACCGTTGAAATGAAAGAACCGAAACTGTTGAAATGAAAGAACCGAAACCATTGAAATGAAAGAACCGGTACCGATAGAACCGCTGAACCTGAATCGGGTACAACTTTGTCTATTTCTAGGAGGACTCACAGAAAAATAATTTTACTACAAAGTAAATGTCGATGAGAAAGATCAGCATGTCACAAGAAGCTAAAAATTTGGAGCTGCAGTTTCCTAGTCTGGAGTAAAAATGGATAACCTTTTTGAGGAAATGAAGTTAGACCATGGAAACTTGTTATCCACCATTCCGAGTCCAAATTCAAAAATTACTCGCAATTTAAGGAATGACTGCATAATGAGGATATTTCCCTTTCTATAATGTACTTATTCATCAAAATTAAAGAGATTCGATATTGATTACTTGATACAATTATGACTCAATTATAATTACTTTCTGATGTCAAAATCAAGTTTTGGAGCATTTAGTATTTTACACTTTTTGAATGTTGGTTTAAACCGGATTTTTTAGATAATAAAATAATAATATAAAAAAAACAGCAATGCTAATGTCAAAAAAATCATATTTTAAGGGTTTCACTCGAGAATAATAGCGCCTACATTTTCATTTGATTTTTAGAGCAAAAAATTTGAAATATGAGCAGTTTAATGGAATTTATGCTTCTAAAATAATTGAAACCTAGACTTTTTAGATTATAGATACACGCTTATTTTTTTCTTCCTTTTTTTGACCAATTAAGAGCGATTCTTACTATTTTATTTAGAGTAGTATAACACTTTGGCTGAAATGTACAAGGCATTGCACATAGATGGCGCATTTTTTTAAAAGTCACTTCATTTTCTGTTAGTACAACTCTTCAAAAGGGAGCTGTCAAAATTTCATCACAATCTGTGCTTTAGTTTGTGAGTTATTGTGCTAAGTACTTTAGTTATTTCCAAGATAATGGATAAAAAAATAATCGTGTTTTAATTTACACTGCTTTTTGATGAGGAAAAATACTTGCTTAAATGTACTGGCTTAAAATGTGTTGTCTGTCTCTGCTAATTAAGCAAATAAATTTAAAAAAAAACAAGGGTATTTTCATTATTAAGCCCGGTACATTTGACCCATATGTAAGTTATGAATAGAAATTGATTTTTGTAAAAGTGGGAGGAGAAGGCGGGAGCGAGGCATATGCTATTCATGAATTAGGGCAATTTTTAATATCAGCTGCTTCTTATAAGATTTTGGGGGGAGAAAATGAATTACTTCTATGAAGAAGAGAACCTTCTACATTTTAAATAGCATTAGAGGAGATAAAATATTGTAATTGTATTTAAAATCATATATACTTATTTTATGGTGAATTTTTAAATCAATTTACACCAAAGATAGGCGAAAATTCTTCTTTTAGAGGAGATGTTAACACTACGACGACCTATTAAATAATGAACAAAAAAAAAAAAAAAAAGAGCACACGCATCAAACATTTTTCCTTTTAAATTCTGTAAAATTAGTTTTTTCTTTATACAAATCCCTTCATAGTTATGGAATGAAAGATGAAATTGAATTAAATGTCAATGTCTATAGGTATGCCAATATTTATTTGGTTACTTTATTTTTTACACGAGAATAATAATTAATAAATAAAGTTCCTTTTATTTTGTAAGATATTCATCCAACAATAATTAAATTCCCTCTTTCATTTCATGAATATTCTACTAATAGAAAAAAATAACTTTAAGTTGTAATAAGTATTTTGCAATTTTTTTAAATTTGTTTACAATTTTTTTATATACACAAGTCATGGATTTTTCCTATCAAAGCTCAATATTCATTATTTGTGTATGGATGAGATAGTCTTATACTCGTAAAGTGCATAAGAGTTTATAAATAAACATTAAATTTTGGAAAAAATAAGTTTATTTTTACGTGAATTTCTGATTTTTCTTCTCACTAAAAAAATTACATTCATTCATAGCCTTGATTCAATAGGGTATATAATTGTAATTTCATCCCCTAAACACGAGAAATCCTTAACCCTGAATAAGTATGGATTGCTTCGGGGCGCTGTTGTCGCATAAATTATTGTCAACTCTTGTCCCCCCCATTTATGGTATCATATTAATAATCCAAAGTTTATCTGTATTAATGTCTGAAAAAAAATTACAAGGTGCACTGTATAAAGTGCTTCCTAATGTACATCCTGAACATATTTTGATCCAAGGAATAACAATGTAGTCATGTGGAAATAACATTGAACGTGTATACAAGGTGCACTGTGTATAGTGCTCTCTGATGTATATCAACAACATATTTTGATCTAAGAAATAATGTAGTCGTGTTAATTTTTTTGTTTTTTTTGTTAAGCGAGTGCTCTAGAGACTAAATTACTTATCAGCCATTCCAAAATATTAATTTTTTTTCTCAAACTCTTATTATTATTCTTTAGAAAGGAACACATATATAATGATATAAGTATCGAGTAGCTACGTGTGAGTCTGCTCATAAAAAACAGCGAGTAGTACTGAGATTTTCTTTGGGAGTGATCTTCTTTATTATTAGAGCAAAATTATTATAATACATATTTATCCTTAAATAAACACTTGGTATTTGTAAATTATTTGATCCTTACCATAAAAATACAGTTTGTTGTTTCGGGGCCATAAGATCCATTTGAGACCACGACCCATTTCAAGTACCATATTACTTCTTCTGACTAGGAATGGTTTTACTGTGAGGGGGGATTGAGGAAAGATACAAGATGCGGTACCCTTTCGGCTAGGAAGGACTGTTAGTTGATGAAAATGTGCTACTTCAATTTTACCCCAAATTTTCTAATGCCCGTAAATTAAAAGTATTTTGGTGAAAAAAAAAAAAAAACCGCCACGAAAACACCTCCATACCTTCAAAATTACTTTTTCTATCCTGAATGCTTGGTATTTCTAATCGAAAGTAATAAAAAAGAACTCAGCACTGTTACGATCATTCCACACCTTTTATACTTGAAGCAATCGCTTTATAATATTTTAAATTCATAATGTATAGTTTTAAGGCCATATTAAAGGTCAAATGTCAACTTCTATCAAATTTTTATTTTGTACTTGGGTGTACATCATTACAAAAAAAATTACTAACTAGTTCAGAAACATAAGTTTTATGACGTCACTAAATTTTTCTCTTCTAAATGCGAATGAAATGTCAAGGCGATACATGTTGTCAGGAATGAAATGACTAGGAATGTAATTATCGGCCACGTTAATATTTATATATTAATTAAAACCCTCTTTCCTTATAAAGTACCCAATTGTCTTAAGTACTTTGTACATATTCCCAAAGGATATTTTCGTTTTAAAAATGTAAAAACCCGGGAGTTTATTTATTTCTCAAGAAAAGTCTACAAAGGTGACGAATTCTAAGATAGTATCCTTTCATTTTTCTTATGAGTAGCTACGTACAAGTAAGGTATGACCTATTGGATAAATTATAATGAAATTTGTCAAAGGATGTGTTCATTTCCATGTGTACTACTATGTAAACCCCTTCTTTTTTCAAAAGTTGTCATAACAACTTTTGAAGGTTTACAAATTATCCAAAAATAGACATTTAAAATATCAAAAAAACCTGACTTGATGTAAAAAAAACCAATTGCACATTCTTTAATAAATGTATCAATTATGAATGAGGCATCAAACCTTCCCAAATAATTAAATTTTCATGGAATAGTGTTATATCTATACCAAATGAAGAACAGTCTAGAGAGGGCGGAGCTATTGCTTAAAATATTAGGGCGTTAAGGTTTCAAAATGTTACTTTTGGTCGGATCCGAAATTTTTTTTTAATAAAAATGGCTCCTACTAAATTTTCTTTCAATGTTTCTTTTTATTTTTCATACATTTATGATTTATTTGAAAAAGAAAAGGTTATGAACGTACTAGAAATTTTGGAATAATAGACAAATCGTTTGACTGTGGTACACTAAAAAAACAAATACACAGGAGAAAGCTACGATTCCTTTTACTAGAATCATTGTTATTTTGAAGAAAAGACAACAACACTGGATTCTTATACAAAATAATAAAACCTTTTTAATAATAATTTTATTCAATAAAAATGTTATTACAATAAAAAAACTGTACTGTGTAGTATATACAGAGTGGAGATCCAAAGCATGCAGTAATTTTATCCACGTTATTGTTAAGTATATGGTTTCATTACACAATCAAACGACATATGAAATAAAAAAGTTTTGTTTTTATGCCATGTCTCTAAGTGTAAAAAGACAGGGGATACAACAAAGAAGTCAACGGGTAACCTCTCCTCTGTACGCATGTCAGTGCCAAAAAGGCTGCGGAGACTATTCACATCTCTATCCAAACTGCCTATAACATTCAGAATCCTATTACAGCCCAATACAGCCGTGAAGAACCAAACTTCTGCAGCAACAGTATGGCAGACTTCAGCCTGCATTTTGGGGTGTCTTGGAGAAAAAAGTCTGCCACATCTTTCATCCAAATTTGGTGAGCTACGAGCTATTATTATGACAACTTGGTACGCCACAAGCACGGTCTTCATCGTCAAGAGCTGCCAATCTGTTTGCCGGAGTGGCCATGCAGTTATTGCTTGTGAAGGAGAACAAAAAATATAGCTAAATATAATAATTCATCTTGACAATAATTAGTTTCTTTTTGGATCCCATGAAAATTGCAATTTTCGTAATTTAGTCATGAAGCTGCAAGTTTTGTGTCCCCAGTCATTAGATGATATTAGGTTGTTCTGAATTGATTGGGACTGCCCTAGTAAGACCAGAAATTACATTCAAAACGTTAAAAAAAGTACTCAATCATGTCACATGTTCTTCATTGGCTCGGATAACGTATTGGTAATGGTAGACGAACTCCCACAACTGCCCGGAGAGTTCCTCTTCGTTCACTTACTTCATCACCTGATGAACGCCGCATGTGACATATTCATGACTATCAAACAGATATTTACCGCTCTCTCCTGTCCAAAATTGTCCTATACAAACAGGTGAGATTCCGATAATTACTTCCTAGGGTCATGGAAGAGCTTAACCAAGGCCCTACATCACTTCACTTACTCATCCTTCTTCGCCTGAGAGAGAGTGCGAGAGTGAAGTTAACCACACGCTGAGGAGATTTTTGAACCGGAGATCATCAGTCTGGATTCTAAAAACCACTGTGGGTGGTAGGAAAAGCTCCGCTGATACCACTCGGAAGCTCAATCGGTTTTTGTTCTCTACAAGGTCCTTGACTTGGGCGATGTTGCTAGGTGTCCTTGTCTCCCAGGGACGTCCTGATGAGACACCTTTCTCGAGATTAAAAGTGTAATACAGGATCTCACCAGCCTATCGAAAGATGGTTACACGATAAAGGCAGGCATAAGAGTAAACGATAGTGAGGTCGGTGTGGATCTCGGACACTGTTTCGTCCAGTTTGTAGCGTATCTAAAAATACGACCGAAAATTGTGAGTCTCCACGTTCAGTTACGAAAGGAGAAGCGTGTGCAAATGTGGTATGTTGTAATTTGCTCTCTCTCCCTCTGAATAACTATAGAATGTTTTTCCACCATAAAATTTATGAGAAAATCGATGCTGGGGGAATTTTGTAGTCCATTTTTTTCCTTTCCCTCTAAATTAACATGTCTTAAACATTATGGAACAGGCTAATATTTCAACAAAAACAACAATTTTTGTGAAAAATGTGTAAATTTTCAAAATTGTAAGCTATCCATAAAAAACTTTTCAAAATACCTCAAAAATTTCAAAATAATATCTTTAAAGCAAAATGACCATTTTTTAAGACCTTAAAGCACCAACACTTCCAACCTTTAAAAAAATAAGCTCCATCCTAGTGTACATAGAGCATTTTTGATCTTCATACACTAAGGAAATAAATGTTGTTTTCTGATTATCATGTAATCAGAACACACCATTGAATTAGTAATTTCCTTCAGGTGGAACCTTTATTTTTGTTTTCATACATAGACATAATAAACAAAAAACAACATACGACGAATCTGCAAAGTCATTCGAAAGACTCTATCATAGAAAACTATTTTTTTTTTTTGTCTTCATTCATATTTTATGCAGTAGGGTCATATATAAGCAATCCCATTGGGACATTCTTGAAAGCAGTGTACATATTATGTACTGCACATTAATATCAATCCCCCTCTCAAATTTTTTAAAGACTGGGTGGGATTTGAACAGATATTTTCGGAACTTATCAACAATATCATCATCTCCTCTCCATATTATCCATCAAACACTGACAGTTTCTAAATATTTCTACATCGAATAACCGAAAGACATGTTGTAGTTATGCTTTTTTCTATTTGACTAAGTAAGTGCTGATTGTGGAAAACAAAACCCTCATTATATCTCTGAAAAGGATGAGGGAAAAAAGTTAAAAGGATTTATGTAAGATTAATAGAGATACAAGGTTATACTATAACGCGTGTACGGCTGATGTGCGACTTCAACCACACTTTTTAATCGTGACTTCATAGAAAATGATTGGTTGTGTGTTCTGTCAAAATCTGTCTGTCGAGCTCAGTCGTCGGTATGATACATCAAATTGAAAATTCTAGCAATAGTGACGTCATAGACCATGAGTGGTTGTGCGTTTTGTCAAAATCTGCCTCTATTGCCCAGTAGTTGATACGATACATCAAATTGAAAATTCTAGTAAGGCTGATTACATGATGGTCTAACCTTGTATTTCTATTAAATTTGTATTTATGAAAATTAGTTTTCGAGCTGTCTAAAAAACTAAGCTATTCAACATAACCCTTTCAAGATAGCCGAAGTTTCAAGTGGAAGGGATGTGACTAGAGCTTATTAAAATACGTTCTAGCTATCATTTATTATTTTCTTCGTTTTTATATTATTCAATCCTACCTAGATATACAACGAGATAGCTAGGACTGAAAGACTGAAAATAGACGTATCCGTAAATAGAACCGTTAAATGGCAAAAAAATAGGGGACTGTTAAAAAAACAAAAATTGAAAGAAAAAAAAAAGTGATAATAATATGATATTTATGACAAGTCCTTAGATTATAAAATACTTGGTGTTTGAGGGATTTGGACAAGAAGCGCTTGGCTTTGATTAATTAGTGATAAGAGGCGAGATCAGTCTTAAAAATTTAACTTTCAATCCCAATCAAAATCTGAAAGGATCGTCAAAATGATGATGTTATCTTAGCTATGCCAAACGAATTTACAGAGACACCGGCCCTGAATATATTTGCAAGTTGGGGCCAAATTATATAGAGTGTGGGGAACCAAATTGGAAACATTTATCCCTATTAGTTTGACATGTTGACTCTCAAAAACCCCAAAAGTTAGGTAAACAATTATTTTTGTAAGATAGTAACTGTAGATAGAAGTTTTATGTTTAAAAATGCCTCCCTCTACTGCCAACATTGTCTCAGCAATGCCCATGAACGCCATGCATGATGAAATCTTCGGACATATTGGCCCACTCTCTCAACTGTGGCTTCGAGATGTGCTCCTTTTTGGGAGGTGTCGCAGAAACCTTCGTCTCAATTTTGCTCCCATAAAGTATAGTAAGCTTAATATAATTCAAAAGAAGTGTCCTTTTTTCCACCCTCTTTTCCCTAGCCTTGATAGTCAAGAACTGACGGTAGTGGCGAACATAACTGACTATTTAAAGATCCTTTACAGTCGATGTTTAGGTGATAAAACGGTCAGACTCTCATCAGTGCTACAACCAGCCTTCCTTGCAAGGTTTTCTCCATTCTACTTAATCTTCTAACAGTAGCCACAACCTTCCTAGAATAGAGGATGAACATCCAACACACGCTGCGTCTTGAACTCCATCTTGAAATGAGGAATATATATATATATATAGAAAAATGGTCGAAGAATTAAAATTGTCAATATTGAACTACATAACCCTCTGATTCCAATAAATATCTGCTTTAAAATAAAAACCATTTCTTTAGAAGTAATCGAAGGGATGCTTCCGTTTTGCTTACCCTCACGGTAATGGTGGTGTCACAGGGGAAGTCCGCAGAAGGAGCAGATCAGTGACTTTTTTGGGTGGGGTGGGGGGGAGGACATTTTTCGTAGAATGTTCTTTTAAATAAATGCCAAATTTAACATGTAATTTTTTTTTTGTATTACCATAAATGTAAAAATAATCATTAAAAGTGTGAGGGGGGGGGGGAGGAATTGATCCATGGCCCGTGGCCTGAAATTTAAATACCCAATATGGGTATGAATAATGATAGTTTTTTTCGGTTTCTTATTTATTTGGCCCATTCCAGTTATAGTCCTATGAGTCCGTAGGACTGTGAGTCCTTGAGACCGGTCCCTACTTGTGGATCCTTGGAATTTTTCATGAACATGTAGATGGTTTATTAAGCCAGATAAGATATAATAGCATAGTATATATAGATTATTGCACATATCTTGCAAAAAATATACCTGTTTTTTTTTTATAATCCAATATATAACGAGGATATTATATAGTTACTTAGTTACATAATTAATTATGTTACTCGTATATAAAATAGTAATTAAAGAAAACGAGAATCATCCACAATGAGATAGATTTGACCTTCTTTAAGGACCAACAAGTGGGTCTGGACTGGATTTGACCAGACTGGACCACAGTTCTCGGTCCTAAATAAGGATCGACTCAATACTACTATCAACTAGTATAAGTTACTTAGTTGTATAATATATTTTTTATATAATAGTATAACTAAATAAAAGTGAACTCAATGTGTATAGGTTCACAACTGGTCGTTCTCAGAGACGAAAATATACATTATGTATTTGAACTTCAAAGAAGATACCTAGGTTCGATGGAGTAAATGTAATACTGGGCGTTCCATTGAAATCTAAACACTTACGAATTCAATAATTAATGAAGGTAGTGTAATTGAAATTAATTCATATTTAAAAATAATAAAAAAACATAAAAAATTATTTATAATGAATGGCAAGAAAAGGACACTTGAACGTGAGTAACAAATTTATATTGACGCCCTTTAAGCAGTTGGGCGTCTCCGGTACGACTGTTTACGCTGTCAGGAAGTCCGAAACATTGAAGAGGAAGAAGGCCTTTGTCAAAAAGGATAAATTTGACCCAACAGAGTTGAATAAAACAGCCTAGCCAAGTCCCCTCAAGTCAACGATGGCCCATGTAATTGATCTTGAGGTTTCACACCAGACTGTACAGAGATATATGAAAAAAGTGGGTGGAAAGAGCTTTCTGAGGGTGAGGAGACAACTTTTGACACCACAAATCTTCTCCGTTGCAAGACTCTTTTGAGTTCTTTTGAACTATTTTTGACAATTTTGGCTCCCAAAAAACCTCTGATGCCAACCCCCTTGTCTACCACCTTTGGGTGTATGTCGAGGATAATGTCTGCAGTGTCCGTCATCCAAACACCGAGGCCCTAAAGGGACTATGAGCCAAAACTTGGACGCCATGACAGAGTACTACATCTACAGCGAGTGCCAGGCCTTCTGTCGCCTTGCAAGCCTTCATTGCCGCTTAGATCGGCTGCATTAATGATTAAGAGAGCTCAGTCACACATCTATTTATAGTGTTAATTTTGTTGAAATTCTACTGTTAATAAATTATATCTTGTTGAAGTTTAAGATTCAAAGTGTTTAGTTTTTAATTGACCCCTCGGTACTATAACGTTTAATATCACGTTTTTCTCAAATGACCTTTTTTTAGATTAGCAATTGCAAATCAAGGAAAGTAAGTGGTGGGCCGATTACGACAGTGGTTGCGGTGGGTTTAGGTCGGCATTGCTCGATAATATCATCGTCATTTATACTAGTCAATGCCGTCATCATCAATGGTATAGTCATCCAACGTTTATCAGAAAAATAAGTATACACTTCTATTCAACAATAATTATTTTAGATTAATGGCAAACTATTTTAATAAGTTTGGTCGTTCTCCATTGATATAACAATAAAAGTTATTTATAGATTTACTGATCTAATTAAATTAGTAACTTTTAATTCAAGTTGAATTGATGCATTAAAGAGAACCCTTTAAAATGTTTGAGACCTTTTTAAAGCACTGATAATATGGACGAACGAGTTTTATTTTGTATTCCCATATGAAGGACCGATACAACTCGAATAATTAAGTAATTTCTTGAGTTATTCATAGGAAGTGTCCCTGCTTTAGTCGTAGTTTTAAAAAAGACCAATTAATATCACTTTAAACTAGACGACTCTTACGAAAACCACTCCATTTTAACTGTATAGACATATTAACATTAGATGCGTGTAGATTTATGTATGAGTGTACCTCTTTAGAAAAAAAAAATCTAGTAGCTAGCACAGGGGAAGTCTGCCTCCCATTTTTGTTACAAGAAAGGAGCAGCTCAATCCAGATACCTACATCCAACTTCTTGGATCTGAGAAAAGTTCGACACCCAATTTATTTTCATTCAAGACAGAGCTCCATGTCATTGCATCACTAAGACCTAGGCCTTCCTGGTAGACAACTTTCCCAACATTTAGGACCTCGGCATGGGTCTGCCCTCCTCTCCAGACGCGACTCCTTGGAATATTCTATCTAGGCGTGTCTGAGTAGTTCCTAGGAGTCTTCCATCAAGAAGAAATGTACCAAGTTCGAGATTAACTACATACTCAAGGCCTGCAAGGAATTTATGCCACATATTGAATCAATTATTTGATCTGAGTTCTCATAAGATGAAAAAAAGTTGTACGGAGCACTATTTTCAGTAATTTTGTTAAATAAATGTTCTCAATAAAACCTCTCGTTTAAATGTTAATCTTGCAAAATGTATAGCACTAGATAAGATCAATCCTATATATCGAACTTATATTCTATTTATTATGATTGGAACTAGATCTACATTAACAGTTGCATTGCGTAGTTATTTCACAGGACGTTACCTCATGCACAAAGAAAAAAAAAATGTACACTTTAATCGTCAGCTGTCGAAGGTTCTTCTTCTTTTTCTCCCATCAGTTTTGTTCACATTTATTAGTTGAATACGAATGTTTTCTTATTAAGATGTGAACAATAATAAACTATTATTGAATAATAGTTCCATGGTGTGAAGAATTGCCAAAATATTAACTCATTGTATCCCTTTTCTGTTTCTTTTCGGAGGAGAGGTTCCAAGATACAATAAAAGTAAGGATGTGTTCAATGTTATTCTAACATAATTATACCCGGATACGAAAAAATGTGGATCTTCTATCAGTGGCTCCAACTCCCTCTTACCCCCGAAAGTTACTTTTTTAAACCCTGACTGTGCTGTTTTTTATATTTCAAATTAATAAGACAAAACTCACGAATGCAATGATACTTAGATCCTTTTTATACTTGAAGCAGTAATTTATGATATTTTAAATTTAAAAAAAAACTAATTACTTACAAATTTTTATTTTAACATGTAATTAGGGTGTCCATTTCATCTTTGAATTTGATTTTTGTAGTGTTTTGATGAAAATACCGTTTATGAGACTTCTATAGACATTTGAAAATGTTTTAATTTTAAATGAGGCTGAATTTCCAAAGCTTCATTAAAGTACCTTTCCTCAAGTGATTCAAAAGAATGTAATCTTAATGTTTATTTTTGGATACACACAAATTGTAACCTAACAAACTATATTGGATATTCAGACGATTAGAAACATTCTATTGACCTCCATATCGAATCAAATAAGTATCGGAGCTCAGTCCTAAATTTTATTGCAATTTGATGATGTAATATTAATTACTGTTATGTGGAGTGTCAAAATCAAATGTACACATTGTTAGACAACGAATCATAAGGGAAACTGTTTATGAGTTAAGAGCAGGAATAAAATAAAAAAATTTCGTAGAAAAATGATTCAATATTGCTAAAGGGTATCAAACTTCCAGTAAGTGCCATAACGAGTATTTTAAATATTCGTTATGTATATTTTGGATTGATGTAGCGATATTTAAATACATTTTCCAGATAAGCAATAGCCATTCAGATTTATTGTGATTGAAGGTGTACAATAAACATAGATATGCGGTCGGAATAGTAGAATACAATTAATTCTGATATATTCAGCCATTAGTACTCTTTTAAAAGAAGCCGTATTTATTATTGGAAGTAATTCGCTCAATATTAACGATTTCATAAAATATAAACCTTGGGCCATGATTCAGAATGATTATTTGGTTCCAGTTAATATTCAAAACTCAATGTCCATGAGTAAGGTAATATGAAACAAGAGTGAGGATTTCATGATAGTTTCCTCTTAGTCTGATACCCCCGTCAATGGCCTTTGAAATGGTATTTAATGATACTCCAATTATTTTGTCTCAGAAAGTATTAAATACATTTCTGAACTCCTTTGGGGTTAGATATAATTAATCTTCTGATCACATCCAAATCTCCAAGTACAAAAACTTTTGTCGTCTGTCGATGGAATCCTCTGGTTAGTTTGATCATTTTTACAATTCTGTTTGAATTAATAGAAAGGCTGTCTTGCTGGGGAATAACTAGTATCTGTAAATCAATGTAAAATTCCTTTATTTTAAATTTTAATTTATTGTATCAAACCTTTGTAGATGTTGCTAATCCTAGGAAAGATTATATTAAAAAGATATCAAACAATACACGGCACTGTTAAAAAAATTGACTGAAAATCGACTGTATCAACTGACAATGGAAGCAAGACTTTTTCTGCTACGCCCATATTTTGAGTTAAATGATCAAATATGAAAGTAAAACTTATAATCACGGCATATTGTAAACCTACACATCAAATTATGTTCAAATTCATTTGAATTGATTTCATTATTATAGTTCAAATCAGGTTAAAATATTGGTGATACTATAGTTAAATTGTTTTGTAATGCGACAGTATTGGCTCGTGGCAGTCATAAGAAACTTGTTATATATCATTATGATTAGCTTTTTCCCAAAAATATTTTCGTTATTTTGTAAATTGCAAAGATATGATTGCCCCTCGTGACCCCACTGGTCGCATGAACCATCTAGTAAAAATTACTTATTGGTACATGGAATGTTATATCATTTATTATCTACAATTGAATATATTAATTGATAAATATGTCAAAAAAGCAAAACAAATATTTATGTAATTTTTTACATTTAAATTTGATTTAATGAGAATTTATAAGAAAAAATAATTTTCGGGGTAGGGTTCTTTTTTGGTAGCAAATTCAAAATTGTTTGTTTGAAAGTACAAATTTAATTTAATTTTAGCCACACACACCCTGTTGATAAATATACAAAAATATTTATATAAGCAACAAATCTTAGATAACTTTTAAAAAATTAATATTTTAAAGGTGCTCTATTTTTACTATGAAGTTGTATGCAGAGGCGTCTGCAGGATATATACATATATATATTATTTTTTATGTGGGAGGTGGAGGGGGGCTTGGTTTCTGGAAATTTTTGAAAAAAAAAATCCATTTATTCACAAAAAATTTCAAAAATCCACTGGTCTTGACAGAAAATTAAATTTTTTGGATTTTTTTTTCAAAGATGCACAGCTTTTCACAAAAATTAATTCTAAAAATTAAATTTCATATGTTAAATTTTTTGGAAGAAGAACGTTGCTAAAATCCCTGATAAAATTGTATTCTCCTCGCGATAAATCAATACCATCACTTACACAAATTAAGGCAACAACGTTAACGACAACTCTACTAATAAGGATACTGATGTCTCCGTTGTCCCCTAAAGGAATACATGAAAGGGATTTATTGAGCTAAAATGTCTCTAACTAAATTTTTGGCGCTGAGCATTTTCTTTTTTAAATGCATATTTATAATAAACAATACATTTTTTCCTTGGGTTTCAATGAATTTCTTGACAGTTTTAATGGCTTTTAAAATTTTTAACAAGAAATTGAGGAATTGTATCTTAATATTATAATTCAAAGCCTGATTTGAGTAATTAACTCCGCAAAATTTATAGGTATTGTGTATATTTGTCCTGAACGTTATGAACCTTTCTACTAAAGCCAACTAAACTGGCAAAAAAAATGTAAATGCTGAATTAATTAAGACATTAAGAAAATATTTTCCACAAAAAAAAAATAATGTAATCTTCATGTGCGTATATGTTAAGATTTGAATAAAATGTAAACGTTGGTATGTTAAAATGAATTTTGTTTGTTTTTATTAGTTAGCACTCTAAAGACTAAATTACTCATCAGTCATCCCAATATATTAATTTTTTCATATGAATTGATAAAAGTAGTGAGTAGTTACGTGTGAGTTTTTATTTATATTGATAAGGCACATTGTGCCCGTTAGTCGACGTCTAATTAATGTGGACAATGCCAGGTACTACGACTAGTTGTAAATAAACATAAACAGTTATTTCAAAATTAAAATCTAACAAAATTGAAGTGGATTAAGTATTAAAAATAAATATTATTATATAAAAATTGTGAATAAGTATTACTTAACTACTCAGGGACATAGTTGTATTCCATTGTCATCCAATATCCATGGTTGATAATATTGATATCTTGATCATTGCCCTGATCCCTAGAGATTGATTTTTTATTAGTTCTCGCAGCATATATAATTTTCTGCATTTTGGCTATCAATGCCCCATTTTAACTCAGTTCAGAAATTGCTGTACAGATGCATGAATGAAGAAGGAACACTCTGAATTTTCGTTCGGCAGAGTACATAAACTGTAGTGTACATTTTCCACTGTTGATTTGTTATTTTAGAGTGAGGATTTAGCCATTGGATATCGGAGCCACATTTATTTATAAAAAGTAAAAAGATTCCTCAATACTGTTTTAGGATTTCCATTAAAACCTATGATACCCAGTCTAATGAGCGCCTTTTAACAATCGATGATTGTGTATTATCTTAGATTCTTTTAATAATTATAAAAGCTTTCATTTTGATCTTTCTTTATTTATAAATTGACCTATATAAAGTCATGTTTTTATTATTACAGATATCCCTATCCTATATTAAGTTAGGGAGACATACCGTTCTCTCTGGACAAAGATGTCCTCTATTTACATCCTGAAAAACAAACAAACCTATAAAAACCTGAAAATTTTATGTGAGTGGGTACCCGAAATTTGCACTAGCATTTAATTACAACTTTAGTCTCTTTATTATTACATACAAAGTTGCATTACGTGAACAAACGACAGTTGAAACAAAAATAACAAGTTTTGTTTTTATTCCATGTCGCTAATTGTAAAAATGTCGGAGCAATAGCCAAAAAAGGTAACAGGTGTACAATCTTCGCTCCAAGCTGCCATCATGAAATTGTGGTACGCTGTGGATATTTTAAAATGTGTTTCCTATCGAGTGTAGTCTGTTATTGCTTCTAAAGGAGGACATATTTTTTTGATAAAAAAAATCCAAAAATGAAAAAAAAGTGGAAAAAAAATTGAATTCTTTCTTTCTTTGAGAAAATATCAAAAATCCAAATTTTTTCCCAAAAAATTTAATTTTTGGAAAAAAAATTCAAAAATACACAACTATTCACAAAGTTATCAATTTATTACAAACAATTTCAAAAATTCACAGCTTTTCACAAAAAATTAAATTTTTTGGGAAAAAAATTCAAAAATGGAATATCAAGTTCAAAAAATTCAAAAATTCATAGTTGTTTACAAAAAATTAAATTTTTTATAGAATAATTTCAAAAATTAAAGTCAAATATTAAGTTTTTTGGAAAATAATTTCAAAAAACCATAGTTGTTCACTAAAAATTAAAGTTTTTTGCATAAAATTTCAAAGGTTAAATCTTTTGGAAACTTTTTTTCAAAAATTCAGGGATATTCACAAAAATATATTTCAAATATGAAATATTTCCATTGCACCCCCCTGCAGGAGCTCTTGAATATATTATCAATAATTGGTTTCGAGTTGTCTTTTCTTAATTCTGTAAAATTTATATATAATATAATTCAGTCATGTTTCTGCAAGTTTTGTGTCCCCATTCTGCAAATACAAGGAAATGTCCTGGTAAATAAGAACGGTTGGCCACTCTAATATAGCACCAAAATATTATTTTTTTTCCTTTTAATAACAGTTTTCAGCCTCTCCATTTATCCAAAACAGATTGGGATGTATGTGGTTCGTAGTTCAGGGGCTTACTGTATGTAAAATTGTTAAATATGCATCCTCATGCATACTTAAAAAAATGTACGAAGAACGCTATCAAATAACTCTAAAATTACAGCTAAAGACTTATGTATTTCATAGGGATACGAATTGATAGAGTGAAAAGGGAGGATGGGGGGGGGGGGGGGAATTCCATTATTTGGCATGCTGAGTCTCTCTTATCGTCAGTATTCAATAAATACCTTTTCGCAAACGCCTATTTATGTATACTTACAACATATGTACATAGATTTGCACGTAGAGAAAGACATAATCGACCCTTCAAAATTAGTGATGAAGTAAGCACTTATAAAAATAGACGTCACGTGGTTATCTCTATTTTATAACGCAACCTTTCCTTGAAATAAAGTAAAAACTTTAAAAAAAAACCCTAAATCTGTTAGTAATTTTGTAGGCAGTACTGAGTGCTCTATTAAAATCTATTCATTGTGAGTTTTAAACTTCAAAATATATAACTTATTAACAATATAATTTCAACAAAATTAATACAATAAATAGATGTGTGTCTGAGCTCTCTTGATCCTTAATATACCCTTCCTTAGCCCTAATAATGGCATACAGAGGACAGAGGAAGGCATGGCTCCCACTGCAGATGTATTTCTCTATCATGGTATTCCAGTCCTCCTTCGTAGTGGCAGTAAGGGACTGTGTTTGGTTGACGGACACTGCAGGCGTTCTCCTTGACATGTATCCAAAAGGTGTTGTCCAGGAGGATAGCATTAGGGCTGTAGGAAGGCCAAAGTGTCAAAAAAGACTTCAAAATAATTCAACAAATTTTTTTTCGACGGAGTAGATGGGTTTATTTCATTGCTGCTGTCAAAAGCGGCGTCTTCACCCTCACAAGGCTTTTTCCATACAATTTTTTGATAGTTCTATGATAGACAGGTTTGAAACTCTGAGATTTCTTGATTAGACCCTCATGGACATGAAGGGATTGGCTTTGGCTGTTTTCTTTAATTCCTCCAGGTCCAGTTTGGTCTATATGACAGAGCCCTTTCTCCTCTCCAACGTTTTGGACTTACTGACAGCGTAAACGGTGGTCCTGGTGACGCCCAACTGCTTGGAGTGCGCGAATGGAATTTGTGGATCACATTCAAGTGTCATTTTCTCAATTTGTATGTAAGTTAGAAAGCTCAGGTTTTTTCTTGTAACTAATTGCTTGAGCTTTAATATATCTACATATGAATTAATTTCAATCACTGAACCTTTATTAATTATTGAATAAGTGAGTACTCAGATTTCAATCTACCACTGTAATTACGGGAAGGAACAATGAAATCCTTCCGGGTATGATAAATATGTTCACTCATTTGTCAGACTGATAGTCTGCCATCCCTCCATTGGCCAAGCCCTGTTCGAAATTACTAATACAAGGAATACTCGTATAAAATGTAGAAAAAATTGAAAACACATTGTCAGGACCTAAATTCTTTAGGATTAGGATTTTCGACCTCGACAGAGCTGCATTCGAGATCCATTTTTTATATTATTTAATCCTTTATGAAAATTGCAGAAAAGGGGCGACTACGTCATAAGAATAACAACATATTATAGGTCGATGTTAGGAACATAGTCTTCCTTGCCTCTTGATTGGATTGTTTATTTTTCCCTTAACCACTCTTTACCTAGAGCCCTTTACTATAATGTAATTAGACTATACACCTGTACACCTGCTAAAAAAATAGTTGTAACAAATAGCCAAATATGTGAATACGAAGGTTGTTACATAAGATTACTTCTGGCCAAAAAGGAACTATGCGTTATCAGCTCCATCTGTTGTATCCCGTTGATAGCTTGATATTTACATATGGAATTGACTCGTGAAATTATTTTTTTTAACAGAAATATAAATGACAACTTTCTCACTTATATATTTGCAATATTAATGAATGTTATTTTAAATATGATTACTACTAATATTGGGAATGAGGGTAAACATTTAATATAACATTTCATAAAGGTATTTCCTTCCTACAAATATGTTATATATCTTACAAGTGTGCCTGTGAGTAAGTATGATAACATCTGTGAATTTGATTCAACTCCTTAAATTCACATTTGGAAGTTAACTTTTTTTTAAATTAATTGATTTCATTTGAATTCTTAAAACTAGTGGTGGGAAGATAAATCGGAATCGGGGAATCGGTTTTTTTTTCTGGAATCAGAATCGGAATTGTCATTGAGAAAAAAAAATGTTTAATTTGTGATTCCGATTCTTATATATTACCTATTACCTATTTATTACCTTTCTATGTTATGAAAAAATAAATAGCCCATACTATTTACTATATTTGAAATTTAATATAATTTTTCAATTTTTTTTTCCAGAAAATATAATTTTCTGTGAATAACTATGTATTCACAGAAAAATTTTTCTCCTTGATATTTAATATCTAATTTTTTTTTTCATTTTTTATAATAAATTTAATTTTGGAATTTTTTAAAAAAATATTTTTTTAATGCAGGCGGGGATTTTTGCAATTTTTTCCAAAAAATATAATATCTAAAAAAATAATTTTTGTGAACAGCTGTTGATTTTGGAAATTTATGCAAAAAAATTTTTTGTGAATAGCTCTGAATTTATGAATTTTTTTGAACAGCTGTAGATTTTTTTAATTTTTTACAAAGGATTTTGAAATATTTTTCCAAAATATTTAATTTTTTATGAATAGTTGTGGATTTTTGAAAAAATATAAATTATGAAATTGTATATTTAAAAAATAATTCAAAAAAATTCCAAAAACCATAATAATACATGTTGTGGATATTTAAATGGGTTTATCAGGGTCTCATTGTGACAGATATACACTCTACATTGAGCAAAGCACGTCTATTCTAGGTTTAATCTTGGACTCAGCAACCCGAATATTATCCATCACGTTAAGCCGCGATTGGTATTTATTTTTTATATAAGTTTATTCGGAAAAGGTCACCTCAGATAAATAAGTTGAGTCAAATAGTATAAGTAAATCTAAAGCTCGTTAGCCAGCAGGAACGGAAAGAAATATACCGATCTGGCTGAAATTTGATGTGTGTCCTTCTAAGAGATGCAACTAATTAATTTTATCCTCGATACGTGCCAGTAGTGTGATCTCTTGGACTTTGCACGGACTTTTCAAACTACCCTCGTTATCAGTGTTGATTATGTCTTTATCTAGGAAACAAGGACTGCAGTGCAGTCTAGTCAGGTACCATCCAGTCCAGTCCCATTTGTCGGTCCGTACAGTAGGTAAAGTCCATCCCTGATGACGTCATTGAGGGCGTTTTTCCCTTTCTTTATTATTCCGTTATATAATAGAATCAATTATATAATGGAATATGTTTGTATTATATTGTATTATACTGAAAAAAAATATATTTTTTTGCAAAATATGAGCAATTATCTATATTCATATTTGATATACTTTTATGAAAATTTTCAAGGATCGACAGTTAAGGACCAGTCCCAAGGACCAACGGTCTTTAGCACCGATCTCAAGGACTGGTGTCCTAAAGACTGGACTGAACCGAATAAGTAAGTATTAACACAGCACTAGTTGTAATGATTAATTTTGGCTAATTTAAGATCAATGTGAGGCTCATCCAACATGTTTATAAGAATAATTTTCTGATGTAAATTGAGGATAATTTGTCGAAGAATACAAATTTAATCCGAGCTCAATTTTGAGGAAAATCCTTTTAGGATACTTTTATGTTGATATTGTAGTATGTACTTGTAGCTTGAATGGAATATCTCTTATACATTGTACACTGATTATTTAGACATAAATCTATTTTTAATTTTCTGTATTATACATGTATGTATATTGTACATATATAATGCCTCGTCTTAATGTTGCAATTTGTTGATGGGCATTAAATTAAGCAATTACTCTATAAATAGATTTTTTTATAATTTAAAAAATGCTTATGTATTGTATAATATATGTATGTACTTTGAATTGTAAAAGAAAAGATAGGTCTGTTTATTTACAATGCTGTACATTACAAACACTTAATCATGAAATCAATTTCAAATGAACAACAATTGACTAGATAAACAATACATACACAGGTTAGTAGATTCCTATTTTATCTTATATGGTAATTACCAGACTTAATTCTAGAGGAAAAATCAGCATATACTCTTATTTTCATAGAAACTTAATCGTAATAGGACCACTAATTCTCCTTTCCTCTCTCCAAAATAATACAATCTCAGGGGTGACCCTGATTTTTCTTTAAAAAAATTCAAAAACCCATTGCACTTCACAAAAAATTAAATTTTTTGGACAATAATTTCAAAAATCCCCAGCTAATCTCTAAAAAGTAAATTTTTTAGAAACCAAATTTATAATATTATATTTCAAATGTAAAATTTAAAAAAAAAAATTTTTTTTTCCAGTGTTTCTTAAAATATTTAATCCCAATACAATAGCCAAACCCGTAATTTTCAACTAAAATTTTGATCTTGTATTCTTATAGATAAAGATGGAAACATACATTTTGTGGCGCAACTATTAGATTAATATATCAAATTGGACAGAGGCGCGCCATTAATTAAAGTGTTGGATTTTAGACGGAAGGGCCTGTATGTAAATGTAGGACTCACCTTCACTATGTCGGGACCTATTGCGAAACGGATTTCTAGCGGATCAAAATCTCAATGTGGTTTCGATAAGGATAATAACTGAAACTACATACATCCAGTTTTAGGGTGATTGGGGCCTAGGGAAAATGTTTATGTGTTGGGATCTTTTTTTTCTTTCCTTCATGAAAATTTCGAATGACCATTTCTCATTTTTTTCTTCTTTTCTGAAAAATAATTTCAATTTATTTTTCAATCGAGTGCAGTTGTGTAATGAAGGTGCAGGCCATCTTCAGTTGCTAAGGCTGCAGACCAGACATGTGTAAATGTGGAAATTTGTATCCGATTAACCGTATTTTTAGATATTTGATACATAACTAACGGTACTAGGAAAACTGCCCTAGAAAAAATTGTCGGTAAGGAAAACTGCTCTGGTTAAAATTACCCTTATTTTTTCAAACTTCTTGATGAATAATAACACATTTAAATTCGCTTAATATTATTTATGACAAATATCATTTATTTAATTCAATCCAATCTTCTATGAAATTGATTGAGAGGATTGGGAAGGAGGGGGGGGGGATAAATAGCTTAGGGCCTCTTTAAAAATGGTTGAACACCATCCACCCTCAGATTGGACCGGGGGTACTGTGGGATTGCTAAAAAACACCGCCAATACATCCAAGGAGCCCCTTTAATACAAAAAAATAGTTTAGGCCCTCAGGTTGGGCGTGAAAGTTTTTGTGGTGTTAAAAACCAAGTGTCATAGGCCAAATTTCTATATTTTAAGAAATTGAGTGTGTATTTTTCGAGGAAGTATCATCAATTTCTATCAAGAAATTATTCTTATAAACCCTATAGAAAGTTCCACAAATTCAACATAAACTTCCCAAAATTGATCGTCACTATAAAAAAATGATAAATTTGATCAAAAAAGTCATTACCGGGGCTAAATTAAATGTCATTAATTAAATAAAGTTTCGAAAGTATAGCTAAAATTCTTGGATAGCTTAAATCATCCTATAAGTTTGAGCCCAAAGCCTGAAATTGACTAAAAAATGTGTATAAAATATTGGGGTATATATATGTATATACCTATGATTAATGATGAAAATCCAGTGTAGAATAGGCATGTTAAAAAACCGAAATTATGCATGGTAACTCTGCCAATTCGAAGAATGTTTTGGAAGAGAGAAGGAATAATGCTCATGACGTTTCATTAGATCAGCTACAATCTGCTATGACAAGGGAGGAAGGGGAGGAGGAAATAAACAAGGAGATTTGCCTGAATTACTCCAATGTCGATCCCCAATTCTACTCAGAGTCCAACAAGGACTTACAATTAACACTCCGCAACAAATCCTCAGGATTACGCTCTGTCTTTTATGAGCACACACAAATGTTCAAACAGGATCTAAATATAATTGAATCTATTTAAGAAAGGAGGTTCACTACTCAGGAATTAAATAATAATGACAACTGCTATGTTGAACCACATGTGTGAAGTTTCCAGTGATTCATGATGCACTTGTATGTAAATGTGACGATTTTCATTTTGTATATATTATTTGCCAGAATATCATAGAATGAATGAATACAAATAGAGTCAAAGTGGGAAATATTCAGCAACATCTATCAAAAGTGACTCAAATGTTCCTCCATTAACTCACTGAGATAAGAAGAAGAAAAAAAGAAAAAGAAGAAAGACACATTCCCAAGAATCTTAGGAACTTTTTGAATAGTTTTCATTCTTCTGTTCTAAGATGTTGTATGTATCAGAGTGTCTATACAATTTATTGAGTCATAACCCATAAAATACCCAAGGATCCAAAGAATGATGTAGATTGTATTTTATAACGAAATCTAGATAGGAAATAATAATATTTTATGAGTATACATCACAGAGTCACCTCACAAAAGATGGGTTGCCGAAATCTATCATGCCTATACAGCAACGTTGTGCCCGGCTGAAGTTCAGCCGTTCTATCAGTCCCGGCCTTGGTTCAAATTTATGGGTCTCGGTCCCGTTTTCAGTCTCGTTTCTTTTTTTATACAGGCTCAGTTTGGTAACAGACACTTAAAGCAATGTTGGCCGCTAGAAAATCCCCGCTTAGGAATGATATTAGATACAAACAGAGCCGCAGCTACCTTATACACAGAGTTCGTATTTGCCTAAGTTCCAATTGGGGCGCCGGAAATTAAGGGTGCTTAAGGCAATGGTTTTCAATGTGAGGGCCTCCGTGGAAGATGGAGATTTGAGGATTGCTTTCAGTCTACACATACATGCTACACATGATTCTTATAAAGGGGAACTCAGGTAAAATGTAAAGTTTGGGAGACTCTGGCTTCAGAAATAGTATATTTATCATATTATAAGGGGCCAACAAGCTTAGTAGCGGACCTAGATTTTTTCTGTTTATTTTTGGATGAAAGGCTGCGTGATAAAATAAAGGTAACGACGTGTTTCATTGACATAAAATTATGTATATGGCTTATTAAAAAGTTATAAATAGTGCAAAAAAGGACACAACCTTGCTGAACAGTGTACACATGATTTTTCTTTAAAAGTATAGAAGATAACGCCCCAACAGATCCTCAGTGTTACTCATTGTTTTTCATGAGTACACTCATACTCAACTACTCAGTAATTTTATCAATTCATGTGACGTTTTCTGTCCTCAAGAATGAAAGAAGAGTAAATATGAGATAGATATTTTTTTTTTAAAATATGTTGGGATGACTCATGAGTACTTTAGTCTTTGGAGCGTTCAAAAATAAAAATAAATAAAATTCATTTCACAAACTAGCGTTTAGGTTTAGTTCAAATCTTATCATATACTCAAAATGTACATGGATTAAGATACACGAGGGTGGTTTGAAAAGTTTCCGACCTAACAAAGGTACAAAACATTTGTTCTGATTTTTATCTTAGTCTCTTTGTTACCAACCACACTTCTCCCAGCGACGATCCCATATCTGCAACCCGTCCAAATAATACTCGGTTTTTTTCTCCACAAAATAATTGTTCACGAAGGCCTCTTTATTTGACAAAAATCTTTGTAGTCCATTGTTTGGACTGTATTTTTGTTTCGGCCATTTAGTGGTGTATCCAAGTTTCATCTACAGTCATTAATCAGTCCATAACCCGGCTGTCCAATAGAGTGGTACTTGATTTTGGTTAATTTCACAAAAAAACTTACATCCTTTTCTTAAAAACTGTCCAAAAGGGCTGAAACTTTGGTGAGTAACTATCTACGGATGCTAAATATATGTGACTATCTTTTATTTATGAGCGCTGCAATCTTCACGTTGAGGTTAGAAACTTTTCAACCCACCCTAGTACGTCTGAGTATTGATGTGTCGGTGCTTATTTAGGACCAAAGACCGCGGCCCAGTCCAGTGTAGTCCCATCCGGTCCAGTCCCACTTGTGGGTCCTTAAAGAAGGTAAAATCGATCTCTCGTGACGTCAATGAGGGTGTTTTTCCTCTTTTTAATTATTCTGCTATATAATTAAAGAAAGTATATAACAAAGTAATGATATAATATGTTCGTATTTTATATACAGAATTTTTTTTTTTTACAGGATATGTAAAATAATCTTAATACATATTTTATTTAACTTAATAAATCATCGATATATTTATGAAAAATTCGATAGACCTATATTTAAGTACATTTACCAAGGACTGACGGTCCTAAAGACGGATAAGACTGAACTGGACCGAATGAATATGAATCGACACAACGCTAAATCCGAAAGAAATAAAAAAACAAAAATATACTCCTCTTTTTCATTTATACATACAAATGCAGGCATTTCATTAATACGACTACATTATTAAATCTTATATATACACATCGGGGATCACTATATACATTACACCCTGTAAACACGTTTGATGCTATACGCACACACCTGCAATGGTTAATTAATACGACTACATTGTTAGTTCTTAGATCAAAATATGTTTATGATATACATCAGAGAGCCATATATATAGTACACCCAGTCATTTGTTTTTATATATTCATAAACGGTTTAACCTTATTTTGTAATTCCAATTCAGTTATCATTCGATGATCAAAATTAACATTTTGTAAAACAATGTTTTAAACAATCCTTCAATTGTTTTTAAAGAACTTTCCCCTATTACGAGGTTTTCTTTCTAGTAAGAGCACATCAAAAACGTCTAACTTTTGTAGTTGTAGAAAAACAAAAGCAAAAAACTGTCAATCCAAAATGGCTGATATTGTCAACCTACTTTATGGACAAGTGTACCAAGATAAATTTGAGGATTGAATAAAAATTGAATTTGGAATTAGACAATAGGGGTTTCTTTTCGATCATAGGACAACAAAAAACCAATTTGCGATGTGTAGAAATACAATATTTAACTATTTTTTAAATTTCAAAATGTCCTCTTTAACAAGTAATAATAAGCTACACACGCCGGATAACAGATTGGCTGCTCTTGACTATGAAGGTTGCGTACATGGCGTACCATGCTGTCATGATAGCAGCTCGGAGCGAATCTAAATTTAAAAGAGAGGTGCTGTAGACATTCTTCTCCAAGACAGCCCAAACTGCAAAGTCCGTCACATCAAGGCTGAAGAAGGGGAACATGGATGCAGGCAAGAAGTCCGCCATGTGTTGCTCCAGAAGCTTTGGTTATTCAGGGATTTATGGGACTTTAATAGACTTCTTGATATTGCGAATGGAGATGTCGTCGGTCTCTACAGCCTTCTCGGCACTGACACTGGCGGGAAGGAGATGGGACTCACGAAGCCTTTTTCTTTATTGCTCCGACATTTTGACACTTAGAGACATGTTATAAAAAAAGACCTGTTTAGTCTAGTTTCAACTATCGTTTGATTGTGGCATGAAACCTTGTAATGAAATATATCGTGGATAAAATTGTAATTGAATATTACTGCAAGTTGTGGGTTTGTACTATATTGTATAGCTGTGGAAGTTTCTGCTTCTTTTCTCTTAATCAGTGTTCTGAATGATGATTAGTTGCATTGGAATAAACACTTGTTAATTTTTAAGGCTGAATTATACCTTTTTTCTGCATTTTTTAAGGAGGCGGGGTTGCGTCTTACACTATATGGAGCGAAGTGACATTGGTTAACTTCTAGTTTACTTTTTAAAAAGATATAAGAAAAAGAAATATTCCTCTATATAAAGATGAGTAAAGGTAATTATTCACCGTTTATTTATATATTAGTCACGCTAGTATGAATATTAGGGTGGAGCTTATTTCTTAAATGTTCGAAATATGAAGTAATGAAAAAGTTGAAAGAAATTAATTTAGTTATATTTATATGAAAATGACTTCTATTTAATTTATTTCGTAAAATTTTTTTATTTCACATAAATTTCTGGCATATTTCATAAAATTTAGTGATATAGATATTTTTCTTCAAATAATGCTCATCAAAAGGTAAGCTAAGGTAATCCAAATTTGCACTTTTTTGATAATCTAAGTATGCATATTTGCTAATTTTGGTATCTATAAGTTGAATTTTATTTACGCTAAAGAACAAAAAGATAAGCGGGAAGCTACAATTTATGTGACTAACGTTATAGTTCTTTTAGAAATGTATATATAAATTTGGCTTACCTAAATTTGTTATTTCACACATAAAGATGTAATATGTACGAGGATCGTTTGAAAAGTGCATGCAAAGTACGAAAGATGCCACTACTGTCGCGTATCGAGGTTAGGCTCAGTTAGATGCATCTCTTGGAAAACCACTCAACGACTTTGAGTCTCTAATTTAAATAAACAGAAATCATTTTTTCTCAATTTTTTGAAAAACACAACACTTCCTCTATTCAAACGAATGCCAAACAGAGAGCAATATACCGATCTGGCTGAAAGTTGGCGATTGTTCTTCCAAGAGATGCATCTAACTAAACATAACCTTAATATGCGCCAGTACTGCGATCTCTTTGACTACGCACCTACTTTTCAACCAACACTCGTACTAAACAGATTACATTAAAACAAATTCACTTTAGGGCCGTTGCACTACCTCTAAATATATTTCTAACTAGTTTATTGTTACTTAATGACATTTATAGGTTAAAGTACCATTTTGGGACCCTTAAAACCTCATATTTCGAAATTTAAAAAATCAGCTCCAACCTAATCACCGTGTGCATCCACCTATGTATGCATTCATGATACCTTTATTATGAGAGATAGAGAGAGAAAAAATAACATGTTCTTAAAATGGATTTAAATGAAACTCGAATTATCGTTTGTCTATAATTATTGATCATATATCTACAGTTAGCGAAAGCAAAATTGTTACGCTCAAAAAAATAAATGTAGTCTGACAACCCACATGTTTTATGCTGTAACTTTGATAGGAATTTCATGCAAAGTCTCTCTAAATCTCTCAAAACAATTTTTTTGAAAATTGAACGTAGGGGACAGTAGACCAAAGCGCAAACAGGGGCATCTGCAGGGATGGTCTAGAGGGGCTGCAGACCCACCAAAATTAATGAATTTTTCCTATAAGCTGATGTGTCAGTAAAGTACACCAAAAATACCTGCAAGACATTTAGGCTCAGGATCGAGACTAACTTTAAGATTTCGGTTTTTATATGAAGTAAAATAAATGAATAAAGTATCATTGTCTTATCTCTAGTACTTTTCGAGAATCTTGATAAAGTTGACCTTCAGAAAATTCGTAGGAACACACTATACGTTTCTAAATAAAAAAAGAATACAAGTGTTTGGTATTCGAGATATATTGTGCTTTGTTGGAACTTTTTCTGAAACAAGTCAAATACTTTAACTAACCTTTGTTTGTTTTAGAAGATGATATTTTTACTAACCTAAAGTTTTACACGTCAAAGTCCCTACGTAACAGGATAATCATGAGTCATATCTTCATAAGAGTTACTCAACGATAGTTTCATGATCTATTACAATACACAATTTATATAAAAGAATAGTTTTTTGTTCAATTAACAATAAGGTGATCCGATTTCCATGTTTGGATTCAAGCATACATACATCATACTTTAATAATACAAAGGTAGCCAACTACAAGTATATAATATCTAAAGGGCGGAAATGCAAGTCAAATGACGATTTATTTCAAGAAAAAAAGTTATGCTCACATAAGAACTACGAAGCATTTATGTATAATTATGTTTCTAAGAAGATAATGTACTGAATGTATAACTTAATCCATTGTAAAGGTCATTTTTGTGTGAAAGGGGACTTATTTTTAGAAATATGTATTGAGTGTAAATTAAATTACCTCACTAACACAATTTTTTAACACTGTATTTAGTTGTCAGCGTCGATGTTTCTGCTTCTTTTCCCATAATCACTGTTCTGAACGTTGATTGATTAAATTTGATCTTGTTAAGTCACCAAGGTCGTCCGCAGGATTATATATATATTTTTTTTTTTTTGGGGGAGCTTAATTTTTGAAATTTTAAAATAAATCCAAAAATTAGTTTTTTTTGAAAAAACATTTCTAAAATTGAATTGTAAATATTCAATTTTTTCGAAAAAATTTCGAAAATTCACAGCTATTCAAAAAAAATTCAAAAATTTATAGCTATTCTCAAAAAATAAAATTTTTTGGATTAATTTTATCACGAAAAATTTACAACTGTTCTCAAAAAATTCAATTTTTTCAATTTTTTGTTTAAAAAATCAACAGCTTGTTTTTGTAAAAAAAATTTCAAATAATAAATTTTTGAAGAATAATGTCAAAAATCCATCGCATTCATAGTTAATTAAATTTTTTGGAAAAAAATTAAAAAAAATATTTATTAAATTTTCTAGTAAAAAGAAAAATTTCCTTCATATTTTTGAAAAATGCGTAGATTTGAGTTATCAACCTGTATAATAGGTAAATTTTTTGGCATCACAACACCAATGAGTCCATATAAATTTTATTGACCATAGGTCCTGACCTATGAAACTGATTTTTAATTTTGTAAAATGAATCAAACAAAGGGTTATCCACCTTGTTATACTTAAACGAGACAAAATGTCATTCCTATTTCGAGTCAAAGGTTGTACAGTGTAACATACTAGTGTTGTAGAAAATATGACCAGCCGGTAGGCTAAAAAAGAAACCGAAAATAAGCATGATAATTCTGACAATTTGAAGAATGTGATGGAGGAAAGGACTTAAATTAATGCTATACACGTGTTTATTTAAAAAGATAATTTGAAGTACATCCATGCGGTAAAGGGATAACAATGAATATATTCAAGGGTTGAAGCTATAAAATGATCCATTCGCTTTCAGATTACGATAAAAGGCCCTGGTTTTGAATTATGAAATAAATATATGTTAAATATGTACCACAATAATATGAAATTATAACCATACAACTAAAATAAATGACAATTTAAATTTAGATGTACTTTTAATTTGACTCTAGCTAAGGCATAAGATCATTAAGATCAGAAGAAGTGGGCTTCTATGTTCTCCAAGATATATGATCAAAGGAAAATAGAATTAATCAAAGGAAGATACTTCCAAATGTATTAACCATATAAAGAAATGCTCGAATTCCGAGTTCCATATTCCACGAGAGACAAGGAATTTAAAATTCACCCGAGCTATCTAGGCTTAAAGTTCGTATGACATCATTGTATTTGAGAATACACATAATGTCACGTTCTAAGCAATTCATCTGTAAAATCGGTGTACACCAACTTTTTTTGGCACCGAACTAGACCAAATTTTTCCTTTAAACCGATCTAAACCGAACTTTTCCTTTCGATCGAGACCGAATTTTTCCTTCAGACTGATCTAGGCCGAATTTTCTATGAGACAGGTACAAACTCCAAACCAAGCTATTTGTGTTGGACCAAACTAATTCGGTCCAGCAAGGTATTATTTTTTTTATTTTCAAATTAGTAATAATTTTTAAAGTACTCTCAATTTTAAAGATTTTGTCTTCTTTAAACCTCTTAATTTAATTAGAAATACACCGTCTACTTTACTATTCCAAATTATCCTTGTTACAAATCTTACTAGACATAAGATTTGTGACCGCTCGCTTAATTACCTCAAAAACTTGCTCACTTTGACCTTTTTGGAAAGAATTGTTTATATTGGACCGTTTTGTCTAAAAATGGTTCATTCTTCTGAACTGTTATCAAATAAATAGAGAATATTTGGATTCTAGTTGGATTAAACAACAGCTTTTGACGATTCTTTGATAATATTTTTGGGGAAAAAATCCACCAACAAACACCCTCCTTCAATTTGGAGGTTAAACTATGTATATATAATGAAATCAGGGGTAGTCTACCATGGACATATATGTGAACAGAATATTCAAAAAAACTAAGGTAAAGAACACGACACGTAGTATTTTTGCTACTACAGCAAATCCTGATTACTAGTTAGGCATTGAAATTGTTATCAACAATTCTATTCATTTTTAAACATTTCATAAATTCTAGAACATGAACTTCCTCCTTTTCTTCATACAAGAATGCAGGACATCTCTTTATAAGATTAAGAATTTTGGTATGCCATCAGGCCTATGATTACATGATCGAATATGTGAGGTACCCAGATTCCAACAATAGAAAATCTTGCAAAGAAAGATAAATCTTTTTCCGCCAAATTGCGATATCCTGATCTTCCATTTATGGAAAAGGTTGGACATATAATCAGTGATGATGATGATGAAATGCTTCCATCTTACAAAACTTCTTTGTGTCATCCCAACTTTAAATTTGATCCAGCTACTAATGTGGTCGCTGAATGGTCTTTTAGTATGTTTAAAACTACCAATACTGATCGAAAGTAAAAGTATTAATGGAAGATTTTTTTCAAAAATCTTGATTTGTTGATATAAAATAGCAAAATTTATAAATAAATTATGATAAATATTAAACAACACTCATTATTCTAAATTATTCTTATAAAACTTCTTTAAATACAAATTGCTCCATTTTGATATTTTGAGTGCTCATTTTTCAAAATTTGAGCGATATATTATTAATTATTTTTGCCCAAAAGAATTGCTCAAAACCTCTGCATCTTATAATAAGACATTCCAAGTGTTGTGTGAGTCCTTATTTATTCGATCCAGTTCATTCTTCAGGTCGGTCTTTAAGACTATCAGTAGAAATTGATTTAAAAAAGAAGAAATATGGCGTAATGACTTCTTCAAGGAACAAAATTGACAAATTTTAGGTCTGATACGCAGGACCAGACTGAACTAAACGGACTTGTAATCTTCAGTCCAAAACAATGACAGAGACAACACTGTTTATTACTGCTGTTTTAAGCAATACACAATAGAGTCAATCTGATTTTCAATTAAATAATGTATCGTATATCATATTCTGAAATTGTATTTAATTATATGGAATGTTGACAGAGGCTTATGATTCTAAAACCCTATTATAAAAACTATCAATGATGAGCTAAGTAATAGCTGATAAAACTTAGGTCTTTAATACAATTAATTTTCCATCAAATAGCTTGCAAAATTATTAATATTTATTTACTATGACGACAACAGCGCCATCTACATTAAGCATTAATAGAAAGGAGAAAAGAGTCTACGATTTATCTCGGAAAGGTCACAATTTCTCCGTTAGTATCTTACGAATCTTTATCATTTGAGAACTGTAAAATAAACACATAATAAAGTGAATGTTGTTCGATTTTTGTTGGAACAACGGGGAAGGTAGAACTTGGATTCATTGCCCTATGAAACATTCCCAATCGTCGGTATCGTTTGACGTTGAGTCTTTAGGGCAATCTTTAGTGTAGTATCGGCAAAGAGATAGAATAGAACTATAAATCCAAACTCTAAAAATGACTCAACCCATAGGGTAATAAGGCATAGCTTTACTTTGCACATTGACCCAAGAAAAATTTACCTATTCTGACTAAAATAACAGACCTCTAGTAAAATATTTTTGATTGAATATATTTTTTGTTCTTGTTGTTAGGACATTTAATGGCACCAGCGACATCTGATTTGAGAGTATATTATAAGGTGCATAATAAGTATTTATAATGTTTTTAAATTAGCATTGGGTATGTGTGGTGTTTTATTCTTTCCTTTTCTAATTTATCGACTCATCCAGTAAGCCAGGAGCGAAGTTTACATATGTTGCGGCAAAATAATACAACTTCAAGATAGATAATTGGCAAGGTTGTGCACAGTTCAGGTTTTGCGGTTCAATCGGTCCCAGACTTGGTTCTTTCATTTCTATAGTTTCGGTCACGGTTCTTTTTTATAGAGACTCAGTTTGATAACAAGTACTTAAAACATGGGCCATTTTTAGAAAATTCGGACCCAAGAAATGATATTAGATACAAAAAGGGTCGCAGTTACCTTATACTCAGAGTACGTAGTGCTCCAAGTTCCAGAAGGGCCCTGAAGACTAAGGTTGTTTAAGACAATGGTTTTCAATGTGGGTGCCGTGATGTTTAGGAACCGAAGGAAGATTGAGAATTGAGGATTGGTTTCAGTCTACCAATATACTGTACACTTGTTTTGTATAAAGGGAGTCTCAGTTAATAATATATTAATGAAGAGGGCCTTGGCATAGATAAGTTTGGGGAACCCTGGCTTAAGAAATATTATAAGTGCCCAACAAGCTTAGGAGCGGATCTGGTTCCATAATCTAAACACATCCTTCCCTCTTTAATTTAGACCGTCTGGTGCCTAAGGCCACTTTTCCATATCCATAAGAAGCCCTTAGATATTTGAAACTTAGACGTAAAAAAGTCATTGGAAAACGCTGATATTGCATTTAAAAAAAACTACGTAAATTGACTTATTGACTAAAGCTTATTTATTTTATTACTATATATATTTTATTTTCTTTATAGATTCTATATAGGAACAAAAGCAGGAGAACCTAGACCGATAAGCAATATATTGCTGTCTCGGTTTGACATAGTCTCAGTCCCGGTTCTAGCAGTTCAAGAATCGGAACCGCTGATCTGCTAGACTGATAAGGACACAACCTTTATAATAGCCGATAGCCTTGTTTACTTAATTGTATGCTTGTCAACCAAGCATGTGACCTTTAACAACTCAACTGAAGTAGACCCAATACCATGTTCAATGTCTTTAAATTACATAGGATATTTTATTTAATCCATCAGATTGAAGAAAAATCAATATGCATGCCTATATATATATATAGGGCTACATGTTAAATAAAATAAAGGTCACAGAAGATCCAATTTTATGAATGAATGACTATTATTTTGTCATCGAAGGAAAGAGCTATCGTATAGGTACATATACCCACATAATAGGTACAACTTGAAATGCAAAAATTAAGGTAAACATAATTCATCAAGACCTCCCTCCCTTTTCTTTATCATATGGGTTGATATATTATATCATTCTATATTTGTACCTTTTTTTTGGTAGTATAGTTTTTTTACCAAAAAACAAAAAGATAAAATAACATCTACAAATTGAAAATCTTGTTCCACAAGGCCTCTCCACATTGATATCATCATACATACATACTTACCTAGTAAGATAAAGGAAGTACCGGGTGCATAATTGGAAAATTGACATTTTAAATAAGAAAATTTAACAAGATATATTTTGAAAAAACTGGAAGAACTACATTATTTAAACAAATATTGGCACATGTATTGCCATTTCTAATCCTCAATGTAGCCTCAATCCATTTTTAATACAAAAAAAAAATCAAATATTTGGGGAAAAAAAACAAAACCAAAATCCAGAGCTTTGACGAAAAATTAAATTTTTGAAAAATATTTTAAAGATCCATAGCTATTCTCAAAAAAAATTAATGTTTACTCTAATTTTTGCGTAAAATTTTTTCCTAAAAAAAAAAGTTCTTTAAAAAAAGCAAAAATTCCTATATATATATTTTTTTTTTTGGGGGGTGGGGGGGATTGGCATCTGGAGTCATGTCCAAATTGTTGTCGGCAGGAATGGAATGTTAGTCTCCAAAAGGAACTCTGTAACCTTTGCTGTGTGTTCTCGTGCATCAACTTGATGAAACTCGTGTCGATGCCAATAGAATCATTAATGCCTTTCCTGACATTGTGAATAGTCTACCTCCTTGACTAAGTTAAGTTTCAGATCTCTGTTGACGTGAGTTTCGCTCGAAGTGGAGCTCCAATCTTGATCCCTTTGTCTTTTTGTGAGGCCATTTTTGGATTCATAATGTTAATTTTTTTTTTTTTGAGGGAGGTGTCAATATACAATGTAGAGCGGTTTGATTTTCAACTTTTTCGAACTACGATTACGCCTGGTACAGTAAAGTAAAGGACAGTAAATATTTATTGTCCAAATTGGTCATCTATGTGTCGCACATCTCTATCAAATTATGAAAAAAAGATAACACTCTTTACCTAGTCAATATGGATACTAAGAGGAAATTTTGAGTTATTTTGTATAAAACAATTTTGAGGTTACATTTTTGTAACCTATAAAAAGTGTTAAAAATGTTTTTTTTTTCTAAAATTGTCCTATGGAATAAAAAAATGAAAAATTTTAGGAAAATTTGATGATCCTTTTTTTACAATTTCAGAAATGAAGGATCATAATTTTCTCATGTTATTTTCTCTTGCTCCTCTATACCAAAGGTTGGTAACCCTTGGCCTGCGGGCCATATTGGCCCGCGATTGGATTTTGACCGGCCCGCCATCTGTTCATGGATAATCATCTAAATATGGGCTTACTTATTCAAAATGAAAGTTTCTAACATTAAACGGCACTATGAAACTTGATACAACCATTATAAAAGTTTTGGTCCTGTCATCGAAAAATATTTCACCTGATATAGAAAAAATATCCCAAAATAAGCAGGAACAAGTGTCTCATTAAATTAATAGTATTAATAGAATATATATTTTTCTTTTCATTTGTGTTTATATTTCATTTCTTCATAATCAAAATTTGTAAAAAAATAAGGATATTATTTAAATAAAATTTTATTGAATAATTGTTTTCTCTAAACACTCCGAAAATCAATTATATGTTCAATAACATGGTTTTCCACCATGACGCTGCAGCGATAGCTGTTTGGCCCCTACTCTCTAAAAGGTTGCCAACCCCTGCTCTAAAGAGTAGTTTTATAATAAAACACTTTTTTAATACATTTATAGATTAATGTCTATCATAGTTTAAAAATGCAAAATAATCATTGCTGCTGTATTTTAATCTTCATTAGCGAAATAGAGAATTTTGTCTCCCTTCAAACTTTAAGTAGATTTGCTACATAAAGATGACATTATAGAAAAATGAAATTTTGCAATCAATTTTTACAACTTAACCGCTATAGCCGTAATCGAAATTCGATAAAATGGAAAAGCAAAGTGGTCTAATATAGAGTTTGTCAGCTAGTGGGAAAAATGATCAATTCCTCGGATGTGTTTTCATATTTATCTCTTTTATGAGCTTCCGAATTTCAACTGCACACCCGGTATATAGAAAGAGATATTATAAAACAGCATGACTTTATAAAAAATACAAAAATGATGGCATGGAAAATGCAAACAAGGAACAGGGTAGTGGTCCTCGCTACAAAACATTATCAGCATTACATTTAATTTAATCCAAAGGTGCTTTGAATCCATCATAACCAATTAGTCATAAAATTATATGTAGTACATATTATTTTCAAGTAATGTGTAAACTAGTGATAGGACGATTTCAAAAATAATAAATCTGAGGCCAAATCCGATAAGATTCTGATAAAAATTCCCGATTCCGATTTTTAATATTTTTAATAATAGTTAAAAAAATACAATTTTGCTATCAGGGGGTCCACAAGATTACATTGGGGGGGGAGGGGGCTTGATTTATGAAATTTTTATGAGAAGAAATTGGAAAAATAAATTTCAAACATTAAAATTTTTGATAAAATTTTTTTTAAATATTATATTTTTTTATCTAAAATTTCAAATATTAAAATTTTGTATAAAAAAATTTCTAACATACATTTTGATATATAATATTTTTGATAAAAAACTCCGAATATACAATTTGATATTCAATATTTTTCAAAAATCTATTCATTATTCATTGTAGAAAGTTAAACTTTTTCGAAAAAAATTCAAAAACCCATGGCTATTCTCAAAAAGTTAATTTTTTTCGAGAATAATTTCCAAAATCAACAGCTGCTAACAAAAAATTAAATTTTTAAGAAAAAAAAATTATAAAATCCATGGCTATTCTCAATTAGTTAATTTTTTTCAAGAATAATTTCCAAAATCAACAGCTGCTAACAAAAAATTGAACTTTTTGGAAAAAAAAATTTCAAAAATCCACAGCTATTGTAAAAAAATAAATTTTTTTGAAGAATAATTTCCATAATCCATAGGTGATCACAAAAAAATAAATTTTGAAAAAAGTTTCAAAAACTAAATTTCTTATATAAAAATTAAAAGAAAAAAAAAATTAATTATTCTAGTATAAGACCCGAAAGTTTTTTGATTTGGGCCCCCTCTCCCCAAATCAAATAGTTAAATACAAGTAATAAATAAGAATTGGAATCGCAAATTAAACATTATTTGTCAATACCGATCCCGATTCTAGAATAAACACCCGATTCTCCGACTCCCGATTACGATTAATCAGCTCATCACAAATGTGAACAAACATATGTATAATATTTATATCATATGTAAGAGAAACAATTGCTAAAAATTTGCTTCTTTTCGCCTCATCATACAAAAAAAAAAAAAAAAACGGATCCAAGGCTCCTTGAAAATGCGTGGACGTGTCATTTGCTCAACGACAACAAATTTGCAACCTGAAACATGTTTTGTTTTTTCCCTTTCTATTTTTTATGTGAATATATGCCTGAATAGGCTTGCTTTAAATCTACTACTTACATATATTACATACAATGAATTGCAAAAAAAAAAAAAGGAAAATCATTTAAATATTTGGCAGTAGGTTTAATATTATTTTAAAAGTGGTCGAAATACTAATGCCTTTTTTTCTCCGACAACCATGTACAGTTTTTTCAGACATAATATGCAAATAGACTCAAGGACTATTTGATACACTCTATAGTGGTTAGTTCAAAAATCTTTTAATTATCATATGTATATATATGAGGGTTTCTCAACATTTTTGGGTGCTCGCCAAAATAAGATGAAGAAATGATCTCGTTGGCCGTACTAACAAAACATTGGCTTTAATTTTGATTCTCAGTAAATTATATATAGATATATACAAATTCTTTACCCACACCAAAAATTCCTACAGCCCTTTCAGTCCCCAGCGGAGTCCCTTGACATTGGAGTCATGACTTGTATTATTTTTGTAGAACTTTTTACAATTGTGAAACATTTATGTGAAACTTAAGAATATTTATTGTATTTCCAGACAAAACTTCTTCCTTCCATGTTCAAGAAACTATAAAACTCTGTTAGGAGGAAAATACATGGATATTACCTATATTTGTCAACCGGTTTTTATAATTCAAATAAAGTAGTAATTTCAACGAGATAATTGTTATCTTATAAAAAAATTAATCAAACGTGTTTTTCTACACCTGAAAGGACCATACCATTTAGTGTTCAATATAACCTCTACGTTATTACGAGGGAAAATTCCAATTTATTTTTAGTTCCTGCATTGGTTGACCGATTAACTATTAAAATGCTTAATAAAATAAAATTTTCAATTCAAACTGTATAAGTGTAATATCATAGAAACCCACCCCTAATGAGACATGTGCTTCTAGAACTAAAATTCCCATAAAATTCAGTAGTAAGTATATTTCCTGGTTGGACATATTACGAAATGAAGTTGTGAGACCCAAATTATCGTAACAGAAATATTTACTTTACATAATTAAGGTTGGAAACTTCCTTTTTTCAAAGTGAGTAACGGTGTTTTCCAATTTGTACAATAAAATGGATCCAAAAAATTAATTTCAAGTGTTTTAATTTCTCTGTTTTTAAGAAATTAGCATTAAATAATAGACTTCTAGGGGGGCATAATAGATGAAGTAAAAAGTTCTGAGCGTTTTTTCAATAAAACGGACATAGTTCAATTTAGATGGTTCCAAAGGGTTTTCCAAAGCTCTTGTAAGCTATTGAGGGCATACAAGGGCTTCTTTGCGATTAGGTGATGGAAAATATATATTTTATATTTAATAATACGAATATTTGTAATTTTTGTGTTGCGACAGTTTGGCCCTTAACCCTTCAAATATAAAGCTGTACTTATTAGCATTTTAATAATAATTCCTTAAAAGGAATTTAAAGAAATAGGTTAAAAATAAGTTGTTTGCTAGTCAATTCTTCTCAACAATGGTACCATGTTTTAACCATATAGAAAGAAAGATTGACCTAGGGAAGAAAAATATATTTCACTGTTAGTTGTACTATATGATTTATTATAAAGAATTAAAATTTTAGAGAATAGAAAAATCTATACCCATAATATCAATCCTACCAATAACTGTATATCTAGATATACACCCAACAGCGCCATCGATCAGTATATAGTTACCTCCGGCAACAAAGTGGAACGTAGGTTTTATTTTTACCCCTGTTTCTTTGTCACCAGGATTAGGGGAAAAGTTACATTTCGATCTTGATCAAACTTGGTATGAAGATTATATATGGTCACAGTAAGAACCCATGGAATTTTGAGAGCAAAGTCTCAAGGATCAATGTCAAAGTAACAAAAAACGTAAAAAATACACAATTGACCATAACTTTGGAATAAATTGAGATACTCAACTCTATTTGATGTTAGGCGTAGCTTTTGGTCTCTACAAAGTGCCTCTTCTAGATATCTATCGTTTTAACATTAGAATAAAATTATAGTGAAACAAATCAACTTTCAGAAAATTAAAATGGAGGAAAGGTGTAGAAAAATCCACCGCATACAAAACAATGCTTCGTAAATTTCTACTAGAGTAATGAACGTTAATGGGTTGAATTTGAGTTAGTTGTTGTGAAGCCATGAATGATTATATTATTGAAGAATAGTTCAATAGATTAAAGGAATTGTTTAAATACCAGTTAATTTTTGGGACTATTTTCCTATACTTTTTAGAGAAACAGTGGAGAGATAGATTGAGTAACTTGTTTTTTTATGTATTTTTAGATACTACATTAATATAATATCATTATCGTAGATTCATCTGTAGACCCATGGTCACGATTTGAAACCAGGAATAGGTTGTTTAATATTCATGAGAATATTTGGATTAAATTGAAGATTCCATTTTCCATAACAGCACTTATGCATATAGCGTCTGATTTTTTTTTGCATAATATGAAATACTAGTAGTAGTCACCGCAATGCCCAGATGAATTGGGCGTTGGCTAGAAGACAACTTTTTTTAATATTAAAGACAAGGGATTCTCAACCTTTTTTAGGGATGTACCATTTTTTCAAATATTTATTTAAACCAAATATTTTTAGCTTCAGTGACAGGGGCTTCCGCAGGATTATATTTTGAAGGGGGTCTTTGTTTTTAATTTTTTTTGAAAAACTATCCAAAATATAAATTTTTTTGAAAAAAAAAATTCAGGAATCCTTAGCCATTCACAAAAAATTAAGAAAACCATATTTATTTAAAAAAAAATTTAGTTTTCTTGTAAAAAATTCAAAATCCACAGCACTCAACAAAAAATGACATTTTTTAGGAATTAAATTCAATAAAAGATTTTTTTCTATTCACTAGAAAATGTAATACCTGAAAATTTTCAAATTTTTCAAAAAATTCAATAGATTAAATTCAATTTTTTTTCTAAAATTTTTTGGAAATAATTTAAAATTTTTTTTTTTTCTTTCGAAAATTACTTAGAAAATTAATTAACAAAAAATTACATTTTTTATAAAAAGTTTCATAAATCCACATCTGTTCACAAAAAATTTCAAAAATGAATATGTTTAATTAATTATTTGCCATGAATTGCAATGTTAAGCTGTTATTTTATTAATAATTACTTCATTCTATTATAAATATTGGCTTTAAAACAGTTGGCTCAAACTGCTATTAGAACTGTTATATCAAAAAGCATAACAATCGTCCAATAAATCACGGTTTTGCCCTTATAACATAAAAAGAAAAAGTTTTTTTTTGTTATCTTCTGTAAATTTCTGAATTTCGTAGTCCTTTTCAAGAAAAAAATTGTTTTTTTGTAATTTTTTGAAAAATCCAACGTTAATCACAGAAAATTAATTTTTTTGGAATAAAAGTTAAAAATTAAGTTTTTCTGGAATAAAAGTTAATATATTAAATTTTTGAAAAAAAAATTCAAATATTAAATTTTTGGGATAAAAGTTTCAAAAATCAATAGTTACTTACAAAAAATAAAAATTTTAATATATAATTTTTTCGAGAAAAAATATAGAAAATCCATATCTATTCACAAAATATTATTTTTTTTTTGGGGGGGAAGGGGGTTTCAGCCCCTTCATCCCACCCCTAGTGGATGCCTCTGGGTAGTTAGCCAATTATTTTCCCCAGCGATGGAATTATTATTCATATTATATTTGTAAGGAATTGTTCACAGCCCCTAAACAAGAGCCAATTCAAATTCAACCAATCAACGTTCAAACCACTCTTATGGGATTAGGAGCAGAAACATTGTACATATATGTTTGTTTGAGTGATGTAAAGACGTGCAATGTATGATGTATTTTGAGATTGGCATTGTGGTTTACGACGATTAACAAAACAATAGTCTCATTAAAACAACAGTCGATAACCAATTACCTCTACGTGAATGAATGTTCCTTATATGTTGCTCGAACATTGTCGTCCATTAAGTCAGACATTATTATATAAGTACAAGTGTTGAAGTACGAACACACATTTATTGATATAAACAAGAGAGGAAATTGTTATCTAAATAGAAATTGCAAATACAGATCCAACTAGTGTAGAGCTATTATCATAATAGAAAAGTCTAAAAAAAGATATTGTTAAAAGCAACCTGCAGATGTAAATACAACATAGCGTAGTCATTAGAATAGATACTCATCTTACTTATTGAAAGGAAGGAGTCTACTACCTATGACGTACGTACATCCATATTACATATTTATTAGTATGGAAGTAAGTGGGTATGTTACAAAAAAAATTTCACATTCAATATTTTCCTTTAAAACCTGTTTTAACCAACAGACAATAGTACAAAAGACATTTTGATACCAAAATCATGTCTCTAGCTTCAATATTAAAGAAGTTATGACCAATTTATCATCGGAATTTCCTTTTTTCCCTTCAGTTTATGTTATAACCTACAACAAATTTGTGATCTAATATGATCGGTGAATAAAACAACACAACTTTCTTAAACTTCAAGATAATTTAATGAAATTTTCAGGAATTACAGAGTAGAGTATTCTATAAAAGATATCACTTTTAAATACCTTCAATTGAAAAAATAAATTGATAACAATAAGACAATGTATTTTCATATAGTGCAGTAATAAAGACTGAATGTGCTACGGTCGGGCTTAAAATTATGCATTTTTCATTGACAAATTAATTGAAAACTGTACAAAATATTAGATAAATAAATTTTTTCACGTCCATAATACAATTTATTTGATCCATTAGACTTTATTTGTGACTCTTTCAGAGAATGGTGCGATTAAACGAAGGAAGGTATTGAAAAAAAAATTAAACAGGTTGAAAAATTAAAAATTATTTACATTAGATATATATGACGTCAAATAGATTTCCCCTATTTAAGTAATGAAACCCCTGCATTTCATTATATGCAAGTTCATTATAATTAATATACAGGGTTGAACAGTAAAACGTGGACTCCAAAGGTTGATTGAGAAATTCTTTAAAAATTTAACAAAGCCTTTACAAACTTTGTCTATCAATATGGCAACCTTCAGCATCAATCACAGCCTTTACAAGTCACCGGAAGGCCTTGTAGGAGTTGATAAAAAACTCATAAGTCAAGTTGCCCCCCGTTTGCGTGACCATCAGTGAGTCCACATTTGGTTATGGATTTTTGTGGTTTTCCCTCTCCAAAGTGCCCCACACAGCAAAGTCCAGCGTGTTCAAATGTGGTAATATATGCGAAGAATATATTATTGGATTAGGAGGAGAGGTACGTGGACTCAATCGATCACAATTGCTCAAGTAAGTTATGTAGAGTTTTAATTAATGAGATGTAATCTCCTCTGACCTCATCCCTCAGTCCACAGATGGACTCCCCTTCCCTCCCGGAATACCTCACAAGAGACAAACTCACAACCTTCCACCACATAATAAGACATTCCAGTTACTTTCATGATCCTCCAAAGTGCTAATTGTCCGAATATCTCGAAAATGTTGAGATTCCCGCTAGACCAATAATATATTCCATGTTTTTAAAAAGGTTTGGATAATTGAGTTTCAACTATTTGCTATCCCTGTCTCCAATTGCGAGATAGAAGGAGAAAATATGACATGTGGGCAAACTTATAAAATGTACCCTATGAGGAAAATCCCAATTCCCTCGGAGAAGTCGTATGAGAGGCGATTAATCCATTTTGTGGGTCCTCCTTGATCTTTTTCTCCTAGCTGCACATAAACTCCTGATCCGTCTTTAAATTGTACCTTTGACTTGCTCCTTTCCTGGAGAGGTCTTCTCTATCATTCTTCATTTTGGCCACCTTGAAAACCAGGCTCCTGGAGCACTTCACAATGTACATAATCCTCTCCACCTTCAGCTTCAACATCTAGAAGATCTGAGATACGAAATCTTTTCTCTTTTTGATCCCTCATGATAACGAGTGACGAAATGTTTAATATAGTTTGTTTATGTACAAAGAATGGCTTAATCAGAATGTCAAAAAATTTAATCACTAAACCCTTCTATATTCATGAGAAATTTAACAGTTCACGTTTTACTGTTTAATCGGAAACAACTTTCCTCTTACAAATTACACATCTATTTAAATACGAGATATATGTCATGTATTAATGGAACCTTGACAAACTAGATAAAAGTCTACATATGTGCATGGAGTTGTAAAAATATGACCTTAGCTGAATGTGAATGTGTAGTGACAATCTGAGCAGGTTTTTTTTATTGAAGATGTTGTATCTTGACGAAGGTTACCGAGGTACCAATTATTTATTAAAAGGAGGGATCCATGACGAACGGGAGAAATGAGGAGAAGGAAAGGCGTGGAGGAATAAGACAAGGCTTGTTTAAAGGAACATCTATATTCTGATTAATACAAAAACCTACTCTGGTATATACATAGAATACATAACTATTTAAACTTAAAACGAGGTAAAGACAGTACTTTACAAATATATATACATACAAGAAAATACCCTAAATAAGAGAATCGGAGGGAAGGAGACACGAATACATTACAGATGAGGGAACATCTATGTATGAAGTGTGTGTTCTCATGAATGTCGGAGGGTAAAAATTGGCAATTTGAACAGCTATAGATTTTTCAAAAAATTTAATTTTTTGTGAACCGCTGTGGATTTTTGAAATTTCTTTCCAAAAAATTAGTTTTTTTGTTAACAGCTCTGAAATTTATGCTGATGAATTTATAGGAAATTCGAAAAAATTGGCATTGGCTGTAGGTTTGACGAATCTTATTTCATTTATTATTGGAGCTGGAATAGGGATTTGGCTTAGCAATCATGATGAAAGTAATTAGTTTCTTAAACAAATAACCGTGTAAATTCATTTGTGGAAGCAAAATACTTTGTCTCATTTTTTTAACTTTCATACCCAATATATGTTTGTTTTTTTAAATAAAGTGAGAAGACTTCAATAGAGATTGCCTTTTTCATAAATAGCATTTATACTATTTATGAAGTAATTGTCACACCTTTATTTATGAATTTATGACATCATCTGTCGAGTGATTGAGACAGTTTAAAAAATTAATTAAAGAATTTGCTAGAAAATAAAACTATTAGAAATTCAAATATGTCGATATGTTAGTCATCACAATTTGGAAACTAAAGAGACTTAGTTTAATTAGCTTTCTGTGTGATACATATAATTAATAAAGAAGTTATTATGACCATCTACTGAACTCATTTCCTTGTGTTATATAATGTACCTCACATAATTTTATATACAAATCGTTTCTGTATTGTCATATTTTGTCCTTTTAAATATTTTTTTTATGATCACGTTTGAAGAATATATAGAAATATATTTTTTGACTTTTGTATTTCATTTTATAACGTACTATTAATAAATTGGATAACGAAAAAAAAATAGTTTTAAATATTTAAAAAAAAAAAAAAAAAATTGTGAACTGTGGATTTTTGAAATTTTAAATTTAATTTTTGAATTTTTTGTAAACAGCTGCGGATTCTGGAAATATATTTCCACAAAATTCAATTTTTACAATTTTTTTCCCAAAAAAATTAAATATTTTAACTATAAATTTCCAAATTTATTTTTTCTAAAAAATTTATTTCTCAAATTATTTTCCTTAAAATTTTAATTTCTGTAAATAGCCATGGATTTTGAATTTTTTCACTGAAAGATATGATATTTATAACTTTTTTCCAAAAAATTTAATTTTTTGTCCCTCAACAATGATATGAGTAATTACTCATATCCAGAGCCAATAGTCAGCTACCGTTGCCCAGCCCTTCCAGTACGACATTACACAAAAACTACTAACTAATTTGGAAATATAAATGAGTATGAAATGTCCGGGGATGAATTTTACTGAGAATAAAATTAATATGAATGAAAAACATTTACTAGGAATGTATTTAAACAACACTAATGCAGATTGTATTTTTTTTTTTTTTTTTTTTGAGGAGTCAATGACTCATTCTAAAACAACCTAAATTTACAATGCTCTTTGGGCAATGGAAAAGGTATTTCCTTTAAATACCTTTTTTCCCTTTTAAAGAACAAACAAAATGACTCATCACTAATACGGGCAATCAGTATTTTAAAGATCCTTTAAAATGTAAAAAAAGTACATCTGGAGTGATATCCAATAAAATATATTATATATAAAGCAGTTAAAAGGCCTTTTTTAACTCTACAGTTATAGTGGCATTAATAATGCCAAAATTCCGTCGTAGTATGTACAGATGAAGAGATTCAATTGAAAGAGTGGTTTATTACGTAACTCTACAAATAAAAACCATTGTAATAAGCTTGACTAATTTTATTAGATAATTTCCTAAACAAATTTTCTTATACATATATTGTATATATAAAAGTTGTCAATGACTTAATACATACTTGATCTACTCATTCTGAAAATCCTTACCAAATAAAGCATCTTATTTGCTTTTTATTGATGGTACAATAAAAATATTATCATTACTAGAAGTGCATCTCCTGATTAAATGAGAGACCGGAATGAGATTTTTTTTTGTCAATTATGTTGATGTTATTTCTGAATGAACGATTCAATGATCAAATTTGCAATAAATATTACATACGTAGACAAATATATCTCATGTGATAAATTTATCATAATAAAAATGACGAACATCATTCATTCATTGAAATAAGCAGGCTCTAAATGAGTACTAACGAGATGACGATGACGTCAAACAAGAAAGAAAGTGACCACAAAAAGATTTGTATCCTAGTAAATAAATATATATACAAAGTACTTTGAAATCTTAAAATAATATGTACGTAACAAATGTACAAATGTATACTAGCTACGCTTTTAATAAAATAGGAACTAACATAGTAGACTTAGTTAATGTCTACTATTAGTGATGTATCGAAAATTAGAGAAGGCACGATTCCAAAAAAAAATATCCCGATGCCGATTCAGATTATTTAATATTTTAAATACTAGTTAACAAATACCATTTTGCTATCAGGGGCGTCCACAGGATTATATTTTAGGAGAGCTCATTTTTTTGAAAAAAAATCTCAATTTTTTTTTTTTTTGCAATCAAATTTTGAATATTGCTCAAATAAACTCAAATATACAGTTTAATATTTAAATTTTTTAGAATATAGAGGTGATATTATGAAGATTACAGACATTAAGAGCGTGGTTTTTAAGTTGTCCAAGATGAAAAAAAATGAAGAAGATCTTCCCAGGATGTCAGGAAGTGAAGGGCATAATTGAGAGAGGGATACAATGCTTGAAAGAGAATATAAAGGAGGATCCCACTAAGTCGATGAATCGCCTCGCCAATAACTTATCTGTGGCTCCTAGGACCATCAGGAGGGCTATAAAGTACAGCTTAGAAATAGTTTCACAAGGACCCTATCCCACCCTCTGAAGGAGGGCATGAAAGCCAGGAGGATTCAGAGGGGCAAGAAAATCCTTACATGGATCAATACAAATGTGTCTATTGCGAAAGTTTTATTGGGCAAGAAGATTTTTACAGTTTTTCACACCCGTCAGAACGACTGCTGGCATCCACAAACAAAAAAAGAGGTCCAAGGGCTTTACCACACAAAATAAACGGCCTAAAAAATGATCCTCAGCGTTGTGGCCTCATATTGGAAAGAAGATGCCTCCGTTCTTTTTCAAGGCTGGACACAATTACCCGGTGGGTAAATACGTCTGGACTCAGGACGGTGCCCCCTCTTACACGTTAGCCAAGAGCCAAAATTTCTACACAGACAACATGGCTCGATTCTGGTACAAGAGATATAGCCCCTTACTCACCAGATTTGAACTGACTGGACTTTTCTACATGGGTAACTTTGGTCAGAGAAATGAAAAGGACCTCACACCAAATATGGATTTACTGAAGTCCTCCATAGTGGCTGCATGGGACAACTTGTCAGAGGAGTTTGTCATCAACTCCTGCATGGCCTTCAGGCGACGTCTAAAGGCTGTGATTGATAGGGAAGGTGGGCATATTGAGTGAATAAAGTTTTGCAAAAACTGTTAGCATTACTTTTTTCCTTATTCTTGAAAATATAAAATTATTGATGTATTTCCATCTCTTGCGTCCACGTCTTGCTGTCCTACCCTATATGTGCTTCCTTTTTCTTTTTGAATATGACGAGCTGAGCTTTAGCTTAACACAATTGTTGCAACACCTCATTTAAGTTCATATTCATTATTATATGCACTCCCATTTTCCTTTCTCTTTTAAAATAACACGCTCAACGTTATCTCCACGCGCTCTTTAAAAAAAACGAAAACACACTACCGACAAATAAACAGACAGACAAACCTTGCTTTATTAATATATACATATATATAATACCTTGAGATACGAGTGCCCCAACATACGAGCCTGATTCTGAGCAAAAATTTGCGTCCTGACATATTATGTTGATATTTGTTTCCTTAATATTCACATTTTCAGATATTCGACACATCACAAATAGGTACATAGTAACTTCACCAGAATGAATACTCCATAATAAGTGGGTATCACTCATGTCATTTTAATAAAAAATTGACAACTTATTAGAGGCGTCCAGCAATACGCCTACTTTTCCATCTCACATCCGTTTGGATTCTTTTTTTCAAAGTTCTACTTTGAAGGGTCTATATAAGTAGTTCTTATTTATCTACCTATTAAATAAACAGCTGAACCTGTATTAAGCGCTTCGCCAAGTCAAAAAAGTGACCGTTAGGTTTCCTATTTTGTAAAAATTCTAAATATGACTACTTAGTACGGTGGAACACATAAAGCTGTTGCCCATTAAACCAGGTTTGACTATAGATATACAGAGTTCGATGAATTAACTTCCATTTTTTAAGTTCTATAAGATAGAAAAGTTTTATTTTTGCTTATTAGTAATAGAACACATCAAAACTTTTGCTTTACAACTCTTTGAAAATCATTACAAGTAGGTGACGGCCCCCATAGTACATACAAAACCGAGCTTCAGTATCGTAATACCCTGTAATTTTTGTATTTTCTGTATCTCTTCAAATAATTTTTCATTGAGACGCTTTAGAGGGATAGTTATTTTTATAGACATAAAAAGATGCAGAATTTAGCTGGCGACATATCTTATTTTATAGTTGCGGATGCTTAGATAGTTAGCAAGTATTGGCGATTCCACATAGGTCTTAAAAATGTTGTTTTTTCCAAAATAAATCCGAGTTTAATCACCCAATTTGCATAAATCTATGCAAGGATTTTCTTGCATCTATTGAGTCTCCATTCTTTCATGCCCTCTGCAGAAAGTGGTGTGGGGTCCTAGTAAAAGAAACTTATCCCAAGTTGGATTTATAGCCTTTCTGATGGTCCTAAGAGCCACAGAGAAGTCATTGGTGAGGCGATTCATGGACTTACTGGGATTCTCCTTTATATTCTTTCAAAACTTTACAAGAACTTTGTATCCCTCTTTAAAATATGCCTTCCACTTCCTGACATCCTGGAGATGTGGGTGACCATGGAGTCAACAGAGGGCGGAAGCCACAGTCGGTGATAGTTTAGGCAGCCGATACTGAGACAAGGAAGTCCCCCTTAGGATTTTTGCCGTCCGGGGTGAAGATCAACAACAAAGAGAACATCAGTACCATCCTGGAAAAAGGTCTTATTCCATGGGCACAATAGCACTTCCAGAATGATACATAGACCTTCCAATTGGATGGTGGCCCCTCCCACACATTCAGAGAGATACAGCGGTGGTGTGAGGGTAATCTGAGTGTTTTCAAAGACAAGACAGTCTGGCTCCTCCAGCCACAACCTTAACGTCAGGATTACTCCATGTGGTCAATTCTTGAGAACATAGCCTGTGTGACCTCCAGCAAGAATTTGGACGACCTGAAGGCCAAACTGTTGGCTGCCTGGGACCCCATTCCCTTGTGCATGGTGTGTGCAGCATGCAAGTCCTTTCCAGAGAGACTTTGGGCTGTGGTCAAGGCTACGGATAACCATTTCGAATGAAAATTATGTAACATGTTTTTGAAAATTGTGTCGACCTATGTGTATGATAAATAGTGCAAGTAACCATTCTGATAACCAGTCGCGTTAATTCACTAAGAGGTATGGCAAATTCCAGGACATTTTTGAATTGGACGTATATGCCGTCCATCAATTTAATTGCAATTTTTTGTAAACAAACAAATATTTTTTTTAAAGAGACCGATGTATGACTGATGCCTTGACATACCCCAATGCACATAACGTCATATGAAATTAAAACGCCAGCCATTTGCATTACCACCAACTAATGCTATTTCCCAAAAAAAAATTGGTATTCCTCAAAGCCTGTTTGTGACGCTTGATAATATATATATATTTTTTTTTGGGGGGGTTATTAATTTCAGTGAATATTTTGGAGAGAGGGAAATCCCCTTCATGAACAATTAATTTGCAGGGGAAAACGCCGAGTACTATTTGGACTGGTTAAAGAGATGGGAACATCGCTGGGAGAAGTTCGTAGTGTAACAAGGAGACCTTGTGTAAAAACTATATATAATTCAGAAAAGAATGTTTTGCATCTTTGTTTTGTCGGAAACTTTTCAAAACCACCCTCGTAAGTATGTTTATAAAATAAATCTTCAGGACCAGGGGCCCTTGACCCTCCTTTAAACTCCCTCTTTAGAGAATCTGTAATTTAAGGACTCAATGTTTGAGTGGATTTCAAAATCAAAGACTTGATCATGACCTAACTATGGACTCTGAGAATAATTTACAGGACATGAGATCCTTTTGTAACAATAAATATTCTCTCAATCATTTTCATTTTTTCATTGAATATACTAAATACTATTCAAGGTACTTTTTAAAGAGAGTAAAAAGTCAATTCAAGTCAGAATAAGTAATAAAATATTAAAGATAAACAAGGATATGCTGCTTAACAATGGAGGGTTGGTTCGTTTGTAGCCATTACTTTTGATTTACGAGTATTATAACTAATTTATACTGGATTCAAGAAAATCCTTACGACTCACAATAAGTAAATAAATAATTAGGAACTTAAAATGAGCTCAAAAGAAATATGAGGACTTAAACAGGACACCTATAAATATTGAAAGACTTTGACTTGTCAGCTATAACTTGAGACTGGACAAGGAAGATTTTTTCACACAAAGCACAAATCAACTGTTTACGATTTTGCCAAGACTTTATTGGGATCTGATGAGTCGGGAACACCAGCAAGGAAGACTCATGATAGTTTTGGGCTTATTACTAATAATAAATTAATGAAATACACGATTAAAATGAATGTGGCCTTCATGCTCAACGGATCCGAGCCGCTTGAACTACTATGTGTTGGGTATCTCGGAGATAAAGTCCAAAAAATGTAAAAATAACACTGTTGAATACTTGTAGGGTTCCATTCTCGAGGCGGTGGGCAACATGGAGAAGATTTCCTCATACAGGCCTCTCCCAGGTTGGAGGCTGTAGGTGGTTGGTTTGAGTGATGAACTTCATTTTGAGCCCCGTCATGTAAGAGCAATAGATTTTTGAATTGTGGAACTAATTTTCGGAAATAAACTGTTATATCCACTATCCTTCAATTTACCGGATTTAAAATTACGAAACCTGCACATATGTATGTACATTAAGGTTTCTCTCCCGGTATTTCTCAGGGTTTTCCCAAATAGATTCTATAATTCACAAGTCTAACATATCCTACTTCTTCCGAAAAAGGCTGTAAAATCCATAAAAATTAGACTTATATACTTACTACGCGCTTGAGAATCTCCAATAATCTTCAATAAAGTAACAAAAGTCATATTATCTAACAAAGGCACCCTAATAATTAAAAACCTACATATGTTTAATAAGAATGCATTCTATACATACGTGTCCCTTCCTAAATTTAAACAATATCATTATTCAATTTATACACAATATAAGCTTCATATAATTATTATATTTGAATATGGCATACAGAGTTTACTCTTAGCTCGCAGGACCGGTTGTATATTTCACTATTATAAAACTACCAGCTCCATCAAAAATTAGCTCTTTCATCTATTACTCAATAAGCTTTTTTATTGAGAGTGGAAAAAAGTGGGACTGTGGGCTCTTACAAAAATATTTCCGTGCACTAATAGGAAATGTTAAAATGAAGACGAGTATAAATGATAATCTATGGATTGGACTAGCTTAAAATTGATTATTTCATCTTCAAGTATAGACAGAAATACTTAAATTTCACAGTATTTATTATCTAATAAAGAGATCCCAATATTTCCAAGTAACCCGAAATTGGAACATTTGTTTCCCGGTAAATAAGGATCACAACCGTACATTGTATATACCTTTTCTAAGTATCATAGCTTTGAAATGAGATTTTAAAATGTATAATATACACTAACATATACTTCCATATGCCATATTTATGTTTACACTTAAAGAAATTCTCACAGCTCCATTTTCGATTGTAATTTTTGGAAAGGTTAGGTTGTGTTATATTTTAATAACCATTTGCAATTGTTTCTATTAATAAATATTGGATGTATATTCAAAGACGACAAAATGGAAGCCAAAGGAATTCTTCTACTGGAAATGCTTGCGCGCCAGAAGATACCAAACGAGATTACCAATGACCTGAGGATCAGCAAAACAGTCGTGTATTGTATCAAAAAAACAATTTAAAACCCAAGGAACAGTCCCCAGAAAGAATGAACAGTAAGAACAAAGGCCATGATTATGAAAGTCAAAAACCTCCTTGCTAGAAGTCCAGGTAGCCCGATTCGTTGTATGGCCCAGAAGATAAATGTGAGCAAGGTTACGCTCCGAAGAATAAGTAAGATTACTTGGGAGCAAAATTAAGAGCCAGAAGGAAGAAACATCTCATTATGACGGCCGCAATGTAGAAGAGGTTGTATAGAGCCAAGCTTCTTTTGAATGTCTCCAAGAACATGAGTTTTATATATGTAGTTTTATATCTAGGGAAGAGGGAGGCCAACTGTTCATGCCCCAAAAAGGGTTTAATAAGGGTCTAAGATTCCAGAGTATGAGTAGGTGCTTAATTCTGTGGGAAGCTAAACTTTGTTGCTTGAGAAGGCTTTATGGAGGCATAGCAGAGCCGCTTTATCGAACTAATTATACATACAAGTATATTCTATGACAAGGATGTTCAACCCGTTTCCCACGGGCTGCATAATGTTTAAGTGCGCCCCACTATTCCCTCACTTCGAGTAGTATTTTGTAGCAAAAATGTCAAAATATTATTAATACGTGTAGAACGCACAGAAGTTGTACCCACATTGAAAAATATTTACGAAATAAAGGAATTTCTGAAAAATTAATGCTCTGAGGGAAAAAAATTCCAATGAGAAAAAAATAAAAAAATATGAAATGATGCAACAGAGCAAAAAATTTAATTTTTTCAAAAAATTTAAAAAAAAATCAAGCCCTTCCCCCCTTCCCCTACAAAAAAAATAATATATACAAAATCCTGCGGACGCCCCTGAACAGGGATGCAAGATTGAGTCTTTATATTTGGCCTAAATTTGAAATAAATATGGATTTAATAGTTTTGTTTTATGAAGCTATTTTTTATGAAATTTTATTAAATAGATTCTGTGGCTCATTACAATATTTTTAAGGGTAAATGCGAATTGTTATATTAAAAGGTTGGACATTCCAGCTCCATTGTTAATAATTTGGGACTTTCATGAATGTCTAAGCTTTATGACACGAGCCAACCGATATGTCAATATTATTAAAAACTTCTCTGATAATAATTTTATTCACTGCTTCAACGTTTCCGTCTGTTGTGGACGTGCAAGGGCGTCCAGAGCAAAACTCGTCATTGCCATCTTTCCGAACATTTGGGAAGAGGTGTTTTTTTCCACTTTTAAACTTTTTTTTATATTCAGAACAGTTTCACCGTAAGCAGCTATCAACACTTCAATTGTTTTGGAGGACTTAATTTTATTTTTTAAACAAAATTTGATGGAAATTCTTTGATCCATATTTGTCAATAGCAAAAAATCGACAAACACGCAAAATATTTCTAATCGTTATGCTTCTTAGAAACAAATTATATAAGTAAAACAGTAAATATATGTTCGTGGCGAGTGTAATAACATATAAAGCTCTAAAAAATCAAGCTTGCCAAACGTACATTGCCCGCGAAAATTGAAAAGTCATCCTACTTTTGGAACACACTTTGTCTATCTGTATTAAACGTTGACACATTAAGCAGGCTCTGTTACACATAGGTACTACTTATTATTTTGTTTTTATTAAACCCTTAAACAAAGTATTTTTTGACTATTTGTTTAAAACATTTCTTTTCCATTTATCCATTTATTCTTCACGTGTATTTAGTGTGTAACAGCTGGGGACTCCAAATTCACCTACTTTGTATATATACATACATGATCAACATAGTTAAATGTACGTATAATGCCCTACATCAAGTAGATTCCCTCTATTTGTAGTATTTTTGATGGATTGCTTTGATTTGATCACAAAAATTAAATGGGTAAATTAGTACGTAACTCATAGAAGAAAAAAAATCTCACTGGACATCCATCAAATGTTGATCTAGAAGAAATGATAGTAGAACTGGGAAACGTGAAGCTATGCTGTTGTTAGAGCTTCTTTGATAAATATCAATTCAATTTTGTGAAGCAACACGTGTTTATTCATGTATATACATATATAACCGCTGTATATTGTAGACATACAAATCTTGAACTCTACAATCACATAAAGCATTTTAAAAGTCATACATATTAATAGTGTATTTAATTTTATTTTATAAGATGACCTCGTGTTATTTTTCTCTCAAATTTTCACATTTATACCGAGTGGTCCATTAAAGTATGAACACTTTGAATTTTGAAACTTCAATAAGATATAATTTATTTATTAAAAATAGAATTTCAACAAAATTAATACTATAAATAGATGTATATCTGAGTTCTAGCTGTTCTTAACGGCAATGATGGCTTAGAGGCGGTGGAAGGCATGCCATCTGCTGCGGATGTAGTCCTCTGTCATGTCATCCCAGTGGTGGGTGACAGTGGATTTGAGAGCCTCGGTGATTGGATGAGGAACACCGCAGGCCTTCCACTCGAAATTTACGCAAAATATGTAGGCAAGGGGGTGGGCAACAGGGCTGTAGGGCGTCAAAAAAGAGTTCAAAAGAGTCTTGTATCCGAGTAGATGGGTTTCTTTCAATGCTGGTGTCAAGAGTCACCTTTTCACTTTATGTCCCAATATATTTAAATATGAATCACTCAACCTTGATTTATGTTTGAATCAGTAAGTGTTCAGATTTCAATGGACCACCCGGTATATATATACATAGTATCTTTATCAATGTTTAATGTGTATTGTTGACAGTCACATAAAAAAATTTAAAGTAGTCAATTCTGGTGGGGGTTGTATTTATGGAGTATAATCACTCATATAGCCTATGTTTGTTTAATTTGACGTCACAAATGGAAGAAGGATACTACTCCCTTGCTCATTTACAACTCCATAACAGACACTTGTTATACTCAACATAATACTTTGTATATATAGGCTATTTATTTGTATATATTTACACATAGGTATTACTAAATTAATACCTAAAGCTATATAACATATTTCCTAAACATAACTATCTTTTCAAATACGTTTATGCTGAGACATTCCATCTCCATGAAAAATCATATAATACATACAAGATACCCAGTTATTATAGTATAGGATTTTACTCTTTAGAGTGTATATATGGGTGATGTGTGGTTCGTGCCAATATCGGTGATTTCTCAGTTAGGGGCCAGATATAGCAGTGACCCGTTGGACTAATAAGTAGTGATGGTACGATTAATCGGAATCGGAGAATCAGCTGTTTTTTCTGTACTCGGCATTTTGTAATTTTTGATTTTTTCCCCCAAAAAATTCATATTTAAATTTTTTTTTTCCAATACAATTATTTTTTTGTGAACAGCTGTGAATTTTGGATATTTTCCCAACCAAAAAAGGATTTTTTTAGTAAATAGCTCTGGATTTTGGGAAAAAATTAATTCATTTTTGTGAACATCAGTAAATTTTGGAATTTTTTGAGAAGTGTAATGGGTTTTTGATTTTTTTTCAAGAAAAGGTCATTTTTTTGCGACAATTAGACCCCTCCCCCCTCAACAGTTTACAAAACCGTGATTCTACCACTGAAAGTCGTGTTCTGGATATGAAAAACTGTGACCAAAGGAAATACATTTTTTTTTATAACAAATTTTTTTCTACCTGTTTCTGCAAAAAGTTTGAGCAAACGAATTAAAATACTGTGACTAATTTTGTACACATTCGATATCCAAAATAATTTTGTTAATATGATTTATAATAATGATGAATAAATGACAATAAATCTGAAATATGATCACCGTAGTCAGCAATAATGGCTTCCAGACAACAGTGGAATTTGCTGTACTTGCTTTTGATGTAGGCCTCTGACATGACAGCCCACTGTTCATTGTGTTTTAAGACCTCAACATTTGCTGTTGGATTCAGCAGACCTGGTACTATAAGTGCTTCCAGATGCTATAATCCAGGGGATTCAAATCTGGTGATTGGGTCTGCCAAAAGTTCAATAAAAAACTGGAACTGAACTGATGGTTCCCTTTCAAATTTTTTCCATTAGGACTTTCTGGGTTCGTAGATAGACACCACCCGCCCCTTTGAGACGCTTTGTCACGAAGGTCTTGAGACATTGACGCCCATGGCAATATTCGTCATAGGGAGATCCGGCTGTTCATTAAAGACTTAGACTACAGCTTCAATATTCAATTTTCTTGAACGACCACTACTGAGCCTTCTCTGAAATCCTCAACCGTATCAAGGCGCTCCTTGACAAGGTAGACCTTTGAGACTCAAGTCTCTCTATATAAGAGGACAAGGATCCAATTTTTGTAGAATATTATTAAGTTTTAAAAATTGTCTTAAAACTTATACACGACTCTGAATGTCTTGATCCATTGAATTCTTGGTATAATGTTACTCTTGATCCCTCAGAGTCTTGGTCTCGTCTTGGTTTCAGATAAGTTATTTTTATCACAGCCCTTTTACTAGAAAATTTACTATTTTAAATTTAATTTAATTTTTCCAATTTTTGTCCAAAAAATTTACTTTTCTGCAAATACCTGTAGATTTTTGAAATTTTTCTCCGAAAAATTTAATATATCAAATTAGAGTTTATAATTTTTTTTAAATAAAATTTTAATTTTTTTGTATACAACTGTAGATTTTTGATTTTTTTTTTTCAAAAAATTAAATTTTGTATGAATCGCTGTAGTTTTATGAATTTTTTTTCGAAAAAAATTTATTATTTTAATAGAGTTTATAATTTTTTTTAAATAAAATTTTAATTTTTTGTATACAACTGTAAATTTTTGATTTTTTTTTCAAAAAATTAAATTTTGTATGAATCGCTGTAGTTTTATGAATTTTTTTTTCGAAAAAATTTATTATTTTAAAAACTTTATATTTGAAGTTTGTTTCTAAAAAATTTTATTTTTCCAATATTTTTATTGACATTTTTTTTTTCAAAAGAATTCCAAAAAAACAAGTTCCTTCCCCCCAAAAAATATAATCCTGCGGACGCTCCGGATTCGCGTTAGTATACAAAGTATTATAGACTTCATAAAATGTGATTTAAGTATTTAGTTGGCACTTATACTCATTTCATGAATAAAATATGAGTTCATGGGTCCGATTGAGACAGTCATAAACTTCGAGACAAATAGTAAAATAAATATATAAAAAAATGAAAAGATTTTTTTTTATTACCAAATCGTAGAATATATTACATATTGCTATGAATATTTAAAAAATAAAAATCCTTTTAATACCACGTGTTATTTAACCATCATCATTATACCGGTTTGATTATCAACTTTTTTCAAATTCATTTCGATTACAGATAGGGCTGAAAATTTGCATTGGGCCTATAAAAATAAGTTGTACAAAATTTCATCGCTCTATGATTTCATCCTCAAGTGGCAAATTTTGTTCAAAGTTTTGAAAAAAGGATAATTTTCCCTTATTTGGGCGATATTTTTTGACAAACGAATATACCAAATTTTTTAAAATATACAATTGCTATTTGTTAGTACAGTCTACATATCGGGTTTTCTTAACTTTTTCATAAAAGGATAATTTAGCCCTCAAAAATGGAAAACTCATACCAATTTTTTGAAGACTCGCGTATAAGGCGCAGCACCTTATACTTGTTTTAATGTATTTCAACGAATAATTTGAATAGTAATACACTAAAAAGTTAATTTCCTGAATTTCTCTCTTGAAATTCGAATAGAACCATAGCAAATATAAAATCTCATATAAGTATGAGTTTTTATCATCATATCTTCAATAACCTACAAAATAGAATCATTTGCAATGCCGTAACGGATGACAAATGATTTATTTATTATTTCGAATTATATTCTTATTCACTTTTAAACAAAAACAATAAAAAAACATACTTATAAGGTTATTATAAAAATTTATACAATTTAAATTGAGCCTCAGTTTCAAACAGAGGCATTTTATTTCTTGATACTAAAGTTGCTTTTACAAATCCATTTTAATTATTTTCTCCATACTCGCTCTCCGATGATTTTGTAACTAATTTTATCACATGCTCTACATACCTGGGTGTGGCATGGTATATCCAAAGAGTTTTCATATTTTACTTTTGATATAATTATTTCTTGTAGGTATATATTTGTATTTTTTTCAAATGCTTTGTCATTGACGGTTCTGTAACATTTTCTTCCCATTCTATCATTTAATACTAATATTCTTTAATATTGACATCTTCATTTTCAAGAAAAATAAGAAAAGTAGAACTAATATATAAGGCAGATCCAGATGAAGGAGTAATCTGTCTGAAATAGTCTGATCTAGGTTCTTATACAATCGGTATGTGTTTCTCCGTAATTACTTTCAATATTTTTGTATTAGTAGCGTCAATCAAAGTTAATGTTTTATCTTTTTGTCCATCTAAATCGATTGGTCTTATATAGTTGTGAGTTCATTTGAGCTTCACAGTTTGTTTAATCTTTGTCTGTAAGCCTTTTGACGATCAATAGGGTCTGTTTTGTTTTGAGGATCAATTATTCCAAAATCTTGGAGTACTGCATTAACAACCATAGCTGCAGCACGAATAGAAATTGCTTCTTGGTCACAAATTTCGCTTAAGGCGGGCAGTTTTTTAGTTGAGTTATTATTTATATAATTCCTTATAAATAGATTTGTACAAATTGAGGTCTCAGAAGACTCATATATAGAAAATGAGTTGGCTCAATGTTCTTTTCAACTAACTAATATTCTAATAATTCTAAATGTGCGACTTGAAGAACAAATCTCGTAGAGCAATGAAATTTGGTACACCTTATTTTCATATTCCAATGCAACTTTTCTGCCCTATCTGTAATCAATATTCGACAAAAATTGAAAGTCAAACAGGTCTAATCCACACATTATTAAACGTTTGTTTTATATAACGATTCTGATTCGATTCTAGGAAAATTACGAATGCCGAATCCGATTCCATAATATTTTAAATAATTGTTAAAAAATACAATTTTTGCTATCAGAACGTCCACAGGATTATATTTTAGGGGGAGGGGGTTTGGTTTTTGGATTTTAAAAATAAATGATTTTTTTTTTTTTTGAAAAAAAAAAGAAAAATTAAATTTTACAAAAAATCTACAACTATTAACAAAAATTTAATATTTTGGATAAATAATTGGATCAAAATCCCCAGGTGTTGACAAAAAAAAGTTGGAAAAAAATTTCCAAAATAAAATTTCTAATAAATAATTTTTTGGAAAAAAAAAGTTCTAATATTAAAATTATTAGAGATACTTTAAAAAGATATATAATTATTTACAGAAAGTTAAATTTTTGGAATTTTTTTGAAAAATTTATTTAACTTTCAAATATTCAATTTTTTGGAAAAAAAATCAAATATTAAATTTTCTTGTAAAAAGCAAAAATTCTTTAATTTTTGAGGGTTTTTTTTTTTTTTCATACCTAAGAAAACTAATAAATAAGAATCAGAATTGTAAATTAAATATTATTTTTCCAATGCCTTTCCGGATTCCGACTCCGTTAAAACACCCGATTCTCCGTTTCCCGATTCCGATTAATCGTCCCATCACTACTTCCCCCACTAAGTCTTACCACTCCCATACTTAATCTGCACATTCTTATTAATGAAAATACATACATATATGTACATAAATACAGATATCTATGAATAATATTATGTCCTTGTGGAAGAAAACGAAAGGATTCCTACGCGTATAATCTGACATATAATTTTATGTACATTAGTTTATTGATAACTTGAATCTCGCATTGTAGCATTGTTATACATAGATACCTATTATAACTGCCATTAGGCGCCGCAAGGATAAATATTACATATAATAATTATACTCCTGTTTTCATAGGAAAAATATATAGAGAAAAGCCACCAGGGAAAATCATATAAAGGTGTGGTTTTACAATTAAGAATTCTTTTAAACCAATTTTTCTTGGGAACCCTCAGTTGTACAGCTTTAAAAACCAGTTTATCAGATTCAGTAAAAGTTATGTGTACAAAGAATTGAAAATGTACTCCGAGACCGACCATCGTGCAGTGATCATTGTCCCCTTCCGTGCAAGCCCTACGCCCAAAGAGATCATCGACTTTCTCAAATTATTCTCTGCGAACGTGTACAAAGTCGCAAAGGAGTTCAAGGAGTCTGGAGGGATGTGAACACCAGCAAGGAAGAAGGCAGATCGATCTGCGTGCAAAATTGGCTTTCGGACAATTTGGAGATGTTCTGGTCAAAGGAAATGTGCTCCCTGGACTGCAGACCTTTGGACTATTTCATGGGGGCGTCTTTGAGAGGGAGTCCAATGAGCGTGCTCACAATGATTTGGCTTCTCTGAGAGCCACCATTATTGATGTTGTGAACAATATGAATAAAGATGACTTGATCAAGGCGTGCAGCAGGTTCCACGCCAGGTTGGAGGCCGTAGTTGAGACTGAGGGTGGTTGGATTAAATGATTAGGTTCATGGAGGGTCTCTACGTTTGTAAATAAATGGATTTATAAATATCTCTACTAATTTAAGAAATAAAAAGGGTTATCTCTTGGTCTCGAATATTCTTAATTGTAAAACCGCACCCTGTATAGCTGTGGATTTTAGTTTATTTCTTGAGAAAAACCCTGAGTTTTTGAAATGTTTTTTCCGAAAATTTATTTATTGGTGATTAGTTGTGGATTTTTTAAATTTTTTAAGTATTAAATTGTATATAATAATTTTTTTTTCGAAAAATTAAATATTGGAAATTTCATTTTTGAAATTTTTTTCAAAAAAGTTTTATTTTTGGGATTTCGTTGCAAAAAAAAAATCCAAAAACATAGCCTCCTCCAAAAAAAAAAAAAAAATGTATAATCCTGTGGACGCCATCGCATGGGGATTTTTTTAAATCGTCCCTTCAATACTAGATAGGTCTTGAAGAAATGTTCTTTCAAGATTGGTCTCATTCATAATTCCGTCTCGACCGATTCTATAGATTAATTGTTGATGATGTCATGTGTGTTTCCAAATTGTAAACATATGAATTTAAATAATAATTATTATAAATTATATTCGTACATATGACTCATGAATCGGGATAGCTAAGAAAATTGGTCCATAGTTTGAATCCGAAAATAAATCGATTCAAGATTTGAAAAAGATTAAATTTCCGTCTAAGGTTTGAGATCACGGTCTGGATGGAAATATCAGTCGAAATAGATCTAGAAAAAATCACTTATGACCAAACCGAATTTTAAAGTATGTCTTGGACCAAATATTAACACGTTCTCAAAACACTTTTTTTTATAATCCGGGGTTAAGTGATTTAGAGTGATACTTTGTTCCAGAAATAGTCTCAACACTGGTTGTCAAAATATAATCATTAATCGACTTTGAATTTATTACCGTAACATAGAATTATTTAATTAACAAATAAATTTAGAATGTATTTTTTTGACAACTATTCACTTATCTTCAAGTGTTTCCCAATATTGGTGCTCTAAATTTTTATTTAATAGTACTAACCAATTAATCCGTCAGTTGGGAATTATTGGCAAACTATCAACAGATTCAGTATTTGTTTGTCTGTCTCTATTAAAAAGAAGAAAGGTTTGGAGATACAATAAAGTAAGACCGTGTGAAATAAATCATGGGCCATTGTAGTAATAGTTATTCATTTGAAATCCTAATAAATCATATCTAGTGATGCTAATTGAGAGCATATTGGACATGTTAAAAAAAGGATGATTATAATTAATATATATATAATACATACTAGGCATTTTTATTAACATGCCATTATTTAATTAACAAATAAATGTGGAATGTATTTGTTATTAACACGAACAACTATCTTTAGGGGCCTCTCCTGGCTTACAAATATGCTTCCTATAAAGCAAAGAAACATAAAATAATAAAGAAGAATACCCAATACGCAGAAATTTCAAGATTGGTTACAGTTGACCTCTTTCTACTGAGTCTAAAAATTTTAGTAATACTAAACGGTGGTGGTTTTTTTAAAGGACAGGTTTGTTTGTGGGACTTGTTCTTTGAAGTTTAGGTCCAAGCTGTCCATAAATTCATATCGAAAATATCGTAAACTATTTGATAACAATTAAATTTCGGCTGTAGATTGTGGTATGGACCGAAATATCGGTCTAGAAAAAATATCCTATTACCGAAGTAGGAAAAAAAAAATGTAATGGACCGAGTCTTCACCTCTACTCGTTACCTCTACAGCACAGCTACACCAAACAATACTAGTCCCTAATTTCTGGACGGAACTACAACACGAGTTAATTTATATAATATTGTACATAAAAACTAACATAACTCATTCATACTAAACGTTTTTATGTTTAAAAACTATGTATGTACTATGTATTGCCTTGAAACAACGATGAAGTGCTTTGAACTGTGAAGGCTTGTGACGAATTATGCTTTATTTTTATTATTTTACAAATGTATTTATAACATCTTTATATTTATAGACTTTAAAGAAAGTTCATTAAAGGTATCATTTTATATACATACGAGGTGTATTCAAAAAGTAGGATGACTTTGTATTTTTAGGATAAAATATTTCTTTTTTCATCAATATTTATGTTGTCCCTTCAAAAAAACAAAAAAACAACCCTGTAATACCTTTTTTGAGTTCATAATACGTAGAGTCAGTCTTTTTTTTTTAACGCTGAACGCTAAAAATTGGATGTTAGAGTTCCCTTCCATAAGTAATTACAAAGAATTACTTAAAATCAAACTTTAAATTTTTTTATGATTTAAAGGGCTGATAAAACAAAGACGAATGCTTGGGGAATGCACTTTTTGAAGGTTCTTAACGAACATGAAAGTTTCTAGTACTCTAACTTAACTCAAACATATGAACTTGACCAGTTCACTAATTCTGAATCATGGGGCGGAGGCTCATCATTTGGCGAAAGGGTTACTAATAATAATAAATTCTGTTTTCGCAAGGTGTAAGGGCCAGAGTACAGTCCTTCTGGAACGCATAGTTTCCCTCTGGGTAGTTGGACTTCACCTAGGGTAAGACCACCTCCTTGACGAAGTCCTAGTGCTCCTAGGCCCCGGTTTTCAGGCCTTTCGAAAACCAATATGGAGCATCATCTTCCAATCTGATACCAAGATTCCCAGCATCATTGCAGAGGAGGGGTACTTCTCCTAGTTGACCGACACAACCTCATCGACCGCGTAGGTGAGGTAGCAGTCGTTCCTGGAGTATCTCGACTAGCATATGGATAAGTCTTCTTTTCTTGTTGCTGTACTGGGAGCGAATCAAATCGGCTATATTTTGCCTTTTGGCCTCCATCTCAACAATGAATCAACCGATTTTAGTCAGTTGTAACTCATTTGAACCCTAATATTTACCGAATCATTTTCTTAAAAATCTTGTAATCAAGTTCTCAAATAAGGCCTAGATTGACACTATCAACGGGGAAGTCAGAATTTGCTGTCTATCTGTGTATATGGTACAACTTTATTATTGGAACGCAGAACAGAACCCCAATAATGACGTAACGTGGAAGGAAAAAAAAAATTAACGGAACGCCAAAATATCCGAACGCTTACCCGCCTGGATATCCCAAACTGATTGTGAGTTCTTGATTCAATAAAAATCACGTTTTTCGTAATTACGCCATGCTACTACCGTTATTTCTAAAATGCAGTTAAAAGTAATATGTTGTAGCATATCTGAGTGCTACAACTAGGTATTATACTTTATGGGTTTAACTAGAGCAGGTTGAATGAACTTTTTTTTATTTAATAGAACGAAAAAGATAAGTTGTTGTTTTTCTATTAGGCTCAACAGATGTCAAATGTATATTTTAATTTAAAAAGTGTAGTTATTAGTGATGGGACGAGTCCAAAAAAATCCTGATAGCAATTACAAAGCGATTGTAGTAAAATTCCACATGCTGCTTCAGATTCTTTAATATTTGACATAATAGTTGAAAAATACAATTATGAATATTTTTTTTTTTTTTTTTGAATTTTTTGAACAAAAAATTATTTTTTTTATTTCAAAAACCCATAGCTATTGTCAAAAAAAAATTTCAAATATCGATAGCTATTTTACAATTAATTAAATTTTTTGTCAAAAAAATTTCTAATATTAAATTTTGTATAAACAAAATTTCTAATATTATTATTTTTTGTAAAACAATTTCAAAAATTAAATTTCTAATACTATTATTTTTTATAAAACAATTTCAAAAATTAAATTTCTAATATTATTATTTTTTATAAAACAATTTCAAAAATTAAATTTCTAATAGAAAACTTTTCGGGAATAATTTCAATAATCCATAGTTATTTACCAAAAATACAATTTCAAAAATTATATGAAATTTTCTGGTAATATACAAATATTCAGGGGGCCTATTTTTTTTATAACTTAAATATATAAACAAATGTTAAATACCGCTAATAAATAAGAATGGGAATCGCAAATTGAACATTATTGTCACGATGTCGATCCCGATTCTCTGATTCCGATTAATTGTTTCATCACTAGCAGATATATAAATATGATATATGCTATTGGTAAATAGTATTAGGTACTTTTATTTAGAGCATACGTAATAGATTCTCTTCTATTTCTGCTGCAAAATCTCTAATGAGACGTTTGTTCGACCCTCCCCCCTTCTCTTTAAGTGTATGATTATTCATTGAACACATAATTGAAGGGGCAGTGTAAGATTTTTTGTTATTTGTTTTTGAGTTATGCTCAAATAATGTCCATTATTTTTCATTTCCTACCCTGAAAGTATCACACTCTCCCTAAAGGAAAACATTTTTGAGGTAAATATTTATCTATTTTTCATTAATATTACTTAGAGAAAACAGAGTGTCGAGAAGACAGTACTCATTTGAAAAAGAAAACAAAGAGTGAAATATATCCATAAATAAGTGACTCGGTAACTACAAACTAATTGATTGAATATTCAATTTTTCATGACAGTGGGCAGCTATCGAATGCAGTAGTACCTTCTGGGACATCCGCAGGATGTTTTTTGAGAGGGAGGTGTGGTTGCCAGCTTAGAAATTTCATTACGCAACCTAATTTACAACATATAATTACCTATATATATACCGAGAACAGAAGGATAACTTTTTGTGTCTAGTTCCATTACAGGGGCATGTATAATATAAACATATATTTTTTTTTTGGAAGGGGTTTTTTTTTTTTGAATAAAAATCAAATGATTAATTTTTTTTCTAGAATCAATAGCATTGACAGAAAATTATTTTAAAAAAAATTATTAATTAAATTAAAAATATTAATTGTTTGAAATAAATATTCAACAGCTTACAAAAATTTCAAAAATAAATTAAAATACTGATTTTTTTAGGAAAAAAATAAATCAAAACTCATAGCTATTCACCAAAGATTAAATTTGCTGAGAAATTTTTTCAAAAATCCAGGTGTTTAAAAAATATGAAATTTTGAAAAATTTCATATATTATTTTTTTTGGAAAAGTTTTTCACAAATCAATATTTATTAATATAAATTAAAATTTTTGGGGAAAAAATTCAAAAAATTAAATTTTGTAGAAAAAAAATTCAAAAATTAAATTTTAAATATTAAATTTTCTACTAAAAAGCAAAAATTCCTTAATTAGGGGGTCTACAGCCCCTCAAGCCCATCCCTTATAGATATAAGCATTACTTGGAGATATTTTTACGCATTCACGCCAAAAATTAATACAATCTACACAAAGGGGATCCAAAACTTGCAGTCGCATTTAATAACGACTGTATCACCATTGTTTCTAAAAATCAAAATTTATTAATAATAAGCATTTTTTGCTTTTTCCCCAATATCTCTTTGTGTACATATGTCAGAGCAACAACAAAACAGACAAGACGGTGCGATCTCCTCCACGCTAGTATCAGTGCCGAGAAGGCTGCAGAGACCTATGGCATTTCCATCTGGACTCATACAACATAAGGTAGAAATTCATACTTCTATACAGCTAAGAAAAATCCATAATTTGGCAGCAACAATATGACTGACTTCTGGAGGGCTGTCATGTGGCCCTCCTCCAGCCCTGAACTGAAACTCTTGACCTTTGCACCTTATGGTGTCTTGGAGAAAAATATCTGCCGCACCTTCCATTCAAATTTGGATTTACTTGGATCTGCCATGATGACAGCCGGGTTTTTTTATTTATAGAATAACCTTTATGGAATAAAAGAGAAAGCCTTCTTATGGCTTCTTTTAGTCAATTCTGTCAATATTTCAATTAATCACTTTTTTTAAGGAAACTTTTTTTTTTTCAAAAATAACGTTAGGAAAAATTATTTATTTTTCATCTTTATGGGCTATACTACTCTGATCAAAAATAAATGGTTACTTTCTAATTTTGAATTCAATTCTCAAATTTATTTTTATTATGTTGACACACGTGTCCATAAAGTATTTTGACAATACATTTTGCTTTTTTAGTTCGTTTTTGATAGATAAAAAGGTTGGACGTCTTTGGATGAGGTCTGCAATTTTCTACTATTGAAAAAAAAAAATCGATTTTAAGGAAAACTTTTGAAACAATTATTTATTTATCTAAAAGAGTTATTGTTTAGAAAATGCGAAATTTAAAAAAATAAACAGTAATTAAAAAGTTTTAACGAACATTCCCCGAACATTTTTTTTTCTTTTCATTTTGTTCAATAGTAGAAAATTGCCAACCACGCCTAAAGACGTCCAACCTTCTATGCTGCCACCAAAACAAAGCCATAGTGGTAAAGGTGTATGCCAACATAATATTAAAAAAATGACAATTTCTTTTGTATTATAGATTGTAGATTATAAGTATATCTCAGTCTTTGGGCAGGGGCATCCGCAGCATTGTATATTTTTTGTGTGAAGGAGGGGGGTGGGGGGTAAATAATTAAATTTCAAATATTAAATTTTGTGTTGAAATATTTAAAAAATCCATAGCCATTCCAAAAAAATTAAATATTCACTATGTTTTCTTCTCAAGAATGTAAGAATTACAACAGTTTGAAAAAATAAAAACAGCGCGTTTAGGTTACAAACATCAACAAAACTGGCATGCTACAAAATACTTAGGATTTGCATCCAAATATACTTCCATATGTTCTTCTTTTTTTTCGGATTTATGAGGTGCTGAACGTACACATGCTCGTTGCTAAACCTAATATACATACATTTTCTTTAATAATACTAGTCGTAGAACCCTGCATTGCCCAGAGTTATTAGGCATCGAATAACAGACTAAAATTGCTTTATTAGGTTATATAAAAATTCCTCAAGAAATCTTCCGTTTTACTCATTATTTTTCAAGAGCATACTCACACGTAGCTACTCAATACTTAGATGTTCTCCTCTCAAGAATAAAAGAAGAAAAACATTAGCTGAAGAAAAAAACATAATAGGTGATGGGCCTGGTATTACTTTATTATCCAGAGTGCTCCATGGTGTAGTTTAGGCTGCACTTACTTGTTATTGTTAAAAATGAGTTATCAACTTTTTTTTATTTTTTCAATCAAATATCTATAAAGTCCTAAAATACCCTCAAAAATGACTTTATGGAAAGAATACTTTTAGATGTACATTGCTTTATTAAATGTACATCTTTTTCTTTTCTTTTTTACTATGAGCTAATTCCATAGTATCTTTCTAATAATATAAAATATTAATCTATTTATTATATATAATAATAATCCAAATAATATTTTAAGTAAAATGATTGAAGCATATTCTGCAATAAAAATGAAAGCAAGTCCACTTTCCCTACATTTTGTGTTCCTAAGAATCAAAAGGAGTGCGATTAGTCTTTGCAAGACCTGTTATGAATCATAAATAAACACTTAAAAGACTCACAAAATAAATTTAAAAATAGGCCCTAAATAATATTCTCACAAATATTAATACTTTGCAATCTTAAGAGAGAAAGGGCTAAAAATGAGTCATCATCCGACAAACAAATCAACAGACAGACAGACAAATTCTGTTTCATCAATATAGACTAAATGTAAATTTTGTAGCTTTAGATTTGTTGATGTTCCCCTAAGTATAAAAAGTATTTATCTTCTAGAGGATACAAATACAGTTCTTTTCATTGCTCTTATTTTTTTCAAAAAATAGTTGAGCAATGGCAAGTTCTTAGCCCAACCCATTTTTAAACCCCTAACTAAAATAGTAGTAAAACATGACCTAAACTAAGGAAGAACTTTTTAACGGCTAAAAAAATTAATATTAATCACATTAAAGGAAAAGTCAACAAACTAGTGAGGTTGCGTAATATACTGATTATTTATTCAACCATAAATCAAAGTACCGAAAGATATTCAACTCCGGTTATAAAAGTTTACAACTTAAATAACTAGATGTTGCAAACGGACAAAATATGTTAACACTAATTGGGTAAATATAACCATAAACCAATGGTTATTTGTACATAATAGAATTCAGAATGGGAAATCATCGTACACATTTGTTGGTGTTGGCTTTTGATTCCATAACTCAGCAAGTATCGGTGGCTCCAGAACCATAGCCACACCTCTCCACACTTTTGCAAAGCTTTTATGATTTAAATATCATAAGCATTTCTCATGAGCATTTATTGAAATACTTTTATTGTATATTTTCTCATATTTTGGCCCAAAACACCACAAGCTGGCCCGAAACCCGAAACCTCGTAGCCCTACTTAGCCCGAAGATCAATATGTTATACCCCAATCCACCTCTACTCTACACATAGTAGTCAAAGGATTGAGGTTTGTTGATCCTGGAGGTAAAAGTTTCTTTGACCCAACCCATTGCCTTAATTTTCTGTTAATGTAGGATTGAGATTCATCTAATGTGTGGCATGGAGCCGTACTTAAAATTCACCTTCCCTTAGGTGTTGTTGATAACAGAAAAATACTTATGGGCCAAAATACTTGTATATTGGAAACTCTATTCTTTTAGCCAATAACTCGGACTGTAATAATGCAATTCCCATCACTTCCAATTCCTTTCAACAATTCAAGGGATGATTGAGAATACTTTTACCTACGCATACATCTTACACTAGGTCCATATCCTTTCGATTCTTGCCCATGTAAATGGTGCTCCTGGAACCGCCAAAACAGTCTAGAGTAAATAAAAAAATAAACAGTAAATAATGTGCGAATACACTTCCTTCCGCAAATCAGACATTTGCAATCAACTTGGATGGTTATTGACATAGAATAATAATTAAAGCACATTATCAAAGCCCTGGATTCAACCAAACATTTTCACGTGTTTTAATTCAAATAAATGAAAGAATAATGAAGATATTGTTGCTTCAAAAAGTGTCCGAGATATATTAAGACATATATACTTTAAATACATGGTTGATCTTATCTAGTGTATTCATTTTAATAGTTTCAATATGGAATGACGTTGGTGCAAAATGACAGAGGAAGACAACAAGACATCTTATCTCTGAACAGAGCAAGCTCAGACGGTCGGAAAGAGCAAAGAAGATTCTAAATTTTCTCAAGGTCAACAAAAATTCGGTCAAAGTTTTTCTCTTTTCTAAGGAATTTTTTTTTCACTGTTGATGCCACTGTGAATAAACAGAACAGCTCTTAAATCACAACCGAACATCCATACAATGTCTCAGGTTCAGAGAGACAATTCTTCAGAACAAAAAAATCCGCCGGAAGAATGGTCTTGGCCGTTGTAGAGTCTGCCCTCCGATTTTTGTGAAGAGGAAGGAGGGGCTCAGTGCAGATGCTTACATCGAACTTCTGGATAAGAAAGTGCTCCCTTGCGCCAGAGAAAAGTTCCGGCACAACTTTTTATTTTCACTCAAGACGAAACAACTTACCCGACTTTTGGGACCTCAAAAGTGTGGCTGCCCTCCTCTCCAGACGTGAACCCCTTGTACTACTCTATCTAGGCACCTCTGGAGGAAAGGGCGTGTGCTACTCCACCGAGGAGTGCCCAGTATATAAAATATTCCATCAAGAAGGAGTAGACCAAGCTGGGGTTTGATTACATAGTCAGGTATGCTAGAGATTTAAGTCTCATATTGAGGTCATTATAAGAGCTGAGGGCCGAAATATTGTATAAAAGTTGTTCCGATTACTATTTTCAGATGATTTTCTTAAATAAATGTCCTCACAAAACCCTGTACAATGTATATGGATCCAATAGGTCTATATATGTCCTTAACATGAGACCCTTCGCTGGTATCGGTCTATAAAAAACGTTCGAAATTTGAAGCACCCGATCCAAGGCATCATTTTCACATAGATTAAAGTAAATTACCTATACTAACCAATAGGACATGGGCAAACGAATAAAAAATTCATAACACAAGATGGCAAAGTGATCTTGAATCTTGTTATTTACATAATTATTATTTTCCTGTTGAATCCGTTCAGAAAAAAATTCAGTATTTTTCTTCGTTATACCTATTGGGACAAACGATGTTTTTTAATTCCATAGGATCATTGGACATTTATACTTCTAAGATGAATCGATGATGACATCACAGTCTGATATCAAGAATGATGCTATCGAGCAAAATGTGTCTTATTGGACTAAATTTGCGTCAAATTAGGCTCTTATTATAGATTTAGAATTGAATTAGATAGGAAAATTTAATGGACAAATGAATACTGTAACGCCACATAATTTTTTTGAATCCTCGATTTGAGTAGTTTAACATTTTTTTGGCTCGAATACTTTGTGAGTGCAGTTACAAATATATAATTCAATGGATCATGAAACAAAACAAAAAATGTCAATTTTGAACTTATGACCTTTCCAGTGTTGCAAACATATTTCCCCTTCGAGTATGTGATAAATCCACCTGTGTTTTTTTTTGAAAAATAACAAATATAATTTTAGAGTTGTTTTTATAATCATAATTAAGAGCAGTACGTCAGCTACATTGGATTTTACATAGTTTGATTTTTATTATTAAACAAAATATAGAAAATATCTACCAAACTTTAACCAGTTTCAAAAAATCCGGGTTTTTTTCCCTACGAAATGTACAAGGATTCGAAAATTTTATACATGACGTACCATGATGCTGTCTTGACGTTAGCTTGGAGCAAATTTAATTATTTTAGGAGCAGTCTGGCAGACATTGTTCTCCAAGACGCTAGTTGAGGTCAGGTTTGATGGTGGGGCACATGGAGGCAGGGGAAGAGGTCAGTCTTATTGTTACTACATAATTTTTTAACCTTCTTGGCTGTAATACACTATGTAATTCATGTTTAGACCGTCTGGATGGAGAAGCCAATGCCAATTTTCTTGGCTGTAATGCACTGTTTGACGTTTAGACCGTCTGGATGGAGAAGCCAATGCCAGACTTCTTGGGTCTGTTACTGGCGCAGAGGATAGCGCATATTTGTTGCCTTTTTTGTTGTTGGTTCGACATTTTTAGACTTAGAGAGATTGTATAAAACAAATCTTGTATATTTTTGTTTCAGCTATCGTTTGGTTGCATAAAGAAACCTAGTAATTAAATTTAGCTGGCATAAAATTGTAATTAAATGGTACTTCAAGTTTTTGGTCCCCACTCTGTAGACAATTCCATAGATGTAATGAACCTGGAGTAACAAAATCCGAGAGGGGCTTGACCCGCTCCCTCCAGCGTCAACTCCCCACTCGGTACAGTATGTCTGCCTTAGATAGACAAATTGAGACATAGATATTACTCGTTAATAGGAGTTGACAAATAAGGATCTTCCAAACGAGATATTGAAATTGTCATTCAATTACTTATAGGTAGTTATGTAAGCATAATATGTCAATGCATAAACTATGTAAAAGATGCCCATCAGTTATATGTATGCCTTATAAAGAAAATGTTCCCCAAATCCCAGTCATGTTTATCATATTCCCTTAAGATTAGTGTTGAGACTCGGTCCAGCACCAAGTTATTTTTTTTTTTTTTTTTTTTTGGATCGGTCTTAAACGATTTTTTCTAGGCCGATTTGAACCGATTTTTCAGGCCAGACCGTGGACCGATTTTTTTCGGTCTCATATTGTGGACCAATTTTGATTCGGTCTCTCTCAATTAACCGATTTATTTTCGGCCTCAATTTATGGCCCAATATATTATGAGAGGCCATTTTTTTCTCTAGATTAACTGTAATTCATTTTTTTCAAAAAAATATCAAAAGTACAACATAAGTTCTAGAACAAATACTGTATACATATAAAAAACGGCGGGATCAAATTTAATCCGAGCTATCTCCGTTGAAACTTCGTTTAACGTCAGAGTACTTGACAAAACATATGATGTCATGTTATAAACAATTTATCTGTAAAATCGGTCTGGAGCATTTTTTTTCGCACCGAACTAGACCAAATTTTAATATGAGACTAGTCCAGACCGAAACTCAACACTACCTAAGATGTATTTGTATAGTTGCAATGGATTCAAAACCCTTTTTCTATCAATGCAAACAGTCAAATACATAATTGTATTTTAGTAACAACCTTTACAAATATGTGGTCCGTCAACGTTAAAACCAAGCTTTTATGTAATTATCAACCTATAATATGTCAATGCATGTATGATGTATTAGATGGCCATCAATATGTATGCCTTATAGAGAACATGTACCCCAAATCCAAGTCATGTTTATCATATTCCTTCAAAATATATACAAAACGTAACACCTTATCTCTTCGAGACGTTTATTTTTGTTCAAATTTTAGAAATAAATTGTAATAATTTAACATTAAAATGCATTTTCTTTCAGAGGTCAACGTCCTCTCATATCCTTGTTCATTTTTTTTCAACAAGTTAATGAATATTTTAATTGAAACATTTGTATTTTGTATTGCAGATATAGGTGTGTCTATCTGTGTTTCTCAAAAAAAGTCAAAAAATCTAGAACTGGACACAAAAAAAATTTTAAATATTAAACTTTTCCCAAAATTTACCTCTATTTTTTAAAAAATCCATAGCTATTCTCAAAAAATTCAATTTGTTCGAAAAAAATTTCGGAAATCCACAGTTGTTCACCAAAAACTAAATTTCAAATACTTATTTTTTTCTAAATTTCAAATACTTGAAATTTCAAAAATTAAATTTCAAATACTTATTTTTTTCGATTGAAATTTCAAAAATTAAATTTCAAATAATAATTTGTTTGTAGAAAAAATTCAAAAATCCATAGCTTTTCACCGAAAATTAATTTTTTTGGAAAAAAATAAAAAACATTCGAAATTTTTTTTCAAATATTAATTTTTTTGGAAGAAAATTCTAATTTAAAATTTTCTAATAAAAAGCATAAATTCCTAAATTTGTGTGGGACTAGATCCCCTCCAGCCCACTCACTGCGAACGCCCTTAATCAATGTTTAATTTTATGAAATATACATAAAAAATGCCATCAAGGGAACTCCTGTGAGAACAAAATCTTGAGAAAGATACCCATTGCCTACATCTCTATCAATTATTAATAAACATATTTCTTCTTTGAGTAATTTGTATTTGTAAAAAGTGTGAAGTAAAAAGAAAAAACTTCCTCAATTAGGGTTCACTTTTCCTCAAAAGCCCCGAACTAATAACGAAAAAGAGTTTTCAAAATGCAGTAGTAGGCAATTAGTTATTTATCACCTAATTACACTTTTTACAATCTTTAATTGTTACTTTTTGACGTTTCATCATACTAGGGCTTCCTCGTACTTCTGCAACTCTTTTTTGTACATACATAAATTTCCAATCATTAGCTATAGAAGAATATTTATTCATTTTATTTCAAATATAGAATCATATATTACAAAGAATTTGTAACTACACATTTGTGAAGTTACGATAATCATAGTCTATAAAGTGACGGATTTATATATTTTGTACTAACAAGGAATTCCTACAAATACTGTATTTATAGTAATAAGGTGAAGAAGCCCTTGCAAAAAAAAACGACACAACAAACAAGGCTGTTATGAAATATATATATTATAAGTAAATTTATATTCATTTGTCGTTTTTTTCAATGCATGAATTTATCTTGAAATTTGATGTGAATCAGCTTACGTAAATGAAAACCATTACTATTTTGAAATCATAAATCTTTCTCATTTTTTAAAATGGAAATTAGAATCTATATCAAATGTCACAGAAATATCTACTAACGAATGTGTTTTAAAATAAATTAAGCCTGGGATGTGGCTTAAATTTCATCATTAGATAAATTCATTTTTTTTCGGGTAGTCTCTATACGAAACAAATTTTATTAAAATCCTTCATATTTATTCTTGTAGTCCTTCCAATGAGCTCTCATTTTATTCCATAAGGTTCATGATACTGAACTTTAATTCATATCCCCAGTATGAAATGAACATTTCTAATCAATGTAATTTGACAAAAATGATCCAAACTATGGCAAGGAACTCTTATGGAGTAACGTTTACTATTTTTAATTTTTGCTAACGACTCTTCTTCATTGTCACGCTCTAAATTCTTATATTCTTACAATTTCTTCACCAATTTGTTACGCTAAAGAAAGCTTTGGGCAGTAATAGACCAGTTGTACATAAATATCTTTTTTCAATCTTTTTTCTTCTTTTCCTTCGTGGACTCAAAAATGGCGGGACAAATCAGTCTTAAATTTTGACAGTATATGTAAAAAATAAGCATTAGTAATTTTTCTAGACTTCGAGGTCATAAAGTGGGTGGTTTCATCGAAAATGAAAGAAAAAAAATCACATTTTCCTCCTCTCTCCTTTCCTCTGTCTATCCCCTTTCCTCTTCTCCCTCTGTCTCTTTCTACATCCCTCTCTCTATCTCTTTTCCTCTACCATCATTCTTTGTTTCTACTCCTTCCTATTTACTCCTGCATTGCAGGTTACCCTCTGCTGGTATAAGATATATGTATATTGAGTACCTAGGCATATGAATTCAGGGCGTAGGGGCAGTCAGTATTACACCACTTGAGTTAAATTTTGTTGTCAAATTTGTCAAAAGACAGCGTCTTCAGTCAAAATAAAGTTTTATGTCAAAATTTGCTCCTTTTTTTCTTGCAATTTAAAATTAATAACGTTCATTGTTGCCAATTTTATTTTAAATTCTGTTATTTCTAAATAATAGATCATTGATAAAATATGGGTTTTAAAAAAATATGTTCAAATTATTTAAGTTTGCGTCAAAAAGTCTAAAAAATCATACTATCGGCTCTGATGAATTCATTGGTTAATTTAATTAAGAACCAGGGTCAGTTTTAATCTCAGCTGGGTCATAGAAAAAAGTTAAATGTGCCCATTCATATCATATTTTTTTAAATTTAAATTTAATACTGAACATTATTTTTCTTATAAAATAAATTTTGAATCATTTTGAGAGAGAAAGTATTTGTAATTTTATTTCAAATCACAATTTTTACAAAAGAAATTTGTTAATTTTTATAATTTAATGTGGGGTCAAGGCAAATTAATCCAATAACCTAAAAAGTGCCACTCCAAACGGTTCTGAAAAAAAAAACAATCTTGAGATTGAATTTAAAAAAATATTGCTTTATCGGAATTGTTTTAATTTCAAAATATAAAACTCGACCTAAAACCGAAACTGATTAGTGTTCTATTTTTGGACCTCAAAAATGGTTGCACTACTTACGAGTCTATATAGTGTATATATGTTGATAGTTTTAAAAATAATGATTCATTTATTTCCAGGGATTCAATCTAAATAGGATGGAATTGAAATGATCTGAGGGATGACTAACTTAATACATAATACAATTCTATTTAAACAGAGGTGTCCATATTTTGATTTCCAAAAAATAAATTAGGAGATTTAATTCTCATTTGTTGATCTGGGCCTTTAGACTAGTTACCCTGTGACTGCAGACTAGAGTGATGCTGTTGCCTCCTTAATTAGAATTCCTTGTCAGAATCAGTGGAACCTAATTTTGGTACTGTCGCTGGATAAATAGAACACAAATACAAAATTTGATGAACGTTTACCTCCAGCATAATTGCAATTTATAAACAGGCATGAAGCAACAAAATAATAATTGATGTGTTATTTTAAAACATGTTTTGCACTAAAATATTTCTATGAGTAAAAAAAAAAAAAGATGACGATGTTAATTTTGTTACTCTAATTTCTTCGATTGTAAAGAGCAATAAGTGATCGTACCTAGACTGTTTATTAAATATGATAGACATGATTAAACTTTAGCACAAAAAGAAAGGTAACTTTTCTTCCTTTTTTTTTTATTAAATAGCCTTTTAATGTAAAATAAATTTAAATTGAGAATGTAAATATTGTTTTTATATTCTAACAAGAAAAATAACAACATTTAGAGTGTTGCAGTCCCCCCCCCCCACCAATAGTCAGAATCAGCTGGTCCTTTCTATAGTACTGCAATAACGTCAGTTGAACATATACACAAGTAGATTTATTATAACATACATATGTCAAATCATACTGCGTAAGTTTTCATTTTTTTTGTTTCAAGTAGCTATTACTGATTGACGAATATGCATTCACAGGGCAACCTTTGTTCATTAGTAGCAATGGTTAATATTTGAGGATTGGGTTTAACTATTCTTTAGCCTAAGTCATCATTTTATCGTCATATCAAGGACCTCAAATATCCATCTCTGTACGATAAACTAGAAGAGAAGAAGGAGATATCCTTCAGCTTTGCATAACGTCGTCCACTAAGACTTTTGTCAGAGGGGATTCTAAGGAACTGGTAATGCGCGTAATTCTCTACATAAGTAAAGGAAAGGATAAAGGTCTCGACAGTTCATCTGACCGAGTGCCTTACACTATCAAACTTGTGTAGATGTAGCAATCAAGGCATTTTCGGCACATTTGTTGTGTCTAACGGAAGAACCTGTACAATTACTGTTATTTTTTGATCAAGTTAGAAATGACATCAAAACATACAAAGTACAGAAATGACTGACTTTAAAACAAAAACACTGCAGCAAGAGGCATGGCTCAAGATATTCCCTACCAAATCAAAGTAACAGAAAGTAAAAATAAAGTAGTTGATAGTTAAAAATTGACAAATGATCTATGCATTTATATATGTAAAGTAGTTATTAATTAAAATTATAATTATAAATTTGTATTATTATATAAAGATGATAATTAGTAAAAAAAGAATATAGCTAAAACGCTAAAAAGGAAAAATTAGTATTATGTATCTTCTTTTTATCTAAACTAAAGTTTAATATTATCTTCTTTATCTATTAAACGGTTTAGGCACGATCACATATTGTTTGATACAATCAAGGAAAGTGAAGTGACAAAAAAATTCTTAAACAAGATAATCTGTATTTGATTATAGAAATATGTTACCTTTGAATATGTTTCTTTTATAAAACCCATAATAAAAAAGTTTTGATTAATACACGTTTAGAAATTGCGATTCTGCTAGAGGTAAACGTTAACCAAATTTGCTAAAATGTTGTATTAGTATTCTACTTACCTACTTGTATTACCAATTTTTTTTTTAAAAGTAACTATAAAAATTCAGATTTATTTGTCTAAAAAAGCTCATATCAACTCACTCAAACCCCAATTGCATAACAACTGTGCCTCCGAAAAGGCTGAAACTTTGGAGAGGAGCTATAAAGAGATGCTAGACCGATGCGACTAACTTTTATTTAGCATCATGACGTTGATGTGGAAATTTTTCATTTCACCCTTCGTATGACAATAATTGATCAAAATTCCTTTATGAAATTGCAATAATATCCTATAGCAAACTTCATTATATCTCCAACCCTTTCTTTCTTAAAAAAGAGAAGGGAAAAAGGCTCCAAATTATCTAAAAGTTGGCCAATTATTATCAAATATTGAATAATTAATCATTCATTTATCACAGCGTTACCTTACTGACAAAATAATATCCATTGTATTTTGTTGTCACCTGTCAATGATTCTGTTTTCCAGTTTTTTGAAAGTTGATTGGTTGGATTAACTATTGTTCAGCATCGAACTTTTATGTACAATCATTGAGAATAGTTCCAGAGTTGGGAGGAATTGATTAATTACCAACAAATTTTGGGCCTTTTTCTGTTCCATTTCAGAAGAAAGGCTGCATGCTAAAATAAAAGTAATGGTGTGCTATTAATACGTAGCAAATCGTTCACAACATAACAACAGCTCATTCGTTAACGACCAATCAAACTTCAAAAAGCCAATAATAAGGGGCTCCGTTGCGTGCTTTATTGTATTTCACAACTTATCCTTCAAAAATAAATCGAAAAAAGGGCACACAATCTAGCAATCTCCCAATTATTTCATTAATTACACAAGGGAGCAATTAAGGGGCTGGGAATTTTGTACAAATGAATTAAAGACAATTATCGAATTTATCTATGAGCGCAAAATCCAAAACTTATCTCAGTTTTGATCTCAGTACAAAAATCATTAGAGGTACAAATTTTTTAAATATTTTTTTTTTTTGTTAAATTATACATTGAATATTTTTCTATAATATAAGCTATGATATTACTCATCGCTATGCATTATGAATAAGTTATAAGGGTCTAAAGAAGAGTGTCGTTTTTCATCATTTTTCAGCCTAAAAATCGAAATATATCCAGTTCAGAAACAGGTACAGAATCAATAAAAACACTTTTTAATCATAAGAAACACATTTACAAAAGTTGTATTAATCCTACTTTTAATTTTGGGATTGTTTTAAGGGTAAAAAATGACTCTGAACGATAATCGTCCGGAATTACTATAATCCCAGATATATCAGAATTCAGATGACTGAGAGAAAACCAGAGATCTGTTTTAGATTCTGCGTTCAAAGATAAATTCCTTTTTGCCCTGAACAATTTATTTGAACAAAAGGAGTGTTCTATTGTGTTATTATTCAATCATTTTTGGGAATTGACAAACAAACAAGAGCTAATTTTAATTCTACTTGTCATCGTTCAAAACACTGATAACTAAAGAAGATATTTTTTTGTTAGTGAAGCTTGGCGAGAGAAGAGAAAAATCGAGAACTGGCAAAAAGTATGTATGTACAAAAGAGTTGTTGATGTTTTGGGGGCAACCTCCATTGTGTATAATCCCAAGGGTTTAAAATACCTCTTTGTCAATCCAAAAAGACAAGTATATTCGCTAATAAATACATAATAACATTGTAGATAAACATTTACAAATGTGCAGTCTGTCAACACAAATGCAAGCTAGTATGAGTGGTCTCAAAATTGGGTGTGTATTACATTTGTACTCTTCCGCTAATTATTCGCCATTTCTATGAACAATTTATTCCTACTAACCCTTTGTGTGTGTTGAAAACTGCACTTTAATTAACCAAAATTGATCATCACGGTAAAAGATTTAGCAGGAGTGTCCGCAGGATTATATTTGGGGGGAGAGGGATTCGATTTTTGTAATTTTTTTTTTTTTTTTAAATCAAAAAAATACATAGATAGCTATTCCCAAAAAATATTTTAAAATATTAAATTATTGAAAAAAACTTTCAAATATGAAATCCATAGCTATTTACTGAAAATTAAACTTTCAGGAAAAAACTTTAAAAGCCCCAAAGCTGTTTGCAGAAAATTTAATTTTTTGGATAACAAATCAAAAATCCATAGGTGTCAACAGAAAATAACATTTTTTGAGGAAAAAAAAATCAAAAATTCATGGCCATTCATAAAAAAATTATTTTTTTCGAAAAAAATTTCAAATATACAACTTTTTGAAAAAAAAATCAAAAAAATTATTTTCAAATAATCAATTATTGGCTCTGCTGCATAATTTGCTCGAATAACGATAAATTTTTTTAGTAAAAAGCACATATTTCTTCATTTGGGAGAGGGGCCTACAGCCCCTACAGATTATTCCCTGTGGACTCCCCTGATGAAGAATTGGCAGATTGAATTTGGAAGGGGCCATATTTGGGCCAATATAATTTCGTCAAATCAAATAATAATTTTCAAACATTGCTAATATTCTTGGGTATCTTAATTTACCCCTCAGAATTTTGAATAATAAGTCGTCTATAACTGACTTAAATATTGGTCTGGATGTACACATATATGGAAGTAAAATTTTTTGTTCAAGATTGTTTATATGTTGTCGTACCACATATAGTGACAATTTTATTCATGAATTATCATATGAACTTGTTGTAACACTTGTTAAATCACATGTCCTGCTGTTGTATCATCAATAGTTTTGTTTATTGTACGTACAGGGTGAGGATTGAAAATAAGAAAATTTTAAAAGCCGTTTTCACTTCTACATATCCTTATTTGTTCAATTTGCATGGCAAAGTTTTGAAGCAAAGGTTGGTAATTCAATCATCATCTGGCATTAATGCAGTTCGAGGAGAAGTTATTCGACTCCTTCGTGATCACGGCATTCAGGGCATCGATGTTCAGTTGAGAAGACTTGTTCGTCTTGCCTCCTAGGCACACCAAACAACGAAGTCTACGGGGTTCACATTGATTGAAGACAAAGTCTGCCGGCCAGAAGGCAGCCATGTTCTCCCTCCAGAAATCATATACCTTCTTGTACGTGTGTGCCGGGGTACTCTCATGGGTAAGCACATAATTGTCCCTGGGGAACGTGATCTTCAACCATGGCAAGACATGTTAACTGAGGACCTTGTAGTAGACGTCCGTGTTGACTTTAGTGAATTAGATCGGTATCTTGCTGTCGTCAGACGCCACGAGGTATTGATTGCTCCCTTGACCTAAGCTCTTGATTCAGCTAAGTAGCGTGGAAGAAGAAAGCAAATATCAAATTGTAGCTTTTTGCCAACTCATTCGAATGGTGCCCAGGAGAAAATGGTCAGACTTTTAGATCTGAAGCTAGACGGCGTCGAAGAGGATTCTAAAATTTGAGTCTTCACCCTGTACACTCCCTATAACTAAATAAAAATACACGTTACACTTTTCCAAGGAAAACAAAAAAAAATTGCTTACTTGACCTATTCGATATTTATAATCCAACAATAAGAACAATAATTAATGGAGAGTGCAATGTAAGAAGTTTAAAAATAAGGTCTTTGCTTTAAATAAAATATAAGCGAAACATAACGTATTATTTCCTTGCGAATTTTTTTGCTTATTAAGCGGAAAACTTGTTTTATAAGTGTGTTAAGATGTATCCAACGTCACACAAAAGGATAAAATAATGAATGCTATACTCAATATAAACAGATTTATACGATAGGAATTAAGAGGTGACGTATATTATGTGTAATTTATAAACGTCAATGATTCATACGTCACCCGTCATCACAAAAACAATCTATGAGGATTTTACTCAAAGTTGAGAACCTTGGCGTCCGCAAAGTTATATTCGGGGTTGGAGGTCTTGATTTAAAAAAAAAAAAAATTTAAAATGATATTTTAAATATTAAATTTTTTCAAAAAGCATTTCTAAAATTCACAGCTTTTCACAAAAAAATTAAATTTCATGGCTATTGTCAAAAAGTTAAATTTTTGCGAAAAAAGTTTCGAAAATCCACAGCTGCTACATAAAAATTTTAATTTTAATTTCAAATATTAAATTTTTTGAAGAAAATTTCAAAAATCCAAAGCTGTTCACAGAAAATAAAATTTTTAGGAAAAAAAAAAATTGAAACATTAAATTAAATTTTAAAAAAAATCAAATATTTCATTTTCTAGTAAACAGCAAACATTTCTAAATTTTGGGAAGGGGCTACACCTTCCTTTAACCTACCCACAGTGGTCGCCCCTGGGATTACCTGCATTATTTTTATTCTTCAAATATTGATTTTCATAAATCACTTGTTAAGGGTTTTAATTCCCATGATTTATTGTCAATTATGTCTAAATTTTTACAGATTTAGCCACATCAGACATTAATAAAATTAAACACATATGTGCTCAATGTGTTTATTTGTCAACAGGTGGATCATGACTCAAAATTGGGTCGTGGAGATATATGTACATCATCTGTAATGAGATATTGATCGACAATAAAGTTATCGTCATCAGATTCAACCGATCGTTGATTCATCTCTCAATAAAATGCTCTTGGCTTGAAGGATAATTTTATCCCTTCAAGTGATATAGCTATCATATGGATATACAGGTATTAGGAGGTAAACCAGTTGATAACCCATGTTTAAGCAATATTAATAGAACAAAGTTTGTCTATGTAAATGCATGTATATATGACAAGAGTGCACCGGGTGGACTGGATAGAGTGCACCATAATGTATTTAAACAAAGGTGTTAATCTGGTGTGGAATGGGCTTTTTAAAAAGACACCGAAATTACACATGGTAACCCTGACAATTTGAAGAATGTTTTAGATGAGAGAAAGAATAATGCTCATGACGTCTCATTAGATCAGCTACAATCAGCTGTGACAAGAGAGGAAGAAAAAAAGGGTATACAAATGGAGATATGCTAGAATTACTCAAATTTTCATCCCCAATTCTACTCCAAGTCCAACAAGGACATACAATTATAACTCCGCAACAAATCCTCAGGGTTACGCTCCGTCACACACGAACGTTCAATCAGGTTTTTGAATAAAGTTGAAACTATTTAGGGAGGGATGTTCTTTACACAGTAATTAAATAATAATGATAACTGTTAAGGAAAATAAAATTCATTCTTTATACTACCGATTACAAATTAACGGGCCAGCTAAAAAACAAACCGGATTTACATGTATGTATATAATAAACATATTTGGATCTAAGAAATAACAATTTAGTCGTATTAATGAAATATTACAGGCGTGTGAATATAGCATCGAGCGTGTACCTATACAGAATACACTGAATATAAATATTTTGTATTGTTGAATAAAGAAAAATGTAGTCGTATTAATGAAATATTACAGGCGTGTGCATATAGCATCGAGCGTGTACCTATATCTATTGTATATAGTGCTCCCTGATGTAAATTATATAAATATATTTGCATTGGTTATATAAATAAAGATGTAGTTGTATTAATGAAATATTACAGGCGTTTGGGTTTGTTTTTGTTATTGGTCTCTTTTGTATATCATAATTCATGTGCATTTTCAGTACATGTTAAGATTTGAATTAAAAATAAACACAAGTTACAAGTATGTTAAAATTAATTTGGATTGTTTTTATTAGTCAGGACTTTTATGACTAAAGTACTCATTACTCATCTCAACTTACTAAAAAAAATATCAAACTCTTGTTATTTTCGAGGAGGGAACACGTCATACGAATGAATATAAGTATTATTTTTATGTGTGAGTGTGCTCAAGAAAAGGAGGAGCAACACTAAAGATTGTTTGGGAAGTTATCTTCTTGATTATTAAAGAAAAAAACGTCTTTTAACAGAAGCTTAACTACTCAAGCAATGCCCGGGTTCTACCGCTCGTACAATAATAAATCCATTTTTCAAAATTATGAGGAGATTAATTTAAAGATATCTTGTTAAATCATTTAAATTTAATTTATTTGGTCAGATATGCTACTTTTCATTCTGGTCAGTGGTCTGAGCTGGCTTCCAAAAATTGAGGTCTCTAAGCCTTGAAAATTAATAATTTTAAATCATATACAACACATGTCATGAATAGTATTTACTTTCAGTCTGAAAATCCTAGACTATTCTAAGGACGTTATTATTTTTAGTAGAACAAACAAATTTGTTCCACTAAAAAGTTGGTTCATCGGTTTCATTTAAAAATTCGGTCAAGACCAATCTTACATATAAATGAATTGTTGATTACGCCATGTAGGTTTCAAAATTGTGAAAATGGACCTACAATAACGTCATATGAAATTAAATGGGTTGCATAAATCAGGTTTGGTTGTAGTACAGAGTGGTTATCAAATTACTATCCTTATATCCTACAACATCGGATTGAGAGCATTAATCTTTTGTAAACATTCACAAAAGACATCAAAACTTTTTTGTTCCTGTCTACTAATATAGTTGCTATAATAGACCAATTAATTGATTTTTTACCCCAATTTTAAATTAAGCCTGGTGCTCAAGGATATTTCCATATTTTTACAGTGCCTCAAATCAAGAAGAAGTTAATTGTATTGAAGCAAAAGTACAATTTCTTATATATGTATAAGTTTATAAGTACAAAAATACCATTGCCCGAGAGGACTCTTTAATATTGCAAAAAAGCATATTTTAACTCATAGGCACAAAATTAAGACTAATTTTTAGTTAAGATATAAGTTGTATCCTTATTTTATAACTATTATTTGTCAAATTTGTTCAATACATTTTTTTTTTAAATGTCCAAATTCTCAAAGATTTGTCAAAAAGCCCAACATCTCCCTCAAAAAAAATCCAATTCACGGCATTGACTTTCAAGTTGTATTTTTTTAGCTATCGAGTCCAAACCTGTCTTTTATTATAGGTCGATTTGTGTCCTAAGACACTATTTTTGCCAATAAGTTGGAACAAAAACTGAATTTATAGAGAGCCAAAAGATTGTTTTTTTTGACGATTTAAATTATTCATCTTACAGGGTATTCAACTAGTATTATAAACAGTGTCCGGAACCAAAATCTGAACAAATGTTAGTTCAATAATATTTGAGCATATATCTCAAGAACAATAAGAGATGGAAACTTGAAATTTTTTTTCATAAATCATCATGCAATTTAGTTATAATTTATTCAATATCATTTTCCTTATCTTTCACAATAAGCCCTAAACGGGTTCTACAGACAAAGCAAGTCGTTCTAATGTAGGTCTCATTCATTCTGTTCCAGGCTGCAATTATGGAAGCCTTAGAGAGACTTCCCTCTCCACAACGCTTCATATGCTGCAATCCAATTGGTGCAGGCCAAAAATTACATAATTTGGACTTTAAGCCTTCAAGTTGTCCCAAATGCTTCAAATCTGTCCCTCACTCCATACACAGTGGTGTGGGAGCCCCCCCCAATTGACTTTATTCCTGCAAAAAGCAAAATCAGGATGTTGTTTCGTTTTGTTTGTTGGATGAAGTAAATCATAACAAAATATTAAAATGTATCTTCTAAATTTCCTTCATAAAATCATAAAACCTCAGGAGAAATTTCAAATATGTAGCTCTCCTCATATCTCTCCATTTTAAACCTTTTATTTCTGTTCAAATTTGGGTTACACACGCTGTATCCATACGTAATAAATAGACGGGTTCTTTATGAGATTCCCTGATATGTCCTTCATATCTACAAATACAAGTTTATGGTTCTTCTCATGAATATTTCTTAACGCTAATCTTCTGTTACTGTTCTGTTATGTTTGAATACTAACTCATTTACATATTGTTCTATTGAGTTTTATTGATCCTGGTGGTGGTTGTCCATCCCACACAATTTGAAGGGTTCTTCATAATATAATAATATATTATTCCCATGTAACTTATCTTTACAGGACTCAGTTATCAATATATACAAATCTACCTTTTTGTACAAGGGTGTCATAAACGCAAAACAAGTTTGTAAAATTATGTCACAGTTCGTCACTTGTATAGAGCATGTCATACTGTTCTCATAAAATACATATTTGTACATTAAAATCCCTTCCGTCTCTTTTATATAATATACGAAAGGTACTGTTCTCAATCAGGGGATTATGGAAATGTCTAAAGGATTTAGAAAAGAACTCAATCAAAGAAATGTTTGGGGGATGAGACCTTCATAATTTCCCAGGCTCTAAAAATCATTTAGACGTATGCAATTGATTATGGAACGGAAGGAAATGCTAGAATCTAATTGATTCATAATTAGAATCATACAAAGAAACGACCTTCTTAGTTATTTTAGGTCATACAGAAGAAAAAACCAACAAGGATCAATGAGAAAGTTCTGCATAGTTGGCCAATAGTTAGATTGTTCGATATATGGGTATTGTGATATCGGAGTACTAATCAGGGGCGTTGCTAGCTTTAATCATTGGGGGAGGGCTTAACTTATGTAAATAGGTTTATTTTATATATATAAATGATAAACATTTTAGGGGCTTCAGAAGGCATGAGCTCCCTAAGAAGGCGATAATGACGCCCCTAGTGCTGACACATTTAAAACGGTACTATAACAAATTGAAATCGATACTTGCAGTTTCAAAACGTAAACTAATGTTGGGTTACGAATGACATAACCTCCCCCTCCCAAAAACGCTGTCAAATTACGAGCTACTGCCTTCTCCTCACTAAGGATACCGTGCGGACGTAGATATTACTTCAAATGAATTTTCCATTGGGGCGTTATATATTAATTTAACTAATTATTATTATAAAATAAATAAAAAATTGGGAAAAAAATTAAAAAATTAAAAATATTAGATATTTTCGAAAAAAAATTCACCGCTATTCACAGAATATAAATTTATTTTTTGAAAAAATTTCAAATATTATGTTTCTTGGAAAAAATTCAAAACTCCAGAGTTGTTCACCAATAATAAAATTTTTTGGGAAAGTTAATTTCACAAATTAAATTTCAAATATTTCATTTTAAGATAAAAAATTTGGAATATTAAATTTTTTAGAGAAATTTTTTAAAAATCCATAGCTATTCACAGAAAATTAAATTTTTTAGAGAAAAATTTGATAAATTCAATTCAATTTCAAATATCTAATTTTTTAGTAAAAGCAAAAATTCCTTAATTGGGGGGGGCTACAGCCCCTCCAGGCCACAATAAGGAATGATTGCTAGAACCTATAATAATAAGCTCTATCCATACACTTCCTACATTAAACTTCAGTGATCTTGTCTCCTTAAAAGAGGTTATGTTGAACAGCTGAAAGGAATAGTAACTACGTCTTTTCTGCTGTTATAGTGAGCTCCAAAGACCGATAAGGTCCGTTGGTAGGACTCAGAAATTTTAATATGACTGGACTGAGAGGGCTTCAGTCTTTCTTTTTTTGAAAGGTCACTCCAATAATAAGTATTATTCATATACAAATGTGACATACCCCAATCGTTAGAACGTCGTTACCTTTATTGTATATCAAAAACTTATCTTCAAAAAGAAACAGGGAAAAATCTCAAAATGAATTGATAGTGTGACAATTCTTTCCAACTGTGGGACTATTATTTAATAACTGTTCAGAATCGTTCAGAGCTTAACGAGAGCTAATTAGAATTCAACCAATCATCATTTAGGACATTAATAAGCAGATCAAAAATTCACCGTTGACTACCAAATACAATGTAAATTTTTTATGTCCGATAAAGTCAAAAGGGTATGTGTCTTGTTTACCTGCTTGTTTGGTAATTAAACTTGGATTAGAGATTATGATTTTTTTCTTAGTTTGCTCAGTCTTGGACACACCTTGTCTCTTCCAGCTATGTTTTTTTTTCTATCTCGTTACAGTGCAAGTCTCTTACATCATCGACACTCATCAGTTTATATTAAGAAATTGAATTAAAGACATGATCGCAAGTGACGCAAGAGATTACGACTAAAAAGTTGCATATTTGTACTTCAAGAAACTAATTTACCACTACACCTTCAAATCTGAATACTTACACTATCAATAATTAATGGAAGTTGAGTTATTGAAATTAATCCATATGTAGATATATTATATGTAGTATAAACAATTAGTTACAAACCAATGCAAACCTGAGCTCACTAGCTTACGTACAAGCCGAGAAAATGAGACTTGAACGTGATCAACGAATTTCCATTCGTGCACTCCAAGCAGTTGGGTCTCTCCAGGACCACTGTCTACGCCGTCAATAAGTCCGAAACGTTGGAGAGGAAGAAGAGCACTCTCAAAAATGCCAAACTTGATCCGGAGGAGTTAAAGAAAACAGCCCAGGAAAAATCCTTTCAAGTCTATGAGGGCCCCTGCTAGAGATCTTGGGTGTTCACACCTGACTGTACAGAGAGCTATCAAAACAGTGGATGGAAAGAGCCTTGTAAGGGTGGAGAAGAATTTTTGACACCAACGATGAAAAAACCCCATCTCTTTAGTTGCAAAATTCTTTTGAGCTATTTTTTCGACACTTTTTGCCCCAGTACAGCCCTGATGCCCCTGAGGCCTGCAGTGAGCTTCATCAAAACACCCATCCCCTCAAAGCCACGGTCAGCCAGCACTGGGATACCATGACAGAGGACTACATCTGCAGCGGGTGCCAAGTCTTCCGTAGCGGCCTAAAAGCCATCATTGCCATTAATAGGAGGTTCATTAATGAATACTTACTGTGACCATATATAATCTTCGTATTAATTTTGATTAAAATCGATCTCTTACCCTAATCCTGGCGACCAACAGACAAACAGTCAGAGGCAAAACTTTATTCAATTAAAATAGACTGAGAAGATCCCTAATTATCTAAACGCATATGATGTACGTTTTTATGGCCCCTTGAAATCAATTAGCAATTAAAAAGAGGAAGTAGCTATGAATGTAATGTGATGACGCGAGGCGTCGCGTCTCTGCAGGAGACTCTCATGTGAAAATGGATAAATTTTCACAAAGGATCCGTAAAATGCTGTTTGTTCTTTAGCTGCGTGGGAACTATGTACATATTATAATTTATCAAACTTTCAGAAGAAGAGAGCAAAAATAGTACTACCTGGTAATTAGAGTCTGGGTGTGAGGGGATTCATAATTAATTAGTTCGTTAATTATTATCATAAATAGTGTTCATAGTGTAAATTTTTCTCTATTTCAGTCTCTCCTTTCTTTTTAGAGAGTGAAGCTATGCTATATAAATAGATATAAGGTGGGGCCGTGCTCAGGATTATATATTTTCAGGGGCGGGGGAGGGCTTGGTTTTGGTATTTTTTTGCAAATAATAATATTCCGAAAAAAAATTGAAAAATTTGATTTGAAATATTTAATTTTTTTTTTTAATATCAAATATTTACATCCATTCACAAAAAGATTAACTTTTTTTAAAAAAACAATTTAAAATAATAAATTGTTTGGAAAAATATTTTAAATATTACATTTTTTTTTAATTTCCAAAATCTAATTATTCTCAAAAATTAATTTTTTAGAAAAAAATTTTTAACATGAAACTTCAAATATTAATTTTTTTTGGAGATAACTTACAAAAATCTATAGTTATTTTCAGAAAATTACATTTTTTTGAAAAACAAAAATCAAATGTTAAATTTTTGAAAAAAATTTATAAAATCTATACCTATTCATCGAAAATTAAAAATTTTGGAAAAAAATTTCAAATAGGAAATTACAAATATAATTTTTTTGGGAAAAATCTTTCAAAAATTCATAGCTATTTATAGAAAATTAATTTTTTGAAAAATGAAATATCAAATATTATATTTTTTGGAAAAAAATTTAAAAATCCATAGGTATTCACAGAAAATTAAAATTTTTGGAAGAAAAATAGTACTACCTAGTAATTAGATTGTGTGTCTGAGGGGATTCATAATTAATTAATTCGCTAATTATTATCATAGATAGTCTAAAGACTTTTCTATCTCTCTCCTTTCTTTTGAAATAGTGAATCTATACATAAATACATTAGTACTAATGTTCATAGGTCTGTACGTATGCCTACATGCAATTAGAGGCGCCATCGTTCTTTATACTTATACTAGAAATAATAATTAGGTCGATATTTAAGAACTCTGAAAAATTATTATTAATGTAATGTGTTATTTCAGTTCTTTTTTATAGCACAATTAACTTTTTCTTTTTCGTGAAAAATAATATCCAATTTTTGCTTCTTTCTGTGTTTAAGGGAAATGAATTATTGCTTTTTGAACAGCTCCTAAAGGCATGCTCTTTTTTTCTTTCCCTTAGATTAAAACTGCTTGAATATATTATTTATGTTCATAAATAGGACGAGTGTCATCAACGGCAACATTAAAGTTGCAGCAGATCGCACATATATACATTTACTGGGCAATAGTGGTGTGTCGGTTTATTTTTATCCAGTCCAGTCCATTCTTAGGGCTATCGATCATTGGGACCTTAAATGTCGGTCATTGGAATTTGTCATAAAGACATCGATGATTTATTAAGCCAAATAAGATATATGTAATATGAATTAAGATTATTCCGCCTATCTAGCAAAAAATATTAAAGTGTTACTTAGTCTTATAATTGATTCAATGATGTAACGGAACCATTAAAACAAGGAAAAACCCCCACAATGACGCCACAAAAGATCAATTTTACCTTCTTTAAGGACCGACAAGTCGTACTGGATGTGACCAGACTAGACTGAACAGCGGTCCTTGGTCCTACATACAGATTGACACAATATAATTCTCTCAGTATTACTATTCATTGTGAGTCATTAGAGGGGTCTTAAGGGGGTGGGATGGAGGGGCTGTAGACCCCTGCACCCCGAATGAAAGATTTTTTTGTTTTTTATTAGAAATTTGTTTTCTTATTAGGTGCAAATTAGAAATTAGATCTCGTTTTCTCAGGATTGATCGTGTTTCATCATTTCATGGGATGGGGCTACGGAATTCTTAAAGTGGGACTTGAGACCTCTAAAAAAGCTGTCCTTGCTAGCTTTTTTGGGAGAGGGGGGTATCGATCATGTCCCGTGCTAAATCTTGAAGAAACGTACGAATTGGACGATAATCCCTGCTATGAAACAAACTAACTTTACATAATGCCACTCTGTTGAATTTAGAGGACATCGTCCAAAACGAAAATTGAATTAGCAAAGGTTTAACAATCGCGAAAGCTGGGTCTTTAAATTTAGATGCTGAAAAATAGTAATAGTATTTTATTTACAAAAAGGGCGAAAGTGTGTTTTTTTTTTACTACCAAATTATAAAGTCCTACTTTCTATATCACAAAGTTTTAGATTTTAATTGCTCTTTGCACCATTGCAAAATCCTTTGACATTTTTTTTTATAAAATAAGACATTAATTATATGAAAATACACATTTTTATTAATAAAATAATTTTTTTATATGGCTTATTAAAAAAAAAAAATATCTTACGGAAACATTTGAGCGCAAAATGGGGGAGGGGTCTGCCTCCCCTCTCCCATATATTTATCTACATTCATTTCTATTGTCAAGGCCCAACTTTCACGATGGTTAAACCTTAACCTTTGCTTTGTCAATTTCCGTTTTTGACATTACCCTCTCATCATCATACATTTTAACTGGTGACGTCATCATAAATATGTAGGAATGTTACAAAATTTTAAAAGTAATTTATTTTGCACCATACTGTTCTCTATGATTTCTGAAAATTTCATTCAATTCTCTGGATGTTTAAGAAAGTTGTGTAGCTTTATTAAAATATCATATTAGATGACCGATTTTGGTAGAGGTTATAACCTGTATATCATGATAAATTGGTCAAAACTTCCTTAATATTAATGTAAGAGTCATGATTTTGTTATCAAAATGTCTTTTTTACCATTATTTATTAGATAAATAGGTTTAAAAGGGAAATGCTTAATTTGAAGAAAAAAAATTCAAAAACCTAAAATATGTCTCGGCTGGTTTGAAGGTATTAACATTCAGTATTTATTAGAATAACAAGCACTTTGATTAAGCTTGGTATTTTCCAATTTGTATAAGTAAGTATGTACATATACAGCATAGAAGTTGCTTCAATTATTATTAATTGTTGAGAGAGAGAGAAGTTTTTTCTATAAATTTCAAGATTGAAATAGATTTTGAATAAATTTCAATCAATTTTTAGAATAATTTTTTTTGAATTTGGAAATCTAGTAAAAGACTGCATCTATCATTTGATCATAATATCTATCTGATATTGTATCTTGAAAAAACATACGAAAGAGTTAAAGAAGCGGAGTAAAGGAAGTCGTCTCTGTCGCTGTTGAATAAATGTAGGAAATATCACTAAAGTCAGGAGAAAACGTTATATCAAATAACGTTAATTATTGCTTTCAAACCTATTTTTCAGTAATAGTTTAATATTTTTGGGCATAACAAGGAAAAATATCATAATTTTGACGGAAATGATTCAATAGGATTTGATCTTTCTTAACTTGGTTGTTTTTTACTAGACTCAGTATCATTATGTCCTATTGAAATATGCAGGGCTGTCCACAAACGTCTAACATTTTAATTACTTTTTTTCTGAAACGCTATGGATTTTTCAATATTTTCTCCAAAAAAATTAATGTTTGATTTATTTTTTCCAAAAAATTTAATATTTAAAATTTGATTATTGAATTTTTTTTCCAAAAAAAAATATTTTTTCAAAAAAAGCTATAATCTTTTGCAATTTTTTTCAAAGAAATTTAATATTTGATCTATAGTTTTTTAATTTTTTTGTAAACAACTGTGGATCTTTGAAATTTTTTTCAAAGAATTTAAATTTTTAAGCTTAATTTTTGAAATTTAATATGTGAAAGTTAATTTTTAAAAGGTAATATTTTCAAAAAAAAAAATCAATATTAAAAATTATTTTTGGGAATTTTTTGCGAGTAACTGGACTTTTGAAATTTTTTACCAAAAAATATAATATTTGAAATCTTTTTTCAAAAATTTAATTTTCTATCAATATTTGAAATTTGTTTCAAAAAGTATACTTTAAAGAAAAAAATTAGAAATGATTTATGTTTTCAATTTTTTCTAAACAATGTACATTTTGGAATTTTTTTTTTTATTCTCAAAAAAATTCCAAAAACCAAATCCTCCCTAAAAATATAATCTTACGGAGACCCCTGTTAAGTCACACATAATATGAAGGACTGCTCCGACCCTTAATAGTATGTAACTTGTGCACGTTTCATAGTCAATAAAAGACCTTTGTGAGTACATCAATCATAGTTCCATCCACTACAGTAGACTACGACTCTTCCTTCTATTTTGCATTATCATCATCATCAAAGCACATTACTCCCATTTTTTGCATGCATAATGTCAGTATGTATAACGTGTACATACATAGACTGGCTTGCTTGAAATGAAAAGGAAGGAGAAGAAGCAATGAACTCAAAGTCTTTACTAGTGTTGATACTCCTTACAAGACCGAATTTGTGTTCGGTTCTGGATATAGTGATTTTTTCTACATAGATGACCCGATATTTTGTCCAGACCCGTGACCGATTTTTTTTTGGGGTCTCAATCTATTTAATAATTTTACCTCAGGGCTTTCCATATGTATGAGTTGTACAAATATGATCTATGCAACATGTCAAGCCTCATTTGAAGTGATTGGTCAATGCTCACAATTTCGAAATAGACCTGACGTCACAAACAATTCTCTATCTCTCTGTTACCTCGCTAACACAAAAATATACATGTAGTGTATTTTGTTGTCAGCTGTCGATGTACTTGCTTCTTTTTATCTAATCAGTACTCTAACCAGTGGTGTCGTTAGCCCCTTTTCCGAGGGGGAGAGGAATCCAAACCTATTCACAAAAATCCACAGCTGTTTACAAAAAATTTCAAAAACTAAATATCAAGTATTAAATATTTTTGTCAAAAAATCGAGAGCTATTTTTTCCAAAAAAATTTCCTCAGTCTATCGTAATTCACAAAAAAATAAATTTTAACCCCTTTTTCGTGAAAAAAATGGTAATCCATGCCAATTTTTTTAGAAAAAAGCAAATATTCCTTAATGTGGTGGACTATGGTCCCTCTAACCCCCCCCCCCTGCGTACACCCATGGAAACAATGACGTAACAGCTTGCTTTATAATTGGTATCGATTTTTTTTATTTGAAAGCGGGCGTGACAAAATTAGTTCGGTCCATTTAAAAGTATAACGTTCCGGTCTATGATTTTCAGACCCAACCACAACACTATTTCCCACATACTATAAAATAGAGTGAAGTTATTTGTATATATAATATAATATATCTGAACATTATTATACAACTAAATTTCTATATGACATACACCCAGACGCAGAGAAGACGACCAAAACTGCGAAGGATTTATTATTGTCTGAGAATTTAATTGAAGGGGACGAGGATGGGATGATCCAGTTCATGATTTATGTTCCTAGATATGGACATATGTGTGCTCATTGAGTCTCACACTTTGTGTATTTTGTCACTTCATTCCCACATTCCATTTAGTTATATTTATTTGGTGGTGTGTGTACTAGAAGTATAAAATATACTATTTACAGTAGAGATATGAATATCAACATCATATTAAAAACGGGGGCAATGATGATGTTAATGAAGTCATGCTTGAAATAAATCAAAAAAATACATAAAGTTGTTACACAATAGTAACAACCCCCATAAATTATTATGTTGACCGTCAACACAAAATTAAGCTAAAATCAAAAAGAGAACATTTATATTCTTCTATAACTTATCGTCCGTTACTGACAACAAATTACTCTTATTTGCCATTTGAAGGACCAACAAATTCACTTAAAGTAGCCACAAAAGTCCGCATTGTAGATGTCAGCCATTTATTAATTAAAATAAGGAAAATAGTAAACTATAGGATGTCAAAAGGGAACCAAGAAATAATAGGACTTAAACATTACTCTCTATCAAAAACTTCTTCATCTAATACGTAGTTTTATTGTATGTACCGGTTGTTCCATTGAAATCTGAACACTTACCAATTAAAATATTAAAGAAGTTGAGTGATTGAAATTAATTCATATATTAAAGCATAAGACATTAGTTACAAAACAAGACAAATTTTTTAGCCCCATAGCTTACGTACAAGTCGAGAAATGACTCTTGAACGTGATTGGCAAATTTCCATTCGCACACTCTAAGCAGCTGGGCGTCTCAGGGACTATCCTTTAAGCTGTCAGCAGGTCCAAAATGTTGAGAAGGGATCTGCCAAAACGGCCAGGAGTTAAAGAAAACACACCAAACTAATCTCCACGAGTCTAAGAGGGGTATTACAAGTAGATCTTCGGGTTTTACACCAGACTGTCCAGAAAGCTATAAAAAAAGTGGGTGGAAAGATCCTTGTGAGGGTGGAGAGGCCATTTTTAACACCAACAATAAGAGAAACCCATCCCCACCGCCGAAATACTCTTTTAAATGAGTCTTTTGAGTACTTTTGAGCTATTTTTTAACACTTTTGGCCAGCACTGGAATACCATGACAGAGGACTACAACTGCAGCTGGGGCAGGCCTTCCGTCACCATCTGGAAGCCATGATTGCCGCTAAGGGTGGCTACATTAATGATTAAGAGAGCTCAGATGCACATTTATTTATTGTATTCATTTTCTTGAAATTCCATTTTAATTAATGAATTATATCTTGTTGAATTTTACAATTAAAAGTATTTAGAATTTAATATACTGCTCGGTATATAAGACCCTCCAATGTATTAAAATTATTTTATTACATCGTTTTTGAATCTTATTTCCATAGAGAAAATGAAATTAACTATTATAATGAAAATAATCAGATGCTTTTTTTTCCAATTATTCTACTTTTCTCGTACCTAATCGATCAAAAAATTAATAATAATTGTACAAATCCAGCCACTCTGAGGTATTTTAAGTACATATTACTATAATTTAATTCAAATATGAGTGTTTATCATTGTGATCAAGTAGTATTCAATGTTGGAGTGAAGTCCTTTTTTATTCTTACAACCATTTGATAGAGTTGCATCAAGATTTAATCAAAATGTGTTCATTTTCCTAGTAAAATTATCAGCCTTGAGCCCCCGAAAATGAAGTCTGCTTCAATTATGATGCAATTTATAAGATAATAAGAATGCTCTGTTGATTATTACAAATAAATAAATTCACATATTCTATTTGAAAGGGGCCATATTAGGGTCAATAAATATCCAATACATCAAATAAAGATTTTAAACTATACCTAACACATTCTAAGTTAACTTAAATCATTCCGTAAATTTGCATACAAAGTCTTTAATTAACCAAAATATGTCTAAATATTATTAGGCTGTGTATTTATTAGTGATGGTACGATTCGAAAAAAAAATCCTGATACCGATTCCAATACGATTCTAGTAAAAATTACCGATGCAGATTCTTTAATATTTTAAATAATAGTTAAAAAATATAATTTTGCTATCAGGGGAGTCCACAGGATTATATTGTAGGACGGCTGAAAAAAAATTGAAAAATTGAATTTCAAATATTAAATTTTTTTTTTTCAAATATTATATTTATTTTTTTTTCAAATATTATATTTTTTTTTTTTCAAATATTAAATTTTATATTGAAATCTATTTCAAAAATCTACAACTTTTCATAAAAAATTATTATTTTTGAAAAAAATTTCAAAAACCCATGTCCATCCTCAAAAAATTAATTTTTTTGGTAGAAATTTTTCTAAAATCCACAATTGTTCACAAAAAATATAAAAATTTGGAATTTTTTTTCTAAATCTTTAGATATTTACAGGAATTTTTATTTTTTGGATAAAAATTTGGAATTTTTTTTTCTAAATCTTTTAGATATTTACAGGAATTTTTATTTTTTGGGGAAAAAATTGGAAAATTTCATTGCATTTCAAATATAAAATTTTTTGAATAAAAATTATTCAAATTTTTAAATTTCTTGTAAAAAGCACAAATTTTTTAATTTGGAGGGGGCTATTATTTTTTAATATCCGAGAAAGGTAAAAAATAGTTAAATACCAGCAATAAAATAGAATCGGATTGGCACATTAAACATAATTTTCTTGATGCCAATCCCGATTCCGATTAAAGAAAAAACACATAATTTTCCGATTCCAAATAATAATCCTATCACTACTAATTATATAATAAAAAAATAAATCGGACATTATTCCTAAATATTATTTTTGTTCAAGATTATTTTTGTGCTAAAACACCAAATGTATGTCAATCCAAAATTAGACTGTCGTAAGTACCAATGTGCTTGTACAGCTGATTCCTTTTATAACATGTTATTAGAATTATTATCGGTTGGATTCGAATTATTAATCACATACATATATCGTGCCAATCTGTGAATTTCTTTACAAGTGCATAATCAAACTAACAATAGGGCGCTAAAATTATTAAAGACTTTGTAAACAAATAATAAACGTAAACAACATCATAGCTTAAAGGCCAATAGGATATGAGCAAATAAACAAAACATTCATAGATTCAAGATTTACGGATATACAAAGTCACTACACCAACAAATGATTAAGCAACGCTAACATCCAATTATTAACAATTTTTATTTTATGTTCCAAATTATAAATGGTAAATTATGATTTGTATTCTTTTTTAATAAAGAAGGGCACCGCAGCAAGTACTTCGCTGAAAATGAAGAAACTTGAGTTCCTATTTCTTTGGAGTATGTGTTGGAGAACATTGGTGATTTTTAAAATTTTAGTGATAATGGGAGGACTACTTCATTGAGTTAAATGAAAGAAACAACATGGGACTCTGAGGACATGCGCAGGGGGTGGGCTGGAGATCAAGGAATTTTCGCTGTTTACTAGAAATGTTTTGGGTAGTCATCAAAAAATTTTACGCAAAATTAGTAGTAAAAATTTATGAATAGCTCTATGGATTTTTGAATTTTTGTCCAAAAAATTTAATATTTGAATTTTCTTTTACAAAATTTTTAATTTTTTTACGAGAAAATATAATTTTCTTGTAAAAAGTATGATGTTTTTAAATTTTTTTCCAAAAAATTTCATTTTTTGTGAATAGCCGTGAATTCTTTTAATTTTTTGTGAATAGCTTTAGATTTTTGATATTTTTAATTCCAAAAACTGAAATATATAAATATGTAATCCTTTAGACACTCCAGTACTAGTTTGGGTTAAATAAATTTTACAAATTCTTTTGGTCCTAACGCTAAAAAAAGTTGCCTGAACTTTGTTTTAGACTGATGCCAAATCAGGAACCAAAATTGTTTCTTGTCTAAGAAAACAAACAATTTAAAATCTATTAGGTATTGTATATATATTTTTCTTAAGTAAAATATTTATGATTACTATTCAAACCTGATTACTCTAAATTATAGTATCTTGGGACAAGACAATTCTGGAAAAATGTGGAATCATAATCCATAATTCATTTTCTACCATAGTAAATTGTAATCGATCCAAGTATCACCTTACGATTCTAGGCATTACCCTTTATCCCTACCTCATAGTCAAATTTCCGTTCTAGACATACACATCAGGCAAAATTGGAAATAATATCCCTTGATTTAGAATAAAAGAATCTGTAAATTTACTTTCACTAATAAACTGACAATTTATGTCCAATATTAGTCTTTTTTGTAACTGTTGTTACTATACAATGTCCTTGAACAATTTTTTGCTGAGTTATGAAGGGCACATCTGATACTCAAAAGTAAAAGTTATATTACAATGTTTTACATTCTTGACAGCGTTACCAGTTGGCATATAATTTATCCAGCAAATATTTGAAATTCCCAATCACATATTGCCGAGTTTTATTGTATGGCTTACATATTTAACTTTTATGTATTATATTTTCTCTCGGCATATTATGGCACAGTAGTCTTCTACTAAGGAATGGTACAAAAATACTGCAATGGGCATTAGAAAAAACGGAATTGCTAGGTAAAAGGTAGTTAGATACTACTTCAAAAAAAAATCAACTAATTTTTCTGCAAAAGTTTAAACAGCAGGTAATTTTGCCACATGGAAATTTTGCCGTATAATATATTCCCCTCCTTCTCATGTTTTTATTAGTGATGGGAGGTTTCCAAAAAATTCCGATCACGATTCCGATGCGTTTTCGGATAAAATCCCGATTCCGATCCTTCAATATTTTAAAAAGTAATTAAAAAATCCTGTTTTGCTTTCATGGTTGCCCATATGATTAAATTTACGGGTTGCTTGGTTTTTGGAATTCCTTTGAAAAAAACTCCGAAATAGAAAATTGAAAAAAAAATTAAAATTAAAATTGGAAAAAATCTTGAAAATCCACAAAAAATACTTATATTTATTAGAAAAAATTTTCCCCAACTGTTTTTAAAAAAACTTTCATATAAAAATTTTTGAAAGAAAAATCAAATTATAAACTTTTTGTAGAAAATTTTAAAAATACATAGTTATTCACAGAAAATAAAAAAAACATTTGAAAAATTAAATTTCAAATATTAATTTTTTTTTTTAAATTTCATGTTGTAGTAAAAAGCAAAAATTTCTCAATTCATAACCAAGAAAAGCAATAAATAAGAATTGCAAATTGTACATTATTTTTCTGATGCCGATCAGACTCCGTAAAAAACAACAAAATTCTTTTATTCCAATTAATCGTCCCATCACTAGTTTTTATATTATGAGTTCGAACTTTACCTTTATTCTTTACTGTTGAAACATTCATTTTCTTCTATCGATGGAGTTTCTTATATTTATTCAAGTCTCAACTAAGATCATGACAAAAAATAAGATATCTTTAGTCAATGAGTTCTTTCAAAATAGACTCATTGTGCCGGATCCGTGACTCCTTTGTCCTTCTAAAGACTATTCTTTCTTCTGATCTAGGTAGCTGAGATACTACACTAAAGACTAAGAGTAAAGTCCTTAGTATAAGAACATAAAAAGGAGGTGACTAATTCATGCAGCAAATCGTCAAGAGGTGAAAAGGTATTCGGAAAAACTTGTTATTTATAATTTAATTTATGAAATTTTTTGTGAATAGCTTTGGATTTTTGAAATTTTTCCCCAAAAATGTAATATTAAAAGTTTAATTTTTGATTTTTTTTAAACAAAAATATCATTTTTTCAGAAGAGCTATGGATTTTTGAAATTTTTTTCCAAAAAGTTTAATTTTGTGTTAATAGTTGTGGATTTTTGAAAAAAAAATAATATTTGAAACTGTTTACTAAAAAATTAATCTTCCCAAACACATTCCCCCAAGAAGTAAAAATAATATATATATATATATGATACTGCAGACGCACCTGGCCAAACGTTAGATGGATTTCTTAGTAACTATAATACCTGAGAAGGAATTATAATCATCTGTATTCTGAAGGATCAGGTATTTTAGTAATTCGGAATATCATAGCTTTTTTTAATTATTGAAAAATATTCAATGTCTAATTTAAAAAAAAGATCTATTTAAAAAATATGCATCTTAAAGGATTTTTCTTGTACATTGAATTTTTAAAATGATCCCATTTTGAAATATTAAAGTTATCTATACTTATTTTGAACAGATCGCTTTATTGTTTCGATCCTGGGTTCTCATTCCCAAGGAAGGAATCCACTTTACTCCCTTATGAGGTCTGGTAGTTTTCCTTAGATGAATTCTCCTCCTGTCGTCCCTCGCAGAATTCGAACATCTCATGAGATGGATGATGAAGTTAGAATTATCTTCCTTGAATTTCCTTGATCTTCCATTTTCGAGGTATAACGTCATGAAATTGGTATTGAAATCAGGAAAAATATTATTATTATGTTGACTTTTGCTAGTACATCCCTATAAAAAATGGAATCACTACAAAATGGAATAAAAATTCTTAGGATGCATATATTTTAAATACATAAATAATTTTTTTTACAATTATAAAATATAATATACAGAATACAGAACCAATAAAAACACTTTTTAATCATAAGAAATAATTTTACATAAGTTTTAGTTAGCCTATTTTTAATTTGGGGATTGTTTTAAGGGTAAAAAGTGACTTTCAACATTAAAAGGTCAGAATTCCTATAATCCCACATATTTCAGAATTCAGATGACTAAAAGAAAAACTAGGATCAGTTTTGGATTCTGCGCTCATGGATAAATTCAATTATTGTCCTCAATTCATTTGTACAAAATCCCCCCACCCCCTCTTCTTCTAACTGTTACTGTACAATCTATATTCGCCGACCCCCCTTAAAAGAAGTTGTGTGTCTGCAAATCTCACAATAAGCAAAAAAAAAATATAAATAATGGTGCTTCATGCACAATTTATAGATACATATTTTCTGCATGGAATGAATGGCAAAAAAAATAAAAAAATAATGGAGATTATTTTCGATGTATATATTTATCTATAATTTGCAAGTCATGTTTCAATAGATTTGCCAAAATATTATTACAGTCTAAGAGATAATGAACTTCATCATACTGTAACATGATTTCACTTCAATCTATTCCGTCTCTGTTCCTTCTCTATTACATAACAGAGAAATCACAAATACTTATGTATATTATGTACGGAATGTTAATTGACTTAAATTACATACAGTCCTTCTACTTTGTGAAGGATCATTGTGATCAGACTGGGATATTGATTGGAAAATGAGCGCCGTTCATTTTTGAACGTTTGAGCGATTTAACAGAAAAAATCTTTGAATCATATCTCGCTCCCTTTTTATTGCTCTCTTAAGATATTTCTTTTAATCCATGACCAAAGGTAATCTATTTCTGAACAACGACCACATGTCTGTACAAATTTAGTTGTTTGCTACGATAATACTTCTCTATCCACTAGGGCGCTGAGGGATTCATTAATTACTCTTATACCGGGGGGTTCATTGTAATCACTTACTAATTCAATAATCGATGAAGGTTGAGTGATTGAAATTAATTTATATTTCGGTATATTAAATCATAAACAATTAGTTACAAAACAAACCGGAGCAATCTAACTTACATACAAGTTGAGAAAATGACACGTGAACGTTATCGACGAATTTCTCCAGGACCACCATCACCGCCGTCAGCAATTTTGAAACGTTGGAGAGGAATAAGGCTTAGTCAAAAATGCCAAACTTGACCCGGAGGAGTTAAAGAAAACAGCCCATACCAATCCCCCCAAGTCCACGAGGGTCCATGCTATTTATCTCAGGGTTTCATACTAGACTGTACTGAAAGATATCAAAAGTAGGTGGAAAGACCCTTGTGAGAGTGGAGATCCTACTTTTGACACCAGGACGGGAAGACCCCCATCTCTTCCGTTACAATACTCTTTCGAGTTCTTTTGATTTTTTTACACTTTTGGTCTCCCTACAGCCCTGATGGCAAGTGTTCAGATTTTAATGGACCACTAAGTACAGGGATTGACAGCCTCCAGCTCCGGGGTCACATGTAGCTCTAGAATGGGATTCAGTAAGCAGTAATATTTCAGTTCAGTGAAGTATTGTTTTTTTTTCTTTTTTAATTCAGGTCATAGCTCCAATACACGTCTCAAAACACTCTTAGGATGACTTAGATGACAGCTAACAGCTTGTTTGCACTTTGTATAATTATAATTTAATGGCTACTTTTTAATTCAGTTTGAAAGAGATCTTTAACCTAGCGTTTTTTACTACTTTTTTTTTAAAGAGTAAATCGTTAAGTTAAAATAAAAAATATAATTAAAACACTATAAACAGTGTTAGCTTCATTTTATATGTCAAAAAGTATTTTCAGCTCTCAGTGTTTTCTTTTCAGTGGTAAAAGTTTCTAAATGGCTCTTTCATTTTAAAAGGTTACCAACCCCTAATCTTCTAATACAAATTATTCAAACTCCATGAATTCACAAGGTGTCAAATTGTGGCCTGCTAAATGTTTAATTGCAGCCCAATACTCATCCTCATTTCCTTTATTGTTTTTTAGCAAAATTGTCAATTTATCATCAAAACGCGTAGAACACGCATAATACGTAGAAACATTTAAAATATTTAAAAATAAAGGAATTTTTGAAAAATTATCGCTCTGGGGGGAAATTTAATGAGAAAACAGAGAAAAAGAAAATCTGTGAAAAAAAAGACAATCTATCAAATTATCCAGCTGAGCTACTACGATACGACCCATTATAGTAAAAGGTTGGATATCCCTGATCTAGTCACTCAAAATACAAGGCCTGGAATGTGTATTTTCAAATGTGGTGTGTGGGGGGGCAAGTTACGCAAATATTATATATTCAAAAGTGTCTCCTAGGTTTTTTTTCTGGTAACGAGGGACGTTTTTAACGAAAAAAGTTCTTTGTTTATTATAGGCAAATTTTGGAAATAATTTTTTTAGAAGAGACAAAAAGTGAGGGAAATTTTTTTTAGAAGACATGAAATTTGAACAAACGAAAAAAAAAGAAAGGAAATTGATTATTTTTATTCTCAAAAATGACCCCTAGGTCCTTATGGTTCCAACGCCACTACTGAAAAGCTACTATTTTAAATATTTTGTTGTGATTTATTAAAAACTGTGCATCCTTAAGCCATGAATCTGTTGGCTAACGAAACAAACCAAACGTGAGCAAACAAAACAAATGCTTCCAGAGATAGGGGGGCATCTAATCATCTCTAAAATGGGCCTAAGTACATAATATACATTCCCAGTAAATTCATTCTGTGGAGTTTCATTCCAAGTGAATTCCTTCGCTACTAAATTCATCCCCGGACATTTCATTCCAACTAAATACGAGGCATATTTATTGTGGGTTTATGTTTACAACCTAATAAGTAGGTTATGTATCGCTCTGTACAGAGATGACTGGGCTGTCTGCACTGGGGATGAGTCGATGACTAGTGATGGATGGGAGACGGATATGAGATTTATGTTTTTGATGGATTATAAATGAAGTCAATATATATTTTTAGTAGCGTGTAGGAATATAATCCTTATCCGTGGATATAATTCATACTTTCAGAAATAGAAGTACATCAATCCTGTCATAGGTATTCCCCAAATGACGACTATCCTCACAATTCAAATCTATATACTTAATAACTTAAGAAGAGATCTGTGTAAAGAAAAAACTAAGTACAGCGATTAAAAATGGACAAACTCCCTCTAAAAGAAGAATTCTCGCATATCTTTGTGTAAATTGAATTACATGTGCAGAATAAAAAAAATATTTATGAATTTAAATATAATGATAATACTTTCCCTGTACAAATGATATTTTAAATGTAGAAAGTTGTTGTCATTGCCGAGTGTTCCATATAAATCTGAAGACTTTGCATTTTGAAATTCAACAATATATAATTTATTAATTAACTATGGAACTTAAGCAAAATTAATACTATAAATTCATGAGTGTGTGAGCTCTCTTCATCATTAATGTAGCTGCCATTAGTGTCAATGGTGCCTTCCAGGCGACAGAAGCCCTGGCACCCACTGCGGGTTTTTCCAGTATCATGGAGTCCCAGTGGTGGCTGGGAGCAATATTGAGAGCCTCGGCGTTTGGATAATGGATACTACAGGTTTTCCCCTCCATATGCCCCCAAAGCTGTATTCGAGGGGGTTGTCTCAAAAATGGCCTCTTTGCCATCACAATGCTCTTTCAACCCACTTTTTTGATAGCTCTCTGGTCAATCTTGGTTAAAACCCAGAGATCTCTTGCATGGACTTGAGAGGATTGCTCTATGCTGTTTTCTTTAACTAATATGTGCTCACTACAGACCTTCCCGTCAACATGCACACAAAAGGTACATGTTGAGGGGTTGAAAAGTTGTTGAAAAATGTTTAAAGGGTTTTGGGATCAGGGCTGTAGGGAGGAAAAAAGTGTCAAAAAAAATAGTTCAAAAGAATTTTGCAACTAAAGAGATGGGGTTTTTTCATCGTTGGTGTCAAAAATTCTTCTCCACCCTTACAAGGCTCTTTCCATCCACTTTTTTGATAGCTCTCTGTACAGTCTGGTGTGAAGCCCCAAACTCTCTAGCATGGGCCCTCATAGACTTGAAGGGATTTTTCCTGGGCTGTTTTCTTTAACTCCTCCGGATCAAGTCTGGCATTTTTGAGAGTGCCCTTCTTCCTCTCCAACGTTTCGGACTTGCTGACGGTGTAGACAGTGGTCCTGGGGAGGCCCAACTGCTTGAAGTACACGAATGGAAATTCGTCGATTACGTTCGCGTGTTATTTTTTCGACTTGTACGTAAGCTAGGGTCTGATTTTATTTTTTTGGTTTTTTTTAAACAAATTTTTATTCTTTAATATATAGAACTATGAATTAATTTCAATAACTAAACCTTCACTAATTATTTAATTATAAAGTGTTCAGAATTTAATAGACCACCCTGTTCATTTTCTCCTTCCAAAATCATATAATGTACAAAAATATACAAATCCCATCTCTAGTAATAACTAATAAGAAAGTTCCCCCTGCAGCCCCTCAATCCCATATCTGGGATCATTTACTATCATCTTCTTCAAGTTAAGCTCTGGATTGAATCTTACTATAATGAGGATTTTGATTATAGTTCATAAAACTATGCTGGAACTCGAACATGAATCGTTTGACTTCAGTAAACTTTTTACTAGAAAATTTAGTATAATTATTCATTTGTTTTTTCAAAAAATTTAACTTTTGGAAAGCCCTCCCTCGAAATATAATCACGGGGACGCCTCTGATATCAAACCGGAAAATATTTTGATATCAGCCCATGTCTAGTCTAAGCCTGATTATAATCATTAATATACATATTATTGAGTCACCCACCTAAAATATACATGTGAATGACTTAGACTCATTATGAGTACAATATGCTGCTAAAAACATCTTATGCATAAAGTATAAATAAAGAAATTGTGATCATCAATAACCCTCTCTTATTATAAAGAATTTTGGCCATAGTCCAGGACTGTAATTCATGAATTTAAGTACATAGATACACTGCACGTTGTTGCATGAGATTTTTCTTATAACTTTGTAAGTAAGTAAGAATGTAGGGGAGGCCGGGCACAATTGCAATAACGTAGGGGAGTCCGGTCACCCTTGCAAAAGGTGACCTTTTCTCGAACATCAAAAAAGCAACAGTCATAAAAAAATAAATGATTTTTGTTAGCTTATGTTTTGTATTGCTCTAAATCAAAGCATATGATGTCTAACCTTTTCATATAATGGGCTGTATTAAAATGGGCTGTAGAACCTATTATATTAAATTTAATGAAAAAGGGTACATTTAACAAACCTATGGAATACAAATTTAGTTCAACTTTAGGCCAAATATAAAAAAGGCCAAATATAATTGTTCAATACCAAACTGCTTCAAAAAAAAGACTAATCTGGCCCCCCAGTTAGAGTCTCAGAAAATATAAGATCACGCCAAATATTTTTCTATGTGTGTACGCTGGAGGGTATTGAGCGGTTTCCATGCGTTTTGATGATATGTGACAATTTTGCTAAAAAGCATGATTAGTGTGCCGAATCTATAAATCAGGCAGACCACGGTCTGTACATCTCTGCTCTAAATAATTCGTTTGAAGGTTAAAAGTTGTTTTATTTTAATAATGCAGTCAGTTTTTTTTGTGTTTTTTTTTCATGTTGTTCTGATAACTGATACCATTTTAATTATTGATTTCTTTTACTGTCAATTTACATATAATTTTCCCAAAATGTATCACTCAACCTCAATGAAAGGTGTCCATTTGCAAACAGTGCTTCAATGTTCCTCAGTTATTTGTTATTAATATTTTATATATTTATGCTTAACAGCTAACATGTTTGTTATTTCAGGAAGGACTGTGAGAGGGAATTTATCCAGCATATAATACTTGTCAGTAAACTATAATATAAATCTCATTATATCCTAATCAACTATACTGTGCTGGTATTCAAATTTTTGAGAAGCATTCAATTAGGATTTTACCTTTGCTATTTTTAACAAGGAGGTTTCCTCGCGCAGCGAAACGACAGCTGAAAAAAGGAATACACAAGTTTTGTGTTTATCCCTTGCCTTTAAATGTAAAAATGTCGGCGAAAAATCAAAAAAGTCAAAGCGTCGGCGATTTCAGTGCTAAGAAGGTTGAAGGGAACTCTAGTATCACCATCCGGACTGTCTTCAACATCATGAACTCCATTACAGCCCTATACATCCTCCCAGAGAAGCCAAAGTTTTTAGAGGAACAATATACCTAACTCTTGTCCTGTCTCCTTGTGGCCGTATCCAGCTCTGACGCAACCCCCTTGACTTAAAAGTTTTGAGTGTCTTGGAGAAGAATGTCTGTTGCACCTCTGAACCAAATTTGGATCACTCTGAGCTATCGACATGGCAGCGTGGTTCGCAATGGACACGGCCGTCATCGTCAAGAGATGTCAATCTGTTCGCCATCTTGTCGAGGCTGTTATTACTTGTGAAGGAGGACATATTGAATAAAAAATATAGCTAAATAAAGTATTTAAACATATCATAAATTGGTTTGAGTTATCTTTTTTTGATTCAGTAAATTCACGTTTTTTCGTAATTTAGTCCCAAATTTTGCATTGGCATTTAAATATAAAATAAATTTAAAAGTCTAGTCATTTATTCTTCAAAAAATAACATTTAGTCTCAAGTTTCTTAATTTCCAACTCAAATTTGATATTTTTTAACCCCGGGAATGTTGGAAAATTTAACGGATTGCATTCAAAAAAAATATAAAACTATAGACTAATATAATCTTTAAATATATTCAAGCACTAGTAGGTATATCAAGTGTGACATTTTGATCATACTTAGCATACAAGCCAGCTCTGGGAAATTAAGCCATAAACAAAAAAATGTAGCAACTACACATCGTCTCGCCTACTAGACGCACTCGTTTATGTAGTTAGTTAAATAGCAATTAAGACATTTCCATGAGAGATTTGTATGAACATACACACTGACATAAGTACATAAGAAAACAAGACTGTGGGAACTACAGGCCTTAAAGGGGGGAAATCATGATAAAATTGCAAATGGTTATTCACTCAGGTTTGATATTTTGATTATTTTTTTTCTTTTTTTACAAAAAAATATTGTCAAAAGATATTTAATATGAAGATTTAAAATAAAAATAATGCAAAACACATTAGATATAATAATATATGTATTATATTGGCCAAGTAAGTTTATAATGATTCAACTCCGAAAGAGTTTACTGATTCGGAAATGAAATTCCCTTGATATTAAAATATTTATTTATGTACTAGTGATGTCATGGATTGCGGGTCTGTACCGGTTCGCAAACTACTAAACGGATAAAAGCGGGTTACACCAGAAAAGTTTATTTTAAATTTTTAGAAGAACCAGATCTTATAAAATGAACCTGTTCGTATACCGTGGATCAAGGATATCCCCTAAGAGAGATTATACATTATCCTATTATATATGATATCGCTACCAAAAGACGTCCTTCCATCGTTTCAAAAAAGTACAAAATTGGGGGCTTTGAATTTAATAATTAGGTTTTCTTTTTCTTTTTTTTACAAAAACTTCAAAAAAGACACAAATACTCTCAAAGATACTCTATTTAGTCTTGTCTCACTAGTTCTTGCCGTCATACATTAAAAAACAAATATATGTTCTTGAAGGTGGTGTGACAGTCTTTAAATTGGGGACTCTCACCAAATTAAGAAATCTTTTATTCTTTGAAAATTTAATATTTTAAATTTTCAAATTGTATATGAATATCTATAGATTTTTGAAATTTTTTTCCGAAAAATTTAATATTTTAATTTTTTTTTCTAAAAATTTAATATTTTAATTTTAATTTTTTTCTAATTTTTGAAAAAATATTTCCAAAAATTTAATAATTCAATTAATTTTCATTTTTTCATTTTATTTTTTTGCAAAAATTTTAATTGTCTGTAAATAGCTTTGGATTTTTGAAATGTTTCTCTGAAAAATTTATATTAGAATAATTTTCTTCAAAAAATTTTATATTTGAAATTTTTTCTAGATTTTTGAAATTTCGTTCAAAAAATTTTAATTTTTGTAAACAGCTCTGGGTTTTTGAAATTGTTTTGAATGGTTATGAATTTTATTTCTTCAATTTTTAAAATTCTGTAAACATTATCTTCTTTTTTTTTCGGTAAATAAAGTCAAAATTGAAACTCACAAACAAACAACATTAGAGGCTGTGGATTTGCAAATAGGTTTATAAACAAATCAAGGTCTTTACATGACGGATGTGCTCTGGGGATTGAGCAAAGTAGGGATATTCTTGGTTTAATTTTGGACAGTAGCTCAAAGATTATCCTGTACATGTACCCATGATCTGTATTTATTTTTAATATAAGTGAATATGAATAGGTCTTCTCATATAAATAAGCTAAGCCAAATGAAGTTAGTAAATCTACAGCTGCTTTAGCTAGCAGTGGATACTTATTCATCACAAAAATGCGAAATTCGTCAAGTATTTTGGAATTATAATTTTTTAGTGCTTGGTAGCATGAAATGTCAGAAGTCAGCTGTGGCTGTAAAATGGGTGTATCCAGTTATGTTCCTGCTTTCTGGGAAATACTTTTTAAAATAATCCAAAAGAGATTGATAAACAATATCTACATTCATCGTTAGTTACGTCTTGATGCGACTCAAATTAATGTCTATTTAAATTAAAATCTAATTTTTTTGGAAATCCTCTCGCGACCCCTCTGTTGTCTCCTGCGACCCCCACTTTAGAAAAGACTGTTTCGGAGGAATGGAGGGGCTGTAGCCCCCCCCGCCTCCAAATGAAGTATTTTTTTGTTTTTTTACTTGAAAATGTAATATTTGAAAAATCAAAAAAGTTAATGTTTGAAATTCAATTTAATTTTATAAATTTTTTTCCAAAAAATTCAATTTTCTGTGAATAGTTATGGATTTTTAAAAATTGAATTATTGGATTTTTTTCAATATTACTACAGTATGATAGACGTATATCCGTTGATATGAGTAATATAATTTATATTCATTCAAAAAACCGATAAAGTTCTTAGGAGCTGGGGGATTTAAGGTTAACTGAACCTGATACAAATGGGTTATTTAGTAATACTGATCATAAAAGATACTCAGAGTGACGACGTCATGACGTGAAAATTATTTTTAAAGAAGAGTGGGAGAATAACAAAAAGAATAAAGGAATTAGCTAGTTAAGAAAATGCCACCTACTGAAATAAAAATATAGATGATATCAAAATTCGATTTAAAATTTAAATACCCAATATCAATTGATTCAACTTATATATAATTCATGGAAAAATTTGATTAATCAAATATCAATCATATTAATAACATCAGTTTTTAAGTAGTTTAAAAATCCTCTTCGGTTTTTCATTAAAGTAAAAAACTTATAATGTGTTGATCTGTGTTTCATCAAAAAAAAATCCCGTCTTTCTTTTATTTTATCACCACATATCTATGTATCTATAATCCTGTGGGCACCCCAACTAAGGACACCACCAAACCAACCTTGTCTTTGGAAATAGACCCCTTCTAACTCATTCCTGGTATTACATAGGTTTTATTTAAAGAGAAAATAGGTAAAGACGAAATGGATGTCTATTTTGATAAAAAGACTGGTTTGAAAGCTGATGGAAATGTAGCTGGTGATCCGTTAAGAACGGGGAACTGTTAGAGCAAGGAAATGTATAGAGTCCAAAACCGAAGTTTAAGGATCCGTTTCATCTCTATTTTGTACTTATCTACGGAAAAGAAAGTTTTTATACCGCTTGGAAGCATGAGATGGAAGCTCCTATTTACGTGGAGTGTACATATTCGGGATCATTATGCTGGATTATTGATTGCTTACAAAAGAAGTAAATTACATATATTAGGAATTATTAAAGGAAATCAATGTATACTCTGTACGTACTGAAATTGAAGAATGCAGTTTTGATTACACAAAAATCAATTAACTCTTTTGTATGTATGTGTGTTCAATGAACTTAGAGTATGCGAATCAATTATTCGTACACGTCATCTTGGAGATGTCTTTAAATAAATTAACCGTACACATCACACATGTGGATCTGCTGCATTCATCACTAATATCTAGGTTCCAACTGCATAAGTATATTAATTAAAATTACATGTATCTTCCGCTAAATTTTGCTTAACATTCCCTCAAAAATATCCTATTTTGTTTTAAAACAAAAAAAAAAGTGACAAAAACATCATCTCAATATTTTTTATTCTATTTTATTGAGCATGTTAGTTTTCTCGCCCTCTCGGAGAAAAAAACTTAAATCACGGCCTTGCAAACCGTCTCCATAGCGACGATGATCGCCCAAACATTTCAAATGTAAAATCTGACTGTTTAACATATTTGCTCGATACTTAAGATTCATCCTACTCCGTAAGGTCAACTAACATGCAACTAGTAAGAGATTTTCGATGTTTGGACTTTAAAACGTTGTATTTGACCCCCATGGAATGAGAAACTAACTGAGGAATTGATAATTTCAGGATCTGTTTTAAAATAAGTTGAATTATTTTTTCTCTTTTTTGAACTTTCCTTTATAAAAAAATTCCGGAAATTAACTGACAATGATTGGCATTCTTCCACATTGTTACACAATTAATTTTTAATGCTTTATAAGACTATATTCATGCTAATAGATCAACTTATAAGCTACAAATTCCGGAAACAAGAGCCAAAGAGATCCAGGATAACAAAATAATTATATAGGAATTGTTTATCCGATATAAAAAATGACATCACATTTTGATGACATCAGAGTCATGCAACTATTTGTTCATTATTACTTTCAAAAAATAGACAAAGACTCCTTGGCTACTCCCATTTCCGACGCCAGTGGGGGGACACCACAATGTCTTACATATGTACGAGTCTGAGAAAGTTTTATTAAGAAACGGACTGGAAATGTGTTAGTATATCATTGGAAGAAAACTACAGGGTGGGATTTTAAAACCTGAAAACCTGGAAGCCCATAAGGAGTCAACAGTATTATGTGCACGTCAATTGCAATATCTCTCCATGACGCCCTCGTACTCTGAAATATTTTTTTTTTAAATATCAAACATTAAAACTTTTAAAAAAATATCAAATATTCCAATTTGATATTTAAAATATCAAAAATCAACAATCATTCACAAAAACATTAAAAAACCCATTACTATTCTCTAAAAGTTAATTTTTTTGAAAAAAAAATCCAAAATCCACGTCTGTTATCTATAAGTAAAATCTTTTGTAAAAAAATTAAATTCATTAATTTTTTTTTTTTTTGGATTTTTTTAACAACTTAGAAAAGTAATAAATTGTCAATTACTATGAGAATAATTAATATGATTCCAATTCCAGAAGAAAAAAAACACCCGATTCTTCAATTTCTGATTCCGATTAATCATTCTGTTACTCATTTATACATATATAAGGAAAACACATGATATAAAATTAAAATAATGAAATATCATTATTATTTTATTCTTGAGAAAGGGTTCGTGAAAAATAAAGAGTAACACTCAGAATTTATTTGGGAGTTATCTTCTATATCAAGGTGTACGACTGACGATTGACTTCCACCATGTGGTTACGTATTTTGTCAAAATCTGCCTTTCTTACCCAGTAGTCGGTAAGATCCATCAAATAGAAATTCTAGCAATAGTCACGTCATAGACTAAGATTGGTTGCATGTTTTGTCAAAATCTGCCTGTTTTGCCAGCAGTCGGTAAGCTACATCAAATTGAAAATTCCAGCATACCAGATGACATGATGGTCTAACATTGTATTTCTATCAGCCTTGTTCTATATTTACATAGCAAATCTATATTATTAATACAAGATTCGTCTGTTCCCCAATTCCAAATAACTCCATGTTGAGAAAATTACCCATTAACGGGATCCACGAATTTCTATTCGCACCTCCAATAATTTGGACATATCCAGGACTCCCGTCTACGCCGTCAGCATGTGTGAAATACGAAGAGGAAGAAGGGCTCTGTCAAAAAAGCCAAGCTGGACCCGGGGAGTTAAAGAAAACAGTACAGGCCAATTTCTTCAAGTTCATGAGGACCCATGCAAGAGATTTCGGGGTTTCACACCAGACTGTACATTGAGATATCAAAAAAGTGGGTGGAAAGAGCCTTGTGAGGGAGAGAGGCATCTTTTGACACCAGTAATGAAAGAAATCCTTGGCCTCTGTTACAAAATGAGTTTTGAATGAGTCTTTTGGGTTCTTTTGAACTTTTTAAGGAACTTTTGGCCCCCTTCAGCCCTGATGCCAACCCCCTCGACTACACATTTTAGGTGTATGTGGAGGGAAAGGCCTGTAGTGTTTGTCATCCAAAAACTGAGGCCCTCAAATCTACAATCAGCCAGCACTGAACGTTATGACAGAGTACTACATCTGCAGCTTGTGTTAGGTCTTCCACCGCAGCCTAGAAGCCATGATTGCCACCAAGGAAGGCTATATTAATTATTAAGGGAGCTTCGACACACATCTATTTTTAGTATTAATTTTGTTGAAATTATATTGTTAATTAATGAATTATATCTCGTTAAAGTTTAAAAGCCAAAGTGTTCAGATTTTAATGGACCACTCGGTATGTGCTTGAAAGGGGATTTAGATTCAAACACAATTGATATAAGTGTTGTTTATTTCGTATTAACACAAAACACATGTAAAGGAAAACATGTTAGGATCCAACAGATTCAATTGTTCCATTTTTGGCTCAAAGTATGTACGTAATACTTAATTTATTCAGTCACTACATCACGATATACACAATCAAATATGATCTTTACAGATAATATGTATTGTACAACGTTTAGTATTAATTAACTAATTAGTTTGTTAGTAGTAATTATATCACAGCACTAAGTAGGTAGTATTGCATAATAAGACACTTGAGGAGGGAAGTTAATAAGCAATTTAATGGATGTTTCCCACTGTAGTCCATAAATTAAAAGAATAAAGTTATGTATAAGACCAAGGGGGGATGTGAGAAAGATAATAAAGTTATGAGAGTCCAGATATTATTTCCTGTATTATGTTTATTAGTGTTCGACCGATATGTGCTTTTGAGGCCGTATTCGATTATTCTGAGTAGTGGTGTGTGAATTCCGGGTCTTTTAAGATAACCGGCTCTTTCGGCTCGGCTCACTTTAAAGAGCTACCTCTTTCAGCTCCCATACGGCTCTTCAGATTTTTTGTTGTTGCTTTAAATGATATAATACAATCACAGAGGCGTCTTCATAGAGGGCATCTGCAGGGGTTGGGATGGGGGCTGTAATCTCCCCCTCCCCCCCCCCCAATATTCAACTTTCCAAAAAAAAAAAAAAAATTTGCAAATAGCTGTGGATTTTTGAAATTTTTTCATTTATATTTGAATTTTCTTTTAAAAAAAAAATATTTTTTTGGTTCCCCAAACCACATCCACGGCTTGGTTGGGCGTCCGCAGGATTATATATTGAAAAAAATTCCTCTGCTGCATAATTTTCCCTAATTTTCCAATTATTTTTGCTTCAAATTTTGTCATCCTGACGATTTTTTTTTCTACAGCCCCCACATCCTCCCGTGGGTGGGGAGCCAACTCATGTCGTACACTTCAAAGAGCCGTTACGTTCGCGAAGAACATATCAATAATTCAGAGATAGAAAACGATACCAGAGCTGAAGAGGCGTCATCTTCTTTACTAATATATATAGAAAATATATTTAATTATTACCGTTTAATTTTAATATTAGCTCCATAAGATATGGACTACTGACGGTGGCCCTGCTCTCACTAATGTATAATTGGCGAGCATATCATCAGCGATGGTTGTTAGAGATCTGCTTAATCCAGGACAGTACCATGGTTTCCAAACACAGTGCTTCATTTAACAGAAAAAACTGCAAACCAATAAATATTGATATAGTTTTTTGTTTCGTTTTTTGCATACATCTAATAAAAATGTGTCTATATTTTGTTGTTCAGGCATTAAAACAACAACTTAATCCACAGTAAAATTATTTTTTATAACTTTATTTGGGAGTATATTATATGTATGATAATATATCTATTATAACTATAAATTATATACAATATAATCTGTTTAAATTTTAAAGGCTACCAAGAACTTCGTACATAATTATGAATAAAAATATGGCAATGCATTGGATAAATGTAATTATTTTACAGTAATTTTTCGTAAATTTTATATTATAAAAAGTATACAATAAATAAAAAACCTGTGCATATTTGTGTACTTTTCCAAAATAAGAATTTTGCTTGAGAGTGTACTGCAAAATTGAACATGTTTTCATCCTCCAGACAATCAAACAACATATGCGTGCACGTATGCTTCTGCCACGTTACAAGTTATGTTAGCCCAGTGATTCATTCTTGTCATAACTTGGTAGACTTACTTTATATCATAGACTTAATCACTTAACAATATCATCAGGAATTAACCCCCTTACGGATCAGATTCACCATCTTCTGATAAGCAGTGATCCCTTAATATATCACCTTAGCAAAAATAATTCTAAAAGAGTGATCGGCAGAGCCTAAATGACATTGGATATTGATACTCTAAATGATGGATCTTATGAGGATTAGATTAAATATTTTATACAATTTTATATTAAATAGATTAAATTTATGTTTTCATTTATTTACCCTGTATCAACAAATATATTATTAGATTTCAATTATTTTCATAAATATCAACATAAATTCTTTGAAAATCATATGAAATCAGTCAAAGCTAATATACTTTTGATAAATAAGTTATCTAAAACTTTAATAGCGAAAATCAAAATATAAAATCAATAAATATAGTTTGGGCCGCTTTTTGGGGGATATACAACACTGTGACTGTAGGGATGGGCCGATCTATTTTTGAGTAAATAAAATTGCCTGATCGTATTGGTAGTTTAGAACTAAACAGTACAATGTTTGCCAATTGTCACATTTTCCCTTATTACAATATTTGTTCTTCAAAATGAAAAGACTAAATCAACAGCTTCTAAGTTATTTAACTCTAATAAAAAATCTGACATGGTTAAACTGCCCATATTTGATAGTTTATTTTCTTATATTATTTAGTACTAGCGGGACTACCGGGCATTTCTCGGAGTTATTTGTTAGAATATACACCATTACATATTTAGTCGTAAAAAGTAATAGCGGCCATTATGTAGAAAAAATAAAGAAACTGAAAATTAACGTGTTCCCCCTGACAAACATTTAAGACTGTTTGTCAGATTGAGCAGCTTAACTTTCATGAAGTTTTAATAAATAAGCTGTGAGCAGCTATGAGATAAATGAAATAAAACAAAAAAATTCACAAAAGGTCCAATAGACGTATATATTCCAACAAGGCCTTCCTCATAAACGTCATCAAAGAATTAGGTTGGTGAAGAATAAGATGAAGAAAACGCGTAAAACATGAAGATTGAGGCTGAGGGCAACTACATTGAAATAAAGCAAAACTGGAGGGTATTTTAATGGCAATAGGCGCTCTCCATCATATGGAAAAGTTCGTTCAGATGCTATCAAAACATTCCTATACAGGGGGCCTAATAGTTTCAAATTTGCTCTAGGGACAGCAATTTTTATTAATTTACATACTAAGTATATAATGAATTCCTGATCATATTACAAATCTTGAGGGTCAGAAAGGCCTGACTACCGGCCCCGGAATGGGTTTGTAAGTAGGGAGCAATAGAAAAGCGACAATACTTACCTAGGAGGGAGAGGATAATACCATGATTCCCTACTAAGTAAGGAACAAAGAAGAAGAAAGAGTGGACGCTACAGCCGTTTTTCCTTTTCTAATTTTTAAAGTTTTTTTTTTCTTGACAACCATGTCAACTCTAGGTATACGTTAGATGGGTTACCGCATTTAATTGAGATTTTCATGGTTTTAGGGGTGTAATGGTTTGTCCGTCGAGGTTCACTTACAGCATACATCAATAAAAAAAAGTCGATTTAATTTGTCGGAGCTTTGTTGTCTGTTTTTAAATTATGAAAATAATAGTAGAGTGGGAAAAAAATTATTTTGTATTTCCACCTTTTTTTTAACTAAGTATATTTTGTTCATTATGGGTCACTTTGGATCATACGATAAAGCTTTGTAAATGTGTTAGTTTATCCTACAAACACTTTTTGGACATTATTACACTTGGGGTCGAGTATGGAGATTTCAAAGGAAGAAATACACCATATTTTATCATTTTACTACCTGAAAGATATAAACGCGTCGAATGTGACCTAGAAAATTTATAATGATTAGGTGGCCGATATTCTTTTGGTTCGTGTTGCACAACAATGTTTCAAGCGATTTTATTTCCCACTCAATTCTGCCCTCTACTGCGAACAACTCGACCATTTGAAGAAGGCGATCGAACAGAAACAGCCATTATTGGTGAATAGGAGAAAACAAGACATCATCAAGGCAATGCCAGGCCGATTACATCTTTGATAACGCTCCAGGAGCTCCTGAAGCTGGGAAGGGAAGTTCTTATGTATCCACCCTACAGTCTGGAGCTGAAACCAAGTGACTACCACCTGCTCCTGTCTATGGCCAACGCGATTGGGGCTACAAATGTGACCTTAGTAACCTGAAAGTTAGTTGCCCGAGTTTTTTCCCAATAGGGACATGGGTTTGTACGAAAAGGACATTAATAAGTTGGATTCTCGTTTGTAACGAGTCATTGAACAGAACGGGGCATATCAGGCTTAAATCGAATGATTGTAACTCTTCTTTTAAAGCATTGAAATACGAAACTACTTTTTCCACAACATCCTATAATGATTTGCCACAGTTTTACATATGCTTCTCATATTGAATTCTGAGCGAAAGTTATAAATTCCCACCCTGTGCGTCAAGGACTGGCTTCTCTACTTACTTGTTTAGTTAGGCTTGATGATGTTCGACCATGTAAACATAAAGTATGTAGCTTTGGGGGGAATGGAAAAAAAATACATAATATAATATATTTTTTCTTTAAAACAAACATATGGTCACACTCATAAAATCTCTGGGTTATCATGAGCTCCCTATCTCTCTTGTAATATATAAACTCTAAACAAATTATGTTATCAAAAAATAAATGTACATTTATCTGTAAATGTTTATTCAAATAATAAAATGAAATAAAAACGACTTGTACATATGTTTATTAGTTATTTTTCCTCCTTTTACAGACATGGATTTAGCTATGTTATAATAAATTCATTCAATATTAAAATACTGTGAAATATTAATGGCTAGCCAGAAGACATGTGGCTATTCTTTACATATTTGTATTGAAAGAGAAAATAATTATTGTTTGCTTAAGAATTGACATTTTGTTTTCTTCTTCTTCTTTTCCTTGAGGGAAAGAAGAAGGGGGAGGGGAGGGGGCAAAGAACATTAATTGAAATCCCCTCCGTATGTATGTATTTTACATATTTAAATATTATTAAGTACCACGAGCTCCACACATAATATGCTAAAGATTGTACTTATAACGAAAAAAGAAAATAGATTTATTTTACGGAAAATATTAATGTATTTTCGTAAATCTGGACCAGAGGTCCCTGGGCTAAGTGTTCTGTCGGACATTATTTATTTGGTCCATTTCAGTCTTGGTACCGGTCCTATCCTATTACAAGGACCAACAGTCTTTAGGACCGTTCTTTAAATGTCGATCCTTGGATTTTTTTTCATACAAATGTCAATGGTTTATTAAGGCAAATAAGATATATGAGGCATGCATCTTGCAAAAAGAAAAAAAATAATTATAATACAAACATATATATACTTGGTTATATAATTTATTTTATTATATAATGTAATCATTTAAAAAAGGAAAAACACCCTGAATGGCATCATTAGGCATCGACTTAGGTCCTAATTAAGGATGACATAAAACTACTTGGGATTTATCCCAAGGTCTTGGGATGTGGACGTTACGTTAGGGATGAAATGTATCAAAAAGTGCAAAACTTGGGATTTTATACGTGCAACAATAATTGTAATTACTTTTGTTTGATTAAATTCATTTGATCTTCAAAGTTTGTCTGTCTAAAGTATTAAGAGTTTACTATTCGTTAAGTCGTTTTCAACTCCTTCTCGTTTCGTCTGATTTTAACTCATAATATATTGGAAAGAATAGCGGAACATGCTCCAATTGGCAGGCTCTTATAGACTTAATAAAGAACATTTTACAGGGAATGTTCATCATCGATACAAAGATAGACTTAAAACGCATATAGAAAAGGATTTGGGACACTTATTAGCAAATATTATTGGAGATGAAGAAAGATATGAAATATATCTGATTAAAGGTAAGTGTCAAATTGTATTTATATTCCGTAAACTATTACTATTTTCTTGAGATATCAGTGTTGATTCTTGGGATTTTTAGCTTGGAATCTAGGGATATTATCTAGTTTTGAGTGGCATTCCTGATGACGACCCTATCTTCATTGTATCTCCCAACCTTTTCTCCTCCAAAATTAGTAGGAAAAAAGCTTAAAATCCTTTCGAAGAAGTCAGCGTATAAAGCATGAGCAAACTAAAAAATATATTATCAGCAAGGTGGTGGAACAGTCTCCAGCTTGGGGACGACCCACTTATTTCCCTCTTTGTAGCTCACATACATCTACATATATTTGATATTAAATAATATTAAAATTTATTATCATGCTACAAGATGGCGCCACTCCCTGCCGCTTTGTTTACAAGCTATTATATGTAAACAACGCGCATATCCATTATTTTGACTTTTGTGAGATTATTCTTCAAAGGTAATTTGTGTACAACTGATGAATTTTCAAAACATTTATAAGGGGCCAAATGTATAAAATAGTTTGACAACTGACTGGCAATCTTAATGGTGGGAGTGGAAGCAGCAGCCCCAGAATATATTTGGATATGGGGAGCCAAATCAGGGGAATTCATCAGGGGTGTCATGACAGCTAATCTGATCTCCTCCCAAACTTTCTTAAAATTGTCATGGTGAATACGTTAATTTTTGATTTCTTCTTCTTTTAAAATACCGGAGTTTGATATGATTTGAATTCCTGACGATAACACTTATAATTTGGGTGTAAGGAAGTCTCTATATAATAAGTCTAAGTAGAGTATTGCAAGTCTTCGCTTCTCAAGTCCAAGTCAAATCCAAGTCCTTAATATTTTGTATCGAGTTGATTTGAGCTTTCAGTCGTTGCTTGAATCATGGATAAGTTAGTTTTAATAATCAAAAGTAATGGCTCAATCCAATCAAATCTTAATTGTTAAGAAGCATATCTAATATCTTTATTTATCCTTGATATTTTGCTGATTATTCTGATTGAAATCGAGTTTTGTGTACATGAAAATTACTTTGAAAAGTAATTTTATCTTATCGGTGTCCGTGAAGTGAAGAATTTCAAAAAAACTTATTGAGTGTGATGGCGTTCAAACACTTCGATTGAAACAAAAGGCTTTACGAAATATGTTAAATAGATTGGTTGTTTCCGGAATTGAAATTATTTTCCGCGCATAGAAATGGTCATTTTGTAATCAAACATTTACTGAACTACAAAGGAAGTGAAATATTGCTAAATTTGTCTTTAAAAAAAAAATATATTTGACTTACAAATCACCCGTAGTACTTGTTTTCAATGTCTACTCTACGTAGGAGACGTTGACACAAGGTAAAAATCATGATTTGAAACCAAAATTCCCAGTTTAACGAGTGGTCCATTAAAATCGGAGCACTTTGAATTTGAAACTTGAACGCAATATAATTTATTAAATAAAATATAATTTCAACAAAATTAATAATATAAATAGATGGGGTCTAAGTTCTCTTAATAGCCGCCCTTAGCAACGATGATAGCTTCCAGGTGGCGGTGGAAGGACTGGTATCAACTGCAAATGTAGTCTTCTGCGTCCCAGTGCTGGCTGACAGTTGCTTTGAGGGCCTTGGTGTTTGTATGACGGTCATTGCAGACCTTCCTCTCGACATGCGCCCAAAAGGTGTAGCTGAGGATGTTGGCATCTGGGTTGTATGGGGGCCAAAATATCAACAAAAAAAAGTTAAAAAAACTCATTCTAAACTCATTCAAAAGAGTCTTGTAAGGGAAAAGATGGGTTTCCTTCATTGTCAGTGTAGAAAGTTGCCTTCCACCCTGACAAGGCTTTTTCAACCCACTTTTATGATAGTTCTCTGGACAGTCTGGTGTGAAATACCGAGATCTTTTGCATCGGCCCTCCTGGACTTGAAGAAAATGGACTGCCCTGTTTTCTTTAACTCCCCATGTCCAGTTTACCCTTTTTAAGAGAGCCCTTCTTCTTCAACAACGTTTCGGACTTGCTGACGGCGTAGACGGTGGTCCTGGAGACGCCCAACTGCTTGGAGCGTGCGACTAGAAAATAGTCGATCACGTTCACATGTCATTTTTTTCGACTATTACGTAAGCTAGAGAGCTCCGGTTTGTTTTGTTACTAACTGTGTATGCTTTAATATATCCAAATATGAATTAATTTCAATCACTCAACTTTCAACTTATTTAGCTTTTTTACTAGGCACAGGTTAGCGTGTCTTTTGAGCACATCACATTTTTTATGCAATTAATGTTAATTTTATAATAATATACATACTTATACCATATATTTATTTATGATATAGGTACTTAATATAGTCACATCATGGCATATTTGTTCAAATTATTTATTTATAGTTTAACTTGATAAAATAACCAGGTGAATCATCATCGCGATTGCAAATCCCAAGATATTCAGGTGATTCTTTCATCATTCATGAATGTTCCTTTTTTCTTCCTTTTTCATTTTTAATGAATACACACATACATATTTATTTATAGGGTATTTTTCCCTGCCTAAGCACATCAACCATATTTTTTCCTCATGTGAGTGTCTACTATGAAGGTAGCTCCTGCCTTGCAGTATTTACCTACCTTTGTACACCACAACGTCGACGTCTGTGGAAGAAGCAGAAACTTCTTCTTCTTCTTGTTTTCGTACAAGAATCTCAAAAATGAATTAAAGAATTTAAAAAGCATTTCCCCTTCCCCCTTCTACTTCCCATTTGAAGGTTTTTTTCCCTAATTTAAATTGGTCACAAACATTAATACATAGCAATTCCCTTCATAATATTATGTTAGTACATAGTTAGTTTGGAGGCAAATAAAACATACAGGGTGCGACCTTTATTTAACAACCTCACGCATTTGTTTATTTCTTAAATGGATTTTCTCCTAAGCTAATCATCTGATATTAATAAAAACCAGATCTAAATGAAAGCTAAGGGATAATTAATTCATTATTACTCAATATAAACGCCTTTGGCGTCAATTACGTTTTCAACTTGACCTTAGAAACAGGAGCAGGTCTTTATAATAGTCTCTTTTGGCAGATTCTTGAATTCCTACAAGATTTTATAATGCAGGAGATCGCTTGGTGTATCGCTCAACTACGTCATACATAAATGAGTTCATGGGGTTGGGGTCTGTTGAGCTTAGAGGCTAAACACTAGGTCCAACAAAGTAAAATACAAAATCTGACATCCTGGTCAACGTTTTCATGACTCTGTTGATTGGTAATCACAACCAGACTCTTCCAGCTCTTTCCTGACACTCCAGACAAGGATCCAGACAGTTCAGGATTGATAAGTTTGCAATCTCAACATTGTCTCGCCCGGCGTAGATCACAACAAGGACACTCTGCCTCCTTTTCCACAATTATCCAATAAATATTTCGTTGATTGATGTCATTTTTTTAACTGACGCCAAACATTTCTGGCTATCCAAAAAACAATAAACAACTACCTACCTGCGCATGTGCAGCTGTTGCAGGCGTTCAAAGTTCATTGTTAAATAATAGCAGCTTCCTGTATATACAGAGTGTGGACCCAAAACTTCCAGTGGCATGACTTAAGTACAAAAAACGTGATTTTATGTACACAAGAAGTGATAACTCAAAATTAACTTGTAACAGGTTTAAATGTCTATATTTAGCTAGATTATTAATTCAATATGTCCTCCTTATCAAGCAATAACCGTCACAAAACGCAGGCAAATAGATTGGCTGGTCTTGACGATAAAGACAATGTCTATGGCGTACCACACTGTCATGATTGCAGCTCGGAGTGAATCCACATTTGGATGAGAGGTGCTACAAACATGATTCTACAAGACATCCCAAACTGCAAAGTACAGGTGCTAGAGGAGAGCCACAGACTAAAAGTTATCCATATTTTGGCTGAAGAAGCTTTGATTCTTCTTGGCTTTATGAGGCGTAATAAACTTCTTGATGATGTAGCCAGTCTGGATGGAGATGGCAATGGTCTTATAAGCCTTCTTTTTTTTTTAAATATTCCTTTAATTATTTCGATGGAGTTGCACTGATTCAGTATGAGTAAACATTATAGAATTACAATTATTCCATCTCACCTAGGAATCTTTTGGTGAAATCCATATACATAAAGTATATTTCTTTCTCTAGGAATCACCGGGGCGCGAAGGAACACATCAAGTTCAAGAGAATAATAACTCCCGAGCGTGCTGTCCATCAGCTATGGCGATTCCATTTATTGGCCTTCTTTGAAATGTTGCTGAAGAGGTCACACACACACACGTTGTCTTTTATTGTTACTCCAACATTTTTACAATTTCAGCCATGAAATAAAAACAAAACTTGGTTATTTTTGTTTCAGCTATCATTTGGTTCTCTAATAAAGCCTCGTAGTTAAAAACTTTGGGTCACCACTTTGTTGTACTTAAAAACTCCTTAATATATATTATTTAAATTTCATTTTTTAAATAATTATTTTTTGTGACGTCATTGGACCTACATACTCAAATCGAGTCGTGTTGGTTAAACCAATATTCTTTATATTGTTACATTTTCTATAGTAGTATCATCATTGTTCAAATATAAATACGATAGCAATGTATACACAGTGCTTTAATCGCACTTAATCGGGGGGCTGATTGGATTGACTTTGGACCATTCATAAGGCAACGAAATATTATTATTTAAAAATTATTGAGGGCCTTGATTCTTCAGCCTTACTATACAGTCTTCATATCGTTATTATACATGTACGGGGGTCGTTTGAAAAACCGTGCAAAGTACGGGAGATGAGAATACTGGGGCATATCGAAGTTGTATTTAGTTAGTAGTATCTTTTGGAAGAACACACACCAACTTTCACACAGATCAGTCTATTTCTTTCTGTTTGGCGTTTGTTTCAAGCGAGATATCGGCCGGAAAGATTAAGTCGACTGTCTTTTGGATTCCCGAGGAATAATATTCATCAACTATCTGGAAAAGGGTAAAACTATTACAGGTGTATATTAATAATCGTTATTGGACCGTTTGAAAACTGAGCTACTAGAAAAACGACCGCGATTTGCCCAGAAAAAAATGTCCCTTTCCATCACGAAAATAAGCCAGCTCACACCTCAGCAGTTGCAGTCGCAAAATTAATGGAAATAAGGTTCTAAATACAGTTGTCTCCAGAACTAACAATCTCAACCACCTTCACTCTTCTGTCATAAATCATCATATGATGTATTTTATCAATGATTCCTGGAGTAGTAACGTTTTAAGTGGGCATACAGAATGTTCATTGTCACTTGTGCCCATATGGCCACTCCAAAAAACAACTTATAAACTGTTTCAATCGAAGGTGCAGAGTCCCCATAATGTTTATCAAGCTTCGTTTTAGTCTCCTGAGGTGTTTTCCTTTCATAAAGTAATGATTAATCAACACACGAAATTCTTTTTTGTTCATTTTTTGAAAATCACTCTACTTCCTCGATTCAAACAGAAAGAAATCGACTAATCCGACTGAAAGTAGGTGTGTGTTCTTTCAAGAGATGCTACTAACTAAATATAACCTCAATACGCTCCAATAGTGCCATATCTCGTACTTAACACGGACTTTTCAAAAGACCCTCGTATATGATGTAAAAAAAGCCTCCAATTTTCGCCTTTTCTTGATCTTTGTTCAATATTGTTTTAGTGTTAGCTTCATCACATGTATGTATTATAATAATATGCTGCATGAATGCAATCTATTTGTTTTCTTGAGTTTACACAAAACAAATGCACCTTTGAATGCGTAAAAGTTTCAAATCATACTATGTGCATACATTTACAACACTTGTGACGGACTACATTGCTATCCCTTCCATTTGTCCATCCTCTTGACAATCACCACCAAAAGCAAGCCCAGCATCATAGCAAGCACTCAATTTCCTTCTGAAATCTTAATATGAATGGAAAATTGTCTGCAATAATACTGTATGTATTTATCGATCTGTCTCGTCTAAGGATCCCTTGATAGTTTTCCAATCGTCATATTGGAAATAATAAAATAACCTCCTAATTTCACAAACTGCACCCCAGGTAGATATAGAAATTTTACCGCCATTTACCTTTGGGAACAAAGAAACAAACGCAAAATAAAAAGTCATGCACAACCAATGTGCATCCTCCCATTCACGGCCCATATAAGATGACCTAAAGATTCGGAGACCAGCTAAGCCACTCTATCACCTTAATGAGCTTCTTCTTGAGCACCTCTTTTATTATGTTGGCCGTATGTTTTGGGTCATTTCGTGCTGGAATACCTATTACACAGCCCATTTTTAGTGCCCTGTTCTGAGAGAAGGAGGTTTTTGCCCATGATTTCCCTTCGATGCAGTGAAGTTATTTACCCTCAAAACTTTATGTGTCTATACACACAAGCCTTGACGGAGAAGATGGCCTTCTTGGGCCGTAAAAATCAGCATTTTTCTCCCTCTAAGACTGCATTGTTTTTTTTCATATTCTGTCTTTCACTGTTAAAATAAAGCTAGCATTAAAATTCTAGACCATTATTTTCTTTTTCTGTTCGTAAACATACAAAGTCGGCTAGGGATCAAAACTCTATTTCTCTTCTGAATATCCTTCTGTTTATTCCATTTGTTTTAGAGTATATAGGTGCATGGCAGGCATTCCACTAATATAGGTATATATAAATAAAACTCTTATATACAGTGGAGAAAATAAGTATTTCATCCCTTGCTGATTTATTAAGTTTGCCCAAAGATAAACATTTTCAACAGTAGTGAGATCCAGAAACGGACTTAACCACTCCATGACCTTAATATGCTCCTTCTTGAGCTCCTTCTCCGTTGAATTGTGCGTATGTTTTGGGTCATAGTCGTTCTGGAAGACCTACCACACGGCCTAATTTCAGTGTCCTACCCTGAGGCAAGGAGGTAATTGCCCAAGATTTATTTTCGATGTGGTGAAGTCGTCCATTTTCTCTTAGCAATGAAACACCCCATAACATAATATTTGCACACATAACCCCTTGAGGGTTAGGATGGTGTTTATGTGGTTACACTCTTATTTTTTTCTATCTCTAGAGAGTATTTATTTATTTCCTATTTCCTATTAAAATGTATCTCAGTGTTAAAATAAACCTACCATTCAAATTATAGATAATTCTTTTCTTGCAAATACGGCTAGGTATCAAATACTTTGGATATTAACTTAAATCTACTAGATCAACACATTATTTGTTTTGTTTTAATATTATAAACTGTTCATTCTTAATTATGTATTATCGACGGGCAATGACTTGATCTGATAAAATAATTCTTTATAACTAACAATTATTTCCTTTAAAAAATAAAGGAAAAAAAATAGAAGATTGAAGATTTTAATTTATAGTAAGTATAACTAAATATCAGTGGTGGGTCTCGATATCTAATTTTCTTCAGGCTCGATTTGAACTTGTCTTTATAGTCTTAATAAAAATAAATCGTCTTCATCTGTCCCACAAAAAAAGTGCCTTTTCTTAGTAAATAAATTTATTTAAAAATTTTTTTGTTTTTTTTTGTATTTTGTTTCAGCTGATGATAATTCTGCTTCTTTTCCACTATTTTGTTTACTGAACGTTAATTGATTGAGTTCGTTCTAACTCTTACTAGTTTGTGAATTATTATCAACAGTTATTGAATAATAATTTCATAGGGGTTGTTAGATGTACAGGAATAGCCACTAGGGCACTTTCTATCCAATCAAAACGTGACTGGATTATATTTTTTTAACACGAAGAGAAAGCCGGAATTTCTGTCGAAAAGTTTAAATTTATCCTTCCCTTCATTTTCATATTACATAAACTTTCTTTTTGGCTTGGATTTATCTCATTATCTCAGCAACAAAGTTGAATGGAGGGTATGGTTTTGCCTATGGTAGATTGTTTATTCTTCACCGCGTTAAGGATGAATTTACTGATTGATTTTGATCAAATTTGATACGAATATTATATATGCTCACAGTAAAAAGCCATTTAATTTTGAGAGGTATAGGCAAAACAAAACGTACAAAATGCAGAATTTACCATAACTTTGGAAAAAATTTCGATACATCACTCAATTTGATTTTAGGTGAAGGTTTTGCATAATGATCGTTTAAAATCCGGTTGAGTCTTGTTGCGGTACTAGCCCCGTGTATATGCAGACAATTCCTGCCAGAGTTAAACAGTCTATAGTTGGGAAGATTGTATAAATACCAACTGAATTGAAGGGCTTTTTTCTCCTGTTTCTTTGCATGATACAATTAAGGAAACTAAGTGAAATATCGGTCGTGTATAAACCACTAGGACAGATCTGGAAAACAAATTAGATCTCGGACCAAGTCTCAACACTACAAAAGATGTTTGTACCTACATACCTCGTGCTGCATCATTGAGTAAGAAGATACTTTGAAAGGAAGGCTTGGATGAAGAATCCACTTTATTAAATATTGTTATATTTAACCCATATATAAATACTTACGAATAAAGGGAGCAAGTTTTTTTTTTCTTTTGTTAAATGCAAGCAAAGATCCGGTATTATGAGCTATGTAGTTCATAGTATGAATCCATCTCATATTCCTCCGTGTTTAAGATATCTTTTTGCATTTCTTAATTCTTCCTTTTAAATAAAATGCATGTAGAAAAGGGAAGGCCCTTGGTAGTGAGTAAATTTAATGATATAACTTCCAACTTCAACGTGAAGATGGTACCACTTGTAAATCAAAGCTATTCACATCTATCTAGTATCTGCTGATAGATACTCAGTAAAGTTTCAGTCATTTTGGGCGCACTCTTTTTTGTCGTATCAGTGAGTTCATGTGAGTATTTTTGTGACAAAAAATCGACCCATTTTTTTTGCTTTCATTGGAGCTGGTTCCCCCATTTCAGTAACTTGTTTGGATTGTATTTTTATTTCGAGCGTATAATGGTGGATCCAAGTTTCATGTTAAATCAGAAACAGATAGTTATATGTAAAATAAGCCTGAGCTCTGTAACTTGCGTACAAGTCGAGAAATGACACTTGATCGACAAATTTCCATTCTGACCTTCTAAGCAGTTGGGCGTCTCCGGAACGACTGTCTTCGTGGTCAGCAAATCCAAAACGTTGGAGAGGAAGAATATTTATGTCAAGTAGGTCAAAATGGACTCGGGAGGAGTTAAAGAAAACAGCCCAGGACAATCCCTTCTTTCCTATGAGAGCATATGCATGTGATCTTGGGAATTCACACCAGACTGTCTAGAGAGCTATCAAAAAATTGGGTGGAAAGAGCCTCGTGAGGGTGAAGAGGCCTATTTAGACACCAGAAATAAAAGAAACTCATCTACTCCGTTGCAAGACTCTTTTAAATGAGACTTTTGAGTTGTTTTGAATCATTTTTTGACAATTTTGGCCGCTTACAGCCCTGATATCAACCCCATCGGCTACACCTTTAGGGTGCATGTCGAGGAGAAGACCTCTTAGGGTCCACCACCCAAACAACAAGGCTCTTAAAGTCACTGCCAGCAAGCAATGAGACACCATGAAAGAGGACTATATCTGCAGCGTGTGTCAAGCATTCTGCCACAGCCTGGAAGCCATCATTACCGCTAAGGGCATTTATAGTACTAATTTTGTTGAAATTCTAATGTTAATTAATAAACTATATCTTCTTGAATTTTAAAATTCAGATTTTACTACACCACTCGGTAACAAGAGCAATGTTTATGTTTTTATTTTTATTATTGGTCTCTAATGTATATCAAAATTCATGTGCGTATATGTTAAGATTTAAAAAAATATACAAACACTGGTATGTTCAAATGAATTTTGTTTGTTTTATTAGTGAGCGCTCTAAAGACTAAAGTACTCATGAGTTATCCCACCATTTTATTTTTCTCAGACCATTATTCTTATTCTTTCATTCTTGAGAAGGGAACGCGTCATATGAATTGATTTAAGTGAAAAACGGAGAGTATGTAAAACTAATGATTTCTTGGGGAGCTATACTATTCAGTTTTTATATCATTTTTTAGTTAAATAAAGAGATTAAAAGTTTAAAAAATAATGATTGCCAGAATCTTTAGTTTGCCTTCTACGTCGATGTTCATTTCTTTTGTTAATCAATTCCATAGAGCGCACGTGTCCCCATGAGAGACTCTCATGTGTTCCCTGGAAAAAATTGTTGAAAAATTCTCTCTTCTACTCTTTCCTTTATATCTTCTTATCACGTGGCCACTGAAATAATTTCCTTACTGAAGAGAAAAAAAAAAAAAAAAAAAATCTGCCATTCATATTTAAGAAAAACAAACAAAAATAAATAGGAAAAACTATACTAATATGACGTGAGCAAACTAAAAAAGCATCACTATTTGCAAAGGGGAACAGATGTCGTAAAAAACAAATCAATATACTAACAAAATATAAATAATATTAAATCCAAGATGGCGCTACTATCCTTGGATGTGGTAAACAACTAGTCGTAAGTAAGGGACGTTCAACCCCACAATTATTAATATATTAGGGGCTTGGTTTTTGGAATTTGTAAAAAAAAAAAAAGTTAAAGAAATTTTTTTGGAAAATTAAGTTTAAAATATTAAAAAAATTTCAAAAATCCGTAGTCTTTCCCTGAAAATTATTTTTTTTTGGAAAAAAAATTAAAAAATTCACAGTTATTCAGAAAAAAAGTAATTTTTTGTAAAAAAAATATTTCAAAAATCCATTGCTATTATTAAGAAATTAAATTATGTGTGGAAAAAATTCAAAAATCCACAGCTATCAGTTTATAAATCCTTGTTTAATTGTTGATTTTGTATGGTATGGTAATTGTACTATGGTGTTGAGAATTTTCGGGGACAATCCCCCTAAATGATGAGAGCTAGTAATGCCCCGCACAATATACAAGTCAAAATTATTGTTGAAAATCAATTATGGCTGTACCGTTATTGGTATAGTTTGTTGATTTTCTACCAAGCTAAAGTATATACCGTGTCTGGATTATTTTTAGAAAGTATCATCTTTGCAACCTTCATTTGAGAGAGGATTAATTTGTCCGAGCTTCATTTCAGAGAAGTTAATTTCAGGAACATTTTCATATAATATAAATTACAAGACAAATAACGTTATTATTAGAGGTCGTTTCTCCCAATAGTGGTGTTTAAAATCCAATGGGTTAGGTCTAGGAGGATCAGCTAAGGCTTTTGTCAGATTTCGTCTCAACTCTGTAAGTTTCTGTGAAGGAAAGAATTTAAAAAAACTCAATGACGGCGTTCAATTGGATCGATGGGTCTCTGTGGTGTAGGATCTTGAAAACAGATGTCCAAACATACTCGTTGTAAATGATAACCTTGGATCCATCGGGCCATTTTGTTCTTTGTTGTACAATAATGACATCAAAAACTTATAATGTATATTATATTAAAAGTGGCATAAATTAACCTCGATGGGAAAAAAACTTGCGAATTATACATTTGCTCAAATGTATACTACTAAGATGACACTCGCTGACAATTACTTCTCTCAAATGAATCCACGCCAAATTACATTTATGGAGGATATTTATAAAATCAAAGAAATTCTATATTTTCTATTGTACAAGTATATAAATTATATATTACATAAAAAGTAGTTATTTCTTTCAGTCAACGCGGGGGATGCAGCTCTCCCGCAAATGGCATTAATTCAAAAAAAGTTGAGATATTAAATATATACATGGTAATATGATATTTTATCAGATAAAATTTGTGTTCGAAGACAATTGTTGTATTAAAATAGGATGACAATGTATAATAATAAATATGGACGGAAAAAAATACACATTTGAATGATGTTATAATATTAACATAACCATAACGGCCACTCCACCCTAAGCCCTTAAAACCGTCACTGATCGGCCACGTCCATTATCACTATATTATTATTTTTAATAAGGGATTGATAACAAGTGTATTAACTGTGGCGTAATCACCTAGGGGACAGGTCCCTCTAAGAATTTATTAAAGAAGTCGTATTTTTCGAATCGATTAATATTGGTTACCTTATAGTTATTCAAATCAAAGAAAGAAAACTTTTAAATATTTTGACGATTTTAATAGAAAATTATTAAAAAATAATTGAATGACTAGATAGTACTAATTATTGACATCAACTTTTACACACAAAAATTATTATAAATTTGCAAAAAAATAAAATTAATTAAAGACTGTGACTTTGAGCGGATCCTCGTCTGCACTTAGTCACAGGCCTGATAACGTTGCTGATTTATAAGCACTGTCCATAAATATATGGCCATACCAAAACGTTTTTCCTACTAATATTTGACTTCCACCAGGTTGTTTAATAGTACGTCATAGAGTATAACTGTTACCAAGATATGCTATATATCGTTTTCCTTGACTGTTACTGTCAGAGTACCGCTGCTATGCTCTATGACGTCAAAATCTGTCTGTCTTACCTCACAGTCGGTACAGTAAATCAAATTGAAGTTTCGAGTTGAATTCAATACTGGACGTTTGTCAAAAAAATTGGTAATCAAACTTTATTCCATAATATATAACTTTGCACAAATTGCATAACTCGTCCTGCCGAAAAGTCTGGGCCAAGCATGGCCATTACCAAAGTTTTTAAAACTTTGACAGCAATAATTTGGTCAAAGGGAGGAGGTGTAGCATTTCCGTAGTCACCAGCCTACGACCAGCTCGTATGCATAGGCAGAGTTTGAAATGTATATAAGGGAGCCCAAGGACTTCAAATTAGTTATAGAGAGGGCAATTTGTATTTATTTACTCTAAGTAAATAATATATTCCTGATCATACAATAAATATTGAGGATCAGAGATGCTGGCCACCACCACCGGAAAGTGTTTGCAAGTGAGAAGTCAAATTATATAATGATGATGTCATCAGGGATATCCGTAGGATATTTTTTGAAGGGAGAGGCATGACAAGGATATTTTGGGATTTTTTTGATTATTTTGCTATAATCTTTTTTTTTTTTTTTTAAATGCCAAATTTAACAAAATTTTTATAATTTATTGTCTTTAAAAAAAATTGTGGTGGGGTATGGGCCCCTATGGGAGAATTATTTACTTACTTAGTAAATTATATATTCATGATCATATCAGAGTACTGCCCACCAGCGCCGGAATGTGTATGAAAGTAAAGGGTCAAATTATAAATTTATGACGTCATCGAGGGCGTCCACAAGTAATCTTTTTTAAGGGAAGGGCAGGCTGTGACAAGGATATTTCTTTGGAGGAGAGGTACCCAGGAATTTTTGATAGGATTGATGTAATTTTTTGGTTTTTTTTATTAATGACAACTTTTCTTTTTAAATTCCCGAAATTATTTATAATTTAAATAATTAAAAATTTTTTGGACAATATAATTCATTCTATTTTCGATACCTATAAAAATTCCATAAAAGTGGGGGAGGGGAATGCCCTCTATGGTTAGAGCGTCACTATTCCTGGCTCACATCTCTCCAACATGTACGATATCTGTACGATTATTGTCCGTATGACAAAGTAATTTTTTACTTTGAATGCAGCTTGACTCTCAAAAAGATCGTATTTTGAGAGGCTCGTATCGAAAGTTATTACTGTTTACATGTAAATAACTAGCAATGCTTAAGAAAACATGAATGCTTAGAATATCGTGAATACTCAAAACTACTGTTGAGTGAAGAAAGAGGAGGAAAAAGAAGCAGTTAATTATTGCAGAAGACGACATCGAATTTCTTCATTATTCCCCCCCCCCCCTTAGTTCAACATCCATTTAACTTTAATGTAAGTAAAACGAAATAACAAAATATAGCGTGGATATATTGTTATTTATTTATAAAAAGGAAATTTTTTAAAGAGTTTAACCAAGAAATGATATATTTAGTGGGGTGTTTATTTATGTGACGTACATACTTACTATATACATAGTCTCAACATAAATATATAAGTGTTGAGAGTCGGTTACAGACCGAACTTTTTCCGGCTGAGTCTGAATAATTTTTTTCTATCACGATTTGGACTGAATAGGCCTTCCAGCGATCCATCTCAATGAACCGATTTCTCCCTTGTCCTGCTTAATAGTTGTGCAAGTATGATTTATGATTTTTTTTTTATTATTATATTTTTTTTAATGAAAAATTAAATTTTTCCAGAAAAAAATTGAAAAAACTAAATTTTTTTGGAAAAAAAATAAAAGTTAAATCCACAACTATTTTCAAAAAAATTCTAAAATCAAGACCTGTTCACAAAAAATGAAATTTTTGAATTAAAAAAAATCTAAAATGAAATTTTTGTAAAAAAATTCTAAATTTAAATTTCAAATATAAAATTTAAAAAAAAATCAAATATTAACTTTTTCGGACAAAAATTTCGAAAATCCATAGCTACTTAAAACAATTAAATTTTTACGAACTTCTTTTTGAAAAATTTAATTAAATTTTGTAGTAAGAGTCAAAAATTCTTTAAAAGGGGTGGAAACTACAGACTGACTACAGTCTATAAACTGAATTTTTAAAGAGACCAACTTTTTGTATGCCCGAATCAGTTCTAATTTTTATTTTGGACCGCAATAGATCTAATTACTTTTGGAGACAATATCCAGACCGACCTTCTATAAAGGACTCGGCGGTATTCTTAGGAGGTAGTCAGGAGGGGCTGTAGCCCTCCCCTCCCCCCCAAAGAACTATCCAACTTTCCAAAAAAATTATTTCTTCATAAAAAAAATTCCAAAATATTTAATTTTTGAATTTTTTCCCCAACCAAATAGATATTTAAAATTTAATTTTTTTAACAAAAAAATTGTTATTTAAAGTTTAATTTTTAATTTAAAAAAAAAAATTGTTTTTTAAAATTTAATTTTAACTTTTTTCCAAAAGTTATATTTCATGCGAACAACTTTCGATTATCGAATTTTTTTCGCTAAAAATTTATTATTTGAAAAGAAAATTTTAAAATATTTAACTTCTCAATTTTTTTCCGTACATACATATATATATAATCCTGCGAACGCTCCTGGGACCAATTCAGTTGGTTCTACTAAAAATCCTAAGGACCTTAAACCAGTCTAGGAGAATCGGTAAAGACCAAATTTTTAATTCGGCCGATCCTGACCAACTTTTTTTTAATACCGAACCAGACCTAATTTACTTTTGAGACCGATATATAGTGAATTTTTCTTTGAACCCATGTCCAAACCAATCTTCTTTAAAGGGGCAAATTAGTTTGGTCCCCTAAAAATCATTACGGCCATAGAATATTCCAGGTGAGTCGATTGAGTCCAAATTTTTACTATGTCTAGACCGAATATCTTTAAATGACCGAATTAGTTCGCTCTGCAAAACATCATAATCCTATCAAACCGGTCTAGAATTTTCAGACCCAACACTAACAAATATACTCCTTCCACCCTTCGTTCAGAAAAACAAAAAAAACAACACCCACCCCTCTTGGACATTTCCTTCCTAAGTAATTCACTCAACAGCAGAAAAAGTCCATTACTGTCTCAAATGAATACATGAAGATGAATTCTTTGTAGACTGACTTAAACAATGATCATGTTGCTTTTAAAATTATTGTAAATAAATAACACAGAGTCAAAGGGTTTTTGATTACAGGAGGAAATTAACTTTGTTTCCAAATGCTATCAGGAAATATGATATCTAGGGTTTTTAGAATACATATAATATATAAAAAATGACGAATAATCAAATGTTTTGTTAGTTTCAATTGTATATCTGTCTGACTTGAATATTTATAGACTATATATGGACATTAAATTGCAATTTATTCAGAACTAAAAATCCCAAGTTACGAGTAATGCTATTTCCAAATGTAATAACAACAAAAATGTGAGATTAATTGCTGATTTGACCTGGAAAATATTTTAGTTTTTTTTTATTTATAAAAAGAAATATTATTATTAACTGCAAATATTTGTCTGTTTCAAAAATATTCCGTCTCTGATCAAATATTCTCAAAGTAATGTAAATGTAGATTTTTGCATTATTTTTTATTTTATTTATTTTTATCCTGGATAGTCTTTTGGGGCATGAAAAATAGTAAAAACACTGATTTGTTTAGCATACATAATTGTGCTGAGACCAGTCGTTCCTTAAAGCCATTGGAGTATTATATACTGGGGAAAATAAGTATTGAATCTCTTGCAGATTTTGTAAATTTGTTTTACTGCCAAAGAAAGGAACAGTCAATTATTTTAATGCTAGGTTTATTTTAATACTGAGACATATTATACGAACAAATATAAGGTCTTCGGAACAAAATTTTTTTGATTTAAACGGCCCAAGACTGCATAATAAATATACTACAAACATATTAAATATATTTATACAAAAGTGTATTGTCTATATAGGTGTCAAAAACAATCCCTTAATAGCCATTCATAGCAAATATTATTGAATACTGACTAAGAGTAGATAAATTAAAGTTGATAAAATTTGAATTTATATTACATATATTCGCAGTCAATGGTGCTTAGGAGTTGGAGTTTGTTTTACTATTCCATATCAAGTATCAATTCTTTAAGGTCGAGTTTAAATCGTGATTGAAGTCACAATTTCATTATACTTAAATACTAATCAAATCCGAGTCGTGACAACAAAGGAGTGAGTTACCAACACTAATTCCATCATCATTATTACTATCCTACAATAATCATGCTTAAAATATTTGCCAATTTTGAGTCTTATTAACGCCCATTTTTAAAAAAGATGTTGTCTTAGATGTTGATTTTCAAGTCAGAGTTTATTGAAACTAAAGATTTGCATCGGATTCCTTAGTTCTATCAAATGTTAGTGTAGGTTTTAGAAAAAAACATTGCCCGGCCCTATGCTTCTTCTATAAAATAGAGAACCTAAAAATGGAGTATTCTTTTTAGATAAGAAAATGAGCTTTCAAATTCCTAAATGATTACATTAAAAAAAAAATATAGGAACTGGCTTTTCAAAAAAAAAAAAAAATGTCAAGAAAAGGTTTTAGGTAATTTTGCAAGAAACATTTTGCTTCTAGGAGATTTTGCCACAAAACATATTCGCCGCATTTTTATGTTGGTATAATATACTTGGTTCGAACTTTAAGTTTAGTCTTTAGTGATGAAACATTATTTTCTTTCTGTCGATGCAGTTTCTTGCATTTCTTCATGCCTCAACTAAGGTAGAGATTATTTGTCAGCGGTACTAGTTAATGAGCCTTTCTCAAATAGACTCATGATCCTGAATCCATGACTTCTTTGTTTGTTTGTTAGTCACCAGGATTACGCCAAAAGTTATCAATCGATTTTGATCAAACTTGTTCCGAAGATTAGATATGGTCAAAGTAAGATCAAGTTAACACAAAATGTAAAAAATTAATATTAGACAAAAAAAATTGAAGGAATTGAGGTACGTAACTAAAAATTGCTTGAGGCGGAGTTTTTTTTTTCTCTACCGAATGCCCATTCTAGTCTCCTCAGTATTTTCTTTCTTTTTATCTTATCGATAGCTGAGATAATACAGAAACGACTACAAAAGCGTAGGCAGGATTATATTTTGGTGGGAGGGGTTCTTTGTAATAAAATGTTTAAAAAAATCACAAAAATTTAATTTCAAATATTAAATATTTTAGAAAAAAATTCAAAATTCCATAGCTATTTTCAAAAAATAGAATTTATTGGAAAAAATTTCCAAATTACTAGGCTATTGACAGAAACTTAAATTTTTTGATAAAAAAAAATGAAATATTAAATTTTTTAGGAGAAAATTTCTAACTTCCATAGCTATTCACAGAAAATTATTTTTTTTTTTTTTTTTTTTGAAGATTATATTTTTGGAAAAAAATTCATTTAATAAATTTTTTGAAAAAAAAATTCAAAAATTAATACCTTTTCACAAAAAAATCAAAAATTAATACCTATTTACAAAAAAAAATCAAAAATTAATATCTATTCACAAAAAAATTCAAAAATTAAATTTTAGATATTAAATTTTTTTCTTTTTTTTTCTCAGCTGTACAATTTTCCCGAATGAAAAAAAAATCCCTTAAATTTTTTCATCCTGACCAAAACATAATAATCTAGTAAAAGCAAAAATTCCTTATCTTTAAGAGGTGAAAAAGTATTGAGCTAAAGTTTTGGTGGTGAAAATGTTCGAAATAAAATTATAAATCACGGAAGAAAATATTGTATCTTTTTATTATAAAAAAGGCCGCCTTAAACAAGAATTCAAGATTTATTTGCTAAAAAAAAAAATCAAAATAAATTCCAACTTAAAAAAAAAGAAGAACTGAGTTTTATCACTCAGGATCAAATTCATCCTCTCAAAAGCTAACCCCTTCATTCGTTTGTCAAAAATTCATTCAGATTTATAATTCCTACTGATATTTATTATGTATCTGAATAGGAAGTTAAATTTACAAAAATTATGAGAAATCAAGAGGAGGCATTAAAGGAAAGGAAGTCTATTTTCGTATCATATTTTAATTCTTTGGAAATTCTTTTTGACAAATTTACATTTTTATGTATTTTCTCATTATCAATGACTTGGCATTTGTTTGTACATTAATACTAAAAAAATTATTTACTAAGCTGCACAATATTCAGAAATTGTATTCATCTTTTGCACTTGCTGTATACATATATACTAGTGTTGGGCCTCGGTCTCAAAATCATAGACCGGTCTGAGACTGTTAAACTTTAGCTAATTCAGTCCAACTTTGGCCTGCACAGGTCTTGTAAAATTTAAAAAAAACGGCTTTTATCCGAGCCTACGTCATTTTCTTTTTTTAGAAAAGCTTGAGAAAGAGTTGAACAATTTTCTATGCTTCTTTTTTTTCAGAGAAAGGACATTTCGATCAACAACTTGCAGTTCGATAAAAGGTTTATATTTCGATCCAAGATTGGCATTTCAATCAACAGTTTGCATTTCGATCCACGGTTTGTTTCTTGGTCTACGTAAATTTTGATGTACGGTCTAAATTTTGGTATATGATTTGAATTTCGATCTACAATCTATGTATATTGAGATATTTCTGTCCAAACCGGTCCAGAAAAAATTACTTAAGACCGAGCCGGGAAAAACTTGGTCTTGGGCCAACTCTCAACCCTAATACATACATACATACATCAGTTGTACATATATATATACGATGTGATTTCTGAGTCATCTATCGAATATTTTTTTTAGATTTGCTCAATTGACCATCTCTATAAATATTTGCAATATTTTTTTGTCTCACATTTTTGCAGCTAGACATATGTACATAGATTTCCACATTTGTATCCATTAAGCATTAATTCACATATATGTTATTTTGCATGCTTTGTCTACTTACAACAATATATTATTCATTTTTCGAGTTTAGGACCATCTACGTATTCGTAAATTCACGTTATATAAGGATTACTTGTGTGTACAAGAGTGGTCACTCGAGTGCCTTGTGTTCAATGAAAACCTCTCTAGATCTTAAATTGTAGACACTTAGAGGAAGCCGGAATTTCTGTCGGCAAATTCAAATTATTCTGTGGCATCATGTCATATTATATAAACTTTCTTTTCGGCTTAGATTTATCGCAATATCTCAGTAACAAAGTTGAATGGAGCTTATAGTTTTGCCTCTGGTAGTTTGTTTGTTATTCACGATATTAGGAAAAAATTTACCCTTTGATTTTGATCAAATTTAGTACGAAAATAATATATGGTCACAATAAATAGCCATTTAATTTTGAGAGGTCTAGGCAAGACAAAACGTACGAAATACAGAACTATTGGATGTCAAAATGGATCCAGCATATGTAAGTTCTTGAACTTTACTGTCATTTAATAAAACTAAGAATTCGATGGTATGTATCTAAAATGTGTTATGACATCGTTATACAATTACATTTACCATTGCAATGGAGATAATAAGATATTTTTTTCGAATTATCCTACTTTTTTCATACATAACCGATCCCAAAGAAAAAAAAATAATCAACAAATCTAGCAATTTCATAGCTATTGTCAGAACATATTACTTTGATTTAATTCAAACATCAGTGTTTATCATTGTCATCAAGTAGTATTTGATGCAGATGTTAAGTTTTTTTTATTCTTAAAGCCATTTGATGTAGTTTCATTAAGATTGATTGGAAATTTTTTCTTTTTTGTGTTCAAAATATCAACTTTGAGCCCCCAAAAGTGCGTCTCCATCCATGATGATGCAATTTATGACATCAGTGAAGATGCTCTATCCAGACTGTTTGATGTACAAGAACGGCTACTATGGCGTCCTCTATCCAATCACAACTTGACAGGATCTCAAATTTTAAATACTAAAAGGAAATCAAATTGAGGTTAAAAAATTCAAATTAGTTAGTCGGATCATTTTCTTGTAGTATTTGTTTTGAGTTCAGCTTGTATTTATCACATTTCATAATGCTTTCAGTCATAATTATCCTATAAAATCCTATGTGGTTTTGCTGCGATATAACTTTCCATAATATATGAAGAACCTGACATCTGTATCTTTATGGTTCTAACTAATACACAATTGATCCACATTGCAGAACAATTAGCCATTTGGAATTAAAACCTCCATTTATTTACAGACGGATCAGAGTCGGAATGGGGGAGGGACCTTTAATTCAAATTTTATTTTGCTAAAAAACCCATTGATTTTAGTGTTCCATTTTTAGTTACATAAAAGAATTTAGTTACAAAGAGATACAACTTGTACAAACTGTACACTATACGTACCAACTAGTGTTGAGAATCGGTCCAAGAACGATTTTTTTTTCTCGGCTCGGTCCAAGATTGATTTTATTCTCGGCTCGGTTTAAAGTGATTTTTCTAGACCAAATTTAGACCGATATTTCGATCCCGACCGCGATATCAGAACATAGACCGAAATTAAATCATTTTTAGACTCTGAACAATTTTTTTTCTTTTAATAAACAGGGTCATTCAGGTAAATCCAGACCATGTTGAACTACATCCTGAACAATAAGGAAAGTATATAACTAGGTTATTTCATTTTAAAATGAGAGGTTGAGCCTTCACTTTAGGTTAGTTACACAATTATTCATTCAAAACTAGTATTTACGATGTAAGAGACCCGGAGGAAAACCATCGAATTGGCTTGCACGTTACAGAGTCCAGCATACATCAAGAAGATACTCGGGTATCCAAAAAACACAGTCTACAACCACTGGAAGTAGGAAGGTCAAATAAGATAAATCCCGGAGTGATAAAAACGCACTTCAATACTTCTCGTAGGCCTGAAATGTTCCTTGAAGTCATCTCCTGGGACTCCGATTAACACTCTTGACAAAAAGCGCTAAGTAAGCCGTGCAACATTATCCAGGCCCATAAATACTGACCTGAGGATGAAGTCATACCATCTCTACAAAAGACATATCCTTACAGACAAAATGAAGGCCAACAGAACTGCCTGCAGAAGAAAATTTCTAAACAATTTGAAGTCCTATGGTAAGCGATCCATCTTTTATTCGGATGAAAAGCAATGGAGTGTCGAGAGATCCCATAGCATCCAGAACATAGATAACTAATGTCCCCCACATCTTTAAAACTAAGTTTCTAGCCACAGACCCCCCATTTTCTTTGAGCCAAAGGAAGGGGTGGTTGCTGACAGGTACTAACATAGTGATACCTGGGATGAAAGCTAATGTCAATGGTGCCGAGTTCCTGTTTCAACAAGAATCGTCCTCTCTCAGAAGACCTCCAAGACACAAAACTTGTTTAAAGAAGAGAAGGTATCTTTTGGGACCCCCAGACGTGGCCTTCTATCTCCCCCTATATGAATCCCATAAATATTTTAAAGGGAGTTAGATAGGAAGATCTCATCCTAATTTCACACAACAACATCGATTCCTTGAAGGCCTCCATCATCAATTACAAAGTCTCCCCGTGGACGTGTCAAGGCCTACAAATCCTTTAGGTCTCGTATCGAGCGAATGATTGGCAAAAATGTCAAAAACATTCAATGATTTTTTCTTTTGTATTATTAAAACTTGTAAATAAAATTTCAAACCTCTACTTGCTTCCCCTATTGATCAAGAGGCAGGTAAAGGTAGTCTGTATTTACTTGAACGACCCCGTATATACTTATTTCCGGTCTCAATTTATGGACTGATTTTCTACCTTATGCGGATTTATGGTTGTAAAAATATGATTTATGCTACACTTTTTACTTCATATGACGTTATTATAGGTCCATGTTCACAATTTTAAAGCACACATGACGTCATCAACCATTCATCTAAAGAATCGGTCTAGACCGAACTTTAAATGGGAACAATTTTTTTGTAAGACCGATGTTGACCGATATTTTCCTTCAGACCGAATTACGTAATGCACCAAATTAGTTCGGTCCACTAAAAACCATAACGGTCTCGGACCAGTATTGGATTTTCAGGCTAAAGCCCAATAAATACCTACTAACTTACTAAAAGGCCGCTTTTAGGGGCAGCATTGGGGGGCTTTCTTCTGACCCCCGACTTATTATAAGAAATAGGGCAAACCCACGCCATGAAATAAAATAAATTAAATTAATTAAGTTAGGTATTTGTAAATTTATTTTCTCGAAAAAAATGTATTTTAACAAAAAAAGGGCATGCATTTTTTTTTTTTTTTTTTTTTTTTTTTTTTTTTTTTTTTTTTTTTTAAACAGGATTCAAAATTAAATTCAAATTTTAAAAAAGAAACAAAAGGGCACCACACATAAGTCTTTGGTTTATTTTTCCATAGGCCCGCTCACAGTAAAACCGACCCTGTCTTACTACATAACAATTTTAGTGATGGACTGTAATATAATCGATGATCGGGAATGGTTAAGAAAGAAGTGTGATGAAGCTCATATCAATAGTGCAGAGCTTACCAATAACATTGATGTCAAATGAGAAGCAACACGGTTTGTCATTTGAACGGACTCAGTCACGGTATTCTCATGGATAAAACCGTCCATGTATGTATTTCGAAGGTCTCATAATCTGCTTTAATCTTTCCAGTAGAATAGGTTTTTTTTAATCAACATGTGGATTGGGATTATATTTATATAATCCAATATGTGTCGAATTTACATATTATTAAAATAAATTAAATCCTAAGACGCGTACGTCATATGAATACAACACATTGTATTAGAAATACCAAAGCGAGCCTTGTTCGAATTCATTAAATATTAATCATTCACAATATTGAATTTTGTTTTCTTTAGACAATACATTTCGAATCTTTTTGAAAATATTTCGCACAGGGCCCCTATTTTTTACGTTCAAGTGGGATTTTTTTTGAATGACTTAATTTGGTTCATAAATTATCTTTAGAAAAATACATTTTTTTAATAATTTTCATAAAAGATTTCTCAGTCATTTGATTCAATGTATAAAATATTAAATCTGCACTGATTTTACCTAGACATTTTTGTGCTTTTTGACTTTTCTGATTAGAGTCCATCAAATTTAGCTACATAATATTTCTTACACAAATATGTGCGTACTTGCTTGGAAAAGTGATATACGTGTATAATAATAAAATTATGAGTTAAAAGTGAAATCCTGGGTCCGTGTCAATCTAAGAGATAAATATATTCATCCAAGTGTTATCTCAACAGGGCCTGCAAAAAAGAAAAGTGCCGGTTGTTTTTGTCACTCCTTCTCATGCAAAAAAGAGGTGTATAATTATAGTCACTGTTTAACGTCTGACACGACTTCGGTGTAGATGCCCGGTGTTAGTATCGCTGTAAAACTCAACAGGGTTGGAAACGATAATCATGACTGAAAACATTATGAAAGCTGAAAAAGCCAAACTCAATGCATAGCTAATATCTCAGATGCCTCGGAGTAATTTGATTTTTTTGACAGAAATTCGACTTTCTCTTATAGCAGGGGTCGGGGAACAAGGGTAAATTACCCTAAGTAGGGTCATTTAGAAATTTTTTGGGGTTATGGGAGTACTATTTCCTTGTGTTAAATGAAATAAATAGCATGCCACTATGAGGGCGTCTGCAGGAAGTGACTGGGGGAAAGTGGTCCCCCCCAAAAAAAACTATATATATATTTTGGAATTTTTGCTTATTACTTGAAATTTTTTTTGGTCTGGATGAAAAAAAATTAATGCAAAATTAAAAATTAGGGGTAAAAATAATATAATTTTAGTGGAAAACTATGGCTCTTTGAATTTTTTTTTCAAAAATATTTGAAACACTTTTTCAAAAAATTTAATTATTTCAAATTTTATCCAAAAACTGTAATATTTGAAATTTGTTTCTGAAAAATTTAATTTTTCAAATTTGTTAAAAGCAATACTTAATTTTTCTAATTTTTTGAAGAAATCTAATTTCCTAGGAATAGCTATATAATATTGAAATTTTTTACAAGAAATTTCATATTTAATTCATTTTAAATTAACATATGAAATTTAGTTCTCGAATTTTTTGGAAAATCTGTGGATTTTTCGAAAAAAAATTCAAAAAACCAAGCCTCCCCCCCCAAAAAATATTATATTGCGTGCACTATTTTGGTGTAAATTAGTTTTGCCATAAGTTATTTTGGGGTAAAGTTAAAAAAAAGTTACCCAATCTTTCTCTCAGAGTTTAAAATTTGAAATCCTGTCTGCTTTTGATTGGATAGAGGGCGCCCAAGTGTCTAAGTGTTCTCGTACATCAAACAGTCCGTCTAGTCTGTGTTATGCATAGAATATATCATATATTGTAACTGACTCACAGTTGTAGGATATTTTGACTTTTTGATTTCAATGCCTCCGCTATATAAAATGGTGGAAATGGTACGTAATGAGTATAGTTCGTGTTTTTTAATAAATCTGAAAATACTCGATCAGCAAAATTCGGCTCATAGATCGTTACTAATATTATTTAAAAAGTGAGGGGGGTCATTTGTTTATTTTTTCATATTTATTAGTGTTTTGAAGGATGACTGTTCGAATAGGAATTAGCTCCTGTTATTAATTATTACAATATGAGCACTTCATACTATTAAATGAATGATTGTATGGGAAGAGCCATGGGTCCAAGAGCTATCAATTGATTTTAAGGAATTTTCCTTAGTCTTTTTGGAGAAGACAAGAGAATACAGTATCAATATTTTTTGACGTCGCGACAGCAGACGAGTGAAAAAAGATAATTGATCAGAAATATAGTATCTCACCCTAAAAGTTTATCGGTTTTAAGAAAAATAATTAGTTTTTCAATCTATCGATGATCATGTCTTAGATTCATCTCCTAAATCAAAGCATATATTCGCACTGATTCAATCTATTTTCAAATGCTACATAGGTATAAAATTATAACATTTGAAAGTGAGAAGATTCAAGGAACCAAAATTTAGAGCATGCCCACGAATCTTATTTAATTGAAGAACAATCAGAATAATTTCCCAAAGCCATCATTCATATTTTGAAGGACATAATAAAATTATATTTAAATTTAAAAATTGGAATAAATATTAATATATTTCATAAAATGATTTGTTTAAAAATATTTTATTAACCTATTGATATAATTATGGTAATAAATTATTATATTACAATAAATATTTCAAAAAATAAAGATATTTGAAGCGTCCTCAATGTTTTAAACATACTCCAACATTACAATTCGACTTTTGGTCAACCATTTCTTCCTTTTTGACGCCGTCAAGTACTTCTTAATATAATCACTCTATGTATGTACATTAAAGTGATGGGACGATTAATTGGAATCGGAAAATCGGCTATTCTTTCTGGAATATTTGAAATTTTTTCCGAAAAAATTAAATATTTGTTACTTTTATGTCTAATTTTTTTCATTTTTTTATGAGCAGCTCAGGAATTTGGAAACTTTTTTGGGAATAACTATGGATTTTTGAATATTTTTTTCAAAAAATTTAATACTTTGTGAATTTTTGGAAAAAGTTTATTAATCAAATTGTATATTTTAAATTTTTGTGTTCAAAAATTTTTAATTTTTTTGTGAACAACTGAAAAATTTGGAAACTTTTTTGCAAAAAAATTAATTTTTTGTGAATAGTTGTGAACTTTTGGAAAAGTTTATATATCAAATTATATATTTTACACTTTTATGTGTAAATTTTATTATTTTTGATTTTGAAGACTTATTTGTAATTTTTTTTTTTTTGGGGGGAGAATGACTATGGGTTTTTGATTTTTTTCTCAAAAAAATCTAATTTTTATGTAAATAGTCGTGAATTTTTGAAAAATAATTATATATAAAATTGTATATTTGAAAATTTTTTCTAAAAAATTAAATATTGGATTTTTTTGTGCCCAAAAATTTTTATTTTTTGTAAACGGATGAGGATTTAAGAAACTTTGTTGTAATTTTTTTTTTTTTTTTTTTGAGAATAACTATCCGTTTTTGATTTTTTTTTTCAAAAAATTAATTTTTGTAAATAGTTGTTAATTTTTGGAAAAAAATTATAACTCAAATTATATATTTGAAAAAAATTTAATATTTGATATTAAATTTTGAAATTTATTTCAAAAAAAAAAATATTTGAAATATAATTTTTCAAATATAAAAAATTTTCATTATTGGATTTTTTTCTACAAAAATATATACAATATATATATATATATATTGTATCTCTATAACAACGAATTGGAATTTGTACAAACCGTTTGTACAAATATATACACGTTCTCGACTTATTCACAGCGTTCGAACAAATACATAATATGAGAGATGTAAAATCCTTTTTAAAGCTATAGAATGATTAAGCCATTGCATTTTACAAAATAATCATTAGTAAGAGATATCATATGTCTCCAACTACTATGCCTGATAATAATCATTTTCTCATCAGATATTTATCTATAGTTATTTTTGTGTGCAAAAAAGATGGAGAGAATATGTAAAGAATGCCACGAATAAACTGAAAATGAACCCTTTTTTATATATAGACATACACAAATATTTTGCAATATTAATAATAACACATATATTACTCTGGTAAAATTGGCAAAAAATGTTAAATGTGATTGTTGTCTCACAAGACGACAATAACTCCTATCTGATTTGGGTGTCGGTAGCTTATAGAGCGCTTTCACTAGCCTCATAAATTGCACCATAATTGAATTCGACGCCATTTTCCGGGCACATAATTGATATTTTTACTACATTTAATGGACATTTTTTAAATAAATCTTGATGAAAAAAAAGACTTTACACCTGTATTGTAAACTACTACTTCATTTCAATGATAAAACTGTCCTATTTCAATATAATCAATATATGTAGATTTTTGATAGACAATAAGGTTTAAGTCCTCTTATTTGTTGGTCCCATTTTGAGATCCAAATAATGAGATGTTACTTAGTAATGGTTCACTATTTTCATTAGTATTAATGAAAATACTCAAAATCATAGACATACACAGATTTCAACCTCATGTGAAAACGCTCTATACATGTATAAAATTCAAAATGGCGACGTCGTATCAAACCGGCAAATACATACTTTATTTTCCTTCCTTTTTGTTTTCGTGGTATTTATTTTTTTATAGTATAAACTTCTGTCGTCCATTTTGTGTGTTGTTTTTATGTGATTTGAGTGTGATTTTACTATTAAAGTTGAGTTTTTTTGTTTTTTTTGGTGTATTTGGATAAATGTCATCACCTTGTCATGAGTTAAGGCCTCATTTCAAATGGAGCCGAAGACGAAGGAGGGATATCTTCAAGAGATGTCGTATAAAGACAAAGGTTAGAAAGAATGCGTTTGATTCTTAGTATTGGGATTACGGATTATCTCCATGAAGTGGTTTAATAATTCAAGAGGTTTTAAGTCAAAGACTCGATGCCGTCTACTCAATAATAACTATAGAAGAATTCACTGAGGAGTATTTTAATAAAAGAACAACAGGATAGTTAGAATAGATGAATTGTTCCTTAGAGGGGTAGACATCCCATTTTAATGAGCTTATAAGATTGATTGAATGGAGTTTGCTCGTTCCTCTTTGTTGCCCCGTTCTTAATCTTGTTCGTTTCTTTAATTATCCGCTAAATGCTTATTAATAAAAGGGAATAATGATAATAGATTAACTATGTATAAATAAGAAAACCTCTGTCTCATATTAAATTCACCATATTTTTTACGGAAAATAATAATTATTTAAATACATTTTGAAGAGACAATTGTATGTGTAGAGATTTTCTAATCTCATCCAATTTTTTACAGATTATGAATTCTACATTCATTTTTACTCATTAAGTCTCTGTTTTTTTTCTCATGCTGTTATTAATTTGTTTCTTTTATTCAAATCTATTTCAAGCAATGACAATAATGATAAGTTGTACCTAATAGCAACAGATGATAAATATTTGAAGCGTTCTCATATTATTTTTATTTTTTGTTATCATATTAAATTGTCCATTAAATGTGGACTTGGATATTTAAAACAACTATGTGAACATACAGCAATAACAAAAAAAAAAAAATGCCTAAAAAAGCAACAATATAACCGATTTGACCAAAAAACAAACTAACAATTCAATAATAAGTGAAAATATTTCTCAACACATGTTAATATTTTGACCATATTATCTACATAGATATGTAGGTATTACGTTGTGTACAAGTAGCACCAAAAAATGGGATTAGAATAATCCAATATTTAATTGTTCAATGGATGATTGACATATCAATGTTATTATTTTTGACTATTTTAATACAAATGATTAAAATGCAAGTGTTCTTTGGCACAGTATAAAGTTCAAATGCCATCAGTTACATTACTCATAAATTACATAATAACTATGTAGTTTTAATAGATCAAACAGGAAATAATATCAATGTATAGTTGGTAAATGAAATGACCAATGTTGATATTAAATAATATATTTTAAAACGAAGAAATTGCAACTTGTATGGTCAGGTTGTACAATTTCTACGTCTCATAACTGCTATTTTTATACGGAACTAACGAGGTACGAGTTGGCTTCTGAGCAAAAATCAGCATTGACATATGAGCCTTTTTTAGATACGATCTGTTCAAGAGTTGACGATGGGACGTGAGAGCTGCTTTAAGCTTAATTTTTGTATAGTTATTTCTGATAGGATACATTGATTTGACTTACTAGCTCTATTGGAGAGCATATTAAATTCATAGGTCTGGGTTTTACTCTATATTTAAAATTGAATAATTACTAATGTGGTGTTTTTTTATCAATTGTTTTGCAGAACATTACTGTACCGTAGACAAATGTGGGAAGATCCCTAAAAACTTAACAATGTTCATAAAAGAAATCATTTTCTTGGCTTCTGCAAAAAAAAATTCAATCCTGACCAAAATTAACCCGTGAACCGAAACATAGACTGAAATATCCTTCACTAAAAAAGAAGGGAGCGACTAGATCAAGACCAAATTTTACTACGTAACCCATCCAGACCGAAGTTACACCGAAAACCGATACTAATAAGTATCATTTATATATCAAAGATGAAGGAATATTCAGTTATTCCATTATCCTCAGTACAAATACTGTATTAAAACCAGGGCTGCAGAGTCGGAGTCCGTACCTTTTATGGAGAAGTCGTAAAATTTGAACCAACTCTGGCTGCAAAAACTATTATAATTTATGTAAATATAACTTATTTATAGTTTAAGGCTTACATTGAGTGTTTGTAAAGTAGTTTTTTTTCTAAATGCCTATAAATTATTGGTATTAAGTACTATTAATTTATGAAAGTAAACTCATTTATAAGTTGACTCCACAAATTTCAAACGTGCTCTTAAGTCTATACAATCACATTTTCAGACATATCTAAAGTCTAAATTATTATAGTGGGTAGAGCATGCTAGTTCATTATTTGGTCTTGTAAATATTCAATGTCATCAGAGTTAAAAATAACATTGCAATGATAAGTTGTGTGTGTTGTTATTCCTGGGTTAGGAGTACATTAATTATGTTCTGACACTTATGAATGTATTAGCAATAGATTTTGATACATTTAATTTGTTGTTCATCCTGATAAATATACTATATTTTCTTTATACCTAGCACAAGTATTTACTACACATGACATACGACCTTTTACTGTGAATTAAATCTATATTTATAGTCTCTAGACTCAATAGTGCTTATATGGGCTATAAAATATATTATTAAATGTTGGAGTATGTGTCGGTGACATTCAAAATACTGGAGTGGAAGTCGGACATTTTATGTACCAACTCCGCAGCCCTGGTTTAAACGTTGCATAACATTTTTTGAAACTGTAGTAAATTGTACAGTTTTATCGCACCAATTTTTCATATGTATTTAGACTCTTGACTGGGTTAATTAATTTAGCTATGAACATTTATACATTAATATGCTTATTATTGAGCCTGGAAAAAAAAATACAGTTCTGTTTTTAAACTTGTACACTCTAGATTGTTAAGAGCCTACAGACGTATTGTCGTGAAACACTTGTAGTAAATTATTTTTTATACACATTAATAGAACAAATCCACCCTCATTAAGAGATACATCATCACTCTTACGACATTTCTTAATTGAAGAAGAGATTGATGAATTCATTGTTAAGTTAAATATAAGCTCAAAGGTGACTTGTATTTTATATATATAATATTCAATTATTTTTTCCCTTCAATTTATGATGATTTAACATTGACGACTACTATATTTAATTAGTTTTTTTTTTTTTGTCTACTGAGACAGTTAGAAAAAGTATCATTAAATCCTCCTACCCATGGTTCATTTCCTTTTTAATCTGAAAGGTTTTATGAAAGATATAAATCAATAAATTACTATTCATTTAAAATTATATTTATATAAATATATTTTATTATAGAAAAACTAATAAATTTATATCAATTTAGAATGACGCTTAAATTATGATCCCAGATGATTTGTATTTATTTTTTATTTTTTTCACAGCCCTCATTCCCATCAATTTAATTTATATATCCTTGCCATTTTGTACATGCTCTTCATATCTATTAAAAGAATATCCTTCATGTTATTCAAAATTATTTGTCTTTTTTGACCAACTAAGTAGTATCTTAACTCCAAATGATATGCCTTTTAAAAATCCTCTCATGACACACAAAAAAAAAATATTTTATGCTCTATTTATAAATATAGTTAACTTATACAAAAAAAACAAAAAACTGTCAAAATCTTCTTGATAAAACGAGTTTTCTATTTTATCCCCTACCACAAAAAATGTTTAATAGAGGTGGTGATCACAGAGATATTATACGAGTATGTATTATAATATATTTTGCGCCCTTAATCACAGAGTTCAATATATATATATATATTGAACTCAAAAGATAAACTACAAATTATGTACCCTGCAGTTTTTGTTTCATAAATCAATTCATCTCCCTCCAAATGAACATGATTGTCGGAATATTCTTTTTTTAGAAGAAACACCTCCTTAGGAGAAATACTATTATGTGCTATAATCTTGATGTGTGTAAAAATTGGGAGATGATTGTTTCACTGAATCCTTTTACAATATTTATAGACCTATATGTCGCGTGGAATGTTTCAAATTTACAGTATTTATAATGTAGAACGTTTTCAATAACGTTGTGGATTGTATCATAAGCGACGTCATGTTGGGACTTGATATATTGATTAGATAAAATAAAAAATTACCAAAAAATCTGGAATGAAACTTTATAAAACTAAAAATAGATTTGTACAATTAATTCTGTTTTGAAACGATTAGGGACGTGAAGAGAAGGAAAAATTGGAGGAAAATATATGACCCATGCAAATATAATAGTCAATGAATTGACCATACTACGTGAATAAGAAAGTATAATATGTGTTGCGTCAACATAAAATAAATCTTGAACGGAAATCCCAATTTTTTATTTTTTTTTACTTCAGAAATACATCCAGGCCAATATTTCATAGACATATTTGAGTCAATTTTGTAGTAGGCTTTCTGTTCAAATGAGATGATTTAAGATGATACCTAAAAATTTGACCTGTAGTTTAAAAAATTTATTCAAGGTTGTGTCCGGTTTATGTTCAGCGAGTCTATCGGTACGGGTCTCTACACATACATAGTACAAATGTTTCATATAAAGGGGGGCTCAGCTAAAAATGTATTAGTGTAGGGGGGCCTTGGCCTAGTAAAGTTTTGGAAGCTCTGGCTTAAGAAATATTATAGTTATCATATTATAGGCCCCGCAATAGCTTAGTAGAGGACTTGGATTCATAATCTACCCCACCCATTTCCTCTTTTATTTACAACATCTGGTCCCTAAAACCACTTTTTCATATCCATAAGAAGCCCTAACTATTTAGAGCTCAGATACAACTGTATTACCCAGGGACGTAAAAAAAAAACCCTATTGGAAAACGCTGCAATTGCAGGAAAAAAAACTCAGAAAATTGACTTATTGATTAAAGCTAATTTGTTTTTAATAATTTAAGTTGTATTTTCTTTATATATTCTATATAGGAACAAAAGCACAAGAGTCATGGCCGATAAGCAACATATTGTGGTATCGGTTCAACTTTGTCGGTTCCGGTTCTAGCGGTTCAAGAACCGGAACCTCAAGAACGATAAGAGCACACCCTTTCTTTAATTTGATATGCATAATACTTATATTGGACCTGATATGGCCTTTTAAATCAACTGTCAATTTCTCATTCTATCATTGTGACGATCAATTTTTACTACTTTAAATGGAATTTGCATTACACCCAAAGGATTAATGATAATAATTTGTTGATAGAAATTGAGGATAATTAGTAGAAGAATACACATATAATTCATACTCAATTTTGAGAAAAGTCATACTTGCTTGCTCTTGTTTTGACGGGCTACATATTTAATACCCCATTTTTAATCATTATTAGAGTTTGATTTCTAATCAAACTAGAGTGATATATTTTTGAAGGACGGGTTTAAGTCCTTTTATGTATAATTGCTATTTTGACACTCAAATCATGGATTCGCCATTTTCCTTCATTTTAATAAAAAAATATTTATATTTCATGGAAAATTGAATTGATGATGCTTCCAAGATGATCGACATAAAGAAAGTTGAAGTCTCGTAAAAAGACTCTATATTTAATCAAATCAAAATAAATTTTGTTAGCCCTTCCTTCTACTCAATTATTTTCCCCTTAGAATTCACAAAGGCAGTAATTTACAGGTGTAATTCGCACCTTATCAACGTTTCATCAACTCCTTATTACCTGGCATGCCTTTACGTCAACATCCATGTCCGATAGTGTAATCAAGAGGGTTGACATCTTGGCTATAGGATGGCAACATTGAAATTTTTCCAAACATTGATACTTTCAGTCAAAAAGATATTAATTGAGGGGCTGTTGAATGATGCTCAGAGTATTTTCACCCTACTGGAAGATCACCGTGTCTTCAAGGATTTTGTTGTCTCCCAAAAGGAGCAGTCTTTCCGGACAATTCAATGAGCCTTGAAATCTCTGTTGAAGTGAAAGTCATGCACGAATTAAACTAGTGAACTATTAGGGGTGTCTGCAAGGGGGATGTTGCCCCCCTCCCTAAAAAAATCAAAAAAAATATTTTGTGAATAGCTATGGATTTTTTTCTAAAAAATTAAATATTTAAAACTACAAAAAAATAAAATAACTAATGTTGGATATTTTAGTTTTCCCCATAACTGGATTTTTGAATTTTTTTCCAAAAATTTAATTTCCCGAATTTTTTGTGTACAGATTTGGATTTTTTTTGTGAACAACTGTGTATTTCTGACAAGCTATTCAATAAAATTCTACAAACAAAAATATAATCCTATGGACGCCACTGACTATAGTCTTTTGTTCCTCTCTGTTGTCATGTCTAACTCTTATTAAGTTTGTTATTATAAAATGAACTTTTTAGAATCTAAGAAATTGGAATTGCATGAATTATAGGAACTCCAAATTCTTAGTTTCCACCCGGTACAAGCTTCAAAAAAGTCATGAGAGAATACCGCTAATAATAGGATTTTGTTGCCATTTATACCTCTTTATCCAAGAATGTCGTTTATTATTTATTTACGCAAATAGAATTAATATATATTATATTTCTTAAGATTTCTCTTTATGAATACGTTATTGATAAAAATGATTGGAATGCAATTTTATGGCCCAGAGCAGCATCTGCAGAGGCCTCTTCTCAAATCCAATTTTGATTTCCATTATTTGTATTTGACCCTTTGAACGTTAATTATCATATTACATACATATACTGTATAACTACCTATATAATATATAGAGCCGCAGAAAATATGCTAGATACGGAGTTGGATTTGTGTTCAAAGCTGCTTGCATTTAAACTAATGAAACCATCACATCTAATTTATTCAGGTCAGTCTTAAGACTGACGGTCCGAAGGACCGTCAGTAATAAAACAGATTCAAAGAAGAAGAAATAAAGTGGAGTGAGGTCATAAAGGACCGAACTTTATACTTTTTAGTACTAAACTGAACTTAATAAGGATCGACACAACACTAGTCATGGTTACTAGGTCTTTTTTTAAACATAGAGGTAGGTCATATGATTTACAACTCCAGGTATATATTGTGTACAGGTTACAACTCGTATACGCGAATGCTAGAAGTAACAACTTAAAAAGTTAAGATGAGGGTAATATGGTAAATAATGAACTAGTCCATGGATGGTCAATCTATATTAATGATGACAATTACTAATGGAGCAGGCGTATTCCTTGCCTCATTGTATATGTAGTTCAAATGCCCAGTGTTGTATGTCTCGTAGGATCTTAAAAAACAAGTCATTTTAATCGATTAAAATGTAGAAGTAATTTATACGCTCAACTTCTAGTACAAGTTACAATTACTACAAAGGCATGAAAGGTTTAGTAATTATGCAGCTGTTAGGTTTACATACGATTGATATACTTTAATATCCGAGTGACATAATAGTAAAATGTTTTATTTTATATTCATGTTCGAACAACAACATGAGAGTAGGTCCTATTCCGATCCATCCATAATTAAAACTTGTCGTCCATTAAAAAAATACATTATTATTAAAATTACTTTGATTCCACATGTCATTAATAATACATACATACATAAATGATATCTATTTTTAAAGGTAGTCGGTGAAAGAAGGGCATAGGTATACTCTGTATTGATTTAACCTTTTCATGAGTATCATTACTATTGTACTATGATCATCAAAAAAATAAGACATGTCCTTTTGGGCGATTTAAAACCGGTTGATTAAAAATATGTGTGCAAAAAATGTGTATATTATAGGTATATTTTTGGAAGAAAAACATGGAGATAGAAAGAGAGAGAAAAGAGTAGGCAGAGAAATGCAAGGAATGAGTCAGAGTGACTGAGGCTCCTCCATTCATAAACGCCTATCTTCTTATATAATTTCATAAGTTGGTTGATTTTATTATATACATATACAGTGGTACCTTGAGATACGAGATGGAGGATTCCTAGTAGAAATGTGCATTGCAATACAAGCTGATCGAACAATGTGGGTATATTGCAGCACCCCCTAGCCCATAGACTCCAATTTCAAGAACCTCTCAAAGCATTTGTTCAAAAAATACTTTTAAATCACAGGAGTGACATAAACCTCTTCCAGAAGTTTATCGTACACTGTCGTAAGATTATAGATGGTTCATGGTAGGAGGGATGCATGTAATATGTTTCGCCGCACTGTACAAATAAAATAAACCGAAACTTAACGTGGTAATCCTGACAATTTGAAGATTTTTTTGGGAGGAAAGGAGCTTAGACGTTTTATTAGATCAGCTGTGAGGAGAAGGAAATAAACACACATCCTACTCCGTATATAGAAAGGACATAATATGTATAGGCTGTAATTACTCCAATGACGATTCTTCTACTCCGAGTCGAAGAAGGACACGCAATTAACACTCCCCAGCAAATCTTCATCGTCAGTTATTTATCAAATATGTGCTACCAGTCTATCAAATGAAAGGAACCAATCATGAATTTTGTATTCCTGACAATTTGGAAGGAGTCCAGCTTAGCTGTGTTGACGCTCTATTTGATCAGCTGCAAGCAGCCGTGAGGAGAAAGAAATAAATGCAAATCCTACTCCATAAATAGACAGGAATTACTCCGATGTCGATCCTCAATTATACTCCGAGGCCTACAAGGACTTACAATTACAAACCTTAGGTGTTACTCTTCGTTTTTATTTAACACAAGCACTAGTGATTACTTTATACATAGAAGATCACTCTTCAATAATTATGATAGTAGCGTGAACAAAAAAAAACCTGGTCAGATTGCCAACTGGAAGAAGCCCTTCTGTTGTTGTTGTTGGAGGTGGGGTATGGTCCTGACAAACACGCTGGGGTTTGAAGAAATTGTTGAAAATTGATTCTTTTATACAATTATTTCTTAAAATTACAAAATACGCAAAACTCATCGGGGGTGTCCACAAGATTATATTTTGGGGGGGGAAGGTTTTGGTTGTTCTCAAAAAATTATTATTTTTTTCGAAAATCCACAGCTGCTCACAAAAAAATAATTTCTTTAGAAAAAAAAATCGAAAAATCCATTATTTTTTTTGGAAAAAAAAATCAAAAAATCCACAGCTACATGCAAAAAAATTATTTTTTTGGAAAAAAAATTTCTAACAATGATTTTGGTGGAAAAAAAAATCAAAAATCCACAGTTCTTCACAAAATATAAAATATTTTAGAGAAAAATTTCAAAAATCCACATTTATTCACAAAACCTTAAATTTTGTAGACAAAAAATTTCAAAAATTACATTTCAAATTTTTGAATATTTCAAAAAATTCAAATATTGAATTTTCTAGAAAAAAAGCAAGATTTCTTTATTTATTTAGTAGCCACTGCTCCTCAAGCTTACCCCCCTGCGGACGTCCTTGCTCATTTGTCAAGGGTTTACTGTACGATATATGAGTAAAAAGCCTTCTGAAATGATTGTTGTATGTTACAGGGATTATGTTTATCAACAAAAGACAAGGGGATTTTTAAGGGAGGTTTACATATTATAAGTATTTTTGGAAACACACAAATAGTTATTGAAGTTTGTAACAGTTGTATGTTATATTTGATGGATACAATGATTATGACATGTATCGTCGCCCTCCTCCGCTTATTTTCTTTATTTAACTTCCAATGACCTCGATTTGATGACAATGTTTTAGAGAAGGGAAATACAGACTTATTTTACATACATTTAGATTTGAAATTATTAAAAAAGTACCTAGGAGTACGTACGTATTGTATGATCAAACTTGTTATAGAAAAAATGCATTAAACTTTTTTGGGCATGCAAAAAACCTTTTACAGGTACTAGCAGCTATCAAGATTACAATGACGATGATGGTTTCAAAGATGTGGTGGTGATGTGAAAGGAGACCTGTCGGGTCTCCTTCCGTTCCAAATATGTGGTATTTTTTGCATCGTCCTACTACATACTGTCTAGAACATAGGTGGTAAAGACAATATTATATGCCTTTATCATTCAAATATTATTTTATGGAAATAAAAATAATATTCATATAAATGTATTTTAAGAAATTAATTGATAAAAAGCAATGTTGCAGCAGCAGCTGTTGTTTCTCCTTCACGCCAAATATTATATGTGTTCAACTCGCTAGCTAGCTGCTCCGGCTTTTCTCCCTCTCTTTTTAAATCTCCTTCTGAATGCGGTGTGTGACAAGCTGGCCCAAATATTTGTTTTTTTCATTTAAAAGTTTTTTTGAGTTCTCTCTCTCTCCTTAACTCATTAGTTGGAATAGAAGCTGACCTCTGACAACCTCGTGAAAATATTCATATTTTAACATCATCTCAAGTTGTAATTTTTGGTGTCACGAATAAATTTTTTTTCTTCTGGGAATCTCATTTATATATATAGAGTTTGTTATACTTAATTAATTCTACTTAAGTTAACTTATATATAGTTTTTTATTTTTAGAAATTAAGCAAGACATTAATTTCTTTAATAAATAAAAAAAAATCATCCCAAAGTTATTATCCAACTGCAAAAAGAGTACACGGAAGAAATCCATCTGAAATATATATATATATATATTCAAAACTCTCCAGTACTTTTTTAAAAATATCAGAACATCCGAATAAACAATTAAAAAGGTAAGCCACTCCAAATCAATTGTAATTAATTATCTAAATATAGAAAATTCATTAAAAGGGAGGGGGGTAGGTTTGACACGTGTTTTATGATATAAATATTGCTTCGTTTTTTTGCATATACAGAGAGGGGTTTAAGAAGAAACATTATATAGTCAATAATAGTATAAAAAGCTACGCCTTTAAAGAGCAGGTCCACATTTAAAAAGAAACAAGTTTTTGATTTATTATGATTTTTTTTTTTTTTTTTACCTATGCTAATTTTAGGATTTTATATTCTTTCTTACATAGATTATTTATTCAATATATTTTCTGAAGGAAATTGCCGATATATGAATTTATTATTTATTTAAATACATTCGTCTCAAATGTCAAATTATAAAATTAAAAAAAGATTTTTTTTTCCCCGTTCATCTCAATTTTCTTTTCTATACCTTGTGTTTTTCTCTTCTTCTTTCGCAAATTACTTTCTTGAAAAGAATCTTGTTAGATACGATTTGTTCTGCATTGTCTAGACAAGGGTTCAAAATATTATCATTATGTATTTAAAACAATTTATTATGTTATTACTATCAATAACGTATATTTATAAAAAGGTACTGTAAAGACATTTAAAAAATTCGTATTTCCACGTGGGTTATTTAGCGTAGTTTGAGAGTTGGCCGTTAGAGGTCGTGGTTTTCTTGTAAATTTATTTTACCTGTTAAGTCGTCATCATCCTCAGTATAAATGTATCATTTCGCCAATAGAGGGCGACACTTTATATGAGTATACCTATAGATTGTATTGTACCTGTTAAATTAATCAATAGATGTTTTATTAATTAAATTACACGTGTAGGTTGCATTAATTCTATGTTATCTTATGCTATGCTCTAAGAAAGGAGGAGGGTGCTTAAGTAATACCTCAAAAAGCTTGTCTCACTCCTTCTCAGGGCGTTTTCTTATTGAGAGGTTTTTCCCCTTTTGGACTCACCACCCTGTAGTGCAAATATTTTTCTTTATTTTTAAATCCATCGTTTTACATTTTCTCATGGAGTAGTTCTCCATGGTTTTTCTATAACTCCTTTTTAAACATTTTGTATTCATACAGCACATATTTATCCATATTTTGTAGGATTATAATTATTTTTTCAAGCGGAAAACCAATCATACTTTATTATTAACTTAGAATTGATCAAGTTTCTTTTATACGTGATGTGATCTAGTTCGGTTCTTCTAAGAACATTGCATTTGCCTTTCAATTCGTGTACATGGAGTTTATTTAACTTTGACTTTTTAGAAAGAAAACAAAAATCGCACTCTTTTTTGCAAAAAGGTAGAAAAGGATGATGCCCCTAGAATGTGTTGTACATGTACACACATAAAACATACATTAAAAATGAACTTGCAAAAAAATTGCATTTCCAATGCAGTTATATGTAACGCTAAGTTATGTTTTACAGAATATATTATGACCTTTTTATTATGTAGTTACCTCGTATTTCTTCTTCCAAATAAAAAGCACGGCCTTATATCACTAATATATATACATATATATATATGTATACTGTATTTCTTCTTCAGCTGTCGATTGTTCTATTTCCTGTGCCTCCGCATATCAGTAGTGCTCTTCTGAGCGCGGATTAGTTAAATTACAATTAACTCGAAACAGTCCCCAAATTTAATAAAATGTACTCTCTATTTCATCTTCAGCTGACGATTTCTCTACTTCCTTTCTTCCTGCATATCAGCAGTGCTCTTCTCAAGCCGGGATTGGTTAAATTCCAATTAACTCTAAATAGCTGATCGATGAATTAAAAACATATATAAAATTTAATAATTCTAAAAAAAAATACACACGGCTTAACCTCACTGTATTTTACGATCAGGTTTTCTACTTCCTCCCCCTTCCCCCCAGTTTACCAGCACTGCTCAGAAGAGCGGTGATTGGTTGAACTCCAATTAATTCTAAATAGTTGAACAATACGCTGTATTTCATCATCAGCTGTTGTTTTTTTAATATTCATTACTTAATAGGAATAATTATTATTGATCAACTTAACTTAACAAGAGATTATTCCGATTCAACCAATCAACAACTTTGAGAACACTGATAAGGGGGGAGCAGAAAAATGTACAATTGAGAACTAAATAACGTGTAAATATTTGTTTTCGTGAGGTACGCCGTTCCAACTTGTATACAAAATAATGATTTCATAATTGAAAGGCATTGGTTAAATAATATTTAATGATTTTGAGCCTTTTCTCCGTTTTTTTTTTTTTTTTTTTAAGAAGAAAGGTTGCGAGATTCAATAGCGATATGTAAAACGTCGTAAAAAAGAAAACATTTTTGACGAATGATTATATAATTATTTCAGTTCTGTTTTCTAGAAGAAATATGTAATTCATACTCTGTTCTTTAGTGTGTTTTTTTTCATAATAACATGATTTGATGTGCCAAAAAGCTCTAAGGAAGTAAAAGAACAACAACCTTCCTCCATATTTAATTACTTACTTATGTAGTTAGGAAATTATCTTTATAATTAGTTATCAGTTTTTTTTTTGAGGGGCTGGGTTTTTTTCTTCAACTCAAAAATCTTTATCACATAAAAAGCAAAAATTTATAGTTAAGCACAGAAGAAAATCAATTTTTTTCGAAAAAAATATTCCAAAAATTATTTTTGGAAAAAAAAAAAATTCAAAATTAAATTTCAAATATTATTTTTTTGAGTAAAAAAAAATCAAAAATCCATAACTATTCTCAGAAAATCAATTTTTTTCGAAAAAAATATTTCAAAAATTAATTTTTTTGTGAAGAAAATTTCAAAAATTAATTTTTTTGTAAAGAAAATTTGAAAACTTTAAATTTAAAATATTGGAATTTTTGAAATACAAAATTCAAACAAAAAAAATTCTAATAAAAAGCAAAGATACCTTAATTTGCGGGGGGCTAAATCCCCTCCACCCCGCTCCCTGCGCACGCCCCTAGTTATATGTATAATAATGTTATTATTAGTTGTAAAAACCAAGCGAGGTTAATATTATATTATATCTAATAACGTTTCATTTATTTACATTGCAGGTCACTTCCAAATCCTATTCCACGAATTTTCATTGGAGCTTGTAACATCAGAGTAACGGAGGTATGTACCTACAGTTTATGAATGAATGAACGTAATATTATTAGGTGCTGGAAGTTGTGTTATTTGTGTATATAAAGGGGGAGAATATGTCATTTAGAATGAACGTGTCGCAAAATATGTGACTCGTATCTTGGAGAAAGACTTTCATATTTAATTTTCCTTTTCCACGTTTTTTGAGGTGTAGCCAAGAAATAAATGGAGTGAAATAGGGGGGCTGATTTTCATTTTCTCAAATGAAAATTATAATGCAAATCGGCTATTTATTTCTATTGAATCTGCCTCTTACATGCTCTAGTAATGTGTTGTACAAGTTGCAACTTGTACAAGTAAATTGTACAAAACGCAGGTCCTAAAAATGAGTAGGGATATGTATGCAATGATTGAATATTCTTTAGATGAGTAGCTCTTTTATCTGAACATTTCAAAAAAAAACTTTTTTTTTTTTTTTTTTTTGCATAATACTCGTGTTATTTTTTGAAAAGGAATTGTAATGACCTTTTCAAGAAATGTTATTACTTTCTTTTTTAGTACATGGGATTTTTGTAAGACTGAACTAATTCCGTCCGTCCTATTTTCGTCACGACCGGTCTCTTGTTCTAGTGCTTCAGCCTTAGTCACTTAAGAACGAATTGGCTAATATAATCCATCTCAGATCGAGTTTCACAGTGGCATTACAGGATTTTTTTATTTTTTTTGAAAAAAAAAAAAAAAAATTGAAAAATTAAATTTAGATTTCATGAAAAAATAATTTGATAAGTCCACAGCTATTCCCAAAAAATAAAAAATAATTAATTAAAAAATTTCTAATATTAAATTTTTTGGGAAAATTTTTTAAAATTAAATTTTAATTTGCTGGAAAAAAATTTCAATAATCCACAGCTTTTCACGAAAAAATTCAAAGATCAACAGCTATTCACAAAAAAGTAAAAATTTTGAAAAATTAAATTTTCTAGTATAAAACAAAATTAATTTAATTTATCTTTAATTTAGGGAGGGCTACAACCCCTCCTGCGCATCCCCTGCGGACGCCCCTGTTTGAACAAGAAATGATATGTTAGAGTTATAACTTTTGACTTTTTTAATGAATAAAAATAACTCAATTGATATAACGCATTCCTTGGGACAATATATGGCTCAAATGTCCACAGTTATATACATAATGAATATGTAATGTAAATAGATTAAAATGAATTGATAGCATCCATATATGTATAATTAGTAATTATAATTAGTAGTTTTACTATCATTACATCACTACGAAACTTGTACACGGCATAATACATGTTGTACATCAACTTAAAAACATTTGTGAAAAAAATCAAGAAAAGGACAAAATCCTAACTTATTTTTTTAGTTTGTAAATATGTACACACAGCCCAATGTTTCATAGACATAATTGAGACAATTATAGGGACTGTTAAATGCACAAGAGTAGCCATTAGGGGGCCCTCATTCCCCTCAAAACCTAACAGGATCTCAAATTTTAAACTCTTAAGAGAAAGTTGAATTTCTGTTGAAAAAATCAAATTACTCCATTGCATCATTTTCATCTTTGTTTTGAGCTTGGATTTTTTACATTTCATAATTTTAAGAGTCATCATTTTCTTTTAAAATCCTATTGTGTTTTGCCGCGAACCCTAAGGCCGTGTATATTTAGACTAGTACTGCCGGCGTTAAACATTCCTTATTTGTGGTGTTGGAGCAGACTTAGAACTGATCTCCTTATCAGTCTTATTTCCCCACCCCTCTCAGTCTTTTTTTTTTATTAGTCCGATCTTTTTTTACTACTCAATGGTCCTTAGAACTGATCCATATGTCTTTCAGTCTAGGTTATGCGACTCAAATGACGTAGTTAGTAGTTTAAATTCATCTGTTGTAGTTTTTACTAAAGACCGATAAGGACCAGTCTAGGACTGGCAAATTTTATTCGGACCGGACTGACAGAACTGCAGTCTGTTTAGTTTTTCTAGACCGATCCAACACTAACTTTTGCTTATTATTCAAATTTCTGGTATGAGTTAAGAGTTTCTGCTCTGGTTTAGAACCTTTATTTGATTGAAAGACTTATAAAATATATGGATGTCCCATTCTTTTATAGTGAGACTCAATTTTGTTCACTTTGAGTGCAATTTGCAGCACACCCAAAGGAAATAATGAAGAAAATTGGGGATAATTTGTATAAGAATAGAAATCTATCTAATCCAGGCTCAACTTTGAGAAAATCATTCATGCCTGTTTTTGTGTTAAGGGAGCATATATTGTATGTATATACATAAATACACCCAGTCTATCTCTTCCTCTGTTGTAAAGATATATACCTTCATTTTTGTATGCAGAAACTTAATATATATTTATTTAAAGTTCGTTCACATTTTCGTGAAAATAATAATAAAAAAATTTGCGAAGTAACGAGTTGTGTTGGAAGGAACAAAAACGACGTCGAGGGGAAGGTATGCATTTTGTGAAGCAGTAGTAGTAGTAGGCCTCCTCCACCTTCTTCTCCTGAAGGAGTAGTATGTGTATAAGGTATTCACTCTTCTTAATGCACAATACAATATACAGTATGTTGGAATGAAGAACCTACTTCTTTATACCTGAAGCAAAAAAAAACCTCTCCGTCCCTTTAAATAAATGTACTGGCACATATTTCCGTTCTGTAGTCACTGTAGATTATCTTATTTATACCATCTGTTGAATTCTAGACAGATGAAAAAATTTGCATCATGAGAGATTTAAAATATGTAAACCCTATGCACTAAAATATAGACGACGTATAATAACAGGCGTGTCCGCAGGATCATAATTTGTCTGTGTTTTGGAATTTGTTTGAAAAAAGAAACCCAAAAATAAAATAAAGATTGGAAAAAATTTCATAAATTCCCAGCTATTCAGATAAAATTGAATTTTTTGGGAAAATAATGTAAAAAATCCATAGCTATTCTCAAAAAATTTCAAATATTGAATTTCTTGGGGAAAAAATTTCAAAAAATCTACAGCTATTCACAGAAAATTAATTCTTTTGGAAGAAAATTTCAAAAATTCAGAGTTATTCACAAAAAATTTCAAAAATCCATAGGTATTCACAAAAAAATTTATATTATTAAAATTTTTGGGGAAAAAACAGTTAAAAATTTACAGCATTCACTAAAAATTAATTTTTTCGCGAAAAAAAATCAAAAATCCCCAGTTGTTCTCAAAAAATTTCTAATATTTAATTTTTTTGGAAAAAAAATTGTAAAAGCCATAGTTATTTTCAAGAATTTAAATTTTTGGAAAAAAAATTTCAAAAATCCAACGCTGTTTACTAAAAATTACTAAAATTTAAAAATTAAATTTTCTTGTAAAAAGTAAAAATTCCTTAATTTGGGGGATACAGCATCCATCCCACCCCCTGCGACACCCCTGAACAAAGATCTCATTCTTGATCAATATAAAATGTAGTATTTGAAAAAGTTCCATCTTTTTTCTTCTAAAAAGGTGTAGTATTCGTATCGGGGGGAAGATATATAACACTTATTTTACTAATAGCAATACATAATCAAAAACGATTCACTACTCCAAGTACTACCACGTGGAGTTTTTTGCTTCAATCCACATTTCACACTTATAACAAAAAAAATATATATATAATATTCACATATGTAATACCGGCATTCTCCATATAACTCGCCGGGTGAGGAAAGCCGTGTATGTGAATTAAGTAGTAGTTAGTTAGTTGTCACTCACTCACTCCTTTTCTACAGGTGTTTTACCTTTTGATGTAATCATGTATTATGGGGGGCACATTACACATCCATATAAATAATGAATAATAAATATTAATACACGTTGTGCCATGTCCTTGATATGAATCATTGTATTGTTGTTGTTGTCGTCATTGCTGTGTGTTTTTTGCCAGGGACGTCCACAGGGGGTGGGTTGGAAGGACTTTCCCCCCCAAAAAAAAAATGTAGGATTTTTCACTTTTTACTAAAAAAATTAATTTTTCAAATTTGTTGCCAAAAAAATTTATATTTGAAATTATATTTTTCAAATTTTTTGTAAACAGCTGTAAATATTTGGACTATTTTTTCCAAAAGAATTTAATTTTTTGTGGATTTTTGAAATTAAAAAAAAATATATATATATTATTTTTCAATTTTTTTCCAAGAAATGTTATTTTTTGGATTTTTTTTTTTTTTTCTAAAAAATTCCAAAAATCAAACTCCCTAAAAAGATATATATATATTCCTACGGACGCTCCTGCTTGGTTCTTGGTTCATTCTATGATGAACAAACACATCCTTTTAAAAAAAATATGTTTATTATAGATAAATAAATATAAGTCATTTCTTTAGAAGACTTATTCAAGAAGTTACCCGTAGTTTCGGCTGTACAACATGACGAAATAAGATTAAGTCTCTTTCGTCTTCTTCTCGCTTTCATTCACCGCTAAGTAATTAATATAGCAGGCAGCGCGAGCACTCCATTTAAATCAACAGTGAATAGAAATAATCACATTTTATATTCAGTATATTAGTGGAGGCGCAAGAGTTAGGCCACAATCATACGCACGTGTCATTCTAAAAAAAAATAGTTATATATTCCAGTGTTTCCTTGCCTCAATATTTTCTAATTGTGATTTCGTTTGATTTTCAGTTATTTTTTCGTGATTATATTTTCATCAAAAAAGAAGATGTAAATTAAATTTCAAAGCGAAGAAATCCAATCAACTCCCGAAATATAAGAAAAACACTCTCAATTACTTATAGCATATAATAGTATACCTATTAGAATAGACAATATATATATATTTAGAAGACAAAAATAAACACTTTTCTGAATAAAAAAGAAGACAAATAATTAATATAAAAAAGAATGGAACCCATCAATAAGGAATCATCAAAGTTCAGCTCACATCATGTTAATCAGGTAAGAGAATCATACTTATACAATAAGGAGTCATCGTACTTATTATTGAACCCCTGATTACTATTATTTAATTATTCATACATACGTTTAATTACACACCAAAAAAATAAATGCTAATTTATTCAATTTCCTTCTTTTTGATGATATATAATATGAATAATATTAAAATGACAAATGTTCTATTATTTGCAGATTATAGCAGCAATTGCTGTTTCCTTCGGTCCATTCGCTGTAGGAATGGGAAAGGGCTACACATCCCCCGCACTTGCTTCACTTCAAGTCAGATTAGGAGCCGATGGTAGAAGGATACCATCAACAAACAGCGCATCAGATTTAACTATCACAGATCAAGAAGGCTCATGGGTAGCTAGTCTATCCCTACTAGGGGCTCTTTTAGGAGGAATATTCTCAAGTCTTATTCTCAAGCATGGAAGAAGAAGGATTCTACTATTTGTTTCCCTACCCTTCTCTCTATCATGGCTTCTCACAACTATTGCATCTAATGTGGAGATGATTTACGTCACGGCGTTTGCTGTCGGATTTTGTTCAAGCATAGTGCAACTCGCTACACAAGTAAGGGATTTACCATAATTCATAAATCAACTCCGTTGTTTTTTCACCTCTCAAAATTTATAATACTTTTATTTTTTCTATCATCATGATCGTTCAAATCTCTATGTACATAACATTTATATAATACAAATACAACCCGCTCCATGTATACATACTTAATTTTTTCCTTGTTTGACTTACAGGTATACATAAGCGAGATTGCTCATCCGTCGATACGCGCGAGTCTCTGTTCCAGCTCAAAAGTGTTTTCTCAAGTTGGACTTTTAACATCATTTGCCCTTGGGGCATGGCTTAATTGGCGACAATTAGCCATTGTGTGCGCTATTGGACCTATTATGACCTTCATAGCTGCACTTAATGTTCCAGAAACGCCCAGTTTCTTAGTGTTTACGAATCAAGATAAAAGGGCAGAGAGATCCCTAAGGTGGCTCCGAGGAGCATCTTACTACACACACGATGCTTTTGATGACGATAACATGGGTGTTTCTGAAGAGCTTGCAACCCTCCATGCCAACATCCGCATGAAAAGAGAGCAACGATCCTGTTGCTCTAAAAAGGTTGTCATGTCTCAATTATTCCGCCCATTGTCCATTACTTGTGGTGTAATGTTTTTCACTAGGTAAGATCCCCCATTTGCTTTGTTTCCCCATCTTTATTTAGTCACTCATTAATTATTCCTTTATTTGACTTCTAGATTCTCTGGTGTGACTGCCTTTAATTTCTACGCCGTCCCTATTTTCCGTGAAAGTTTTGAAAGCTTCAACCCACATTTGGCCGCTGTTCTCACTGGAAGTGTCCAATTAATATCATCTGCAATGAGTGGTATTTTGTGCGATCTGGTTGGTCGTCTCCCACTTTTGGTCATCAGTTCTGTACTCATGTCAGGAGCCTTGGCTGGATTTGGAGTATTTTCTTATTTCCAAAGATCCGACTTTATTGAAGCTACAGAGGGAGGAGCAATCCTATCCTACGCTCAACATGATTGGATACCTTTAGCCTGTGTTGTAACATTTGTTGCCGCATTTTCTCTCGGCCTCAACCCTATTTCCTGGCTTCTCATCGGGGAAGTTTTCCCTATTGAGTACAGGAGTCTTGGACCTGCTTTAACTACGAGCTTTGGCTATGTGTGTGCTTTTATTGGAGTTAAAACCTTTGTGGATCTAAGGCTCTGGCTGGGACTTTTTGGAACTTTTTGGACATATGCCGTCATCGCGGCAATTGGTCTTCTATTTACATTATTATATGTACCCGAAACTAAAGGAATGTCATTAGATGAAATGGAACCTAAAACTTGCAGTATTTTAAAATCTTCGGACGACCCATCCAAGGTCTAAATCATCTTAGGAATTAATTATTATAATTAGCTAAATTTATATAAAATGGTGTTGTTTTAGTCTATATTGTTATATAAACATACTACTATTGAAATATCCCTCCAATCCACTCTCCTGTGTTGAACTACCACACTTATTTATTTCCCCGTCTAAACTTCTTTAGTTGTTACTTTATTGATCTTGACAACTATGTAGTCGTAGCTTTATCTCCTTGGAGGATAAGTAAGAATCTCCCTGTCCCTTATTTAGGTTTTTTAAATTTTTGTTACAACCATACATGCAGTTTTTTATTTTATTTTATCTCTTTTTTTTTTTTTTTTTTTTTTTTTTTTTCGTAGTAAAAAACCTTGTTATGATTTTCACCTCTCTTTTTTTTTCTTTTCATATACTATATAAACTCATTCAACATAAATGATTTTCAAGTAATTTTTCTGATTTAATATTAAATATAATATTAATTTACCTAGACAATGATTTTTCATAGAAAAATTGCATTTATTATTATCTTTTTTTTTTTTTTTTTTTTTTTTTTTTTGAGTTTAATGAATAATAATAAAAATTGCCTAACTTTACAACCACACGATTATGTTCCTAGAAGTAAAGTCAAATTAGAATTGTTTTTATAGTCGCCTCCCCCAAAAAGAAGAAAGACACTTTTTACAAAAACTGTTGTTCATTTTAGTCACATTTGGATTGATGAATTTTTATTTCTTTTTTTTTATCTGAAAAAATTCAATGGTACTGAGCAGTATTATATAATTATACTATTCTATTTTTTATCATATACATACACATGAAGAATTCACAGTCCTACTTGATCTTATCCTATTATGATTTTGTTGTTTTGTTTTTGTAATAATGCCCGAGTTAACTCATTCTTATAATTATATTATTATCTCTTTCTTCTTTTTATTTTTGTCTCTTTCTTTATATATATAAATGCGAAAATAACGTAGATCCTATCTATTCTTATCCAAACTACGTTTGTCAATAATGAAATTTTTTTAGTCATGTTTTTATGTCTTCATTATTGTAAGGATAATTATTTTTTATATACATACACCCTCAATGTGTTCTTTTTAGAAAAATACATTTTTCTTAATAAAAAAGTTTAATTTACACAAATACACAGCGTTGTTCTGTCTTCATTCATTGAGCTATTATTGAAATCAAAGCTACAAAAGAGGGAACTACTTTTTGGTCCACTAGGGGGCGTTAGAGTCCATATTACTTTGCAACCTCCTTACATGACTATCGTTTTTATCCCCACTCAACCTCGGCTGACAAAAGGGAAAGGAAAACATACGGTCTTATGAATTTTTCTTGTTGCCAACTGTTAATTATTATTTTGTAGTGTTGGATCACCATCTTTTATTTACTTTTATTAATATGACGTAGGGATTCGTTTTAGCTATAGTCAATTAATGAACGTTTTTAGGAGTAATAATTATTAGTCTTAAGTCCTTAGGACAGATACTTCCGTCTTTTAGTCCTAGCTATTCTTTACTCATAGCTAAGATTGAATAATATAAAAACGAAGAAAATAATACATTATAGCTAGAATGTATAACAATAACTTCTAGCCACATTCCTCCTACTTCAAACTTCATGTATCTTGTCTCTTGAAAGATGTTATGTTGAACATCTGAAGGGACATAGTTAGTAACTTTGTCCCTTCAGCTGTTGTAGTTACCATGAGAGACCGATAAGGGCCGGTCCTAGTCTTTTCTATAATTTAGACCGATCCATTACTAGTTGATAGCTTTGATTCAAACTAGGTACTATGTATAATAATTATTTAATCAGTCAAAATCGGATGCAACTTTTCACTCAATGCATCTACATAATAAATAAATAATATGGGAGTAAGGCCCGGCATCTTAATTCATAAGATATGCATTCATGTATGTAGTTGTATTGAATTGTACTGCTGCTAGGAAATATTTTCCAAGGTAAAAAAACCTTTAATGTAATGAATTATTCCAGCGCCGCCTGCATCAAAAGCCGAATTTAACCTGCATCTAGATTGTGTCTGACGTCACAACCTTACATATTATTTTGGTATAGAAAAAGAATTTCGTCATATTGCGTGAGTGCTTGCCCTCCTACTCTCCCAAATAGTTCCGAAATTTACAAGAAGTAACTTGTACATATTTTGTAATCATGAATCATACTTTGCTGGAAAATACTTCGTGGATTTTCCTTCTTTTGTTCCATCTAAGATGATGCAAGTTATTATTCTAATGTTAAGATTTGGATTTGTTACTTATACTTGTCCTATATTTTTTAATAACAAGTAAGATTTTTAGATGTGAATAGTCATTGTGAGTGTATTTGGAAAAGTCTGATACATTTTTTTACAAAGAACATATTATACAGTAAGATGTAAAGAGCATTAGAATCCCATCCTTATCAAATTTCGAACTGAATATTAAATTACAAATTCATTATTAAGGAGCATTCTGAAAAAGGTAGAAGAAAAAGGGTGAAAGTAAGAACTAAGCAAGAAGTAACAACGGAAGGGGAACATTCAATTACTAGAGAGCGTTTTCTTATGTAACGTCAGCATTGTTGAGGTAGGCCATTTTGGGAGCCTTAACAACCAAGTTTGATAAGAATAACAACCCTTTTCCATAAGTATTAAGGAAAATAATAAACTATTGCTTTGCATTTGGATCTCGAAATGGGACCAACTAATAAAAGACTTAAACTTTACGGTCTATCAAAAAAAAACTACTCCTGGAAGACCAAGTTGATGATATATCAGTTCTTTTTTACCATTCAACGATCCAAGCTATGAGTTTATTTTCTTCATTCCTGGCTAGGATTGAATAAAATAAAAACGAAGAAAATAAAAAAGGATAGCTAGAACGTAAAATAATAAGTTACTTTAAATTTCAGGTATCTTGTCTTTTTGAAAGAGGCTATGTTGAACACTTGAAAAAACAAAAAACTACGTCATTTGAGCTGTTATATTTATCATAAAAGACCGATAAGGGGCGGTCCTAGAACTTGACAAATTTTATTAGGACTGGAGGTATAGGACTCCAGTCTTTTTAGTTTTTTTAGACCGATCCAACACTACATCATATGTATTAAAAATAGGTTATACAGCTTATTTTCATAATATAGACAATAAATTAATTATTATATTGAAAATAATAAGATATTTTTCTACAATTTATTACTCCTTTATTCATTCTTAATCGATCCAAAACAAACTAAATAGTACAAATCAAAGACTACTAAAGACTGGAGTTGAGCCAACTGTTGACTCAAGTCCTTATACTTCATTGTTCATTATTATAATTTGTGACAAAAGTAAAACAATAAGAAACAAAAAATCAAGGAAAGATAATAAATGAATTAAATTTGAGGACTGCACTCAACAAATATCTCAATTAAGCAAAACATGGACTGAATGACTGATTTTAGAAAAATGTCAATAATTTTTTTTTTGATAAATATATATTTTTTTTTTTTTTGAGATACGACCTTTGTGAACATGTTCATTCAATATGGCCGCCCTCAGCAACAATCACAGCCTCCACACGGTGGCGGAAATCCTTGCAGGAATTGATGATGAACTTCTCGTTCAAGTTGTTCCACTCCTTCACAATGGCGACCTTCAGGCAGACGACGTTCGGCTGAGATGTCCGGTTAGTCTCCCTCTCCAAAGTGCCCCACACAACAAAGTCCAACGGTTTCAAATCCGTCCAAGATGATGGCCACATGTCCTTGGGCCAAAGATCAGCCATGTTGACGGCGCAGAACTTCTGGCATTTGTGTGTGAGGATGCACCATCTTGGGTCCAAACATAGTTGTCTTCTGGAAGATGGCCTTGATCCATGGTAGTGTGGTGAATCTCAGCACCTTGCAGTAGGCCTCCTGGGTGATTTTCTCCCCAGCCTTAAAAAAGAAGAGAGGCATCTTCTTGCCGTCGGACGCCACGACCCCCTGGACCATTGTTTGGGCCGGATGTTTTGTACGAAACACCCCCTTGACCTCCTCAGGTGATCCCTCCAGCCAAAGTTCGTTCCGATGGTTGTAGACCTGGTCCACGGCGAAAATCTTCTCGGCAGAGAAAATTTTTCCTGTGGATCTATTTGCCTTGATCCAGGCACGAACTTTCTTGCACCCCTGCATTCTCCTTTCCTTGAGAGTGTCGGTCAACAGGTGGCGTGGGGTACTTGTGTAAGAGGACAACCCTAAACCCTCCTTCACAGCCCTCCTGATTGTCCCCTCGTCCACGTCAAACTCGTTAAAGAGGCGATTTATGAATTTTGTGATGCCCTCCTTGATCTTCTTCTTCCGGTCCCCCAGAAACTCAGAATCCCTTTTCAGGTTGTGTCCCCTACTTTTTTTTTTCCTTGAGAGATCTTTTCCATCGTTTTTCATCTTGTTCACCTTGAAAATGAGGCACCAGGAGCACTTCCCAATGTCCATAATCTCTACCATCTCAATTTTGGCATCCAGAAAGTCTGAGATCCTCTGCCTTTTTGCTTCTTGCTCATTCATGATTAAAGATATGATAAATGTTTATTAATGTTTACTAATGCAGAAAGGCACGAGATTCAGAATATGCATGAAAAATTACAAAACCTCTTTACTTTAATTACATAATTAGCATTTATTACAGTCCACGTTTTGCTTCCGAACCCTGTACACTCCTCACTTTTTTATATTACAAACCTGTTATCATTAGGTATTACTTAATTCTTGAATAGAAAACATCTAAGTATAAATAAACAAATCACAATTGCTTGTGCTCATGAAAGATGATTAATTAAGAGGATTTGTTGGGGAGTCATAAGTAAATATGAAAATCTGGTGTATTTTTTTATAGCCCTTTTTTGAGTTGGCAAACTGAAGATTAAATTTTATTTTCCTAAGCTGTTGTCATTATTATTTAATTACTGAGGAATGAACTTCATTTTCTACTACAAACAACATATCATTGACATATATTAAACCGTATTGAACATTTGCTTGTGCTCATTAAAGATGGAAAGTAACCTTGAGGATTTGTTACAGAGTTATAATTGTAAGTTGTGTTGGACTCAGAGTAGAATTGTGGATCGAGATTGACTATGTCCTTGCTCATTTCCATCTCTGCAACCCCCTCATCACAGCTCCTTGTAGCTGATATAATGAAATGTCATGACAGCTAAGCTGCTCTACATCAAAACATTTTTCAAATTGTCAGGGTTACCATATTTCTTTTCGATTCCTTTTTTTAACATGCCCAAAATCCTCCTGATTAGCAACACTGATGTAAATCGTTTGTATAATGGGCATATTTAAAAAAAAGAAACGAAAATCAACAACTATTTGAAGAAATTTTTGGAGGATATCATCTACAATCAGCTGTGATAAGGGAAAGGTTTCCCCCATTTAAAAAAATACAATCAATTTATGTTACGTACGTATCAGTATGATGAAATTTTCGAAAACAATTTCATTGTGCATACTTACATACATGAAATTTTGAAGATCGAAACAGAAACTATATTACATACATTATGAAATACTCAAATCTGTTTAAAATAACTAGAGTATTGGACCGTATTATAGTAGATTTCATGGGATAGTGAATCCCACAATGATTCATCTTTACTCTTCTAGAGTAAAAGTTCATTCAACTACAGCATCAGAGACATATTCGTGGGGATTTTTCTTTGAAAACAAAAATGCTTAGTTAAGCTTTTGTAAGGCACTAAGGGCTGTAACTCAACAACTACATATGTACTCAGCTAGGAGTGGATAATGAATTTGCGTCAAGTCTGAGTAAAGTCTCGAAGATGTAAGTCCAATTCAAATATATCTATAGTTTTAAAATTCAGATTGTAAGAATTCCCTCCCATGGCTGGTTTTAGTGGATAAATATTTTCCGCGGCCTTCTGCCTGGTTACACAAAAATGGGCCCACAAATCATTTGAAAAATTAATAGTACATCAGTCTGGGGCATGCATATTTAAAATTAAAAATAATATAAAGAAAATAGCTACACATTAATCTATTCCAGGGTCCAACTCACACTAAAAAAATAGTTCTATCCCAAACTCCAGTGAAGTGAGGCACTTCCGCAGAGAGTAGGTGGAGGGACTGGAGCCCCTCGCCCTAAACAAAGGAATTTAAAAAATTATTATTCTGGAAAAAAAAATTAATAAGAAAATAGGTTTTCTAGGATTTATTTTCTAAAGAAAAAGAGTAATTCGATCAAATTATGACCAAGCCCGCCAAAATACAATTCTGCAGACGTCCTTGGAGGTGGAACCAATTTAAAAAATATTCGACACTGCCATTCTGTTGACAGCAAGGCTCCTGAGCGGAGCATAGGTCAAAGATAATTATTTTAATTATGAGTGAATCATTAATTTGGGGAGGGCTGCAGTCCACCCTTACGGACGCCCCTGAAATGATATTTTTACAGAAAATATAGATTAACTTATGAATAATCCACTCATTTTGAAGCCCCTATTGATGGTGCAAAAGGCCCCTCCCCTCCCAAAAACATCGACCCTGCTCTTCACTCCATCCTTAAATTTGGCCCATTTATACGACCTTGCGTAAGAACATAACAATCTACTCACAATATTATGAGCATGTCAAATTTATCCAATCAAGCTTTTAAATATAATCTTTTAGAATTTAATCCAATAAGCTTTTTTATATTGTACCATTAGTACAACATAGATATACCCACGATATTATAAACACATGGTAAATACTAACTATGACTGAATCAACTTAATAATTTCAAGTGTAGTATAGGTGGGATACAGCCAGGGGCGTCTGCAATATATATACATATTTTTTTTAAGAGGGGGGTTAGGGGTTAGGATTAAATTTCTTAAATTCAATTGTAAAAATTTTGGAAAAAAAATTGAAAAATCGATTGCTTTTAACCAAAAATTAAAACTTTTTTAAATTCAAGAAATCTAAAGTTACAATGCCAAAGCTCAAAATTTGTTCAAAAAAAAATTGAAAAATCAAATTTTTTGGAAAATAATTTCAAATATTAAATTTTTTCTAAAAAAATTGAAAAATCAAATTTTTTGGAAAATAATTTCAAATATCAAATTTTTTGGAAAATAATTCAAAAATCAAATTTTTTGGAAAATAATTTCAAACATTAAATTTTTTCTACAAAAATTCAAAACTCCACAGTTAACACAAAAATTTTAATTTTTTCTAAAAAAATTTAAAAAATCCATAGGTACTCCAAAAAAAAATTCAAAATCCACAGCTGTTCATAAAAAGTGTATTTTCTTCAATTAAATTATAAATATTTGGAAAAAAAATTCTTGAATTAAATTATAAATATTTTGGAAATAAATTTCAAAGAAAAAAAAGTTGGAAAAATATTTTGGAAATAAATTTCAAAGAAAAAAAAGTTGGAAAAATATTTTGGAAATAAATTTCAAAGAAAAAAAGTTTTTTTTTTTTTTTTTTTTTTTTGAAAAACAAACTTGAAGAATTAATTTAAAACTACAGCCCTTCCATTCCCCTTCTGTGGACGCCTCTGGGATTGGATATGATAGTTTATGGTGACCTTAGGAAATTTTTTTATAATCAAATAAGTTGAAGAACATTTTATGTTTCTGTTTGCATTTATTATAATAATTTATTTGGCAATTATTTCTAACTATAATAAAAACTTTCTGATTAAAAGAAAATTGTTATTATATTACATTCCATGACGAAATGATTGAATATAATATCCGAAAATAAGTGGATTAGCTATCCTTTGCTACAAATGAGGTTTAAAATTGCTATGACTAAAAACATATTTAATGATTGGCAAATTATTCCACATAATAATTTCATGACTCAAATGTTGTGGGCGATATTTCTTTTAATTTGTTTATGGTATTTCAAAAGTTATTGAATGGAAGTCATCCAAAATGTTCTATAATAATTATCATTTTCGGAGAGGACCTGGGGCTATTTCCCTAGGCCACACTCTTGAAAGAGCCCCGTGCTGGATATACTTTATAAATAATAGAAAATTTTTGTTATACAATACTATATAAATATGAAAAGTTGACCTTTTTTTGAAAAAAATGGTCATTTTGAAAATGGAAAGAAATATTTCTTATTAATAAAATAATAACGTCATTCTATAAATATTATAAAAAGTTTTACCAAAAAAAAGTCATTTTATTTGATTAAAAGGTGAAAATATTAAAGAAATAGAATGGGCATTATGCAATGTGGTCGATTATGCATTATTACGTTTTGTGTTACCCTGATCCGTAACTTTTTCTATAATCCTTGTAACTAAAAAACAGGGGAAAAAATATAGCCTACATTCAACTTTTTTGGCGGAGCTAACTAGAATGGACACTCGATCGAGCACAAAAACTCTGCCTAAAATCAATTGGAATAATGCATCTCAATTTGTTACAAAGTTATGGTCAATTATTCATTTTTCATGTTTTCTGTTACTCTGACCTTAACTTCTCAAAATTTAATGACCGCTTACTCTGACTATATCTAATCTTCGTATCAAGTTTGATCAAAGTCGATTTTCTACACCCCCCTTGAGCGTATAACAAGGAGCAGAGAGTAACAAAAAGGGTTAATTCAATAGAACCATATGTCTCGCTCCCGCCTTCTCCTCGCCCTCTTTTTTCATTTAAAAAATGTCAACTCTACCAATTATATATTTTCAAGACTCATTTTTATTATAATCACTAATAGTGCGTGGCTCAGTGGCTCCTGCACACAGTAAAACCAGCACAGATTATATCTACATACAAACGGTTGCATACCTTTATGTTATTAATAAATTCGACCGACAATGTAGTTATTTCATCAGATTAGAAGCACCTTTAAGCCCATTTAAAAAACAAATGATTAAAAAAGGTTTATTAAGGTTGTGAAATATTTTCCTTTTTTCTTTCATGATTAGGGTTAGCAAAAAATGTTGATCATTTTGATCGATTTAATGAGTAATACCGTAATTGGACTAATTAAAGGCAGAAAAAAGGATGACGGAATCAGGGGTGTCTGCAAGAGGTGGGCAGGAGGGGATGTAGGTATTTTTACTTTTTATAGCTGTCTATAACTATGGACTTTCAAATTTCTTCCAAAAAGTTTAATTTTTCGATTTTTTCCCCAAGAAATTTAATTTAAATTAATCTAATTTGCTGTGAGTAACTCTGAAATTTGAAAAAAAAATTACAATAAATTTTAAATTTGCAATTTAATTTTGATATTTTTTTTAATTTAACACCTGTAGATTTTTGAAATGTTTTATATTAAATTAAATGTTAAAATTTTTTTTCAAAAAATTAATTTCTTGTAAATAGCTGTAGATTTTTGAAATTTTTTTCCAAAAAATTTAATTTGCTGATAATAGCTATGGATTTTTGAAATTTTTTTCCAAAAAAATTGATATTTAAAATTTAGTTTCTAATCTATTTTTCAAAAAATTTTATTTTTTGAAAATAACTGTAGATTTTTGAATTTTTTGTAAATAGAAAGAGATTTAAAAAAGAAACCACAAACCAAGCCCGCCAAAAAAATAATCCTGCGGACTTTCCTGCGAATATTCCATCCTGAAAAGGTATGTTAGTCATAATGGTTGCCATGCTTTTGTTTCTACAAATACCCTTCTATTAGTCCTCCTTCACTTCAAATCAAGGTCAATGGCCTAGGTATAATAAAAAAGTAGGCATACATTTCATCATCTTTCGTCATATTTAGATTAATAAATAAATAATTACCCTTTCTGATTTAGAATTTTTTTGGAAAAAAAGTTCTAAATGTATCCATGTAAATTGTATCATTCTTACGTAGGTAATTCATGTTTATCAAATCTTAATCATAAAGATATAACAGCAAATAGGTATTGACTTTGAAAGAGACATAATAAGTATTACCTATATTATTAGATCATACATACTTTTTTCAAAATTCCCTATTTGCTAATTCTTAAAACTTTTCTTAGTCAATCTTTCAATGATTCAATAAATATTTTCCTATCTGTGATCATCATTAATCTATATACATATATTAAAATTATTCATGGGTTCATTCTTTTAACGAATTTACTCAGTAAATATATGATGTATACATACATAGGGAATATAGTTGTATACAACCAGAGAAAATTTTCGTTATAAGCATTAATTAGTCACACTTTTTATGTAGTTTCATATTGATTGTAGTTTAAATTATCTTATTTAGGACATAATTACGTAGTTTTATTTAATGATACCTAGGGCATTACATAACATTATTATAATTATATTGTAATCCAGTTAGCAATTTTTAGAAGAACAAGAGTTGTAGTTCTCTAGATCCGTGGTTCCCAAACTTTTTTGATTTCGACCCTAAATTATGTGGCTAAATAATGTGCGTTCCTTACACCTCTCATTGATATATGAATATAAAAGTTTGGAGTTCATTTTATGCAAATAAATGACTTAAAGACCATAGGAATCTATAAAGTTCAACTGAGAGGCAGAGAATATAAATTATTTGGCAATATTGATCAACAATAAAGATTTCAATTTTACATATATTGAAAAATATAAGAAATACAGCGAAGAAATACTCAAATATATTGTAAATATTAAATCAATGATATATGTACTACTTGGAATCCTTTCTATGCAAGCAATTTTCTTTTTGCAGTAAAGTCAAAATGGAGACTCTCAAATAAATAACATTACAAGCTGTGGATATGAATATGTAACTAAACGAATCAAGGTCTTAATGTGACGGTTATGCTCTGTGCATTGAGCAAAGCAGGTCTATTCTAAATTTAATTTTAGACACAGCAACTCGAAGATCATCCTCCACGTTAACCTGCGATCTATTATTTATTTTTGATATAAGTTAATACAGAAAAGGTCTTCTCACATAAATAAGTTGAGCCGAATGGAGTTAGTAAATCTAAAGCTGCTTTGACCATTAGTTGTTACCCATTCATCATAGAAATCCAGAGTTTGTCAAGTGTTTAGGAATAATCTGTTTTAGTGTTTGGGTGGATGAAAGTTCGATAAGTGCATGTTCCATGTCAGACGACGGATGATTAGCTGTGGTAATAAACGGGGCGTATCCAGATGGGGAATACTTTTTTTTAAATGATCCAGAAGAGACTTTTAATGGGTATTTTTTTGATTTTGGAGAGTAAATAAGCCCGTTTGAAAAAACGTGGTTACTTGGGCAGCATAATTTGAATAGGAAAAAAATCATTGTAGCTACTTAAAATAATTTCAGGAACTTTAATTTGGGTGATTTTTTCGATGTATTGTCCCCAAAAAACGTACAACCAATAATATAAATTTGATTTAACTTATACAGTTTGATAGGCCATAATACGTAGTATATTTAAGTATTTAAAAGGAAGTTTTATATTTCTTGATACGAATAAATTAGGATCGAAAACTAAAGTGCACCCATTTGACCCCACTTTACCTAATTAATATTATTCCAACCACTTCTAGCCACGTTATACGACCCACAATCCATGTATTCCCTACCCTAGACCAAAGCAACTAGATTAAAAAGTTATTTTATAAAAAATAAACAAGGTCAGTCATATTCTGAGGCATCCTTTAACCAGACACCAATAATCAAGACGAGCATTCCAAATTCTTGGGAGATACAACTACATAATTAATTATTCACAAGAACAGGAATCTTGTATATGGTTAGAATTATTAGAATATTTCTGCAGTTTTGTTAGTAGAATACATTTTCATTATAAGCGAGAATATATTTAAATATTTATAGTTGTGAGTTAGGAGGAACACGGTCCACTATCACCGGTGCCGAAATATATTTGCAAGTTGAGGCAAATTTTATAATGGCTACGTCATTAAGGTAATGGCCCCTATGGTTCCGACGCCACTGTCCCCATAGTAAGGTAACTGGTAGGCCTCAACACTAAACAAAACCATCGTTATTAATCGTGTAATCTGAATATAACACAATATCTATTTTTCTGGGTGGGATTTCATTCCTCACGACAAAATCCAAAGCGTTTAATCTTCACGGTCTATTCCTCAGAGGCAAATAAATGCCTTAGTTATCAAGTTCAATAGATATTACATAAGGAAAGGCTACATAAATGGAAACCCCAATAAGGAACTTCATTTCATATTAATAATATAATATATATTCAATATTTTTTTGTTCTTACAAAATCCTTGGCGACAAAATTCAATCACATTTATAGAACTGAAGGCTTATCATTATTTTTTTTTTAAGTTTAAAGAAAATTAAATATGATGTGTGTATAATCATAATTACACATATAAAACTACATATTTGTGTATTTTCGTATGATAATTAATTAATAGAGCGATAACTGTATAAAATAAAAATAACAAAAAACTTAATAAATTATTATTGAATCAGGGACTGAAATGTAATTTTTTTAAAAATCAAAATGAATAAAAAAATAAATAGGGAATAAGAGAAAATAAATTTATATACCTAATAAATATATCATGTATATAATATTTCAAAATCAAAGTTTTTATATTACTATATACCTTTAAAGATGATTAATAGTTATTATAATTGAAGAAAATAAAAATACGAACCCATGAATATGATCGAAATCCAAGATGTATACTGTACAGTACATACAATTCTTTAGAGAATGGACTAATTGAGCTTTTTTTTTTAAAACAAGTAAAATTAATGATATATTTTCAATTCTTTGATCAATTAAATTAGAATTACAATTTTGGATATATTTATTATATATAATATGGGCGTACTTTTTTAATTACATGTTTCTTTCTTTCAAGGTAATAAGTTAAACAACTTGGCTTCTTACGATAGTAATAGTAATAAAACTCAAATTAAAAAAAAACAAAAAAACAGACAAAATCATGGACATAACAAAATTACAATAGCACATTATCAGTATATGCTTCTTCATTCTCCAAAGGACTTCAATTGTTCTAATTGATATTCCAGAGCTATTCTCTCCTCTAGTGTATCTGATACTTCTTGGTGCAATTCATTGATGGTTCTGGCAAGAATAGAGTTGGTTTCTTTCAAACTATGAATGGATTGCTGATAGCTCTTAGTATTCACAGAAGAATTTGATAAGAGATCTTCCCCAGCTTGCCTTTGAGCTCGAGACACAGCTGATGCACCACGGAGTTGTTGCTGATTGTTACTGTATTCAGGCGAAGGCTCAGGGGCTCGGTTAAGTGGATATCGAGGAGGTGGTGGAGGAGGAGGATGCAGTCCCATCCGTAGGAGGCGATTATTTTCAAATCGATTGAGATCCAATGAACTACTTCGGGCATGTGTTCTTCCTGGATTGATACGTGGCGGTGGAGGTGGGGGATTCCCTTCTTTTTTGTTCAGGCCCAAAGGGTTCAAAGTGGATGAGGGAGGAAGACTTACGGGTCCACCTCCGATATCGATTACGTCATCGTCATCGGTGTCGTTGTTATTATTAGTAGTAGTATTGTTTCTCAATGTCAAAGACGAAATGGATTCCTCAGTTGTAGATACAGCATCTTCCTGATTCCAGAGTTGTTCATAGACGACTTCCCTCAAGCCATGTTTAATTTTTTTCATCGTATCTTCTTCTTCGTCAGAAGATTGAATGCAAGGACTATCATCTGGACTAAGACGAACAGCCACAGGTGCCACGATGTTAGGATCCCTCTTTAATTGATCTCTATGATGAAAATCGAAATTGGCAGGCTTAGGTGAAGAAAGTGGACTTGTCGAGGGGGATGGCGGATCATTTGAGGAAAGGATTCCAGACTTCGAAGGGATAATTGTAGTCTTTGAGGAAATATGTAGATGGCGATTATCATATAAATCCTTGTTATGACGATCAATAAGGAGTTTCTGACGAATTTCTAAAGGCTGCAAACAAGACGGTAGCTCCTCTGGTAAATCAATTTCATTCCGCCGAAGAACGACTAAATGCATTGCTGTAAGGAATTCTTCTAAACTCAGACATCCGTCTTTGGAGACATCACTCAACTGCCAAATCTGACGAAGCTCCATGATTGGAAGTCGAGACTTTTCAAAGAATTCTTTGGCTAACGCGCCAGGAATCACACCTCTGGGATTAGGTTGCATAGCAAGGAATTGAGAAGTGTAGTAAGTCAATTGCTCCTTTGTAATGGCCCAAACATCTTTAGAGCAGCCTCTATCAACGTCTTCCTCCTCATCACTACTTGGAATTTCAGAGGATTCCTCTTCCGTTCCCAAAAGCTCCCTGAAAAGACATATCACATTCATTACAGTACTTTATTAATTACATTCCACTAAAACAGAGAATCTTCCACCTTTCTTCCTCATAATTCGCATTCGAGGGCCAGGAAAACGTGGAGTCATCATGATTCAGAAGAAAGAGATGGCGTTGCTGCGGATTGCAATTCACGATCCCAGCTCCCTCGTCAACCTTGGATGGGGCCACTTGAGGATGTACTGCAGAGGAGCAAGGAAGGGGCGGAGGTGGAGGAGAGGAGGAATCTTCATCTGTATCTGCTCCGATGGGAGACACAGCATGAAAGGCGGAATCACCCGACTTTACAGACAACATCCCCAACAAATGACCATCACAAAAAGTCTTCAAAGTCACACAATCTCCTTATATTCTAATACTTTTTAGAAATGAAAACGGCCAAAGCAAACACGAATCCAACTACAAGTTTCTTCTTTTCTAGCTACGTAGCTACAAAATTAAAAAGCTAAAATATCTTTTCATTCCTCGCTCCCCGCATACAATCAACTCCAATTTTTCTTTTTTTTAGTCATTTATCCCCTACTTACGCTACTATTATTTATTGTACGTACATATTTGATATTGTATCTAGTATTTCTCCACTCCCAGAAACACGAAACCTCTTCTCCTTCTAATCAAGAGGGACAAGTCACGTCAAGGACTAATACTGATAGAGCATTTTCACATGACGTATGCCTTGTTAGTGTCGGCCATTTTGGGGGCCTAAACAATCAACTTTTTCACTAATATGATGTCAAAATAGGACCAATTAAGAAAAGGACTTAAGCTAACAGTCTATCAATATTTGATTCCTCTATTGCTCAGTTATTATTATATAACGGACCCTAATATCCATTAAAAATGTTTTATTACATTGTTATACAATATTGTAAATAGACATTAACAATTAAAATGAAAAGAATAAGTTATTTTTCTCCAATTATCCTACTTTTCTCGTCACTTATCGATCCAAAAAAATGTACAACATTGCCCATTTTAGTAGGTATTATTTATTACTTTGATTTAATTCAAATATCACTATTTATGATTGGCATGAAGTAGAATTAAATGCAGATATTTAGTTGTTTTTTTTATTCTTAAGATTACTTATATAGGTTTATCAGAATTTGTACATTTTTTTTTTTTTTTTGTAATAAAAATATCAACTTTGATCCCCCAAGATGGCGTCTCCTTCCATTATGATGCAATTTATGACGGAATATCTTATCTTGAATTGTTCTTGATCACGTCACGTAATTCTAGAGACGTGGAAGCTTCACGCTTTTAAATGCACGGTTTTTTACTTTCTGGTTAGGTGATTTTCTCTGTACTGATTGAATCCTTGATTATTCAATCCATACCACGGAATATTATAATAATCATGAAGCCAATATTCTCGAGACTAGAATTTAAAAAATCTTGTAAGAAAATTGATGTAATTTGATTAAACTGACTCCATTAGGAGAATTACTGATTTAAACGATTATTACATTAATGATAATAATCTTTTAAGAGACAATTATTTGTTTAAATATATTTTATATAGCTAATGAATTTGAAATTTTGTTTCATATCTTTTTTCATAATGTCAACCTGCTCTACCAAATTGTAGCAGTGGATATTAAAATGCACCTAAGAGCCCTAATGTGTCTCTACACTTGTACCCTCATAATGAATGCTTAAAAAGTGCCTGGCTTAGAGTGATTCCTGGGCAAGCTGGCGGAGTCTATGCATCTTCTCAGAATTCACAAGTTTACTTTCTTCATTTTCAATAGGATGATTTTGTTATAGAAAGTCGAGATAGGCTCCGAAGATTAAAAAAAAACAGTTAAAATTGGTAGATCTCATTGTGCAGATGTCCTTTCGCATCAAGGTCTCTGATAGTGACTTCTGACTTCGTGAATAAATGCATCTATGCTGTAAAACATATTCTATTTCTCATTGAAACTCTTGTATTCAATCCTTCTACAGTCAACTCCTACTTTAAGTAATCTGTTTTATTGATCAGAGTCCTTAATGTCCATAACGCCTGAATCACTACTGAATAGTTTCTATCACAAATATCGATTCCATTTATAAGTTAGAATTCGTGCTGTAGTGCAAATATGGGTAATTATACATCTTGAACACTTCAAGCATCACTCCCAATTTCCTTGGTACTCGTAAGACTATATTGCCTTTGGAAAACCAGTGTAAGATTATTTTAAACTATCAACTTTTCTCCATATTTTTGGCTTACAATGCTTTATTCTATTACATATAAATAGTTATTGGAAACTATTAAGTGACTATGCCTTAAAAGATATCAATGACTTCTTAACTTTTGTAGATTCTTATTGAAATATCTGAATGTCGTTGCAATCCCCAAACTTATTGACTCAGAAATCTTCTTCTAATAAGCTAAATTGCTTGTTAGAATATCAAAATATTAGTCGCTCGAAGATCTAGGATCTGCACAAAAATAAATAAATTACTAAATGTGTGCCATACGAGCTAATTATAAGTTTTTTGAATCAAAACAATAGTTAAAATGTATCAAAATAATAATTCGATTATTTGAGTATTAATTGAATAAATAAAATTAATTAGAACATCATGATCAATGGTATTCTTCTAAATTTGAATTCCCTATTTATGAGTTCTCCATTATTATATGTTTTTATCTTATTGATTCGGTTTTATTTTAGACATGTAAACGCTATTTCGTTATTGAGATTGAGGCAACACAAGTCCTGCACTATATCGACAGATGTCCATTGATGGCGTAACTTTACCTTCACCCAATCATCTTAATAATTTTTTTTCTTCGTTCACAATCAACGAGGGGCTATCATCTTCATCAAGAGAATACTTGTCAGCATAGATTTAAGTCATTATCAGATGTCCAGAAGAGAGTTTTTCCTTTTGGTGGATCAAATTTTTAGTCCTGCAAGAGTCGAGTTTTTTGGAGAAAAATTGACGGGACAGGAAGGAAGTAAAATATAAAAAAACTCAGCTTGTCTCCATGTAAAAAAACTAGAAAAATTATAAAACTGTCTTCTAATCAATAAAATTTAGACTAATATAAATTGCTTATTTATTTATTTTTATTGTTATATTCTATGAGAGGGAAAGAAACAAATAAACTCCATGTTAAATTACATAGGTAAAAGGTTGATTGTTCTCAAAAATAAATTACATTGTTAAAATATTCCACCCATCCTGCAAGGCGAAAAAAAGCGTGTGTCTTCCATGAGTATAGAATTCCGTGGTCACGTTCAAAAGGCTTAATGCTTTAAGCAAGCCTAAAGCTTTAGCAAGCCTGGGGCATAAAAAGATGCACTTGCATCTAATTTTCATACTATCCTTTTGTAGGTAGATTCATACCGTATGATTAATGAAATTATGAATAAGAAAAATGAGATCATTAATGTATAAATACATAGCTACGTTTACTAAGTTATACCGTAGACTACTATTCGTAACCTTGTAATTTTGAACGGCTACTTCTATTTCATTTTCATTAGTTACTGCAACATTGTCTTAATATATTTTTGTAATAATAAACATAAGTATAGCGGATAAATCAATAATATATTATGTATGTGAAAAACATAAGCTAACAATAAGATCTTAATTTGTCACTTATCTTGAATATCATAAATATAGCGTTCAATGTAAGTATCTTACTAACATAACTGAATATGATGCTTTGAATAAGTCTATTTTAACTATTATCTCTATAAATATTTTAGTACAAATTTAAATGATACTTGAGAGATCCAATTTTTCAAACCATCCCTACTTTCATATTGCTTGAACAGTTTGTTATACAGACCAATAATACTAATAGTTAGATAGATTTTGAAACCTTTACTAGCCTCACATTAATCACAAAATAAAATAGCATTTACATATTCTCCGAAATAGTCAATAAGATATAACAATATAATTAATTCTAATTAGTATTCTGACCTTTGATTGGTTGAATTAAAATTAGCTCTTGTTAAGTTGTGAACAAATCTTAACAGTTATTGAATAATAAATGGTAACCTGTTATGGTAGGAGTTATTAGCATATAGAGTTAAATTAAAAAGATTGCTGACTGCTGATGATACTGAACTATAGCAAGGGAAATTATTTGATGTCGCGACAGTAGATGAAAAAAAAAAAAAAATTGGCCTTAACAATCGATAACACGTAGTATTTTTCACTATATAATCTCCAACAATTTTATCTAACTAAAGGGATAATTTGCATCTAATTGTCAATGAGAGGCAAATTATGCCCTTGAGTCATTACATCACATCAACCTGCACATCGTGACTACTTGCGTATATTATTTGCATGAGAGATATATATATAGTCCCACGTTAAACATGCCGACTTATGTGGGCTATAATTGTACCTCCAGAGCGGCAACTTTCGCCAAATATTGGTTTTAAGAAAAATAATTATGCCTTACAATCTATTAATGATCAGGTCTTTGATTCATCTCCTGAATTAAACCATATATTCACAAGTAGAGATGAGTTTTTTTGTAATATCAGCTGCCTGTTATATGATTTTGTAGGGAGAAAATGAATTATTGTTATAAAGAAGACAATTTTCTACATTTAAAATAGCATTTATTTATTTTATTATGCATTTTAAAACGATTTAAAGCAAAAATAGGCGAGAATTTTTCTTTTAGAGGTAGATATGAACAGACAAACGGCAAATTGAATAATGAACAAAAAAGAAGAAGAGCTCACACATCAACCGTTTTTCCTTTTCTAATCGCTATAATTAGTTTTATCATCTTTAGTATATCTAAATGGCGTTTGATTGGATAAGAGATTATACATAGATATACTAAAGGTGATTGTTTATGTCAACCTATGTATTTTTGGAAAAGAAGTCCATGTATATAGTGCTCCCTGTTTAATCTATACACATTGACATATCCTTCTTTACAAATCGGCCCCCTCCTCTTCAGTCTTTTTTCTAATAGGTCCGGTCTTTTTTCATTTATCCGGTCTAAGGACCAATAATTCGGTACTTTATAGTATTCGTTACTTCAGTCTTATCTAAAGCCTAAAGTCTTAAGTTAGCTTAAGTCCTAGCTATCTTTAGATTTTCAGCACTCTAATTATTAATATATCTATTATTTCAACATTGAAAATAAGACAGAATCATCCCTTATTCTTGTCAAAGTAATATCAACGGCATATTCCGCCTATTCGTAATTAAAAGTTTCAATAAATTGACATAAATGTGTAACCTTTATATTTCATAGTTGAAGAGATATCTAGATATATTAAAACTTTACATTATATGAGACAGATAAGGTAAAATATTCAACTTTGTACACGACATCAAGCTAAAACCCGGGAAGGTCCGATGTCTTAAATTGTATCAGGAACGGACTGATAGGCAATAGGACTGCTGTCTTTTCAGTTTTTTAGACCGTTACAACACTAATTCCTTGAAGTTTTATCATCTCATGTACGTAACTTGTTTAAGTTAGGTCACTTATACATCCATAATTGGCAATTAACATATAATTATTTTATCAAATGACAATACACATAAGCTTTTCTGCATCGATACTGCCTATTGGTATCTGTCAGAGGTAGGAAAAACTATGTACTTATACTACAAGAAATATAAAAATACTTTAAAGTATACTTTATATCCAGTGAATAAATGGATATGACTTACAATTCCAAGAGTCGTGAGTCTTAGATACTAATACCAAGTCGAACCGACTTCTCTTCAAAATATGAAATTTTTGTGGCATGTATAAAATCTCAATATTTCGACATTTTGATAGAAATCATCCATAACGTAACTTCAATACCCTATGATCTTGGGATAAATGCTAGGGAGTTATATGTCTGGATATAATATAATTAACTTATGACTGTTTTCCATCTAACATCATCAATGTCCGCTAAAATTAGCAAAAGAGAAATTCAAATGCTTTTATTTTATCTGATTAAAACAACAGGAGACAGAAAGGAAGAAATAAATTGTAGACATGAAATAGCAGAAATAATTAGTTTAGTTTATATTATTAGTGAGAATGATTGCCTATGAATGATCGAATGAGGATTTTGTCTGATTAAATAAATATGTATATATATTATGATTTATGTATGAATTATTGGAATGTGGATAGTACAACTTGCATCCCAATCAAAACCTTTAATTTTTGATATCATTATTGATGATCACAATTGGAAATTTTCGATTACCTTGGTGCATATTGTCTTACCAATTAATAAATTAGGAATCGTACATTAATAGTTAATACTCAATACTGTATTTACGTACATCGTAAATCATCATAATTCATATGTTTATAAAGAATAAGCTCTCTCTCTATTACTATAATATACCCTTGAACCAATAAGAATCCTCTGACTGAAAGGGAGAAAATGCGCGCTCGGCTAAAAGTTAGCCAATCATACAGTAGGACTTATTCTACATAGTTTATTATTAAAAAAGTCTATTCCCGCCAATTTTAGACTATATTATTTTGTCATCAGTACATAATATAGTGGTTAATACAACCCCGGATTTAATTTAACCCAGTGAGGGATAGTCCCAAAGAGAATGTCGGTAAGTTTTGGTGGATTGGACTTCTTATGGATGCGTTGGTATTAAGTATTATTTGTATTTGAGCAGGATCGTGCAACTTCACCGAGTGTAGGAATGTCTGAGGATATTCCTGAAACTTCTTCCATGCGAGGTGGTCGAAGTCGGCGGACATCATTGGCTTCCAGCCCCGGGCGAGACCTCCCAGCCTTTGAGAATGAGGATGATCTCTTGGGAGATGGTGCCCAGGATCCAGAGGAGGAGGAGGAGGAGGGAGAAGAATTGTTTGGAGAGAACATGGAGGCGGACTATCGTGCCATGCCGGCTCTGGACGCTTATGACACACGTGTCTTGGATGATGATGACTACGACGCTCTCTCTGAAGGAGATCGGCAGGATGCGGAGTCGGCCATGCGCCAAAGAGACCGGTAAGGGGATCCAGGTGAAGGAAGTTGAATTCCTCATTCCTTTTGTTGTTTGTGTCAGGGAGGAAGGGCGAAGAGGTCGACTGAGAAGAGGACTCCTCTACGGGGACTCTGACTCTGAGGAAGATGAGCCCAAAAGAAGACGTAAACTGGCCCAGATGGCCGCTGAAGATGAAGACACGAGTATGGGAACACAGGATATGATTGAGTCCATCGAGAATCTTGAGGATACGAGGGGAAGATCTGTGCGAGAGCATGTGTCTACCATTGGTCCTCGTACTGAATGTTATAATCGCTTCAAAAATTTCTTGAGAACTTACATTGATGCCAGAGGACACAATCTCTACAAGGAAAAAGTGCGTACGATGTGTGAAGAAAATAGATCCTCCTTTGAGGTGGATTATAATGTGCTGGCATCGGAATGTCAAGTCTTGGCTTATTTCCTACCTGAAGCCCCTACTGAGATGCTTCAAATTTTTGACGAAGCAGCCAAGGATGTTGTGTTGAGTATGTTTCCTCAATATGAACGTATTTCCAAGGAGATTCATATTAGGATATCCGATCTTCCTCTTGTTGAAGAAATCAGATCACTTAGACAATTGCATTTAAATCAGTTGATTCGTACTTCAGGGGTTGTCACTTCTTCAACAGGGGTTCTTCCACAACTCTCCGTCATTAAGTATGATTGTAATAAGTGTAGTTATGTGCTTGGTCCCTTTGTTCAGCATCAAAATCAAGAAGTGAAGCCTGGAACTTGTCCTGAGTGTCAGAGTCAAGGGCCATTCCAAGTCAACATGGAGCAAACATTGTACAAAAATTACCAACGCATTAAGATTCAAGAAAGCCCTGGAAGGGTATCAGCTGGGCGTCTACCCAGATCTAAAGATGCCATTCTATTGGGGGATTTATGTGATACTTGTAAGCCTGGAGACGATATTGAATTGACAGGTGTCTATACCAATAATTATGATGGATCTTTAAATACTGCTCAAGGATTCCCTGTTTTTGCAACAGTTATTCTGGCCAATCATATTTTACGAAAAGATTCGTCCAATGCAACTCGAAACTTAACCGACGAAGACATTAAATCTATCATGTCATTGAGCAAAGACGAAAGAGTAGGAGAGAGACTTATGGCTTCTATTGCTCCATCCATCTATGGTCATGAAAACATCAAAAGAGCCCTTGGACTTACACTTTTTGGTGGTACTGTGAAAGATAAGCAGGAGAAGCATAAAGTGAGAGGTGACCTCAACGTTTTACTTTGTGGTGACCCTGGAACTGCAAAGTCTCAGTTCTTGAAATCTATTGAAAAATTAGCTCCTCGAGCCGTCTTTACGACAGGTCAGGGAGCATCTGCTGTTGGGTTAACGGCATACGTACAACGTTCACCCGTATCTAGAGAATGGACATTAGAGGCCGGAGCTCTTGTTCTTGCTGACAAAGGTAGGAATATACTCAATGTCTTATGATTTTATTATACATTTTTTTCAGGAGTTTGCCTCATTGATGAGTTTGATAAAATGAATGACCAAGATCGTACATCAATTCATGAAGCTATGGAACAACAAACGATCTCTATTTCCAAGGCTGGAATCGTTACTACTCTGAGGGCTAGATGCTCGGTTATCGCAGCATCCAATCCCATTGGTGGACGTTACGACCCCTCAATGACATTTAGCGAAAACGTGGATTTAACAGATCCCATTCTATCCCGTTTCGATATTTTGTGTGTTGTACGGGACACAGTCGATCCCGTGATAGATGAACATCTTGCTCAATTTGTTGTTGGATCTCACATGAGAAACCATCCATTGGCTGATGAGAAAGACATCTCGACATTTGAAAAAGTTGAACAATCACTGGCCTCATCCACTAATTTATCTGGTGTCGAAAAGATTCCCCTCGATATTTTGAAAAAATATATTTTATACGCTAGGGATCGAGTTCATCCTAAATTGCATCAAATGGATCAAGATAAAGTGGCTAAAATGTATACAAATTTAAGAAAGGAATCAATGGTGAGATTTTGAGTTACGGTTATTGATATGATGGATCTTATACATATATTCTAGGCAACTGGCAGCGTAGCAATCACTGTTCGCCACATTGAATCAGTAATTCGTATTGCGGAAGCTCATGCTAAAATGCACCTTCGGGAGTTTGTACATGAGGATGACGTGAATATGGCCATTAGAGTCATGTTGGAATCCTTTATTGATACTCAAAAGTATTCTGTTATGAAAACCATGAAGAGAAGATTTGCAAACTATCTTTCATATAAGAAAGATAATAACGAACTGCTTTTATTTATTCTTCGACAACTCACTCAAGAGACTGCTATGTATATGAGAAACCGATATGGAACCGAACAGGATACGATCGAAATATCGGAGAGTGATCTTTTAGAAAAGGTTTGTCTCATAATATATTGACGAATTTTAAATCCCCACATCACACCTCTTTCTTTTAGGCTCGACATATTAACATCAAGGACCTTCAACCATTTTTCTCAAGTGCGCTTTTTAAAACAAATAATTTTATTCATGACAGCTCAAGAAAACTTATTATTCAACAACTCTAAATATTTTTTGTAATTTTTATGATTTTAAATAATAGAATAGATACATTTTTTAAGTGGCTTATATGGAAGTTTTCTTTTATCTACATACGTAATACAAATATTATTTTATTTAGAAAGCAGGGGAGTTTTTATTATTGAAATTTCTTATTGCACCATTTCTCTCTTGCGAGCTGTGAGTCTCGTAAATAGCTGCAATCGGTATATTTTGACTAGCAATTATCACTGGTGTGTAAAATGCTATAATTTTAACATAACGTGTCACATTTTCCATCTTGGTGGCAAGTGGCAACGTTGTGGACGAAGAGAAGTAATAATTATTAATTAAGGACGACAAAACAAATTAGTTAATCAGAAATCGTTGGAAGGAATGGAGGCTCTGCAAGTTAAACTAAAATGTTTTAATCAGGAACATCTGCTTCAATACGTAGATCAATGTGACGAATCAGAAAGGTTAGCCTTATTTAAAGACATCGAGTCAATTGATTTGGAGGACGTGTGTAACGATATAGAAATCGCATTAACACCCAACAATAGGTTAGTAATTTGGTTTCTGAATTTATATTCATACGTGACTAATGATCTTAATTAAAGTGATGACAGCCTTGAAGTCGATCCTTGTATTGAGCAAATTCCTGCAGAGGATAGAGGTTCATATAATTTGACAGATCCTGATAAATTAGAAAATTATAGAAACTTGGGTTTGAAGTCAATTGGAATGGGAAAAGTTGGTGTGATTTTATTAGCAGGTGGTCAAGGCACTCGATTAGGTGTTGCATATCCTAAAGGAATGTATGATGTCGGATTACCCTCGGGAAAAAGCTTGTTTCAAATACAAATGGAAAGGATTAGAAGACTTGAAGAATTATCTGGGGGATCTGGGCAAATTTGTATATATATAATGACGAGTAGTCATACACTTAAGCCCACGGAAGAATTTTTTATCAATAAAGACTATTTTGGATTAAGACCTGAAAATGTGGTATTTTTTGAACAACAAATGATTCCTTGCTTTGATTTTGATGGAAAAATCATTTTGGAGAATAAAAATAAAATATCACGAGCTCCAAATGGAAATGGAGGACTCTATTTCGCTCTCAGAGATGAAGGAATTCTGGAACACATGAGAAAGCGAGGAATCGAATATATTCACACTTACTGCGTTGATAACATATTAGTTAAAATTGCTGACCCTTACTTCATAGGTTACTGCATTGATTCTGGTGTTGAAGTGGGTAACAAAGTAGTAAAGAAAGAGGTTCCTAATGAGGCTGTCGGTGTTGTTTGTCGGCTGAGAGGGAAGTATCATGTGATTGAATATTCTGAGATATCAACTGAACTTTCCGAGCTGAAGGATGAAAAAACTGGAGACTTGATTTATAACGCTGCAAATATATGCAATCATTTTTTTACATTAAAATTCCTTCAACGTATCTGCTGTCCGTCTGAAAATTTGATCAAGAAACTAAGACAGCACAATGCCAAAAAGAAAATTCCTTATTATGATGGAAATGTAACAGTAAAACCTACATCAAACACTGGCATAAAATTGGAAAGATTTGTATTTGATGTCTTTGAGTTCACTGAACGATTAGGAGTATGGGATGTTCCTAGAGAAGACGAAATTAGTCCTCTTAAAAATTCAGAAAACGCTCCTAAAGATAATCCAAAAACAGCACGAGAAGCTTTGTATAATCTTCATCGGAAGTACATTGAGACAGCGGGTGGCACATTTACTAATTCCGGACCTGTTGAAATATCTCCTCTCGTATCTTATGACGGAGAAGAATTGGAGAAAAGGGTGAAACGTGTGGCTTTTACTTGTCCAATTGAATTGAAATAATAGATAATGATGCATTTTATAAGACTGGAAAGTTTGTTACCTCTGATCAAGCATTGGTTTTCCATAGATTGATATTCATTTTTGTAATTAAAAATATAAAGGCAATATAGATTATGATTTTTTACCCATGAAACATTTTTTTTTATTTGAACATTATTTTTTCATAGCTACAGCACGGATAATAATAGGTTGGGGAAAAGTAATTTCGTATTTTTCACCTAATAACACTTCTAATAGAGCATTGAAATAATCATCCGATTTAAGCCAAGTATGCCCCGTTCTGTTCGATAACTTATTGCCAAAGAGAATCCAACTTCATAATGCCCTTCTCGTAGAAGCCCTAGACAACCAATTTTCACAGGCCTCTTTTGAGGCCAAATTTATATCCCAAGCGCATTAGCCATAAACAAGAACAGGTGGTCGTCACTTAGTGCCAGGTCCGGACTGTTGGATGGATGCAAAATAACTTTTCATCCGAGCTTCTGGCACGTCGTCAAAGATGTGTTGAGTCTGGCGTTGTCTTGATGATGTCTTGTTGTCTCCTATTCATCAATATTGGCCACTTCTGTTCGACCGCCAGCTTCAAACGGTCGAGTTCTTCATAATAGTGGGAAGAATTTAGCGGGAGAGAAAATCGTAAATATTCTTGGTCGCTTTCGATGGGTTTTTCCCTTTCAGATTGTAAAAATGTGAAACATGGGGGATTTCTTCTTTTGAGATCTCTGTAATCGACTCACTATAACTCACGACTGAACCGGCCAAGCGCAATAATGTCCAAAAACCGTTTGTGGTATACACTTACGCTATGATTGACTATATTCTAAATTTCAAAAGACACTCAATTACATATTATTATGTATGTCGTTATTTATATTGTATCTCGCAGCCTTTAATCAAAAAAGAAACAAAAAAAGGTCACAAAATCATTGTTAATAGCTAACTAATTATTTTAAGCAATTCTTTGAAATCTTAAAAAAATGTTTTTGAGAAAAAAATGAGAGATTTACTCAAAAAACTCAAAATCAAAGTAAATATATGTTTAAGAGTTTTTTAAAGTAAACTTTAAAATTATTATCAAACTAATCATTTTAAAATAATGAATTTGCCCTTCAAAATAAAGTGTAAACTTCAGATCGCATTTGTACAAGATAATGTAGTAAGTTTCATTAAAATAATTTGAAATATGGATCTTTGAATCAATAATAATGTAATTAATTTATAACGATGATTATGTATTTATATGTTAGCTGACGAGTAAAAAGGAATAGAAAACTTCATACAGACTTTGTCAATTATTCATTTTATCCCCAATTCATTAATTTAGAAGGATCAAAATAATATAATTTTAAGTAATTACATTTAATTGAACCAGGAGTTTTTATAGTTGCATGTATTTGCTCATGGAGTTGAATGGATTTATAATTGGAATAAGTTTTATTCAAATAATATGAAATATTTCCCATTAATGTTGCATTAATAATGTAATTAATTCACTGGGATGAAGAATATTCTTATATTTGGTGCCGAAACAAAACCAATTGGAAACATCAGTCAGACTGTATCAATTTTCTATGAGCTTAAAAGGATCAAAATAATGTAATTTTTAGTAACAAAGTACATCTAATTCTTATGATGAATTATTATGGTTGGCAAGTGAGCTGTTAGTTAGCAGTCACATGTATTTGCACATGGAGTAGCTTTGGAACGCAGAACATACGTATATTTATCTATGATTTGAATTTGTAGGTGCAGATTCGAAGCCAGGATCTTTAAATATAATAAATCAACCTCAAGAAACTATTCTAATCATACTCCAGAAATTAAATTTAAATTATCAGTCCCTAAAATTGTGTTAATTAAAACTACACACATCTAAAAATAAATTATTCTTAATTTATTTTTTTGTTATCTTGGCTCTAAATCTAAATTATGCAACTCCAAATCCATTTGACAAATTGTGGCTATAACTCGATCCTACCGACTTTATGTGTTAATCACTTTAGTATCCAAAGATCAATTGAAGAATAATATTTAATATCTTATTAATTATTTGAATGAAACGTATTACATAATGATCTTGTATAAACACGAATTGAAGTTGATACTTTATTTGACGGACAAATTCATCATATTAAATAATAAGTTTAATATTATTTTGAACATTTACGTTAGAAACCCCTTTAATATAAATTTACCTTGAATTTAACTTTAATACATTCAGTCCAGCTATCAGTTTTTGCTCAGAGTACAAATTTTTGGGATTTCAAATATTATTCCAAAATAAAAGAGTGGCTTAAAATACCACGTGATATTGAGATAAAACTACAACTAATTTTATAGCCTTATAATTGTACAAAGTTCATATGAGTTGACTAAGTAGAATTTATCGTCAAAAATTATGTCTTTCGCCACAACAAGGTTGCGTGATTTGAGTTTGTGCTTCTCCAGATGGTATTAAAACTCATTGATATATTGTTCGGACCTGGCCTGGTAAGTAAAAGATGCCTTTGGTAAGATGGGTTTGAATAACAAAAAAGGAGTGAGATTTTCATTCAGTTTAATAAGAAATGAAGTAATGAACTGAAAGAAATAAGCAAATGAGCGCCTGAACGGAAATATTCAGAAATGAGCAAAGGAATGGATAAAGTATGAATTGTAACTACAAATAATTAAGTATACTTAATTAACAAACTTATGAACGTTCAAGTAAAAATAATTTTGTGAAAAGAAACGGACTGCATATAATTTGAAAATTATGCATCAAATTATCCCAAATTTTTATATTTTTTTATTCATTACATTATGAATTAGTAAATTCCGGGATATTTAGAATTTTTTTTCATCGCGATCCTCCGAAATATTATCACATGTACATAGTGTTGCAAAGAGGTTTATGGAAACATTGCTTCTATAAATTTCAAAATGGTAGGTTATGTGATTTTGAAATGTTCCGTAAACATTTAAAGGACAATACTGGGACTAATAAAAGATTAGTCCCAGGACAATGCTATGAGTTCTACTAATATTTGGAGTAAACCAAGGGTCAATCACTTAACCTCATGTAGAGGATGTGTATTTTTAATGGTTCCAAATCAAATGGCAAAACCTAAGTGCCTTTGCACAATATTAGTCCATTTTTATTATTTCATTCATTTTTTCATTGAATATTATGAATTAATTTTGCCTTTTAGCATATTTAGTATTTGTTTTTGACGGGCTGATTCATAGATATTCATCATTACAAGTATTATTAATATTTGATGTGACAATTATGAAATTGTCACCTCACAGTATATTGTATATTTTTTGAATATATGATAAGCCAAAAATACGTTTAAAAAACTAAATAATAGCACCGCAATTATATTGCATATATATGCCGGAAAATTTATGATTTTTTATTGGTGCAACTCCATTTTGTATATGATTTAATGTATAAAATTATTTTATTAAGTATTATTACACAAAATATAATTTAAAAAGATTTGATAAAGTGTTTCAAAAATGGTTTGTTGTTTTTATATGTAAAACAATTGCAATTTAATTACTGCTTTACAAAATGATCGGGGGGCATCTTCTAACAAAAAATACTTTGCAGGATTTACTTCTTAAAATTTAATTTTCTATTCCAACATTTCAATGATTATTACATAAATAAATAATAAGTGTGTATGAAGAAAATAGCAAAATAAGAATGTAAGAACCAAAGTTAATAATTTTTTATTAAGCTCAGCAAAATAAGCAAATATGAAACCATTAAACTAGCTACATCTTAGTGTGAATGTGAAGAGGTAATTTATAATTACCTCTTATCACAGATAGAATGTATTTTTACAACTACACTACTAATTATGCTATTATTATATAAAACAAAATTAATAATAATTTTGAGTAATGCATTGAAGATGGCACGGACACAATATTGTTTAATATAATATTATGAATCAATTAATCATCATTCAAGCCTTTGAACCTCTCTTTCTTAATTCTCTATTAAGATTTACCTTATATATATTGTACATCCTTTGCCAAAAAAAATGACTACTAGCTTTAACGGACACAATTTTCGATCTAAACTTTATTTTGGTATTTTTTTTTGTAACTGACTTGTAGACAAATGTTAAAGGTAATATCTGTATCACTCTCCGATTGAAACACTTACACTACGCATGGTTTTTTAAAATCAAAAATACTTACATTTCAGATCAAAAATATTGGCTTGGTAGAAGAAACATTAATTGTAGCACGTGACTTCATATAGATTTTCTTATGCTGTTGAAATAACAATCGAGTAATATTGTACAAAGTCAATTAGATTTTGCCATCTGATTTTTAACCATAAAAAATACAATACCTAAAATCTTTTCTGTTCATAAGTTAATACTCTAATCATTACATACCAAGCTTTTGAGTACATTGAAGATCCCTTCGACCCCTCTTTTCCCCATCACATATATATATTTTAATCCTTATAATTCTAGATAAAGATTACTTTTCTTACTACAGTTATTTTAATTATAACTTTAGCCAATAAATCGCGTTTTTTTTTGTGCGATGCCTCTAATCAACGACCGGGATGTTTTTTTTTAATATTAGAAGGGGTCCATGATTCTCAAGGAAGCAGCTGTGCTAGAATTTATTGTATCATTCGAATATAATATAATTGCAATGAAATAGCACACGATAATATTGTCTTGAAATGAAATTACTCACAATCATCTTGCTTACAATGATATTGCTTAACGATTATATTACCCACATATATTTTCTCTCACAATGATAATGTACACCACAATTTTACCAACGATATTGCACCAAGGATTTTGTCTGCAATCTTTTTACAAGAATCATTTTACAGGACACACCTCAGGAGTAGTGGCATAGAAGAAATTGGGAAAATTAACTCTTTTTATTATTCAAAGTGTAGATTATTAGATCTTTAACGAATTTATAACTTTCTGTATCTTATTATCCAAATAGTTTAGCAACCAAAAGTTAAATGAGACAAAAAAATTTAATATATTTTTATAATTACTTAACGTCTTTAAGCAATTGTTTAAAGTTTAATGGTGCTGACTTTGGGTTTTATTTTAATATTTGTCTCTTTCGTAGTTCAATGTTTTAAAAATATTGTAAATATTTTTGTATGTTCGTATTTGAGATTGAGAGTCTGAGAGTCCTCTGTATTACTTTTCATCTTTCACGCACGAGTTGTTACTTTATACTTATAAGTTATTTGTTCTCTCTGAAGGAATATAAGAAACATTAGAATCGCTTGAAAAAAACAACAACAACATATATTCACGTAGCAACTACAAAAAGCCGGGTCGAAAAGAAACATGAAAAAAGATATTCTTTAATCGTCTGTTGACAACTTTTTCCCTACTTGGGGTGTTATACTTGGTAGAATAGCCATCACAATGTGATCTATTAAGACTCAGCCATTTTGACTTTCACGTGGCCCTCTTCCATTATAACATTATTTTTATCTATGAATATTTCTGTCTTTGGCCTCCAAAATTAAAAATTCCCATAGAAAGTTTCCATGTTTGAAAATTTCCCAAAATTTTGTAACTCTACTTACATGTACTATGAGATAAAGTAGTATAAACAAAAAATATATTGAGTGTAGGTCAGTAAAACGTGGACTGTTAATTAATATTTATTTTCCTCATTACCATAAAAAGGTTTAGTGATTATTTTTTGATATTCTATTTCCGCCGTCCTTTTTACATAAACAAACTAATAATACTCATAATCATGAGCGAGCAACAAGCAAATAGGCCGCGCATCTCAGATCTCCTAGATGCTGGAGTTGATGTGATGAAGATTACGTACATTATTAAGTGTTCTAGGAGCATGGTTTTTAAGTTATCTAAGATGAAAAAAAAAAAAAAAAAATGGAGAAGACCATGCACGATGTCATAAAGTGGAGGGCATAGTTTAAAGAGGGATACGAAGTTCTTAATTAAGAAAGGCTTGATTTGATGGAATCATGAAAAGAAAACTGAAAACGAATTTGTGATATGTTTTAATACTATATACTATATATATTATACCAGTGAGGAGGACATGGCATACCGTTGCCTTTTTGGTTGTTGCTCCGACATTTTACAACTAGAGACACGAAATAAAAATAAAACTTTTTATTATGGCGTCAGTTGCCCTTAGGTTGCACAATGAAGCCTCGTAATAATAATTAAACAAATACGGATAAAATTGTAATTAAATGGTACTGCAAGTTTTGAGTCCCCACTTTGCTCATATCTTCAGGCAAATATTAGGTTGGGGAAAAAATAATTTCATATTTTCCTGCCCATTTTTTAAGACTATTATTGGTTGTATCGGATTATACGATAAGGCGTTGTAAAGGTGTGAGTGTATACTACACACGGTTTTTGACAGTATTGCACTTGGGCGGTTCAGCTGTGAATTACAGTGCGTCAAGTATGGAGATCTAGAAGTAAGAAATTCTACATATTTTACATTTTGAATACCTAAAAGAGAAAAACGGGGTTGGGTAATTCCAGAATGATGGACGTTACATTCAGAGAGAAATTTGGAATCTAAGCTTAACATTAACAAGCTATTGATTTGAATAAGAAAATGGAATATAAATATTTTAGTTACACATATCAGTATAAAGATAAGCCTGCAATATGAAATGTTTTGAACCTTTAGATATAAAGAGAAGTGAAAAAAAATATAGATATAGACAAGTTTTTTGTACTCACTGAACACATGATGAAAACTCTGGGAATTTATCTTTCAAAGACTAACATTGTAAAATATCATTTGTTAGGGAAGAGTTTGAGGTACTCAAAAATCATATTTAGAAAAACTTTTTTTATCCGATTAAAGAAAGAATCACAAAACATTGCCGTAAGGATGTGAAATTTTTGCGATATGGATGCTACACTTCTGAAATTGGCAAAAAACTATCATAAATAGGGCTTCAGACACATATGTTTAGCTTCAGTGACCCATTTACCAGTCTAGAGGGCTGATTCTTGTTTAGTTATATTGCTTGCCAGCCAAACAGAGAGAACGCAGCCTCTGCTGGAAGCTGCCAACTGTGGACTGTTCAGTTGGTGAAGAAAGTTATAGAGAGAGCTGCTGGTAAGTGACTATGCACATATCTAATGTATGCCTATCTTTTCATTCTTTCCTGCAGAATCAGGCAGAATCACACAGTTGTATCACACATACAACTATCAATCAAATATATATATCCTCACACATTACACCGTAACGCTCGGAAATAATAAAAAAACAACAACACCAGGATGACAATTGTTGCTAATATGTTATCTTTATAAAAGTTAGCTTTGCTCCGAAAGTTTGGTTGACATTGCTTTCAATATACATATTTTATGACAACTTTTCCTAAAAAACGTTATGTACGTTACATGAGTTGTCCCATAAACGGGCATCATAACAGCATGTTCCACCAGCCAATGGAAAGCCGCAAAGTACATCAGTGATTCACATATTGACACAACCTCCTTTCCTGATGAAAAGTAAGGATTGAAGACATCGCCGGTAGGATATTTTTTTCTTGCCATACTGTCCATTAAGAAAGTTATACAATTTTGTTCAGTGAAAAATAAATTCTTACAGTATTGAATCTCATCATTATAGTGTGAAAAACATGTATTTGCATGAATATTGTTATCAGATGTATTTTGTACTTCAAAATATTGACCTTGATGATACATTTTAAGCAGATTTTGTTGTTAGTATGGCAACTTTATTCATTCATGTTGAAGTTGACATTTGCAGTGAATTGCCCGGTTCGAAAGGGACCAAGAGAATGTACGTTTTACATATACGGGGCTCTTTCGGTTCGTGTCTGCACAACAGCAGTTCCATCGATTTTTTCCTTTGCTCCATTCTGCCCTCTACTGTGAACAAATCTACCGTTTGAACCTGGCTATCGAACAGAAGCAGACATAATTAGTGAATAGGAGACAACGAGACAACAACAGGCTGAAAACATCTTTGATGAAGAGCCAGAATTTCAAGGAGCTCAGACGGGAAGTTCTTATGCATCCACCCTACGGTCCGCACCTGGTATCAAGTGGCTACTAACTGTTCCTCTATATAGCCAATGCACTTGGAAGTTGGATTCTCGTTGGCAACAAGTTATCAAACAGAACAGGGCATACTTGGCTTAAATCGGATGATTGTAACACTTCTTATAAAGCATTAAAATAGAGCGAAAAATACTAAATGACTTTTCCCGCAACCTATTATCATCATTTAGGTCAAACATAAAATTTTTATTTGCATTTTACACAAATAACAATTACTTCGACTATGTTACTTGTTTTTAATGACTGAATTTTTGCTAAAAGATAATGATTATATATTTATTAAAAATCCTTGGAGTAGAAATGTTGCACAAGGCGTAGTATGAATAAATAATAGACTGAAGACTTTCAATAACACCTCATTATCTTAGAAAATTGAGAATGAGGAGTCGAAGGATTCATAATCAAATATTAACCATGTTATGTGTGTCATGGAATTGCTTTAGCCCTTCTCTCCCAAGCCTTTTTGTATTTATTCATTCCTTACTTGTTCAATAACATACTTCATGCCGCGAGAAATAGTGCAAGTCCAAGTTGGACAATGTGGAAATCAAATTGGAACGAAATTCTGGGAAAATATCATGTACGAGCACGGAATAACAAATGATGGAACTTTTAAGGGAACGTCCCAGCTTCAGTTGGAGAGGATCGAGGTATTTTTCGAGGAAATTCGAGAAGGTACTTATGTTCCTAGATGTGTACTAACGGATCTTGAACCTGGTTGTCTTGATTCTGTCAGAGCTTGTCCTCACGGAAGTGTTTTTAGACCAGATAATTTTATTTGTGGCCAATATGGAGCTGGTAATAATTGGGCTCGAGGACATTATACTGATGGCCCTGAATTATTGGATGAAATAATCGACTCTGTCCGCAGAGAAGCTGAGATTTGCGATTGTTTACAAGGTAACAGCTTACTCATTCTTTTATACATATAGGGTGGCCCATATATATTGGGAAAATCTTTAAAGACTTATAAGTTATAACGAATAAACTAGATGGGTTAGACCTATAATTTTTTTAGTTTTTGAAAGCTACATTCAATTATTCATAATGATGTCCGCCCCTCTTGATAACTTCGGGCATACGGCGCAATAAGCTTTGGTAGGTCTGACTGATCTCTTTGCAGATCCCGCCTTGCCATTGTACGGATAAAGGACTTCTTCAGGGCCTCCACAGACAAACGATACTTGACACACGTCTCATAATCAACCCTCCCCTAGAGATAGAAATCGAATGAGTTTGCAGGGTAAAAATCCGGGCTCCAAAAGTGAGGACATTTTCTAGCCAAGACATATTGCTCTTTTTTAGGCTTGTGGGGCGGTGCACTGTCTTTTTGGAGGGTGTAATTTTTTCCTTGGGCTATTCCATCCTAAGAATATAAATTAAGTGCAAAACTAGAACCATTACAATAGAAAAGCTGGATCAGCACAAAGTCGCCTGGGACTGCCAAAACTTCCAGTGACGTATGCCTGAGAGTATCATGAAAGGCAGATCTCATTATTATTAATTTAATGTCAATAAATGCAGCTTTTAAATAATGAAAAAATATGGTTTCACCCTATCTACATAATTCGTTCGTTATAAGCCTTTAAAGATTTTCCCAATGTATCTGGACCACCTGGTATATAGTGTACAATTCATCGGTTCAAAGTTTATATTTAGGCTTTCATTTAACTCATTCTCTTGGAGGAGGGACTGGCTCTGGAATGGGAACACTTATTCTAACGAAACTTCGCGAAGAGTTCCCAGATAGAATCATTTCTACGTTCTCGGTTCTACCATCTCCTAAGGTTACTGATTCTACTCATTCAGGGCCGCTGGAATTTTTCAAACATTGGAGGGGGGTTGTTTTTTGAAAAAAAAAAAAAAAAAAAGGAGACGAATAAAACTTCTCCATTTCCGACAGTATTCTAATTACATTATATATTATAATAACATGCAACAACATTTTTGTGCGTAGGCTCAAACCCACATTTATTATTGTTATTAAAGCCGTAGAACTGGATTATGCCCATTAAAACTTTCAACTTCTACAGGTTTGGCCTTTCAAGCCTTAAAAAAAAAATCAAGTTTTTAGGGTATAACTACAATTCATGGTTATATTTTTGCATGAAAGACCTATACAGATGAAAATCAAAGTAAATTACAAGTTGATACAAATTAATTATTTATTACTTTATCTTAATTTCAATGAATAAAAAATTTATATAGCCAATAAAAAATCGAGTAAAATGAAGGACATCACTTAGACGCGAATATTTTTTTTTCTTCTTCAAGTGCTTTACATCATATCTGATGTTTAAGAATAGACCTTAAATTTTAATTCAAAAAAAATTTTTTTTTTTATTTAAAACAGGTCGATTTTAATTGATTTTTGGTATATTTTGTTTTAATATTTATTAAGGATTTTTTATTAAATAAGATATTTAGGTTGCTTGACAATACATATGTCAGAATGTTATTACAGACAGGAAAATTGAATCGGTAATATATCTATCAATTAATCAATGATTTTGAATATGAGGCATCTATAAACTTATTTATTGTTAAAAACGCTTTAAGAGTTTAGATTCTTTTCCACAAAATATTATTGTAATTGATATTCAACACAACTTAACCACCTTATTTTATAAAAATTCATTAATAAATAAATATTAAAACAAAATAGACCAAAATCAATCAAAATCGACCTTTTTTAAATGCAATTTTGTTAAATTAAAATGTAAGGCTTATTTTAAAACTTCAGCTAGGATATAAAGGACTTGAAGAAATAATAAAAAAAAATATAAGCTTCTAAGTAAGGTCCTTCATTTTACTCGAATTTTTAGTGGTTATATAAATTTCTATTAATTGTAATCAACATAAATTAAAAATATATTTCATTTTTCAAATGCTAAATGTTTGTATCGATTTATTATTTATTTCATTTTCCTCTATATTGGTTTTTTATGTCAAAATATGGAACTGAATCGTAGCTATACCCTTAAAACTTGATTGAAAAAAAAGATTTTAAAAGCCAAACCTACATTTTTTGAAAGTTTTAATGGTCATATTCGTGTTCTATGCCTTAAATAATAATAATAATAACTAGTGGGGAAGAATTGGCTAACTACCAACTGATTTTCGGTTATTTTCTATTTTTCTTTCTGGACGAAAGGTTGTGTGATAGCATAAAAGTATAATAACAAGCCAATGAGTTATAATTATTGAGATAAAATACATAGAGTCAAGGTTAATTCCATAACGCGTGTGCTACTGAAGTTTGAATTCCACCACGCTTAAGTTAAGAATATTTGTGCAACTAATGGGAAACATAATATTTCTTATTAGAGAAGGGAAAATTCATTTTTAACAAACATATTTTTAATAGCTCTTTAAAAAATATGATTTGTTGACTGACGAGTTTGTTAGTGTCAAAGAAGTATTAAATATATACCCTCAGTGTATATATTTTTTTTGTTGGGGGTTTGGTTTTTGGAATTTTTTTGAGGTTTTTGGTTTATGGGTTCAAGACCCCTTAAAAAAATTACCATGCAAAAAAGTTTAATATTAAGTTTGTAGCCCTGAACAGAGTCGTGCAGTTCTCTTCACGCCAAATGTCGTGCCCTCGCGTCTTTGAACTATCTCATTTTGACAATTTCTACGCGCATATAGTGCGTAAAAGTGCTTCTGTGCCTAAGAAAAGGAAGTGGCTAACATTAGAACAAAAGTTTGATGTAATAAAGCTTCATGAAGAAGGTACATCACATGCCAAAATCTCACGTGATAAAAATATTTGTGAATAATCAGTTTGAACTTTTAAAAAAATCAATATGAAGCATCTTATTTATCGAAATCTTTAGCTAACAAAAGATACTGCAAAATGGTAAACATGAAGCAATTCTTATCGATATGGATAGAAAATTTGAATCAATAAATAATTTCAATCAGGGAAATGGAAATTCAAGCCAAAGCGACTGAAAAAAAAAATGAAGAACGGAGTAAAACTAGCTCAAATTTTAATGCAAGTTTTTGGCTGGTTTTATAATTTTAAAAATGGAAGTGGTTTTCACAATGTGCGCATTACTGAATAAATTACCAGTGCAGATACAGCAGCTACTATAAAATATCCTCATAAATTCTATGATATTATAGAAAATGCTGGATTTAAAGATGAACAAATATTCAATTCGACGAAACAGGATTATTTTGGGAAAAAAATGTCAACAAACACTTTTACATAATCTAGAACAACGTGGATTCACGCAGCATGGTATGGCCGTGTAACCAATTACCCACTTTGTGTTAGGCATTGCTGTACTTTTCTCCAATTTTGCTAATTTTCTCGCCCCTAATCGATCAAACAAATATAATAGTAATTGTACAAATCTAGCCACTTTGAGGGATCTTAAGTTCAATTTACTTTAATTTAATTCAAATATCAGCGTTTATCATTGGTATCAAGTAATATTAAATTCAGGTGTTATCCTTTATTTTGCTCTTAAAACCATTTGATAAAGTTTCATCAACGTTTATTGGAAATTTGTCCATTTTAAATAGTAAAAACAATTATGAAGCAATTTATGACGTCAATGAAAATACTCTAAAGAGCTGTAAATTGAAGCTACATACTGGTGGTGCACAATAATTTAAAAAAATCAGGTGGCAATTTGTACAACTTCCTCACTTAAGGGTCTTAAATCATAAGTACAACAGGTAAGTAAAAAAAGAAGCGAAAAAAACGTCATGAAAAATTTGTATTATGACGTCATTTCCCTTCCTTTTTTTTGTCTTACATATTTTTTAATGTATGTTTCCAGTAAAATACTTCAAAAGCGCTCCCTCTATTGTCTAAAAATGCGAAGGCGTGCACAGGATTATATATATCTATATATTTTGGGGAGGGGCTTGGTTTTTGTATTTTTTTGAAAAAAAATCCAAAAATTTTAATTTTTGGGAAATATTTAAAAAAATGTATTGCTGTTCAAATAAAATAAAGTTTAAAAACAAAATAAAAAAATTCAGTTATATACAAAAAATTAATTTTTTTTTTTAAAATTTTCTAAATCCACAGCTGTTCACATAAAATTAAATTTATTGGAAATCTGTAAAAATTCAAAAATCCACAACTGTGACATAAAATTTCAAATATTACACTTTCTTGTAAAAAACAAAATTTAGCATTTGGGGGGGGGGAGAAGGGTCTACAGCCCCTTCAGCCCATCTCGTGCAGACACCCCTGAAATATATTTACGTTCTATTGTTGGTTGTAAGTTGAGCAATGATTTGACATAAATAGCAAATAAGAAAAAGAAAACAATAAAACCCTTTCAAATTAAGCAGGCTGCCAACTGATGATAATATTAGTATTTTACATGCAGCCAGTTCCCAGTTCTAATAACACAATGGAACAAAATTCAGGTTTTGGAACGACTTCCTGTTGAAACTCACATTTATTTCTGCTATTTAAGCCGTAAAACATGAGATGACGATGAATATCTTCAACCGACATAGTTTGAGAGCCGTTTAACCCTTTTTGTATATATATATATATATAAAATAAAAAAACCGGTTATACAGTATAATTTTGATTCAGATCCATATTTCGACGCGAACGAACAAAATAGACGAAAATAATGTTAAACTCAATTGATATAAGCATTGCAGTATATGAAAGATTAATTAATTATTATGTTTTCTTTTTAAGTTGTAATATAGGTATGCCCACCTAAGGCGAAACATATAAAGTAGGGTGGGGCTTTACCCCCCTTAAATCAAGTGCTTTTTAATTTTTATTTTTTTCTTCAGGATTGAAATACTTACGGGAAAATAGGGGTAAAATATTTTTTTAAAGATTTATTTTCTCAAATTATGCAGCAGAGGAAAAAATTGAATTTTAATTCTTTGGTTTTTTGCCCTTTAAAAAATGTTTATAACGAGTGAAATACGTTTTTAAACAATAAATGAGGTAAAACGGATTTCAATTATCCGATATTGATAACCATCATTGGCAATCATAGCTTCAAGCTTGGACCTGAACTTCTGTTGGACAATTTCAATCAAGTTTTTGTGCAGGTTGCCTCAATTATCCATGTATACTGACTTGAGCTTTTCCTTGTAATTAAGTTTGACTCTTGAAAGCATAACCTTAAAACTCACAAAGCCAGCATAATCAAATAGTGACAGATACAGGATATTTAAACTTTTAAAATTGAAATAACCGAGTTTAATGTTTTCCTTATTATTCAGGATATAGTTAAATATGGTCCAGATTTACCTGAACGGCCCTGTACATTAAGTTCAGGATCTTCTTTGATCAGATGGTTCATAATGATCCTGTTCAATTCAAACTAATTGGCTAAACCTTTAGACAATCGCCCACTTTCTCGTTAATAGCCTCCTTGGCTGCAGTCATTACATTGCATATCCTTAATTGTTTTGTCCCAACTTTTTTCCGTGCCTTGGCAGTCTTACGTATGAATGTCATGTACATGCTTGCTCGGAAACAGCACAAATAAGACAATATTTATGTCGTATTTTGCCGCACGCGGAAAGTGAAAGAATTGTACTTCCAAGTTTATAATAGTACGATAATAAAGAGAATTAAAATATAATAAAATTTCGACAACTTACTCCTAAGTTTCTTATTTTGGCACTGCTTAAGCTAGACAGCAATCAAATAAAAATGAAAAAATGCAACAAAAATGTGTATCGCCTTAGACCGACACACACCTGCCACTTTAGCTTTAATATAAATCAATTAAAATACAAAATTTAAGAAAATATGAGCTTCTAAATGAGATATTTATCAAATTATATTAACTTTTATTTTCATCTATAGGGATTCTTTCAAGTCGAAATATGTATCTGAATCCTAGTTATATACTGCAAACGTGATTTTTTTAAAGGCTCTAAATCCCAAACTTAATTCGGTTGAAAGTGTAATCAATTATTCATAGAGGTTATCCCGTGGGATTGACGATATATATTTTGCTTTATGTGTTGAGCTAACATATTATACTCATTTTTTTTAACAGATATCTGAAAATGTCGTGGAGGCTTATAACGCACTTTTATCTTTACATCAACTCATTGAGAGTACAGATAGTACGTTTTGTATTGACAATGAGGCATTATATCACATTTCCTCTGCAACATTGAAGCTGGCATCTCCGACATTTGGAGATCTCAATCATCTTGTAGCTTCAGCAATGGCTGGAGTAACAACGTGTCTTCGATTTCCCGGACAACTTAACGCTGATCTAAGGAAGTTATCTACCAATATGATTCCATTTCCAAGGTTATATTCATAGCGAGTGGTCCATATAAATCTAAACACTTTGAATTTTAAAATTCAACAAGATATAATTCATTAATTAACAATAGAAGGGCAACAAAATTAATACAATAATTAGATAATTGTCTGAGCTTTCTTAATCATTAATGTAGTCATCCTTAACGGCAATGATGGCTTCCAGGCAGCGGCGTAAGGTCTGGAACCTGATGCAGATGTATTCCTCTCTAATGGAGTCAATGTCCTGGCTGACAGTGTCTTTGAGGGTCTCGTTGTTTGGATGACGGAACTTGCAGGGCTTCCTCTCGACATGTACCTAATATGTGTAGTCGAGGGTATTGGCATCAGGGCTGTAGGGGTGCCAAAAGTGTAAAAAAGAGTTTTAAAGAACTCAAAACACTTGCAACGGAGGGGATTTTTTTTTTTCATTGCTGATGTCAAAAGGGGCCTCTCCACCCTAAAACGTTCTTTCCACCCACTTTTTCTATAGCTCACTGGACAGGCTGGTGTGAAAGACCAAGATCTTTTGATTGGCCCATCATGGACTTGAGTATATTAACCTGGGCTGTTGTCATTAACTCATCCGAATCCAATTTACCCTTTTTGACAAATCCCTTCTTCCTCTCCAAAGTTTCATACATGCTAACGGCGTAAACAGTGTCCTGGAGACGCCCAACTGCTTGAAGTGCACGGATTGAAATTTTTCGATCACGTTCAAGTTTCATTTTCTCGACTTGACCATAAGATAGAGAGCTCAAGTTTTTATGCTTTAATATATCGAAATATGAATTAACATCAATCACTCAACCCACATTAATTATTGAATTAGTACGTGTTTTGATTTTAATGGACCACCTGTTATAGTTAATTTACTTTGATTTAAATTATATTCATTTCAGGCTTCACTTTTTCACCCCTGGCTTTGCACCCCTTACCTCAAGAGACAATGAGGCTTTCCATCGCCATCCCTCTATTTTAGAGTTAACACATCAACTGTTTCAGGCAAAAAATTCTATGACAGCATATAACCCATATTCTGGTCGTTATCTAACTGCAGCTATTGTGTTTAGAGGATCCAATCTTTCCACAGAGGATGTTGAGAGACGTCTTTACGATATTCAAGATAAAAATTCAAGCTTTTTTGTGGAATGGATTCCATCCAATATTAAAACAGCTGTATGTGATGTTCCTCCACGAGGACTGCAATCCGCTGCTACATTTATAGGGAATAATACAGCCATCAAGGATCGCTTTCGTCAACTCACCAAAGTCTTTTTAGCTATGTACAAGCGTAAAGCATTCTTACATTGGTATAAGAGCGAAGGGATGGACGACTTTGAGTTTTTAGAGGCGCATGAAAATATGAGAGACCTAATCACGGAGTATCAACAATATGAAGATGCCCCCATCTATGAAGGATTTGGAGATGATTCCAGTGAGGAGTCGGATTGACTCTTTGAATATTCGATCATTGTTTAAATTATAACACGGATTAGTCAATACAAAAATAAGAATCAAATGAGATACGCATATTTAAATATATAAATAATCTGCCAGTATAAATTTATTAATGTGTAAAGTTAGAGTTGTAAGTCTTAATTAATCTTTAGCGGCTGAGTTTTTTCCTAGTTGGAAATTTGAACAGTGTTTTTTTTATTTTCCACAAGCTATTATTATCATTTGTTAATTATTGAGGAGATAGCTTATGTTGTGTCGGTCTTTATTAAGGACTGAGGACCACAGTCCAGTCCAATCTAGTCCAATACCACTTGTTGGTCCTTGGAAAAGGTAAAATCGATCCCTTGTGACGTCATTAAGGGTGTTTTCCAAAAATTATATTACCCGATTACTACCTGGTGAAACCAATTTCAAACAAAAAAACAAACAGCAAAAATTGATTTGAATGATTTTTCTCAAGTTTAAAAATATTTTCTCAATATGGTTAGAAACTTAACGTGATTATGTAGAATTTAGAAATAACCTTTTTGCAACTTTATCTATGGAAAGTAATGAAATTGATAAACGTTGTTAGGTAGAAGGCAGTTTTAGGAAATACATTATTTCTTTACATATCATTGAGGAAAAAAACTATGAGAAAAATAAATAGATAAGAAAACAACATTTTTTGCCAAAATTCCTTTTTATTCATGAATACACTGTGCATTGTCTTGGTGAAATAACATCTTTTTATTCTTCAAATGATGCTTTTTCTGGGTAATTTCGGCCATCAAACGATCCAACAAACCGTTATAATAGTTGCTGTTGATTGTTTTTTGATGTTCCGAGTATTCAATGAATAAAATCCCCCCCGAATCCCCCCATATCCCAAAATACAGAGGCCATGACGTTCCCAGCCGATGTTTGAGTTTTTCGACGACTTTCTCCGAACGGCACACCACTCAGCGGACTGCCGTTTTGATTTTGGAGTAAAGTGGTGAATCCATGTTTCCTTCATTGTGATGTACCCAGGCAAAAACTCCTTATTATTTTGTATGAACATCTCCAAATAGCTCTTTGAATCATCTTCTTTTTGTTTCTTTTTTTGCCACTAACTTTTATCATTTTGAATAAATTTAGAAGTCGTACTTATTCTTAAAGTTGTTTTTTGAGACGCCCGTCACTTTATGATAAATAACTCAGCCCCTATCTAATCTCCTTGAGCTCCTGGGAAAATGGGATCCCTAGAGAGAAACCCTAGGTCTTGGACAATACACTTTTAAATTTGCCTTTAAAAATTATGTAGCATTCTGATTGGCCCTTGTCAACCAATCAGTGAATCAATTGACTTCTAGAAAATATTTATTAAACAGAGTAATTAAGCATTTCATCTTGATTATCAAAATGGCGAACATGAATCTGACGATTCAGGGGAGCTATTTCTCCCTTTCTCATCGAGGCAAGACTTTATCTTGGTGTATCCATGCAGACTGTTTATCGGACCTTAGAGGAGGGGACTGCTAAGGCTCTTGAAAGGGTTAGATCATGTACAGCAAGGCCACATGATATTGTGGAGCTTGTCAAAACTATCATTCAATACATTAATTATTTGAGGTCATGAAGACCTACAGAGAGGACTGGCGGCTGCAGCAAGACGGTGCTAGTTGTCACACCTTTAAAATCCTGCAAGGAATGGGGAGGACTTCTTCCCAAAGGTGTATTATTCTCCCAATCATCTGATGCTGTACGAATGGACTACGCCATATTTGGGCGTTTGAAGGTTAGTCCCATTAGCATTCAATTCAAGAGCAAGGGCTAATGAAAACTTACTCTTTTGACACTTTAGCCAACTTGTACCGGATCTCCATCAAAAACAACTTTAAAAAGTACCGGGGTAAGCTGGAACAGATTGTTACCATCAAATGTGGGTGGATTGAGTTACAATTGTCTATCTTAATCTAGGTTACATATAATTAAGTAAACTAAAAATTATCTTAAAATACCTTTTTCAAGTTATTACCTTTAACACAACCTAAAACCGAGTGTATTGTCTTAAACGAAAACACTTCTATTAGAATTAATTGAATTAAAAAATGTTATCATCTCTAAAAGATTCATATGTATGAATAAAAAAGACAATCTCCCCTTCCTTCGTAATTGTATAGATAAGGATCTAGATATCTTTAAAAGTATAATTAAGTCTAATAATTTAATAGGATTTTATTTTTTTGGTATATATATATAATACCTATATTAATGCCAAAGAAGTTCGACACTTATGCCAAGGAGATAACTCTATAACGTATCTCCTCATTTCTCAAATCATGGAAGGAAGGTCATCCGGCTATGCTTGGTTTTTAAAGTTCCTTTTAAAGAAATTATATCATCTTTAATGGATGATGACAAGCTACAACTTCAAGTATTAGTTTTAAGAAGCAAATCCTCTTGGCAATTAAATCCTCAATTACTCATAATTTTATTTTGGAAGGTCATTGATGTCGTAAAGGCTATCACTCTCATTATATGGGGAATTGATGAAATTGAGATTGTTCTGTTTTCTTTTAGTTTAATTAGTGGGATAGATAAAAATATGCAATATTCTTCTACCTAAAACTTCTCCATTGCAGAGCATTCACAAATGGGGATCCTATATTTTATTGATCCTTATTGTTCCAGAAAAACCTTTTGGATCGGAGGGATTAGTTTAGTAATAGAATCCTATCAAAATATAGATATGCTAGCAAATTTGTGGAAAAAAATTCAATCAGATTGTGGAAAAGTCACTTCGTAATTCCTGCCCATTTTTAAAACTAATTTATCTTGTTCATATCGGATCATACGATAAGAAGCTATAAAAGTGTGGTTGTATACTACGAACGCTTTTTGACAGTACTGCGCTTGCCTAGTTCAGTCGTGAATTCTCGTGCGACGAGTATAGAGGTCTCAAAAGAAGAAATTCGCTATATTTTACATTTTTACTACCGGAAGCGGAAAAACCACATCGAAAGCAACCAAGAAAATTTACGGGTTTTTTTTTTCCAGCTAAATTCTACCCTCTACTTTGAACAACTCGAACGTTTGAAGCTGGCGATTTAACAGAAACAGCCAGAATTGGTGAATAGGATAAAACAATTCATCATCAAGACAACACCAGGCCGTATATATTTTTGATGACGCGTCGGAAACTCCTGGAGCTCAGATGGAAAATCTTATGCATACACCCTACGGTCCGGACCTGGTACAAAGTGAAAACCATCGATTCCTGTCTATGACCATCGCACTTGAGGTTACAAATTTGCCTTCAATAGAGACCTTTGAAAATTGGTTGTTTGAGTTTTTCCCAATAGAGACAAGGGCTTCTACGAGAAGGGCATTATGAAGTAGGATTTTGAAACAATGATTTAGCTAATGTTATTACTATAAGAACATAATTATCTATCAATGTTATAATAACATTGATAATGATTAGAATTATTGTTATAATAATTTTGAGGAATAAACACGAATACACTCAAAAAAGAAATAATTTTTGTTGTTTTACCTTCAATTTTTTTCATCAAGATCAAATTTTTTAATGAAAATAGTTCCCAAATTTTGTTTCCAGATTTTTTTTCTTAAAAAGTGTGTTCAAAAAGTAAGGAGACTTCGTATTTTTTTTAGCAAAAAATATTTTTTATTCATCAATATTTCAAAGTAATCCCCCATAGATACAATAAACTTGTGCTAACCATTTTTCCAATCCTCGAAGCACTTTTGGGTATAGCTTTGAGCTCTTCCAGCGATGCAGTCTTTATCTATTCAATCGTTCCAAATCTCCGTCCTTTCATAGGTCTCTTCAGTTTTGGGTACAAGAAAAAGTCACATAGGGCCAAATCCAGTGAATATGGTGGCTGAGACATGATTGTAGTGTTGTTTTTGTCCAAAAAAAAAATGCAACGTTTCTGTTGGTCAAAATTAAGCAGTTTTAGAACAAACTTCCCTTTGGTCTCATTCCAAAACGTTCGAAAAAAGTTTATAGCACAGGCCAACCAATGTGTCAATATCCTCAACAACTTCTCTGATAGTGATTTGACGGTTTTCAAAAACAATTTTCTTCACTGCTTCAACATTTTCATCTGTTGTTAACGTGGTTGGGCCTACTTCTTTGATTTATGGTTCTCAAAAATTGTTTATTGTATTATATGACACATAAATTGTTAGGTAGGCGTTATGATACTTACAAAATTGTAACTTTACAATCATCTTATACAAGTTGTAACTTGTCAAAAATCTCAACTTGTACTCAACATATAATATATTCATACATATATGTATGAATATATTCATATTCATAAATTTCAACTTAAAAATATTAATACATTATATGGCCACTAGAGTGTTAAACTGAATACATTATTTATTGCAGTTTGGATAACGACCAAGTTCTTTGAAAGGAGATACAAGCGAATAGCTTTTTTGTCCACTTGCAACCTTGAGTATCAAAAGTAGGAGAAAAGTTTAACGAAAACATAAGATATCTTTGAGCCCAAGCTATAAACAAAGTGGGGAAATCCCCTTCTCTTAGTTTAAGTAGATTCCTTGCCACCGGAAAACGTTTATCTCACGCAAGAGGTCTGTTTTTACAATAAACTTTTCGAAAAAGATTTACAACAACTTTTTCAATAAAAATATTTTAGTTCTTCCAGCGGTTGGAGAGAAAAAATGACGACGAAGAAAATATTTTTGAATGCTCATTTCAATAAAATATTTCAACTCCATGACAAATAACTCGGGGTGGCTGTTAAATATGCGTACCAATTAAATAAGAAAGTTTTAGCTCCAAATCCATAGACAAATTTAAAGTAAATTTAGCTGAACATTTTTTAGTTTCTTTAGAATTTATGGTCTTTTCCGGTAAAGTTATGAAAATCCTGATTGGTGCTATACTTTAAAAAAAAAGTTAATACATTTTGGAGTGTAACTTCAGTTAGAAATACCAAATCAGAATTTATAGAGCAAAGATAGGAAAGAAAATCCATTTCCATTAATCAAAGGCACAATTTTGAACTTTTACGTCACTTTTTATGCTGGTTGCTTTCATGGAAAGCATCCCCTTCATGCTGCAAGAAGAGGACTTGTCAATGATATGTTTATGATTAAAATATATTCAAATTCTGTTTTTTTGTGTCTGGATATATTGCTTCGTCAATCATCAAAAATTTTAAGTTGAACTATTGCGATTGTATAAGTTATTTAATTTATAATGAGCCAAGAATATTGAATTTTCGGATGTCCGCCATCTTTTTGAAAAATTTAAAATCCAAATTAAAAGAGAAGCTCTTAAAAAAACAGGCTAAAATATATTTTCGTAAAATTAAATATGGATTAATTATATTTGTACTTTTCAAAAAATCATAGTCAATATGGTAACAAATTTTTCTTATTAATTCTTTGACGACACCGTAAGTTGCACAAAATTGATCCTAACAATAAAAAATTAGAAGTTGACAGATTACCCTATGCAACAGCATTTTCAATGACAGTCTAAAACCCACCTTGATTATTGATACATAAGCTATAGAACATGAATATAACCATTAAAATTTTCAATTGCAGTAGATTTGGTCTTTAAAGTTATTATTAAAAATTCACGTTTGTAGAGTATTATTTCGATTTAGAGCCATTTTCCCAAATGAAATAACTATATAGATGGAAATTAAAGGTAAAACAATTTTAAAAGCATTCCACCATTGTAAAAAACAAATATATATTTATAAAGTTATCTTGAATACAGTTCATACAAAAAGTGCCTGATCATACAAAAATCTAGTAAAATGTAACCTCTTATTTAGGAGCTAATATTTTTACAATTGCTTTAGTTTTTTAACTGAAACTAAAGAATAACCCCTATGTTACATCTAAAAGGATTTGCCGTTAAAAAAAAGTTCAAATTTGATTGATTTTTTTGAGTTTAACTTTAAATTTTCTTGTATAATATTTAATAAACAATTAATGTAATGTTCCGTGAAAATGTTCCGAAATTAAATATAATAAACTTGATTATTTGACTAGCTGTAATTGTTATTTAATATTTTAGAAGCAGGAACATTAACACCGATATAAATATTTTTCATTTGTTCATCTCATCGACTTACTTATATTTAATTTCGGAACTTTTCACGCAACCTTCTTAATTCATATTTTTTATATACTCTATAAGAAAATTAAAAGATAATCTAAGAAAATCAATCCAAATCGAACTTTTTTTTTTTGACAATAAATCTTTTGAAGTTGTAATTAAACGTTTATTCTTTTGGTTGTGAAGAATTATTTTGCAGAATGAAACACCGCCAACTACTACAAGTACTATTTGGACGGATTACAGAGATCGGAATATCGTTCGAAGAAAGATATGGAGTTTCAAGGAGACTATGTTGAAAAAAAATTAAGAAAAAATGTTTTGTAGCTTTTTTAAGTTAGGTCGGAAAATTTTCAAACAACTGTCGTATAATTGAGGTAAAGTTCGAATCTATAATATAAAACATAAAAATCGGCAAAAATGTCATGAAAAGCTTTTTTAAGATACTAGTAGAAACCTCATTCATCTTCTCTACTATTGTCAATACTGATTGTCTTAAAATTAGAAGCTCCTAGATGTTCCTCCAGCTAGGCACGCAGCCAGTGTTTGTTTGTGTTGGGGGGTGATAAGAGCAACTACGTTAGGAACATAGTCTTTCCTGTATTTTAGATTATATTGTTTATTTTTTCCGTGACCGCTCTTTCCCTAGAGCCCTTTATTCTCGCCCACAGACTGACTCAACACTCCCAATATTGAAGGAAAAGTCGAATAGAATGTTGAGGCAATGATTGAAAAAAATCCTTGGCTAATCTACACCTGTAGAATATAAAGAAGTTCTAGTAGGACTAGAGAAGATGATTTGTACGTTTCATGAACTCTATACATAGTGATGAAAATCGTATGTTTGTAAAAAAAAAAAAAAAAAATATGAGTTTGAGCTACAATCAGCTGTGACAAGTGAGGAGGGGAAGAAGGAAATAAAAAACCAGGAAATTGGCGCTATAATTACTCCGATGTCGATCCCCAGTTCTACTCCGAGTCCAAATAGGACTTACAATTATAACTCCGCTACAAATCCTTGGGGTTAGGCTCCGTCTTTTATTACCACACACGAATGTTCAATCAGGTTTTGAATACAATTGGATCTATTTAGAAAAGGATGGAACATGAACGTCTCAAGCACCTGGACAACAGACTAGAAAACGTGCGCTCCAAGGGATGGCTTAGTAGAAGTTCATAAATATGTTATTTTTTTTTAATAAAAATATATTAATACTATTTTTCAATACAGTTTGTATGAGTAAAAGTCGATGAATATTTATTCATAATAGGACAATTAATAAGAATTTAAGACTAAATAAGCTGCAATATATCACCAATATAATTTACATTAATTATTTCAAAAATAGATGCATACACCAGAAAAATTGATGTTCATAACTTAAACATTATCATATTGAAGTTTGGCAACCTTTTTAGATTTGAGCTTGTTCTACGATGATCTTTTTCTGCCTTCCTGTCGGATGTTGTCATTGAGTTGACAAAATAAATATTTGCCATCACGTTTAAGAGGACTTGTGAAATATTGCCAAGAATGCTTGCCCATTTGTGACCTTCATCACGCACAGTATCAACTATTGCTTCGATTGTAGTTTCTGAGCTTTTTCTTGACTTTTTATGATAGATTTCTTTGATATGAGCAAAGATAGGGTGTAATGAGGATTTAACTCATAGACGGTTCAGGGAAGTGCTGAAGTATCCTTGCATTTGGTAGCAGTTATAAATATTTTTTAAATTGTGTAATGAGTCAAAGATGAGATGAACTTTTCTATGGATGTTTTGTGGGTGAGTAATGGAAGGCTGGAGCTCACCACCACAAAGAAAATGAGTAAAGAACTCCCTGTTGACTAGGTGGTTATCAACTAATACGGGCACAACGATAAATCCGATTTGATAAAAGGTTTTCATAATTTGAGTATATTTGCTGTAGAGAAATTCAGCATCTAATTTAGCAACTCGTAAAGGGCTACCTCATTCATGTGGTTTCCTCCAACGGATTTGATTATAAATGTAATGTTTTAGTTGTTTGGTTGTTCTCGCAGCCCAAGAACTTACCTCTAACAAACTCGACTATTTCTGCAGAATAGACATAATCAATTATTAGATTAACATAAGGCACTCTGTAAGGTAACTGTAAGGCAATTCGAACATAATAACATTTTGCCTCAGATGACAAATAGAGGATAGACAAGGTGAAAATCTCCTTCTGTTGGCTTTCTTGAAAAGTAATGTCATCTGTTCTTTGACGGAAGACAATATTGAAGAATGAATTGGCTCAAAGTCTGGGGATACAAGTAGTTTTTTCAATAAGCCCATGACGATTTCATAAGTCTCTTCATTATTCATAATTATATTATATTATTTTAGGCTTTCATGAGAATACTTTTGTTATCATCGAATCTTATTGTTTTCACTTTAAGGGAAGGGATTCAAGTCAAGATAATTTTTTTAATTGAATCAAATTTAATTGATGTAGTCCTCATACATTGTTTGTAGGTACATTAATATGGCCAAAACGACAAAACAGATTTGACTCAAATTTGGTATGTGGTATCACTGATAGTAATATTACTAAAAATTGAAATATTGGATCTATATCTTATTCGCTTTGAATACACCTCTATGTGGTCTCTTTTTGAGAAGGCAGGACTTCAACAAGACTTTTGTTCTATTTTTGTATACATATATGTCAATATAATAATAACTTAGGAGAATACCTAAAAAAAACAGGGGAAAGAAACAAGCATTTTTTAATATCTGGGGTAAAATTTGCCTAGAGGCACAAATAAAGGGTTAATAACATAATAATACAAATGGAATGATAGTTTATTGAATTTGATTTGATACCCATATCAATGCTATACGATAAGCCATTTTGAAGCTATAGTCAAAGAATACAAACAATCACGTTTATTTTACCTTTTTTTAGAGCAAATAACAATAAATTTTCAAGGGCCATGCGGCAGGCATAGTCGCACACAATACTTTATTTTACAGAAAAGACGGCATGAACCCTGATGTATACATATTGTTGATTTAGGTCTTTATTGTATACATCTCATAGATATGTGTCCTTATTTTGTTGTTCAGGTATTAAGAAACAATTTAATGAACGGTAATATGGTTTTTTATAACTTAATTAATATTATAACATATTGAACATATGTGAATATACCAATTATATACTATAATTGAGTTAAAGTTTGAAGGCTATTTAGAGCTTTGTACACAATTTAAATAAATATATATTAATGAATTAGTGAAATGTAACTATTTTACAGTAATTTTTCATGAATTTTATATTTATATAAAAAATATGTATTTGTGTTTTGAACATTTTACTATTTTAATACATAAAATTGTTTATGTACCTAATTTCTTAGTATAGAAGAACAAGTGTGCACAAAAGAACTCAATGAGGATAGTTAGATACATCATTAATGAAGAGTATAAAATTAAAAAAAACCTGCGCATGTTTGCACACTTTTCCGAAGTAACAATTTTGGTTGGGAGTGTCCTGCAAGATGGAACATGTTCCACTCCTCCAGCCAATCAATCAACACGTGCGAGCACTTATGCTACGTCACATTGCAAGTTATAACAGATCAGTGATTCATTATTGGGATTATTTGGTAGACCTTCTTTATAATTTATCCAAGTGTGTATTTATAAATAACATATAAATCTCCCAATTATGGAAATTAAACTTACTAGACTTCTCTTATTGAGTATAGTAAAGAAATATAGTATTGATATCAAAATTTACAAACTATAATATTTAATGATATATTAAAGTCTAATAATATCAATTTGATTATTGAGAATAATAGAGAAGAAAACATAAATAAATTACTCCCATTTGTAAAAAGTGTGAAACGATTTTATAATGAGTATAGTCGTGACTATGACAGAATGGAAACATGGAAGTTGTGAATGGTTGAATGGAAATGTAATTTGAACAATGATTAGAAACCCTGCAGGCCACGTTAATTGTGCAGATAATACTATAAAGAAGAATGGGCGTCCCCCTAAGGGATGATATGTCAGTAAGGTCAAAAGAAGATTGATAAGGTCCATCTTAGACATGGATGAAAATTATTTATTTATGGATGCTCCCCGTTCTGTCAGAAGTAACCCTACTAAAAAAAGATTTTACCTTTAGAATTGGAGATGTCTATTGCATCTCCAAAAAAGATCAACAAAAATTAAAGAGCAATGACATATGATGCTCCAATTACACACAATGATGATGAAGCTTTATCAATGCTCTTGGGAAAATGCAAATAAGATATTAAGGGACTCACCAAAAATACACAATGTGAATTTTTTGCCATCATTGAATAAAATTGCACAAGCCAGAGTGTTATCCTGATGAAATTGTAGTTGATAAAAGTAAAGCAGAATGTTCCTTTAAGTGTATTTTAAATCATACTCCTACAAGAATAATAATGTCTTCTAAATACGAAATACTTGACTTAACTTCATCAAATGAAAATAATATAATATGTGCTCAATGATCCTCAAAATGTGGATTTGATGAAGCATCGGGGCAAAAGGTATATAAACAAAAATTTGACTTAAATGAAAATGCTTCTGTTTCTGAAGAAAGTATTTTTAGTACAACATGCCTTGTACCGCTTCAATTGGACATTGGAAATAATATAGTGTGGAAAAATCCTGTCCCAGCTAGCAAATTTTATTACAGTCCTATCTGCTTACAATATTCTAATGAAACACCAGAGCTTTGTAGACAGGTATACGACAAATTAGCTGCTGATTTAGAAAGTATAGACTACATTTATCCTACTATTATTTTCGAAGGGAAGGAGATCACATTCAAAATCAAAAATAACCTTTCAATCAGAATGTCAGATGGAAAGGTAATTAATGCTCTTACTGATACAAGGTCCACACAATCATTATACATAAATCAACAAATATTGAAGCAATGACCTTTGGGATTTCTGTCTTTTATTGTACGATTCATTTTCCGAATTATCCTCCATTTAGGACATAAAATGGAGATAAAAAAGTCGAGGTCAAGGACAGAGGAAGAAAAAGATTTTGTTGCTAATAAGAAAAAAATAATTCAAGAAGATTTAAAAAAGAATTAAGCTTAATTGTAGATCAACTTAGAGTGGTAAGTGGAACTAGTAATCATGGCAACACTGTACGAAAAGACTTTCAAAATTCCTCAAAGTTGGCTGAAATGACTTTAGTTGACCTTGAGTTCATTAAAAGACTCTACACTATTCTTCAAGTCATATCTCCAAACACTTCTATTAATGTGGTTATATTTCATGACTACACTATCAAAACGGCCGAAATTTATGTCAATCTATATAATTGGTGCATGATGCCTTCCTCTATCCATAAAGTCTTGATTAATGGAAAACAGGGTATTGATAATCTAATTTTTCCACTTGGGCTATATTCTGAAGAAGCAGAAATTAGAAATGCCAGACTTAATCACTCAAGAAAATCATCAAGAATTGACACCCTGACAGATCAGATTCACCATCTTCTGAATAGCAGTGATCCCTTAATATCTCACCTTAGCCAAAAAATAATTCTAAAAGAGTGAATACTTTATACACTTATACCTATATTAAATTTATTTTTTCATTTAATTCCCATTTATCAACAAATACGAGTATATTACATTTAAATTATTTCATAAATATCAAAATAAATCCTTTAAAAATCATACGAAATCCGTCGTATATATTTGATAAATAAGTTACATCAGACTTAAATCAAATCTGGAATGGTAAAAATTAATAAATAAAATCAATAACTATAGTTTTGACCGCTTTTTTGTGGAAATAAACCACTGTGCTGCGGTACATTAATCCAAATGACTGGTATATTTAGTTTCTATAGACCTTAGAGCTCGGGAAAAAGTCCAATATTAAAAGGTTTGAAAAAAAAAGTTAAAATTTGAACAGCTCTACTGCTCAGTCTCGAATTCTTAGTAATTGTTTATATGCTTGAATTCACCTTGTGATGCACTTTCTTTCTTGGAATAGTCGTCTCCCATTTGGATTCAAGTTCCAGATTAGAAGGCACATTGAAACCAGGAAAACTATGGTATATAATCTTAGGCTTCTTGGAGGTACCGTCATAACCTTGACGGCATCCGAGGGCACATCTCTTCCAACCCATCACCTTAAACTTAACAGTCACGATCTGAGTCCTTGATGTTATAAATATTCACTATTGAAGACAATGACTAATCAATTTTAATATAAGCCGTATCTTGGAGCCAGTGGGCTTTTTTATTCATCTGCAAGGAAAAGAAAATTCATTCTGCAGATTAACAATTCTAAAAAAAACAAGCATAAAAAGGCAAGCTAAAAAATTCAAAGGATTTACATCACTATCGATAGACTAATGAATTTGATTTTTATACCATTTTACTTTCGTCTTTTAACAAGATAGAATTTAACCATTATTTATCTCGTTTTATATTCAATTGTAACCCATTTATAACAAATGTTTTTTTATAAGTATTTTTTCCCTTATCCTAACTTCACAGTTAATAAAAAAAAGATATAAAAACATTCTAAAAAAACAAGTAAAAAATAAATAAATAATTGAATTTAAAACATTCAAGTCGCTTTTACTTCCTCAATAGAATGATACTGTGTCTTCAATTGTAACTTTTTCATAGCAAATGTTGTATGTTTTATTAAATGGATAGCTTCTAGTTGTTTTTTTTTTTTTTACAAAAGTATAAACTATTATTATTAATCTTATTCAAATTGCAACAAAAAAAAGTATCTCGTACTTTCTAGTCCTTATTTTATACAACGCTAAGCTTGAAAGTTCTTCAAGGGAACGCCATGCAAAAATTAATGATTGTAAATATAACCACTAATACGTCGAAATTGTTGTGATGCTCATCGTATTAATGCCATCATATATTGATGGTAATAAATTTGCCATCACGCAACTTTAATTGTGATTGATCTTCCAAAGCGAGGAGGCAGAATCATTTATTGTCCGACTCTTCTACACTTTGACAAATGAAAACTTAGTCTGGTTGACCGGTGGAACTCCGTAAACCGCATAGGTGAAGTAGTAGTCGTTGCTGGAGTTTCTCAACTAGTCTAAAGTCCAGTTTTTCTTGTCTTGTTACTGTGCTGGGTGCAAATCAATCGGTCTTTGCTTTGTGCTTTCCATCTCGACCGATTTTTGTCAGTTGTACCTCATTTGAACGCTAATATTCACCAAATTATTGTGTTAAAAAAACTTGAAACCTATTTATCAAATGTGGCCTTTATGACACTATCAAAGTGGAAGTCACGATTTGCTGTAGTATTGTGTATATGGTACTACCTTCTTATGATTGGAAAGAGGAACAGAACGCAGAACGGAAATAATGTCTGAACAATGATCAAAGATAAAAAAAAAATGACAGAATGCTTACAACCCTGTCAAAGGCTATAACTGTTATCAAGAGTAGATATACATGACCTTGCTTGACTGTTACTGTTAGAGTACCGCTGTTATACTATATGACGTCAAAATCTGTCTGTCTTGCCCAGCAGTCGGTAATGTACATTAAATTAAAATTTTGGCAAGCCTGATTACTTGATGGCATAACTTTTATTTCGTTTAACCTTGGTGGCACAGAATAATTATATTTATCTAAGTTGTATTAAAATAGTCAAAATTACAGCATTAATATATCTATCCTCCATGATACCTCTTCCCAAGTACTGTTAATTCTTCATTTGAAGAAGATATGCATATCTGCTACTAAATATTTCAATAATGTTTATGAAAGGCACGGCTGACATGATAAGATAAAAATACATTATTTATACAGGGTGTCCACGATAAATTGGAACTATCTTAAAATTCAACCTGCTTGATAAAAATGGAATTTGGAGTGTATTTGTTAATATGAAAAAGTTAGACATGACATTAAACAACAAATTTATTCAACATGTCCTCCCTCAGCACCTACCCTCTTCTCCATCCTGCCCCTAAAGGATTTGTGATGACTTCCGCGGAATCGACAGCATCCCACTCCCTCGTAATGGGGCTTCACTTTGTGGTGAAGACTGCAGGGACCTCTTCTCTCTCCTTGGCAAGCCACCTGTCATTCTGGACGTTGTAGCTTCTGTCGACAGTCCAGTTCTTCTCGTCGGAGGAGAAGATGATTCTTCCTCCATGGCTCTTCAGGTCATTGAGGAGACTCTTACCGTTGGTGAGCCTGGTGGCCTTCATAGATGCCATGAGGATGTGTTGTTTGGCCATTCGGTATGACCTGTACCCTTATTCACAGGCTTGGAGACCAGTTGCTTACTCCCTCCACGGTTCTTGGCCAACCTGGACAAGGAAGTCCCCGGCGAAGCCTTAATGGAATTCTGGAGGCCTTCCAGGAAGCGGGGAGTGCGGATTCGGTCACTTCTCATGTTGTTGGCCTTGCGGCAGACCTTCCCCTCAACCTCCCAGGCATTGAAGACCCCGTACACCGTGGTCTTGGGGTAGTGAAAAATTTTGTGGATAGCAGAGGGCTTGTGTCCCGGGCGAGCCAATTCGAGGATGGCGTCTCTCATTGCTTGTTCCATGATGACTATTGTTTGTTGTCAAAACAATTGTTATGGAATTTATAGTGTATTGTTCACGTAACCTTTTATATTAGTATGATTTAACCCCGAATATCCACATTAGGCATCTGGATGAAGTTTAAAGTAGTTCCAATTTATCTTGGACACCCTGTACGCATATAAACATCAAAAGTGTAAAATTCCATTCTGAGAATGAACAAATATAATGAGTAGATACATAAAAGGAACATTTGATAAATCCGTACAATGTCCGAAAGATGGCACTACTGGTGCGTATCGAGGCTATGTTTAGTTAGATGCATCTCTTGGAAGAACACACACCAACTTTAAGCCAGATCAGTATATTTCCTTCTGTTTCGAGTTCTTTTGAATCGAGGAATCGACCAGAAAGATAATGGCGACTGTCTTTTGGATTCTCAAGGAATAATCTTCATCGATTATCTGGATAATGGTAAAGCTATTACAGGTCCATATTAATCATCTTTATTGGACAGTTTAAAACCGAGCTGAAAGAAAAACGCCCACAATCGGCTCACAAAAAAAGTCTTTTTCCATCACAACAATGCACTATCTCAGACCTCAGGAGTTGTGGTCTCAAAATGAATAGAAATAGGTTTCCAACTCGAAATGTACACATCACTGACAATGTCATGCACCTTTAATCTTCTGTCATCCATCACTCTATTATGGATTTTATCAATACTTTCCGGAGTAGTAACCTCAACAGGGTGCCCAAAAAATTCAGTATGACTTGGTCACTCTGAAATTTTGAAACCACTTATAAACGGTTCTAATGGAAATTCCTTTTCGTTTTTTTTTAAATCACTCAACTTCCTCGATTCAAACGAATATAAAACAGAAAGAAATAGACGGATGAGGTTGAAAATTGGTGTGTGTTCTTTCAAGATATGCTACTAACAAAACATTATCTCGATACGTGCAAGTAGTGCCATCTATCGTACTTTGCACGTACTTTTCAAACGAAAATCGTATTATACTCTCAGGTAAATTAGAGCAGAGTTCTTCGTATTTTCATCTCTAATTTATGGATATTCATTTTAATCATGAATTGAAAAGGTTATTTTTCTGAGATGGTACTTAAAAAAATATATAATCTTGCTTCTAATGAGTCAAATTATCGATTTCGTTATATTTATTTTAGGAATATTTTTTCTTGCATCCTCACATGGCTTATTGACTAAATATTCTATAAGATATCTAAAAGTTAAACTAAAAAAATGTATCGAAGTCCAACTAATCTCATTATTAAACATAAACATACATAACTTATATTATTATTAATGTTTAATAAAACAAGGCGATTCTTCTATCCGCTGAGCTTTATCCAAGGCGAATTTTTCCCTCGCCAATCTTTCTGCAGGTAAATTTTCCAAAGGCTAGTTTTCTTAGATTCTTTTGTAAAATCCGCGGAAAGCAACTGTCAGAGGAGGGGAATAAATAAAAAAATTCAACTCCGTATCTAGCAATGCTATGGGCAGGAATTACGATGTTGATCACTAATTCTACTCCAAATCCAAAAAGGACTTCAACTAATCCTCAGTATTACAGTATCCTCAGCTTTAACGCACTAATGATTATTTCATACCTATTATTCTTTCTTCAAGAATAACGTAATAATGGTGACAGCTTTGATAAATAAAAAATTATGTTCCGGTAGCAATTATAAAAAGAGCACGATCAAATCAATCGTTGGTAATTCTCACTGGGTATTCCAACAAGATGGAGTACCTGCCCATATTGCAAAGTAAACCCAAGAGTGGCTTCAGACCAACATGAACTTCTGAGCAAAGGACTTCTGGCTACTGCAGAGCCCAGACCTCAACCTCTTGACTACTCCATCTATGCGCAGGTGGTCAAAACAGACAAAGCTTGGGACTACAAGAGCGCCGAGTACATCCAGAGGGTATGCAGCAGCTTCCATCGCCACTTGGATCAGACCATCAATTCTGAGGGTAGATACATTGACTAAAACATGTTCTCCGGGTTTCAATAATAATAATAAATAGTTAATAAACTTGTTTTCTAATTCACCCGGGATCCTGCCATGGACTTTAATAATGTGTTTATCAAAATGGGTAAATAATAACAGTTGTCCCGGTACCTTTAAGAAACTAGAAAAGGAAAAACGATTGCTGCGTGTGCTCTTTCTTCTTTTTTGTTGATTATCTATGTATTATCAAGGTCATTGTTCTGTTAACTTCTTGCTCTGAAGTAAGTATTATTATCTATCTTTGGTATAAATTGTGTTTTCAAAGTGCATAATAAAATAAATCTATATGACTTTAAACATAGTTATAGTAGTTTAAATTTTCTTATGGTATTTTGAAAGCAGAAGGTTCGCCTCTTTATAACAAATAATTGATTTTCTCACCAAAAATCCTATAACAACCAGTTGATATTAACAATTATCATAATTCAGTTGTACTATGGTTAACAGAAATACAAGGTTATACCACAACGCGTGTACTAATGATGTTTCAATTCCACCACGCTTTTAATATTGATGTCATAGTGTATGAGTGGTTGCGTGTTTTGTCAAAATCTTTTTTTCTTGCCCAGCAGTGGGAACGATACATTAAATTGAAAATTCTAAAACACTGACGTCATAGACTATGAGTGGTTGCGTGTGTTTTGTCAAAATCTGTCTATCTTGCCCAGCAGTTGGTACAATACATCAAATTGAAAATTCTAGTAAGCTGGATTACATGATGGTCTAACCTTGTATTTCTATTAACCTTGAGTAACCTTCTCCTCGCAATCTTTTGTATTACAAATTAAACAAATTTACTTATAAACTACATTAGCTTAAAAGACTCCTGCTATAATTTTCACTTTGTCACTTTCCCATTTTTTTACACTAACATTTTTTCATGACACGAGCCTGGTGCATGGCTTATAAATAAGAATAAATTGAATTAAGTTGCTTTGAACGCCCCATTGAAGCTGAATACTAAATTTATAATATAATAAACCTGGAGTGCACGTAGATGTTGTGTCTAAGCATGACTTGGAAACATTAATGGTGTAGTATTCATAACTAATTTATAGTTGCTTATATTTATTTTAAATACTTACAAAAACACATGTGTTATAATGAGTTAAATTGAAAACATATATTCATATATACATATAAAATTTAATATGTTTCTTATCTCTAGTATATTTATAATTCATTTTTACATATATATATATTTAAGTTCAGTTCTATAAAATTTCTATTTAATTAAAGTATATACATTATTTACAAATTTAAGGATATATTATTAGTGATGAGACGATTAAAAAAAATGCCAATGCCGATTCTGATGTTATTCTAGTAAGAATTCCCGATTCCGGGCGTCCATAGGATTGGGGATTGGTATTTGGAATTTAAAAATAAAAACTTTTAAAAAAAAAAAAACTATTATTCGCAAAAAATTTAAATTTCTGGAATTTTTATTTCAAAAATCCACAGCTATTCACATAAAATAGTTTTTTCTTCTTCAGATATTACATTTTTTATCATATATCAGACTTGTATGAATGTATTTTATTTACTATCAAGATGTAGTTGGCATTGCTCAGAGTTATTAGGATGCGCGGAACAGACACACATTGCTTTAAAAATATAGACGATAACTTTACCTACACAAATCCTCATTATGACTCACCTTTTTTCATGAACACACTCAGACGTAGTTACTTAGTAACTTGATGATAGATGTTCTCTTCTCAAGAATGAAAGAATTATAATAATATCTTGAGAAGAAAAAAAGATACATTATGACTGATTTGTCTCTAGAGCCCTAACTGACTGAGCCTTAGCTCTACACACTCGATGCTACATGTATAACGCCTGCATTATATTAATATTATTACATTGTTATATCAAAAATAACTTTATGATACACATTAGGAAGCACTATATACGGTGCACCCTGTAAACATGTGCGGTGTTACATACAAATCCCCTACGAGATTTATAAATATGATTACATTGTAATATCTTAGATTAAAAAAAATTTATGCTATACATCAGGGATCACTATATATAGTACACCTTGTATACTCGCTTAATACTACATTCAAACATAATATTTACATACATATTAGTGATGGTACGATTCCAAAATATATCTCGATTCCAATTCCGATGCGATTCACGTAAAAAAACTGACTTTGATTCTTAAATATTTTAATTAATAGTTAAAAAATACCATATTTGCTGTCAGGGGCCTCCACCAAAATATATAATTATTTTTTTTTTTTTTTCGGGGGGAGGTTTTTAAATTTTTCGGAAAGAAATTCAAATATACAATTTGAAGTTTAAATTTTTTTCAAAAAACTAAAACTATATGCAAAAAATTCACAGGTTTTCTCAAAAAAATAAACTTTTTCCAAAAGTTACGTTCTTATTATAATTTTTTTGAAAAAAAAAATTAAAATATTAAATCCTTTGGAAAAAAATTTCAAAAATATATACCATTAATAAGTAAGAATCGGAATCGCTTATTGAACCTTATTTTTCCGATGCCGATTCCGGAAAAAATACCCGATTCCTATTAACCGTCCCATCACTAATACATACATTGTATACACCTTTTGCACACAAACCCCACCTCTGCAACGAAGTTAAACGGAGGTTATATTTCCCCCCCTGTTTGTTTGTTAATCACAAGGATTACAGCAAAAGTTACAGATCGATTTTGATAAAACCTGGTAGGAAGATTATGTATGGTCACAGTAAGAGGCCATCAAATTTGTAGAGGTCAAGGACAAAGCTCAAGGTTACACAAAATGTAAAAATGTATAATAGGCCATAACTTTGAAACATATGGTGGGGATTTGCAGGTGGAGATGGGTTTATGACAGCACTCTAAGCTTCAGATGAGGTTATTGTGCCAATGTTCACAATTTTGAAATATATCCACTCATCTATAGGCCACTTTTATAAAAAAAAAAAAAATAACACCTTTGATCATGCAAATATCTTTATTATTTAGTTTCAAATACAATTTACATAATGAAGTGAATACAAAATTGTTTTTAAAATAAAATTTGTAAAAACATAATACTAATATGATATTTGCAATAGAAATATACTTAATTGCACCATAGTGAGACATCTGTCACAGGGTGTATTCAACTGGTTTCATATAGGCAGGGGACAGCAGCAGGTGTTTCAAGCCTCAAGCAGATCAGTAAATGGTAATATGTCATGTCGAATCTGCATTTGGATTTTATTATCTTCATGTGGGGAAATGCAGATTCACACAGATTGGTTGATCCAAATCAAGCTGTTATATACAAAGCATATATTCTTATATTGGGATACTTTTCCACTAATAAATACTCTGAGAATGTACACCAGTCAGTGGTTTGTATGTATTTCATGAGAATGTCTCTTTGAAGTGTAAGTATTTCATTTTCTAATGCAGTTGTGTCCAGCTGAAAAAGTGCATTTATTTTCAGAGCAATTTCCTCCATATTGCTGTTTCTGGTAAATGGGTTTAACATGTATGTGACAACAGGTACAAGTGATCCAAGGTCAGTGATGTGCTTGTCAACCTACAGAATATTATGTTGGGGAAAAAGTACTTTCGTAAATTTTGCTTTATTTAAATGGTTTATAAGAAGTGTTACAATAATTCGATTTAAGCCAAGTATGCCCCGTTCTGTGCAATAACTTGATGCCAACAAGACTCTAATTTCATAATGCCATTTTCGTAGAAGCCCTTGTCCTTATTGGCAAAAAACTCGGACAAACAATTTTCATAGGTCTTTATTGAGGGCAAATTTTTTACTCCAAGTGCGTTGGCAAGGAACAAGTAGTAGTCACTTGGTGCTAGGTATGGAATGAATGGGGAATACACTTCCGATCCTGGAGATTCTAGTACGTGATCAAAGATGCGTGCAGCCTAGCGTTGTCTTGATGAAATACGATTCCTCTCCTGTTCGAGTTTCTTTTTGTATTCAGCCTTCTGCAAATGGTTCAAAATGGTTTATGATCGATGCTCAGGTCCTGACCGATGCTAGAACTGCTAACAAGACGGTCTATCTCGATATAATTCAGGATTTTATCAACCTTTTCAACGAACAGCCTGCCATTGCTTGGCGCCTCATTGGCCTCCACAACACCAGAACAAAATCGCTCGAACCACTGTTGTGCAATACAAACCAAAAAAAATATCGGCCCCGTATTCATTGTTAGTTTTCTTGGTCACTTTCGACGCATTTCCTTTTCAGGTAGTAAAAATGTAGAATATGCCGAATTTATTCCTTTGAGACCTCCATACTCGGTGCACGATAGTTTACGACTGAACCAGCCAAGTGCAATACTATCATAATAGCGTTTGTATTATACATTCACACCTTTCCAACGTTTTACCGTATGATCCAATGTGACCAATAGTAAACAAGGTATACTTAGTTAAAAAGAGAGAGCAGGAAATGCAAAATTACTTTTTCATCAACCTATTATAACGTCCATTATTGAGCTTTAAGGATTTTCCCCTTCTGATGCATAAGTTCTGACACCATTTGATTAAAGTAGGACAGATCCCAATGCTGAAGCTTGGTTGAAAACAACTGTAACTTTTGCTTAAATGTGTTCATAGAGCTGTTGATTTTAGTTAATTTTTTTTTCCCCCAGAGTTTTAAATTGAATTCATTCAGTAGGTCAGTGATATCATTAAGGAAAGCCAAATCCAGGATAATTGGTTCATTCCCAAATTCAAATTCTTTGAAATACTCTCTTTTTTTTTTTCTTACAACAACTCCTTGAATATTTCCAAAAAATACACCTCCATTTAACCCCTTCACGTCAGTATGGAGCAGTCTGTGTGCTTAACCTCACCCTCTTTCAAATGATTGCAGAAAGGTCCGTTATGTCGGCTAACATTACAGCATCGTTTGTGATAGAAACAAGATTAACAATTGGTACTTTTAAAAAAACTCTATTAACGCATTAAATATGCATTTACCTCGTTTAAGAATTCTTTAAGAGGCAACATCAAAGTAGTTCTTCTTTTACACGCATGTCCTCAAACACGAATGTTATGAAAGGGAAAGTTGCACCACATATACAGATTATATTGAATCATCAAACTGAAGTGAAAAACACACGTATATGGCAATTTAGCTACGAGATTATCCTCCATCCTTTCACATTGCCTTGCCACTTTATTTCTGGAGAGCTGCATGTCTTTGATTGCTGACTTGATTTCCTTTTTGTTTGTAAAATCAACAAACAATAGCAAATTTGGTATTATGCTATTGTAGCTGCCTTGCCTCTTGTATTTGGACTTGTAAAAATTGTCTGCTGCTCAGCTATCTACAATTTAAGTTCCTTTATCTTTCTTTTTCTCAATTCACTTTTAGAAGGAACATTATTGTAGTAATTTCTTTGCATAGTTGTAAAGTACCTTTCAAAGTTACGTTTTTTAGGCAGTGTGACGGTATCATGGCAAATGAGACACATACATTTGGAGTATGACATTACAAAGAAATCATCCCTTCCCTTAAAATTAGGGTTGATTATAAGGAAACTTTTTAAACAAAATTAATAAATAATTTTCCAAAATCAACCTACAATCGACTTTCGGATACTTGAAGATCGAATGGTTGGGCTTATTTATACAATCAGTCTAAACCAATGGTCCCCAACTTCTAAAAAGTTATAGTATAATACCAAATGTCCTTTTGTCAACATAACTAAAATTTCAGTTTGCTCAAGATGAATTGAGAGACAAATTTTAATAAAATAAAATATAGTGAGGAATTTTTAACATATGAATTTAATTTTATCGTTGAAGCAGAAATTGAAAAATCACAATGTGTACATTGCAAAGAAATTATGGCAGCCGAATCGATGAATCCCAACAAAGTGAAACGCCAGTTTGAGGCTAAACATCCTAACTTTGCGGGCATGGATGTCCAGTATTTTAAAAACAAAGCTGTAAAAAAACAAAACAACCACAAAAAAAGAGGCTTGATTTTGGCGGCAAATACCAACAGCAAAATATGGCAGCCATTAAAGCTTCATATATGGTGTCTCTCAAAATCGCCAAAGCCAAGAAACTTCACTCCTTGCCGGAGAGTTGCTGTTCCGAGAAACCAAGGATATTGTTCTAGTTATGCTTGTTAGCTGAATATGCTAACAAATTACACTGTTACACCGACACTTGTTAGCTCCAAAAATGCAAAAAAAAGAGGATCAAAAAACTAATTTTGTTTCCTTGGGGTCACTGATACTTGGTTAATATTATGAAGAGGTCATGGCACCAGAGGGGTTTGGGTTAGCTGGTCTATGTAAATCGACTTTTTTCTTTTGACTGATTTAGAACAAACTTCTTTATAGGACCGAATTAATTCCGTCCACTAAAAAATATAAGGGTATCAGACTGGTATAGGATTTAAGACCAAAACCCATCACTAGTCGTTACCTTTATTCTATAGCGCAACCTTTCCTATGAAAAGAAACTTGGCAAAAAATAAAAGTACCCGGAATTGTTCAATAATTATTGAAAATTGTTCACAGGATAAAAATAACTAATTTTAATAAAATCAATCAACTCTCGGGACACTGATTGGGAGGGAGGAAAGTAGAAACATCGACAGCTGCCAACAAAATACACTGCCACGATAAAATTACAGTCAATTGCTTTAAATAAGCCATAATTATATGAAAATAAAAGGGAAGGAGATAATTCATTGTTTTTTGGTTCGTCCTGCAAAAAGCAAGCTGTGATGATCAAGATATGAAATTATATTCGTTTTCTTTTTTCCATTTCTACACATCACGCAGCGTAATGAAAACTTTGAAGAGAAGTATTGTTCCAGCAACCTATTTTTCCACCTTAATAAGAAAGCACTGCATGACAAGTACTTTTTGTAAAAGAAATATCAACTTTTCATTAAATCCCCACGTATCATAACAACAATTATTTTTTTATTGATTTAAATTTTTACATATTCGTCATGTTTTTAGCCTTAATGTAAAGAATGTAAAAAAAAAGAAATAAAAAAATCCGTTCGTAGTTAGCCCATTCTTCCAAATTATGGAATTATTATTCAATCATTGTTTTAAATTTTTCGCAGATGAACAAAAGCTCATTCCAATCAAACCAATCAACGTTGAGGTAACGCCGTAGAAAATATAATGATATTTTGATTTACAAACAAAAGGAAGGCCATCATAATGAGTATTTTAAGTTTTGAGAAAAATTGCGGAATATTTTTGCCTACTAACACTGAAAATGGGATTATTGTAGAGAAAAAACCCTGTTTAAATATTAGAAAAGAAAAAACGGTAGTTGCCCGTGCTCTTTTATATTTTTTTGCTCAATCTTTAATGGTATGTGAAATAAAAAGTTATGAGGGGTTTTTTCGCTTTATTTTGACAATAAAATTAATATAGTTAGGATTATCCAAGTTCGATGGTTCCAGGCGGTTTTCTAACTAATCTTCAGTTCGTGGTAATGAAAAAGTGCTCATATGCCTGTCCAACTCAACGATTTCCATTATTTTACCGACATTTTCGACATCCACACGAATGGAATCGTTGGAACCACTGCTTTGCTGTTGCATTGATACTTTATTGGGTCAATAAACAGCACACTTTTTTGGACACCTGCTCTGCCTGTTCACTTTGGTTGTAGTGATACTGAAGAATGTATAGATTTTTTTATTTTTTTACTTCCATTTTGGAACGCTGTAACACACAAACTGGAGTCACCAAACACAAAACTTTAAATGAACCTCTTTTAGTATAGGCTTAACCTTTAAGCATATTTTATGTTTTTTTTAATGCAATGTATCAATGTATTAATCGTGAGATATAGCTCATTAAAGATATCTGGCAAAAAACTTTAAGAACTTTTCACTTACCTTAATACATGGTCGTAATCTTAACATATCTATTCAAAATAAGAATTCCATATTACTCTTGGTGTCTTTAAAAAAAAAGAAAAAAAAGCTTAATTTAATAATAATAAAAATATTTATATTAATATAGTAAAGTTTGTCGGGATGTTGCCAGTAAAGTCATTTTTGAGCAAGTAAATCGTCTGATTTTTTTTTGGTATATTTTAGAAAATTTTGTGAATTACTACACTAAGGATAATAATAAAAAAAAGATATGCGGTGCAAATGGTTGATTAAGCGCATCAGTGAAAGCACCTTTAGAACTGCGTGACTATATGATCTACGAAATAAAATATAGTTTCGAGCGTGTGTAGCCATAGCTGAGCGCGTCATATAAAAAAGAAATGAAAAGAGAGCATTTAGGGTTGTAAATCCTAAGAACTTTGTAGCGTGGGAGTATTGTTGTTAATGGCAACCTGAGCAATGTTTTCTCAAGATGTTGTTATTATTATTTTATTCATTAGATGGGAACAGTGTTACTGGCCTTTTTTCATGAGCACACTGGTATATGGCTAGTCTACTCAATACATAGGTGTTCTCTCCTCAAGAATAAAATAATATTTATAACAGCTTGAGAATAAATAATAATATGACGTTATGACGGATGGGTACTTTAGTCTCTAGAGTGCTACCCGGGGTGCGGCTTAGCTACACACGCTCGATGCTAGATGCAAAAAGCCTGCAAATTTTTATTAATATGACTAATTTGTTCTTTCTTAGATCAAAAATATGGGCATATATGTTATAGATCAGGGATCACTATATACAGTGTACTTGTGTACACACTCCGTGTTACATTCAAAACACCTGCGAGATTTCATTTATATTCGTGAGGGGACTTTTAGCCGATTTTTTTTTTCCCAAAGGACAATTTGTCGAATGAACATTTTGCTGAATGACCATTTGGAAATTTTTTGATATTTAATTAATTGATATATACAATTTTATAATTTAATTAATTGATACATACAATTTTATAATTTAATTCAATTTAAAATGATAGTATGATAAATTGTTATTGTTCATAAAAATAAATTAATGAGTTTTTTTATGCAGAAAAATATTTATTTTATTCATTAGTTATCATTATATAATTACAACATTGTAGTATGGGGTCCAAATGCTGATCGAATTTTAAAGAATTGGAATACTTCAATTTAATTAAATAATAAAAAAGCATGACATCGGTTCGAATGGAAGAAGGGCTAACAAATTCTCTGCTACCAATAAGTTATCATGTATTATTAGTTTTCCTCGTTTACGTGTCTCCTTTTTCTCTACTACGACCCAACCTATAAATACCTCTTCGAATCTTCTTTAGGGGTTGCCTCACTACATTCAACAACTTCTTCTTCAGACATATTGTGGATTATAATAAAGTGTAAATCACTGTTCTTGCCTGATGGAGCTTGTTTGTCAATCCAGGAGTATTTTTCAAGATGAATAATCCATAAGTCGATTGATAATGAATTGATAACGGGGAAGGGATTATCACTTCTTCCACTCGAATTGCTATCGTGTTGGTATATTGTATAATTTATTTAAAGTATTACAACATAAAATATATTATTATTTTAAATTGAATTAATTAAATATCATTTTTCGGCCAAATGTCCCAAACCGTCATTCAGTGAAATGTCTGTTTGTAAACTGTCCTTCAGCTAATTTTCCTTGAACCCATTTATGTATAAAACTAACTTGTTTTTTCTTAAGTCAATAAATGACTGTTTTTATTCAAAAATACACCAAAAGTTTGTTTTATTAATATAAATTATTTACTTATGCATTTTTTTTAAATGCAGAAAAGATAAGATTCTTCCTTCAAAGATAAATGTTAACTCGACCATAATGTATCTAACTTTATAATCTTTAAACTGTTTTTTTCTTGATAAAAATTCCATCCCTACCTATGTAATATATGCAAATTCTCCTTTTTGTAATGGTCTTTATTCTACAAAAATATATATGAAATATGCATAAGGTCATGAAAAAATAAATAAAGAGGGAATGCGAAAATAAAAATCAAAAATAAACATTCCAGTTTTAAATTCTTCCTCTCAATAGCCTACCATCCAATTTGTATTCCTTTAAAACATAAAACATCGAAAAATAATATTCTTAACAAATATTAAAACAGTGAGAAAGCTAAAAGAAGCACGTAATGGTTTTAAATTACTTTCTAAAATTAAAAATACTCGTACATACAATCGAGTAGCATACACAACTCAGCCACAACTAAAAAAACTAGATTTAAAGAACGTTCATAATAATACTAACTTAAGACCCAAAAGACCCATTCTTTACTTTTCCAGAATATATCAATTGCATGCAGTCTTTAGTTTATGATAATATTTAACTGACCTAGAAGCTTTAAAATCAATTAATGCAAAAGTTACTGCATAGATTTCAGGGCCGGAATTCATTTGGAGAGAAATCCCGATATTTCTTTACAAACTATGTAGTTTCTCTACGTTAATTAGTAGAGAATGTACATTAGAACGATTTATTATGAACTTATTTCAAACTTCGATTACGAATAGAGTGGAAAAGTTGTCAACTCCTATCAAAATGACCCATGTAAAATTGAATTCATCTACGTTTTGTCATCTTTAGATAGATTGCACATTTCGATCAAATTATGAAAAAAGACAAAAACTCTTTACTTAGTGAATATTTATACTAATTAACTAATCACATTTTTTAACCTATAAAAAGTGTAAAAAAAGTTATATTTCTTTATTTTTCTATGGAACAAAAAGGGAAAAAATATTCTGGAAAATTGAGTGATCCGCGTATAGCGCACACTTTTTTTTTTTTTACATTTTCAGAAAGGAAATATCAATGTGTTCTTACGTTATAATCTCTTTTTGCTCCAAAGTCTAGCTTTAGAAAAACAACAACTTTAGTACTGTTTTTTATAGTTTAGAATAATGTCTATCATAGTTTATGAACGTAAAATAATGATTTATGCTGTTTCTTAATCTTAATAGATAGAAAAAGTCCTCTTGTCTCCTTTCAAACTTTGAACGAGATGTGGTACATAAAGATTAAATTTTATATAGGTTATTGTCTTACCATTTCACACATTTTAATAACTAGGTAAGGGCATTTACAGGGGGCCCTAGAGGGGTATAGCCCCCCAAAAAAAAAAAAAAAAAATAATAAAAGGAATTTTCGCTTTTTACTAGAAAATTCAATATTTGAAATTAAATTAAATTTTTCAAATTTGTCTCCAAAAAATTAATTTTTGTGGATAGCTGTGCTTTTTTGGAATTTTTTTGAACTTCCTTTAAATGATTGTAAATTTTTGAAATTTTTCTTTCTAAAATCTGAATTTTGAATTTAAAAAAAAAAAAAAAAATCAAAAAAAAGGTGCCCTGTAGTTTTTTTTTTTTTTGCAGACGCCTGTAATCGAAATTCGAAAAGAGTTAAAAAACAAACCACCCTAATTTACATAGACAGGAATAATGGATGAAGATATTTCAAAAAATCATTTATTTTTTTATTTTTTTCACTGTATATGTAATTTGAAAGATTTAATTCATAGATCTAAGTGCAATCCACTTGATTTCTTTTCACTTTTTCTACTGCTCCTACATATGAATTATGAATAAAATAACTTAATAATATACGATTCAAATAATTATCTGTTATTATGTCATTTTTATTGTTGGAGTAGTTTCTTTTTTATTATAAAGTGAATGAATTAGGGAGAAAAAGTTTTTTTGAAAACTTTTTCTTACAACTTGTATATGAACAGACAAGTTCGATTAAATTAACAGGCCTAACTACCAATTCTTGTTATCAAGTCAGTCCCAGTCTTGTTTTTTTTTTCATTTCAACAGTGTTGGTCTTGTTTTCGTTTTTTTTTATTTATAGAGGCTCAGTTTGGTAAAAGGAACTTAAAACAAGCGGCGTCGCAGGAAAATGAATCCCCAGGAAATGATATTAGATACAAACAGGGGCGGAGCTATGTTATACGCAGAGTACGTAGTACCACAAGCTCCAGTAGGGGGCCGAAAACTAAATTTGCTTAAGATAATGGTTTTTAAAGTCGTGCCGTGAGGGGAGGCTAGGGATGGTTTTGTGTGTAGGAAGATGGAAAATTAAGGATTGCTTTCGTTCTACATACATAGTATACATGTTTTGTATAAAGGGGGCCTTAGCTAAAAAGGTATTAGTGGAGGGGGACCTTGGCATAGTTAAGTTTAGTAAACCCTGGCTTAAGCCATAAATATTATAGTTATCATATTATAGGTCCCGACAAGGTTAGTAGCAGACCTTGATCCATAATCTACCCCACCCCTTCCCTCTTTTATTTATACAGTATGGTACTTAAAACCCCTTTTCCGTATCCATAAGGAACCTTTAGCTATTTGGAACTCAGATACAACTGTATCTCTCTGGTGATGTTTAAAAAAAATCATTGGAAAACGCAGCAATTACACACACAAAAAAAGAAAAAATCAGAAAAGTGACTTACTGATTAAAACTATTTTTTTAATATGTATATAAATATTATTTTCTTTATTTATTATATATAGGAACAAAAGCACTGATAGGCGGTCTTAGTCGAACTAAGACTAGAACCTTGTGGGTTCTGGTTCTAGCAGTTCAAGAACCGGAACTGCTAGAACTACTAGACTGTAGCACAACCTTGCTTTTTGTTCCTCTCAAGTTTGGTTGAAAAGTTACTTTTTTATCCTTCTCGGGATGTTTGGTAGTTGGTAGCAATGCAATATGAATGAAATGTTACGATTTAATAAAAAGTAAATGCAGAATTATAATGGTTCTAGTACTTTTTCAGAAAACCTTAATGCCGAAAGCCACTTTGCTATTTACAATTTTGCTTAGCGACAAATTTTTCGAAAATACAATTTGCCAAAAAGATAATAAATATATGTGATGCTGCAACCTGTCGTGCGAAGACTTTTGGCGGAAAACATTTTTACGGAAGGATAATTTGCTGAATGACGTTTGCCGAAAATCAATTTCCCGAACGGTAATTTTGTTGAAGGATAATTTGCCGTCTGTATTTTTTGCCAAAGGGAAATTTTCAGAATGGATATTTCGCCAAAGGTCTATTTGGGACAATTGGCCCATAAATGATATTAATTTTTTTGATGTAAACGCTTGCAATTTTATTCCATTTAAAATTATAATATAGTAAATTGGGAGGGTTGATATACTATACAGGGTCGTTCAGGTAAATCCAGACCATATTTAACTACATCCTAAACCATAAGGAGAGTATCTAACTCGGTTATCTCTATTTTAAAGTGAGAGGTTAAGCCTTAGTTTGAGGTTAGTTGCGCAACTTTTTATTCGAAACAAATATTTACGATGCAGGAGACCCAGAGGAGCACCATAATCGAATTTGCTTACGTGAGACACATCCCATCGTACATCAAGAAGATGCTCAGATATCCACAGAGCACAGTCTACGACGTCTATAGCCGCTGGAAGGAGAGGGACATATAAGAAAAAAACCCCACAAGTCCCTGAGTGATAAAAAACGCACTTCCATAACCATCGTAATCTAGAAAATCTTCCTTGAAGTCATCTCCTGGGACTCCAATTAATGTTCTTGCCAAAACCGTCAAGTAAGCTGTGCAACAGTCTCAAGAGCCATAAAAACTGACCTGAGGATGACGTCATACGCCTCTACAAAAGGCATACCCTTACAGACAAAATGAAGGCTACCCAGGCTGCCTACGGAAGAAAATTGAAGAACGATTTGAAGATCCATAGTAATCGAGTTTTCTTTTATTCGGATGAGAAACAATAGACTGTCGACAGATCCCACAACATCCAGATCATTATTTTTGCGAGTAAAATTTAAAAAAAATAAAAAATACTTAAGCGGAAAAGTACTCTAAATGGTTAAACCCCTTACCCAATTTCAATGGACGATTTAAAATCGACTTTGATACTTAAACCCACAGTTACATTCACAAATGTAAGAGTGTAGAATATTTATTTCATTAAAATTTTCATTTATTTATTTGGATAAACGAGGTCGATCAAGCTTCATGTAAAGTTATTATAAGGAAGATACTGTTCCAATCATCTCAAAATTCGTAATGTCATTTAAAAATATATATATTTACTTAAGGACCCCAGATAAGCTTCGGTTCTAAGTGTTGGAATAGAGTAATAAAGAGGAAGATTTCGAAACTGGGATGGAATTTCACCCTTATTCAATATTTTTTGGACTATGTAAAAAGATCTTTACAACGATTTTTTTTAGTATCCTCAGATTCAAATTGATAATCAGAGGAGATTAAATGAAGTTCACAAAGTTCAAAATATTTTGAAGGTTCCAAATTTGGCTAAGTACAGCTTGAATCCTTAGGAAACATACACAAATGTGATTTTATTATGTTTCAAAACCAGTTTCTATACTTTTGGACAGTTGCTCTGTATTTACTACGACAACCTTGGTGCAATACATATTTTCCTCACGACTATATATACAGAAATAAACCAACCATTATATTTGAAGTTAAAATATCACGCTTCCTACTTAATGAAGTGTTACTGATTCTAAATTTAATATTTTTATATTGTTACTTATATTTTAAATCTCTTTGAGTCATTGAGGGATTACAGGTTGCGAGAGGCTTCATATTCTTAGTTGTTAAGATATTATTCATATTGTTATTGTTTTTTTAGTGATTATTGTCATTCAATGCGAATGTAAGTTGATGTGGAATGGTAAACACTTGAATTAAAATAGCATATCGCATAGGTTTTCAAGCAACAAGGTATTTTCTTTTTTGAATTTTACATTTATAATTATTATTTCGAATTCTTGTGATATAACAGCTCCCTCTAGTGTAGGAACTTCATAACTAGATTTTAGACTAGTAGAAAATAATAATAAGTTAAATACCTATAATAAAACAACGTTCAATATTATGAATATAATATAAAATCCTTTAATTTGAAACTCCTTTATCATGAGAAGAAGAAAAATGACAAAAAAGAAACGTACATAGACACCTCAATATTCATAAATAAATTAAGAGGCAATCATGACTCATGTGTAGTTTGACATAGATAACATTATCGTTAATTCAAGACAGAGTCATCTAGTGTATTTATTAATTAATATATCTTTAATTAACTTGTGAAAGGAGCATAAAAAACACATAAAAACCCTTTATTATTAATTTGTGTAACCAAAAGATTTTTAGACCCAAAAATGTGGGATTGCGTAGCCAGGCGGACGCTTGACACGAACAACCGACACCATTCTGCACTCAATCTATTCCAAAGGAATTGATTTTCATTTGTGAGATTGGATAAATGCGATGCAACTGAGCTACAAGGCCCACACTACTAATACATGCAAATTTTAAATTTAAATACACAAATTTATATAAGTCGAAATGTACAATAATGATAAAATAAATTGCTTTTTAAATTGTTCTTCATACTTAGTATTGTTATTTTGAGGTACTTTAAATTGGAAAATATTTTTATATTAGTTATTTTTCCTCACTTGTCTATTACTTTTTAGGACTTATTAACTGCATTTATTTATCTTATGTGATGTCTTATAGTTCCAGACTCCATATCCTAGACCTGCTCCAATATGTCAGAGAGCACGGCCAGAACAGTTCCAGTTGCAGCGTGACCGTTTCATTTCAATTTTAAATGGCATGAGCAGAAGACGACAAACGATTCAACTCGTTAAAGTACTGATCATCAAATGAAAGATGAAGAACAAAATTGTATTATTGAAAGAATATGGGTATCCGGTTGCTAAATAAGAGAGGGGGCAAGAATTGTTTATTCCGCCATGCTTTAATGAAAAGATTCTTATCCTTTTATCCATATGTTATATCGTCATGTCAGGATAATTGCCGTTTTAGTCTTATAAGACAGTTTAACAATTAATTTACCGGCTCATGTTCAAAATAAAGGCGTTCTGTCCTTTTCTTCTAAATGTATTTGTGATACATCATGTACCAAATCCTACTCAAGTGCGAGCGACTGCCATAAAATTATTTTAATATCCACCAAACGGGCTAAATTTGAATTAATTAATGCTTATGGTCCTAAGTTAAAGAGTCAATCATTTTCAAGACCATTATTAGCAATTGCCAAGGTTGCCAAAATTTTATTTAATACATACATTGATATCAGTTGAAATGTACAATATAGTTAAAATAAACTTCTTTTAAAATGTTCTTCATATTTATTATTTCAATGTACATAAAATTGGAAAAAGTTTTTAAATTAGTTATTTTTTGTTTTTAGAGCTTATTAATTGTTTTTATTTATATCATGTGCTGTTTTATATTTCCAGACTCCATACCCTAGAGCCACTCCAATATTTCTGAGAGCATGGCCGGAACTGGTCCAGTTACAGCGTGACCGTTTCTGGGGACAACATATAGTAATCTACCCTTTGAATTATTTCAAAATTTTAAATTTCATTTTTTTTATAACTAATTTCACTTTTTTAGAAAATAAATCCAGGGCCGTTGATTTTTTTTTCCAATTGACCTTTTTCGAATGCCCAAACAGATGATTTTTATTTATCCAAGAGGACAATGTCCAGAACCATAAACAATATGTACAAATCCTCATGCTATATTTGAGAGACCACTTTTTATACAAAAAAATAAACATGGCCGTCTCCAACGTTTCAAGAGACTTTTGAATCATATGAAGCAGGTTGAAGCAGCTCTTATATCAGTTCGGTAAGTCACTAAATGCAATGTCCTGTTATTTTGTTTGGGGAAAAAGAGGTTGATCCTAATGGGCACATCCGTTTTACTAAATCAAATAGTTAATAGAAAACCTATTAACCACTGTTTGATTTTATGAACCAAAAAATTAAAAATCCTACTTTTATCTTTCTTAATGGATAAAAAACCAAAACAATTGTACAAATCTACCCATTAAATAGATTTTTAGAACTTATTGATTAAATTTATGAGCAAGTCCAATCAATTATGATACAATTTCTAATGTTGTGGAAAATACTTTTTAATTAAGAGTATTTCACCTCGTGGTTAAGAATGTGCAGGTAATTATTTAATTTGTTAAAAAATACGCCAAAAAACTTATTAAACCCTAGTGTCTTCAATTTTCAAGGTAGCACTTCAAATTTCAGTTAAGAGCGTAATACTGTATAAAACTTATATTTTTCGATTTTAGGACAGGGATTCAAGTCAAGATGAAGAGCTTTACGTAAATAAAATTTATTGGTATAGTCCTCATACAGGGTATGTGGGGATATTGATTTTGCCAAAACGACAAAACCGATTTGACCCTAATTTTGGGTGGTTACTAATATTATTAAAAATGGAAATATTAGATGAGCTACACAAATAATCTCTTTACCCGATATGAGAAATGGTTTGTGTATCGAGTTGTGGCAGGAACACTGGAGGTATAAGATAGTTAAGAAGTGGTGCAAAAAACAACAAATATACAATGATTTTATTACCAGTATCCGAGGACAAATCAAACATACCTTACGATCTCCATGAGAAAGTTAGCCTTGTAATTTGAGATTGACGGGAAGACAACCATAACCTTGGTCAAAGGAGATTTGAGTATAAAGTCATATGCAAGAACTGTCAAACACCTTTTCATTGATGACATGATATTTAGTAAGAGCCGAAAAGTTTTAACCTACCTCCCATGCCTTCACTGTCAAAATGTTCTTAAATAATAAGATTTTCACAGTGGATGTTGTTTCGAACAGAAGAAAAGATAGATATCTATTTAAACCAATTGATGGTGCTCAGAGGGTCTTCAGGACAAAACATCCGGCTTAGATGATAGGATTGGAACCGAGAAGTAATGCAAGGTATTGCAGTACACTTTTTGCGTATTATGAACTCTAAAAGGCTATTGAGAGAATTGTTTGAAAAGTCCGTACAAAATCCAAGAGATGGCACTACTGGGGTGTATCAAGGTTATGTTTAGCTAGTAAAATCTCTTAGAAGAACACAAACCAAATTTTAGCCAGATTGCCCATTTTTTGAAAACCATTTCACTTCTTCAATTCAAACGAATGCCAAACAGAAAGTAATAGACTGATCTGCCTGAAAGTTGGTGATTGTTGTTCCAAGAGCTGCTACAAACTAAACATAACCTCGATATGCGCCAATAGTGCCAGTTCTCATAGTATATCATATGTTAAGTGTTGAATAAAATATTAACTGCTTGTATATAAAAATAGGTTTTTAAGTCAACGGATATTTTTTACTACACTATCTTTTATACAATTGTATAAAATATGAGTTTATTTTAATCCTTGTAATTTCGTTGTGGGACGAGAATATTTAAGTATTGAGTAATTACGTGTACTTGTCCTCATAAAAAAGTGAGTGTAGCAATGATAATTTTGTGGGTATTTATCATCTATATTATTAAATCAAAGTTTGTCTGTTCTTCAACGCCTAATAACTTTGGCCAGTATTAAAAAAATCTTTATTTCTCCATGATAATATCTAAGTAATATATTTACCCACAATAAGGACTGTTTAACGTCAGTCATGACTTGTTTGCGAATGCTGAAAAACTTAATAGGAGTTTAAAGGGTAATTACGAGTGCAAACATTATAAAATGGGAAAAAATCAAGCTGAAAGCAAAGAGTATATCACAAGAACATGATGCCACAGTGTAATTTGAATAGATCGTCATTTCCTCTTTTTGTTTAAAATTTGAGCTCCTGTTAGGGTTTGACTGGAATGGGGGCACCTTATTGGATATTTTGTACATAAAACAGTCCCTATAATTAACGTTTATCTGTAAGAAAAACAAATTAGATTTGCTACTACATATATGTTTCTTCAAATTTTTCCAATCCTTTGTATCATTCAAGGTTGCAAGTTGGTAAAAAATCTGAACGACTTATGTCTTACACGTTAATATCGGAGGGCAGGCTTATCAGGATATTCATCTTTAAGAAAACATCCCTTCTACTAAATCAAATAGTTGATAGAAAACCTATTAAGCCGGATCTATAAATAAATTGACTTCATGAAACAAAAAAAATCTTTTAATGAAAAAGCGATATTTTAATGTGTTTTTCTTTATACTATTTATTTACCTTTTAATTAATAAATATATTTATATGTAACAACTATGGAAATGAAATAAAATATTAATTTTACGGTCAACAAACCACGTTGTAAATGCATCAGAGCATATCTTGAGCATTGCGTATATTGTATCCATTTATGTATAAAGCTAACCTTTAAAATGTTTCAAAAAGTATTGCTCCACCTGGAAAACATTACTCAAGTCGACAATTTTGTGAAAAATAATCAAGCTCCCAAAAATACAATTTAAAACGCTCTCCGGTGGTGTGCGCTGGATTATATTTGGGGATATGAACTTGGAATCTTATTAATAAATCATAATAAAAAAACTTACATAGCATAATAACTATATGTATATAAGTAAAAAGGGAGTCGTGACTCATTAGTATTATGACACATAACTTTATCATTAATTCCACGCAGAGTCATCTAGTGTTTTATATGTTAATATATCTTTAATCTGTTTGTAAAATGAGTATTAAAAAATACAAAAAAAACAGCTTTTTTCTCAATTTGAATGACCAAAAGTTTCGAGGACCAAAAAATGTGGGATTGCGTAGCCAGGCGGACGCTTACATACGAACAACCGACACCATTCATCACACAATAATTTCTATTAACGTTGCTAACAACATGTGAAGTTGGTATTGCAATGCAACTGAGCTACAAGGCCCACACTAACAATATAAGAAAATTTTAAATCTAAATACATTTATTTATCAATTTTGGAATATTCTTAGAGCCCAACACAGAAATTTTCCTAGAAAACGGAAATCAAATGACATGACTCCTGATTTGTCATCACAAAATATCTTGTGTTATTTAATAGTTTTATAAGTAATAAAGAACTGGGACCTGATGGTTTAGGGGCTAAATATTTTACTATCCTCCTCGATGTTTTTGTTCCGTGTCTCTTAAAGTTTGGAATTTGAGGGAAAAGTATGAAAAACTACTTCCATTAAAGTCCTCCACATATACTTTCGTAAATTGTCCGAGTGTTCTAATTCTAAAAGTATTTATTTCCTTAAATGTAGAGGGACAACATGAGCAAGAATCAAAGTTCAAAAAAGTACTGGTTTTTTTGGGCTTTCAAAACAATAGGGATCCGCGGGAAAGACGAAGGTGTTATTGAATTCCAAAGCTCTTATCGCCAGCGAAATTACAAATTAGCTCCTGAAAAGATAAGAGCTGTTATCCTCTCAGCTATTGCAAGGTATGCTGACTTCTTTTTGATGGTTCCGGACACCTCTGGATCTGGATGGAAATATGGAGGTGACCCTTGATTCTGCAAAATATTTAGACTCTTTAAAATTGATTGTAAGATCTACAAAGCTTTTAAAAAGAAATAATATTAGTAAGGAGAGTGTTTGTACTTTTAATGGTGGATTGCTTCTTATATTATTCGTATTTGCTCCTGTTTTGGTTTTAGATATATGCTTGTATGTGTGCTGTAAATTATGTATGTTGAGGGATTTTATTTAGTTGTTTTTGATCAGTAATATGTGTATGGTGCTTAGGTAGTTTTTTTTAAAGAGATAAACTAGACTTTTTATTTATGTGATATTTATGGTGTTGGGAATTTTTCGTAAAAAAATACATAAAATAAAATTGATTGAAAAAAATAATATATCTTAATCAAATCCTCAATCATCAAATTGCTTTCAATGAATTGTTTAATAATTAAATTACTCACAATCATTTTACCTGAGAATGTAAATGAAGTTAAAATTACCATTGACCAGTAGTTTTAGAAATGTTATATATTGCCCTGGGGACGTAACTGAATACTAAAGTTTTCTTAGGAAGTTTTCTTTCTTACTAATAATGCAAATCACCATTATTAGAGAAAAGTTTGTCCGTCCATCGACAACTAATAACTCCGAGAAATTCCGAGTATTAAAACCTCACACAATGATAATCACGAAGGAGCAAGCAAAATCACTTTTGCACTCGTCAGATACATAAACAAAAACTTCTTCTTCACCATTTTCTCCAGTCCTTCTTTTAATTGCTCTCTCATGGCCAATGGGGATGTCTTTGGAGTACATATAGCAAATTCTTCGAATCCTTCTTTTAAATAAATTAACATCTGATCACCCTTCATGTATTTCAGTTCTTCTTCTGTAGAAAACAAGTCCTTATAATTTTTTATTAATTTTTCTCTAATTCTCTTGATTTCTTCTAACGTTGGGGGAAATTAATTTACATTCTGGCTTACATAATTCTACTCTTCTTATACTTGGATACCACAAGGACAAGAACATTAAAGATATATTAACAAGTAAATACACTAGATGACTCTGTGGGGAATTAACGATAAAGTTATGTGGCATAATACTGATGAGTAATGAGTCACGACTCCATTTTTAAATAATTTATTTAATTATTATGCTATGTAAGTTTTTAAAATTATGAGTTATAAATACGTACTAAAAGCCCCATCGAAATTGCGAAATTTTACAGGTTTTTTTGGATCGATTAGTAACAATAAAAGTTGGATAATATTGGATTGGAGAAGAATATCTTGAATTTTATTAATTGTTAAGAAATACTGGAACAATAATAAGATATAATTATATTTAAAAAAAAAAATTGTATAAGACATTTATTAAAATCTGTAATAAATTTATTTCCGTGGAGATCCTAAGTCTTGACAATGGTAAAGTTGCAACCAAAATCTGAGATGACTGATTTTAAATGAAGGATTAAGAGTAGTTTGGATGAGGACCATGCAATTATTGAATATTCCGTGGATGATCAGTAGTTTTTATACTATTGTGATACTAATAACTATAATAAATGTATTATGTGGCAAATTATAAAGTTTAAATGCCCATTAAGGTTATATAACTCATAAGTACAAACATAATCGATCGAAATGAAATGCTAATATCAATTAATAGTCAAAATAGTCTGGTAAAATGGATAAATTAAAGCAGATTATTAAAAGATGTTTAAAAATGTATTATAATTCATTTACTCCATGAAGATGCCATACACAAGAAAAACATGTATAATTAAAAGACTTAATAAAATTTTAGAAACATCAAATGCCAAACAAAATATTTAGAGGCTTTCGGTCTAAGTCGTGCACAAATACGCAAGACTAAAAACCTTGATTCAAATAATAATAGAAAAATATAACAATATATCCAAGAAAAGCTTAAAAAATAACTCTTCAAAATATTAAAAAACATTATCAATGTTTGTAAAAATTCCATGAAAGTTCAGCTTCGCGAATAGATGACCCTATTTTTTTTTTAATTCCCCTCATTTTTCAGTTAGTACTAACCCTTAAAAAGAGGTTGTCAAAATTTAATAATAATTTGTCATTTGGTTTGTGAGCCTTTGTGCTCAGTGTGACCCTACTTTTTTTATTTTCCAATTCAAGGAACCAACACAATTTTGTAGCAGTTCACGACTGTAAAAAATATTGTTCAAGTTAAGCAAGGGGTTGAAAAGTGTAATGGAAAGCCTGTTCCATCAGAAAAAAAAATTAAATGTTGGTTTTCTGACTTTAAACGTGGTTATAGAGACCAAGTTGATGCAGAACGCAGAGGACGTACAAAAGAGGCGGTAACATCAGAAAAACTGAAAAAAATCAAAGAAGTCGTTTTGAATGATTAGAAATTGAAAATGCATGAGTTAGCTGACATAATGAAACCTACATTGAATGGCTTTTAGATCCACCTTTATCTGTAGATTTGACTCTTAGCCTCAAAACGAAAGGGATCCGCGGGAAAGACGAAGGCGTTATTGAATTCCAAAGCTCTTATCACCAGCAAAATTACAAATTATGAACCCTTAGCTGCTGAAGACATAAGAGCTGTTATCATCTCAGCTATTGCAAGGTATGCTGACTTCTCTTTGATGGTTCCGGACACCTCTGGATCTACATGGAAATATGGAGGTGATCTTATGAGGTATTACCCCTTGATTCCGCAAAATATTTAGACTCTTTAAAGCTGATTAAAAGCTTTTAAAAAGAAATAGTCTTTGTATGGAAATGCCTGGGAAATATATATAATGTCCGGACAATCTAAAAAATTCCCAATATAGTGGACAATGGTAATTTTAACTTAATTAACATTGTCAGTTAAAATGATTGTGTGTAATTTGATTATTATTGAACAATTTATTACAAGCAATTTGATCATTGAGGATTTGATTAAGATTATATTTAATTTCAAGCAATTTGATAATATAGATCAGGGATGTGTAATCTCTGGATAATGGGCAACATTGCGTTCAAATACTCATTCTCACTTGTAGTAGTATTTCTCAGCAAAATTATCACAATATGATATAAACGCATAGAACGCTCATAATACGAACAAAGATTGAAAAATATTGGAAGGTATCTTGTATTTTGGCAGTTAAGCTTTTTTAAGCAGTTTGCCCCTGAACAATTAAGTGTGGCCTTTATTTATATTTGGTCTAAAATTGAATAAATTTATATTTAATAGTTTTGTTTTATGCAGCCATTTTTCAGGAAATTTAACTTAATAGTGTCTACGGCCCTTTAAAATGTTTCAAGTGGCAATCCGACAACAAGACAAGTCAGCTGGCTGAAGGACAGTGGTATGTTCAGTATGCCAAGACTCACTACTTTCACTCTGATATTGGGCAAATTTCATTCCAAGCAATGTATGACCATCCAATAAAGGTCGGACTTGACAAGCAAGAAGATCAAACAAACATGACTATGTAATTCTCCTCAAGGCAGCTTAAGGTGACTGAGGTAGGACAGTGCGTCAAAGTTCCAAGTATTGAAAAAACAAATCCCTACTACGTCTTGGCTGCTGTGATCCATGTAGCAGAGAACGGATATTATAGATTAGCGACAAAAGTGATGTCTTAAAACACCTCAATGTAAGAATGCAGTTTGAGCCTTGCAAGGAGCCATTCCTCAGATTTTATGAAGTTCCCAGAGAGAAGGAAGATACATTATAACTGACTGCATCAATTCCGTCAGATGGAAATGAACAAGGCTTTAAGTAGTGCAATTGCACAGACTCAAAATGAATAAGTTCATATGCAAAAAAAGGGACACCTCTGTAATAGCACAACATGCTAAAAAAGTAGTTTATTTGGTGAATTTGTTTATATTGAAAAATATTTAGGGATGTTCAAAAAAATGATTTTTTTGAAATCATTACATCTGATGTTGAAAAGTATATTTAATTTTGTTTATTATTTATGTCTATTTTGTAGAAACTAATTGAATTTATATGAAATATAAAACCGTATTTAGAATATTATCAAATAGGATCAACAATTCTAATGTCCATTTTTATTAGATCTTTACTTCTTGCTGTAGTGGCGATAAATTTTGATCCTCCTGCAAAAACCTATTAACCAAAGTATATTTTGTAAAATAAAATGAATTTTTTAAGATACAATAGTTTCATTGTCTGAATATAGCATTAATTTCAAAAGAAATAGGGATATCTAATCTGTTAATATAATGGGCCATAGTGTAATTTGAATTGCTCGTCACTTCGTAACTTTGTGTTTAAAATTTGAGCTCCTGTTAGGGGTTGACTGGAATTAGGGCACCCTATTGGAGATTTTTGTACATAAAACAGTCCCTATAATTATCGTTTATCTGTAAGAAAAACAAATTCGGTTTGCTACTACATATATGTTTCTTCAAATTTTTCCTATCCTTTGTATTATTCGAGGTTGAAAGTTGGTAAAAAATCTGAACGTGCTTATGTCTTATAATCAAAAATAGAAATAAATACAGGATCCGCAGGATTATATAAAATTTGTTCAGAGAATTTGGAGAGAAAATAATGCTCTATTTTTGTAAAAGGTTACTAGCGATGTAAATCTCGGAGGTCCGTATCCTCCCCCCCCCCAATGACAGAAATTACTGCATTGAAAGAAAAAGTCTACACGCGAAATATTTTTTCGTTCAATTTTTGTTAATCACTCAACTTGTTCGATTCAAAAGAATACCACAAAGAAAGAAATAGCACGGACTTTTCAAACGACCTTCGTAGTGTCTAATATTTGAGTCAGTTATAGGCTTGTATTTAAATTTCTGGTACGAGTTAAGATATAGTGCAAAACCTTTATTCGATTTAAGAGACGTATATTGGCCCCAATATGGCCTCTTTTAAGAATTTTTTTCTTCTAAACTTATAATCCGATAATGAAATGAAAGCCGAATCCAAATTTTGTTATTATTATTCTATTTAATCGATTGAGTTTCCTTTATTTTTAACATGCTCTAAGTGAGGGCTATGGAGCCTCTATTCCTGGAGTTGGAGTCAGAAAATTTGTACCAACTCGAACTCTTGCTACTAAAAAAAATATTATGATTTATGTAAATAAATCTTATATATAATCTAAGGCTCACATTGAGTGTTCGTAAGGTTTTTTTTTGTAAATGGAAATATATTATAGATATTAAGTACTATTAATTTATGAAACTTGCAAGTTAATTCATGTATAAGTTTACTTTACAAAAATTATGTTCAGAAACTTATGAATGTATAAGCATTTTCATAGCATTTGATCCCATTCATTTGTTGTTCATCTTGATAAATATCTTATATTCTAAATATTTTCTTCATACCTGGCACTAGTTATTTACTAACTATATCTAATAACTTGCTAAAACTATAAATTAAACCTATACTTAGAGTCTCTAGACTCAATAGTACTTATGAATATAGGCTATAAAATATATCATTAAAAAATTGTGTGTTGAAGTCGGAGTCGGTCATATTCAAAGTACTGGAGTGGGAGACGGGCATTTTATGTACTGGCTCTCCAGCCCACGCCTCTAGACTAAAGTACTCCATGGCTCATCCTTTTTTATTAAAACATAATTATTAAGCTGTTATTATTAGTCTTTTATTGTGGAGGAGACAATATCTAAATATTGAGTAACAATGAATGTGCTCAGGGGCGTCCGCAGAAGGTGGGCAGGAGAGGGTGTAGCCCTACCCAAATTAAATAATTTTTACTAGCTAATTTAATATTTTGTTAATACTTAATATTCAAAACCTTACTTTTCAATTTTATTTTCCAAAAAATTTAATATTTCAATTAAAAACAAGAAAAAATTTGATTTTTTTTTCAAAAATTTGCAAAAACCAAGCCCTTATTCTCAAATATAATCCTGCCGACAACAGTGCAGAGCGTTTTAAATTATATTTTATATAAACATGAAAATACGAATATTTATCTTTGAAATATGGTTTTATTGTTTTCGAAGTATTCTTCAGCATGATTTATACACTTTTGCATGCGCTCAAACCAATTGTCGAAGCTTGTGAGACACCTCCAAAACATGGTTTTTAAAAGCTTCAACAGCATATTTTGGCGACGAAAATCATTGACCACGCATTTTTTTCATTATGTGAGTGAATAAAAAGAAGTCATTGGGTGCACAGTCAAGGCTGTACAGCGAATGACCAATCAAAGTGGCGTTTTGGTAGGTCAAATAGCCGCTGTTTTGAGCCAATGTATGAGAGTCATGGTGAACAATGATTGATATTCTCTTGTTCGTTTTTGAATTTCTCCGAAGACTTCAGGCAAACAAATTGTGATGTATCACTCAAAGTTGAACGTCCTACGATGCTCAAGTGGAACAGTCGCCACAATACCCAGTTTTGCCGAAGAAACAGGCGACCATTTGCTTCGGAGTGTTTCTTCCACGAAAAACTTTCATTAGGTTTGAATAGTCTTAGAAGACCAACGCGGAGAATTGTTGTTTACCAACAATTTACCAAATCTGTGCTGTAATTTAAAAAACAAAACAGAGGAGCTATTTAAAACTTTTTCAAGACTCTTTCGGAACCTATTTGCTTTCTTTTTGTGAGATTTAATAAAACATTTCATTCTACTAACAGCAATATCTGACAATAAATTTTAAGCACGCCTAGAAGGCAATAAACATAAAATTCAGCTAATATCCATTTTGGATCTTTAAACAGATGATTGCAAGGAATAAAAAATTATTTTATCCCAATGACTGTCGATAGTATACTTTTATACTTACCCAATACAAAATTTAATTACATTTATTAAGAGAAAGGTTAAACACTAAACAATTATCAATTATCAGTTTATATATTTTTTTTGAAAAAAAATTCCAAAAATTAAAATTTTTGAGGAAATAAATTTTAAATATTAATTTTATTGGAAAAAAAATTCAAATATACAATTTCATATTTAATTTTTTTTTTTTCAAAAATCTACAACTATTCACGAAAAAGTAAGTTTATTTTGAAAAATGTGTCTATGGATTCTTGAAATTATTTCTACAATTAATTTTTGTAATTTTATTTTAATAAATTTAATATTTGAGACTTTTTTTTAAAATAATTTTTTTGTGAATAGCTAATTCAGATTTTTAATTTATTTTTGGAATAGCTATGGATTTTTGAAGTTTTATTTAACAAAATTTATTATTGTAATTTTTTTTAATAACTTTGGATTGATAAAACTTTATTCCACAAATTTTAATATTTGGATTTCAAATGGAAAAAATTCAAAACACTATCTATAATCTTGCAGACACTCCTGATATCAAACATTAGAGATATCCACGTTTAATTTTTGGTCTAAAGTAAGGGTCCGTCTAACTAAAATTGAGGGGTTGAACCTTTTTTATTGTTCTGGACATTGTCATCTCGGACAAATAGAAGACATCTGCATGGGTATTCGAAGAAAGGTCAATTTGTAAAAAGGAAAGAACATGCATTCTTTTTCTAAAAAATGCAACGTTAATAGAAATATTGTGTGATTAATGGTGTTGGTTGTTTGTATGTAAGCGTCTGCCTGGCTACGCAATCTCCATTTTTGCGATTTTTGCCCTCAAAAAATTTGGTAATTCCAATAAAGAGAAAAAGGCCTTTTTTGTGTTTTCATACTCCTTTTACAAGAACATTACAGATATATTAATAAGTAAATACACTAGATGACTCTGTATGGAATTAACGATAAAGTTATGTGTCATACCACACATAAGTCACGACTGCCTCTTTATTTATTAATGAATAATATATAGTAAAGTTGTATGTAATATTCATTTTTTTTGAAAATCAAAAACGGCAGTGTTTTGAAAGTTTTTTTTTCACGTAGATTTAAAAAATGTAATTTTCGAAAGGATAGGATAACCCTAAGCTTCATCAACTTCAATTTGGAAATGAGAGAAAATGCTTTTTTTTCTAAAAATATTCATATTATGGGAACCTATACATATTATCCTTGATGCAAAGATTTCAATTATAAAGATGTTTTTATCATTTAATTAATCTAATGTAGCTTTTTGTGCACTTTAAAATAGATAAATATACAGTAATTTTGATACTGTTTTATTTTGAAAATACTTAGAAAAATATACTTTTATTTAGTATTTCAAGGTATGTTCCAAATTATCCTTAAACTCATCCATCACTTTTCTCTTTTCACTAATGCAGCTTTTAGTAGGGCTATGTATTGACCGTTTAAGTCAAGAACATTACTTATTTTTTCAGAAAAGGAAGAATTAAAACTGTTGGCTATCTTTGTTTTCATTTTATTCATGCTTTTTCATCATTGATTGTAGAAGTTTTGAGTACAAAACTAACTACTATCATCCAGCTAAAATAGGCTGTTAAGTCAGTCAAATTTAATTCACATATAAGTTTCTCCAGCAGATTTTCTTTGTTTTAATATGAGTCTTTGACACACAATGTAGGTCAACGTTAAGGTCTCCTAAGAGTAAGATTGGTAAAGTATTACCTTGGCAATTGCTAATAATGGTCTTGAAAATGATTGACTCTGTAACTTAGGACCATAAGCATTAATTAATTCAAATTTAGCCCGTTCGGTGGATAATGAAATAATTTTATGGCAGTCGCTCGCACTTGAGTAGGATTTGGTACATGATGTATCACAAATATATTTAGAAGACAAGGACAGAACGCCTATTAAAAAAAATTATCCTGACATGACGATATAACATATGGATAAAAGGATAAGAATCTTTTCATAAAAGCATGGCGGAATAAACTATTCTTGCCCCCTCTCTATTTTAGCACCCGGATACCCATATTCTTTCAATACTACAATTTTGTTCTTTATCTTTCATTTGATGATCAGTACTTTAACGAGTTGAATCGTTTCTCGTCTTATGCTCTTGACATTTAAAATTGTGAAATAATTCAAAGGGTAGATTAATATATGTATCCCCAGAAACGGTCACACTGCAACTGGAACTGTTCCGGCCGTGCTCTCTGAAATATTGGAGCAGGTCTAGGATATGGAGTCTGGAAATATAAGACATCACATGAGATAAATAAATGCAGTTAATAAGTCCTAAAAAGTAATAGACAAGTGAGGAAAAATAACTAATATAAAAATATTTTCCAATTTAATGTACCTCAAAATAATAATACTAAATATGAAGAACAATTTAAAAAGCAATTTATTTTATCATTATTGTACATTTCCACTTATATAAATTTATATAAGTATTTTAAATTTAAAATTTGCAAGTATTGTTAGTGTGGGCCTTGTAGCTCAGTTGCATCGCATTTATCCAATCTCACAAATGAAAATCAATTCCTTTGGAATAGATTGAGTGCAGAATGGTGTCGGTTGTTCGTGTCAAGCGTCCGCCTGGCTACGCAATCCCACATTTTTTGGTCTAAAAATTGTTTGGTAACTCAAATATAGACTAAAGGGTTTTTTCCTGTTTTTTTTTAATGGTCCTTTTACAAGTACATTAAAGATATATTTATAAATAAATACACTAGAGGACTCACCCCGGAATTAAAGATAAAGTTATCTGAGTCATACTACACATGAGTCACGATTCCTCTAAATTTATTTATGAATATTGAGTTGTCTATCTACGTTACTTCTTTGTCATTTTTCTTTTTCTCATGATACAGGAGTTTATAATTAAAGGATTTCAAATTTTATTAATTAGTTTGAACGTTGTTTTATTATAAATATTTAACTTGTCATTATTTTTTATGAGTCTTAAATCGAGTAATGAAGTTTTAGAATTCGCTAGAGGAGCTGTTATACCACCAGAATTCGAAATAATAATTGTGAATGTAAAATTGAAAGAAGAAAATACCTTGTTGCTTAGAAATCCGAGAGATATGCTATTTTAATTCAAGCGCTTACAATTCCCCCCCGTTGACTTGCATTCGCATTGAATGACAATAAGCACTAAAAAACAATACCAATATCAATAATATCTTAACAACTAAGAATAGGAAGCCTCTCACAACCTCTCATCCCTCAATGACTCAAAGATATTCAAATTATTTTGCACTTTGTGAACTTTATTTCATATCGTCTGATTATAAACTTGCATCTGAGGATACTAAAAAAATCGATGTAAAGATCTTTTTACATATTCCAAAAAATATTGAATAAAGGTGCAATTCCATCCCAATTTCGAAATCTTCATCTTTATTACTCTAAATTTATTTCCAACACTTAGGACCCTAGCTTATCTCGGGTCCTAAAGCAAATACATATATATTTTTTAAATGACATTACGAACTTTGAGATGATTGGAACAGTATCTTCCTAATAATAACTTTACATGAAGCTTGATCGACCTCGTTTATCCAAATAAATAAATGAAAATTTTAATGAAATAAATATTGTACAATCTTACATTTGTGAATGTAACTGTGGGTTTAAGTATCAGAGACGATTTTTAATCGACCATGCAAATTGTGTAAGGGGTTTAACCATTTAGAGTACTTTCCCACTTAAATATTTAATATTATTTAAACTTTACCTACAAAAATAAAGAGCTTCCATTTGACCGCCATTTTGTATATTCAAAATGCGATGTATTACTGAATATACAACCTTACTTTAATTCCTTATTCTGTTTTTGAATTTGATATTGAACTATTCAAATTTTAGTGAAGATATTGGTCAGGTAAAAATATCTTTAGATATCAAGGGAAAACATTTAATGTAAATTTGTTTAAGATAAGAAAGTGATGAAAAACGGCAGATTCTTTTCAATCAAATTGATTGTGGTATACTTACTCGTCCATTCGGTGTAATATTTTTAATTTGAACTTATCCATTTGAAATATTTTTGGAAATTAAAAAAAAAAAGAAGTCAATTTTAAAAGATATTATAAAAAATTTATGAAAATGTTAGTAGATTACCTTTATGCTTTTGACATTCTGGAATCAGAATGTTATGATGATCATTGCTTTCACTTATACATGCCTCATATTACAAATGAAATATTTAATTCCATGGCCAAATTTTTGGTGTTCCGGAGGAATAATTTTACATAGAAATAAGAAGAATTCAACAGCAAAATTAAATCAAAGAGATCAAATAGAATAAAAAAATAAATAGGAAATAAACAATTTATGTTCAAAGCGAAGAATATCTTGATTTTTTGTTAATTGTTAAGAAATACTGGAAGAATAATAAGATATCATGCTTGAGAATACTTCGAAAAACAATAAAACCATTTTTGAAGATAAATATTCGTATTTTCATGTTTAGGCCAGAAATGTATAAAACAGCCTACGTAATAATTATTTAGCTTTTAATTAATGAATATAATTATAAGAAATAATATAAAAATATTAATTTTACGGTTAACCAACCACGTTGCAGATGTATAAGAACATGTATCGAGCATTGTTTTGATTTTATCCATATATATGTGAAAGCGATCCTTATAAAGTATTGCTCTACCTGGAAAACATTACGTAAGTCGACAATTTTGTGAAAAATACACATGTTTGCCACAAATATAATTTTAATATTTGGTTTTTGCAAATTTTGATGATAAAATATGAAAAATTAATTTTTTTTTTTAAATAAAATTTTAATTTTTTCGAAAATAAATTTGAAAAATTAGATTTTTAAAAAACAAATTCAAAAATCCAGAGCTATTCACGAAAAAATTACAAATATTTAAAAATTTCAAAAATCCACAGTTGTTCACAAAAAAATTCAAAAAATTAAATTTCAAAAATATTAAGAATTAACAAAATATTATATTATCTAGTAAAAATCAAAAATTACTTAATTTGGGTAGGGCTATACACTCTCCTGCCCACCTTCTGCGGACCCCCCTGAGTACATTCATTGTTACTCAATATTTAGATGTTATCTCCTCCACATTAATAGGCTAATAATAACAGCTTAAGAATTAGGTTTGAATAAATAACGATGACCCATGGAGTACTTTAGTCTAGAGGCGTGGGCTGGAGAGCCAGTACATAAAATGCCCGTCTCCCACTCCAGTACTTTGAATATCCCCGACTCCGACTTGAACACACAATTTTTTAATGATATATTTTATAGCCTATATTCATAAGTACTATTGAGTCTAGAGACTCTAAGTATAGGTTTAATTTATAGTTTTAGCAAGTTATTAGTTATAGTTAGTAAATAACTAGTGCCAGGTATGAAGAAAATATTTAGAATATAAGATATTTATCAAGATGAACAACAAATGAAAGGGATCAAATGCTATCAAAATGCTTTTACATTCATAAGTTTCTGAACATAATTTTTGTAAAGTAAACTTATAAATTAATTAACTTGCAAGTTTCACAAATTAATAGTACTTAATATCTATAATATATTTCGATTTAGAAAAAAAAACCTTACAAACACTCAATGTGAGCCTTAGATTATATATAAGATTTATGCACATAAATCTTAATATTTTTTTAGTAGCCAAAGTTCGAGTTGGTACACATTTTTGGACTCCAACTCCAGGAATAGAGGCTCCATAGCCTTCACTTAGAGCATGTTGAAAATAAAGGAAACTCAAATCGATTATACTGAATAATAATAACAAAATTTTGATTCGGCTTTCATTTCATGATCGGATTATAAGTTTAGGAGAAAACAATTCTTGGAAGAGGCCATATTGGGCCCAATATACGTCTCTTACATCGAATAAAGGTTTTGCACATTAGCAAAAATCCTTAATCATAACTCGTACAAGAAATTTGAGTATAAGTCTATAACTGACTCAAATATATTTATGAAATATTAAACACTACGAAGGTCGTTTGAAAAGCCGTGCATACTCCAAGAGATGGAACTACTGGTGCATATCGAGGTTATGTTTAGTTAGTAGCATCTCTAGGAAGAACAATCACACACTTTCAGCCAGATTGGTCTATTTATTTCTTTTTGGTATTCGTTTGAATCGAATAAGTTGAGTGATTAACAAACATTGAACGAAAAAGTATTTTGCGTGTTGATTAAACATTACTTTATGAAAGGTAAAACGCCTCAAAATAATAAAAAGAATCTTAATAAACATTATGGAGACTCTGTACCTTCGATTAAAATAGGTTATAAAAGGTTTCAAAATTTATAGAATGGCCACATGGGCACAAGTGACGCTGAACGTTCTGGAATTCTACTGTAGAAATCACTAATAAAATCCATGATTCAAAAGGTTTTCAAAAGGTCAAATAACGATGAATAACCTGCAATAGTTTTACCCTTTTCCAGTTAGTCAATGAGTATTATTCCTTGTGAACCAAAAATACAGTCACCATAATCTTTCCGGCCGATTCCTCGATTCAAACGAATGTCAAACGGAAAGAAATTGACTGCTCTGGCTGAAAGTTGGTGATAATTCTTCCAAGAGATGCTACTAATTAAACATAACCTCGATATGGACTAGTAGTTCCATCTCTCGGACTTTTGAAACGACCCTCGTGTGTATATATCAAGTAAATTTTGATTCAAATCCATCACTAGTTTTGTGAATATTTCCCCTTTTATTTTATTTGTTACAAATTTTGTTATTTTCTTGAAATGGCCTTAGTCATTTTCGGTCCTTTAATTTGAGTTTCTATTAATCAACTATGTAATAACTTCTGGCATTCCTCACACTTTCTCACGATATCTTCGATGTCTATATCTATTCCCACCCAAAAAATTATCTCTCTGGCAATTACACCAAGGTGGATTGGCTTACATGCGTCAAATTTTAACACAACAACCCTTTACATTGTTTGAATCTAATTAAAGTATACACTTTCAAAGAGTAATATTTAATGACAGCTCAATACTCGATTTTTTCAATTTTTACATCAACTAACTCAAACTACTGGGTTTACATAGCAACAGCACATCCAAAATGGGAAAACTTTGATGAAAAACTGACAACAAATGCTAAATATAAGTCACTAGTTTTTGATTAACAGTGTTCGCATCTTGGGGTTGAGGTGGGAAACTTTTCAGACCACCCTCGCACACACTCTACATATAAAGTTAAAGGGATAATTTTCTCGAATTGTATGAGCATTTTAGCCACAGTTCGAACCTAAATCAAACAGGATCCGGATTAAGATTACATTTGATTCCAAAGTGATGAATAACTCAATGTTTTTACTCTTAATCAGGCGTGTTGTTGGTAACCTTTTAAATTGTTTAGTGCACTTAAATAGTTCATTTTTCCGAACTGGTTTAGTTCACTCAATCTTTTACTTTGAATTTGTTTATCGACCACATTATGAATTTATTCGTCCATCAATTTTCAATACGATGTTTAGTTTTAACCAATTCAAAAAAAATAAAACGCAATCCTAGTAAATAAACGAATATCCAACATTATTTAATAGGGGGGGATCGTCAGAATATGGCTCACAGACAACATCGGTCCTACATACTTTTTTAATGAAACCCCAGTTCCACTTTCTACATAACCCGGCCCTTTGGAAATTATGGATTGCTGATATTTGCGAATGACAGTTTTGTACATGTACTTTAGGGGGTGAAACTTTTTTACAAGTTACCTTGTACGGGGTCTGACCTAAAGTTTCTTACTAAATTTTTTTGTCTGTCTTAAAATATGGTGTCCATCTTTATTTTTTTTTCAATCAATTATATTTTATTTATTTTTTTACGAAAAATTCCCAACACAATAAATATCACATAAATAAGATGTCTAGTTTATCTCTCTAAAAAAAAACCTACCTAAACACTATAACCATATTACTGATCAAAAACAAATAAATAAAATCCCTCAACATACATAATTTAGAGCAAACATACAAGAATATATCTAAAACCAAAACAGGAGCAAATACAAATAATATAAGAAGCAATCCACCATTAAAAGTACAAACACTCTCCTTACTAATATTATTTCTTTTTAAAAGCTTTGTAGATCTTACAATCAATTTTAAAGAGTCTAAATATTTTGCAGAATCAAGGGTCACCTTCCATATTTCCATCCAGATCCAGAGGTGTCCGGAACCATCAAAAAGAAGTCAGCATACCTTGCAATAGCTGAGATGATAACAGCTCTTATCTTTTCAACAGCTAATTTGTAATTTTGCTGGCGATAAGAGCTTTGGAATTCAATAACACCTTCGTCTTTCCCGCGGATCCCTATTGTTTTGAAAGCCCAAACAAAACCAGTGCTTTTGTGAATGTTGATTATTGATCATCTAGTCCCTCTACATTTAAGAAAATAAATACTTTTAGAATTAGAACACTCGGACAATTTACGAAAGCATGTGTGAAGGAGTTTAATGGAAGTAATTTTCCATACTTCTCCCTCAAAATTCCAAGCTTTAAGAGAAACGGAACAAAAACATCGAGGAGGATAGTAAAATATTTAGGCCCTAAACCATCAGGTCCCAGTTCTTTATTACTTATAAAACTATTTCTTTAAATAACACCAGATATTTTGTGATGACAAGACAGGATTCATGTCATATGAGTTCTGTTTTCTAGGAAAATTTCTGCGTTGGGCTCTAAGAATATTCCAAAATTGATAAATAAATGTATTTAGATTTAAAATTTTCTTATATTGTTAGTGTGGGCCTTGTAGCTCAGTTGCATTGCAATTCCAGATTCACATGTTGTTATCAACGTTAATAGAAATATTGTGTGATGAATGGTGTCGGTTGTTCGTATGTAAGCGTCCGCCTGGCTACGCAATCCCACATTTTTTGGTCCTCGAAACTTTTGGTCATTCAAATTGAGAAAAAAGCTGTTCTTTTGTATTTTTTAATACTCATTTTATAAACACATTAAAGATATATTAACATATAGAAACCCTAGGTGACTCTGTATGGAATTAATAATAAAGTTATGTGTCATAATACTAATGAGTCACGACTCCCTTTTATTATTCACATTTCCGACTTTCTATTTTTCTAGTCGTCCTTAAAGGAAAGCCCTTAAATTGAAATTTTTTGGTCGTATTACAGACAAAAAACTCTTTTACTTTTATGGCAATGTGTAGAAGTGTGCCATCTTGAGTTCATATATCATTTCTGTTTGAGTTAGGCATCTTCAGTCACGGTAAAACAGTGTACTGCGATACCTCGCATTACTTCTCAGTTACAATCCTATCACCTAAGTCGGATGTTTTGTCCTGAAGACCCTCTGAGCACCATCAATTGGTTTAAATAGATATCTGTCTTTTCTTCTGTTCGAAACAACATCCACTGTGAAAATCTTATTATTTAAGAACATTTTGACAGTGAAGGTATGGGAGGTACGTTAAAACTTTTCGGTTCTTACTAAATATCATGTCATCAATGAAAAGGTGTTTGACAGTTCTTGCGTATGACTTTATACACAAATCTCCTTTGACCAAGGTTATGGTTGTCTTCCAGTCAATCTCAAATTACAAGGCCAACTTTCTCATGGAGATCGTAAGGTATGTTTGATTTGTCCTCGGATATAAATCATTGTATATCTGTTGTTTAGTAATCCTTCCCAACTGCATTACAACTGACACGTACGACATCACCTTAAATTTGGTTTAATTTCTTTTGAAGAGTTACCATGAAAGCATCTTTATTTCTTGAAGGATAAGCATTGACCCATCCCTCCAACATTCCCTAAATTGAAAAGTCCTGGGGATATAAATATAGTGAAGAGAAAAATGTCAGAAAAATGCTGGAATTTTTTTACGTGAGGTTTGAACTTGTTGGAAAAAAAAGTCTTAAAATTTTTATTTTTTTTCGTTATCATACTTCTATGAAATATTTCTACTTAATAAAATTATTTTCAGCCCTAAGATATAATATAATAAAATTTGAATATTTTCCCTACACTGAGGCAATTTTAAATCTTTTTTTAGACGTAATTCATTTTCTCCCGCCCCCCAAAAAAAGTAAAAACTGATAATAATAATTAAACAGGCAACTGCTATTAACAAGGTTGATAATTCAGTAGATTCATAAATATCCCTCATGCCTTCTCCTCATACTTTTCATATAATGTTTCATTAATAAATATAAAATATTTTTCTGCTAAATTAATTTATCTATATATGACATTTACAAGGTCGTTCAAGTAAATCCGGACTACCTTTAACTGTGTCCTGATCAATAAAGGAAGCAAGTAAAGGTATCAAACTTCATTTACAAGTTATAATAATACAATAGAAAAAACTAAATTTTCAATATTTTTCATTATAGCCTCTCATTCCCTCGATACAGGTCTAAAGGATTTGCAGGTCTTTACCCCGTCCGCGGGGAAAACATTGTACTAGTACTTGATGATGGAGGCCTTCAAGGAGTCGATGCTGTTGTGTGAATTGGAAGATACTTTCTACTCTAACTCCTACTGCAAAAAGTAATTCATAGGATTCATAAATGTGGTGTTTTAGGGCCCGGTGTGGGGGTGTCAAAATTACACCTTCTCTTCTTTGAACAATTTTGGGGTCTTATATGTCTTGAGAGAGGGAGCTGAGTCTTTTTGAAAGATAAACTTGAGTCCATTGTCCTCAGCTTTCACCCAAGGTATCACTTGGTCAGACAGAAGTTCACAGTACAGGTCGGCATCTACCCTCTCTAGACCTAATCAAAAAAACATTTTTTTAATTTTTGTTAGGTTTTTCCTATTTTTTCCCATACTTTGACATGTGAGAAGAAAGAAAATTATTTTTGGGGGGGGTTCTGAATACACCCTAAATCCTCGCACTTTTTGCTTCAATTTTTGAAAGTTGGCGTTTTTTTCGAAAAATAGTACTTCTTCATCAATGATCTCTTTTGGATCAAAGAAGAGGGGGGAATTAACTGCCGTTGTTCCCAATTGCCTTAAAGGTAATGATGCTGGCTGGAAACTTGGTTTTAAAGACGTGGGGGGCATTTTCTCCCTCTGTGGCCAACCATTTGTCGTTCTGGGTGTTGTGGGGATGTTAACACACCCACGATTTCTCAAATAATTAAGAAGAAAGAACAGACGTATCAACTGTTTTTTCTTTTCCTTTCTAATTCGTGAATTAGTTTTTATTTACATGATTCCGTCTTTGTGTAAGCTGATACAGCATTTCGATATGAGGCCTAAAGAATTTGCAGCCCTTGATCGCGTCTGCGGAGGAGATTGTCTTAGTACTTGATGATGGAGGTCTTCAATGAAGCGATGCTGTTGTGGAAATTGGCAGACACCTTCACAATATACCTAAGTATTTCATTCCCAAAGAAAGAGTCCACTCTACTTCCTTATGAGGTCTGGTAGTTTTCCCTCGGATGAAATCTCCTCCCGTTGTCCCTCGTGGAATCTGGAATCCGAATTCGAACATCTACTGAGATGGATGATCAAGTTAGAAGTATCTTCCTTTGATTGCACCTTTGTTCCTTTTACGGAGCAGGACGTAAATAGTATGATGATAATGTTGACTATTGGCTAGTACAACTCCATAAAAAATGGAATCACATAAAAATACAAAATGGAAAAAGAATTATTGGAGTTGCATATTTTTAAAATTGTATTTTAAATTTGATAATTGTAAATAGAGAAACACACATTACTATGTTAATTGTGTAGGTGGATATGTAAATAATAAAAATGATATTTATTAATATTATAATATACCACAATTATACATTGAATATTTTTCTATAATATAAGCTATGATATTACTCATCGCTAGGCATTATGAATAAGTTATAAGGGTCTAAAGATGAGTGTCGTTTTACATCATTTTTCATCCTAAAAATAGAAATATATCCAGTTCAGAACAAGAAACAGAATCAATACAATAATCATAAAATACTTTACATAATTTTAATTTATGCAGACGGAGAGATTAACTGAGATGAGGTTTGGATTTTGCGCTCAAAGATACAATGTTTGATTATTGTCCTTAATTCATTTGTAATAAATTTATTTGTGTAATTTTTGATAATTTTTATACTCGTCAATGCTTTATTTACAATCAAATTGGAGCAGGTCATGGCTATGCCGTATGGAAATTAAGGACATCACATGAAATAAATAAATGCAATGAAAAGGTTCTACAAATTACTAAGTAGTGGCAAATAACAATTACTAGTACAATAATTACGTCGTTCTTTAACAATTTTCTACTTCTCATTATAAATAAATTAAATACTGGAGGATTTGAAATTCGATTAATTAGATCAAACGTTTTCATAAGATACTCACATTTTGAGACAAGGTTGGTTAGTCATCATTTTATTAGCTAGGACAGGGATATCTGATGTACAACTTTTAAATGAATGCACTCCCTAAATAAAATAAACCATAATATGAGTGGCGCCAAATCCGGGAACACTAAAATGATTAAGTAAATTTAGTGAATTGATACTTTATCAGCTCATATCTTATCCAACCCAAAATTTAATCATATTTTTTAAGAAAAAGTTTAAACACTAAAGAATTATCATTTCAGTTGCATCGAATGTATATAAATATATATTTATGATTTAATCCAATTTTTTTTTATGAAACTAAATATAACCTATAACCCAATATGTATTTAAGATAATTTGTGGAAGTGCTTGAGAGAAAATTAATGTCCTATTAAATTAACAGAGTTATAAAAATCGTCATGTAGTCATCAGCATGTATTTAACACTTTTCTCTATTATATCGTATCAAAATGATTTAATACAGTTTTTAACACACAATGTAGGTCAACGTTAAGGTCTTCTAAGAGAAGATTGGTAAATTATTACCTTGGCAATTGCTAATAATGGTCTTGAAAATAATTGACTCTTTAACTTAGGACCATAAGCATTAATTAATTCAAATTTAGCCCGTTCGGGGGATATTAAAATAATTTTATGGCAGTCGCTCGCACTTGAGTAGGATTTGGTACATGATGTATCACAAATACATTTAGAAGAAAAGGACAGAACGCCTAGTAAAAAAAATTATCCTGACATGACGATATAACATATGGATAAAAGGATAATAATCTTTTCATTAAAGCATGGCGGAATAAACGATTCTTGCCCCCTCTCTATTTTAGCAACCGGATACCCATATTCTTTCAATACTACAATTTTGTTCTTTATCTTTCATTTGATGATCAGTACTTTAACGAGTTGAATCGTTTGTCGTCTTCTGCTCATGACATTTAAAATTGTGAAATAATTCAAAGGGTAAATTAATATATGTTGTCCCCAGAAACGACCTGTTCCGGCCGGGCTCTCTGAAATATTGGATCAAGTCAGGAGATATGGAGTCTGGAAATATAAGACATCACATGAGATAAATAAATGCAGTTAATAAGTCCTAAAAAGTAATAGACAAGTGATGGAAAATAACTAATATAAAACATTTTCCAATTTAATGTACCTCAAAATAACAATACTAAGTATGAAGAACAATTTCAAAAGCAATTTATTTTATCATTATTGTACATTTCGACTTATATAAATTTAAAATGTGCAAGTATTGTTAGTGTGGGCCTTGTAGCTCAGTTGCATCGCATTTATCCAATCTCACAAATGAAATTCAATTCCTTTGGAATAGATTGAGTGCAGAATGGTGTTGGTTGTTCGTGTCAAGCATCCGCCTGGCTACGCAATCCCACATTTTTTGATCTAAAATGACTCTCCCTGAAATTAAAGATAAAGTTATCTATGGCATACTACACATGAGTCATAGCTGCCTCTTAATTTATTTATGAATATTGAGTTGTCTATGTACGTTACTTTTTTGTCATTTTTCTTCTTCTCATGATACAGGAGTTTATAATTAAAGGATTTTAAATTTTATTAATTATTTTGAACATTGTTTTATTATATGTATTTAACTTGCCATTATTTTCCATGAGTCTTACATCGAGTAAGAAAGTTTTAGAATTCAATAGATGTTATACTACCAGAATTCGAAATAATAATTGTGAATGTAAAATTGAAAGAAGAAAATACCTTGTTGCTTAGAAATCCGAGAGATATGCTATTTTAATTCAAGCGCTTACAATTCCCCCGTTGACTTGCATTCGCATTGAATGACAATAATCACTAAAAAACAATACCAATATCAATAATATCTTAACAACTAAGAATAGGAAGCCTCCCACAACCTCTCATCCCTCAATGACTCAAAGATATTCAAATATTTTGCACTTTGTAAACTTCATTTCATCTCGTCTGATTATAAACTTGTATCTGAGGATACTAAAAAAAATCGCTGTAAAGATCTTTTTACATATTCCAAAAAATATTGAATAAAGGTGCAATTCCATCCCAATTTCGAAATCTTCATCTTTATTACTCTAAATTTATTTCCAACACTTAGGACCCTAGCTTATCTCGGGTCCTTAAGCAAATACATATATATTTTTTAAATTACATTACGAACTTTGAGATGATTGGAACAGTATCTTCCTAATAATAACTTTACATGAAGCTTGATCGACCTCGTTTATCCAAATAAATAAATGAAAATTTTAATGAAATAAATATTGTACAATCTTACATTTGTGAATGTAACTGTGGGTTTAAGTATCAGAGACGATTTTTAATCGACCATGCAAATTGTGTAAGGGGTTTAACCATTTAGAGTACTTTACCGCTTAAATATTTAATATTTTTTAAACTTTACCTACAAAAATAAAGAGCTTCCATTTGACCGCCATTTTGTATATTCAAAATGCGATGTATTACTGAATATACAACCTTACTTTAATTCCTTATTCTGTTTTTGAATTTGATATTGAACTATTCAAATTTTAGTGAAGATATTGGTCAGGTAAAAATATCTTTAGATATCAAGGGAAAACATTTAATGTAAATTTGTTTAAGATAAGAAAGTGATGAAAAACGGCAGATTCTTTTCAATCAAATTGATTGTGGTATACTTACTCGTCCATTCGGTGTAATATTTTTAATTTGAACTTATCCATTTGAAATATTTTTGGAAATTAAAAAAAAAAAGAAGTCAATTTTAAAAGATATTATACAAAAATTTATTAATTAAACAAAGTTTTAACTATAAATACATTTATTTATATTAGTTGAAATGAACTATTTACATTTTTTGTCAATTGTTATTTATATTTTAGTATTGTCATTTCCTGTTTATGTAGTAGTTATTTTTTTTCACTATTTAATACTTTTTAGAAAACATTCCTTGTATTAATTTATCTCATGCGATGTCCTTAATTTCCCAACAGCATATTCTATACTCGTATTGTGTCGGTGCTTGTTTATTCGGTCTAGACCAATACAGGTTTGTGATTGGTCCTAAGGACTGTCAGTCCTTGGTACCATTGGTTAAATGTCGTTCCTTGGAATTTTCCACAACAATGTCGATAGTTTATTAAGCCAAATATCATATATGAAATATATACTACATATTTTGTGAAAAATTTTCTTTTTTTAAATATATTACATTTTTTTGTTAAATTTTAAAATTCCAAGTGCTCCGATTTTAATGGACCACTCGTAAAATTCCTAAGTAAAATGGGGATTAGTAAATATCATTTTATATTTGCCTTCCTAAATATAATGTCATGTTATTTGATCGGTCGCATATGCCTGAGGCACTTATATATATCTTGTAAATAGATAGTAGAAGAAATCTGGACTTCATTCTTAAGAACACATACCTTCTACTAAATCAAATAGTTAATAGAAATCTATTAACCCGGATCTATAAATAAATTGACTTCACGAAACAAAAGAAATCTTTTAAATGAAAAAAAAGAAGTGATATTTTAATGTTGGTTTTTTGGATATGTAGGCTGCTATATATATTTTTGGCTTAGGTTACACTAAGTGTTGCCAGGTACAATTTTGACATTTTCGAAGCATAATCGTAAGGAATGTTTTGACGTACGACCTTAATTTGTGTTGTTTACAGTGACTTGAAAAAAAGAATTTGGAAAATAATGGAATTAAGTCGTGAGAATTATACATGCCATCATTTTTCAAGATTTTCGACGTGGATTATCACGGTAAGAGTGGATTGATAAACTTAAATTTTTGTATGACAATGAAGCACCATCCTATAGCACTGTAAAAAACTGGTTTAATGAATTCAATTGTGGCCGACACTTGCTCAAAGACGAATTCCGTGAAGGTCGTCTAAAAACACAGTTGTGCCAGAGAACATTGATGCCGCGCATGAAGTGATAATCCAAGATTTTCATTGGACATACTGTGAGTTAGAAGCATCCTTAAGTATTTCTTCCATCACCCTACATTCGATATTGCATGTAAACCTGGCCGTAAAAAAGGTTTGTTCACGTTAAATACCGCACAGTTTGACAATCGCTCAAAAGAAGGCTCGTGTCGATTGTTGAAAACAAATGTTGAAAAAATACGCTTACAGTGCTTCAAAATACGTTTATAAGATCGGCACAGGTGACGAACCATGAATCCATACGTATGAGCTCGAAACAAGACAACAATTCTCCGCGTTGGTCTTCGAAGACTATTCAAACCTAATGAAAGTTTTTCGTGGAAGAAACACTTTGAAGCAAATGGTAGCCTGTTTCTTCGGCAAAACTGGTATTGTGGCGACTGTTCCACTTGAGCATCGTAGGACGTTCAACTTTGAGTGATACATCACAATTTGTTTGCCTGAAGTCTTCGGAGAAATTCAAAAACGAACAAGAGAATATCAATCATTGTTCACCATGACAATGCCAGCTCTCATACTGTTATGTATTGTCTTTTATTTACTTTTAGATCATGACGTAAGGATTTGTTTTAAATAGATAGTAATGTACCTTGTGTTTGACGAGTTGGTATATTTTAATAGTTATATGTATGTACATCTTTTTAAGTGTAATCCCTTATAGAATATATGTTTTAGTGTATGATTGTACCCACAATCCAAAGGTGTTCTTATTGACTTTAATCCGGTCCGTTACTTCCGTCTGTTGGTGGTGTTCGTAGAACATTACACATACATTGGCTCAAAACAGCGGCTATTTGACCTGCCAAAACGCCACTTTGATGGGTCATTCGCTGTACAGCCCTGACTTGGCACCCAATGACTTCTTTTTATTCACTCACATCATGAAAAAATTGCGTGGTCAATGATTTTCGTCGCCAAAATATGCTGTTGAAGCTTTTAAAAACCATGTTTTGGAGGTGTCTCACAAGCTTCGACAATTGGTTTGAGCACATGCAAAAGTGTATAAATCATGCTGAAGAATACTTCGAAAACAATAAAACCATATTTCAAAGATAAATATTCGTATTTTCATGTTTATATAAAATATAATTTAAAACGCTCTGCACTGTTGTCGGCAGGATTATATTTGAAAATAAGGGCTTGGTTTTTGCAAATTTTTTGAAAAAAAATCAAATTTTTTCTTGTTTTTAATTGAAATATTAAATTTTTTGGAAAATAAAATTGAAAAGTAAGGTTTTGAATATTAAGTATTAACAAAATATTAAATTAGCTAGTAAAAATTATTTAATTTGGGTAGGGCTACACCCTCTCCTGCCCACCTTCTGCGGACGCCCCTGAGCACATTCATTGTTACTCAATATTTAGATATTGTCTCCTCCACAATAAAAGACTAATAATAACAGCTTAATAATTATGTTTTAATAAAAAAGGATGAGCCTTTAGTCTAGAGGCGTGGGCTGGAGAGCCAGTACATAAAATGCCCGTCTCCCACTCCAGTACTTTGAATATGACCGACTCCGACTTCAACACACAATTTTTTAATGATATATTTTATAGCCTATATTCATAAGTACTATTGAGTCTTGAGACTCTAAGTATAGGTTTAATTTATAGTTTTAGCAAGTTATTAGATATAGTTAGTAAATAACTAGTGCCAGGTATGAAGAAAATATCTAGAATATAAGATATTTATCAAGATGAACAACAAATGAATGGGATCAAATGCTTTGAAAATGCTTATACATTCATAAGTTTCTGAACATAATTTTTGTAAAGTAAACTTATACATGAATTAACTTGCAAGTTTCATAAATTAATAGTACTTAATATCTATAATATATTTCCATTTACAAAAAAAACCTTACGAACACTCAATGTGAGCCTTAGATTATATATAAGATTTATTTACATAAATCATAATATTTTTTTTTAGTAGCAAGAGTTCGAGTTGGTACAAATTTTCTGACTCCAACTCCAGGAAAAAAGGCTCCATAGCCCTCACTTAGAGCATGTTAAAAATAAAGGAAAATCAATCGATTAAACTGAATAATAATAACAAAATTTGGATTCGGCTTTCATTTCATTATCAGATTATAAGTTTTTTACCAACTTTCAACCTCGAATGATACAAAGGATAGGAAAAATTTGAAGAAACATATATGTAGTAGCTAACTGAATTTGTTTTTCTTACAGATAAACGATAATTATAGGGACTGTTTTATGTACAAAATCTCCAATAGGGTGCCCTAATTCCAGTCAACCCTTAACAGGAGCTCAAATTTTAAACACAAAGAGGAAGTGACGAGCAATTCAAATTACACTGGGGCCCATTATATTAACAGATTAGATATCCCTATTTCTTTTGAAATTAATGCCATATTCAGACAATGAAACTATTGTATCTTAAGAAATTCATTTTATTTTACTAAATTTACCTCGATCAATAAGTTTTGCAGGAGGATCAAAATCTATTGCCACCACTATGCTGAGTATCAAGTACCTTTCTAATATCATATGATATACCCCGGCCCACGGTTGTGAAAGTGAACCCCTGGTCCAATGGGTGTATTTTTTCCCACCGTTATTGCATTCTTGAGCATTAAGGACCCCTTTCGATATCCTATAACTCCCCCCATCCATGAATTGTGTAAGTGAACAACTGCTCGAAAAGGTTGATCATTAGCCACTACGACTGCTTCATTGAGCACCAACAACCTTCGTTATTCACTCAACTCAAGGGATTAAACTTTTTTTTTGTATTATACTTAGTGGGCTTTGTAGGGATATGTGTCACTTTAGGGGTGGTTTATTACTGTCATACGGCTCCTCTGCAACAGTAGGGTTCCTGTGAATTCTATTCCCAAATCCCCCTCACCTCTAAAAAAAAATATAAATATAAATTATATTTTTAAGAATTTTTTTTGGAAAATTTTATTTCATATACATATATTTATATATAATATTATTTATATATAATCCTGCAGACACCCCTGATATGAAACGTTGGAGATAACCATGTTTAATTGTTGGTCTAAAAATAGAAGTCATTTGCATGGGTATTCTAAAAAGATCCATTTGAAAAAAGGAAAGAACCCCCATAAATTTTCAAAAAAGTGAAATTATCTATACAAAAATCCAATTAAACACAAGTCATATCAAGGCCCTAGTCACAATAAGATTGGAATAGGTCTAAGGTATGCTAGATGGAAATTAAAGACAATATATGAGAAAGCTAAGGGCAAAGAATAAGTTCTACCAACTATTGAATAGTGATAAACAATAACTCTACTACAAAAACATTGTCCAATAAGATCTTCTTTGAAATAACAATACTAAGACATAAATAATATTTGAGAAGCAACTTAAATTAACTATTTTGTACATTTCAACTAATATAAATAAATGGATTTTTTTATTGAGGTTTTCCTTTTATATGCACAAATGACATTAGAAAAATGAAGAAAGATTGATTATGCAAAAAGATCACATAAGTAAAAAGTCTAGTTTATAATTATCTATTTAAAAAAAGACTACCTAAATACTATAACCATATTACAGATCAAAAACAACTAAATAAAATCCCTCAACATACATAATTTAGAACACGCATACAAGCATATATCTAAAACCAAAACAGGAGCAAATAAGACTAATATAAGAAGCAATCCACCATTAGAAGTACAAACAGTTTCCATACTAAGACTATTTCTTTTTAAAAGCTTTGTAGATCTTACAATCAATTTTAAAGAGTCTAAATATTTTGCAGAATCAAGGGTCACCTCCATATTTCCATCCAGATCCAAAGGTGTCCAGAACCATCAAAGAGAAGTCAGCATATCTTGCAATAGCTGAGATGATAACATCTCTTATCTTTTCAACAGCTAATTTGTAATTTTGCTGGCGATAAGAGCTTTGGTAATCAATAACACCTTCGTCTTTCCCGCGGATCCCTATTGTTTTGAAAGCCCAAACAAAACCAGTGCTTTTGTGAATGTTGATTATTGATCATCTAGTCCCTCTACATTTAAGGAAATAAGTACTTTTATAATTCGAACACTGGGACAATCTACGAAAGCATGTGTGGAGGAGTTTAATGGAAGTAATTTTTCATACTTCTCCCTCAAAATTCCAAGCTTTAAGAGAAACGGAACAAAAACATCGAGGAGGATAGTAAAATATTTAGCCCCTAAACCATCAGGTCCCAGTTCTTTATTACTTATAAAACTATTTTTTTAAATAACACCAGATATTTTGTGATGACAAAACAGGATTCATGTCATATGATTTCCGTTTTCTAGGAAAATTTCTGTGTTGGGCTCTAAGAATATTCCAAAATTGATAAATAAATGAATTTAGATTTAAAATTTTGTTATATTGTTAGTGTGGGCCTTGTAGCTCAGTTGCATTGCTATACCAACTTCACATGTTGTTAGCAACGTTGATAGAAATTATTGTGTGATGAATGGTGTCGGTTGTTCGTATGTAAGCGTCCGCCTGGCTACGCAATCCCACATTTTTTGGTCCTCGAAACTTTTGGTCATTCAAATTGAGAAAAAAACTGTTTTTTTGTATTTTTTAATACTCATTTTACAAACAGATTAAAGATATATTAACATATAAAACACTAGATGACTCTGCGTGGAATTAATGATAAAGTTATGTGTCATAATACTAATGAGTCACGACTCCTTTTTACTTATATACATGTAGTTATTATGCTATGTAACTTTTATTATTATGATTTATTAATAAGTACTAAAAATCCCAAGCTCCTATCCCCAAATATAATCCAGCGGACACCCCCGGAGAGGGTTTTAAATTTAATTTTTGGGAGCTTGTGTATTTTTCACAAAATTGTCGTCTTGACTAATGTTTTCCAGGTGGAGCAATACTTTTTGAAACATTTTAACCTTTATACATATATGGATAAAATATACGCAATGCTCAAGATATGCTCTGATGCATTTACAACGTGGTTTGTTGACCGTCTTATTAATATTTTATTTCATTTCCATAGTTGTTACATATAAATATATTTATTAGTTAAAAGGTAAATAAATAGTATAAAAAAAAACAAAAAAACATTAAAATATATCTTTCTTTTCATGTCAATTTATCTATAGATCCGGCTTAATAAGATTTCTATCAACTATTTGATTTAGAAGAACGGATGTGCTCTTAAGGATGAAGTCCTAATTTTTTCTACTATTTATTTATAAGATATATATATATATAAGTCCCTCAGGCATATGGGACAGATCAAATAACATGACATTACATTTAGTAACGCAAATATGACTTTATATTTACTAATCCACATTTTACTTTGGTATATTTTCTTTTTTCATTCCATTATTTTTTACTACATATAACAAATAACTAACTATAGCTATAAATTAAATTTATATTTAAAGTATATAGACTCAAATGAACCAATAGTACTTATATACAAAACAGATTATTTATAAATAATAATGTGAGTTGGAGTCGGGCATTTTATGTATCGACTCCGCAGTCCTGATCTCAACACCACTTTCTTGAGTTCAATTAACAATAAGGAGTATTTTTCTTTTCTTTTTATGTATCTCCAATACTCAAACGTTCTTAAATTTAAAGAAACAGTAATACCCCTATTCGGAAAGTTAGTTAGTTTTATGCATCGACCTCCACAAATAAAGTAACGTCATCTGTATACGTGGCCCATATATGCTTATAACCGTCCAAATTTACACTAAAACCAGAAAACTTCGATTGAATCTTATCACTAATATCCTCCATATTTGTAACAAATAATAAGAGAGACACAGCCTTGTCGGCAACTTATTTTTTAAAAGTCGGTTTACTTTCGTTGGCCCACATACAGGACCCTCTGTCTAAAACGCAACACTTTTTAAAATTTTTAGTCCTATTAATTTATTGTTAACAATTGTCTAAAGAAATTGTAAACAAAAAATATGCAGTCAATCTAAAAAATAAGAGCTCATAACCAAAAACATAGAATTGCAATTCTGTGCGTGGAAAATCAGAGATCTCTGAAGTGCTGGCCTGTAACCACTCTACTATGTACTGGGTGACCGCAAGAGGCACACCAAAATCTTCCACATGGTTCAGATAACGGCGAAAGAGATCAAAAGAATTGGTTGAGGTAGTTAAAGCCACTTTTGAAGGCAGAAGAGACAAGGTGACCGTAAATGATCTTGCTATTAATTTTGATAGCAGCCAAATCACTATGCACTGCTTGCTGAAGCAATACTTAAGCTTTAATGCTCACAAGAAAACTCCTTGTCAGGGTTTGAAGCTTTTGGATTGAGTAAAGCGGGTGACCCGGTGTAAAGTCCGTCTCCACAAGCTAGAAAAGCAAAGCTCTTGGCCTCTCCACAGTTCCAAATATTCCCTCTGGACTTTGGTATTGTTGGTTACATCTAGGGGGGACCTTTTAGTTGTACGATAATTTTCATTCTGGAACAACTAAAAATCAATATTTTACTTTCGAGTGTTTTATACTTATTTTTCTTTTATATTTTAGTTTAATTTAGGTCTTTTAATACATAAATATACTAGTTTGTGTTATTCATATCAAATTTAAATACTAAAAGTTGTACCCTAAATCCATGTTCAAGGTTCGTTCCAAATTATAGTTAAATTCATTCATCATTTATCTCGTTTCACTAATACAGGTTTTAGTAGGGCTACGTATTGTGCGTTTAAGGGAAAAACATAACTTTTTTTTCAGAAAATGAAGGATTTAAACTGTTTTCTATGTTAGTTTTCATTTTATTTATACTTTTTCATCATCGATTGAAGAAGTTTCGAGTACAAAACTATCATCTTGTTTTCGTACAATGGTTCAGAAAGATAGAAAACATAATTTGTAATTTTATAGATGAATTTTGACGCAAGTGCTAAATCAATTCGTGACGTTGATCGGCCTCTTTTCCATGATACATTCTGCTAAAATAGGCTGTTAAGTCAATAAAATTTAATTTATATATAAGTTTCTCCGGTATTTTTCGTTTTGATATGAGTTTTTGACACAATGTAGGTCAACGTTAAGGTCTTCTACGAGGAAGATTGGTTAATTATTACCTTTGCAATTGCTAATAATGGTCTGGAAAATGATTGACTCTTTACATTAGGACAATAAGCATTAATTAATACAAATTTAGCCTGTTATAGCTAAATGTGGAGTCCATCTTTGAGGCAGACTCAAATAATACTGAATCAAAAATCACAAAACTGTTTTGCAAAAGTTTATTTAGTACGTCATCCAATCTTTCTGATGTCATCTCGCGTAAACCTATTGCACTTATATAACGTGAGATACACATTACTAAAGTTATCTATTGACAAAAATAATATTTCATTTATTTTAACCATTAAAATTGGGTACGTCGTAACTGAATTTCGCAACCTCTCTTCAAAAATAAGTAGAAAATAGACCCAAAATTAGTTAATAGAAAGCCAACATTGGAATTATTATTCCATAATAGTTGATAATTGTTTAGATCTTTACAAAAACTAATTTATTCGAAAAATCAAAGTTAAGAACACTGTTTACAGGAAAAAGAAGAAACATCGACAGGTTTTTCTCTGACAAATTATAATATAATACATCGGATCCTGTACTTATTTCTATTATTGATTGTAAGACATAAGCTTTCAATACTGCAATGATTAAAACTACTATTTTTTTCTTTATCTTTCATTTGAGGATCAGTACTTTAATGAGTTGAATCGTTTCTCGTCTTATGCTCTTGACATTTAAAATTGAGAAATAATTCAAAGGGCAGATGTTTGGACCTGTTACGGCCGATCTCGCAAACTCTCTTTCGAAAAGAAATATAAAATAGGCGCAAAGTTAGTAAATAGGAAGCCAATATTTCCAACATTGGAATTATTATTCAATAATAGTTGATAATTGTTCAGAACTTAACAAGAACTAATTTCTATCGAACAAATCAAAGGGGGAGGGGGGGGGGGAGGATACGGACCTCCAAGATTTACATCGCTAGTAACCTTTTACAAAAATAGAGAAAAGTTTATTTTCTCTCCAAATTCTCTGAACAAATTTTATATATCCTGCAGATCCTGTATTTATTTCTATTTTTGATTGTAAGACATAAGCACGTTCCGATTTTGGACCAACTTGCAACCTCGAATGAAACAAAGGATAGGAAAAATTTGAAGAAAAATTTATGTGTTAGCAAATCTAATTTGTTTTTCTTACAGATAAACGTTAATTATAGGGACTGTTTTATCTACAAAAATATCCCTAATTCCAGTCAAACCCTAACAGGAGCTCAAATTTTAAACACAAAGAGGAAGTGACGAGCAATTCAAATTACACTGGGGCCCAATATATTAAAAGATTAGATATCCCTATTTCTTTTGAAATTAATGTTATATTCAGACAATGAAACTATTGTATCTTAAGAAATTCATTTTATTTTACTAAATTTACCTCGATCAATAAGTTTTGCAGGAGGATCAAAATCTATTGCCACCACTATGCTGAGTATCAAGTACCTTTCTAATATCATATGATATACCCCGGCCCACGGTTGTGAAAGTGAACCCCTGGTCCAATGGGTGTATTTTTTCCCACCGTTATTGCATTCTTGAGCATTAAGGACCCCTTTCGATATCCTATAACTCCCCCCATCCATGAATTGTGTAAGTGAACAACTGCTCGAAAAGGTTGATCATTAGCCACTACGACTGCTTCATTGAGCACCAACAACCTTCGTTATTCACTCAACTCAAGGGATTAAACTTTTTTTTGTATTATACTTAGTGGGCTTTGTAGGGATATGTGTCACTTTAGGGGGTTTATTACTGTCATATGGCTCCTCTGTAACAGTAGGGTTCCTGTGAATTCTATTCACATTTTTTTTTCAAATATCCATAGTTAAACACAGAAAACTAAATTTTTGGAAAAAATATAAAATATAAATTATATTTTTAAGAATTTTTTTGAAAAAATTTTATTTCATTTTTATATGTACTTTTTACGAAGAATTCCCAAAACCAAGTCACCCCCCCCTCACCTCTAAAAACATATACATTTATATATAATATTATTTATATATAATCCTGCAGACACCCCTGATATGAAACGTTGGAGATAACCATGTTTAATTGTTGGTCTAAGTCTCTCTAACCTAAAGTGGGATTGCTGCCATTTTTTATTGTTCTGGACATTGTCATCTTGTAAAAATAGAAGTCATTTGCATGGGTATTCTAAAAAAGATCCATTTGAAAAAAGGAAAGAACCCCCATAAATTTTCAAAAAAGTGAAATTATCTATACAAAAATCCAATTAAACACAAGTCATATCAAGGCCCTAGTCACAATAAGATTGGAATATGTCTAAGGTATGCTAGATGGAAATTAAAGACAATATATGAGAAAGCTAAGGGCAATGAATAAGTTCTACCAACTATTGAATAGTGATAAACAATAACTCGTCTACAAAAACATTGTCCAATAAGATCTTCTTTGAAATAACAATACTAAGACATAAATAATATTTGAGAAGCAACTTAAATTAACTATTTTGTACATTTCAACTAATATAAATAAATGGATTTTTTTATTGAGGTTTTCCTTTTATATGCACAAATGACATTAGAAGTTTTTAGAAGTACAAACAGTTTCCATACTAAGACTATTTCTTTTTAAAAGCTTTGTAGATCTTACAATCAATTTTAAAGAGTCTAAATATTTTGCAGAATCAAGGGTCACCTCCATATTTCCATCCAGATCCAAAGGTGTCCAGAACCATCAAAGAGAAGTCAGCATATCTTGCAATAGCTGAGATGATAACATCTCTTATCTTTTCAACAGCTAATTTGTAATTTTGCTGGCGATAAGAGCTTTGGTAATCAATAACACCTTCGTCTTTCCCGCGGATCCCTATTGTTTTGAAAGCCCAAACAAAACCAGTGCTTTTGTGAATGTTGATTATTGATCATCTAGTCCCTCTACATTTAAGGAAATAAGTACTTTTATAATTCGAACACTGGGACAATCTACGAAAGCATGTGTGGAGGAGTTTAATGGAAGTAATTTTTCATACTTCTCCCTCAAAATTCCAAGCTTTAAGAGAAACGGAACAAAAACATCGAGGAGGATAGTAAAATATTTAGCCCCTAAACCATCAGGTCCCAGTTCTTTATTACTTATAAAACTATTTTTTTAAATAACACCAGATATTTTGTGATGACAAAACAGGATTCATGTCATATGATTTCCGTTTTCTAGGAAAATTTCTGTGTTGGGCTCTAAGAATATTCCAAAATTGATAAATAAATGAATTTAGATTTAAAATTTTGTTATATTGTTAGTGTGGGCCTTGTAGCTCAGTTGCATTGCTATACCAACTTCACATGTTGTTAGCAACGTTGATAGAAATTATTGTGTGATGAATGGTGTCGGTTGTTCGTATGTAAGCGTCCGCCTGGCTACGCAATCCCACATTTTTTGGTCCTCGAAACTTTTGGTCATTCAAATTGAGAAAAAAACTGTTTTTTTTGTATTTTTTAATACTCATTTTACAAACAGATTAAAGATATATTAACATATAAAACACTAGATGACTCTGCGTGGAATTAATGATAAAGTTATGTGTCATAATACTAATGAGTCACGACTCCTTTTTACTTATATACATGTAGTTATTATGCTATGTAACTTTTATTATTATGATTTATTAATAAGTACTAAAAATCCCAAGCTCCTATCCCCAAATATAATCCAGCGGACACCCCCGGAGAGGGTTTTAAATTTAATTTTTGGGAGCTTGTGTATTTTTCACAAAATTGTCGTCTTGACTAATGTTTTCCAGGTGGAGCAATACTTTTTGAAACATTTTAACCTTTATACATATATGGATAAAATATACGCAATGCTCAAGATATGCTCTGATGCATTTACAACGTGGTTTGTTGACCGTCTTATTAATATTTTATTTCATTTCCATAGTTGTTACATATAAATATATTTATTAGTTAAAAGGTAAATAAATAGTATAAAAAAACAAAAAAACATTAAAATATATCTTTCTTTTCATGTCAATTTATCTATAGATCCGGCTTAATAAGATTTCTATCAACTATTTGATTTAGAAGAACGGATGTGCTCTTAAGGATGAAGTCCTAATTTTTTCTACTATTTATTTATAAGATATATATATATATAAGTCCCTCAGGCATATGGGACAGATCAAATAACATGACATTACATTTAGTAACGCAAATATGACTTTATATTTACTAATCCACATTTTACTTTGGTATATTTTCTTTTTTCATTTCACTATTTTTTACTACATATAACAAATAACTAACTATAGCTATAAATTAAATTTATATTTAAAGTATATAGACTCAAATGAACCAATAGTACTTATATAGGCTACAAAACAGATTATTTATAAATAATAATGTGAGTTGGAGTCGGGCATTTTATGTATCGACTCCGCAGTCCTGATCTCAATACCACTTTCTTGAGTTCAATGAACAAAAAGGAGTATTTTTCTTTTCTTTTTATGTATCTCCAATACTCAAACGTTCTTAAATTTAAAGAAACAGTAATACCCCTATTCGGAAAGTTAGTTAGTTTTATGCATCGACCTCCACAAATAAAGTAACGTCATCTGTATACGTGGCCCATATATGCTTATAACCGTCCAAATTTACACTAAAACCAGAAAACTTCGATTGAATCTTATCACTAATATCCTCCATATTTGTAACAAATAATAAGAGAGACACAGCCTTGTCGGCAACTTATTTTTTAAAAAGTCGGTTTACTTTCGTTGGCCCACATACAGGACCCTCTGTCTAAAATGCAACACTTTTTAAAATTTTTAGTCCTATTAATTTATTGTTAACAATTGTCTAAAGAAATTGTAAACAAAAAATATGCAGTCAATCTAAAAAATAAGAGCTCATAACCAAAAACATAGAATTGCAATTCTGTGCGTGGAAAATCAGAGATCTCTGAAGTGCTGGCCTGTAACCACTCTACTATGTACTGGGTGACCGCAAGAGGCACACCAAAATCTTCCACATGGTTCAGATAACGGCGAAAGAGATCAAAAGAATTGGTTGAGGTAGTTAAAGCCACTTTTGAAGGCAGAAGAGACAAGGTGACCGTAAATGATCTTGCTATTAATTTTGATAGCAGCCAAATCACTATGCACTGCTTGCTGAAGCAATACTTAAGCTTTAATGCTCACAAGAAAACTCCTTGTCAGGGTTTGAAGCTTTTGGATTGAGTAAAGCGGGTGACCCGGTGTAAAGTCCGTCTCCACAAGCTAGAAAAGCAAAGCTCTTGGCCTCTCCACAGTTCCAAATATTCCCTCTGGACTTTGGTATTGTTGGTTACATCTAGGGGGGACCTTTTAGTTGTACGATAATTTTCATTCTGGAACAACTAAAAATCAATATTTTACTTTCGAGTGTTTTATACTTATTTTTCTTTTATATTTTAGTTTAATTTAGGTCTTTTAATACATAAATATACTAGTTTGTGTTATTCATATCAAATTTAAATACTAAAAGTTGTACCCTAAATCCATGTTCAAGGTTCGTTCCAAATTATAGTTAAATTCATTCATCATTTATCTCGTTTCACTAATACAGGTTTTAGTAGGGCTACGTATTGTGCGTTTAAGGGAAAAACATAACTTTTTTTTCAGAAAATGAAGGATTTAAACTGTTTTCTATGTTAGTTTTCATTTTATTTATACTTTTTCATCATCGATTGAAGAAGTTTCGAGTACAAAACTATCATCTTGTTTTCGTACAATGGTTCAGAAAGATAGAAAACATAATTTGTAATTTTATAGATGAATTTTGACGCAAGTGCTAAATCAATTCGTGACGTTGATCGGCCTCTTTTCCATGATACATTCTGCTAAAATAGGCTGTTAAGTCAATAAAATTTAATTTATATATAAGTTTCTCCGGTATTTTTCGTTTTGATATGAGTTTTTGACACAATGTAGGTCAACGTTAAGGTCTTCTACGAGGAAGATTGGTTAATTATTACCTTTGCAATTGCTAATAATGGTCTGGAAAATGATTGACTCTTTACATTAGGACAATAAGCATTAATTAATACAAATTTAGCCTGTTATAGCTAAATGTGGAGTCCATCTTTGAGGCAGACTCAAATAATACTGAATCAAAAATCACAAAACTGTTTTGCAAAAGTTTATTTAGTACGTCATCCAATCTTTCTGATGTCATCTCGCGTAAACCTATTGCACTTATATAACGTGAGATACACATTACTAAAGTTATCTATTGACAAAAATAATATTTCATTTATTTTAACCATTAAAATTGGGTACGTCGTAACTGAATTTCGCAACCTCTCTTCAAAAATAAGTAGAAAATAGACCCAAAATTAGTTAATAGAAAGCCAACATTGGAATTATTATTCCATAATAGTTGATAATTGTTTAGATCTTTACAAAAACTAATTTATTCGAAAAATCAAAGTTAAGAACACTGTTTACAGGAAAAAGAAGAAACATCGACAGGTTTTTCTCTGACAAATTATAATATAATACATCGGATCCTGTACTTATTTCTATTATTGATTGTAAGACATAAGCTTTCAATACTGCAATGATTAAAACTACTATTTTTTTCTTTATCTTTCATTTGAGGATCAGTACTTTAATGAGTTGAATCGTTTCTCGTCTTATGCTCTTGACATTTAAAATTGAGAAATAATTCAAAGGGCAGATGTTTGGACCTGTTACGGCCGATCTCGCAAACTCTCTTTCGAAAAGAAATATAAAATAGGCGCAAAGTTAGTAAATAGGAAGCCAATATTTCCAACATTGGAATTATTATTCAATAATAGTTGATAATTGTTCAGAACTTAACAAGAACTAATTTCTATCGAACAAATCAAAGGGGAGGGGGGAGGATACAGATCTCCAAGATTTACATCGCTAGTAACCTTTTACAAAAATAGAGAAAAGTTTATTTTCTCTCCAAATTCTCTGAACAAATTTTATATATCCTGCAGATCCTGTATTTATTTCTATTTTTGATTGTAAGACATAAGCACGTTCCGATTTTGGACCAACTTGCAACCTCGAATGAAACAAAGGATAGGAAAAATTTGAAGAAAAATTTATGTGTTAGCAAATCTAATTTGTTTTTCTTACAGATAAACGTTAATTATAGGGACTGTTTTATCTACAAAAATATCCCTAATTCCAGTCAAACCCTAACAGGAGCTCAAATTTTAAACACAAAGAGGAAGTGACGAGCAATTCAAATTACACTGGGGCCCAATATATTAAAAGATTAGATATCCCTATTTCTTTTGAAATTAATGTTATATTCAGACAATGAAACTATTGTATCTTAAGAAATTCATTTTATTTTACTAAATTTACCTCGATCAATAAGTTTTGCAGGAGGATCAAAATCTATTGCCACCACTATGCTGAGTATCAAGTACCTTTCTAATATCATATGATATACCCCGGCCCACGGTTGTGAAAGTGAACCCCTGGTCCAATGGGTGTATTTTTTCCCACCGTTATTGCATTCTTGAGCATTAAGGACCCCTTTCGATATCCTATAACTCCCCCCATCCATGAATTGTGTAAGTGAACAACTGCTCGAAAAGGTTGATCATTAGCCACTACGACTGCTTCATTGAGCACCAACAACCTTCGTTATTCACTCAACTCAAGGGATTAAACTTTTTTTTTGTATTATACTTAGTGGGCTTTGTAGGGATATGTGTCACTTTAGGGGTGGTTTATTACTGTCATACGGCTCCTCTGTAACAGTAGGGTTCCTGTGAATTCTATTCACATTTTTTTTTCAAATATCCATAGTTAAACACAGAAAACTAAATTTTTGGAAAAAAATATAAATATAAATTATATTTTTAAGAATTTTTTTTGGAAAATTTTATTTCATTTTTATATGTACTTTTTTACGAAGAATTCCCAAACCCAAGTCACCCCCCCCCCTCACCTCTAAAAACATATACATTTATATATAATATTATTTATATATAATCCTGCAGACACCCCTGATATGAAACGTTGGAGATAACCATGTTTAATTGTTGGTCTAAGTCTCTCTAACCTAAAGTGGGATTGCTGCCATTTTTTATTGTTCTGGACATTGTCATCTTGTAAAAATAGAAGTCATTTGCATGGGTATTCTAAAAAAGATCCATTTGAAAAAAAGGAAAGAACCCCCATAAATTTTCAAAAAAGTGAAATTATCTATACAAAAATCCAATTAAACACAAGTCATATCAAGGCCCTAGTCACAATAAGATTGGAATATGTCTAAGGTATGCTAGATGGAAATTAAAGACAATATATGAGAAAGCTAAGGGCAATGAATAAGTTCTACCAACTATTGAATAGTGATAAACAATAACTCGTCTACAAAAACATTGTCCAATAAGATCTTCTTTGAAATAACAATACTAAGACATAAATAATATTTGAGAAGCAACTTAAATTAACTATTTTGTACATTTCAACTAATATAAATAAATGGATTTTTTTATTGAGGTTTTCCTTTTATATGCACAAATGACATTAGAAGTTTTTAGAAGTACAAACAGTTTCCATACTAAGACTATTTCTTTTTAAAAGCTTTGTAGATCTTTTCTTTTTAAAAGCAATCAATTTTAAAGAGTCTAAATATTTTGCAGAATCAAGGGTCACCTCCATATTTCCATCCAGATCCAAAGGTGTCCAGAACCATCAAAGAGAAGTCAGCATATCTTGCAATAGCTGAGATGATAACATCTCTTATCTTTTCAACAGCTAATTTGTAATTTTGCTGGCGATAAGAGCTTTGGTAATCAATAACACCTTCGTCTTTCCCGCGGATCCCTATTGTTTTGAAAGCCCAAACAAAACCAGTGCTTTTGTGAATGTTGATTATTGATCATCTAGTCCCTCTACATTTAAGGAAATAAGTACTTTTATAATTCGAACACTGGGACAATCTACGAAAGCATGTGTGGAGGAGTTTAATGGAAGTAATTTTTCATACTTCTCCCTCAAAATTCCAAGCTTTAAGAGAAACGGAACAAAAACATCGAGGAGGATAGTAAAATATTTAGCCCCTAAACCATCAGGTCCCAGTTCTTTATTACTTATAAAACTATTTTTTTAAATAACACCAGATATTTTGTGATGACAAAACAGGATTCATGTCATATGATTTCCGTTTTCTAGGAAAATTTCTGTGTTGGGCTCTAAGAATATTCCAAAATTGATAAATAAATGAATTTAGATTTAAAATTTTGTTATATTGTTAGTGTGGGCCTTGTAGCTCAGTTGCATTGCTATACCAACTTCACATGTTGTTAGCAACGTTGATAGAAATTATTGTGTGATGAATGGTGTCGGTTGTTCGTATGTAAGCGTCCGCCTGGCTACGCAATCCCACATTTTTTGGTCCTCGAAACTTTTGGTCATTCAAATTGAGAAAAAAACTGTTTTTTTTGTATTTTTTAATACTCATTTTACAAACAGATTAAAGATATATTAACATATAAAACACTAGATGACTCTGCGTGGAATTAATGATAAAGTTATGTGTCATAATACTAATGAGTCACGACTCCTTTTTACTTATATACATGTAGTTATTATGCTATGTAACTTTTATTATTATGATTTATTAATAAGTACTAAAAATCCCAAGCTCCTATCCCCAAATATAATCCAGCGGACACCCCCGGAGAGGGTTTTAAATTTAATTTTTGGGAGCTTGTGTATTTTTCACAAAATTGTCGTCTTGACTAATGTTTTCCAGGTGGAGCAATACTTTTGAAACATTTTAACCTTTATACATATATGGATAAAATATACGCAATGCTCAAGATATGCTCTGATGCATTTACAACGTGGTTTGTTGACCGTCTTATTAATATTTTATTTCATTTCCATAGTTGTTACATATAAATATATTTATTAGTTAAAAGGTAAATAAATAGTATAAAAAAAAAAAAAAAACATTAAAATATATCTTTCTTTTCATGTCAATTTATCTATAGATCCGGCTTAATAAGATTTCTATCAACTATTTGATTTAGAAGAACGGATGTGCTCTTAAGGATGAAGTCCTAATTTTTTCTACTATTTATTTATAAGATATATATATATATAAGTCCCTCAGGCATATGGGACAGATCAAATAACATGACATTACATTTAGTAACGCAAATATGACTTTATATTTACTAATCCACATTTTACTTTGGTATATTTTCTTTTTTCATTTCATTATTTTTTACTACATATAACAAATAACAACTATAGCTATAAATTAAATTTATATTTAAAGTATATAGACTCAAATGAACCAATAGTACTTATATAGGCTACAAAACAGATTATTTATAAATAATAATGTGAGTTGGAGTCGGGCATTTTATGTATCGACTCCGCAGTCCTGATCTCAATACCACTTTCTTGAGTTCAATGAACAAAAAAGGAGTATTTTTCTTTTCTTTTTATGTATCTCCAATACTCAAACGTTCTTAAATTTAAAGAAACAGTAATACCCCTATTCGGAAAGTTAGTTAGTTTTATGCATCGACCTCCACAAATAAAGTAACGTCATCTGTATACGTGGCCCATATATGCTTATAACCGTCCAAATTTACACTAAAACCAGAAAACTTCGATTGAATCTTGCCACCCTCTCTATCACAACCGGATACTCCATATTTGTAACAAATAATATCTTTCAGAGAGAGACACAGCCTTGTCGGCAACTTATTTTTTAAAAAGTCGGTTTACTTTCGTTGGCCCACATACAGGACCCTCTGTCTAAAATGCAACACTTTTTAAAATTTTTAGTCCTATTAATTTATTGTTAACAATTGTCTAAAGAAATTGTAAACAAAAAATATGCAGTCAATCTAAAAAATAAGAGCTCATAACCAAAAACATAGAATTGCAATTCTGTGCGTGGAAAATCAGAGATCTCTGAAGTGCTGGCCTGTAACCACTCTACTATGTACTGGGTGACCGCAAGAGGCACACCAAAATCTTCCACATGGTTCAGATAACGGCGAAAGAGATCAAAAGAATTGGTTGAGGTAGTTAAAGCCACTTTTGAAGGCAGAAGAGACAAGGAGATCGTAAATGATCTTGCTATTAATTTTGATAGCAGCCAAACCCCTATGCACTGCTTGCTGAAGCAATACTTAAGCTTTAATGCTCACAAGAAAACTCCTTGTCAGGGTTTGAAGCTTTTGGATCGAGTAAAGCGGGTGACCCGGTGTAAAGTCCGTCTCCACAAGCTAGAAAAGCAAAGCTCTTGGCCTCTCCACAGTTCCAAATATTCCCTCTGGACTTTGGTATTGTTGGTTACATCTAGGGGGGACCTTCTAGGTGTACGATAATTTTCATTCTGGAACAACTAAAAATCAATATTTTACTTTCGAGTGTTTTATACTTATTTTTCTTTTATATTTTAGTTTAATTTAGGTCTTTTAATACATAAATATACTAGTTTGTGTTATTCATATCAAATTTAAATACTAAAAGTTGTACCCTAAATCCATGTTCAAGGTTCGTTCCAAATTATAGTTAAATTCATTCATCATTTATCTCGTTTCACTAATACAGGTTTTAGTAGGGCTACGTATTGTGTGCGTTTAAGTGAAAAACATAACTTTTTTTTCAGAAAATGAAGGATTTAAACTGTTTTCTATGTTAGTTTTCATTTTATTTATACTTTTTCATCATCGATTGAAGAAGTTTCGAGTACAAAACTATCATCTTGTTTTCGTACAATGGTTCAGAAAGATAGAAAACATAATTTGTAATTTTATAGATGAATTTTGACGCAAGTGCTAAATCAATTCGTGACGTTGATCGGCCTCTTTTCCATGATACATTCTGCTAAAATAGGCTGTTAAGTCAATAAAATTTAATTTATATATAAGTTTCTCCGGTATTTTTCGTTTTGATATGAGTTTTTGACACAATGTAGGTCAACGTTAAGGTCTTCTACGAGGAAGATTGGTTAATTATTACCTTTGCAATTGCTAATAATGGTCTGGAAAATGATTGACTCTTTACATTAGGACAATAAGCATTAATTAATACAAATTTAGCCTGTTATAGCTAAATGTGGAGTCCATCTTTGAGGCAGACTCAAATAATACTGAATCAAAAATCACAAAACTGTTTTGCAAAAGTTTATTTAGTACGTCATCCAATCTTTCTGATGTCATCTCGCGTAAACCTATTGCACTTATATAACGTGAGATACACATTACTAAAGTTATCTATTGACAAAAATAATATTTCATTTATTTTAACCATTAAAATTGGGTACGTCGTAACTGAATTTCGCAACCTCTCTTCAAAAATAAGTAGAAAATAGACCCAAAATTAGTTAATAGAAAGCCAACATTGGAATTATTATTCCATAATAGTTGATAATTGTTTAGATCTTTACAAAAACTAATTTATTCGAAAAATCAAAGTTAAGAACACTGTTTACAGGAAAAAGAAGAAACATCGACAGGTTTTTCTCTGACAAATTATAATATAATACATCGGATCCTGTACTTATTTCTATTATTGATTGTAAGACATAAGCTTTCAATACTGCAATGATTAAAACTACTATTTTTTTCTTTATCTTTCATTTGAGGATCAGTACTTTAATGAGTTGAATCGTTTCTCGTCTTATGCTCTTGACATTTAAAATTGAGAAATAATTCAAAGGGCAGATGTTTGGACCTGTTACGGCCGATCTCGCAAACTCTCTTTCGAAAAGAAATATAAAATAGGCGCAAAGTTAGTAAATAGGAAGCCAATATTTCCAACATTGGAATTATTATTCAATAATAGTTGATAATTGTTCAGAACTTAACAAGAACTAATTTCTATCGAACAAATCAAAGGGGGAGGATACAGATCTCCAAGATTTACATCGCTAGTAACCTTTTACAAAAATAGAGAAAAGTTTATTTTCTCTCCAAATTCTCTGAACAAATTTTATATATCCTGCAGATCCTGTATTTATTTCTATTTTTGATTGTAAGACATAAGCACGTTCCGATTTTGGACCAACTTGCAACCTCGAATGAAACAAAGGATAGGAAAAATTTGAAGAAAAATTTATGTGTTAGCAAATCTAATTTGTTTTTCTTACAGATAAACGTTAATTATAGGGACTGTTTTATCTACAAAAATATCCCTAATTCCAGTCAAACCCTAACAGGAGCTCAAATTTTAAACACAAAGAGGAAGTGACGAGCAATTCAAATTACACTGGGGCCCAATATATTAAAAGATTAGATATCCCTATTTCTTTTGAAATTAATGTTATATTCAGACAATGAAACTATTGTATCTTAAGAAATTCATTTTATTTTACTAAATTTACCTCGATCAATAAGTTTTGCAGGAGGATCAAAATCTATTGCCACCACTATGCTGAGTATCAAGTACCTTTCTAATATCATATGATATACCCCGGCCCACGGTTGTGAAAGTGAACCCCTGGTCCAATGGGTGTATTTTTTCCCACCGTTATTGCATTCTTGAGCATTAAGGACCCCTTTCGATATCCTATAACTCCCCCCATCCATGAATTGTGTAAGTGAACAACTGCTCGAAAAGGTTGATCATTAGCCACTACGACTGCTTCATTGAGCACCAACAACCTTCGTTATTCACTCAACTCAAGGGATTAAACTTTTTTTTGTATTATACTTAGTGGGCTTTGTAGGGATATGTGTCACTTTAGGGGGTTTATTACTGTCATACGGCTCCTCTGTAACAGTAGGGTTCCTGTGAATTCTATTCACATTTTTTTTTCAAATATCCATAGTTAAACACAGAAAACTAAATTTTTGGAAAAAAATATAAATATAAATTATATTTTTAAGAATTTTTTTTGGAAAATTTTATTTCATTTTTATATGTACTTTTTTACGAAGAATTCCCAAAACCAAGTCACCCCCCTCACCTCTAAAAACATATACATTTATATATAATATTATTTATATATAATCCTGCAGACACCCCTGATATGAAACGTTGGAGATAACCATGTTTAATTGTTGGTCTAAGTCTCTCTAACCTAAAGTGGGATTGCTGCCATTTTTTATTGTTCTGGACATTGTCATCTTGTAAAAATAGAAGTCATTTGCATGGGTATTCTAAAAAAGATCCATTTGAAAAAAAGGAAAGAACCTTCCATAAATTTTCAAAAAAAGTGAAATTATCTATACAAAAATCCAATTAAACACAAGTCATATCAAGGCCCTAGTCACAATAAGATTGGAATATGTCTAAGGTATGCTAGATGGAAATTAAAGACAATATATGAGAAAGCTAAGGGCAATGAATAAGTTCTACCAACTATTGAATAGTGATAAACAATAACTCGTCTACAAAAACATTGTCCAATAAGATCTTCTTTGAAATAACAATACTAAGACATAAATAATATTTGAGAAGCAACTTAAATTAACTATTTTGTACATTTCAACTAATATAAATAAATGGATTTTTTTATTGAGGTTTTCCTTTTATATGCACAAATGACATTAGAAGTTTTTAGAAGTACAAACAGTTTCCATACTAAGACTATTTCTTTTTAAAAGCTTTGTAGATCTTACAATCAATTTTAAAGAGTCTAAATATTTTGCAGAATCAAGGGTCACCTCCATATTTCCATCCAGATCCAAAGGTGTCCAGAACCATCAAAGAGAAGTCAGCATATCTTGCAATAGCTGAGATGATAACATCTCTTATCTTTTCAACAGCTAATTTGTAATTTTGCTGGCGATAAGAGCTTTGGTAATCAATAACACCTTCGTCTTTCCCGCGGATCCCTATTGTTTTGAAAGCCCAAACAAAACCAGTGCTTTTGTGAATGTTGATTATTGATCATCTAGTCCCTCTACATTTAAGGAAATAAGTACTTTTATAATTCGAACACTGGGACAATCTACGAAAGCATGTGTGGAGGAGTTTAATGGAAGTAATTTTTCATACTTCTCCCTCAAAATTCCAAGCTTTAAGAGAAACGGAACAAAAACATCGAGGAGGATAGTAAAATATTTAGCCCCTAAACCATCAGGTCCCAGTTCTTTATTACTTATAAAACTATTTTTTTAAATAACACCAGATATTTTGTGATGACAAAACAGGATTCATGTCATATGATTTCCGTTTTCTAGGAAAATTTCTGTGTTGGGCTCTAAGAATATTCCAAAATTGATAAATAAATGAATTTAGATTTAAAATTTTGTTATATTGTTAGTGTGGGCCTTGTAGCTCAGTTGCATTGCTATACCAACTTCACATGTTGTTAGCAACGTTGATAGAAATTATTGTGTGATGAATGGTGTCGGTTGTTCGTATGTAAGCGTCCGCCTGGCTACGCAATCCCACATTTTTTGGTCCTCGAAACTTTTGGTCATTCAAATTGAGAAAAAAACTGTTTTTTTTGTATTTTTTAATACTCATTTTACAAACAGATTAAAGATATATTAACATATAAAACACTAGATGACTCTGCGTGGAATTAATGATAAAGTTATGTGTCATAATACTAATGAGTCACGACTCCCTTTTTACTTATATACATGTAGTTATTATGCTATGTAACTTTTATTATTATGATTTATTAATAAGTACTAAAAATCCCAAGCTCCTATCCCCAAATATAATCCAGCGGACACCCCCGGAGAGCGTTTTAAATTATATTTTTGGGAGCTTGTGTATTTTTCACAAAATTGTCGTCTTGACTAATGTTTTCCAGGTGGAGCAATACTTTTTGAAACATTTTAACCTTTATACATATATGGATAAAATATACGCAATGCTCAAGATATGCTCTGATGCATTTACAACGTGGTTTGTTGACCGTCTTATTAATATTTTATTTCATTTCCATAGTTGTTACATATAAATATATTTATTAGTTAAAAGGTAAATAAATAGTATAAAAACAAAACAAAAAAACATTAAAATATATCTTTCTTTTCATGTCAATTTATCTATAGATCCGGCTTAATAAGATTTCTATCAACTATTTGATTTAGAAGAACGGATGTGCTCTTAAGGATGAAGTCCTAATTTTTTCTACTATTTATTTATAAGATATATATATATATAAGTCCCTCAGGCATATGGGACAGATCAAATAACATGACATTACATTTAGTAACGCAAATATGACTTTATATTTACTAATCCACATTTTACTTTGGTATATTTTCTTTTTCATTTCACTATTTTTTACTACATATAACAAATAACTAACTATAGCTATAAATTAAATTTATATTTAAAGTATATAGACTCAAATGAACCAATAGTACTTATATAGGCTACAAAACAGATTATTTATAAATAATAATGTGAGTTGGAGTCGGGCATTTTATGTATCGACTCCGCAGTCCTGATCTCAATACCACTTTCTTGAGTTCAATGAACAAAAAAGGAGTATTTTTCTTTTCTTTTTATGTATCTCCAATACTCAAACGTTCTTAAATTTAAAGAAACAGTAATACCCCTATTCGGAAAGTTAGTTAGTTTTATGCATCGACCTCCACAAATAAAGTAACGTCATCTGTATACGTGGCCCATATATGCTTATAACCGTCCAAATTTACACTAAAACCAGAAAACTTCGATTGAATCTTATCACTAATATCCTCCATATTTGTAACAAATAATAAGAGAGACACAGCCTTGTCGGCAACTTATTTTTTAAAAAGTCGGTTTACTTTCGTTGGCCCACATACAGGACCCTCTGTCTAAAACGCAACACTTTTTAAAATTTTTAGTCCTATTAATTTATTGTTAACAATTGTCTAAAGAAATTGTAAACAAAAAATATGCAGTCAATCTAAAAAATAAGAGCTCATAACCAAAAACATAGAATTGCAATTCTGTGCGTGGAAAATCAGAGATCTCTGAAGTGCTGGCCTGTAACCACTCTACTATGTACTGGGTGACCGCAAGAGGCACACCAAAATCTTCCACATGGTTCAGATAACGGCGAAAGAGATCAAAAGAATTGGTTGAGGTAGTTAAAGCCACTTTTGAAGGCAGAAGAGACAAGGAGATCGTAAATGATCTTGCTATTAATTTTGATAGCAGCCAAACCCTATGCACTGCTTGCTGAAGCAATACTTAAGCTTTAATGCTCACAAGAAAACTCCTTGTCAGGGTTTGAAGCTTTTGGATCGAGTAAAGCGGGTGACCCGGTGTAAAGTCCGTCTCCACAAGCTAGAAAAGCAAAGCTCTTGGCCTCTCCACAGTTCCAAATATTCCCTCTGGACTTTGGTATTGTTGGTTACATCTAGGGGGGGACCTTTTAGTTGTACGATAATTTTCATTCTGGAACAACTAAAAATCAATATTTTACTTTCGAGTGTTTTATACTTATTTTTCTTTTATATTTTAGTTTAATTTAGGTCTTTTAATACATAAATATACTAGTTTGTGTTATTCATATCAAATTTAAATACTAAAAGTTGTACCCTAAATCCATGTTCAAGGTTCGTTCCAAATTATAGTTAAATTCATTCATCATTTATCTCGTTTCACTAATACAGGTTTTAGTAGGGCTACGTATTGTGCGTTTAAGGGAAAAACATAACTTTTTTTTCAGAAAATGAAGGATTTAAACTGTTTTCTATGTTAGTTTTCATTTTATTTATACTTTTTCATCATCGATTGAAGAAGTTTCGAGTACAAAACTATCATCTTGTTTTCGTACAATGGTTCAGAAAGATAGAAAACATAATTTGTAATTTTATAGATGAATTTTGACGCAAGTGCTAAATCAATTCGTGACGTTGATCGGCCTCTTTTCCATGATACATTCTGCTAAAATAGGCTGTTAAGTCAATAAAATTTAATTTATATATAAGTTTCTCCGGTATTTTTCGTTTTGATATGAGTTTTTGACACAATGTAGGTCAACGTTAAGGTCTTCTACGAGGAAGATTGGTTAATTATTACCTTTGCAATTGCTAATAATGGTCTGGAAAATGATTGACTCTTTACATTAGGACAATAAGCATTAATTAATACAAATTTAGCCTGTTATAGCTAAATGTGGAGTCCATCTTTGAGGCAGACTCAAATAATACTGAATCAAAAATCACAAAACTGTTTTGCAAAAGTTTATTTAGTACGTCATCCAATCTTTCTGATGTCATCTCGCGTAAACCTATTGCACTTATATAACGTGAGATACACATTACTAAAGTTATCTATTGACAAAAATAATATTTCATTTATTTTAACCATTAAAATTGGGTACGTCGTAACTGAATTTCGCAACCTCTCTTCAAAAATAAGTAGAAAATAGACCCAAAATTAGTTAATAGAAAGCCAACATTGGAATTATTATTCCATAATAGTTGATAATTGTTTAGATCTTTACAAAAACTAATTTATTCGAAAAATCAAAGTTAAGAACACTGTTTACAGGAAAAAGAAGAAACATCGACAGGTTTTTCTCTGACAAATTATAATATAATACATCGGATCCTGTACTTATTTCTATTATTGATTGTAAGACATAAGCTTTCAATACTGCAATGATTAAAACTACTATTTTTTTCTTTATCTTTCATTTGAGGATCAGTACTTTAATGAGTTGAATCGTTTCTCGTCTTATGCTCTTGACATTTAAAATTGAGAAATAATTCAAAGGGCAGATGTTTGGACCTGTTACGGCCGATCTCGCAAACTCTCTTTCGAAAAGAAATATAAAATAGGCGCAAAGTTAGTAAATAGGAAGCCAATATTTCCAACATTGGAATTATTATTCAATAATAGTTGATAATTGTTCAGAACTTAACAAGAACTAATTTCTATCGAACAAATCAAAGGGGAGGGGGGAGGATACAGATCTCCAAGATTTACATCGCTAGTAACCTTTTACAAAAATAGAGAAAAGTTTATTTTCTCTCCAAATTCTCTGAACAAATTTTATATATCCTGCAGATCCTGTATTTATTTCTATTTTTGATTGTAAGACATAAGCACGTTCCGATTTTGGACCAACTTGCAACCTCGAATGAAACAAAGGATAGGAAAAATTTTGAAGAAAAATTTATGTGTTAGCAAATCTAATTTGTTTTTCTTACAGATAAACGTTAATTATAGGGACTGTTTTATCTACAAAAATATCCCTAATTCCAGTCAAACCCTAACAGGAGCTCAAATTTTAAACACAAAGAGGAAGTGACGAGCAATTCAAATTACACTGGGGCCCAATATATTAAAAGATTAGATATCCCTATTTCTTTTGAAATTAATGTTATATTCAGACAATGAAACTATTGTATCTTAAGAAATTCATTTTATTTTACTAAATTTACCTCGATCAATAAGTTTTGCAGGAGGATCAAAATCTATTGCCACCACTATGCTGAGTATCAAGTACCTTTCTAATATCATATGATATACCCCGGCCCACGGTTGTGAAAGTGAACCCCTGGTCCAATGGGTGTATTTTTTCCCACCGTTATTGCATTCTTGAGCATTAAGGACCCCTTTCGATATCCTATAACTCCCCCCATCCATGAATTGTGTAAGTGAACAACTGCTCGAAAAGGTTGATCATTAGCCACTACGACTGCTTCATTGAGCACCAACAACCTTCGTTATTCACTCAACTCAAGGGATTAAACTTTTTTTTTGTATTATACTTAGTGGGCTTTGTAGGGATATGTGTCACTTTAGGGGTGGTTTATTACTGTCATACGGCTCCTCTGTAACAGTAGGGTTCCTGTGAATTCTATTCACATTTTTTTTTCAAATATCCATAGTTAAACACAGAAAACTAAATTTTTGGAAAAAAATATAAATATAAATTATATTTTTAAGAATTTTTTTTGGAAAATTTTATTTCATTTTTATATGTACTTTTTTACGAAGAATTCCCAAAACCAAGTCACCCCCCTCACCTCTAAAAACATATACATTTATATATAATATTATTTATATATAATCCTGCAGACACCCCTGATATGAAACGTTGGAGATAACCATGTTTAATTGTTGGTCTAAGTCTCTCTAACCTAAAGTGGGATTGCTGCCATTTTTTATTGTTCTGGACATTGTCATCTTGTAAAAATAGAAGTCATTTGCATGGGTATTCTAAAAAAGATCCATTTGAAAAAAAGGAAAGAACCCCCATAAATTTTCAAAAAAGTGAAATTATCTATACAAAAATCCAATTAAACACAAGTCATATCAAGGCCCTAGTCACAATAAGATTGGAATATGTCTAAGGTATGCTAGATGGAAATTAAAGACAATATATGAGAAAGCTAAGGGCAATGAATAAGTTCTACCAACTATTGAATAGTGATAAACAATAACTCGTCTACAAAAACATTGTCCAATAAGATCTTCTTTGAAATAACAATACTAAGACATAAATAATATTTGAGAAGCAACTTAAATTAACTATTTTGTACATTTCAACTAATATAAATAAATGGATTTTTTTATTGAGGTTTTCCTTTTATATGCACAAATGACATTAGAAGTTTTTAGAAGTACAAACAGTTTCCATACTAAGACTATTTCTTTTTAAAAGCTTTGTAGATCTTACAATCAATTTTAAAGAGTCTAAATATTTTGCAGAATCAAGGGTCACCTCCATATTTCCATCCAGATCCAAAGGTGTCCAGAACCATCAAAGAGAAGTCAGCATATCTTGCAATAGCTGAGATGATAACATCTCTTATCTTTTCAACAGCTAATTTGTAATTTTGCTGGCGATAAGAGCTTTGGTAATCAATAACACCTTCGTCTTTCCCGCGGATCCCTATTGTTTTGAAAGCCCAAACAAAACCAGTGCTTTTGTGAATGTTGATTATTGATCATCTAGTCCCTCTACATTTAAGGAAATAAGTACTTTTATAATTCGAACACTGGGACAATCTACGAAAGCATGTGTGGAGGAGTTTAATGGAAGTAATTTTTCATACTTCTCCCTCAAAATTCCAAGCTTTAAGAGAAACGGAACAAAAACATCGAGGAGGATAGTAAAATATTTAGCCCCTAAACCATCAGGTCCCAGTTCTTTATTACTTATAAAACTATTTTTTTAAATAACACCAGATATTTTGTGATGACAAAACAGGATTCATGTCATATGATTTCTTTTCTAGGAAAATTTCTGTGTTGGGCTCTAAGAATATTCCAAAATTGATAAATAAATGAATTTAGATTTAAAATTTTGTTATATTGTTAGTGTGGGCCTTGTAGCTCAGTTGCATTGCTATACCAACTTCACATGTTGTTAGCAACGTTGATAGAAATTATTGTGTGATGAATGGTGTCGGTTGTTCGTATGTAAGCGTCCGCCTGGCTACGCAATCCCACATTTTTGGTCCTCGAAACTTTTGGTCATTCAAATTGAGAAAAAAACTGTTTTTTTTGTATTTTTAATACTCATTTTACAAACAGATTAAAGATATATTAACATATAAAACACTAGATGACTCTGCGTGGAATTAATGATAAAGTTATGTGTCATAATACTAATGAGTCACGACTCCCTTTTTACTTATATACATGTAGTTATTATGCTATGTAACTTTTATTATTATGATTTATTAATAAGTACTAAAAATCCCAAGCTCCTATCCCCAAATATAATCCAGCGGACACCCCCGGAGAGGGTTTTAAATTTAATTTTTGGGAGCTTGTGTATTTTTCACAAAATTGTCGTCTTGACTAATGTTTTCCAGGTGGAGCAATACTTTTGAAACATTTTAACCTTTATACATATATGGATAAAATATACGCAATGCTCAAGATATGCTCTGATGCATTTACAACGTGGTTTGTTGACCGTCTTATTAATATTTTATTTCATTTCCATAGTTGTTACATATAAATATATTTATTAGTTAAAAGGTAAATAAATAGTATAAAAAAAAAAAAAAAACATTAAAATATATCTTTCTTTTCATGTCAATTTATCTATAGATCCGGCTTAATAAGATTTCTATCAACTATTTGATTTAGAAGAACGGATGTGCTCTTAAGGATGAAGTCCTAATTTTTTCTACTATTTATTTATAAGATATATATATATATAAGTCCCTCAGGCATATGGGACAGATCAAATAACATGACATTACATTTAGTAACGCAAATATGACTTTATATTTACTAATCCACATTTTACTTTGGTATATTTTCTTTTTTCATTTCACTATTTTTTACTACATATAACAAATAACTAACTATAGCTATAAATTAAATTTATATTTAAAGTATATAGACTCAAATGAACCAATAGTACTTATATAGGCTACAAAACAGATTATTTATAAATAATAATGTGAGTTGGAGTCGGGCATTTTATGTATCGACTCCGCAGTCCTGATCTCAACACCACTTTCTTGAGTTCAATTAACAATAAGGAGTATTTTTCTTTTCTTTTTATGTATTTCCAATACTCAAACGTTCTTAAATTTAAAGAAATAGTAATACCCCTATTCGGAAAGTTAGTTAGTTTTATGCATCGACCTCCACAAATAAAGTAACGTCATATGTTTACGTGGCCCATATATGCTTATAACCGTCCAAATTTACACTAAAACCAGAAAACGTCGATTGAATCTTATCACTAATATCCTCCATATTTGTAACAAATAATAAGAGAGACACAGCCTTGTCGGCAACTTATTTTTTAAAAAGTCGGTTTACTTTCGTTGGCCCACATACAGGACCCTCTGTCTAAAACGCAACACTTTTAAAATTTTTTAACCCTATTAATTTATTGTTAACAATTGTCTAAAGAAATTGTAAACAAAAAATATGCAGTCAATCTAAAAAATAAGAGCTCATAACCAAAAACATAGAATTGCAATTCTGTGCGTGGAAAATCAGAGATCTCTGAAGTGCTGGCCTGTAACCACTCTACTATGTACTGGGTGACCGCAAGAGGCACACCAAACTCTTCCACATGGTTCAGATAACGGCGAAAGAGATCAAAAGAATTGGTTGAGGTAGTTAAAACCACTTTTGAAGGCAGAAGAGACAAGGAGATCGTAAATGATCTTGCTATTAATTTTGATAGCAGCCAAACCACTATGCACTGCTTGCTGAAGCAATACTTAAGCTTTAATGCTCACAAAAAAACTCCTTGTCAGGGTTTGAAGCTTTTGGATCGAGTAAAGGTGGATGACCCGGTGTAAAATCCGTCTCTACAAGCTAGAAAAGCAAAGCTTTGGCCTCTCCACAGTTCCAAATATTCCCCCTGGACTTTGGTATTGTTTGTTACATCTAGGGGAACCTTTTAGGAGTATGATTCTGGAACAACTAAAAATCAATATTTTACTTTCAAGTGTTTTAAACTTATTTTTTTCAAATTTTAGGGTTAATTTTTGTTTAATTTAGGCCTTTTTATATATAAATATACTAGTTTGTGTTATTCATATCAAATTTAAATACTAGAAGTTGTACCCTAAATCCATGTTCAAGGTACGTTCCAAATTATAGTTAAAATTATTCATCACTTTTCTCTTTTCACTAATGCAGGTTTTAATAGGGCTATGTATTGTGCGTTTAAGTGAAAACCCTAACTTTTTTTTTAGGAAATGAAGGATTAAAACTGTTTTCTATGTTAGTTTTCATTTTATTTATACTCTTTCATCATCGATTGAAGAAGTTTCGAGTACAAAACTAACTACTATCATCCTATTTTCATACAATGGTTCAGAAAGATAAAAGACATACTTTGTATTTTTGTAAATGAATTTTGATGCAAGTGCTAAATCAATTCGTGACGTTGATCGGCCTCTTTTCCATGATACATTATCACTGGGCTAAAATAGGCTGTTAACTCAACCAAATTTAATTTACATATAAGTTTCTCCGGATATTTTTTGTTTTGATATGAGTTTTTGACACAATGTAGGTCAACGTTAAGGTCTTCTACGAGGAAGATTGTTAAATTATCAATTTTGCAATTGCTAATAATGGTCTGAAAAATGATTGACTCTTTACATTAAGACCATAAGCATTAATTAATTCAAATTTAGCCTGTTATAGCTAAATGTGGTGTCCATCTTTGAGGCAGACTCAAATAATACTGAATGAAAAATCATAATGCGAAGATTTCAATTATAAAGATGTTTTTATCATTTAATTAATCTAATGTAGCTTTGTGTGCACTTTAAAATAGATAAATATACAGTAATTTTGATACTGTTTTATTTTGAAAATACTTAGAAACATATACTTTTATTTAGTATTTCAAGGTATGTTCCAAATTATCCTTAAACTCATCCATCACTTTTCTCTTTTCACTAATGCAGCTTTTAGTAGGGCTATGTATTGACCGTTTAAGTCAAGAACATTACTTATTTTTTCAGAAAATGAAGAATTAAAACTGTTGGCTATCTTTGTTTTCATTTTATTCATGCTTTTTTATCATTGATTGTAGAAGTTTTGAGTACAAAACTAACTACTATCATCCAGCTAAAATAGGCTGTTAAGTCAGTCAAATTTAATTCACATATAAGTTTCTCCAGCAGATTTTCTTTGTTTTAATATGAGTCTTTGACACACAATCTAGGTCAACGTTAAGGTGTCCTAAGAGTAAGATTGGTAAAGTATTACCTTGGCAATTGCTAATAATGGTCTTGAAAATGATTGACTCTGTAACTTAGGACCATAAGCATTAATTAATTCAAATTTAGCCCGTTTGGTGGATATTAAAATAATTTTATGGCAGTCGCTCGCACTTGAGTAGGATTTGGTACATGATGTATCACAAATATATTTAGAAGACAAGGACAGAACGCCTATTAAAAAAAATTATCCTGACATGACGATATAACATATGGATAAAAGGATAAGAATCTTTTCATAAAAGCATGGCGGAATAAACGATTCTTGCCCCCTCTCTATTTTAGCACCCGGATACCCATATTCTTTCAATACTACAATTTTGTTCTTTATCTTTCATTTGATGATCAGTACTTTAACGAGTTGAATCGTTTGTCGTCTTCTGCTCTTGACATTTAAAATTGTGAAATAATTCAAAGGGTAAATTAATATATGTTGTCCCCAGAAACGGTCACGCTGCAACTGGAACTGTTCCGGCCGTGCTCTCTGAAATATTGGAGCAGGTCTAGGATATGGAGTCTGGAAATATAAGACATCACATGAGATAAATAAATGCAGTTAATAAGTCCTAAAAAGTAATAGACAAGTGAGGAAAAATAACTAATATAAAAATATTTTCCAATTTAATGTACCTCAAAATAACAATACTAAATATGAAGAACAATTTAAAAAGCAATTTATTTTATCATTATTGTACATTTCCACTTATATAAATTTATGTATTTAAATTTAAAATTTGCAAGTATTGTTAGTGTGGGCCTTGTAGCTCAGTTGCATCGCATTTATCCAATCTCACAAATGAAAATCAATTCCTTTGGAATAGATTGAGTGCAGAATGGTGTCGGTTGTTCGTGTCAAGCGTCCGCCTGGCTACGCAACCCCACATTTTTTGGTCTAAAAATTGTTTGGTAACTCAAATATAGACTAAAGGGTTTTTTCCTGTTTTTTTTAATGGTCCTTTTACAAGTACATTAAAGATATATTTATAAATAAATACACTAGAGGACTCACCCCGGAATTAAAGATAAAGTTATCTGAGTCATACTACACATGAGTCACGATTCCTCTAAATTTATTTATGAATATTGAGTTGTCTATCTACGTTGCTTCTTTGTCATTTTTCTTTTTCTCATGATACAGGAGTTTATAATTAAAGGATTTCAAATTTTATAAATTAGTTTGAACGTTGTTTTATTATAGATATTTAACTTGTCATTATTTTTTATGAGTCTTAAATCGAGTAATGAAAGTTTTAGAATTCGCTAGAGGAGCTGTTATACCACCAGAATTCGAAATAATAATTGTGAATGTAAAATTGAAAGAAGAAAATACCTTGTTGGTTAGAAATCCGAGAGATATACTATTTTAATTCAAGCGTTTACAATTACCCGGTTGACTATTATTCGTAATGAATGACAATAATCACTAAAAAACAATACCAATAATATCAATAATATCTTAACAACTAAATTTTCTGATTATAGGAGGAAGCCTCTCATGGAAAAAGCAAATTTTCATCCCTCAATGACTCAAAGATATTCAAAACATTCAAATTATTTTGCAAAAGTGAATTTATTTTATCATTGATTATAAACTTGCATCTGAGGATAAAAAAAATCGATGTAAAGATCTTTTACATATTCCAAAAATATTGAATAAAGGTAAACAATTGCATTGCATTTATCTTCATCTTTATTAATCTAAATTTATTTCCTAAAATTCAGGCAGAGCTTATCTCGGGTCCTTAATCAAATACATATATATTTTTTAAATTACATTACGAACTTTGAAATGATTGGAACAGTATTTCCTAATAATAATTTTACATGAAGCTTTTTCGACCTCGTTTTACAAATAAATAAATGAAAATTTTAATGAAATAAATATTGTACACTATCTTACATTTGTGAATTAAATTGATGGGTTTTGAAGTCCATCATTAGACATTTTTAACGATTCATCTAAATTTATTTATGAATATTAACCATTTCTATCTACAAAAATGCCCACTTAAATAAACATTTTTAACTTTTTTTATTTATACAGTTGAAATTAAATTTTTTTCATTTTTAGATTTCAAATTTTATTAATTAGTTTGTATGTTTTATTATAAATTATTTAACTTTTATTTTTTTTGAATTCCTTGAATTGAACTAATGAAGTTTCCTGAATTTCCCAACAGCTTTAGATACTCGTGTTGTGTCGGTGCTTGTTTATTCGGTCTAGACCAGTACAGGTTTGGGATTGGTCCTAAGGACTGTCAGTCCATGGTACCATTGGTTAAATGCCGTTCCTTGGAATTTTCCACGAAAATGTCGATAGTTTATTAAGCCAAATATGATATATGAAATATATATTAGATATTTTGTGAAAACGTTTCTTTTTTTCATTATATTACATTTTTTTGTTAAATTTTAAAATTCCAAGTGCTCCGATTTTAATGGACCACTCGTAAAATTCATAAGTAAAATGGGGATGAGTAAATATGATGTTAAATTTGCCTTACTAAATATAATGTCATGTTATTTGATCGGTTGCATATGCCTGAAGCACTTATTTATACCTATCTTGTAAATAGATAGTAGAAAAAATTAGGACTTCACCCTTAAGAGCACATCCGTTATTCTAAATCAAATAGTTAATAAAAATCCTATTAAGCCGGATCTATAAATAAATTGACTTCATGAAAAAAAAAAAATCTTTTAATGAAAAAAAAAGAGATATTTTAATGTTTTCTTTGTTGTTGTTTTTTTAATACTATTTATTTACCTTTTAATATATAAATACATTTATATGTAACAACTATGCAAATAAAATAAAAATATTAATTTTACCGTCAACAAGCACCGTTGCAGATGCATCAGAACATATCCCGAGCATTGCCAAGATTTTATCCATATATGTGTAAAAGCGAACCTTAAAAGTATTGCTCTACAAGGGTGTCTGCAAGATTATATTTGGAGACTATGGGGACTGGTTTTTGCAATTTTTTTGTAAAAAAATAAAAAAATTTATTTTCTTAAATTGAAAAATTAAATTTTTTGGAAAATAAATTTGAAAAATTTGGTTTTTAAAAAACAAATTTCCAAAATCCACAGCTATTCAAAAAAATTCCAAATATTAAAAAATTTCCAAAATCTAGAGTTATTCTCAAATAATAAACTTTTTGGAAAGAAGTACTCAATTTAAAAAAATAATTCAAAAATCCACAGTTATTCAAAAAAATTCAAAAAATTAAATTTGAAAAATATTAAAAATTAACAAAATATTATATTATCTAGTAAAAATCAAAAATTACTTAATTTGGGTAGGGCTATACCCTCTCCTGCCCACCTTCTGCGGACGCCCCTGAGCACATTCATTGTTACTCAATATTTAGATATTATCTCCTCCACAATAAAAGGCTAATAATAACAGCTTAAGAATTATGTTTTAATAAAAAACGATGAGCCATGGAGTACTTTAGTCTAGAGGCGTGGGCTGGAGAGCCAGTACATAAAATGCCCGTCTCCCACTCCAGTATTTTGAATATCCCCGACTCCGACTTCAACACACAATTTTTTAATGATATATTTTATAGCCTATATACATAAGTACTATTGAGTCGAGAGACTCTAAGTGTAAGTTTAATTTATAGGTTTTGCTAGTTGTTAGTTATAGTTAGTAAATAACTAGTGCCAGAGTTTTTTAGTAGCCAAAGTTCGAGTTGGTACAAATTTTCTGACTCCAACTCCAGGAATAGAGGCTCCATAGCCCTCCCTCACTTAGAGCATGTTGAAAATAAAGGAAACTCAAATCCATTATACTGAATAATAATAATAAAATTTTGATTCGGCTTTCATTTCATGATCGGATTATAAGTTTAGAAGAAAAAAATTATTGAAAGAGGCCATATCGGGCCCAATATACGTCTCTTACATCAAATAAAGGTTTCGCACGTTAGCAAAAATCCTTAATCATAACTCGTACAAGAAATTTGAGTATAAGTCTATAACTGACTCAAATATATTTATGAAATATTAAACACTACGTAGGTCGTTTGAAAAGCCCGTGCATACTCCAAGAGATGGAACTACTGGTGCATATCGAGGTTATGTTTAGTTAGTAGCATCTCTAGGAAGAACAATCACCAACTTTCAGCCAGATCGGTCTATTTATTTCTTTTTGGCATTCGTTTGAATCGAATAAGTTGAGTGACTAACAAACATTGAACGAAAAAGTATTTTGCGTGTTGATTAAACATTACTTTATGAAAGGTAAAACGCCTCAAAATAATAAAAAGAATCTTAATAAACATTATGGAGACTCTGTACCTTTGATTAAAATAGGTTATAAAAGTGACGCTGAACGTTCTGGAATTCTACTGTAGAAAACTGTAGAAATCATTAATAAAATCCATGATTCAAAAGGTTTTCAAAAGGTCAAATAACGATGAATAACCTGCAATAGTTTTATCCTTTTCCAGTTAGTCAATGAGTATTATTCCTTGCGAACCAAAAAGACAGTCACCATAATCTTTCCGGCCGATTCCTCGATTCAAACGAATGTCAAACGGAAAGAAATTGACTGCTCTGGCTGAAAGTTGGTGATAATTCTTCCAAGAGATGCTACTAATTAAACATAACCTCGATATGGACCAGTAGTTCCATCTCTCTGACTTTTGAAACGACCCTCGTGTGTATATATAAAGTAAATTTTGATTCGAATCCAACACTAGTTTTGTGCATATTTTCCCTCTTATTTTATTTGTTACAAATTTCGTTATTTTTCGCCTAGAGTATTTATGCATCTTGAGTGACTAAGGCACACAAAGATAGAGTCCCTACATATAGCTCCTAATCTGTAAAAATATACACTTTTAGATATGTATATATAAAAATATACATACACAGGAAATTAAAAAAACTCTCTTTTCTATTATTTCATTTAATATTAAAAAATATTGGAAGGTAGCTTTAACAGATTTTTTTTTTTTGATTTTTGTGCTTTTTTTGTTTCATTTCATATTCATATTAATAATTAATTGAAACCCTATGAATCACTGCTTGAGTAGCACACTAATTCTATACATATGTTTAACATACATAAACACGTATATGACTTTAATAATACATAATAATCAGAAAGAACAATAATATATTACTTTTTTATGGATCCATTCTCAACTCTCTTGTTCATTAGTAATATATAGACGTATATTCTACCGGGTGGTCCATTAAAATCTGAACACTTACTAATTCAATAACTAATAAAGTATGAGAGATTGAAATTAATTCATATTTCAATATATTAAAGCATAAACCATTAGTTACAAAACAAAACAAACCTGAACTCTGTAGATTACGTACAAGTCGAGAAAATGAGTTGGGTGTCTCTACCGTCTACGCCGTCATCAAGTCCAAATCGTTGGAGAGAAAGTAGTCTTCTGTCAAAAAGGCTAAACTGGATCCGGAACAGTTAAGGAAAATAGACTAGGCCAATCCTATCCAGTCCATGAGGGATCATGCAAGAGATCTCGGGGTTTCACGCCAGAATGTCCAGAGACCTATAAAAAGTGAGTGGAAAAAACCTTTTGAGGTTGGAGAGGCCGCTACAAGATTCTTTTATATGAGTCATTTGAACTCTTTTTTGACAATTCCCCCCCCCCAAACAGCCCGGATACCTAACCCCTACACCTTTTGGGTTAATATCGGAGGGAAGTCTTACAGTGTCGATCATCCAAACACTGAGAACCTCAAAGCCACTGTCAGTTAGCACTGATACGCCATGACAATTAACTACATCTGCAGCCGGTAGCAGGCCTTCCACCGCCACTCGGAAACTATTGTTGTAGCTTAGGGCGGCTACGTTAATTGTAAAGAGAACTCAGGCACACAGCTATTTACAGTATTAATTTTTGAAATTATGTTGTAAATTAATAAATGTTATCTTGATGAAGTTTAAATTTCAAAGTGTTTAGATTTTAATCTACCACTCGGTACATGTATACATACATAGTATAGGAGAAAGAAAAATTCCCAGTAGGACCTAAAAAGCTTACAACAAAATAAAAGCAATATTATAAATTAAAGTTATACATAATGCATAAGCTCACCCCCTTTGTACATACGAGGGGGGTCAGAAAAAGTTTCCCATCTCACAAAGATACGATGTATTTTTTTAAATTTTATTATTCAACATGGTCTCCTTGTAAATCTACACACTTCTCCCAGTGCACAATGCTCCCATCTCTGTAACATGTCCTAATAGTACTCGGTGTTTTTCTCTGAACAATAATTGTTCAAAATAAACTTTTTTTGTTGTTGGCTCTATAACATACGTGGATATGATATATATGAGGATATAGAGCTTATATATATATTTTATTCTACACGAGGAGATTCCAGAATGATTCTCATATTAATATATTATTCTACATAAATATACACGGAACATTTGTATATAGGTCACTAAACCTATGGGTATGAAGAGATATATATAACATCCCTGCTCGTCATATTCGGTCCTTTAATTGGAGTCTCCATAAATAAACGAGGTAATAACTTCTGGCAATCCTCACACTTTCTCACCATTTATTTTTTCAAATTTTTTTCAAAAAATTTAATTTCATATTTTTATGGCAGATATTTTGTGATGACAATTTTTTTCTCATGATTATATTATATTATATATATAATTTTAAACTTTATATAAGTTTAAATCCCTAAATACCAAGTAGAAATCCAGGAATTTAAGCAAAATATAATTTCATATTTTATCACCATTATTAAGCACAATGAGTAAAGACTTGATTTATGTAAATGGTAAAACATTTTGTCATGATGTGTTTGTACAAATCCATGTAGATAAAAAAATCATGCTAATTAACTTCTATAAATTTAAGCCTTGCACAACTGACTTTTTCATTCACTTTCAATCTCGACTGTCAAAGGGGAAAGGAAAAATTTGAAAAAAACAAACAAAACAATTCTTAGCTGGCCTTCTGTATATTTCTAGTTGCATGGGTATTCTAAAAAAGATCCATTTGAAAAAAAGGAAAGAACCCCCCATAAATTTTCAAAAAAGTTAAATTATCTATACAAAAATCCAATTAAACACGAGTCATGTCGAGGGTTCCAGTCACAATAAGATTGGAATAGGTCTAGGGTATGCTAGAGCGAGATAAAAGACAATACATGAGAAAGCTAAGGACAATGAATAAGTTCTACCAACTATTGAATAGTGATAAACAATAACTCTACTACAAAAACATTGTCCGATAAGATCTTCTTTGAAATAACAATACTAAGACATAAATAATATTTGAGAAGCAACTTAAATTAACTATTTTGTACATTTCAACTAATATAAATAAATGGATTTTTTATTGAGGTTTTCATTTTAAAAGATTACAATAAATAAAAAGTCTAGTTTATAATTATCTCTTTAAAAAAAGACTACTTAAATACTATACACATATTACTGATCAAAAACAACTAAATAAAATCCCTCAATATACATAATTTAGAGCACACATACAAGTATATATCTAAAACCAAAACAGGAGCAAATACGAATAATATAAGAAGCAATCCACCATTAGAAGTACAAACAGTTTCCATACTAAGACTATTTCTTTTTAAAAGCTTTGTTGATCTTACAATCAATTTTAAAGAGTCTAAATATTCTGCGGAATCAAGGGTCACCTCCATATTTCCATCCAGATCCAAAGGTGTCCGGAACTATCAAAGGGAAGTCAGCATACCTTGCAATAGCTGAGAGGATAACATTTCTTATCTTTTCAGCAGCTAATTTGTAATATTGCTGGCGATAAGAGCTTTGGAATTCAATAACGCCTTCGTCTTTCTCGCGGATCCCTTTTGTTTTGAAAGCCCAAACAAAACCAGTACTTTTTTAACTTTGATTCTTGGTCATGTTGTCCCTCTCCATTTAAGGAAATAAATACTTTTAGAATTAAAACACTGGGGCAATCTACGAAAGCATGTGGGGAGGAGTTAAAAGTTTTTCCACAGTCTTAACATTGAGAATTATAAAAAATAAGACCAGCCCAGATTTGAAACTAAATTTTTGTCATCATAAATATGTAGTAAGGATCTCTCTATTTTTTTATCCCAAAATTTCGGGAGATCTAAAATTTTTATAATTTTTACAATTTAATAAGCTGGTTAGGTTGCGTTAATGTATATTACAATAATACTCCGACAAAAACATTTAATTACTTATGAGTCTACATCGTTACATAATTTATATGTAAGGGAATTAAGATAAGTTAATAGATTCTATTTCCATCTAATTTAAGGGATCTACTTATATTCGTTAATCGAGGGGGTGATAATAATGACAAATGATTCTCATATACATCTTTTACTCTTGATTTAGTAGAAGCGTCTGGAAAAACCATTTAAGTACTTTTTCTTTTAATAGAATTTTTTTTCATCTTTTGTGCATATTATAAAGCAGAGCAAATATTTTAATATTTGAAATTTTTATCCAAAAATATTCAAACATCTAATCCAATAACATAAGTATCTAAAATCAATAAAATACACAAATTTAACATTAAGAGCAAATGCGTTTAATGAGTGATATCTAATGACATCCGATGCCCAGTGGCAAACACCTTTAATTGCCCTAGGCATCTTCAATTGGAACTCACCAAATCTTGCCACCAAGACAACATCTTCTGCAACAACAGGTTCTCATACAGTTATATTCTTTACTAGGTAGCTCTTAACATTTAATAAAGCATTCCCTATCGACCTAGCTTTAAGAGTACTTTTTTTATTTTTTGATGACACGCCGAACAGAACTATTGCCGTAATGATTTGAACGTTATTGTCTTCCAGAACCCTTTCAGGTTTAACCTAATTAATGATATTAGAATATGTAATTGTGGACATTCTGAAAAAGCGTGTCTAATAGTGTTGAATAATTTACGCCAATCTTTACATGCAGTGCTGAAAAACAAAAATCCTGTGGCTATTTGAAAGTGAGTTGTGAATTTTTCTTCCATCAGCAATTTGGGAAGTCGAAGACATAATATTATGCATCCAATTACGATATAGATTTAGTTCCCTAATCCATCCATCACACCTTGAAAACGCTGTGTCCTCTTCTTAAATAGAAAAATTCATTTTCAAATGCCAAGGAACGGGCACATTGTGTAGCTTGGCATGTTTGATGAGAGGAAAAGTAAAGATCCCCATAAAAAATCAGAGTGAGCACCAATATCATATATTGTTAGCTGATTTTTTGTGAGTGCCTCCCATTCCAAAGACACAGGGTCCAGTAAATTCTTGAAAAAAAAAAATCCTTCCATGATTCGTATGAATAATATCCACGGTCCTTCCACAATCATAAGTGGAGTCGCTTGTACGAGATCAGTTCCAAGTATAATATATTCATAGTAGGACTCCATATTGGGATTCGAACAAATTTTTGTGATTATGTCCACAAAAGATTTTAGCCCAACCCCCAATCAATTTCTTAGTCTCTTTAATGCTGAAATGTAATTCCGATGAAAAAGATTCTCCAACCAAAAAATTTCCTCTAATATAACATCCTCTGCCAATATTGGTAAAGAGATAGCTTATACAAAATATTTGGAATGACAAAAGTGTTTTAAAGGTCAACTCTTTTTTTTTATGTTAAAATTGTGCCAGCCTTTGATGAAATTATTTACTCTCGTTTTTAGTTCCAGCCAATTTCATTCTAAAAGAACAAAGTCCGCTATTTTAATGCCTAAAACATTTATCATTTCCTCAGTAGAACAATGACAAATTTTCTAACCTTTTCCCTGATGCCCTAAGCCAGTCGGGAGAATTGTAGTATTAGATTTATTGATTTTCAATCCCACCTTTTTTTCGAACGTTGTAAAATAAGATAAGACCATTTGTATTCTTCTTTGTAATTAAGCTTCCGAGTTTGTTTCTATCATCACAGTCATATAATCGGTATAAATATCTATAAGATGGTTAATATTTCCAAAACTGACACCGAATCCTAGATATTTTTGTCATGCCAGATCTTAGCTCTTCAATAGCAGCTACAAAGAGGGCCAAACGACAGCCGTAGCTAGCAATGCCCTGACGGGGTTAAAAAAACGCCTAATTAGTAGTTTTTTCACCGATCTCAAAATGTGATAATGAGAAAGGGAGTCGAATACCTTTGATAAATCTATCGCAATAATAGCTCCAAAACGCTTCAATCGCTGTCTGAATATTTCGAGAAATCTCAGATATTTTTCTTCGTTTTAAAATCCTTTTTGTTCTGGGCCTATCTTTTCTTACAGAATATGTTCAATCTCACTTGTTATTACTCCTGAAAGTATTCTGTATGTTTCGTTTAGTAGAGTGATTGGCCTACAATTGTGATGGTTTAAGCCACCTCCCTTTTTGGGGATTAAAACAATTCGTCCTTTTATTATACCTTCTGGCAGATATCCCTTCTTTTCCATAAAGTTTCCCATTTTATATAAATAAAGAACTCTTCTCTGCATGTCGTAAATATCTTTTCTACACTCTCATCTGGACCAGAAGCGTTATTGCCTTTAAAGTTTTTCTTAATGTATTCAGATAATATCTCGTTAGAGAATATAGAGGTTATTTTCATTTTTCCTTTATGGAAATTCCTTCTGATCCCATCAACTAACTCCTGGAAGGTTTTACGAAAGGGCTCTGCAATGCCCTATCACTTTTCTAAAGTTTTATAGCCATAATCTAATGTAACTTTGTGTGCACTTTAAAATAGATAAATATGCAGTAACTTCAACACTGTTTTATTTGGAAAATATTTAGAAACATGTACTTTTATTTATTAACCTTGTGATGCATATTTGTTGATTCTATATTTTATCTGTTTGTTTATTTTCATTCTATTATATAATGAGAGAAAATAAATATGAAAATCCAGATTAATTTATTAACAAAAATTTGGTATCATTAAGTGATGGAAATACATAAGTTACATTTCAATCGTTTAAAAAGTTTCAACTTTTTCTTTCAGTATATATTTCTTATAATTTATTTAATTTCAGAAGGTTATAGAGGTCTTGCTTGGAGTCATTCTTTGACATCTATATCCTGCTCGTCTCTTGAGTCCACTCTATCATATAAACTTAGTGTTAATCCGTAGACAAATATTGAATAATCTCATTACACAGTTTGACTAGTGGAGGGGCAATAGAGATGGAGAAAAGTTTGGATTTCTTTCAATTTATTTTTCAAGCTTTTGTATCACTGGAGTATTTACACCAATGTTCAAATTTGTTGACTCCCCTCAGATGGCCATGACTATTTTTTCAAAACCTCTTACCTTTAACCATAAAAAAATATCCTTGCAATTTGTACAGAATGTAATTCTTCCTTGTTTGCTTTCTCTGGTACAAAGTACAACAAGTAACACTATAGTGCTTTTGCTTGATCCTACCCGTTAATGATTGCTTCTATCACACTATTAGTCAAGTCGATTATTCCATCAAAGAGACTACAGGAAATTGGCTCCTCCTCTCTACACCTCTTCTCAAACTCGTCTCTCATCAACCTTCATATGCTCTTCTAATTTTATTTTCGTCAATGATTTACATTAACGATTAACGTTACATTAAATTAATTCATGACTTTGTTATTATATGTGTTAACTGATATAAAGCGTCATGGCGTAGATCCAGAATTAAATTTTGACGATAAATTTGCATGATTATATACTTTGCCTTTGGAAGCTAATGCAAAAAAGTCATCTCTGTTCAATAAGTCTCCGATGCGTTCCTTTACCAGCTCTCCCAGAACTGAGTAGTCAAGTTATAAAACTGCACACTCCTACAGAAGGTCTGAAGTTGTCACGCTTCACAACTGCAGAAATAACAATTACGATTATTTAATTGGTATCTGATACCTCCAGTGTTCCTGCCACAACTCGATACACAAGCCATTTCTCATATGGTGTAAAGAGATTATTTGTGTAGCTCATCTAATATTTCCACTTTTAATAATATTACAAACCACACAAAATTTGGGTCAAAACTGTTTTGTCGTTTTGGCAAAATCCATGTCCCCACATACACTGTATGAGGACTATACCAATACATTTTATTCACGTAAAATTCTTTATCTTGAAATGAATCCCTTTCCTAAAAGAGAAGTTTTACGTTTTATACAGCATTACGCTCTTAACTGAAATTTGAAGTGCTACCTTTAAAAAGGAAATTACTGGGTTTAATAAGTTTTTTGGGTTATTTTTCAGCAAATTAATTAATTACCTACTCATTCTTAATCACCAGGTGAAATACTCTTAATAAAAAGTATTTTCCACGACAACAAAAATGATATCATAATTGATTGCACTTGGTTATAAATTTAATCAATAAGTTCTAAAAATCTATGAAATGGGTAGATTTGTAGAATTGTTTTGGTTTTTTATCCATTAAGAAAGATAAAAGTAGGATTTTTAATTTTTTGGTTCATAAAATCAAACAGTGATTAATAGGTTTTCTATTAACTATTTGATTTAGTAAAACGGATGTGAAAGAATTCAAAGGTTAAATTAATATATGTTGTCCCCAAAAACGGTCAAGCTGTAACTGGACTTGTTCCAGCCGTGTTGTCACAAATATTGGAGCAGGTCTAGGGTATGCAGTCTGGAAATATAAAACATCACATGAGATAAATAAATGCAATTAATAAGCTCTAAAAAGTAATAAACACTGGCGAAAAATAACTAATATAAAAACATTTTCCAATTTAATGTACTTTGAAATAATACTAGTAAATATGAAGAACAATTTCAAAAGCAATTTATTTTATCATTATTGTACATTTCGACTTATATAAATTTAAAATGTGCAAGTATTGTTAGTGTGGGCCTTGTAGCTCAGTTGCATCGCATTTATCCAATCTCACAAATGAAATCAATTCCTTTAGAATAGATTGAGTGCAGAATGGTGTCGGTTGTTCGTATCAAGCGTCCGCCTGGCTACGCAATCCCATATTTTTTGGTCTTTAAAACGTTTGGTTACTCAAATTAATAATATAGGATTTTTACGTGTTTTTTTTATGGTCCTTTTACAAGTACATTAAAGATATATTAATAAATAAATACACCAGATGGCTCCGCCTTGAATTAACGATAATGTTATCTATGTCAAACTACACATGAGTCATGATTGCCTCTTAATTTATTTATGAATATTAAGTAGTCTATGTACGTTGCTTCTTTATCATTTTTCTTCTTCTCATGATAAAGGAGTTTCAAATTAAAGGATTTTATATTATATTCATTAGATTGAACGTTGTTTTATTTTAGGTATTTAACTTATTATTATTTTCTACTAGTTTAAAATCTAGTTATGAAGTTCCTTCACTAGAGGGAGCTGTTATATCACAAGAATTCGAAATAATAATTATTAATGTAAAATTCAAGTAAGAAAATACCTTGTAGCATAGAAATCCGTTATATATGCTATTTAAATTTAAGTGTTTACAATTACCCGGTTGACTTACATTCGTATTGAGTGGCAATAATCACTGAAATAACAATGGCAATATTTATAAATTTGTGAATGTCAATTTGGAAATCTATTCCCCTTAATTCATTACCTTAACATAATCAGTTCAATAGATGGAAAACCATCGAATTTGTTTACTTATACTCAAAATTGAAAAAAAAAATATTATTGTTTATTTAAAAAAAAATATATTCTCATATTTTTTTTTACATTAATGTTTTCATCAATTAGATTTTTTTAATTTATGATATATTTATGTTTTAATAAATATACAGTATACATACAGGAAAAAAATAATGTTTACTTAATGTAATAGCATAAATATTATTGTTTAAATAGCACATTAATAGTTAAATGTTATAAAAACACTTGATTATATCACTGAGAGTTAATATTTATGAGAGGTCTCAGATGTTTGTTTTTTTCTTTAAAGTTTCACCCCCTTAAATGAAGTTAAAAAGACGTAGAATCCTCGTAGCAACAAAAAGATAAGTGATTTATAATAATAACGTCTCGATGTGTCTCTCTCTTTCTAGCTTGAGTCCTTTGATAAGTGTGAAATCTTAAATAACACATCAGAGCTATAAGAACAAAAAAAAAAAAAAAAATAGACTACGAGTAGTGATACCAGGTTGTCGAAAAATATTCTCCACAACTTTTTGTCTTTTTATCTCGGGTTTTAGATTAAGTAAAGAGATTCAGAATATTTTTTTGTTTTCTGTATATTACGTTAGTACGCGTCGTTTTCTCGATGAACTCCCGACGAGAAAAGATCTCCGCTCTCTTTGACACACAAGTCTCCAACAGCTGTAACAGCTCAAGTGCAGCACAAGACTGTTTACAAGGTTAAAAGCGTATGGAAGCTTGCCAGAACCTTAAGCAACATAGTGGAAATGAGAGAAAACAAAAAGTGGATCAACTCATATTAAAAAAACAACAACTCTATACTATAAAGTATGAGTTGAGGACACATTTCCAACAACGAGTGGGTGTAGCTGAAGCTCATCTAACAAAGAAAAGAAGTACATTCTATAAAATAATGAATGTAATTTAGAGGAGGTTTATCAACGAGCGTGCGACACATAATCTCAGTCAGGTAGCGCTCTAGAGACTAAAGTACTCCCTGGCGCATTACGTACTTATTTTTTTTCTCAAGCTGTTATCTTTTTTTTTCCCCATTCTTGGGGAGAGAATATACATATAATTATTGATTGACTAGGTGTGAGCGTGCCTATGATAAATTGAGGATTTTCTGTTGAATTATCCAGATATAGATATTTTATAGAATGTAAGGTTTAAATATATATGTTTCTAGGTAATCTGTTCTTGGTATTGTGAGATACTTCTTACCTAATTTAGAATATAAATAGATGTATAATACGCGCGTACCTGGGTAGAAGTCTCTCGTATTTATTCCGTGATTATTCTAAGAATATATCTGAGATAGGATCGGATAACATATAAGTACTTTTATTTATTTTTATGTCCCATTTTGACATTCAAAATCACGGCAATAGTTTAGAATGAAAAAAAATAATTTATATTAAATAAAACTTGGTTGCTTCGGCCCCCAAGATAGTCGACATCAGCAATGGAGACGTCACATGAAAACTCTGTCTAAGTTGTTGTTCAACCTCTTTTTTTGACAGTTAGTATAATAAATAATATATATTGCGATATAAAGCGTTTCGTTTTGAGGGATTTCCCTCAGACATTCACGGTAGATATTCTGTTGAAGATTATCGTAATATCCATAGCTGAAAATAATATGGTCATCCTAACAATTTCAATAATATTTAGGAGAAGAGCAGCATAGCTATAAAGCTAGAAGTAGTTATAAGATGAAGAAAATTATGAATAGCCCCAACACAATGATATGAGTAATAACTTCTCCGATGTCGATTCTCAATTATACTCCAATTTCAACAAGGACTCATACTCATAAATCTGCTACAAATCCTCAGTGCTACTTTAATCTTTCACACTCTAGTGAATACTTTATGCTCTTATGTTCTCTCTTGAAGAATAAAATTATAATAATAACAGTCTTGGAAAATAAAAAATCCTTTTTAAATTGCAATTACAAAAAGTGTACAATCATACATTGTCATTTTTTTTAATCGATATGAATAATGTGTGGATTTTTATGTTGATTATTTCCTTCTTATAAGTATCGAATGAGTAATTTATATGATTTACTTGTATATGCCAATATACTTGTGGTGGTACCCAGCATTCCCCTAAGTAATTCACTCCAAGCAGTTTGGCGTCTACAGGCCCACCGTCTACACCGTCAGCAACTTCAAAACGTTGGAGTGGAGTTAAGGCTTTATCAAAAAAGCCCAACTGGAACCGGATGAATTAAAACAAAACAGCCTAGGGCAACCCCCTCAAGTCCATGGGGACCTATGCAATAGATCTCGGGGTGTCACACCAGATTGTCAAGATAACTATCAAAAAAATGGATAGAAAGAACCTTGCAAGGGTGAAGAGGGCACTTTTGACATTAACAATGAAAGAAACCTATTTCATGCGTTGCAAAACTCTTTTGAGTTCTATAAACTCTTTTTGACACTTTTGGCACTGATGCTAACCTCCTTGACCACACCTTTTGGGTGCATGGAGAGGGGAAGGCCTGCAGTGTTTTCATCCAAACATCAGGGCCCTCAAATCCACTGTTATTCAGCTTTGGGACGCCATTACAGAGTGGATTGCAGTGGGTATCATGCCTTCTACCGCAGCCTGCAAGCCATTATTGCCGCTAAAGGTGGCTACATTAATGATTAAGAGAGCCCAGAGACTCATCTATTTATGTTATTAATTTTGTTCAAATTCCATTGTTATTGTTATTGCTGAACGCGGTTACCCTCAAAAATTTAAAGAATATTTAAGAGAAGAGCCACATAGTTGCGATGACGTGACATGAAATCAGCTGCGAGCGGCTATTAGTTGAAGGAAACAAACATAATCCTCAATTCTACTCCTAGTCCATATAAGGTTATACATATGACTCCACAGTAAATCCTCATTGTTACTTTACGTCTTTCACGCATTAGTTATTACTCTATACTTTTATGTTATCTCTTAAAGAATAGAAGAATAATGATAACATCATTGGGAAATAAAAAATCTACATGTATTCATGTAGGTAACACCAAAAATCAATTATCATATTACTTCCATATATGGTAATATCTGAAAGCTATAAACAAATACATATATTTAACAGAAGTGCTATGAGACAGCAAATTTCCACATCTATCTATTCTCTAGTGATGATATTATATGTCAAGGGATCTATTCTTTAAAGTTGAAAAGAATAAAAGGTTTATGGCCTACATTTTTACCAAAAAAGGCATGAAAGACTACATCAATACATATCCTCGATGTGGTTCAATTATTTTTTGAAGTTGTCTTTACTTTTTATATTGAAGTTGAGATGCAAGATCTAGAGCTAATGTGATTTGTGAACCATCCTTACTAAATGAGTAGTTTTATTCTGGATATAGTTTTTCTTTACCTTCATTTCATTTGATAATCTTGAGACTTAGAAAATAATATATATAAAAAAAAGTATTATTCAAAAATGGTTATATTTTAGTTTAATGTCTTCTTTTTTGCATTCATTGAGGTGTTTTATCCATACTTTTTGTCCAAAAACTTTGCAAAATAAACAAAAAAGGCATTTTGGAAAAACTGTAAGGGCGAGGGGGCAGGTTATAAAGGATAGTTATATCCCTAAAAAAATGATTTCGAGCTTTTGACATTTTAAAGCATGGGAAAAAATGCAAAAACATATCAAAATTGTAAAAAAGTATATTTTTGAAAAGGTCTAAATTGTTCCTCAAACATTAAATGGATCTATATGCAATTCATATTGTCTTGCATAATTGGAAATTTTGGAATTTTTTAAGTTGAGGTTTATTGAATTTAACTTATTGTTTGGCTCAACAGTCGTTCCTTTCTTTTTCCTTTTGATTTCTTGGGTTCTGATTTTTTAAACTAATTTTGTAGCTACTATTATATACACGCAATACCAAAAAAAACTATGACCACTTATTTGACTCCCAAAATTTGCAATTCATATTATTTATTTTTATTTTTGATAGAAACTTAATGTTTTGACTATAAATATAAGAATGACGTAATTTCTGTAATCGTTTAACTGTTTATCATCAAATTAAATTTGTTTTATTTTTATGTCCTTTTACACTTCTTTAGCTGCGTTGTAAATAGGATGTTTACTAACGAATGATTAAATTCCCTAGCCGGCCTATTGAACAAAATTTTATATGATTCAATAAATTATTTGATTTATCAGTCACCTCAAGTGACGTCCTGGCTCAATTTGCACGGGAAAAGATTGAAGTGTTAATCTCAATTTACCCCCTCCGACCTACCTACAAATTATCTTAAATTTGAATTTAGTTACAATTTAACATTACACATTTTGCTATGATATGGATTCATCTTTCAGACGTTTTGAGTTGCTCTTCCAAATATTAGTTTTCTCTACTTATCATGAAACAGACTAAGACATCTAATGACGTGCCTCTCTTTCAATGGACGTTAGAGACCAAATTTGATTCGTAAATATGTATGAGGTCATACAAAAGTTAAAATAAACTATGGCATTTATTTTGTATATACATGAATAAGAAAATTTTTAATTTAGCAATTAAAGAAGTAATAATGGGCTTAGTTTAAAATTTGACACATTTAAAAAAATAAAAAACACACGCATTTAAAGTAAGGGCACTCATACTTTTGTCTTTTGTTCGAGGGGTAGCAGTGATTCTTTATATTCTTCAATCCTAGCTAGGAGTGAAGGAAATAAAACGATAGCTGGAACCATAGGACTAAAGGACCGACTAATATTTCCTTAAGCCTGTTTAATGTTAAAAAAGTTAATATATTAATAAATTCTTTCCGTCTAAAGATTTGACCATAGATATGACAAGAAGTGTTGAATCGATCTAGAAAAAAAGAGTATAATATGACAATTATAGCAATTGGTATGATTGACTTATTTGGCTAACTACCAGATGATTTTTGGCTTTTTTTACTCTGTTTCTTTTTGAATGAAATGTTGCGTGATACAATAAAGGTGTAATAATGGTAGATTTAAGAATAAACATCACCCAGGCAAATAAACATGCAGGATGGGAAGCATAAATATAAAAAAGAATAAGCCATACAAAGAAAATTGCAATATTTGTTTTTGGTGAAACCCTTTGGACGTTACAATTCCTCCTCATATTTGAGCTCCCAACACACAAGCAAACTAAAAGGATTTTTCTCAACATTGAATTTGAATTACATTTCTATTATTTTACAAATTATCGCCTAATTATATTTGCAAATTATTCTTAGTAACTCTTTGGAGGCGTCACTTTAAATAGCCAAAATTGATTGTCACAATAAAAAAATAAGAAACTGATTGATTTTATTGGTGAAAGACGTCATATCGGGGCCAATATAAGCCTTTTTAATCAAATAAAGCTTTTAAACTATAGTCAAACATTCTTAGATATCTAAACTCATCCAATAAAATTTATTTCAAGCCCCGTATTTGACTCAAAATTTTATGTATTTGAAATTTTAAAAAAATGAGGGAGAAGGTAATTTTCTTGATTTTTGAAAAATGGTTTTAATACTGATGCACCACATATGAGGGAGTGATTATTTTTCATAAAATTATATTATCTGATAGAAAAAGAATCTATAATAAAAACTAATTTTACTGTTATAAAAATATTGATCCTTCTAAAATTTAGTTATAGCCTTCAAAATACGATTTTCTTAGAAATTTTATAAACAAATAACAAATTTCTTTACTTCTTTTAATGTTTAACCTTTTATTATTTAGGCATAGAAAAAAAAACATTAATGTATCGATCAAAATTAGTTGTTAAAAAGTTAATAAAATTATAGTTGTCTCATATTAGGGAAATTGTTTGATATTTAAAGTCAGCCTCCTCCCCCCTCTGATCTCATTTTAACTGTTTCACCGCTAAAAAAAAAAAAAACCTGCGGCACTAACAATAGGGTGTTTTTTATTGTTTTACTGGTACGTCCCACATGAGATCATATGGTCTTGAATAGTCTCCATTTTCTAACTGAGATTTATATGCTTGTCCTACTAGGAATTGAATTATGTATAAACCAGTGATCGAGTTCGGACTTTTGTCTTTTTAACAGACCCGGAACGGATAATAAAGACTTTAACTTGACTAAAAAAATATGGACTCGACTTCATTTCTGTTATAAACAATATTATTTAACAAACATACAAAAAATAAATATTTAGTGAAAAAGTTACCTAATGGTTTCAGAGTAAACCCCATAAAAACCAAGTTTTACCGCTTTACACTTTTTGAATGATTCTGATTTGTTTTGATTTGTAAATAATTGTTTCAGGTATCGAAATATGAATTAATTTCAGTCACTCAACCTTCATTAATTATTGAATTAGTAAGGGTTCATTTTTCAATGGACTACCCGGTATATAAAATAACTATTTTAGAAGAAAAGCAATCTGTCAAAGTTATTGTGGGTATTCTCTGTAAGTTTGTCCGCACGTCAGCGACAGAGGATAGTTGAAATTCATTTCTCGCAACCTTTCAATAATTAGGAAATAACTTCGGTATGTCAAGAGAAAAATATTCCCGAAATTAATTCTACATATCATAATCCATGGTAGATATGAGATAACGTCGTAATGTCTTGCATAATTAGATATGATCTCCTCCGGCCTTATCCCTCAGTCAACGGGTGAGCTCCGAGAGAACTTACCCCCTCCCCTCCTTCGAATACTCCATAAGAGCCAAATCCACAACTTCTTCCACACAATGAGACCTTCCATCTAATTTCCTGACCCTTCCAAGTGTTCATTATCCGAATAACTCGAAAAAGTCGAGATCCTTCTCCTTTTCATCCGTGAATATATTCTTCCCTTCACTTCGCGTTCCTTCGCTTGACGTAGCAAAGTTATTTACTTACTATTAAAAGGTTGCGAGAATTGAATTTCATATATCCTCTATCGCTGTCTTCAATTTCGAGATAGAAAAAGAAAGTAGGACGTGCGGGCAAACGTATGCAGGATACTCGTTATTATAAAGTTTCCCCCTGAAAGGATTATTTATACTAGATAAATGATAAATTATACGGTACTATTGTACCGAGTATTGTGTGCGTTATTTTTTTTTTTGTCCTTTATGCAAGGCATGCTAGTTGAAAAAATTGAAAAGTGTTTATATTGTCCCTTGTTAACAAATTTTTGAGTGGATTAAAGTAATTATATTTATACAGGATTGAAAACATAAAAAGTAAATACTTTAGATAATTATTAATGCACTTTTAAATATATAAGCACAATGCACATATTGTGACACACGGTGCTGAAATGTAACACTTGTGATAATATTGTTTTGAGAAGTTGTGATTAAAATTTTAAAAATATAGATACTACGATGTATCATATGATTTGTAACAAGGAGAAAATGATTAAAAAAACAATGAACACATCATGAAACTTTAACTGTGAGAATTACAGCATGCATAACAAATTCAGATATTTCAGAGGCAATTAAGTCAATTCAGCTCTTCATTATATATTTATAAATCCATGGTTGTTAACATAAAATGGCTATTGAGGAAGATTGAGTAAGATCAGCTGACCCATAGGTAGATGAACAAAATTTCATGAGACACAGAGCTGTGCTGAAATGTCTTTAGGTGGTTATATCCTTTTTAGTTCAACTAAACCTTTACCTCCTTCAATAAATGACTCCACAAAAGATCTCCTGCCACAGTGTTACCCTCAGCTACAATGATGGATGATACCCTCTCGATTTACTCTGCTTTTTGAATAAGAAATATGACTTTTTCTCCGTCCTGTAACGCAAAACTGTTTCAAATCTACGACCTGAATGAATTTACGAGCAAAAATTAAATGGAGAAGTCATCTAAAGACTTAAATAAAATCTCAGCCTACATTTGATACTAGTGTAGGTTAGCCCGCCGTTGCACGGAGCATTAATAAATTTAAATTAATTCTAAATTTTTCTGCTTCATATTAGATTATTAGGTTTAGAGAAGAAGAAATATTCAAGTGGAACTATCGTTCCACTTGAATATTTCATATAATTGTAAAAAATCCTTTGTCTTGTTCTCTCTTCTTTTTTCTTTCCTAAACCTTATGAAAATATATAAAGATATATACCAATATGCAGTGAGAATAATTCTTAAAACTTTTTGGTCCGTATTTTTTGTTTTGTTTTAAATGAAATAGTCGTTTGTTAGTTAAAAAAATCGATTTTTAGAAAAATTCTATTTAAAGGCCCCCATGGCATTAAAAGGCAAAAGTTGTAACTAGAACCATTTTTTTGACCCTTAAGAGCTTATATGAAATTTTTCCAGCAAAATTCCTAGACAAAAACACATGCATTTGCATTTAATTTATAGATATATCTCGTACATAAACAGTGTGAGCAAGTTAAAAAGAAAGAAACATAAAATCAATATTAACAATTTGAAGAATTTTTTGAATGAGAAAATGAATAATACTCATGACATTCCATTAGAACATCTAAAATCAGCTGTGACAAGGGAGAAGGGGAAGAAGGAAATAAATAACGACATTACTCCAATTTCAATACCCAATTATATTCTGAGTCCAACAAGGACTCGCCATTATAACTCTACAACAGCTCCGTCTTTTATGAGCACAAAAGAATGTTTAATCCTGCTTTGAATATAGTTCACTACTCAGGAATTAAAAAATAATGACAACTGTTATGGAAAAGAAAATTCATTCTTTATACTACCAATTAAAAAAAATGGACCAGGTAAAAAGTTGACAGGATTTACATAACTCTACATAAGATTAACAACGAAAGAAGAACGATCTTATACTTTGGCATTCATGTACGCGTTGGTAAAACCAAGATTTTTTCTCCTATTGAAGCTCTAATCCCAACTATAGCTGGTTACTTGGTCTTGGTGTCAGTTCTAATGTTGTTACTGGTATTACCAAAAGAAAAATTACGAGGTCATTTTGTTTTTTGTAGATAAGGTTCCTCAGAAAAAAGTCTCAAATTTCCATTGTGTTTTTTAGCCTTTAAGAGGTTGCTGATAACTCTCCTGACAGAGTTTGTGGTATTTTAGTGAAATGAGGTTCCTCTTAATCCCCATCAGTGAATGTCTGTTACCCTTTGTTTCAACCATGCCAACTGCAGATCGGCCTGCCTTCTTCTTCGGTGCGTACTGGGAAATCTTCATTGTCGGGTTCCTATAAAGAAACTCTACCAACTCTTGATCTACCACTCTTAAGGTTAAATTCAATAGCTAAAAGATGTTTGACTCGACACAACGTGCCCTTACTAACCTTTAGGATCTTTATGATGTGGAACGTGGCCTTGTAAGCTTTTTTTTTTTTCCCTCGTGATTATTTTACATGTTTTGTTCTATATATTAAATGAAATATAAGAGCTAAAGCTTTTAATTAGTTACTTGCACTTTTTAATTTAACTCACTAAACTTATCGAAAATGGTCTGAAGACATTTCCTCGTCACCTTAAGTAAAATAATTTTATCAATGTAAATTGTAGCTCTAGTAAAGTTTGTTGTGAAAGGTACACATTAAATTTAATATATGTGTTACTCATTACATGATGAATTTGTAAAATTTGATTTTTGTAGTTATACAATTTTCTAAAATTCCAAAGAACGGAGTCATAACTCAACTGTCGATATTTGCAATAAGTATATATATGTACGTACAGTCTACAGTTTTGATATTAAATTGGAACATATTTATGTAATATCAAATAGAGATAAACATGGAAACAAAAGTACCTTAAATTTTTATTTATTGTAGGCCTTCAGCAAAAATTTAACAAGTCACTTTTTGTCAAAAATGATTTTTTTACATCACATTAATCGACTATTGCGGTAAACTCCATATATACTCGGTATTTTGGATTTGCAAGGAATAATACTACTCGACTACCTGTAGTTATTTGACCGTTTGAAAACTGAGCTGCAAGATTACCAACGATTGGACAGGAAAAAAGTCCTTTCCCATCACGAAAATGCATCAGCTCACACCTCAGTAGTAGTGGTAGCAAAATTAATGAGAATAGGGCCCAACTCGAGATGCCCACATCAATAGCAAACTCAAACACCTTCCCTCTTCCGTTATCCATCACCATATCGTGGATTTTATCAATGATTTCTGGAGGATTAACCTCATGGCCACTCCGAAAACTTTGAAACCATTTATAAACTGTTCTATTTGAAAGTGCAGAGTCCCCGTATTGTTTATCAAGCTTCTTTTTAATCTCCTGAGGCGTTTTGTCTTTCATAAAGTAATGTTTACCCATCATACGAAATTCATTGTCCTACTTTTTTTGAAAATCACTCCACTTCCTCGATGAAATGAATGCCAAACCGAAAAAAATTGACCGATCTGTTTGAAAGTGGGTTTGTATTCTTCCAAGAGATGTCACTACCTAAACATAACCTCGATGAGGGCCAGAAGTGTCATCTCTCGGACTTTTCAAACGAATCTCGTACAATAGGATAGAGCTTATTTTTTAAATATTCGAAATATCATATTCTTAAGATCTCAGAATGTTCTTTTTTGAACATAAATATCATTGGCTAACTTTGGAATTTTGTTTAAAAATGTTTGAAGGTAGCTCAACGGCCATAAAGTTTTGAAATATTACCCTTTTTTACAAAAAAAAATGTGTTTCTTTTGATATAATCTATTTAGTACACATTACATCTTTTTGTGAAAAAAAAAAAAATTGGGATAAACAAAATTTATTTCAACAATATTTATAAGTTTATATGAGAATTTCGTATCTACATTTCCAAAAGAACATAAATTGCAGCTTTCTTCTATAGTAAAAATATTGAATATACTATTGATTGGAATTTTTATGGCGTATTTTAATCAAAAGCAAATTTGGGAATCAAATGATTAATTATCAGTTTGGATGAGGTTGAGTGTATTGTATAAAATAGTAACTACAGTATGGGATTTTTGTGACAACTGTTGTACAACTTAGTCCTCCAATTAAAAAAAAAAAAATCCAAGACATCAAAAGGATTAACATTGGAACAACTTTGAAGTAAAACAGTAAATCATATTCAATAAACCTATAAAAAAAAGGCTCAATATATGAATAAATCCTTAGCAAGGCATATTCATGATAAATATAGAACTGTATATAATCGGATCTTATGTTTCTGGAGCATACTAAAAAGTATTGGGCATAAAATGTAGATTCAAAGGAATACAAAGCATTTTTAAGCGTGTATAATGTTCCACTTCACTAACGGAACTTAAAAGAAGACAGTTCCCAATAGATATGGGACGATTAATCAGAATCGGAAGATCTGGTAGTTTTTTTTTTTAAATCGGGATCGGTTTTGGGAAATGATGTTTAATTTGCAATTCTAAAAATTATGAGAAAAAATAAAGCCCTAAAAAAACAATCAGGGATTTGTTTCTTTTTACTAATATTAAATTTTGAAATTTAACTTAATTCTTCCCTTTTTTTTAATTCCTTTCCAAAAAAGGTAATATTTGGAAAAAAAAATCCTGAAAATTAAATTTTTTGTGAATTTTTTTTCATAAAGTAATGTTTAATCAACACACAAAATTATATTTCGTTCATTTTTTGAAAGTCACTCAACTTCCTCGATTCAAACGAATGCCAAACAGAAACAAATATACCAATCTGACAGAAAGTTGGTTTGTGTTCTTCCAAGAGATGCAACTGACTAAATATAACCTCGATACGCGCCAGTAGTGCCATCTCTCGGTCTTGCACGGACTTTTCAAACGACCCTTGTATAACAGTTATTATTCATTAAACGCGATATTTTCCTAAATCATTTCTGATTCCTTTTTGAATTTATATAATGAAAGGGCGGTCAAATTTTATCGTAGGATAAACTCGAGACATTTGCAACATGCTTTTTTACTTTAGCATTAAAAAATCTACACCCATAAAATTTATTACACAATATAACAACGTTATATTGGTTATTGTCGACATATTGGATGAAAATTGATTTTGATGCGTAAAAATAAATTTTTGGGAGGAACAATATTTTTTTTTTAAATGTAGTCAATCTTTTATCATTTTTGCAGTAAATTAGTAATAGGGGGATGAATGGAAATCAAGATTAGGAGAATCAGGTGTTTTTGCTGGAATCGGAATTGGGATAAGCATTGCAAAATAAAGTTTATTTTGCAATTCCAAATCTTATTTATTAAGATTCTTGGATGTTACATATATATTATAGGATAAATGTATCTTCTACATATAATTTTAAGATTTAAAATTAGCCCCCCCCCCCAATTGAAGTCATTTGTAATGCATTTTTGCATTCAATATTGCAAAATGAGTGTATTTAATTCAATTTTAATATATTTTAAAATAGAACATATCAAACGGTTCGAATTCATTATAATCAGAAACAACAATTATTTCATATGAAATTACTCAAATGCCATCATTTCATAATTAATTACGAAGGACTTCAAGTTGAAGTAAAGGAAGACCTTAAATTATTTGTGGAAGATACATTTATACTATAATATATGTAGAAGGCCGAAACTGCCCGGGCGTAACATCCAAGAATCTTAATAAACAAGATTCGGAATTGCAAAGTAAACTTTATTTTATACAATATATGTATGAGGGCGATACTTCCGCAGGGCGGAACTTCCCTGGGTGAAACTGCACAGGGAGTAACTTCCGGTAACGTTTAATAGTATTATTTAACTATTTATTACTTTTCTAAGTAATGAAAATAATAGCCCCCCCCCCAACAAAATTTTTCTTTTTTTAGAAAATTCAATATTGTAATTCATTTTTCAAATAACTTAATATTTAAAGTTTAATTTAATTTTTCACATTTTTCTCCAAAAAATTTCATATTTGAATTTTTTTTTCAAAAGTTTTATAGTGGCAGTTTATTTTTTCCAATTTTAAGTAATTTTTTGTGAATAGCTGTGGATTTTTGAATTTTTTTTTGTAAACTGCTGTGGATTTTCCAATTTGTTTTCCAAAAATTTTTTTTTTTTTTGAATAGTTGTGAAAATTCAAAAAGTTTATTTTCTTTTTGTATGAGCCAGGAAGTAGTACTTTATCTCGTTACTAACCCTGAAGTCACATTCCTTTTTTTTTTCTCAACCAAGGTCTTTATTTATAAATATTTAGATGCACAAAAATAAAAGTAAACACATAAAGGAAATTTGCGTTTGTATATAAAAATCATGTAATATTAAGGTTCAAAATTAATTTCCTTCTTAAAGGCCAAAAAACCCAAAACAATCAAATCAACAAATACAACCTTTCGCATAATTACATATACATACACAATCAAATACTTTTGCCCAACGTACTTACCAGGAATAAAAAACAGCAAAATAACTCAAATAATTAAAACAGGAAAATTCCAACTCAATCCATATTTTCTTTCTTATATTTATTATTTAGTAGTAGAATCTTTCAGTATTCAGACTTGATTTATTATCCATATCATGAAATGTAAGGACATCCTTGTTGATGGCAATCATTTGCAGCTCTCTTGATTGTTTTTGGAGGTTCTTAAAGAATGACTTCTTGTTTCCATTTTGGCGGATGACATTTCTTGTGCTATTGGAATCAAACACAGGGGATTTACTCCATATGTGCAGCTGCCTAGTCCTGTGTTGCAATGCCACTGCATCGATGGATTTAAATTTAAAATAATACCCCCCTCAACAGTTCAACTAAATACCATACCTGTGAGATATAATTCATTTGATAAAGTGTTCTTTGTACATTAAGCTTTTTTTTAAATATACTGTATTGATGTATTATAGGGATTACTATCTATCTTCTTGGCTTTTGGATTTTTTCTTTAAAAAATTCCTTTATTTTTTGGGTGGTGAGGGAGCCTACAGCCCTTCCAGCCATCTCCTGCGTATGCCCCTGTAGCAAGATATTGTTTATTTCATTTGACATAAGGAAATAGCACTCCCATTACCCCATTTTTTTTCTAAATTACCTCAATTGGGGTAACTTAAAATATTAAACTTTAAAAAAACTGTTCCCCGACCAGTGCTATTTATAGTGCCCCTCTGACTGTTTTTCATATATCATACAGATAAACTTTACTTCATCAATAATATTTTTTTTTTGTGTTGAACCAGTTAACCCCTTTTCTGATTATTGTCTTCAGGACCAACGCTTCAGAAAATAGTCACTAATATAAAAAAAAAGAATTACCTACAAGAATTATTGGGTTAATATGTGTTTAAGGATAAATATTCATGCATTAAAATGCATTGGAAATACTGGAGTTTTCCTGTTTCCCGATGGTTTCAATCCTTTCAGTTTCAATAACCTTTATAAAATAATAAATTGTAAGTAAATTATCTCTACAATAATAATAAAAATGGTGTTTTATGAAATGAAATTCTTTTTAGCATTCTTAATGCTAAATTAACTTGCATTTCGAACTTAAATTTTATATATGATTAGTGTTATATATACATTCTTAAGTTGTGTTAATTTAAAAAAAAAAAATATATATATATATATTTTTCTTGGGGTATGTTCTTAAACTCAAAACTTTGCAAAAAAGTAATAGAAAATTATATATTGTACCTATTGTTAATTAATAAGAGACAGGGGGGAAATATAGGTGCATGGTAACTTCATATGAAACATATTCGTATAAGGACAATTCGTATAAAAACAATTTCGTATAAAATCATTTCGTATAAATTTTTGAGGAAACGGGGCATATACTTTATAAATTTTCATTTTATACTCCGAAGGTTGGGGATGTTTTCGAGTACCGGCGATACTTAAGTAACTACTAAGAGCCCCTTACAGCCCCCTCCCCCATTGTACACAGAATTTTGGGCGTGTTTTCGGTACTGCTAGGTCCCAAAACAGGATGCAACCCACTTCCGATACTTGAAGAAACTACTAAGAGCACTCCCCCCCCCCCCATCCCCAATTGTACACCGAATGTTAGGGGTTTTTCGGGTATCACCATGTATAGGGGTAGTCAACTTACTACCAAAACCTCAAAAAACACTTAAGAGCCCCTCACAATCCCCCAATTGTACCCTGTTTGGTGGTGTTTTCGAGTTTTTATTGGCTTAAAATTATAATCTGCAATATGTTCCTCCTATATGTTCGGGGAAAAATAGGGGCTAGTGCAGGGCTCTTAGTAGTTTCTTCAAGTTTCGCCGGGGGGTAGCATCCCGTTTTGGGACCCAGCGGTACCTGAAAATGCCCCCAACATTCGGAGTACAATTCGAGGGCTGTAAAGGGCTTTAAGTAGTTTCTTCAAGTATCAGCGGTGGGTGGGTTCAATACGGGTAAACGCCGTAGAGAAGTAAAATTTCCTAAAGTAGAAAATGTGGCTAGATAAGGAATTGAGCACTCCATGACGTCTCTTATTTGGAATATTGTAGTTTCGTCTAAAGAAATCATTTGACATATTTTGGTTATGTATATGGATACATTAACATATACGTAGAATCGAAAGTGAAATGTACAAATAAAGCAAAAGAATGATGATTTTTATACGTATTGTGTTGTGAAATTATGACAGTGATTAATTTGTTCATTTTTGAGCAAAAACAAAAATCTTTCATACAAATTATTTAAATAATCATGTGACAAACTTAATCATAAATAGATCAGAGGTGTTCCCAGGATTAGATTTTTTTATTGGAAAGGGGGCTTGTTTTTAATTTTTGTTTTTTTAAATTTTTTTTTCCAAAAAATATAATTTTCTAAACAGCTGTGGTTTTGGAAAAAAGGTCAAAAAACCACAGCTGTTCAGAAAAATTATATTTTTTGGAAAAAAAAATTGAAAAGTTAAATTTTTTGAAAAAAATATTTAAAAAATTATGGTGTTGGGAAAAATATTTCAAATATTCACAGTTATTCACAAAAAAAAAAAAATCAAAAATCTACAGTTGTTCACAAAAATTTCGGAAATTATGTTTTTGGAATAATAATTTCAAAAATTTAATTTTTTGACAAAAAATTAAATTATTAATAATACATTTCTTATAATTTTTTGCCAATTTTGATAATTGAGGTGTGGGGGGTTTCCCTTAGATTTACAATCAATATTTTCATCTCCAGGCCTTCTTGGGGAACATTCATAAGCCTCTGGGCCACTTAGACGGATTGGGCGTAAGGCCCAAAATCACATCTTTTCTCGAGGGAAGGGTACATAGAATCACCTTTCGAAGAATATGCCAAAATGTTGTAAATGACATCATAAGAAAAAGATGAGAAAAATTCGAAATATAAAAATAAAGATTGATCTCTTCAATATGGCTACAATAACGTTTCTTAAGTAGTTTCATAAAATAAGATAGAATTTTAAAATTATCATATTTATGAAATTATTTAAACTTTCAGAAAGACTTTCCTCTATTGACCTTATTTGAGAATAGGTCAATTTTTTTGACTTTTTAAATTTTTCTCACCTCAAAAAATAATTAATATCTTTTTTCTTAAAGCTCTTAAAAAAATGTTCAGTTAATTTTTTTTTTTGAGTTGTGGAGGTAACAAAAACTACATGGTTGTAGGGCAGGGGTCACAAGCCTTTTTAAAGCATAAGGCTACTGTAAGGATTTCTAAAAGGCTTGAGGGCTACCAGCTCAAAAAATATTTATAAACGAATCAAGAAATCCAAAGCAAACAATATTTTCAGAACAAGTCTATTGGGTAACTAAGAAAAAGCCTATGGGTGAACAGTTGCTAGAAAAGCTTATGAATGCCCCCCCCCCCCTGAGATAACATTTTTTTTATTATAGAATCTTATATTGATAATAAAATTATAAAGTTCTAACTTTTAACACGGATTTAATAATCAATATTTCAATGCATAATTTAATGAAAATCAAGATTCATATAATATATGTCTATTAGCATTTCTTTTTCAAATATTTAGTCAGGCCTTATCTTTAAGAAAATAGTTTTTTCTTTGTGAATCACAGCATAGTGCGGTAAACATTGGAACAAAGTGTATATTGTTGTTTCGAAAAATCTTTTGCTGAAACACTGAAATGTAGATTTAAATTTTTTATTAATATATGACAGAGGTTACGTGGTTTTAATAATAAGAATTTTAAAATTAATCAAAGAAAAATATCAAAACTTAATGGTGAATTTTCAATATTTCTTAATTGAAAAAAAGTAAGTCTAAGTACTTTTAGTAAAATATATTCGATCAATGTTGTTTTGCCAGTTTTTTTTAGTCATTTATATTTGCTTATTTGTTCCAAATCCTTATCTACCTTATTATTAACTATCCAAAGTAACCAACTTTGCCCGAAGTAATTAGACACCGGCTCAAATACCTATTTTCTTCAATAATATAGAAGATAACTGCCCAAGAATTCTTCAGTATTACCAACGATGAAATTTAGTCTAGGAAAGGCCATTTAAAAAAAAAAATTAAAATTGCTATTAATGAAAGTGTTGGATTTTAGACGGAAGGGCCGGTATGTAAATATAGGAACCCCTCTCCACTATGTCGGGTCGTATTACGAAACGGTTTTCTCGGGGATCATAATCTTAATTTGGTTTCGATAAGGATAATAACTGAAACTACATCCAGTTTTAGTGTGATTGGGGCCTTGGGAAAATGTTTATGTGGTTTTTTTTCTTTCTTTCCTTCTTAGAAATTCCCAATGACCATTTGTCATTTTTTTCTTCTTTTCAGCAAAAGAATTTCAATTTATTTTTCAATCAAGTCCAGTTATATAATGAAGGTGCAGGCTCACTTCAGTTACATAGACTGTAGACCAGCCATGTGTCAATATGAATATTTGTAGTAACATAAGTGAAGTCCGTCATCAAAAAAACAAGCTAGAAGGGTTTTTTTTTCAAAATGTAGTGTGTATTTTTCGACAAGCTATCATTAATTTCTATGAACAAATTATTTTTATAAAACCTTTAGAAGGCGCCACAAATTCAACATAATGTTCCCAAAATTGATCGTCGCTATGAAAAAATGATAAATTTGATCAAAAAAGTCATTACGGAGGACAAATTAAATGTCATTAATTAAATAAAGTTTCAAAAGTATAGCTAAAATTCTTGGATATCATAATTCATCTATAAGTTTGAGCCCAAAGCCTGAAATGGACTAAAAAATATTGAGGTGTATATATGTATCTACCTATGATTAATGATGAAAATCCAGTGTAGAATGGGCGTGTTAAAAAAAAACGAAAATCAACATATTAACCCTGACAATTTGAAAAATACTCAAGAGGAGATAAAAAATAATATTCATGACGTTCCATTAGATCAGCTACAATCAGTTAATACTAGGGAGGAAGGCAGAAAGGATTTATAAAAGGAAATTCGCTAGAATTACACCGAAGTCGATGACCAATTCGGTTCTTAGTCGAACAAGGACTTACAAATATAACTCTACAGCAAACCTTCAGGGTTACACACCGTCTATTGTGGGCACACACTAATGTTAGTCAAGTTTTAAATACAATTGACTCTATTTAGGAAAGAATGTTCACTTCTCAGCAATTAAATAATAATAACAACGGCTATGTAAAAGAAAAGTACTTTTTTTTAATATCAATTACAAATTAACGGGCCAGCTAAAAAAAACACCGGATTTACAACACTAAGAATTACTCTCAGTTTTTCATGAACACGTTCAGAAGTAACTACTCAATACTTATATAAAAAATTCATTTGAATTGCTTTCGTCTACAGGGACGCTCACTAATAAAAACTAAATTCCTTTAAACAAAGCAGCGTTTATATTTTATTCAAATCTTAACTTTGTAAGGCCTCAAGCGTGCCCGCATTAAATGGGGTAGAAGAACTGAGAAATGACAACAATGACATAACATATACTCATTTTTTTTACATATGTATATGTTTGACTATTTAAATGTAATGAATACTTTTTTTTCGATAAAAATATGACAAATGTTCGACAAATGACCTTTTGAACTTATCTTATGTATTGTAGTAATTTCTCTGTCCTTCTACAACATTTATAGTGGGCGCGCTTGAGCCTTCGCATACAAGTTTCTAATATTACATATCTTAACATATTAATTAAGAATACTTACACATAAGAGACCAATAACAAATAGAAACAGTGCTCTGGTTATACACACACTCTTGCAAATTTCATTAATAGGGCTATATTATTATTGCTTATTTCAAAAATATTTGATATGATATACACAGTGTTAACGTCGTCAGCTATGTTCGGTTTCGTCTCTTCCTCGTCTCAGCTCGTCTTCGTCATAGTTTCGCCTGCCTCATAATATTGTCTTTGTCAGACATCATCATTGTTTCGTCATAGTTATCTTTTATTTCGTCTTCGTCAAAGTTTTGTCTTCAAATTTATCTCAAATTGACAACGATATAGAGAGTTTTTGGGAGCCTCTTTTTTTTAATTTAAAGTTAATACTTTCAGCTATCCAATGAGAACCTTTTAAACTTTTTGAATATATTCGTCTTGAAGCTATGAGCCTCTGATTCAAAAGCACCTATTTTCCACTTTAAACAAAGATAACTCAAGTTATAAGAATGTTGCAGACATTTTAAAAATGGTTTTAGAATTTTTTAACATTCAGGGTTAAAGTATATTAACATAATTTATCCCTATCTTCAACACCAATGGCTTAAAAGAGCTTATAAACTTAAAAATAGCCAAAAATAACAAAAAATGAATGGCCTTTTTCTGAAGGCGACGACACTATGAAATAAAAAATATTACCATATTTGGCATCAGTGGATCAACTTGAACTAAGTTGGGCATATACTGTTCTTGTGTATAAAAAAAGTGTGATTTTGTTGGATAGTGTTAATTAAAATTGAGTACAATATCTTTTGAGATGTAATGATTTGACAAAAAAGCGTACAGACAATAAAAGTATCCGTGCCAGTGATTGGAAAAACTTTGTAAGAAATATTCATTTCATTTTTTCACCTGTTAATTATGAATTCATATGCAGTTTATTCAAAAACCATTAAATATTTTTGACTTTCCTAGTTCAGCATCTTCAAGTTAATTTGAAAAAAAATACGTACAGAAAAATTTCATTCTAATTCATTATTGTTATATTCGCGACTTTTTCTTCAAATTCCCCCGTTCCAAAATAAGAAAAACGTTGAAGAAGTATTTAGTGCCTATGTACTTAAATGAAACAAACAGCAGTGAATTAGCGTTGGGTTATGAGCCCACTACATGCTTTGCTGGAAAAAGTAAATAAAGTCTCTCATAGGGGTTCATTCGCCAATTACAACGATTTGGCGGTGGGTCATGAACCTACTCCAGGCCAACTGATATATTGCACAAATTGTGGGTTGATGAAATACATTTTACAGGTAATGTAGAAAATCGGGCATTTTTAAAAAAGTTAGTTACAAAAACGATAAACAATCTTTGTTCATACGTTTACCTAAGTCATGTGGCTCGCAAAGATATAATCATTTTTTAAAATACGGATCTCTCTGGTACAAAGTATCATTACTTCCACCAACAAAGTGGAACCAAGGTTATGTTTTCGCCAAACTTTTTGGTTTGTTTAAATGTTCCTTTAATTGGTGATATGAACCTTGCAGTGATCTCATATAAGCAAAAATTATATTATAACAATTACTTCATCCAAGGGCGTCCGCAGGATTACTTTTTAAAGAGGGCTTTAATTTTTTTTGAAATTATTTCAACAATTTATTGTACTTGACAAAAAAATTCAAAAAAAATTTTTTGTTGAAAAAAAATTCAAAAATCCATAGCAATTTACAATAGATTAATTTTTTGGGAAAAAAATTTCAAAATCCGTAGTATTCACAGAAAAATAAAATATTTTTGAAAAAAATTTCAAAAATCCATAGTTGCTCACAAAAAATTTAATTATTTGCTCTGTTGCATAATTTACAATAATGATCTTTATTTTTAAAGACAATAAATCTTTCAAAAAAATATTTACCCTTTTTTTGCGTAAAATTTATTCATCCTTATCAAAAAAAAAAAAAATCTAGCAAAAATTTCCTTAAATTGGACGCCCATGCAATCTTGCAAATCGAAGTGGTCACCTTTGACCTCGAACATGGCCTCAATTCTGAGTAGGAAGGACTTGCAGGTCTTCTCCACCTATTCCTCCGAAATGTCATCCCACTTCTTCTCCACGACCGACTTTAAGGTATCCAAATTCACATAGGTGGTGGAACAGGCCTTCTTCTCGTTGGTTCAACAGATCCCATAGTCAAGACTGTTGTAGTTTGGTGAGGATGGAAGCCACATTGACTAGTACCAGAAAATGGCAAGTTGTTTTTCCAACTTTTTTTAGTTTTCTCGGCCTTGTGGTCGGGGTGGTGTCTGATGGGAAAAAATAATAGCTGTTAGGATAGTCCGTCTTTCAACCACGAAAAGACAACTGTTTTTATGAGCCTTCAAGTACACGTCCACGTTGATCTTGCTGCCTTTTGGAAACCTTTTGTGCCTCATTTAATTTCCAAAAAATTTAATTTCATATGATAAAATGTGTATTTTTGAAATTTTTCTCGAAAATTTAATATTTTTTCTAAAAAATTTAATTTTTTGAGAAAAGCAATGGATTTTTGAATTTTTTGTTTTCGAAAAAATTAATCTTTTGCAAATAGCTGCTGATTTTTGAATTGTTTTGAAAAAATCAATGTTTGAAATTTAATTTGTGGAATTTTTTTCTACAGCATTTTAATTTTTAACCCCAGTACTCCTCCCAAGTATTATCCTGCTGATGCTCCTGAAGTATGATCTCCTTTTCCAAGTTTTTTTCATGGCTCAACCGAACCCAAAGTATTTAACAAGAATCCAACCCTACTAGATTTCAATCTTGTGTAAACTATTAAATAATAATCTTTAATTTCAAAAGAACGACGCTAATTTCGACCTATCTTCTTCTTTTTTTTTTCAAACGGTGATTCTTAGTTTTCATGCAAAATAAGTTAAATATCATTTCTTCTTCTAAGATTTACATAAATCTATGCAAGTATGTGATAACATGTAATATATACAGTTATTATCACATCATGATGATGATATTTCAAAAAAAGAAAGACAAACCATACATCAGAGTAATTTATTTAAATGGAATTAATTTCGATAAGAATTAAAATAAATGCATATCTACATAACTTAAAACATTAAAAATCTTATTCTATGCAATAATTCAGTTAATTTGCAAAAAAAAAAAAAAAAATATTATTCTACTCACTTAATATACCGAAGTTTTCTTCAATGTTTCTTCTCTCTTTCTTCAAAAAGAGAACGAAATGCAAGGCTCAAAATCAGTTGGTAATACTGTTGAAGTAGAGAATTGTGTACTCAGCACATATTTTAAATAGTCCTGAGGCAAACTAAGTAAAACTCAATATTTTAGTAAAATTCAACTTAATATTTTTTTTTTAATTAAATAAATACAAATTTTTCAAATTTAAAAATATATAATTTTTTTAAATTTAAAAAATAATAAACTCCGGTTTATCGCAATAAAACATCTCCAAACAACGATCCTAGACACGTTGCAGTTTTTTGTTGAGCGTGAGCAAACGCGGCACCCACTTTGAGAATACCTTTTTCATGCAAAATAGTCAACACACTCCCATTTGATATCGTTATGATGTCAGCTATCTTGTGCACCTTCATTTTACGATTGGACAATACCATTTTGTGGACTTTTTGTATGGTTTTGGGAACAACTGCAGGATTTAGGTGACCAGAGCGTTCAGCATCATCGGTGTCTGTACGACCACATTTAGACTTAGGAAACCAACGTTTGACAGTCGCTTTCGATGGAGCAGAGTTCGGATAACTCCGGCCTTTTCTCTGTACGGTATTTTTTCCTATTAAGAAGCATTTATATTCAACACACGAAATTGGTTTGAATCCATTTTTTTACAGAAACCAGAAGTAACGTCACTTCAATCACTGTAAATTCTAAACAAATAATTTAATGGCTGGTATTACATAAAAAATTTAAAGATTTTGGAATAGTTGGCCATCTGTGAGAAAGCCTTTGGACTTATTGAATGATTTAATACATAACAAGTGGACCTAAAACATGCAAAATCATTTAATTGCGATTATATCACCGTTCATTACGAGGTTTCATTACACAAAGAAATGACAGCCTGAAAAGAAAAGTATGTTGTTGTCCCATCTCTCAAAGTGTGAAAATGTCGAAGCAACAACAAAAAATACAACACGTGGGGGATTTCCTTCCCGCCGATGTCGGTGCCTAAAGTGCTGAAGAGCCCGTTGAAATCTTCTTCCAGACTACCTACTACATCAATAATCCCATTTCAGCCCAAAACAGCTAAGTATACAAAAACTTTCTGCATCAGCAGTATGACTTACTTTTGGCCAAACTCCGTCTGACCCTCTCCCAGTCCTGACAGCAACACCATGGTCTTTGCAGCTTTGAGTGTCTTGGAAAAGATTGTATCATCCAAATTTTGATTTTCTCCGATCTGCCATAATACACCATGGATACGACCTTCATCGTCAAGAGCTCTCAATCTGTTCATCGGCGAGTCAAGCCTATTATTGCTTGTGAAGGAGAACGTGTTGCATAAAAATATATCCAAATATAGTATTTAAACTAGAGATGTACTTATACTAAAATTTCAGTCCATTCAGATTCCGATACCATCTTTATGAACGATTCCGATTCCTTTTTATATTTTATGAAATTGGATAAACGTATTGAGTACTTTTTGAGCTGAAAATTGCTTGAATCTTACGAAAAGTTAGTCAGACCTGACAGCCCTGATGTTGAAAACTACTGGTGCTAGGGATCCGTCATAGGATTCTTTTTCATATCATTCTAGCCCCCTATGGAGTTAGTCTTAGGGAGCCATATAAAATACATTAAAATGGGTATTTACTGGTCTCTCAAGTTTTAATTGATCTTTGTCTGAGATTTGTGCATCCAAAAGATTCAAATCCATTTTTGAATATTATTATTCATCTCTGAAATGTTGTAATGTTATTGATCATTCTGATTTCTGTTTATGTTGTTATTTCATGGCAGAATATGGCTATGAATCGTAAAAAAAAACTAAAAAAATCAATATTTTTAAATAGCTCGAAAGACCACACCTGGATCTTTTCATTATCCTGTTTTACAACTTTTTTTTACGAATTTTGCTATTCATGTCCATTATTACAGGTCACTTCTTAAATGTTAAATTATAAGTTGAAGAAAAAATTATTTTAGAACCCCCTAGGTTTAAACATAGTTGGAGTTAAGTAGCTTGTAATGAAATAACTATCTTTAAAATTTAGAAAAAGAAAAACGGTTGTTGTGTGTGTTTTTCCTTCGTTATGGTTCATTTTAATTCGATCGTCGAGGAGATAACATATCCCTCTGAACTATGCATTCTTGCATAATAGGTGAAGTAAACAGTTTAGAGCGTTTTTCCGCTATATTTTGATAATAAAATTAACAGAGTTAGGATTATCCGATTTAGATCGTTCCAAACGGGGTTCAGGCTAATCTTCAGTTCCTGGCAATGAAATGAGAGCTCACATGCCGGTCCAACTCGATGATTTCCATTATTTCAACGTCCATATTACCAGAAAGGATTAGTTGGAGCTCCTGCTTTGCTGTTGAATTCGATAGTGTCTTGGGTCCATAATCAGCACCCAAAAAAAATGGTTGCCTACTCCCCCTTTTCTCCTTGGTCGTAGTAATACTGAAGAATGTATCAAATTTTCTCTTTTTTTACTTCCATTTTGGAATGATGTAACACACAAACTGGAGTCAACAAACACAAGACTGTAAATAAAATGTATGCTTAACCTTTAAGAATGCTTTTTAGCTTCTTTTATTTTTGATGCAATGTCAAAATCGTGAGATATAGCCTATTAAAGACATCTAGCAAAAACCCTAAGAACTTTTTACTTAATCTTTTATCTTTGCTGTATATTTTTTTATAAATAAATATAAATGATTTAAATTTAATTACATTTTTTTTCCTGAAGTAATACTATTTTAAATGTAGAAGGTTCTCCTCTTTATAACAAACAGCTGATACTAACAAGGGTTTTAATTCAAGTGTACCATTTGTTGCGCTCCCGGCTTTTCTTTGCACTCTTTTTACTTACATAGGGAAGTGATCCTAACCTTTTTTTATTGGTTAAAAGTTAGAAATAATCAAATTTAAAAAAAAAATGTTGCTTAATAATGTATATAAATAAGTATGTTTATGTATAGTTGGAATCGGTAGTATAGAGACATTTCTGATATTTCAAAAAAGTCTGATCCGAATTCATACGTGCATCCCTAATTTAAACGTATCACAAATTGATTATGAGTTGTCTTTTCTTGCTCCCATAAAAATCACACTTTTCCTAAATTAGTCATTCTACTCCAAGTTTTGAGTCCCCAGTCTGTACACATAATATGAAATAAGAATAATCAGTCAACATTTCGTTGACCTAACACAAACACGTAGCCACTGGCAAAAAATAAAATAATTTAATAACTTTTGGGAGTAACCATAAAATAAGATTTTGATTCTGCATTTTTTTTTTTTTTTTTGACAAAAATCAATATTTTTCCATATTTCAGAAGCTACAATATACTAACTACAGTGTGTTATGAATCTATTCAGTGAGATACCATACTGTATGGCTTTAACAACCTTGTCTGCAATGAAATGTTACATTCATTCAGAGAAATTGTGAGTATTTTACACTGATTATTAGCTACAATGGTGTGCAATCCATATTATTAGCTTTTGACAAATATAATTATAACAATATTTTACTTCAATAACTACATGTAAAAATTAAACTGGTCTTGGATTCAAATCCCATTTACCCAAGTACGGTATAATGAAACTTATATTCTCCTAATAGATCCGAAATCCAAGCCACTTTCGCGTAGCCCAACTTTTTACTTATCAAAAAAAGATCTGAGGGACTTTTTGGATCTTTTAAAAGCTTACAGCATTGCTTAATACTTGATCCAAGTTAAATATAAAATGATATCATCAATATCGAACGAACACTCCCTTTATCTTCATAATTGATATGAGCAACATCTACATAAACAGTTGCATCGCATGACTATTCTACACGGCGTTACCTCATCCACTAATACAAAAATGTACAGTGTATTTGGTTGTCAGGTGTCAAATTTAATTCTTATTTCCTTCTAATCAGTCTTCTAAACATTAATATGTCGGATACGAATTAGTTTATATTAAGCTGTGAACAATAATCAACTATAATTGACCAATCATTCCATAGTTGGAGGAATTGGTTAACTACAAACTGATTTTGGACCTTTTTTTATACTATTTGGAGGAAAGGTTGTGAGATACAATAAAGGTATGTCCAATGTTATGACAAGTATAACAATAATTCTAATAGTAATAAAATTGAGTTTATTATTGTTTTAGCTTCAGTAATAATTAAAAATGTAACCTTAATCCTAATTCCATTTTATTTATGTCCAAAGTTCGGGTAAAATGCAAATAACATTAGAGATTAGCACCCGTCTAATTTTGGTTTCAAATCTGGATCAGAAGTTTGGGGTACCCAAAATTTACTTTAATATTTATATTCAGAGATCTGAGCCGACCCTGATCTGGGAAAATGTGTACCAGTCCTATCTTTGCCTAGATGTACAACACTTTTAGTAAACTATTATTGTAATAAAATAGTTATATTTTCTTGAAATGTAAACTGTACTATACAATCCAAACAAGATGGCATTGTTAAGGGTGATTTAAGATATCTTTCCTGCAAAAATGTGCTACCAGATGCAAACTTATAAATTGGTATTTATATCAACCATAAATGATTAAAAAACTTATAATATAGTGACTAGATGACGCTAATGATGGATGCAAAATTGGGATCTTCTAGCTTCAATATTGCAGAACATATATCCATCCAAATATTGAAAGTTAATTATCACCGTTCTAACTTTTGTCCAGATAGTATTTTTTTATGATAAGTGAACGATTTGCCAATTTTTCTGCTTCTTTTCACATAATCAGTGTTCTGAAAGTTAAATGGATGGATTAGAAATAGTAATTTTTAAGCTGTGAGCAATTACAAAACAGTTGTTGAATGGGCAGAAAAACGTTGCCTCTCGAACCTCCTGGCCTTCATAACCTGTGTCAGTAGGTCTCGTGGGATCATCGAGTAGGAAAATAATCCAAAATCGCTCTTTATAGGCCTCCTGATGGTCCTAGCAGCCAGGGAGAAGTCATTGGCGAGGCGATTTATCGATTTGGTGAGGTCGTCCTTGATCTTCTTCTCCAAGCTGGACAGGAACTCCGGATTCCTCTTTCGATTATGCCCTTTACTTCCTCCCTTCCTGGAGAGGAATTATCCATCATGGCCGCCTTGAAATCCAGGCTCCTGGTGAACTTCATAATGTTTATAATCCTTGCCACCTCAAGTTAAGCATCAAGGAGAGCTTTTATGTATTATCTTATAGCTTTTTACTTACCCATGATGATGAGACGACGAAATGTTTAGTATAGTTTGTTTATGCACAAAGAGTGGTTGACCCAGAATGTCCAAAAATAATCTAAACCTTCCTATATAAATAAGAAAATTAACATTAATTAACAGTCCATTTTTTGCTGTACAAACCTGTATATAATATAAATCATGCTAAACTTCTACATATTTAAATGTTTTATACCTTTATAAGCATTGTAATAAATTAATGAAATCATATTAAATAGAATAAAAAATTTCAACTTTTTTTTTTTGCTATTTATTATTTTAGACAAACTAAATCCCTAATACAATTTTTTTTATTGTTAATAAATCCAAATATAAAAAATATTGATTTACATAATTTATATCAAAAGCTATAACTAAAAAAAGAACAATTTATTTTATCGAAATTCACTTTTAATTCATCATTTATTATTTTTGTTACGCGAATTATACGACTAAAAAATCCACGAAAAAATACAATAATATGCAATCAAGCTATTAAGTATATATAAGATATTTTTCACCATGAGGTCTATAAAAAAAACATCAAGATTAGCATCATTTGTCGCAAGGATGCAACGTTACACCATAAAATGTTCATTTGAACTAAATACAGTTATGTTTAATCTAGAGCTATAAATGAACAATATAATGAAGAAATTCAATTTGTATTCAGAGATTTCAAATGTCAAAATCTTGGTTTGATCTCTATAGTTGTAAATTCTAAGCATTTTCCTTATACATATATATATATATAAAGAAACCAAAAATTAATATGTTTATTTATTTCTGTTTGGCATACGTTTGAATCGAGGAAGTGGAGTTATTAAGAATAAAAAAAGAATTTTGTGTGTTAATTAAACATTACTTTATGAAAGGCAAAACGACTCAGGAAACTAAAAAGAATCTTGAGTCTTTGTATGGGCACAAGTGACGCTGAACGTTTTGAAAGCCCTTTTGAGGTTACTACTCTGGAAAAATTATTTATAAAACTATTACAGGAGCAAATTATTCCCCTCGATGCACCAGCTCACACCTCAGTAGTTGTGGTCGCAAAATTAATGAAAATAGAGTTCCAACTCGTTTCACATCCCCCTATTCTCTAGACTGGGCTCCCTCGGGCTACTATTTTTTCCCCCAATTTGAAGAAATTGCTGGAGGAAAAAAGATTTTATTCAAACGAGGAGGTTATTGCAGAAATGAATGCCTATTCTTCGTATTTGAACTAATCCTATTATTCGAAAGGGATCAACAAACTAGAGCAGCGATGGATAACGTGTATAACCCTGAAGGAAACTTTGTTCAAAGATAAACATGGGTTACTCTAAACATTAAGTAGCTTTTATTTTTGCACGGACTTTTCAAACGACCCACATTTATAGCCTATAAAGTGGGACAAAGTGCTAATAAAGAAACAGGGTGTCCATATCCACTGCTTAAATTACACAAAAGGTTGGCTTAAGGGATGCCTGTTTTAGAGATGGATTATTTTAGACCATTTTCAGGGGCGTCCACAGCGGATGGACTGTATGTGCTGTAACCCCCCAAAAAAAAGGATTTTTTGTTTTTTACTAGAAAATTTAATATTTGAAATTTAATTAACTTTTTCAAATTTTATTTTTAAAAAAATGTAATATTTGAAACCGAAAAAAAAAAAAATAGTTTCTTGTGAGCAGCTGTAGATTTTTGGGTTGCTTTTTTTCGAAAAAATATAATATTTGAAATTTTTTTGCAACCAATTTTAGTTTGTGAATTTCTTTCAAAAAATTCTTAAAATCCCTCCCAAAATATAAATTTGCGGACGTCCCTGATTTTATTGATGGGCATGATTTTAGACCATTTTCATTTGAATCCATTGTCTTCCCCTCCCCCCTTTTCTTCATTCGAATAACGATGAAGACGATGCCTGTAAGATTAGTGAAGAAAGGAATGGAAAAGCTCAATGATATTTCACAAGAAATAGGTCCTCCAATCATTCATGCCAACCCCTACTTAACTTGGTCGAAAAAAGGGTTCCAATATAGACTTGCAACCTTCTCCCTATGTATACACGAACAAATCAATCAACGAAAAAAAATATGCTTCTTTTGTAAGACCTCTGTAGAAACCCAAATCCATCTTCTTTACAATTGTCAAAAAATTAACCTATTTATAAAAATGGTTGATAATCTCATCTCAGAAAAGTATGGAAAGCCACACACTCGGGTAATTTGAGTAAAAGTCGAATACAATGTTATAGCAACAGTTCACTGTAAAATGATGTTGGTAAAAAGGTTGCAGACAAGAACATTGGGGTAATATCGTTGCGTGGTAATATCATTGTGAGACAAAAACGTTGTGGGTAATATCATCGTGAAGCAATATTATTAGGAGCAGTATGATGGTGAGTAATTTCATTATAAGAAAATATTATCGTGTGCCATTTCGTTACAATTTATATTATATTCAGACAACAAAACTATTGAATGATAAAAGAAACATGCCAGAATGGAACCCTTCTAATCTATAATACACTCTGGCCCAAAGGTCGTGTAGGTGAACTACTTTCGCTTCCCTTGAGGCTTTAAAATATGAATAATCCATCATGTTTATTCATAATTAGTAACAGAGAAGTGATTAGCAATTCTTTTATTTAAATCGTTGCCGTGTTTATTTATTTTTTTATTCTTATCATTCAATTTTTTTTACCTTCTTTGTCGAATTCATTACATAGTGAGGTTTTGTTGATGATTCCATTAAAATTTTTGTGCATGATTCCATCATTTTTGAAAAAGAAAACAGCTATTTAATGCTTTTAATAGTTATACACATTAGATATTTTAATATATAAAAATTCTAAAGGAACCTCAATTTTAACCAAAACAGACCTATAAATCTAATTTGTTTATATATTAAGGCGTCCTAAGGGAAAATTACCTAGCGCCCTTACAATTAAATAATAATAATCATAACAAGTTTGAAAAATACAAAAACCTGTCCAGACATCCAAATAAAAAAGCCATACCCGCTTTCTAAGACATATTTTATACACTTCTGGTCCTGTCTAATAGAAATTGACCAAAGCTATTTGAAAATACCATAAATATACGTATGTATGTAATATTTGGATATATTTATTTTTTTCGATGTCTGACATATTGATATTGATTACCTTATACATACATCCATGATGAGGAATATTTGAAGAAGAAGGCAAAAAAATCCAATAAGGCTGGAATAGAATATTCTTTTTTTTTCTGATAAATTTTATTTTATCTTTTACTGATGTAAGAATTAATAATTTTAGATTGTAGAAGCATATTATATGTATGTTATGTGAGGAGAGGAAAAAAGAAAATAAACGAAAATCATAATAATTGAATCATATGTTAAACACTTCAGCTGCTTCGTATTTTTTTTTTTTTTTAAATATCTCCTCTTTTTTTGACGTTTTTATATTATTTATATATATGCTTTGTAGTAGATATATAGTACGCACTAAGAAAAAGATGGAGATTTTTTTTTCTTGTTGGACAAGGACTTTACCACTATGAAAAATGATTCTCATTTTGCGAGAGGATTTCTATTTATTATACTTTTATCTATTCTATATAGTATGTAGTTTTATATACATGGGGTGGACCCTAAATAATGTAAAATAAATTAACTTTGAGTTAAACTTAAATAAAACACATAAATTTAGAATAACCAATTTTGTAAAAAAAATTGTGATCCATTGTCCAAAAAAGTTTGGTTAAATTTTTTTATTGGTTAACCTTCATTTATGGGAGAAGAGAGAGTCAGCAAGAAATTTCTCAGTTAGTGGAGGTATGGCACGCCTCCCCAAAAAAATATCTAATGTTTTTTTTTCTACTGGTCTCTATTTAACCACTCAAAATGATCGGATTTTGGTCAAATAAATATCTGATTCACCATTTAAGATCTATTAAATACACAACACAGAGTCAAATGGGGTATAGGGTGTCATTAGCTGATCCAGTAGGGTGCTCATTATTATTGTACCATTGGGGGTCAAAACTAACAGAACTGAGCACGTGGCACAGTCCTAGAGTTTTGTAGGCAAAATTTTGATCGCTAATTTTATCAAAAGTTATTTGTGATTATTTATTTTACAGTATTTAAGGTCCACCCTATATATATATATATATATATAACATTTATACTCTAAAGTGTTATCAACTTCTTTCATTAATTTCTTCGTCGCTTTCAAATGACGTAGTCATATTTTCTAATATTATTATTTTTTGCTCTCTAAGCTCCCCTTTACTACTCTAATCCAGGGATGGGGAGGCGTCTATAGACTCACGTAGCATGTCCATTAACTCCCTCATGACAAGAATGGCTAGTGTTTTAATTATGGTGATTTGAAAAAAAGATATGAGATTAAAAAAAAACCAGAGATCTTCAACATTTTGCTCTCTGTAGAGAAGAAATTGCTTCCAATGACTGTATATTTATTATTTAATATGGAAAAATATTCTAGAATATGAGTATGTTTCTTCCTGTGAAATCCCGGGTTATTTTCTTAAATAAATGTACAGAATGGGGGACCAAAACTTGCAGTAGTATTTTATTACGATTTTACACCTGTTTTTATTATTTTTTTAATTTCAAAGCCCAATGGGCATACCTTTATTTATAATTCTGTCAAACAAAAGCAAACAAACATTCTAACTGAATATAACACAACTCTTGCACATAAATGACAGTTTTATTTTTATAAGAAAAATTTAAAATAGTTAGTATTTGTTGTATAATTATCATAATCTATCTACAAATTTGGCTACATTATATCGACAAATCAAATTTTTATCAAGATTATCTCATGTTATTTTTTAATTTCGATCAGTATTGGTAGTTTTATGGTCAACATACTAAAAGACCCTTGATTGCCCAAATTAGTAGTTTGGCACAAATTTGAAGTTGGGGTGATCTTCAGGAATATTGTTAGGTGGAAGCATCTCATCATCACCACTAAGCCCAACCTTTTGTATAAATGGAAGATTAGGATTTCGAAATTTGGTGCAAAAGTATTTATTATTTGTTGAAAGATTGAAGAGGGATTATCAAACAGTCAATTCTTTGCCAGATTTATCCTTCATCTAATTGACTGTTGTCGGAATCTGTCTCCCTCACATATCCGATCATGTAATTCTAACTCTGATTTGATCATATACATATTTTACCTCCAAAAAGAGAGCCTAATGAAGGAGGGTTTATGCAAGTGGATTTTCCCTCAACAAATATCATCAAAAAATCATCAAGAGCTGTTTTTTAATCTAACCAGAACCCAAATTTTCTCTATCTTTTTCATACCAGTATAAAAAACGATCAATTATAACACCAAAATGAGCAAAATGAGGATTTTTTCCCAAAAAGATCAAAGTGAGGAATATTTTGAGCAATTGAGTAATGGCTCGCAAATCCTAAGTCTAGAACTGAGCTACTCAATCTCCCACCTATTCTCATATCTTGAGGACGTTAGAATGAGCCGATCCGAAGTACTATGTCTTGCCTCAGAGTTCATCCATATCTCTTCTTCTGCCATCTTAAGGATCAGGGTAATTTTTTCACATTCATAGAATAAATAAAACGAGGTTCTAACTCCTTGTGGCAAAGATCACAATTTTTCTCTTTAGGATCTTTCAGTGACTTGTCTGCAAATATACAGAAAGTTAATAATCAATACCTCAACTATTTTTGAGCAGTATTGGTGAATGGATTCTTCAAAATGACGTTTGGATCCGCATGTTCCATGCCATCGCTAATACCGATGTGTTTGAAAATTCTGCATTTAAAATAGCATTAGGGCAGAGAAAATACTATGATTATATTTTGATTAATTTATATATATTTTAGTATGCATTTTTAAATCAATTTTCACCAAATATAGGCGATAATTTTTCTTTTAGAGGGACATGTTAACACTACAACGACCTATTAAATAATGAACAAAAAAGAAGAAAGAGCACACGCAAAAACCGTTTTTCCCCTTCTAATTGATAAATTTTGTTTTTTCTTTAAACACATCCTCTCTGTATACATATATCTAAGTGCAAAAATGTCCGAACAGAAAAAGGGTTTGCATGTTCGATCTCTTCGGCGGGGGTGTCTGTGTTAAGAAGGCTACATCTACATCCGGACATCCTACAATATGAAGAAGTAGTTCATTAAAGTCCCATACACCCAAGAAGAACCAAAACTTCTACAGCAACAATATGGTTGACTTCTGGCTTGTGTTCATGTGGCCCTCCTCCAGCCCTTACCTCAATCCCATGGACTTTGCAATTTAATGTATTTTGGAGAAAAAAATACACTTCCCCACTAATACAAATTTGGATCGACTCCGAGCTGCCATCATGACAGCGTAGTACAGCATGAACACAGCTTTCGTCGTCAAGAGCTACTAAGCTGTTTGTCGGCGTGTGTAGGCCTTTATTGCTTCTCAAGGAGGAGGACATATTGAATAAAAAGTATAGTATTTAAACATATCACAAGTTGAGTTGTCCTTTCTTGATTCCATTAAAGTCACCTTTTTCGTAATTTAATCATATTTCAACAAGTTTTGGGTTCCCAGACGTTACCTTCTATCTACAGCGTCCATGGGCCAGGTTTGTTTAACCCTTAGAGCAAGAAAAATATAGAAGAAATAAGGAGTTTTGCTTGTTATGCTTAGTTATGCAGACAGATAATAAATATTCTGATCCTAAAGAGTTTAATACATCTCTTATAATCGGAAAGATAATCGGAAAGAAAAAAATTTCTTCCAAAAAAAATTTTTTTTTTTGTTAATAGCAATTGATTTTGTATTTTTCCCAAAAAATTTACCTTGTTTGTATGTAGATATGAACTTTTGATGTTTTTTTCCAAAAAATTTAATATTTGAATTTTTTTTTCCAAAAATTTAATTTCATTGTGAATAGTCGTGCATTTTTGAAATTAATTTTCTAAGCATTTAGTTTTTTGTGAATAGCTATAGATTTTCTATTAAAAAATAAAAGATTGAAAAAGTAAGCCCCTTCCAAATATAATCCGATGGACACCCCTGAAATTTAACAGCGGAAGACAATAGAACAGCCTTTTGTATGCCTTATCACCTCAATATATGGTTAAAGCATCCATTATATTCCCTTATACGTGATGTATATACTCAAACAATTATTGGCTCGGTTCTACTCTACTAAATTCCATGTATTTTCTACTAGACTCAAAGGGTGAGTCGATTTTCAAATTTAAAAAAATAAATTAGTCAGCTTCATATTTTATTAATTCCTCTGGATTTTTTTTTTCAAAACCTCATCAAGTGATGTCTTTGAGATTCGTGGTTCTGTCTCTAGAAGGGGGTTATCACAAGTGTTGAGGGTCGGTCTGAAAATGTTCGACCGGTCTGAGACAGTTATGATGATTAGTGTAGCAAACTAATTTGGTCCTTGAAAGAAATTCTGTCTATATCGGTTTTAACAAAAAATATCAGGCTGGATCAGTCTCATTTAATATTCGGTCAACACCAATTTTATAGATGAATTGTTGATGACAAAATTGTGAACAACGGCATAATAGTGTCATATGAAGTTAAATATGTTACATAAGTCATATTGGTATAACTCATAATTCAGGCAGATAGGGGAGGAGGGGTCGATCCTTAGATTGAAACTAAAAAAAAATTGCTGAAATATCGGTCAAAATTAGTATAGAAATAATGAAGACGGAACCGGAAAAAAAGTTCGGTGTTGGACCGAGTCTGAGCATTAGTTACCATTTATATTCATTGTTTCTGACAAGGACAATAGGGGTAACCATCCAGGGCGGTATTCATTGAGTGGCGTACATTTCACAGTTGCGGAGGAGATAATATAATGAATGTTTTTGCATCAAAGAAACAAAGGAGAGTATGGCTAATGATGGCATTTTTACCGTTTATGTGTTTGTTATTTAACATATTGTGTTTATGTAAAGAAGGATTTTTGTAATTAGGCAAAGTTTGATTCATATGTTCTTTATAATATTAGCTGTTTTATTTATTTGTATTTATGATGTATTTTATGATGTATTTATGATTTATTTATTTGTGTATGTGGCTTTAATAAATCAGTTATTTTTTTTAAGGGAGGGAGGGGTAGAGATGAGGTGTATCCATGGTATCATAACAGCCTAGACCACCACTGTATAGACGTAATGTGAGTATAATTATTTAACTATCTATTTCTCAAATACGAAACATTTTTAAATCCCACAGCCTCTTTATTTTGAAAAGGAGAGTTGTTGAGATTCAAAGGATATATTATACTAAGTACACACCTCATAGATGTGTTAAACCACCTTCAGTGAGTTTCTAATCCTTCATAACTTCTTATAAGCTTCTTCAAATATCAGAGTAGACAGACTAAACATATACGACCGTATTGTAACTAATTGCATGATCACATAGTTAACAAATATTTAATTCATTAATGGTATAAAACCCAACTATAATTCGCAAAACTAATACATAAAAGATTGGCAAGTAATATCTACAAACGGGTAAACCCAAGGTTAATAGAAATACTAAGTTAGAACATCATTTAATCGGGCTTGCTAGAATTTTCAATTTGATGTATCATACCGACTGCAGGGCAAGACAGGCTAATTTTGACAAAACACGCAACAAATCATATTCTATGGCGTCACTATTGCTAGAATTTCCAATATGATGCATCAATCTAACTTCCGGGCAAGGTAGACAGATTTTGACAAAATACCAAACCAATCATATTCTATGACGTCACCATTAAAAAGTGAAGTGGCAGTCAAACGACAGTCATACACGCGTTATGGTATAACTTTGTATTTCTATTAACCTTGGGTATACTAATAAAAAATAATGCAACATAATCTTTAATTAATGTATTTCATATCAATTTACTAGCATTGGGTTATTCAGCACTACTCGGGCCAAGGAGGGAGAGGAAAACCACATCGACAATAGTTTTTTCCCTATTATACGCCAGGATTAAAACAAAAGTTACAGATCTATTATGATCCAAGTTGGTACGAAGATTATATATAGTCAAAGTAAGAATTCATTAGATTATGGGAAATTAATGCCAAGATCAATTGGTAAGGTCCCCAAAAACGTTAAAAATATATAATCGACACTAACTGTAAACCATATCAAGGTACAAAGGTTAAATTTGTGTTATCATGTAGGTTTAATAAAGATGCTTCATATAACATATAACAAAAAGATTTGTGGCCTTTTATTTTCTTCATTTTGCTTGATTTTTGAATTATTATACACATTAAAGTTAACTGAATTCAAGATAACCTAGTAAAAAATTAATTTTTCAAATACAGTATTACAGTACTTTTAATCTATTCTTATTAACTTTGAATTTCATCTACATATTTTTTTCACGTCGAAATATGGCTCTGAATCGTAACGCTAAAAAAACTGATTTTTCTTAAAAGGCTTTAGGGATCAATCCTTAACTAGGTTTTTTTTGGTTTTAATGGTAGTTTGCATGTTTATGTTATTACATAGTATTTTCAATATATTACATTTCAGATTAGAAAAAACTAGGTTAATTCGTGTAGTTTCAAATAGGCTTCAAACTGTAGAGAAAGCAAATCGGAGCCATTTTGAATGGGATTACGTATAAATGGAAATGCATTTCTTTCTATGTTTTAAGTTTCACATTAATCAAACAATAAAATAAATTGATAAACTAAAAACAAACTTTTAACTTACATTTGGATAATTGAAATTTTTTCCTACAAATTTAATTTTTTGTAAATAATTGTGGAATTTTGAAAAAAAATTAAATATAAAATAGTATATTACATTTTTTTTTTTTTAAATTGCCCTTTCCCCCCTAAATAAAAATATAATTATGTGGACGCTCTGGATAGCAAAATTATATTTTTTTAACTTGTATCTGAACTACCATTATGACAGCGAGGTACAGCATGAACATGGCCTTCATCGTAAAAAGAAAAACCCTATTAAATTGTTCACTGGTGTGTCGAGGCGGTTATTGCATTTTAAAGAGGAGATATTCAATAAAAAAATATAGCTAAATAAAGAATGGGTTTTGAGTTGTATTTTCTTGATTCCATAAAAATAACATTTTTCATAATTTAGTTATGCTACTGCAAGTTTTAAGTCCCCACTCCGTAAATTGAATTCTGTTAAGATAGCATAAAAACCTTCCCTAGCAAACTTGTGCGTAATTCATATGCCCTTAGATTAGCCTCTACAAGATTATATGTTTCTGACTCCAAAGAAAATATTTGTCTATTAAAAAATGATCAAAGTTTGGATTCGAGTACAACACCTAGTGTTGTACTACGTGTGAGTAGGGCCTAGTGTAAATATAGATGTGCAGGGTCCTTTTCTCTTTTTAAATGGTATGCATATTTCATCAAATGACGTTTTTAGTAGTATTTTTTTCTTCTGATCACGTGCCATCTACGAAAATGTAGTGTAATTTTCTTTCGACTGTTTTCATTCATTTTCATAAGATGACTTTAGTATGATTTAAAGCAGCTGAATCTACGTATATGAACTCAAACAAGGATTTTTTTTTATATGAATGAATGAAGGGCTTTTGTTTGGAATTTGTGTCCTTTCATGTCCACTCTGTCATTGATACTTATATGGATAAAATTATTCAATAAATATATATTAATGAATAATTATTCTCTAAGTAACAATTAAGATTTGGCAACAAGAAAAATACAGAAGTATCATATGTTGTTTTTTTCTTCAAATGATTCCTTTTCATTTTGCCCAATTTCTCAAATGGTCATTTCGAATAGGAAGACCAAATCATACCTGACTTTCTTTAACAAAGGATCAAGTCAAATAAAAACAAAATGATTTAAAGGTCCAGTCACTTTATTTATAGGATCTTTCTGATCATGAATCTTCCTCATCAAAAAGAAACACAACTAACAAATGTCCCAAAAGTGCCTGCCAAAAAAGTATAAAAACTTTTTGGGGAAAAGACTTATTGTGCCCATTAATATTTCATGTATGAAATTATATATTTATGTTCGTATGTTATTGTTTTTATTACTACATATTATCTATCTATGTTTGTATGTTTGTAAATACATACTTGGTTATGCCAAAAAATCTTATTCCATTCCATCTTCATCATAAATATATAGAACATTTGGACCTAACCCCCAAATATGCATAAGTTTTTATATATGCTATGTACAGGGTGATGACTCAAAATTAGAATCCTCTTGGAGGCTGTCTAGTCTCAGCTCTAAAAGTCTGACATTTTTGTACTTACCGCCATTCGAAAGAGCTGACAAAAAGATACTATTTGATGTTTGTTTTGTTTTTGTGCGATGAAAAATGTCCGAGCAACAAGCAAAACGGCAGAGGCTGTGCGATCTCCTATGTGCACAAGTCGATCTCCGACGACAAGAATATCTTCACAATGGACGCTGTTCCTAGCAGAAGAAATGATCAATTCTTGGCTGAATCAAGAGTTGAGGTCAAAGGAACCTTCAGGACCAAATATCCAGCTCAGGTCATTTTCCTCGGCGTCGTGCCGTCTCTACTGATTCAAGGCGTAGGAGAAAGTCAATACGGACTTCTACTACATGGTCCTTAGGCACCATGTCTTGCCATGGTTGAAGAGCACGTTTCCCAAGGACAACTATGTGTTTACCCAAGACAGCGCCTCGGCACACACGTCCGAGAAGGTGCAGCATTTCTGCAGGGATAATATAGCTGCCTTTTGGCCTTCGTCCTCACCCGAAGTGAACCCCCTGGACTTTGTTGTTTGGTCCGTCTTGGAGGGCAAGATGAACAAGCAGCCGTGAGAGGAAGAAAATAATCACAAATCCCACTCCGTATCTAAGAAGGAAATATATGTTGGAATTATTTTGATATCAATCCTTAATTATTTTCCAATTTTAACAAGGACATATACTTCTAGAGCAGGGGTGTCCAACCAGTGGGCCTCAGGCCACATTGCAACACCGCATAATATTTAGGGGTGGCCCACTACTCATTCTCACTTCATAGTAAAAATAGTAAAATTGTGACAATTGAATTGATTGAACGGTCATACTGTTCACCTAACCTTAATCAGAATTATACTTCAATTATTAATATCAAGGATTCGATCAACACCACTGAGAAGTTAAATTGACAGTTTTTGTAGTCTAAAATTATAAATTGGTAAAAAAGAGTGTCTTATTGGGCATAAATGAACAACGAAGGTCTATTTAATAATAATATATTAGACATTTGGTATCAAAAAACGAAATTTAAGTAGTAAAAATGAAACGAAGGTTCCAAATAAATGCCCATTATACATATATATATATATATATATTATACATTATACCAGAAGATAATATTTATTTATTGGGAGCATGCTTGGAACTAAAATATTCATTCTAACGATAGTTTAAATATTGTATTAAAGCCTATGTTTCATTTATAATACTTAATAAAATAAAAATCCTGTAATTGGATTCAATTCGATAATTTTAAAGAAAGAACATCAAAATTTCCTTTTTTTCCCCACATTTTACAGATTTTCAAATCAAAACACAGCCATGATGGAACATTTTTTTGGACGTCTGATGGTTATTTTCTTGTTTAGAGGAATAAAATGTAATTTTTTTTTCTTCCCCGGGACATAAATTCCTTCTTTTGGTGCGGGTGCCCGTGTGCTTATAACTCCACAACAAACTTTTTGCCTTTCACGCACTATTGATTATTTAATTCCTTTTGTTTTCTCTTCAAGAATAAAAGAATATTGATGACAGCTTTTATAATAAAAGATATATTTTCAGCCATCAATAACAAAAAGGAATATGTATAAAATTTCATATTTTTAGACTTCTATCATATTGAATGTTGGATTTAGGAGAAAGAGGGTAAATATTTGGAAATTAGTCAAATTTAATATTAAATCTTGTTTCTTGTTTTTTAATAAATTTCTTCTGTACATAGAGCGACACCCTAACTGTATTTTTCTATAATTAAAAAAAACAGTAAAACCAACGTTAATAGAAAAACAAGGTTAGAACATCATATAATCGGGCTTGCTCGAATTTTTAATTTGATATACTGTACCAACCGCTGTGAAAGACAGACAGATTCGTGGAGGGGTTAGTTTTTGAATTTTTACTAATTTTTTTTCCCCAAAATTAAAAGTTTTGAAAAAAAAATTTAAAAAACCTTTCCTATTCACAAAAAATTTCAAAAATTAAATTTAAATATTTAAAATTTCAAAGATCCATAGCTATTCATACAAAATTTAATTTTTTGCAAAAAAAATTATAAAATTTACTGCTGTTCACAAAAAAAAAAATATTATTTTCTAAATTTATCTTTTGAAGGAAATACTATTCAGACACAAAAATTGCAAATATTAAATTTTTCCAAAAATTTCAAATTTTTAAATTTATTAGAAAAAAAATTCAAAAAGGCATATCCATCAAAAAAAAATTTCAAATATTAATTTTCTTTGCTCTGCTCCATAATTTGTACGAATGATCATTTTTGTAAAGAAATTACGTTTAAAAAAAAAAAAATTAACCCTATGTTCAATGTCAGAATTTTTTTTTTTTTGTCCACGGTTTTTCCTTTTCAAATTTTAAAAAGTAAATTTTTTTCATCCTGACCAAAAAAATTATAGTAAAAGCAAGAATTCCCCCTGCCGATACTCCTTATAGACTTCTCCTCCCAAACATTCTTATAAACGCCGGGATGACCACATTCATTTTCGTTTTCTTTTATTTACTGATATTATCCCTAATCCCTGACTCCCCCTAATATACACATATTTTTATTTATTTATTTATTTTATCAAAACATATTTGAGATTCCGCAATTTTTTTCACAAGCTTTATTTTCTATTTTTCTCTCCTCATTAGATTTATTGCCATAAAATGAAAAGACATTTATTTTGAAAACTTTTTGTATTTTATGGTGTTGTTGTTTTTTTACTACAAACATTAAAACTTTAAATATAAATTATATTGAATACTCTGCAATCAACTGATTTTTAAAGACTATTTGGCCTCCCTTCCATTCATGCATAGCAATAAAAGCAAAGCCATTATTAAAGCCATTTCAAATGCAGTATCGTATTCAATTAACTAACTACATAGATTTAAAAAATTATTAAAATAAAGTAATGCTTGCCAAAATATATAAAAAGTTCATGTGTCTTACTCTTTTTTTTTTTTGTAATTCTTCCATTGATTTCAGCTTTCAACCTGAGCAATTATCTAATCGATATCTAATTATTTGAGGGAGGCTTAGTATAATATATGAAAGCCTACTTTCAGTCTGTTCTTAGATACGTTACATTTGTGTTCATCATATGGATGCAGTTTCAAAAATGATTTTTCTATGGAAAGTTTCTGTGGAAGTGGTGTCCCTTCTTGTCTGGTTCCTCTCCTCAAAACTACATCAAATTGTCTATTACTATGGAGGAGTTAATTAGTTCATTATGAACTCATTATACAACAACCACTTGATGGATAGAGAATGAGAACTCTAAACGGTACAGAATCGGTGTTATTTACCCATGTTCGACATTGCAACATCCCCTTACGATAATTGATAGACTCCATAATCATTCAATCTATAGAATCATATTCATAGCTATAAACTCCCGGATTTGCTATGTTTTCTTAGGACTATGGTTCGTCTAAATTTAGTGTAAGCTCTGAGTCCTTCCTTCTGTTTTGGTATTATTCATGAAAGTTAGTCTGGCGCAAGAGAAATTGTCAAAAATATCATCCTGGCTCAAGAAAAATAGCATAGAAGAATGCAATCATCCATGTCGAGAATGGACCTCAACTGAGAGGAAAAATAGCCTTTGGCATCATAAACAAAGATCCTTCTATATATTGCTCAGACGTTCGTGCCCTTGTGTTCACATTAAAGACAATGCCATAGTGAAAAAGTGAGTTTCTAACAATTGTTCTCTGTTATGAAATTCATTTTGAGTGACCAGAGGACATCAATGAAGGAGGATCTTCAAAATGCAATTCTTTTCTTAAGAGCAAACTGGGATATAAAAATACATATTTTTTTAATATATAGTATTTGTATTTATACATTATCAAAACGAAAATGTTTAATTTGAAAATAATTATTACCTTTCGTTTTATGAAAATCAAAACTAAATTAGTTAAGTTTCTATTTCACATATACTTTTGTATGTGGACCACATACTTTGCCGAGTATGAGAGGGTTTTTTTCATCTTTTTGTTGTAGTGTTCATTTGTAAACCGATTAGAATATACGTATACAATATAAATGTATATATTTATACAAGAGTGTGACTTTTTATATTCGGGACTCGGACTGAAAATTCCCATAAGACCCGGGACTTGTTCTTAAATTTTAAGTCGGACTCGGGACTAAGCCTTGAAGTTCAAGTTGCCATGAAAATTCACCAGGATAATTGTATTGGTATTATAGAGAATCCGTATGGAGATGCCAACGGTATCTGCAGCCTTCATGTCAGTGATATCGGGACGAGAAGATTGCACAATTAGAGACACGGAATCAAAACAAAACTTGTTTATTTTTGTTTCAGTTATAGTTTGGTTGCGGCGATGAAACCTCATAATTCCAAATAACGGAGAAGAAATCGTATTTAAATGATACTGCAAGTTTTGGGTGCCATTCTGTATATGGCAAGAAACCCTTGAAAAAAAATACTTTGTAACACTTTTTTAAGTCTTGTACAATGTACGTACATAGGTATATTAGTTTTATTAATGTATTTGGCTCACGTACGGTGCTTTTGAATTTAAAAAAATAATAGTTGAAGTCTTTATACAATTATTAGTATGTTCAAAACCCAAGGATATATTTATTATGTCTATGTACATTAGGGTTATGACTTTGGTGCAACGTAAATTCCCTGAAATGTTATTGGAAAATTTTTTACAAGAAAATAACACAAATTACCTTTATTTGTTTTTAACTTTAAAAAATATTCCGCATAAACAGTTTTAAAGATCATTGATACGAATATATTTGTCATTGTATTCTAGAAGCATGGAATAATAATCTTGCATTTCTTAGTATTATTTAACAAAGTGAAGAGCTAAAACCTAAAGGAAGAAAGATGCCAGCAACTGGAAAACCTAAGAAGAAGGCCTAGACATGGCAGGTGCGTCCGCAGGATTATATATTTTTGGGGCCTTGGTTTCTGGCATATGAAAAAAAAACCGTAGTTATTTACAAAAAATTAAGCTTAATAGAAAAACATTTTAAATGTACATTATTATTATTTTTTTGAATAGAAATTTAAATATTTAACTTTTGATATTTTTGGGAAAATAATTTCAAATATTACATTTTTTAGAAAAAAATCCAAAAATCCATAGCTAATTATAAAAAATTAATTCAACAGCTGTACACAATTTTTTTTTTTTTTTTTTTTGGAAAAATATACATAAAATAGATTTCAAATATTAAACTTTTTGGGAGAAAAATTCAAAAATTCAATGTCAAATGTTGAATTTTTTGGAAAGAAAATTTAAAAATCCGTAGTTATTCACAAAATATTTTAATTATTAAATTTTTTTGCTGTGCTGCATAATTTACGCGGATAAACTTTTTTGTAAGAAAATATATATTTAAAAATCAAATTAACCCCATTTTTCATGTAAGAATTATGTATCCTGACCAAAAAAAAATCTCATAAAAAGCAAAAATTCCTTAATTTTGGAGGGGCCCCTTCAGCCCACCCCCTGGGAACAATCCTGCATGGGTCATTGAATTTATGACGCATGCTTTATTTCCCCTATTGAAGAAATAAAGTAAAAAATGTCGTTTACCCTTTTTTTCATTTTTCATGATTTCTTCGGCCAAATCCATTCGAATTTTAATAAAAATTATGTACAATTATAGCAGGTCTCTCGAATTCCATGCATTTTTGTAATATTTTTCACATAGTATTTTCATATATTTGGGGTCATTCAACATATTATCTTTTAATTTGGTGGTTTTTGATGGCAATAGTGCCCAGTTCGAATATTTTGGTAGTCATAACCCTTGTTTGCACTTGATTCCATCAAATATGTAATACATATATATAATGTTTGTATGGATAAAGAGTATTATGTGTCAGAAAAATGTTTCTCAATAGGTAGGTGCCACCAAAAAGTATACCACAGATCTATTATAGGTAAGGAACTGATCAAAAATGTGAATATAATATATATCCGAGGTTGTGCCCTTATCGGTCTATAGGTTCCGGATCTTGAAGCGCTAGAATCGGAACCGACAAAGTCGAACCAAGACCGCAATATATTGCTTATCGGTCACAGTTTTTGTGCTGTGCTTATTTTCGTTTGTTGTATTTTGTGGTATATTGATACCCTTTTAATATTTCATCAACATAATTTTATTTAAGTGAAACACTTCGTTACAAAGGTTTAATATAATTACAAGGTTAGACCATTCTGTAATCAGGCTTGGTAGAATTTTCAATCTGATGTATTTTACCGACTGCTAGGCAAGAAAAGCAGATTTGTACAAAACATGCAACCACTCATACAGTATGACGTCAATATTAAAAGTTTGGTGGAAGTTAAACATCAGTCGTACATGCGTTATGGTATAAACTTGTATTTCTATTAACCTTGGTCGATACCTTTATTGTATCACACAACCTTTCTTCCAAAAAGAAACAAAAAAAGGTCTTTAATCATCTGTTAGATGGCCAAATAAGTCAACCATACCAACTGCTATTTTTCTCTTAAGTACTACGAGCCTATTATTATCATATAATTTCTTCACAATTTTTAAAATGAATTCAGAATTACACATATATATATATTTATAATATCTACAAGCTAGCCTCCCTTTTCGGCACCCAATTTTAAAATCATTGTCTTACGCAACCTTAGTTTTTGGATCCCTTCTGGAACTTACGACACTACACACTCTGCGTATAAGGTAGCTGCAGGCCTGCTTTTATCTAATATCATTTCCTGGGCTCGAATTTTGTAGCAAAACCGCTTGTTTTAAGTGCCTGATAAAGCTGAACCAAACCCGTTCAAATAAAAGAACTGATTGTTTTAAGGACCTGATGAAACTGCTGAACCTGAACCGGCTTAACCTAGTTATTATCACGGAAATACAGAATATTCCTGGATGTTGAAATTTAAAAAAAGATTTGGTTTACCTTGCCTAACAAAATTTCAGCTCATCGCTGAGATTTATTATTTTCAATGTCTGTATTGCAATTAATTTGGATTATTGAAGAGTTTAATAATTTTTATTATATTTTGTATATATGGGATTTTTTAGTTTGTATTATAATGGTAGTTGTAATCAAAATTATATATAGGTATAAGGGAATAACATACTGTATAAACCCTTTTATGCGTGATGAATTTTAACTTAATTGTTTAACAAACTAATTTTGATTTAAATTTAGTTTTTAATGCATCATACGATAATACAGGACTATGACATTTTGAAAAAATATGCCCCTTTTATAACCATATTTACATACATAATAATATAATAACCAACTATATTTTATACCTATCCGAATGGTGTTGACGTTTTGACATGCGGTAAAGTTATAAAGTTTATATGCTAAAGTAAAAAGAAGAACTCTTTAGACAAAGATATTTGATATTGTGAAAATATATTTTACGTGTATATATGGTGCTTTATTTATTACTTAAAATATATAATACAGCATATATGTATTTAATATGCCTTAAGGCCTCATTGTCTCAGCAGTTTTTTTTTTTATCAAATGATTTTTATTAGATTGAAAAAAGTATTGTCATATTGAATAATACAAAATTAAGTTGATTATTTATTTTTGAAGGGAAAAAATCATCAGTTTTAATCATTAATTCAATAATTCTTCCAAAATTACTTTAGAAAACCGTCCAGAAAATATTTACTGTGACTCACTGAATGTATCCAAATCCAAAATCTATCACTTTTTACTCAATAACATTTTAAATACAACCCAAAAATAGAAGAGTGCATTAATGTAACACGTGATTTTGATATAATACTATGAATATCATAAATAATATAGTTGTTTATTTGTGCAAAGTTCATTTAAGTTTACCAATAGGAATTTATCCCCGAAAATGTTATATTTCAACTCATCAGGTTGCGTAATTTGAGCTGCGGTTCCTCTACAGAGAATTTTAACTGTTTCATTAGCACTTAATTAAAACTATAACCATCGTGCGTAAAGGAAATTTAACTGACCAAATTCAATTGGTAAACTGACGACAGTACTTAATTTTAATATTTATGATAATAGTGCTTCTTTGTAAACGTTTTAAAAATATGGGACTTTTTAAACGACCCTAAGTGATGATGGAGATTTGAAAATCCATATTAAGAGCTTATTCAACCCTAGTATTAAAAATTTTAATATCTCAAACAAGGATCTCATTTGAATATCCAGAAAAATCAATCTGAACGTCCATTTGTTTGATGATGAGGGCAATTTAATTAATAAATTTGGTGACATTGTTGCAGTATCGGCAGCAATGTTAAAACCTGCACTTTTCACTAATGAATCAGTGGATGACATTCGTAGACGGATATATCCCTCGTTGACTGATATATCCGTAATATTTTTAAAAGTTTTTCATAACTTCTTCAGAGCCTTCAAAATATATAGATATAGGTATATCTTCGTGAAGAATTCTGATTTAAATTCTTCAAGGTGGGAAGGAAACTGTTCAATTTTTTTTATCATTATTTTTACTGAATCAGTACAATAGACTTTATTTCCAAATATGCATATTTTTATTCTAAAAAATGCTAATTTTAACGCATTCCTCTTCAAGAAATGAAAAGAAAGATTGAAATGCACTAAAGTAACTTTTTAATTGATTAACTAATTACCTATCTATATTTTTGAAAAAAGAATAAAAAATTAGTAATTTTTCCACTCAAACTTTAAGGTTCGTTTAAACTTCTTCATTTCGGAACTTTTCTTTATTTTTTCTTTAAATTATAAAACGAGTTTTTGAAGTCATACTTTTTATTTTTCTAAATTTGCAAAAAGGGTTAGTTAAGAATTACTTTTCCAATATAATATCAACTAGAAATTATATTATTGAAAAAATGTTTATCGATGTACGTAACACCCTAAGGAAAATTAAAATATAACATATCAAAAAATTCTTTTTGACGTCCTTTTAACTGGAAGGTTTTTGTAGTTATGAGATGATAATATGTAATAGAATAAATGTTTTTCCCTTGGGTAGAACATAAGCTATTCTCTTTTTTCATTAAATTAATTATATTACCTACCTCCTTTTTTTTTTATGATCCTACCTACCTAAATAAATTTATTTGTCTAAGTGAAGAACAGGATACATATTTAGCTAGGTAGTAGAAACTGAAAGTACAATTTCAATTTGCAAATTATATATATCAGCCAACCCTTATTATTTACCCATTTCAACAAACAAAGTATTGAAATCCATGACAGGATTCTGGGTGAATTAGGAAATAAGTTAATTAACTATTAATTGAAACCCAAAGAACATGTTTTAGTCAATGTATCCTCCTTCAGAATTGATAGTGAGCTACAGGGGGTGGCGTAAGCTCTTGCAGACTCTCTGAAAGTACTTGGTACCCATGAAGGACCAGGCCTGGTTAACAGAGGTCTTGAGGGGCAGGTGCTATTGTAGCGTCTCCTGTAGGCCTTGGATTCCAAGTGTGCCTAGATGGAATTGTCTAAGGGGCTGAAGCCTGGGCTCCACAGCAGCCATAATTCATTTGCCCAGAAGGCTGGAGCCGCTTTTGGGTTTTCTTAACGGGGTGGGCAGGAGATTCATCCTGTTTGGAACACTCAGGGAGATGTGCTAACGACGCATTTGGTGTTCAGAATTTTGACATACTCATCAACATTCAGCCTGTATTCGAAAGGGAACCAGACGGGATTCATGGCCTTCCTATTGGATACAAACAGGCCTACCATCATCACAGAAGCAGGGTGTTTGGTGGTGGAGACATATCGGTGCTCTTTTGACACATCCCCAATGGCATTACTCGATCCTTCCGCCTGTTTAATACAGGGTCAACAGTAAAGGTCTTCTCATCAGAACAAAATGAAAAATAGTCAAAAGTTCCCTTGAAGTGGTTCAGAATCTTTTTTACACTTTATTCATGCCTTTTGCACAGCCCTGGACACCGCTGAAGGGGACTTGTTCATCTTCCAGTCCATGTCAGCAATTCAGGAATTCGGGTTTTTCTTGAAAGCCGACTTCAGACAGTTTTCAGAGACGGAGGGTTTGCTGCCTTCTCCTGGAGAGTGTCTGATGTCTTCCCCAGCAATTAACCCTATGGATGTAAATCATCTTTCTCGAGGCTCTAGTCTACTTCCGGATGGCCTTCTGGGATAACCCCATGTGGAGGAGCACTGAGATCTCAATCCTCTTCTCGACCTGTTTGCTAATGTTGGCGACTAGGACAATGTTTCTTTTAGAAATCAATTATGTGTTCTACAACAATTATCCACAGACTTGCAGAAGCATTTAATGACGATTATGTCCCCGTTGTTATTAATTACAAGGTTTCTTTACTCAAGCAAACGAGAGCTGAAACCAAAATAAGCAAGTTTTTTTTATCCCAGGTCTCTTAACGTAAAAATCTCGGAGAGACAACTTCTCCGCCCCGTCTCAGAGCCGAGAAAGCTGACAAAGGTCATTGATATCTCCATCCAGACTTTCTACAACATCAATAAGCCCTTTATAGCCCCATACAGCCAAGAAGAACCAAAACTTATGTTGCAACAATATGGCTGACTTCTGCCCTGCTTCCAAGTGATCCTCTTCCAGCTTTACCTCAACCCTTTCAGAAAAATGTATGTCACACGTCTCATACAAATATAGTTTCACTCTGAGCTACTATGATGATAGTGTGGTACGCCATGGCTATTTTAGATAATATGTTTCTTCAAGGATTTTTTTTAATTATTTTGAGTGGCATCAAAACGTAAATAACGATGAATATAAACTATATATTGTTTATAAGTATCTTCTGGATTATTTTAAAGAGTATTTTTCAGAAGAGAGGAACATAACTAGATACACCCATTTTATTGCGTTCTCTGACATTTAATGTTAGCAAACACTAAAAATAGATTTTGATTCTAAAACACTTGACGAATTCTTGATTTCTGCGATGAATGAGTACCGACTGCTGGATAAAGCAGTTTAAAATTTACTTATACCATTCGGCTCAATTCGGCTCTTCCATTTGCTGTGTCGAAAATTAAACCTAGAATAGACTTGCTCAATGCAAAGTTTACATTAAGACCTTGATTCATTTATAAGCCTAGTCGCACATCCACAACCTGTAATATTATTTGGATGTGAGTCTCAACTTTGACTTTATTTACCACAAAAAGAGAATTAATAGTTTTGAAATGATTCCATATTGCCAATTTTTTATTTACAATATATTCAATTATTTTTCGTAGTATTTTGTATATTTCTCGATATAATATTTATAATTAAAATCTTTATTTTTGATCAATATAGTCAATATCTTTTATTATTTCCCTCTTTGTTTTAACTTTGTAGGGTTGATATTTCCTCAAAGTCATTTATTTGCATAAAATACACTCCAATTTTTATATTAATCTCTCAATGAGAGATGTAGGGGGCGCACAATGTCTAGCAATATGTTTTAAGGGTCGAACTCAAAAACTTTTTGATAATTTTTGTATCTAAAAACGTTTATTTAAAAAATAAAAAATAAACCCTATTACGGTTGAAGGCGTTAATTGTCCTTTTTGTGTTTTACGGCTTAAATAACAATATTAAATGTGGGTTTTACACGGTATTCATTCCCAGGCTTAAATTTTTTTGTACAGTGTATTTGAGAATAATCAGCAAATACCTTACATTTCTCATTATTATCATACATTAATCTGTTCTTTTATATAATAAAAGGATCATTTTATAAAATAATTCAATTTTTTAAAATTCACTTTACCCCTTCAAGAATATTTATGTAGATGAAAGTATTTGAAATTTATATTTTTGGTTTTATTCCTTCATAAGCTTTATAGATTTAAGCACTCATTTTCAATTATACATACTTTAACTTTATTTTCAACTTGTATAAAAATGTATTATTTTATATGAGTGGTTTTATATATCTGTGTTGCCAAGTGATCGGACAGAAGAACTACTGTTTCAAAATTTCACCAATTTTCAACCTAATTTCAAAGTAAACAATTTACATTCTTTTTTTAATCACAGGCACAACAAATATATGATCTATTGAAACTCATGTTTGGGTAAAAGTGTCAACACTGTTGGGTTAGAAATGTTAACCGTGGTTTCCCCCAAACTCAATGCTGTGTCGCCCCTCCTTGGTATAACAGGCTGATAACAAACCTCCCACTATTAAATAGTTACTCATACGTGGGCTATTATATTTAATGGTTAAGATTTGTGAATCAGCGAGGCGGCTGATGGTGTCAGACATATTCTCAAGAACAAAGTCATAATCTACCTCAACAGGGGCTTTCAGGACTATTTTTCAGACTTCAAAGGCGCCAACCCAAAGATGGAGTTCAAGTGACGTCCCTTCATTTTTCGAGCTGACACCTTTCCGAATGTAGGAGAAAACATCCAGGACCAAGTTCTTGACCTTAACCATGAATCTGTTGCAAAAGTCTGTTTCTTGTAGAGAAAAGACTCAACATATTTTGGGCACTTATCATAGTTTGTATCTTCCTGCTTCTGCGCATGTTGCATTTCCCTCCACGAACCAGTGAAATTCGGGGTTTTCGATCATGGTTGAGATTAAAATCAAATTTGGAAACCGCCAGATTGATCTTGAATCTGATTAGCCCTACGCATTTTCAAAAGTGAAACAGAACATTGAGACACTCGTCAATATAAAACGAATGCAAAAGTATCATTAACTTGTAAGCGTCTAGTCTTGGAGTTTTTTTATAGACAAATAAATTGAGAAAAAAAACATATCCAATTTTATAAAAAAGGTTTTTATTCTTTTAAATCTACGTTTTATCGCTAGTATTTCTCAGTATGCTCCTGAAACATTAAATAGGATAATATTCAACTTTTTATTCTTCATAATGCCTTGTTTCGGATATATTCAGCCATTTTTAATTGAGGTTTAATTAATTTAATTAACTGTTTGGTATAAAAGTCGTTTCTTTGTTTTTCCTTTTTCTTACCTTGTCTCGTTAGCACCAAAATTATTATATTGTAGCTATTATATAATCAAAAACTGATGGGTACTAATTTGATTCTTAAATTTGTATGTATACTCATGAATATTTAATATAAATTTTATCAAAAATAAGAAATTATAGTTGTATCTAGTTAAAATCCCAAATTTGTGTTGTTTTAAGATTATTTAAAAATGAGGATTTATTTTTCCTCGGTTTCTTTTATTTCTAAAAGTATCTTTAGTATTTTAATTTAATATTTACGACTACAAAATGGATGAAATAGTAAATAACTTTTCCAACAATCAAAGTCTTAGAAAGTTAATCCTAGAATAGTACTGGGCCCCCAAAAAATGTGCATTCCATACGATGATTTCACATAGTAGGATTATCGGTGCGTCTGCAGGGGGTTGGCGGTAGTTACTGTAGATCCCTTCTCCCCAAATTAATATATTAGTAGAAATTTCATTATTTATATATTTTTTACAAAAAAATTAATTTTTTTTTTGGAAAAGTTATGGATTTTCGGAAAAAAAATAAATTTTGGAATTTTTTTGTTTATTAGTAATATATTGTTGATAATTTTTTTCTATCAAAAAATAAAAACTTTTATGAATAGCCATGCATTTTTTAAATAAAAAACAACAGCAATATTTTGTGAATAGCTACGTATTTTTGAATTTTTGTTTAAAAAATTTAATATTTTGTGAATAACCATGGATTTTTTTTTTTTTTTTAAATTATTTTTTATTTAATTTTTGAATACTTTTTTAAATTTAATTTTTAAACTTTTTTTTCTAAAAAAATTCTAAAAACCAATTCTCCAAAAATATAATTCTGCAGATGCGCCTCTAGGCATCTGGGGGATAAATGGGGGATTTGATGATTTAAGAATTTGTTTATCAATTATTGTTTTAATAATTCTTGGATTTGAAACTATTCCATTAAAAATCCCTAAACGAAGTGTATTATGACCTGTAATAATAAATGAAAATAAAGTATAAAATTAACTTCTTTTAAATCATCCTAATTTATTCAGTGGTAAGAAGAGTACTCTTTACTACCCTCTATATAGAAATATTCGATTAGAGTTAGCATGTAATGATTTAAACTTGTAAGTAAAGATTTGAGACTAAACTCGAAACCATAAAAGTCTCTGAACTCTACTCTAACTAGCAATAAATGGACTTTCTTCCATTTATGTTTATTTAGCAAACTTTTATCAAAGAGAGACAGAAATTAATTTGATTTTTAATCATCTGTCTAAAACCGGCACTGACTAAACTCTACTAGTTTAAGAAGGCCTTGACATTTGCCTATTAGATATTCTCTATTCCGGTTTTCATAAACTATAGATTTATTTAGATTAATAACGGAGATTAACCTTTAATACAATTTAATGTATTGATGCAAAATAATACAATTTAATGTAAATTAGCTTTCTATTTTGATTTTATACAAAAGTATTTTCGTAAAATTTTCAAAAAAGCTCAAAGAAAGAACCTATACAGTGTTGTAAAGATACAAATATTTTCGTACATGTACCGGTGCCAATATAGATATTTTGATACTATACCGACTAACAACATAAACCAAAAAAATTGTTAGAGCCATTGACAAACATTTAATGATTTTTTATCTATTTTTTTTTTTTTTTTTTTTGTTTAAAGGAGAAAACTTATATTATTGGATTTTTTTTAATACATAAAGACAATTACATATGTTGGATGTAGGGATAGAGGGTCGGAAATTTGAGGGGTCTTTTTTTTTTTTTTTTTTTTTTTTTTTTTTTTTTGTGACGTAGGGGAACTGAAGTACAGATTCCAATTTGAGTAAGGTATAATATTATTTTAAATACGTGTCTACATCGTTACCACAATTGTACATATTAGGTTAAGTAAAAATCTCTGAGCGTTTTTGAATATATGTCTTTAATGTACTATATCTCATGATTGAGGCATTGCATCAAAAAATCTTAAGTTATGCTTAAAGTATTAAACGTACACTTTAATAAAAGTTGATAAATATTTTTGTGTTTGGAGAATCCAGTTGTGTGCGTTTAGGGTTCCAAAATGAAGTAAAAAAAAGACAATTCGACACATTCTTCAGTATCACTACGACCAAGGTTGAAAAGCGGAGCAGTTGGTCAAAAAAAAAAAAAAAAAAAATTGTGCTGTTTATGGATCCAATACCGTATCAAATGCAACAGTAAAGCAGGAGTTGAAACAATTCCGTTCTGATAATATGGACGTCGAAAATATCGAAAAAATATTGGAAATTGTCAAGTGGGTGTTGTTTATCATAAGCAGTTTTGGGTGGCTTAAAAAAAGAATTCGAAATCAACATGGTACGAATGACAATAAAAAAATGCTTTCCCCTACATGAGGTTTCAGGTAGGGATGGGACAATTAATCAGCATCGGTAAAATAATGTTTAATTAATTTCGTATTCAAATTCATATTTATGACTTGTATTTGACAATTTATTACTTTTTCTAAGTTATGAAGAAAAAATGTTCCCCTCCCCCCCAAAAAAAAAATATATATATATATTTTAACGAACATTAATTAGTTAAGTTGGTTATAATACACTTTAAGCCCCTTAAAAGACACTTAAATATCGCTTCCAAATTTTAATGGCTTGATTAAGCAATTTTCTATTTCAACAAAAAAGACTTTTCAATTTCCTTAATCCAAAATGAAAATGGCCGGGGAACTTATTGTGCTGAGATAAATTATTCCAACAATTGAAAAGCCAACCGTTTGTATTTCTTTAGATATCTTCTTAACGATGATATCTGCAAAAGATGGATTCAGAATTCTCGTCGAGCCGATTTAAGAGGGAGGTTGATTGAGTTATACAACGTTAGTTTTAGACTTTGTCACAAGCATTTTGAGGATTGCATGTTCATGAATGCTGCTTCAAAAAAGAAAAGAAAAAAAAAGACTTATACCTAATGCAATTCCCACTTTGTTCGATGCACGAAATCCCCTCCCCCCCCATCCAAAGGAACTACTCAACGTCAAATTTTTCAACGACTTATTCAAAATAAGAACCCGATTTTTTTTTACTTTGATTGAAGATATAGGGCTTAAAAAACATTTTTTTGCAGATTACATTTGCATGGATGTCTCTACAGTCTCTGCACCAGGTAAATCCGAAGAACTTTCTCTAATGCTAAAACTCAGACAATATATCTATCTCAAAAATGGGGTCATAAAACGATTGCAGCAAGAAAAAAAGGCAAAACTCACACCTCTGACAAATGTGAAACACATAATCTCGTCAATGCAGCCATCCCTTTCAAAACTACAACATTTCCTTATATCTATTCAGCTCTGTGATGTAATCGAAAAGACAAAATGCTCCTATACAAATGAATTCAATACTTTTGCTGTAAGTGCCAACTACAAAAGTTCATCGTGTTACAGATTTATCCCGGCAAAGTTCAAACTACCTGCTGTTTCATCAATACACACTTGGATGTCGAAGTTCCACGTGAATGTCCTAATTTGCTAAGGTTATGGGCATTGAGATGTAACACTTTGGACAAAAAGGATCGAGTGTGCAACTTAATTTTACATCAGACATGATGGCGTAAATCTGTAAATTTTGACCCCATCCTTGATGTGCTGGAGATAATCAAGCATTATAATATTTTGCTGGATATTGTCTAAGAACTCCACACAAGTTGCATGTTGATTATTTTGAGACATACAGTTACCTAGGGACAAAGCTAACTGAGATTCAAACCAGGGAAATATTCCTGTGGCTGAAAAGATACGACACAGACTCATCAACCATTTTCGGTATAGGACCTGAGAAGACAAAATATGTTAAGAACATTTTACTTGAGAGCAAGTTCTGCTTCTTCCGTCACTTATGATACAATGGGATTCTTAAGCTCCTAAAAATAACTATTCTTAAGTATATATGGCCTCCAACATTTGGCCAAGACTACGTCTTGAAAAGTTAGCTCTACATATTGACCGTCCTTTGTTGTACTATAAATGGATAAATAATGGGCTAAAGAACACTATCAAATAAAGCCAAAAAAAAAACTAAAAAAATATAAAGCATTCGTAATAGTTGTCAAATATTAACATCCTGTCATAGAAATTTACAATAAATATCCTTTTAGGTCTTACTTTAAACTATCATTGTGATTTTTAATAAGATTACAAATTAGTAATGTGTCCAATTTATATGCAAACGAATCTCCAGACAAATTTCTACAAACTTTATTATATCTACGAATCCAATATTCCACTGAAAATCTTTTTTTTTTCATTTTTTGGTTTGTTTTTTTGCATCTGAAAAATAAAAAAAGGAAGCTACAATTTCGACCGATTTATTTTTTAATTTTGAATAAATTGTATGTGATAGCTGAAAGTATTAACTTTAAAAAAAAAAAAAAAAAAAAAGAGCCTCTCCAAAAAACTCATTATCATTGTCAATTTGAGATAAGGCCACAACAATATTTCAAGGAAAAAACTCATTATTGAATTGATATCATAATAAAGCTTTTAAGCTTTTTGAATTTATCCGTCTTGAAGCTATGAGCCTCTGAACAAAAATCACCTATTTTCCACTTTAAACAAAGATAACTCGAGTTCAAAGTATCTGAAGGCCACGAGGCTATGAGAGAAAAAATACGGCCATATTTGGCATCAGGGGATCAACTTGTCCTAAGTTGAGCATATGCTGTTCTGTTGCATTAAAAAAAAGTATGATTTTGTTGGATATTGTAATGATTGGCCCTCCCTCGAGTTACAGCATCCCTGTTGTATGATCGAGCACAAAAATAAACGTATAACAACAAAGCATGAGATGTAAGATTTTTATTACTTCAATACTAAAAGTTTACAATTGATGTATTTAAATTAAGATAAGTAAGTACTACTAGATCGTACTATGTACCTAGAACAATACAATATGCGTGAAATTGTAATAAATTATAATATTATGTAACAAATGGATATATATCATTTTATGTTTAGTACATATAACCGTAAATGTTTACTCACATTTATAGAAATAAAAAAACATATTATGATATATCTATATAATAATCATTATAAATCATTGGATACTGCTCCATGCTCTATACTCCAATCGGAGAATTTAATTTTAAAAATATTCTATATTTTAATGAGCATACTTGCCTTTACAATTCACTTTGTAAATGACATCAAATAAGTACTCATACTAATCATATAACATAACATAAGTATCTATGCTTTGTGCGATGGATTTTAACAAATTATATTAATTATGTATCAAGAGATATCAAATTAACTAATCATGGGTAAATCATTGTGAAGAAGTGATCAATACTAAAATGCTTTCTTTAAGATGCCGTATCCTCATTCTCATCACAGGTGATAAGCACTGCAATGGGAGAATCCGTTAGATCAATTACTTCCTTTTGTTGCTCAGAGTCGAGTTTCTGGCAAGTGGAGCCTTCATCATCAATTCTGGACCTGTTCGTATTATTCTCTTCTTCACCATCCGGGAAATCTAGGGAGTTGGTCTGCATTGGACTTCGAACAAGGGAGTTCTTACGGTAGTTTAAACGAATTGTATCCAATTCTTTCCTATTGGCCTGAAAGATAGTATGAAAGAATACATTTATAGTGTTACTAAAAACTACAGAAAAAGCGTTTTCACGTGACGTCATCATACTGAAAGTGAGGCATTTTGCTAGAGGGATAAAAAAAACCATAGATAAAGAAATATCTAACTCACAACCCTTACATCAGAAAGAAACAGGAAAAAGGCACAAAAACAGTTGGTATTTTGTAAACTGTTTGTAATTGTATGCAACTTAGGAATAGCTAATTCTAATTCAACCAATCAACGTTCAGAACACTGATTAAGAGAACAAAGTCAAAATATCAATAGCTGACATCAAAATGCAACGTATATTTTTGTAATTTTAAAAGAACGCTGTGAGAATGAGACGACAAAGGGTTTTTGATTGGCAGTTCGGCATAGGAAGGCTTTAGTAGATTAAAGTCTTTAGTCTGCAGCTATGGGAAGGGGTAAAAGGGGTGCGTTCACTAGGGGAGTCCGCAGGGGTTGGGTTGTAGAACCCCGGTACTAAAAAAATGGAATTTTTACTTTTTAATAGAATTATTTTTGACCAGGATGGAAAATTTTTAAGCGAAAATAGGGATACAAATTTTTTTTTTTAAACATTTACTTTCTTAAAAAGTAACTTGGAATCCCTTTGTTCAATAATTCGGCCATCTTGTGGCCTCTTGTATTTCTTTCAATATGATAAAAGAATTGTTTCTTTTTGATTAAATATATTTTCCAATTATGTATTTGGATATCATAGCTTAGAACTGACAAGAATAAACACTTAAATATGTACCATCTATCAAAAATATTATATCTCTGACCCTAATGTGTATAAAAACATGCTATTACATCATAATACATTTACATTTGGTATCCAATAAATAAGTTATTACGATTGCAAGGCTCAGATATTTTCAAACGATTATCCTACTTTTATGACCCCTAATCCATCTGGAACAAAATTAATTGTAAAAATCTAGTCATTTCATAGCCATTTTCACAACTTGATAATAACGTGGTTTTTTTTCTCATCATATATCACAGGTCTTCTTTGACATTAAGCCGTTTATTAATTGTGGGTATTCAAGATAAAAACAAACTAGAACAAAAATCAAACAAATGATTAATGCCCCATTTTTTTTACATCATATAGGCTTATAGCCTAATATTTCAAAAACATATTTCGTTCAATTATAGCCTTAGTTTTGAAATAAATAATAATAATTGAGATACCTAAGCAGGATTATATATATATATATTTTTTTTTTTCGTGGGGACTTAATTTTTCGAATTTTTTTTGAAAATTGTCAAAAATCCACAGCTATTCAAAAAAAAATTTAAAAATTCAATTTTTAGGTGGAAAATTATATCTATTACATTTTCTAGTACAAAGCAAAAATTTGAAAAATTAAATGAATTTTTTCATATTAATTTTGTTGGAAAACAATTCAAAACTCCTCAGCTGTCCACAAAAAATTTCAAAAATTAAATTTTAAATATCAAACTTTTGAGTAAAAAGCAAACATTCCTTAAATTGGCCCCTTTCCTGACGCCCTTACCAATAATGTTAACTATACAAGTAGTTTAGAGCTTTCATTATTTTTAAGCTTTTCATATTAAATATTCTTCAACAATTATTCATTTTCACTTTTTGGAGAAAACACAAATTATACTTTTAAAAGTAGTCAAAATTGATTGCAATAATAAAATGACAAAAAATTGATATAGTAGATGGTTGAAAGGCAGCATATTGTGGTGATAAAAAGTATTTTAAATCAAATAAAAGTTTTAAACTATAGCTAAAATTTTTGAATACATAGCCTATAATTTATTAAAGATATTTTTTTTGTTAATTCCCCTTATTTTCAGAGTGTGCCAATCTTTAAAAGACAGCTGTCAAAATGTCATTACAATTTGTTTTTTAGCTTGTGGTTGATTGTTCTAAGTGTGACGATAATTTGTTATTTCCGAAACAACGGAGTAAAAAAATTCGTTTTTTTTTCATTATAGACTGCTTTTAGATGGGGAAAAAATACCATCAAGCTAGGCAATGGCTTCAAAAGTATTGTGGGGACTCCATCAATAAAATGAATAAAAAAATTAAAAAAGCCAATTTTGTACCAAAAGATTAGGTTTTCTTTGTTAAGGTAAAGACTTTACAACTCATGTTTTATGGATATATGAGGTGAGGTAATTAAATATATTGGGCTTTTCCCCTTTATTTTTGTTCAAAATTGTTGTTATGTTGATGAACGGCATACATAAATACAAGTGCTTCGTGGTGCTTTCTATTTATTTTTAAATAAATAGTTATTCAAGAGGGGTGACAGGGGGCAGGGTTTCGTTTTAAAATTACAATTTTTTTCCAAAAATTGTAAAAATTAAAAGTTAAGAAAAAACTTATTAATTAAATTTCAAATAATATTATTTTTTTGAAATTTTTCAAAAATCCCCAGCTGTTAACAAAATATTAATGTTTTTGAAAAAAAAAAATCCAAAAACTACAGTTGTTCTTAAAAAAAATTTGAAAAATTTAATTTCTAATATATTTTTTTAAAATAGCAATTCAAATATTAAATTTTTTAGGAAAAAAATTTAAAAAATCCATAACCATACACAGAAAATTTAATTTTTTCGAAAAAAAATTGAAAAATTAAATTAAATTTTCTAGTAATTTGGGAGGGGCTACAGCCGCTCCAGCCCACCACCTGTGAATGCCCCCATTGAAAGATTTCTGGGAGGAAAATTGTCCATTTTTTTGAAGTGTGTAAGTTTGATACAAGATGGAGTAACTTTGTACTAATCATTCTATTGATGACGTCAGTGATAACCCTCCGTAATAAAGTAGATATGTGTATTTAAAGTATGTACAAATACGTGTTGTTAACAAGTCAAATGTTAAAAGCTGATTATATTAATGAGGATTAATTAGAGAAAGACAATTGTTATAAGACATGAAATGTAGCATAAGGCAATAAGCTGACAATATGTATAATAACAAGCCTTTAGCGACAACTTTGTAACCTTTAAGATTTGTCTTGCTAACATCATAGATTGTCGTCTTGCCTCTAGAAGCTTGGCGTGATGAGTTCGTTTATTCTTTATACTCTTGTAGGGAAAGGGATTCAAGTCGTGGAAAGCAATCTGAAAGGATATATGACGGTACATAAAAAGGTTCGAGTACATATGTTTATGAATATATAAAATAAAATAAAATAATAAAACTCTAGCCTCAGCAAAAGCGAAATATATTTTGACTATTGTGTAGTAAAAATATAAAAAGAATGTAATCATAAAATTAAAAAGTTTGAAAGAACACCCATATAATATAATTTCTCTCTTCTTTTTTAAAAAAAAAAAAAAAAACTTTTTAAACTTCTTGGCAATCTGTTAAAAATCCCTTTTTTTACGACTTAAAACTCCCTGATTTGAATTTATGCAATAAAAGTTATTGTTTGAATAGCTATAACTTTTAAATAAATAGGCTACACTTTTCACCTTCTGCCTTAAAAATAAGTACACGTATATATCTAGCTGTGTCTACAATCTAAAAAAAAAACTTTAAAAACATAGCAGCACATGTTACGTGAGAATGGGAAAAAAACAAAAAAAAATATATAAGCATATTATATTAGATAATTGAGATGACGCAACGTCTTAATTTTTGTAAATTAAATAATCATTCTTTAAAATGAATATATAAATAGAAATAGTCTATGAAGAGCATCAATAATATGAATGCGTGTTGGGCTGAAAATCCTGGGCAAGGCTGCGACTACTATTATTTTTAGTGGACACAACTCATTTGTTCTTTTATACCACTAAAATCTGAAAACTTTGAATTTTAAACTTCAAAGGGATATTATTTATTAATTATTAATAGAATTTCAACAAAATTAATATTCTAAATAGATGTGTGTCTAAGTTCTCTTAATCATTAATGTAGCCGCCCTTTGTGGGAATGATCAGGTAGTGTCTGAAGGCCTGGCGCGCTCGCATGCGGATATAATCCTATATCACGGCGTCCCAATGCTGCCTGATAGTGGATTGAAGGACCTCGGTGTTTGAATGACGGGCACTGCAGGCCTTCCCCTCTACATGCAACCAAAATGTGTAGTCCATGGGGCAGCATCAGGGCCGTGAGGGGTCCAAAAGTGGCCTCTCCACCCTTACAAGGTTCATTCCGCCACCTTTTTTGATAGCTCTCTGTACAGTCTGGTGTGAAACACCAAGATCTCTTATATGGACCCTCGTGGACTTGAGGGGATTGACCTGGGGTGTTATTTTTAACACATGCGGGTCTAGTTTGGTCTTATGACAGAGCCCTTCTTACTCTCCAACGTTTCGCACTTGCTGATTCTTTTAATTCTCAAAACAAAGGCTTTTATAACTTTTCAAATGCGGCAATATGTTTACAAAACTTCACCAGTAGGAAATTACCGAGTGGTCCCTTATAATCAAAACACTTTGAATTTTAAACTTCAAAGAGATAAAATTTATTAATTAACAATAGAATTTCAAGAAAATTAATACTATAAATATATGTGTTTCCGAGTTCTCTTTATCATTAATGTAGCCACCCTTAGTGTGAATGATAGCTTTCAGGCGGTGTCTGAAGGCCTGGCACTCACTGCAGATGTAATCCTCTATCATGGCATCCCAGTGCTTCTGGACAGTGGCTTGGAGGGCCTTTGTGTTTGAATGACAGACACTGCATGACTTCCCCTCGACATGCACCCAAAATGTGCAGTCGAAGGGTTCGGCATCAGGGCCGTAAGGGGTCCAAAAGCACAAGACTCTTTCCTCCCACTTTTTTGGTAGCTTTCTGGACAGCCTGGTGAGAAACTTCTAGATCTCTTGCATGAGCCCTTATGGACTTGAGGGGATTGGCCTAAGCTGTTTCTTTTAACTCCATCGGATCCAGTTTGGCCTTTTTGAGAAATCTTTTCTTCCTCTCCAACGTTTCGGACTTGCTGACGGCGTAGACGGTGGTCTTGGAGACGTCCAACTGCTTGGAGTGCGCGAATAGAAATTCGTCAATTACGCTCAAGTGTAATTTTCTCGAATATAGCGTAAGATAGAGAGCTTAGGTTTGTTTTGTTTTGTAACAATTTGTTTAGGCTTTGATATATCGAAATATCAATCTCTTAACCATCACTAATTATTGAATTATTAAATGTTCATATTTCAACGGACCTCCCGGTCGTATTTTTTATTTATTGATCAAATAATTATACATTAGCAATGGCGTCCATGAAGGGTTTGAGCTACAAAATGCTCAGTTTGAGGCTTTAACACTTATGCATAAAAAATGTTACGTTTACAGTTATGTGTATAGTTGCAAAAAAACATGACCTACTGGTATGCTAAAAGAGAAACTGAAAATTGACGCTGTCAGCCTGACAATTTAATGAATGCGAGAGAGGTGAGCAGCTTAGCTGTTATGACGTTACATTAGATTAGCTGTTAGTAACTATAAGGGGAAGGAAATACACACAAATCGCATTCCATATTTAGCAATGATCTAGGCAGGAATTACTCGGATGTCAATCCTTAAATTCTACTCCGAGTCCAAGAAGGCCCTACACTTATAACCAGTGGTCCTCATTCCGAGCCGTTAATCAATATGGTGATCCTGACAATTTGAAGACATATTTAGAGGAGAGCACCTTAGCTGTCTTGATGCGTCACTAGATCACCTAAAAGGGGCTGTGACGAGGAGGGAGAAGGAGAAACCTTAAAATTATGGGATGAGTTAAGATATCCAAGAACTTCAACACTAGTTTTTAAACCTTTATTTGATTTAAGTGACTTACATTGACCCTGATATGGCCTTTTAAATCAAATCTATCATTTTATTATTCTTCTATTGTGGCGATCAATTTCAGCTACTTTAAGACCAATTTGTGACACCTCCACAGGGTTAATAAAAAAAATTTGTTGAAAGAAGTTTCGTATGATTCTTCAAAGAATATTGATGCAATTCACACTTCATTTTGAAAAGAAAAAAATATCATTCTAGCTTAATTTTGTGTTGAGGGGGTATCACAAAGTAGCTTAATTGTCTGGATATGTTTTTGCTCTTGATGTAAATATTACCACCCCTAAACAATCTAACAAAGAGTGAACTAAATTTTAGAAATAGAAATATTGGAGCTGTACCATCCGTTGTTTTTCTTTTGCAATTTCGAATTTGTCATTATACTAATTATAAATTGATCATCTTATGTTTTGATTATTACTTGTATAATCCTCTTGGACACACTTACAACTTGTATAAATGTAAATTAAACTGATAACTTCTCAAGGGTTATACCTACTAAAAGTAAAAAATACAAGACTCTGAGTCCTTGCCAACAAATTATCTAAATATAGATTGAACCATCATGCTCCTCTCTCTAGGAAGTATTCGCAATAATGGACGATAATGATATTTAGAAAATGTAAGTATGTACAAACTTATAATACGTTCATTACGTCGTTACCTTTGTTAAAGCACACAATCCTTTAAACAAAAAGAAAAAGCCGAAATTGGTTGCTAATTAGCCAATTCTTACAACTATGTAAGTATTAGTTAATAATTGTTGGAAATAGTCCACAGATAACAAAGAGATAATTCTAATTCAACCAATCAACGTTCAGAACACAAATGATTAAGGGAAAAGAAGCAGGAACATCGACAGCTGACAGTAAAGTACAGTGTTGATTTTCAAGTAAGTAAGGTAATGCCATCATAAAGAATTATTTTTTTACAAAAAAAATAACTGATTGGGAGGACAATTAGCGACGTTCTTATATTCCGTTCTGTTTTGAGTGTCTGAATGGGAAATATGAGGTAAATCATTGCGTTTATTTAGCCGTTTAGTCTTTCGCTTTGTTTCTCCCATTTTCTCTAAAAAGAAACAGATAAACAAATTATCAAAATCAGTTGGTAGTTAGTCAATTATTCCGAAATACAAACAGAAAAATCGACAGCTCAAAACAAAATACTGCATAACTGTTAGCGGAATAATGTCGTGACTTCTTTCATTCGTCTATTTTCATTCTAAGGACAAGCAAATTCAAATTATAATTTCTCCTAAAGAGCTAAAACGTGTTCTGTAGCCTTGAATCCGATCATTATGAACCCGAAGCGCACCATCATTTCGCTACATTTGAAAGGGAAGAGCTATAGGGCCATTACCAAGGGCCTGAAATATCTCAAGGTGTCCTAGTCATCAGTCTGCTACACGATCAAGCGCTACAAGAAGACTGGAAGTGTCGATGATAGGCCCGGGATTGGTTGTTCAAGGTCCATGAAGACATCCAGGTTGATCTAGGCAACGAGGTCAAAGAACAACTGGAAAAAATATCGTACCTTGAGAAAGATGACACATGAGGCTGGTGTTTCTCGAGAAATCTGCATAGTGTGGTCAGGGAAGACCTGAGGATGAAAACTTATCACCTACAAAAGCGGCAACTTCTAAGTAAGGCCAAAATGGGCAAGACCCAGAGGAAGGTGTATCTGAAATTCCTCAATTCTTGTATGCACGTTTCAATCCTTTTGACTGACAAGAAGATATTTACTATGACGCTAGCTTACAGTAGCCATAACGACCTGTTGCTCGGTTGGAGCATCGATGACATTTCCTTGAACGAGGCCCCCAAAACCGCCCTCGGTGATGGTATGGTCAGGTGTCACCTTCTGCGGGATGAAAACGCCACTGATTGTTATTCCCGAGGAAAATAAGGTCAATCAAAATGTCTATCTGGACATTTTACAGACCTAAGTACTTCCCTGGATCAAGAAACAGCACTGGGAAGGATGGATTACCTTCAAACTACAAAGTATGTGCAAGAGTTGTTCCAAACCACTTTTGAATACCACATGATCTCCTTAGAGGGAGGTTTGAGCAACCTTCTATCGCAGCGTTGGTGGCTTGAAAGCCGCAATAGTGTTCACATGGGACAACCTGTCGGAGGAGACCATCCATACAGCGTGTAAAGTAGTTCCAAAGCGTCGGAGAGTTGGCGCAAATGTTGGCCATGTGCATTGAAATGGCACTCATTTTGAAGGAAATTTCACGCTGATTGTAATAATGTAAAAAGATGTGAGAAATAAATATGTTGAAGTTGTCCTAAGACTTATGAGTCACCCCGTAATCCATTACTACACCGTGACATGCATTACATTACCAAAAGTAAATATTCTTAACAACATCTGCTGCGGCCTTCGAGCGCCTGTTTGCCTCTCACACACTGTGTATGTATCTTAATGGGCAGCAATTATTGTTATCTCTTTCACATTTTATTTTGCAATACGCAATAGTTGTTCTTATATCAAATTTCAACGACCCCCAAGTCGATAAGACAAAAGATATAAAATTATTATTAACGTAGAAAAATAAAGTAAATATATTTATGCTGTAAATGTCACAACAGGGAATGACTAATTTGATCATCGTGGCATTTCATATACAATGTACAAAGTAAAGTAAGGATGGTTCGAATATTTACATGAATACTAAATATAATAAGTAATGAACGAACGGATTTATGTTAAAACTATGAGTTTTGCAGTTACGACATAAAGAAATCGCCCCGCAAGCTAAAAGTTAACCTGTGTTGTGTTGGTCCTTATTTAGGAACGCGGTTCAGTCCAGGCCCATATGTCGGTCCTTAAAAAAGGTATATTCAATCCCTCGTGACGTAAATGAGGGTGTTTTTCCTTATAAAATAGAATAAATTATATAACTATGGATTTATATAATATGTTCGTACTACAATGGAAAAATAATATTTTTTTTGCAAGATATGTGAAATAATGTTATAACATATTTCATATATCTTATTTGGCTTCATAAGCCATCGATATTTTTATAAGGGTGCAGACACCATTGGCATCTCTATCTGGACTGCCTCCATGTGGGAAAGAATGCCTACCATACCTTTAATCCATATTTGCATTCGCTCCGAGCTGCAATAATGACAGCGTGGTACGCCGTGGATACGACCTTCAAAGTCAAGAGCTGTCAATCAGTTCTCCGATGTTTTGAGGCTGGTATTGCTTGTAAAGAAGGACATATTGAATTAATATATGGCTAAATATAGTATTTAAACATATCATAAATGGGTTTTATGTTGGCTTTTCTTGATTCCATTCAAAATCAACTCTTTCGTAATTAAGTGATGCTACATGTGAACCCCATAAAGCGACCCACGGGGAAAAAGTCAAATTAAATTTATATGTTGATAAATACTTGACCGTATAAGTAATTTGATATATATATTACTCGTAATCCAGTGTATCGTACTATTGACCATACACAGGACAATGATTTTTTTTTTTTTTTTTTTTTTTTTTTCGAAACCCGGTCAAAGAAAATGCTTGCAAGAAAATGCAAGATTTAACAAATAAAATATGTTATTGAAGTTTTGTCATACTAAGGTACAAGCGATGACGTATTATTAACCTTTTGGATATATAAATACGTAGAATCGGCTGCTTTATATAAAAAAGAGTCAACTAACAAAAACAGTTGAATAGAGAATACATTCTATTTTTGTTGACGTTTATAACTAGGAAAGATTCTACTTGAATTTATATAATTAATAAGATGACTTCTTAATACAAAACAAAACACTTGTGGTCAAATCACTTAAAACATATTTGACTTTATCATGGAACTACGAATATTACTCGAGGGAAAATGGCGTGATTTAATAACTTACAAACTTTGTCCCTTGTTATATAAAAATAATACCTATTACAGCTTCAGAATCTTAATACATTGATAGAGTACCGTCCAATAATAAAATATCTTATCGAGAGAAGTGATCATATCAAATCCATAAAAATGATATTTATTATTTGAAGAAAAAAATACTCTGGTGGAAAGTTATATATAAAGCTTCAATGTATTGTTATGTTATATTTAGGGATGGGATTGTTGTCTAAATCACAATGAGCGTAAGAACGTTGCCTGAGAGAATGTCATAAATCCTATAGTAACTTTAAAAGACGACATGTCTGTTGACAGAGATAAATATAAGCTACTGTGCTACTTGCTTGTTGATACGTCCGAATTTTCAATATAAAGAAGAATCTGTATTAATAAAGCAAAGTTTGTTTGTCTGTATGTATGAAAAACAGTCACAAAGTTCATTATATATAGTGTTCCCTGATGTATATCATAAACATATTTTGTTTTAAAAATAACAATGTAGTCGTTTTAATGAAGTATTACAACACTGCACGTGTGTACAGGGTGAACTGTATATAGAGTTCCCTGATATATACCATACACATATTTAGTTCTAAGAAATAACAATTTAGTCATATTTCTGGGGTTGTTTTTTTTTGCTATTGCTCTCTTATGTATAGCATTCGAATATATAATTGATGTCTTTTTCAGGATATGTTCAGATTTGAATAAAATAAAACACTAGTATGTAAAAATGAATTAACTCTTGCAGGGATTTTATAAATTTATGATAAGGGGAACACTTGTTTGTTTGTTTTTGTTAATGAGCACTCTTGAGACTAAAGTACTCGTGCGTCACCCGATCATAGTATTAAGTGTTTTTTTTGCAAAATATTCTTCTTTTAATCTTGATGAGAGATCACTTATTTTACATTGATATAAGTATTGAGTAGTTATGTGTGATTTTTAAACTATAGACCGTTTCAACGTGACGTCAGCATTGTTAATATTGGCCACTCCGGTGGCCTTAACAACCAAGTTTTATTCCAATAACCCCCATTTTTCATTAATATTTCGGAAAATAATTAACTATTGAATGTTAAAATATGTCCTCCAAATACAAGGACTTAAACCTTACTGTCTATCAAAAAAACTATCCCTCTTATTAGGGTCTCTAATTATATGTATATCTGACCCTAATATCCATTCAACATATGTTATTAGATTGTTATACAATCTTATTTATATACTTTAGATACAAATTAACTATTACATTAGACAGAATAAGATATTTTTTCTCCAATTATCTTACTTTTCTCGTCCCTAATCGATCAACAACAAAATATATTTACAAATTTAAGATTTTTAGTACATTATACTATGATTATATTCAAATATCAGTGTTTATTCTTTGTATCAAGTGGTATTCAATGCAGATATGAACTCTTTTTATTCTTAAATCAATTTGATGAAGTTTTATAAAAAATCTTGGAAATGTGATCATTTATGTTTAATAAATATCAACTTTGAGCCCTAACATGGCGTCTCCTTCAAATATTATTATTTACTCATCTCTGAGTCATTCCATGTCAAATCGACCAAAATAAAATAAAAATGTCAATTTGCATGATTTTAGGCACACAAGCTCAAATTCATGAGTACATTAAGTGTGCCAAATTTCAGCACATAATTATGATTCGTTCATGAGATACAGATACTCGTTCCAGTGCCTTCTTGGACCAAAATTATCAACGTCACTTCAATGTCTTATTACCGGATGATATTTTTTCTTATATATTTTTTGATCCAAAAGAGCTTACCTCTTGAAATTTGGTATGCAACTATTTTGAAGTCTGACGATTCCTAAAATGAAGTCAAAAGTAGAATATTCGAATAACCTATATGACCTTAATTTTGATTTAAAAAAAAAAAATCTGAAATACAATAGGAAGTACTTAATCAAGAATATGTATAAAAAAATTACCTAACTCTTATGAATATGAAACTTTGACAACATGCTCCATCTATGTAAGGGTATCACTCTGTCAAAAATCCGTGTTGGCTTCTTTACCATAGCTCCAAGGGTGGGATCTTAAAGTTAGGTAATTTTTCTCCGGAAATTTGCTCAAGTTTACATATTTGTTTATATCTTATGATTTAATAGACTGACAAAAGAAAACTGAACTACAGTAATTTATAATATTGACTAGAAGTAGACGAATTAAAAAAAATATGAGTAGGTTTTAGTATATCTGTGATTTATAAAGTTTGAGAGGTTTAGACTCAGTTTTTACCATGTTCCGAGGAGCAATGTTGTAGAACACATAATTAGCAGTCGATTCCTAGGGGGAGAAATGGTCTTAGTAGCCACCCTGAGCACACAATGCGAGAAGAGGATTGAGATTGCAGAACTCCTTTGTATGGTATTGACCATCTAGGAGCAGACTAGGATCTCGACGAAGACGATTTATAATGTCTCCATGCAGTTGAAGGTCGGGGAGGACCTCAAACACTCTCCATGAGCAGGTAGAAACCCCTCTATGTCCGTCCACTACTTGAAGTCAGCCTTCATGAAAAAGACGAATTCCCCCATTTCTGACATGGCCAGGAAGAGAACAAGTCCCCTCCAGCTGTGTTCCGGGCTCTAAAAAAGGCAGGAGGAAACAGGGAACCTCTGGACTCATTGTGATATTTTTTGATGATAATACGTTTTGTGTTTTGTGTCTTCAACAGGGAGAATGATAATGGCATTTGTGGATGTAGCAGAGGAACACCATCAAACACCTTGTTTCAGTGATGATTTTAGATCTGGTTGCATCCAATAGGAAGGTCATGAATCCTGTGTGGTTACCTTTTGAATACAGGCTGATGTGCACGTCAAAATTCTGGACACCAAAGTTCTAACATGGGTCAAATCCAACGTTGGCAATTCTCCCTGGGTGTTCCACAAGATTGAGACACATCTTGCAAGAAACGCCAAAAAAGCACCTGCACCCAAAATATTTCAGTCAACAAGGCCTGGGCCTCTATGAGTGCCGATTACATCCAGCAGGTCTGCAGCAGCTTTCGCCACCGCCTGGACCTCACCATCAATTCTGAGGGCAGATACATTGACTAAAACATGTTCTTTGGGTTTCAATTAATAGTTAATAAACTTATTTCCTAATTCACCCAGAATCCTGCCCTGGATTTCAATAATTTGTGGGTTAAAATGGGTAAACGGTTGGGCCGGTATAATAATACAAGGGGATAACTTTTCTTCTCATTAATTGTTTTGCTCACCTCTTTTCTGAGAGTCCCTACCCTTTGTCAGACCTCAAACAAATCTCTGAACCTAATAGAAGATTTTAAAATCTGTGAAAAAATACATTAGATAATGAAAGAACCCAGGGTTTTTTTTTTATTTATGTACATAAACCTAAAGGTTTTACATATTATGTAAATTCATATTTGAAGACTCATAATTTAATTCCAGGAATTACATCATTTATTTTTCCCTCTAATAACTCGTAACATTCCTACTAATATGAAGGCAATGAAATTGACATCCATCTCAGGATTGACAAACTTTGCAGGTACACTATTTCTTATTATCTTTACACAATTATATGTACATGTTCAAAATAAAATATGCAAATACGGGATTTGCAGTGAAATTGTTAAGACATTTATAAACAGGGCCGTCCGCAGAGGGTGGGCTGGAGGGATGGTACCCAACCCCCAAATTAAGGAATTTTTGCTTTTAACTAGAAAATTATAAATTTGCTTTAATTTTTTAAATTGTTTTCCAAAAAATTTTATATTTGAAATTTAATTTTTGTGAAGATTTTTGAATTTTTGAATTTATTTTCCAAAAAATTAAACTTATTGTAAGCAGCTGTGGAAATATTCAATTTTTTTCTAAAAATTGAATATTTGTGCTTAAAATTTTGAATTTTTTTTTTAATCCAAAACCCATAAATTCCCCCAAATCCCGTCCAAAAAAAAAAATTTATAATCCTGCCGATACCACTAATAATAATAATAGTGTTGTGTGGATTTGAGCTTTGTCATGTCAACTCGAGTCTATAAATTGGAAGGGCAAAATGGAAAAAATTAAACATGCCCAATGTCAACTGAATAATTTGAAAATTCTATAAACGTTAAATGCACTTCGTTTTTACGATACCAATACTTTCCGGTACCAAAATTGGTATTGACAAATTAAGAAATGTTGGTCAAGTGCAATTCACATGCACATGATAAGTCCGCAAAAATATTTTCAGGAGGAAGGGAGTGGTTGGGTTGTTGGTTGGAATTGATCACGTATCCATTTACCACAAAAAAAGTTTGTATGTCTGTCTGGCAAAAATAATTATTATTAATTAACAACGAGCGTGTGTAGCTATAGCTCAGCGCGCGCGTATCATATTAAAAAAGAAAAAGAGAGTAAATATATTTAGGACTGAAGAGCTTGTGTATTTTTTTAGTTGGTTTATCATATGTTGAGATTTATTTTTAAAATAAAAATGGACACTGGACAATTCAGAGTGTCAATATTTTGAAATTATAGCTAAGAGAAGAAGGTATTAGTAATTTCCTTTTTTTAGTAAACATTTTTGATCTTTTGTCTTTTTTTACATGAAATACCATTTTTTATTTAAGCAGATTCTTCAACATGCACCATAAATCCTCCATAAACCTCAGACATTTCATGAATTCATAAATAAAAGTCCAGAACATAAAAAGGAAGATATGTCCCAGGAAAAATGTACTATTGGTCATCCTACAAACGGCATTACCTTTATTGTATCAGACAAGCTTTCATACAAAAAGATGCCTATAGGAAGGCCCATAATCACTCGGTCATCCTTCTTAACAAAGAAATTATCCTTCAATAGTAATTGTTGATAATTGTTCACGACTTGACAAGAGCGAATTAAAAATTCGCTCAACTTACCTTTAGAACATTTACTAACGGAAACGAAGAAGAAACATCGACAGTTTACAAATAAATACAGCGTTAATTTTTTTTTTAGTTAGGAAACGCAATATCAGATGAATGAATTAATGGCTCCAAGTCATCATGCTACTACTCATTTATAGAAGTTAACCTTTTAATAACCATTATATATCTAATGAGGTATTTTTCAATATAACAAAGTATCGAGTAAAAAAACTATATAGGATTTTATATTTTAAAATATATATATTAGTTTGGGGGAAAAAAGTAATTACGACTTTTTAGCTTTAATTCAATGCTTTATAAGAAGTGTTACAATTATCCAATTTCAGCCAAATATGACCCGTTCTGTTTTATAACTAATTGTCAATGAGAATCCAGCTTCACAATGCCCTTCTCGTAGAAGCCCTTATCCCTACTGGGAAAAAAATAGTACAACCAATTTTCATAGGCCTCTATGGAGGCCCAAATTGTACCCCAAGCGTGTTGGCCATAAACAAGAACAGGCAGTAGTCAATTCGTGCAAGGTTCGGAATGTAGGGTGTATGCATAAGAACTTCTCATACGAGCTCCTGAGCTTCTGGGGCGACATCAAAGATATTTTGGCCCTGGGGTTATCTTGAAGGAACAAAATTCTTCTCCTATTCAAGTTTTTTTTTTTTTTTGTAACCAGCCTTCTGAAAATGGTTCAAAACGATTTTATAATCAATTTTCAGCTCCTGGACGATGCGACAACTGCTAACATGACGGTCTATCTCCATATTTTCCATGATTTTATCGACATTTTCGACGACAAACCTCACAGTGCTTGGCACATCATTCCTCTCCACTCTACCAGAACAAAATCTATCGAACTACTGTTGAGCAACACGAACCGAAAGAGTATCAGTCCCGTATCAAAATGTTCTCGGTTCCAGTCAACGTGTTTTTCCCTTTCATCTAAGAAAAGTTGTAAACTGTGGTGAATTTCTTCCTTTGAGACCTCTATAATCAACGCACGATAATTCACGACTGAACCGCCCAAGCCCAATACTGTTAAAAATCGTTTGTAGTAAACACTCACACCTTTACAAGTCTGTATCATATGATCCGATTTGAAAAATAATGAACAAGTTATACTTAATTTTTAAAGGAAGGGCGGGGAAATACGAAATTACTTTTCCTATTTCATTTTAAAAATTTGCTAACTACCAACTGATTTTGAGTCTCTTAACTGTTTCTTTTTGTGGAAGGTTGTGATATATAATAAAGGCGACAACGTGTACTATATAGAGACTGTTTAACGTCCGACACGACTTTTTTGCAGATGCAAGGCGCAAGTATCGACGCAAAACTAAAAAGGATTTTAAACGATAGTTTTTATGACTGTAAACATTAGGAAATGCTAAAAATCTATACTCAATGCAAAGGTTATATTAAAAAAAATAATGACACGAAGTAATTTGAATTTTTTGAGAGAAATTTGATCGCCTCTAAGGGTTTAAAATTTGAGATATTGTTCGATTTTGACTGGATAGAGGAAGCCCTAGTTTCTATTCTTGAACATCAACCAGATGAGATTGATTAATGATGAAGTAAGTGACGGACATTTATTGCCAATTATTTCATTGTAATTGCGCCCGATTCGGACGGGATCTTAAGATTTTGGGATAAACTTAAAATTTCCCATGTGTTTAAAATTTTGCAAGTCAGCACAACACTAAAAAAAGAAAAGGATTTTGCTTTTTTTGAATAGAAAAACTATAAAAAAGTATATAGTCGGTGTGAACTGAGTAGGAGGAACTAACATAGAATGATAATTTAAATACACTATTAATTATAGACATTAATACACGCTAAAGACTAAATAAAAAAAGATTTTTCCAACCATCCCAAAGATAATAAAATAAAAAAATATGTATTTATTCTTTTGGTTTATGAAGCCCTTTTTAATTAAAAGATGAGTCATCAAACATGTCTCTCTTCCTCTTTTAAAATACTAATGTACATAGTTACCATCACACTTTGAATATGGCAGTGCTGCCTTTAAATTACGATTGACTTGAATTAGATATATTCATGGTTTTGAGTAACAACACACAAAAAAAAAAAACGGGAAGGGGAAAAAACCCTCATAAGCATTGTAAAAAAAAAAAAATACAAGAGCGACGTTCTCCCCCCTTTTAATATTATTTCTTTAAGGAGCAGAGCAAAATGAAAAGGAGTTCGAAGTTTCCCCATTCTGCTTTCAGTCTGTCAGGTAGGCGGATGAGTGTTGATTGCCGTGTCAATTATTGTTTTTTTTAAGGCTATGAGGATGAAGAATACGAATAAGTGCTTCCAATCCGTAGAAGCATAGCCCTCATGAATTCTCAAACATATCCAGTACTACCCTAAGCCAACATAGGACTACAGTAGTTGCAAACAGAAAACATAAAGGAGGATCGACCTGTAGTAACGCTCAGGAAGCAGGACTTCTACTATAGACAGATACTACCAACACGCGCACACAAAGAAGGGAAGGGGGCAGGCGGACCTCTTCCCTACTACTAATACTATTGAGGAGTATGGGCTGACGTCATGATAGTCACTACTTCCCCATACTATGTGCTACAATTTCCATTCTTACTACTAGTACTATTATTTCTGGAAGAATAGGAACAGCTACTGCGTTATCACAATCCACGGGAGAATATAGAAAGAATCATGGTTCGACTCGCTCCGAGCTTGTTTTTGCTACTCATTACTACGATCCTAGTGATTTCCGCAGCTCCTTCAAAAAAAGATCTACATTCTAGGGTAAGTTCCGACTCTCATGGAGTATTGTTCCTGTATGTACTTGAAGAGTCCGAATCCTTTGTGATTAAATATATTAATTACATGTATAATTAAGTGGGACAGGGATGGTTCAATAGATATGTGGGTACAATTAGTTCGGACTTTGTTTTGAATTTAAAATGGTATGAAAGAAAAGATGCGCGTAATGTTAATCATGCCTTATTTTTGTTTAAAGTATTCTTGGGGATTAAATAAGTATACTTAATTATTATAATCCTATGCGAAGAAAAAAAAAGAGTTTTATTATTATTAACTTTCTTTTCTGTGACTAACAAACCAACCAACAGGAATAATCCAAATAAAGCGTATTTTTAGAGAATTGGGATTATTAAGAAATCAAAAAGTAAAGAAAAGAATCGTCGTGGATTAAAGTTTATTATGAAGGACAAAATATTATGTACATAGTTAATTGTAGACAGTACCATTCAATGTGAAAATATTAATTATTTTGCAGTTTTTCCAAGAAGAGAACATGGAAAAGCACATGAGTAATGACATTGGAGATGTACTTCCTCGCTACAAATCCGCACCCAAATGTAAATCAAATTACTACAAAGTTATATATTATAGCATGTTTTAATTCTAATATTTCACTAGTGAACAGAATCCTTTTTGGAGGAAGTAAAGGAACATTCCGTAAGAATAATAAGAAGGGCCCATTTCAGAGAAGGAAGAATCATGGAAAACTTGGTGGACTCCTTGGACATAAAGGAGAGCAAAAGTGGAGACGACAATTTCCTCAAAGAGTCAAGGAGATCCATTATCAGGATGTCTCATATGATGTACCACAATCACCACCACTGAGAAGACCTATTGAAGTTGAAATCCCTGAGACTCCTCGTATGACTCCTAACAGACTCCGCCGTGTCAAAAAGGTGAGGAGATGTGTATTGCATTACCTTTGACACTTTTGTAAATCATTTCTTTTCCCATGCTATTAGAACAAGAACAACAGACGAAAGGCTCAAAAGAAATCCATTCACGCAAAGCGAGTTCATCATTTGAACAAACTCAGACAATTGGGTAAAAACCATGATGAAAAAGCACTCTGGAAGCTCATGAACCACAGAGCTAAACTTGAAAATCATTCATCAACCCCATAGAGAGCCATATATACATATATATACTATAATATGTATTAATTATGCAAGTTGACTATTTCAATTAATATTATTTTTTTTCTATTTTGTAAGTAACGACAAACGTGGGATTTTTAAAATGTTATTATTTTTCACCAAAAGAAGAAAAAAAAGTTTAATATAATATCATGCCATATTTTATTTCTACCTATTTTACTATTATAAGAATTACTCTATCCCTTGAGCTGGATTTGTATCTATACTGATTATTCAAAATAATATTTTCACTCGTATACTTATTCATTTTTTTTTTTTTTTTTTGTAATGATTAATCTGCCCCTCAGTAGAAGAAAGAATATTACGAACTTAAACTGAGAGAGGATTGATAAAGTCCGTCTAATTTATCTCTCTCTTGGTTTATACTCCTCTATAAACAAACTAAACCTATATCCATAAAGCCTTTTTCTTACCAAAAACACCAACCCCGCAATTCCATCATTAACCCCACTTATCCTCCTCAATACTCATACTTTACAAAAAACAAATTAAGTAATATATATATTTTTTCCTTTGCATGTTAATAACTGCTACTAAATTACAAATTATGTATAACAATAATTTCATTAAAACCTTCATATTGTAAGAAAAAAAAATTACTCATTATTTTAGAATAAAAATTACTAAGTGACTTCTTGACGATGTTATCTTTATTTTGATTGTATCCCTCAACCTTTCGTCCTTGATCAATTTAATCGTTTTCAAATGGTGAAACCGATTTTTTTTAGTCTCAATCTATGGACGGATTTTCTCCTCATCCGCTTGATGTATGAAAACTAATAATATGATTTATACAACACTTCATTTACTTCATTTGACGTTATTGTAAGTCGATTTTCACAATTTGAAACACAAATGACGTCTTCAACAATTCATCGATATAATTTGTAAAGAGAGAATTTTAAATATGATCCAATTTTTCTTTGGGACGGATCTAGTGCATTGCTGTTAGAGTTGTCTTGCTTGGAAGCGGTGTTTTTTCTAAATATTTAGATTTTTACTCATTTAGTAGAAAAAATCAAGGATTGAGGGCCAAACTGTCATAATTTACTAATTATAAATATTAGTGTTTTTGTCAACTAGAATTAAACAATAAGTTTTAAATACCTCTAAAAATGTATGTAAAAGTTCGAATAGCTTAACCCGGTTCAGGTTTCGGATCTTTTTCGGTTACATAAGTTTACTTAACCTTACACGACTACTTCAGATCCGGGTCCAAAAACCGTCCTATTTCTACTCTCACCCCTCGATATGTAGTGTTGGATTAGAGTATCACTCAAAACTCGAAAAAAAATGAACTTTCCTCAAATCTATAACTATTTTCAGAAAATTAGTCGAACTTGTTTGCAATATTTGTTAGAAAATTTCACTCTTTATGAACTCGAGTTAAAAGCAAAACATTCGAATTGTGATAATTAGTCAAACTTCAAAAATACAAGGCTATTCTCAAAAAAAATTAAATTTATTGGAATTTTTTTCAAAAATTCAGATCTGTTCACAAAAAAGTAAATTAAAAAAAATAGAATAGTAACTTTCAGGTAATAAAAATATCGCAAATTTATTCCTGTGAGACCTCCATACTTGACGCAAAATAATTCACGACTGAACCGCCCAAGCGCAATGCTGTCCAAAAACATTTGTAGTATATATTTACACCTTTACAACACTCTATAGTATTTTCCAATGTGACCAATAATCAAAAATATATACTTAGTTTAAAAAAAAGGGCGGGAAAGACGAAATAACTATTTCCCCAACTTAATATATATTTAAAATTCAATGACTGTTGGGAACCAACAGCTTAGCTGTCATGTTGTTCCATTAGATCAGCTACTATCAGCTGTGACAAGGGAGGAGGGGGAGAAGGAAATTAGCAATTATAATTATTAACAGCTTTAATTCGAACTAAAAAGTCATATTTCATAACACGGATTAGTAATGGGACGATTAATTGGAATCAGGAATCGGGTGTTTTTTCTAAAATTAGAATTAAAATCGGTATGGGGAAAAAAATTTACGATTTCGATTCTTACTTATTAATTTTCTAAGCAATGAAAAAAATAATCCCCCTCCTCCCCCAAAAAAAAAAAAAAATATTTTTTGGTTTTTTACTAGGAAATTTAATATTTGAAATTTAATTTTTCAATTGTTTTTGTATTTTTGAAATCTTTTTTCTAAGAAGTTTTATTTTTTTTGAACTGTGAATTTTTGAAAAATTTTTGAGAATGGCCTTTGAAATTATTTTTCAAAAAATGTATTATTTTGAATAGTAGTGGATTTTTTAAAAACTGTTAAATTTCAAATTGTATATTTGAAATTTTAATTTTGATTTTTTTAAATTATTATCTTTCAATTTTTTTTCTAAAAAATTTCAAAAACCAAACCCCTCCTAAAATATAATCCTCTGGACGGCCCTGATAGCAAAATTGTATTTTTTAACTATGACATTAAATATTAAAGAATCGGCATTGCTCATTTCTATTAGAACAACATCGGAATTGGCATTGAGATTTTTAGTTTAATCGTCACATCACTAATACTGATAAAATAAAAAACAACAACAAACAAATCGACAGTTGACAACAAAATACAGTGTAATTGTGTGCAGAATTATGTCGTGACTTCTTTTCTTCGTCTATTTTCATTCTAAACGATTAACAAAATCCTCACTGTAATCCATTACAGTCTTATATATTTATTTTCAAATGCATTTGAAGGGATTTCTGATTAACTTTAGCATGAAAGTCAAAAATAAAGGCATAAAAAAATAATTGTTTTGGGGTTTATAAACATTATATGAGAACATTTAACTACTTCAAGTTATGAGTATTATTAGTATATTTTGTGGTTAGAACCAACTTCATTAAAGGCAATAAAGAATCATATTGTATGCACATCGAGAGTAAAATAAAAATTGAACAATATTTAAAGTTAATGAACGACTAAGCCCGTTATTCACTAATAATATGTACGCTGATTAGTATGTTCATTTTCAAAGGATATATAATTTATAAACTAGGAGCTCTCTCCCGGGATTTCCCGGAGTTGTATACCAACGGAAAATCCCACATTTAATTATTCTATGAATACACAATTTTACTTTTATACCGGAGTCGGGTTATGTCTTTTAAAGTTATTCAAGGCATGACTCCACCAAAAATCGGCTCCTTCATCAATTATTATTCAAGTTTTTGGCTGTTGCCATCAGATTTGGTCATAGAATAAAAAATATGCGGACCCCGAGGGCTCTAAAAAAATAACCACACCACAAGCACGGGAATGTATTTGCAAGAGGGGGGTGGGTGTAATTATATAATGGTGAGGCCGTGAGGGGCGCCCGTATATACTTTTGGTGGTGCATTACCATAGAGGTTTTGTGACAATTTTGACAGAATGTCCAGAAACTATTTTTTAAGAAGAGACAAAAAACTATACCTAGTTAAACATTTAGGAAAGGATAAAATTTGAATTCATAACCTTTTCTATTTTTAAATGAAAATTGAAGAAAAATCCTTACATTGTGACATTTTAAAAATTAGATATGACACTTTTTTTAAATTTCGATCACTTTAAAAAAATCCACAAAAGTTGAGTGTTTCTGTGCCATTGAACCATGCACTAATAGTGATTATAATAAAAATGAGGCTTGATAATATATAATGGGTAAAGTTGTACTAATTTTTTAAAAGGAAATAGAGCCCATTGTTAATATTACTTCCTTGTTATATGATCTTAAAGGGGGCGGGGGGAGGTGAGAGATAATGTATCACAGCTATATAGGGAGAACCTTCTTCATTTAAAATAGCATTAGTACAGGGAAAATATTATGATGATATTTAAATTCATATATAGCTATTTAATTATGCATGTTACTAACCATTTACATCAAAGGTAGACAAGAATGCTGACTTCAAAGGCATGAGTTAACAGTTCGATGACTTATTCAATAATGAACAAAAAAGATGTAAGAGCACACACAACAACTGTTTTTCCTTTCCTAATCACTGAACTTTGTTTTTCCTTACAAAAATGGCAACCCTAATTATGGGGTCAAACTAATAACCTCGTCCAAATATGTTTTTGCCACTGTTTGTTTGTTTGTAAATCACCAGGAATACGGCAAAAGTTACGGATCGATTTTGATAAAACTCAATAAGAAGATTATGTATGGCCAGTGTCAGAGGCCATTCAATTTTGAGAGGTCAAGATCAAGGTAACACAAAACGTAAAAAAATGCATAATCGTCTTTTACTTTGAAACAAATTATGATACATAAGTTTTTAGGTAGAGGTTTTGCACTCTAGAGAGTGCTCATTCAAGTCTTAAAATGTTTATTTCTTCTTAAAATAAAAAAACAAAATACATCATTACTAACGGATCCGGATCAATGAACATTTCCCGGGAGATGAGGCACCCTGATGTACATATACCTACATGAATAAATTTTTTCGCTTCATTTTTATGATAATCATTAAGAACTACTACATACATACATAAGTATTAACAAATTTTTGTTCAATTTAATCCCTTTCAAAGCTTTGGCTTACTTAAAAAAATGTGCTTATCGTTCTATTTAAATTTAAGTATGAAATTTACCATCAATATTTGATGATATTAGGAGTGATTAGGGTAGAAACTCGGTCCGAGACAAAAAAAAAATCTGAGCTTTATCGTAAATGATTTTTTCTAAAACAATCGCGAGTTAAATATCGATGCAGATAGAAATTTAAACCGTGGATCAAAATTAAATTTCCTTTTTTAAAAATAAGCAGTTGATGATTTCAAGGCCCAAATACCGCAGTTGTAGTGATGTAGTTCATGAGAAACATTTTTGAGAAGATCTTGATCGCTGTGTCATGATAAGGCAATAGTATATAGAATTAAAAATGACTTATGTAAGTATTGTTTGTTTTAAAGATTATAAGTAGTGTTATCCATATTATGTAAATAATATTTATTTGCATCTTTATGTGTAAAATGTATATTTGTTCAATCATTTCATAGTAACTGCCCTGATTACAACACTCTCTAGATTTTCCCCGCCAAAACAATAGAGCTCTTAGCCCCCCCCACCCTCGTTTATCCTATCTATCATGCCGCCAAATTTATTGAGATTTTTACAATCAATTTGCCTCTTTTACCCAAGACCTATCCTTAACAAAGTTATAATTCAAGGTCCTAAATGAGAACACAACTCAGCTTGACAAGAGATTGCAAGAGTTGGAGCGTCCCTAAGTTTGCCGACAAGCTGGAGGAGATTCCCAAGATTATTTGAGAATAAGAGTAATATTGGTTAGAAGCTCTCTGGTGAGAATGAGTATGGTATGAAAGAGAATCCCAAAATCATAGCGAGCTTCAACTGCGCCCTCATGATATCCGTGGAGAGTGAAAGCGCCATTAGTTTTTTGAAAGACCTTATCACCAATAAGAGGAACGGGATAATAGAGGACCACCTGAGGGGATCGATGATTATTCAGCGAAATAAGGGCTGACTGGAGTGAAAAAGTACAGTTTGATAGAAATATTTGAAACCAAAATAAAACCTTTTTTTCTTGGATTTATTTGAACAGGTTCCGTTCAGGGTACCATTCCTTAAAAAGGGATGTTCCTCTGGGTGATTTTAAAAAAATCATCTTGATTTTAGCAATTAGCCTGATTACTTATGGAAAAAGCCTCACGATTTGTTCACAAATGTTGTGTTATGCAAGTGACATGATTTAGATTCTGAAAAAGTTTTTTAAGGATTTTTCCAGCCTTCAGTATCTACGGAGCTCCATCCGTTAGTAGTAGCTGGAATTTTTCTGAATTGTAACCAGGAAGGACATTTCCATGGGTATCATTAAGTAACTTGAACATATTTGAAGCTTTCGGTGCAATTTTCATAAACTCCAGAGTCACTTAATAAGGAGGATACATACTATTGGACAAATCTATGTATCACAAAGAACTTTGAAGGCCAATAAAGAAAAGATTCACAAATTAAATTATTTAATTAGTTTTTTACCCCCTTCATTTCTCTCAATTCTCTCCCATTTCGAAAAACGAACACATATTGATATTTGAAAAAGATACGGATACAATTAGTTTTTAATTCTTTCTTTCTATCTATCTACCCACCAATCTTTCTAGTATGTATAATATATAAATACCTATGCAATAATGAAATGCGTACAACTATACACTTTTCTTAAAACTAATTTTATGCTCTTATCTATTTATATAATATGGTGTTTATTTTCTACAACTATCTAGGTAGGTACATACTAATAGATAGATCGGTAAATATAAAGGAAGAAAAAACATTATTACTTGCAAAATACATTTATCTATCCATAAAAAACAAAAGCAGATTCTTGTTGCAACCATTTACTTTTGGAAGTATTTAGTACTTAGTATAAGTGAAAAATACACAATCCATTTGATTGCTTCCTTAAATGAGATAAGGTCTATTGCATTTAATATTTTTGATTAATAGACAGCCGATGTAGGGCCCAAAATATTGGAGGGCACATGGTAGGGGCGTCCGCATGGGTGGTCTGTAGGGGCCCTACCCCAATTAAGGATTTATTTTTGCTAGAACTTTTTTTAGTCAGGATGAAAAACTTTTATTGTATGCCGATTTTTTTAAGCATTGCTTTCCTTTAAAAAAAGGTCATCTTGTAAACTTCAAAACGAATTATATATTAAATTAATGCATTTAGTTATTGCAATGAAGCCCAGATAAATAAACATAAAAGATGTAATTATTCTTTGAGATCATTACTTTTACAAAGTACTTCAAAATAATAGAAATTAAAAGGATTCAAATATATATTTATAGTAGATTATCAATTTAGGCTTAATAATACGTAATAAAATTCATCCTGTAAATAACCAATTTGATACATTTTGGAAGGTTTTTAAACCTTTATCCAACGTGAATTTACAATAAAACAGTTCCAAAAAAATTTATTTTCTTTGAATAGGAATGGATTTTTTTAATATATCCCCAAAAAAATAAAATTTTTCAATTTTTTAATTTATTTTATTTTCTATGAATAACCATTGATTTTTTTCTTAAAAATTTAACATTTGAAATTGGATTTTTTAAATTATTCTTTGAAAAAATAAAATTTTTGTGTATAACCACTGGTTTTTCAATTTTTTTGGATATTTAAAAAAAAAAAAAAAAAAATATTAACTATGGAATTTTTTTATTTTTTTCATTTGAAATTAAATTTTTTTCTAAAAAAATTAACATTTTCAACTTTTATTCACAAAAAGTTTCCTTTTCTGTGAATAACTATTTATTTTTTTGATTTCTTTTTCTAAAAATTAAATATTTGAAATTTAATTTTTGAATTTTTTTTCCAAAAATATAGTTTTTGAAATTTTTTGTGAACAGCTATGGATTTTTGAAATTTTTCCAAAAAATATAATTTTGTTTATTAAAAAAATATCCAAAACCAAGGCCTCTCCCCCAATATAACCCTGCGGACGTCCCTCAAATTAAACCCATTGTGGACCCCAATCAAGGGTTGGGCCTGTGGTAAGTGTTCTTTCCTAAGAAACCAGACCTCTCTGTAACTTGTGGCACAGGGGTTTAATATTTGAAAACTGTCAGATTTGTAGAAAATACAAGCACTCATGCGTAGAAGCACTCATGTCTATTGAATAAAAAAATCAAACATAAGAAAATCAAAAAATATATTATTATGTAGATAATAATACGATTGACAAATATTTTTAAGCTACAAATTTATCTAATCAAAATGATACATTATGGATTCAAGAATGGGATTGGAAGGTATTAAAAATAATGTTTAGTATATGTAGCTTATTCCAATTTGATAGGGATTTTTCTGTTTATTGACTATTTTTAGACGATCAAACTATATAATACATAATAAATCATTATGACTTTAAAATACTTGTTTTTACTCCAAACTACTATGTGACAAAAACTCTTTGTGAAATAAATATGTTTAATTATTATAGTTTATAAAAATAAATACAATTTATACCCTTATCTAGACAAGGGGTATAATTTCAGTGGGGGTGCTGCAACACATGTATTTCCCAGAAAATAATAAATATAACATATATCATTAAATACAGTAAACCCTCGTAAGTTGAAGAATTATTCGATAAAAAAAATGAGCTGAAATTATATCCAAAGTTGATACAAGGAACACTTTTCACTGAGCATTTTCTATTCATGCTAATTTCAACACTTAATCAAACATGAGTAGAAATGTGAAAAATAAGTATTTTCTCTTCGAATAAATTGGTTATTCTGCAGCGAATAATTCTCGAATACCAAGTACTCTGACGTGAATATTTATTAAGGGAAAAAACCCTTTACATACTTCCGTTCATTTTTGAGCGGTGAGCAGAAAAAAAAAGATCGAATAAGTGGTTCGACGCAAACTTTCAGAAAATGAACAGATACACGGAAATTGTGTATACATGTCCAAGCTTGATATTACTGTAGCCGAAAATTGACAAGATAATCCTGACAAATGGAATAATTTTTTAGCTGTCATGACATTTCATTAGAGTAGCTACGAGCTACATTGAGATAGCGTGGGAAGATATTAATATGCTAGAATTTCATATTATACCATTCTATTGCAGGTGTTTAAAATATCATCTCTTACACAATATCATGAAAATTTCATTCACTTTTATTGATGTTTAAGAAAGTTGTGTTGTTTTATTCAAATATCATATTTTATTAGATCACAGATTTTGTTGAAGGTCATAACATAAAAACTTCCTTATTATTGAGGCTAGAGACAAGTTTTTGGTATCAAAATATTTTTTTTTACCATTATCTATTAGATAAAATAGGTTTAAAAGGGTAAAAAAAAAATAGAATTTGACATTTTTGATAACTTATTTCTGAATGTGTTTCGATTGATGTTTTTAATGATATTTGTCTTAAATAACATTTGAAAGTAATTTAGAATGAAAGCAACATACCTGTGTTATCTTTTTCACATCAACAAGAACAGCGACGCCTTTTCTGAGTGTATTTACAATGGACATGTAGTCAGTTTGTTGAAGTAGATCCTCTTCTAGGTACTTGAATATGGCAAGAGCATAACGGAGAAGAACCTGGAAGACAAATTTGTAATTTTATAAGAAAAAAGAAACATATATCAATACAATATAATTCAAATATTAAAACTAAAAAAAAAACACCATCATATGCTAATAATATACTTTTAAGATTTCATAAATATCAACAAGAAAATTATTTTATATACAAAAGGAAACTTATACATACAAAGAAATAATAACAAAACAAAAGAAAATAAGTTTTCTTATTTTTACCCATTGTACGAATAAATTATATATCTTATGCATCAACATAAAATCAATCTTGAACAGAGATAAAGAAAAGTGCAAAATCCTGTTTGAATCGGCAAACAGTCTTCGCATTTTTTGGCGCAGACTACCCCTTGATAACCCATTGCTTAGATTGTTATTTGGTTTCAGGAGTGTAGTGATATACCCATGTTTTATCCACAGTGAAGAAACAACACTAGTTATACTGTGGATTCTTCTGGAACAGCAACACTTGAAACAATTTGGTTTTTGTTCAAGCCTGAGCACCCATCTTGCGGATAGCTTTGTCATGTCCAAATGTTGATGCAAAATATATACCCATTCATTCGTGATGCCCAAAGCACTAACAATCTCACACCCCTTCACTCTTCTGCCATCCATCACCATATCATAGATTTTATCAATGATTTCTGTAGTAGTAACCTCAACAGGGCATCCAGAACGCTCAGCGTCACATGTGTCCATATGGCCACTCTGAAAATTTTAAACGCTTATAAACTATTCTAGTTGAAGGTGCAGAGTCCCCATAATGTTTGTCAAGCTTCTTTTTATTCACCTGAGGCGTTTTGTCTTTCATAAAGGGTTGTTTAATCAACACACGAAAATATTTTTCATCCATTTTTTGAAAATCACACCACTTTCTCGATTCAAACGAATGCAAAACAGTAAAAAATAAGACCGATCTGGCTAAAAATTGGTGTGTGTTTTTCCAAGAGATGCTACAAACTAAACATAACCTCGATGCGTGCCAGTAGTGCCTCCCTTGTACTTTACACAGACTTTTCAAACGACCCTTGTACACTATTTTATGGACATATTTAAGGTAATTATAGGCTCATAATTCAAATTTGTGGAATGCGTTCGTACAACCAATAATTTAAGCTATTGTCTCGAACTTTTAATTGATTTCAGAAACTTATATTGGCCCCAATATGCCCCTTTGCCCCCATCAAATATATCAATTTATCATGATATTACCGTGGCAATTAATTTTGAGTACTTAAAGTGCAATTTGCGTAATACCCAAAGGGTTAATATGAATAATTTGAGGATAGAAATGGACGATAAAGCGTTGAAAAATACAAATGTAATCCAAACTCAATGATGAGACAAATCATTTTAGTATTTTTTTCTTGTAGATGGGCAATATTAGCATATACGTATTGCTCAGAGACTATTATTAGATGAAAAAAAGAGTAAATTATATTTTCAATGTTGATTTTGCATAAATTTTTATCTTTTGTAATGAAGCAAAGTTTATCTATTGTCTGCTTGTTTCTTTATTTTTGTAAACAGGTGCAAATTTTTGATTGTTTTTTTTTAAAAAGCTATGGATTTTATTAAAAAATTTCTAAAAAATTATTACTTAAATATAATTTTTGATTTTTTTTTCTTCAAAAAAATAATTATAAATAATTAAAGGAAAAAAAGCAAATTATTTAATGTTTAATTTTAAATAATTCTTTAAAATATATCACTTTTTGACTGACAAGTTAATTAGCGTGCAAAAAGTTTTAGTGGGAGTAACAAGTATTTAGGGGAGTAACAAGTTTTGAGACAAGTAACGAGTATACCTCTTAATTCCTTGAGTTTTTTTTTTAGAACCTCGAAAATACACTAGCAGCAAAATTCAGCTTGCAGTGCATCACTAATATTTTTTAAATGTTATTTTAAATACTTTTTTGTTTTTTTAAATATTTTTTAATGTTTTCTTTTTTTTTCATATGAAACATTGAACTTTAGCTCCACACACTCGTTACTAAATTTTAATTTCTAAAATATTAAGTGCAAACTCAAAAATGATGCCTCACAGACAAATATACAAACTTTTTTTTTACTAATGGAGATGAAAGAATGAACAATAAATAAAATAAAAAAATAAACACATCAGCCATTTATCTATTCTAATCTGTGAACTGGGTGTATTTCTCTACAAAAATCCCATCTATATACATGGTGTACCAAATATCTACAAATAAAATGTAGCCACAGTTATGTAAAAATTGAAAATGTTAATAGAAATATTTGCTAAATTAATATGAACTTATAGAACGATTTCTTCTTTAACATAATGTTCATTACGGTGATTCATAAACGACACATGTCGTCATCATCATGACAGAATTGCATTTAAAAAAGAATAGATAAATTGCCTTTCGAAGGAAAGGTTATTATTATTTTTTTCCGTTAAAACCATATTGTAACAAAAATCGGTTCTCTTTAAGTATAAAACTCAGTCCCTTTTTGGATATATATATATATTTTTTCACATCCACAAAAACGTTAGGAAAGGTTTGAGGCATCTCAGGCCATTAATGGCGCGGTACAAGCGATTAAGGTTTGGGAAATATTGTATATTTGGGTCAAAATAGGCAGTGATGGGCGAGTTAACTTATCTTTTTAACTAGATAAGTTAAAGTTAATAATAATTTTATTTTTTTATAACTAGTCGAATTAAGTTAATTTTCATAGAAATCGAATTTTTAAGTTAAAGTTAATTTCGAGTGTTCTTTTTTTTAACCTGTTAAGTTTAAGTTAACTTTAGAGTAATTCAAGTTAAATTAACTCACCCAACCTTAATTAAGCTAAAATTAATTTCGATATTATGTAATAAATAACTATTTAAGTTAGTCAATTTAGAGAAATTAATCAAGGCATTATAATAAAGATTATTCTATCAGTCTCTCTGGCTGAAATTTTCTCCACTTCCAATTGACCGATCAAGAAATAATACAAATACATACTACTGAAATGGAAGTCAAAGACAGCTAAAATTTTAAATTTTTGAGTTTCTATCTAATTTGAAACCATATGTAAAATTATAAAAATATCGCACAGAATATAAAAATGACATTTTCTACAACACTGAGAAAATACCATTTTTATCGATTTGATGTGTAATGACGCAGTTGAAAAGTTTAGTATAACAAATAGTATCGACACAATGTTTAACTAAATCATCAGAGAACTAACGGTTACTGAAGCACAGTTTTTTAGCATTTCAACTTATAATAACAAAATAAATTTAACTTTAACTAATTAACTTAATCAAGTTATGTTAAGTCAATTTTGATAAATTAACTAGTTGAGTTGAAGTTAAAATAACGCTGTTTAAATAATTAACTTAACTTATTAAAGTTATGTTAAGTTACATTAACTTGCCCAACTCTGAAAATAGGCCATTTTTGACCCTCTTGATCCGTCCTTGCAAAATGTGATGCTATGAGTAAACGGTTGTACTTTTTATTTATTCAGATTGATCAATTAAAAATAATTTGCGGTTTCCTTATTTTATCGAACATAACTAGTCATGAAAATCCGGTGTATTTTCTATCTCACCCCCTTTTTTGGAAATGTTTAATCTGAAGAATGATTTTTGGTTTTTTCAGCTGTTGCCATTATAGTTTAAATCCTATGTAGTGAACAACCTTTCCTACTAGATTCAATTATACTCAAAACTGAATGGTACATTAGCATGTGCTCATAAATGACGAAGAGTAACCTTGAGAATTGGTTACTGGGTTATAATTGTAAGTTGTTTGTTAGTCTCAGAGTAATATTGAGATCAACATCTGAATCATTCTTGTCAATGGTTACCATGTTGATTATCTTTTTTTTTAAACATCCCCAAAATAAACACGATTTTCATCACAAAACATAACACAAGACAATTTTTTACCTTTTTGTTCAACACTTATCACTACAAACTAGGTTTTAATTTTGATATCTTAGTTGTCTGATAAAGGGGGCTGCAATAAAGTGATAAAGCCCTTAGATTATTATAAACAAAGTTAACTACATTTTTAACTGAGAACTAAATACTAAAAAAACAACATAAAAAGTACAATTTTTGACTCATATTTGTGCACAATACAAGAGATCTAAAAATGTTCAAGATTGAGCCTAAAATCACTTTCTTTTTTTTCCAATCCAAAATTGACTTCACTAAGACAAAAATGGTTTGTAAGGCCCCAAGCATAACCCAAGATAGTGTTCCTCCTTTTTACTTCAATAGCTACATTTTGAGATATGTTCTTAGATCAAGTAGGGAAACTGTAAAACATTAAGCACGTCTTGAATCCCTTTAATTATTTTTTAAAAATGTGCACAATATTTCAAATGAGGAACCAAATACAAAAAAAATATAAAAAGTGCAATTTTTTAACTCATATTGTGGACGGTACATAATTTGTAATCTAAAATAGCATTTTCCAAGCTAAAAACAGCCTGTACCGTGGCAATAATAGCCTGACAGACCTGACACTTTGATTAAGTCAGTTATTTTTATTGTCCTCAGCAGGAAAAATATTTGTGCAAAGAGAGAAAAAAATATACCCAAAAACGGAACATTCTAATGTATACTAATTATTAAATGTTTATAAAATATTAAAAAGTGAGCTTAAAAACAAATATAGGAGTAACAAAGGGCAAAATTTAAAACAAGGGAAAAAAGACAGATATAAACAACGAGTATATGTATATGTAAATTAGGGTGGCTTGTGTTTCAACTTTTGTCAAATTTCGATTATGGCTGGTTCAGGAAAGTTATTTACATGATAAGGAAATAACCTCATCAAAATTTCATTAAGCAAGGATATCATCTTTATCTAGAAAATCTAGTTAAAGATTGAAAGGAGACAAAAATTATTTACTTCGTCAATAATGATTAAAATATAGCATTCATCCTTATTTTACATAAATCAACAATGATAGACATTATTCTAACCTATAAAAAACTTTAGTACAGTTTTTTTCTAAAGCTACACTTTGGAGCAAAAAGGGAGAATAAAATAAGAACATTTTGATATTTTCTTTCTTAAAATGTAAAAAAAGTATCAAAATTTTCTTATTTTTTTCCCCCTCCTTTTTTTGTTACAGAGGAACATTTGAGTAAACAAACTTGAAAATACATTTTATAGGTTACAGAAATGTCTATCAAAGATATTTTATGCATTTTAAGAAAAAAATGTATTCTTAGTAGTGATGGGACGATAAATCAGAATCGGGAATCCAAGAGCCTGATATTTTTTCTGCTATTGAGATCAGCATCGGGAAAATAATGTCTAATTTGCGATTCTGATTCTTACGTATCATTATTTATTACTGGTATTAAACTATATATTATTTTTATAAGTTATGCAAAAAAAAAAAAAAAAGAAGATATACATCAGTCAATATACAAAAAACGACCATGAGAATTTGTTACCTCAGTCTTATCATATTATCAATATTGTAATAAAATGACTTATGATAAAAAGATGTCGAAAACTGAGAAGACATTAATTGAACACAAACTAAACGTGAACAAAAGTATTCTAAAACACATGCAGTCAGTAGATATATTGTTATTTTAGGGGAATACGTTTTGTAAAGGGATCTAGGGAAACTTGCCTTTGGCTTCGATAATGTAAATAAAAGAAGGCGATTTATTTTATCAATTGTAATTCTAAGAAATTTATAGCAAAATTGTTTTTTTTTAAATTATCATTTATAATATTTAAAAATTGGAATCGTGAATTTTGACTAGAATCGCATCGGCATCGGAATTCTTTTTGGAACCGTACCATCACTAATTCTTAGTATCCATATCCAATTAGGAAAGAATGCTTCCTTTTTTCATAATTTGATTGAGATGAACGATACAGGACAATGAAATTTTGAATAGGTAATTTTTATAGCATATGACAACTTTTCCGCAGTAGTCCTAATCATTATTCGAAAGAAGTAGAAAATCAAACCGTTCTAATATACATACTTCGACCAAAATGATATTCATAAATAAAACATACAAATTACAAGCATGTACATTGTACACAATGTACACAGAATTTTCTTGAGGGAAAAAAAACAACACAAAAAGTGTTTCTTCTTAAAGTTAAATTATAAAAGTTTTTTGTTTCTTTTATGATATCAGAAATTCAAAGGAGCATTTCTTTTGATACTTGTGTCTCTTACTCCTTCTTTTCTTTTTTTTTATACATAGTATGTAAGAAGATTTGTACAAAACAAAGGAGTAATTGCGTACCAATATCTCATTGATTAATTGACAATAACCGGTTTATGGGATTGAACATTAACTTTAAGCAAGTCGCCTAATTGAAAATGTGTTCAAAGATAGGAGTAAAATTTCATCTTGGTATTATTTTGTGAGTAAATGTAAATTTTTGAAAAAAATTTCTACAAATTATTATTATTTTTTTTTTAAATTTCAAATATTTAAAAATAATGATTTTTTTTAAATATTACATTTTTTGGGGGAAAAAAAATTAATGATTCATAGCTATTCAGAAAAAAAAAAAAAATTATATATAAATTTCAAAAATTTAATTTTTGTGGAAAATATAACGTTGGAAATATTTTGTGAATAAATGTGGATTTTTGAAAAAATTTCCACAAATTATATTTTTGTGAAAAAATTTCAAAAAGTAAATTTTCAGATTTTTTTTTTTAGAATATTACATTTTTTGGAAGAAAAATTTAATGATTCACAGCTATTCAAGAAAAAAAAATGTTTTTTGATATAAATTTCAAAAATTTAATTTTTGTGGAAATAATTTAATCTTGGAAATATTTTGGGGATAGAGGTAATTTTGGAAAAAAATTTCCTCTAATTATTTTTATGTGAAAAAATTTCAAATACTACATTTTTTGGAAAAAAAAAAATATTGATCCACAGCTATTCAGAAATTTTTTTTTTTTTTTTTTTTTTAAATTTCAAAAATTTAATTTTTTGCAAAAAAATTCGAAAATCCTATTCGATTTAAAAAATTTAATATTTAGGAAAATAATTTCAAATATTATTTTTTTTTATACTGAACAAAAAAATTAAGTAAAACAAAAATTGCTTAATTTGGGGGAGAATGGGGCTACAACCCTCTATATAAACATAAGCCAGTAGCATTTAGTTTGAATCCTATTGCTACTTCAGTAACTTTTCTGGTAGGTAGGTGAAAAAATACGTTATTTGCCAAGGATTTTCACCCTGAATTTCCTGAATGTCCGTAGGTTTGATCAAGGAATGAAAAATTATATAATAGTGACGTCATACTCATATAATATACGATTTTGTAATTTAACGATTACTCTCAGTCTAAAAAAAAGTGGGGAATCAATTATCCCTGAGACTACGGCGCCCTCACAAAATATAAGTGGAAGTGCAGTGTTTTTAAAAATGAAGAGGCTAGTAATTTGAAAATAACGTGTGTGGACGACAGTTTGCAGAAAACCTGATTGTCAAAGGTACTTTGTCGAAAAAAAATAGTCAATATATTTGATGATGATTTATACTGCAATACAATATAATTAGGATTCCTATTCATTTTGAACCAATTTTAATAGATGTTGATGGGGGGCTTAAAGGAGCCATTGTAACAGATACCACAAATAATTTGGTCTTTATAGTAATACAGTTAATTATTTGACCAATGATTGAATGTTGATTAATCAGTAATTGATTCAATTCATTATGAGGATGCCTCAACAGTTGGCTTGAACCGCTATTAGAACCTCTGTAACATAAACCATGACAACTGTCCAATAAATTTATAAATTAGAATGAAAAAAAATGTTTTAAGTAAGGAGGGAGTCAATGGTTGAGATTCAACGAACAATACAAATGAATCAATTGTTTGAATCGAAAATATTAGAGCTCCTATGTACTTGGTCAAGTCCTGATCAAAACACTTTTATCCCGAGGTCGTCTCTGACTCTATAATTATCAAGATGTGTTCGTCATTGGAGTAGTCATGTAGATAATTACAACGTATTACAAAATCACCAAATATATTTGATATATATTTCTTTCAGCAAAAAGGTGTCCTAGAACCTTTAAATAAATAGGTGGCCGTAGAGATGAAGTAACATATTATTTAATGTATTTAAAAACAACAACGGTAGAGGATTCCAACAACATTCAAACCACATGCTCCCTGGTTGTGTTTATAGAATGATCATTAATAATTAATAATACAAAAATATTATTCTGCAAAAGAACACTATTAATTTCCCTAATACGAAATGAAAAATAAGAATGCTCTATTGTAAATTAGTAAAATTAACGAGATTCTGAACAATACTTATTTATCATAATACAGTTTTAAATTGAATTAATCTATAAATTAAAATCATTTTTCTCCCAAATATTCTAAATTGTATTTTGGGAAATAGTCAATAGATAACGTTCCTCTTTTTATTCAACCATATAACTGAATCTAGGAATAAACATTCCTAAGCCAGGTTTGATAAAATAGGGAAACCACAAATCGTTGACTTCCTTCATTATACTAGTTAATCAAAAGTGTACTTTTTTCACCCTTGGATTGTGATGGTGTGGCCCTGATTGCTTTTAATCTTAAAAAAAACTAAAAAATAACCCTTTCAAACACAAATTTCTGGTTTTCTTCCAATATTGAGATCATTTAGTGTTATTTTCCGCCTTGAAACATCTAAACTGAAGGAATAAATATAAAATACAGTTTGTAGTTCAATATTTCCTACTCAGAAAATATATTAATTATTTATGTGTCTTTCTCTAAATTGCAGGAAAAAAGAACACGTTCTTTAACCAAGACAACTATATGTTTACCCAAGACGGCGTCTCGGCACACACGTCCAAGAGGGTGAGCATTCCTGCACCTGTGTGGCAGATTTCTGGACTTCACCCGACGCGAATCTACTGGAATGCGTTGTTTGGTGCATTTTGGAGGGCAAGATGAACAAGATTTATCACCCGATGTCGATGCCCTGAAGGCCATGATCACGAAGAAGTGGAACAACTGATCTTTGGACTTCATCCAGGCCAGCTCTTCTTATGTTTTCCCCTGTATTGATGCCATTATTCAAAATGGAGGTGGACATATTGAACAAAAAATGCTGAAAATTGTTGAATTGCCAACTTTTGCTTGAAAAGTTTGCGCCCTCACCCTGTATAGCTGATGCCTCCAATTTTCATTTAACAATACATAGGCCAGGGATCAAATGCATACTAATTTATCTCAGTGTATCTACAAGTACATGAATATATGTTATGTATTTCTGTATCCCATCATTAAGTATATAACTCATATATATATATATATATAACACAACACAAAACAGAGACTCTAACCATTAATTCATTCGTTTTTGTCGTAAATTACATCATCGACTAACATAAAACATTATCATATTATGAAAAATCATATGATGTGTGTGCAAGGATAGTTGCTATATACGCAGTTGTATTATACTTCATATATAGAATATATATCCATATATATTTCGAAATGTTGGAAGGACATAGTCCAAAAAAAGTTATGTTGATACAAAATAAAGAAATAGGTGTTGCATCAATATAAAACAATCTTGAATACAAATGAAGAAATTGAGAAAATCCAAAACTATTTTTTTACTTCATATAAATGCTCAAAGTCTCCAATATTTCAGAGACATGTTTAGGGTAATACTTTCTACAGCTCAGAGAAGAATGTACATTTTTTCAAAGTCAGTAGACAAATTGACATTCTTTTATGATGGTGGTACTCATTTATAAAAACTCGTTTTTCTCAAAACCGTATTTTCAAAGTGTACCCGTCATGTTTAGGTCACTATTTCTCAGCATCTACTGGCCCAATTCACTCAATTTTTGGCCTAGTTATATTGCAAACATTGTTCTAGGTGCTCAATCTCCATAAATTGATATTGAAGACTAAGTGTTTAAAATAAGTTTTTCCAATGGTGTCAGATTCTTGGATAAAAATTTGACAGTTTTATACTATTCATCGACAAAATCCTCCTATGATGTCAATTTTTATGAACCATTGAAAATTGGTAGTTTAGCACCTTTAGTTTGAACTAAAGTCTGAGCCTGCGTAGTTGTGAGAGGTCATCTTCCCTCAGTACTTAGTAATTGGGTTTCAAAAATGTAACTTCCAAACGGTACATTCCCAACGGCGGCCATTTTGAATATTCAATTAGTAATTATCCTGAATACTTTGGAATATAAAATCAGCAGTAGTACCCGGCATTGCCTGGAGTAATTAGGCGTTGGATACAAGACAAATTTTGCTTTAAAAATATAGAAGGAAAATTTATTGTTACTCTATGCGTTTTTCATGATCACACTCACACGTAACTACTCAAAACTTAAGTATATCAACTCATATGTGTTCTGTTCTCAAAAATTAAAGAATAATAAGAATAGTTTGATAACCAAAATGTAATATGTTGGGATGACTGATAACTACTAAAGTATTTAGAGCGCTCACTAATAAAAAGAAACACAATTCATTTTAACATAACTGTGTAAATATTTTATATATACGCTTATACGCTCATGAACAATGATAAAAATACGCTGTATTGTTTAGCTGGCCCGTTTTTTTTGGAATTGGTAGTCTGAAAAATGAATTCTCTTTTCCTTAGCAGTTGTCATTATTATTTAATTCTTGAGTAGTGAACATCCTTTCCTAAATAGATTCAATTATACTCAAAACCTGGTTAAACATTCATGTGAGCTCATAAAAGTCCCACTGAGGATTTGTTACGGAGTTATAATTGTAAGTCCTTGTTAGACTCGATTGGGGATTGACATCGGAGTGGAGTAATTCAAGCAAATGCTCTTGTTTATATCCTTTTCTCCTTCCTCCCTTGTCACAGCTGATTGTAGCTGATCTAATGAAAGGTCATGAGCATTATTCTTTCTCCCATCCAAAACATTCTTCAAATTGTCAGGGTTACCATGTTGATTTTCAATTTCTTTTTTTTTTTAACATGCACATTCTACACTGAACTTTCATGATTACTCAAGAATATGATATATATAGGAGACCAATAAAAAAAATATTAACAGTGCTCTTAATATAAATGCACACGCCTGCAATTTTTCCCTTGTACGACTACACTATTATTTCTTACATCAAAAATATTTATATGACTAACATTTACAGTGAACCTTCTATACACGTTCGATGTCATATGCACATACCAACAATATTTCATTTATAACACTATATTGATATTTCTTAGATCAATCAAATGTATATGATATACAGTCAGGCATGGGGGTCCCCAGGATTATTATATATATTTATTTTTTCGGTGTGTGTGTGTTTGGGGGGGGATGATTTGTAGTAGGAATTGTTTTTAAAAAATCCACAACTATTCACAAAAAATTTAAAATATTAATTTGAAATTGGAAATAAAATTCAAAAATCCATAGCAATCATCTAAAATATTAAACATTTTTCGAAAAAAATATTCAATAAACCACATCGGTATAGATAAAAATTTCAAAAATTCACAGCTATTCACAAAAAAAAAAAAAAAAAAATCGAAAATTAAATTTCTAATATATAATTTTTAGAAAAAAAAAAATCAGATGTTACATTTTTGCAAAAAAAATTGAAATACTCATAGCTATATACAGATAATTAAATTTTGGGGCAAAAAAATTAAATTAAATTTTAAACTTTTTGAAAAAAAAAACAACTCAAATATTTTTTTTTTTTTTAAACTTACTATTCTATTCTCTAGTAAAAAGCAAAAATTCCTTTATAATGGGGGGTACAGTTCCTATAGCCCACCACCTGCAGTTGCCCCTATCAGGAGTTCTATACTGCCTTCTGTTTGTAAAACCTATAATCCACATGTGAGCAACCACCGTTTTTTGTGATTGTAAAAGCTATTTCCATTAACTGAGCAGTTATTTAGTGGGGATTAAGTCAAGTTACTTTGTTTGCTTAACAATAGAGTTCATGATTAATTTACCTTTGAAAAATTATGTATTCATCCATAATGGTTATTTGTGAAACAATGTTTTACTTTGTCTAACATTGACTATTTGTTAGGTAAGAATTCTATTTTTTTTTTCATAAAATTGTGAAATTTACTAACTCAAGGGCTCTCTGCTACCTTTAAAATATAATCAATTTGGCTCCAACTTTATATTTCTTCACGTGTTATCAAAATGAACAATTATACACTATGTGCTTCCAACATTTCTAAAATAAACATTTAAAAAACTTGTCTAAAATAAATATTATAAAACTTAAATGTACAAAGTTTTAGTAAGTTACTTATGAAAGTACATAACATTAAAAGGAAAGTTACTGTAGAACTGTAGTTACAGGCAAAGAGACATGATACAGTCTTGAAAAATAAAAGCAATTATACATTTGGTTGACATTAGTGTTGAGACTCGATCCAAGGCCTAGTGTTGAGACTCGATCCAAGGCCGAATTTTACTCCTTAGGTTGGGTCTTCAGTGATTTGTTCTAACCCGATTTGGATTGATCTTTTTTAAATAATAGACAGATTTTTTAGATATCAGTCTATCCTAACTGATGTTTGTCCCTACCCCCAATGGGTTGTACAATATTATGGGTCTGTTAACACAAAAGTAATCTAAACAAACAAAAAAAAAAATGAGAAAATCCAAATTTATTTTTACTTCAATTATACGTACAAGCTCATATTCCATATTCGAGTCAAGAATTGGTATTGTATTCAAATTTGCAGCCCAAATTAAGATAACCAATAGTTTAAAATCTTAATTTGATTTAATGGTCCTATCTTGACTCCAATATGTGCCCTTTCAACCACAAAATCTATCAATTTCTCAAAACTCAAAGTAAACGTGAACAAAAGTGTTCTAAACACACGGGGTAGGAAATCTGGCTGTTGCAAAATTTGCCTATGGAAAGTTTGCTGTCTGATTACTCGAAAATTTATAGCAAATTTGTATTTTTAATTATTATTTGAAATAATAAAGAATTGGAATCCCCATCGCGAATTTTTAATAGACTCACATCGGCATCGGGACTTTATTGGAATCACCCTATCACAAGTATATTGACTTCAAAGAAAATTCCAATGTCAAACGGAGTAAATGTTTACTTATAGTGCAACTCTAACTGAAGATTTTTAAGAAAAGCTCAGCTGCATTCGTGAATATTCCATTTATCTAGAATTTTATAGTCTAGACCTAATTTTAAATGAGACTGATCTAGACTGAATTAATCTATGGGGTCACTCTAGATCGAATTTTCTTTGAGGCTGGTCCAACCCGAATTATTTAAAACCCCAAATTACTTCGGTCCGCTAAAAATCACTAACACTACTTGACATCATAATTGGATTTTTGTACTCAGTTGAAAAATAAATATAAATATATATATGTATAAAATCTCTATGCGATGTAATTTTGAAAGAAGAACAGATGAAAAAAAATCTCTTAATGATCCATGAAAATGGTTAAAAAGTTCTAATCTACTCCTTCTTTGTATTTTTTGAGTGATAAATGCGATAAAGTGAGAATTTTGTATATCTTTAAAGGAGTTTAAAAAAATTAACATCTTACGTAGCTTAAAATCAAAGGATTATTGTTAAAGTATATATGTAATGATATCCAAACTAGGAGTCGGTCGATAAATTTGATGAGTGGCTGGGGGTTCATTTTTCCATGCAAGTGAAGTGACATATTTTTATCCAAGAAAATAACAACGCATTTTTATTGACGTCATAATTCGAATCATAATTGAATGCGTTCTTCTAGGAGGATCATGATTTCCAATGAAACTTTAACTTAAGAATACAATAGACTTAAAAACACTATTGAATACAACTTGATGTCAATGATAAACACTTATATTTGAATATAATCAAAGTAATCTGTACGGAAAATCCCTTTGAAATGGCTAAACTTGTACAATATATATTCGATTGAATAGGGACGATTAAAGGAAGATAATTGAAGAAAAATATATTAATCTTTCCATTATAATAGTAAATGTATTAACGACAATAAATAAACGTTCTAATACATTTTTTCATTGAATATTATGGCCAAATATGTAATAAAACGAGGTTATAGAAATATGTATTTTTGATACAACAATAATGTTTAGGTACTATTATTTGATGGTCCCATCTTGACATCCAATAGTTCCATATTTTCCATAGTAATTCGAAATACTTTTAATGTTTTAAAATTTGGTTGTTTAGGGCTTCAACAAGTCAGATATAAGCTATATACCTTTGATCCGTTTATTTTATCTCCTCTTGATAAAAATGTCTATTATTATTTTATTTCAAGGGGGAAATAGTAATTATCGACAAAATTTCCTGGAGTACCGATTATAATTTTTCAACTGCCAATCATTAGTCCTGCCGATAAAACATCCAAAACCTAATCCAAACTATTCAAACTGATTTGACAAAAAACGATTATCAGGGGCGTTAGCAGGATTATATAAATATATATATTTTTTGGTACGATAGGGGCTTGGTTTTCGGAATATTTTGAAAAAAAAATCCGAAATTAACATTTTTGAGAAAAAATTTGATTTTTTTTTTGATAAATAAATTAAAAACAAATTGAAAAATTAAGACAAATTTCAAATATATATTTTTCGACATAAAATTTTTCCAATCCACAGCTATTTAGAAAAAAATTCAAAACTCTATAGATATAACAAAAAATTAAATTTTTTGGAAAAAGAAAAAAAAATCCACAGCTGTTCACAAATAATAAGCAAAATTAAATTTTTGTAGAAAAATTTCAAAATACATAGCTTTTCACAAAAAAGTAAATTTTTTGAAAAAAAAATTCAAATATTAAATGTATTGAAAAAAAAATCTATAGCTAATTTTCTAGCAAAACAGAAAAATTTGTTTTTTTTTTGGGGGGGGGGTGAAAGGGGCAACATCCCCTCCAGCCACCCCCTGCGGACGCACCTATATATATATATGTTATTCAATGCTGGAACTTGCTTTTCAAAAAGAACAATGACAAACCATTCTCTAACAATCTGTTTCAATGATTTCATCCTTGAATTAACATTAAGTATAATTAGAAGCTCTCTTGTTTCTTTTGTCCTTTTAACGCCTCAAGAGAGATGGTAAATTAACACAATACATGGTACATAGAAAAAGAACAACTCAAGCAGAAGCTTTAGCAACTAAGAAGCAAGTAACTTCCAGTGTCCCTCATATATATGATGTAAAATACAATGTTCATATCACAATAAATAAATATTGCCACTTGATATCGAATATCTCATTTATTTGACACTACATCATAGAGGATACAAGTCAAACTAAGTGAGCTTGTTTTAAAAGGCTTTCGTTCATCTACAATGTAAGAAAGTCTTTCAATATAATAAAGAAGAAAACCACTAAAACCTACAGCAATATATGATTACTTAGTCAGAACTTCCGGTCTCAGTATTTATATTATAGCGTAAATCTACCTTCCTACCTATTTTATCGGGCTTAAAATGGGTCTTCCTTCAATTCATTCTTTTTTTACATGGACAATATTGCCAAATAAATACGGGAGACACTTCTCAAAATCAATCGTTAAGTATTCCGGTTTCAGAGCTTCAGTTAGTCCATTCAAAGGAGGTAGGAATGTGGCCCAAGATTTACTTGGAAATAACACAAAAAGGCAAGGTATATGTCCTATAACGGCACTTATTGTAAAAAACTGATAATATATGATGCTTGGGCAGCATTTGAAAATTCCGTCGGGAGCATGTTTTTAACTCATGCGGTCGATAATCCCAATTTTTGTTCCAAAAGTTAATAAATCATATATATATATATATATTTTTTTTTTTTTTTTTGGGGGAGCTTGTTTTTGGAATTTTTTTGTATAAAAAAATTCCAAGATTTCGGGAAAAAAATAACTATTGGTTACAAAAAAAATTCAAATATTAAATATTTTGTAGAAAAATTTCAAAAATCTATAGCTATTCACAGACGATTAATTTTTTTTATTAAATCCATAGATATTATCACAATACTAAATTTTTTGGCAATTTTTTTTCCATATGTCCGATGATATTCCAAAAAAAATTGTTATGAAATCATTGTTTATTCTCAAAATATTGATTGATTTGGAATTCTAATGCTCTTCCGAAAGGACTGACATTTTTTGAAAAAAAAAATTTAAATCAAATTTCAAATATAAAAATTTTATGGGAAAAAAATTTCAATTACTAAATTTTCGGGAGAAAAATTTGAAAAATCTATAGCTATTTACAGACATAAATTTTTTTATGATAAAAATTTCTAAAATCCATACCTATTCTCAAAATACTAATTTCTTTTGGCTAAAAAAAACAACTTAAATTTTTTGGAAACTTTTTTTAACATTAAATTTCAGGTATAAATTTTTTTGCCCTTCCCCTTGCGGACACACCTGATAACATGTATATGAGGGCAAAAATTCCCAGCATGAAACATCCTAAAATCCGATAAGGCACTTCATTGGATAATGCGGAAAAGGGTGGCCCATGGAATTTTATATACATATAAGTCTATAAACATCATTTTTCCACACACTTGGAGTCATGGATCTTTCTTCTTATTGAAGGTATAGCAGAACGAAATCCATTTTTGTAATGGAATTTTTACCTAATTATTTTTTCTCCATTAATGATCCCATGTACGTGAATTATAAAGTAGAAAGTTTGTGACTAGAATATATAATACTCGATGTATTACAATATGTTCTAGCTGTCGTTAATTCTTTTTTACGTTTTTATTTTCTTCAATCCTAGCTTAGGACCGATGAGTCGGTCCTTAGGACTGATGAATGGTAAAAAAAGACCGTACTGATTAGAAAAAGAATGAGGAGAAATAATTAGTTGGTCTTAAGCTAGGATTTAAGATAATAAAAACTAAAAAAGAATTAATGACGGCTAGAATATATTATAATACGTTCTAGCCACATACATCCTACTTAATAATTCACGAGCATGGAGTCCCCGCTTGTCGCAGTATTTGGGAAAATAATTAAAATCCGCGATGTATGAGGACTTTTTTTAGTACTAAAGGGTGTATATAACCATTTTATTTGTAATAAATTATATAAAATAATGTATGCTAGACATGATACTTGTAAAATAATTGTCAAATTTAATCTAAATCGGGTATTTACTTGATTTTTGATCAGATCATTTCAATTCTGCAAAATAAATAAATAATCAGAACTTAACCTATATTTATTCTGCAATCTTTTTTAATTGCAAGTTTGTATTTTAGGTAATAACCAATTGTTTTAAATCTAAGTGTCAAATCAAATACTTACAGGGCACTCTCCCTTATGTAAAGTTATACATTTCTATTACATGAGATTATAAGCGGTATGCGAAATCCGTAGTATTTGAAACCACGTTATGTGGGGCCCTATGTATATCGTCTCTTTAAAATATGTCAACAATAAATAATTAGTAAGCTCGATTTTTCAGCAGTTGTAGCTGCAATAAAAGACCGATAAGACCACGTACTAAGACTAATATAATTTATCAGTACCAGAAGGATAGAACTACAGTCATTTTAGGTTTTCTTAGGGCAATCCAACAATAATGGTAAGTAATGAGTTTTTTCTTTGAAATTTAATATAAATAAAATACCCAAGTTAAATTAAAATACAAAATTACACCATTAAGCATTTCCTACATATTATTGACTTCCACCACGCTTTTCAATAGTGACGTCAAATAGTAGAAGTGTTACCAAGAATAGCTATATATCGCCTTCTAGGATTGTTAGAGTACCGCTGTGCTACTCTACGACGTCATATACGTCTTTCTTGCCCAGCAGTCGGTACGGTAAATCAAATTGAAAACTCTAGCAAGACCGAATACACCATGGCATAACCTTGTATTTCTATTAACCTTTAGAAAGACCATTCGTATTGACATTTTAGTAATGTTTAACATAATATATATTCAGCTCTTACGTAGTTTATTCTTATTTATTATTGTTCAATAAAAGAAAATTGAGTCATATGGGAAAAATACCGTATGTATTCAGGATATCTAGTATGGGGATATTAAAAGGAAATTTTTTATTATTATGTTAATGTCGTTGTTAAGACCCAAACTTTCCATAAATTGAATATAAAGCCTATAAGTAATTCAAAATAGGATAACGACAAATTGGGGCGTTATTGTAAATTTATGAGAGAAAAAATAAAAAGACATTGGAATTTATCGTTGTCTTGTTGATTTTGTGTGTGTGTTCAAAATGTTGACGTATGTAATTGATAGGAACGTTTCAAGTATAAATTTGCCTGGAACAATTAAATTTTATTATCGCCCTACTTAAATACAAAGTTAAATATGTTGTATAATGTAACTACTTACATTTCCAATTGAATTAACAATTAAAATTTGACAAGCCTTAAGGAGGGCTACCACATCTATCTAACATGTATGAATATTAGTGATGGGATAGAATTGGAGAATCGGGTTTTTTTCTTCTGGAATTGGAATCTGGGAAAATAATGTTTAATTTGCTATTCCGATTCTTACGTATTATTAATTATCACTGATATTTAACTATTTATTACTTCTTTAGGTTATAAAAAAATATGCCCCCCCCCCTAAAAAAAAAAAAAATAAAGGAATTTTGACTTTTTATTAGATAATTTTATAGTTGATATATTTTTTTTAGTTTTCAATTTTTTTTGTCAATAACAATTAATTTTGGAATTTTTTTTACAATTTTTTGTGTACAGTTGTGGATTTTCGAATTTTTGTATTGTCAAAAATTTAATTATTTGTAAACAGCTGTAGATATTTGTAATTTTTTTCCAAAAAATGTAACTATTTATGAACAGATGTGAATTTTTAAATATTTGTTAAAAAAAAAAAATTTTTAGATAATAACAATAGGTTCTTGAATTTTTTGAGAATATTTAAGGAATTTTGTAACAAAATTAAATATAAAATTGTATAATTAAATTTTTTTAACAACAAGTTTAATATTTAAATTTTTTTTCAGAAAAAAATAACTTTTCACATTTTTGACAAAAAATTATAATCCAAAAACAAATCCCCTCCCCCCTCTTAAATATAATCCTGGGGAATAGTTTACTAGAATCGCATTGGAATCAGGATTGAGGTTTTTTTTTTTTAATCGTCCCATTAACAACAAACATACGTGTATAAGTTTGGAACGACTTTACTCACTATAATGTTCATACCTCATTTCAAGAGAGTTTGTGATTTAAAATGAACCTTGTTTGAATGAGAGAAAATGCTATGAAAAATAAATTTTGGAAGCATATGAGTAACTAGAATGACTATATACATTTTATATATGTTCGTTCAAAACTTATGCAGACATTTTATCAACATAGAACCAAGGCCTCATCAAAACCATTGATTCATAAAATGCTGCACATGGACTTAACGACAAGATTGTTTTTTAATGAATAGGACGACATTTCTCTTTTTACAGTTATACTGTATATATAATATGTTATGAGCATTCGACGTATTAGAGATGGATGGATAGCATACATAAAATGCCTCTACGCATATTAAATGAATTATTCTCTGCGTCAAAGTATGTTAATGGTATGATATGTATTTAATAGCATGGATAATATTTTTACAAATAAACTTTTTATTAAAAAAGGTAAAGAAGACTATCGAAATATTTTACAATGAACATAATTTCGACTTCATCGCTATTCTATGTTTTAACCTTTCCTCCTCCAATGAGAAAGAACAAAAACAATCTGATATTATAAATTGTAGTTGGCCAATCCATTTCACGGGGGGCATGAGCGATTTTTACTTATATTTAGAAATGGTGACTTTTGTAAGAGTGCAAGGAGAAGGCGTTTAGCGATACATATGGTATTACTGAATAAAAACCCTTCAGCTGTCCATTATATGATTTGGGGAGAGAAAATAAATTACCGATATGAAGAGAATATCTTAATTAAATGTAAATTCAGGTATATTTATGTTATTATGAATTTAAACCATTATTTACCTCAAAAATTGGCGAGAATTCTCACTTCAGAGGAAGAAATTTACTTTACTTATATTAATTTGTAGACTAAGCGACAGAGAGTGGATAAATCTTGCAATAAAATAATAAATCTCACTCAATGACAATATTATTTAATAAAAATTATAGTTGTATGTTCCTCACATACAGGGAGGGTGCTGTGATTTTTTTAACAGCTTGTTTAAACAATAAGCTACATACTGTCACACCACCTTGCGGATAATATATATATTTTTAGCTTGCTCATACCCTAATGGTATACTATTCATCATTTGATAGTAGTAGATAATATTTCAAAGGCCCTAAAAATGTGAGTGTTTCAAGGGGTAAATCCAATATTTAACTACCTAATTTAGACATACTACACTAATTAAGGACCCTTTCAAAAATGCTAAATCTTATAGCATCATTTTTAGCTCTGTAGCATCATTATCCTTGGAGTAGTTAGTGTTCAAAGAATTTTGCAAATTTCAAATTATGAAAATGAATAGAAAAGATCATAGTTTGCATATTAGAAATTGAAGCAATTAGCTGATTTTCATAAGTTGGACCAATAAAAACTCAACAACTAAATTGCAATCAGTTAAAGTTGATAAAACACTAGGACGTACCCGTATTAATTTTTTTTAATATTATAAATGACTTTAGAATTCAGTCAATCTTGTCAATAGACAAGATTTGACGTTCTTCCATCCGATGGCCATTATAATTAGAGGTATGTTCCTCTTTCAAACATAATTAAAGAAAATACAAAGACTAACGTGCTAATTCTCTTCTTGATTCACTTTTTTTAATTCGTATTCAATATACGTTCTCCTTTTTCCCGATAGTACAATAATTCGTTTTTGGTATTGTTAATGTTTTGTTGCATTTTTGAATCGACAACTCAAATCTTAATTGATTTATTTTTGAGACACAAGGAATCGATCTTGTTTTGTTAAAAAATTAACTTATTAGCAAAAAAAAAAAACTTGCCTTCCAGAACCCAGGAATATGGTTTGATCAGAATGAAATAACTTAGAATTCTAAACGACATTTATTTTGTGTCCACAGCCTGGATCTGTCTCCGTTTTTGAAATAGTTCTTCCAAGTACATCCAAGGTAACTGTAGAATATCACCTCTAGAATGAAACCACATCCAGCCCACTACTACTTCCATAGCCCAACTGTCCACCAATCCAATATGTAAATATAGATTAATTAAGTCATAAATCCGTCATTAGACTTATGAGCAACTCTTAATAGTACTGAGTCATTCTAATAATATAACATATTTGAGTTGATAAAGATTATAGGATCCAAAGTGACGGAGAATACAATTGAAGAGGTCAAGACTTGTGCCGGCGATGATGATTACAGGTTCTCTGTGATTGTTGATGAGACATAAGATATGTCAAATATGGACCAATTCAGTCATTCACTGGTATATCTGATGAGTGAATGGATCAAGAAAGAGAGCTTCCTCAAGTTTGTAAAAGTTACCCAGACTAACGGCAAATATTTGTTTGAAAAGCTTCGTGAGGCTGTCTAGGATATCGGCCTTAATCCCACCCGCACTGTCTCCCTAGCCACGGACGGTACCTCTAACATATCCGGTATCAAGCAGGGCCTTACTGCCAGGTGGAAGGAGGCAGCCCCCTGTGTGTCTACATCAACTGCTACGCCCATGTCCTAAACCTTGTAGTCAGGGATCTACTCTCAGATACAACCCTATTGAAAAATACAATTGGGACAGTGCGAATTTTAAACAACTTCATTAAAGGGTCACCAAAGAGGTCAGCAATCTACAAATCAGTGAAAATAAGAAGGGCAGATGAGGAGCTTGCGAAGTGGATGACCCTGAAGAACCAGTCTGCGACCCGCTGGAGTCTCTGATACAATACCGTACACGCTGTATCTCTAGAGATGGTCAGAATCATGAAGACCCTCATAATAATGAGAAAATATATAAATACATTGTCCAGTTCAACAGCAACTTTTCTGCTCAACAGCATCTTTAGTCCCGAATTTGTTTTCGGCATTGAACTGTCGAAGACTCATTTTGATGTTGAGAGCAGATTTTCCACCTTTGATACGGACATCACAATGGATCTCAATACAATCGTCAATTGTATAATATGTTTCTCTAGGGAGATATTGACACAGAAGATATGGTTTCATTACAAATTGCTGCTGAGTTGATAAGCTCGGGAGTATTCCGCCAGATGCCGGAGCTATACAAGGTGATCGCGATCCTGGCATCAATGCCCATCAGCAGCTGTAAGGCGGAGCGGTCATTCTCTTGTCTCAGAAGGCTCAAGAACTACATAGGCACCCCCATCGGCCAGGAAAGACTTTCCTCCCTCACCCTCCTGAATATGGACAGGGTGATGGTGGATAAGGTGCTCCATGAAGACATAGGACAGTTTGATTGACACCTTTGCGTCAAGGAAAGAAAAAAAAACTTATTATTCTCAGTCATAAAAAAGAAAACATGCATTTTTTCTTCATTTATTTCAATTATATATTTTTCATGTGAGTTAAGAACATTAAGACTTGTGAACATAGTCTGCTATCTTTTCTGTCAATGTAACCGTTATATAGTCCATTATAATCTTGGTCATTAACTTCAAGAGCCAAAAATATATGCAGGAAAATTACCAGTCACCCAATGATGAATAGTAGAAAAATCAACAGCTGACGTAAATGTATATATAAGTATGCTATTGCTATGAATGTAATGTCAGGACTTAAAGGAAATTGAACAATCAAAATTATTCCATCACGTTCTTCATCTTGTCAAGAGACATAAAATATTTAAAAGGAATTTTTTCTTTCTTTCTTTTATGGCAATGTGTTTATTAAATCATTCTACTCATAGTTACATGGGTATTTGTATTTTTGGGGTCTCTCTCTCTCGTAAATAACGATTTATTTATGTACATAAATATATATACAGGTATATGTATGAAATGGTATTTTCTTTTTACTCTTGCCTCCTTCGATTTGACTCTATTTCAGAATGAAAAACAAAACAAAATTAAATCAACATATCAACAAGACCTAACATAAATTGTCCACTTTTCTTTATATTAAAAGTGTTGTAGGGTGTACTTGTATGGTTATATTTAGTGTTGTGTTAGTCCTTATTTAGGACGGAGGACTAGGGTCTAGTCTACTAAGTCTCGTTCCGATACAATTAAGTCCTAGTTGACGTTTGGATTTTACAAAAATTTTGTTCCAAAAAAATTAATTTTCATGAATAACTATGGAACTTTGAAAGAAATTACAGAGAATTTTGGTACAACTTTTGCCAAAATCCTGGTGACAAAAAAACTAACTTACACACAAAGAAATAGGAGCGAAAACATTACTTCCATTCAACTTTGTTGGGGGATGCAATTAACTAATAAGATATTGTAAATTTAATGCTAACTTCTATCCTGCACTTTAATTATAGAACTGGGGAATACGGGAGGAAATTAATGTAAAATGCTTGAGGAGTGCCAAACGAGCAACCCCTCGCTAAAAAAGATGTAAAAAGCTTCAATCTTATTTAATTTCCTATTTAAAAAAAAATAGAACTTAATAAAATGATTGTTAATAAAAAAAAAAAGTACAATTGGTCCCTTCTTGACATGTAAATATCACATAACTCATATAAAAATGGGACTCAATTAATTTCATGAATAGGCCATCACTACTACGACTACTACTTAACTATTGTTGTTCATAGTTACGCAGTGGACTTTAGAAAATATGTTATGCAATAAATATGTAGGAAAAAAATATGAATTCCACAGAAAATACAAACAGGTTCAAAGAAGTAATAAAAAAATCCCCATAAATATCAAAGCCTTTATTACAAAATTGTGTTGATATAAGTGGGTCATTAACACAAAAGCAAGACAGAATGATTTTTCTTAAAATTGAGTGTGGATTAAATTTGTTTTCTTCGAGAAATTATGCTCACTTTCTATCTACAAAATCTTCTTAACTACTCTTTTGGGTGTGTAGCAAATGTCACTTAAAGAAGACAAAATTAACAATAAAAGTGGGATAACATAATATATTTTATGGTTAAAGTGGCCATATTGGCGCCAATATAAGTCCCTTAAATACAATAAAGGTTATAAACTAGAGTTAAGATCCCTATGTATTTTAAGTCATCCCAGAAATTTGAATATTAAGCATATAATTAAATCAAATATACTACAATTTTTTGATTTATTTTATAAAAATGGGCTATATAGATGTTTTCCTCCAAAAGGTAATAAAAAAGGTCATTAAGGTTAAGGTCATAAAAATTGGTACTTTTTTTGTTGTTGTTAATCTAAGTAAAAAAGTATTTGCAAATTTTTGAAGATATCAGCAGCCTCTCATTGGCTGTGATACGTATATAAACAGACAGATAGGCAAAAAGGGCACGTTTCATTTAAATATTTTTATCGTTTTTTAAACACTTAGAAAAAGATTTATCATATACGTTTATAGAGAACTTTTAATAGAAGCTTAAATTAACTAAATTTGTTGTTTTACTAACAGGCTGTAATATGTAGTATACGGATGATATTAAAACAAAATAAGTTTTTTTTTCCAAAAAAATGTAAAATTTCAAAACTTTAGGAGCGATAAGCTACTGGGGAAACTAACTCTAAACATTAACAGAAATTGTTCAAACTTTGTGAATCGCATTTTTTTATATTAAAAAAACAAACACATTTAACCCTTCAACTTTTTTATTTTTCCAGAAAAAGTGATTTAATTGGGGCCCTATTGTCCACTTATACATTGCTTTAAAACTTTCAAAACCAAAAATGGGCAGTTCAATACATTTTGGGCTGCTTGGACCTGCAGAGTGCCTGCCCGAAAGACTTAATTAAATGTTCTGGGCCATACTTATATTTACTTACAATTAAAAATGTATAGCGGTTTTTATTTAGGGGCGTCAGCAGGCGCTAAGCTGGAGGGGCTGTAGACCCTCTCCAAAAAATAAGGAATTTTTGCTTATTGCTAAAAAATTATTTTAATTTTTGATGCTTTTTTTCCAAAAAATTCTATTTTCTGCAAATAATTATGGATGTATAAATTTTTTTTTACAGAAAATTTAATATTTCAAATATAATTTTCGAAATTTTTTTCCAAAAAAATTATTATTTGAATTTTTGATTTTTTTTTCCTCAAAAAATTCAATTTTTTGAGAATAGCTATGGATTTTTGAAATTTGTTTCCAAAAAAATTAATATTTCAAACTTATTTTCCAAAAAATTAAACTTTTTGTGTATGACTGTAGATTTTTTTTTCAATTTTTCAAAAAATTTTCTCTTATCGAATTCCAAAAAACAAGCCCCTCAAAAGAAAAAATGTATAATCCTGCAAATGCTTCTGTTATTTAAAGATCGTACTTTTCTATCAATAGCAATGTAGAAAATTAAACATCCTATCTATCTATGTACGTAGTAATATTTACATAACATGATGTCCTCTCATATACAAAGAAAGGCCTCAAGGATATCGAAACATCAATTTACTTAAATTGAATTGTCCCAAGGGCGAATACAAAATATTCAAGAAATTAGAAAAGGTGGAGCGAGGAAATCATCGAAATATGAGATGATTTATTTTATGTTTTATATTATACTTTAAACAAGAAATAGAATAAAAAAGGTCAAAAAATATATAAATAAGAGTCAACAATATTTAAAACAGCTCAAAAACTATAAATAAAAATGTATATTATATATACGTTAGACTGTTCCGATTTTGGGTCAAACAAAACATGTTCAAATGTAATCCTAGTTCAAGTAATGGTTGTTGGAACAAATAGAATGAACTAATGTTCATTCTATTTGTTCCAACATATATGACAAGATTATGAATATTTAAAAGTTATACGGGATAAAAAGTAAAAATAACATATGTTTTTAAATAAAAAGACGGAATTTACTATAATGGCTACTATGACCATTTCCAGTTAAAGGCCTAAATAAAGGTAATCCCATTGAGATCCCTATCTGATTTTTTGCACACATATAAATTATGAGTAGGTCAAAGTTCGTACAAAAAATTGGGGAAATATATTTTGAAACATGGCATAGGCGCCATTTTTTATATTTTGCAATAATGTTTTCTTTATATTCTTTGCACATATGCGATTTTTGTATTCAATATTGTTGGCAGCTCGTACTCTTAAAAGTATTTTAATTGATAAAGAAATGAAATGGGCCGTTTGTAAATGGAGTTATGGCATACTCAAGTACAAAGGTATGTCGAATGGGGGAGAACTCTGCGGTACTCACAAAAGGGCCCTCGCTCCTCCACAAGTCTAAAATTTTGGTCATATTGTTTTCTTTGATGGGATAGACATCATGACCAAAATTTATCAAAATCAGTGATGATGATGGCAGAAGGTTAAATGGACATGGAATACCCCCCATTATCTTGTGTGGTGCGTGATACCACAAAGAAACTCCAAATCATTGAGCACCTACGGCATCACTTTAAATCATTAAAAACAAGATACATAATATTTTCAATAATAAACGGAATATTCAAATATATAGTGGGCACCCAAAACTTGAGGCAGCATGACTTAATTACGAAAAACCTGATTTTGATGGAATCAGGAAAAGACAACGCAAAACCACTTTGTGATATATTTAAATACTTTAACTCCTTCACGAGCAATAACAGCCTACACACACCGGTGAATAGATTGGCAGCTCGTGACGATGAAGGTCGAGTCCCTTGTGTACTACGATATCATGATGGCAACTTCGAGCAGATCCAAATTTGGATGAGAGGTGCGGCATACATTCTTCTCTAAGACACTCATAACTGCAAAGCCCAGGAGGTTGAAGTCAGCCATATTGTTGCTGGTTTTTCTTGGCTGTATGGGAATGTAATGGACTTCTTGATGTTGTAGACAGTCCGGATGGATATGACAAAGGTCTTTGCATGTTTCTCATTACTGACAGAGGCATAGAGGAGATTTCACACACGTTGCATTTAATGATGCTGCTACAATATTTTTACTCTTAGAGACATGGGATCAAAACAAAAATGGTTTATTTTTGTGTCAACTGTGGTTTGATTGCGTAATGAAACCTCGTAGTAGGTAGAAATAAGTGAGATAAAATCGTAATTAAGTGCAATTGCAAGTTTTGCGTCCCCACTCTGTAAAAAGTACAATTTAATTATCATATTTGAGACCTAAAAAGGGCAGTTTTGGACAAAAAAACAAAAACAATTATTCCAAACAAAAATAGCGTGTACCATGCTCAAAATGGTTTAAAAGTCATCAAACATTGCCAAAGTCATTTTTACGATTGATTCCAGCAGAAAAGGTCTTTGAGCAGTGGGAGAAAAATATTAACCCAATAACGGGACAATCTAATATCCATGTAAATAATATGTAGACTTGTAACCTTATACTTAGATATTTTCTTAGGGAAGAGAAAGGAAGGTAACAAAATAAATAACAAAATATGTAAAATATTTATCATGAATGGAACTTCTTGGAAATTAAAAGTTTTCAATTTCTTTAAAGAAAAGTTTTAGTATGTCAAGGTATGTATTCATTGTACACTTCAACATACATACGATATAGTTTCTCACCTGTGCATAATATGCATAATTTTTTTAGAAAAAAAAATTAAGTAGAAGAAAGGCAATTATAACACTTTTAAATAATCCATCAAATTTGGTCATTTAAAATAAAAAAAAGATTGCATGAGGTGTTGTAGTGTTGATGATTCGTGTACCGGTATACTAGGGACCCCAGGGGATTTTTAAATTTTATCTGGTACTACCTGGTACCTTTGTAACACCTACCATGCTGTACTTTATTTTAAACTGAATTAATTCGGTCATTCGGAGCGTTTGTAGGATTATATTCTGTTGGCAGCTTGGTTTTTGGATTTTTTACTAAAAAAATATCCAAAAATTTAAATTTTCTGGAAAATTATTTCAAAAATCTACAGCTGTTCTTAAAAAAATAACAAAATTTAGATATAGATATATAGATAAAAGGTATTAAAATTTTGAATTTTTTTCTCAAAAATCCACAGTTGCTCATAAAAAATTATATCTTTTTGAAAAAATCAAAAATCTGCAGCTGTTTACGAGTAGTAAATTTTATTGAAAAAAAAATTCAAAAATTGATAGTCATCCGTAAAAATTGAATGTTTTTTGGAAAAAAATATTAAAAATCCATAGCTGGTCACAAAAAATTAATTTTTTTGGAAAAAAAATTAAAAAATCTACAGATGATCACAAAATATTATGTTTTTTGAAGAGAAACTTCCAAAATTCAGAGCTGTTCACAAAATATTAAATTTTTTAGTAGAAAGCAAAAATTCCTTAATTTGGAGGGGGGCTACATCCCTCCAGCCCACCCTCTGTGGACGCCACTAGACATGGTATACATTAAAGATATATATATAAAGAAACTTATTTGATTTAACTTGGCTCCCGCCAATGACAGCTTCCAAGCGGTCCGGAAGGCACAGCACACACGTATATAGTACTGTAAAAAGAGTACGAAGAGAGGGCGGGAGCTAGACATATACTACAACTGAATCTGGATGCTTTTATTAATATCATTTGCCTGTTATATGATTTGACCAATAATAATATAATCAAGAGAGAAAAAGAAACATGTTTTTTTTTTTAAATTAATTTTCCTTTAATTGGTCAGACGGAGTTGCACTGATTTAGTTTAAGTGAATATACAACTATTGCATTTAATCCAAATGGTCTTTGAAGTCCATATACTTAATATATATTTCAGTCTCCAGAAGCAACCTTGGATCGAACTTACGCGTCTTCAGTTCAAGGGAATAAATTCTCCCAAGCAACAAGCTTCGTCCCTCCATCGAAAATAAACATCTTAAAAATCCTGTAATGATTTACTACACGAACCAACAGTTGGGAAACCCTGCTCTAAGAGATTGAGGCTTTAGATTTTATGAAAAGGATGCTTCAATCTATTCACTTTGCTATTGTTTTTGTGACCAAGACTAAGGCACAGGTGGGTCAAGGTGAAACCAAGAACTTCTAAAATTGATCTCGAGACAAATATTTTGAACCATCATACAAGTAAAATTTAGTTTGAGAACTGTACAAAAGTGTTTTGGTAACATGTTGAGAGTGTGTCACAGAGAAAAAAGCCACCATCAATATCATCTCATGAGTCTCACGTGAATAAAACCAAAGATTTGGTTCTCAATAACTGTTAAATAATATAGTTTATTCCATAAAAACGTTAGTCCTTATATTAGTATTGACGAGTCCTGCCATTTTGTCGTTGAGGTCGGAAACTTTTCAGGCCACCTTTACATATGTAGTTTTTATAAATTGATGGGATATCTTTCTTAAGTCGTTATATCACTATTTGCATCAACTGAGGACCACTGAGTTTTGAAATAGTGCGCCCCATGGTTTTGATTAGCTAATAAATGCGTTTAGGACTTGAAAAAGAAATTGAGAGCCACTGCGTTAGATAATGCAATTTTCCACTGGAGAGCTCGGATGGTCTATCCTTAATAATATTATTTATTGTGTATAATTTATACGATATGAAAATGTGCAAATACATATATTATAAATGAGTATATGGCAAATGCTTTCGATCGAAAAAGTTAACTTACACAAAATATATTGTACTCTTTTTTGAAGTATAAAATATACTGTATATAAATTAAATTATGACACTATTTAGATAAATGAAAAATGTTTGTACTTATAAATGAAACTTTTATAACTAGACACTTGATATTTTGACATATCGTACAGAGAGCATAACACAATTATTTTATTTTATTAAATGCCCTTTATCCTCACATATGTAATTTAACTCGCTTTGAAGTAATGATATAACCTTAATCTGGCTCCACTTCTTTGAGGACACTCAAATTGGATAAAAGCAAATAACACTATCCAACAGCATGTAGGCCCGTCCTGAAACCCACATTTATTATTCTTATTTAGGCAGTGAATACGAAAATGACCATTAAATCTTTCAACTTTTTTTTTTCAAAAATATAAATTTTCTATAAGTAGCTATGAATTTTTGAGATTTTTCTAAAAAAAATTTAATATTTGAAATAAAAAAAAATATACATGAAATATAATTGTGGAATTTTTTTAAGTGTAACTACGTATTTATGAACTTTTTCCAAAAAAATTAATAATTCGATTTTTTTTTTCAAAAAATATATATTTGAAATTTCTTTTTTAAATTAAAAAAAAAAAAAAATCCCCCCCCCCTTTCCAAAAAAATAAGTATATATATATATATGTGTGGTGATTACATAAAAGGACGCTGGGATTTTTTTGATGAAACAGAGAAAAACCCATTAATTATAAGTTTTTTAGTTTAATGAAAAACTGAAGATGATTTTTTAAAGAGTCAAATACAATATTAAACCACTGAAAACCTGTCGAACAAGTTCTTAATATGATTGATATTTATTGAAATATTTAAATGAACATATTATATACGAGTTCAATCAATTGGATCGTGCAGTATTTGAACTTTAAATTGAATTTTGATATCATCAATATAATCAATTTAAATTTCTGAGGCATGCTCTTAACAAGTAATCCCTTTATCATTTTCGTTATTCTCGCAACGTGAATACGTATACACGCTTTTTTAATAATAAATTTCAGGTCATGACGTCTCAATCTTTTATCTGAATACCCGATTAATATCCGGCTCAGTTAAACTTAAAAACCGCGGCATCTAAGGACTTTATCACTTTTTTAAATTAATATAAATAATAGTAATCATATCAACGGATACGTTTATTAAAGGGATTTACAAAGACATTACATGTGACACGTCACATCAAAGCAGGCTTAAATTCTAGTTTTTGTAAAAATCGATCAGTAATCTAAAATAATCAATCTTCTTCAATTTTTTTTTTTTATATTTTCATTGAATGTCAGCCACTGTTTTTAACTGCTTCAATATGCGTGACCCAAGTTAAATATGTAATCTTTAAACTAAAAACCAATGTGCTTGTTAGGCCTTAAAAATATTAGGAGGAGCCTTATGAAAAAGCATCTAATAAAAATATAATCCTTTTTTATAAAGTAAAATAGATTGGAAAAGAAACAACTTTTTATTTTTTATCACAGCCTGTTTTTATGTTGATACGTAACATCTATTCAAATAGTAAGCTTTTATAATATATGATATCAATAAGCTATAAATAAATAAGATACATAAAGAAAAAATCAATCAACAAACAGACAGCGTTTTCAAAATTGATTTCACATTGCTATAAAATACACTTAGACATGAAGATGAATTCATTTATTTAATAATAAGAAAATGAAAATATTAGACTGTACCGAAATGAAAAAAGCTTCGAACTTGGAATTGCAAGATATATTTTAATTTGCTTTTTATTCCTTTATACTAGAAAATAACTATCAAACCCTAAAAAAAGGTATTTTATGGACGCTTTTTGATTTAAAAATCTGTAAAAAATATATATACATACATATATAAAATTGATTTGAAAATTAAATCTTTAAAACTATCGATATGATTCAAGTTATAGGATTTTTATTTTATTAAGTATTATTGATAAACATATATTTATCAACAATATTTTATCAATCTGTCATTAATTTGCCACGTGACATGACTGATTTAGTCACAAACTTGTGGACAATAAATTAATATTATCTTTGTGTACCGCGTATTACGCGTATGTATTTTGATGTTTCTTTTCATTTTTATTACTCAAATCTAATTTTTCCAATATAAAGTGTCAAATATGTATATTATTATCAAATAAACTTTCATTGTTTATTTATTCCAAATAAGACACCCTATAATACCTATATAAGGTCGTTTTTAAGAGTTATATAAGACAGTTTTTGTATAGTTTAAAATCATACATTAGTTTAACTTTTTTCGGACGTTTGATGGTTATTTTCTTGTTAAGGGGAACAAAATGCAAAACAAAATATATCCTGGAATAGCACACTCACAACTTTGGTCGTTAAGATACAGTTTAATATATACTATACAAAGATATGTAAAAAAATCCATTCTAAAAAACTATTATATCCTTCAAAGTAATCAAGGGCGTTCGCAGGATTATATTTTAGGGGTTTTTTTGGAATTTTTTTGAATAAAAGTCCAAAAATTAATTTGTTTTGGTCATAATTTTCAAAAATCCATAGCTTTTTACAGAAGATTTAATTTTTTGAAATTTTTGTATAAAAATCCATAGCCATTCACAGAAAATTAATTTATTTATTCAAAAATCCGTGCTATTTACAAATGATTAAAATTTTTGGGGAAAAAAATGTCCATTTCTCCAAAAAAATCAAATTTCTAATAATATATTTTTTGTAAAAAATCTCACAGCTGTTCACAAAAAATTTCAAAAATGAAATTTCAAATATTAAATATTTTGGACAAATAATTCAAAATTCCATACCTGCTCATAAAAAATTAAATTTATTTGAAAAACTTTTCAAATATTTAAGTTTTTGCTCTGTTGCATTATTTGCCTAAATGATCTTTTTTTAAAGAAACTAATTATTAAAAAAAAATAACTATACCCTTTTTTCTGTCTATATTTTTTCATCCAATTAGAAAAAATTATAATAAAAAGTCCCCTCGGCCTTCCTCCTTTCGGACGCCTCTTGCAATAAGAGGGAATAGGTATTAAGTTAGCAATGAATTTGTTTATATTTGAAGGAAGAATCGAGGAGTAAAAAAAACGAAATACAATTAATGAGATTGCATCATTCTTCTCACGTAGTAATGAATGGATAAATTATATTAGGATAGGAAGAAAAGAGAAAAAAGGAGAAAAAATATGAATTGATAGATAAATTAAATAGGACTAACATAAGCGTCATCATTGAAATTCCAAACAAATCATTCAATCAAACATAATACAACAGGGGCATCTACAGGTTTTTATATATATAATATATGTATAAATGTATTTTTTTTGGGTAGTGGATTGGTTTTTGAAAAAAAAAAAATTGAAAAATTAAATTTTTCTGCAAAAAATAAACAAATCAAGAATCTAAAGTTTTTTTCAAAAAATTTAATTTTTTGAAAAAAAAAATTCAAAAATACAGAAAAAACTAAATTTTTTTCTGAAAAAAATTAAAAAAAAATTATTTCAAATATTACACTTTTTACTAAGAATAAAAAAAGAAAAGAATACAAATTTTGATGAGAGGTGCTGCAGACAGTCTTCTCCAAGATTCCCCAAAATACAAAATAAAGGGGGCTGAGTTTAGGACGTGAGGCAGAACAGAACTACACTATATTGTTATACTAGAAGTTTTTTTTTTTTTTTGGCTGCATTTTTATCGGCACGGAGATCGGCGCAGAGGACATTGCACACGTGTTGCTTTTTTTACTGTTGTCACGACATTTTCCACTTAGAGACATGTGATAGAAACAAAAATGGTTTATTTTTGTATCAGCTGTCGTTTCGTTGTTTAATGAAACTTTGTTATTAAAAATAACGGCGATTAAATTGTAATTAAATGTTCCTCCAAGCTTCGGGTCCCCACTCCGTAGGCCGGGGCTTAAAGCATATTTATTGGGATTGATCAGAAACATCCTTCATCCAGTTTTTTTTAAAGTAAATCAATATATGAGTCTCAATGATTCCCATATATTTCAAATAAAACTGTTTTACTATCTCCAAACGACGATATTATTGATCCAAGGCTAGCTATTTTGATGTCCTCGATCCGCAAGGTCCTCTCCCTCCATAAAACATCGTTATATTGTATGTATAGTTACAGGGATATGTCAACTGATTTACAAACTTTGCACATTTTAGAATGGACCTGCAACATGTGGTTTTCATTTGGTATCTGAACAATGCACAAAGATATTGAGATAAATACTGGAATAGTTTATAGTTATGAAACTTTCAAAAATTATATTTTCTACTAGAATAAAAATATCTTAATTTGATGGGGCGACCGATTTTTAGAACAGCTTGAACCGTATAAAAAAAAAGAGTTATGGATCACATACTGTTGTCATTATAACATAACTACATTTTAGGCCATCTTAAATGTTAACTCAGTTCTGAATTTAGGTCGAATGGGTACTACTACCTGTCTCTAATGTTCTATTATCATAGATTGATGATGGGACTCTTCTTTTCAAAACTATGACATAAGATGTCTGAAATAAGTTCGAAGCACACCTACTTGTTGCTTCATATGAAAGATAAGTTCAGTTGTTTTTCTCTCGTTTACATTTTTCATCAAATTAACATTCGTTTTATACTTGAGGTAATAAAAAAAAGAAAACTCTGCTTTACTTTTAACTATTTTACCTCCATTACACAATTTCATATTCTTATAGAGACATTCCCAGATTTTTTATTTTTAGCTCATAAATTTAATGACTTTTTTTTATTATACAAAAGATAAATTTTCATTCTTTTGTAAGTACAATAATATTAATGGTAGTACCAAGCAACGTCTGGAGTTATTGTTAGGGGCGTCCACCAGGGGTGTCCTGGAGTGGCTGTAGCCCCCACCCCAAATTAACGATTTTTTTTATTTTACAATAATTGTTTTTGTCATTCGGGCAAATTATGCAACAGAGTAAACAATGAAACATCTGAATTTTTTTTTCAGAAAAATATTATTTTTGTGAATAGCGAAGGATTTTTTGTGAATAACTATGAATTTTTGAATTTTTTCCCCTAAAAATTTATATATAAAATTATTTTTCAATTTTGTTTTACAAAAAGTTTTATTTTCTTTGAGTAGCAATGGATATTAGAAATTTTTTCCCTAAAATTTAATATTTGAAATCTAATGTAAGAAATTATTTTTCTATTAGTTAAATTTTCCAAAAATTCAATTCTTTGTGAATAGCTATGAATTTTTGAAATATTTTTCCTTAAAATTTAATTTTTAAAACTTTTTGTAAATAGCAATTAGATTTTTATAATTTTTTTTCCAATTAATTTAACTTTTTGTGAATAGCTATCGAATAAACTAAACCCCTCTCCCTCTTCCCCATAATATAATCCTATAAACGCCCCTGATTGGGAAACATTAAATGTAGGATTGATAAGATATTGCATTTATAATCCTTAACTCATAGTCCTAAACTTGAATTGGTACAATTCGTCTAAAAATATCTTTTTTTGACAGAGGCCGTAACTAGAATTTTTCCTTAAAAGGAGGGGTCGGCTTTTTAACAAACCTTTGACAATTTTGAAATATTTATTTTTATTTTATAAATGCAGAATTTGACAAAAAACTTCTTCCTTCAAGAAAGACAAATTTGGCAAAAAACTTTTTTGAAAAATGTTGTAGTTATTTTTTACAAATAATCTTATTTTAGACAACTTTTAAAAATTTGAATGCAGAAATTAAGTCGGCAATAAATTTAGTATTGAACTTGATTTAGTACAGCAGGAAATTTTTAACTTTGCTCTTCTCAGGGCTAAAAATACCTTGAAGGAGACTATAGAGAAGGAGTCCAAGAAAAATTTCATGAAGGACAAAGCGTCTCAAGATTCTTCGGAAAAGTTTCTATTCTCGACATAGAGCATTTAGCTCTCAAGGAATACAATAAGCAAAAAATTGCCCATGATGGATTTTTTACAAAAAAAAAAGAGAAGTTTCATATCAAAAATTTATAAACTATTACACTTATTACAAAGAAAACAATAAAAAAACATCGTCCAACAAATTTTTTATGAGGTTAATAATCATCTTCTTTTTTTTTTTTAGTTTTTCTAGAAGGGATAAAACATGTGGGTTTTTAATCTTTTCCAGAGCAAAATATATTAGTATCAAAGATAATCTTATGTTTTATAAAACTCTGTTTGTTGTATCGGTCCGTAATATGAGTCTACAAATTAGTTCCGAAGATGTTCTCTATCCTTGAAAACTTGTCAACAAGGGAACATTTTCACTTATAATATAGTTGAATACTTTAGTTTAACAATTAAATTAGTTTAGTAAAACTTGTCGTAGCTTTCAAGCAGGAAAATAGTTTGTAATTATTCTTTATTTAGGGATAATTAAGTATTTTTAATTCTTTTACAAGGTGTTGAAGATTGATTAATAATGACGTCATTGGGTTGATTTCTATGAGGGTGGCATTTAGCAAAGATTGTTCAATGTAGTATGTAGTATTGTGCCGATCCTTATTTCGGATTGAAAACTGCAATCACATTCAGTTCAGTCCTGCATATCAGTTTAAGACTTATAAAGTTCAGTCTTTGAGTATGTCGATCAACTTTATTTCTTCTCTTTAATCAGTTCGAGTACCAACAAGCGAACCAAACCGGCCCAAAGGACATATAGGATCTGGTCCTACGAATAATGTAGATTGGAAATAAGGACTGTCACAACTATAGTTCTATGGGACGACTTTTTCGTTAGATTCTGACGCGTCCGTATGATTTAGAATGGGTCTGGACGAGACGTCAAAATTAGCGGAACATCCCATTCTTTCAATCTTCAACAATTACTGGATGGTCCATTGAATTCTGATCACTTACTAATTCAATAATTAATAAAACTTGAACGTGACCTACGAATTTCCATTCGCACACTCCAAGCAGTTGGGAGTCTCCAGGACCACCGTTTACGAGTCGGCAAGTTCTAAACGTTGGCGAGGAAGAAACTAGATCCGGAGGAGATAAATAACACAGCCCAGGCCAATCCCCTCAAGGACATGAGGGGACATGCAAAAGATCTCAGCGTTTTACTCCAGATTTTCCAGAGAGCTATCAAAAAGTGGGTAGAAGGAGCCTTGTGGAGAGGCCACTTTTGACACCAGCAGTTCTTTTGAAATTTTTGCCTCCCCCTCCCCTACAGACCTGAGCAAGCCCCTCTGCAAGGCCTGCGGTGTCCCTCATCCAAAACACCAACGCCCTCAATACCACTGTCAGCCAGTACTTGGACGCCATGACAGACGACTATACTCGCAGTGTTTGCGAACTTTCCGTCGCCACTTAGAAGACATCATTGCCGCTGAGAGTGGCTAAATTGATTATGAGAGCTCACACACATATCGATTTATAATATCTATTTTGTTAAAATTCTATTGTTAATTAATAAATTATATCTTGTTGAAGTGTAAGATTCTTAGTATAGTTAGACTTTAATGGACCACTCAGTATTATCCAAAATCTAGGATATTCAATAGGGGTCTCAGCAACTCATCATAATGCGCAAAACAAAAAATAAACAAAAAAATATTTTAAGTTATGGTTGAAATTTTATTTCGCTAAATGAAAAAAAAAATTGTAATTGAAAGATTTATGTATGTATATTTCTCCAAACAATATAATATGGATTAATCCATCCCAAAATTGAAAATATTTATAAGCTTCTTTTCCTGCATAATGTTCATTTGTACCCTTTATTCCAAATAGGTTTTCAACAATATTCTTGAGCTTCTGACATGGAAAATGAATTATAAATATAATTTTCACGTAATTTATCATAATGAAAAAAAAAAAAAAAAAATGCATGCATTTTCCAAATATATTTTTTTTTAATGCGAAAATTAAGATTGAATAATATACATCTCTAAAGTTTGCAAAAAAAAAAAAAAATACTTTTAAAAATATACATTTTTACTTTTCTTTTAAGTCGTTTTTGAACTGTTTGAAGTATTAAGTGTTATAAGAAGTAGGTTGCGGAGATCATTGTGATATGTTATGTAATAATAAACCCTGAAAAGTATTCTCCCCTATAAGCTTAAAGCTTAATCTTCCACTTAATATTATAAGCATGAATACTAAAGTTGTAAAGATTTTTTCATAAGAAATCAGTTGAGTCACTCACCGCAAATCGCCAATATAATAGTCAGAGACTTTCACAGGGGGTGGTCTATAGGGTTGTAGCCCCTCCCACCCTCCAAATTAAGGAATTTTTGTTTTTATTTTTTTTGTCAGGGTGATTTTTTTTTTACACAAAATAAGTGTTTCTTTTTTTTTTTTTAACTTCGACAATTATTTTCTTAGTCATTCGACCAAATTATGGATAAACAAATTTGAATTTTTCCCCCAAATAATTTAATTTATATTAAAAGATTTGGATTTTAGAATTTTTTTCAAACAAAAATTCCAAACTTTAAATTTAATTTTGTAACTTTTTTTTCGAAAAAATGAAATATTCTATTAATAACTATGGATTTTAAATTTTTTTCCAAAAAGTTCAAAATTTGAAATCTAATTTTTGTAATTGGTTTTCAAAAAATTTAATTTTTTCTGTATAGCTATAGATTTTTGATATTTTTTAAGAAAATTATTAATTCTGTTTATTTTTTTCAAAAAAAAAAAAAAAATAAAAATAAACAAGCCCCCCTTAAATAAATATATATAATCCTGCAGACGCCCCTGGAATTAAATACTAATCATCATTCGGGCTAGTCAACCAATTCAAGAAACTCTAAATGAATGAAACCTCATCTCTAAAGAATAAAGATATCAAACGACCCCTAATTTCTAATAAATTTTGCCTAAAAGATAGAAGTTTTAATTGTCAAACATTTCATAAATTGAGCACAAAAAAAAAAAAAAAAATAATTATATAATCAAAATGTTTAACATTTACTAATAGATCTAAAAATGTTTTTTTGAGGGAAAAAAAAAAAATATATTATATTGTAAAATTCAAAATATATTGCTTTAAAAAATGATGTTACTTAGTATTTTTTTTTTTTTTACAAAAATTAAAAAAAATAAAGTCATTTAAAAAAAATCAGACAAAAATGCATTCAAAATGTCTACAGAAAATTATCATAGGGGATATTGTTTTTAGGTGAACATATTTGATTTTGACCTAATATTAATAGCCAATTCAATAGTAATTGGGTATATGATTAAAAAAAAAATACATTTCTTTGATAACATTTTATTATGAAGAAAAAAGTCAATTTTTTATCTCTATATTGTTTGGAAAGCGTTTTCTAAGTCAATATTGGTATATGTTGGGTGCAAGTTGCGACGTTCAAAAATAAAATCCAAGAACCAAGCCCCCCACCCCAAAATATAATCATGTGGACCCCTTCCTCTACTTTAGGGTATATTAATTTTACTAACAATTATTTTGGAGTAACGCTAAAAAAAGTTGGTATAATTCGTATTTGTACATGACGTAAATCAAGATAGCCTTATAAGAACTTTTCTACATAGATTAAGGACGGAGAAGAAAATCAATCAACGATTTGAAAACGATTAAATGTCAGTCTACGGTCTGAAATCGCGGCACCTACCCAAATCTGTCAAGAAAAATTAGACAAGACCAGACTGAAAAGATTATCGAACTTGGATTGAGTCTCAACACTATTTTTCTACAGTGTCTTTATCTCTTATACACTGTATGTATAAGAGATAACGCTTATTATATAACAAAGTACAGAAAGAAATTCAATTAATTATTATTATTATTTTATCATAACTGAATGAAATGAAGGGAATATTATAATCCCCCAATTTCAACGCTTGTATTAGCTTTTAAAATGTAAATATACAATCCATTAGGGTGAGTCGTTTTGAGGGGATTTCATTCATTTTTTGAAATTTTGAAATCCGGATATCGGTTTTCTCTTCCTCAGCTGTTGTCATTGTTATTTAACTCCTGAGAAATGAACTTCCTTTTTCACAACTAACTTCAGTTAAATCCAAAACCTAATTGAACAAAGGCATGTGCTGAAGGTTAATAGAATACAAGGTTATGCCCTCATGCAATCCAACTTGCTAGAATTTTCAATCTGGTGTATCCTATCGACTTCTCAAAAAGACAGACACATATGACGTCATAGAGTATATCAGCAGTACTCTATAGTAACAATCAAGGAAGGTGATACATAGCTACACTTGGTAACAGTTATACTCTTTGACGTTACTATTAAAAAGCCTGGTGTAAGTCAAACATTTGTAGGAAAAACGTTATTGTATGCATAACCTTGCATTTCTATAAATCTTGCTTGTGCTTATAAAAAACCAGAGTTAGCCTACATATTTCTAAGTCCTTGTTTGACTCAGAGTAGAATTGAGGATCAACATTGGAGTAATTCTTGCCAATGTCCTTGTTTATTTACTCTTTCCAACTGAAAGGATTTATCTCCCAAATTGAGTGGATTAAATTTGTATTCTTTGATGAATTTTCCTCAATTTATATCAACATATTAATCCTTTATTTTTACGAGAAGTGACTAATTATTATTTAACAAAATTTACAAAATTGGACTTTTGAAACCTATAACTTTTTTCAATAAAAACAAAACTTGAACCATTTGATTACACACTAGTCAAAAAAAATTAAACCTTTTTTGCCTTTGATTGAAAGGTTTTTTGATTATTTTGACTTCGAGATACATGAAAAGATCTTTATTACCCAAAATTTCTCGTTTTGTGGTCTAGTGAATGTTTTTTTTCTTTTTTTTTTTTTTTTTTCCAAAATATTTATTTTCACATCTACATAAATTAGTGTTATTTTTCGTCTTGAAATAAATAAATAAAAGATAAAAAGCATGAAATATAATTAGTAGATAAACGTTTTCAAAATCATAACATATTTTAATTATTTCTCTATCTTTTTCTGGAAAGAATGTCTTGTAAGTACAAAAAAAATAACAGAAAATTGATCCTTTGGTTAAAAGTCCAATAAATTACTCCCTTTTTATCACAATGACAATAATTATAGTTTGATATAAAGTGAAGAGATACAGCTTCAAGGTTGAAAAGAAAATCACTTAAGAAAAAATATATATTTTAAAAGTTTTTTTGATATTTGTTGGTTGGAAAAGTATATATTTTTTTAAATATTTTTTAAGCAATCAAAGCTTATTCATAGTATATAAAATGTTGCTCTCTAAAGACCAAGAAAACATAAATTTTGAATAGTAAATATAACTATAATGTTTCTTGAAGTAAGGTAAATTAGGAGCACACCAACTCAATCTAATGGTAAACATTTGTTAACTAGTTGTAGGTTCAATATATCAGTCAAGTTTCTCTAGAATTCACATGTCTGACCATGAGGAAATAATATTGATGATACACTCACTTAAAACCTAAACAGAACCCTTTCTCTACCAGCCTCGTTCTGTTTCTAAACTCTACTTCTTTATTTATTCTTGATATACGTTTTTTTTAAATAGTATGACGAATAAGTCACAAATGGGCGTAAAGGGTTAACAGGCTCGTACTTAGAAGATTTCTTGCCGGTGTGGCTGTGAAATGTTTTGAATCCAAATAAAAGAAACACGAGATCGTTTCTTGTTTCAAACCTATTCCAACAGGTGTGAAGAATTTGGTGTAACGGTTCAACTATAAAAAATTAAAGCTCTATGTAATAATGAAGACGAGGAGCATTTCTGTACTTTTGGAGAATGAGAGATCAAATATTTATTACTTGTTTATTTCCCGCACCCCTTGATAAATCAGCTTGTAGCTAACCTAATTTATCGTCATGAAAGCTAAGCTGCTCTCCTTAAAAACATTCTTCAAATGGTCAGGGTTATCATGTTGATTTTTGGTTTACTTAACTTTTAAATGTGATACATGTAGTTTCATTTTAAACTTTCAACAACATACATCAGAGAATATTTATTTCTTGAAATCACTCTCTTTTGTTCCGTCCTCTGTTCGAACATTAAAGCTCTGGGAAGAGTTGTCTTTTCTACATGAGCAAGCCAGATCCTGGAATCCTCTTGCAGGGAGAATACGTTTGGGTTTTTAAAAATTGGCGAAAAGTGCTGGAGTTTCCACGGTAACCAGAAGTGTCTAATGAGATCTTGAAAATATTAAGGTGACCAACGGCGGAGTTGCATCAGTTCGTACTCATATCTTAGGCAGGTCTCCGAAGTGACTAGGCTCTGGTAGACAAAGTAATGCAGGTAAGGGAATTCGGGTAATTGGATCCGTAACTTCGGAATAAGGATTGGCTCTGAGGACTGGGTTACACTTTGTGTAGGAAGAAGTCGTTTGCTCATGAATGGGACTGAATGTATTTCTTCTTTAAAGGATTGATAAGCGCTCACTAACCTGGCTGTTAACCGGCAAGCTGAATTGACAGTTTGACGCTTTTCAACATAACCCTCCAGTTATCCACTTATTTTAACAGTATAAGAGGGAAGTCATTATACTAGAGTCATAAGAGCTCGAATAGAGGCGGTGCTGTACCTGTCGATAACAAAAACAGATTCTAGTGGACATGAAAACTGCATACGCCAATATCCTATACTGAAGTCATGGCACAAAGTCTGTCTTCTGTCAATTTGGCGAAAAGAATAAACAGGGGCGTCACCAAGATTATATTTTTTTTATGGGAAAGGGGAGGGGGATTAGGGGCTTGGATTATGGAATTTTTGGGAAAGAAAATCTAAAATTAATTTTTTTTAAATACAGTTATTCATAAAAATATTTCAATTTTTTTTTAAACCCATTGCTATACACAAAAATTTGTGTTTTTGGAAAAAAATTTCAAAAATCCGCAGCTGTTCACAACAAAAAAAAAAAAATCCGAAACAAATTCCCGAATTAAATTTTTTTATTTTAAAAACTAACAACTATTAAAACAAAAATTGGAAATAAATTTCAAATATGCAAAACTATTCACAAAAAAAAATATTTTTTGTGAAAAAACATTCTAAAATTAAATTTAATCTTCTAAATTTTTTTGGGAAAAAATGACCCTTATTTTCTTATAAATTTTTTTCATCCTCACCAAAAAACAAAATTCCTTAATTTGGGGGTGGCGGGAAGCCTCAGGCCCTCCAACCCAACCCCTGAAACACCTCTAACACAATAAAATTATCATTCTCAAGAAAATAGAGTATCCTTTTCAAAAACGTTGTCGTGCGGACAGGGCATATACCCAATACCTCCACGTATCTATTTCTAAAAATCCTGATTTTCGACCCACTCTATTGTACGTAGAGATAAAAATACCATTCCAACAAATTTGCTCAGACAATCCTGCTTATTTTTTGTCTTTAGTATTGAAGATGGGTATCTAATACGCACTTAAAGAATACTAGAGATATAGAACAAACAATTCCCATTGTTATAGCATTCTCTCTCTCTTTATATTTTAACGTAAATACAGACATATATATAATATTTACAAAAGTAAATACATTCCCATATTTTATAAATATATAAAGTTTTGTATAAAAATAAAATATAAATTCAATGCTCCTTAAAAAACTAGAGAAATTTACATATTATTATTGTAGGGTTGTTGGTAACATTGGCGCATTGATTAATTTAAGTGATGTACAGGGGAGTCAAAAAATATATTTATTATTATTATTTTTATTTTTTTTTTTTTGGGGGGTGCTCATTTTTTGGATTTTTTGTGAAAAAATGCAGAGCTATTTCAAACTAAACTTTGTAAAAAAATTAAAATTTTTTGTTTCCGAAAAAAATCTTTAAAAATCCATAATTCAACAGCCTTTGACAGAAAATTTAGTTTTTGGAAAAAAATTAAAAAATTAAATGTTTCCGAAATATCTTTCAAAAATCCATAATTTTTTTACAAAAATTACTTTTTTGTGAAAAAAAAATTCAAAAAATAAATAATTTCTATTCACATAAAGGGAAATTTATTTAAAAAAATTCATAAATCCATAGTTATTCACAAAAAAATTAATTTTCTCGAAATAAAAAATTCAAAAATCTATAGCTATTCACAAACAATGAAATTTCTGAGAAAAAAAGTGCAAAATTTATATTTATTCACAGAAAATTTAATTTTTCGGAAAAAATTAGAAAAATTTAATTAATAATATTAAATTTCTTGGAAAAAATTTCAAAAATCCATAGCTATTCCCAGAAAAGGAATTTTTTTAAATATTAAATTTATTTAAAATATTTCAATAATCCATGGCTAATTTATAGGACAGAAATTTCAAAATCTATAGCTATTTACAGAAAATTTAATTTTTTGAAAAAAATTTAAAATATTAAATTTTTTGCTCTGTTGTATAATTTGCCTGCTTGACGAAAAAAAATTCTAGTAAGAGGCAAAAAAATCCTTAATTGGGTAGTGGGGGCTACAGACTCTCTAGGCCAGCCCCTGTGGACGCCCCAGATGTATTTTTATTTCTAGCAGTTATGTTGTTGTTTTTTTCTAATTTGTTTGATGAAGGGTTTATCTTTAACAAAAACAATTATGACCCATTTATATAGGAATGATGACATTGCGAAATCATTATCAACAACAAGAGACAATTAATTGTAAGTTAGGTATGTGGTTTATGTAAAGATGGAAAACATATCATGTAAAGCGAGTGCCATACTTTTTGGAGTTGGCAATCTGAAACATGTTTTTATTGATCAAAAACTAGTATAATTATTTTTTTACTATCTAAGTATAAAGTGCGTATACTCATGAATGATAGAGAGAAACACTGATAACTTTTTGGGGAATGATAATAGAATTAGCGTTCTAGGTCATATTTAATTCAACTCTAATTATACCGGGTGGTCCATAGAAATCCGAACAATTTCTAATTCAATAATTAATTAAGGTTGAGTATTTGAAATTAATTCATATTTCGAACTATTAAAACATAAAAATCAGTTGATTTCTTTTTAAAACAAAAATTTAAATTGTACGCCTGATTCAAGATTTTAGGAACGTTCTACTCAAAACTACTGCTTGTATTCTTAAAAAGAAAATAATTTAATTATTTGCAAAATTAAATGAGCCGTGCATTATTGATCCTCGAATAAAACCCTTTAAAATAAGAGGATTTTTAACCTGATCATTCAATGGTTTTTGTATAAAAATTGAGGGATTTGAAATAAACGATTACCACACATTTATTTGAATCAGTATATACCTATTTATTTTCAAGTGGTTTTCTTTATTTCTTCAAATTCAAAAACTGTCTCAATTTCACAAAAAGAAAAGAAGTATATTCAAATGGAAAGCACTCAAGATTTGAAAGAATAATATTTGTAATCAACATATTAGCCTGTTCCGAAATGATTGAAACAGGTTCGTTTAAAGGTAAAAATGAAGAGTTAGCTACAAAATTTCAACAGCATCGATTTTCTCATGAATTCAATGTGTGGAAAAACATTCTATAGTCATTCAGAGACTAAATAGCTAATGCCAACACGCCACATTTGCGCATCTTTCTCCATTCGTCGATGAATATGGAGACTCACAATTTTCACTCGTGCTTTTTGATACGCTACAAAGGTGGCAAAACATTGTGCGAGATCCACACCGACCTCACTATCGTTTACCCTTATGCCTGTGCTAGTTGTACAACCATCTCTCAGTGGGCTGGTGAGATCCAGGATGGGACTTTTAAGCTCAAGAAAGGTGTCTCAAGAGGACTGCCCAGGAGACAAGGGACGCCCAGCAACATTGTCCTAGTCAAGGATCTCGTAAAGAACACACCCCGATAGAGTATTCAAGAACTTTCCCTACCACCCACAGTGGTTTTTAGAATCCTGACGGATGATTTCCGCTTCAAAAACCTCCTCAGCTTGTGGTTACATCATTCTCTCTCTCATGCCAATGAGGATGAGCTAGTTAAGGCAATTCTTAACGTGGAAAAGGTGGAAACGATCAAACAGAGTCGCAACAGCATTGATCTCAATCTCTGTGACCTATATATCTTCTGTAAGCTCAAGCACCTGCTCCGGGATTATGATTTTGATAGCCATGAAGACCTCACACACGGCGTTCAGCGGGGGATGAAATGTGTGAACGAAGAAGAGCTCTCCAGGTAGATGTGGGAACAACCGATCCCAATTGTATACCGAAGAAGAAATTCTCCTTCGAGTCAAGACTGAATTCCTGGATTTGGCAAGGAACCAAATGGGGAAGGATTGCTCTTGCAGATATAAACCTTAAAACTGTTTTTAAGTTGACTTTCATATGTTATATTCCCATATATTATTCATTTGTCATACTCGCATACTTTTTGTATGAATATGCATGAATGTAGATGTTTGTAGCAATTCAGCCTACAATAAATAACATGATACATAATAACAGCTAATGGATCTCATATAATATTTAAGATGTTTGTGACTTAAAACTCATCTTTTCATTAATATTACTATAATATATGTCTACATTCTATACTTTGAGAGGAAAACTTTATACATTTTTATAAAAAAAGAAAAAGAATTGGGTTACATAATCTCATCTGTATTGAGCTCTGGCATTGTATAACATTCACTTTTATTCCACGTTTGAGTCAAAGAACCAGAGAAGCACATTTGTATTAATTGCTAGATTGTGGTCTCTCCAATACAATAGACAAAATATTTGGACAATATTTGGGTAGTAGGTATAACTGTTGGGACTCTGCTTGAAAATCCTAGAAGGACATGAGACCATTATGATTATTGAAGTAAAAAGCTCTGAGCGTTTTAGCGATTTGTTTTGACAATAAATTAACAAAGTAAGAATTATCCAATTGCAATGGTTCCAAACAGTTTTTTTTTCGATAATTATCGGTCCCTGGACAATTGAATAAGTGCTCACATGCATCTCCAACTCGACGATCTCCTTTATTTTATCGGTTTTTTCGACGTACATAAATTACATGATAAATGAAGAATTCGGTTTAGACGGATTCAATTCTTATAAGTGTTGATGACGTGTGTTCCCAAATGAGGGGACATGGACCTATAATGACGTCATTTGAATACAACTATGTTGCATTGATCTAATAAATCAGGAATGGAATCAACGTAGCTCAATAGACTACGCGCTAGGGATGAATTATTCTTTTGAACTCAATCTGCGTAGGTTAGCGCACCGATCATTCCTAGAGAAAGAAATATACTTGTATATTTATATGTATATGGGTTTCGCACAATATAATAATTTTTACTTATAGTTAAACAGTGTAATTCCGTACGACCAATTAAAGAAACATTAAATAAAATCAGTATAGTGGATGAATCAGCCCATGCTTCGATAATATTAAATTTCTAACCACGATCTCGACATAAATATCGGTTCAAATCGGACTCAAAAAATCCCTCGAGACCGAACCGGCTTTTAGGATCGAATATCAACACTAATAGGTACGTTGTGTACCTCCGTCTTTAAATATAATCTCCCAAAGGGATATGTTTTTATCTTTTCTTAGAAACGATGACAATAGATCCATCCATAATGACTGACGGTGAGCCAAAAAGAATGTCCAGAAAAATAAGTATTTAATGATTTGGTATTCTGATTTTAGAGTATGATATACTTTGAACATTCAACACAAATATATGAGGATGTATAAAAAGATGTACACAGGGGATATCTAAGTAATATAATCAAAGTAACTCTTGAACAGAACAATTTTCGATGAATAATTCACCTCAGGGAATGGAATATGAAGAGTTGATGAGTCTTTATTCAAACTAGTAAGGAGTAACTTTGTAAATGAGTATGTAATTATTAGTGTTGCGACTCGGTACCAAACCGAAATTTAATCATTTTCAAATTGTGAACCGATTTTTCCCCCGGTCTCAATCTATGGATCTATTTTCTACATACTCCTAATTAAGGAGTTGTAGAAATATCATTTTTGTAACATATTTAACTTCATATGACGTAATCAATAATTTATCTATAAAATATATAAAGACTAGTGTCGAGACTCGGTCCAGCACCGAATTTTTTTTCGGTTCGGTCAGACGTGATTTTTTCTAGACCGATTCAGACCGATTTTTCGGTCAAGACCGCAGTCTCAGACCGTGGACCCATTTTGATTCGGTTTCACTTTATGGACCGATTTTTTTCGGTCTAATATTTTTATGAGAGACCATTTTTTTTTTCTAAATCAACTGTCATTCATTTTTTTCAAAATATCAAAAAAGTACACTACAACAAATACTGTATACATCTAAGAGACGGCTGGATCAAAATTAATCCCATCTATCTCTGTTTAAACTTCGTATAACGTCACGGTACTTGAAAAAGAATATGTCATGTTATAAACAATTTATCTATAAAATCCGTCTAGACCGATTTTTTTTGCCACCAAATTAGATAAAAAATTTCCTTTGGGCCAATCTAGACCGAATTTTTATATGAGACCGGTCCAGAACGAGCTATTTTATTGGACCAAACTAATTCGGTACAACAAAGAATATAACAGTATCAGACCAGTCTGGGATTTCTAGACAGAAGCCCGACACTAGTCAAGACCAATTTTTGTTTCAGACCAAATTTTTCTTGGAAACCTTCTTAAAAGCCCAAATTAGTTCGACCCATTTAAAAAAACTTCCAGGTTGTTCTTAAATTATTTTGTAGACCTATTTCATCCATTATTTGTGTCCAGATCGTACACAGAAATTTAATCGTTTTCAAATTGTGGACAGTTTTTTCTCGGTCCCAAATAAATGCATCGAAATTCTCCCAGACCTAACTTTATTTATGAGTTTTACAAATATGATTTTTGAATCACATTTAACTTCATATAACATCATCAACAATTCATCAATATAATCGGTTAAGTCCTAATTTTTTTTGGTACCCATCTAGACCGACTTTTTCTTTGAGACCGTGCTAGACTGAACTTCTTAAAGTGGCCGAATTAGTTTTATCCACTAAACAGCATAACAGTTTGAGACCGGTCTAGTATTTCAGAACGAAACCCAATACTTGAAATTACTCGGAAATTAATTGTCCCAAAAGTTTGACACCCTGTCCAAAATCTTGAGAACATGGCCGAATCGGACGCAAAGACATCCCCAAGAATTTTTTATTAGATGTCATCGTCATAGATTTGATCCAATGACGTCATCATCACTACACCAACGCTATCAGGGATTCATTATAATACAATACTTAAAAGATTCATAATGGCTTAATATTTTTTTTTTTAGTGTTCCATCAATGGGTTAGATTGAGTTGCACTGATTAAGTATAAGTAAACATTATTATAGTATTACAATTATTCCATCTAACCGAGGGTCCATAATCATAAAGTATATTTATTTCTCTAGGAATCACCGGGGCGCGAACGGTTTTCAGTGGTTGATATCGCTCATACAGAGTCTGAATAATGTTTATCAAGCCTAACCTTGGCTTCAACATAATTTTTCTCACCAAAAAACAATGCTACACCGACACAAGAAATTATTTTTTATCCATTTTTTGCTTCACTCACGATGCTATATCTAACGATAGCTACTAAACTTGTACACGAATCGTTTAAAGGTTGATGCAATCTAAAAATCATATGATTTAATTCTAGTGGCGCCATATATATGTCAGGTATCAAACTTTCCAGTCCACCTAATATAACTGAATATAATCTAGAAACTCCTTTTTTTAATTATAAAATTTGTTTTTTGACAATTTTTCAAAAATTTTATCCTATATATTATGAATATACTATTTTAATTTCTCTGTTTTTAAAAATTAGACTTCTGGTATGACGTAGAGCCAATAACAGGGATATTATAATTGTTGATTTATTACAATTTTGATAAAAATTATTTGAGCTTGCTTTTGTATGGATAGGACACATGTCCTTTTTGAATGATACATAATCATTTAATGGTAAAAGTGTGTACTGGGTCGTGATTGGACGATTTACAAAAAAAATATAAAAAAATCCCAAAGGTGAGGTGAATAATGCATTCTTGTAAAAATTCCCAATTAAAAGCCTTGTGTAGGTTTGACAACAATGTTTCATGTATTAAAAAATCCAATTTGTGGAAATAACCATCTACGGAGGTTTTAGCCCTACTGAGTGCACATTCTATTTGGGTATATTTTTTATTCAATACGTCCTCCAAGCCAGAAGTCAGACATATTGTTTGAGAATAAGTTTTATCCGGAATCAAATGGTATCTTCAGCCTTCTCAGCATTGACGATGGAACATAGTGGATCACGGTTTTTTTTTGCTTGGACATTTTTACACATAGAGACACGGAATAAAAACAAAACTGTTTATTTTTTGTTGTTGCTATTGTTTGGCTGCCTAATGAAACCTACTAATTAAAAATAATATGCATAAAATAGTAATTAAAAGTTACCGCAAGTTGTAGTTTGTTTTTTGTGTACTTAGGTAAAACTTTATTTGACTTAAACTTTTCTTAATTATACCATATAAAAATTCCTTCTTACACAACGTTATTATTTTTTCTTAAATCATGTAATTGTACATTTAATACACATCACAAATATACAGTCTAAAATATTAACTGGTCACGGATGTGTGTTTGTCCAAGAGACGCTACTAACTAAACATAACCTCGATACGGAACAGTAGTGTCATCTATTGAGCATTGCATGGCAGTTCAAACGTATTGTGGATATTATTCGCACAAAAGATATATTTTATATTGTAAGCAATTTGGGGCCCCTGACTGTATGAATATTTCCTTCCCATTTTTAATTACTCATAAAACATATTTAAAAGAGGCTTCTCTTTTTTGGTAAAAAATAATATTTATGTATGGTACGTACAGAATGGCTCTGACTACAATCTTAACCCTATCTCATGAATATATCATTTTGCAAGCACAAAAGAATATCTACAACTTGGGGATTCTAGACCATAAATACAATCATAGATGATAAAAAATAGTTGTATAAATATGTATGAAAATATATACATAGGACACACATAAACTGACTTGATGCATAATGCATGGTTTTATGAATATTGTAATATAAAAAAATAAAGTCTAAGCAGAAAAGGATAAATAATTGAATATCATAACCCTTTTTCGCATACATTTAACATGCTTGTACTTTTGAATAAAAATAGTAATATTTATACAGTTAAATCCACAAGAAATAAAATACAAAATAGAACAGAACAAATATAGCCTTTAGTCATGGATTTAAAAAAATACAACAACAGTAAAAATCCCTTTATCTATGAATCCGTAAGCCAAACATCAAGTAAAGATGATTTGCAATACACTTTACAGAATAAGACTACGTCCCAAAATAAACATTCTTAACCCTTAACGCCCTGAATTAAATTTTGAATGATAACATTTATTTAAACATGAACTTTAGGGTGTGTATTGTTAATATTTGTATTTTTTTCGGAAGTTTGGAAAAATTTACATCTACTAAAGTAAAAATTGTCATTTGGTACTGCAGATGTGACTAAAAAGTCCCACCGATATAAACTGTTGTATTTGTCTTAATCTCATCGTATAATGTATTTTAGTGACAATAATGGATACTTTCATAAACGTATATTATTGTTTATAACTACTTGGTGTACCAGGAATTTTGTCCATACAATAAAATGAAGCAGATGTAAAAAAGAAGTGAAATGTACCTCCAAAGTTTTTGTATTGATTGAAAAGTGGTGGGCTTTTCTGATGCAACACACACTTAAAACCTAAACGGAACCCTTTCTCTACCAGCCTCGTTCTGTTTCTCAGCTCTACTTCTTTACTTGTTCTTGATATATGTATGTTTTATTACAGTTTGACGAGTTAGTCATACATGGGCATAAGGGTTAACCGAGTCGAATTAGGAAGATTGATCCCTCGTGTCTACGCAAAACAGCATCGTTTTTAAAACGTTGATGTGAACAATGTACATTAACGCATTTGGATTTTAAAATTTTTACAATTACGATTAAGTATAGTGCGTTAGGAAGTTGTCATAAGGCATGCAAATTAGCCTAATAATATCTGTATGTCCAAATTTTCCAGATTTATTTCCAATTTGTCTATCAAATTGATCAATTTTTATCCCTTTCATTAATGTTGCATATTTTTTTTTTTTCAAAATAGTGAAATTTGGCATAAAATAGAAACATAAAGTCTCAAAACCCCTGATGGCATCATCACTATATAATTTCTCCTCTTCAATTACAAATAGATGCATATAACCATACACTAAGTCCGTAATTACCGGGGGTAGAGGCGTGGGAACCATAGAGGCCATTAACCCCCACTTTTTTACACTAGTGTTATATGTCCGTAATCAAATTGCAAGATTGTGTGCCCATGACGTCATCAAAATATAATTTGGCCACCACAGGCACATCCATTCCATGCTCGGGTGCCTACACCTCATATTTTTTCGGCTATATTTGTAAAGTTAGTTCCCAAGTGAGAAGTCCAGGAAGTCGCTCTCCTAGCCCCAGATTAACTTGCGTAGCCATACTAGTAAAATTGCCTATACGTCTTGTTATTAAAAGATGTAATGTTAGACTTCTATTGTCACTTTAACCAGCTTCACCTTCTAATACACCATCGACACTTGCCAGTTGGAAAATTTGATGTAATTTACAAAAATAGAGTACAATAAAGTGGTCTATTAAAGTCTGAACACTTTGAATTTTAATTTCAACAAGATATAATTTATTAATTAAAATATATTCTTTCAACAAAATCAACACTATAAATAGATGTGTGTCTGAGCTCTCTTAATCATTAATTTAACCACTCTTAGTGGCAATAATGGTTGCCATGTAGAAGTTGACGCCCTGGTACCCGCTAGAGATGTAGTCCTTTGTCATGACGTCCCAGTTTTGGCTTACAGTGTTTGCAGACATTCCCCTCGACATGCAACAATAAGTTGTAATCGAAGGGGTTGGCATCATGGCTATAGGGGGCCAAAAGTGTCAAAAGAACTCGAAAGACTCATTTAAAAGAATCTTGCAACAGAGGAGATGGGTTTCTTTCATTGCTGGTGTCAAAAGACGCCTCTCCATTTACTTTTTCGATAGCTCTCTGGACGTTTTCTGGTGTGAAATCCCGAGATATCTTGCATTGTGCGTTATGGATTTGAAAGGATTGACCTGGGGTGTATTTTCTTAAACTCCTACGGATCCAGTATGGTCTTTTAGGCAGAACCCTACTTCCTGTCCAACGTTTTGGACTTAATGACGGCGTAGACAGTTGTCTTGGAGACGCCCAACTGCTTTGAGTCCAGGAATGGAAATTCGTTGATTCATTTTCTCGGCTTGTACGTAATCTAGTGAGCATAAGTTGTATGGTTTAATATATCAAAATATGAATTAATTTAAATCACTCAACCCTCATTAATTATTGAATTAGTAAGTGTTCAGATTCCAATGAACCACCCCCTAATATTATGCAATTATCCACAAGGACTGTACAAATTGGGACCATCAGTGTTGACTCTTTAAATACATAAAACTACCATCATTTCTATTCCAAAACTATGTTGGACGAATAAGTACATCACCTCCATTTAATGAACAACACAAAATAAAAAACAGACAAAAAACCTTCAATAATCATATTTACACGTACATAGTATCTAGGTACAATACAAGCAGCAAAACATGCTTACAAATAAGCAATTTACATAAATAGCGATATAAATATTGCTTAGAGTCATTTGGAGGAGGAGAAATTGTGATTGGGTATAATATCAAAAGTATGTACGTGTATATTCATGTAATAAGTTAGAGGTAGTATCCAGCATTGCATGGAGTTATTATACGTTGACAAGCATGCAAACATTGCTTTAATAGTGTAGAAGAGACCTCCCCAAGAAGTCGTCGTTACTCAGTACTTAGATGTTCTCTCCTCAAGAATGAAAGCATAATAATCACAGCTTGATTAAAAATAATAATAGTAATATGAGATGATCCAGGGACTACTTTAGTCTAGCCCAGGGATCCCAAACTATGTCCCACGGGACAGATCCCGACGGCGACGTTAGTTCATCCAGCCCGTCGACAGTACTTGAATTTACTTGAAAGGCAAACGTCAGTTTCACAAATCTCACTCACCTTTTTTTCTGCTTAGTTTGATCGATTTGGATCTGTGCAGACTCTGTCTGATATGGCTATCTTTTTGATAACGTACCTTCCTTAATAACTTTTTAGATTAATATGGAATGCTTTACATCGTTTTTCGGTTTGTTTTTTTCCTAGAGATCTTGTTCTGGCTTGCAAATATTGAACAGAATGAGATTATGCGGCCACATGCACCTCATTACTTCAGTTATTGGGTCTGCTGTAAAAAGAATTTGGCTACTTCTGCTCTAGACTAATAATACTAAAAACCTGTGAGTGAAGACCCTAGAACGCCCGCTACAAATGGGGCTGAATAAATGAGAAATGCCTCCAAAGACATAGCATAACATCATAAGGGCATTTGTCATATTTTGAAGGTAAAGCAGATCCACTCATTTAATATGTATGTAGATTGAAATAGTTGAACGTAAATACCTACAAATATAGGCCTGTGATAGGGTTGATATTGAAATTAAATAATTTCGTACAAACTGTGATTTATGAATTTCCCTTATTTCATTGTTGGATAAGCTGAAGATTAGCCAGAAAACCATTTGGAACCATTTAAATCGGATAATCCTTACTATGTTAATCTTATTGTCAAATTAAAGTGGAAAAAAAAGCTCAGACTATTTATTATAACTAATATTAACTTTCCCATTCGCTTTGAAAAATGAAAAAACCCTGTTCAGGTTGTAATTACCAAAAGTCTCAAAAACGTTCAAGGTAATTTGTTATGCAACTCTTATTATATTCCGCCTTTAAAATATGTCCTAGAAAGGGGAACGGCTTTTTTATTTTTCGAATCTCTTATCATTATTATTTAATTATTGAAGAGAGAACATCTATAGAGTAATAACTAGTGTGTGTACTCATGAAGGACAATGAGTAAGTATGAGGTTTTTCTCGAGAGTTATAATAAGTCCTTGTTGACTTTGAGTAGAATTGAGGATCGATATATATCGATTCTTGCCTATCTCCTAGCAAGAAAAAGAGTGGGATTTGTCTTTATCTCCTCCCTCTCAAAACTGATTGCAGCTGACTTATTAAAAAGTAAGCTGCAAGCTACTCTCCTCCAAAACATTATTCTTCAAATAGTAAAGGTGACCCCTAGTGTTGAAAATCGGCCTGCACGGAAATTTTTTTCCCCGGTTCGGTCTTCAGGAATTTTTTTCTAGACCGATTTGGACCGATTTTTCGGTACAAACAGCGGTCTCAGACCGTGGAGGGACTTTCTTCGGTCTCACTTTGAAGACCGATTTTGATTCGGTCTAACTTTATGGCCCCATTTTTTCCGTCTTAATTAATGTACCGATATTTTTCCGTCTCATATATTATGAGAGACAATTTTTTTTCTCCAGAATAACACTCATTTCTTTTTTTTTTTTAATATCAAAAGTACTCAATAAGTTCAGGAAAAAATACTGTATACATATAAGAAACAGCGGGATCAAAATTAATCCGACCTATCTCTGTTTCAACTTAAAATAACATCCTTGTATGTACTTGAAAAAACATTTAAGTTCATATTATAACTAATTTATCTGTAAAATCGATCTAAAGCAATTTTTTTCGGACCGAACTAGACCGAATTTTATATTTAGACTTATCTAGACTGAACTTTTGTATGAGACCAGTCCAGACCGAGCTGTTGGACCAAACTAATTCGGTCCAGAACCAAACCAAACACTAGTGACCACCATTAATTCCGGTTTGTTTTATATTTACATACCGGTGGGTCATATTTTATACACCTATGGGTACAGGTGTGACTTTTTTAAGTATAATTACAAAACTATTGAGTGTTATTAATATGGTACACTTGAAAATTGAAGTCTCGGTCAGAATTCCATCCCTCGTAAATAGTTAATAAATAAGTAATAAAAAAATGATAACATCATTTAATAACTTTGGTAATTGTTTAGAATGGTTGGTGTTAAAATCAAATGGTACGTTATCAGACGTGAACACACAAATTACATATTACAGTCAATTAGTAATAAATGTATTGCAGTATAGGGAGGAATTTTGTTCTATTTGTAGTATAACAAATTAGAAATAAAAATAATGCAAATTAGTATTAAAAAAGTTATTTGTTTCATAAAAAAGTGTTTGAGCGAGTAGGTATTCAAAAAGAAAAATCTGGAACATATGCCTGCAATTAATGTATCCTTTGTATTTCCCATCATTACCATTCAGCTCATGCACAAATATCAGGGGCGTCCGTTCAACTTTTATTTTTGGGAATAAAGAAAAAAAACTGGAATGTTATTTTTTTTAGGGAAAAAATTTCAAATATTAATTTTTCTAAAAAAAAAAATTCAAACATTCAATTTTTTCGAAAAGAATGTCAAAAATCCACAGCTATGTACACAAAAATAAAAATGTTCAAAAATTCAATCTGATTTCCCCATAATTTTTTCAAACTGACAAAAAAAAAATCAATTAAAATGACAAAAAAAATCAATTAATTGGGGGAGGCGTCTACAGCCTCTCCCACCCTATCCCTGCGGAAGTCCTTGAATAAGTACTCAACAACAAACAAATAGGACAGGAATGAAAAAAACTTTTATCCTACAATTATAGCGATTTTTGGAAAAACTTTGTACAAAAAAACAAAAAAAAAACCCAAATCAACTTTTCCAATTTCATGTAAATGCTTACGATCTGCAACTTTATACATGGATACTTCCTTGTACAAAATAAAAACTTGTAAATGTACACGACATAATACAGGGTGCGGTAATATAACTTTCTTTTTATAATGTGAGGTAATCAGGAACGAGAAGTAAAAGAAGGGTGCTTTCATTCTAGAGGCAATATTGTAAGGTTTTCTTGGAAATACAGTCAGTCAATATTATGACCAAAAATGATATGAAATAATATTTCATAGTATAAAACTAATTGCAATTTAGTTCTTAAGTTATTATTGGGGGGATTTATGAAAATATTACTTCAATTACTAATATAAAAACAACAACCTTTTCAATTCATTTTCATAATTTGAAATTTTCAAAATTCTTTGAACGTGAAATACTCAACGAGTAAGAATGATAGAGATTTAAAAGTGATTTAATCAGTTTTTGTATTATCCACAAGGACTCTAAATAATGCAGTTTGTCCAAATCGGGTAATTGAATCAGGATTTATTCAGGTAATCCCAACATTTTTAAGACATTTACAGAATCCCCAATAATTAATTACCTAATCAACTAATCGTTAATAATTATAACAAAAGGTATGTTGCCTATTAAATTCTGCATCTTTTTGTAGAAAATGAATATCCCTCTAAAACCTGTCGATGAAAAGTTATTTAAAGAAAAACAAAAAAATCATGGGGTTTTCATTAAAGGTCTCTTACATCAAATAAAAGGCTCTAAACTATAAATTAAATTCTTGGGTATCTTAAATTATCCCAAAAGTTTGAGTCAAGGCCTATAACTGACTAATATATGTTTATGAAATATTGGATTGCGTAATGCAAATATGAAGAAAACAAATACTGGGTCGTTCATGTAAATTCGCGCCATCTAACTACATTAAGAAAAACATTTAACTCGATTATTTCAATTTTTAAGTGAGAGTTTGGGCGTTTTTTACTTTAAGTTAGTTGCGCAACTTTTAATTCCAAACAAGTATTTACAATGGAGGAGATCCGGAGGAACACCATCATCGAATTGGCTTGCGCAGGACACAGCCTAGTCTACATCAAGAAAAGTCTCAGGTAACCAATGAGCACAGTCTACGACGTCTATAACGGCTGGAAGAAGGATAAGCCCACAAGTCTTGGAGTGATGAAAACGCACTCTCATATTCCTCGTAGGCTTGAAACGTTCTTTGAAGTAATCTCCTAGGACTCCGATTAACGTTCTTGCCAAAAAGACACGGAACAGTCTCCAGGACATTGGTGTCAAGTTCCTGTTTCGACAAGAGACGGCCTTCTCTCACAAGTTCTGCAAGACCCAAAACTTGTTTAAAGAAGAGAAAGATTCATTTGTGCATCCCCACACCTGGCCATCCACCTGTATTAATCCCATGGATTACTTCTTTTATGTGGAGTTAGAGAGGAAAATCTCTGCCAATTCACACACCCAATTACCGGACTACCGGAAGGCTTTCATCATCAAGTACTGGAACAAAGTCTCTCCCGCAGACGTGGTCAAGGCGTGCAAATCCTTTAAGCCTCGTAGCGAGCAAAGATGGCAGACATATTGAATTATTTTTTTATTTGAATTATTAGAACTTGTAAAATATAAAATGACAAACATCTACTATCTTAAAGGTGGTCCAGATTTATCTGAACGATCCTGTATGTAAAATGGGATTTTCTCATTTTATTGACTTTTTTTCAAGATTGCTTTTAGCTGACGCAGCACATAATATCAGAAAAAAGAAATTGAAGTCATATTAATCCTATGTGATTTGTAGGAAATCATTTTAATGCATGTACCTACACAGATAGGCAATACATAGAAGATAGATAATGTCTCATAACAATAATAATAATAGCATTTACGGTTAACACGGTACATAAATAAGTACATTTCTAGTCAAGCTACATTAAACCCTTACTTCCTTATGTATCCCTCTATATCAAAACTTTAATTCCAGCACTCTCTTCTTCAGTTATAGGCTTTTTCTTTCTTAAAAAAGGAAGAAGAAGAAAAATAAATGCCATTAAAAAAGGGTCATATACAGAGTTGGAACTGATAACTTTCGCTTCATCAATATATTATCATAACTTAAAAACTAGCTACAAGCTTACAACATAATGAACCGATTTTAATTCCATGCTTTTGCCCTCAGGCTCAATCACCCTCTCCACACGGCTCCTTAAGCAGCTGGATCCTTTAAAACATTAATGAGGGATACTTTGTTGGCTTAGACACGTCTATTGGTCTTTGACTAATACACACCCCAGAAAAAATAGTCCATAGAGTTTGTCCGACTTCTTGGTGTTGAGGACCTACGGGAGTACCTTGGTATTCAAGATCTCCAAGTAGTCGGGCTAGGCGTCTTAGGTATTCCAGCAGGATGGGGCATCCGCCCACATGTCTTCAACACGTGGCATAGGTCTTCGTAAGTGCCTTTAAACCAAGCAACCCGATTGTTCTGCTTGTTGAAGACAGGGTCGACAGTAAATGTTTTTTCATCCGCGAAGAAGATCACACGGTTGTCATGATGCTCCAGTTCATTTAGGAGACGGTTGGCCCGCGCCATACGGACATTTTGTTGCTGTAGAGTCATTAATGGTCTTTCCACGTACCTCTTGGACTTTCTCTCGACGGTCTTGTTCTCCCTGGACACGGTGAAGGGAGCCACTGACTTCTTTTTGGCAAAATTGGCCATGACCATGGTGGGCTTGGCCTCGAACACCTTCTTGGACACTTCTGGGGTCAGTTTGTCCGGCTTTTCACGACTGGGGTGGATCTTTAGGCTTTTCCTCTCTTTTATGAGACTGTTTGCCTCTCGATCCCAACAATTTTGTCAATTTCAGGTATGCTGTGGCCGGCGAAAATTGAAATAGTAATCTGATTCATTTTTTCTTAAAGAAATGATTAAGGTGACTGCAATAACTCATTCGAAAGCTTAAAAAGTCCGCTGAGGCGTGAAATATTGAAAATTTACGAATTACAATATTTGCACCTCGAAAAATTAATCTAAAGTAGTGGTACATCCATTTCGCAGAACCCAGTATGAACTTGACGTAAAAAAATACATAAGTATTTGTCTCCTTTTTGTTCAAGATTGTTTTTATGTACATATATTTAAGTAGTTCTGTAAAGCGAAGGTTGGAAGTCCAAACTCTACATATAAATGACACACAGTATTATTATAACTATGTAATTTATAAATATACATATAATATATTATCCTTTATTTTTATAAAATATTTAAAGAGTCGATTCATTATTACATATTAGATAAGACTTCATATTTAATCTCTTTCTTTTTTTTCACTTCACTTCCACATTATATAGGTAATAATATTCACCTTTTTTTTCTCTTTTCTACAAATATTGGAAAAACCATAAATAAATACCTCCTCCCCATCTCCCATTACAAATTCAAGGCTCTCTGTATGAGAAAAAAAAACAGAAAGAGAGATTGTGTAACCCATCTCATCTATCAAAAATGATAGCCATTGTATTTTTGAATACATACATATACCTGTTAGTGTTGCACTTGGCCTGAAAATCCTAGACCGGTCAGAGATAGTATAGAGTCCATACTAATTTAGTACCAAGAACGCAGGCCAGTCACTCTTTGTCAATCTTTAAAGAAGTAAAGTTGATACCCTTCTGACCTCATTGAAGGGATATTTTCTTTTTAATTATTATGTTAATCCGAGTGGTTCATTGAAATATAAACACTTACCAATTGAATAATAAATAAAAGTTGAGTGATTTAAATTAATGTATGTTTCGACATATTAAAGATGAAACAATTAGTTACAAAACAAACCCCAGCTCTCCAGCTTATCTACAAGTCGAGAAAATGACACTTGAACGTGGTCGACGAATATCGATTCGTTTTACACTTCAAGTAGTTGGGAATCTCCAGGATCACTGTCTACGCTGTGAGCAAGTCCGAAACGTTGGAGAGGAAGAAAGGGTGCGTTACAAAGGCCAAACTGGACGGCACAGATGAGTTAAACAAAACAGGTTAGTCTGATCCCATCAAGCCCATACAAGAGAACCATAAAAAAAGTGAGTGGAAATAACCTTGTGAGGGGGGAGAAAAAAAACAACTCACCTCCTCCGTTGCAAGACTCTTTTGCTCCCCTACAGCTCTGATGTCAATCCCCTTGACTGCACCTTTTGGCTGCATGTTGAGGGGAAGGCCTGCAGTACCCGTCATCCAAACACAGCTGCTCTCAAAACTACTGTCAGTCCTATTTGCCACTAAGGGCGGCTACATTATTGATACTAAGGGAACATAAACTTATTCAGATTTTAATGGACTATTCGGTACAAGCTGTAGTACCTGAACATTACCCATAGTAATTAGACGTTGACTAGAAGATAAATTTTGCTTTCATAATATAGAACGTACCTCCCAAAGAAATCCTCAGTGTTCCTCTCCGTTTTTCATGAGCAAGCTCACACGTAACTACTCAATACTTATATCAATTCATAATACGTGTTCTCTCCTCAAGAATGAAAGTAAAATAATAAGAGTTTGAGAAAAAAATAACAATATGATTGGAAGAGTCATTACTTTAATCTCTAGAGTGCTCATTCACAAGAACATCAAAACAGTCCTTCCCGTATACAATATAGAAAACGCCTGCGATAGTTAATTCATTTTTACATAACAGCGTTTGTATTATATTCAAATATACCATGATATACATTAAACAGCAATAACAAATACAAACAGTTAAAGTGCTCTTGTTGTACGCACAGTCCTGCGATATTTCATGCGTAAGAATATAATCCTCATTTCTCATACCAAAAATATGTATATAATTTACATCAAGGAGCACTCAATAGAATGCATATATGCTCGATGCACACGCCCGCAATATTTCATTAATACGACCACATTGTTACTTCTTACATCAAAATATGTTTATGATATACATCATGGAGCACTATTTAGAGTGCATTCCCTAATTTTTTTAAATATATATTCTTATAGAGGGACAAAATTGATTTTTTTTATATAGATAATGAAAAAATAAATATTTTGGCAAGGTATGTGTAATGCTTTTAATATATAAGACATACATTTTATTTAGCTTGATAAAATATTGACACTTTAGAGAAAATTCTAATGACCAATAGGACTGGTCCTTTTAGTGGACTGGGCCGATTAAATAAGGATCGACAAAACCCTAGTCTAAGAGCATTATGATTTTAAGTGAACGAAACTAATGCGGCCTTTTAAGAAGTTTCGTCTAGAAAAACAAAAAATTGGTCTCGTTTACAATTTGGTCTATTTGGCCCCATCCTTTGATTATAAATAGGAATTTTGTTGATGACGTCAGCAAAATTCCAAATTGTTAACATGGACAATGGATTTTTTTTTTTTTTTTTTTTTTTTGGGGGGGGTTTAAGCCTTTTTTGAAAAAAAATCAAAATATCGATCGTTATCGACAGAATATTAAATTTTTGGAAAATAATTTGACAAATTAAATATTTTGGAAAAAAAACTTCATCTTCAAAAATATCAAATGTTAAGTTTTTGGGAGAAACATTAAATATTTTGTGAATAGCTATGGATTTTCAATTTTTCTTTAAAAAAACTGAATTTTTTGAGAATCGATATCAATTTTTGAAATGTTCATCCAAAAAATTAATTTTTTCCTGAAAATCTAAGGGGTTACGAAAAATTCCAAAAAAACTTCATTTTTGGACAATAAATATGGATTTTTGAAAAAAAAATCAAAAATTTTAATTTTTGAATTCTTTTATTTAAAAAATCCTCCAAGATTCCCCTCCAAAATATAATCCTTTGGACGCCTCTGTCATTGAATCTAAAAATATTTTCTGTCGGTAAGGGGGTATTTGGCTTAAATAAATATGTTAGAAGTGCCGCATCACTAAAAAAAAAGGTTGAGAATCCCTACTTTAGTACAAAATACAAATAAAATAGATCCAACTTTATCCTCCACAGAGTATAATATGAATGATATACTTACTGTAAGGTAGTTAAAAAAGATGGAAATGGTTTAATTTGAATATTATAAATTCACAAAAAATAAAATAAAAATTACATTTATACTATTTAATATAAATATACTACATTTACTATTAAATAAAAGGTGATCACCTGACTATGTACGTCTCTTATAACTAGGGATCGTAAAAATATAAGAAAAAAAAATGCCAAAATAGGTTTATAGGTTTTTTATGTATGTACTGACTTTCACAAATTACATTTTGAATTTACCAACATTTACAACGCAGGACTTTTCTATTCTTTTCGATAATTAATCTTGTCAATTCAATTAAAAGGGTCAATTCCTGGAGGCAGGCAGTATAGTTACGAGTGCGCTCTTAAAAGTTTCCGACCGCACAAAGATCCCAGGGATGATCCCATCTCTGTAACACGTTCAAATAGTACTCGGCGTTTTTCTCTCTAAAATAATTGTTCACAAGACACTTTTTTGTTCTTGGTTCAATTACTCCTACATACTTTTGTTTGATTCCTTTATAAGGATACACTTTCAAGAAATAAATTATTTAATTACAACTGATAAATGTCAACTATATCCATCAAGAATGTTTTTTCTTATTTCTAATTCTGATTCGTCAAATATTATGAATATGCGCTATTTTCATCTTTTGTGCAGTTCATTGTTATCACGTCTTTTGACTAAGATTCATCTAATGTAATTTAATACAAGTCAACGTTTCGGACAGGTTACTTATTTTTCTTTGTGATAATCCAGAAGCATATACTATTAATTAAAACCTTAGTCTTATAAACATAATTTATATACATCATTTTTGTTAAATTTTTTATTTCAATCATCTTGTCGACTCTTTCTTTTTAGTGTCTTTAAATGACACTAACTTTTATTTAAGAGTACTGCCTTTTTCACGTTAAGGTCGGAAACTTTTCGAGGAGGGGTTGAAATAATAATAATATTCGTGAATCCACTGTGTACTTATATGGAACTTTATCAGCACATGGCTCCAAGATTACAATCCCATTATAAAAATTAGGAAATAATACCTTCAAAAATTAAATAGGATCACTGAACTTGTTTCTTTCAACTAGAGAGATGGTACACCCATCTGGGGGCCTTTTTATAATCACTTTGCTTGCAGGGTTAAAATTTGGTGCACAGGTGAGGAAAATAAGGTCATTTCAAAATAAAAGACCGCTAGACTATAGACTGGGACTATAGTTATTAAGTATGATTGCACATAATAAAAAGATTATTGTAATTTGTTGCCTCTGATCAAGTCGTTACTTTAATCGTATCATGCAATATTTCATTCGAAAAGAAACAGAAAAAGGCCCAAAATCCTCTCGTAGTTAGCCAAATCAGTCAATCATACCAACTACTAAATATATCTAATACACTCCCAGCCTTTCACCCTCATATGATGTATTCACCATTTTTAAAATGAATTACATATACTCGTATACATTTGTTAATATTAAAATCTGCATATTATTGTGTTCGACACTCTAATATTACTAGTAATATTCTATTAAAAGCGTAGCTATAAATGTTTATTTCTATAGATAGCCAAAATTTCTTCATATAAATGATAAAATAACCAACAAGAAATTGTATTCCTGTTTTTTTGGAAACTGAGTATATAACTTATTACTTTTGTTTCATTAGCCAAAAGAATACATTATTAAATAGCCATGACGTATCAAGCGAGTGGAAGGAATCGACAGCTGACAACAAAATACCTAGGGGATTTTTGTTTTACCTAAGTAACGCCGTATGAAATCCTATGGGTCAATATAAAATTATCAACCCAAAAATAACGAACAACTACTTCCCTTTTGTAATTTGTATTAATACCTAAAATTTCTTCTTTATTATCGTATCAGACTTAAAAAAAAAATAAAACAGAAATATGACGAATTAATTATTGTGCAGGCAGGTATTGATTGATGCGTGGACAAGAGGTTGGGAACCAAAGTTCCTAATGTATATAGTTTAAGATTTGAAGAAGACTAAATAACACCTTTTTATCATAAAGTAGCTTTTTTTTTATCTTAAGGATGCTCCTAATTGCTTTCGACAAATAAATGTAGATTCATTTTGCTTGTTTTTTTGTTGTTTTTTTTTGCTTTGCGCATTGAATATACATATGTACATACGTTTTTAGTATGTACAGAAACAGAGATAGTCCGTGAAGAATTTTTCAATGCCTCTTTAATATTGTATATCTGAGGATATGTATGTATGAATTAGTGTTGCTGTTCGGTCTGACAATGCAAGACCGGTGTGATACCAAAATGATTTTTAGTGGACATAATTAATTCTCTCCGTTAAAGAAGTACGTTTTGCATCGGTTCCAAATAAAAATTCGGTATGGATCTGTTTGACAAATTAATAGGTCTGGATTTGTCTGATTTAAAATTCGGTCTAGACCGATATTATTGACAAATTTTGATGACGTCATGTGTGTTTCAAATATTATATTTTTAACTAAAAGTTATCACATGGAGAAACAATATATGTGATAAGATTTGTTATATTTTTGATCTCAATTTATTTGGGCAATAAAAAATATACAAAAAAAGTACAACAGTAAATGCATACAGGCTAATGATACTTTTGGCTTGACGAGTGCCTCAATGTAAAATGTCATTAACACCCTCCCCACTTCACAAATTCCCCTCTCCAAATACTTCAAAATGAACATCGAGCACATGGGTCGTTTAAGACTACAATAGGTACAATATGCAGGTTAAAACCCCCTAATAACACTTTACAAAACCTTTAACCCCTTCCAAATACTTCAAAATGAACCCCAAGGGTTTATTAAGGCTACAACAAAGACACTAAGTAGTTATACAATTATGTGGTCTCAAAATTTTGTTTAAGCAATATTCCAAGGGGGGGATATATGCTTTGTGAAGTGTCGGCGAGGGTTTTTAACCTAACTGGTGTAGCTTTAATCCATATCTGAGCCCGAGGTTTATTTTAGAGCATTTGGAAAGTGCCTATATGCTTCGTGAAGCGGTGGCGTTAGATTTTAAGCTACTTTGTGTCTTTCACGTAGCTCAATTAATCCATGGGCAAGGGGTTTACTTTGAAGTATTTGGAGAGGCCTATAGGCATTGTGAAGCGGCTTTAAATCTGCTTGATGACCCTGCCTTTGTATTACACATGTTCCATAATTGTTACAATTTCCCGCTGGCAATTTAAGAGGAACCGAAAAAATGATCAAAGACCGAACCGAACAAAAAAAAGAATTTAGTCTTGGACCAAGTCTCAACACCAAGTATCTATGTAGTACACACACTTTCTTGAAAAGAAAAAGTATCAATTACTATTATTGGTTTTTTTGTTTTTTTTGCCTAACTTTAATTCTTTTTTTTCTTCTTCTTCAGCTGGATTCTAACATTTTGTGCTGAGTAATGTTTGTTTCTTATCCAAGGATAAGTAACTAAAGTAAGGTAGGTGTGTGATTCACCAATTAGTTGGTTACTTTTAGAAAATATATGTGGCTCTTTATTTTGTTAAGAGGGGGAGTAATGGACACTAATGCATCTGGTATTAACATGTAATTGCATTATGATGTTGTTTCTCATTCATCTGTATTTTTTTAAATTATTGACTTAATCCTGCATATATTGGATACACTGTAGAAGGTCACGCCCTACTTTCTATCTCAAAATTGGAGACAGCGAATAGTTAGAATGCAATCCTTGCAACCTTTTAATGATAATAAGGAAATAACTTCGCAACACGAAGAATATCCAGTGTGATTAACCAAAATCTGAATAAAAGAAAAACGTTTAAAACGGAGAGGTTTTAGTAGAGCTACAAATTTGAAATTTCTAGAGAGATTTTATTATTTTATGAAAGAAATTTGCGAGTAACTTTTTTTATATTTTGTTTTGATTCAAATCATGGAACAAACAAAAAGAAACAACATCCTGAATTGGCTCCGCACGGGAATTTAGCCTAGAAACATTGCCAACCAGTTGGCACTCCCACCACTGGGTATGCAGTTATACACAGATTTGAGGCATCTGGGTCAACTTGAAGGTATAAATTTCCAAGTTTGGCTAAAGTAAAATTTATGTGATTTTTGGCCACCATCCTTGTGGATCCCAGCATCGCCAAATATTAATCCATTGTATTACAGAATATAGAGATTTCTGGAGCTGGCGAACCTCCCAGTGGAATGGATTACTTGAAGGCTTCCATCATTGCAGCCTGGGACAAAATGGATGGGGTCTTAATCAGTTTGGAGGCTTTTGTGGCAGCTAATGGGAATTATATTGAATAAATTATAGCCTAACTATATTAAGATTTCAAGTTTTTTATATCCTATTTTTCTTACGATATATGATCAAATATTGTTGTACTAACATTTGTTCAGATTTCGGTTAGACAGACAGTATATATGAAGTACATAGACGGAGAGGAATTTGGACTTAATATATCGCAATTGTTCGACAATTTTGTCCTCGGGGTAGTTGGCCCAAACCCTGGAGAAGGTGAAGCTCAGGGCATCCACATTTCGGTGTTGGGTTGCATTTGTGATGGCACCCCCATAAAAAGTAATCAAGGGAATTCAAATCGGAGTATGACGGGGGCTATATGTCCTTGGGCCCGTAATGAGCATAATTTTTGTCGCAGAACTCAACTTTAGTGAGCTCTGCATGCCCCTTTGCCAATGTTTTTGGGTTATTGGATATTGCATACGGACATTAGATTGCTCCCGACGAAGGCAGCGATGTCCTTTAGGGCTTTATGTGCGTCAAACAAATTGGATACATTACTTTATTACTATTTTATGCCTCCATTTCATTCATTTTGTGGCCGATTTAAAAATAAGTAAACTGCATCAAAACAAAGCTATTTATGACGCAAACTTATGATTAAAAAAAATATCAAACAATCATACTCAAAATTGCATTAAAATGCGATTAAATCAACCTGAAAATTTTCCTTCCAAACTCTCTATGTCTGTATAAAGAGTTTCATTATTAAAGCAGCAAGTTTTATTTATCCTTCCAATTGAAGAATGGGCTGAGTAAGTATTAGAATACGAGGGCCAATAAATTGATAAATGGATACCTTAAAAAAAGTTGTTTATCATAAATAAAACTACTAATGCATTATGATATTTAAAACATTTTATTCAAAAGAATACTATTAATTAAAATGGGTAGAAAGAATTGGTTTATAGAAATCCTTTAATGAGAAAGAGATGTATTAATTACATTGAAAAACAAATCAAATATAATTTTAATCAGTTGTGAGTTTTAGTGGTTTTATGCATATGAGCAAGTCTTTCATTTGATGGATGGATCTTTACTAGTAGGGTGATTCTGTGCAAGATCGAACACTTTTCTTGGTTCGATACAAGGAATTGTTTATGGACCGGTTTGAAACGTTATTTCGTTTCAGAAAACACGATCTCAGCCCCGTAGACCAAAAAGTAATCGTGTTTCATTAGTGATAGGAAGATTTAAAAAAAATAAAAATCCCAACGCCGATTCCAATGCAATTCCTTTAAAAGTTACCAATTTTATAATATTTAGATATTTGTTGGTGTTTGTAATTTTGAAAAAAACAAAAATTAAAAATATCTCAGAAAGAAATTTCAAAATTAGTTTGATGTTTACAATTGTTTTTCAAAAATCCAACATTACTCATAAACAAATAAAAAAAATTTGATAATTTTTTTTTACAAAACTCATCCTCAAAAAATTTACAAAATCTACATTTATTTCCAAAAAAATTTTTTTATTTTTTATTTTTTTTTAAATAATGGCTGCTTTCAAAGAAGTTTTTTGAAAATTAAATTTCTTATAAAGAAAAAAATCAAATATTCAATTTTTTGGAGAATAATTTCAAAATACATAATTATTCACAGAAAATGAAATTTTTTGAAAAAAATTGAAAAATTTAATTTTTGGAAAAAAAAATTCAAATATACACAATGATATTTTCATTTTTTTCAAAAATCCACAAGTATTAATATTTTTTTTTTTAAATTAAACAAACCCATGGCTATTCTGTAAAAATTTATTAAATCCACAACTGTTCACAAAAAAAAAAAAATTTTGATTTTTTTTTCAAAAATCCCGGCTGTATTCAAAAAATTTAATTTCTACAATGAAAAAAAAATCAAATATTAATTTTTGGAGAAAAATTACAAAAATACATCATTATTGACTGAAAATTAAATTTTTTTGGAAAAAAATGAAAAATTGAACTCATAGAAAAATAAATTCAATTTCAAGTATTAAATTTTCTAGTAAAAAGTAAAAATTCCTTAATTTGTGGGTGGGTTTTTTTGTTTGTTTTTCTTCCATAGCTTAGAATTTAATAAAAAGTAAGTAATAAATATGAATTGGAATCGTAAATTGAAAAATAATTTCCCGATTCTGATTCCAGAAAAACACCCAATTGTCCGATTCCGAATAATCGTTCCATCACTAGTCTCAATCTCCGGACCAATTATCATTTAGGAGTTAAATATATATGCTTGTAGCAACACATTTAAATTCATATGACGTTATTGCAGGTCGACTTTCACAATTTTGAAACGTACATAGATGAGACGAGATCAACAATTCATCAATATAACTCCTCTCTGGATCAAATTTTAAATAAAACCCATCCAGATCGATTTTTTTCTTTGTGACTGATCTAGAACAAATTTTTCTTTGAGACCGGTCCGACCCTAAACTCCTTTAAAGGACCTCTACTGCTGCTGTTATGAGCTCGCATTTTCGGTGGACGTACCTCTTGCGATACATGTCCTTCAAGGCATTCCTTATCGTCCCGTCACCAACATTGTACTTTTTTGTAAGCTTGCACATCGAGGTTTGAGGATTTGGGGCAATACTATCTTACAGGGCACTCATAAACTCCTCTAATCGCTTTATATTTGACCCTTACTCCCAGGATTTCCGTTAAGGTTGTCATCAGTCTTAAACACCTTTCTCATCCTCAAAACAGTGGAACAGTTCACGGAGAAAATCAAGCACTCTTCGTTCCTTCAACGATATCACGAAAATGTCTATGTTTACAAAAATTGTATGACTTGAAAAGGAAGGTCTCAAGACTGCTCTTTCCAAAAAAAAAAGTATGTTTCATTGGTCTAAGTTAATTTGTTTGGAACTTTTTTACGTTTTAATGCATGCACTCGACGCACCTAGTAGAAAAACAAAGTACTCGCGTGGTCAACTATATTTGAACAAATATTGATCCTGTGTTCGTCTCAATGCTATATTTAAAGCATTGAGAATGAGTTAAGACGATTACTAGTGAAATGTGGGTTGAAAAGTTTGATATATTAAAAGTCGTCTACAGTCAAAATATGCTGAGAAAAAAAAAAAAAAACAAACCCTCATTCATACAAGACATAAATCTCAATTAAAATAATAAGCTCTGGATTTTTTTTCCTTCATTTTTGGTATTACTGTCATTAATGTAATTAAATTAAAAATCTAATGCATTTTTATTTGATATACAAACATTATATATAATATACTGAATCTACATCTAATTATATTATTAATTAAACCATTCCATGCAAAACAAAAAGCAACATGAAAGGACTAATGAGCAATCTCTACTTGTACCAGATATCATTAGAGGAACAACTAGACCTTTATACGATATATGTATACTAACATGATATATTCACTACACTTGCCCGAGTGACAGGGGGAAAGAGGTCAATGCATGTTGTTGTGTAAAAATAAAGAAACTGAAAAATAGTACATGGTACATAGACAATTATTTTTTGGAAGAAAAAAAATCCTTAAACCAAACCTCTCCCCTGCCCCCCCCCAATATAATATTGTCCTACCTTATTCTCCTCAAAGAGAAACGAGTCCCAAATGTGTAGATACGTATTCACAGGCATATTATCCACAAAGATACAAAGGAACCAATTTAGAGTAAAAAGAGATGAATCCATTCCCGTTGCGTTAAAATGCTCAGCGAGTCGAGGAATCTTTTCAGTAAGGAGCTCCTTCAATACTTCCTATAGTAGGAAAAAAATAAAAATTTTATTTGTTAAAAAAAAAAAGTTCAAATTTAATAATGTATATATATTTTACATATATACCAATCACAGATAAATAATAAATATACACGTATATTATGTATGGAAGGTTAAAAGTCTTATTTAAGCAAAAATAGTTGTATATATAGACATAAATTTTCGATGTAAAGCCAATTTAAAGAAATTTGCTGAATATACATTTGGTTATGAGAGAAAAAAAAGACAATATAATAAATTAGCCCCTATTTTGAGAGGGCTAAAAAGGTTGGAAGTAAATCAGGAATAAAAAATCGGAATCTATTAGTTAATATAGTTTTTGAAATGACTTTACGTCATTTTATTCAGACTTAGAGCTTACAAAGGATGTCAAGTATAAAAAAAAGCTTGCTTATTTCCATACTAATCATAGTTTTTAGTACTATTTAGGTAGTATCTATTCAATGAAATAGATTTGTGAAACATATTCATGTCTTTTGTGGGTGTTTTTTTCAATTAAACAAAGAGGACGCTCACAAACCACGTGACCACAAGTAGTGTTTTGTCGGTAATTATTTATTCGGACCAGTCCAGTCTTTGGGGCCGGTCCTTCACACCGTCAGTCCTTGGGGCCAGTCCTTAAGACCGCCAGTCCTTGGGACCAGTCCTTAAGACCGCCGGTCCTTAACTGCTGGTCCTTGGATTTTTTAAAATAAAAATATCGATGATTTATCAAGCCAAATAAGATATATTATATAAGCATTAAGATTATTACACATAACTTGCAAAAAATATTATATTTTCATTATAATACAATAAACTACGAATCGTTACTTGGTTAAATCATTTATTATTATATAAAGTTATAAATAAAAGGAGGACAAACACCCTCATTGACGTCACGAGGGATCAATTTTTTCTTCTTAAAGGAAATACAAGTGGGATTGTAGTGGATGGGACCGGACGGGACCCCAGTCCTAAATAAACACCGACACAACACTAACCCCAAGTATCTACAAAAGCTTACTTATATTAACGATTGGTCCAGGACAACCGTCTAATTAATCAATTATATCTTGTTGAAGTTTTAAATTCTAAGTGTTCTCATTTTAATGGTACATTCGCTATAAGAGGGCTCCTCGGCGGCTCAGGTAATCTCCTATAAAACAAGGTTATACAATAATGCATGTACGACTGATGTTTGACTTCAACCACACTTTTAATAATGATGGCATACTAAATGAATGATTGCGTGTTTGTAAATATCTGTTTTTCTTGTCCAGCAGTCTGTACGGTACATTAAATTGAAAATTCTACCAAAGTGACGTCATAGACTATGAGTGTTTGCATGTTTTGTCAAAATCTGCCTGCCTTGCCAGAAGTCAGTACAATACATCAGATTGAAAATTCTAACAAGCCCAATTACCTGATGGTCTAACCTTGTATTTCTATTAACTTTGCTACTAAGTAGTGTTTACAAATATAGTTTTTACAATCATAATAAAAAGCATTTAAGGGTTGAATTAAAGATTAAGACAAATGGAGACAATACTATTTAGATGTATTGTTTCACTAGACAAATAATCCAACAACCCATGATTTTTTTGAAATGTTTTTTTCTTCTTCAAAATGTACCTTTTTTTAAACTATTTCTTTCATTTTGCAATTGTAGATATCAATTAAAGTGCTGAAAATACTTTTGTGAATTTAAGAATTAGAGAGAGAAAAATCCTTATTAGAAAATAATCTTAACAACATGAGTTAGGGCTTTCAAAACGTTATTATTTGCTTTTTTATAATAAAAGCATTAAATTTTTATATACTATAAAACATTTTATGAAATGATATGCAAATTTACTTTATGCAAATTTTGGAAATCAAAGTGGTACCCATCTGTTTTGATGAGGTTGCGTTTAATATATTTTAACGGTAGTATACGGCAATGCCCAAAGTTATTAGGAGTCGATGATGATTCAAATTTTGCATTAAAAATATAAAAGATAACTCCCTAACTAATCCTTTTTTCGTTTGAGCACACTCATAGGTAGTGTATCATTAGTGTTGGGGTTTTGGCATGGAAATCCTGCACCAGGCTGAGACCGTAATATTTTTTGTTGAACCAAACTAATGGTCCAACGAAAATGCTCGGTCTGGATCGGTTTCATAGAAAAATCGGTCCAGCGGAAACATTTGGTCTAGAACGGTCTAAAGAAAAAGTTCGGTTTACCTTGGTCCCAAAAACAAAATTGTCGAGTCCTATTTTATCGATAAATTGTTTATAACATATGAACTTTCAACTACAATGTCGTCAAAACAAGTTTAAACAGAGATACCTATGATGAATTTTCTATGTAATATGTAATTCTGAATTCGAGCGTCTCTAGAGATGGATGATCAAGTTAGAAGTATCTTCCTTCGAGTCCCTCTAATATAGAAGTATCAACACTTGTAGCTTCTCACTCCATACTTAGACATTATTTCCTTGAGAATAAAAAATAATATTAACATCTTGATTTTTAATATGATTTGATAATGCAGGGAGTAATTTAGGTCGCTGATAAACCTCATTTTTAAAATTTTTTTTTATAAAGTACTTCCATGTTTATCTTCTTTAATATGAGTTGAACTAAACGCTGCGATATTTACTTCATTTTATATAGTGCTCTTTGTAGATTATACTCCCTTCTTTTCTAAATACTGTATGGGTATTTGATATTCTTCATGCACACGGTAACTTGTTTCCATTTAACGGGTAGAAACTCGAAACTAACACAATTGTACTATATTGATTCGAGAGATTCTTTTTGAAGAATTAACAAATGTCTGTAATTGTATAGATAGACATGTATCTCAAACACCTTCTGCTTTTTAAATCGGACAAGGAATGTCATTCAGTGATATTCAATGCGTAGGACGTCAACACTTCTTTTCAGGGGTCACACTCCAACAGAGGTGGCCAGGATGGCGGGAATAGCTCGGAAGACCATCTACAGTGTTAAGAAGAGGCTTGACCACAAAGAGACCAGAGAGAGGGAGGAAGGCTCCGGAAAAAGCCCATCAATAATGTGAATACCCTCAAGGACGGATCTGATCTGGTTGCCAGAGGGTTAAAGGCTCACAAATGACATTTACATTGACGTTTTCAATGCCAACCGGCTCCCCTGAGTCCAAGAAAATTTCCCTGATAGCAAAATTGTCTTTGAGGAAGAGGGGCCCCCGCCACACAGCGAACATTAGTCAAACCTTCCTAACTAACAACATCGCTTTCTCGAAAAAGAGAATGTGGCCGCCATACAGTCCAGATGTTAATCCCCTCGACTTCACCTTCTAGCCGCACATCAAAAGAATCTGTCAACCAAATGATTAAGGCATAAAAACCTCTGTCGACGAGGAGTGGGCTGCAATGGACCCAAACTTGATTCGCAACACTTGCAACAATTTTTTGCAAGAGTCTTCTCACCGTCTGTCAGATCAATGACAGCCGAATAGAATAAATGAATTTGCCATTGGCTATATATCAGAAAAAGATTAATAAAGATTTTTGTTTGATGTATAATTAAAGAATCGGAGGTGTGTAAGTTTCAAGTTTCCATCAGTTATTCACATATACATTACCTTTTACTCTTTCGATGGCTCTTAAGTTGAATCAATGCTACTTTTTGAATACTATTTCACAAAAATTAGCAGAGCTTTTTTTCACAAAAGAAGAGATATTTAGTTCAAATTGTATATCATGGTCACATAACGAAATGACCTAATTCCCTAAATGAAATATCATGTTAGATTAAAGGAAGCAAGAGTTGATTGATTATTAATACCCTGGAGTTACACATTGTTTTATTAATAGAGTAGAAAATAAAAAAAGCTATAAAGTCCCGTTTTTGTAGCTACCAATTAAGTCTAATGGAGAGAACACTATTTAGATGCATTGTTTCACGGGTCAAAAGTCATAAATCTATTATTGTTGATTTTTTGCAAAATAATGTAAAAAAACGATAGATACCGATAAAATGTTTTGCTAGACATTATAGGCAGTGACCATAATGAAATTGGTCGTGATACCCCAGGAGCGTCCGCAGGATTATATATCCTACGTAGTATTAAAATAATTCATTTGTGTTTGATGTACGTCCCGCTAAGAAAAACAATGACAAAAACGCATTTATTTCAAAAACTGAGACAGATACAGACTTTAAACATAAAATAAAAGTTGTTCAGAATTTAAGTTACGTGCGTGCGGTTATGTTTAATTATGATCAACCCAGATTCCTGGGCTCGGGAGGGCAAGTTTTTTCTTCTTCTAATAAGTTACATAAAAATCCACGTGTTTCAATGTTTTTTTAAGGTATGGGTTGTCAATTGAAAATTACACCAAAAAAATTAAAAGTCCAAAATATTGTACTAATAGAAAAAGGGAGAACGTATATTAAAAAGGAAATCAGGAGGAGGACGAGCGAGTTAATCTTAGTATGTATCTTGAATCTTCATTATGGTTGAAGAAGGAACATGGGAAGTTAGAAATGGAAATGACAGTAAATTAATCACATGGTCAAACATTTGAAAAAATTGACTTATATTTACTAAAATAGTAATCTCATATGGTCAAATATATGAAGCATTTTCAACATGTCCAAAGGGGTAAAGATTTGATAAATTTAAATAATTTTAAATGGTAAATTTTTTGGAAAAAAAATTTCAAAAATCCACAGGTGTTCACAGAAAATTAATTTTTTCAGACAAAATCCACTGCTGTTCACAAAAAAATAAGTTTTTTAAAACAAATTTCAAATATTAAATTTTGGAAATTGTTTTCAAATATTTAATTTTTGTAAAGCAAATTTCAAATATTTAATTTTTGCAAAAAAAAAATCCATACTTTCGACACATAAATTTTTTATTATTATTATTTTTTAAATCAAAATAAATTTTATTGTAATATGCAAAAATTCCTTAATTGTAGGAAAGGGGCTACTACTTTATAAATTAAAGTCATTTCTCAACATAATTTATGCACAAATTGCGCTTCAATTAAATACAAACATGAAATAACATGCATTATTATTGAGAATAAATGTTTCTCCAATAAGTGTAGGTACAACATCCTTTTTAATATATAGTGCCTCATATTATAAAGACATCAACTACAGAAATACCTGCGCGTTATTTCCCTACATACAAGTCAATCATGTACTTAAGTATAAGTAAATATATAACCAGTTATGTACTTATTGAGAGAGTCATTAACTTTTAATGGCTTCTACCCATTCTTTTTCAATCAATGAATGAATGGGGACCAATATATGGGGTAGCTAGAAAAATTATAGGGAATATTTTCGGGCACTGTCCGGAAGGGAGACATAATGAAAAAAAATATATAGCTAAATAGGTACTAGTAAAAACTACCCTCCGGAATATTGCCAGTGGAAGATTGTCCTTAAGAAAATTGCGGTTAGGAAAATTGCCCGTATTTTGTTGGAACTTCATGATGAATAATAACACATTATATATTCGTTTAATATAATTCATGACAAATATCTAAAGATATTTGTTTGTTCCATACCCCAAGGGAGTACCTTCAAGTGTGAGTAATATTATTGCAATACAATTTCGTAGCATTTTTTAAAATTCAATCCGATCTTCTAAGAAATGAATCAAGAGGATTGGAAGGAGGGAGGGAAGAATAAATATCTTAGAGCCCCTTAAAATATGATTGAATACCCTCCACCCTCGGATTGTCCCGGGGTTTGAGTCGAAATGATAAAAACTAACTCTAATTCAACCAACACATCCAAGGAACCCCTCTAAAACCAAAACATAGTTCCAAGGCTTAGGGTTGCGTGGAGTACTTGGGGGATCCTCGGATCCTTCAAAATAACCACCAAAGCATCACATACATACAAACAACCCCCTAATACTAAGGTTGGAGAGTATTCAATCATATTTTAAGAGGCCTTAGACTATTTAGTCCCCCCCCTCCTATATTGCAATAATATTTTTTCGCTGGCAATTTTCTCCAAGGCAATCTTCCACTCCAGGGGCACACGCAGGAGCTAGATATAGTCTTTAAACGTATCAAGCATTGGTTGTGAGTTATCTTTTCTTGATTCCATAAAAATCCCACTTTTCCTGAATTACTCATGCTAAGTTTTGGGTCCCCTCTATGCACACATAAAATCACATAAGAATAATCGCTCAACATCTCCTTGACCCAGCCCGAAAACATATCCAAACCACTGGCAAAAGATAAGAAAAAGAGTACACATTTCTTAAACCAATTTGCATTATAAACTACGCAATTTTAAAACCTTCCCCTTTTGCTGTCGAATAGGCAAAAATTTAGAGATTAATTGGATTTCAACCCTTTTTTTAGCATCTCAAAGTTTTTCGAATATATGTTTTTATATGAATGTATGAAACAAAAAAAAAAGAAATTAAGTTAAAGATTTAATCTGATTAGTTAAGGCAAATAAAGTATTCTTATACGAAACAATTTCCTTATTTCTCTTAAGAAAATAACTAGAAAAAGTAAAACTAACTAACTCAGAAAGTAATTATGAAAAAAATACAATCAAGTCATAAATGTATGCTTGGTGTATACCTACATAAATATGCTACTTTAAAGGGGACCAGAGGGGACAAACATCATGTATTTATTATATACATTAAACATTATCTACAATACTACAATCTTTCATTTTAATTGTATGTTCTATCTATGAAAGAAAAGAAAAATAATGCAGATAAGAAATGAAATTGAAATAAATTTGGAATAACATTAATTTATGCCATTAAATTTCGCATAAATAAATATTTCTATATATTTAAGAAAAATATAGTTGTTACTCATCCGTCCTCTGTCAAATAATAGAATTAGGCGAGGAGCGAGAAAGAAGTTGTGAAGAATAGTCTTAAAATCTATATTAATAAATCAGAGTTTATCTGTATGTATGGAAGTGTGTTGGAATGAAAAACAGTCATATTTAGTCTTAGAGGAAGTTACATTAATGATATTCCGGAGGCGTTTTGCATCTAGCATCGAGGGTCTGCAGCTAAAGCTTAGACAGATTGCGCTTTAGAGACTGAAATATGTACTTCCTGTATCATCAGTACAGATGAGATATGTGTTAGAGCGCGAGGAAAGGGCGGGAGCAAGACATATTGTATTACTCAAGTTTAATGGAAATACAAGGTTATAGCATCATAACGCGTGTACGACTGCTGTTTTACTTGCACCACGCTTTTCATATTGACGTCATAGTGTATGAGTGGTTGCATGTTTTGTCTAAATTTGGCTTTTCCTGCCCAGCAGTCGGTATGATACATTAAATTGCCAATTTTAGCAATAGCCACGTCATAAACTATGAGTGGTTGCATGTTTTGTCAAAATCTGTCTGTCTTGTCCAGTAGTCGGTGCAATACATCAGATTGAAAATTCTAGCTAGCCCCATTACATTACATGTTGATCTAACCATGTATTTCTATTAACCTTAGTACTATTGAATTAAACCATTGTTATTATCAGCTGCCTCCTATATGCTTTGAAAATATTTAAATTCATATCAATTTATTTGAAAAACAATTTACACCAAGGATAGACGAGAATTCTTCTTTTAGAGGGATACGCTAACACATACACAACTTATTAAATAATGTACAAAAAGAAAAAAGAACACACGCATCAATCGGGTTTTTTTTTTCCTATTCGCTATATTTTTTTTTTTTTTACACACCTTAACTCATCAGTTGAGTATTTGTATAGAAAAATTAACCTTTAAAATTAGAAAAGGAAAAACGATTATTGCGTATGCTCTTTCGCTATGTTAACTTATCTTTCTCTCTCTGAAAAATAAATATATATCAATTGAAACTTAGTTATAATATTTCCCAGCAATAATACTATTTTAAATGTAGAAGGTTCGCTTCTTTTTAGCAATAATTGATTTTCCCACCCAAAACCCTATAACAAGCAGTTGATATTAACAATTGTCATAATTCAGTTTTACTATGGTTAACAGAAATACAAGGTTATACTAAAACGCGTGCATGACTAATGTTTGACTTCCATCACGCTTTTAATATTGACGTCATAGTATATGAGTGGTTGCGTGATATGTCAGAATCTCTTTTTTCTTACCAAATAGTCGGTATGATACATTAAACAGAAAATTCTAGCAATAATGCCTCATAGACTCATATGAGTACTTGCGTGTGTTTTGTCAAAATCTGCCTGTCTTGCCCAGCAGTCGGTACAATACATCAGATTGAAAATTCTAGCCTGCCCGATTACATGATGGTCTCCCATAATCGTGAATAACCTTGAGTTGTACCATGTGCCTCGCTCCCCCTTCTACTCGCGCTCCTTTTTTCATTCTAAACATCTCAACTCTACTCATCAGTCATTTTATTATTTTTTTGTTCGGATTCAAAAAATTTCGTGTCCACCAAGATACTTAAGAAAAAATTCCCTAAGTATCTTGGTGACATCAAGAGGAAGAGAGCTTTGTTGACTGACAAATTAGTTAGCGTGTAAAAAGTGTTTGGTAGTATCAGGGGCATCCAAATGGGGTGGACTGGCAAGGCTGTAGTCCCCTAAATCCATGAATATTTGTCTTTATCACCCCAAAGTTATTAATTATACAAAAATTTAAGTTTCATACCCATGAGAGTAATGAGAATAAACGAGTTAATAAGCGAGTAACGAGTATAGTTCGTAATTCTTCAATTTCTTTTTTAATAAACTCGAAAATACTTGAGGAGCAAAATTCAGCTCGCAGCACATTACTACTATAAACTGTGTTTTTCTGAATGTCCCATTCCAACTTATAATACCTCCCCCCTAAAAATTATTGAGTACCCTACATACAAGGACCCTTCTCTTCAACTAATGTTTTTTAATTAGTAATTGAATTCTACAATATATGGAAGTCTATCGACGTCATTTTGTTTTCCTTTTTTGCCCCCACCTGAGTCACAATCCTTTTTCTTATTTTTACTTTATACACTTACAGTTCTTAGTGCTTAATTTGTATTTAGATACTTTTTTCTTTGGTAATTCTTAAGAGATAAGCACACGGGCTGAATATTCCTGCGCTTCACGCGTATATATAGTTGTTGTTTTTTTAAATTCACCTCATTTTCAGAGAGTACCAACCTTCAAAAGACAGCTATCTAAATTTAATGACAACTTGTTCTTTCGTTTGTGAGTTATTGTGCTTAGTGTAATGCTACTTTTTTTATGCCCACAAAACTGGATCATAAAGTATTTCGTGTTTTCATCTGAGAATACTTCTTATTGACATGAAAAAATACCGTTCAATCTAACCCTATATGGACCAGTGTCTTTTCAGAAGTACGCCAAGAAAATCGTTCATACAACTCATATTGACGGTACTAATATTCAGAATATAATTTGATATAAAAATCTAGCTTGAAGCACAACTTTGAACAAAAACTCAAAAAACCATTCACATTTCTAAGTTCAACTAAAACGACAAATAAAAAAAACACAGGGCTATATAGGACTATGTCATGGCATGAAAAGTACTATGGGGACTCTACTCTATAAAGAAAATTGTAATCATAATTACAATTTATATTAAACGATATCTGTCTGTGCCAAGTAATAAGTATATTGTTCAAAAGTTTTAAAATCAACATTTAAAAGTGTTTGTAAGAAACAATAATTGCAATCAAATAATGAAAGAAAGTCTTTGCTGAAATTTGTAGTTTAGCATCTCAATAAAATGTTTAACACAATATATTTGGGCCCTATTATTGTCCATATATAATATAAGAAAAATTGACTCATTCAAAGAAAAATGCAGTCTTTATAAGAGGTATCTAGAGTTCAATGAATTAGGTATGAACAGTCATATTTTTTTATTTTTTTGACATCTGGTCTGATCCTGTTGTACATCTTACGGATGAGCCTATATCTGACGTAAAAACCATCCAATCCAATTATATTTGTACAATCACACAGAGTTTTCATTCCCCTCATGTGGAAATAAAAATAATGCGTAATTATTTCAGGTCTCTAGAATTCCATGATACGGCATAAGCATTTCTATACTGTAGATATAAATAAACCGTTACATTGGACAGAATAAGATATTTTTCTTCAATTATCTTACTTTTCTCGTCCCTAATCGATAAAAAAAAAAATATTTCGACATTACATTGGAAATTTCAGTACATATTACTTTGATTATATACAAATATCAGTGTTTATCATTGTCATCAAGTAGTATTCGATCCAGGTATCACGTCTCCTAGTCATCAAGTTTTATTGTAAATTTGTCATTCCATGTACAGTGTGCGTTAGAAAATCGTACCATTTTTTTATAGTAAGATTTAAATCAACTTCATTAAGAAGGACATGTAAATAGTATCAGCAAGGTTTTAGATCATAATGTCATTGGGCTTGCTAGAAGTTTCAATGTGATGTGCCGGACCGACTGCTGAGAACGATTGACTGATTTGGACGTATCATTTTTATATAATAATAGAAATTATATGATTAATAGTAATAGTATATACTCTTTGACGTCACTAATAAAAAGCGTGGTGGTAGTCAAACATCAGTGGAAAAAGTGTTAAGGTATAACCTTTTATTTCTATTAACCTTGAGTATCAGGGATATATTTTTATAATAAATATACTTAATATTTGGTTTAGTAAAAAGTTCTGATCTTTTCTCGCTAGATGTCTCAAGTGAGCTATATCTCACCATTAATACATTGCATCCAAAAAAGAAAAAAAAGAAGCTGAAAGTATACTTAAAGCTTAAGCGTACAGTTAAAAAAAGTGCATTTACAGTTTTGTGTTTGGTATAACCAATTGTGTGTTACAGCATTCCAAAATGGAAGTAAAAAAAGAGGACATTTGATACATTCTTCAGTATCACGACGAACAAGGTGAAAAAGCGGAGCAGTTGACAAAAAAAAATGTACTGTATATGGACCCATAAAGTATTAAATGTAACATTAAAGCGGTGGTTTCAACGATGGTAATATGGACGTCGAAAATGTGGATAAAATATTGGAAAATCGTCGAGTTGTACCAGAATGTGAGCACTTATTCTATTGCACAAGAACTGAAGATTAGGCAGAAAACCGTTTGGAACAATTTTAATCGGATAATCCTATCTTTGTCACTTTTATAGTCAAAATATAGCCAAACAACTCTCAGACTTTTTTTACGTCACCTAATATTAAAATAATATTTCGAAAAATGTCCTCCTTCTGCAACCATCATGGCCTTAAGTCTGGAACTGAAGGCCTGGCACACCTTGATGACATAATCATCGGACATATCAGCTCACTCCTTCTCGACAAATGCCTTCAGAGAACCAACATTGCGGATGAGGACTTAGAAGGACTTGCTCCCCACGTAGACCCATATTCCATAGTCCGATAGAGAGCAGTCCAGTGATGAGGGAGGCCAAACAAATGAGAACTAGAAATCGGTGAATTTTTCCTTGAATGCAACTTGATTTGCTTTGGTCTTATAGCCAGTTACTGAGTTGTTGCCAACAGTCATCACTTTCGGGATAGTTATTATCCAATTAGGGCTTCAAAACCTCTTTCATCACATCCTGGTACTCAATGGTTTACACACTGGTTAAGAAGTCTTCAGTGACAATGGTGTTGTGTCCTCCACTTCAAGAATTTCTGGAGAGGCTCTAGGCCTTGTTAATGAGCCTCCTTGCCTAACAGACAAGCTCAACTAAGCAATTCAATATGTCCACGACCTCCTTTACAGATATATAGGCGTGAAGAGGATCTGCAACCAGTTGCTTTTTTGCCTCCCTTGTGGCTGTTTGGTGACTTATCACAACCAGTAATACAGAATATGAAAGCTGATAAATTATGCATCAATTTCTTTTTTTAAAAGCCAACATCGATTGTAAGTAATAATAGCTCTACGGAACTCTAATGATTGCTGTACGATTAACTTACGGACACCGCCGTAAAAATATCAACTTTGAGACCCCAAGATGTTGTCTCCTCCTCAATCATAATGTAACTTATGACGTCAGTGAAAATACTTTATACTAGTAATAGGAAGATTAAAAAATAATCCTGATGCCGACTCCAATTCTATAATATTGATAAATAATAGGTTAAAAATACCATTTTGCTATAAGGGCCGTCACCATGGATGATTATATGTATATATATATATATTTTTTTTTTTTTTTTTGGGGGATGGCTTGGTTTTGTGAGTTTTTTTTCTTGAAAAAACTCACAAAAAATTAATATTATTTTTAAAAATTGGAAAAATTATATTTCCAATTTTTAAAAGAAATATTCGAATTTACAATATGATCATAATAATTTTCTCCAACTATTCACAAAAAATAAAGACAAATAAAGAAAACACATATTAATTCACAGAAAGTTAAAACTTTAGGATATAAAATTTGAAAAATTAAATTTTCAAGTAAAAATCAAATATTTCCTTAATTTATGAGGGGGGTATTTTTTTCATAATTTAAAAAAGTAATAAATAGTTAAATACGAGTAATAAATAATAATATGTAAGAATCAGAATTGCAAATTAAATATTATTTTCCTTGTCTCAATTCCAGAAAAAACAACCAATTCTCCGATTCCAATTAATTGACCCATAACAACTCTATACATCTTGCCTGTTTAAAGGCTTTAGGTCTAGTATAGACTTGATTTTTTTATTAAAATGTCTTCTTCTTTTTGGATTTTTGTATTCACATGAAAAAAGACTGAAAATATTCTATCTAAATCCATTTTCTCCTATCCTTCATTTTTTTTATATAATTTCGTTTATGAGTATTCTGAAAAACAAGCAACATCTATCATGCGACTACATAATATATAGAAACCCATGTGTATAGATGATACACATACACATTACACATATATGTATGTATAGTTAAAATACTAGTAAAACTGTCCTCAAAAATTATTTGATAAGAGGACCATAAATTGTTAGATTTTTTTTTGTAGCTTCAAATATGTTTTTTATGAACATTATAAACATATATATGTTTTGTATTGTTCTTAGTATATATTTAGAGTTATATAGTAAATATAATAATATGGATATAAAAAATGGAGTTGTATCCATGTAGAATGGGAGGGACTATAGATAAAGTTGTAAAAGATATGACTTAAAACTAAGAGTGTACCGATGTATCGGAATCGAAAAGAATAGGCCTTTTTTTAACTATCGGAATCACAAAATTATTGATATGGATATTATGCAGGTTTTTAAATGAAATTTACTTGAAAGTAACAATTAATCAATTACCACATTTTTAGTGCTTCATATGTTTGAATTGTATCTTGAGTTGTTCAAAAAGTGCGACACGGTAGGAGTTTGGTTGAGCGGTTAACTATGAAACCATTAAGTAAATTTTTCACTAAATACTTATTTTTTGTATGTTTGTTGAAAAATAATGCTTATGGTAGATGGGGAGTTCATATTAACTGAGGAAAAGATACGAGTCCGGACTCGAACACTGGTTTATACTTATTTCAATTCCTAGGGCAAGCATATAAAACTCAGTTAGGAACTGGTGGAGACACTTCAACACCATTTGATCTCCTGTGGGACGAACCAGTAAAATAATATATGACCCCTTGGGCTACTTGGAGGCACTCCAGGGGGTACTTGAGATTTTAAAAGAATATTTTACAAGTGGTACATAACTCAGGGGCGTCCGCAGCGGGTGTGTTGGAAGGGCTGTAGCCTCATTATTACCCAAATTAAGGAATTTTAGTTTTTTTTTACTAAAAAATGTAATACTTTATTTTTCTTTCCAGCATTTAAAATTATTTTCAAAATTTTTTATATCTTGTGAACAGCTGGGGGGGATGTTGAATTATCTTTCCAAAAAAATTAATTTTTTTGGGAATAGATATGGATTTTGAAATTTTTTCCAAAATATTTAATTTTTGCTTTTTACCAGGATTTTTTTGGTCAGGATGAAAATTTTTTACACAAAAATGGGTTCATTTTTTTTTTTTTGAAAGGTTTATTTCCTTAAAAAAAGTACTTCTTGTGCATTATAGAGTAGGGCAAAAAAAATTATTGATTAATTTAATTTTTGTGAGTTGCAAAAGATGTGTGAAATTTATTTCCAATAAAATAAATTTTTTGTTAATAGCTTTGTATGTTTGAACTTTAATTTTTACAAAACTTAATATTTAACATGTAATTTTTGAATTTTTTTTTTCAAAAGTCCCAAAAACCGAAATTACAACCCTGTAATAGTAATTTTTAACTTCTTCTATACCCAATTTCAGCAGGTGTACTTGGGCCTTACCTTAGAGTTTTCTAGTATTATGTGGGTCTTAACTTTGATGTACCATATGTCACGTTCCCGCCTTCTATTTACACTCTTACACAAATCCTATCTCTATTGATAAGTCAAGGAGTTAACTCAAGCTAACAGGCGCATTTCTCTTCTTTATTTTAAAAAATAGGGGCTCAATTTGTTTTTTCTTAAAAAAAAATTATTTGAAAGATTTATTTTTTAAAAAAAGTCATTCTGGCACAGTATGCAGAAGAGGAAAAAAATTATTATTTAAATTTTTTCAAAAATTTAATTTACTGTTAGTAACTAAGCCTTTTTTTTCAAAAAATTTAATATTTTAAATTTCATTTTTGAATTTTTTTTCCAAAATAATTAATTTTTTAGAGAATTTTCAAAAACTAAGCTTCCCCCCCCCCCAACCTAAAAAATAAATATATTTATATATATATATAGATAGATAAATAATTCTGCAGACCCCCTTAGTCAGTTCATATTTTTTACAACTCTAAGTATAAATAATAAAAAAGTCAATGAATAATTGAAATACCTTTTTTCCTTAAGCAAATATATAATATGTATGCACTTTCAATATTTATATATGTATAGGTATATGTAATATAAAATCTTATAAAGTTGAATATAGTACTACTCTGTATACTTATTCATAATAAAATATTTCTTCTGGCAAGATGAAGAAAAATAGAATTAAAAAAATATATAATTTCATATGTTTAATTGTATTATATATATATATATATGAAATGAATGTATCTATGAATTTCATCTAATTTCATTCTCTTGAGGAATACTCATTTTTCTAATATAGAAAAAAAAGAGTATAGTGGTATGTGGACTTTCACTGTTCATATGTACAGCAGAACTCTTTGTCTAGCTTATCCCACCAAATAAAAAAAAATTAAAAAAAATTGTCATAGGGGGAAATTATGTAGCAGAGCAAAAAATTTAATATTTCAATTTTTTTCCAAAAAATTAAATATTTAAAATATTTTTCCAAAAATTAATTTTTTTGTGAATAGCTGTGGATTTTTGAATTTTTTCCAGAAGAAAAATTGTCATAGGGGGAAATTATGTTGCAGAGCAAAAAATTCCTGGATATTTTAGAATTCAGATGACTGAGAGAAAACTATTTTGGACTCTGTGCTCTAAAATAGATTTATTATTGTCTTCAGTTCCATTTGTTCAAAATCCCTCCCCCCCCCCTAATTGTTCCCCTCTGTTATGTAAACATATTTGAACCAAACTTCAATTGTATCAATGTATATTCTCTCCATCATATTAATTTTTTTAATATTATTTAACTTCTTCAATATTATATACATACATGTATACTTATAGCTTATAGCAAAGAAGTGTAACATATATTTTCCATTTTCTCAGAAAAATAAATAAATACTTTTTAATGTTCCAAAAGTTTTAATACTGCAGACATTTATATTTTATACATATGTATGTTATATATATTACGAGTGGTATAAACTATTACCCCCTCTACAGCTCTAAACTATTACCATACATATACATATTATTGTGTATCTCCCTGCTTCTTTATTCACTTCTGATATTTCCATATATTGTATATGTATGGTGATCACATAAAAGCAAGCCTGGCTGCTTTTTCTCAATATTGCAAGGGTATGATAAATTTATCTGTTGATATGAGTACTCATAATTTATAGTAATTCAAAGAAGTGGCAAAGTCCTTAGGAGCCGTGGTTTTTATGGTTCATTGAACATGATAAAATTCGGTTATTTGGTAAAACTGATCTTAAAAGATACTCAGAGTGACGACGTCATGACGTGAAAATTATTTTTAAAGAAGAGTGTATGAGTATCAGGGCTCCCATTAAAATTCCTTACGCTCATAATCAGAACAAAATACGTCATACATGTGTTTGTTTACCAATGACATAAAGAAACAACGTCATTGAAATATTTATAAAACGCCTAGCTGCACTTAATTTCAGTTTGAATTTTCATTGAGAGGATCAAGTGAGGAGATTTAAAGTTATACGATTTTTTTCTTCAATAAAATATCTATCAAGTTTGTTTCTCATTATCCAAAAAAAAATGTTTTATCAGCTATTTTTATCCTGGTTACGAAACTGAATCAATGAATCTCTCCATATCACCTCATTTTTTCTCTCATCAACAATACTCCAAGTTTCTAGCTAAGAGTTATTCTTAGACAAAGCAACTTTGGAGTATTCTAGAGTTTGTTCCCTTTACTTTCAGGATGGGGCAGTTCGTCTGTGATATTATTGACAAAGGAAGGGAATTTCGAAAATACTAGATACATAAAGGAGAACAAACTTAAAAAAAAGTTATTCGCCACCATTTGCAGTTCACATATTTCTAAATCTTTGCAATATCTCTCCACTCAGAAACGTAAGTCTCAAAGAACCACCTCCAAAGCAACTACGTCTGCTAAGATATCAAGTGAAAATGAAGCCATAATTCAAGCTGAGCATGCTTTCATGAATAAGGACTGTCTCATTGATTTCAAAGATTTCTTCAAAAATGCTCAAATCACACTTCCAAGTAACTTCCATTTAAAAATATAAATGAAGATCGTCTTACATTTTTCCACCTGTTATAATTCTCTCTAATACTAATTGAAATCAAGATCAATGTTAATGTTAAGAAGGATACGTTTTTCGTTCTATATGATAATAAATTTTAAAATATGCTCCAAGCTTACTCAATAAATTAACACAAAACAACATCCCCAAGATATTGTCACTGCTATTTATATCCATCATAGAATCAAGCAAATCATTCCAAGACTGCTCGGCCAAATTAATAAACTTCAATTTATATTCCTTTTCCTAAACTTGTGTAAATATAACTTCATAGTGAATAAAAAAGTAACTGTAGTTTGGAAAAAGAATTATAACACGTTATTGATTTACATCTATTATTTTACTCCTAGCAAAATATTATAAGTATTTAACTTAGTGGGTTGTATTAAAATTAACTTAAAACTGTCCATTACAAAAATACTATTTTTAAAAAGATTTATATTCTATAAATAAGTTATAATTTATACAAGATTTAGCCTCCTCAGATCAAATATGAAATCGACATATGAGTATTTTTATCTACCTGATTGTAATTTTAGTCTTATATAGGAAGTATTACGTATATAAAAACTATTTCATAACTTATTTATTTCAACATGATGATAAATATAACTTTTGGAGTCCTATCCTTGCATTATTTTTATGATTATATAAAAATTAGTATGTTCATCTTCAATCTCAGAGATAACCTTATTGTTCGTTTGAGTGTCTATTGAATAAAAACACATCCAGTTTGACAATAATAATGGTTTTATTTTATTGGAAGACTATGTCAGAATGTTGTAATAGACTAATCATGAAAATGCAATGGTTACTTTCATCTACTACTTACAATCCATTTGTTTTTGTAATGACCTTTAGAGTTTAATATCATCTTCTACTTTTTTCAATGACAAAAAAAGGTTTCACAAATCGATGTAATAACTATTAGGGAATTTGAAGTGCACCGGATTTTTAATTGTCCATAAAGACTGAATAGACGAATTCAGGCTTATAAATGGATTGATATATCACTTATTACTGTGTTCTAGATGATAAATTTGTGTTTTTTTTTTATATGAAGGACTCATATCGATCAAAGAGTTTTCTTTGGGTAGAATACAAAGTATAGTTGACTTCAGGAGGAATTGATTCAGGAGTTTCATTGAAGTAGCTGGAAGATGAGAACTCCCTCTATTTATCACTGGGTTTTACTTGATTATTCTTGGTCTATATCGAATTCATCACTCCTCAGTTCTCATAGGAGTATACTACGATTCCATATAAGATCTGGAGCAGCTTATACATTCTTGAGTCCATCCACTTTTTTTTGATAGCTCTCTGGACTGTCTGGTGTGAAATCCCCAGATCTCTTGAATCGGGCCTTATGGATGTGAGGGGATTGGCCTGGGCTGTTTACTTTAACTCCTTCGGACCCAGTTTGGCCTTTTTGACAGAACCCTTCTTCTTCTTCACCGTTTCGAACTTGTTGACAGAAAAGACGGTGGTCCTAGAGACACCCGACTACTTGTACTGTGTGCTCATGGTGGCAACTAGGAAAATGTTTTTCTCAGCAATCAACAGCTAATTATGTTTTCTACAATATTGCTCTTCCGCATATTCTAAAAAATACTCTGACTCTCAAAAATTGCATAATAGAGATGAGTAAATAATAAAGCTTGGTTCGATATATATTCTTTGATTAGTTTATTTTTTGTCCACTAGGAGTGTTGAATACTACTCCTTAACTAACAACGTACCCTCTATGAATACAAATGAAAAAATGTGAAGCCTTAATGAGTATAATTTATCTATAGACACATGCGTACAATAATAGCTGTATAGAGAGATAAATAGTCGATAGAGGGGGATTGAAAATTATTTGCTTTCAATACACTCTGGGGAATTTTGGTTTCTATATTTATATTTATCCATTTTTAGTGCTACAATTCCGTCTACTAATATATACTAAAGGCAATTATGTGAGTGCTCAATTTAACTTCTCTTTCTCTCTCTTTCTTGTAAGGCAAGACATCAATCGCTATGCTTAATGAAATCAAATTATATTAAACGCTAAAATTATTTTTTTACAAATCATATCATCTCAAAAACAAAGAAAAGAGTTTCCCACTTTTTAGATTACGCATTTTTGGAATACACTATCTAGTAGTAAATAATTATTTCTCCAGCATGCAAGTTGTACTTCATTTCATCGGAATAGAGTCAAATGGTAGACATCTAATAGAAATTTATTTAATATACCTATACATAGAAAAATTATTTGTGAACTTGTAGCGATTAAAAGTCTCCAAGCAGGACAGGAAGGGCACTTACATATGTGAAATGTATCTGGGGCTCATATTCTTCAACTCCTTGTTCGAAAAAATAAAAGTATCCACACCCAATTCGTTGAGTTTATTAACGAATCTGAAAGCTGAATAGAACAGACACGAGGATGGAGATCGGTCATGAGAAATCCATTCACCGACTCAAGAGAGAGAGAGAGAGATGGCTACGATATCGTCTCGCTACATCAATAGTCTTCACTAACAAGTCGAAAAACGATGAAAAGGAGAGGATCTGCTTTTTTCTCCAAGGATCGCAAGGAGTCCCCCTTCCATCTTTTTTATGAATGTTGTAGAGGGATACCTGTAAGGAAAATCGTGGAACAGAATATTAAGTATGCACTCTGAAACCAGCTAAAAAAAAAAGATTGGCTGGTGGCTATACCCAAGGTTAATAGAAATACAAGGTTAGACCATCCTGTAATCGGGCTTGCTAGAATCTATAATTTAATGTATCGTACCGACTGCTAGGCAAGAAAAACAGATTTTGACAAAACACGCAACCACTCATACACTATGCCGTCAATATTAAAAATCGTAGCGGAAGTCAAACATCAGTCGTACACGCGTTATTGTATAACCTTGTATTTCCATGAACCTCGCTGTACCTTAATCATTAATGCAGCCTTGGCTGCATTAATGACTTGGCTTACGTTCAGGGCTTCGGTGTTTGGATGATGGATACTGCAGGCCTTCCACTCACTATGCACCCAAAAAGTGCATGTCAAATTTCACTTGGACCACCCGGTATAGTCATAGTATGAACGAACTCAACAACAACTACAAAAATTATGCTCGACCTCAAAATATAGTTTTTTATAAATAAAAAAAACGGAATACGAGGATTCAGAATAAATCCAAACACAGCGCTTTGCAAAATCTGCAGAGTTTGAAACCCCGTTATGAGGGGATTTCCTGCAATTACATTAATCTTCACATGCAATTTTATAGGTATACCTTAAAAAAACAAAAACAATAAGCCAAAAAAAGAAAACTTTAAAACAAAGTCAAATCCAGAAAAAGAAGAATAAAAATAAGTAATTCCTACAGAACTAAATAAACCCAAACGAATCAAATAAATAGAGTAAGTTATATTAAGAAAGTTTTTCCGAGAAAAAATGAAGTGGAATTTTTATAAATACAATAAAAAGTTAACAAATAGTACTTGGAAATTGTTCTTAGAATGAGGTGTGTAGAAGCTTATGATTAAGCTTTCGAGTTGGGAATTGAAGAAAGAGTGTGAGAGATGTTGTATCCAAAAAAAAGAAAAAGCTACACAATTCTAAAAGAAACAATACATTTCATGCGTCTTATTGAACAGCGTTAGTCATTAATTATCCATTTCTACAACTACAATTGTCAGACACTCAATATCTCCTCCTTGGAACAAGTAATTAAGGAAGGTCAACTATTTAGTTTCTAAAATTATCTATTGAAATTTTGATCGAATGTCGCACTTTGTGCTGCGATCCAGAGCGTGTAAATATGGCATACAAAGCTAATTAATCGCATAAGACACATTTATTTACTAAAAACAATCTAATTTAAAATCGATTTTGCTATAGTGTAATTCATTGCACTATTTTACATTTTATAATACTCCAACTTTTATACTCGAAGTATATACAAGGGGGAAGTATTTCATAGGGGGAAAAATAATAATTAATCATCAATTTATATGTAATCATGTAAAGTACATGATAACGAAAATTATTGATTGAGGAAGAAATGGCATTAGTCTTGCAACCTGGAGGTACCTTGGTGAGTTCCAAATATACGAGGGTTGTTTTAATAGCTCGTAGAAAGTCCAAGAGATGGTGGCACTACAGGCACGTATCGAGGTTATGTTTAGTTAGTAGCCAAACGCCTCCTAAACGACCTGAAGCATCATGGCAACCGTGTGATCTTCTTCTTAGATGAAAAAAACATTCACTGTCGATCCCGTCTTTAAAAGCAGAACAATAGGGTTGTTTGCCTTGAAGACACATCTGAAGACCTCCGACACGTATCCAATACAGGTGTGTGGGTGAAGTCGGGCAAGGCGTCCTACGTCTTCCAGCAGAATGGGGCACCCGCCCACACAGCCAATGTTGTACAACCCTAGATGGAAGAGAATATGGAGTTTTGCCCAAGAACTTGTGGCCTCTCTAAAGCCCCCATCTGAATCCTTTGGATTACTCTATCTCTGGTGGCAAGTCGAGTCCAAGGCCTGCAGATCACACCACAGCAATGTCAACGACCTGAAGCATCCATGGAGAAGGATTGGAAGCTCACGAGAAGGGACTACATTGCCAGAGTGTGTTCCACCTTCCGTGGCCGCTTCAAGGCCGTCATTGAGAGCAATGGAGGTAAAAATTCATAAATAACATGACTCAAGAGGAGCAACAGTTTGCTCACGTCCAGGAATCTACCGAAAACTGTCTTTTGGATTCGCAAGGAATAATCACCTCACCGACTAGAAGTGCTATCTCTTAGACTTTGCATGTATTTTTTCAAACAACTCTCGTATATGCACTTTAATCAATAATTTTACTGTTACAACCAGTTGTGTATAACCTTTTATCCTCCATTACCCAATTCCATATTCTCAATAGTTTTTTTTAATTTTATTAGTAAAGACAAATTTCCTTTTTTTTTATGTGTTAAGTGATGTATAATGGAATTTAATGGATGTTTTTAAACACCCCCTCCAAGGCACACTCAATTCCCTCTTGGGGGAATTCTTACCTATGTCATACAAACAAGGAACTATTCACAATGTGTGTACATTACATCTATGCAATTTCATTTAAATACTCGTATATTCACATTAACTTTGTGAGTATAAAGCCCATGTTACTTTTGGAAAAGTGACAAAAAATATGAAGTAATTAATAGTGACTTTTTTAAAAACTCTAGTTCGTTTTTTGGGTGGATATTTAAAAAAAAAATCCGGTATTCCCTTGAGCAGTAAGGCGTCGACTAAAATACATTTTTTTTTATTAAGAAGGAATAGTATACAGTGGGGATGGGAGGGAAACGAAGGATTTGGAGTTGATCCATGGACTGAGGATATAGGTTGGAGGAGATCACACTGTAAAAATAGTCGTAGTACTTTACATAATGATATGGGATATCCTCCGGCCTCATATTCAGTCCACAAATCGACTCGTAGTCCCTTCCCATCGTACTGTAATCTCCTCCAACCTCATATTCAGTCCACGGATCGACACATAGGCCCTCTCTTTTTTTGCATCGCATCATTGAAAAAAGTTATTTCTTTATTACTAAAAGGTTTCAATAATTTAACTTCAACTTTCCGCTGTCGCTGTTTCCAATTTTGAGATAGAAAGAGAAAGTATGAAGTGTGGCTAAACGTGTACAGTGTACCCAAAAATAATTTTACATCCTATTTGAAATGTAGGAGGTTCACCTCTTTATAGGAGTAATTCATTTTCTCCCCCAACCCACCCGTAAAATCATATAAGAGACAGCTCATACATATTCTTAGGATCTTAATTCAGGTGTACCACATGTCTCGCACCCGCCTTCTCCTCGCGCTCTTGCGAATGACTTGAACAGTAAAAAAAAGGAATTGAATTAAAAAGATGGATAAATGGGAAATAATAAAATAAAATTAAGTAAATTTGCATAGAGACTTTCTGTTTGTGCATGGCATGTATGTAATATGTATGAAGGATTAACTATGAATTGGGAGACAGAGAGAGAGAGAGAAATACTATAATTACATTCCTGTACCTCGGTAGATAAAACAATGTAATATCAGACTACCTACTAGATAGAATGCTTTCTATTTTATTTAAAAATGAAATTATTTTTCTATAATACCCTATAAGGACCCAATTATTTTCTGGCATATTTTAATATGTTTTTAGCATTAATATGCGTCATTTATTATATAACTGGGATAGAAGTTAATAAGAAACAAATTAATTCACTTTTTTTTATATTTAAAATGGAACATGTCTACAAATTTTTGAGTAGATGATAAAAACCAAATGTAATTTATTTGAACCAATTAGTAGCTCAGGCTAAAAATGTTAAATGCTCAAGAACTACAACCAATAAATAAACAATAAATTAGCTTTATTCAATAAGTCAACTTCCAGAGTTTTTTTGTGTGTAATTGCAGCTTTTTCCTAGGATTTTTTTACGTTGCCAGGCACATACAGTTGTATTTGAGTTCCAAATAGCTAAGGGCTTCTTATGGATCTAAATAAGTGGTTTTAGGCACCAGACGCTCTAAATAAAAGAAGGAAGGGTGGTGTAGATCATGGATCCAAGTCCACTTCCAAGCTTTTCGGGCACTATGATATAATAACTATAACATTTCTTAAGCCAGGGTTCCCCAAACTTATATATGACAAGGCCTTCTTCAATAGTTAATTAATAACTGAGGCCCCCTTTATACAAAACATATGTACTATGCATGTTCCGAATGAAAGCAATCCTTAATTCTCCATCTTCCTGCGCCCCCTAACCTTCACTCACGGCACCCACTTTGAAAACCATTGTCTAAAGCAACCTTAGTTTTCAGGGCCCCCTACAGGAACTTGAGGCAATACTCAGTGTGCATATAAGGTAGCTTTTCCCTGTATGTATCTAATATCATTTCCAGGGCCCGAATTTTCTGGTGACACCCCTTGTTTTAAGTGCCTGTTGTTACCAAACTGAGCCTGAATAAATTAGCCAAGACAGTTAAAGTTTAATAGAAACAGAAACTGTTGAAATGAAAGATACTTCCAACGATAACAGCAGTTGCATCTTCAATACTGACCTAGCGAAGGCCTTGGTCTCTGCTAGTATCCCCCTTGCAAAATCAACAACAGGGAGTTCAAAGACTTCTTGGAGAAGTACTCTAAGAAGACGATTCCTAGCCGCACCAGATGGTGATAATTCAATGGAACAAGGACCTGCTTGATTGAGAAATTTTAATTATGTATTTGGTTTTTTTACCAGAATACATCCTCTTTTACTAGATTTATTTGCATTTTTTCCTCTTTCTGCATTTCCAAGTTTTTTATCAGCATTTTTAGCATTATTTTGACATCACTAATTATCATATATCTAGGGGAACAAGCTTTTTAAAACTATTAATATATTTTGATTGCATAACTTTCATGAAAATGTAACCAAAAGTGTAAGATAAAATGTTATATTATATGTCATAATAACTTCAGGTTCATCTTAAGACTCAAAGTTCAATCTATGACCCAAATAAATTGTATTTATTATTGTATAATGTATGTACCGAGTGATCCATTAAAATCTGAACACTTTGAACTTCAAACTTCAACTAGATATAATAGAATTTCAACAAAATTAATACCATAAATAGATGTATGTCTCAGTTTATTAATGTAGCCAATCATGGCGGCAATGATTGCTTCTTGGCGTTGGCAGAAGGTCTGGCACCAGCCCGAAAATGCAAAAAAAGAATGCAAATAAGAACCCAAAACGCCAATAAATCTGATATACATTGTTTCGGCATGAGTAATAATTAATGATGTAATCTTAACCCAGATCCTATTTTATTAAGGCCAGAACTTTGGGTAAAATGTACATAGAATTCCGAGATAAGTATTCATCTAACTTTGATGTAGGGTACAGATCCCAATGCTTACTCAAATATTTATGTCTAAAGATGCAAAACAACCAAGATTCGAGAAAATGTGGATCTATTCTATCTCTAGCTGCAATACTATGCAAATATATGTGTTGATTTTTGGTCTGGAAATCTTAGACCACTCTGAGACACTTATGATTTTTTTGTGGGCAGTTATAAAAAGGTTGGGGACCACTGTTCTAGAATCCTAGTATCAAAATGGCTGCCTAGATATGAAGTTAGAAGAATAGAAGGACTACTTATTAATAAGAAATGTGTCACTCATAAATGTATGTAATATTATATATGTATAATTGGGATAGACGGACCGGGCCATTCTTCCTACTCTTCTTCACTCATTTCATGGTCCTATAAATAAATGCTGCAGTATAGTAAAAATTTAAATTTAATCAAAGTAGAAGAAAGAGGATTACAGCAGATTACATATACACAAAACAGTGAATATATGAACCATTTACATATTTACATACGTAGACATATTTTTGAAATTGGAAAAATCCGCTTCTATTCAAACTACATCATTTCGTTTAAGGTACGCTTCCTCATTGAAAATATAGGTATATAAATCCCTTTTCGACATAATAAATAACTTCAAGGTATGTATATAAATTGCAGATCAACGATCAATTAATTGATAACAGTTGAATTCTTTTTAAAACCTAAGCATAGGTATATGGCTCGGCGTACCTCCCAAAAACCAAAGTATATAATCTACAAGGTGCGGATTATGAAGTTTATAGGCTTAATTATCGATAATATTTTGGTCACACATTCCAAAAAAAATCTATTTATCAAAGCGTCTTTTCTAGAGCTTTCCATAGATGTATGGCACACTTCAATAGCTGTTGAAGCAATAATATCAAAGACAAAGTGCCATTGATTATCTTCGCGAACACGTCTTCTTAAAACAATGATCATCACGTTTGAGAAAATACGATTTTTCGGATCCCACAGGATTATTGGGGTGGAAAATAAGATAATAGAATTGTTAAAGGAGCTCCTAGGGGAAATTTTGTACATGACAAGGGTGATTTAAATTAAATTATTGTCGAAAGTATGGATTCTGATCCCACATTTTCCATACAAGACGAGAACTTGGAGTCCATGAGGAGATAATCCACCGCCATGTTGCCGATTTGGCCATGAAATCGTATGGTAACAAGATGGAGCCCCCCTGTCAGACCTCCAATGCCACCTAAAGATACAGTTTTGAAGTTTTGGGGAAAAAAGAGATTCTGGGATTAGGAGAAATGGTTTCCATAATCACCAGGATTAACTCTTCTGGAATAATTATTTTTGGAGGTTTGTCGAAAGAAGGGCTTGTGTGACATGTCTTCTAAATTTTGAAGCCCCCATTTTACGGGAAACTTTACTTAATTGATCTGGAAGAAATCATTAGAGCCTGCCATAGCTTCTGTTCTTATTTGGAGAAATTTTTGGCAACAGAAGGCTAAAAATTTAACAAATAATTATATATATATATATAAATAAATTTTCTATAACTATTAATTAATTGACTACAGTATTTCATTTTAATGCCAATTTATGGGCTGCACCGTGTACAGTGTTATTCATGACTTTAAAAGTTAAATAATTGGCATGAAATTTTTCAGTGCAATCTATTAATCTGTAATCTGATAGCCTTTTTGAATAGGACTTTTCCATTTTGAATAGCACTCTTCTTTTCAAAACTGGACAATTCTATATTGAACTGGATTATTGCCATTTTGAATTAGACTATTCCATTTTGAACTAGACTATTCTCATTTTAAATAAGAAATGATATATTTAGTATCAATTAACACGTAGCCAATGAACTTGAGTTAAACTTTAACGCAAATATTAAGCAAATTTCATTTCTTTATAGACAGTTGGTATAGACTCAAAATTACGCTAATTAGTCATAATTAATGACATTGGATTTGGGCATCAGCAATATATAATTTGTGATTATTATATTTGAAATATTATAATGTCATTTTTGATAAAAACTTTTATAAAATATTGATTACTTTTAACACACTTTTGCTACTAAAAATGGACTCCTTAAGTTTGATGAGATCGAGTGTTATATGTAGAAAAACAGCTGATATCGCATTTGTAGCAATACGTATACCTTACATTAAAAAAAGGAAATAGGCAAAGCAAAAGACCGGCTTCAAAGTGAAGAGATTAATCAAATTCACCAAACCTAAAATTGAAAAAAATTGGAAATAGTTTCGAGAAAATACATTTTTGCACTAACAAAAGTTGCATATATTCTGTAAGATGTTTCAGGACAATATTAAAAATTTCCAGCATGTAAATCTATTTGAAGAAGGTGAAATTTGGGGTACAGAAAATCCCAGTTCACTAACAAGGTAAAGAAGAATTGTTTTATAAAGGACAGACCAATAAGGCTGAGAATGCCAGTGAAAGTGAGGAATTTTTTACAGCAGGGAACATACCTCCAAAAATGGGGATGTCTAATGACCCTACTATTAAGTACTACTATTCAAAATTAATCTCAAGAACAAGCCTGAGATTTTGAATATTTTGTAAATACACTTCATACACCAACCCAAGCAAGTCCAAGCATAGCCTGGTATACTACTCTACATAGGCCTTTGTCTCTGCCCATACCACCTTGACAAGATGAACAACAGGGAGTTCAAAGACTTCTTGGGGAAGGACTCTAAGAAGACAATTACTATTTATTTACATTTTTGGCCTTTTTCTACATATTTATTTGCATTTTTTAGTTTTTATATTTTTTATTTGAATATTTATCTCCTTTAATTGCAATATTTGGACATAGCTTATTATTACATTCTGATGTTATAAGATCATTTATCTCTTATGCGTATACGAGGATCGTTTGAAAAGTCCGAGAGATGGCACAACGGACACGTATCGAGGTTATGTTTAGTTAGTAGCATCTCTTGGAAGAACAATCACCAACTTTCTGCCAGATCAGTATATTTATTTTTCTTTGCCATTCGTTTGAATCTAGGAATCTGCCAGAAAGATTATGCAGACTTTCTTCTGGATTTGCAAGAAATAATCCTCATCGACTATCGGGAAAAGGTAAAAATATTACAGGTGCATATTATTCACCTTTATTGGACTGTTTGAAAATGGAGCTGCAAGAAAAACGATCACAATTAGCCCACAAAAAGTAATTTTCCATCATGACAATGTACCAGCTCACACCTCAGCAGTTGTCGTTGGTAAATTAATGGAACTGGATTCCAACTCGAGATGCCCACAGCACTAGCATTCTCACGCACTTTCCCCCTTCTGTCATCCATCACCATATTATGGATTTTATCAATAATTTATGTAGTAGTAACCTCAACAGGGCGTTCAGAAAGTTCAGCGTCACTTGTGCCCATGTGACCGCTCCAAAAAATTTGAAACAACTAATAAACTGTTTTAATCGAAGGTGCAGAGCCCCCATAATGTTTATCAAGCTTCTTTTTAGTCTCCTGAGGCGTTTTACCTTTCATAAAGTAATGTTTAATCAACACAGAAAATTCTTTTGTGTCCATTTTTTTGAAAATCCCTCCACTTCATTGATTCAAACGAATGCCAAACGGAAAGAATAGACTGATCTGGCTGAAAGTTGGGCTGTGTTTTTCAAAGAGATACTACTTACTAAACATAACTTCGATACGTGCCAGTAGTATCATCTCTCGGACTTTGAACGGACTTTTCAAACTACCCTCGTATATATTGGAATACTTTTATGGTATAGATTCTCTTATTTTGGCCTGAAACCCGACACTTCGTAGCCCTACTTAGCTTGATCAATATCTACTCCATACACCAAGGCAAGACCAAGCATTGGTTGGTTTACTACTCTACATAAACCCATTGAGAAGGTGAGAGAATGAAAATGATTTATTGAGTGCACAAAAGTAAGAACCACATTAGTTTACCGTTATACACGCCTCTTTTACATATTCATATTGTCTTTAAAGAGTGTTCAAGAAGATATTTTCATGTTGCTCCTCAACCCTTTGTTTTTCTTTTGTAATACCTTTCTCTCTTTCTTGCTTATTGCTATTTGGCTTGCTAATAGTAATTACAAGAGTATGTCTATGTACTTCATTTTTTCATGCATCCTCCTCCCATTTTATCCTCAGAAAAAGTAGAAATAAATTAATTTTCCACTTGTAGGTATGTACATGTACCTACAAAGGGAAAAATCCCTTTTGCATGTTGAGTAGACATCAGCAGCCTCCCCTCAATCTCATAGGCGCCTGAACCTCCCTTTCTAATGAGTTTACATATTATGTAAGTATGTAAAACTATTTATATACTTAAGACATATAAAAAATTTGTTGGGAGAACACAAAAAGAATTAAAAGATAAAGTTTTAAACATAATCAGGAGGGTCCGCAGGATTTTATATTAAAAAAATATATATGTTTATACTTTTTTTTTTGTAAGAGTGGCTTGGTTTTTGGCATTTCTTTTTTAAAAACTTGAAAAATTATATTTTTTGGTTAAAAATTTGAAAAACTAAATTATATATATTGAATGTTTTAGATTTTTTTTTACAAAAATCCACAACTATTCCCAAAAAATGTCAAAAATGCACGACTATCCAAAACAATTTAATTTTTTTGGATAAGAATTTCAAAAAACCACAACTACTCGTACAATATATCAAAACATCAACAGCTGTCTTCTAAAAATCCATATTTGGGGAAAAAATTTCAACAAATCACAACTATTCACAAAAAAATTAATTTTTTGGATAAAAATTTCAAAAATTTAATTTTATGAAGAAAAAAAAAATCGAAAAACCCCACAAATACTCACAAATCATAAAAATTTTTGAATTTTTTTTTTAAAATGTACAGCTGTTCTCTAAAAATTAATTTTTTGTAAAAAAAAAATTCAAAAATAATCAACCTTTTCACAAAAAATTTAAAAAATTATTTTTTTCGGAAAAAAAATTTAAAAAACAACTACTACTCACAAAAAATTAGAAAATCCAGAGGTGTTCTCTAAAAATTGAATAATTATTTTTTTAAATTTCAAAAATAATATTTCTAATATAAACATTTTTGAAAATAAAAACGAAATAGTAAATTTTGTAGAGAGAAATTCCGAAAATTATTCAAAAAAATTAGAAAAATAAAATTTCAATTATTAAATTTTCTAGTAAAAAGCAAAAATTCATTAATTTGGTAGGGGGAAGGGGGGCAATAGCAAATACAAACTCAAGACATTTAAAATATATATTCATACAAATCAAAAGAATTAAAAAATAAAGAGATTGTTGTATACATAATATGAAGGAAAAAACAAACAGAGTTTACTCCTGAGATTTGAAACCTACGTGGTTGTTGTCATTATTTTGTTTCAGTACAACCAAAGCAATTGAAACAATGGAAATTTATTGACCAAAATATATATATACAATATTAGGCGTATGATGTAAAAAAAAAAAATATTGTCTCAATTGGAATTAACAATTATTTATTGTGCAATCATTTATTTTTGCTCTATTTGATTAACTTATTGAATATGTATTAACAGCTCTAGGCATTTCAACTTTATAATGTACCACAAATTACTTGTGAATGATGCATCTCCTTTTTATAAACAATACTCCTTTAATCCTATCAATTATCTATTGAAAATCCAAACATTGTATTAATTATTTTTATCAGAGGTAACTACATACTTTAAGTTAATCATTTAAAATTATGCATCTCATTTGCTGGTTGCAACTTGTACATATAAGGGTGAGCAAGCTTTCTACGCCGCCACTTTGGCGTGATCTCTTGGGCAAACGCAGGCACTTAATCAGCTGATGTTTTTTTGTTAGGTAGCTTGCTCAAACTTGCACCAGTTCAAAAAAAAAAGAAGGAATAAATTGACACATTAATTGTCCCAAATGGTATTTGGAAAAGGCACGGAGTCCTCCATTGAATCCGTGTCGAACAACATAACAATTGCTTGGACTCAGTGGGACGTTCGACCGCAAGATTAGGAGGGAATTCGAGTCATATAAAAAGGTGATTTTGGGGTAGCAAAAATACAGGATGAGGTCAACGGCTCCAAGACGACTTCATCTCGCCGGACTTCTTTTTTTTTTTTGTATGTGTGGAGAGTGATCCAATGAAAAACCAGCCGAACCCCCTGCACACCAAACATGAACTTATCAGTCGGATCAGGAAGAAACTCCAGGATATGCCGAGGGACCAAGTGGCGAAGGCCTGCTAGCGCTTTCTACCTCGTATATAGATTATGAATGAGGCTGGAGGTGATTTTATTGAATAATAAATTAGAATCCATCAATCTTTCAGAATCTGATTCTACTTTTTTTAATCTGATATCTGGTTGGAGAAAAAATAGTATTTGAAAAAAATAAAATCATTTTCGAGGCACAATAGCTTGGGCACCCTGTTTATTTATATATTTTGGTCCATTCAACCGCTCATTCTCAATATATTTCCGTTCAAGTTATTTTTTTAAACAAAGCACCGATCACGAGATGAATTTTTTGGCCAAATTCAGTTAGTAACAAATACAAGATGTCCCATTTGAGAGACAACAGATCATAATCACTTAATTATGTACGCAATTTTTTCTTCCCTTTACATAATTCATGCGTAGTAAATGTAATTCATGATATCCTCAACGCCCCTAGCAGACAAAAAAGACTATCGTAGCCAATAAAATAAGAAATGATCACGTGGTCTATGTTTCGCTACTTGGTTTTAATAGATATCCTTCTGAGATTTTTTCTGTTAATCGTTCAGTGTCCCCGCTATATATATATATATATATGTTGTGTACAAGTTAGGACTATCAGTACAAATTGCAACTTGTATATGGACATTCTCCAAGTTGCAATTTCATCATCTTAAAATGTATTATTAGGTTACAACATTGATTATTCTAATTATCAACTATTAATTGATGATATCATTTCATTTTGATCACTCAAAATTACATAATTATCTGTATATTTAAATAAAATAGAGATTGTTTGTCTTTAATGGGTGCCACACCGGTGGACCAAGGAGGTTGAAACTTTGTATGTGTGCCTTATTTGAATCTGGTAAAACTACGACGGAGATACCTATTTTTGTGGAAATTTGTCATGTAGGAATTTTGCCCGGATTTAGATCCAACTTCATGATGAATAATAACAACTTATAAATTCGTTTAATATAATTTATGACAAATATCTAAAAATATTTGTTTGTTTCATCCCCCGAGGGAGTTCATTCAAGTGATAGTAATATTATAGCAATACAATTTCATTGCATTTTTTGAAATTCAATACAATCTTCCAATAAATTGATCGAGAGGATTCATAAGAGGGGGGATACATAGCTTAGGGCCCCTTAAAATATGATGATTTGGCGGTGGTTTTTAATATCCAGTACTACCCCTCAGGACATTGGCCAATCCGAGGGTGGAGATTATTCAACAATATTTTAAGAGAATATTCTCGATCCATTTATTAGAAGATTGGATTGAACATTTTGGAGATGAAATTTCAGACTATAACACTGCAATATAGTATTTTAAATTTCAGAAAGGTTTTATTATATAATTTTTGCAATATTTGTAAAAAGAACCAGTTATCGAGCGTTATTTTTTCGAGGGCATTGTTCATCATAACTTTTATGTTTTATTCATTCTATCGTAATAATAGTTAATTTTTATCAACAATATGAAAATAAGATTGCTTGACGATGTATCAACATATTTGTAACACATTAATGAGCAGACATATAATAACACAAGGCACTAGAGATATATATTTTTGATAGAGAGTAAATTTTGAGTACTTTTATCTGTTTTTCCCAATTTGACATCCAATACTTCACTATTTCATTAATATGAACATGATATATATATATATATATTTATTAAAACTTGGATGTTTAGGCCAGTTTTAAGTGTAGATTGCTTGAGGGCTCTAGTGTTGCGTACGATTAAGTCAGCTGTTGTATGCCCCGCTGCATCATGCATGGCTTATCCTTTTATATTCTTTGAAAATCAAGATTTCTTTTATAGATTATAATAGCATAAATACCCAACAAAACGGCTCAAGCCATCTCGATTAAAACTTCGGAGTTCCATATATTTTCTACGGTTAGGGTCCCCTAAAATGGCTGACATCAACAATGCAGACTTCAAATGAATAGGCTTAATATTTGAGTCTATAGATGCATAGTTTTATTCGAAACAACTAGAAAGGTTGCGTGTTTTGAATTGAGAAAATCTTCCGTACTAACCATCATTTATATATTCTAAATTTTTTATGGCAAAATAATGTATTTTAAAATATTATGTACATGCATAATTTATAGAAGGTACATAAATTAACTATGTATTTATACAAGTACTTTTTTTTTAATTATTTTTTTTAAATACCTTTGAACACATATAACAACAGAAAGCTGTTCTTTACTTTCTTCACTAATTGCCACTAATTAAGGAGAATTACTTAGTTATGTGCATAAATACATAAATTATTACAATTATTCTCTAATTCTAAACCATTTTTCCACAATATCGACATGAATTACATTATGTTCTTACTTTCATAAATTACAATAAGAAATTGAATAACAAAGTAGCTAATCAAAATATTATTTTAACCTCAGTACATAGGAAGACGTTAAAATTTTGTTTCTCATTCTCAAATATTTTAAAAATGAGATTGCATTTTCCCCCTTTTTTCATTTTTAATGCCAATTGTGTGTATGAAGGTATTTTTAAAATTTCAAAAATTCTTTTAAAGCAAATAACTCTAGCACCAATAATGCTAGAGTGCTAAAATTTGTGCCGTCTGATTTTTTGTTATTCAAGAATATAAAATTAATGCAGTTGTTTCAAATGCTATAAATAAAACCGGAGTTATTCCGGATAAACGTTCATTTTTAAGACCTCTGCGAAATCGTCGATATCCCATAAAATAATCGGCTGATTGTCATAATCATTAAATTAAATATGTTGCCAATTAAATTTTCCATCTTTTTGTGTAATATAAACATCTCTCTACAACCTCTTAGTAAAAAGTCATTGATGTCTTTGACGATGAGGAGGATTTTGGGTGATACTCCTTACTTTGACTTAAAGTCCAAAATTCTCAAAGAATACGAGATATTAACTCAGAACAAGATGGAAATACTTTTTAAACTGATTGAGTATCTTGTTGCTCACTCTGTGACTGAGATTATAAGTCATGCGAGAAATTATCTCTCTACCATAACCAATCTGCGGGAAGCTATAATCGAACACATTCTCGTGAAGAGTCTTTCAGATACCCAAAGGAGTGAACTCTCAGTATAGTTTGCAAATGTGAACTTAGACAAATTTATAAGAATAATAAAATTTAATTCAACCATGACGGAGACTTCCAGTATGTTAAATACGATCAAGGATAACCAGAAGCCCATACATCATGGAACCCACAAAGAAAAATAATGTTTTTATCATAAAAAAGGGGAAAGAGGGCATTGAGGTGTGAGAGCCCACATAAGTGTCCCAAACTCCTGTTTCCAAAAAACTAATATGGCGTCGAGTAATCGTCCTGACGATAAATCTCTGTAATTATCCCAGCAAACTTCTCATTTGGACAATTAACGGAATCAAATGTCTCATTGATACGAGATCAAAGCGGTCTATACTTCCAACATAATTTACTCCAGATCCTGATAAAGTAGTGTTTCATCAACTCATTGCGGCCAATGGCGCTGCAGTAGAAATGTGTTGAGTGAGAAATTTCTGTATTAGGTTCGACCCTGTAAGAGAGGTACAATGGGAGTTTATTGTCGCCGATGTCGGTTATGGTATCATCAGAGCTGATTTTCTAAGTCACTTTAAATTCTGTGTGAATATAGAACTCGGTTCGTAAAGAGGAGTGCATCTTCAATGGGAGTGAGTTGTAACATTTTTAAGGAGATAGTCTCACAGTTCCCTGCTTCTCAGTCAAGAGGATGAATTTTGCCAATGACCCCGTCATGGAGTCAACTATGAGATATGTACTACAGGAGATCCTTGCTTTATCCGTATGCGTCGTCTTACCCCTGAGAAGGAAGAAACTGTTAGAAAGGAGATATCGAAGTTACTCTCAGCAGGAATCATCCTGCGATAAAAGTCCAATTGGTCGTCAGCTATAAATCTCGTTGAGAAGAAGGATAGCTCATGGCGTATAACAGGGGATAACAGGCAATTGAATATTTTGACACTCCCGGATCGATACCCAATGCCTTTTATCCATGATTTCTTGGCGACTCCTACACACAATTTTATAATTATAAATTTTATAGTCTATATAAATACTATTGATGCATTTGAGTGTAGCTATAGGTAGTTTGTAGAAAGACAAAGTAATGAACTAGTACGGCTAGTGGCTACGCAACATAATCATATAGACTTTAATAGATGTTCGGGAATTGTGATTGTAAAAAATATAGTGCACGTATAAAACACGTTTGAAATGTGTGAAGTACTCATTGTAAGCTTTTGATTGTAAATAAGTTAAAAATTTACATAAATTATAATAATTTTTGTACGCGAAGTACAAATTTTCCGACTCCGACTCCACAGCTCTGACCACAACACTAGTAGTCTATACCTAATCTCATAGAACCAACTTATTGAGTATAGTTTAACAAAAAAATGCTCCATATTTATTTACTTCAATTAAAAGGTCTTCTTCAAATTTTGGACCTTCAATTATGCAGAAGCGCACCATGTACATCTTGTTATATATTTACAGGACAGGAAAATAATAAAGTATCACTTTAGGTCTCTTCAGCACGTCCTATGTACATGATTCTGATAACATCTACTTATTTCATCAGTTATATCAATATACCATGATAATATAGCTATTAATTCTTACATTAATTCTTTAGTTAGCATCTAAGAAACTTAATCCTTTGGATCTTTGATACTAAATTTGATGAAAATGTAGCGAATACGAGGAAACGTGACTTGATCATTCTTATATAGTATAAAACCAGTCATTTTAAAGTTATGATTAGAACTAATTTCATTATTATATTTTTCATAATTTGATACCAAATCATTGACGCAAATATATTCAATTCAGATATAAAATAAAGGACTTGCCTGTTCAACTTGTGCGCCAATGAGTTGTTTATCCCGAGAATAATAATCTTCAGGCATGGCGTGCTCTATGATGTACACCAAGCACCAGAAGGCATCCTCTTCGTTCATAAACAACAGAGCAATGGATGCAATGCGATTGAATCCCTGGATACAATAAAAATTAAAATCATATACTACAATTTGTCTACCATCATCTAACCTGACAATATTCTATATCTGGATTGTGCACACTATACGCTAATAAAACACGTCTCAGCTTAGGTATTCCATCAGCATGGGGGGAATCATAGTGTTTATTATTTGGAAGCGTCCGTAGGAGATCAAGTTCAATTTGTTTAGCGGCAGGAGTCAAATTACGTGATGGATTATAATTCGAAAGGAGTTTTTTGTAGTAGTCTGTTTGAAAGCTTTCATTCTGACGTCGAATGAGTTTATAATCCACTACGGCTTTCCACACGGCGCCTCTCTGACAAATAGGTATCCCTTTTCGACAAAGATGTTTTATCTTATCTTCATTAGTTAATGAGAGAGATCTTGAATTAAGAATACTGATTATTTCTTCCCAACGCTTCTCTGGATTTTCGTTCTACAAAAAACAGATTTAAAAAAATGTTATTCGAACATTACGGAGTTTATCAGTAGGTTTATATTTATAGTCGAGTCATACATCAAAGGAAGAATCCATATTGATATCTTCTGCTTGTCTTCGAAGCTTCTCTGCCTTGTCTTCTAAAGAATCATCACGATTAGAATCAATACGAAAGCCAAATCTATCATAAGAAGCAGATGTGGTTGTGAGAACCGGCTTCTCAGCCGCTTCTACAATATCCTTTAATAACTGCCCAACCATTTCTTGACGAGAAGCTGATACAGATACCTAATGAAAGTTTAGAAACGTTTGAATTAAAGGTTTTATATTTGATTTGAGAATATGAATCACCTGAGGATTGTGAAGTTCGTTTAAGAGAAGCAAATATTTGGATTGAATCTGATAAAATTTTGCTTCCCAATCTGAGGCCTCACTGGAAAAGGATAATAAAAAAATATTGTTTTAAGGCAGACTAAAGAACATTTATGTAAGTATATAATTAATTGGTATTGAAGATATTTTATTATTTTTTTCTTTTCTTATTTGTTATTAATACTAGAGCAGTAACTTGATTAAATTAAGTGGAATACATTTATCGAATATGTAGGCCTCTAAGTGCCTACATATTACTTCCATTTCTATCTGTTCCTCTCAAATAACTGTAAAATAAGTTTAATTTACATGAATAATTTTTGTTCGCGCTCAATGGCCTGTTGTTTCAGTTGATTTAACTCAAGTACTTCTTTGTTGAGAAATTTATTTTGCATTTCATAGGCTGTGACAGTGTCCAATAAATGTTCTCTTTCCTTTCCAAATAAATCTGTTTGGACACCGATATCAACAAATTCCTTAAATTCAAATTTATCAGAGTCGAAGGATATTCCTGAGGAGCCAAGCTTGGGAGAGTTTTCTGAAACAACCGCTTGATGTAGTTCTATTTCATGGATTTGATTTGTTAATCTGACAATGGAATCATCTTTTGCCTAAAAAGGAGAGAAAATATAACATATATCATAACCATTTAAATATGAATTATTGACTAGAAAGCGTACATAAATGGATATAACAGACCATCTGTTATGAACATAAAATATTATTGTATATTTCTACTAAAGGAAATTAAAGCTATAAATTATAACAAACCTCTAGTAAGTGTTGATATGTAGAAATTTCGTCTCTTTCCCTTTGGAGTTCAGTGTCTTGACGTTCAATACACTTCCGCTGTTCCTTATTAGATATTTCCAAGTCCACTATTTGACCATCTTTGGTCCTAAGAATTTCTAACAAATGACCTTCGTCGAGTTCAACTTTTTGAAGAGAGGCCCTGGAGAGTAGTAGAGAGTGTGGAAAAATATTATATTATTAAGTTTATATGTCATTCTCTTTAATTACATCGTCTCATTTTCTTTTTGAAGCGTTTGAATTTGCTTTTGAAGGATGGAAATGACTTCTTTTGAGGCAGAGGCATCATCAAGAGAGGCTTGAAGATCCTCTTTAACACCAAATAATTCACGAGATATCTCCTCTGCAGTTTGTCCAACTTTCTTGGGCCCCCAAAGACCAGAGGCAGAAGTAGATGATGGACTTCCCTTTTTATCTCGGAAGGATTTACGAATCTTGGAAAGGGCCTATTAGGGAAGAAAAAAGAAAATAATAAGTAATCTCAAAATTTCTTGTATTAGAACTAGGTAATATGTACTTGAAAGCTCGAATTGGGAGAATTTAACTTTGGAGGTGGAGAGGAAATCACAACATGATGGTTATTTCGCTCAAGTGGAGGTGAAGGTGTTCTCATGGAAGCGGATCGGGGCATACGAAAGTTGGGTCTATTGCGCGTTAAACTCTGAAAAAAGGAGGTCTTTTTGATGTAGTCGGCGGACCTTGGAGGTGAAGAGTAATTATCTAATGGACGTTCTAAGGTTTGCATGATTTCCCGGAAAGGACTGTTTTCCTTCTCGGAGAACTCCGTGTCAGGGGTCTTTTCCTTGAGTAATCCCACCTGAAAAATATATATAATTGTGTAATAAAGCTACAAATTATTTGTATGGTTGTTAATTTTTTTTTAAAAACTAATTAAGAGGTACCCGTAGGAAAATCATATTTGTAACTTTTTCCATTCACGGAACCTATTTAATCAAATGATCTGATATGCAATATTAAAACGAGTTTGTATTGATTAAACAACTTACGAAAAGCTCGGGAATAAATATTTTTCTTGAAAGACGGTATTTTTATATTTGGTTAAACGTTTATATTAATATGTAACTGCGTACTCAAATATGTTTCAACAATCTCAGCAACTATTATTTGGGATTGAATCCAAAACGACAACAGTTGTGAAACCCTTTTTTTTAAATTATTACTCCTCCCAAAACATGCTGCTCTAGCTACTGAGAACATACACACGCTATTGATATTAGTGAGTAAACAATAGAATCGGTAATATGGATGTTAATATTTTCAAGTTTATATGGACATGAATATATTATTAGGTAATGAGGTCGGTCACCTAATGATTGGAAACAGATCCTATGAATATTTAAAAGGATTTAAAGAGTAGCATTTGGCAATCCATCAATAATAGACTAATAGCAGGGTTAATAGAAATACAAGGTTATGCCATCATGTAATTGAGCTTACCAGAATTTTCACTTTGATAGCCCGTACCGACTACAGGGCAAGATGGACATATTTTGACGTTATAGAGTATAACAACGGTAACAGTCAAGGAAGGAGATATATAGCTACTCTTGGCTACATTTATACTCTATGACGTCACAATTAAAAAGCGTGGTGGAAGTCAAGGATCAGACGGAAAAGTGTTATGGCATAACCAAGGAAGGAAATATAACTGGAATAGTCGCTATTTTTCCTTCTTTCCTCTTCTCATCCAGTGTAGTAAGAGTAGAAGAGGTATTCCTACTTCTCTTCAATAGTTGACTATAACGTGAGTTCTATTTAAATTCAAGCGGCATCCACGTGGATTCTTTGAAAGATACTTTAGTTAATTATTAAGGTGATTTATCAACCATGCCAAACGCCTGTGTTGCCCCTGGTGGTGTTGTGGGTAAACCGAGGTAGAAAATTCCGTCTCACGTTTCAACCCACTGGCTCCCAGCTAATCCATTCGAAGAAAAAAGTGGATTTATGCCATCAGGATTATCAAGAAGATTACAAAAGGTTTTAGTTGTTTGCTAGCTTCATTTTGGCCCCGATGATTTCACTTATGAGTCTTTGGATAGGAATCCCAGTAGAAAGAAAAAGAAAATCCTGGATAGGAAAGTGTCAAAGCTTCGTTTAAAAGAAGATTTTGTTCCTTGCATTTAATCCATCTTTCCGAGTTATCTATCCACTTCTTCAACATCAAGAAGATCATATGCAATTTATGAAAATCAGTTCATTACTGCCATTTCTTATATATATACCGAGTGGTCCATTAAAATCTGAACATTTAGAATTTCAACAAAATAAATACTATTAATGGATGTGTGTTTGAGCTCTCTTAATCATTAATGTAGCCACCCTTAGCGGTAATGATGACTTGAAGGTGGTCGCAGAGGCCTGGAATCCTTAGTCCTCTGTCATGGGGTCCCAGTGATGGATGACAGTAGTTTTGAGGGCCTCAGTGTTTGGATGATGGACACTGCAGGCCTTTTTCCTCGACATGGATCGAAAAGGTGAAGTTGATGGGGTTGATATCAAGGTTGTAGGGGGCCCAAAAGAGTTCAAAATAATTCAAAAGAGTCTTGCAACGGAGGAGATCGGTTTCTTTCATAGTTGGTGTCAAAAGAGGCCTCTTCGCCCTCAAAAGACTCTTTCCACCCACTGTTTTGATAGGTCTCAGGACAGTCAGATGTGAAACTCCGAGATCTCTTGCATGATCCCTCATAGACTTGAGGGGATTGGCCTGGGCTGTTTTCTTACATTCCTCCGGATCCAGTTTGGCCTTTTGGATAGAGCTCTTCTTTCTCTCCAACGTTTTGGACTTGCTGATTGAGTAGACAGTAGTCCAGGAGACGCCCAACTGCTTAGAGTGCGCAAATCACGTGCTAATGTCATTTTCTCGTTAGCCAGAGAGTTCAAGTTTTTTTTGTTCTCTTGTTGTAACTAATTATTTATGATTTAATATAACCAAATATGAATTAATTTTAATGACTCAACCATGGACCATCAGGTAAGAAACGATTTTTTCGATTCATTTTCTTAACTAGAACTAGAGTTCCAGAGAACTAAATTTGTGCCATCAGATCAGCTGCAAACATCCGCGAGAGGATGGAAATAAACATAGACCCCATTATATATATAGCAAGGGCATATATGCTGGGATTACTCCAATGTTGATCCTCAATTCTACTCTGAGCCCAACAAGGTCATACACTGGTAAATCCAGGGATAACCCTCATTATTCATCTATGTATTTCATGAGCAGACAATTTACTTGCCTTTCTACGGCCCTCGTTATAGATTTTACGGGTAAAATTAATTAAATTAATAAGGAGTAAACCACTAATCCTAGATAATAGGATTACAACAAATTATCATCTCTCTTTTTTCATTTGATTTGATAGCAATCAATAATAATTATCAACGAACAATATGCTGTTCTTAGTTAATATTAGTCACGTACATTCATAATGAATTGTTAAATTAATACAGTCATTTGCTTAAGTTTACGACCACCTCTGATAATTCACCTACTTCAATAATAAATCTAAGTAATGTACATGTTATGTTCAATTGGGTCTAGCAAGTGGGTGTATTACCCTGTTGTCTAATTACGCTAGCAGGAGATGGTTATACTCGCATATAAGCAGCAATTGATATTTTTCAAAAATTGGCAAAAAAGCTAGCTTTTCGATGTTCAAAGGGCTAAAATAGTGACGTTTCACTAAAAAGGCTATTCTGAGCGCGAAATTACCGTAAAGTTGTACTATAGCAAGATAGCTGTTCATACTGCCATATGTAATTTTGCCAAATTTGGGATTTATAAGGACAAAAAGATAACAGGGTGCCCAAGGCACGAAAAGAGAACGCCAAAATGAAGTTATCTCTTTCAAGATCTTCGATTAGTTCCTTCAAAGAAAAAAAAATCAGTCTAATTTGATTTGAAGAGAGTTCCACGTAAGAATCAGCACTATTTAACGTCGTTTGAGCAATAAATTCAACTCAGAAATAAATTTCTGAAATACTTTTTTTTAATTCTTTTCTGCTAAAATAAGAAAATATCCCACGTGGTCTTAAACTTATGCAAATAACTGTATATACATTCTGTCAAAAAAGTACAGGGAATTGTTAATTTAAATTGCCCACGAAAAAGAGATTTAAAAAAAAAAATTCTAGATCGGCATCGCTGTTTTTCATTATGGTACCAAATTTGAGCACGATCTGTCGACAAGTTTGATTGCAACAGCTGGATAAGTCAGTCTGCCTCACTAGTGCTTCACGATTTTTACAACGAACGAAATTATAGAACAAAAAATCTTCATACCAGCTTAAGGGAGTTGCCTTAACATCCCTCACGAGTCAGTTCTTACCATTCTAAGTGAAAATTTGGGCGTGAGACGCGTTGCTGCACTGCTTCTTCCAAAAAAAGCTGAATTTTATGTAAAAACAGTACCGTGAGCAAGTCTCTTCGGACATGCAAACAAGCCAGCAATCATCAGAATAGAGGGGAAAAAAATTCATGTTAAAAATTGCGGAGCACTAACACTTTTTTCCCGCCGCTTTTTTAACTTTTTCTTTGGTGATTCAACATAAAAACAACCTTAAACAAAAATCAAGAAAAGGAAAATTCCATTTGTTTACTTAATATATACCTACAACCCAATATTTCATTGACATATTTGAGTCAATTATAAGCTTAGTATTCAAATTTATGGACTGATTTCAGATACCTAAGAATTTAAGCTATACTTTAAAACCTTTATTTGATTTCACAGACCTATATTGGTCCCGAAATGGCTCGACTCAAATAGAATCAATTAATTTATCATTCATATATTGTCACGATCAATTTTGGCTACTTCAAGTGCAATTTGCACCCCCTACAAAGGGTTAGTAAGAACAATTTGTTGATAGACGTTGACAATAATTCGTGAAAGACTACAAATGTAATCTACACTAAATTATGAGATAAATTATTCTAGCTTGCTTTTGAGTTGATGGCCACATATGTATTTTGTGGCTAAACCCTCAAATAAAAATAAATAATCAGGAAAACCCCATTTTCTTCGAAGCCTCTGGGTACTCCGAACTTTTGTAAAACAATTATACAAACTTTACAAATAAGGTGGAATTGATTGATGAGTATCGAACCTGGGAGTAAAACATGGAGTTCCGATTGACGGCATAGGTAGAATATTCTCGCCTAGCTCTTTGTAGATGTTGAAGCCAGTAGATGCGTCTCTCAGGAGAGCCGGCACTGAGGATATATTCTCCGTTTTTGGTGCTAAAAATGTAAAAAAAAAGAATGGAATCATTAATTACATATTTAATTTGGAAAAAAAATGGTATTCAAGCAATTTAAATAAATACATACACACACAGATGTATTAATAAAATATTACATGCATATGTATGTAGCATATGTAGAGTATGGCACACTCTTTCTGTTTGTTTTAGTTAATGTTCTTTTATTTATATCATAATTCATATGCATTTGTAGTTAGTGCTGAAGCGGTTCTTATTTAGGACTGCAGTACCTTCCAGTTCAGTCTCGGTCCGGTTCAGTACAGTCCTAAAAGTTATAAAGCTCGGTACTTTATGACGTTACTCAACTGTATCTCTCCTTTGTTTAATCAATTTTAGTACTCATAGTACTCCTAAAGTCCGGTCCCAAAGACCGATCAGACCGGGCCTAAGACTCTACTGGACCAAATAAATAAGGACTGACACAACACTATTTATACTACGTATATGTAAAGATTTGAGTAAAATACAAACCATGTAAAATGAATATGTAAAAATGAATTAACTCTCGCAGGGATTTTGTGTGTAGCATCGAGCGTGTATACCATAGTAGGGGGAGGTTGTTAAAATCAAATTCAATTGTATCCTTACTTTTCGGATAAACGTTAAAGCATTGATATATAACATTATAAGCTAATAAAGGACAGTTAAAGGTCACAAAAAAGGTCAAATTCTTCTAAATTTTTGTTCTAGCGTGTGTACTAGGGTGTCCAATTTTAAGGAAGGCATGTTAATTGGATTTTCTTTTATATTTTAATAAAAAAAATATGTTTGTAAAGATTCAGTGTTCAAAGGGCATTTTTTAAAAATCTCTATAGCCGTTTGAAAAGAACTTTTTTAAACATTCTCTATTTGTAAAAGGATTTAGAAGTTTCAATTCTAAATTTATGTTGGTGAACTTAATCAGTTTCAATTTTAAAGTTATGCTGTTGAACTTCAAATGTTTCATTATAGTTCCTTATCTCAAATAATACATTAGAATACATTCGTTATTTTTCATTTGGAAGAAAAGATGGGCTAAAATTGAATTTTCTCATTTTTATAAATAAACATCCCCCTCCCCCTTCTTAGGGGAGTACTGTTTTTATTTCTGAGTGCTCTAGAGACTAAAGTTGTCATCAGCCATCACATTATATTCATTTTTTATCTCAAAATCTTATTATTATTTCATTATTGAAGACAAACATATTTGTATAAACTGATATAAGTATTGAATTGTGTTCTCTTGTAAAACGGCGAGTAATTTTTATATTAAGAAAGCAAAATTATTCATTGTTATTTCCCTTAATTTTCATCTATATATTTATTTCATTTTGAAATATGGCCCTGAATTTAAATTCGACACTAAAAACGAGATTTTTTCATTAAGGCTCTAAAGTCTAAAAGACCTTCTGCAATTGAAAATATCAAAGATAATTTTCGTATTCTATGGCATAGTTGGGGTGTTAGCCAGCGGGCGTTACAAGACCTGCATTTTGTAACAAATGAGTGAATTTAGAATTTTGATGGATTTATTATCAAATTATAACTAAATAATCAATAATTACAATGATATAAGTTACACGAAAAAATATTAAAAAACTGTCCTCATTTTTTAACGCTAGGGTTTTTAAAATTATAGAACATTTTACGATAAAGTCAAAATTGATTAACAAATTATAGCATCGTCATTGAAGTTTTAATTATTACATCGGCCAATAAGGCCAGACATCACTACCAGATGGTGTCACTAACAAAATAGCAGAATATTTTTCGGAAGTACAAACATTCAAAAGGTTATTGTCAAAATTTCATGGATTTTGGGTAACTATTTATCGCGTTACAGTGGTTTAAGTAACGCTACTTTTGTGATTCTTAAAAACGATGGATTGAAAGCAATTTCGTGTGTTGATTTATCATTTGCTTTATGATGGGAAAAACACCATTCAGCCAAAGCTTGGGTTGAAAAATGTGAACCGGACTCTGCCCCAGTGAAAACAAACGATAGCTTGCCGATTTCAAACGTGGTCGTACGGACACCGATGATGCTGAACGCCCTGGTCGGCAAAATGAGGTGGTTATTCCAGAAAACATTGCAAAAACGCTAAAAATCATCATGGGTAATCGCAAAGTGAAGTTGCCAGAGATAGCTGCCACTCTGAAGTTATCAAAAGGTAGTATTTACACCATCATACACGAACATTTGGTATGAAAAAGCTGTTTTCCAAAGGGGTGCCGCGTTTGCTCACACCAGAGCATAAGCAACAACGAGCAGATGATTCAAAGAGCTGTTTGGAGATGTTCACGCGAAATAAGAAGGAGTTTTTACGTCATTACATCTTAATGGATGAAACATGGATTCACTCCAAAATCAAAACGGCAGTCTGCTGAGTGGTGTGCAGACGGAGAAAGCCGTCCAAAGACTCAAACATCGACTGGGAAGGGCATGTCCTCTGTATTTTGGGATTCGGATGGAATTTTATTCATCGACTACTTGGAACATGGAAAAACAATCAACAGCAACTATTATATCAGTTTGTTGAATCGTTTGAAGGGCAAAATTACACAGAAAAGACCTCATTTGAAGAAGAAAAAGGTGTTCTTTCACCGAGACAATGTACCTTGTCACAAGTCAATAAATAAGCCTCAAAATTGGTCGAATTTGGGTTTCGCATTGCTACTGCACCCACCGTATTCTCCAGATATGGTCCCCAGCGACTACTGGCTCTTCGCAGAACTCAAAAAGATGCTCCGTGGAAAGAGATTTGGCTCAGAAGAGGAAGTGATTGTCGAAACTGAAGCATATTTTGAAGGTTTTGATAAACCGTTCTACACCCGTGGTATCGAAAAGCTAGAGAAACGTTGGAATGATTGATTCGTTCTAAAAGGAGATTATATTGATGAATAAAAATGAATTTTGACAAAAAAATGTTGCTTCCTATCTAGGCCCGGGACTTATATATATATAAAAAAATAATATAATAAAGTTTGTGTGTGTGTCCATCATGAGTACCCCACCGTTCCACGCAAGAGGCAGAAATTTTGTATGTGTGCATATTTTGAGCCTGGTCAGGCTAAGACGGAGGAGGGAGGGGGTCACATAATGGGGTTCATTCTATACCCAAAATTGTTTTTGGCACCTCAAGGAGACTAGATAAGGGGTAAAGCTATAAATTAAAAAGTGACTGGCGTCTCATATAACAAGTATGCTAAGCAATTTAGTAATCTAAAATTATTCAAAATTAAAAAAGATATGACTAAAAAAAATAAGATGGTAAAATTACACTTCCTTCTTTTTTTTTTTATCAGTAAAAAAAATGATTTCCAATTAAATATTCTATTCGTGGATAGAATACAGTTTGTAGAGATTTGTCAGGAAATTCGTTTACGTATGTATTTGACATATACAAATTGATATTTAATTGAAATATCTGTCGTTTCTGAATAATTTTTCAATTTACCCTTTTTTCCTCAAACTTCAATTTTAGGAAAAAAATGCCACAAAACGATGGATTTTGAAAATAAGTTAAGAACATTAACAATAAAAATATAGTATTTCAATATCTTAAACATTTTATTTCATAAGTTTTGCAATATTTGCAAAAATGAACCAGTTATCGAGGGTTATTTTTTTGGGAAACTTAATTCCCCATAACTTTTTTGATTTTGCAAGTGCGAAAAAAACCTTAATAAGTTCATGTTTCTCTTTACAATGCCAATAAATGATATTTTCTAATCTTGGTTGTTTTTTTTTGCAAAATTTGTGCAAAATATTTTTTTCTATTTTCTTCACAAATTTCTGTTTGACCATTTTTTGATAAAAATAAAAGATGGACTGCACATCTAAACAATTTTTTTTACAACATTTATGTTGTTTGAAGTTTATAGCACTTGTAATCTAAATTCATAATAATATATTTCATATAATATACACACACTATACTTATATGTCTGTAAGAATACCCCCAAGGTTAGACCATCATGTAATCGGGCTTACTAGAATTTTCAATTTGATAAATTGTAACAACTGCTAGGCAAGACAGACAGATTTTGACAAAACAAGCAAAGCAATCATATTGTATTACGTGGCTATTAAAAAGCGTGGTGGAAGTCACGCGTAAAACGTTTTGGTATAACCTTGTACTTCTATTAACCTTAGAATATCCTATAATATTAGAGCAACAATGGGTCACCGTTGGCTAGTATTTTATATATATATAAATGTTTAGCATATAGATAGATGGTTGTTAGGCAAAAAAAGAAGAGATAAAATATGAACAAGAACTAAAATCTTTTTGATGTTCATATTCCTATTACAAGGAATATGAACATAAAATATTTTATATAGCCTGAGACAAGGAATTCCTCCTATAAATATATACATTGCTCCAACACCAATAACTTATACAAATATCCAATTGTAGAATAATGAGGCATTATCAAATTATTTAATAGGCTTATCATACATAATATTTACATAACAAATTGGCTTCACGGATCTTAAGGGACCCACCAAATGGTTACAGGAAAGTTCACCGGTATCTTTCAACCCCGGAAAGCACTCTTTTCACCCCGAGGAAAGTTCATCCCAAAGCAAGCTCACCGCGAGGAAAGTTCATCTCATAACAAGTTCATCCCGATGCAAGTTCACTGCGAGGAAAGTTTATCCCAAGACAAGTTCATCTCAAGGAACTAACATACTTTTTATATAATATAAATTATAATTATTAGAGAAGGGAAAAAGAGCAATTTAGGAAAATAAAAATGACATCAAGCTATGTAGCAAACTTGTTGCAATCGGTGGTTCAGTGTTAAAAAAGAAGTTTGTCGATCAGTTTAAGAAATTTTAGTTTCTCTTTCAATTAGAAACTTCTTTACTAAGATATTAATTATCCTACTGAATTATTAAATCTTTCTATTAAAAGTAGTATACAATACTAATTCATGGTAGAATGAATTTTCCTCGGGGTGAAAAGAGAATGGTCAAATTTCCAAGGGAGACAAGAACGCAGTGAACTTTCCATACACGCCACCAAATGTGCTGCGAGTGAATTTTGATCGGCCTGCCACCTATCATGGAAAATCATCTAAATATAGGCATACTAATCCAAAATGGAAGTTTCTAACATTAAACATGACTATGAAACTCGACTTAACCGTTAATAAAGTTTTGCTCCTGTCATAGACAAATATTTCACCTGAAAAAATATGCAAAAATAAGTTTGTGTTTATATTTCATTTCTTTATTATATAAACAGTTGTAGGGGGAAATAAGGGTATGCCACTATATAGCTGTTTGTCCCCTACTCTACAAAAGATTGTCGGCCCCTCCTCTATTACAACCACTGATGTCGATATGTAAAAATAAAATAAAAAACGAAAATGAATGCGGTAATCCTAACAATTTGCACTCACAATCCCCGAGTTTAATATTATTTATGACAAATATCTAAACATAGTTGTTTGCTTTGCTCCATCCCCCAAGGGAGTAACTTACTTCAAGTGTGAGCGACAACATATCAATTACTCCAATTCATAATGTCTAATTATTCATAACCTTTTTTTTTTTTTTTTTTTTTTTTACAATACACATTTAAAAAATGTAAAATAATGAAAATTTCGACTGTTAAATTTTTTAGACAAGACGATACTTTTATATAGCACCAACAATACTGGACACCCCTATAGTATCTACCCAAAAAAAAGTAACTTACTTTTAGTCTCTTTACACTTTGGCCTTCATTGACATGTTCCATACAAAATATATACGTAACTACAACTTGAATAACTTCCAACAAGAGAAACTCTGGGAATGTTTTACATATTCATATACGCTGAGGAAAGGTAACAACACACACTTCCTCACAAGTGTTTTGCAAGGTCCTTATTATAAGTAGGTAAATAAATGCATACTGTAAGTATGGATATGTACTTACATTTCTATCCAAGTACAAAATACCTAAATGTGACATGTTATAATCTTCCTTCTGATAGATTATCTCCTTCACAAAAGCACAGAATTGGGACTCATTTTTGAAATGAGTAAAACATCTCATTCCAAAGAGAAGGGAAAATACTATTTATACACAGAGATGATACCTGGCAGTGTGGATGGAAAAAGATTATTTAAATCTACAGCGTCCGGATGTTGTTTAACTTGGCAATTAGGGCCTAGGGACAGGATGGGCAATTTCATCATCGATCAATCCCACATCAAGCAGTGTCGAACTGATAAAAAGGTATAAGCTAGTCCAGGGGTTTCGGTCTGGAAATCCTAGAGCGCTCTCAGATCGTTATATTTTTTGTTGGACCGAAAAAAGCTCGGGTTGGACCGGTCTCATATACAAATTCGGTCTAGATTGTTCGAAAGGAAAAATTCGGTCTAGTTCGGTGCCTAAAGAATGGGTCTAGACCGATTTTACAGATAAATTATTTATAACATGACATCATATATTTCTTCAAGTACAATGACGTTGCAAAAAGTTTAAACAGAGACAACTCGGATTAATTTTGATCCTGACGTCTTTTATAAGTATACAGTATTTGCTCTAGAACTAATCGTGTACTTTTGAGATTTAAAAAAAAATGAATGAAAGTTGATCTAGAAAAAAAAATTGGTCGCTCATAATTATATCAGACCGAAAAATAGGTCCAAATCGGTCTTAAAAAAATGACTTAAGACCGAACCAAAAAAAAATTCGGTGCTGGACCCGAGTCTCAACACCAGTATTTACTGAAGTTGGGTCTATTCAATGATTCTTTTATGAAAGATACAGCAACTATCTAATATAATTTTGAAAACATTGTTAAACAAAACTTTAACTATTTACTATCAATCTATTTAAAAAAATTATAATTTTTTGGTAAAAAAATTTGAAAAATTAAATTTATTTACTCAATAATTATAAAAATCCACAACTATTAAAAAAATTATATTTTTTCAAAAACAAAAATATCAAAAATCTGCAGTTATTATCATAAATATTCAATTTTTTGGAAAAATTTCACTAATCTAGTTGTTCATAACAAATAAAAAAATTTCAAAAATCCATAAGTATTCATAAAAAATAACAACTCAAAAACCATTTTTTTAAAATTATATTTCTTGAAGATTTTTTTTTTAAGTTCAGCTATTCACAAAGTATCTAATTTTTGGGAGGAAATTTCATTAATCCACAGCTGTTCATAAAAAATGAAAATTTTTACAAAAAATTAAAAAAATCCATAGCTATTATCAAAAATTAATTTTTTTGGAAAAAAATTACAAAAACCCACAGCTGTTAATAAAAAAACTTATATATCTTTGAAAAAAATTTCAAACATCCGCAGCTATTCTCAAATAAATACATTTTTTGGGAAAAAAATTACAAAATACACAGCTGTTAATAAATATCTTACATTTTTTGCAAAAAAAAAAAAAACAGTCAATAATCTGCAACTATTCTCAAAAAAAAAAAATGAAAAATTAAATTAAATCTTCTAAAAAAGAACAAAAATTCATTTTATGGAATGGGGCAAAAGCCCCTTCAGCCCAGCCCCTGCGGACGCCACTGAAAAAAGAAATTATGTTTCTCCACCCTGTATAACCATAAGAGTAATGATTTTGGGTATATTTAAAGAACACGTTTAGACGAATAAAATTAATTAATTAATCTTTCAAATAAAAAAAATAACGCTCATATAGTGTACTGAGAATTATATACGAAAGGCAAATTTAATTATTCTTCGAAGCCATTAATAAATAAAATTATAACTCATTATTTAATCATAAAAACATCTCATACTAATTAAATTCTAGTATATATTGTATGAACAAATTTATACATTGTAAAATGGAGAAGAAAATTAATTCTTCATTTGTCATCGTCACGTTTCCTACTTCCATTAAAAATGGCTAAAAACATTAAGATTATACATTATTTATAAAGCAATATTTACTAGAGTGTAGTGTACTAGCAACAGTTCGGAATTTGGTATCGCAGGATACTTTTACGTTTGATTGTATTCATCTAAACAAAAAAATAAGCATGAATCGTCCAAAAACAAGTCGAAAATGAACACTCTTCTCCGCCCTCAAATGGCTATTTCCACCCACTTTTTGATAAGTAAGTTTGTATATACGTTTGTATGCCAGACACTGCAGGCCTTCGTCAGAGGGGATTGGCATCATGGCTGTAGGGGGCCAAACGTTTTAAAAATGAGTTTAAAAGAAATCAAAATACTCATTCAAAAGATTTTTGGAGTTTTGCAACGGAGGGATGGATTTCTTTCATTGCTGGTGTCAAAAGTGGTCTCTCCATCCTCACAAGACTCTTTCCACGCACTTTGTTGATGGCTCTCTGAATAGTCTGCCTTGAAATCCCGAGGTGACTGGCATGGGCCCTTATATACTTGAGGGAATTTGCCTGGGCTGTTTGCTTTTACAGATTAAGTTTGGACATAATGGCATAGGCCATCTTCTTCTCCGACGTTTCGATTTGCTGACGGGGTAAACGGTGGTCCTGGTGCGAATGGAAATTCGTCACTTACGTTTTAAGTGTCATTTTCTCGACTTGTATCGACGCTGGAGAGCTCAAATTTGTTTTTTTTTCTAACTAATTGTTTAATCTATCAAAATATGAATAAATTTCAATCACTCAACCTTAATTAATTATTGAATTAGTAGGTGTTCCGATTTCAATGAATCAGCCGCTATGTATTAAAATCACCACAAACATAACACGAATTCAAAATATCGATTCCCTAGAGAGTAACAAATTGCTTTTCGATAATACTATTTACATTAAAAGTAGGTAGATTTATGAAAAAGAATACATATGTATGTCTCCTATGAATCATTTTTTAATGTATGTCTATTATGAATCTTACAAAATGATAAATTTATGATTAGTCCATATTTTTATAAATATTAATAAAAATCGTTTAGGGTAAATAATATTACATTTGTACGAATAAACTATGGCGGTTTGTATGTTTACTCTTTTCAAATTTCGATTGCCGCTTGTGTGGAAAAGTTTCTATATGATCAAACTACGGTCAGGTTGTAACTGCAAAAAGTCACTTACACTTTCTAGGGCAAATTTTATCAAACTAAATATTGTAACTACTAAATACTTTTTACAATAAAATTTAATATTTGAAAAAAAAAATTAATTTTTCTAATTAAAAAAAAAAAATCATTTTCTGTGAATAACTATGTATTTCTGAAATTTTTATGCTAAAAATTTAATAGCTAAATTTTGTTTTCAAAAAATTTTACATAAGAAATGTATTTTTGGCAAAAAAAAATTCTAAAAATTTAATATTTGAAATTTAATTAATTTCTTTTCCAAAAATTTAATTGCCCGTGAATAGCAATGGATTTTGGAAATTTTTCCCCGAAAAAATTAAATATTTGAAAAAGAAATTAATGGTCTTTGAAAAGCTATTTATTTTAGAAATTTTTTTTCGAAAAATTTAAGATTTGAAAAAGAAATTTTCTTTGAAAAGCTATTTATTTTAGAAATTTTTTTTCGAAAAATTTAAGATTTGAAATTTTTTCTCAAAAAAAATTTATATATAAAATTTAATTTTAAAAAAAAATTCCCAAAAAATTTAATTTAATTTTGTTGTGAACAACTTTAGATGTTTGATATTTTTTCCAAAAAATTTGGATTTTTTTTGAGAATAGCTATGGATTTTTGAAATTTTTTCCAAAAAATTAAATTATTTTTCACCAGCTGTGGATTTTTTTTAAATTTTTTTTTAAATTTAAAAAAAACACAGGCACCCTTATTACTACATACAGAGTCTGATTTTTGTTTATTTCCTTCCTCTCACGGCTGCTCGCAGCTAATCAAATTATAAGTCATGACAGCTAAACTTCTTTCCTCCCAAACATTCTTCAAATTGTCAGGGTTACCATATTGAATTTCTGTTTCTTTTATATGTACATGCCGAAAGCTCATGTTTTATACATCACTGGTAATAACTATTAAACTTTTCCAAAATGTTCTACGCAATAATATAACAAAACATACGCGTATAAGCAATTCAGTGAACCCACATATAGAGCTCAATACAAGCTTAGCTTGCTTTTCTTTATTTCTTCTCTAGAAGGAAATGAGTACAAACACGACTCTTTCCCTCTTTTTTCCACCCAATCACTCTATTTGTGTATACTCCTCATGTGAAAGTAAATAGGCTGCGTGACTATTCCAGGTCTTTAGAATTCCATGACCCTACTTCAAGTCTAAAAAGTGGAAATTTTTCTTCGAATGATGTAATAGTTTTATTTTTTAATTTCATTCAAATTTGGATAAATAAAGATTTTCAAGTTAGATAGACAATGCTGTAATGAAAGACTATTCCATCACATAATCCATCTGGATACATAAATAATCCCTTATAATTATGAAAGACGGTTACGTAATACACTCAAATGTGAATGTATATTATTAAACAATTTCAAAAAATTGAAAATAAATCATGAAATGACACCATTTTTATGTTAATTAATTACTATTTATATCTAGCATGTTCTTGTTAAAATTCTAAGCTGAAACGATTTACTATAAACTATAATAGGTAAATTTCTATTCTAAAACCTCCTTGTATACAACATTTTTTGGATTTTTTTTGTCCATTTGATGTGAATATAATCAAACCCCCCATCCCCTATTGACACTCTTGAAAAGGCAACATATAATTAATTGACCATGTGAAAATACTGAATTTAATCAATATAAAACAATTTTTTCAAATGGACTCTGTGACTTATTTGTGATGTCATTGCCACTAGTGTTGGGTTTTTGGTGTGGAAATCCTAGACCGGTCTGTGACCGTTATATTTTTGTGGGACTAAATTAATTTGGTCCCACAAAAAAGCTCGATCTGGACCGGTATCATATAAAAATTCTGTCTAGATCGGTCCAAAGTAAAAATTCGGTCTAGTTCGGTCCCCCAAAAAATCGCTCTAGACCCATTTTACAGATATAATTATGTATAATATGACAGCATATGTTTTTACAAGTATAATGACGTTGCAAGAAGTTTAAACAGAGATAGCTCAGATTAATTTTGATCCCGCCGTCTTTTATATGTATGTGTTCTAGAACTTATGGTGTACTTTTGAGATTTGACATAATTCTTTTTTTAAATTCGTATTTAATATACATTCGTTTAAATTTGTGGTGGAGATTTTTACTTTTTTGTTGCATTTTTGAAAGCACAACCCATGTCTTTCAAAAAAACAAACCCACGGGGAATCGATCTTGTTTTATGAGGGGGAAAATCAAATGATTAACGAAAAAAAAAACACAACTTGCCCTTCAGAGCCCAAAATCTGGTTTGATCAGAATGAAAGATAGCCTTACTTACGTAACTTAGAACTATAAAAAACTTTTACTATGTTTAAAGTCTGTATCTATCTCCGTTTCTGAAATAAATGCATTTTGTCATTGTTTTTCTAATCGGTACGTACATCACACACACAGAGAAACACTCATAAATTATTTTAATTATATAGGAAATAGTTAAAATAGGAGTTTTTACTCCTACAGCCCTTATTTTGGCTATAGACTATAGGGCCAGTGTAGGGATAGTTAGCTCACTTTTCACTTGTTGGCCATATAGAAGATATATCCAGATCTCGGTTTTCTTTTTTGTTTTGTTTTCTGCAAAGTTCAAAAGAATAGCATTGTTAGAGTCTGCCATTTTGAAGGCCGAATCAACCCATGTTTATAAACATAATAACCATTCTTTTAAATTATATTAAGGAAAATAGTGAATTATTGGATGTCAAATGGGACCAACAAATTAAAGGACTTAATGCCAAATTTTAAAGTATATTTGATCCGGAAATGTATTCAAAATATGATATCACATCGGTATACAATCTTATTTCCATAGAGTAGATAAAAATCAACTATTAGAAAGGAAAGAATAATATAATTTAATCTAATTACTCTACATTTTTCGTACCTAATCGATCAAGAAAAAAAAATATATATATATACAAAATTAGAAACTTTACTGGGAATTTCAGTAGATATTACTTTGATTTTATTTATTAGTGTCAACAAGCAGTATACTATGCAGATGCTAAGTCTTTTTTTATTGTTAAAGCCATTTGATGAAATTTCATTGGAAATGTGTTCATTTTATGTAGTAAAAATATCAGCTATAAGATGAATTGGCTAACTGATACTAACTAATTATTTGGCCGTATGTCTGTTGGGTTGTTTTTTGTTTTTGTTTTTTTAAGAAAGGTTGTGAGATACAATAGAGCTAACGACTTATAATCCTCGGTTTAAAGTTAAGTCGAGTTAATGAAACCGGGCCTAGCCGATAGCTATCTATGTACCACGATTTGAAAATGATAACATTTTGGTCCACTGCCTGCATCGAAATATCGGTCATGGAATTATAGATACATGGAAGAATCAGCTAAGCTTGTTTTCTATATTTTCCCTCTCGAAAGAAAGGAGTAAATAAGGACGTCGACAATTCCCCCCTTTTTTTCAATTAATCAATCCTTTTATATCGCCCTCATGTGGGAATTGGGAATAATAATTCCGCGTGATCATTCTTCCTCTCTAGAATTCCATGGATCGGTGAAGTTTGGTCAATAAAAAAATTAATTTAGATCAGTCTCGAACCGAGTCTCGACACTAATCTATAGAAATAAAAGACATTTTGTCTTTCTGTCTCTATGAAAACGAGTCACATGTTATATAGCGCTCCGCTATGTATACCATAAATATATTTATATATAAGAAATAACAATGTAGTCGTATTAAGGAAATATTGTAGGCGTGTACATTTAGCATCGAGCGTGTATACAGGGTGCACTGTATTCTAGTTCTTCATGATGTAAATCATATAAACATTTGTGATAAAAGAAATAGTAATGTAGTTGTATCAATGAAATATTGCAGGGGTGTGCGTATAACAAGAGTACATTTTCTGTTTGTTTTTGTCAATGGTCTATTATGTATATCATAATTAGGCATGGGTTTTTGTAAGAACACGAGGAGAAGGGGGTAGCGTGACATATAGCACACTTGAATTAAGACAGTTGTTAATATCAGCTGCATGTGCAATGATTTCGGGGGAAGAAAATGTAATACTTCTTTAAAGAAAAGAAAATTTAAAATATCATTAGTCTAGGAAAAAAATTAAAATTATACTTTAATTCATATATTGATTTTATTATGCATTTTTGAAGCAATTTCCACCAAAGATAGGGAAGAATTCTTCTTTTAGATGGAGATGTTAGCACCCCCAGGAATGATTAAATAATGAACAAAAGAGAAGAAAGAGTTCTAGCACTCAGGATTTTAAATTTTTTAATCGCTATACTTAGTTTTTTCATCCATAAATCCCTATTCTAATCATAATTTATGAGCGTATGAATTAAGATTTGAATAAAGTATAAATACTGGTATGTTAAAATAAAATTTGTTGGTTTTTTTTAGTAAGTGCTCCTAAGATTAATATACATTATTTATTTATTCTCATTCTAGTGGATAGAACACATTTTTTACATTGATTAAATTATTGAGAAGTTACGTGTGAGCGTGCTCATTAAAAATTAAGAGTAATGCTGAGGATTTCTTGTGGTATATTAAATATTTATTAAGATCATTGCACATATCACTATATATAATACGAAAATATTATATTATTAATTTGTTATTTAATTTATTTTATTACAACTGAATAATTAAAAAAAAGGAAAAACACGCTCATTGACGTCACGAGGGATCTATTTTACTTTCTTTAGGGACCGACAAATGGGACTGGACTGAATAAGACCTGATTGGACTAGACTGCGGTCCATGGTCCTAAATAAGGAACGATACAACCACTTCCTGGCAATGCCTGTTACAAAAGTTAATATTTAAATAAAAAGACGCCATGGACTCATAATATCTACATTTAAGCTTACATTCAAAAATAAATTCTCATATGAGAATTACAATATATGTAAATATATATATCTCACTAAGTAAACAGTCAAAAGAGAAAGTTTATTCCGTTTATTTTTTAAAAAGTCATATCCATTTTTATAATATTAGATCTGATATATACATACGTATAGTAATATCCCTTATTCTTAAACGCACAAGGTACATACAAAATATGTAAGCTATATGAAAGAATAATAATCAAGGGAGTAACTCTTTAGATATGTTAGTCGATGATCAAAAGCTTTCTCCAAGAGTATTCAAATTTAGACATGCTAAAGCGTTAATATACGTTAATATGGTGTATTATGTTAACTAGGGCGGTTTATTTTTCATCCTTTTTCAAATTTGGTTTAAGCTTCCGCAGAATTATAGAATTCCGTCTAGAAAATTTAATATATGAAATATAATTTAAATTTTTAAATTTTTTGTCTAAATTTTATAATTTTAGAAAGTCTTTTCAAAAAAAAAATTACGTTTTGTGAACGACCTGTGGATTTTTGAAATTTTTCTTTAAAAAATATTATTTCTTTGCGAATAACTATTGATTTTGTGTTAAAAATTCCCAATATTCTGTCAAAAAAAATTATATCTGATATATAATTTTAGAAATTTTTTGTACAGCTGCGGATTTTTGAAATTTACCCCCAAAAAAAAAATATTTTTTTTCTAAATAGGTGTTGATTTTTAAAAAAATTCTTCAAAAATTCAAATATAGTTTTAGAATTTTTAAAAAAAATTCCTAAAAAGTTATTTTTTTGCAAATAGCTTTGGATTTTTTAAATTTATTGCAAAAATAATCATGATTTCAAAAAAAAATTAAATTTTTTTATCGAAATTTTTTAAATTTTTGTTAAGGGCTAGTGATTTTTGTAATTTTTTTTTTTAAATCTAAAAACGACCCCCCCCTAAATATATTCCTACAGACGCCCCTGGGCTAGTTATAAATTTGTAAATTGGTATGAAAGTATACAAAATTTCATTTTCATTTTCTTGACTTGTACGTAAGTTAGAGAGCTCAGATTTGTTTTGTTTTATAACTAATTGTTTTTACCTTAATATATTAAAATATGAATTAATTTCAATCCGACAACTTTCATTAATTCATTATTTGTAAGTATTCAAATTTCAAAGCACCATCCGGTACAAAAAGTCGTTACCACTTTTTAGTTCATATTGTATACAAAACTATCTACATGAGAGTACCCCAAAAAGGTGTATTCACTTAAATAAGTATATAAAATGCTCTATAAAAGGCGGATGTAGTTCTTCAGACAAATAATTTTTAAAAAACATTGTCATACCTGCTATTAACAGATAATTATAGTTGAGAAACTTAGAATTGTTAACTACTCTTAATAGGGCTATTAAACACTATGACTATCCGTCCATAATAATAACATAAATTAATCGTTTCAACAAAGAATCATAAATCATTCTATCTATCCATGCATTTATTATATAAATCTTTCGTCAAGAGACCTATGTTTATTTTTTATGTTGATTATTACTGATTCCATTGTTCCAAATTAGTGATAGGACGATTGATCGGAATCGGGTATTTGTTCTCGGACCGAGAAAATAATTTTTCATTTGCGATTCCAATTTTTGTTTATTACTGGTATTTTAATATATATTACTTTTCTAGGTTATGAAAAAGATTAGGATTAATTAAGAATTTTTTTATTTTTTTTTGGCTAGAAAATTTAATTTTAATTTTTGTCTGGTAATATAAAGTCACAACATCAACTTTGTATGTAAGAAAAATATACACCATATTGTATGTCAATCCTTTTTTAAATGAGCAATAATATCATTTAATACTAGTGGTAGTATCCGGCAATGCCCTCAGTTATTAGGGGGGTTTGCCAAGGAACCAATTGACCAAGGCCTGCTCGTGCTTTTTGCTTCGTATAGGGAAGGGGTCGGGTAACTTTTTGTAGCTTTACCTAAACAGAACTTCTAGTAAAATTAATTACAAACAAAACAAACTGCAAGATGTTTATTTCATTTAACACTAGGATGTAAAAGTCCTTCTCAATGGCATTGAAATAACACACAAGAAATATCTTAGTTAATTACACATTTAGAAACATAAATAAAACAGTTATTCTTTTTTTAGTGATGGGACGATTAATCAGAATAGGAAAATCCGATATTTATTCTGGAATCGGCATCCAGAAAATAAGATTAAATGTTTACAGATTTCTTGTTCATCTACAACGTTTTGGACGAGCTGAGGGTGGTCCTGGAGACGCCCAACTGCATGGAGTGCATGAATGGAAATTTGTAGATTACTTTCAAGTGTCATTTTCTCGACTTGTACGTGAACATTGTATATTAGGTAGATTTATGGGGGAAAAATACATAGATTAGTCTCCTATGAAGCATCGTTTGATGTATTTTACCATTCTATTTTGAATCTTACTAAATGATAAATTTAGGATCAATGCATTTCATTTGTTGCAAAATCACTCAAGAAAAATAATATTACATTTGTATCATAAACTATGTCTACTCTCTTCAGATTTCGATTGCCGTTTGTGTGGAAAAGTTTCCATGTGGTTCAGGGTGTTACTGCAAAAAGTCACATACACTTTCTAGGATATATTTTATAGAACTTAAAATTGTAGCTATTATGATGGATTCACTGATGTACTTCTCCACGCATTGTGGACGCGTATCTTCTTCCTCTTTATTATACTTATTTGTAATGGAACAAAAAATCGGAATTGCTTTTTACTAGAAAATATAATATTTTAATTTTATTTTCAAAAAGTCTTATATTAGAAATTCAATTTTTGAAATTTTTTCCCAAAAAAATTATTTCTTTGAGAACAGCTTGAGATTTTTGAAAAAAAATTATATTTGAATTTTTTTTTCCAAATAATTTAATTTTTTGTGTACAGCTGTGGATTTGGGAAAAAAAATTTAATTTCAAATTTTATATTTGATTTTTTTTTTTTCAAAACATTCAATTGTTTTGGATTGAAAGAAAAAAAAACTTAAAAAACAAGCCTCTCCACAAAAAATTATAATCCTGTGGACGGCAAAATGGTATTATTTAAAATATTAAGGAATTGAAATCGGCATCGGGAATTTTGAATACAATATGATCGGAATCGACATCACTTCTTTTTTTTTTTTGGAATAGTCTACTGTTTAATTTTGCATGACCCACAAGCAAAATTTGTGAGAGGTCATCATTGGCCACAAATTCCATGCTTATTTCTCTGTAAAACAAAGTTCAATAAGTTATCCTGCCAATCCTTCAACCTCACCAGGCAAAATCCTTCAACCTCACCAGGTAAATCAGTCAGATCATATTTTAACGGAACTACAATCCAGCTGACATGTATAGATCATACTCTGACAGAACCTTTTCGTATGTTTGTTGAGGCGCCTTATGAATGGTTCCTGCATATCACTAAGACTGTAGTCATTACAGTCTTCTATAACTCTAAAAGTTTTCTACAGGATGAAACGATTAAATCTGCCGCAACTTTATAGCAGCACGACTGATTTTTCTGTTGCTAAGGGGTCTTTTAGTATTTGCTTACTTACAAACAAAGCGCCATGACAACAACATCTCTATAACATGGACAAAAAGAACAATATTTCAATAAGAGAGATCAAAGATGCGCCGCTTTTCAACTTATGCTTAATGATGATCCCACTTTTAACAACAAGAAAGGTTAGAAGCATCAGAGCGAACCTTAAGGAGTGTGAAACCCCCATGGTTCAGACTCGTCTCAAGTGAAGGCTATTTCATGCCCTCCCCACATCATCCACGTTGGCCTCAGAGTCAACACTGAGGTCTACCTCAAGGTTGTAAAGGAGGTAATGTTCCCATAGATACAACAGGTGGCCGGCAAGAGGCGGTGGGAATGGCAGGAGGACTACACTCCGCCCATAAGGTCCATGTCACCCAGAAGTGGCTGAAAGAGAATACATTTGACTTCGTACCGTTCTGACATTGGGCCCCTCCTTAACAGATTTGAACCCCTCGACTACTGGGTGTGGCCCTACGTCAAGAATAATACAAACATGACCCCCACAACACCAAGAAAAGCCTGATGGCCATTATTCGTCGCACATTCGCCTTTCTCGGGCCAGTCTAAGTTCAAAAGGCGTGCTCTCGTTTCCATACCCGTATTGTAGCGGTTTTGGAGGTGGAAGGCGGTTACATTGAATAAATTCTTCTCTCTTACCTAATAAACGTGTGTGTTTCTTGATTTCAATAAATATTACAAAATAAAACTGTAGTTTCATTTTTTTGGCGCGACAGATTTAATCGTTCCACACTGTATTTACTTAATTTGGGCTAATTTACCCCTGCTTCCCGATCACTGGTATAGAGAGTGTAATTGAGGCTGAAGGTGACTTTGCTGCACAAAATAAATCAGAATCCATCAAGCTTTACGAATTGAATTTTATCCTTTTAATCTGATAACTTGTTGGAGAGGAAATTAAATTTGACAAAGTTCTTTTCGCGATACAGATAGCTTGCACACCCTGTAAATAAACCTTAGCCCCGAAGATGTATTAAAAGAATGAGTAAATTTGTCAATTTACTATGATTGCGTTATATTTTTCTGAAATAGCTTAAAATAAAACAAAAACTCATTTAAAAAGTGAACTAGGAACGATTAAATTAATTCAAAGTGAAGGATTGAATGAACACCAAAACGATTAAAAAATGTGAAGAATGACAAGCCTGGCTTGAATAATGAATACCGTCCCATACAAGCCACAAAGAAAGGAAAAGTTGATATACAAAAAAGTAGGAGAACAACTGATGTGTATTTGGAAATGATTGTTTACTATTCACAATATTCAATATTCATGATTATGGAATTGTATTACAACGACAGACCCTTTTCCTGCATTTATCAAAATTGAATCGGAAGTCAAAATATTTTATAATTGAATCCCATAAATAATATAGTATAGTGTTATACATTAACAACGCATAATATCAAAATGTTTTGACTTGCTTTGTTATCTGTAAATTGCCTTTATAAATAGGGATATTATGTACACTAACAGTATCATGATATGGAGATGTGAAACTTGACCCAATCCTCATGAGCATACATTTAAAAAAAAGTATTTCTAGGCCTGCTCTTCTAGATTGTTTATCCTTTTAAAAATAAAATACGTGCGATCAAATAGCAATATGGTTTTTATAGTGATGTTTGTAAGCAAATATTTAACCTTTATTTAACAACCAACACAATGTAGGCTTTTTGAAGTACACTTATCGTCGATTTAGACCTCTCCTAATGTCCTACGATACACCGGTTGCAAAGGAGCCGCATGAGGGTTATTAACTACCAACAAAGTATTACATACCTTGTCAGAGCCCTGTAAGGTTAATATCAAAAATAGTTAAAAACCTTTGAGTTGTGAAGAATAACAAGGGTCCTTTATGCTCAGGTAAGGGGTGGCTGTAGGTTTTTGGACCATCGATTTACTTCTACAACTCATGGTACGGGATGTATTATAAAACATTGGAAGGGATCCTTGTGCTCAGGCAAGTGTCGGCCGTGGGTTTTGAGCCAGGTTTTGCACAACCCATTGGCTGAGTTATATAATAGAATAGTATAAGTTGTCCATGATGCTCAGGGAAGTAGTGGCAGTGGGGTTTGACCTATCTTGTGGAAAACCGGTTCAATTGCACAGCCTATGGGCCGAAGTATACTAGAAGGTGTCCTTGATACTCAGGATAGCGGGAGCGATATGTTTTTAATCCTATTAGGGACAAGCTGTCCACCTGTACAACCTATTGTCCGAGGTATATTTTGCGAAATAAAATTAAGCATCCTTATATGATTTCCTATCATACAATAGTATGATTGTCTGAATACAATATTTAATTGCATGAAAGTGCACACGATTATCAAATTGCTTGCAATTAATTGTTAAACAATCAAACGACTAGTGATTGGATGATAAATCGAAACGAAATCGGAGAATCAGGTATTTTTCCTGGAATCAAGATCGGCATTAGGAAATAATGTTTAATTTGCTATTAAAAGAAAGTAATATTTGAGTTTATTTTCCCAAAAAAAATTAATTCTTATGAACAGATGTGGATTTTGGAAATTTTTCTCCAAAAAAACCATTAATAATAATCATCGGAATCGGTAATCTATACAAGGATTTTTTTTTTTAAATCGTCCAATCACTAATAAGAGGGTTTATCAAATTGTATCTTGGTAGAATAACAATTCAGTCTCTTCTTTAAAACTCACCTAAAACGGCGAGTATTTTTTGGTCGATGAAGGGTTCACTAACATTTGAGAATGAGAGAGTGTTAATTCTTAATCTGAGCAAGTGGAAAAAAAGTTATTCTAGTACCCAAATAAATATGTACAAAAATTCAAATGATCGTCTTTTCACCACTTGGTTTTAGCTTTGATTTTCAAGGATGCAACCTTTATTTAACAACCAACACAATTTTATCAGCCAGATGAAAGCTAAATCTATAAAAAGTTCAATTCAATATAATCGCTTTGGCGTAAATAATGACCTCGACTCGACCCCAGACACGGGAGCAGGTGCTGATGAAGGCTTCCTTTGGCAGATTCAGGAATTCCAACGTGATCCTGGATATCAGCTCAGAATTTGTGTTGCAGTAAGGATATGTCGGTGAATCGCTCTACTGCACCCTACAAAAAAAAAGTCAATGGGGTTGAGGTCCAATGAGCTTGAAGGCCAAACACTGGGACTAACAAAGTCAAGAAAAGAAATTCTTATAAGTAGGTCAACGTTTGATTTGTATCACAAATAATTTGCAACACACTTCCTGATCAGTCTTTCGGAGCATATGGGATTCCTACCAATTCCCCAATCGATTTGGATGATTTATAATTAATGATTTTTGCAAATTTGCAAAAACCTAATCAGTGCACATTGCTGTTATTCATTATCACCTCCAGACCCTTCATCTTCTATTGGACCATTTGAAAACCAAGCTGAAAGAAAAATGCCCATGAATAGCCCACAAAAAAGTCATTTTCCATCACTTTTTTGCATCAGTTCACACCTCAGCAGTCTTGATCGCAAAATTAATGGAAATATGGTTCTAATTCAAGATGCCCACAGCACTAGTAATCTCATACACCTTCACTCTTCTGTCATCCATCACCATATCCTACATTTTATCAATAATTTCTAGAGTAATAACCTCAACAAGGTGTCCAGAACGTTCAGCGTCATTTGTGTGCATATGGTCACTCTGAAAATTTTGAAACCACTTGTAAACTGTTTTAATCGAAGGTACAGAGTCCCCATACAGTTAACCAAACTTCTTTTTAGTCTCTTGAGGCGTTTTGCCTTTCATAAAGTAATGTTAAATCGACACAGAAAATTATTTTGTGTCCAATTTTTGAAAATCACTCCACTTCCTCCATTCAAAGGAATGCCAAACAGAAATAAATAGAGCGATAGGGCTGAAAGTTGATGTATCTTCTTCCAAGAGATGCAACTAACTAAACATAACCTCGATTACGCGCCAGTAGTGCCATCTTTCGGACTTTGCACGGACTTTTCAAACGACCCCCGAACATATATGCAAATAGTAGTTATAATTAATTGTATTTAGTGTTCCAGACACATACTTTATCAGGGTATAAATTATATAAGGCCTCCTTATTTGCATATGTATATTAAATATATGAAAAAATAGGTATATACAATATACGTATATCTATATACAAACATATTTATATTTTCCCTCCTATTAATACATAATAATAATAAACGGGAAATTAGGCAAAGGAAGAAAGGAGCTCCAAAACTTTCTAAATACAAAGAACTTTGCATAATATAATAAGCACGCTTACTGTACTACTCTCTGTTGCCTACTAGCGGTTCTCTCTCGGAATCTCCTTTTCCAGGGATTTCTTGGAGTGCTATACCTACAGGAAATATTATTTTCCCTAGGAAGTCCAACATTTAATTATTCCATAATATAAGCTTCATTTAATTCCTACGAGCGCGAACACGCAATCTTACAGATTTTATTTATATTTAGTTAGTTTATGTTAAAACTCTAAGCTAAAACAATCTACTATAAACTATAAAACTGTCCATTGATCCCCTGATTCCAAATTTGGCATTATTTTTTCACTCATAGCCTCTTGGCCTTCAGAAAAAGGGCATACATTTTTTGTTATTTTGGCTATTTTAAGGTTCATAGGTGTTTTAAGCCCTCGGTGTTGAAGATAGGGATAAATTATGTTAATATATTTTAAAGCCAAATGTTAAAAATTTTTAAAGCAACTTTTAAAATGTCTGCATCAAACTTTTAACTCGAGTTATCTTTGTTTAAAGTTGAAAATAGGTGCTTTTTGTAGAGAGGCTCATAGCTCCTAGACGAATAGATTCAAAAAGCTTAAAAGTATCGCATTTGACAGCTGAACTTTAATTAAAAAAAAAAAAAAAAAAGACCCTCCCCAAAAACACTCTTTATCGTTGTCAATTTAAGATAAGGCCACGACAATATTTCAAGGAAAAAGCTCATTTTTGAATTGAATTGATCCAACACTATCCCTCTTTTATATCAAAGTCCGTCAGTAAGAAAAATAACCCAATGACGTCAGGTGAAAAGGGACATCTTGCGAAAAAATGAAAAAACGCTGCACCACTGTATCTTCTCTGGTCAACAGTCGCGTTTCATTACTTGATTTAAAGCTTTAGGTCTTCGTGTTTGTGGAAGGTTTGGATCAACATGGATGTTGCGAGTCTGAAAAATACATTTTAGTAGGGCATTAAAGAATTAAATTACGTGATTGATTAAAGATAGAACGGATCTACATTTTGTCAGATTCTGGTCGGTTCGGAACTTGTGACGTAAATATTCGGGTACCCAAACTTTCAAATCCAGATCCGAAACTAAAATTAGATAGATACTTGTCTCGAATTTTTTGAACATTTTACCTCTAACTTGTAAATAGGATCCGGATTATGGTTACTTTATTACTAATTACGGATTCCTAAACAATGAGTAACCTAATGTAATTACTGTTAGAAAATATAATACAATAATAACCTTTGGGGACGTCGTTAATTTACTGTATCTCACAGCCTCCCTCCAAAAATAAACAGAAAAAAGGCCAAAAATCTATTGGTATGAAGTCAATTCGGGGAAAAAATCTTCCCAACTATGGACTTGTTAATCATTCAACGATTCTTGGCCTTTATTTGCAACTTAACAATAGCTAATTCTAATTCAACCAATCAACATTTAATACACTGATTAGGAGAAAAGAAGCAGAAACAGTAACAGCTGACAAGAAAATACACTGACTATTTTTGTGTTAGTAAGATAATTATTATTAGATATCTCTCTAGTTCTAATTATTTGTGTAAACATTTGCAAAAAAAAAATTATCATAAGTTGATGGATATGCTCATTAATTATCAAAGCCTCCATGAAGCTTTTGATATTGTTCAAGCAAATAGGTACGCCTCTAATGATTAAATGAATATACAAAGTAATCAAACAAATAAAACACAACAATATATAGTTTCCATAGAAAGACTGAAAGAAAATGCATCACTATATATAAATCAATCACCTTTGCAGCTAAGTTATGAAAACAATTGTTTTAGTGCATGTAATACTTAATACAAGTGAAATTATGTTTCTACTCATTAAGTCGTAATAAATTATAATTTAAAAGGGAAGAATGTACAAATGAGAAGTTCATTCCCAAAACCAGGTATTTCCCAATTTTCTACTTTTGAGAAAATCAAGAAAATTATGTCATCTATTCATATGGTTAACCCAAGACGTATATTTTACAACAGATTTTACTCACAACAAAACGCTTTTTTATCTCAAAACCAGTTATTCAGAGAGAAATAAATATTTCTGACCCAAAAAATAGAATTAAAATGAATAATTAGGTCAACCAATTAGATAGCTGTCTTGCCAATTTCATTCAATACATATAGCAACAAGACTATAGCAAACTGCTTTTGGAACAAAAACATAATCAGAATTAACTGGCTTTGGGGAAAATTAGTGTTGGGTTTTTAGACCGAAATTATTTGGTCCAACAAAAGCTCGGTCTGGACCGGTCTCATAGAAAAATGCTGTCTAGATAGGTGCAAAGGAAAAATTCGGTTTAGTTCCATCCCAAAAAAATCGGTCTAGACCGATTTTATAGATTAATTATTTGTAATTATTTTCAAGTACAATTCCCTCATACGAAATTTAAACAGACATAACTCGGATGAATTTTAACCCCGTCGTCTCTCATGGAATACGGAATTCCAGCATCTTTAGAGATGTATGATCAAGACCGAAAATTGGTCCAAATTGGTATAGAAAAAATCCCTTAAGACCGAACCGAAAAAATAATTCGGGTCTGGACAGTGTGTCAACATTAGGGAGAATCATGAATTCACCATGGACATTGAAACCAAAGAAAAAAACAGATTTACTAAGTACTTACTCGTACTCCATCAAACTGCTATTTAAATGCAATAAATTTTGGAAATAAACAACTCAAATGAAGGTACTTATGCTAAAAATCGTGATGCATAAAAGTAACCGTCTAGCCAGTTATAGTTCGGTACCTTAATGAATGAAAGAAAGTATGATCTAATTTTAAATAAGCGTAATGGTTAAGTATGACGAAAAATAATTTGTAACTTTCCAACAAATGAACTATTTCCGGAATGATTTGAATTATAATCATTTTCTTAAATGAAGCTTGAAAAAGTACAATATAACAATTGATTAAAATGATCGTTAGAAATTATAATCCTTTCTAATTCGTACTATAACTAGAACAAGAAAGTACTTTATAAATAATTCATTGAATCATGAGTAGTGATGTGCATTTTGTAGAGCTTGAATAGAAGGCGTGAGCAAGACTGGACATGGTACTTCCAATGGAATAAATATTCTTAATTATTTATTATACTTTTAAAATGATCTGTAGATTATACATGATGGAGCTAGGTATTTTTGCTTCAAACTAATGGCCTCAGAACATTTTTCCACGAAGATATTTCCCCTTACGATATAAATAAATGAGATTCACACGTCATTTTTGTTAAAATTGAGTTTCCCTTCGAATACTTTATTCAAAATATATAATGTGTATTACTATAAAAAGAATTAAATGATTGTTTTCTGTTGGAAGAATGATGGAATCATGCCCCAAAATGTCAATGCACACCCCAACAAAATCTCACTATGTAATGAATTCGAACCGGAGATAAAATAAGTAATAAAGTTAGTTATTTGAGTAAAACAAAAATAAACACACACAGCAACAATTATAATAGAATGTGATATAATCCTTTCTCCTCTATTAATTATAATTAGACATGATGGATTATTAATGCTAGAAAAGACTCATGGATTGACGAAAACGCATAATATGAGGCAATATTATGATTCCAATATTATTACAAAAGAAAGCAAATTTTTACTGTATTTTATAGTAATAACTATTGATGAAAATCGTCTGTATTTTAGGCATGATAAAAAATCAACCGATAATCAATATGGTAACCCTGACAATGAAACGAACTTAGCTGTCATGACGTTTCATTAGATCAGCATCCAGCAGCTGCGACGAAGGAGGAAATAAATAAGGCCATAGCAAGAGAGCGGTCTAGGATTTTTAGGCCGATACAAAATGAAAGGGGCCAAATGGGATGATAGTTTATAACACATCTATACCGGGTGTCCGGAAAGTCCTGACTGATTTCTAACTTCCAACTTCATTAAGATCTACAAGGACTAAAAGTAGAGATACAGAGAAATGTTTTTAATAAAAATACTTTGCTTGGTTATAATCTATAACATGTTTTTAATGCTTCCATAACACCCACAACACGGGGACGAAAGGAGGAGCAGGTTTTCTTGATGTAGGTGGGGTCCATCTTGGCCCAGGCCTTGGTGATACTGGCCTTGAGAGCTTTGGTACTGCTGTGGCGTTTTTTGCAAGCCTGTCTCTCAATGTGCGTCCAGATGCTGAAATCCAAGGGGTTCAGGTCGGGGGAGGAGGGGGGCCAGAAGTCCTTAGGCCAGAATTCCACATTCTCCTTCAACCACTTCTGGGTGTTCTTTGCTGTGTGTGCGGGTGCCCCATCCCGCTGGAAACACACCCTCTTGCCAGGATACTCCTTCCTGATCCATGGGACCACCTTGGTCTTGAGCACCTTGATGAAGTCCTCCGAGGTGAGCCTGTAGCCCTCTCGGAAGAAGACTGGAGGCATGGCTTTACCATCTGAGCCAACAACTCCAAGCATCATGATGCTGGCTGGGTGCTTGGTCATGAACACATATTTCTCAGATCCCACATAACCATTAAGGCTAATGTAGCGATCATTTTTGCGGTTGAAGACTGGATCCACTATAAAAGTTTTCTCATCGGAAAAAATGAGAATTCTGTCCCCATTGCTTTTTATGTTGTTCAAAATCTTCTTGCATCGGATGTATCTGGCCTCCATATTGGCCATGGACAACATGGGACGGGTGGTGCGGACCAAGGACTTGCCCCCAATGTCCTTGACAATGTTGGCAGCAGTAGTCTTACCCATGTTGTCCTTCTTGGCAATTGTTCTGATGCTCAGAAGAGGGTTTATCTTGAGCTGGGCCCTGATCTTCTTCTTAGTGGCCTTGGTGGCCTTAGGTCTCCTACTTCGAGACTTGTCTTCAAGGCCTTCCCCATTGTCCAACCTCCTCTGGATCCTGTCAATGGTGCTGGCGGATATGCTGGTGGCCTCAGAGATCTCCTTGTGGCTGATTCCTGCACGAAGCAGAGCAGCTACTTCATGTCTTTTAGCCTCCATGTCAAAAACAATTATGAATTTCGAAATGTTATTGAAACAAAACTTGTTAATCTGAAAACGGTCTTTAACTTTTATTTATGCAACATTTACGTAAAAAGTCTCTGAAACCTCAAAAAAGCCATCGAAGGTACCGGGCAAGACTTTCGCGATACCCGGTACTTTCACAATTATTGAAAATTCGTGTAAGTCTTTGATTCATATATTCATATTTTTGCCCCTACGACTCCATTTTGTATTTGATGGAATGAGCATTTCTGTAGAAGTCTGTTCTATACGTATTTTTCAAAGAAGTTTGTCAACAGTAGTATGATAATTAAAAAGAAGAAAGCCATTTCTTTACATATTTTGATTTTTAAAATGTAATTGCGTCATTTCTTCTTTTCTTTTTCTTTTTTTCATTATCTTTCAAGATATAAACGATAAATGTACATATTTTCAGAATGATCAAGTTTATAGTCAATTTATATGTCTCGTTAAGAATACATGAGCAAAATAAGTACATAATCTGACAACCCAGATGTTTTATGCAAAAACTTTGGTCGGAACCTCTCAAAAAAACCAAAAAAAAAACATAAAAATAGGATTTAGGTTTCTTGGTCTCGTGTAACAATATTCCTGGAAACGTTTTTCGACCATTTGTCCATTGTTCAACTTATGCAATAAGTTGATTTAGTATGACTACTGCAACATAATAAAAGATGGGAGAACAAGATTCTTCTGATCTAAAAATCCGCATAATGAGTAGTTAAATTTATTGCACTAGGGATTTAATAAATGCATAGTTATGACTATAATCAATATCAAAATGTATATATTATCAAGTAATCTAATACTATATGGAGTAAAGGGTTAAATTAATCAAACAATGAAAAAAACAATTAAATTATTCCCATAAATATATAACAGATATGTTTCTTAAACAAAGATGAAGAAACACATTATTTATGTATAACAATTAGAATTTGAATATCAAAATTTGACTCTTGACTTCTTAATTAACCTTGAATTAATTAATTATAACACATAGTATTTATAACACGTGTATACCATTATTGTACCACGCAACCTTTCCTCTGAAAATAAACAGAAAAAAGGTCCGCAATCAGTTAGAAGTCCGCAAATACTTCCCAAATATGGAATAGTTATTAAATAACAATATCCAACAAAAGCCCACTTTTTCTTATGCTCAACATAGTACAATTTGACCCCCTGATTCACAAATATGGTCTTATTTTTTCTCTCATAGCCTCGTGGCCTTCAGAAAACGGGCATACAGTTTTTGTTATTTTTGGCTATTTTTAAGGTTCAAAGCTGTTTTAAGCCCTCGGTGTTGAGGATAGGGATAAATTATGTTAACATATTTTAAAGCCGAATGTTAAAAAATTTTAAAGCAATTTTTAAAATGTCTGCATCAAACTTTTAACTCAAATTATCTTTGTTTAAACTGTAAAATAGGTGTTATTTATTCAGAACTCTTTTTAATTCAATATTCAGTAGACGGATTAGGTGAAAAGAAGTAAGAACATTTATATCCAGACTGTTAAAACCCTGTTTTCCTGGTTGGAGGGGACGGAATCAACTTAAAACAAAGTGTACCTAAATTATTTGCCAAGATAGCATAAATGACGTCATATGAAAAAAGTGACAGAAATTTGAAAAAATATATAGGGTAGACCTTTTTCTGTTTTGTTTTTTTCAAGGAGCGATCTTTTCTTTAAAAAAAGGTGATTTGAAAATTACAAAGAAATATTTTTTTTTTTTTCACAAAATATTTTAAATTTTTTGGAAAAAAAAAATTCAATAGTCTATAGTTACTCATAGAAAATTTAATTTTGTGAAAAAAAGTGACTTTTCAAATATAATTTTTTTTGGGAAAAAATTAAGTCTCCACAGCTTTTGACATAACATTAAATTTTTAGGAAAATAATTTCAAAAATGAAATTTCAAATATTAAGTTTTGGGGGAGAAAAAATCATAAATCTATAGTTATTCACAGAAAATTAAATTTTGTGTAAAAAAGTTCAAAAATCCAGTTATTCATAGAAAATTTAATTTTTTGAAAAAAAAATTCCAAAATTTCCAGAAAATTAATTTTTTGTAAAAAATTTAAAAGATCAATTGTTATTGATTTTTTGGGAAATATTTCAAAAATTAAATTACAAATATTTTTTTTTTTGAAAAAATGTAAAAAATAATTTTTTTGGAAAAAAATTTGAAAAATTTTGAAACTAAATTAAATTTAAAATTTAAAAAAAAATCAAATATCAAATTTTTAGTATAAAGCAAAAATTCCTTAATTCGGGGGGAGGAGCCCTTCAGGCCCTGCTCCTTTTATACTTGTTCCTCACTTACCTATCACAAAGCTTTAAAACAAGTAGTGAAACGAACACAAAAACAATGAACAGGTGAAAAATGTATTGGCCGGAATTAACTTCTTTTATCCGCCAGGGGGATTATTTGGCTATTATTTCTATAATAACAAATCTAGCTATAAACTAGAATGTATTCGTGTATTAAAAATAGCTAGATTTGAATCATAAGTGTAGAAAGTAGAATACTGAATATATTCTAATTTTAGTATTAATAAATAACTATTAACTATAGTGTTGTTATTTTAGTAATAAATTATGTGAGGTTGATAAGATGAGTTATGGGAGTCCTCCGAGAATGGTCGGCTTTGACTGCTCTGCAACTTGTCCTTCAAGGGAGTGGATGAGTTTTTACACCATATCAAGAGTAATTTTAGAGAATAACAAGTCAATTGCCACCTATTAGTATTGTATGGCTTTGCTTCCCACTGTCGGATAATACCTACTAGAACACTAGTCTACTAGTCCATGTTTTGAAGTAGTTCAATTCTAAAATTCACCAGGCTCCATCTTTAAATACTTCATGCAATAATTTCTTGGGGTCTCTCCGGAGGTGGATAAATTTATGGGAATTCATGATGTTAAATCGGATGTTGGGACAGCTCAATACTGGTCTGCAAAGCGAATGTTCGTTTCTTTAGACTAGGGGTGGGCAACCTATGGCACACGTGTCAATGCTGACACGCAGACGTATATTCACTGGCACGCGCAAATTAGAACATATTCCTTAGTTTGTGTGTGTTTTTTACCATTATTGCTGATTGTGGCACACTCATTGATTAGAAATGTTGTTAAAGTTGGTACTCTTTGTCTCAAAGGTTGCCTACCCTTGCTTTAGACGGAAAAGAGGGGAAATGGACCCTGGGACTACATGTGACAGATAATGATGGAACCTTCACGACGAAGCTACAGAAAAGGCCGTTATTGAATTCGGAATATATTAAAATTTTAGAGTATACTTCAGATGAAGAATATATGTAAACTCCATAATAAATGAAAAGAAATAAAGTTTATGGTTGAATTTGCGTTCCTTCTCGTCAACATGTTGCTGTCAAACTGTTATTTGCCCTTGTGTTTTAGGATCATTTAATGGGAAGATACTCACTTCACACATGCATCGCCATCGGAGAGGATCTTCTCGTGAAGATGTAAAACTATTTAGTCTGCAATGATAATATAAAATAATTGAAACAATATATCGAAAATTGACAATTTTATTTATTTCTTAAGTGGTTTGCTATGAATGGTGTGTTCCTTTCATTTTTATTCACTTATATATCTCGTTCGTGACTATTTAATGTATTTATTAGTAATTTGAATTTATATTAGGACATTATTCAGGCGCATGTATCAGAAGCTTCTGAAATAAGATCGCATTTAAGGTCAATTTTCCCTAGAAAATTCTTTATATATAGCTTGTAAGAGGATCTTCATTTACAACCACTTATCTGGCAATATATCTTCTGGATCTTTGCTTTCGGTGCCCAGTTTTACCATGGGATTATGGGAGGGAGTGGATCACTTCAAGGAAAGATTGAGGTCAAAACTCACTTATCTAAGGAGATACGAAGGAATTGGGTCCTTATAATATAAATGATATTTTGAAGTGTATATTACTCACCCTGCAATAGCGATAGCGATATTGCATCGTAATCTTCAAAGATGATATTCACAAATTTGCGAATTTGAGCAAAAGTTATGCCTTCAGGCATATTGATGTGCAATTTTATCTCCTCTAGATACCATTCTCCTTGCTCGAACCTCCCATCCGAAAAAAGATGCCAGACGTTTAATATTTATACTAATTTCAAAATATGGATATAATTCTCGGAGGATGAAGAGCATGGCTCTCTTAAATTTGACCATCATTTGGAGTAAATCAGACACTAAGGTTATTGATGGTTTATGAGGGGCAGATAAGTCCCCTTTAAGAAGATCAAATTGTAAAGCACACATAGTCCATAACAAAACTAAACATTCTATTGTCTGCTTTGGTAACCAAGACACATGAGTTTAAGCTAGCTTGCTTGGGAGCAGAGGGCCGTAATAACGGATCATCACAATAGACGCTGCCACTTATATGAAGTTCCGATTTAATTAAATTAACAACCAGTTTCCTTATTTTTTTATTTTTTTAATAGTAATAATTTTAATAATATAATTAACTAAATATATAAATTTTTAAAGACTTGAGTATGATATAATATAAGATATTGATAAACAAAAAACACGTGCTACCGTCTTCAGTATAAATAAATGAATGAATACATAGGAAAAACGACATCTATTTAAAAAATATGAAAAATACTGACCATACTATTTTCTCAGGCTAACGGTCGCGTTTTGCTACTTGGTTTAAAGCTTTACTTATAATGTATTTTAAAAGAAAATTCATTAAGTTTACTCATAATTCCTATTTTTAATAGGTTCCTTTCCTCTAAATTTTTAAGAATGATATTAATGAAATATCCTAGTTCTTAAAAAAACAATTATGTTGTATATTTTGAATGAGGCATATTATAAAATAAAAAATATATTTAATTGAGGAGTTTCTTTCATAGAATGAGATACTTTTGAAGTATACATGCCTAGATTAATTATTTCAAGTGTCTTAATAATTATTGAACATATGAAGAATAGTGTGGCCCTTATTAGAAAAAGAGTAGAGTGGCCCTTACAAATCGATGTTTTACTGTGACTTGTCTCCACCTTCCATTTTGTTCGCTTCTGCACAATATTTGTGATTTTAATTAATATATCGTGATGGCACTCATTTGTTAATGTTTTGTTCTATAATTTAAAATTAACGCGCTTAAATCTGTTGCATAAATAGATTAATGTAATTACCAAATCCTTATTAATGTAATCAATTATATTATTTAATACTAGCCGCATTGCCCAAAGTTATTAAGAGTCGACGAACAGATAAACTTTGCTATAATTATATAAAGGATAACTCCCTAAGAAATCATCTGTGTGAAACTCACCGTCTTTCATGAGCACACTCACACGTAGTACCTCAATACTTTGATGTTCTCTCTTCAAGAATGAAATAATATTAATAACTGCTTAAGAATTTTATTAATAGGAAGTAATGAGCCAGGGAGTACTTTAGTCTAGAGACTAAAGTACTGCATTGAGTTGTAGTACTACACCCTCGTTGTAAAAAATGAGTCCTCAACTCATATTTTTTTTAGTTAAGGACTGAAATAAAAAAGAGCGCGAGGAGAAGGCGTGGGTAATGTTTTTGAGGGAAGAAAATGAATTACTGCTTTGAAAAGGAGAAACTTCTACATTTAAAATAGTATTATTGGAGAGAAATCATATTTAAATTAATATGAATGTATTTTATTATACATTTTTAAAAGAATTTACACCAACAATAGGGGATAATGCTTACTTTAGAGGAAGAAGTTAACACTACGACAACCTATTAAAGAATGAACAAAAAAGAAGAAAGAGCACTCGCAACAAACTTTTTTAATAGTCAGGAAATAAAAAATATGATATTTATTTGAATACTCTTTTTTTTTTTTTTTTACACTTTCTAAAAAGAACTTTTTATTTATCAAAGCTGTCATCATTATTATTTTTCAAAATGAAAATAATCGATAGTGCATCAAAGACGAAAAGTAACTATAAGGATTTGGTTTGGAATTATAAATGTAAATCCTTGTTGGACTTGGAGTATAATTAATGATCGATATCCCTGTAATTCCAGCCTGTATCAGTCCTAGATACTGGGTAGGGTTAGTGTTTGTTTTCTAGCAGCGAAATTAATTAAACGTCATGACTGCTTCGCTGCTGTTCTCTTCCCAAACATTCTTCAAATTGTCAGGGTGGTCACGTTCATTTTCGATTTCTTTTATGTTTACATACCGGCAGGTCATATAATTTGAATCTCTTTTTATAGTATAGATGTTTATGAGTTGACCTAAGCGCTCACTAGATTTCATTCATTTTTACATACAATTTTTATAAAACTCTATACATATACACACTCCCCCTCCGTTTTATTCTGCCTAGCAACTGTTTTTATTCTTCATTCTACTATTAAAAATTAGAAGGGGAGATTGCATTGGCTAGTTAATTACTCTTGGATGAACACTTATGATAATTCAATCTGCTTAATAATTTTTCAGGTACTAACATGAAGGGGAGATTGCATTAACCAGTTAATTTCCCTTGGATTGCTGCAATTCAAATGAACACTTATAAGAATGTAATCTATTCAATAAAACTAAATAGTGACATTGTATAACTAATTTGACATATTATTTGGGTAATATTTTGAAGTACCTATGACCCATAAGTACTGGATATTATACAAGATACTAAATTATTTGGATATCAAGTAATTTTAAAGTTGTTTTGTTGTTGATGCTTGTATTAAGCGATCTTCACTTTAGGCAATTTAGGAGTAGGTTAGTTTATTGACATCACATCACAATTTTGATTTTCATACCATGTGCGTCCGTAGAACGGGTAGGCTCATACTAGTAGTATACATACACATAACTTTTCCTATATCAAAATATATTGTTTTTATTACAAAATACTTTATTTACAAGATATAGGTATCCACAATTTGGGTGGTCTTCTCGGTGGTGGATAAATTTTAATTTATTGTACTTAAAGATCAAATGAATTTTGAATTATAAGCTTGGTCTGGAACAGAAATGATTCCTGAAGGGGAGGATGATTTCCGACAAATCCGATAAATATTCAAGCTGAAATTGAGAGTGTACAAAAGTGAGGGGTGCAATAATTGCAATTGACTTGACCAAGGCCTTTGATACCATTTTACATGGACATATTTTGAGAAGAATAAATAAACTCCTTTCTAGAAAATTTTTCAACTCAATTAGAGCTATCCTATTCAATGGTACGTAGACTATTGCATTAGGTGATTTGGAAAGTGATCCAATAGTTTTTTTTAAAAAGTTGTCGCCCTGGTTGTCTTTCCACTCCACTATTTTATACTGCTGGCCCTAAAGATCTTGAGGATTCCATAAGAAAGAAGTTCTCTGGTTTAGGAGTTGATTTTGGAACGTCAAAACATATAATTGATATGTATGCTGAACATATCACTCTGATATTGTAGGCAAAGTCAGAAAACCAATTAACAAGGATGATTGAAGTTTTAATGAACTACTTCAAGAAATATGAAAAGAGGTCCAGTTTAAAGATTAACAACAAGAAGCCTGTTATTCTCCACCTGGATAAATGGGATCCTTTTTTTATATATATACGTTTGATTTTTTTAGAATGAACGTTTGACTCAAAATGGATTGATTAATAACATCATAAAGAACAATATTTTCAAGATGTTTGACTTTGGTTTAGAGAATTAATTTTAAGCTAGAATGCTTAATTATATATATGTTTTTTTGTATGTAACTTCTCTAAATGAATAAAGTGATAAAAATATAAAGTTGAAGAGTCAAAGGGAGCCACCACTGAGTCTCCCTCAAATGTTAAAGTTTTTGCACATGAATATATTGTTACACTTAGAACCGATTGAGAGGTTGAAAGAATGAAAATCATCATCACATTCTTTTTTGTAAGTACACAATAAGAGTCACATTAATTTACCTACACAGTATGTAATTTCTCTCGAATCCTAGGTACTCAATCTACTAAGAAGTAAGAATGAATGGAGATTAATTAAGTAGAACATCCATTATTTGGGAAATTCATTTGATGAAAGGAATTTATCAAGAGTTTTTTTATAGGCAATACAAATACTACTTGTGGTGTTATTAGGTAAATTATGTGCTATGTACATATATATATATTAGATAAACAAACTTCTTACAAGGAACAAAGATGATGAGTATTTGATATATACAATGAACCCCTCTCCAAGGTGTTTCATAACATTTTTATAGCTCTCAATATATATGTATATAAGACAGTCTGAAGAGGATTCGTGTTGATACTTTTTCTCCTTCGATAATAATGAAGTAAATGCTAGTTATAATAGATTCATTCCTGGGTTGCCTTTCTGTAAATTTTCAATACTAGAGGGAAGAACCTGGCATTGCTTAGAGCTATTAGGCGTCTGAGAACAGACACAATTTACTTTAATAATATATATTAAATTTATGAACGTATGAAAAACAGTTACAGGGTGCACTGTATCTAGTGCTCCCTGATGTACCGAGTGGTCCATTAAAATCTGAAAACTTTGAATTTGGAACTTGAACAAGATATAATTTATTAATTAACAATATAATTTTAACAAAATAAGTACAATAAATAGATGTGTATCTAAGCTCTCTTAATTATTAATGTTGCCGTCCTTAGAGGAAATTATGGCTTTCAGGCGGCGGTGGAAGACCTATTACCCACTATAGATGAAGTCATCTGCCAGGGCGTCCAAGTACTGTCTGACAATGGCATCGACAACTTCTGTGTTTGGATAACGGACGCCGAAGGCCTTTCTCTCAACATGCACCCAAAGAGTGTGGTAGAGGAGGTTGGCATCAGGGTTGTAGAGGGGCCAAAAGTGTCAAAAAGAACTCAAAAGTGTTTTTCAACGGAAGAAATGGGTTTCTTTTCTTGTTGGTGTCTAAAGTGGCATCTCCACACTCACAAGGCTTTTACCACCCACTTTTTTCAAGGCTCTCTGGACAGTCTGGTGTGAAACCACAAGATCTCTAGCATGGGCCCTCATGGACTAGAGAGGATTGGCTAGGGTTGTTTTCTTCGACTCCTTCGGGTCCAGTTTTCCTCTTTTTGACAGTGTCTTTCTTCCTCTCCAACGTGTTGGACTTACTGACGGTGTAAACGGTGGTCCTGGAGACGCCCAACTGCTTGAATTATGCTAATGAATATTCGTCGATCGCGTTCACGTGTCATTTTCTCGACTTGTGTGTATGCTAAAGAGCTCAGATTTGTTTTGTTTTGTAACTGATTGTGTATGCTCTAATCTATCGAAATATTGATTAATTTCAATCACTCAACCTTAATTAATTATTGAAATAGTAAGTGTTCAGATTTCAATGCACCACCTTGTAATAAGCTACTTAGTTAATCTAAATAGCTTTTACAATAACAAAAAAACAGTGGTTCTTCAGATGTGGATAATAGGTTTTACAAACAGAGGGCAGACTGTGCTCTTGAATACCGGATTTCTTGGGGAGTTATAAGTCCAAATTCGTGTTGGACAGGGAGTTGAAATGAGGAATAACAGCGGATTAATTCCTGTCTATGTCCTTGCTAGATACGGAGTGGGACTTCTGTTCATTTCTTTCCTATCATAGCTACTCTCCTTCGAAACATTCTGTCAAATTGCAGGGTTTCAATGTCATTTTTCGACTGTTTTTTTTTTTTTTTTTAAATACCGCCAGGTCATATTTTATATAACTCTATTAATTCCCAGCGATGTTTAAAAAAATAAATAGAGAAAGTATCTCTCTACATACGTGGTTTATTCATTTTCCTTCAATAAAGGTTATCAAGCATGCAGTAGAGGTAAGACGGAGGGATAATAAAACTGACGTAGAAATAATTCAATGAAGAAATAATCCCTTTTCAAATATGATTAAAAGATTTCTTATACGATATATCAAACATATAAATACCAAGAATATACATGTCTAAAAAACTCTATAACTAAAATCTATATACTAAAATGCATAATAAGGTCATAACTAGTACCATCTGATCCCCTATTATTCAACCATTTCTAATTGGTGCAATTAGTCCAGATCATGTAATTCAAACTAACTCTCGAAAAGTTTACGGTCAGATTTTTTTTTTAATGAAGTAAAATAATTACTATCATTTTTACTTCATAAATTCATATAAATGCAAAGATTGACAGGTAGGAGATGAAATAGGATAAAATGTCATTAATACTAACGGCTTTAAATAGTACCACATGACCTAATATAGTTTTGAAAAATTCCGTAGGCGTATATTCCTTGTAAAAGTGCAACACAAAGAAAAATGGAAAGCTAGGCTAGATAAGTTTTCATAACCAGTGATTCCACTAACGCGTTACTTAGTAACGCATTACTCTAATCCTAATACTTTTTTGCAGTAGCAAGTAATCTAATGCGCGTCTATTTCCAAAACAGTATTGAGATTAACTTTACTTATCAGTTCATGGTACATTAATATTTTTTTTTATTTTCCTTCGAAAGTATCCTCTCCCCTTTTGATAGTCTAATGACACTTAGACCATTAACCATCCCAGGGAAGCATAACGCACCTGTTTCTTTGACATACAGCGCATACACCAAACCACTCTACAGAAATCAGCATTATCTGTCATGGTGGTGATGATGGCTACGTAACTACGGCAAGCTATATTGTTCTAATTGATTAGAGAGCATGTTTGTCACCACATCTGCCAACCAAGGTGAGATGGGTTTTTTTCGCTTTTGAGAGAGAGATTGATGAGACTTACCTACAGAAAAGGAAGTCATGGACTACCTGAGGTCAACCTATGACCTTCAGAATCTCTATCAGTTTTGCAATATCAGGAAATAATTTTCATCTGTTGAATATAACTAATAAAGTAACTCGTATTTTAACTTACTTACTTTGAAAATCAAGTTGTCAGTAAAGTAACTTAGTTATTTGTTGAAGGAGTAGTCATTAATCAGTAGTCGGACTACTTTTTCCAAGTAACTGTGGTAACTCTGTTCATAACTGTGTATATTTAAAAGATCTAATAATGCTAAAACCATTATTTGGTCATAACCCTAATCAATATTACGAACTCTGGGACCGTTTATTTAAGATTAATATTTTGCTGTATGATGTAAAATGATCCCTCCGTAGAAGATTTAAAGCAGTCATTGAGGGCCATGGAAGTCATATTGAAAATCAATATGCTATTATCTTCCATACTATTAAATCAAACCAAAAAATACGTCCCAATGCATTTGCTCAGGTTCGGATGAGATCAAAGTTTGTTATGATTGTACTGCATGACCCTGTACATTCAAACAAATGAATTTTAAAAAAAATACTTCCGTCAAATAATTACTGTCATAAAAATAACTATATATTATATTTTCTTTCCATAAATATATATATGTAAAGGTTTATCTACAAATGATATTTACATTGTAAATCCTATTAATATTCATTTTATACGGCTTGTATTTCTAAATTATATTAAATAATTTTTTAAAAATAAATATTATTTCATTTTTCAAATAGTCTGTTTAAAAAAATATAAACGAATACATAACATATTCCTCTTTCAAGCTTATGAAAAGAATACTTTATCTATTCTATACCAGTGTGTTTCTAAAACTTTTTAATCCACGGGATCATGAATAACATAACTAAAACCTTGGAGAGCATCATGAATAAACATAGTAAAATTGTTTTCTTTTAGATCAGTGATGACTCAACAGAACTCCGATGTGCATCCTCTGGTCTTCCTGGACGTTATCAAGATTATCAAAAAATTTATTTTCTAAAAAAGATATGTTTAAAAAAATTGTAGACTCAAACATTCTTGCAAAATTAGGAGCTCCCCTCTCAGCCCCAAAAAATGCATAAAACAGTGGTTCCCAACCTTTCAAATATAGAGACCCATTCCAGAACAAGCAATCGATATATTATATATACAACTATTTTATTTTTGTATTGCCATATACTTCGACTATTAATTTTAGATGATTTATTTGTGAAGTAACTATCATTCAGTAAATTCTTCATCAGAGAATAAATCCCCTAGTTGCCATAATGTTTGAGGTAATTAAGAAAACTCCTACAACGCTCCATATGGGATTGTTGATGCTTTTGAGTACAAAATGGCCTCTCTTCAAAACCAGCAGCCTTGACCACCATTGAGATGGTATTCTTACAAAAAAAAAAAAAAAAGAAACTGTAATTTTCACAGATTTCTTTTTTTTTTTTTGCTCATAACTTTTTTTATATTGAACAAATTTTGAAAACGTTCTTATTCGTATATATATTTTTTGAAACACCAGTCACTTTTTTATTTATAACACAAATCCCTATCTAATTTCCTTGTGCTCCAAAAAACAATTTTTGTATTTTGGGTATAGAATATGGACCCCGTCTTGGCCTGACCAGGTTCAAAAGAGGTACCTATGAATAAATTCAGCCTCCTAGGTGAGCACCAATAAAGGAAACACACACACACAAACTCTATTTTATATAGATAATACAAGAAACATTTGTCACGTTTGGAAATAAAACTACATAGTTGAAAGGCCAGAGACTTATCTAAATATTTACAAAATTCAAGCGGATAACATATTTTTTATCATTAGCAATGTTTTAGGAGAAGAAGAAGGAGGAAGAAAGAGTGTCTTTAGATAAAAGAATATACAAAACATTCTCAAACAATAATAACTGTTACTCCCATAGAATTCATAATAAATAAAGTTACAATGTAACATGTAACACAAAAAAATCGCTTTCAATATTCGAAATTAATAATGAGATGTAGGAGTTTTAATATCCTTATCATTATTGAGGTAAATATGAAAAACTTTGAACTCATCAGAAGGTTATTACACCTACATATAACATACTTCAAACAAATCTTGGCAAACCTGAGATCTATGCTATTGAAAATATGCTCATCAGATTCACTTGACAAAACTGTATAAGAAACAATCCAAAATCCTTTTGATATTAACCAAATATTATTGAGTGTCTCCGTGTCGATTGCACGGAGACACACAATAATATAACCCGATAGATAATGAGGCTATGAGGGTCGTTTGAAAGTTTAGAGGGGAACATGTTGAATAAAAGTGTTACTAACTTTTACTTCAAAAGTTTGCCATAAAAATGGCACAGAATAAAAATATGTAGAAGTGAAAACAGCTTTTAAAATTTTCTCATTTGTGAATCCACGCCCTGTATTTATTGATGAAATGCCAGAATTTTTTTGTAATTACATGTCAAAATACATAATTTTTGGGGGGGAACCCGAGTGTGCCGTGGCAGCCACTTTGAGAAACGCTACCTGTAAAGGATTAATCAAAATAATTTGTTTATAGAAATAGACGGTAATTATGTGTCGAAGAATGCATTCCGTCAAAAAAATACAGGAAATACTTAATTTAAATTGCTGGAGGGGCATACATTTTTTTACATGTTGGCAGCACTGTCTTTCATTATACCAGTTTGCTTGCGACAGCTGGATAAGTTGGTTTACCTCACTAGTCCTCCACGTTTTTACAATGAACGAAAGAGTTTGCCTTAAATTATGTGTTGTGAAAGAAATTTCATGTGCTGTCGTGATGAAAATGTTAGAAAAAGCTTTAAGTGAATCAGTTTTATCGAAACCCGTGCATATGAGTAGTACAAAGCGTACAAGGAGGGCCGTTAAGTCAAAAGCCAAGGAGATGCTCATTGTTTTCTTTTATAACTGCGGTCTGGTGCATCGTGAATTCGTTCCAAAGGGACAATAAGGAGTACTATTTGGGTGTACAAAGGTGTTTGCCTAAAAAACTACATCAAAAACAGCCAGAATTATTGAAGAACAACTCGACGATAACACGACATCGCACAGAGCCATGATTGAGAGCGAATTTAAAGCCAAAGACGCAATAAATACTATCGATCAACCCCCGTATTTATCTGCTTTAGCTCCGCGTGACTTTTTTTTGTTCCTTAAACTTAAATTTCTATTCCACGGAACCCCTTTTTGAGTCTATCGAATCCATAAAACAAATTCGTGGAAGGAGCTAAAGGTCATACCAAAAAGTGCCTATAAAAAATGTTTCAAGGACTGGAAAAAACGTTGGCATATGTATTTTATATACCATGGAAATTACTTTGAAGGCAACAAAATAAATTTTAATGATTTAATTTGAAATTTGTGTTTTATTGAACAATTCCGGGTACTTTCTGACAGAAGGTACTACATACAAATGTCTACAATCCATACTCCATTTTGATAAAAATGATTCTTGTTTACTTTTGTGTTGACGGGCCACATATATGCATAAACTTTATTTAGAATCAAAAAACCTATTATTATTAATTTATTTATTTGTCTTTATAGATTGTTTCCTTCCCGTAGACTTTTGTACTGACGCCTAATCAGGAATGCACATCCACTCTTAACTACTTATAAGGTAGAATAGTGGATATTCTCATCAGGCAAATGTTGTGTCATCAGTTAAATATGGGTTAAACAAAATATATTACGTCAAATTATAATAGCAATCTTTCTTACTCTCAATAACTCGCTATATTAGAAGTTTAATAAATGTGTCGAGATGAGTGGGATGCTAAGTTATCGGTTTTTTTAAGTTGTGGAATGTAGAGTTATAAAAATTTTACAATATATGTATATATATTAGGGTGTATCGTAATGACAAAAGATGGGAATTTGATATCGCCGGATATTTTTTATTTTATTCATGTGAACAAGAAAATAACCATCAAACGTCCAAAAAAATGGACCTTTATCGACGCGTTTTGATTTGAAAATCTGCAAAATATCGAAAGAAGGGAAATTTTAATGTTGTTTCTCTAAAATCATCGATTTGAATCCAGTTACAGGATTTTTATTTGATTAAGAAAAATAAATGGAAATTCTCTTTTTGTATCACGTATTACGCGCACTTATTTTGACGTTTCTTTTCTTTTTGACTACTCAAATCTCCTTTTTTTTATTACCAAGTATATATATATATTTATATTTATATGAAATACACTTTTTTTTGTTCATTTATGCCAAATAAGACAGGCTATTTTACCAATTTATATTTTTGGACTACAAAAACTGTATATTGAACTCTTAAAAATACGACCTTTTATTTATTATTCATTAATTTCTAGGGTCGATTTGTTTTATTTGAGCATATTTTCATTTTTATATGTTTGATATTTCTTATTCATTGTGAATATTTAATTTTTTTTTTTTTGATAACCTTTTAAAAAAAACTATGAATGAATAATTGCTTCAAATTATTTTTTGATAACAGCTACTTCAAGAACGTTATGGAGGACCTTTAAATAAGCATCTATGATGGCTAACGTTCTTTCACTTGCTACATGTAAACGAGTAAATCTTAATCTTATCACGATCCCTATCCGCACAATTGACGCATCAATCGCTGGAAAATCAAAAGCTAAAATGGGATATTCTTAAAAAATCACTGGAAAACAGGGAAAATATCGTTTATATTAAATTGGGGGGAAAATAATTTCTTATTTCCAGCCCCTTCTTTTATAACTAAATATGCTTGTATTTTGTTCATTATTGGTCACATCGGATCATCCGATAAGTTATTGTAAAGGTGTGAGTGTATACTACAAATGTATTTTTGGACAGTATTGCACTTGGCTGGTTCATTTGAAAATTATCGTGTGTCTAGTATGGAGATCTCATAGGAAGGAATTCGCCATATTTTAAAAGTTTACTACCTCAAAGAGAAAAACGCATCGAAAGTAACCAAGACAATTTGCAATCTATACGGGGCAATACTCTTTCGGTTCGTGTTGCACAACAATGGTTCAAGCGTATTGGATACTGATACAGCAATAGTGAAGAATATGGTACTTGATTTTTTTCACTCAAATCTACTGTCTACTATGAATAACTCGAGTGTTTGGAGCTGGCAATAGAACAGAAGTGGCCAGCATTGGTGAATAGGAGAAAACAAGACACCATCAAGACAATGCCAAGCCGCATACATCTTTGATGGAGGGCCAGAGGCTTCGGAAGCTCGGATGGGAAGTTCTTATGCATCTACCATACAGTCCGAACCCGCCACCAAGTGACTACCACCTGTTCTGTCTATGGCCAATGCACTTGGGGGAACAAATTTGCCTGAATAGATGCCTGAGAAAATTGGTTGTCCCGTCTTTTTGCCAATAGGGATAAGGGATTCTATGAGAAGGGCATTATGACGTTGGAATCTCGATGGTAACAAGTTATCAAAACAGAACGGAGCATACTTAGCTTAAATCGGATGATTGTAACACTTCTAATAAAGAATTGAAATAAAGCAAAAAAATACGAAATTACTTTTTCCCCAATCTAGTATATGTTGTGTACAAGTTGAAAATTGTATGAGGAAATTGTACAAGTTCCAGCCAAAAAATAATTTTAAATGAAGGATTTACATTACTTGGAATATGGATCATGCAATTATTGAATATTCCATGGATGATCAATATGTTTGTGGTGTCATTTTTGACTATTTTAATAAAAATTGCCAGGATATAAGTATTCTGTGGCACATTATAGACTTGAAATGCTAACAGTTATATTACTTATAATTATCACATAATTACCACGTGGTAATAGCCACGAAACTTAATGAATCAAAATGAAATGATTGTATCAATTAATAGGTAGATATTTGAATGACCAATGTGGTAATTAAATAATCCAGTTGGAGACGAATAAATTGCAATTTGTACAATTTGCAAGTTGTAAAGACATCGCAAATTGTAAAATTATCGCACATATGTATATATTTGTGCATATTTATTATGCAACTTAGAATTATCTGCAAATTTCAAAAGTCAATATTCGATTCCCTTATCCGCATTTTTATATATTAAACATATTACTAATGTGTCTTCATTTTAAGTAGTTACATAATAAATATGTTAAATCTGAGGAGGAAGGGGGGGAGGGACATGGCCATCCTATCTACTGAAGCCATGATATATGTGGCCCGTCATCACAAAAGCAAGCTTAATTGTTTTGTTTTTTATTGTGGGTAACATTTATATTTTATAGCGAGCTTTTGACAATTTATAGCAACAAATTATTCTTATTAAGCCTTAGAGTGTATCAAAAGTTCAACTTAAAGTATCTAAAATGGATCTTCACAATAAAAGAATGACAAATGGATATATTTTTATTAAAGGGGGCCACATGTTGGGGACAATATATATCTCTTACATCAAATATACCTAAAAGTTTTGAGCATCTTAACCCTTCCCACAAATTCGACTACAAATGCAATAATTTACTCAAATATGTCTATGAAATAATGAACTGTATGTATATTTGAAGTAAAAAAATTAATTGGGATGTTATGGGGATTTTTATTCATTTCCTTGATTTTTGTTTAAGATTGATTTTATGGTTGACGCGCCACATATGTACAGTGTGATCACCCGAACAAGTCATTTGGTAGTTTAATAATACATATATATTTAGATGAATATTTAAATAACAAAAATTATTCAAATTCTTGGCTTACTTAGATTTGAAAGAAATAGGCCAAAATAATAGATTTAACAGATTTACTGCTAGAACAATATATAGATTGTGATGACGAATAAATGACAAATCATTTTAGTAGTTTTGATGAGCTGATTAAATGTGCATTAAGTATATAAGTACTTAATCACGGTAAGCCTTAATACATTTAACATTTATATATGTATAATAAAACGTGAGTATATTAGACTATATAGTCATTACAAAGGATGTCAACATCATGATATAGATTTCCCCCTTCTTTAAACAAAAATAAGAAATAATAAGGTGATTGAATTCTAATATCTTTTCTTATTAATGAATGATGTATTATGCCTGCACATTATAAGCCGAATTGAAACTATATAGAGGAGGACTAGATAATAAAGTAAGGAGTGAAATATGATTCTTTATAATTCCATCATAGACATAATTATATTTTATATTGTCCTACCATATCGTGAATTCTCCGTGGCGATCCATTTGTACATCATATTTAAATGTAGCGGAATGTACGTCAATTTCTCCCAAAACTTCTTTATTGCCATGACAATTTGATTCATGATCATAATACTTTAATTTTCCAGAGCGGCGATCATATGCAAACCAGCGGTTCTTTGGATTACGAAAGCCCCTGGTGATAAGTGTCATGTAGCCCTAAATTACACAAATGTAGATAATTATTTATAAAACCGTTTAATTCAACCAAATACCAATGATGTTAGTTAATGAAGGAATAATTACCTGAAGTAGAGTTTGATGAGTACTCCCTTGCTCATCCGATTCGTCTCCTCCTCCATTTGACGCAACAGGAAAAAGGATATCATTCACATGTGGATCTATTTTAAGTTTCTGCGCTCCGAGTCTACGACGGATCCTCGGAGGTGGTACTGGAGTTGGAGATTCTGGAGGGGTATCAAAGTCTTCTCCCGTTGAGGATCCACTTGGTAAATTTACATAGAACATTCTCCTTTGTTGATGAGTTCGACCATCCGTACTCGTTCCATATCCTAAGAGGTGTTCATTTATGATTTAATAATACAATTATAACAACACATTTAACTCAAAGTTTATGTACTGAAGCACTCATAAAAATAGAAATCCCGAAATATTTTTGTTTTCATAGCCGCCCAATGACGAAAACATCAACAAATAATAATAACATACCACACACACTCTCCTTTTCCTTTTAGCAGGAGGGCACTCACTACTACTACTCCAGCAGAGCATGCTATGCTATGCAAGAAGAAGACATTTCCCCTTCTTTTCTTTTCTTTTTTCCTCTCTCTCTTTCATTCAACACACTACTGGGAACGTTTATGTACTCTGAAAAATGCACGCATTTTTCATCATGCAGAGTTTTATTATAATTATTCATACTTTTTTTGCTTCCTCAACTCATAAGTGAAGAAAACGACATGTACCAAGTCTTTTTTATAATTAGAACAATATTTATGTACATATTTTTTGGCAAAAAACCCATTAGTCAGACCTACTACTGGCAATGAGTAAGATCACGGAGTTGCGTGATTATAAAAGTACTTACCCAGTCGGAGTAGAAGTACTTTTTTTAATGTCATCCTTATTTTATTTTACCAAGAAACGCAGAAGGCTAACAACAATGTGTCAATGCTGAATGTACCATTAATACAATAACATTTAATATAATATTAGAGAAATCTCTCATATTATTTTGTTAAGTAATGTTTCAACGCTCTATGCAGACGCTCTCTCGTGTGGGTACTTGACATATACCTATACCCTGTCGTAACATAGGTTTTCATGAAGGCTTAGACATTCAATTCAGCCCTACAAAGGAGTGCAGTAATATGAATGAATGAACCATCCATGGCTATGCATGTATATAGAGTGTTCATTTTTTATTGAGGAGCTTGTTATCGACTTGAGATTACGCCAGCTTTTGTGGAGGTATTTATGCTGACATCATTTATATTTTCAGAGAATATATTAGTATTTGATCGTTCTGAAAAAACGAATAAGAATTCAGTCCAGTCGTAATCAAATGTGTCAGTACTAAGACGGGTCCTTATTGGTCTTTTATGATAACTATAGCATCTGAAATTACCTAGTTACTAGCTTTTAAACAGGGGCGTTGGTTTTGTATCTCTATTTTTTAAATCCAAAAATTTAAATTTTTGAATTTAAATTTCAATAATTAATTTTATTGGAAAAAAATTTCAAAAATTATTTTTTTTTGAAAAAAAGTTCATTATTTCCACAATTCTTCTTCTTATTTTTTCATTTTTGAGGACAGAATACACATGAATTGATAAGATATTGATTAGTTACGTGTGAGCTATAACACACGTAATGTGTATTGAAATCATCAAATGAAATTTATATAGTTGTTGGGTTTTTGTTTGAAGATCCTAGACTGGTCTGAGACCATTATATTTTTTTGTTGGACCGAACTAATTCGGTATATTTTTTTGAAAAAAATGAATGACAGTTGATCTAGAAAATAAAAAGGTCTCTCATAACATTTAAGACAGAAAAAAATCGGTCCATAAATTTAGGCGGGAAAAAAATTGGTCCATAAAGTGATACCGAATGAAAATAGGTCTACAATGTGATACCAAAACAATCAGTGCATAAAGTGAGACTGCGGTTTGGACTGGAAAATTGGTACAAATCCGTCTAGAAAAATCAATCGAGACCGAACAGAAAAAAAAAAAAAAAAAAAAATTGGTAATGGACTGAGTTTGAACACAAATTGGTACGTCTTGAAATCATCAAAGAAGAGTAACGCTAAAGGATTTCCAGGGAAGTTTACTTCTCTATTATTAAAGCAATAAATGTCTTTTAGCGGACGCCTAATTACTCAGGGCAATGCCGGTTACTACCGTTAGTATATATTAAAACTATGCAATTAAGCGATATTATTTTTTAGACAGTAAGATTTAAATCCTTCTATTTATTGTTTCCATTTTGACATGAAATAGTTTACTATTTTTCTTCACATTACTGTAATAACGGTTTTCATTGAGATAAAAATTGTCACGTAAAAACACTCTATATGTATATCAAAGCTTATTATAGTGCCCTCATATGACACCACTGTATAATTTTTACTTATGCTATATAATACAAATTTTACATTACCAAGTCGGTTAAAATGGTTAATTCATGGAGTTTGTTGCAAAATTAGTTATACAGAAATAATCAAGTATTCTCAATAAAGTCCCTAGTGCACACAAAAACTGCCGCTTCGGCCAATACCTTGTACAAATATTGTACAAAGCCTGCAATTTGATTTTGATTAATTTTGTCAGTCCTAGGACCGATTCCAAAGGGTTGTTCATGGTAACTACAACAATAAAGTAGTTACTAACTGTTTACTGCTTATTTATCAAAAATAAGATAATATTTGAGTTTTACCAAAATCTTTGGGTAGCTCTCAGGATAACCTACACTCTGCATGTTACAGTTGCCTCCTGAGAGACTAGCTTTTCCAAATATATTAAAACAAACTAAACCCTTAAATGTTTTTGTTGGATTCTATGGCTTCAAAATAATTTTATCAAGTAAAAAACATTTCATAGACTAATATAAGGTAAAAAAACATGAATTGGACTGGAGTTGATGTAGATCCCAGATGAAATAAAAATAAAGTTTATATTATTGCAGTGACAAAATATGGCAACAAGGGAAGTCCGATACATCACTAATACAAGTTTGTAGATTTGTTATAAGATTGAAAGTTGCTATTTATTTTAATAGCTAGGTAAAATGCTAATGGGCTGCAGGGCGTCTACAAGATTATTATTATTATTATTTTTTAAGGCTGGACTTGGTTTTGGACTTTTTAAACAAATAAATCCAAAAATTGAAGAACTTTTAGGAAAAAATTTCAAAAATCCACAAAAAAATAAATTTTTTGAAAAAATTTTAAAAATCCATTTATTTTCTCAAAAAATTAAATTTTTGGATTTATTTTTCAATCCATAGATATTCTTAAAAAGTTAATTTTTAGGAAATTTTCTTTTACAAAATTCACAGCTGTTTACAAAAAAAAAATCAAAAATTCACAGCTATTCACAAAAATTATCTTTTGGACAAAAAAAAATCTTTGGACAAAAAAATCATAAATCTACAGATGTTTACAAAGAAAATTTCAAAAAATTCACAGTTTTTTGCAAAAACTATCAAAAACCACTCATAATTACAAAAATTAAATCTTTTGGAAAAAAATTCCAAAATCCAAAAGGTAATCTCAGAAAATTAAATTTTTTGGAAAAGAAATTCACAAACCTACTGTTGTTTACAAAAAAAGTTTCAAAAATCCACTACTGTTTACAAAAGAAATTTAAGAATCCATTGCCATTCTCAAAATAATAAATTTTTTCGGAAAAAATGTAAATATTTGGGTAAATGACTTGGAGACTATGGAGTATAAGGACAGAATAGAGTCGTTCAGGCTGATGGAACACTAGAACAGATATTTAAAAATAATCTAGAAATATGTATGTATCTTATTTATCGGAAGATAAATGTGTATACAACAACCAGTGTATGTGATTTGTCAACGCAGAGGAAAAAACTACTCACCTTGACATCCATTTTGTATATATACACTTGATGCAATCTTTCACATCATCCAACTATTCATTCTACGTTCTCTCTCTCTCTCTCAAATGGATTTCATAATCTCTTAATTGGTTTGTATCTATTTTTAGTGTGAAATATAATAGTCAAAATGTAAATCTTCTTACTTAGATAGGATATTACTATCAAAACATTATTCAGGATGTAAAGACATGCCTATTGCTGACAACAAAGACTATGTTTGTAAGTCGAGGAAATTACGTATGAACAAAATAAATAATGATTATTGACTGATTTATGGAGTCATGAATAGATTTAGGATTTGTGTGCGATCGTTCAATCAGTCAAAAAATTGCTGGTTTTGACCTTTTTCTGGAAAAACTGCTCATTTTGCTCTTTTTTGAGTGAAAATTGCTTATTTTGCTAAAATGGTATGAAAATATATAGAGAAAATTGGGTTCTAGATAAATTACACTATTAAGTTTTTATTAGCCGAAAAAATTATTAACAGCAGTTATTTGTATAAATAGGATTAATTTATAGATATACTCCGGGGTATCCGCAGGGGAAGGCTAGAGGGGTGCATCCCCCCCATTGAAGAGCTTTTGCGTTTTATTAGAAAATCTAATTAATAATTGAAATTTAATTTAATTTTCCGTGAATAGTATATATTTTTGAAATTTTTTTCCCAAAAATATTTTATTTTTAGTGAATAGCTTTTGGAACTTAAAATAAAAAAATCTTTGTTAATGGTTGTAGTTATTTGGATGTTGTTTTTTTTCCAAAAATCTAATATTTGAAATTTTTGTGAACAGTTGTAGATTTTTCAAAGTTCTTTTCAAAAAAATTAGCTTTTTTGAATAACAGTGGTTCATCAATTTTTTTTTTCCCCTTAAAAATTTATATTTTGATGAATAGCTGTGGTCAGGATTTTTTTTTTTTCCAAAAAATTGATATTTGAAATTTAATTTTGGATATTGTTTTCAAAAAAAATTTAATTTTTAGATTTTTTTTTTAAAGAAAATTTCAAAAACAATCCCACCCAAAAATATAACCATGCAAAAACCCCTGATACTAGCAGAGGATCCTTCCTTTGCAGGTATAAATAGAAGGGAATAGAAACAAAGAATAAAGGCAGAAGAAAAGAGATAGAGAGAGGGATGTAGAAAGAGACAGAAGGAGAACCGAAGAGGTGAGAGATAGAGAGAGGGATGTAGAAAGAGACAGAAGGAGAACCGAAGAGGTGAGAGATATAGAAATAAAGAAGAAAAAGGTGGTTTTATATTCGTCAAACCCCGACTCTTAATTACTTCAGAGCCCCAAAAAATATCATTGAACTTTTGTGCCAAATTACAAAATTCTGAATTTCCATTTATGAAAAAGGTTGGACGTATAATCAGTGGCTACTTCGTCCTTTTATTTGTAGCTACTTGCTAAATTACAAACTGATCTGTTTGACCATTTTGGATTTTATAAGTGATATCACCAACAACATAACTTTTTAAAGATATGATAAAAATTTTGTGGTGGTCTCAGAAACTCTTGTACTGCTTCTGGATTACAAAAAGGTTTTGATGATACTTTTTTGATCTTTTTCGAGAGAAAATCCACCTGTAAAAACCTTCCTTCATTAGACTGTCATTTTGGAGTAAAAAATATGTATATAATACAATCAAGTTTATGAATACATGATCGTATATCTGAGGGAGCCATATTCTGACAACAACCAATTAAAGGAAGGAGAGAATGCGGGTAAAATTTACCATTGAATAATCCCTCTTGAATTTTGTAACAATGGAGAAATACTTTTGCACCAAACTGCCAAATCCTGACCTTCCATTAATGCAGAAGGTTGGACGTATAATCAGTGGTGGTTATTATGAGATGCCTTCATCTAACATGACTCCTGTAGATCAAACCAACTACTTATATGAACATTAAACATTCTTTTAATATTTAAAACTACTAATATTGATCGAATGCAACAATTAAGGGAAGAAAATCTTCCTAAAATCTTGATTTGTCGATATAGCAAAACTTAAGAGAAATATAAAACAACACTAATTTCTTCAAATTATCCTTGTAAAACTATATTTTTCTTTACTTACAAAATACCAAATTACCAAATTATTTCCACATCTGTAGCTCCACTTCTAAGCTTTCGAATCTTGGCAAGACTTCTTTGTAGATACCCAACTTTTGGATGTTTTCTGGAAGGTCACTGTTGTTTCTTTTTGGGATAAGGTAGGGCTACAGTTCAAAAAGACTCAGTATGGCTTTATTTAATGGCTTGGAGAAGCTGGTACTCATTTCTGATATGACACTATCCAAAAATGGAACAAAAATGGTCCTTTTGATAAATTCTTTTAGCTATAGCTAATTGACAGACAAGTAAATTAAATTTAAAATATTAAATTTTCTAGTAAAAATAAGAAATTCTTTTTTTTTTTTTAAAGGAGGGGTGGTGGGGGGATTGCTACAGGAGTGTACCAATGCATCGGAATGGGTATTGGTAAGAATATGTATTTTTTAATTATCAGAATTGGTTATCGGAGTCGCCTAAATACTGCCAATTCCGCCGATACCTATCCATAATTATCTATATGGATAAGATAACCTTTTGGATCTCATTTTTGAAGAAAAATTACAGTTACAAATTAATAAAATGGCTAGACTAGATGACGTCATTCAGAATAATAAAAATATAAGGGAGATGGATTGGACAAAAAAATTACATAAATTTGTACGTTTGTACAGAAAATTTGCTTGAAAGTAACAATTTAGAAATAACCACATCTTTAGTGTCCCATACATTTAAGTTGAGTTCAAAAAGTCCGTAAAGGTACGAGTTGGGTTGAGCGATTTATTCTGAAACCATCAAGTAAATTTTTCGCTGAATATTTATTTTTGTATATTTGCTGAATAATATTGTTTATAACAGAACTGAAGTTGAGTCCATATTTTCTGAGCCAAGTTACAGACATCAATATTCGTTCCGGGTATGTTAAAAAGACGAAAGTTCGAACTCGATCACTGGCTTATACATAATTCAATCCCTAGTATGGGAAGCATATAAATCTCCGTTAGAAACTGGAGACTATTCAAGACCATTTGATCTCATGTGGGGCGTACCAGTAAAATAATAGAAAATAGCCTATTGTTAGTGTCGCTGGTATAGTGAGATAGTTGAAATGAGATCAGAGGCCGAGAGAGAGGAGGCTGACTTTGAATATCTAACAAAGGAGGAGTGTCATACTCCCTAATATGAGCCAACCGGAAATTAATTGACTCCTGATGACAGTGAGTAATTAACTTTAAAAACAAAAATTATTAACAATTAATTATGTTTGGTAAATTTATGTAGTTTTGTGTCCTATTCGTAATTAATTAAAAGTAAACAATTTAATTAATATGTCAATGAAATTCCTTTATACCTACATAATAAGGAATCATTATCATCTATAAGGATCGTATCGAAATCGGAATAGCAATTGACTGAAAATTGGGTATCTGTACATCCCTACTTAAAACATTTCTCAAAGCATTGAAATATTGATACCAATTTTATAACTGAATCCGGTACAAAAATATTGGTATCGTGACAACACTATAACCAATTTTTATAATTTTTTATTTCTTTTCATTTTTCTATTAAAAGTAACTTCGTAACTCTTTAATTATTAAAACTAGTGGATATTTTAAAGTACTGTATATCTTCATATAAGACTATAAAAAGTTGGATCAAAAGGATTTAAGAACGCAGAAAGATATACATTTTCAATACGCCGAGTTCTTCATCTACTAGTTTTGATATCCAAAACTTGTTCTCCTTAGTACTGCAACTCAACTCATGAACAATTATGCTTTCATGCCTCTGGTTCGAACCTAATCCAAGGCCTCAGGAAACATAATAATATCGACATAATTGATAATCAAGATCATCTCCGCTCATTTAAAAAACTATTGCATATAATAAGGATTATAAGACAAGACCCTTTATTATGTATGCATTATACATAATCAAACCTTTTATAACCCTTGAATAAAGGCCAGGGTTCCAAGCTTTGCTTGATTAGTAGACCTAGGACTTTTGAGCGATTTTTTTACAAGGGTAATTTGAAGAAATTAGTCATATTTTATATTTCTCATATGTTTTGCTATATTATATCGACAAATCTAGATTTTAGGAAGATTTTATTCCCTTAATTGTTGTGTTCCATCAATATTGGTCGTTTTAAACATTCAAAGAATGTTTAACGTTCACATTGGCATGATCTTCAGGAGTATTGTTAGATGAAGTCATCCCATAATATCCACCACTGATTATACGTCCAACCTTTTGTATTAATGGAAGATCAGGATTTGGCAGTCTGGCGCAAAAGTATTTCTCCTTTGTTACAAGATTCAAGTGGGATTATTCAACAGTCAATTTTGAACCAAATTTATCTTTCATCTAATTGACTGTTGTCAGAATCTGGTTCCCTCACTTGTCTGATCATGTAATCATAACATTTATTTCAGTATATAACTATTTTCCCTCCAAAAAGAGAGTCTAATGAAGGAAGGCTTTTGCAGGTAGATTTTCCCTCGAAAAATATAATTAAATAATCATTAAAAGCTGTTGTCGAATCTAACTATAATCCAAACTTTATGTATATAATTCAAAGCAGTTTAGCACAATGATCAATTTTAGCACAAAAAAAGGAGCAAATGAGTTGTTTTTCCAAAAAAAAAAAAAAAAGATGTAAAAGTGATTAATTTTTGAGGGATTGAGTGATGGCTCACAAATCTTATGTCTATTTTTTAATATTCTGTGTCTCTACAAGATTGCAAGATTTAATTAAGGGAAATATTAGCTCATTTCTTATTGAATATCAATATTTCATTTTTTTTAAGGAGAAACCCGTCTAATTTATGAAAAATTTCCAATATATCAATAATTCCTTTATTTTGGTAGCGTAATAATCTTTTGTGTGATCTAGAAAGTGACTAGTTTTTCACTTCATGTCAAAAAAAAATGTATAATCCATCAATAATAACAAAGACTTTGTCTATCCTAAAAAAAAATTCAATTTTTTTTTTTTCATAAAATTTAATTTAATTTTTCTACTTTATTTTCAAAAAAATTAATTTTCTGTGAATAAATATGTTTTTTTCCAATTTTTCTCCAAAAAATTAAATATGTGACTTTTTTTTCACAATTTTTTATTAGAAATTTAATTTTTGAATTTTTTTTCCCTAAAAAATTAATTTTTTTTAAAAAACAGTTGTCGATATTAAATTATTTTTATAAATTTGAAATTAAAAAAAAAAATATTTGGAATATAATTTTTTCAAAAAAATTCAAAAAAAATAAGCCTCCCACAATAAAAAAAACATATACATAATCCTGTGGACGCTGCTCATAGAAAAATGATATTTTTTTACCATTTTTTAAAATATGAAATAATCAAAATTAGCCAACGTAATTGGCATCCGGAATTTTTACTAGAATCGCATTTGAGTTTATTTTGGAATCTTCCCATCACTATTAGAAACCAAATATAAGCTGACAACTTTCAGATTCTGTTTCTTTTGGAGTGAACCGATTAAGACTTTTTATGCCCTCTGAGACTGACCTTGACCCTACAACAATAGTTTCTAACCGAGGCTCCTTCGAGCCCTTGTGCTCTGTGAGAGATTACATCTATAAATTAACAAAGAAAAGTTTGTCTGTCTGTATTTATGCTATCCGTAAGTTATTTTTGAGTGTAGATACATGATATAAGAATTGAACATACAACCGAGTTTGCACTTTACAATAAAGAAGAAAGAAAAAGCTGTTAATGTATAGATTCGTGTAAAAACGGCAAGTCAAAATGAATGAAATTTTGTAGGTGGTTAGGTCAACTGATACATAAAAAGGGGATGTGTGAAAAAAAACAACTAATTATATCGATTAGAAAAGGAAAAATAGTTAATGTGTGTATTCTTTCTTCTTTTTTCTTCATTATTTAATAGGTAATGGTGATGTTAACATCTCCCACTTAAACAAGAATTATCACCTATCTTCGGTGAAAATTGATTCAAAAATGCATAATAAATAATTACGTGTGAATTTAAATATATTTATAAAAACTACCCCGCACTGATGCTATTTTAAATGTAGAATGTGCTCTTCTTTATAGCAGTAGTTCATTTTTTCCCTCCTAAATCATATAATAGGCAGCTGATATTAACAAATGTCTTAATTCAGGTGTACCATATGTCTCGCTCCAGCCTTCTCCTCGCGCTCTTACAAAAATCCAATCTCTACTCATACAACAGTATACTATAAAATATGAGAAGTGGACTCATTTATAATAATGAATGTGTCAAGCTAAAGCTTAATTAAGTACTTTGGTCTTTATGCAAAAGTACTCTCGTGCTTAATAATTACGTGTTAGTGTGCTGATGAAAAACGAGGAGTTACACACAAGTTATCTTACATATTATTAAAGTAAAGTTTGATTGTTTGTTGATAACTCCGGGCAATGTCGACTACTAAAACTAGCATTTAATGATTAAAACATTTTGTTAAACAAATTGAATAAAATTAGGGCTCGACAGTTATGTAAAGATTGTAAAACACTGCTCTACACAACATTATTCTTGAGTTACATACTACGTTTTTGATATTAAGAATTAAGTCAGCTTCGACCGAAACAACATATATAGAGAATCTGGAGTATTTAAAAAAATTATAATTATAAATATATTAAAAACAATAATTATTTTGAATTTCCTCTTTCTACGGGACCCAGGAGCGTCCTCAGGGGTACGACTAGAGGGGCTGCCGCCCCCTACAATTAAGTAATTTTGGATTATTACTAGGAAATGTAATATTCAAAATAAAACCGTCTGTGAATAGCTGTAGATTTTTTAAATTTATCTGCGAAAAATTCAATATTTAAATTTTTTTATCAAAAAGTTTACTATTTACTATTTGAAATTTAATTTTAGAAATTTAAAACAAATGAATTTTTTGTGAATTGCACTGGATTTTTGAAATTTTTTATCAAAATTTAATTTTTTGTGAATAGATATGGATTTTTGAAATTTTTCTCGAAAAATCTAATATTTGAATTTTTTTTCAGAAAATTTTACATTTGAAATTTAATTTTATAAATTTTCTTCCAAAGAAATTAATTTTCTGTGAATAGCTGTGGATTTTTGTGAAAATTCTTTATTAAACAAAGTTTAATTTGTTAATTTTTTGAGCATGTTTTTGGATGTGTTTATTTAAAAAAAAAAATCCATAGCTTTTCCTTGCATCCAGCTTGATTTGCTATGGTCTTATATCCGTTTACGGAATCTTGTTGCCAACAGTAATCCCTTTTGGGATATTTGATAACCAACCAGGTCTTCGTAACAACTTCTTCCATTACCTCTTGGTACTTTTTGGCTACCAACCTGAGGACACCACTCAAAAAGCCTTCAGTGACAAGCGTATGGTGTGTTTCACTTCTTGTCTTCCTTGAAAGGCTCTTACCACTGTTAATGCCCCTCCTGACCATACAGACAAGCTCGACATACAATTCACTATGTGCCAGACCTCCTTAATAGAGAGTTGGGGGCAGAAAAGATATACAATCCGTTGCCTTTTTGCCTTCATTGTGGCTGTTTGTTGACATATCGCAACCGAAAATGCAGCGTCTGAATCAATTTCTTTTTTTATAAGGCAACATAGATTGCAAGTAATAATGGCTCTATGGAGCTCTAATTGGCGCTGTACAGTTTACTCACGCACACTGTACTCAAAGTATTTTTATTAAAAAAATAGTATTATAAGGTTTATGGAGACTCTAAAACATTTAAATTTGAGTATAAAAAACGTAAAAATGCTATACAAAAATTTACATGTTCTACAATAATAATATATACACAATTAAAGCACTTTTATTTAAAAATGTATGTGTTTCAGCAGTACTTACTATTAGACTATGCGTTGTGAGTAAAAATACAAACAAACGTTTTCACACACCCAGTAACTGACGAAGACATTTCACACATGCAAGAAACAAGTCAAACTGCAATGTTCAACTATTTGTAATTTGTTATCTTCAATTCGATTGCTACTTTGTGACAAAAAGAAATGCACTTTTCTATTATTACATATTATGATACATATTAGGGAATTTTATTTCACATAATGGGTGGCTTGATAAAAGAAAATGATGTTGAGTGTCATTATTATTATTATTAAATACATTTTTATTCAAAATACAACTTTTTCGCAGAATAACTATTTTCTAGAGTAATAGGAATTTCTATAACTGTGAAGTTATCTGCATCGTATGAATTATAGAGTTAATTACTTAATAGTGTATGCAATACTTTCACCGTACATTCAGAGCATTCCCTGCCACACACTTTTCATAAGAGGGGATGTGTGTAATAATGTTAATACGTGTACTCTTTTTTTTTTTGTTCAATTAATAAGTCGTGGGTATGTTACATCTCCCTCTAAAAGAAGAATTCTCCCCTATATTTGGTGTAAATTATTTAAAATACAAAATAAAATCAATATAGGGGTGTCTGCAGGAGGTGGGATGGAGGGGCTGTAATCCCCCCCCCCATACCCATATTTCCAAAAAATAATTATTCAATTTTTTTTTCCAAAAAATTATGTTTGAATTTTTTTCCCAAAAATTAAATTTTCTGTAAACAGTTAAAAAATTTGGAATTTTTTTTCTAGAAAATTTAATTTTTGTGATCAGATGTTGATTTTTGATATTTTTTTCAAAAAATTCCTTTTTTTTGTGCATAACAATAGATTTTTGAATTTTTTGTAAATAGCTATGGAGTTTTGTAAAAAAAAAAAACTCAAAAATTTTTAATTTTTTGATATTTATGATTTTAAATATGATAATAATATTTTCACTGCACTAATGCTAATTTAAATGTAGATGGTTAACCCTTTTATAGTTGTAATGTATAACAGTATAACAGGAAGGTCATGTTAAATACTGTTTTAGTTCAGGTGTACCCTATGTCCAGCTCCCGCCTTTTCCTCGCGCTATTACAAAGACCCCATGTCTACTTATTCTTAATCAGTGCAACTCCATCTGACGAATTGAAGGAACATTTTTCAAAAAAAGTCTCAAAATCAGGTGGTAGTTAGCTCTTTTTTACCAAATATAGAATTATGATTCAATAATTGTTAAGTATTGTTCACAACTTAGCGAGAGCTAATATTAATTCAACCAATCAACGTTTGGAATACTAATTTGGAGAAAATAAGTAGGAATATCAACAGCAGGTAACAAAAACTTTTGTGTTAGTGAAGTTACGTCGGTTACTGTATAATATTTTATCACTGGGTGTAAAGATGCATTACAAATTCAATGTCAGCTAAAGGTTTTAAGGCTAAATTGGTTAACTTTTTATTACACCATAAGAGGTAATCAAAGGTAAAGAGATTAAAACAAGTTTCAAAATATTCAGAATCATTAATTAGTATTTCGTCACTTAGATATTATCTCATCAGCGATTCAATTTTTCAACCGGAATATTATTGTAATCTATATTCAACGCAACCTAACTAGTGTATTTTATTAAAATTCTTAATAAATATTAAAAACTAAATTGATCAAAAATACAACAAAACCGACCTTTTTAATGGTTATTTATTAAAACCCAAAAAAATAAGGTATATTTTATAACTTCAGCTATGATATCAAGCACTTGAAGAAAAAAAAAATATATATTATCTTCCAAGTCAGGCCCTTCATTTTCCTCAATTTTTTGGTGGTTATATACATTTTTTACTAATTGTAATCAAGATAAAGTAATAAATAGTTCATTTTTCAAATGCTGAAATGTTTGTATTAATTTGTTATTTATTTTGATTTTCATTTCTATAGTTCTTTTATGTTGAAATACTTGGAATTTCTAAAGCACTAGCCATCTCACCCACCATCACTCTTCGGTCATCCATCACCATATCATGAATTTTATCAATTATTTATGGAGCAGTAACCTCAACAGGGGGTCTAGAGCGTTCGGAGTCACTTGTGCCCATATGGCCAGTCTAAATTTTTTGAAACCTTTTATTTACTCTTCTAATTGAAGGTGCAGAGTCCCTATAAAGTTTACCAAGCTTCTTTTTACTCTCATGAGGTGTTTTGCCTTTCATAAAGCAATGTTTAATCAACACACGAAATCCTTTTTCGCCCAAATTTTGAAAAATACTCTACTTGCTCGATTCTAACGAAACGAAACAGAAAGAAATATACCGATCTGACAGAAAGTTGTAGTGTGCTCTTCCAAGAGTTTTACTAACTGAACATAACCTCGATACGTGCCTGTAGTGCTATCACTAGGACTTTGCTTGGACTTTTCAAACGACCCTCGTAAATCACGGTATTAATTTTATTCTATAGCATGCAACTTTTTCTAACGAAAATAAACAGAAAAAGACCCAAAATCATTTGGTTGTCAGGCAACTCTTACTTACTAGTAAACTTTATTTAATATTTGTTTGGAATTGTTCACAGCTAAACACTTGAGCTAATCCTAATTCAATTGATTAAGTTCCGAACATTGATTAGCACAGAAAGAAGCTGAAATATTGACGACTGAAAACAAAATACACTTTATGTATACTTTTCTGTTAGTGAAGTAATGACCTATATGGAATGTTTTTTACTTGATTTAAATATTTTCAAAACAAAAGAAAAACCCATATACATGTAAAACCTTTCATCTAAAAATAATTATAACAAAATGACAAATGAGTTTTTTTTTTTTTGCTCATAAATTGAAATTTGTCATTTCTTTGTTTATTTTTTAAATTGAAAACAAAACTTTTCGAACCCATTAGCTTTTTTCAAATGTTTTTACAGTTACAACAAAACTTTTAATAAGTTGCATTTCAAACTTCAAAAATATGTACACATTCATATAATATTCATCAAAGCCAAAGAATGCAAATTTCTACAAACTTTACAAGATCCATATTTGTACATACATGTACAGGTACTCTTTTAAATAAACATTGTAAATAAATAACGAATTGATACTTCAATATGAAGACATTGAATTATTATTTCAACGTGAATAAAAAGCAATGGTTGTATTTATATTCAACTTTGATTATTTTTCTTACATGAAACATATGTATTTAGAAAATCCCTTTCAAAACCAAAGGAAATAAAACTACATAAACCTCCTGTCAGAAATTTCACATTTCATTTCCTATAAGCCAATTTGAATGTTCTTTGACTTCTTATACATATGTCAGGGGCCTTCACAGCAAGTGGGCTGGAGGGGTTATTGCCCCCCCCAAATTAAGGAATGCTTGCTTTTAGAAAAATTTTTTTGGGGTCGATCGGGAAATTATAAAACAGAAAATTATATGAATATTTGAGTTTTTTTAAATGAATTTAAGTTGTTGTGAATAGTTATGGGTTTTTGAATTTTTTTTTACAAAGAACTTAATATTTGAAATTTTTTTACGAACAATTTAAGTTTTTTGTGAGTAGCTTGGGATTTTTGAATTTTTAAACTAAATTAAAAAGTATATAACTGTGGATATAAAATTTTTTTTTTCCAAAAAAATTATTATTTGAAATTTCAATTTTGTAATTTCTTTCCAAAAAAATTACCTTTTCAATTTTTTTTCCAAAAAATTAAATTTTTTCGGAATAACTATGTATTTATCCAAAAGATCAAATGAAATAACTAAATTATAAATTTTTCGAAAAAAAAAAATTCAAAAATTAAATTTTTAGAAAATAATTTAATATTTATTTAATTTTTTGGATAAACCCAAAGCTATTCACAAAAAATTAAATTTGTTGAAAAAAACATTCAATAATTTTTAATTTTTTCAAAAAATGTAATATTTGCAATATTTTTCGAAAAATATCACTTTAGAATTTTTTTCTCAAAAATTTTTAATTTTATATTTCATTTCATCTTTTGGATAATTTTTTTATGAATAGTTATGGATTTTTTTTTTTAAATTGAACTTTTGGATTTTTTTTCAAAAAATTAAGCCCCCAAAATATAATCCTGCGGTTGCTTATGTATATACTTAGGGGTAAGGTGCCAAGTAGTTAAAGCTCACAAAAAAATTAATTTATATACTCTAGTCATGGAATTACAGATACCTAAATGGAAGTTTCCTCCTCTTTTTCCTAATTAAGTCATCAGTGGCGTCCGCAGCATTATATTTATTTGTATCCGCTGCACAATTTAATCAAATTACTTTATTTAGAAAAAAAAAATTAATTATAAAAAATAAATTTCCTCTTGTTTTTTAATTAAGTTTTTTTCTTCCGTGAGCGATATTATTGTAAAAATGTCTTCTTTTTTTTTTCTACAACCTCTCCGAACCAACCCCTGCAATCCCCCCCTGGTCATAAATCTTTCCCTTTTTATAATCTTTATAATAAAATTCCACACACATATTAGATAGTGATAAAAATGTAACGCATTATTTAGCTCGCCCGTTCTTTTAGAGCTGGCAAACTGAGGAGTGCATTTTCTTTTCCTAAGCTGCTATCATTATTATTTAATTCCTAAGAGGTCACGATCCTTTTTCTCGTACATACAGCATATTTTTTATATTTACGAAACCGAATTGAACATTTCCATTTGTTTATAAAGACAGAGAGACAACCTGAGTCCTTGTTGGACTATGAGTAGAGTTGGGGATCTATATTTGAGTAATTCTTGGCAATGCTCTTGTTTATTTTCTTCTCCCCCCTCCCTTGTCACAGCTGTTATTAGATGATCTAATGAAACATCATTACAGCTAAGCTGCTCTCCTTTAAAGAAGTCATCCAATTGTCAGGGTTACCATGTTGATTTTCGTTTTTTTAACACGCTCAAAATGCTCCTAATGTGCATGACTACACATGAAATAATCATACATTTAGAATTTTTTTTCCCCCTCTTGAAGGAATGAAGTAGAATAGGATGTTGACTCTTTTTTCCAGCTTATCACTCTTTTTATATTCCCCTCATGTGGGAATAAAAGTTATACGAGATTATTCCAGGTTTATAGAATTCCAGTGTTTTATATACTTTCAAAGTGTAATTGATGAGTGCATCAATTGTATTTAAATACATTTTTCGTTGGTAATTATTTTGAAATAAACACATTGAATAATATTTGTCTGAGTTAATGAGTATTATGTTGACAATTTTGTAAAAAATAATTTATAAGATTAAAAAATGTCAATAAAAAGATGTAGGGAAACTAATCTTTGCTGAAAATTGTAAGTTTTGACATTTTGGAAATGTTAAACACAATATATTCAGCCCTTATTCTTATTTATTACTAATGGTAGTATCCGGACTTTCCCGGAGTAATTGAGTGTCGACTAAACGACAAACATTGCTTAAATCATGAAGAAATTAGTACTCAAAAAATATTTCTTCTGTGGAACGCCATTTAAGCTACATCATGGATCGAATTTTTCATTCTGATATGCAATTTTTTCCTATTTTAATGTTCCTGCCTATGATCATGGTCCAACTGATGAAATTTATGCTCGATGAAAATATTCAAGGACTTGGACTTGTAAACAAAGACTTGAGACTTGCAGAATAAGGAATTTTTACTCCTTTTGGGAAAATAATATCTGACAACCTCCTTACAAAAGATTTCATTCTTTTGAAGAAGACAAACCAACCATTGAGGTGAAAATTAAAAATTCAATGCGTAGCAAACTTTTTTTAATTAAAAACAAACAAAGAGACCTACTGGAACTTCTCATAACAATTCAATCATAATCTGTATATGTATATATATAAAATGGTTCTAGGGCTATTACCCTCTGGATGACTACCCCCCCATTTTATCCCCTATTACATTAAATAGCAACCATCCGACCAAACTTTTAATCTTTTAATAACCATACAAACGAAATTTTTAATTGAACTTAATGACAAAAGTATAAGTGATGTATTGTACTTCTCTTGACGTCATCACTTTTTACCTTTTGAAAGTTAAAGAGGATTTTTCAATTATACATTTATTCATTGGGATTATAATAATTAATAGTATTACAATGAATGTATGTATAATTTAAGATACAATTGAAAATTAAATTTATTGAATTAATAGCTTAGAAAACCTTTAATTTCATAGTTAAAATTCCCTTTGTTAATGTTCAACAAAATAAAAAACGCAAGAGACATAGTGATCCTCGAGGAAATGGAACAGTGAATAAACTGTCAAATGTATCTTGAATTCATTGTATGGATTATAATCCAAAAATGATTTTATTTCATATTATAATTGTATCTATAATATAGTAGGAAGTAAATGTGCATTTAATTTCTGTATTCAGGGCGAAATATTATTTTTACTACACTAAATTATTGAATTGAGTATTTAAACTGATGAATTGGTCCTTCAAAAATAAAGTATCAACTTCAAATCGTGTTTGTACAAGATTGGAGGAGGCTTGGTTTTTAGGATTTAAAAAACAAAATCCAAGAATCGAATTTTTTGTAAAAAAATTTCAAATTTCAAATTTTTTCTAGAAAAAATTTCAAAAATCCATTGCTGTTAACAAAAAATTTTAAATATAAAAAAACTTCAAAATCCAAAGTTATTATAAAAAGTATTATTTTTGCCAAAAAAACTCAAAAATCCAGAGGGATTAACAAAAAAATTATTATTAAGAAAAAATTCTGAAATTAAATTTCAAATAATTCATTTATTGTAAAAATTAATAATTAAGTTTAAAATATTATATATTTTTGAGAAATATTTCATAAATTAAATTATACATATTGTATTTTTGGAGAAAAATTTCAAAAATCCAAAGTTATTCAAAGAAAATTAATTTTATGAAAAATAACTTAAAAGTTATTTTTCACAAATTAAATTTTTGGGAATTTTTTTTCAAAATCGATTGCCGTAAATTACAACTTTTAGAAAAAAAATTCAAAAATTGCTAACTGTTCACAAAAAGTTAATTTTTTAGAAAAAAAATTTCAAATATTAAATTTTCAGGAAAAAAAATTCAAAAATCTTTTGTTGTTCACAAACAAATTTCAAATATTAAATTTTTTGTAAAAAACTTCAAAAATCCACAGGTATTAACAAAAAATTAATTTAAAAAAAAAAAAATTCAAAATTAAATTTCAAATGTATAATTTTTTTGGAAAAAATTTCAGAAATTCAGTTTCAAATATATTTTATATATATATATATTTTATTTATTATATTTTTTGGGGAAATATTTCAAAGATTAAATTTCACATTCTAAATATTTTGGAGAAAAATTTAAAAATCCATAGATATTCAAAGGATATTTAATTTTCCAGCCCACACACTGCGGATGCTTCTGGTCAAGGTCATATTTATACAACTATATTTAACAATGTATGTATGCCCCTTTCGATCGGTTGTCAGGCAGTAGTAATATTGACAAAAATCATTTTATTATGTTGTAGTAGATATTATTGGGATATTTTTATTATGAAATGTTTTCCATCTATTAATTTTAAGCTATTGATTGCTTTCAATAATTCAATGCTTCATGTAATCATATCAATGCATGCCAATTTCTTAATATACTTATTACATAATGAATCAAGGGCGTCTCCAGGGGAGACCTGGAGGGGTTTTAGATACCCCCCCCCTCCCCTTCAATTTAAGAAATATTTGCTTGTTACTAAGAAATGTAATAGTTCAAATTAAATTAAATGTTTCAGATTTTTTGTTCACACTTTGGGTTTTTGAAATTTTTTTCAAAAAAATTGAACACTTTTCAATTTTTACTTTTAACAGCTGTGGGCTTTGATTTTTTTCCCCCAAAAACTTAATATAATTTAATGTGTTTCCAAAAATTTAATATTTGAAATTTGATTCCAGAAAGTTTAATTATCTGTGAATAAATATGGATCTATGATGTTTTTGTCTAAAAAATTTAATATTTGTAATTTTTTTCAAAAAAATCTTTTTTTTTTGTGCTGTGAGCTTTTGATTTTTTCCCCAAAAAATGAATATATTTAAATGAGTTTCCAAAAATTTAGTATATTTTTTTTGAACAGTTTAGTCGTTTGGATATTTTTTTCAAAATATTTATTTTTTTCTGAACAGCTCTGAATTTTTGATTTTATTTTCTAAAAATTCTAATTGCCGAATTATTTCAAGCATGGAACGAACATGGAGCGTCCGAAGGTTTGTAATTTCGGCAGGGCTAGGTTTTTGAATTTTTTTGGCAAAAAAACAAAAATTAAAATTTTAAGGAAAAAATTAAATTTCCAATATTAAATTTTTTTGAAAAAAATTTCAAAAATTCATAGCTGTTTACAAAAATTTTCACAGTTTAAATTTCAAATCTTAATTTTTATGGAAAAAAGTTCAAAATCCACAACTATTCACAAGAAACTAAAGGGTTTAAAAAAAAATCCAAAAACCAAGCAAATAAAAAAAATATATATAAATAATCTGATGGATGCCCCTGTAGAATCAAAGGACAGGAAGTTTATTTATTTAGAATTCATGATATTGAATATGATATGTGTATACTTTAGAGAAATCCCTCAATTACAAAACTGTAATAAATTACATAACAAAAGATTTGTATACCATGTGAGCAACATTACTCTGATTAGATACATAGGAATTTATTCCTTCTTTATGATAAACTATTGATTTGTTCCAAATTATTACCTTTTATACCTATTTGTATTTAGATTAAGTGCATCAAGAAGAAAATGAGTTTACAAGAATATTGTACAGGTCGTGCACTACAATTGAAACTAACTTTGACCTAATTCAAATCCTAATCAAATGCATAGCAACGAATTTGTTGGTTTTATTTAATACCATAAATGGTAATTGTAATTAATTTTCAATTTGACCTACATTGGCCTAAATTTTCCTACAGAATGCTCGGAAGGCTTTGAGTATACATACAGAGGGAGCTGTGCAGCCATAAATTTGATAGCAGCCTTGAGGAACTTCACACTGTGCCTCTCCAACTCCCCCTAGATATATAAGTACAAGGGCGCATGTTAGGAGCCTTGATGGATTTTTTCAGCCCTGCCTTCAAGGTAGGAGTCGGTTTTTTCACTAAAAGCTGTTCTAGATTTTCTGGATGGGGTTACTGGAGGTATCCAGCTTCTTAGTCAAAAATTTAATTTTGTATGAAATTTTGGAATTTTTTCCCAAAAAACTTTAATTTTTTTATGAGTAGTAGTGGATTTTTAAATTTTTCTCCAAAAATTTAATATTTAAATATAATTTTTTTTTTGTGAAAAGCTATGGATTTTGAAATTTTTTTCCAAAAAATGTAATATTTAAAAAAAAAATTTCGAAAAAAAAATTTAATATTTGAAATTTAATTTCTGAATTTTTATCCTTAAAATTTTAATTTTTTTACAAAAAAGTTTACAAAAACATAGCCCCTCCCAAAATATTATCCTGGAGACGCCCTTGTTTGTTACCTGCTTTAAATAACTCGACAATTACATACGTTTGTTTCTAGCTGCCCCAACTGATTCAAAATGAAAACAACGGAAATTTTATTTAGGTTAGTCACTTGTCCTCTTTTATGAGAAAGAAAAAATCAGCTGTGATGTACTCATACGGGATTTAGATAAAGTCAAAGGTCTTTCCAATTTTTGTATACGAATCTGTATTAGACCAAGGATTTTCAACCAATATACTGCGGATGCTGTGATAATTAATTAACTTATTTAGGAAAGTTAACAGGTAAAAGCTAGAGGAGGTAAGATGCCAGCTGATGTAAAACTAAAGTATATTGATTGAGGCTGAGACATAGGTCTTTTATTGGTTATACTCATTGAACTGTGGGGAGACAGCACCCTAAAGATTCAACGTAGGCCTTGCTTTATTCTGGATACAACCTTTCAGACAATATAATCCCTCTCTGTCAAAACGGGCAATCTAATTTCTGTTGCCTTTCACCACCGACTATTAATGTAAGTCAAGGTTTTTTCATTGTAATTGTTGGAAAATCAAAGACAAAGAATAAACTGAAATTAACTTTGAGTCCTACTCCGTGTGTCAGCCTGTCTTGAATATGTATATTTCTTTCCTTTTCTATGTATTTCTGCTTAAAAATATTACTACAAATCAATTATGCAGCTTAATTATGCAGACCTTTTAGATGACATCAAAGTATACACAAATTAATTATTCATATTGCTTTCAAAGTATTCAATAGGCAGTGGGCTTTCACGGCTGTTCTATCTTTCCACGTATTCTTGAAAGTATCAATTTAAAAATTCTTTTTTTTTTACAAAACGTGTGAGAAAGGATATTTATATAAAGCTAAATGCAAACTATTACTATAACAAATATCAGCAAAAATAATAAATATAATACTAAATAATATGAAATAATTATGAAAGCTGCCACATTGAATATTTTTTTATAATGTTATATAACTTTGATTCATTCATTTGATAATTGATTTTGTAGAGATAAAAGTTCATATATTGTTAAAAACATGTCCATTTCTGCTTCAGTTAATTTTCTTATATATACAAAAACAATTGCTACTGTCTTCATTTTATAAATATTTTCAAAAGGGAATTTGTGAAATCGGATTCGCAAGACACAACGAAGGGATCATGAGATGATTTCCAAAAGAGGAAAAATAGAGTTTAAATTATGTTACATATTTTTTATAAGTCTCTTCCGGATCATTTAAAAAAATAATTCACAGAAGATAGTGCTGCACAATAGCGTAAATGGATATTCCCTTTTTACTGCCACAGATAATCATCTGTCGTCTGATGTCGTTCGATGCACTTATCGAACTTTCATGTTACCAAACACTAAATACAGATTTTTATTCTAAAACTCTTTACAAATTATGTATTTCTGTGTTGAATGAGTACTCATTGCTTGCTAAAACAGTTTTCGATTTATTTTTACCACTTAAATCAACTTATTTATGTGAGAAGGTCAAACTTATAAAAGAATAACTTATATCCAAAATAAACATAGATCGCGGTTTAATTTGGAGAATGATCTTGGAGTTGTTGCTCACAAATTAAACTTGAAATAGACCTGCATTACCCAATGCACAGTGAACACCCATCACATTAAGACCCTGGTTCGTTTATAAGCCTATTTGCACATCCACACCCACCATATAATATCTTGTGTTTGTGAGTCTTAATTGAGACTTTATTTACTGCAAAAAAGAGAAATGAGGGTAAGGAAATGATTCCTTGTAGTACATAGGTGTATCGTGGATTTTATATTTACAATAATTTGATTAATTTGTTGTTGTATTTTTATATTTTTATATAATAATAAATTTCTCTTTTAAAAACACAGATTTACAAAATTGCTTGACCGCCCAAGCGAGACAACAATACAAGAACCCAATAATCAGATCAAGTGAGCTCAAATGAAGGGGATGAAGTAGGATAAGGCTCCTTTTTACAGTCAACCATGTCCAATTTTTGAAGGGCTTTTCTTCTTCGAAAAGGATTTGGAAAATTGTTTAAGAGAAAATAGTTGATTGTAAAATTAACGTGCACCGTATAAAGTATATACCAGGGAGCACGATATATAAAGTACATCCTAGACACACCGTTAATGCTACGAGCAAAACACCTGCGAAATTTCATTGATATGACTACATTCTAATTTTTTACATCAAATATATTTATGTATAATATTACGCTATGTAATTTTGTCTTAAACTATATTGACTCCGGACATTTTGTCTGAAAGCCATTCCTCCTCAAGGATATTTTGCCTTAAGTATAAATAAATGAGATTTATAGGTTGTTATTGTTTATTTTTGGTTAAAATTAATGTTCCCTTTAAGCTTTTTAATCAAAATATGTAATGTGAATTTTCAAAAAACACATTTAATGATTGTTTTCTGTTGGAAAAATGATGGAATCATGCACCAAAATGTCAATGGACACACCAACAAAATCTCATTTTGTAATGAATTCAAACCAGAGACTAAATAGGTACTCAAGTTAGTTATTTGAGTAAAACAAACACAACAACAATTCGAATATTCGAATCATTTTTCCTTTTTTTACTTATAATTATACATGATGGATTATTCATGCTAGAAAAGACTCATGGATTGACAAACATGCGTAATATGAGGAAAGACCATGATTCCATCATTATTCCAAAAGGAAGTAAAGATTAAATGGATTTTATAATAATAAATATTTCATTATTTTGATTAAAAAAGTTCAAAGCAAATCCCAATTTCAACCGAAAATTATGACGTAAAAACTTCCTATATTTTTATATTAAGGCGAAATATCCTTGAGGCAAAATGGCTTGAAGCTAAAGATTCCTAAGGCGAAATGTTTTAGGAGAAAATATCAAAAGGCACCGTATAAGATATATATGAGGGAGCACTATATAAAGTACACCCTTTACACATGGTTAATACTACAAACAAAAATCCTTCAATTTTTTTTTTTTGCTATGACAATATTGTGATTTCTTACATCCAAAATGCTTTATTTTCAAAAAAGAGACTCTTTGCTATCTTATTTATAGAGAATGTACCTACATTGGTCAGTAAATGAGCACCTATCTAATTAATTGGCAAAGTCAAAGAAAGTATTGAATTTTATTTTGATTATATAACCATTTGCTTTCTCTTTTCCTTCTGTTTATATTTCTTATTTTCTGCTCGTTTATATACAAAGGTATTTCTATGTAGATTTAAGATTATATTATGGTTGATAAGAAAAGATCCATTAAGATTTTTTAAGCTGCAAAAGCTTACCTTTTATGTATATACTCGTATGTATGTATATCTCTCCTATGGCTTTAATATCACATTCTAAATATAGGTACAATCTCTAAGTTTCCCCCCATGTCTTATTTTTTCCTTTTATCTCAAAATTGGAGGCAGGGAGAGTGGAAAGTTGAAATTCAATTATTCAAACATTTTAATACTTAAGAAAGTACTTTGAAAATGAAGTAACGTAAAAGCTATATTATTGGAGTAGGAGACCCAGGACTGGGATTATTTATACACTGTACCCCTAAATATGTGGCCTCTCGACATAAAAGAAACCTAAAAGGAATTTTCTCAAAATCGAGTATGTAATCTTCCACAAATTATCCTCAATTTCTATTAACAAATAATTCTTATTAACTCGTTGACTGTGTTGCAAATTACACTTAGAGTATCCAAAATGGATCGTTAGAAAAAAGAGTGATATTAGTTGATATATTTGATTCGAAAGGGCTCATGTCGGAGCCAATAGGAGGCTTTTAAAACAAATAAAAGGTCTAAACAATATTTAAAGGTCTTGTTTATCTGAACTGATACCACAAATTTAAATACAAAGGTCATGACTAAATACAACACAAATGTTTTGTAAGAAACCTACACTCGCCTGGAATTTAATATTTTTTACATATCTGGCCACTCAACACAAAGGTCAGCTAGAATGGTTTGTGTCAAAATTAAGAGTGGATTAAGTTGATATACTTTGACGAGACATCGTCAATTTCTATTTCCAAAATTATTTTTATAAACCCATTGGAGGCACCGGAAGTTGCACTTCCAGCAGCCAAAATTGATGGTCACAATAAAATAATGAGAAACTAATAGATTCGTTTTGAAAGAGGCTATTTCCGGGGTTAATATACGTTTCTTACATCAAATAAAGGTTATAAACGATAGTTAAAACTCATGGCTATCTTAAATCATCCCAGAAATTTGAGTACGAGGCTTATAATTGACCAGAAAAGGTCTATGAAATATTTGACATCCAGTATATATGAAGTACAAAAATATATTTGGATTTTCTTCATTTCTTGATTTTTGTTCAAAATTGTTTTTATGTAGACCCACTACAAATAAATAAACTTGACTTTGTACATGCTTGAATATTTTAAAAATAGCGCGGTTATTTCATCAATTAGTTATCAAATAGTTGCACTAGACAAGAAGAACAGAGAGGACATGGCACAGAACATACATAATTTCTTCCATTGAATAACTTAGTTGTACTTAGTTCATAATGTGTATATCTGTGATCCGTCAATATAAAAACAATCTTAAACAAAAATAAAGGAAATTTGAAAATCCTAATTTATATTTATGATTATATATACATACAGTCCAATATTTCATAGACATATTTGACTCAGTTATAGGGGTTGAATTAAATTTTTTGGTATGATTTGAAATACCCAAGAATTTAATCTATAATTAATAACAATTATTGGATTTAAAATAATTATATCCGTCCGATATGGTCTAATCAGCTAATTTCTCATTATTTTATTGAGACGATCAATTTTGTCTAAATTGGTCTACTGTCAGTAATAGAATTGCTTTTGAGACAAATATAACTTGATGCACATTTTTGCATATATTATAATGTAATTGCACATAATTTTATATTTATTTTTGTCGTTCTCTATTAAATAAATTCCCCTTACTTAGATAGCAAATGAGTTTATATGAATGCTTACGCTTCTGTTCCTCAGAGGTTGAGTAAATTAATATTTTCCGTCAAGCAACAGTGTACCTTCATCACCTACTCTAAGGTTGTGTCTTTATCGATCAAACGGTTCTGGTTTATGAGCCGCTAGAACCAGAACCGACAAAGTCGAATCGAGACTGAAACCAAGACTGCAGTACATTGCTTATCGGTCTCGGTTCTTGTGCTAATTTTCGTTTGTTGTATTTTTTGGTATATTTATATCCTTCAAATATTCCATCTGGATAATTTCATGTAAATGAACCATGTCCTTAAATTTATTGTATCACGCAACCTTTCATCTCAAAAGAAACTAAAAAAGAAGTCCCTAATAAGTCAGCCATCTTCCTGCACTACGCCCCCCACCTCCCATCCCCTCATTGTCCCACTTTGAACACCATTGTCTAAAGCAACCTTAGTGTTTTTGTGACCCCTGGTGGACCTTGGGGCACTACGCACTCTGCGTATAAGGTATTTGAGGCCCTGTTTGTATCTAATATCATTTCCTGGCCCGAATTTTCTAGCAAAGCCTCTTGTTTTAAGTGGCTCCTACCAAATACTTAGCCTGTCTAAGAAAGAACCGAGACCAAATACGTGAACCAAGACACCGAACCCGTTGAATGAAAGAATGTAGACGGGGACCAATAGAACTGTTGAATCTGAACCAGGCACAACCTTGACCCACTCTTAAAAGAGTTTTCAACCATCCAGAAAAATAAAATCCTCCTTTATTTTGAAATGTAAATACTAGTCACCCCTGTTTCGGTTTGATAACAATTATGAGACTACTACGACTTTTAGTGTACCAACTTTCTAATTCGGTCCTTTAAAGAATCTGGATCTGGAACCGTCACAAAGAAAAAGTCGATCTTTATCGGTCCGAAAAAAAAATCGGTCTGTATTGGTCTCATTCAAAATTCGATTTATACCCATTCTATTGATAAGTTGTTGATGACGTCTTCCATGTTTCAAAATGGTCAACATTGAGCTATCATAACATCATATAAAGTTAAATTTGTTGCAACAATCATATTTGTACAACTCATACATCAAGATAAGGGATAAAATCCGTCTGTAGATTGAGACCGAAGAAATTGTCCACAATTTGAAAACAATTTCGGTCTACGGCCTGAAATCACGGACATATACGTCCGTGATTAATTAGAAAACACTATTGCCTCAGTTAGGGGTGTTGGAAATGTTTTCTTATTGGGGTACCAAGATCTAACAAGGTATATTTTTTCTTTCTCCGTGTTATACCCATAATGACTCAAATCCCTTCAAATCATGAGACTGTTCTCATGACAAAGAAATTGCTCTTCTAAATTACAAGTCAAATTGGATGTCCAACTTTCGGACAAAATAATTTACATTCAAATATATATATATACTGTGGTAGTACCCGGCATTGCCGGGGTTATTAGGCGTTGGCAAGCAGATGGAACAGCATAGTTTAATGGACTCGCTCTAACTCAATGGCTGTAGATTTGCACCTTGGTTGTTCATAGAGAAGGAAATATACTTTATATATGTGGACTTCAAAGAAAATTCGTAGGTCAGATAGAGTAAATGGAATACCCTAATTTTTACTTCTACATAATCAGTGCAACTCCATCTGACCAATTAATGTATTATTTTTTAGGTCATTTAAGAAAACCAAAAATCATTTTTGTTATTTCAAAAGTTACCCCTCTCCTATGTGCTCTTAATAAATTGAATGTCTTTAAATGATTCATATAGAGATTATAAATGAAATAATTTCATTTATCAAGCTAAAGTATTTTGAATTTATCCTATAAATGATATGAGCAAACACTATCTACCCATCATAATTCATTGGTTGACAAGGGAAAGCAAACAGAGAAATGTTCATCTTTTCACTTTTTGACAGAATCTTGATTGATCAGAAAATGAAGGGAATTCACAAAATAAATATACCATATATTTATATGTAAGAATATATTAAACCCAAGGATATAAATAGTTACCAAGTCAAAAAACAAAGGCAACAAAGTATTCATATGGTGGGAATTTCTTCCCACATTTAACGTTTTATTACTAAACAAAGGTAATATCCTGCATTAGTTGGAGTTGTGTGATAACACCAAACTCTGAGCACATGCTAAAACTGTATTGCACAGGTAGTACGTTGTTTGTTATTTTGGTGGCTAGCCATAAGTGTTTGGCGTAAGTTAAAAAAAAAAAAATGCATCGATCAAAGTAGTATTTATTCAACAATCGTGGAAGAGGAAGTGTCCTTTATGCGATCCACGCCGGAAGAGACAATGTTGAAGTTGCAAAATTACAGGTCTTTTGTCTGGTATGTCATGCAGGAACTAGAAGATTCTGGAGGTGTTGATGAATCTACAGAAAGCATGCTTATCCCAGGATGAGGTCAGACTGGCAGAGAGATCAGGATTTCATTGCAAATTTGCAAAAAGTCATTGATCGTGAGCCATATAAATCGATCATATCAAAGTACTAAAAAATCAGGTCAAGTCCTAAATTGAGGAAGATGCAACTGAAAAAAAATGTTGACCTGGTTGTCATATTTTTTTTTTTGGAGTTTGTTGGATCCAGAGTTTGGGCTCCTAGCTCACCGGACCTCAAACCAATGGACTTCTTTTTGTGAATGGCTGTTCAGGTACATATAAACAGATCCTCCTGAAACACAAAATCTGAGCTGAATTCCAGGATCCAGGAGGAATTCCGGAATCTGCCAAATGAGACTGTCATCATTATCTGCTCCCTTTCCGAGTTCTAGTCGAGGCTGTTGTTCGCGCAAATACAATTATATTGTATACATTTGTTTTATTCAGCTTTCATTTGCCATTGGTTTTGATCAAAATTGGATGATTAGTTTAGTAGAAAGTTCATTTAAAAAAAAAATACTACCGGTGGTTAAATTGAAGTTGTATCCTGTATACGACCCCTGTTGTTTTTTCTGGTTTTTTACATGGTGCACTGAGCCTTAACACACTCGTTGTTAAAAATAAGTCATCCACAGACAGAGAAATTAATAAACGACTTTATTATAATACATTAAATTTAAGCAGTGACGTCCGCAGGTTTATATATATGTATAAATTTTTTTCGGAGAATGTTTGGAATTCTTTTGAAAAAAAAAAACAAAAATTAAAGTTTTTATGAAAAAAAAAAAATTAAATATTAAATTTTTCAAAAAAAAACCAAACAAACTATAAATCCTCAGCTATTTACAGAAAATTAAATTTTTGAAAAACTTTTCAGAAATCCATCGCCATTTACACAAAATTAAATTTTCTGGGAAAAAAAATTCGGAAATCCGTAGCCATTTTCAAACAATTAAATTTCAAATATTAAATTTTTTGGAAATTTTATTCAAAAATCTACAACTGTTTACAGAAAATTAAATTAAATTAAAAACCAATTTAATTTAAAATATTAAATTTTAAAAAATAATCATTCAAATTCCAAATTTTTTATTAAAAAGCAAAAATAGTAAAAATTTAATTTAATTTACAATATTAAATTGTTTGAAAAAAATAATTCAAATTTTCTAGTAAATAGCAAAACTTGCTTAATTTGGTGGTGGTGGGCCCCACAAACCTTGTTACTACTCCTTTTGGACACACCTGTTAAGGTACTTGCAAATAATTTTCTTTATACGAAATCCGAAAAAGAAAGCAACTTATATTAATAATCTAATAGACTAATAGCTACAAAAAGTGTTAACCATACTGTACCTACAAAAATATTATTGAATCATTTTAGAATAAAGATGAAAATATTGACAGGGAAAAATAATTAATATGTACCCGTGTTGTGTCAGGCCCTATTTATTTGGTTTAGTCCAGTCCAGTCTTAGGACTGCTCCAGTATTTGGGACCGGTTCTTAAGACTGTCAGTCTTTAATCCTGTTGGTCCTTGTGATATTTAAAATTATTTCACATATCTAGCAAAAAATATGATATGAACATATTATATACATTTAGTTATTTAATTTATTCTATTAAATAACGAAATAATTATTTAAAAAAACCCATAATTGACGTCACGAGGGATTGATTTTACCTTCTTTAAGAACCCACAAATGGGACCTAACTGGAGAGAACCACGGTTCTAAATAAGGACCTACACAACACTGACTAGAACTGATTAAAAAAAAGTTGATTGACGTCATCATTGACCGAACTTTAAAAGTTTTTAGGACTGATATGCAGGATTGATCTGGACTGAACTAAGATTGAACAGCCCGGAACTGCTGTCATCAGTCCTAAATAAGAACCGATACAATACTCCTATGTATTATAACTCATATTTAATAATTAGTTTTTCAATAATTCGTTCAGCAAAATAGACGCTTTACGACTTTTAACAAATTAATTATAAAATTAAATAGAGTTATTTTGACCTTTAATTAGTTACTTTTGTATTCCATGTTTTTTTTTTTGTGGAAAAGACGTGACAAATAATAACTTATAATACAAATCTACTATAATATAATATTATAATTGTACTAGGACATACCAATAATATATATTTTCAAATTATTTTCTTAATGCTTTAAATAACTCGATAATTTAGTAAAACTTGTCGTTGGACAATATGCAGACTAAGAATCATACTTAACTCGCTGATTTTCTTTCTAATTCCCTTTTTTAATTCGTGTTCAATATACCTTCTCCCATTTCTGTTTGTACAATAATTAGCTTTTTGGATTTTTAAATTCTGTGGGTGCATGTTCGAATCTACAGCCCATCCCTTAAAAAAACTTTGAGATACGGGGAATCTATCTTTTTATGAAAAAATCAACTTATTAGCAAAAAAACAAACTTGTATCCAAGAGCCCACGAATTTTGTCTGATCAGAATGCAATATAGCCATATGTGCGTAACTCAAAATTCTAAACAACTTTTATTTCATATCATAAAATTAATTTTTATATCATTGAAATATATAACAATAAACCATATTTGAATATTATCATTCAAAGACTGAATCATGAGAAAAATTACTATGTTTTCTTTTTTTCTCCATAAATGCAATTTTTTTACCGTTAATTTGCATTTACATAGTTTTGCATACTACATAAAATATAAGCCGATATTTGAAATGAACGGAAATATTTTCATGAAAAAGGTCTCTTATAGTGTGAATAAATTAATATTTCCATAGATTAAAGAGTATTCTGTAATTGATACCTGAAAATATGTTTTTAATATATTTTCCGAAGCAAATCTTTGGAGAGAGAACATATTATAACAAGTTGTGAAAATCCTGTGTTTAATGGACATGTAAAAAAAAAAAAACACACACCAAGAATCTATATGGTAACCCTGACAATTTGAGGAATGTTTTGGAGGAGATCAGCTGTGACAAGGAAGGAGACGGAGAACGAAATAAACAAAGATGTTAGGAAGAATCACTCCGATATTGAACCCTAATTTTTTTTCGGAGTCCAACATGGACTTACCATGTCTAACTAAATCCTCAGGGTTTTATGAGCACACACGAATGTTCAATCAGGTTTTTAATATATGTAATTGAATCTATTTAGGAAAGGATGTTCCCTACTCAGGAATTAAATAATAATAATAACAACTACTAACGAAAAGGCAATTAATTCTTCAGATTACCAATTAACAAACAAAACAAAATCAGACGAGCTAAAAAATTCACGGGATTTACATCATTACTATTAATCATAAAGTTCTCACTAGTGTGTGAAAGACGAAAAGTAAGACCGATGATTTGTTGCAGAGCTATATGAGTAAGTCCTTGTTGGAATCTGAGTAGAATGGAGGATCGACATCGGAGTAATTCCCTTTGTTTATATCATTGATGGATACGGTTTGGAGATTGTGTTTATTTCCCTCACATCATAACTACTTGTAGCTGATTTAATGAAACGTCATGATAGGCATGCTCCTTTTTTCTAAAAACATTCTTCAAATAATCAGGGATACCATGTTCTTTTTCAAGTTTTTTAAACCTACCAGTGGGTAATAGAGGGGGAAGTAAAAATCACTAAGCGTTTTTTCCCTTTATTTTGAGTTAGGATTATCCGATTTAGATGGTTATTCTTTGGCTTATCTTCAATTCCTGGGCAATTTGAATAAGTGCTCAGATGCTGGTTCCACTCGACAATTTCCATTATTTTATCGACATTTTCGATGACTGGACTATCAGAGCGTGCCTCATCTTCGACATCCATATTACCGGAACGGAATCGTTGGGACTGCCACTTTGTTGTTGCATTTGATACTGTATTGGGCCCATAATTTTTTTTTTGTTTTGTTTTGTCGAAGCAATACTGTAGACTGTTTTCTCTTTTTTTACTTCCATTTTGGAACACTGAAATACACAAATGGCTTCACCAAACACAAAACTGTAAATCAACTTTATTTAAGTGTACGCTTAACCTTTAAGCATACTTTAATTTTTTTGATGCAATGTATTCATCGTGAGATATAGCTTCATAAAGACATCCATAAAAAAACCCGGCGCAAACCGATTAAATAGATATAAATCCTCAAAATATTTCGAATTTTCTGGAAAATCAGATTGGACACCAAAAAAAAAAAAGGTACATCAATTAGCATTTAAAACATCAAGTACTATTAGATTTTAATATGATGGTTTTTTTAAATTAACAAATGTAATTTACCTGTATAAAGGTTTTAATTCAAAATTTTGTAATGCAAATTGATTTGGAATATTTTCCTAGACATAACATATCCAAGGTTTTTGAAGTCATAAATAAACCAAATCTATAATCTATTAGTGGGTATATATTAATAATATAATTAAATTATCATTAAACCTTGATTTTCACAATAGTTGCGGGAGATTTTTTTTTCAAGTTACTACATGTATAAATAATAATTTATTTATTACAACTGATGTCAAAAGTTTTAAAATTGTAAATCCGTTGTAAGCCTCATTTTTTTACTACTTTTAAAAAGAACTCAATATTTTTGAATAACTTTGTTATATTTAGTTGCTCAATGTATGTAAAAACTTTATTAATCAATTTTTTATATGAAAATCCAATGATGTTTGAGTGAGTGTGTGTGCAAGGAGGGGGGTAAAAACAAACATAAAAATTAGTGAAGGGATGATTAATCGGAATCGCAGAATCGGGTGGGTTTTCTAGAATCGGCATCGTAAAAATAATGTTTAGCTTGCGATTCCGTTTCTAATTTATTACAGGAATTTAACTATTTATTACTTTTCTAAGTTATGAAAAAAAAAATTTAATTTATGAAATTTAAATTTATTTTATTTTTCAAAAAAAAAAATTTCTTTTTTGAGAAGAAAAGGGATTGCAGAAATTTTTTCTCAAAATTTTTTTTTTGTGAACGACTATGTATTATGGAATTTTCTTTTCAAAATTTCATTTTTTAGTGAATGGCTGTGGATTTTTGGAAAAAAATTAAACATCAAATTTAAAATTTAGTTTTTAAATATTTTTTCAATTTTTTTCCAATTTTTTTTTTTTTTTTTTTATTCCAAAAACCAAGCTTCCCCTAAAAGAATACTTTTTAACTATTATTTAAAATGTTAAAGAATCGGTGTCATGATTTTTTTGTTATCGGCGCATCACTAATAAAAATTGAATTTTTTTTACACAGAATAAATAATCTTTGTTTAAGGGTGCATTTATTGCTTGCATTTTACCATAACAGAAAATACATTCAAAAACCACTTACAAAATGCATTCGATTGAGATTCTGTAATTGCAATGAAAAACCATTCGACGAATATTTACAAAAATATTTGTAAATAATGAATGAGTTGTTTCATTAGTTAAATAATAAATAGACACAAAATTAAGCAAATTTGGAAATAGTTTTGATGGTATTGTATAATTTCCCTGGAACATGACAAATGACCATAATACTAAAAAAAACCTTGTTATACTTTACATAGTTATACTATTTTTCCACCAACGACAATTTTGTATTCTTTTCATAATATACAGAGTAGGACCCAAAGCTTGCAATAGGATTTAAGTACGGGTTAACCCTGTTATTTATAATTCAGAGGTTTCCTTACGCAACCAAAAAACTGCTCAAACAAAAGTAAACAAGATTTGTGTTGTTTATCCCATGTCTCTAAATTTAAAAATACCGAGCAACTACAAAAACGAAATTCGTGTGTAATCTCCTATCCGCCAATGTCAGTCCAATGAAGGCTACAGAGACCATTGTTATCTCCATCCAGACTGACTGCAACATTAAGTAGTCCATAACAGCCCCACATAATCAAAAATAACTAATACTTTTGCAGTAACAAAATGGCAGACTTTTGGTTAGTCTCCATGCTGCCCTCTTCCAGCCCTGGCCTCAACCCTCTGGACTGAGTAGTTTGGGGGTGTCTGGACGCACCTCTCATCCAAGTATAAAATTGGCTCAAAGCTGCCATAATGACTACGCCCTACGCCATGGACACTGGCTTCATCCTCAAAAGCATTCAATCTGTTCTCTGGCGTGTGTAGGTTGTTATTGCGTGTACAGAAGGATATAATAGGTCAATTTTTGATGGAATAACGGGCAAAGTAGATATATGCCTCATTTCTGCATGGACCCTTCTCTATTGTCTATATCGTTTATTGTGGAGTATCACTTCATAGTTTTACTTTGCCTCTTTGCCCCATATTCCAGCAGACATTGACCTACAGACTCAACGACAAACGATACGGGTAATTGTGAAGGTGTCCTTAAGGCAATGATGCATAGTTTTATTTTGCCCATTACTTCACCAAAAATTCACTATTTTATAAAGAATATAGTATTTGAACACATCACAAATTAGTTTTGAGTTGTCCTTTTTTTGATTACATAAAAATCACGTTTTTCATAATTACGTCATGCTCCTGCAAGTTTTGTGCCGCCCATCTGTTTACATAAAGTGTTGCTAATATGTTTTCCCCTTGTTTTAAAAAAAAAATTACTTTGAAAATGACGTCTATGGATAGCTGAAATCTTAAGTTTTTGATAGAGGTGCAGTTTGCTTTGGTCATCGACATGATGAAAAAGTAAGAAGGTACTCGATAAATAATCGTCGATTTGGAAGAAACAGACTGTGGATGTGAGTCCCATAAAAATTTGATCACCTGCCCGATCAACTGAAGGCGGCAGATCTGAAGATATAAGAGAGGTCCTGCTTATTCATCCATCACTAACTTTAAGTTTAATTTATTTTTTCTTTCTTCCTTCATTTATTTAATCATCTTATTATAAAAGCAAAGTAATAATACACGTACAGTAGGCATAAAATTATGTTATAAACACAATATAAAATATAAGACGTAATATAAAATAATATTTACATCCACAATGTCGAAATATATTACTCTACCAAAAAAGAAAGAGAAACACACACAAAAGAGGGAAGGAGTCTAAACCGGACACTTAATCCAGAGGTTCCCAAAGTGGGGGTCGTGACCCCTGTGGGATCGAAGGACACAACAAATGAGTCACCTGATGATTTCCCAAAAGAAGAATATAATTTAAATTGACAGCTCTTTGAGTGGGATTAAAGTATAAATAATGGACATATTATTTATAAGTCTCTTCTGGATCCTTTTAAAAAGTATTTTCCAGAAGATAGTACTTCAGAAAAACATAACTGGATACAGCCCCAATAGGGCCACAGCTAAACAACTTTCATCCAACATGGAAGATGCTCTAATAGAACTTTCAAGTGACCAAACACTTAAAACAAATTTTGATTCTAAAAAAATTGACATATTCTGGATTTATGTGTTGAATGAGTACCAAATGCTGGCTTGCGATTTACTTATACGATTTGGCTTAACTTATTTATGTGAGAATACCTTTTCCGTATTAACTTATATTTATAAAAAAAAACTACAAATGCTTAACGAATTACTGTATCCAAAAATAAACGTAGAATAGACTTTCTTGGTTGAATGCACAATGCACATCTGTTACATTAAGACCTGGATTCCTTTATAGACCTATTTGCATATCCATAGACTGTAATGTTATTTTTTTCTAAGTTTGAATTTTGACTTTATTTAACGCAAAAAATAGTTTTGATCGTATATAAATGATTTCAAGTATTACATTTTATATTTGATTATTTCTTATTTTTGTCAATATATCTAGAATTAAAATCTTTATTTTTGATCAATATAGTCAAATAACTTATATATAATTTGCCTCTGGGTTGAACTTTATAGATTTCATATGATCTTTAAGTTATTTATTCGCCTAAAATAGTCTCCAAAGTTTATATTTATCTCTTAATGACAGGTGTAGGGATCGCAAAATGGATAGCTATATATTTTAAGGGTCGAACTCAAAAAAGTTTGGGAACCACTGATTAATCCTTCATTAGTTAAACAAAAAATACATAGTACTCACAAATGAAGATGTTTTAAAATTCTAAATTGTATATCTATTAACCCATCCAGACCGGATATCCTCAGAGTTTTACTAATCGCTCTCCTCTAGCAAATTTTGCATATAATCTTTGCAAAATTGGAGCTCGTTTTTAAATGGGATCTAGGGCTGGGAGGCAAAGAAACAAGACATATTTCTTTATATAGTTCCATCACGTATTCTTAATCCTTTATTTTTTTGTCTACTAACTTTCTCACGGATTCCAGGATTTCACATTCGTAAAAGAGATGGAAAGAGGACTCAGCGTGCTTCTTTCAATATTTGCAAAGACTATCTCTTTCATTTGGTTTGTACTTATTTGTCAGGGGATCCCTAAGGGGTAGGGCTTAAGGGGGTGTAGCCCCCTTCCCCCAATTAAGGAATTTTTGATTCTTACAAAAAAATTTAATATTTGAAATTTAATTTAATTTTTCAATTTTTTCCCCAAAAATTTAATTGTCAGTAAATAGCTATAGATATTTGAAACTTTTCTCCGAAAAATTTAATATTTGAAATTTTTTTCCCAAAAAAAATCATATTAATTGTAGGGCTTGTGAGGGAACCTTAGTTGTTTCCTCAGTACCGTTGGTGGGTTGCATCCTGTTTTGGGATCCGGGGGTGCCCGAAAACACCTCCAATATTCGGAGTATAATGGGGGGTTGTGAGGGGCTTTTAGTAATTTCTTCAAGTATTAGTTGTGTGTTGCATCCGCTTTTTGGACCCAGCAGTACCCGAAAACACCACCAATATTTGGAGCAAAATGTGCGGGGTGGTAAGTAGTTACTTAAATATTGGCGGTATCCGAAAACACCACCAATATTCAGAGTAAATTTGGAATTGTGAGGGGCTCTTAGTAGTTACTTAGGTATCGGCGCTACCCAAAACACCACCCCAACATTCGTGCTACAAAATGACAATTCATACAGTCTATGTCACATTTCCTAATAAATTTATACAAAATGGTTACATAAGAAATTGTTGTTATACCAAAAGGGATGTAGGAAAGTTCGCCTACGGAAAATTTGTATAGGGAAAGTTTGTACTGGGACTACTCGCAGTGGGAAAATTTGTATAGAATAAAGCTCGCCGTAGGGGAAGACTCGCATGAAATAAATACTATTTTCACTTATGTAATGACTAATGTATTCAAACTTGAGACAAAATAAGTAATCTTGATACATATATGATTAAAGAAAAATGAACAAACACGACATTAATTCGAATGGAAGAAGAACTTATTGGAAATGCGAATCCCCTTTATGTAATGACTCATTAAATAAATGTGATTATTATTTACATTAATGCGAGTCTTCCACACTGCGAGCTTTATCCTATACGAATTTTTCCAGTACGAGTAATCCAAGTACAAACTTTCCCTATACAAATTTTCCGCACGCAAGCTCTCCTGAGACCCAACTATCGGTTGTATTGTAAGTAATGTTGTGTCGGGCCTTATTTAGGACTGAGGACTGGGATTCCGTCAAGTCCGGTCCGATCCAGAACAGTCCAGGCCTAACAGAAGGTAAAATCGATCCCTCGTGAGGTAAGGGTGTTTTCCTTTCATTAATTATTCTGTTATATAACATAATAAATTATAATACTAATTGGCAATATTATATGTTCGCACTTTAATGAAAAAAATAATATTTTTTCGAAGATATGTGCAATAATCTTAACACATAATTCACATATCATATTTGTGTTAATACACCATCGATATTTTTACGAAACATTCCAAGGACCTACAGTTGAGGAACTCTCTATCTTAACGACTGATAGTCTTAACAACCGGTTCCATAGACCGGTCCTAAGAATGGAATGGCCCAAATAAATATGGACTGTCACAACATTATTTGTAAGCGTGCTGAGACTTTGAAACACTGCTAAAGAAGATTACAAACCCTGTGGTACAACTTTTCATTTATATTTGTTCGCCCTAATTTATTTATTTAATTTGGTGAGAAATATTAGGAGAAAGCACTCGAAGGTAAATCTGCTTAAAAAGAACGGGTCATTATTTCCTTCCATGTGCAAAAACATACATAGTAGTGAAGGCAAAAAAATGATTCAACTAGTACGACTATTTTGAGTATTCCTTCGAGGAATGCATATCATTTTAAATTATTTTTTATATAATTTTATATCCAATGATTATGCATAATATATGTATACATATATTTATGTATTAAATTTGTTCTAAATTCAAATCTAATATCGATGTGTCATCATAAAAACAAGCTTGAACAAAAATCGAAAAGAGGAGGAAATTAAAATGTATTATTTTTACTCATAAAGTAAGGGGGTCCTTGAAATTCTTTATTAACAGCTGTGGGTCATTTAATTTTTTTTTACAAAAATTGGATTTATTGACAGTAGCTGTAGATTTTTGAAATATTTTTGGAAAAAAAAAATATTTTAAATTTAATTTTTGAATATTTTTTCCAAGAAATTTAATTTTTGATTTTTTTTTGTGAAAATGATTGAGTTGGTCTGATTAAGTATAATTTAACATGACCGTAGTACAATTAATTTTGTGTGGGTAATTTTTTTAGACCGAGGACCGCAGTTTAGTCCAATCCCAGTTGTTGGTCATTAAAAAAGGGAAAAATCGACCCTTCGTGACGTCAATGAAGGTTTCCCCCTTATTTTCATTATTTTTCTATAAAATAAAATACATTATATAATTAATTAACAATTAATATGTTCGTTTTAAATTTCATAATAATGAAAAAATAATATATTTTGCAAGATATGTGCAATAATCTTAATAGATATTTCATATATCTTATTAGACTTAATAAACCATCGATATTTTTATGAAAAATTCCAAGGATGGGTCCCAATGATTGACAGTCCTAAGGACCGATAGGACCAGTCCTAAGCCTGGACTGGACCGAACAAATAAGGAACTACACAACACCTAGTTCAATTACTTCATTTGACGTAGGAAATGTCTTTGAACTCCATATACATACACATATACTAATGTATATTTGCTTCTAAGAGAGATACCGTGAATTCAACCTACGCACATGAAGTTCACCAAAATTATTTTTTTATATATATCGAATTATTACAGGACTACCTTGCATCAAGATTAATAGAAATACAGGGTTATACTATAACGCTTTTCAGACAGTGTTTAACTTCCGCTACACTTTCAATAGTGACGTCATAGAGAATAACTGTTACTAAGTGTAGCCATATATTACCCATATAATACCCAGGAAAAGTAGCATGGCCACCTTGACTACTTAAAAAATGTTTTAGAGGAGGGCAACTTAGTTGTTTTGGTGCTTCAAACGATGAGGTACATGTAGCTATTATAGGAAATAATTAAATGCAAATCGTTCTTCGTATGTATCAAGTGTCTAGGCAGAAATTACTCTAATGTCAATCCTCAATTGTACTTTGAATCCAACAAAGACTTAAGTTTATAACTAGAGTTGTAGAAAATATTACATGTGGCTGGGGCGTTCCTAGGGGTGAGTTGGAGGGGCTATAGCCCACTTCCAATGAAAGTGTTTTGGCTTTTTACACGAAAATTTGAAATTTAATTAATTTTTGAATTTTTTTTCCAAAAAATTTTATATTTGAAATTTTTTTTCTAAGATATTGATTTTTTTGTAAACACCTGCAGATTTTTTGTTTAGAATAGTTATGAAATTTTGAATTTTTTTTCCAAAATATTTGAATTTTTCCGTGAGTGGAAATAAATAAACAAAAATCCCACCCCGTATTTAGCAAAGACATAACAGGAAATACTCTGATGTAAATCCTCAACAGTCAACTCTACTCCGAGTCTAACAATGACTTACATTCAGAACTCCCTAACAAATCATCAGTGATACTCTCCTTCTTTCATAAATAAACGTACAAGTGCTTACTTTATACTTAGATGTTTTCTTCTCAAAAATTAAAGAATAAGGATAACAGCACACTCCTCAGACTCCCAACTAGTTTGGGAGTATGGATTATTGTTCTATATCTATACTTAATCGGAGCAACATCATTCGAACAATAAGGAGACAAAGTAACAGGCGTAACGAGTTGCCAAATTCAGCTATGATTGGAGCGTAGAAGGGAAGGAACCTTTCACACTCAAATACTCCTCACGGACATTGATAACTTACAGCAAAAAGATGTAAATTTGTTGTATAAAAACCTGAAGGCATAGGGGACAATAAACTATATTTTTTATTTCACAAATTTATTTCAGAAAACCCCTTGATTTATATTGTAGATCCTTTTGATTTTCAGTTACACCATTATTTAATAATACTATAACCAAGAATTCTCCATAAGGATTATTCCATTTAATGTCTTATCAGATGACCATGGGCTTATTATCTTTCATTTATACAACATCTTTAATTTCCTAATCTACTACCAAAAATGTTTTATGTTCTAGCGAAATTGTATAATTGCCCAATGCCCATGGGAAAATAATTTCCCATTATTTGCTATAAATACCAAATTGGATATTACTTCAATATATGGGCAATTAAATAAATTCAGGCTATAAAAAACTTTATCAAAAACTTAAAGTAAAGCGAGTAGCAAGAATTTATTTTTTGGAAGTTTGAGACTAGGTGTTTGAAAACAATTTTCTTTCCCTCGGATCAAAGAAATAATCAGCATGAAGATGAAAAAATGGCAATTGTTGTATTAGTTTATGCAAATTTCAGCCTAGTATAATCAGTAATTTGTTTCAATACACCAATATTATCGTAAGTGAAGAGCTCTGACAGGATTTATTGCTACCTTCCAAGGTACCAAAAAATAATAATATCCACAGATTCCATTCCTACTCAATATTAAAGACTTATGATGACGTCTTTTTGAATCCATAAACACCATAAGCCTGGGTCACCCATAAATCATATTCGTCTCCTGTTAATCACTTAACATCTCCAGTGCCGTTTGCCGACTGCCAGACTTCCTTGTACAGCGGTGCACAAAAACTACTTACTAGTTCAGAAGCATTCGCCGTATGAAGTAATTAAATATGCCAATTCCAATGATACCTTTTACAAGGAATAAATTTACTCTAAATATAATTATTATGAATGTATAGTAACCTAGCACCAAAGATTATAATACCTACAATTATTTGAAAAAAGATGGTCAGGACTTTAGAACATGTCCACAAGGCAAATTGTGACAAAGTATCCTTCCATATTTGTTACTACTCTTAGACCGTCAATCGTAGAATCAAAATAAGTATGCTGGTCAAAAATCCAATTAAAACAATCCAACTGTCTCCAAAGTCATCAATTTGTACTTAAGCCCTTAGCAGCTGATTTTACAGGGGATATCACGTTTACAATTTCTACCCTCTTTTGCAGCAGATGCAATATCTCATCTTTAAAGGAAAAATGAGGTAATATCCAAGTCGTATAATTTCAAAAGGCGTAGACTGGCATTCAAGTGCTCGGAACGATAATTATTTGATACGGGGTTCGTGTACAAAATCTGCCACATTTTAAAGACGTCATTACTCCATTAGCTGATGCCTGATCCGTCTGTTTTTGGTGTTAAAATTTTTCCCGGGACATAGGCTTCAGTTATTGTTGACCACTTGTAGCGATAGTATCATTTTAAGTGGCCAAGAAAAGTCATTATGTTCAATGAGAGAGATCGTAGGTGCGCTGTTATTCAGATTATGCTTAGTGGTCACATGAAATTAAGCAATGCTGACATATCCGGCCTTCTGTCAATGCCAGTTAGAACGGTCAGAAGTCTACGGAAGCAGCTGGAGGAGTAATCGGACCCGATGGACGTTATTGACAGGAAGGAGAAGGAGGAGAAGAGCACCAGGATTATACGGGACGTCCCCAGGGTCATGAAGACCAAGTTCCCGGCCACTGTCATGGTCTTTGGGGTCGTGTCAAGTGAGGGTCATGTCATACCGCCCACATCTTCAAGACAGGCCGTGGATGTGGCAGCAGGACTCGGCTCCGGCCCACAAGGCTAAGCGGACGCAAGAATGGCTGTAAAACAATGTTTACGTGTTCCTCTTCCCAGAGGATTGGTCCATTAAATGATCCAAGTTCCATGGGTCTTCAATTTTGTCAAGATTCTTCTTTTTTTGCAGATTGATGACTCCAAAAATTCAAATATCGACAGTTAATATCGAGTCTCTCAGGAACTGGCTAATATGTTTATTTCATATTATCTCAGATGTGGTTATTATACAAAAAATTAAATGTGATTGTTTATCATTTGTTTCCCCGTAAAATGGACTGATTTATTTGAAAAATAAATCAGTCGGTTAAGGCGTTTATTTCCATATAAAAACCACGCAAGGAAATATATGATTAAAAAATTATTCAACAATTGAATTTCAATGGAGGAAAAATCGTATTCTTCAAAGAATGAGATGAATTGGATGATGAATGGATGTTCAGAGTGACCCCTGGGTAGCTGGAGTAGGAAGTGATGGTACAAACATGTTTGAAACAAAGTTTCCAGTCTTCATTATGTCTCTGGGTATCATTGGAAGTAATTGTAGTGACACTGAGTTTCTATTTGTTCCGTTGAGGTAGCGAATGCTTTTAAGCCTTTTTGAATGTTGCAGCTAAAATAAACTTATCGAATAAATGAATAACTCGTCAATTGTACATAGTTTTCCTCAAACATTAGCTCCAGACATTGTTTTAATTACTAGTAGCTATCTTACATTTGTAGTTCCATAGCCGTAATTGATCTAATCAACCTTGCATAAACATGGATTAATTAGTTTAATTAGCCTTCGACATTGCACTTCCTTTTGTTGTAGACCTGAGATAACCTTCGTTGCACTTTTGAGTGCAATTTTTACCTTAATTAGTCTTGCATTTTACAAATTTATTTTCTTTTGTATCAAAGATGCACATTTTGCAAATATTAGTTTGAGTTTATTGAATTTCATCGATTGAGATTATAAAAGTACTTTTGTACACTTTTATCCTTTTATAATATTTAATCTTCTTCCTTTGCAACTAATTGTAAGTTCATATTTTTTAATTTTATTAAATACACTATATTCCAAGGATAATAGAAATACAAGGTTATACCATGACGCTTTTCCTACAAATGTTTGACTTCCACCACGCTTTGTAATAGTGATGTAAAGGACTGTTACCAAGTATAGCTATATATAACCTTCTTTCACTGTTACTGTAGGAGTTTGCTGTTATACTTTATGATGTCCTTTCTGTCTGTCTTGCCCAGCAGTCGGCGGGTCTAAGAAAAATATGAGACTATAGTCAAATTGCGCTCAAAAGTGTGTATCTAATTAGAGGTATCAAAAATCAGAGCTATGAAAAGGACCATAGATGAAAATAAGTGTGAGTTTTTGATGGAGTCGGAGTAGAATTGAGGATCGATATCCAAGTACTTCCTGCCTATATAAGCTCCTCATCTTCCAAGCATTCTTCAAACTATCTTGGTAACGACGTTATTTTTCGGTTTCTTTTTTTTTAGTATACGGAAAAATCATATTATTTTGAAATTTAGAAATGACAGTCAAACGGTCTGACCACATACGTCTCTCAACAGACATTTAAAGACCAAAAATTAAAAATAAAGATTACAGTGAGCATAAAAAAATCTTACTGCACCAATTACAGCTCCATTAAGCCATTATTACTTGCAATCAAAGCATTAGTAAGCGCTCCTCATTAGGGCACTGTTCCGAGCGCCGCTCAAAATTCTTGAGAATTGAGGAAAATTCTTGTTTGAATAACGAGCGAGAGCAAGCTTGCCATTTTAGAAGAGCGAAAAAATTGCTCAAAATTTTCGTTCATTTATATACATTTGTATTACTTTTTCGGTTTTCTGAAGAAAGTTTTTAAGAAAGTTGTGTTGCTTTATTGAAATATCATATTTTATTATATCACAGATTTTGGTGTAGGTAATAACATTCACAGATTTAACACTACGAAAAAACTGACTGAAATTCCTATGATAAATTGGTGATAACTTCCTTAATCTTAAAGCTAGAGACATGATTTTCCCATCAAAATGTTTTATTTTACATTTATCTATTAGATAAAACAGGTTTAAAAGGGAACAAATTGAATTGGTTTGAAAGAGTTTCAAGTTCAAATACGATCGAAAAAATGAGCACCGCTCATTTTTTATTGAGCGGGAGCGCGCTAACAAAATTAGTAACAGAGCGGGAAAGATTTATAAAAAAATAAGTTATTTCGAAATTTATCAGCCTTCTTACGCTGTATTATTGGTTACGATACGTCAACGAACAACGAGAATGGTTGCAAAAAGACAACGGATTGCAGATCTTCTCCAAGCCATTACTCTGTAAAGGAAGTCGTGGACCTTGTGAATTCCTGTGTAGAGCTTGTCCGTCAGGTAAGGAGGCTCATTGACAGCAGCAAGAACCTCTCCAGGAATACAGGTAGTGAAGAACACAACAAGATTGTAAATGAAGACTTCTTGACCGGTATGACCTTTGAAATTGAAGTACAGGGAGTACCAGGAGTTGATGTAAGGCTTGTGAGTCCCCGATTCGATGCCAACTACCAAGAAGGGTATGCTAGTTATCAACAAGGCTCAACAGCGTGCCATAAACGACATAGGAACTCAAGCATAGTGCAAGGGAAACTTCACCGATTTATATCCTACAAACTTGTCATCCCTGGACTGACACATGACTACGGAATATGGGGCCTTGTGGAGAGCAAGGCCTACAATGTCCCGGACTGCAATGCTGATTCACTGAAAGACTCTATTGTGAAGGAGTCAGATGAAATGTACAATGCAATCAGAGTCAGACTGGAGGTCATGGTGGCCGAAGAAGGAGGGAATTTTGAGACATAATTATTGATATTCTTGGATATACTTTTAATACAAAAATACTCCTGATACTAATTGTATATGTTATTCTTGATGAAATTGTTTTAAATCCTACTATCAAAGAGGGTATGATTTGCTTAAGCACAATGTATATATAAGTATATTTGATTAATAGGTATTAATCATACTTATTTGAAAAATATGATAAAGATTAAATACATTTCCTTTTAATATTAATTTCTGAACAAAAAATACCCTAGTATATATTTTTAAGAATTGCTGATGTGTTATTTAAGTTACCATATATTTTATAATATTATGTCATCTAAACATAATCTTTTTTACTATGTATATGATATTCTCGGAGTGAACATTTTTATAATACGATACATTTTAGATCTAATTTGTTTAGTTCAACACAAGTAACGTCATGTTTTTTTTGACCAGTCGTTGAAGTGTATTGATGACACTTTTATATTCTACAAAGAAAAAAAACCATTTATTTATCTATTTTTGTGTATTCACATTCACCATAAAGTCAAATACAAAGTTAAATACATTGGAAGCAAATTTATTCATCTTTACGAATACGAGGGTCATTTGAAAAGTCCGAGAGATGCCATTACTGACGTGTATCGAGTTTATGCTTAGTTACTGCATCTCTTGAAAGAGCACACACCAACTTTCAGCCAGATTAGTCTACTTCTTTCTGTTTGGTATTTGTTTGAATCGAGGAGTCGACTTCAAAGATTATGGCGACTGTTTTTTGGATTCACAAGAAATAATCCTAATCGACTATCTGGAAAAGGATAAAACTATTACAGGTGCATATTACGCATCGTGATTGGGCCATTTGAATCCAGAGCTGTAAGTAAAACTCCCATGTTTTGCCCACAAAAACGTAATTTTCCTTCACGACAATGAACCATCTCACACCACAGCAGTTGTGGTCGCAAAATTAATGGAAATAGAGTTCCAACTCGCGAAGCCCACATCACTAGCATTCTCACGCACCTTCACTCTTCTGTAATCCATCACCATGTCATTTTATTTATATGGAGCCATCTTCACGTCGAGGTCGGAAACTTTTCAGATCCAATCCATGTTTCAGTCTACAAACTTTTCATCGGACTAAATATATTGGAGTTTTATCCAGAAAACTTTTTCAGCATGCTTTTCCACAATCGCAAATTTCATCTAGAGTTATTTTCTGTTCATGGATAAATATATATAATAGTTGGTCTTTTAATGAGAGATGACTTTTATATTATTGTTCTAAAGTTGCTCTTATCGATTATTGGAAAGAAGTCATTAATTGTTGGAAAAAGGTTGAAAGAGAAATAGAGAAAAAAACAACAATGAAATAGAGGAAATGGTAAGGCAGAGTTCAACAAAAATCCAACATATTATTGAAGATATACATTGAAAAAGTTTATTACTACACAGTTTTACTAATTACAACTCTTCATATATTCAATTATTAAGAGAGTGTTGGAATAATTAATCAAGTAGACATACACATTCCATCAGTATAAAATTCTAAGAAAGAAATGTCTTATTTAAAAGTATATTTTTCTTTTTCGTATGTCACAGTCAAACTCGATATATTCTTTTACAACTATTACTAACTAATATAATTGTTAAAAATAAACTAAAGTTAAATATAATTGGAAAATATATATGAATATTTAGCACACTTTTTTGTTGATTTTCTCTTCAAGCTCTTGAAATCTGTACAAGTCGCGAAAATAACACTTGAACGTGATAAACGAATTTCTATTCGCGTACTCCAAGCAGATGGACGTCTCAAGGACCACCGTTTACATCGTCAGGAAGTCCGAAACGTTGGAGAGGAAGAAGGGTCTGTCAAAAAGGTCAAACTAGATCCGGAAGAGTTGAAGAAAAGAGTCAGAGCCAAACACCACATGTCCATGAGAGCCCATACAAGAGATCTCAGAGTTTCACACCAGACAGACCAAAGATATTTGAAAAAAGTGAGAGGAAAGAGCCTTGTGAGGGTGGAGAGACCACTTTTGACACCAGCAATGAAAAAAACCATCTCCTCTGTTGCGAAACTCCTTCGAATGAGTCTTTTAAACTATTTTTTGACACTTTTGGTTCCTCTAAAGCCCTGATGCTTCCTTCTTGACTACGCCTTTTGGATGCATGTCAAACACCGAGGCCCTGTCAGCCAGCACTGGGACGCCATGACAGAGGTCTACATCCGCAATGTGTACCAGGCCTTCCAGGTTTATAATTCAAAAGTATGTCAAGTTTTTGACAAGGAGTTTACGGATATCTACTTGGTAGTGTTAAAACGCTGACCAAAGAAATATAAACTATATGCAAACAATTGAATACAGAACATATCAATATTAATAATGCAAAGGTTGTCAGTATGTATGGAAAAAAGTGACGGGGTGAACAGTATATAGTGCCCCTTGATGTATATCATTTACATATTTTTATCTAAGAAATGTAATCTAATTATTGAACGATTGCAAGCGAATACATATAACATCGGACGTGAATATAGGGTGCACTATATATAGTGCTCCCTGATGTATGTATATCATAAACATATTGTTGCTCTCTTATGTATACAGTATATCTTCATAATTCATATGGATTTTCAGTTTTATGTTTAGATTTGAATATAATAAAACACTGTATTGTAAGAATGAATTATCTATTGCATGGGTTTTGCATTTAAGATACAGGGAACACTGTTGATTTTTTATTTTTGTTAGTGATCGCTCCAGAGACTAAAGTACTTATAAGTCATTCTACATAATTTTTTTCCTCAAACTCTTTTTAGTATTCTTGAGGAGAGAACACATCATATGAAAGTATTATTGTATGGAGTAGTTACGTGTGAGTGTACTTATAAAAAACAGAGAATAACACTGAATATTTATTTTGGAGTTATCTTATATATGATTAACACAACATTTGTCTTTTAGTCGACGCCTAATTACACCACTAATAAAAAATAATAGTACAATTAAGAGTTATCTTATGTCTAAATAACCCTAACATATAGCTGTAAAAAATTACATGTAAACATGCTAGCTCATAGCCAACAAAACGTTGTTCTCCACGAAGGATTTTGCTGGGTACATACTTCAATGTGTATATATTTTAAAATTAAAAGTTCATTTACAAAATTGTCCATGAACCTTTTAAATTACATTTTAAGATGTACTATGAGAAAATTACCCTCCAAATTTTTTTTTACTAATGTAAGGTTATTAAATAAAACTTTCTATCTCTTGACAATTTCTATAACAACTTGTCGCCGAAATAGCTGAACCCGCCCCACTTAACAATTATGTAATTCAATTGTTAATAAGGGACTTAGGAAAATTGCACTAAAGAAAAATTGACTGAGGTGGAATATTGTCATTAAAATCGTAATGTTTTAGTAAGCATTGAAAATATGAATTTAATTACAACTAAACATATGAAACTCTTAAAATTGACTGTAAACAACAAAAGTTTTTTCTTAAAGATAATGTGTCTTTTTTGGAGATCTATTTGTTTAATTTACATCAATCATTAAAAGGCTTACTTTAGAAATGGAAAAATAAAGCAGACTAGATAAAATTTATATCTATGTTTAACAAAAACAATCTGATTTTTATTTTCACTCACAAATTCATAAACGAGACAATTTTCACAACATATTTTAGATTCCGAATTATTTTTTCCTAGTTCCGTTAATAAGAATGTTACTGGAAAGTTAATTCAACCTGAGATTTTGAAACATAACTCTACTAAATATTACTGGTACTTAAAAAAAAAAGGTCTTCTATTCAAACTTAATATTAATCTTTTTGCTTTTAAATCCTTACTTCAAATTCAATGCTATTGTACAAAAATGTCCTCACTTTTTAATTCAATATTACCTTTTCTATGTTTAAATGTATAGGTGAGCTATTCAATCTGTGGCATAGAAACGTGAGCATTGAATGATAAAATCACTTACAGTCTACCATTTCCAAAAGTATTAATCAATAATTGAGTGTTTAGATAAAAATATAATTCCCTGTTTTAATTAATAATATTAGTTCCATGAATGGATAATAAAATACAAATATTCAATAAAGTGATGGCCTCCCTCAAATTTCACAAGGAACTCCCAGCCCGGCCATCATTGATTCAATATAAAATGATCATCTACGTAGTTCACTTTCTATATAACTTTTTAAAGCCTTTTGCCTGTATAATTTTTAGATTATATTGTAGAATAAATAACTATTTTTTAAATCGATAAATTTTACTATTTGGCCGCATCATTTGATTAACAAGAACAAACTTTTATAAATTATTAATAGGAATGTGATGTTTGGATGGAAAAAAATAAAGTTTTATTAAAAAAGAAAGAAAAAAGCGGATGGAATTTGTATTTTTTTTTAAATTATGTTATTTCTATGTTTGATCGTTGTACTAAGAACAAGAGTTGTTGAGATAAAGGTTAATAGAAATACAAGGTTAGACCATCATATAATCGGGCATGCTAGAATTAAATAATTTATAAATATTTTAGATAAAAATAGAATTAGCCAGGCTTACTGACATAGAGCATAGAGATCTGGAATTTCATAGTCAAATGTATCTATAATAGAAACTATGCTCATATATATGTCTTTATTGTGTTTCGAAAGGTAGATGATGTTGGGATCAGAGAGTCTCACTTCGTGGAAAAGGTAGTCTTTGTTTAGCATCCGGGGTGGGAAAGATAGGTTTATATTTTTGTTTAAAATCATATGGAGCAAAATACATTTTTAATGACAAGTCTATGATATAGAGTGATGATCAGTGGAATCGTTAGCTCCCAATGACGGAAATATGGACATTAATAGACTTTCTTTCTTGAAGAGAGGATATTCAGTATAAAGCAACAAAGTTTGAGTATGCTCTAGAAAGACCAAGGGTAACAATGATAATTTCTAAAGAAGTTATAAGTGTAAGTAGTGATGCGGCCAGAATTTTTCTTATAGGCTAGGGGGTCTATTTTTTTTCCTTCTAATTTTCTGACTGATATCCATTTTTTCCGTTTGATATCTCTTAAATATGTCCCCTTCCCACAAAAATAATTCAAGGTCTTTCTTAATGAAATACGTTATTCATTATGACAATATTTGGGATAAAATATGTTATTCCATTTTTTCAATGCCCTTTTTTAGTGCCCATTTTTCTAGACTACCAATATATAATTTAATGACTTCGTTTTAGACAGTAATGTTTTTATATATCTATTTCTAAGTAGTCCTTTTTATATATGAAATAAATGACTATAGTATGTGTGTACACGTATACGCTTCAACTCTTATTCGTTGATTCAAGAAAGTACAACTCTTACCCAGATAGTATTACAATCCAACATAAATAGTGTTTACTCCCACGAAAAAAAAACAAAAAAACTTGTTGGACTCGGAGTAGAATTGATAAGGGAGTCATTCATCCCTCCATATGTCCCTTGAGATCAGGATGAAGTTTCTTTTCACCGTGTTTGAAAGTCTTGTTATTAACCTTTTAGATCAAGCAGGACTTAAAGATTCCTATTCAACGCAGCCTTTTAAAAATGGCATTTTAAACGTATTAGGGGGAAATCACCTCTTGAGTCTTTGTGTCAACGGGGACAGACCCCAGGTAACAAGAATAGTGCAATTAGTAGCATCTGAGTGCTTTTCTTCTTGACTAAAGTTTCAACTGGATAGATCCTTGGATATCCCAGCCTGCAATTCAATTTTGAATGCATGAATAATACAAAATCACTTTCATTCTGATCTAAAGGACCAACTGGAAGTTTGATCCCAATTAATGTGTGATGATTTGAAATATCTATGTTAGTTCTTTTAAATGTAGTAAAAATAGGATTTATAGGTTTTAAAACTTTCAATAAATGGCCAATTTTCGTCAATTAATCTAATAAAACTTTATGTCAGCTAAGCTGCTATTTGATCTAACATTATTCTATTTGAGAGGGTTACCATGTTAATTTTTGTGTGTTTTTAAAATACTTTTAATGCTTAGAATTTACAACTCCGAATTCAAAATAATGCATACATTCAAATTTGATAGTTCTTTTTTAATTGGTTATTCTAGAGCCTCTATTTTTTAACACCCAACACAATTTTTTTATAAAAAGATTTTCTCTTAAACTATTCACTTGATTTTAATGAAAAGTTAATGCGAAATAAAAGATGAGTAATAATAAAAAATATTATTATTCTATATAATGGTATTTGGCTTAATAAGTACCTTGATTCGACCTCGGAAATGAAAGCAGGTCTTGATTATAGTCTCCTTTGGCAGATTCCTGAATTCCTCCCGGATTCTAGACATCAGTTTGGATATTGTGTTGCAGGAGAATCGGATCGTGTGTGGCTCAACTGCACCCTACACAAAAAAGTCCATGGATTTGAGTTCCCAGTGAGCTTGGAGGCCAGTCACTTGATTCGACAAAAACAAATTAAGACAACCAAGATAACGTTTTCTTTGCAGTGTGGCATGAAGAAGAGTCTTGTTGCTAGAAGAATTACTTCCCAGCAGTTACTTCTTCCATACAGGGCCTTTCAGAGCAGATAACATCCCTTGAATTACCCCTCATCAGTTTGATTGGCTCAACAACCATGATTTTTTGCAAATTTGCAATGCAACCATGATTTCTCTGGCAGTATGATTTCATATTGTAATCAACACGCTTTCCTCTTGATTCATAAACACTTCTAAACTCCTTCAGTTCTTTCCTGAACCTCCCAACAAAGGACCTGTCCAGGCTTAAGACGTTTGCAATCTCAACATTGTCTCCTCCGGCGTGGATCGCAACAAGTGCACTCTCCCTTTACCACAATTGTGAAATAAATACTTCGTTGATCGATGATATTTTTTCCACTGACACCAAACACTTTCACCTAGCCGCAAAAACAATGAACAACTTGCTAATTGTGAATGAACATCAGTTACAGGGCTCAAATTCGACATTTAACAACGGCTACACGCAATGTATCCTGTAGGGCTGAATTTTGTATGTTAATCTGATTTCTTTAGTGTTGTATGTTATAAAATATAGCTTTTTATCCTTTGTACTTTCTTTTATGTTTTTTCTTTTTATAAAAGAGATTGCGTGATCTGTAAAAATATACAAATTAACTAATAATATTTGTCTCCGAATATACGCAAATGATGATCGATGACACAAATACCTGCCTATGTACGAAAAACAACATATTTTTGAGATAAAAATAATCTTTCTTCCTTTACTTTTTAGCTACTATTATCAGGTTGAATGGTGTGTAAATTTCATTTCCAAGTAAATCTCTCTGGTAGCATTTGAAATACGAAACTTTTTTGTTATAGTTGTTGTTTTATTTGCAAAAATATGTTACCTAAAGAAAAAGCAAGGGAATACATTTCAATTTTCTTTTATCAATGCTAATGTGTTCCCATATTATACTTATACAAATTACATCTTATATTACTTTTTTTTTTGGCTGTTATAAAAAGTCCTTAATGAGATACTTGTAATAATGATAAATTTATATTATGCCTTCCATATGTACAATATAGAAAGGTAGGTAATAACATCATTACACATTTCCAAGTATAGATGTAGAAGCAATATAATATTAACTTCAACTGCCTTAAAACTATATACGCATTATTCATAGAACTGTACAAAGCATCATACCGCATAACAGGGGGCGTGAAATCCATATTAATAAAGCAAAGTTTATCGTTTGTATGAGCATATGTTTGAAAAAATGCATTTTGTTATTAGAAATAATGAAATCTTAGAGACGTTTTGCACTGTAAATAGTACTCCCTGATGTATATCATATTTTTGATCAAAGAAATAACAATCCTATCGTATTAAAAAACCTTGCAGTCGTTTTAGATGTAGCATGGAGCGTGTATACAGAGTGCATTGTGCATAGTGCTCTTTGAGGTATATATATACTTTTGATCTAAGAAATAACAATGTACCCTTTCATACGTTTTGTATGTAGCATGGAGTGCGTGTACAGGGTGTACTGTAATAGTGATCCCTGATGTACATCATATTCGTCTTTTGAATCTAATAAATAACAATGTAGTCATATTTAAAATTTGTCTGGCAGGTCTTTTGTATGTATTATCGAGCGTGTTTACTATACAGGGTGTATTATATATACAGTGGTCCCGGAGAAAAAGTTTTAAAAGTGACATTTTGTAATTCTTTGCTTATATATATGTAAGAGTGTTCTTATAAATCATATTTGACATACAAATATCAACTTTCCAACAGTTCCATTTTCAAAACCACTATGTTAAATGTATGTCAAATATGATATATAAAAACACTCTTTCATATATTAAAACAACGAATTACAAAATGTCACTTGTGAGACCCACATATACAGCGACGTTTGAGAATTTCCCAAAAAGATCAAACGACGTGATTGTATATATACTCCCATTAATCCAATGCTCTAGAATTGAACCACTTCCAACATGCTACTATTTATATACCCTGGTAACTACATGTTACAAAAAAGATGTTATGTTCTCACACCCTTTAACTGTATACATAAATCTAGACACATATATATTTATTATCTAAAGTATACATTTGGGTACATTAGATATGTACAACGTTAAAAAGTTAGACAAGTTTTCCATATACATGTACTTACATATTTTGTTTCAACATGAAATAAATGTAATTTAACATTTTCTTAAACTTACATTCAAGAGCATAAGAATGTCTCTTTGATAGAAATATACATTATTATGTAAATATATCTAAATATATTTACATTTAAAGGGATTGTAATCTCCTAATGACCAAAGTTTTTTGTTTTTATGAGAGTCGTTTGAAAAGTCTGAGCAAAGTCCAAGAGATGACATTACTGTTGCATATCGAGGTTATATTTAGTTAGTACATTCTCTTATAAAAATAATTCTGAGGATCTGATTCAGTCTACTCCACTAAAATAACAATATCTGCAGGGACCGCATGTGTTTAAAACACTTTTGTTCACGTTAAATTTGTGTTTAATTTGTTTAATCTCAGGTTTCCAGCTTTTTTAATCTTATATTATTTTATTACAATATTTGTAAAGTTATAATACTCAAGTAACAAATTCAAATTGTCGTTTTTTATATCTGGATGGATATATTATTTTTTTTTTTCATAACTTAAAAAAGCAATACATAATAATATATAAGAATTGGAATCGCAAATTAAGCATTATTTATCCGATGCCAATTCCAGATAAGACACCGATTCTCTGATTCCCGACTCCAAATTAATCGTCCCATCACTAATAATATCGGTACATATTTCATTTTTGAAAATGATTTAAAAAAAAAATTTACTGATATTTTTTTAAATTAATTTAAAAAAAAAAATCTTAATCATCTATTTGTTGGAATATTTTTCAAAGTGAAAAATTAGTTCATTCTAAAAAGCAACTTATCTGATCCTTTCATTTCAAAGAGGAATATTTTTTGGACTGAATATATATGCTCGGAAAAACCTATTAAACACTTCTTTTTGAAGGAAGATTTATTTCCGTAATTAAATCTTCAAAACACTTCGGTATTGAAGCTCAATACTGAAAAAAAAAACACATCAAAAATTGTCATGGTTATCTAAACTGAAAGAATAGTTGGATTTGAATTGCGTTCCAAAAGGAATTAAAACTATTTAACTTGAAAATGAGGCTCAATTTTTGTTTATAACTAAAAACTATATAGGTATAGTACAATTTGCTAAAACAAATTGAAAGGAGTAACTTTGTTTTGTTTTATATAATACATAAATGTAAAAACTTAATAATAAAGCTTTTTTTTATACAATAACAACCAAACATAAGCAACTAGAAGTTTCAAAATATATATTTTTGCTTTAAAAAATGTATAATCATTAAGTGAAAGTATATACAAGAATCAAAAGCTATTAAGTGCATTTCTAAAGTCCATTTAAGTAATGAAGTTTATCATTTAAATAACTTAACACTATAATCTTAAATAGTACTGCGACCTACCCGTATAATTTATTATTTTATTCATCCTAGAAATAACTCCGAAATTTCGTAAAACTTGTTGACAGCCAACATAATAATTATAAATAAGTTCCTCCTTCAACAATTATGATGATACATGCTGAGACTAACTCCCTAATACTCTCCCTAATTCCCTTTTTAATTCCTACTCAATAACCGTTCTCCCTCTTTCCGTTGTACAATAATTCGTTTTTTGGATTTTGGATTTTTTTTTTGGTGCATTTTTTAATCTACAACCTATACTTTAAAAAAAATGGAGACACAGGAAATCGATCTTGTTTGATTACAAAAAATCAACTTATTAGCGGAAAAATAAACTTGTCCTCCAGAGCAAAGGAATCTGGTCTGATCAGAATAAAACATGGCCTTAGGTACATAAATCAGAATTTTAAACAACTTTTAGCTATTTTAGTTATAGCTAAAGTCTATATCTATCACCATTTTTGAAATAAATACCGTATGCGTTTTGATCAGCGAACATACAGCTATAATATTATATTATTTGAAATAGTTTGATCATATCCGGTAATTTAAAATTTGTAAATCAAATTTGAATGTTCCAATGAAAGATGTTATTCACCTACTTGTAATGAGTTCATGTCTTAATTTTTCTTACTTTATGGGCGTCAAAATATGAAAAACCTATAAATCGTGATAAAATTTTAGGTACTCAAAGTTATATTGATATTATACATGGATTGGCATATAAAATACAAGATGAAAGGTGAAGCCAGCCACTCAATATTTGTCTTATATGATATTAGTGTATGTTCTTTGGCAAATAATTTCAGCTCTTATATATAATATTAGTACTTTACAAAAACCGTTTTGGAAGGTTAAAAATGCATTTTTTTATTAAGTAATGTTATTTTTAGAAAACATTATATTAGATTTCACGATTAACATTTTTTTTTTTAGTGTTTCTTTGATTTTTCTGATGGAATGAAACCCGTTAAGCATTATAATATTACAATTACTCCATCTGACATACGAAAGGTGTTTGAAGTAGATATGGAGGGCATTAATTCATTTTTTTGACTGTAGAAACGTTGCTGTATCAACAAAGTTTAGTGAAGTTTTGGGCATCATGGCGACAGCTGCTCCAGATATAAAAAAGATTGAATTTACAAACTGACTTCCTTAGTGACGATAATTTTGGTCCACAAAAACATGGAATTGATGCTGCCTTGGATCCAGAAAATTGCTGAAGATTGGGATGGCGTCTGGCAACAAGACTCATCATCTTGTCATGTCTCAGACAGGTCACTGAATTACCTGAGTGAGCACAGCTATGGCATAATGGGGAAGGAAATATGTCCCCCAGTAGTCCGGATCTTTATCTGATAAATAATTTTGTCTGGGTCTACGTTGAATCTAAAACACAATCAAACATTTCCTGCCACCAAGGACTCTCTGATTGCCTTTATCAAGGAGAAAATGACCAGCTTGCCAAAAACTATCTCGTCAACCCCTGCTCCTCCTTCTAGGTTCGGATCCAGTCCGTAATTGATGCTAAAGGTAGATACATCACATGAGCTCTTTTAACATTCATATGTACAATTCAAGGCAATTTTCAAGTAAATCCGGCCAAAAATGTGGCCTCAGTAACAATTTAAATATTTTTGAAACATGTGCAGATTAAATTTTTCACCTTATACAATGCATGTATATTTTTGTTGGCAACGCCGACAGAGTATCGAACCTACACACATTGAGTCCAATAGAATAATTTCTGCCTTGCCCATTGTCCATTGAGTAAACACTTGCTATATGAAATCTAACCTCTTTATATAAAGCGATTTTGAAAATGAAAATGAATATTTTTATGAAGCTATATCTTTTTAGTAAACGTTTTTATATAAGATTGACGATACACATTTATGTTGTTGAAGGAGTATTACCACCGAATGTTTACTATAAATCATTAATTTAATGGAAAAAAAAATAGTCTAAGAACCACATACATGTATTTGGTTTTATTGTAAAGAATATTTCTTGCACAGTAACAATTCAAACTCACCAAAACAAAATATATTGAATGAAAAAATTCTTTAAAACTATATACATACTTAAAAAGTTCCCTAAAAAAAGAAATAACAATTTATTTCACATCTTTTTAAATGGCTAAAGTTTTTAACTACATACTTTATTTGATTATTATCTTTAATAGATTTAGTGATGAGAGTACTTTGTTTTTGTGATAAGTAGTGCTGTTTCGTATTCCAAAGTACTGACCCATTTAAAACGCTACTTTAATATATTGATGATGAAACTGGGCACTGATGGTGTCATTATGTCATACAAATAACTCCACAAATGTATGAGCAAGCAAAATTGTTTTTTTCTTTTTTTATATAACAAAGGAAGAACATAACTAACTCTTTTACCAGATTTTCAATCTTAAAAAAAAACAAGAAAAGAGATCCTTCTTTCTCAAGGTGTTTAGTGAAATTCATTTCAAAAAATTTAAGATACAAATACTCCTTGATGAATTAACTGCAGTGTTTATTACTTGCATTTTCCCTCTAGTCTAAGATGAGCAGAGAAAAAGGACCTAGAATTAAGACCTCGGCAGTCCTTCGTGCAGCGATGAGTGTGGGAAATACACCTGGCTAAGTGGGCGTATCCAGGCTCACTATGCATGCAGTCCAGAGGAGAATGGAGGACTACAAGCGTCCAGGAAGTGTCAGGAAAAAAGTTCTGGATCACAAATGTACCGAGAACCTTCTGGAGACAGACATAACCAAGTCAATGTGATGCTATAGAAGAACAGAGCCCCTTCAAACACAGCAAAAGTGGTCCAAAATTGTTTCAACAGCAAAATAAACTTTTGTCAAAGGATATGTAGCCCCCAAACATCAAAAGACCTGGACCTGTTGAACTTAGCATTCAGGGCGCCCATTGGGTCCAACCCTGTAATATTCGTAATTTGAATTTTGGATCTCGTATTTTTTATACATATATAAAAATATTTCAAATATTCTTTTGAAATATAAATTTTTGAGAAAGAAATTCAAAAAATTATATTTTTCGTACAAAAATTTAAAAAACTTAATCTAAAATATTTAAAAACTTCAACTGCTTTCAGAAAATTAAATTTTTTAGTAATAAAAACTGTAGTAAAAAGCACAATTTCCTTAATTTGGGCTGGAGGGGCTACAGACCCTCCAGCCCACATCCTGTTGACGCCCCTGTGTAATGTACTTTCCATCAGGACCATGACTCAAAACATACGACGCTGGTAACAAAAGAGGAGCTCAAGAAGAAGCACATTAAGTCCATGGAGTGGTGGCCTTCCCAGAATCTGGTCCTCACTCCCATTGATATCTTCATCAGTGGGCAATATTCGTGCATATATAACAACTTATTCAATTCGTAAGACAAATGAATGGACATAAAAAATGCATGAAGCATCCACCTGTATGAATGGATTATTATGTTATTGTTATTATACATACATACAAATGTTACGTATTTGTGGTATATGCATAATTAAAAAGCAGGGTTTTTATTTATTTTTGTATGTACGTATATATTTTCAGTCTTTGATTGGTTATACATTTATGAAAGCTTTCTTACTTAGAGTTCAACTATTTATAAACAAAGAAAAGAAAAAAGGCTTGAATATGAAGTTTATAAGAATATTCTAATGGCATTCCTTTCTCTGTCTCTCCAAGATTCAAACAATTAAAGAGTAGAAATAAAGAGAATACGCAAAGTTACATTTTATATCATACTAACGGGTGTGCAGGGCATTGCCAGGAGTTATTAAGCGTCGAAGAACATACTAGTATAATATAGAAGATGATAATACGCCAAGAAACCCTTAATATTACTCTCCGTTTTTTATGGACACACTCACACGTAACTAATGTTGTGTCGATCCATATTTATTCAGTCTAGCCCAGTCTTATCAGCCTTTAGGATAAACAGTCCTAGGGACAGGTCCTTATGCACCCAAATCAGATATATGAAATATTTATAAAGATTATTCCACATATCTTGCAAAAAATATTATATTTTTCATGATAATACAAATACAGGGTGCGGCAAAAAATCTTATCACTTTTAATCTAGAACTTTATCAATATGTATTTCACCCACCAGTTGTAATAGGGTATGTCAATAAAATAAAAATAACTAATATGATGTCTTGGCTATCCTAATCCTTGATTTATGCAGCAAAAACAAAGTGTTAAGATTTTTTTGCCGCACCCGGTAATATAAACATATTAAATATTTACTGGTTATTTAGTTTATTCTATTATATAACAGAATGATTAAAAAAAAAATCCCTCATTGACTTCACGAGGGCTCTATTTTACTTTCTTTAAGGACCAACAAGTGGGACTGGACTGGACCGCGGTCCTAAATAAGAACTGAGACAACACTACACGTAACTATCATAGGTACAAAAAAATACTATTAAAAAACATGTTTTTTAAAAGGTTTTTGGAAAACTTTTTTCACTCGATATGGACACTTTCATTATCAATCACAGTCTTAACATGTCGCCTATAGGCCATGCAGGACTTGATGACAAACTCCTTTGACAAGTTGTCCCATGTAGCCACTATGGAGGACTTCAGTGAGTCCACATCTTGTTGTGAAGTACTGCTGATTTTTCTATCCAAAGTGTACAAAATAGAAAAGTCAAGATGGTTCAAATCTGGTGAGGAAACGGGCCAAATCTCTTTGGACCAGAATCCAGTCATATTATCTACACATACCTTTTTGCGCATGGCGGACATGTTAGAGGGGGTGCTGAGTCCACGCGTAGTTACCCTCCGGGTAGATTGGTCTTCAGCCATGGCAAAATGGTGTACCAAAGCACTTTATAGTAGGCCTCCTAGCCAATTTTTTGTCCAGCCTTGAAAAAGAACGAGAGCGTCTTCTTCCCATCAGAGGCCACACCGCAGTGTACCATTGTTTCGCCTTGATATTTGTTGTGGTAAAGTCTTTGGACCGTTTCTTTTGTTTCCACAAGCTTATGCTTGTTCTGGCGGTTGTGGAATTGATCAACTGTGAAAATCTTCTTGCTTAATAAATTGTTTACAGCTGACCCCAAGGTGAGGATTTTGTTGCACCTCTAGAGCCTCCTGGCTTTCATGCCCTCTGTCAGAAGGTGGTGTAGGGTCGTTGTGAGAGAGACTAATCCCAAGTTGTGCTTTATAGCCCTCCTGATGTTGGCGAGGCGATTCATCGACTTAGTGGGATCCTCCTTTATATTCTTCTCCAAAATAAACAAGACTTTCGTATCCGTCTTTAAATTATGTCCTCCACTTCGTGACATTCTGGAGAGTTCTTCTTCATTTTTTCGTCTTGGCCAATTTAAGAACCAGGCTCTTAGAACATTTAACAATGTCCTTAATCTTCATCAAACCAACTCCAGCATCTAAGTGATCTGCGATGTGCTACCTTCTTACTCATTGTTCGCACATGATGATGAAATGACGAAATGATTAGTATAGTTTATTTATGTAAAAAAGACAGTACAAACCGAATATCAAAAAATAATCATTAAGCCTTTCCATAGTAATGAGAAAATAAATATTAATTAATAGTTCTCGTTTTGCTACCCTACCTTGATTATTTTAATGTTGACAATTTTATTGTGAGGTAGCTCTAGGGCCTGTTGCAACAGTCGGGATTATTGATAACTAACAATAGAAAACAAGATGTGTACCTGTATAATTGAAATAAAATTTAATTTAACGAGAAATTGATACCATTTTTTGAGGATCCTATTACAATTCTTAAACTTTTCAAAGTTAAAGTTCAGCTCTTGTTCTCTACTCACATCTAATTAAGAAAAGTAAATATCCCTCCTTTTTTGCATCATATTATAAAAAGATATACGTCTCAATTAGTCTCCAGGCAACTCTTAGAATCCATATAGTAATATCCCACTTAATAATTAACTCCCTTTCACTTTTCAAGTAACCACAAATACTAATATTTTCATAGAATTAAAAGAGCTTAAGAAAATAATTACCATACTCCGAGTCAGAGATTCGTTGTTAATGTAACACTTACCGGGTGTTGCAGGGAACTTTGGACACTCATGTTAACTAGTATAACTCGAGGTTGAGTGAAACTATTCTAAAGTTTGAAATGGTGTCAGAAACTTCTGAGTTGTTGTTTTGTTTTTCTGTATCACATGTCACTCTCATCGTAAAAATGAGCACGTTAGGATCTTTAATGCTCCAGGACAAAATTACTCCCCCAAAAATTATGACCGGCTCAAGGTGTACATAAACACCTTCAATAGCTTTGCTGTTGTTCTCTAGCAGCAATGGCTTTTGGATTTTTTACTTTTTTGTGAAAAAAAAAAAATATTTCAAAGTTCAAATATTAAATTTTTTGAATGTTTTTTTTTCCAAAATCCACAGTTATTAAGACAAAATTAATTTTTTTTCTTAAATTTCAAAAATTAAGTTTGTAATTTTAAACAAAAAAATTGAGATACTAAATTTAAAAAAAAGTAATAGAAATATTAAATTTTTTGAAACAAAAAAATTTTAAAAGCCATAACTATTCACAGGAAATTATTTCTTTTGGAAAAAGTTTCAAAAATTTATAGTTATTAAAAAAAAATGAAATTTTTTGAAAAAAATTTCAAAAATTAAATTTTCAGTATAAAAAGTTTAAAAAAACAATTAGAATATTAAATGTTTTGTAGAAAAATTTCAAGAATTCATAGTTGTTTAGAGGAAATTAATTTTTTGGGGAAAAAAATGAAAAATGAAATTTAATCTATAATATGAAATTTTTGAAAAAAAAAAAAATTCTAGTAAGAAGCAAAAAATCTTCCAGCCCAATATCTACGGACACCCCTGTAACTTCTATTAGAAAGTTGTTGAAGGAGATGAATATTTTTAAATGAAGTTTGTAATGAGACTAATATAGTAAATTAATATTTCATGGATAGTCAATACATAAATAATGTAATTTTTGACCTTTGTAAAGAAAATTACTTATTGATTATTGTATTTTATGAACATAAATTGTTCAAATGCCCACAGTAAAATGATTATAACATGCCATCATATGTATTTTCAAGTACAATAACGTCATATCAACTTTAAACAGAGATAGGTCGGATGAAGTTGAATCCTGTTGTCTCTTGTGGAATACAGAATTCCATCATTTTTGAGATGGATAATCAAATAAAATGACGTTATACGAAGTTTGAACGAAGATAACTTGGATTAATTTTGATCCTTATATGTATCCAGTATTTGTTCTAGAACTTATCGTGTACTTTTAGTTTTTTTTGTTTTTTTTTGAAAAAAAGTCTTGCATAATATTTGAGACTGAAAAAAATCGGTCCACAAAGTGAGGCCGAATCCAAATTGGTCTACAAAAAGACACCAAAAAAATCAGTCACGGTCTGGACCGAAAAATTGGTCCAAATTGCTCTAGAAAAAATCACTTAAGACCGAACCAAAAAAAAAAAAAAAAAAAAAAAATTGGTGCTGGACCTAGTCTCAACACTAGTGATTAGATATTAACCATTAACCAAGCAATTCGGATCTATAAAAATAAAATATTACATCAATTAATAGTTTGTATTAAAAATAACCGATTTTGTAATATAGTGTAGGCGATATGAGTAGTGATAGGACGATTAATCGGAATCATTAATCAGAGAATTGGGTGTTGTTCTGGAATTGGGATCAACATGAAAAAGATGTTTAATTTTCGATATCGATTCATATTTATAATATGTATTTAAATATTTATTACTTTTCGAAGCTATGAAAAAAAAAAAATATATATAGCCCTCACCAAAATAACTTTCTATTTTGGCATGTATTTTTGGAAATAAAATTTATCGTGAATTTAATTTTTGAATAATTAAATCATTTTTTTTTAGAACAGCTGGGGATATTTCCAATTATTTTTAAAATAAAAATTGGATAACTGTAGTAGATTGTAGAAATTTTTCTCCAAAAAATTTAATTTGGTGCAAACAACTTTGATTTTTGAATTTGTTTTCCGACAAAATTTTATTTTTGTAAATTGTTGAGGATCATAGAAAATATTTTGAATATTAAATTGTATATTCAAAAAAAAAAAAATTTTAAAAAATTGAATATTTGAAATTTTTATCCCAAAAAATTAAATTTTTCAAATTTTTTTCAAAAATTGGATTAAAAAAAAAAAAAAATCTAATAAACCAAGACCCCCATAATATATAATCATGTGGATAGCAAAATTGTATATTTTAACTAATATTTAAAATTTTTAATAATCAAAATCGGAAATTTTGCCAGAATTGCATAAAAAACGGCATCGTGATTTTTTAAAAAAATCGTTTCATCACCAGTTTTGAGACCTAAAAATTGTAATCTCTACAATTTTCTTACATACAATTTGAAACCTTTACAAAATTGAAACTTTTACACAACTTATAAACTAAAAAAGAGGAAAGTTTTCTCCTTGAATGTGAAGAGAGCAACAACACTTGTCAACCAAAGTTATGAAATAATTATAAATTGGATTGATAAGATAAATCAACATTTTTTTTCTTCTAAAATATGTCGGATGGAGTTGCATTGATTATATAAAAGTAAACATAAAAGCAGAGCGTGGCAGCCTACCATTTTTTTAAATCTCGTATAACATCCGTTTAACTAGTACCTTTGAAGTGATAGTTTGTATCTAATTATCTCTCAACTTTCTTCCGAGTTTGTGAAAAAGTTTATTTTTTGTTTATTTCTAGTCATTTTAGCATCCAAAATATTTTTTTATTTGAAATGAAGAATAAGGAAAAATAAGATCGAAATTTAACATAAAAATTAGAAGACTTTGCTACAAACAAAAAATACTCAGATGTTGAAACTCTTACTGATTCTTTGGGTCCCCACTCTGTAATGTTGAGTTTATAGATAGAAAGAAAAACACCAGTTGTTACAAATTCCTTGATAAACAATTTAAATTCAGTCTTCTCATTTATCGTTAAAGCAAAAACTTTCTTGGATCACTTTAAGCATTCCATCTTTAACTCTCCCTTCAAAGAGTTAAACCTTCAAATTTCCTTTACTTCTTATTATCAGTTATTGAGTATTGTTTATTATTGACACTAACAATCTCCTGATGGAATAAAACAGAGGAAAGAAATACCGATTGCGGGCGTCCTCACCCTACGCATCTAGTCTCAAATCTTTAGTTGGTGGAAATATTAGTTTAAAAACTTGAGCATTTATAAGAAAAATATTTCTTATCTTATTGAAACTTTAGAATGATATTATTTCTCTTCTTAAGATAAGTTCACTGAAGTGACGACACAGTAATTTTGAGCGAAAAACTTCTCCCCTTTTATTGTTACTATTATTCAATCCATCTTATCAGGAATGGTTCCTTCTATTTTTTGACAAAACATCTACTTGCTCAATAATTTCGATTTTAATCTTCGAATCAGTAGGATTTGCTCACAATTTCGAACCATATCATTATAAGGAAATTAAACTCAATTACTTTATATAATTAACATAGTGGGCTCTTCAGAAGTCTTCCTACTTTTTGTGACTGAACAAATCATGTTCATGATAGAGATCTTGATAAAGTTTGACAGGTTTTTTGCAAATACTAATTGTGATTTGAGATATTTCAATAGAATTTAATCAATGTCAGTGCCATTGGCTTCAATGGCACGCTCCAGGTGTCTCAATTACATCTTGCACACGGTAATGGCGTACTTCTTTCTCATGGACATCCAGAATTTGTTCATTGAGGTGTTGAGGCTATTAATATTGTTTTGATGATTTATGCAGGCATTGGACTTTCCCCATATCACCATATGCTGGATGTTTGTGGTTGAGACCTTTCTGAAGTGATAGTGAGCCTTGTTGAAGAAAATGACTTTATCATTCTGCATATTGATCAATGGATTGACAGTAAATGTCTTCTCATCAGAGAAGATGATAATTCATCCACCATTGTTCTTCAAACTGTTCAAAAGGCACCTACTTCATGCAGCTGTATAGCTAGAAGAGGCTTTTTCACATGTTTTAGAGACTTGCCACCAGCATTTTTGACAGGTCTGGCACTGTTGACACTGAAACCTTCTTCTTCTTGACAAAAGTCGTTATTTTCATCTTTGGATTGAACTTGAAGGCTGCATCCATGTCCTTTGATCTTAATTTGTCTAGTCTTCCACTCTGTGCTCGGTCATTGAGGTCTTCATTATCCCTCAGCATTTTTTGGAAGTTAAACACGGTTCTCCTAGAAACATTAGTGATCTTGGTCACCTCAGCAATGAGCCGGCACATTGTAAATTATTTTCTCTTTCATGATATTGAACGACTTATTTTTGTTTAAAACATCCGTAGTAATCGTTGGCTGATATACTGAATTTTCCAAAACTGTGTGGAACTTTACAATCCGTTTACTAGAAACCTCATAATAACATATTAAAATGAGTGCAAAGACTTTTGAAAAGCCCGGTAGTAGAGAGAAACAAAAATTAATAATTCCCGATTAATAATTATATATAAATTAAATTATGATTCTTGCCAGTGAATTAAAGGAATCTTTTCGTCACTTCTATTTACATACATACAAAAAGCATTATATACATTAAGAGTACTCGCATTTTCATGAAATATATACTTTGAAATAAACTATCATCTTTAGTATTACTAGGTGGCTAAGAAAAATATAACATTTATCAGATGAGGGCTATGGGTAATTATTTAATTACATCTATCTCATGCATTCATACATCATATATTCATTCTATTATATAATTGTAATATTATATGCTTTGTAAAATTTGGAAAGAGCCTAAATAAATATACCCGTATCTTAAAAACTTTCCTAGATAAAAATATCATTTAAAATACATAGATTTACGCTTGGGCTCTTTACTAATGTACATATACTAATAGTCTATCCAAATACTTCAAAAACATTACTTTTATAACTAAATCCATTTACAATTTCTGTATTTTTATTTGAGTATATTTGATGCGTATAACTTGAGTCACGTTAACTTGATGGAAATTGACTAAATTCCATAACTATACATATTACACAATAATAAATAACGCATGAGCTGAAAAGTCCGGGGATTCTTAATATAGAAAACAAATTTTATTCCCTTCAAAATTGCATTTTTTTAGAACTATTATTATTATATTTTAATTCATTTTATGGAACGGAGTCCGTATAACACTTTTTTCAAGCCATTTTAAGTATTTTCTCCCATCAGGAAAAAGTGTAAAATTAAAACACGATTTTTTATTGATCCATTGTTTTGAAAATCACAAAAGTAGCCTCACATTTATCACCATAAGTCACAAACTAAAGAACAGATTGTCTTTTGAAGGTAGATACTAGCTGAAAATGAAGTGAATTAAAAAAAATATATAGTGCAATCTATGTGTGAAGCCCTTGACTTAGAGCCCATCTGTTATCGTTATGACTCTTTTACATACTGATTCCTTATGAAGGCACCGATTGCTACTTAATTACGAATATTTTTAAACATATGTATCTGGAGATTAAGTCGTTAGGTCGTTTCAAAGTCAGAGAGATGGCACTAGTGGTACCTATTGAGGTATGTTTAGTTAGTAGAATCCCTTGGGAAAATAAACACAAACTTTCAGCCGGATCAGTCAATTTCTTTCTGTTTGGCATTCGTTTGAATCGGCAGAAAAGATTATGGGGACTGTCTTTTGGATTCACAAGGAATAATCCTGAGCGACTTTATGGAAAAGGGTAAAAATATTACAGGTGCATATTATTCATTGTTATTGGATCGTTTGAGAACCGAGCTTCAGGAAAAAAGTATCTTTCGATCACGGCAATACGCACGTTCACACTTCAGCAGTTGTGTTCGTAAAATTAATGGGAAAAGGGTCCCAAGGGTTCAAATCCCTCTTATTGTCCAGACTTGTCTCGCTGGAATCCTATTTCTTCCCCAATTTGAAGAAATGGCGGGGAGAAAAAAGATTTTATTCGAACAAAGAGATGATTTCAGAAACAAATGGCTATTCTTCGTTCTTGATCAAATCCTATTATTCGGAAGGGATTAACAAACTAGACCCATGTACGCCCTAAACAGGGTTTTTTATTTTCCAAAGCTGTTATCAATATCATTAACTCTTGAAAAAAGAATATTTGAGTATTATGTAATCAATTTTGAGCCTATAACAATCACATATAGCACCGAATTTAGAATTGATCGGAATTAAAATCCTTATTGTATTTCAAAAAAATAATTATTTATTTATGTTTTGTTTTTAAATTGGTGAAAATCGAAGAGATATTGGACTTTTGATAAGACATTCCAAATCTTTTTAATTCAAAGTAATTAGCTGAATGATCTCCCTTATAATAATTTAGCCTTCTTTACTGAACTGGGATTATCTGCACGCCAATTTCGATAAAATTGCTGTAAATAGATTTTAATGCTGGAAACAGCAAATAAATGCTCCTGAAATATCTTTCAAAAGAAATGCAAGTTAATATTTTTTGCAGAGATGTATTTCCTTGGAAATATTCGCAAATTTTGTTCACTTTTATGTCGCTGTTTTGCTTGGTCTAATTCCCCCTTTTCAATATAAGGTATATGAATTGCTAGAAATGTAAGCTCATCTGTTATCCCATAAATCACAATCAATCTCATCAAAATTAATGAGCACATTTTTAGTACCAAAAGTTCTTTAAAAGTAATAAATGAATTTCTATGAATAAAAGTTTTTATTTTAAATGAAATTATATTTTTTCAACTACAACAATAAGAAATATTATTGTGGTGATGCCCAAATCTGATCTTAATATGATTAATGGGCGTCATTTTGACTCCATGGCAACTGTTTATTAATAAATAAAATTTCCTTATTATTTAAATTAACGTTGAACCCTTCCTCAAAAAGAGGATGTTGACTAACAGGGTTTATAAATGAATAATTTCCTTTTTATAATAACATCTTTAAAATTTGATTAGACAAAACGTTTGCAAGACTGGAAGTTCATGGATAAGACATTTGCATGTTTTTTCTGTTCAATGATTCATTTATTATATATTTACAACCATATCCATGCACTTTCTGAGCCTACAAATTGTCAAACGGCTCTAATCAAGGATTCCAAAATTCTTGGATATAACATGATACTCTGTCATGAAAATCGTCTGTATAATGGGGATTTAAAGAAGAGACAGCCCGAGAGTCAATATGGTAACCACGACAACTTTAAGAATGTTTGAGAGGAGATCACCTACAATCAGCTGTGACAAGGGATGAGGAGGCAGAATGAAATAAACAAGGACATTGGAAGAATTATTCCGATGTTGATCCCCAATTACGTTCAGAGTCCAACAAGAGCTGACAATTGTAACTAGTGTTGTTTTGGTCCTTTTTTAGGACGGTGAACTGCAGTCAGTCCCATTTCAGTCCTTACAGAAGGTATTATCGATCCCTCTTGACGTCAATGGGGGTGTTTTCCTTTTTGGTTAAAATTCTGTTATATAATACAATAAATTATATAGTTATTAATATATTCGTATTATATATTATTACAATGAAAAATACATATTTCACATATCTTATTTGTCGTAATAAACCATCAATATTTTACGGAAATATTTCAAGGACCGCCAGTGAAGGAGCAGTTACAGGGACCGACGGTCATAAGACTGGACTGTATCGAGTAAATAAGGATCAACACAGCAATCATTCTCACTCCAGAGCACATCCTTTTATGTGCACACACGAATGTTCAATTAAATTTCAAATATAATTAAATCTATTTAGGGAAGAATGTTTATTTATCAGGAACCAAACTATAATGACAACTGCTCAGGGGAAAAAAATCATTCTTCAGATTAACAATTAAAAAAAAAAACAGGTTAACTAAAGAATTCACACGATTTACATAACTAATGATACTTATGGCGTGAAAGGGTTAAACATCTTTGTTCCCCCTTGTTTACACCATTCTAACGCTAAAGATTTTTTTTTTTGGCTAAACCCTTTGTTAATGAATAACTATTTAAGTACATGATAAACAGTTAAACGATTTTACAAATACATAATTTAAGTTTGTATAATTATTTTATCTATTCCATTCATTTTGCACTCATACACATTAACTAAAATGCTAAAAATCCTTATATGAATATAAAGGATCGAGAACAAACAAATCCTTATTTCAAAATAATATTTACAACATGAGTTTGGAGTTTTAGCAAGATATTATCTGTAATTCTTATTGTAAAAACAATAGTTTTTTCTTCTTCATACAAATACCCGTTAAATATTCATTAGTTCATGTGAATTTTGTAAGTCAAAATAGTACCCATCATTTTTTTGACGAGGTTGCGTGTATAATAAAAAATAATAACTAGAATATTAAATTTTTGTAGCTACCGTTCTACGTCTTAGTCCAGGAATTCTCAACCTTTTTTTAGTAACATACCTCTTGTAAAATATTTATTTAACCCAAGTATCCCATTACCAGGACAAAGCAATTTTAGATTCAGTGATGTAGCATTTATAAAATATTCTTTCAAAATATCAAGTATCCCCTGGAATGCCTCCAAGAAACCTAAGGGTACGTTTACCCCCATTTTTGAATCACTGCCTTAATCTTCACATTGAAAAAATGGTATAATCCTACAGAGCAATAGAAAACAAAAAAAAACCACGACTTTTAAGCAAAATAGTTAATACAACTTACTAAACCTCAATTAGAAATGGCTAAATGTACGAATCAATTATAAGCAAGCCGCTATCAAGATAAATAAAGAATTGAATTGAGGAGGTTTGCCGACAAAGGTTCAAGGAAAATGCATTGTTAATGTGCTGTTGTTTTTTCCCTTTTTTTTAAATAAGAAAAGATAAAATAATATTAATTTTAATCCACCGGAACAATTTTATAGATACAACGCAACCTCCAATCTATAAAATGTATTAGATTTTTTTTGGTTAGGATGAAAAAAATTTATTGGATAATAAGATCAATAAAATTTTATTTAATATTTATTTTATTAAAAAAAAGATCATTCGGACAAATTATGAGGCAGAGCAAAAACTTTAATATTTGAAATTTTTTGTTAATAGATATGGATTTTTAAGTTGTTTTTTTTGAAGTTTTATTACAAAATATATATTTTTTTGAATATTTTCCAAAAATTTTGAATTTTCCAAATTTTTTTCCAAAAAATTAATATTTCAAATATAATTTTTCAAATTTTTTTTTGAAACAGTCGTAGATTTTTGGAATTTTTTTTTTTAAATTCCAAAAATCAAGCCCTCAAGAAATAAAATTATGCAGCACTTATTTTCAGTTTCTCAAAGTACAGGAATACAATTCCATATTGATCTCATGCCGTATATTCTCGTATATATTGGGCATCTTATTATTTATATGAAAAAAATATGGGATTGGAGACGCCTAACTGCTTGGAGTGACCGAATAGATATTCGTGGATCACATTCAAGAGTCATTTTCTCGACTTGTACGTAAGCTAGAAAGGTCAGGTTTGTTTTGTTTTTGTAATTAATAGTTTATAATTTAATGCATCGAAATATGAATTAATTTCAATCACTCAACCTTAATTAATTATTGAACTAGTAAGTGTTCAGATTTCAATGGACTTCCTGGTAAGACAATGATAGAAATATTATCAATCTTATAGCAAATTTTTTGAGAGTGGAAGTAAACTAATCCCTCTCTCAACACTATCCCATAGACCCACATTCCCAGGGCCAACAGACTATTTAATGGTTTCTAAAAAATATAATTAATGTAGAATCTACGTATTTTTATTTGAAAGATGAATTATTTTTTAATATTTAATTAATATTACAAACATAAAAATGTCAAGGAGTTGAACAAGGCTCTTGAATTATTATAATTAATTATTGTCAAATCTATACATAATTTAGGAGTAATGGTCTATAAAAAAAAATGTATTTAGCCTTGCTTGAGTTAATTATGAGACCCAAGACGTACTCTCGTCAGTACACACTATATTGCCCCTGCATATTAATAAATATCATTTGTCACAAAAAAGTACATAATTAAAAAGGAAAGCAAAAATTAAGGGCGAAACATTAACAATTAAATATTCACAAGTTAACAAAAGATATCACGTTTGACCTTAATAAGATACTATAAAAGGTTTTCATGTGACGTAAGCATAGTTGATATCGGCCTTATTGGGCCTAAACAACCAAATTTTATAATAGTAAAAACTCTTTTTTCATTAATATTGGGAAAAATATAAAGAAATTTCTGTCTATCAAATATTTATACCTCTATTGACTAGTTTTATTATATATCCGACACTGCAATATATTAAATATATATGTTATTAACTAGTTTAGAATATTATTTTCATATTTTAAATAAAAATTTACTATTACAATGGAAATAATTAGATTATTTATCTAATTATCCCACTTTTCACATCAATAAAAAAATTGAATAGTATTCTTTCCCGCTGAGGTAAACCCACATTTATTATTTTTATTTAAGCCGTAAAACACGAAAATGGCCGTCAAAACATTCAGCTTCAATAGGTTTGGCCTTTAGAAACTGTTTTAAAAATTAACATTTGTTTAGTATAACTACGATACAATGCCATAATTCGACATGAAATTTAAAAGGTAATAACAATTGATTAATACATTCTATCATTCGAAATGTAAATTATTTGTTAAGTTATCTTGAATACAGTTACCCTAAAATATGTCTAAAAATACAATAATTACGTAAAATAAAGGATTGTATCTAAAAAAAGTAAATTTTTTTTTCTCCATTTGCTTTAGATTATAGTAATATCTGAAGAATAAAACTTTATTACAAATTCAAAACATTTGCTGCCAAAAAAAAGTTTTTTTTTTTTTTTTTTTCAGTTTAACTTTCAATTTCCTTATAGAATATTTAATAAATAAGTAATATTCGGTTGTGTGAATAAAAAATTTCAAAATTAAATAGAATTAACTCGATTATTTGACGAATTGTAAAAAGTAATTATTATTATAGAGGCAAAGAGATTGCCCCAAAATTTAATTATATTTCATATCCAATATATTTGATTAATATTTATTACAGATGAAGTAATCCAATTGACTGATTTATATTTAATTTCAAAACTTTTCCGGCAAACTTTTATATTTTTGATTATTATATATGTTATATTTAATAGGAAAGTTGAAAGTAAAACTGAAAAAAAATTAATAAAATCTTTGGAAGTTGTAATATATATTTAGGTTTTTTTTTAGTTTTAGCTATAATATAAAGCAACTCCAAAAAATATTAGCATCCAAATAGTATCATTTTTGACAAATTTATGATTCCATTCTACATGCAAATCCAGTAAAGAGTACTAATTGTGTTGTTCAGTCTTTATTTATTCACTCCAATCCAGACTTAGGACTGATCATTAAGACTGTCGGTACTAAAACTGTTTGAGTGACGTCATCAAGTACCGAACTTTAGAAGTGATATGCAGGACTGAACTGGATGAGGCTCAAGTCCTAAATAACGACTGACACAATACTATCCAAATCCATGTGAGGCCAAAAAATCGGTCCACAATTTGAAGTAGATTAAGTTTCCTTCCACGATCTAAGAAAGGGATATCAATTAACAGATCTGTAGAAATCGATTAAGAAAGCACACTTAAGACTTAAACAAAAAAAAAAAAAGGTCTTGCACAAAGTATCAACTCTACCAGGTGGTCCATTAAATTCTAAACCTTTTTAATTTTAAACTTCAACAAGATATAATTTATAAATTTAACAATAGAATTTCATGAAAATATGTCTCTGGCCTCTCTAAATCATTAATGTAGCACCCAGTAGAGGCAATGATGGCTTCTGGGTGGCATCAGAATGCCTAACACCCTCTGTGGATGTAGCCCTTTGTCATAGTATCCAAGTGCTGGCTTGCAGTGAATTGGACAGAGTAGGGTGTTGGCTTCAGGAGTGTAGGTGGGCCAAAAGTGTCAAAAAAGAGTTCAAAAGAGCCTCAAAAGACACATTCTAAAGATTATTGCAAAAGAGGAGTGGGTTTCTTTCTTTGCTGGTTTCGAAAGTGGCCTTTCCAACCTCACAAGGCTTTTTCCACCCACTTTTTTGATAGCTTTCTGGACAATCTGGTGTGAAACCCCAAGATGTCTTGTATGGGCCCTCATGGACTTGATGTGATTGACCTAGGCTGTTTTCTTTAACTCCCCTGGGACAAGTTTGGCCTTTTTGACAGAGCCTATCTCCCTCTCCAACGTGATGACGACGTAGACGGTGATTCTGGAAACGCCCAACTGATTGGAGTCTTTCTTCAGGGGTTTTCCAGCGTCAAGGAGTGTGTTAATGGAAATTTGTCAATTACGTTCAAGTTTCATTTTCGCGACTTGTACGTATGCTAGAGAGCTCGATTTGTTTTGTTTTGTAAATAATTGTTTATACTTTAAAATATCGAAATATGAATTAATTTAAATCACTCAACCTTCATTAATGATTGTAGTAGTAAGTGTTCATATTTCAATGGACCATCCAGTAATGTCTTTACTCTAACAAAATCATTTTTAAGAAAGATACGATATTACAATAAATAGGTAGACACAAGTGTCTACCTAATGTGACCAAATTTTGATTTACCCCAAAAAGAACACTTGGCCCATTTGTGACAGTTTTATAGGGGGGAGGTTTTTATTTATTTATTCTATTTCAAAAAATAAATAAATTTTTACTCATGTTTAAAAGATATAGAAAATAATTTTGCGCTTTCCTTATTTCTAATTTGACTTTAATATCATTTCTACAAGTCTTACAGGGAAAGTGCATTTGAGGAGTTGTGTAATTATGTATTCGTGAGAAATTATATCGAAGACTCCGAGGAAATCAATGGCTAGAGTTGACTGGTTACTATTTTATTGGTGTGTGTCTCTTCTATTGCGCCTTGTATTGATTTCAGAATGTTATCTGCCTTACGACCTTTTATAAACCATTTCTAATTTGTTGTCTGAGTAAACTTTGGTTTAAAATCACCATTAATGCTTTTATTCCAGTTTGTAATTGTCCTTCTTGTGGATTCGAATGACAATTCCTTTATATATAAGCTCTTGGACATATCTCTTCTAGAAGATATCTTTATACACCGATTCTAGTATTTATTCTAGCGATAATTAGAACGTGGACATCTATTCAAATTGTCGAATGAAGTTCTAACCATAAACGTAAACTAAAATTTCCTTCTTTTTCTTTAAAGGTTCACAAAAAATGATAATCTTCATTGAAAACAAAATGTCATTTTTTCTAAAATTTAATTAAAAATTGATGAAGATCTGGATCAAGGCCGATTTTTGTGAATTTTACTACGAATTATTAAAAACCCAAAGAGTCTCAGACCGGGATAGGATTTTGAGATATAAACCCAACACTATTATACATTTTTATAAAAAAATTACATAGTGTGAGCTCATTCAAGTATGTAAATGTAAAGAAACAGGTTTGAATCTTAAAAACTAGACACCAAGCTCCTCCCTAAAAAAATCGTTCTTTAGGTAGATACGATATTATAATATATAGATTGGTATAGAATATCTAAGATACACATAATTTGATTTCCAAAAAAAAAGAAAAAGAAAAAAAGGAGATATGTTCGGATCAGTGACGGTTTTAAGGTAGAGGGATTTGATATACTAACATTTTGATATGAATATAATTTAAGAATATGAACCTCCAAATTGATAAACTTTAGGTCGCTTTTTGTTGGAGCAACGGGCATAGTAGAACTATGCCCGTTGCTCCATGGAACTGTCCCTATTGTCTGTATCGTTGTTCGTGGATTATGTAGAGCATGATTTCTTAATTCTCATTGGCCCCTTGGCTCGAAACTCGAAACTCTCCCAAAAATAGACGTAAAGACTGAACGACAAACGATACCGACAATTTTACCTTTGGTTTGTTAATGATATTATAAAAATTGGTTCTTTTCCTATTTTAATTTGACTTTATTTTTAAACCAAATTGAAATCTGCTTAAACCACAAAAAACTGGGGCTATCAAGAACTTTTTAAATAAAATAAATATGTATAGGCGGAGTTTGCAGGAGGGGCAGGCTGCATTATTTGGTCGAAGGATCTTTTCTTTATAAACTACGTTGCTCATTAATTTTATTCTTCTAGAGCAATAATATTTTCAAGTCCAAAACAAAACAAAAATCTTTTTTTTTTTTTTTTTGGGGGGTGCTACATCACCTCCATCCCACCCCTCGAATACGCACCCAAACGGAGGCCTAATTTATTTCCCAGTTTGGTATTAAGTGGACTTTTCTAGACCAATGTGAGCCAATATTTAGAATGTCGAGTGAAGTTCAAATCATAGACGAAAATTTGCATGGACCGAAAACCAATGTCAGTTGTTTTAAAGGCTAACATTTTTATTTTTTATTTTCTCTTTTCCACAAAAATGATTATTCTTTCCTCCAATTTCGTTTCTTAAAAAAATGACGTAAATTTTACAAGGAGACCAAATGTGTTTCAATTACAATGGTCTCAAAATGTTCTAGGATTCGCAGACTGAGACTCAACACTATACGGTAATTTCATGTGATCTCATTCAATTATTTTCTAGATGGAGAGAAACTGCTTCGAGTGACAATAGATAGGTACAATATAAATGCTATGTCATCATAAAATGATAAAAGCCTTTTTGTTATTAAGTGAAAGAAGTAAACATTTACCTGTCATGTTGGTCAGAGAATTGCTGCTTTTTTCATATCATCACAAAAATAAAATAAAGCAATGCACTCCACGACCCTTAGTGCATGAAATGTGTGTAAGCCTTGTAGCTGCTATTAATATATAAAGTCACAATTATTTGACACTTTTAATTGGAGGATGGGAATACTTCTGCTGTCAAACATTTTAATTCACTATAGTAGTATGTAGAATATACTCGTACTAGAACGACGTGAAAGAGTAAAAAAAAAAAAAAAAAAGGAAAAACTGGGAGATACAGACACAAAGCATTTTCTCCGAATGGCGCGGCTCCTTTTTTTATTCTTCCTTTCTGTCTTTAATGTTCTAATAATTCATAATATGTTTTGCTCCTTTTTCCTCTAAGGGAAATCATATTTTCTACTCTGTACAGATTTTGTTCATTATTATCACGTGGTATTAGCTAACATTATGTAAAAATCACCGGGTGCTATCCACTCATTTTTCGCTAGCCCACTAAATACTAGTCTACTAATTGGCCTACCCATTCCGCTATTGCCAATTCTGCTTATTTTCTATCCTCGCCAGTCCCTTACATTAATCAAACTGTAGAGGGAACATTTGTGTAAGGAAAAAAAACAGTTTTAAGATTAAAAAGAAGAAAAAAATCCCGATTATTGCGTGTGCTCTTTCTTATTTTAGTTCAGTATTTAATAGGTTGTCATCCTGCTTACTTCTCCCTCTCAAATCAGAATTCGACCCTATCTTTGATGTCATTTGATTTAAAAATGCATAATAAAATTATCATATTTATGATTTTAAATATAGTTATACAATTTTCCCTGCATATCTATTTTGTGTAAGACTGCTGTTGCCCCTCCCATGAGTATGGTCAAGCTAGTCGATTTGCGACTAGATTTTGCAACATTTGCTAGAATCTGCCCGTTTTTCTTTTCTTTCACTTTGTGGTTGTTGGAGTTCTTGAAGTTTAATAAACAGGGTTGAACGTTGCTCTCTCACGCACGAAATACTTGACAGAAAAGTCATTATTAATATGGGATTGACTATGACGTTGTATATATAATGTATTGCCTATTAGGTATATAGATATAATCTACTATTATAAGCATACGGTATTTATTTGAAAAACGGTGACAGGTACATACTTTAGTCATAAAATAAAAGTTGTTCAGAATTATGAGTTACGTACCCAAGGTCATGTCTCATTCTATTCCCATTGGGAATTGTCTTAATATGTTTTTGACCGTGTTTTATATAATAAAGTCAATTAACGACCCTATTGCATTAAAGTCGAGACACCATTTTGGGGTAAACCCCACAGTTTAGGATATGAATGGTGGGCAATGCTGCTAGGCAAAAGGGAACCAGGTTTGAAGAGAAACCCTTATGTACTCAAAAGACTCAACAATTCCGTATGGAGTGATGTAAGAGTTTTCTTAATGACCTCAAACATTATGGCGACCATTCTTGTTCTGATGAATAATTCACGGAATGATAGTTACTTCACGAATAAATCATCTATAATTAATAATCGAAATATATGGTAATACAAAAATAAAATAGGCGTATATAATATATTTTAAGATTTGGGGTCATTTCTAAATTACTTGTTCTAAAATATTTGAAAGGTTGGAAACTACTAATGTAAAAGGTTCTCCTCTGTATAGAAGTTATTCATTTTCTTCTCCAAAATCATCTAACAGGCATCTGATATGAACATGGGTCTCAATTCAATAGACCCACAAGTCTCGATCCCGCCTTCTCCTTTGACTCTTACAAAATCCCCTCTCTATATATTAATAATCTTACTGCGTTATGAGAAATGAAAAATATTGTATGCTATAAAATACTTTTCGACTAATTGAGATGAAACATTAAAGATCACTGGTGAAATTTCCTTATGACTGGAGTATGTGGCTTCCATTTTGAACATTGTGGTTCTTAATAAGATATTTAAAGCTGCTTTTATTGATGATTGATGATGCGTGAGAAGTGTAATATATAGCGTGGAAACGTGTGATTGATGGGAATCTTCTCATAAAAAAATGAGAAGAATGATTTTAAATGAAGGATTTAGAGTGCTTCAAGTGAAATAAATGCAAAAATTGAACATTGAACCAATTTTTAACTACATCAAGTACTTTGAAGAAGACACACAAAGTAAAAAATCCACATAGAGTCAACTTTTTTCATTTTTTTTTTGTATCATCTTCATAAGAATTCCCAAAAGGATTTTTCTTTTTTATAGGCACGAGTACAAACCGTACAAATGGTTCATCATATCTATATGTAAGAAGAACAACAATTTATGATATTAATACAATGACTGATTGTTGTCCTTTAAAGGGAGCAAGTAGCAACTATTAAAATCTAGGGTAATTAAAACGGTTATGAGTAAATTTTGAAAAGTAATAATGATAAGATTAGTTATTATATATATGTTAAATCAACTTTACAAATTGCCTACATATAATATTTGATATTCCAAATTGCAGGTAATTTAATAAAACATGATGAAAAATGCATATTTAATACTGGCTTTCTTTGCATTAAATGAAGAAAATCCATTGGAATGGGCTTCAACAATCTCTTAGTGTTTATAACATCTACATGTCTATGGGTAAATGCCAAGAGCCATAAGGTTCTTATGAAACAGACAATCCATAATAACTTTAATTTAAATGTGGTACTTCCATGTTTGATTCGGAAACAATATAGACTTTAAATGAAAGTACAGGGGGGTACATTGAAATATGAAAACTTACTCATTCAATAGTTAATGAAGGTTGAGTGGTTTAAATTAATCCATATTTCGATATATAATAAAGATTGAAAAATAACTTACAAATCAAAACAAACTCTCTACCTTACGTACAAGTATGAAAAAAGGACATGTAAACGTGATCGATGAATTTCCCTTTGCAACTCTGGAGGAGTTAAAGAAAATAGCACAGGCCTATTCCTTCAAGTTCATGAGGGCCCAAGCAAGAGATTTCGGGGTTTATTACTAGACTGTCCAAAGAGCAATAAAAAAAGTGTGTGGAAAGAGCCTTGTGAGGGTGGAGAGGCCACTTTTGACATCAGTAACGAAAGAAGGTTATGAAAAAGAACTGGTCATCATTAGTAGAAAATTTAATTAGTTCATTAAGAGGACTTCTCAGTCTTTTTGAGCAAGAGATCAACTTATATGTTGAGGGGAACACCCCTTTGGAAAATGGTCACACCAGCCAACAAATAGTTCGACTCCTCGTCGTTACAAATGACCAATTGGAGATGACAAGGGATGATACATGTTCCTCTTTTATAAAAAATTTATATTTAATAGTTTTTGGGGAAAACATTATTAAATAAAAAAGAAACTTAATTATTTAAGTTTAGTCTCTTCCCAAAAATTTTAACATGAAGTCTTATCACATCGAAAAAGTTATTGTATAAATATGGTACATGAAAATTCTTCCTTTAATTTTGTCAGATTATTGGTAGACGAAATGCTTAGGAATAATTAATCTAAAGCATATCAAAATATTACTGGTAGTACTATTATCATATTAGAAGGGATCCTTGATGCTTAGAAACACGAAAACGGTGGAGTTTAACTGCCCAGCAATGTTTAACCTAAGAGTATATCTTTGGATATTAGAAGGGGTACATGATGCTTAGGGTAGGGGCTGCAGATAAATTTCTGAGCCTAGCAATTCACCTGGACCAGGGTATATTAGAATATTAGAAAGGGTCATTGCTGCTTGGTAACGCGGCGGTGATGGAGTTTAAGCTGCCTTGGGGTCTAGATTTCACGCTGGGGTTTATTTTTCGACATTAAAAAGGGTCAATGTTGCTTGGAGAAGCAGGTTTCTTATTATTCAATGGTTTGGTTGCCCGAATATAATTTAATTGCAATGAAATTACACGCGATACTATTGTATTGCAATGAAATTACTCACAATCATAAAACAATCACAATTATATTGCACTAAAATTTTGTCTCAAAACGATAATGTACACCACCACGGTTTTACAACGCAATGATATTACCCCGACGATTTTGTCCGCAACTTTTACCACAATCAATTTACCGTACACGAAATAAAGTTAATTTCAGATTCATGTAATTTTGTCAGATGATAGATGAAACTTTTAGCCATAATTAAAAAAACTTTTAAAATAAAATATCTTAAAGACAAGGAGAGTTTAATACCTATTAGTAATTTTAATTTTGAAATTATATTTAAAAAATCAAACTTATTCCTTCATCTCCTTTTGAGAACGAAAGGGGCAGGGCATCTAGTTGTTGAATGACCCATGCTTGCTTTCAGCTGATCTAATGAAACGTCATGACAGCTAAGCTGGTCTTTTCCAAAACATTCCTCAAATTCTCAGGATTAGGACATTCATTTAGGGTTTCTTTTATTTTTACATACGAGTAGGACAATACCTAAATATGATGCATGAGATAGGCTTGGTATTGGAATGAAATAATTTCATTTAAACTTTGATTTATTACTTTCAGAGACCCTATTTTTTTATATAGGTATTTTTATAGTAATATATTTATGTTTTCTTATGTGTATTTTATAAGATTGAAAAAAAACTTTGAATGTTTAAAAGAAAATAAAAAAAAGAAAATAAAGGAACGTGAACTACAATTGAAACATACTTTTGACCTCATTGATATCCCATATGAGTGCATCAAAGTCAAGATTTTCCTACTCATACAAGAGGTTGGGTTACCGACAAAATATATTTATGTTTGTTTTCATTTTTAAACGTTTCTTGAGATAAAGAAAAAGGATTACAGATCAAATTGTGTTTCACTAATTTGAAAATGCTTTGAACACAATAAACTCCAGATTTAACTATGCCAGAGTGCCCTAATAAGTGTTATATGATCCTCTACCTTTAAAAAAAACCTAAATTGGAACAGTTGGTCCAGATAGGGGGATTGAAGCCAACTCTGGGACCGTTTATGAAAGATTAAAGCTTTTATTGTTCAAGTTAAATGGTTCCGATAATTTGACTTCATAAATTCATATAAATGCAAATATTAATATGTAAGATTTGAAATAGGATGATAAACTGTCAGAAACACAAAAGTTTTCAAATGGTACTACAGGGTCTAATAAAGTTTGACAATCTGAAATTTTTTTATTCTACATCTATTAATTGAAAAAAATGCAACACAGATAAAAAATAGAAAGCTAGGCCCGATAATCACTGTTGTGTCGGTCCTGATTTATTCGGTACAGCCACTCCAGTCTTAGGAGAAGTTCTATGGATCCTTGGGACCGGTCCTTAACTGTCGGTCCTTGCAATTTCTTATATAAATATCGATGGTTTATTAAGGCAAATAAGATATATGGAATATTTCTTTAGACTATTGCACATTTGTATCTTGCAAAAAATATTATAATTTTGATGATAATACAATATAATACGAACATATTATATTGTTGCTTAGTTATATAAATTATTTTATTATGTAACAGAATAATTAATATGAGGGGAAACACACTCATTGTCGTCACGAGGGATCGATTTTATAAGGACCGACAAGTGGACTGGACCGCGGTACTCGTTCCTAAATAAGGACCGATACAACAATACACATAATGCAAACTTTTTTTATTCAAAACTGTGTATATTTGAAAGATCTTATAATATTGAAACATAATTTGACTGTAAAATAAATATTAACAACTCTGGAACCATTTGTGCAGGATTAATATGTTTCTTTATGAAATAAATTGCTTACTCTGTGGGTGAAAAATGAGGCCCATGGAAGTGATATTGAAAAGGAATATCCTATTACAATCCTTGCTATTAAATAAAAGCAAAAAATCTGTCATAATGTATTTCTTCAGGATCTGGATTAGATCAAAGTGTTTTCCAATTGTAGTACACGACCCTGTGTAGACGTAAAATTTAAAAAATGTATATATTGGAGAGCACTCTGGCATAATTATATTATAGGTATGGGAATAAACGACCAAACGGGGAATTAAAAAAACAAAAATATTTTCTAAATCATCTTGTAGTCGAGAAACTTCAATTAAAATATATTACCCCATAGAAATTAAAATGTAGGATAAAAATTATTTTACTGACAAATAACTACCTAGGAGAACAAACAAATATGACATAAGAACAAAAAATTAGTCAAAAGAAGAAAATTTAATTAATTGTACACATTATTATTTAGTAAAGAAAGAAATGCTGGGCTACGTGAAATGACGTTTGATAATTAGATGTCAAATTTAATTATAGTGGACATCAGAAAAGAAGAAACGAAGAAATTGTGAAGATCTAAATCAACCGAATTATTACATGCAGAAGGAAGAGTTGGACTATTCTTCAATCAAAAGCTAATTCGAGCTTAACCAATCAACATTCATAATAGGCAAAATTAGTAGAAAATTAATCATTTATAAAGTTACATTGTTTTTTTAATATATATATTTGGGATAGCATTATGGCCATTATATAGTCATGTTAATTTGTGTGGATTTTTTAGCTGCCTCTTTTTTTTGGAATTGTCATAGTCATTTAACTTCCTTTCCTAACACATTCAATTATATTAAAAACTACATTAAATGTTCGTGTGTGCCCATAAAAGATAGAGAGTAACCATACAGATTTGTTGCAGAGTTCTTATTGCTAATGTCTTTCTCTATATCCTTTTCTCCTTCTTCCCTTGTCACAGCTGATCGTAGCTGATCATATGAAACGTCATGGCAGCTAATCTGGTCTTTTATATAAAATTCATCAAATTGTCAGGCTTACCATATAGATTTTTGGTTTTTTACATGAGTAAAATACGAAGAATTTTCATAACTACCGATATACAACCCTTGTACATTTTTAAGATTTTCAACGAAAATAAGTATTTGGCCACTTGATGATTTTGTAAGTTTACTCACTAATAAAATTTTTATATAAGATTCCATCCGGAAACTTGCTTGACCACCACATGATCTTAATGTGTTGATTCTTGAGTCAATCCTCTGTTTGATTGACCGTTCGTTTTGGATCATTGTCATGTAGGAAGATTCATTACACGATCAATTTTCACTGCCCTTCCTTGAGAGATTGAAGTAGTCGTCCATCATTTTCCGGTACATGACCCTGTCTATCCTCCCTTTGATGTGGTGATGTCGTCCTTTCTCCTGAGCAGAGAAACACACCCAAAATATAATGTTTCCATCCCCATGCTTAACGGTGAGTATTTGATTATACATGCCCCTCCCCCTAAAATGCAACAGTTTCTTAAATGGCTTGTCTTGGTCCTATTTGTTATATTTTTTAACTGTTTAAAGATATTGTAAATTGTGATACGTATTGCAAGTACCTGAATGAGAAAGTGTATCTGTGGGCTCGTCACACCTACGGAAATTCTTGGTGATGTCAGGAGGATGACCCCAGCTGCCAGACTTCTAACCAAACCCAGGATTTCCTCCGTGCTGAGACTCCTAGTTGTTTTGGTTTTTTTACAATACTCTTGGCCTCCCCACAGCCCCAACTGTTCCATTCTGGGCTTTAGTATTTTTGGGCACCTCAAAGGAAGTTTACGGGAGTCTGATACACAATAATGAAACCAACTGATAAATGCTGAAGGCTCCCATTATCACTACTTGAGCCAACCTGGAGTTGAGCTGTACAAATAACTGTAAAGTTCCTCACCAGGCTGGAACTGGCCATTAAGGCTATATTGATTGAGAATGTACATAAGGTGTTTGATGATAAATAAGTATGAAATACACCTAGCACTAAAGTTAAGCATAGTTCTTTACTTTGTTAGTGGGAAACTTACAAAATCCGCAAGGGATCAAATACTTATTTATTTCACTGTATCTCAAAAAATCCTATTTGTTAGAATATATTAAAATGATCTTATCATTCTTTGGGGAAAAGAAATTGCTATAGAAATAGTCTTATGGGATTAACGAAGATAATAATTTTATTATGTTACCAAATAAAAGCTAAATTTTAATATTACTCGGACTCTAATTTAACTTGATTTAAATCAATATTTTCATACTTAAAAATATCAGTCATCCCCATCAAAATATATTATATGTAGTTTATATTTAATGTAAAATCAATTGATTCTGAAAAATTTGACCCGGAGTTTCCTTTTTTTTTTAATCAAAGGAATCTATTTCATTTTATTCATAACTAATTGATCTTTTATTGTCAAAAGAGTATTTGCTTTCTAAAAGGTCTAGTGAAGCAGGAATATATATTTTGTTTTCCTTTCTATTTATGTAAAAATCACTTGAGAAAGATATATTTAAAAACTTTTTTGTTGATCATTTTATTTTTGTATAAATTTATTCCCATTTTTTAATAACAAATTAGTCGGTTTCTTGGAATAATTAAATATTTCAGCATTTAAGCTGGAGTAATTGATGCATTCAAAAAATATAAAACAGATATATATTAGAAATTAGCAAACAATTTTGCAAAAAATATGTTTGTTTTTATGCAGATTTTGATTTCTTTTCCTTTCTCATAAATATGCCTCAGCCTATAAAAATACTCAAGAACTAAAATTGATACTAAAAAAAAATCTGATATAGCTTGACAAATACTATTAGAATGGAATATGGAAAATTATAATTAAGTTCACTTGTACTTGCTCATGAACTAAAAATTCCGGGATTCCCACACTGATGGCGCTATTTTATTTATTTATTTTTAAATTCACCTCATTTTTAGTTTATTAACAGCCTTTAAAAAACAGCTGGCAAAAATTTATGACAATCTACTCTTTTGTTTCTGAGTTATTGTGCTAAGAGTGACGCTACTTTTTTTATTTCCAAACCAATGGATCAAAAAAACAGTTGTGTTTTAATTTTACACTGCTTCTTGATGGGAAAAAACGCTTTTCAAGCTAAGCAATGGCTTGAAAAGTGTTATGGGGACTCCGCTCCAAAAAGCAAGAAAAAAAAATTAAACAAATCTAATTTTGAAGGAAAAAACGCGTGTTTTCTTTGTTCAGCCCGGGACTTCTCTGCCCATGTGTGTATGAGGTATTCCATGATAACTTCAGCAAAAAATAAAAATTCGATGAAAAAGTAATTTTATATCAAATTCCAGGAAGAAAATGTATACCTGTGATGTTCAGTAAATTTAGCTAAGTAACATAATAGCATTAATAAGATCAGGGAATCTCAACCGACCAAGTCCGTCCAGAAAGTGCATTTCATACAGCCCGTGAAATTATTAATAACAATTATAAAAAATAATTTATCAAAGGCTTGACCAGATAATTTGATCAAAGATTTCGAAACCTCGATAGTTGTGATGATTTAATTTAACTGCCCAATTTTAATATCTTCCCATTCGTGTATAGAATGGCTAGGTTAATCAATCTGTAAAAAATGCAAATGTTGATGGACTGTGAATCCAGTTGATTGACCTACAGTCAAATGATTAATTGAAGAACGTGTCAAGTCATCCTATTCTGCTGAAAAACTCTGTATTGGATTGTTCCCAGGATTTGATGTTCTAAAACAATTGGAAAAATAGATATTGTACTCAATTAACTGAGATCAGATAATTAGGATTGCCATAACCAGTCTGGATGCGATGCAGAGTTCATGAGCAAATTACAGTCTTTAGAGTAAGACTATGATATATAAAAATATTCAAAGGTAAATGACTTTTATCATGTTTGTATTATTTACTCTCCAATTAAAATTAAAGGCAATGTATTCTTAGTGTGGCCCACAAAGGGATTTTTAGTCTCATATTGGGTAACACTCTAAATTATTGAGAATCCCTGCAGTAGATTTACAATCAAAATACTAATCAAAAGTGGTCAAAGTGAACTGTAACGGATTGGAACTCCCTAGTGTTAAAACATTCAAGATTGGAACTTTGATCCTTTTAACAATAGGATTAGGGGTTGACAATCAAATATACTAATAGACTACGTAATAATTTGGTGGGATGGACATTTCGAAGTAGGAAGCAAAACGTATGTTACTACTGAATTAAAATCCATGTTCAAATCATCCGAATTTATACAATTTCGGGATGAGAAAATGTATTACTCGCATTAAGAGGAGAACCTTCAACATTTATAGCAGCATTAGTGATGGGGAAATATTGTAAAATTATATTTTTTGCCTATATTGTTATTTTAATATGCTTGTTAAAAAAATACTTCAAAAGGAAGCAGGAAATTATCATTTAAAGAGAGAGAGATATTAACACCACGACGATCCATTAAAGAATGACAATAAAATAAATCAGAATGATAGATTTCCTTTTTTCTTCTTTTTTAACCTCAAAACTGATATTTTCTCTACATTTTCTCCATCCCTAATTATTTGCTTTTTATGTACTTTTTATAAATAGAATGTACTTATTTTCCCTTGTCTATTACTAATAATTGTGTGTCTCTTAAGTTGAGATTCCAAATCAGTCGGACGCGTTCGATGTATAGGAGAGGCTAATTATTTTCAGATGAAAAAATTTCCCCTCTTTCTGAAGATTTTAAAATTTATTTTTGAGTTCTTGTGTAATAAGTGGCATGACGGCATTTGTATAAGCTAAATTACTTTACTAAAACATTTAATCTAGACTAAATAAACAGCTCTAATCTTTTAATGGAAGTCATTCTACCATTTGAATAAGTTAAGATGTTAGTATTGGACAATATAATTACTCTTTGTGCAAACGACAGAAAATGGGTAAAACCCCTTATAGTAGCACCATGACCAATTCGTCAATATAGAAAGAAAATGTTTCTTATTCATTGAGTCCAAGAAAGGGCCTCAATATTCCAATGGTTGATCGACATTCAAATTTTGGTAGGATGCCAACAAATTGTTAAATTATGGGAAACTTTATTTTTGTATTCAGGCATAAGAAAAAAAAAGGATCCATCTAAAAATTCAATACTTCACTTTTTTTATTATTCCATTAGACTAAAGTAATTGAAGAATGAAAATCCTCGAAAGACAAAAAATCCTACCAGAGACACATTAAGAGTGGGTGCGGGGTTAGTTATTCTACGGTATAAGACGTTGTTTTGTAATCAACGAGCCTAAGAAAACAACCCTGACCAACAACCCAAACTCATACCAGATTCAATTTATTCATCATTTTTTTCATCTCGACAATACAAATAAGGCGGGGATGTTAATTTATGAAAATGATCAAATTCAATTTTAGCCCAATTTTTCTAGTAACTACATATGTTCTTGTTGGTGGTATTTTGATGAAAAAATAATCAATTTTCCTCTGATTTAAGTGTTTTGAATGTAATGTAAACATAGATTCTGTTCAGTTGACGCATGCCATTTATTGGGGGAAGGATTCTCTAAGTTAAAAGTTTGCTTATATTTGCTACGCAGTTCCTGAATGAATTGATAGATCCGTAGACATCGATTAGTTTTGAAGAGCATTTCTCACTGACCTAATTGAATGTAAAACCACCTCTAGCTTTCATTTTATGTTTTAAATGCTTTTTTTCTGCTTCTAAATAATTTTTACAGAGATAAGACAGTTGAGTGTATTACTGCATTAACGTTTATTACGTCATGAGGTACACTGAAACCAATAGTGTATCCATCACCTGCATCCTCACATGTCCATCAGTGGTATAGATTTCGGTAGAAATCTAAAATCCTTCAACTGATTGTATCTTCATTGCTAACTTCATTACCATACTGATCTAGTTGTACACTTATTTTCCTTCATTTAATTTTTCCCATCTCTAACTTCCTTATCCTCTCAAAAATGACCTGCTCCTTCTCTATCATTCCTAGACCAGTTATTATCAGGGTGCCTCTTTCAGGATAAAATGATTTGCCTTCGTTTGCCTTACTTTCTGCGCTCCTTCTTACTCCTAGTTTTATCAGCTCTCTTCTGCAACAGTCTATCCCAAGTTTTAAGACATGTGATGCAGTTTTTACTTGGTGTTTCTTTCTTTTTTCAGAAAATTCTAAAATGATCATTCAAATCCTATTTACTCAAATGTCTTTTTCATCCATGAATGCGTTTTTTCCTATCGTATTTTCAAAGTAAAAGAAGAAACTCACAAATATCGGGTACATAATGGGCCTTTTATACTTAAAGCAATCGTTATATAATATTTTAAGTTAATAAATAACAGTGTTGAGGTCATTTAAAAAGGTCAAAGGTAAAAAAAAATATTAACTTCTTCTAAATTTTTATTTTAGTGTGTGCACTAGGGTGTCACATCTTTAATTTGCAAGTTAATTCTATCTTCTGTCGTATTTTTATCAAAAAGTTATGTTCGTAAAGTTTCAGTCTTCACAAGGTGTTTTTTTTACCTCTATAGCCATTTGAAAATTACTTTTTAACGACATTCTCTATTTGTAAAGGGATTTAAATGTTTCAATTTTAAAGGTATGTTGCTAAATTTCAAAAGTTTCACAAGTGATACATAAGAACATAATCAATATACAAAACAAATTGTGGCCCAACGAACTACTTCGGATAATCAAACGATCTGAAACACTGTACTGATCTTTAAAAGTAATTAAATAAGTGTCTAAAGTAATATTAATTACTGTTATGTGGAGTAAAATGATGAAATATAAAGATAAAGGGATATAATCACGGTGCAAGGGTAAACCTCCCCACTAAATTATGTTCATATACATATGAATTAATTCCATGATTTATAGTTCAAATCAGGACTAAAATATTGGTAATACAGGAGTTAAACTGTTTTTGTCTCTATAGGGTTGGCTCATTGTGGTTGTCAGGAAAGCGATACATATGTATATATATATATTGGAGCCTATGGCTAACACAAAAAAATAATTTATGTATTAATACATAATATTCTTTGGCCCGAAATGAAAAAGTAGGACTAAAATTGAATTTGATTTTAACTCGCTCCCTTGATATACAAGCCAAATAAAAGAAGAGTAGAAACCACAAGAATATGGGTTCTCAAATATAAAAATGGTTCTGCCAAGGCCATATACATTGAATAAAATAAAATAATTGATGATTACGATGCCTGGAAAAATATTCGCATAATAATCTGCTACACAACAGCATTAAATACTGGATGGTCTCGTAAAGCGTTTACGAGACAGAGTCATATGCAAAGCCTTTCAAATGCCACAAATTATTGGCTGCCAATACCATATTCTAGATAAGTTATTTCAACATATCGTGAAATTTTTAATTCACAACCCATCAATCATACCTTAATTAAGTTACTCTCTTATTGAAAATATATCAATGGACTAAGAGTCCTTCTGAAAATATTATGGACCAAGTTGCAAGGGGTGATGTTTCCACAAGAAGCGAAAACCCTCTATGGCGAGATAATTTCAATTACTTACCTATATATAAACTATACCAGGCTATCGTCATTTTAAAATAACAACCGATTGACCTCCCATCAAGTGCAAGAAGCTTCCCAAATAACATAGGACACGATGGAATTCCCGTGTGATATATGCACTTATTTCTTTTGTCAAACAGCTGTAGTGTATCTTAGTTAGAGTATGTAATTTCATATCTAAGTATTGGGCTCAAAATTACAATAAATCAACTTCTATGGAACCGTTGTTCTTACTTCGAAAGATTCAATTTGATAAGGTAATATAGAGTCAAAAACCCGAGTTTAAATGTGAAGAGTCGATGAAACACATTCCTAGAACAAACAAAAGTCCAGAAAGGGCTGTGAAACTTATGGAATAGTTACATGGAAGTTCAAAAATAAAAGAGTTTTTAAATTCTATGGGCTCATGGGAAAAATTAAAATTAAATAATATATATATTTATTTGTCAAAATCATTAATTAGTTTATTTAAAAAATCTTTAAATTATAAAAATATAGCCATATATTCGAAAATTACAGATGTTTATAAAACTTTATTCACATGAAAGGGAAGTTGTTTTTTTTCAAATTTTTAAATACTACCAATATTTAGAAACTACAAATAAAAAATCATTGTTTGTGAGCGGTTTCACATAAAAAAAATAGTAATCACACTACATGTATTCGTCACGACCTGTGGTTTAATATATTTTTTTGTTTTTAAGGAGATAAAATGTCGAGAAAAGATAAAATTCTACACCACAAAGCTACCTCATCAATATTAACTATATATACATTTTTGTTGCCAAATTTTAACTTTTTTACTCCTTTTTTCCTTATCAATATTCCCAACGTTATTGATTGATTAAATTTGAAATAGCTTTTGTTAGGCTGTGAGCATTTAATTTTTCAGCTGTATATTAGGGGACAATAGCTTCAACTTTTTTTAAAAGTATATACATAAAAAAAAAGATGTTTAATTGGACAAAACAACATTTGAAAAATATTTAAAGGAAGCTCAACAGTTTTAAATTTTGAAAATTTAATTTTATGGAAAAAAATACTTATTATTTTCTGGAATACTGTTCATATACTTCAAATTATAAGGCTTTATTCGTAAAAATATTAAATTAAGCCTAATAAATTTGTTATAAATTTCTTAATTACTTAAAAAAAATAACATTTATATGTCCAAAAATAGTCCATTGACGATGTTTGAAATTTAGCTACTTCTGATAATATAATATTTAATATGGATAAAATTTAATTAAAATTATATTTTTACGTAAAAAGGTCACTTAAGGCATGGCTATTACAAATTTACATCTTTTTTCTGAATTTTATGTGAATTAAACGTAGTTACAAAATTTCTTAGTTAGTCCAATAGTTGAGTTTTGTATTTGTAGGAAATAAAAGAGGGGTCATGAGTTATTTTTGAGGTATAAATATTATTTTTTTAAATAATTATAAAATGTATTTTATTAAGCTCAATTTATTATTTTACAAAGAAGGTTTAATTTAAAGTATATGGACAGTATTCAAGCAAACATTCAGCTCTAAATTTGTAAAACTACAAGGCCGTTGAGCTACTTCTAAATATTTTTCAGAACTGTCCAAACTTTTTTCAATTATTCTTCTGTACAATTAGACACCATTTTTTAACCTACATATGTCATTTACTTTTCTAAAAACAATATATTATTCTCGCCCTACTGTGCATGTGTCAAAGACAGTTCCGACAAGAATTTCAAACCATTTTCACCACTTCTAATATGAGTACACAGACCAATAGCTAACCCAGAATTTTATATGTACATAGTACTTTTTCATGATAGTGGTATTGGAGTCGAGAAAAAAGGTCGAGGAAAAAATGGCATTAGAAAAAAAGGAAAGTTGACAAAATTTTTACAAAAGCAAAACTCTTTTAAAACGATAAAAAACCTATCACCAATACAATATATATTAAGATAAAAGCTAAACAAACACTATAGCGATTCAGATTAAGGAAGTGCCAATCATTTAATTCTCCGTTATCAATTATAATATCATCGGACATGATGATATTATTCATACTGGACATGACTCATGGATTGACGAACAAGTATTAGTATAAATAATAAATATCATGAAAAGATAAATGTGTTAACCATAAAGCTACTTTATACAAATTTACAATTTATTGTGTTACAAACTTTCAACATGTCTACCCCGCCCCTCCTCCCTTTATCAGTGTTCCTAATGTTGTGGATTGATTAAATTTGTTATGCAATTCCTTTTTTTTAGGCCAGTCATGTCTCAAAAACAGTTTTAACAGGAATTGATGATGGCAAGGCTGAAGAGTTAACGCAGAATAATCCTTCAATTAAATTTCCGTAATGAGTTTGAGTGAAATCAGAGAGTCTTCTTCGTAGATTGTTTTGACAGACTCGGAGGAGAGACTCCTAACTCATCGAAATGAAAGAGTATTGATAAAATTGTTAGATGAGAGCCTAACCTATGATACTTTAATGGCGGGAATATGGATTCCTAATTATACAAAACCCGGAGTAGATGAGGAGGATGGAATAAATGGATTACTGAATAGAAGTAGACATCGACAACTGGCACGCTTTCTAGACTCACCGTCGTAGATGCATTGAGTGAAGTAATTTTCTGTAGAATGTCCCAGCCTCAGTGTTCCGAGATACGACGGTTTTTGGAGCAAATGATTCTTTGAATCTAATGATGAGACAAACCCAACAGTTTTAACCATTATTACTACTAGAGATGTGTCAAAAGTCAAACTTGAGATTCGAGTAGTAATGATGTTATGATCAAATTTGTTCATACATTTTTAAGGAATATTGGAGCATTATCGAATATTCGTGATGAATAAAATAATAGCTAGAATATTACATTTGTGTAGCTAATATCGTAAATCTCAGCTCTCAAATTGAAAAAAAAAAAAAAACATATTCAAACAATATAGATTCAATGAAATACGGAGCACATTTATAACTTGGGATGTGAAGGGTAGTTCTTTTAAACCTTTGCAATTAACACTGACCTCATCCCTCATCCTCGATGAAGGTTCCTACAGCACCACAAGATTCCAGAAAGCTGGGATAAGGAGATAATTCTGGACTTTATGAGGCGGACGTTTCCAGGGGCATTGTGAACATGTGGTTCGAGCTAACAACAATTTTATTGGTTTAATGTCAAATTTATGTAATATGAGATGCTTCTAAACTTTTTGAAAATATTCGTCTTGAAGCTATGAGCCTCTGAATAAAGATGACCTATTTTCAACTTTAAAGAATGACAACTTGAGTTATAAGCATGATACAGAAAATTGTAGAATTTTCTCTATCATTGGGTTTTAAAATCTAATCAACAATGCCCCCCTATCTTCGACACCAAACGCTTAAAAAAACTTTGAAACATAAAAATAGCCAAAAATTACAAAAAATGTATGGCCTTTTTCGGAAGACCATGTGGCTAAGAGAGAAAAATAAGGCCATATTCGGAATCAAGGGATTAAATTCTACTAAGTTGAGCAAATGCTGTTCTAGTGCTTAAAAAATTTGAGATTTTGTTGGACAACGTCATTCTCAATTTATTTTTGATAAGGTGTCAAATCGATGATGACGTCATTGATTAGTCGTAATAGATATATTTTACATAAGAATTAAATATTGGGCCACTGACTTTTTGGTCTTGGCAAAATAAAGTTTGGGCTGTTGTCTTTTAAACTGCAACCGAATCCCCCTCTACACGAAACCTCATCAAAAATTATGGGTATTAATATGATTGACAAGAATTTTAGAGTTCTTGTAAATATATATTCACAAGTACAAGATGGATGGAAGAGTAAGAAATATTATACAAAACTGGCGTAATTATTATATTCGTACAATAGTTTATCGTGTAACTAAATACTCTTTATTCTTGGGTTTTTTACCTTACACAGTCCACCAACTGAGTTACAAAAAGGAGATTCCCTAACGGAAGGTTAAATACTATTATTCATAATAAATTATAAAATCACGCTTATCTTTAAAGTCCCAAGCCTTTGAAGATGTTTAACAAATCCTCCATAATCAAAGCCAATCTCAGTATAACTTTTTATTATTCCTAATAAAATAGCTTGGATTGAGGTAAAGGATAATAAATTATTAAAAAATACAAACAAAGGATTCTTGATGCTAAAGTAAATAAATTTGTTTTGTTTCTAAGACATTTATTAAAAAAATGTCTAGCTTGCAAATAATATGTATATATTTAATGAAAAAAAAGAAAGATGGATTTGAATAACACCTAAGTTATGAGTTCTACAAAAAATTGTTTATTTATTTTCCAAGATTTTAATTTATTAATCAATATTGCAGCACCGACATTCCAACTTTTCTTCATGGAAAACGGCTTTTAAGATTTTCTAATTTTTGAGTCCTTACCCTGTAAATAGAGTGCACAGTATATAGTAGGGGGTATCAGGAGAGCCCAAAATTGAGCTATCACGCATTCTGACTCCTCATAAGTTGTGAATGCTAAATAAAAATCCGTATTACTAAAAAAAGAATCCCAGAGAAACAAATTCAACCTCCCCCCACCTTTTTTTTTTGTCCGGAAATGTTTCTGTATGAAGTAAAAAAAAATTATGAAATAAACTTTTTTTTCTTATTTATAAAAAAGCTTTATGTGCTTTAAAAAATGATATTGCACCATATGTAATTTTTGCTAAAGTTAAATCCCTTACTTCTACAGTGATATAAACGTTGCACACCCCCGGATTTAGTGCGAAAATAGATAAAAATTACTTATGAAAAGGGGAACATTCTGCAAATATCTTTTTTATTATTATTCTATATAAGTTAGTATATATGGGGATAATTATCCTTAATCTTTGCTGAAAAATGTATTCGTGCCTTTGGTTATATCCGTAAACCTTACAGGAAGCATATGAAACTAGTTTTACTGCCCGTTCTACAGATTGGGATTGGTATGGATATTTCTCTAATTTCAACGGCTCATTCTTTGCTTTATCTGACCAATATTGTAAGATTGGAGGAACTGAAATGACTATCTTATACCAATAAATCATATTCATGAAATGATTTCATTCATAATTCCTAATAAATATTATCAAATTACGTTTTGTATGAAGCATAGAACATGCGTATACTAATATTCAGCTAGGTAGCGCTCTCGAGACTAAAATACTCCCAGCCTCAAAATGTCATATTATTTTCATCTTTTCAAACTGTTATTATTATTCTATTCTTATTTTGAGGAGAGCACATCTATATATTGAGTAACTATGTGTGTGTGCTCATGAAAAGTGGTGAGTAACACAGATGTAGTTAGCTAGTTATATTTTTAAGGAAAAGTGTATCTGTTCGACGATTCCTAATGATCCCGGGCAATGCCGGATACTATTGCTAGTCCATAATGAAGGTGATAAATTATACATGGATTACACATGGGAACAGGTTCAAAATTTCTACCAATGAAATGAAGTCAATAATATAATTTATCTTCGAGTGCAAAATCCAAAACTGATCTCATTTTTGAAATGCATATACAATTTTAATTTGATAATTGTTAAGATCTAAGATCATTATTTTTCATTCATTAAGAAAATAAAAAAATAGCAGTTGTTGGAATTGTAAGAGAAACAAAAACTTGCCAATATTTTTTTGTACTTTCAATAACAAAAAAAAAGTTGTGAAGAATAATGTTGCCGAAAAATAACACTCGATAACTAGCTCATTTTTGCAAATATTGCCAAAATTATGTAATAAAATGTTCTGGAAATTGAAAATACTTCGAAATTAAGCCTACATTTTTTGTGCAAGAAGCATCGTTTTGTGTCATTTTTTTTTAAAGTGAAAATTGACGTTAGATGAAAAAATGAGAAAAAAAAATATACAGAAAAGGACAGATGTTTCAGTTTAACATCAATTTTATCTGACAAATTTCTATGCAAACCAATTTCCAAACAAATTTCTACAAACTTTATTCCATTTACTATTCCCATATTCAAATGGAAGTTCATTTTTTTGCATCTGGAATAAATGAAATTTTAATTTCTCCGATTTCCTTTTTATCCCATAACTTTTTTTGATTCCGAATAAATTTAGAAAACGTACTAATTCGTATTGGTGTTTTCGAAACCCCAATACCTTATTGATCAATAACTCAACCCCCATCTAGTCTCCTTGAGCTGCAAAAAACGGTTTTTGGTTTTTGGGTATAGTATAAGCCCCCTTATATAACCTCCCCAAAAATCGACACCTCCGTCACAGCTCAAAAGAGAGACCCATTTAAAATGTCAGCCTCCTAGGTTCAATGGTGTGGGAATATATAAAGGAAATCCCTCTTATATATACCTATATACAGATACAGAAATACAAAAGAAGATATTCTTGATCACTATGAATGATGAAAAAGTTGTAGGTCCCTAAATAAGAGTCTAGTTTTTCATCATTTTTAAGCCTGAAAATGGAAATATCTCGAGTTCACAACTTCATCCCAAAATATTAAAATCATTTTTTATAATCATGAAGAACCCTTTTACATCAGTTTGATTCATCATACTTCAATTTCGTTATTGCTTCTTAATGATGAAAAATGTTCTGATCGACTATTAGTCCCGGATGACTATAATCTCAAATATTTCTTCAATCTGACGACCCAGAAAAAAACTGAGATCAGTTTGGGATTTTTTGCTCAAAGAGAAAATATATCCTTGCATTTCATTGGTATAAATTGGGTGTTCCCGTCTGTTATCGATTTATATCCGAAAGAACCAACGCATTACATTGGAATAAAATAATTCTTTGTTTCTTGTCAGTAAAGAATTACTTAACAACATTCAAATGAGCGTTTGAAACTCATTCGTACAAAAATTTGACTTAGTTAGTCTTTATTTATTGTAAAGGTGGCCATTTTACGATAATAGGTTTTAATTTGATAAATACGCGTATAAGCTTATATTGGACCACGTTATTGGTTTTATATGTCTGTAGAATATAATACTAGACTGTGAAAATTTAAAAAAAACCTTTTTATCAATTAATGCCCAGAGATAGAAATAAAGTCACAAAATGATGGTTGGTTTCTCCCCAGTAGACAAGGTAGGATAAGAAATCTTTGTCTCGTGAACAATGATTTTTCAGGGTAAAACTTGTAGTGGTATTTGGACGGGCTACAAAGATGGGATCATTACGGGTAGAAGTGTGTTTATAAGATTAATTCCAAAATGAGTTTTATCCTTGAAATATTATAGTGGCCTTATCCGAATTTGACAACGAGATAGAGCAAATTAAATTAAAAGTCAAGACTTTTTGCAATAAAATAAGATACAGTTAATTTTTTGAATATATTTGTCTGGAAGCTATGAGTCTCTGAATAAAGATCACCTAATTTCAATTTTAAACAAGTATAATTCGAGCTAAAAGCATGATACATATATTTTATAAATGTTTTTAGAATTTTTTAACATTAGGTTTGAAATATATCTAAATAATGTATCCCTATCTTCAATACTGAGGGCTTAGGAAAGCTTTCAATCTTAAAAATAGCCAACAATATCAAAAATTTTGTGGGTTTTTTTTGAAGGCCATGAGGGTAACAGAGAAAAAGTAAGACCATATTTGGAATCAGGGATTGAACCTTACTCAGTTGAGTATAATTTTTTCTTTGTTGGATAATGTAATAATAGATTTTTGTTTTAAATAAAAATAATATGCTGTTATGACTGATAAGTACTTTAGTCTTAAGAGCACTCGCAATAAAAGATTTAACATACCAGTGTTATATTTTATTCAAATCTTAACATATACTATGAATGCATATGAGAGAGCAATAACAAAAACAACCAGAAACAGTGCTCTTTGTATAAATGCACACGCCTGCAAGATTTCAATAATACTACTATATTGTTATTTCTTAGATTGAAATATGTTTATTGTATACATCAAGGAGCACTGTATATAGTGCACACAGTGAGTGTTTTTTATACATTCATACAGACAAGCAAACAAACATTGTATTAATATATATATATATATATTTCATCCCCTTTTCTTTTTTCTTTTTTAATATAGCATGCTGAGTTATATAACACGCTCATTGCTACATTGTTATTTCTTAGATCAAGTAGCCAGACGGTTCCAAGAATTTAGCGTACACTTAAACATGAGGTCTCCACAGGTAAACTTTACTAATATAGATTAGTAACCACACATTTCAGAAATTATAGTTGATCGATTAGCCATTAGCTGTCACTGTTTCTAAAGCATCTCGTCATTTAATGCGATTTAAAAAAAATATATATTCAATTAAAAT